>NC_072376.2:185427500-187927500 GCF_028885625.2 Pongo pygmaeus
GTTTAAAAGCAGTGGCTAACAAGTAATCAAGTACATCAGCTTTTCAGACTTCTGACAATCCTACAAAAAGCATTAGTAAATATTGAGATGTCAAGAATGGGTTTTTAAGCTATGCTGAGTAATTAAGCATGACCATGTTTAAATTCTGCTGGCTTTAGACAAAACTCTATATACAGGAACAAATTAAAGATAATCAATGTTGAACACCCTATTTGTGCAATACTGCGATAGGTGACCGTGGAGAATAAAGTAGTCATGCCATTTAGAAGACGTGTCTGGCAGCACAGAGCCAGATAAATCACTTCTAGTGAAAATGTCCTGGTGAAAGTTTTATGTACATTTCCCACCTTGCCCTGGTGAACTATCTGCACAGTCTGACTTTACTAATATTGTAGATTTCATATACATTTCAAGATTATTTATTTGGATCTATTCAAATGAATTTATAATTTTATATAATTGTAAGAAATGTTTCTCAAAATTTCTTAACTTTTTAGAAATTACTCTGTCCTCTCTAGCCCTACGTGCAACAAAGTCAATTAACATTTACCAGATTTTCATGTTCCAAATGCCTCATTTTTAGATATACATAGCAACTATGGTTTATTACTTTATCCTGTGATTCTTTCCATTATTTTTATGATATACTGTACAAACATAGATAACTGTAAATCAAAGTTTACCTTCATCCTACTGTGTAGATAGTAGGTAAATAAAACTAATCTATGTTAGATAAGATTCTAAAAAAACAAGCAAATGATATTTAATGAAGCTTGAATTATAGTTCCTTTTCTCAGAAATGATTTCTTCAAAGTAACCTAAAGTTTCTTATTTCCCTACAAGTCTTCAACACTTTGCATAACATATTAGTTGCTTATGTATTTCTAGGAAGTATACTCATGTATTTATTATGTACAGATCATAGAAAGGAAAGGTTTCTTTACATTAAACTTTGAAAACCAATCAAGCAAAATCTTCCAGGTTAACAAGCATCTGTTGAGAGCCATCTGTAGGTATAAATTCAGAAATGTAAGCCTCAATGGAAATTACTCATTTTAAAAAATTCCAAAGACCTTTCATTAAAGGCAAACAACATGCAGGCACACACACACAAACAGACAGACACAGGTACACGTGTCTATTTAAAAAACATAGGGTATAAATTAGAAACTATAGGAGTAATTTTTCTCAGTTACAAAAATCACATATGTATGCCTGATCTACTCATATTAATTATTAGAGAGAATTTCGCTCACTGAAATTGCGTACAGAATTTAACTTTATGCAGCATAAGGAACTTCAGGGAATGGAAGTTTACGAGAGGATCTAGTGATAGTGAAGGATCAACAGGGAGTTAATTATCTGGAGCATAAAACAAGGTGATGAGCATATGGCCAATGAATAACTTTTGACATGGGACTGACTACTCTTGAGAAGTATAAAAATATTTTTACTCATGTTCATTGCTTTTGAATTTCTGTTTCAAACAAAAAACAGACCACCTGGAGCTATGAGATATGATGAATGGTAAAAATAAAGTTAGTGGGGTAATCCACTATTTAGATTTTCCCATCTCTAAAATTATTTGCTCATACATTTAATCAAAATATTTATAGGACTGAATCTCAGATATAGTCATACTTAAGATAAATAGAAGTAACTGTAAATTTTCATTAGGATGTATTTTATGGATTTTTTAAAAAAGTGTACATAATCCAGAAAGTAAAAACCATCTGAAATTGAAAATTACGCTTTTTAAATAAAGATTTTAATATACTTTATTAGTTACCTTTTCAAGTTTACTATCAAAAGCTAGAACTCAATACAAATATGGAGCATTACCTTACCCTTATTACTATAGTAATATAGATTTTTTCTCATTTGATCCTCAGTACCCTGTAAAATAGATGAGCTAGGTATTTCTATTTTCAGTTAATGTCCCAACAATCAAATTCTGTTCAAGTACTTGGAGAAATGGCTAGGTATATTTATAGGTTTCCAAATGATTGGGTTTTCATTCTTCTCATAATTACTGTATAATTGTTCTGTAAACTGTAGAGTGTTATGTAAATGTTTGCTATATTATTAGTTAGGCTCTTCCAGAATGTATCTTCCAGGAAAAGATGAAATACAGATGCTCTAGTTTATATTGATAGGTCATCAAGGAACATGACTTATATTGAGCTTCATGTAGAGGATTCATTAATATTCAGGTGCTCACCTTATCAACCTGTACAGTCTGTAGCTCTTGTTGCCAAAGAGAATTCCAAAGAAGTTAAGGAAAATCTGGACTATATGTCTTCAGAGTTTTTCAAAATACAGTTCCAAACAACTTTAACATTTTAAGGCATAATGATTTGTGTTTCTAAGTTTTCTGTAACCTTTGATGATTATCTCTTCATTGATTGTGCCATCTTTATTTTATGCTTAATTTGTATTGGATTTTACTGGCCACTGTATATTTTATATACTTTCTCTCAGTTAATTCCCCCAGCAACCAATTATGATATTATGAGATGATAGATAAATCTATCATCAAGGAATAGCTCTTACAACTTTATTAAAGTGGAAACTGAAACTCAGAGAAGTAGAAAGTTAATTGTCCGTTGCCACACAGTTAATAAGAAGTACACTAGAAGCAGAAACCAGCTATTTTATTTTAATTCCAACTCCTCTTCTTTTCCCACCACATCATAGCTGTTCTCAAAAGACTTATCAGTGTCTTTGGGAGAGAAACACATTCAATGACTTACTATGTAATTTTGTGATTGAGAGAATGACCCCTATGACATGTTAAAAATGCAAATATATTTCCTTTACAAACACAATTTAAGTATAGAATGGTAGCACTGTTTTACTGTTTTATGAGATGTATATTATGAATGGGAATTGGAATCCTGGTGCCTGAAAGTATGTCAAGGGTATTTATTGTGATACTCATGTCTAAAAGAAAAAATTCAAATACCCATGGGCACACATACCTAAACATCATCTTCTAATGATAATAATGTTTTGAATCTCTTATGAAAATAAATCATTGTCAAGAAAAATGGTGCCAACACAGATATATTCCACTAGTTTTCTTATTGCTAATGAGCACATGCTGCTTCATAGGAGTGATCAGTGTGTTACACGCAACTGCAGGTAGATCAGTGTGATCCAAGAATAACATAAAGCTTCAGAGAAAGAGAAAAGAAAAAAATAGGATGTACACAAACAAGAATCCACTGCATTAAAAAATAAATTCTGTTAAAAATTCACAAACTAGAATAAGATAAACAAAATTAAATAAACAGTCTCATGTCATTATAAAAGACCCAAAACACACTTTCCTTATAAATACAAATATTATGTGTTCATAATATGGCTTGAGCAAGAAAATAGAGGATTATGGTAAAAGGTGAAAATTACCTTAAAAAATTTTTTTTTATTATACTTTAAGTTTTAGGGTACATGTGCACGATGTGCAGGTTAGTTACATATGTATACATGTGCCATGCTGGTGTGCTGCACCCATTAACTTGTCATTTAGCATTAGGTATATCTCCTAATGCTATCCCTCCCCGCTCCCCCCACCCCACAACAGTCCCCAGAGTGTGATGTTCCCCTTCTTGTGTCCATGTATTCTCATTGTTCAATTCCCATCTATGAGTGAGAACATGCAGTGTTTGGTTTTTTGTTCTTGCAATAGTTTACTGAGAATGATGGTTTCCAATTTCATCCATGTCTCTACAAAGGACATGAACTCATCATTTTTTATGGCTGCATAGTATTCCATGGTGTATATGTGCCACATTTTCTTAATCCAGTCTATCATTGTTGGACATTTGGATTGGTTCCATGTCTTTGCTATTGTGAATAGTGCCGCAATAAACATACGTGTGCATGTGTCTTTATAGAAGCATGATTTATAGTCCTTTGGGTATATACCCAGTAATGGGATGGCTGGGTCAAATGGTATTTCTAGTTCTAGATCCCTGAGGAATCGCCACACTGACTTCCACAAGGGTTGAACTAGTTTACTACAGTCCCACCAACAGTGTAAAAGTGTTCCTGTTTCTCCACATCCTCTCCAGCACCTGTTGCTTCCTGACTTTTTAATGATTGCCATTCTAACTGGTGTGAGATGGTATCTCATTGTGGTTTTGATTTGCATTTCTCTGATGGCCAGTGATGATGAGCATTTTTTCATGTGTCTTTTGGCTGCATAAATGTCTTCTTTTGAGAAGTGTCTGTTCATGTCCTTTGCCCACTTTTTGATGGGGTTGTTTGTTTTTTTCTTGTAAATTTGTTGGAGTTCATTGTAGATTCTGGATATTAGCCCTTTGTCAGATGAGTAGGTTGCGAAAATTTTCTCCGGTTTTGTAGGTTTCCTGTTCACTCTGATGGTAGTTTCTTTTGCTGTGCAGAAGCTCTTGAGTTTAATTAGATCCCATTTGTCAATTTTGGCTTTTGTTGCCATTGCTTTTGGTGTTTTAGACATGAAGTCCTTGCCCATACCTATGTTCTGAATGGTAATGCCTAGGTTTTCTTCTAGGGTTTTTATGGTTTTAGGTCTAACATTTAAGTCTAATCCATCTTGAATTAATTTTTGTATAAGGTGTAAGGAAGGGATCCAGTTTCAGCTTTCTACATATGGCTAGCCAGTTTTCCCAGCACCATTTATTAAATAGGGAATCCTTTCCCCATTGCTTGTTTTTGTCAGGTTTGTCAAAGATCAGATAGTTGTAGATATGCGGCGTTATTTCTGAGGGCTCTGTTCTGTGCCATTGATCTATGTCTCTGTTTTGGTAGCAGTACCATGCTGTTTTGGTTACTGTAGCCTTGTAGTATAGTTTGAAGTCAGGTAGCGTGATGCCTCCAGCTTTGTTCTTTTGGCTTAGGATTGACTTGGCAATGCGGGCTCTTTTTTGGTTCCATATGAACTTTAAAGTAGTTTTTTCCAATTCTGTGAAGAAAGTCATTGATAGCTTGATGGGGATGGCATTGAATCTATACCTTTAAAAATTATATATGACATTATTGGCTGGGCATTGTGGCTCACGCCTGTAATCCCAGCACTTTGGGAGGCTGAGGCAGGTGGATCACGAGGTCAGGAGTTTGAGACATGGTGAACCCCCGTCTCTGCTAAAAAAATGCAGTAAGTAGCCAGGCGTGGTGGCACATACCTGTAATCCCAGCTACTCTGGAGGCTGAGGCAGGAGAATCGCTTGAACCCGGGAGGCGGAGGTTGCAGTGAGCTGAGATCACATCACTGTACTCCAGCCTGGGTGACAGAGCAAGACTCTGTCTCAAAAAAAAAAAAAATTATATATGATGTTATTAAATATATTTGCCCGTCAATAAATAATATTATCCTAGCAATTAAAGCTTGGTAAACAAACACATAAGAAGAATAAGCCAAATTGTCTGATCTGAAATAAGGGTCATAGTAAATAATTTGTAATATCAATATACATCTATTTTGATATAATCAGATTCACCTTCCTACCAGTGTTTTTATTGTGTCCTACAAAGCAAGTATTGATGTTGATCTTCCTTAAAATCTGAGCTTTTACAAACCAATTGCTTGTTTATATCTTTCTTTGCCTCCAAGGTGGTGCATTATTTCAAACATGTTCACATTTGTTGAATTTGTACATAATCTACATTAATTTTTTTACATTTGAATACAAATAGGGTGAATTACCTCAATTTATGAAATTCTTGCCTCTATCATGGTTTGTTAGATGTTTGATTGTAGTACACTGGGTCTCTGTATTTACTTCCGCATGTTAGAGAAGGGGACAAGCCATTCTGAACAGAGCATTGGAGTAGGAATCAGAACTCCTGGGTTCCAGACATGACTCTACCAATAGTTTGTGTCCCAGGGAAAGATATTCTATCTCATTGTGCCTCATTTTTCTTGTCTCTAAAGTTAATCTTCAAAGGATTACATAAGTTGTTCTCAATTCTGGCTGTATAATTACCTGACAAACTTTTAAAACCTCCTGGTACATAGTCCCCATTTCAAATATATTAAATCAGAATTTGGGGGAGTAGTGCAATGATATTTGTAAAGATCTTCTTAGTTGATTCTATATGCAGAATTCATTAAGAAAGACTATTTTTAGGTACGGAGACCCATTAGCTGTTGATTGTCTTGAATGAGGTTTAACCAGGCCCACAAGACTTCTGAGTACCAAAGGCATGTGTAATAATTTAGAAGATGGTATGCATATGGGCAAAAATGTTGTGTCATGTATAGCACACTCCAACCAAAAGAAGTCTTGTTAAAACAAAATTCAGCAAAAGTTGTTGCTTACCTGCTTAGAGCAAAGAAGTAATGGTAATGAATCATTATAAAATCTATGATAAAATCCATGTAAATATGAAGAATTCAGTTTGGTAATAAAATCATTATCAAATGTAGAAATAACTATATATGACCATATGTGGCCTGTAAATGGAGCAAAAATTATATTTATTTTTAGTAAGTTTTTCATGTTGCTGTCATGACATAAAATATGAAATAAGAAACATTTTTGAGGCCAAATCCAATGATTCTGTTTTATTGGTACTTTTTCAGTAAATATCTCCTTATACTTTCTGAAATATATTTTTTTCACATTTGGTGAGAACTCTATTAACAACGGTCTGGAAAGTGTCTGCCATATACAAGCCAACCCTAATTAGTTTTAAGCCTTTGAGCCTTATTTTTAATTTGGTTAAATCCATGAAAAGATTCCAGGTACCATTTGAAGATGTATTAAAAAGACTAAAAGCTCCAAATATGAAGACCATCTTGCTAAAGTTTTTTGTTTGTTTTGTTTTGTTTTGTTTTTTGAGATGGAGTCTCACTCTGTTGCAAGGCTGGAGTGCAGTGGCGCAATCTCTGCTCACTGCAACCTCCATCTCCCAAGTGCAAGAGATTCTCCTGCCTCAGCCTAAAGTTTTTAAAATTTATTTAGCTGTTTCCTTTATATATAGATTGGCATATAGACACTTGAGAATATCCACGTGCAGATGATGATGATGATGGTGCTGGTGGTGGTAACAATGGTGATGGTAGTGTTGGTAATGTTGATCAAGATGGTGATGGTGATGATGGTGATGGTGATATGATAATGATGATCGTGGAGGTGGTGGTGGTGGTGGTAACAATGTTGATGCTGGTGATGGTGATGTTGATGAAGCTGCTGATGGTGGTGATGGTAATGGTGATGGTGATATAATAATGATGATGGTGGTGATGGTAATGATGATGGTGATGGTCAAGAAGATGAGGATGCCTCTTATCTTTTACCTTGTCAGTTACAGGCCAAAACATAAAGAGACATATCAGCTGCAACAATAGTAAACCTAGTTATGCCCACAAATATTTTCGATGTCATGTAACTTTTGTGATGTTTTTAAACGTGTAAAACTGCACTTTTGTACTAAGGATATGATAGCATATCATACCCCAAAACACCATGAAATGATGAAATCTCTTTTGAAATATTCTTTGAGGATAACAATTTAGCAAACAGAATGGCATGTATAAACTTCAGAAATCAGTGAAAATGTTCCTCTCTTAAGTTAGTTTATGTTTGGGAATTGCGTCAGTGTTATCTTGGTATGTTATTCCTAGCCCCAGCTTGAACCTAATACTTGGAGGATAAGTAAATGGGAAGAAGTAGTTGACTTGTCCTGTAGGACTGAAGAAGTAGACAATGAGATTGGATTCTAAAGACCCAAGTAGCTGAGATTTGCCATAAGAGAGAACATTCTCCCAGTCTGAGAGCCCCAGTCTAATGTTAGCTGGAGGAAGAAGAGGACTGTCACCAGAGATAGTCAACCAGAGGCTTCACCTGTTGTGATGTTTAAAGAGATTCCTGCCACAGCTGAAAAGTTATTTTAGACAACTTCTAAGGTCTCTTTCATTTCTGTAATCTGTGGTTAATGATAGAAGCCTAATCTTTTGGGTAAGATTCTTCAACTATATAAAAATAAATGACATAGTGATGTAGTTTGACACTTTCTTTGATATATTGCAATAACTCTGACTTCTTTTTTTTTAATACTTTGTATTTGATGTTGGAAGATAGAACAGAGCTTTAGGTTTCACTTTTGGGTTTTTTTTTTAAAGGCCTTGATAATATTTCAGGATAGAAAGATACCTAAGCAGTTATTAGTCATTTTGACTAATACATACACAACTCATATGGCAATCTCATCACCAAAATCCAACTAAGATTTTAGTTATTGTGATGTAACTAAATATTGGGGCTAGAAAGGGCAATTGATTTGTGAAAGAGAAATGTCCATTAATTTAGGAGATACTAAAACAGAGTGTGTAGTTTTGTACTACAACACCCTCTCTGATAATAATCACAAACTTTTCAGAGGTTTAATTTCAGAAGTCGTGGTAAGAATAATGACTGTATTTAAGGAGTCTGAGGCACTGCTTTGCAGGCATTATATTATTTGGTCATCACAACAACTCTTTATTCTATTGTCTTCATTTGACAGAAAGGAAAACTGAGAGTTGGAGTTGATAAGTACCTCAACCAATATCACATTACTGTGAATGACAAAGCAGGACTTGGAATGCAGGAAGTCAGCCTCCATCATCTACACCTCTTCCCCCACATTCCACAGCCTAAGTTGGCAGCTCCCATGCCTGCATTCATACCTCTAGTTACTCTGTCTTCCTGATATAACTGCACTGATACGGTTTGGCTGTGTCTCCACCCAAAATCTCATCTTGAATTGTAATAATCCCCACATGTCAAGGGAGAGATCAGATGGAGGTAACTGGATGATGGGGGCAGTTTTCCCATGCTGTTCTCATGATAGTGAGTGAGCTGTCATGAGATCTGATGGCTTTATAAGTTTTTAACAGTGCCTCCTTCGGTCATTCTCTCTCCTGCCAGCTTGTGAAGGTGTTGCCTGTCTCCCCTTCACCTTTCGCCATGGTTGTAAGTTTCCTGAGTCTTCCCCAGCCATATGGAACTGTGAGTCAGTTAAACCTCTTTCCTTTATAAATTACCCAGTCCCTGGAAGTTTCTTTGGTGTTTTTTTTTTTTTTTGAGACGGAGTCTCACTCTGTCACCCAGTCTAGAGTGCAGTGGTGTGATCTGTGCTCACTGCAACCTCCTCCGCTTTCTGAGTTCAAGCAATTCTGGTGCCTCAACCCCCAGAGTAGCTGGGACTACCGGCATTCCACCAAACCCAGCTAATTTTTCTATTTTTTGTACAGAGAGGGTTGCACCATGTTGGCCAGGCTGGTTTTGGACTCCTGACCTCAAGTCAGGATCCGTCCACCTTGGCCTCCCAAATTGCTGGGGTTACAGGCATGAGACACCACGGCCTGCTGGGAAATTGTTTATAGCAATATGAAAATGGACCACTACATGCACTGAAAATGAGGCATTTCTGGCTACCAGTTAAACTATATTTTACATATGTGCGTGGTGATTATTAAATAACTTTTCTACTCCTTTATTCTTCAGATTCTTTTCCTTTTTCTTATCGTCAAATAATGAAAAGCAACAACACACATTAGTACCAGGCCTTGCCCCAGTTTATCTCTCATCATTTATTAAGACATAAAACAATTAACTTGGTGTTTATGTGGTAAAGGTGAATTAATTAAAGGAAACGACAACCACAACAACAACTCATAGCCAAAGCATGCTGTTGCTGTAAAGATCAAAGTCAGTGTTAGGACTTCAGATTTTTCAGTTATAACCTCACGGAAGAAGCATAACCTCAAATTTTCAAAGTGAAGGTTATGGCTGAATATTCACATGAATGATTTTTTTAATTCTGCTTTAAGGACCTATAATATCCTAATAAGAATATAAATTATATAAAATGGTAGCCCACTTTTTAGTGACTATTGCAGGAACTAAATAGTATCATAAAAATATAATTTCACGTGACATAAACTGAGAGGGAGAATGTTTTCAGGAAGGCTAATGTATGAGTACATACAGGTTATTCAGTTCCTCTTAATGACTTGAAGAACACAACAGTTCTAATGGAAGGTATTTCACGAACAACACTGCTAGGCACCAGTCAACTCAAAAGATGTAGGGCAGGAGGCTGGGTGTGGTGGCTCATGCGTGTAATCCCAGCACTTTGGGAGGCTGAGGCAGGGGGATTAATTGAGCTCAGGAGTTCGAGAGCAGGCCAGGCAACATTGTGAAACTTCGTCTCTACCAGAAATACAAAAAAAATAAAAATTATCTGGGTGGTGGCATGTGTCTGTGGTCCCAGCAATGTGGGAGGCTGAGGTGGGAGGATCACTTGAGCCTGGAAGGCACAGGTTGCGGTGAGCCAAGGTTACGCCAATGCACTCCAGCCTGGGTGTCAAAGTGAGATACTTTCTCAAAGCAAAAAAGATGTAGGACAGGAAACAAAGCTTCTGAACAGGGCAGTATTGGAAGTTCCTGCTCAGCCCCAAAAGTTTTGTAGCCATCCATGTAGCCCAGCTCAGAAGCAACACTCCATTGGGTGGTATCAGATATTCTGGCTTAGAAGCCTCCCATCTCAAAGCAGCCAGTATGTCTGTAGGTCTAGTTTTATGGGCAGAGCTGTATCCCCAAAACTTATATGGTAAAGACCTCAGAATCCCCAGTACCTCAGAATGTGACTGTATTTGTAGATAGGGCCTTTAAAGAGTAATTAAGGTAGGGTGAGGTCATATGGATGGACCCTAATTCAATATAATTAGCATTGTTTTTTGTTTGCTTTTTTGTTTTGTGTTTTTTGTTTGTTTTGTTTTTGAGACAGAGTCTCACTCTGTCGCTTGGGCCGGAGTACAGTGGTGCGATCTTGGCTCACTGCAACCTCTGCCTCCTGGGTTCCAGTGATTCTCCTGCCTCAGCCTCTCAGGTAGCTGGGACTACAGGCATGTGCCACCATGCCCGGTTAATTTTGTATTTTTAGTAGATATGAGGTTTCACTTTGTTGGCCAGTCTGGTCTGGAACTCCTGACCTCAGGTGATCCGCCGCCTTGGCCTCCCGAAGTGCTGGGATTACAGGCGTTAGCCACAACACCCAGCTATGACTAGCATTTTTAAAGAAGAGATTAGGACGCACACACACACAAACACACAAAGATCATGTAAAAACACAAGGAGGAGAAGACAGCTATCTAGATGCCAAGGACAGAGGCTTCAGAAGAAATAACCTTTTCAACATCATCATCTCAGACTTCTGGCCTCCAGAGCTGTGAGAAAATAAATTATAGTACTTTCTTACAGCACAGCAAGCAAACTAACACATCTTGGAGTCAACATCTCCACAAAGGACATGCAGAGTTACAGAAGCCTCCAGCCTCAGGCAGGCCTGACCCATTTGACTGACTACCCCATCTCAGTACCCATTTACAGATCCTCCTGAGTCTAAATGCAATTTACTAATCCGCAGTCTTTGTAAATATTGTTTTTAATAAGCTATGTTGAACACTGACATATTTAACAGTGCAATTTGTGTCTGGTTTCTGGGAGAATGAGGTGAAGTGTTAACTGGAGGTCAGTCAAGTTCTCATCAAACAGGGGAAAGGCTTTAGTATATCCTTTGCCCAGATCATAGCAGCTTCTTTTATGATGGGTTGAGGTGAGAGGAGAGATGGGCAAGATTTTGGCCATTTGATGTCATTTGTTTTCTGTAAGACACTATTCTTAAGGTAGAAGAGATTACAATTTTAGTAAATTAAAAGAGATTTTCAAAACTGAAACATTCCAAAACCTGTGACTGCTACAGCACATTACTGGGGCAACACGTTTCAGTTATTATCCACAGAGTCCTCCCGGGAAGAACTCTCTGAAGAGCTGACTTTTAAAGTGAGTCTTAAATGATGGCATATATCCAGTCATGGGAATAAACTCTGTCCTGGCAGGGCACTGGAGGAAGAGGGCTCTGCTATTGGTCCATCAAGAGCCTTCCTGTGAATTTGCATGAGGCTGTGGATTCCTCTGGGAAAATGTAGCCCTAGACCATAGGGTGCAGCTTGTTGAGGCACACAGTGCACAGAGTGCATTTCTGCACCCCATGGCCACTCAGCTGAGCAATCTTCTGCGTGGGCCAACCTCCCCTATCACATAAGAGACATCTGAGCTTTAAAAATAGTGGCTATGAATCTCTCTGAAATGAATTAATAGGAAGTGTAACATACTGGAAAGAAAACGAACAAGAGAGTCACTTGCTGTATTTGTTGGCTAATTGGAAACGGAGCTATATATAACCAGTGAACTGGGTGATTATTGGAAGAAGTAAAGAATTTAAATAGTTTAAAAAAGTAAATATTAGAATGTAGCCATTTCATAGCATGTCTTTTTCAGGGATGGTAGGGAAAAGACATCATAGGGTATTTGAGTCAGAAGAAGCAACATGAAAAGCAAAGCTTGATCACCCTAGCAATGGAAAATGGCCCGTGTGGCTAAAACACAGTAAGCAAGGTACAGAGCCAGGGAGGGGGCGCAGACTGTGGTGGAGAAGAGGGGTGCCAGTGGAGAGGAGGTGAAAAGATAGTCAGGGACTTGTATTTGGATTTTATTTCAAGTGCAAGTCATTGAAGGATTTTAAGCAGGAAAATAACTTGGTTCTTTTTTTCCTCTTGCTTTAAAAAGATCATTGTAGCTGAAACATAGAAAATGGATTGAAAGTTTTTAGAGATGACACTTGAGATCAGCTAAGAGACTGCTAAGTTATCCACTGAGAAAGAATGGTAGCTTGAACTCTGATTGCAGCAGTAGAGATGGAGGATAGTGGACGGGTTGGAGACATCTTTGAATTTAGAATAATCAGAAGGTACCATGCTATGAACAAAATGTGAGGTGAAAAAAAGATAAGTGTTTATTCTCAATTTCCTTCTTTGAATGGTCTATGTATAGTGGTGTCATTTACTGAAATGGGCCTGCCTTAGTGAAGTACAGATCTTTTTCTTTTCATTTTTCCCTTTTTTTGTTGTTCTTGTTTTAGAAGTTATGAAAATCCTTGATGTGCACTGCATGATTCTGGCTTCACTGGGCACCCTGTGCTTTGTTCTCCCTCCACTTTCCAAAATTACTTGATGTGAAATTTAGAATAACATATATCCTATATATTAACTATAGAAAAATATGAAAATAAATTTATTGGTGGAGTAGTCCTGTCAATTTAATGACTATTGATAAAAAGAAAGATAAGACATTACTCAAAGCACTACTTCCTATTTTATTGGATGGAGTTTACATAGATACATTGCATAATCATAAAGCAACTAAGTTTCCTAAACATGTATGGATCCCTGCATATTCTAAGGAAGGCTTAAACTAAGGAGACAGAGTTCTTGCACCCTGGGAAACATACCTCGAGAAAGATGATATGTACACAAAATAATCAATATGCAAAATTTATGCAGTATTATATATTGTGCATATATATATGATATGTACACAAATATTGCATATACATTTGGATGACACATAAATATTCTGTATATTTAGATTCAATAGTTGGTACATACACAAATACTGCATATATTTTGTTAATACTTAACACGCACTGCAGATATTTGCATATACTTAACATGCACTGCATATATCCTAAGAGAGTGCAAACTGGCATTGATGTGCAAAGTAATAGAGAAAGAGACAAATAAGATTTTTTTTTT
The DNA here is from genome assembly GCF_028885625.2 of Pongo pygmaeus. Classification (NCBI taxonomy): domain Eukaryota; kingdom Metazoa; phylum Chordata; class Mammalia; order Primates; family Hominidae; genus Pongo; species Pongo pygmaeus. The sequence goes on from NC_072376.2 coordinate 185,441,128, forward strand.
TTTTTTTTTTGAGACGGAGTCTCACTCTGTCACTCAGGCTGGAGTACAGTGGCATGATCTCAGCTCACTGCAATCTCCACCTTTGGGGTTCACGTGATTCTCCTGCCTCAGCCTCCCAAGTAGCTGCGACTACAGGCATGCACCACCATACCTGGCTAATTTTTTTGTATGGGGTTTCACCATGTTGACCAGACTAGTCTCAAACTCCTGACCTCAGGTGATCCGCCCACCTTGGCCTCCCAAAGTGCTGTGATTATAGGCGGGAGTCTCCCGAAGTGCTGTGATTATAGGCATGAGCCACAGTGCCTGGCCCAAACTAGATGTTTGAATAGAGAGGTTAGCATTTGAGGAAGCACATAAGGGATTTGTGTGATTGTGAGATGGAGATAAAAGGGAGGCAAAAGGAACAAAACAAATGATGAGTCAAAATTTTAAAAAATGAATTTTATGTCCAGATTACAAGTATTCTAGTTTGGCTGAACCATAAGTGATTTTGGGGAAGAATGTGTGGCTAGGCATGAAGGATATTAACAATGCTAAGAATTTTGGCATTATGCTATGTGTAACAAAGACTCATTGAAGATTCTTAAGCATTTCAAACATTTTTCAAAATATTTTTTAGTGGTTATACATTTTAAATAGGTACTTTTTGTTTTCTACCTCTTTTATGTTTTCTATCTTGCAATTTTCTATTACTTTAACCATAATCTTATAATTTATTCTCTTTTTACTTTATGTGCTCCTTTGCTTGTCTCACTTTCTTTCCCTCTGTGTGTGTTTCTTTCCCACATACACTTTAGGATAAAAAATTACAGGTGATATAAAAATCAATATACTTGAATAATTACAGATGATATAAAAATCAATATGAATAAATGATGGATTGACTTTTAAAAATAGCAACTATGAAACTCACATCAATTAATAGAGTACACAGCATACTCGAAAGGACAAATAAGAGTGTATTCAGCATATTTATTGAGTAATTAGAAATGAAAATAACGTTTATAGCCAGTGTACTTAGTAAATGGATTATTTGAAAAATAAGTGAAGACTTTAAATACTATAAAAGGAAAGCAGATAATAGAATGTAGCCATTTGGGGACAGTAAGGAACCATGATGGTTCCTGCCTCTAATCTCAGTGCGTTTAGAGGCCAAGGCAGGAGAATTGCTTGAGGTAAGGAGTTTGAGACCAGCCTGGACAACATAGTGAGACTCTGCCTCAACAGAAAATTAAAAATTAGACGGGCATGGTGGTGCATGCCTGTAGTTCTAGCTACTGTGCAGGCTGAGGGAGGAGGATCACTGGAGCTCAGGAGTTGGAGGTTACAGTGAACTACGATTACACCATGGCGCTCTGGCCTGGGCAACAAAGCAAGACCCTGTCTCTAAAAAAAATAGAAATAAAAAAGTAGCCATTTTCATGTTGTTATGAAACCTAGTGAGAGCTCTTCTTTCTTTTACTGTCTGCTCCTGTTTTAGTAATCTCTATACAGCTTATTAATTATATATTTTCTTATGTATTTTAATACCCTACTGATGAGTTGATGATACATTTCTATTTCTGATCTCAATCTGAAAGTTCTGGATAAAATCTTCTGTGCAATTATTTAGCAACTTCTAGAGTCAATATATGATCCAGACACCCCAGGTTAGAATTCAGTTTTTATTTCCCCACCTCTGTTGTTTGGGAGTAGTTCTTAAGGCAACAAGAGGGAAGTAGTCAGCATATAGGAGGAGAATTAGTAAAAATGAAAATCACAATACACACATGGTCTGAGAAGTTTGCTTTTTGTCTAATAGGATATAACTTTATTTATATTGTTTTGGTAATTCTTAAGCAAATATGCCACTTTGAAATGAACATTTAATAAAAAGTCAGTTACTGAGATGTGTAGTGACATATGTGAAGTAATTGAGTAATGATAAAAGAAAGAAAATCATATTGGAACATCTTTAAAATTTTCCTTGGATAATGAATAGATATTACCTCCAGATAGAAGAAATGATTTAACCCATTTTGGAGAAACATTATAAGAGTTTACCTAGATATTTTACAAAATTATTTTATCCTCCCGAGACTCACAGCTGTTTCTGTCTCTTCTTTCACAGTGATAGCACATTATTTGAACAGAATGAGAATATTTACTTGTCTTTCTTAGTTGAATGACAACATTTGATTACTGTTACTTATCTTGTCTACCAGCTCTATTGAGCAAAGAAAGAGTACAAATAGGTATCATTTTATATTCTCAACCATACATAAATATTTTTATATTCACGTAACACCGAACTAATAGTAAATATATGTTTACTTAGTATGTGTGTGTGTGTGTATATATATGTATATATATATATACATACTAAGTAGGCATGCTAATCATGAAGAAAATGTTACTTCTATGATATGACTTTCATAGTTCATTTGTGTGTTCTTCAAGATTGCCCTTTGCAGCCATCGTGAATATGTCATTCAATGATATCAATGACTACATTAGTGCTAAAAATAACTTGAGGCTGATTTTTAAAAAAATTGATTTCTAATGAGATGTCACATGGTGTAATGGAAAGTGAATGGGCTTTGGAGCAAAAAGACTTAACCTGGCACTGTGACTTATTAGCACTGTGGCATTTGGTTCCAAGCCTTGGTTTTCTCATCTGCTAATGAGAAAAGCAGGACCTAACTTATAAAATTGTTATAAGAATTAAAGATAATAACTGTTTGAACAGCGCCTGACAAATATATCATAAGCATTAAACAACTTGCTATTTGAGTTCTATTTTCTTTTTTTAAAAAATTATTATTATACTTTAAGTTCTGGGATACATGTGCAGAACATGCAGGTTTGTTACATGGTGGTTTGCTGCACCCATCAACCCGTAATCTGCATTAGGCTTTTCTCCTAATGCTCTTCCTCCCCTAGCCCCTCAACCCCTGACAGGCTCCAGTGTGTGATGTTCCCCTCCCTGTGTCCATGTGTTCTCATTGTTCAACTCCTACTTATGAGTCAGAATATGTAGTGTTTGGTTTTCTGTTCCTGTGTTTGTTTGCTGAGAATGATGGTTTCCAGCTTCATCCAAGACCCTGCAAAGGACATGAACTCATCCTTTTTTATGGCTGCATAGTATTCCATGGTGTATCTGTGACACATTTTCTTTATCCAGTCTATCATTGATGGGCATTTGGGTTGGTTCCAAGTCTTTGCTATTGTGAAAAGTGCTGCAATAAACATACGTGTGCATGTGTCTTTATAGTAGAATGATTTATAATCCTTTGGGTATATACCCAGTAATGTGATTGCTAGGTCAAATGGTATTTCTAGTTCTAGATCCTTGAGGAATTGCCACACTGTCTTCCACAATGGTTGAACTAATTTACACTCACACCAACAGTGTAAAAGTGTTCCTGTTTCTCCACATCCTCTCCAGCATCTGTTGTTTCCTGACTTTTTAATGATTGCCATTCTAACTGGTGTGAGATGTATCTCATTGTGGCTTTTATTTGCATTTCTCTAATGACCAATTATGATGAGCTTTTTTTCATACATTTGTTGGCCACATTAATGTTTTCTTTTGAAAAGTATCTGTTCATATCCTTTGCACATGTTTTGCTGGGGTTGTTTGTTTTTATCTTGCAAATTTGTTTAAGTTCCTTGTAGATTCTGGATATTAGCCCTTTCTCAGATGGATAGATTGCAAAATTTTTCTCCCATTCTGTAGGTTTCCTGTTCATTCTGATGATAGTTTCTTTTGCTGTGCAGAAGCTCTTTAGTTTAATTAGATCCCATTTATCAATTTTGGCTTTTGTTGCCATTGCTTTTGGTGTGTAAGTCATGAAGTCTTTGCCCATGCCTATGTCCTGTATGGTATTGCCTAGGTTTTCTTCTAGGGTTTTTATGGTTTTAGGCCTCATGTGTAAGTCTTTAATTGATCTTGAGTTAATTTTTGTAGAAGGTGTAAGGAAGGGGTCCAGTTTCAGTTTTCTGCATATGGCTAGCCAGTTTTCCCAACACCATTTATTCAATAGGGAATCCTTTCCCCATTGCTTGTTTTTGTCAGGTTTGTCAAAGATCAGATGGTTGTAGATGTGTGACATTACTTCTGAGGCCTCTGTTTTGTTCCATTTGTCTATATATCTGTTTTGGTACCAGTACCATGCTGTTTTGGTTACTGTAGCCTTGTAGTATAGTTTGAAGTCAGATATTGTGATGCCTCCAACTTTGTTCTTTTTGCTTAGGATTGTCTGGCTATACGGGCTTTTCTTTTCTTTTTTTTTTTTCTGGTTCCATTAGAAATTTAAAGTAGTTTTTTCCAATTCTGTGAAGAAAGTCAGTGGTAGCTTGATGGGTATAGCACTGAATCTATAAATTACTTTGGGCAGTATGACCATTTTCATGATATTGTTTCTTCCTATCCATGAGAAGGACTCCTCCCTAAATCATTTTATGAGGCCAGCATCATCTTGATACCAAAACCTGGCAGAGACACAGTAAAGAAAGAAAATTTCAGGCCAATATCCCTGATGAACATCAATGCAAAAATCCTCAATAAAATACTGGTAAACTGAATCCAGCAGCACATCAAAAAGTGTATCCAGCATGATCAAGTCAGCTTCATCCCTGGGATGCAAGGTTGGTTCAACATACTCAAATCAATAAACGTAATCCATCACATAAACAGAACCAATGGAAAAGCCACATGATTATCTCAATAGATGCAGAAAAGGCCTTCGACAAAATTCAACATCCCTTCATGCTAAAAACTCTCAATAACGTATCTCAAAATAGTAAGAGCTATTTATGACAAACCCACAGCCAATATCATACTGAAGGGGCAAAAGCTGGAAGCATTCCCTTTGAAAACCGGCACAAGACATGGATGCCCTCTCTCACCACTCCTATTCAGCATAGTATTGGAAGTTCTGGCCAGGGCAATCAGGCAAGAGAAAGAAAGAAAGGGCATTCAAATAGGAAGAGAGGAAGTCAAATTGTCTCAGTTTTCAGATGACATCATTGTATATTTAGAAAACGCCATCATCTCTGCCCCAAATCTCCTTTTTTTTTTTTTGAGTTGGAGTCTCGCTCTGTCACCCAGGCTGGAGTGCAGTGGCACGATCTCAGCTCACTGCAACCTCCACTCCTGGGTTCATGCCATTCTCCTGCCTCAGCCTCGCGAGTAGCTGGGACTACAGGTGCCCACCACCACGCCTGGCTTATTTTTTTTGTATTTTTAGTAGAGACAGGGTTTCACCGTGTTAGCCAGGATGGTCTCCATCTCCTGACCTCATGATCCACCCGCCTCGGCCTCCCAAAGTGCTGGGATTACAAGCGTGAGCCACCGCGCCTGGCCTTCAGCCCCAAATCTTCTTAAGCTGATAAGCAAAGTCTCAGGATACAAAATCAATGTGCAAAAATCACAAGCATTTCTCTACACCAGTAATAGACAAACAAAGAGCCAAATCATGAGTGAACTCCCATTCACAATTGCTACAAAGGGAATAAAATACCTAGGAATCCAACTTACAAGGGATGTGAAGGACTTCTTCATGGAGAACTACAACCCACTGCTCAAGGAAATCAGAGAGGACACAAACAAATGGAGTTCTGTTTTCATTAGATGTGTCTAGGGAACGACTGTATCACATAGATTCAGAATTTCTTGAGCTGGGAGGGTTTTAGAAACTATGAGGTACAGAACAATTTGGTAAAGAGGTTTGTAAGCTGCTTCAAGTTAAGCCACATGGGAATCTTGTAATTTGGTACATTTCAGACAGAGACTAAGACTCTCAGATATCTTCTTTTTTTTTGAGATGGGGTATATTTAAATAAATATTTTATATTTAAAATACATAATTTAAATAATTCCCAATGAAAAATACAAAAAAAAAAACAGTGATAAACAGGGCTGGCTGCATAGACAGGATATTCCACTCCCCTGAGAGAATATCCATCAAGTAGACCAAAGCAATCATTTCTAGGGGAGTAAAAATTAAGCCAAAGGAAGTGCCACAAAATTTAATACCTGTTGATTTGTGTAAATACGTTTTTTAAATATGCATTTATTTTCAATATAAAAAATTTTATTATGACAAACCATAAATTCATACACCAGATTTTCACAAAAAATATACTCATTGATATTTATAAAATATACTCATCAATATTTTATAAAAGCAATCATATCATTAGGCCTCTTTTCATGCCTTTAATATTGTGTATTGTAATAGATTAGGTAGGGTATTATATAATTCAAAGAACATATTCTCTCAAGGCCTTTGGGAAGTTGATATCTAGCTTTCCAAGAATTCACACTAGAAGACTGGTCCATTTTATTGATTCTCGTTGATAGATGAAAACCTGATTTGCTATACAACCTAATTCTTTGAGTCCCATGTTGGGACACATTTAGTACACATTTGCTTTGCTTTGTGACAACCAATATGTCTATATAAGAATATTCTAAAAATTATTTTATTCAATCTGTGAATATTATCAAATAAAACTAGGATTGCTTTAGAAAGTTTCAAACTTTTATTCCAAAGTTTAAAAGGCAACAGAATGCATAAAAAGCAATGAATAATATTATTGTTCCATTATATCTCCATCTTTTTTAAAGCTATCTCTAAGGTATTAGTTGTGGGTATAGGGATATCCGTAGAGAAAGAAGCTTAGAGGAAAGAGAGTAAACTTAGCTGTCAGAATCGATCTATGAAGGTGTTTTCTGAAATGACAAATTCAAACTGGCTTGAACAATATGTAATTTATTATTTGTGTAGCAGGAATCCACATGAAAGGTGGTCTTCAGTGTTGGTAGTTTCATTGATTCAACAATGTAAGCAAGGACTTAGACCATTTCAATCTCTGTGTTCCGTGATCTACAGTGTCAACTTCATTTTGACTTCTCTTATTGCCGTAAGATGACTTCAAATACACTTCAGGGCTATCCTAGCCTTTGATTAAATCCCATGGTAGTGTGAGACTGCCTATTCCTCTTACAAGGAATAAACATTTATTGAGAGAAAATTTTCCATGAGCCCCTTGTGTTTTTGTATATCTTCTGAGCGAAGACATTAACAGTTTTGCTGTTATTGTTGAAGACTTTTTTTTTTTTTGAGATGGAGTCTCTCTCTGTGGCCAGGCTGGAGTGCAGTGGTGTGATCTCGGCTCACTGCAACCTCCACGTCCCAGGTACAAGTGATTCTCCTGCCTCAGCCTGCTGAGTAGCTGGAACTACAGGCATGTACCACCACACCCGGCTAATTTTTCTATTTTTAGTAGAGATGGGGTTTCACCATGTTGGCCAGGATGGTCTCAATTTCCTGACCTTGTGATCCACCCACCTTGGCCTCCCAAAGTGTGGGATTATAGACGTGAGTCACCGCGTCTGGCCGCAGACTATTTTTAATGCTGTTTGTATAGCAGACATTCTTGAAGGATGGAGATTCTGCCCCTCTCTGAGAAAAGGGCGGATATGTTTTCTGACAAGGGCAACAAAAATTATGTCTCCCATTGCAGACATTGGTAGTGGTCCCCCTCTAAGAGTGGGTATTTCCTAAGTTCAGCATTTCTCTGCTGTGATACAGACCTGCTGTGTATGTGGCATTCACCTTAGCCCAATCCCACATCACCCTGTGGGATTCGGGGTAGGGGGAAACTGGTGTGAAGCTCATGTCCTCTGATGTATTGTGAGTATTGTGAGTAATGAATTCTTTTGTCTCTGAACCAGGGGTCTCTATGCTGTCTGACAGAAAAAATAAATAAAGAGGTTTTTATTTTGAAAGTAGAGTAAAATCATCCTTTTGATAAATATATTTATAACTGGATTTATAGTAATGCTTCAGTGTAATTTGAAATGATCAGTTTCTGAGCCTTTTTAGTAAATATTAAAAATGTCTACTTATACAAGACATGACTTTCCACAGTTCTTATCAGTTTCTAAAAACATTTCTAGTAAGTCTCTTTTCTCATGAAGTTAGTCAGCGTTGGTGTCTTAGCCCATTTTGTGCTGCTATAACAGAATGCTGTAGAGTGGATAATTTATAAAAAACAGAAATTCATTTCCTCACAATTCAAGATCGAGGGATTGGCAGTGTTGAAGAATGGCAAAAGGTAGAAAGGCAAGGGGGCTGGGGTGAGAGAGAGAGAGTGTGTTTTAAAGGGAGCCGAACTGCCCCTTTTAAAGTGAAGTGAGTCCTGCAATAATGGCATTAATCCATTCACTCCACCCTTGTGGCCTAATCACCTCATATTAGGCTTCACTTCCCAACACTGTTGCTTTGGGAATTAAGTTTCCAGTACATACATTTGGGCAGACACATTCAAACCACAGCAGGTGAGTTCCATGTTGTTCCTAAACCATAGCAGTTAAGTCAGCAATAAGAATCAACCATAGTTAGAAGAGGCAGCCCTGTGCCTTGAGCTGAGGCCAATTCTTAGACTATAGTGCTATTACTCGTTATATAGAGGAAGAGTGGAATTAAATTTGGAGACTCAAATAAAATATCAGGCAAAAATTCTATACACAAATAATGATGGCATCTAGAAAGACTTTTGTACATGAAAAACATAGAGGTTAAAGCTTTTTTACTATGATGGTGATATAGATGGTGGGGTCAAACTTGATAAAGGATATTCCCTTGTGTATTTTAGCCAAAGTCAGCAGCACCTGTTTTAAGGAAATACGCTAAATGATCGTTACACCACAACTCTCAATCTTGGTAGCATAAGATCTGCAACACATATATCACAGGTTGTTTGTATATCTTCTTTCCGGTAATTCCTAATTTATTTTTATAATTTGTCCACTGACAGAAGAAACAATAAAAGTTCTCTTCAATTATTAGAATTGAAAAGAGGCAGATAAATCATCCTTTTTGATAAATCATCTTTATAACTGGATTTGTAGTAATTCTTAAGTATAATTTGAGATGATCAGTTTTTGTGCCTTTTTAGTAAATATTAAAAATGTGTACAAAAAATGAATTTCAAAATTTTAATATGTTAGCTAATTTCTAAGTCATACCCTCCATTTCTGTTTTTCACTAACAACTGACTTTAGTTTAACACCAGAGGATTTTCTTGAGAGTGTTGAGAATTAATATGGCACTTGACATATAAATTTAGTATTTCAGTAAAGTAATATAGCATTGTAAAAAGCGGTTAACATGTTGGTCACAGAGTTACAGAAATATCTCAACTATGCTAATGCAAAATAGGCATGACAAAAATTGCAATTTCTCGAAAGAAGGAATAAAATACTTTTTATGTATCTTTAATGGATGAAATGAAGATATAAAACTATCAATTTGTTAATATTGTCTTCTTTTTTGAATGGCGTAAGATGTTTTAAGTGAAAGCCTATTAGAGAATTAAAGTTACTGTGTGATACAAAGGCAAGAGTAGAATTTATTGAAAAATTTTGTAACTACTGAAAATTGGTACACTTCTCCAGAGAAGATATATGTATGACCAACAAGGTTGTGAAAAGATGCTCAACATATTGGTCCTTAGGGAAATGTAAGTCAAAATCATGATGAGATACTACTTGACAGCCCCTAGCATGAATATAATTTTTAAATGTAGGAAATAAGTGTTGTCAGGAATGTGGAGAAATCGCTGTTGGGGCTGTGAAATGTTTCAGCCACTGTAGAGAAAAGTTTAGTGGTTCTTCAAGATAGTAAACACAGAATTACCATATGGCCCAGCAATTTCCCTTTAAAGTATACCGGAAAGAATAAAAAATTGGAAATCAAACAACTATTTGTGTACCTGCACTAATCACAATAGTCAAAGAGTGGAAGCAGCTCAATGTCTGCCATCAGATAAATGGATAAACAAATTGTGATATATACAGACAATGGTATATTATTCAACCATAGAAAGAAATGAAGTACAGATACATGCTACAATGTGTATGTATCATCCTGGAGGATGAACCTCGAGGACATTTTGCTAAGTCATAGAAACTAAACACAAAAGGTCATATACTATATCATTTCATTTGTATGAAATATGAACAGTAGGTAGATCCACAGACACAGAATAAAGATAGGTGGCTGCCGGTGGCTAGGGGGTTAAAAGAATACAGAGTAACTGATTAATGTGTATATGTTTCCTTTTGGGGTGACAAAAATGTTTTGGAAATAGAGATGATGATTGTACAACATTGAAAATACACTAAAAGCCACTGAGTTGCTTACTTTAAAATGGTTATGTTATGTGAATTTTGCCTCAATCAAAAATAAAGTTCGATATTTGTTTTTTTAAAATTGATACATTGCCCACTAAGTAGAGTATTCACTAGAATATGCAGGTAACTTAAAGTTTATTTTAACCTAAATATTAGTCACAAATCAAATATAGATGAATATCATAATTTTATCAGTAAAATGCTTAGTTGCTGATTACAAAAATGTAAAATTTAATTTTTAATTTACAACCTTTTATATTAAGCAAAACGTAACAGTTTCATGGTATTTATATATTTCTATTTTTCTATCATGATAATGAAATTTAAAAAAAATCCGGTGTGAAACATAAGACTTCAGCATCTATCAGGGTAAATGTTTATTTGTTAGTAAAGATGCTTTGGGAGTCTATTTTTAAATGATTGGACGTATATTTTCAAATACATTAAAACCTCATTCTCCAGGACCACCTAGTCTATTCAACTGAAGAGCTATTGCTTAAAGCCAATTTTTGAAAAAATTAAATATTTAATTATCTAACTGCCCTCTCAAGACAATCAAAATAGCTCAAATTCATTAGTGTTCATTACAGATTTTTTAAATACACACCAACTATATTTCAAAAGATTTCCTTTTTTGACTTAAAGACATTTAGAGCAGCTATTTCACGAGAAATTCTGCTTCTTGACAAGGGAGTTGCTATCAAAAATGTGCAGTGTTTGTCCCCCTTAACCTTTGCAGTGACAATTTCAAATGAAGAAAATAACCTTTATCTGTCTTATTCAGGCACATTTTTAGGGGCTAAAAGTTCATTTTTGACATATTCACTAAGGATAATGGATATGTCTGTTGGCTTTTGATAATTATGGTTATGTGGCCTTAATAGGGATAATGAATTATTTAAAACTATTATGCTATTTCTTAAAATTTAGGAGACAAATATCACTTCCAAGTACTCTTCTGAGTGTTGAAGGTTATGTTTGTCTTGTTTGGGTTACTTACATTAGTGGAATATTTTCAATGTAAAACTCATTTTTTATTACCACCAAGACACAATGTCAAGTACTTTTCCTTCACTGCTATTTGTTAGAACATATTATCTGATTCTATATTTTCTTCCTCATATACAAAGTCATTACAGAGGTGGGCTGGTGGCTTAGGCCAGTTCACCATTCAGAAAATAAAGCTGTTTTTTCTACATAATCATTGAGATAAGTAGTGACTGCTGAGGCTGATGGTATCTATTCATCTTAAATCATTGATCATTCATTGGGGAAGTAGTTGTATGTGCCTATTATGTGTCAGAAATTGATGATATAAAGAACGGGTTTGACCATAACCCATGCAAATTCCATTCAACATGAAGTCTAATGTTCACAAATTGTTTCATGATTCCCAGGAGAAGAAGAAAGTTCTCAAGTTCCCTAATGTTGTCCAAAATGAAATACAAAAGGCAAAATATTTGCAAAAGGCAAGTTCACTAATATTTGTACATCTGTACAGAAATTCCTACCGTGAAAATCTTCCATACACATATTTGAGCATTTATTTGTTCAGTGAGTATATGTTGAGCAACTACCAGGCCACAGGCACCATACTAAACAGTGGGGACACAGTGGAGAACAAAAGTGACATGGCATCTGCTCTCTTGGATGTTCAGGTGAAATGAGGAGAGAGTCATGGGGACGCCACCTGCACTGAATATTGCTAACAGAAAACATAAATAAATATAAAATGCTTGAAGTGGCCTGAAGGCAAATTACAGGGTGTTCTAAGGCAGTGTTTTAGGAGATCTAATTACACTATCTGGGAAGCCATCTCCGAGCAAATGATAGTGAGGCAGTCGCCAAAGGGTAAAGAGGACCCTCCTTGGTGAAGGGTGGTGGGTGGAGCATTTCCCATAGGCAGTGTGAGGAGCAGCAGCAGGAAGCTCTGCTGAGGGAAGAGTGTGGGGACTCAGAGATCCTCTTGAGGAAATGACAGAAAGCAACTTTGCTAGTTTGCAAACTACTTTGTACACTACTACTTTGTACACTACTACTACTACACTACTACTTTGTACACTACTTTGTACACTACTTTATAGTGAGCAACACAGGACAGTGCACAAGTGGTGCAAGGAACTGAGCAAGTTAGAAAGTACTAGGCTTCTGAAAAGTGCATTTTAATATTTATGGCTATATCCTTAAATCTCAGCAAAAGATTGGCATACATGCACATATTCCATTTAGCAGTATTAGTACCAAAAGCACACATCAACATCCTTCTTGTTAACCGTGTTTTCAGGATGGCTGAGGGTTTCCTCATTTAAAAATATTTTATAATTTTATCCATTTTGGAAAAAAAAAGTATACACTTTACCATATGAAAGGCTATAATACGATAAAATCTAACCTTTTATGAATGCCTTAGAGATAAGGGAGGCAGCACTCCACAAATATCCCTGAACTAAATTTAAGTCAGAGATCAACCAATAATTACCTAAAATATCTATATAGTTCTGCTGAAATAGAATGAATAATAAACACTAATTCTACAAAGTAATAATTTAATATTACATAGACCCCATGGAAAACTAAAAAACACTGTGAATCTATAAGGCCAGTTCCTTGTATTTTATTAAGTCCCTTTTGGAGTCTCAGAAACCCTGGTTACTCCTGGTTTGTAGTTCTGTAACAAAATGAAGAGTTTCAGTTTGGGGGAGTATTTCTATTCTTAGAAATATATGGTGATTACAAGCAGTGATGGGGTTACCTTCATTGTTCAAGGAGACTGAAGGGTAAAATGTTAAAAAGAATACATGCTGAAAGCTTTGCAGACTAATTTATTATTTTTAAATTCTTTCATTAGTCACAGACATGAGCATATTATTTACACTTGAATAAACTTGCCCTTTTAAAATTGAGAAGGGAATTAAATTCAAAGGATTTTCTTATATAAAACAAAAATTTGCTTTCTGCAAAATTATTTTTATCCATCTTAAGATTCTATGCAGTTTGTCTGTTTCCTAATTTGAAATTCAGACAATTACAATGATAATAATAATGATAATAATAATAATAATACCTCTTAGATGTACTAACTTGAGGCAGATGGAAATAGAAAATCCAAGCTGCTATTCAGCATATAATCACTATGCAAATATTCCAGCAGCTTGTATGATTTTTCAAACTATTATCTCAAGAGCAACAAACCATTATACTGAAAAGTTGCAAAAGACAGCACAGTAAATAGATGTTATGCATGTAGAGTTTGGGACAATTTATAGTGAATTCAACAATGTTAAAATAAATTTAGTATTTTTAAAAGAATGTAAGAAAAGGGAGGCTTGAAGATTATGTTTGAAAACATTTCCCTCCCTGCTATCTCTCTTTCTTTTGTCTTCCCCATTATAGCCACATTTCTTTAAAAAATAAAACAAAAACAGATTAAAGAGGAATATTTAATTCCTCACATCTTATTCTTTTAGGACCTATTGAAGCTCATCTATTAATTTATTTAAAAAATATTAACTGAAACCCTATAATTTATGGTGTGCTGAAGATTCAATGGCAAGTCAAGTCATATATTGTACTTGCTGCCATGAAACTCCATCTACTTGGGTCCGTGGATACCAAATGTGCATTACAAGGGAGAGTGTGTATGTTTTCAACTATAGTAAAGGGATTTTACCTATGAGGAGTTTAAGATGTCATCAGTGAAGAGGTACACTGAGAAAAAAAAGTGTGTAAGTTAACCCAGCAGAGAGAAGAGGAAGGTGCATTTTAAAAAGAGACCAATGGCAAAAGTAAACTGAGAGAGTACACAGGAAAAAGATAGGAATAGCTAAGCCTGAGAGACATGGAGGGAGAGAGGTCTGTGGAAGGATATTAGAACCAGGCCATATGGGCCTCAAAGGCCAGGTTAATAAGTTTTGTTTTATTCCCCAAAGCAATAAAAAGCCATGTTCATTTAATTTTAAGGAAGTGGAGAGCATGATCAGATGTGCATTTTGAAGCAGTAACTTTGTCCACACTGTGAAGAAGGAAAATTTGCAGTTCAGGGCTGCAGATCCTGTCACTCTACTGCAACTGTTCTTGTCTAGGGAGTTGACTACTTCTCTTTACCAGCTAAACCCAAAGGAAAGATTTTATTCTCAATCTTACTGAAACACATTTGTCTTCCTCGTGATCTTTTCCTAGGTCTGCTTCCATTGTCATATTAGCCACCCTCTCAAAGATTTCACTTACCTAGTGGCTTCATCTCTCCCTCCCACCCCATGTGTTGATGACTTTGAAATATACAACTCAGAAGAGATGTCTTCTCCAGGCACTTCAAATGCAGTATGTTCAAAACTGAACTGTGTGATTGCCCTTTAATTTCAATGTTCTTTCAGATTTGTTTACCTATGAATGACTTCTTTGTTCACATAAACTAGGATTATTCTTGAAACCTCTATGGTCTCACTTACCTAATCAAACACGTATGTCATCCATTTCTGACCATAATTATCTCTTAAAGTCTTTTACTGCCCTCAGTCTCCGTCGGTAACTGTTTTAGTTTACCATCACCTTTCTGTTCACATAATTAAATAGTATCCTATTCTCTACAACTGCCCCCCAGGAAACTGTTCTGCAAATGGTAGCCATAGAGATCTATGTAGAACAAGGTGGTCATTAGCTCTTTGCTGGGTAAAGCATTAGACAACTTCCCTTGTCGTAAAGCCCAAACCCCTCAGCTCCTCTTAAGGATCCTCATGACCTCTTCACTCACATTTCTTGCCACCTGAAATCTACACTTTGGATTCACTTCAGTCAGACTGAAATGCATGACTTAATGTCCCCAAATATATGGTACTCTTTCAAATCTTCACACAGACTTTCAAATTTTGGTACAGACTATTCTTATTGTTTATTACACTCTTCTAAAACTTCCCTCTTGAGAGAGCTGAACTCAATTTTCAGGATTCTATATAGACTTCATTCCCACTTCTGCCTCCAGAAATTAGGTTTTCCTAATGCTTGAAATTGCGATTTGCCTCAGCATGGAATTCGTTTTTTCACTTATATTTAAGTGAAGTCAGAGGTCATAAGCCATAGACTATTGAGGCTGTCTATATTATTCAGCATTTTATCACTTCTGCTTTTCACAAATACCTAGCACATATAGGTATGCATGAAATATTTACATGCATAATAAATAATTGACATTACCTATTTCTGATTTTTAAAAATGCATTATTAATATAATTTTAAATGTTTATTATTTCTAAGTATAGAGCTGAGCAATTAATAAGAATTCATAAAAGGCTTATTAAATTGAAAATATTTGCAAATTTGAAAGTGGTGTAATAATGTTAATTGTAATTACTAAAGAAGCTATTGTAAATGTTATTTATTATTTCATCTATAAATAACTTATTTTATAAACTTATAATTCCTCTGAGTTATCATAACTTCTTAATGAAGTGATGAAAGAGTTTCAAGAATTAAACTCAGAAAAACTATATCCAATGGTTTTGATATGCAAAGACTTTGATAGACAATGTAAAAACATTTTAAAGGCCTGAAGTCAATTACCAACTTCAAATTATAAAAGTTTTAAGAAGAAATTCAGGAGGGACCCAGATTGCCAACTAGAAGCAGCATCAGTCAGTGGCTCCCACTGAGAAGAACGAAAACAGCAAGTGAATCCTGCACCTTCAGCTGAGATATCCAGGTTCTCTCATGGGGACTGACTAGGCAGTTGGAGTGACCCACAGAGAGTAAGGAAGCATAGTAGAGCAACAGCCCACCTTGGAGCTGCATGGGGCAAAGGGAGCTGCCACCCTCAGCCAAGGGAGGTAATGAGTGATTGTGCTACCCCACCTAGGAAACCATACTGTTTTCATGGATCTGTGCAACTCGCCCATCAGGAGATCCATTTGTGAGCTCATGCCACCAGGGCCTTGGGTTCCAAGCACAGAGCTGTGCAGATGCTTGGTGGCTGCTCAGGTTGCAACCAGTGGCAGCAGGCTGGACACTGCTTAAGATGAACAAGTTGGGGGGAAGGGGTGCCTGCAACCACTGTGGCTCCAGTCTGCCATTTTCCCTTGCTGGTGCCCAGGATAAGCACAGTACGGTGGCTGTGGCAGATAGTGGCCAGACTGCTTCTTTAGGTGGGACCCTGATCCATTTCTCCTCAGCAGGTAGGGCTTCCCTGTGGGAATTTCAGAAACTCCAGCCAGGGGTTTATGGAGAGAACTCTGATCTCTCTGGAATGAAGCACCTGGGTGGAGGGGCAGCGGCAGTCTCTGCAGTTCAGCCAAATTAGTCTTTCCTGCATGCTGGCTCTGAAAAGTCCAGGCAGTCCACATGAGAGGGACTACCCCCAGCACAGTGCACCCGCTCTGCCAATGGGCAGCCAGAGTGCTTCATTAAGTGGGTCCCTGATCCCATGCCTCCTGACTGGGTGAGACCCCCCACCAACAGGGGTCACTAGGCACCCTATACAGGAGCATTCCTGCCAACATCAGGTCGGCACCCCTCTGGGATGGAGCTCCCAGAGGAAGTAGCAGGCAGCTATCTTTGCTGTTCTTCAGCATTCACTGGTGACGCCCCCAGGTGCAGGAGGAACCCAGGAGAATGGGGTCTGGAGTGGAACCCCAGCAAACCACAGCAGCCTGGCAAAGAAGGGCCTTACTGTTAAAAGAAAAACAAACAAACCAAAAGCAACAACAACAACAACATCAACAAAAAATACCCCACAAAAACCCACCCAAAGGTCAGCAGCCTCAAACATTGAAGGTAGATAAGCTGTGAATATGAGAAATAATTGGCCGGGTGCGGTGGCTCATGCCTGTAATCCCAGCACTTTGGGAGGCCGAGGCGGGTGGATCATGAGGTCAGGAGATCTAGACCATCCTGGCTAACATGGTGAAACCCCGTCTCTACTAAAAATACAAAAAAATTAGCAAGACGTGGTGGCAGGTGCCTGTAGTCCCAGCTACTTGGGAGGCTGAGGCAGGAGAATGGCGTGAACCCGGGAGGCAGAACTTGCAGTGAGCTGAAATCGGGCCACTGCACTCCAGCCTGGGTGACAGAGCGAACTCCGTCTCAAAAAAAGAAAAGAAAAAAAGAAAAAGAGAAATAACACAAAAATGCCAAAAACTCAAAAAGCCAGAGTGCCTCTTCTCCTCCAAATGATCGCAATACCTGTCCACCAACGGCAGAAAACTGGACAGAGGCTGAGATGGATGAATTGACAGAAGTAGGCTTCAGAAGGTGGGTAGTAACAAACTTCTTTGAGCTAAAGGAGTATGTTCTGACCCAAAGCAAAGAAGCTAAGAACCATGATAAAACATTACAGGAGCTGTTAACCAGAATAACCAGTTTAGAGAGGAAGGTAAATGACCTGATGGAGCTGAAAAACATGACATGAGAACTTCGCAATGCAACCACAAGTATCAATAGCTGAATAGACCAAATGGAGGAAAGAATCTCAGAGCTTGAAGACTATCTTGCTGAAATAAGACCAGCAGACAAAATCGGTGAGAACCATGGATTATATAAAAAGACTGAACCAACAACAAATTGGAGAACTTGAAAGAGACGGGTAGAACAGAACCAAGTTGGAAAACATACTTCAAGATACCATCCAGGAGAATTCCCTGACCTAGCACAACAGGACAACATTCAAATTCAGGAAGTCCAGAGAAGCCCAGTAGGATAATCCATGAGAAGATCAACCCCAAGGCACATAAACTGCAAGGTTGAAATGAAGGAAAAAAAAATGTTAAGGGTAACCAGAGAGAAAGGTGAGGTCGCCTATAAAGGGAAGCCCATCAGACCAACAGTGGACATCTCAGTAGGAACCCTAGAAGCCAGAAGAGATTGGGGAACTAACATTCAACATGCTTAAAGAAAAGATTTTCCAACCCAGAATTTCATATCTGGCCAAACTAAGCTTCATAAGTGAAACAGAAATAAAATCCTTTTCAGACAAGCAAATGCTGAAGGAATTAGCCAGGCCTGCCTTTCAAGAGCTTCTGAAGGAAGCACTGAATATGGAAAGGAAAAACTGTTACTAGCCACTACAAAAAGACACTGAAGTACACACACCAATGACACTATGAAGCAACTACATTAATAAGTCTGCAAAACAGCCAGCTAGCATCATGATGGCAGGATCAAATTTATGCATAATAATATTAACCTTAAATGAAAATGCACTAAATACCCCAATTAAAAAGACACAGAATGGCAAGCTGGATAAAGAGTCAAGACCCATTGGTATGCTGTAGTTAAGAGACCCATCTCACGTTCCAAGACATACATAAGCTCAAAATTAAAGGAGGGAGGAAAATTTACCAAGCAAATGGAAAGCTGAAAAAGCATGGGCTGCAATCCTAGTTACTGACAAAACAGCCTTTAAACTAACAAAGATGAAAAAAAGACAAAGGCATTACATAATAGTAAACGGTTCAATTCAACAAAAAGCACTATACTAAATATATATGCACCCAATACAGGAGCACCCGGATTCATAAAACAAATTCTTAGAGACCTACAAAGAGACTTAGACTCCCACAGGATAATAGTGGGATATTTTAATGCCCTACTGTCAATATTAGTTCACTGAGACAGAATATCAACAAATATATTCAGGACTTGAACTCAGCTCTGGATCAAATAGACCTGATAGATATCTACGGAACTCTCCACCCAAAAACAACAGGATATAAATTCTTCTTGGTACCACTTGGCATTTATTCTAAAATTGGTCATATAACTGGAAGTAAAACACTCCTCCTTAGCAAATGCAAAAGAACTGAAAGCATAACAAGCAGTCAAGCAGAACAAAGCACAATCAAATTAGAACTCAAGATTAAGAAACTCACTGAGAACCACCCAACTACATGGAAACTGAACAACCTGCTCCTGAATGACTCTTGGGTGAATAATGAAATTAAGGCAGAAATCAAGAAGTTATTTGAAACTAATTAGAATAAAGAGACAACATACCAGAATCTCTGGGATGCAGCTAAAGCAGTGTTAAGAGGAAAATTTATAGCACTAAATACCCACATCAAAAATCTAGAAAGATCTCAAATCGATATCGTAACACGACAACTGAAAGAGCTAGAGAACCAAGAGCAAACCAACCCCAAAGCTAGCAGAAGACAAGAAATAACTAAGATCAGAGCAGAACTGAAGGAAACAGAGACACAAAAAACCTTTCAAAAAAATCAATGAATCCAGGAGCTGGGTTTTTTTTTTTTTTTTGAAAAAAAAGTAATAAAATAGACCACTAGCTAGACTAGTAAAGAAAAAAAAGACAGAATAACTGAATAGACACAATAAAATGTGATAAAGGGGATATCACCACTGACCCCACAGAAATACAAACAACATACAGAGAATACTATAAATACCACTATGCAAATAAACTACAAAATCTGGAAGAAATGGTTAAATTCCTGAACATATACATCCTCCCAAGACTGAAATAGGAAGAAGATGAATCTGTGAATAGACCAATAATGAATTCTGAAATTGAGGCTGTAACAAATAGCCACCAACCAAAAAAATCCCAGGACCAGATGGATTTACAGCTGAATTCTACCAGAGGTACAAAGAAGAGCTGGTACCATTTCTTCTGAAGCTATTGCAAATAATTGATTAGGAGGGACTCCTCCCTAACTCATTTTATGGGGCCAAAATCATCCTGCTACCAAAACCTGGCAGAGATACAACAAAAAAAGAAAACTTCAGGCCAATATCCCTGCTGAACATTGATGCAAAAGTCCTTAATAAAGTACTGTCAAACTGAATCCAGTAGCACATTAAAAAGCTTATCCACCACAATCAAGTCAGCTTCATCCTCAATGCAAGGCTGGTTCAACTTATACAAATCAATAAATGTAAGTTATCACACAAACAGAACGAAAGACAAAACCACATCATTATCTCAATAGATGCAGAAAAAGCCTTCAATAAAATTCAACATCTCTTTATATTAAAAATTCTCAATAAACTAGGTATTGAAGGAACATACCTCAAAATAATAAGAGCCGTTTATGACAAAACCACAGCCAATATCATACTGAATGAACAAAAGCTGGAAGCATTCCCTTTGAAAACTGACAGAAGACAAGAATGCCCTCTCTCACCACTCCTATTCAACATAGTATTGGAAGTTCTGGCCAGGGTAATCAGGCAAGAGAAAGAAGTAAAAGGCATTCATATAAGAAGACTATAAGCAAATTGTCTTTGTTTGCATATGACATGATTCTGTATCTAGAAAATCCCATCATCTCAGCCCAAAAGCTTCTTAAGCTGATAAGCAACTTCATCAAAGTCTTAGGATACAAAATCAATGTGCAAAACTCACAAGCATTCCTATACACCCAGAACCAACAAGCAGAGACCCAAATCATGAATGAACTTTCATGTACAATTGCTACAAAAAGAATAAAATACCTAAGAATGCATCTAATAAGGGAAGTGAAAGACCTCTTCAAGAAAACTACAAACCACTGCTCAAAGAAATCAGAGAAGACAAAAACAAATGGGAAGGTATTCCATGCTTCCATGGATAAGAAGGATCAATATCATGAAAATGGCCATACTGCCCAAAGTAATTCATAGATTCAATGCTATTCCCATTAAACTACCATTGACATTCTTCACAGAATTAGAAAAACCTATTTTAAAATTCATATCAAACCAAAAAAGAGTCCATATAGCCAGAAAATCCTAAGCAAAAAGAACAAAACTGGAGGCCTCCTGCTACCTGACTTCAAACTATACTACAAAGCTAGTAACCAAAACGGCATGATACTGGTACAAAAATAGACACATAGACCAGTGGAACATAATAGAGAAGTCAGAAATAAGGTTGCACATCTACACACATCTAATCTTCTACAAACCTGACAAAAACAAGCAATGAGGAAAAGTTTCTCTATTTATTAAACAGTTTTGGGAGAACTGGTTAGCCATATGTAGAAAATTGAAACTGAAACCCTTCCTTACACCTTATAAAAAATTAACTCAAGATGAATTAAAGACTTAAATATAAAACCCAACACTAGACAGGACGTGGTGGCTCACACCTGTAATCCCAGCACTTTGCAAGGCCAAAACGGGCAGATCACGAGGTCAAGAGATTGAGACCATCCTGGCTAACACGGTGAAATCCCGTCTCTACTAAAAATACAAAAAAAATTAGCCAGGCATGGTGGTGGGCGCCTGTAGTCCCAGCTACTCGGGAGGCTGAGGCAGGAGAATGGCGTGAGCCCGGGAGGTGGAGCTTGCAGTGAGCCAAGATTGCGCCACTGCACTCCAGCCTGGGCAACAGAGCGAGACTCTGTCAAACAAACAAACAAACAAAACCCCCAAAACTATAAAAACCTTAGAAAATTTAGGCAACGCCATTAGAAAACCTACATAATGGGAGAAAATTTTGCAATCTTTTTATCTGACAAAGTTCTAATGTCCTGAATTTTCAAGGAAATTAAACAAATTTACAAGAAAAAAAAAGACCCCATTAAAAAGTGGGCAAAAGGTATGAACAGAAACTTCTCAAAAGAAGACATTTATGTGGCCAACAAACATGAAAAAAAGCTCAAGATCCCTGATGATTAAAGAAATGCAAATCAAAACCACAATGAGATACCACCAGTGGTTTCCAGTGCCCTCACAAAAAGGTCAAACAACCTAAACATATACTTTATCACCTAGCAGGAAAATTTTGAGAGTTAAAAGTGTTGCCAGTAAGTAATTATCTGGGGACAAGAGGTGCTATCAATAATTATGATAGGACTGTTCTGGGCAACCAAGACAACATATAATCCTTCTTCTTAGAGATGCTTTAAAATCCAGTGCCGACTTGCCTCTCCCAGCATCAAACCCAAACCACAATGTGCTAATTTACTAATGTAGTGCATGTACTAGCCAGCCATAATGTACTACTATAATTCCCAAAATGTTTTTTTTTTTTTAATTTTGGCTATTTAGTACTTCACTTCTCTCTAATGATAGCCAACTCCTAATCATCTTTCAGTTCCTTAGATATCGCTTCCTCCAGGAAACCCCTGCTTTTACTACTGTTGGCATTCTGCCCTTCAGTGTGCTGTAACCAAAGTTTGTTTCTATGCATGCTACCACCCGTGACCCCTGTTGGATTCCTCGAGAGCAGACTGTGGTAGCCACCATTTTATCCTCCACTCCTGGAAAAAGAGGTCCCATAGAGAAAGCATTTCATCAGTGTTTGTTGAGCAAATAAACAAATCTATTTTCTTCTTGTCGCTTCTCTTTGTGTTCTTCATTATTAAATTGGTAAAATAAGAATTGTGCCTATTTAATAGGATTTTTGTGGAATTTTTGTAGTACAATATACAAACAATGCTTAGTGATTATCCGACAAAAAGACCATCTCAGTAAATTTTAGCAATTATTATTCCTCGTGCTTAGATCAAATACATAATATGATATTTTTGCAAATTATTTTCCTGATCATTTTCAGTCAGATCTATTTTCTCTCACAAATTTTGTGCTTCTGTTTTAGATAATTCTCTCACCATTTGACTTGTAATTAGTGTAAAAAAATCTGTCTTTCCCAGTAAGTTTTGAGTTCTTTGATAACAGACTCTCATCTCATTCACTGTGGATTTCCAGTGACAGACACAACACAGGCATTGAGTCAAACATCAGTGGAATATCTTATGTTTAAAGAAAATTGAAGACTGAAGACATACAATTGTGGCGTTCCTCAGTGCAAGATAAAGTTGACAATGACTTTTTTTAAACTCCTGGTAAATAGATCATATTTACTTTGAAAGATTTTTTGTTGTTGTTTGTTTGTTTGCTTGCTTGCTTGCTTGTTTTAAATAGTGGGAAAGTCCTAAGGCATTCAAAAGTAAAATAGTATTTTAGATTGTTGACATACTCTAGAAAGACTTTTCCTTCAATTTCTAATGCAGGCAACTAGCCATATACCTCATTTGAATTATTATTTTCAAATAATTCAGATGACAGTAGATTTGGAGGAATCTAAGAGCCCTTAAAAAACATCATTCCAAATTCTTTAATTTTAGAAATGAGGAATTACACATATAGAGAAGCTAAGTAACTTTGAAATTCTAATTGGCAATAAAAAATCTGGGGAAATGCAATCACTAGCTATTTATCCCAATAGTTAATGTCGTCAAAATCATCAGTAATTTAGACGAAAACTGTCAGTTCAGTATATTCTAGATGCAGTATAGGTTTAATGGAAAGTCTGCTTGAATTATATCCCATTTTATTGATGTTTCACTAATATGTGTTCCAATGAACATAACAAATTCGCCCTCAAACTTGAAATTTTTCCCTTGTTGTTAAAATACTCCAGTTTAATTATGTTTAATTTAAAGTTGGAGTTTTAGGACTGCTGCTCATGGCTAGACATTGATTTTACCTGCATTAAGGAAATTCGATTACCTTGAATCATTTATATATATTTGTAAATCACGAGCGGTGCTTTTCTGATGTTTGGGACTAATTATTTCCATGAATGCAAATGTCAGCAATTTGAAAAGCAAGTTGTGGAATGGAACAAACAAGTGGCACCAGAAAATATTGCCTGCATAATCCATTGTGTTCTTTATAACCAAATGCCATTTGAAACCATGCACTGATGCAGATGGCAAGATAGCATTTAGACTTTATGTAGTAGATAACATAATTTTATTTTGCTTCATTTTATTTCTGAATACTATATCTGAATAAATAAGCACATTAGTAAATGTGTGACAACATCTACTTTATTTATGTTTTTGTTTAGCCAGTGAACCATAGGCAGTAAGTGATTGTCCTTAACTTTTGTTTTTTGGTTAGAGGAGAATAACATAAGTAGTAACATGTGAATTGTTGCGGGGTGAGTTATGCTTTGCAAAATACATTCTTAATCAGATAATTTGGTAATTATAACACAGACTCCAAAGTGTTGCAAAAATAAACTATCACTTTAAAAAGAGCTTAACGCAATGCTGGGCACTTACTCATGAACCGATAATTTAACAAAATTTACCAATGGAAAGCAAGCTTTATTATTGTTAGTAAATAGTATGCTCTATGAAAGAGAAGCTGAAAAGTGCTCACTTTATCTCAATACATTATTTCCCTTAAAAACGATACATAAGGAAAAAACTCTGTTAAACACTGAAACAACTGGAACCAAAACAGGTTTTATGAAATTAAGTGGACAGAATTATTCCCTAATGCTTTAGTTGGGAGTTTCGTTTTTTTTTTTTGGTTTGTTTGTTATTGTTTGTTTTGTTTTGTTGTTTTGAGACGGGGTCTTGCTCTGTCCCCAGGCTGGAGTGCAGTGGCACGATCTTGGCTCACTGCAACCTCTGCCTCTGGGATTCAAGCAATTCCCCTGCCTCAGCCTCCCAAGTTGCTGGGACTACAGGTGCACGCCACCACGCCTGCCTAATTTTTTGTATTTTAGTAGAGACGGGGTTTCACCATGTTGGCCAGGATGGTCTTGATCTCCTGACCTCATGATCTGCCCACCTCAGCCTCCCAAAGTGCTGGGATTACAGGCATGAGCCACTGCACCAGGACTAGTTTTTTTTTTTTTTTTTTTTTTTTTTAATAAGAATAATTGGTTGGCACTTGTAAAGGTCTCTGTTGGTACTGTTGTTATTAAACGAAACACAGATGAACTGTTTAATTTTAAGATTTGTTAAAATATTTTTGTAGTACTTCCCTAGTTGCTATAGGAGCTGAAAGATAGAATATTTGTTGTGGAATTTGCAAACTAGTTGAGGCAATAAAATAGTGCCATAAAATGGCAATTACAGCAAAAGAAAACTATGAGATTAAGTGCCTTAATTGTGCTGGTAATTATCAAAAGGCAATGATAATCAGCCACTGTGTCCAACTGGCTTTCTGACTGTCAGCCAGCACTCTCCTGCAGAAACAGAGGGGTGTGGTAGGTTCTCACTTGATGCCAATTCAACCTAGGCTAGAAATGACACCAAGAAATGGGCGGGGAAATAGTTGCAGAAGTGATGAAACTAGCTCTGCTTCTTATGCCTTGCCACCCTTTCCAGAATTCAAAAGCACATTAACCATCATATGGTAGAACACCTTAATTTAGTTCAAACCATGACGGAAAAGAGTGAGGCATTAGTGAAAAATATCATCTCATGTAAATGTAGATATCTTGCTTACTTACTTAAGGAGGTTGTGCTTCCTATACTCACAGTTCCTCAAAGCATAATTGTAACGAGACTGGTGGTTTAAAATTTGCCAGTTTCTTTGTAATTGCATGGACTTTGCTGAGTCTGTAGGTATGATGAGCGCAGTAATTTGAAATTGTAACCTGAGATTAAGGCAAATGATGCTTTCTAATAGAAAAAGCTAAAACTAGTGTGATGAGCAGTAATGTCTTTAAAATTAAATTTTGTATTGGGTAAGTAAATAAATAAATAAAAGAATGAAAAATAGGAATATCTCAATATGTTTATTATTCCTTAAGTTTTTGGATAGTGTAATATTAGTGTTGAAATAATTATTTCACATATGATTAAATATGTGTGTATACAGAAACACAAATATTGACATACATACTTAAATATAGGTAGATGAAATGGATATATAGATAATTATTTTGGGTAGAAAGATTAAAAAATAACTTCATGTGGGGCATTATCCCCAAAATAGGTATCTAGGTAATGTACTTGTGAAATCAGTGTGGTCTATGATTACCATCTAGTGGCAGTGTTCTTGAATTGCAAATACTCAGTGCCAATAGGAAACCCAAAGGGGATTATTTGGCCCATTCAACCCATTTTCTTGATGTAATGAATTATTATGTAACATCAGCAACCACACACCTACTATACAATATATAATAGAGTTATATATTGTAAACACATTTTCACAAAATGGATGATTTCTACATGAAAGTTATTTAAATAAGGCTAATTGAAAAACATTTTAATTGAGTTTTGATAGCAAAATCAAAATTAGTCTTGAGAGGAAAACAATTGAAAAAAATTGAGAGGAAAACAATATGTTTAAGTTGAATTTGATTACAAATAGTATAGTTTACAAATAATAGAGTTTAGGAACTAAAAGTCCTGTGTATACTTCTACAATGTAGTTGGTCAATATTAAAATGTGTACATTTGGCTAAATAAAAATAGGCAATGTTTGTGTTGAGATTTGAAATTCAGACTAAACAGCATTATAAGGGTAAAACATTTTTTAGCATGATAGAATGAGGACATAAAAATGTGACCATATAGCTGTATTGGTTATGTTGTTATGGGAGAAGATAAATTAGGAATTGTTTGCAATAATTTATAAGATATGAGCACTGGTATTTCAGTAATTGTTGAGAAAATGCAAAGAAAGGGAAGGATATGTAAGCTTTGTCAAGAAAGAGGTAAAAATACTTGTCAAATTTGGCAGAGGAAACTTAAAATCTGAAGGTGTCTCTAAGGTTTTCACCATGAAGATCTCAGAAACCATGGCGGCGTTTTAAAAAGTATTTGAAAAATTAAAATTAAATATTACAGACCTTTGTTATAGGGTATCAATCTCATAAAAGACGTACCCATTTCTAAGGAATTTTTCTATAGTATGTCATTCAGTCCTTCCAACTCTTCCTCCATTTTTAACCTGGGAGGCAAGGCAGGAATCAGGTTCAAATATATTACATCATTTTCCCAAGACTTTATTGCTAATATGTGGCTTCATTTGACCTCCAGACCCATCTACTCTAAAATTCATGATATTTTCCTTCTCTGTGAAACTGATTGTTTGTTGTTTGGCATCTTGACAGATTTTTTTTTTATAATTTTTTTTTTTTCGAAGCGGAGTTTTGCTCTTGTTGCCCAGGCTGGAGTGCAATGGCACGATCTCGGCTCACCACAACCTCTGCCTCCTGGGTTAAAGTGATTCTCCTGCCTCTGTCTCCCGAGTAGCTGGGATTACAGGCATGTGTCACCATGCCTGGCTAATTTTGTATTTTTAGTAGAGACTGTGTTTCTCCATGTTGGTCAGGCAGGTCTCGAACTAACGACCTCAGGTGATCCGCCCACCTCAACCTCCCAAAGTGCTAGGATTACAGGCATGAGCCACTGCACCCTGCCAACAGAATTTTTTTAACTAAGTTAATGTGAAGATTCTACAATATATTCATCTATCAATTAAAAATTATGTGAGATCTTATATTACTAGAATTCAGAAATTGTGACGTTTACTAGGTTGTTTGCTATATATAATGAAAGATGTTTGTACTAAAATATATACCTAAAAAAATCAAAATAAGAGAATACCAAAATATGTTTATATATGATAGTCCTTTTTTTAAAACTGCGTCAGTGTAATAACTGAAAAGTAGTTTGCTCAAGTTTGCAGTGCATTGTGATGGTGTAAGTCTCTTTTCTGTCATTAAAGATTCAGTATGAACACGTTGATGCAACCTGTCTGATACTGAAAGAAGGGGCACATGTCAGTCTGAGTGCAGAGAGAACACAGTGGTCTCCTTCAATCCTCACATTATCGCTGTTTCTGATTGTTTATGTTTATTCATAGGTAATAATGTCTTTTATCTCAATTATAATTTTAATTTGGAGCTAAGATAGGTAAACTCCAAAACATATTTTTAATAATATTGTATATTCTATAATTATTAAGGGTGTTTCCTTTTATTTTCAAAAGTGTCTTAGTTTGCATGATAAATTATATTGTCACCTTAGACCAGGGGTTCTTGGACAGAGACATGACAATCTGGTAAAATTTATGAACACTTTTGAGAATAATGTTTTGTGATTACAAAGAGAAGAAAACAAAATAGAGTTATCAAACTACTTTAAAAAGTCAAATTTGTGAAGCAGTAATCATTGTGCTCCTTTGCCAACTCATTAAATAACAAGATCTAGGAATAGTTAATAACTATCTTAATTTAAAGAAGACATGAACTAAACAACGTTTCTATACAGCTGTATCAACTGTAATGTGAGATCACAATATTTACAATTTCTATTGATGAAGAAGTCCCAGGTACTACTAATTCTACTGTAGCTTATGGTCTGCATTTAGTCTAAATAAAATGTTAATTTTCTGTTCTCTAAAAGTTAAGATTTATTCTTTTCCTAATCCAAATGTGCATATTCAGCTAATTAAGAACCCCTAGATCCACTACATTGGTGCTCTATATGTTTTCTCCAACACTGGAATTTGAGCTTTTTAATCACACAGATTATATTCATCTTTGTGCCTTTGGTAACAAATATAAAGGATAAAACATCTGAAAAGTTTGATAAATGGATAAATAGATACCACAAACAATAAAATCAATTAAAAAGCAAGGATTTGCAAAATTATTCAGGAAAAATTCCATAATAGCAGATTTAGCATAGAAAAGTCTCCAAATGAAAGCCTGAGCTAGTGGTGTGAGATGTAATAACATGGACACAAAGATGAACTTTACATAGACTGGGACTTGTGCTAGAGTCCACTTTTTTGGGAGAGATATGACCTTTTAGTGTCCTGAGCGACTTAAAAGCTGACAGAGGCCAATCCAGACCACACAGTCTTTGAAATGACATCTTGGTAATCTACAGTATTATTAGATCCAGGATATTAAAAGCTAGGTCAAAGGACAGTTCTGACAAAGAAAAGACTCTCATCCTTTTGTTCCATAATCCCTTCCTATTTCCAGTCCCATTCTTACATGCAGAAGTACACTCTGAAGAGCATAGGCAGTGTTATCAGAGAAGCTACTGCGATGTTTGTTCTTTGCTTGGAAGTCTTTGTTCCATAATCTCTTCCTATTTCAAGTCCCATTCTTACATGCAGAAGTTCACTCTGAAGTGCACAGGCAATGTTATCAGAAAAGTTACTGTAATGTTTGTTCTTTACTTGGAAGTCTTTGTTCTGGAGATCTCATCACATTTTTTTTTCCTTTCTGAGCTCTCAGCAGTAAGTTCTATGCCTTGTTGTTTTGGCATCTCCATCAAGTCTCCCATCAATGGATTGAAAATATAAACTAGGTGAAAAATGCGTTCTTTGTTTTCTCACTACCTACACAGAGGTCTACCAGGTGTTTGCAGAGCAGGGAAAGAATATGTACATATGCCATGTATTTCATACATATATAAATATATATATATGTTTAGCTGTATGTATGTATGTATATCTGGAGATCTAAACAAAGAGAATAAAATGAACTAATTTCTAGTGAGAGAACATTTAAACATCCTCCACTCTTCCAGCTGGGACTCAGCAGAAGTGCGTTCTAATTCTGCTGGACAAATCCTTCTGAATACTCTGACCCCCATAAGAATAGTTGTATTTGTTCAGCTCATCAACAATGATGATCTGAGAAAAAAAATTGTCCAAATTATGTGGATACAGGGAGATAGCAGGAGATCATGAAACATAAAGAAAAAGGGACACAGTGAGGAAAAGACAAGAACAGGTGCTCCCCAGATGCTTATGGTGTTTAATGAGAAAGCATATTTTGTTATAATGAACGTTCTTGGCAGTCCTTGATGAGTGATTGTATCTTTTTTAAATAACTGCCTTAGTAATTTTTACTGACACTCTTTATGCCAGTAAGATAAACCGTTTCAGATAATGATAAGTGATACAAAGAAAATAAAACAGTGATGCAATAGATAGTGACAGAGGGCACCTACTTTGGAGAAGATTGTTGTAGGCATTTTTTGAGACCTGAATGATGAGAAAGAGACCGTCATGTACGCAGCAGGGGAAAGAACATTCTAGGCAGAGGAGAGAACAGATGCAAAGTCCCTGAATCTGGGAACAAAATTTTGGAACAGAATGCATGTCGGAGCAGATGAAATGTGTTTTTTGTTTTTTTTTTTTTGAGACGGAGTCTCGCTCTGTCGCCCAGGCTGGAGTGCAGTGGTGTGATCTCCACTCACTGCAAGCTCCGCCTCCTGGGTTCACGCTATTCTCCTGCCTCAGACTCCCGAGTAGCTGGGACTACAGGCACCCGCCACCACGCCCGGCTAGTTTTTTGTATTTTTAGTAGAGACGGGGTTTCACCGTGTTAGCCAGGATGATCTCAATCTCCTGACCTCGTGATCCGCCCACCTCGGCCTCCCAAAGTGCTGGGATTACAGGCGTGAGCCGCCGTGCCAGGCCGAAACGTGTTTTAATAATTGGGAGAGTCTTAGAAGGTTAGGTCATAGAGTTGGGCAAAGCCAAATCATATAGGGTCTCCTAAGCCTTAGTAAGCACCTTGGATTTTATTTTAATTATAAATGAATTAATTCATTAAATATATTCAAGTAAAACGTGCACAATCTGAGTTATGTTTTAAAAAGCCTACTTTGGATCTTTGTGGAGAGTGGATTATAGGAAGACAAGAGAAAATACTGGGGAACAAAATGGCGATGCTTTTGGAATTGCCAGGAGAGAGACGGTAAAGGAGCAAGAGGGATGGTGGCGCTCTTTCCTGAGAGAAGAGAAAGTTGATTCAAGCAAGAAGAGGAAGCATCGAAAGTTATGTTTTGACATGTTAAGTTTCAGTCACTATTTGGGAAGCCTTTTCTGAAGAGTTTAAAGAAATAAATAAACTTTTTCTAAATAAACCCTTGGTCAGAGCCGATACAACACCTCTTTCTGAGAAGCTGCATGGTAGTAGCTGTTAAAACTAGATCTGGAACCAGACTGCTAACATATAAACCCTTGGCTCTCTCTGTTACTAGCTATGTGACCTTCAGTACTTACTTGAATTCTCTGTCCCTCAATTTCCTCAACTACAAGAACAGTAATTACAAATTCTCTCTAATGGGGTTTTTAAGGACTAAATAAGTTAATTAATGAAAAGCCTTCATAACTTGCACACAGTAAGTACATGATACACATTAAGTTTGTTATGATTATTCCTAAACTACAGCATATTTTATTAAAATTGATTTAGAATATATTTTCATTCTGTATTACTTATAGAATCTTTCCTGTACTCCATGTTTGCTAAGAGTATTCTTCAGTTCTTAAAGGGACAATCACTGTTTAAGTCAATGAAAGAAGACGGAGTGAGGAACCGAGTATTAGTGGGAGGCTATATTTAGACAGTAGAATTGTGATATTTTAGTTCTTTGTGGAATCCTTATTGATGTCATTTGGAGGCCATGCAGTGAGCTCCAGAGCACTACAAAGTGAGACCTGTGACCAGTACGTGCTGGGAGTTGAGCTGTCATCTGATCTCAAAATGATACTGTCTCTTTTCCCCAGCAAGTTTAAAGTTATTGAAAGCATACCTTTCCATTATTTTTTGTCTTTTCATTTTAATTCTTTTACTAAATCAATTATTACTGTAAATATGAAGTCGGACAATTATATAGCAGAACTATATAATTGGCGTTGTGTATTATTTCACTCATAAGGCCACAAAACAGAATTATATATTTAAAAAAATATGAATGCATTTTATAAATGAAAACCTAGAGTGTTTTTGGTGACTGTTTTAATAGAAGTATTGGTTCCAAACCAAGAAAGTTAAGATTGCCTTTTCCTGGTTTGGTCAAACTCTACCTGAACGTTACAAGTGAGGATGGTTGTTAACCTGCCGAGCCTAATAAGAGTGATGAAGTGTCTTTTAATCATGTCTGTGTGAGAAACCGAAGAACCATTATCTTCAAATAATTAAAGAGCTATCATGTAGAAAAAAGTATTCTTTTTATCTTTGGGCAAAAATTACAGGAAAACACAAAAAGATTTTCAAGCATAAATAATTGCACAAAATACATGAGAAAAGTTAAACTACAGGAGTTCTCAAATTCTTTATAGTTTTTAATTCTCAAGTACATTTTTTCCTGATTCTACTCTCTATTCTAGAAGAAAAGCCAAATTACAAGGGCGTCTAATTGCAAAGAATAATATTTGCTCAAGATGTTAAACTGATGTCATATTCTTAATTACATGTGTCAAAACTCATAAATAATTTCATAGTATTACATGTCTCAAAATTATATAGAAAACTTCTGATGCAAACAGTTTCTCACAGAGGTTCTATGAGATATTTTAGCATTCTGGAAATTATCCATGACAAGCTTAGTGTATATAGGTGGTATATATGGTCACTGCGAGATTGATATTATTTAATATTTCCCTCCACAAAAGGCATCTATGTATTATAGCCTAACACTCTATTTGAAGAATTATGAATTCTGACTATCTTTCTAAGAAAGGAGGACCCAGGGTCCCTGGTCAAAAAAAAAAATGATGTACCTCTGAAAGACCAGCCATTTAAAAAATAATACATACTTATTCATTTAAATGCTACATTTTATTGAATCATAACAAGTATGTACAAACAAGAAAAAACAAAGGCAAACTAACATTAGCATCCAATCTTTTAACAGATGTCCACAACTGTAACTGAATTGAAATAAACATATTTCACTTTCTCATTTTTTGTAGGTATAATAACAGAGGATCAAAATAAGGAATTATGTTAGTAAGACTGCCTCATTTATTTACTCACAGGTTTAATAAACTGAGACTAGAGCTTGCTGTTTTAATTTTCATTTTATTGAAATTTATATTTGCCCTTCCACAAATTCATTTTGCTGAATAGATTTCTGTTTCCCAGCCAAGCTGGCAAAAAGACTTCTTGGTGCATTAGAATTTTGAGTAGTTACAAGACAAGTCAGTAAATGAAAATAATTAAAATGAATAGTTTATCATCATCTAAATGCAAACTAGTACAGCATACAGAAAGCCTGTGCCCATCTTTCCCCATTATTTACTTAACAGTTATTAATTATGCTAATGCATATCATAGTAAAGAATGAGTAATGTTGACAACAAACTATGAATTGCAAAGACAAGTATACACTTCAGCATATGGGTATATTTAATCATACATAAAAGTATAACTATTGTTAAAATTCGAAGATAATTTCTAAAAAGACTTGTGGTCATTTTTAAAACACCTTATTTTTATCAGTCTTAGATTTGCAGAAATATTGCCCTTCTAAACCCAAAACCCAGCATTTCCTATTATTAATATCTTACATTAGCAGGATACATTTATTACAAATAATGAAGCAGTATTGATATAGTGTTCTCAGCTAAAGTCTGTAGTATTTATATATCTTTAGTTTTTTACCTAGTGTCCTTTTTCTATTCCCACATGACTGTGGGGTACCACATTACATTTAATCATCATATCTCCTTAGGCTTCTCTTAGCTATGACAGTTTATCAGATTCCTTGTTACTGATGACCTTGACACGTTTTAGGAATACTGGTTAGGCATTTTGTAAAATGTCCCTCTATTGGGATTTGTTTGCTGTTTTTCTGATGGTTAGATGGGATTATGTGTTTGGGAGAGAAAGACTACTGAGGTAAAGTGCTATTTTCATTACATCATATCCAGGGTATATAATATCACTATGACTTATCAGTATTGATGTTGACCTTGATCACGTTTGTCCACTATAAAGTTATTCTCACTGCCAGCCCCACTCAGTCATACTGTACCCATTGGAGGGCAGCCATGATGCTAACACTTAAGGAATAAAGAGTTACATTCCACCTAGTTGAGGGTGGAATATGTACATAATTAATTGGAATTCTTCTGCAAGAAATATTTTGGTCTCTTCCCACTTTATTTATTCAATCATTTGTTTATATCAGTATAGTCTTACAGACATGTATTTAATACTTTTTATTGCCAAATATTATTTTTTAATTTTCTTGTTCAAATTCCAGATTTATAATTTGAATGTTGTTCAATAAGTTGTTGTTCCATATTTAGCCATTTGAAAGCTCTTTCAG
Organism: Pongo pygmaeus; assembly: GCF_028885625.2. NCBI lineage: Eukaryota > Metazoa > Chordata > Mammalia > Primates > Hominidae > Pongo > Pongo pygmaeus. Next base: position 185,475,094 of record NC_072376.2, read on the forward strand.
TTGGCTCTTGTGTTTCTTTGAATCATTCACATCCTTGTAGGTATTGGTGTTGTTTTTCATTTGTTTATTTAATTGTTGGTGGTCTTATTTATTCGTTTCTTGAGCACTTCCTTGCATTCTAACATTATAAGATGCTCCGGTTTCATCTTGCACATTTCCAGTTCAGTCATATAACCAACCATTTCCCCAAGGAGCCCTGGTTTCTTTTATTGGACAATAGTATTTTGAAAACCTGATGTGAGATCTAGATGTGTTCACTACTTCTGGAATGTCCTTGCCCCTAGGCCCTCTCAGGAAGTTTATTTGTGTACTAACCATGTATTTACACATATGTCTAAATATTTCTATATGTAATTATATGTTGCTATATTAAGTTAAACATGAGTTCATACTTAGGTCTCAAACTCTAATTCATACCAGATGGATCATTCTAGCCTCCTTCCCTTCCTTATCTGTAAACTTCCACACTAATTATGACACACCTGGTTTCCACCATCAACTATCCATTTACTTACATGAATATTGTTAAATTCCACTATATATGTGCAGAAGCATCAGAATTGTTAAGCCATATTCCTGTGGGCCACACTTGTTATCAACTAGAGTACAGTACTGTCTTTATCCATGTGGGCTGCTATAACAAAATGCCTTACACTGGGTAATTTATGAACAACAGAAATTTGTTTCTCATATTCTGTGGGCTCAGAAGTCTGATATCAAGGTGCCAGCAGATTTGGCGTCAGTTAAAAGGTCATTCCTCATAAACAATGTCTTCTCTTGTCCTCATGCAGCAGAAAGGGCAAGATAGCTTGCTCAAGCCTCTTTTATAAGGGTGCTAATACCATTCATGAGGGTGAAACTTCATGACTTAATCATTCCCTGAAGGCCCCCCTTCTCAGTATAATCACATTGGTATTAGGTGCCAACATGTGAATTTTTTGAGAAAGCAACTTCTCGACCATAGCAAGTGCTTATTTCAAGTTTGTTTTGTGTTGTTTGTCTTTAGTTTTCCCCACTCATTTCCAAAGTTACTTAGGTTAGCGCCTTCTTCCCCCACCCCCTTCAGTGAGGTTGTTTGATACATTAATATGGTTAGATCTCTTCATATTCCATTCTGAAATTCTCTGACCTCCTTAATAATTAGCTTTTTTTTTGACCAAGTCTCTCTCTGTTACCCAGGCTGGAGTGCAGTGGTGTGATCTGGGCTCACTGCAAACTCTACCTCTCGGGTTCAAGCAATTCCCCTGCCTCAGCCTCCTGAGTAACTGGGATTACAGGCACATGCCACCACACCTGGCTAATTTTTATATTTTTAGTAAAGACGGGGTTTCACCATATTGGTCAGGCTGGTCTTGAACTCCTGACTTTGTGATCTGCCGCCTCAGCCTTCCGAAGTGCTCGGATTAGAGGCATGAGTTACCTCACCCAGCCAATGGTTAGCTTTCTAATTAGCCTACATTAAGGTTCCCTGTTTTTGATGTAAAATATAATGGATTTTGAGAAATGCAGACTGCCAGGTGTCCATGATAACAGTATAATGTGGAATAGTTTCATCACCCTGAATAATTACCTGTGTTTTACATATTCAGCTCTTCCCTGCCCCTTCATGAACCCCTGGTAACCACTGCTCTTATTATTTTATTTTATTTTATTTTATTTTTTTAGGTGGAGTTTTGCTCTTGTTGCCCAGGCTAGAGTGCAATGGCACCATCTCAGCTCACCACAACCTCTGGGCCCCGGGTTCAAATGATTCTCCTGCCTCACCTCCTGAGTAGCTGGGATTACAGGCATGCACCACAACACCCAGCTAATTTTTTTTGTATTTTTAGTAGAAACAGGGTTTCTCCATGTTGGTCAGGCTGTTCTGGAACTCCCAACCTCAAGTGATCCGCCTACCTTGGCCTCCCAAAGTGCTGGGATTACAGGCGTGAGCCACCACGCCTGGCCAGCCACTGCTCTTTTATCATTGCCATAGTCTTGCATTTCCTAAAATATCACATAGTTGGAATCATATAGTACGCAGCCTTTTCAAATTGGCTTCTCACGCCAGAAAAAAAATGCATTTAAGTTTCATCTATTTTTTTTGTGGTTTCATAGTTCATTTTTATTAATCACTAGATAATATTCCATTGTATAGATGTTCCAATTCATTTATCTACTTGCTATTGAAGGACATCTTAGTTGCTTGCAATTTGTGGGGATTGTAAATAAAGCTGCTATAAACATTTGCACTGAGTTTTTTTGTGGACATAAATTTTCAAACTAGTTAGGTAAATAGCTAAGACTATGGTTACTGAATTGTATGAAACTGCCAAACTGACTTCCAAAGTGGCTATATCATTTTTTCTTATCTATCAGCAATAAAGGAGAATTCCTGTTGCTTTACGTCCTCCCTAGCAATTGGTATTGTCAGTTTTGGAAATTTTAACCATCCTAATAGATGTGTACTAGTTTTTTATTAAAATTGAAACTTGCAATTTTCTAATGACAAATGAAATTAAGGATCGTTTTATATGCTTATTTTGCATTTGTATATCTTCTTTGATGAGATGTCTGTTCAGTTGATTAGCCTGTTTATAAATTGACTTATTTGTTTTCTTATTATTAAACTTTAAGAGTTATTTGTATATTTTAGAGAGCAATCCCTTATCAGATATGTATTTTGTAAACATTTTATCTCAGTCTGTAGCTTGTCTTTCCATTTTTTAAAATATTGTCTTTGTCAAAGCAGAAGTTTTTAATTTAAATAAAGACTTACTTAGCAATATTTTCTTTTATGGACTGTGCTTTTGTATCTAAACACTCATCATCAAAACTAAGGTCACCTAGATAGTACCCTAAGATTTCATGTAGGGGTTTTATAATTTTTATATTTTACATTTAGGTGTTTGATTTATTTTGGATTAATTTTTGTGAAGATATGAAATTTATGTCTAGATGTTGATACTGTTTCATATTGCTGCATGTATTAATGTAACAGATATCCATTTGCTGTACAGACTATCCTTTCTGCACTGACTTGTCTTTGCTTCATTGTCAGAGATGAGTGGACTATGTTTGTGCATGTTTATTTCTGGCATCTATATTCTGTTCTGTTGACCTGTGTGTCTATTCTTGTGACAATACCATGTGTCTTGATAACTGTCACATTATAAGTCTGGAACTTGGGTAGTTTGAGTCCTCTGATTGTCCCTTTTCTTCAGTATTGTGTTACTTATTCTAGGTCTGTTGTCTTTCCATATAAACACTAGAAACAGTTTGTCAATATCTATAAAATAGCTTGTCGGGATTTTAAGTAGGATTCCATAGTCTTTTCTATTTTTTTTCTTGGATAGCCTCATTAGAGATTTATCAATTTCATCAACCCTTTTTCAGAGAACTAGCTTTTGACTTAATTGGTTCAATTTCATTACATTAATTTTATTTTCAGTTCCATTAATTTCTGTTCTGTTTTATTTTATTTTATTTTATTTTATTTTATTGAGACAGTTTCCTCTGTCACCCAGGCTAGAGTGCAGTGGCATGATCTGGGCTCACTGCAACCTCTGCCTCATGGGTTTAAGTGATTCTTCTGCCTCAGCCTCCTAAGTAGCTGGGATTACAGGTACATGCTCCCATGCCCAGCTAATTTTTGTATTTTTAGTAGAGACAGGGTTTCACCATGTTGGTCAGGCTGGTCTTGAACTCCTGACCTCATGATCTGCGTGCCTTGGCCTTTCAAAGTGTTGGGATTACAGGTGTGAGGTACCGTGCCCGGCCTTCTGATTTCTTTACTTCTGCTTGCTTTAGGCTTTAACTGCTCTTCTCTCTCTGTTTCCTGAGGTTGAAACTTAGATTATTAACTTTAGAGCTTTCTTCTTTTCTAATATATGCATTAGTTGCTATTAATTTCCTCTAGGGCATACCACAATTTTTGGTTTTATTTTCATTCAGTTCAAATTTCTCCGAGATGTTTATGGACTCATGTATAGTATAGAAATGTGTTATATAATCTCCAAGAATTTGGAGATTTTACCTCAGTCTTTCCCTTATTAATTTCTAGTTTAATTCCTTTATAGCCCAAGAAAATTATTTGTATGATTTCTATTCTTTTTAAATTTGGCGTGTTTTGTGGCTTATGGTGTGGTTACTCTGGTGAAAATTTTTGAAAAGAATGTATATTCTATTGTTTTGGGATTGAATATTCTAAAAATATCAGTTAGATCATGTTGATTGACAGTATGGTTCAGGTCAACTCTATCTTTACTAATTTTCTGCCTACTTGATATATCAATTAATAAAAGAGAGGTTTTGAAGTTTTCACCTGTAACAATGGATTTGTCTATGTTTTCTTGCAATTCTATTAGTTTTTGATATTCCGTTATTAGGTGCATACACATTAAGGATACTATGTCTTCTTGGAGAACTGACCACTTTTCATTTTAATCTTCCTCTCTTCTTGTAAAGTCTGACTTGTCTGAAATTAATTTAGCTACTTCATTTTTCTTTTACTTAGTGTTACCATGGAGTACCTTTCTCCATCTTTCTTACTTCTATCCGAGTCTTTATATTTAAAGTAGGCTTGTAAACAAAATTTAGTTGAGAATTATGGTTTTATATCTATCTAAAAATCTCTGTTATTTAACTGCTCTACTAAGACCATTCATATTTAAAGTGCTTTTAATATGTTCACTATATCTGTAACTGTTTTATATCTGTTGCAGTAGTTTTTTGCTTCTTTAATCTCCTCTTTTTCTGCCTTATATAGTTTTAACTATTTTATATAATTTAATTTGCCCCCTTTCCTGGGCATCAATTACACTTCCTTTTACATTTTTAATATTACTCTAGAGTTCACATTATGCATTTCTAATTAATCTAAGTCCACAGTAAATAACAGTACCTTGCTTTCTATGTACCAGTTCTTTCCTCCAGTCCCTTAGAACATTGCTGCCATTCATTTTATCTATTCATATGTTATATACACCCAATATGTTACTAATATTACTTTAAACAAACCATTATTTCTTAGGTTAATTGAGAATAAGAAAAATGAAATATTCCATTTTATCTTCATTTATTCATGCTCTTTATTTACATAAATCTGAGTTTTTGAACTATACTATATCATTTTCCTTGTCCCTGAAGATCTTCTTTTAACATTTATTGTTGGGAAGCTCTCCTGGAGATAAATTCTCTTAGTTTTTGTTTGTGAAAATCTTTACAACTTCTTCACTTCTGAAAAATAATTTCACTGAGTATAGAATTCTATTAACAGTGTTTTTGTTTTTTTTTTCCTTTCAATATGTTCAATATTTCATTCCAAACTCTTTTTACTTGCATAGTTTCTAAAAAGATGTCCTCTAGAAGTATTACTCCTGTTTATCTACTGGTAAAGCATTATTAAAGCCCTTCCCACCCACTCTGACTTCTTTCGAGATTTTCTCCTTGTCTTCTGTTTTCTGCAGTTTGAATATGATATGTTTAAGTGTAATTTTTTTTTATATTTATTCTGATTGGTATTCTCTGTTTTTCTTGGATCTTTGGTTTTGTGTCACTCATTAATTTTGAAAAATTCATAGTGATTATTCAAATATTTTATCTCTCACAGTTTTGGATTTTTCTTTTTTTCTCCATTATTCTATCAACATAAAGAGTCAAACACTGTAAAATATTTGAAGAGATTTATTTTGAGCCAAATATGAGTGACCATGGCCTGTGACACAGCCATCAGGAGGTCCCGAGAACATGTGCCCAAGGTGGTTGGGGCACAGCTTGGTTTTATACAGTTTAAGGAGGCATGGGACATCGATCAAGGACATTTAAGAAATACATTGGTTTGGTCCAGAAAGCCAAGACAACTCTAAGAAGGGGATGGGAAGTGGGGGACGGGGCCTTCCATGCTATAGGTAAATTTAAACTTGTTCTGGCTGACAATTGGTTGAGTTTGTCTAAAGATCTGGGATCCATAGAAAGGAAATGTTCAGGTTAAGATAAAAGATTGCGGAGACCAGAGACCAAGGTTCTTTTGAAATCTTATTGTGGCTGCCCTTAGACACAACAGATGACAAATGTTTCCTAATTAGTCCTTTAAAAGGTGCTGGACTCTTAGTTAATCTCCTCAGGATTGGGAGGGCCTGGAAGAAAAAGATCTAGCAATGTTAATAGAGACTCTGTACAGATGCAAATTTTCCCCCACAAAGGACAGCCTTGCAAGGCCATTTCAAAATGTAGGGTAAAATATTTTGACTTTCTTCTTTGTTACATAATGTTATGCAGGAGTCACATTGGAAAGTAAGTCACAATATATAGGGTTCAATAAACCCATCTGATGAGAATTTATGGTTTGTAGAACATGACTCTCCAAACCCCTTAGATAGGAATTTGGGCAAGATAAAAAAATGTCAGAGCTAGTCTTCAATTTCCTCTATTTTAATTTTAGCTTAAGGAAGTTCCTATTGACAAATCTTCAAGCCCAGTGATTCTTTTCTCAGTCATGTTTGTTCTATTGATAAAGACATCAAAATAATTCTTCACTTCTGTTATAAATATTTTAGCATTTCTAGCATTTCCTTTTAATTCATTCTTAAACTTCCCACTGCTATATTTACATGCTCCATCTTTTCTAGCTATGTCTACTTCTTTCATTCGAGCCCTTAACATGTTATAGTTACTTTAAATTCACTGACTACTCATTGTAAAATTTTGTCCTATATGAATATAGTTGTGATGCTTGATTTGTCTCATCAGACTGTTAGGATATATCAGGTAACAGGAACTGACTAACTAATAATTAGATCTTTGTATAAGGTTTTGTTTATCTGGGGGAATTGGCCTGTATTGAATGTTTACTGTAGGTTTAGGTATAGGTGTCAAAAAGTGAGTTCTAATGTCTTGGTTTTCATGTCCCCTTTGTATTTGGGCTTCTCTAAGGACTCCTCTTTATATAGAGCCTTTGTCTTTCAGCTCTTTCAGCTCTAACCCACCATTTTTATACTGTAACCCTATTACTATGATGGTAAGGGATGGGGGAGGGGAGCATTATATAATTTTAAGGTTAAATCTTAGTCTTTTAGTGGGCTTTGTTCCTGGAATGTAGCCTTCCTAAGTTCCTCTTTATAAATTTCCCCTCTTTGCCCATCCCAGCTCCCTTAGGTGAGACAGATAAGCTAAAGTAGACTAAAATCCTTAGGAAAATGACCTTTCCCCAACTTGGATAAGACTCTAGTAAAGTCTTTTTCTCTTGACAGTAGGCCTTAGGCCTTTGTTATGGAGAACCCTCTAGGCATATTTTACAAAGGTTACTTTTTCTTTCCCTATGCCAGAACTGTGAGAGGGTTTTTCTTGGATTTTGTTCATGATGACCTGGTATGCTTAGTGTAGAATGGGGGCTCCCTAAGACTATAGCTCCAGGAGTTTCTGACTCTCAGCTTCTATCAATTCATTAAAGTTATCATTTAAGTGTTTTTACCTGTTTATGGGTCCTGCAGTTTCTGCTCTAAGAAAAGATACCTTGGTTGGGACTCTCTAGATTTTCATATCTTTCTAAAATTCTGAGCAGTGGTTTGCTCTGAAATCTCAGTTTTCTAATGGGTCCAAGAAAAGTTGTAGATTTTCAGTTTGTTCAGCTTTATTCTTGTAAGGACAAGAATGACAATCTTCAAACTTTATATAGGATGGAGCTGAAACCAGAAATTCCTCATAGTCATTTTTTATACTTTATTTCTAGAGTAGTTATGTTAAATAATTTTAAAGATCTGAATGTTAATAACAATTGGAAAGACAAGAGAGTTCAGGATTTTTAATGAAGTGATATATTTAATGAAGTGATACATTTGTGATGTACATTCATGTACTTTAACAGTTTCTTAAGTAATAATAAATAAGTAAATAATAATGGATATTTGACAAGCAAATCAAATTCATCTTACAACTACATGAGATACAATTTTTTATTTCCATTTTATAGAATTTTTGTTCTTAACCACTAATTATTTTAACTCCTGAAAGAATATGAAATTTCTATACATTTCAGACATTTGGGAAGGCAGATAAATATATGTTTAAAAAAAAGCCAAATTAAAATGGATAGATTAATTAGATCACTTTGCAATCAGAAAATATAATATGTCAGATTAAGCAAGTATATATATATATGTATATATATATATATATAATCCTTCTGTTCTTAAAAAATATAGGCAAAAGAATAACCCTTATTTTAAGTAATTTTTTTAAAAAAATTATTCCTTGGCATCTATGTTTCTCATTATTAATATGAATTATTTTACTTGTTGATATTTTCAAGACATCAAAGGCAATAAAGCAGAATAAATGGCCTTGTTATATAGATGACACCCTTAACACAGAAATGATAAATGCTATCTAGACTTTTGTTTTGTTTTATGACCAAATGCAGATAAATCTTTCTCAACATTTATTAATATGCCATTTAATTCCCATATCTATGTTCTATAAAACAGTGTTTTAAATTTAAAAAACTTTTTGACGGCAAGCTATAATTATAATAATCGAAGTTGTTTTCCTGTAAGTAAATTATTTTCAGAGTACAGAGTAGATACCAGGAAAACACAATGATCTATTGTCTCTCATGTCTACAATTTGTTGAACAAGATACTTTAAATTAAAGCTTGAAAAACATCTCTGCTGGTATTTGAAATAATTAGCTGTGAAAGTCACAGTCCAAGACCCTTTTAAGATTTAGATTTTAAGTGCTTTTTCTTCTAGTTGTCAAGTCTTGACATTTTATCATTTGGTATTCAAGGAAATGGAGACTATTTCTTCCTATGAACACTGTAGACAAATTATATTTATGCTAGATAGCCAATATAATGGAAAGTAACCTGGTTTCGATATTTAAAAGTATGGGCACTTCTGCCTAAAAAGATGCTTGCTTACCCACGTAAGAACCAATATCTATATTTAAGTAAAATAACTTGTGAAATACTTTTTTAGAATGAAATTTTCCAGTGGAAAATATTATATTATACATTCAGCCAGTAAATCCAATTCTCTGTTAGGAATTTCTCCTTCTAAGTCTTAGAAATCTTAAATTTATTGTCTCTCAAACTGAGCACATCTCTGTCCTCCTCTGTCCCTTCACAATGATTAAATAACATAAGAAGATCTCATTGAAAGTAACATCATGTAGTTTCCTTGTTTGTGTTTTTTTTAATAGTACACTTGTAGAATGTAAGCTCTTCAAGGGTATGACACTCTGCTTTAGTCACTGATAAATCCCAAGTACCTAAACAGTGCCAGACACATATTAGGTACTCAGTTAATATTGGTTATATGAATGAGGGCTTCCTTCTACTTGAATATAATGTCCCTCAGAACTGCTATTTCTTTTGGCTTACCACTGTATCTCTAGTGCAAGAGCAGGCATTCGATAAATACATGTTGAGTGGGCAGCCGAATGGTGGATTGAATAAAATTACATCAGCACTAAAATACTGGTGCTAGAAGGGGAATATGGTATAAATATCCCCTTCCCTGTATCTCTAGACAACATATCTGACTTACCAATCATCCATTTTACGTGTTAGGTTGTGATACTCCTGAAGAAAAAGAAGTTTGTTCAATTTTTTATGATTTACAATGGCTTTATATTTTCATTAAATTTTTCCAAAGATTGAATGAGCTTAAAACACCAACTCAGCTATTAGGACAGACAGGCAAAAAACATGTTTGTTTTGAGTCTTTCAAGTACAAAGTTTGGATATTTCAATTGTCTTCACCATTTAGGACAATTTTCTTCAGATAAAAATTTAAAATCATCACTTCAGAAGCCATTTAAAATTCCAACAAAACGAAAAGTAGTAAAGACCTAATTGAAGACAATGTTGAGGTCTTATCTACATTTGTGCACATGTGGCTGATGCAATAATGATTTGGTTATTGTGAACATGATGATAACTATAGTCAAATTAAACATATTTATATAGGCATATTTTAGGAATATGAAACAGATAACTTAGCCATGCTATTATCCAATCATTTCTTAATTGCATGCTAATTTTATATACTCAGTTGTGATTCTGGTTCTTGTACTATCAAGCTGTCTGTTTTAGTGGTAGATACATGAAAGCACCTGGGTAACATACAAGTTGGAGAAAACTAACACTCTTTCTTGGTTTCTTTGTCACTATCACCCTTGTTGTGAAAAAAGATCATAGCTTTTTCTACCTAATCCCCATTTCATCTTTCTGTGTTATTTGTTTCCCTTTAGTGATAACAAAGTGAACTCAGATTAATAAGAAAATAGCATCACAGTTTAAGATAATATTGATTCTGGAGAACAACCGAGAATGCTGTGTGTTTTCCTTGACGAATTGATAGGATGGAATTCTAGAAGCACCATACAATATCCTTCTGAAGAAAAATTCAACAGGTTATAAAACCCAGGCTCAATGACCCCAGAAAACCATGAGTGTTTGAATAACCATCAACAGAGGGATGGATGATTCTGGAACGTTAATATGTGCCTCTTTTGAAACAATCTTTATTTGCTTTTACGTTTCTACAGAAATGCTATCCACATTCATACTAATTTGTGGAGTTTTTTTTTGGTGTGTGTGTGTGTGTGTGTTTCTTCACCCTTAGGAATCACAAAGATAATACTTTGAGAAGAAAATAGTTCTAAGAAAATTTGTCATTTTTGTAAGATGCTGATCTTTTCACTATTTCTACAAGGTATGCAGCTGCATAGCAAGCAGGGATACAGAGGGCTTTCCTGCTGAGCTAACAGGTTTCTGTTGTGATGGAAACAAGTAAAAATTATAGCAATTTTGAGTGTTAGTAGCACAACTATTCTACATCATACGCTTAGATGGAAATTTTTTATGTCAGCTGGATTATAACTACTGCTGATTTCTTAACCGTACTTAATATCAGGGAGGATTTTACCTGGCACTTTCAGTTCATTTCCTTTAACAAAATTACTTTTAATAATGTTATTCTTTATTCTCATGGGAATAGTTTGCTACTCATCTCTCTGGTTTCTTACTAACAGAAGCTTCTGTTTACTAACAATTAATTCTGGCTATGTTATTGAAACTTAAGAAGCAATAATATAGGAGAAAAGGGGATCAACACAAAATGTTTTTTCTTTCCTTAACAGCTACACAGACAGTAGTCCTATCTAAACAGGGCAGCATCTTCAGAAATTTCTCACAAGCACACCAAAAAATCATAAAATGAGGGTAATCTGACCTCTGCCTATGCAGAGAGGTGATGTTTAATCTTCCCACAAACCAAAGAATGAAAATCTCATTAAAAAGTAGTTTCAGGGTGACGGAAGCAGGAAGCAAGAGATGTCAGAACTCTCAAATTGTGTTCTTTATTCACATTAATATAGTTAGTTAATAACTATATTATTACAACACTAACACTTGTTAGTGTTAGTGTGGGTGTAATAGCAACCTTTTCTTGCAAATAAATCCCATAAGGAAATATGTATAATAAAAGTGACCTTTACTATATGATAAAATTTTACCCTGTAATTTGTGTGGTCAGCATAAAAGATGTGTCATCAAGATAAAAGATCTCATCTGGGATGCTGAGGATTAAGGCATTCAGTTTTTTTTTTATCCTCAAAATAAAATCGAAGCATTATTCAATTACCATTTACCAGAACTGACTCTGTCTCTGGCTTTTTGACTTTTGCAACTCTCTCTACGAGCCTGTGTTGTCAATGTTTGTCTTTAGCTGTAATGATCTACACACCCACCTTGGGGAATTACTATGCAAGTAACATTAAAATGGTACATGAAAAATCATTTTGTGCTCTCAGGCTATTCAGATACTGATATAAATACAAAAAAAAATTTACTGATATAAATTTGCAAGTTCCAGGTCTTGGTAAGCTTCATCAAGCTTATACCAAGAAGAGACAATGCCATCAATTTCTGAGGCAGAGTGAATGGGAGTCATGATTAAGACTGACATAAGCTTGGCCCGAGTTTTCGGACTAGTAACTGAAGGTTTGATATGTCCCGAAGACATAAACCAGCACAATATGTTTTGCAAATATTTTAATTAGTTTAAAATTTTTAAATCAAGATTTTATATAACAACACCCATTTCCAGATTCTATTGAAAAATTTTAAGATCTAAATACAAGAACTACACTGCTTAGTACATCTTTCTGCCTGCTTCACACATCTGAGATCCTGATCCTGTTTCAGGTAATATGTTTACAAAGTCAAGAGTATGGACTGACTAGAAGTTTTAGCAATGGATACCAGTTCAAGGTCTATTTTATTTTGTCAGTATCTTAAAATTGTTAACAATGACACATTTCAGAATTTATTCAGAATGTAAATAACAAGATAATTCTTTCCACCAAAAAAATTTCTGTTCTGATACTAATTTATCAATGTTTGTACATATATAAAAATGCAGAAACTTCTCTGTAGATTATTTGAGACCCATTGCATGTTCTGTAATTGAGTTCAAACTGAGGAAGGAAAGAGATATTAGAAGAATAACAGAAAAACCTTAACTTCCACATAACATTTTGTTCTATTACTCTTCAGTTAGAGAGCCTTTCTTGACTTGCTTTTGCTCAGTGCATAGAGTTCAGAGACCTGTGTATTAATTTTTTTGTGTGTGGCTTCACCTTATCTTTCTTGGTTCATTTCTTAACATTTTTCTAAGGGACTTTATCTAATAAAGTTTGAATAAATGAATAATGGGAGAATCAGAAAAAGTCTCCACGTTTGTTTGGTTTTATTAATTCATAAGATTTAAAGACAGACATACTTGGATCAAATTCTAGTTGCCACTTAATTAGTTACGTGATCTTGAAGAACTTATCAATGATATGACATAAACCTTTCTAAACTCTAGTTTATCACCTGGTTCTTAGTTTTCATGTGGATAAAATTACATAAGAATACACATAAGTTTTCTCGTTTTTCCCATACAGTCCTCCCACTGTGTTAGTTTTTTGATAGTGTTCCATTTGCTTAAAACATTTCCTAGGTGTCTTCAACATATAAAAACTTAATCATGCCTAATACAAGAATCATACCCATCACAATATTTTGTTAACGTCTCCTATAACAGAGTTTCAACCACATAATTTATTATTTGTTTAATGATTTAAGGTTTTTCTCTTGACTATGTTAAGATTTTTCAAGGGCAATGGAAATAACTCAAGTATCTATAAAAATAATAGGGATGATGGAAACAATTGGCATTTATATGTGAAGTTTTGATAAACCAATGGTTTTCACATACTTTATCATATATAAGATTTACTACTCAAAAAGCCTTGTAAGGTGGGTAAGGTAGGTATTGTTCTTATTACCCTAATTTCATATGTGAGCTGGGAGACCTAGAAGACCTAGAGGACATGCAGATTTTTGCCTATAGGTAGAAACCCTAATTTATATCTTCTGCCTTTGAATCCAGAGTTTTTCTACTATATCATATTTTCTTCCAAGGAACAAATAGAATCATAGGTATATGGCTGATTGTGACAATAAAAGTTCATTGATTGATTTATGAAAACTAAGATAGATTTTAGAATACAGATAATCTTTTCTTCACAGAGTTCCACAAATGTGTATTTTCATTGTCATCCACATTTGTAGTTATGATAAATAAGTTTGCTCTAACTTAGAGATAAAGAAACAAAGTTTTTTGATTCACCAGGGATTTCCAGACCAACAGCCCTTGGGAGGTGCTTTAAGATTACTAAAAGTTTGTAACAGTAGCAGGCATCGCCAGAGCCCATCACTCCCTAGAGTAGTACACCCTGGTTTTCATGTCCCTGTGAAGACTGTGTATCACATTTCTGTCCCCAAAAGGTGCTTGTGTCACATCCCTGTCTCCAAAAGTGTTTTAATTTGTTACCTCTGGTAAATACATTGCCCTTGAGTAATGTTTTATCTTTGGAAATAGTTTCTTATGACCCATCTAAAAGGATGTTAGTTTCAATGGGCTCTGGGATCCCAGCCCTCACTATTACATGTGGTTTCTACTTAATGGATTCTGTCTCGTCTGTCCCTGATATTTTTTCAAGTTAATTATTTGTAGTGATATCACAGTGAATAAAAAGTCATCAAGGTGAAAAACCGGAATAGTGCTCACAAATAAATGGCCAACCTAATGATAGGTCTGAAATATATGCCTCAAGAATGTACAATACTGTTTATATTAATTTTACAAGGTCATAGATAATGGATCTGTACTATTGTAATCAAACAGAGGATGCATGGTATAATCCAAAAGAGACGCAAATGGGTCTGGGCGCTGGAGATTGCTCATGTGAAAGGAAAGGTCAGAATACTTATGCACCATCTACTGGATGGTTAAGCTTTCAAAACCAATGTAATTATATACAAATGCACTGAGATTGATTTAGATTAGGTATGCAAGCATACCTAGTCTTTATATTGGTCATCAGCCCTCAATATGAAAAAGATTCTTCAGTAGATTGTGGTACATTATATGTTAATGAATTTGACTTTTTTTTTTTTTGGTGACCATTGTGTCACATTCCAATTCATATGGATTAGAGGTTCTCAACCCATAATAAGCCTCAGAATCACCTGGGGAATTTGTTGATACACAGACTTCTGTCTCTCTGTTAAGTTTCTGATTTACTAGACCTGAGCTGGGAAAAAGGAATTATTTCTAACAAGTTCCCAGGATGGCCGGGTGTGATGGCTCACGCCTGTAGTCTCAGCTTACTTGGATGGCTGAGGCATGAGAATTGCTTGAGCCCAGGAGGCAGAGGTTGCAGTGAGCCAAGATTGCTCCACTGCACTTCAGCTTGGGCACAGGGTGAGACCCAATCTCAAAAATAAATAAATAAATAAATAAATAAAAATAAAAATAATTAAAAAAAACTAGTTCCCTGGTAATGCTGATGCTGTCTATGGGTAGCATTGATACAGATAAAAAAGTTATTAGTGTAGCAAATCCCCCAGATACCCTTTATTAAAGCAGTTTCAGATGGTCTGATTTAGCCTGATTCCCCTACCATTATAAAGTGTTCTCTTGATGCTAACACACCTTGCTAGAGCACTAATAGTGGCTGAGAATGCCTAAGAATTTTTGAGATTTATTTTTTACATAAAATAATACTTGCAAATAATGTTTTAAATCCAATCATACTATGAAGACTATGGTGGTAACCAGCAATCCTCTCACCCACCTGCCCTACTTGCAATTTCTGATACCAAGGGGCAACTATGTCAGTCTTTTATTTTCATTCTGTTATATGACTCCATATTTATAGATAACGTGTGTATCACTGTTCTCTATTTTTTCCTATTTTGGTTTTATCTACTGCTTTCGCATTATAGAAAATACCTATTTAACTGTCTTATTCCCGTCTTTCCCTCAACCTCCAGTATAGTTATGTTAGTTAAGCCAATATTCTGGTTAGATTATTCATATCTGAATCAAACAACGTGCTATGATTAGGATTTCTTTTTTATACATTGTTTTTGTTTCTTAGAGCCTTATCAACTGGCCCACTTTTCATTTGGTTAGTTTTTAATATATATCATTCATTCATTCTAATCTCTTTGGAAGAACTGTAACTCTCATTTCAATTTTTTTTTAAAGGAAAGAAGTAAGTTGTGTGTGTGTGTGTGTGTGTGTGTGTGTGTGTGTGTGTGTGTGTGTGTTTCCCACAGAGACATCCTTTCTGGAGCTTCTTTCCATTCCCTTATACAGTGGGACTGGAGGATCTCTGGACATGCTACCATTTTGCCACCTCTCTGCAATGTTGTATCTTTTTCCTTCTGTCTCTGATTTTGTTTGTTTGTTTTTCTGTTTCTCAGTAGTATTCCTTTGACCTTCATTTTCCAAACTGTGTCTTAATTTTTGTCTCCCTGATAAGACATTTTTACATTTCAGGAACTCGCTCTGATTCTCTAAATGCTTCTTTTTAAATATCTGTATCTCTGAAGGAACTTTTCTTAAAGTTCTTTGAGAAAATTACATTTAGAGTTTTTGAAGCTTTTATCTGCACCTTACATTGCCTCTGTTTTCTTCAAGTTTGGTATGCTTTTTGTTTCTTTTTGGCCTCTTAATTATACGTTAAAGGCTCTCCAAAATCCCTGGAAATCCTTTGCTGCCTATTCATACTCATGAGTGAAGTCGTGAAAATAGTGATATGGAGTTGTGTGTGTAGAGAAGGGCTTGCTAATTAGGCTATTTCCCACATGGTTAATGAGTGTGCACCTAGGAGCCAGTACCTGCATCTCTTCCAGTTGATTTCAGTTCTCCAGGTAGGAATTCCTCCATCTCTTATGTAAGGATGTAAGCTGTGGACTGGCAGCTTTCTGGAGGTCTAGTAAGGGAAGATAACTTCATTAACAATGTTTGATACATAGGCTAACATGGAACCCTGATTTTCACTGCAGTTTGACAACCTTATATTCAACTGTTTCTAGTGGCCTGAAAACATACCATTCACACTCCAGTCTTCTATGGGTGGGAGTACAGTGGATGGCCCTCAGAAATCACTCCCTTGTTTGAGTTGAAGAGAGAACCCAGAAGAGTCTAACTGCCCCTTATTAAAAATGGTCAATCTTTATCTTTTCACATTTAACCTGACAGTTGGATATATAAAGTGTCCCCAGTTTTTACATATTTTGAAAATTCAGTGCCATAAAAAAAACTTCCTTCCCAGTAGTTCCCAGCTATTTACAAAAACTTTATGTGAGTTCTAATATCTTCTTTCCTGATGCATCTGATGCTTTATTGTCATTTTCATTTGGCTTCTGGAGAGAGTAAATGTTAACTTTTGTGTTCAATTAACTTTTGTTAAATCTGCATTATATTACTACTTATTAAGAATTTGCTGTCTTACATATATCAAAATAAGGAAAATAGAGTGTCCCTGGTATCCAGAGAGAGCTTACATGCTGGAGTTTACACAAGAATACCTCCATGTTTCATGTCAAAATTTATTTTAAAATTATCTATTTTAATCTGAAAGTTATGTTTGTAAATTAGTATTATCTAAATCAGTGTAGGAGATTTTCATTAGTGTTCAGTACTTATCACTGTAAGTGCATGGCTGAGACAAAACGTGGGTTACATATTTCATATTCATTTGATTCTTTAATACTTTCTATGCATAGCTGAGTTCAAAAATTTCTAATTATAAATTGATCATCAACTCAAAAAAATGCTTGACTTTTTAAAATGTTTGCTATATATCACCAAAACTGTACTTTTCCATTTTCTTTTACTTTTACTATGTCATTTTCTATTTACTTTTCCATAACTTTTGTTTCATCTTCCTTTTAAAAATTATCAGTATTCCTAATATTTTATATAAACTCACCATAAATCTCACCATTCAAAATGATTATTGTTTCTTGTTACCAGAAATAAACATCATAAAAAAGAAAGAGCTTCAGCAATGTACACAGAAATAATTTTCAAGTTGACATTATAACATATCGGACTTTGGAAAAGCATAAACTATATTTTGTGACTACAGTTGATGAATGGGTGATAATTTCAATTATAAGTGTAAACATGCACTATGTTTCCAGAAATCTAGATGAGAGACAGTATTTAACAGTTTTTAACAGCACAGTTTTGGTCTTCGCAGAACTGGTCCAAGTCCTGGCTCTGCCACTGTGGTTTACCTCAAGTTATTTTAGTTATTTGATCCTCAGTTTACTCGGCAGAAAAATGGAGATTTACAACCCGAGGCTATCATAAAGATTAAACAAACTTCAATACACAGAGTATTTAACATAGAACCTGGCACATAGTGAGCATTCAATGAATGGTTGCTAATGTTACTACAAAGCCGTTCAGATATGTTTGATCAAAATAAATAAAACTGTATCAATCACAAAATTAATTCAATGCAACACCAAAATTGCTAGCATTGCCAATATTTACACTTTGGGCAAATAAAAACAGCTAGGCATTTATGCTTACAGGTGACACACTAAATGTTAGTGTCTCTGGATGAAATAAAATAGGGAATGGTAGTTGTTGCGGGAGAGGTGTGCTCTCATTTTAAAGGTTAAAAAAAAAGATTTAAAATGTGTATAAATCTGGTCACCAGCAATAGCTTTCTTTTCACTATACTCAGAGGATTCACTTATTTAACAGATATTCTTTGATTGCCTATTATGTGCCCGGCTGTGTTTACCTACCATGCAAAAGGAAATACCTCCTTTTTATGCTTGAATACTTTCCTTTTCCACAGACATTTCCACTGGGCCTGGGAGATGGGCAATTCTATTCATGGACAGATGGTTTGAGAAGAAAGGACTGGCATGACTATGAAAGCATTCAGAAAGAGGCTATGCGCTCAGGTATGAAGCTCAGTGTACACCAAAGTGCTACTTCACTTGCAGCAGTGTCTCATTTGTCACATAAAGGATCTCTAATTAGCATTTCTTCTGCACACAGTAAAGTATGTTTCATGGGGATATTGGAGATGATACTGGACAGAACCTAAATGACTTCAAATTTCAGAGAGAAAACAAATAACGAATAGTCTTTCTAATATTAGCTGCGGTAAAAGTCATTAAAATTTAAGAAATATATAGTACTGTATATTCTCAACTGCTTGTTCATAATTTCTAGGGGTATCCTGGGATTTATCAATGAGACTTGACCTGGTAGATATGTATCTTGAGCAAGATTCACTCCTTAGAGCTGAAGTGTATCTAACTGGCAATGCAAAGTATTTAATTTCTAACAATGTTTCTAGACACTGGAGGGACGTACAGCAAACCAGCAGGTCAAGCAGCTGGGGTTCTAAGGTTGGCAATAGTTGGAAAAGCAATCAGGCAGTTAAATGGAATCAAGTAAGTCTGTGTGTAGCAGAGTTCTAGACTTGGTGCTAGAGTTAAAGGACAAAGTAGCACTTTGGGAGACCGAGGCAAGTGGATCACAAAGTCAGGAGATCGAGACCATCCTTGCTAACACGTTGAAACCCCATCTCTACTAAAAATACAAAAAATTAGCTGGGTGTGGTGGCAGGCACCTGTAGTCCCAGCTACTCGGGAGGCTGAGGCAGGAGAATGGCCTGGGAGATGGAGCTTGCAGTGAGCCGAGATTGCGCCACTGCACTCCAGCGGGGCCATAGAGCGAGACTCCGTCTCAAAAAAAAAAAAAAAAAAAAAAAAAAAAACAAAAACATAAACACCAGACAAACAAAAAAGAATAAATCTTTCTAGAAGTGCTGAAAAATTAGGTTGTTAGGCTGTTGTGAACAGAAATTCAGAAGGGTATATAAGTAGAAATCCAGTGAAAGTGAGTAGCTCATGATAGGAAGCCCATATTCTCTTATTCAGCCAAATAAGTTATTTTTACAATAAGGATGTCACAGAAATAGAGCAGCTACAGTTTGGTAAAGACATCTCAGCAGCCCTGAGACACTGCATTCAAAGTAAAATCAGCAGCAGAATTATGACTAGCCATGGTATGAGGTCCTCTTGCTTAACTAGAGTTAGTAACAAAATTGTTCTGGGCTGTGAAATATTCGTAGCTCTGTATCAGGTATGGCTGACTGAATTACAGTCTTTTTTATTTTCTTCCATTCCTTTTCTTCAAAAAAAGGCCTGCCCCACGCCCCACCCCCAACTTTTTAAAGCAGCTGATTCCAAAGATGTTCCCTGTTTTCAGAGAGTCACCTTCTTCCAGGTTTTATCATCTTTCCACCTTGGCAGTGACCCCATGAATGGTCGTGAAAATGAGTTCCTTACCAGCATCCTCACTTTTCTAGTACTTTTATTTTTTCCTCTATTTGCTTGATCAACCCTATATTAATCCAACCACTTGTTTCTCCTTATGACCCCAGGATGCTGAAGTTTTTTGGAAATGTTTTCATAATCTTACCAACTGAATCTTCCACAAGTTAATAATAATAATAAAATAGCCCAAATTTACTGAATGGATGTTTTATACTAAGTGCTTTACATATGTATTTTATTTAAACCTCAGAATAACTCTGATAGGTATAATTATCCCAAATTAAGTAAAATTCAGTTCCTACGAATTTATTAAATTTTATCCAAGTTCAAGCAGCTAATAATTTGCAGCTCTGGATTAAGAACCAGGTCTTATCATGGTCCATTATACTCCACTGTCAAATAATAATATTTGGACAATATGGAGTAATGGCAAGGACACAACAGGAGAAAGACACACCTAGGTTCAAATCCTAGCATTTCCATACATGCGCTGTGGCAAATCAATTTCTGTTTCTGATATTCTACTTTGTAGAATTTATTTAAGAATTAAAGAAAATATACCCACAGTAATTGTCCAATTATTTGGACATATTGGAAACTCAACTAATGATAACTGTAATTATTAATCCATCTAAGTTACTTTTACATGAATTGGTGTGCCTATCCTTTGCTTGTACAAATGAGTTTTGAATACAAAATCCAGTGCTTCACATTTATATCTGCTCCATACCACCCTTTCCACCTCCTGAATAAACTTGTCTTTTCTATCTTCATCTTTGCTTGGACCAAGGGAAAATTGATCTACAAAAGAAATTGGTAATATCACAAGTTTTTAAGTACAAATTCTTTGTGTAATTAAAAAGCTTTTACATGGTAGAATTTTTTTTATTCACTGGAGGATATATGATAAATTTATATACTAGAATTTATTATTTTTATACAATGAAATATATCATAAATAAAAGTGTATTAAGACATACGTGTGTGTACACACACACTCAGGTACAGAGTCAAAATCAAATAAACATCTTTGTACTTCATATACAGGCCAAGAAAAAGGATCATTTGTACCATTGTGTCCCCTCCAAGAATTTAATTTTGTGTTTACTCTCTTATTTTTCTCTGTAGTTTTTACTGCCAGTGTATTTATCCTGAATCAAATACTGATGAGTTTTGCCAGTGTTTGAACTTTATCTAAAAATTTAATTTTACTGTATGACTTTCTTCTTTCACTCAAAAATATTTTTGAGATTTATCTAGGTCAATGTGTGAAATGTTAGTTGGTTCATTTTTACTGTTCTTTAATTTTCTGTAACATTGTCCTCTTGATGGGCCTTTGAATAGTTTTAGTTGTTGTGTATAATGCTTCTATAAGTATTCTTGTGCATGGTTCTGGGGTAGGGACAATATTTTATTAAGGTACATATTTAATAGTAGATTTGTATGTCTAGAGAATGCACCGTTGAACTTCATTAGGTCATGACAAGCTGCCAAAATTGATACAACAATTTCATTTCAATCAATAATGGATAGAATTCTCACTGCTGTACATCCTTGTGAATATTTGAAATTGTCTGACTTTTCCCCCAATTTGGGGATATGAAATAGTCTCTTCACTGTCACTTAGATTTGCATTTTATTAATGCAAACACATTAAAATGTAGTTGATATCTTTTTTATGTTTTGGGGCCATTTGTTCTTCCTTTTTGGTGAAAGTCCTATTCATTTCTGTTTCCATCTTTTAAATTATTTGCTCCACACAGTGTTCTTAATTTATTTTAAATGATATCCTTTGGTGGTTTTATTTAGTGACAAGAACGTATCCTATATTTTGTAGATTATTTTAAAACATCTCTTTATGTATGGTTTAATGAATAGTTTTCAATTTTGAGGTAGCCAAATCCAGCAATCATTTTTAAAAGATAGGTCATACTGATGTTCTACATTGTCTTTTAAAAACTTGATAATTTTGGCTGGGCACAGTGGCTCACACCTGTAATCCCAGCACACCGGGAGGCAGCAGAGGGAGGATCGCTTGAGCCCAGGAGTTTGAGAGCAGCCTGGGAAGCATAGCGAGACCGCATCTCTCCAAAAAAAAATTTCATCCAGGCATGGTGACATGTGCCTGTGGTCTCAACTACATGGAAGGCTGAGGCGGGAAGATCACTTGAGCCTGGAATTCGAGGCTGCAGTGAGCTATCCAGCCTGGGCTGGAGACTCTGTCTCTAAATAAATAAATAAATAAATAAGCTTGATAATTTTACAGTTTACATTTGGGTATTTGGGTCTTAGATCCATCTAGACTTCATTTTTATATAATGTGAGGTAGGGATCCAATATTTATTTAGTTTTTATTCACTTAACCAATTATTAGCAACATTTACTAAGAAATTAGTCTTTCCTTCCATTGCTCTGAACTATTGACTCTATTATAAATTAAGTTTCCATATTTGTGTGTTCTTTTTCTGGGTTCTCAATCCTGTTCTGTGAGTAAAAATCCCTGTGCTAATACCGTAATAGCTAATGTACTATATCTTTATTACAACTATTAATATCTGGTATAGCTCACCAAAAAAGAGCTCTTCTTTTTGTTGTCATTCTTACATTGTACTCTTCCTTAAAATTTTGTATTTAGTTTTAAATTTCACATTAACACACACAGATATGCACAAAAAAATGGGAATTTTTGAATTGTATTTAGCCTATGGATAAATTAGGGGATAACTGATATTTTCCAATATAGAATAATCTATTCTATGATACATTATTATATTTATTTGCTACTTCTTTATTATATTTAAGGATGGCTTTGTAATTTTGTTCTCAGATTATGTTTAGTATTAATCTTAGTAAACTAATATTATATTGATTTTGTTCACATAATGATTATATTGAAATTCCTCATTGTTTGTAGTTGTAATATAGAAATGTTAATAACTCTTAACACTGATATGAATTTAGAAAATGTTCTAAGGTTTTCCATTAATTCAAAACATTTACCAATAGTTTATTTTGGATTTTAAAAATGTAGACACTCATATTTGCTAGTAATGACAGTGATTTTAAAAATGTTTTTTTCCATTCTAGACCCTATAATTTTAGTTTTAGTTTTCTCCTATTATTATAATTGCTAAGAACTGCAGTGTAACATTGAATAGTTGGTAATAATGGCTACTTCTGGCATTTTATGATTCTCACAAAAGCAATTTAAATGCTCATTTTGAGATTTTATCTGCCTGTCTATTGTTAGATCAATTTATCTAATGTAAGTACATTTTATCATGTTTATTAACACAATACCAATACACTATGCACTTTAACAAATACACTTATGTTACTTCTGAATCTGTTTTGCTGAGAGTTTGTGACTTTCTTTTAACCTGAAGGAGTGCTGATTTTATTAAAAGATTTTTGTTCATTTGCATTTATTAACATAGATAAGATAAATTTTCTCCTTTAATCTGTTATTTGGATAAATTATATCTATTGCTTTTCTAATGGAAACCAAATTTGTTATTCTAGACTAAATCTTCCTTTTTTTAATAACTATATTTGATTTGTTAATATTTTGTTTGGCATTTTCAAATCTTTATCTATGAATTAATATTGGCCCCAAATTTTCTATTCTTATCAAGTCTTTGTCAAGTTTTGGTAACACTATAATGACAGCCTCATAAAATGACTGTTTAATACTTGCTGTTTTTTATACTTCATAATTGTTTGTTGTAAACTAAAATTATTTCTTTAGTGATCATTATGGATTTTTTTGTGGATGAAGCTGTTGACCTGAGCTTTTCTTGAAGCATAGATTTTTAACCACTTGGCTAACGTTTTATGTAGTTACAGTAGTAGTTGATTATCTATTTCTTCTGGAATTAATGGTATTCTTCTAGTAATTTGTCCATTATATCTAAATGTTTATATTTATTAATACAAATTTATTCACATATTCTTATGTCCTCATAAGATTTTTGTAATGCCTGCAATGCTTAAATTTATATTACTTTTTTCAGATATTGTAATTTTTTTTTCTTTTTGCTTTCTTAATCTATTTCTACAAAAATTTGTCACTTTTTTGTTTGTTTGTTTGAGATGGAGTTTCACTCTGTTGCCCAGGCTGGAGTGCAGTGGTGTGATCTCGGCTCACTGCAACCTCCACCTCCTGGGTTCAAGTGATTCTCCTGCCTCAGCCTCCCGGGGAGCTTGGACTACAGACATGCACCACCATGCCCGGCTAATTTTTGTATTTTTAGTGGAACGGGGTTTCACCATGTTGGCCAGAATGGTCTAGACCTTCTGACCTCTGGTGATCTGCCCACCTTGGCCTCCCAAAGTGCTGGAATTACAGGCATGAGCCATTGCACCAGGACAAAAATTTGTCACTTTTATGACTTATTTCAAAAGCCAGTTTTTGACTCTGTTCATCTATTTTATTTTTCTGTATTTTTTTTCTAACTTTTAAAAAATTTTGTTTGCACTAACTTTTTTATTTTTTACTTTTAAAATTTCAACATTTATTTTTGTTTCAGGGGATATGTGTGCAGGTTTGTTACAAGGGTATATTGCATGATGCTGAGGTCTGGGGTATGATTGAACCTGTTAGTCCAGTTCTGAGCATAGTGCCCAGTAGGTAGTTTTTCAACACTTGCCCACTTCACTCCCCCTGCCCTGTAGTCCCCAGTGTCTACTATTCCCATCTTTTTGTCCAAGTATGCCCAGTGTTAATCCATAAATGGCTTAACTCCCACTTATAAGTAAGAATATGTAATATTTCATTTTCTGTTTCTGGGTTAATTTGCTTAGGATAATGACATCTAAGTGCATCCATGTTGCAGCAAAGGACATTATTTCATTCATTTTTATGGCCACATAGTATTCCATGGTATACTTAAAAATAAATTTATACCTCCTAATTTCAGTCATTTTCCTATTGTAGAATAAGCATTTTGGAAACTAAATTCCCATCTGAATATTACTTTAACTACATTGCACTGCTCTGTGATCCAGTGTTTAACATTGTATTTGCTTTTCTTTCAATATGTTTTGAAATGTCTAGCCCACTTAAAAAGCACTGAAATTATCTTAAAATAAGAAAATTCAGAAACTCCTTCCCAATGAAATCTCATTAATCTTTATAAAAGTATATTAGCTGCCAGGCGTGGTGGCTCACGCCTGTAATCCCAGCACTTTGGAAGGCCGAGGCGGGTGGATCACGAGGTCAGGAGATCGAGACCATCCTGGCTAACATGGTGAAACCCCGTCTCTACTAAAAATATAAAAAAATTAGCCAGGTGTGGTGGCGGACACCTGTAGTCCCAGCTACTTGGGAGGCTGAGGCAGGAGAATGGCATGAACCCAGGAGGCAGGGCTTGCAGTGAGCCAAGATGTGCCACTGCACTCCAGCCTGGGTGACAGAGTGAGACTCCATCTCAAAAAAAAAAAAAAAAAAAAAAAAGTATATTAGCATGATAGGCAGCATGCATTTCATTACATACTTTGTTAGTGTTTTCATTAATGTTGTTATATTACATTTATGTTTTGTTCTGGTAATTACACCTCTGTGGAATATTTGGTGATTTTTGAGATATCAGTTATTTTATTTTATTTTGTTTTACTTTTAATTTTAGGGGTACATTTGCAGGTTGATTCTAAAGATAAATTGCAAGTTGTGGGGGTTTGGTGTATATGTTGTTTCATCACCTAGATAATAAGCATAGCATTCAACAGGTATTTTTTTGATCCTCAACCTCCTCCTACCCTTCATCCTCATGTAGGTCTTAGTGTCTGTTGTTCCCTTCTTTGTCTATGTGTACTCAACATTTAGTTCTCACTTATAATAAGAACATGTGATGTTTAGTTTCCTGTTCCTGCTTTAGTTTACTTGGGTTAATGGTCTCCAGCTCCATCCATGTTGCTGCAAAAAAACATGATTTCATTCTTTTTTATGGCTACATAGTATTCCATGGCGTATATTTACCACATTTTACTTATCCAGTCTACCATTGATTGGCACCTAAGTTGATTCCATGTCTTTGTTATGGTGACTAGTGCTGCAGTGAACATACACATGCATGTGTCTTTATGGTAGAATGACTTATATTCCTTTGGGTGTATACCCAATAATGGGATCACTGGGTTGAATGGCAGTTCAGTTTTAGCTTCTTTGAGTAATCTCCAGAATTCCACAATGGCTGAACTAATTTACATCCCCATTAGCAGTGATTAGTGATCACTAATGATGAGTGATGTTGAACATTTTTTTCATTTGCTTGTTGCCTATTTGAAAAGTGTTCATATCCTTTGCCCACTTTTTAATGGGTTTGTTTACTTTTTGCTTGTTAAATTGTGTAAGTTTCTTATAGATTCTGGATATTAGACCTTTGTCAGATGCATAGTTTACAAATATTTTCTCCCATTGCGTGTTGTCCATTTACTGTGTTAATAGTTTTCTTTGCTGTGCAGAAGCTGTTTTGCTTGATTCAGTCGCATTTGTCAATTTTTTGTTTTGTTGCAGTTGTTTTTGATGTCTTCATCATGAAATATTTGCCAGAGCTTAAGTCTAAAATGGTATTTCATAGGTTTTCTTCAAGGATTTTATAATTTTAGGTTTTACATTTGAGCCTTTGATCCATCTTGAGCTGATTTTTGTATACGATGTAAGGAAGTGGTCTAGTTTCAATCTTCTGTATATGACTAGCTAGTTATCATAGCACCATTTATTAAATAGGGAGTCCTTTCCCCATGCTTGTTTTTGTCAGCTTTGTCAAAGATCAGATGGTTTCAGGTGTATGGCTTTATATCTGGGGTCTCTAGTCTGTTCCATTGGTCTGTGTCTATTTTGTACTAGTACCATGCTGTTTTTATTACTGTAGCCGTGTAACATTGTTTGAAGTCAGATACTGTGATGCCTCCAATTTTGTTCTTTTTGCTTAGGATTGCTTTGGCTATTCAGGCTCTTTTTTTGTTTCATATGAATTTTAAAATAGCTTTCTTTAGTTCTGTGTTTAGTTTAGTTAGTGAAGAATGTCATTGGTAGTTCAATAGAAATAGCATTGAATCTGTAAACTGCTTTGGGCAGTATAGCCTTTTAACAATATTCATTCTGCCTACTCATGAGCATGGAGTGTTTTTCCATTTGTTTATTTTATCTCTGATTTCTTTGAGCAATGTTTAGTAATCCTCATTGTAGAGATCTTTCACCTCCCTGGTTAGCTTTATTCCTAGGTATTTTATCTTTTCTGTGGCTATTGCGGATAGGACTGCATTCTTAATTTGCCTCTCAGCTTGGATGTTGCTGGTGTATAGAAATGCTACTAGTGTTTCTACATTGATTTTGTATCCTGAAACACTGCTGAAGTTGTTTATACGATCTAGGAGCCATTAGCAGAGAATATGGGGTTTTCTAGTTATTAAATTATATTGACTGCAAAAAGGAATAGTTTGACTTCCTCTCTTTCTATTTAGATGCTTTTTATTTCTTTCTCTTGCCCAATTGCTCTGACTAGGACTTTCAGTACTATATTAAATAGGGAGTGATGAGAGAGGGTATCCTTGTCTTGTGCCGGTTTTCAAGGGTGATGCTTCCAGCTTTTGTCTGTTCTGTATGATATTGGTTATGGGTTTGTCACAGATGGCTCTTATTATTTTGAGGTATGTTCTTTAGATGCCTAGTTTGTTGAGGATTTTTAATATAAAGGGATGCTGAATTTTCTTGAAAGTATTTTCTGAATCTATTGATATGGTTATATAGTTTTTGTTTATAGTTCTCTTTATGTGATGAATCACATTTATTGATTTGCATATGTTGAACCAACCTTGTAGCCCAAGGATAAAGCTTACTTGATCATGATGGATTAGCATTTTGATGTGCTGCTGGGTTCAATTTGCCAATATTTTATTAAGGATTTTTGCATCTATGTTCATCAAAGATATTAGCCTATAAGTTTCTTTTTTGTTGTGTCTCTCTGTTGGTTTTGGTATCAGGATGATGCTGGTCTCAGAATGAGTTAGGGAGGAATCTCTCCTACTCAACTTTTTGGAATGGTTTTAGTAAGAATGGTACCCATTCTTCTATATATGTCTGGTCGAATTTGGCTGTGAATCCATCTGGACATGGACTTTTCCTGGTTGGTAGCCTTTTTTCTTATTCCATTTCAGAATTAATTATTGGTCTATTCAGATTTGAATTTATTCCTGGTTCAGTTTTAATAGGTTGTATGTTCCCACAAATTTATCCGTTTCTTCTAGGTTTTCTAACTTGTGTGCATAGAGGTCTTTGTAGTAGTCTCTGAAGATATTTGTATTTCTGTGAGATTGTTTGTAATGTCAGCTTTGTCATTTCTGAATGTTTATTTGGATATTCTCTTTTTTCTTTATTGATCTTGCTAGTGGTCTATCTTATTTATTCTTTCAAATAACCAACTTCTGCTTCCATTGATCTTTTGTATGTTTTTTTATGTCTCAATTTCATTCGGTTCTGCTCTGATTTTGGTTATTTCTTGTCTTTTGCTAGCTTTGGGGTTGGTTTGCTTTTGTTTTTCTATTTCCTCAAGGTGTGATGTTAGATTGTTAATTTGAGATCTGTCTAACTTTTTTATGTGGGTGTTTGGTGTTACAAACTTTCCTCTTAATGCTGTGTTGTGTGGTTAATTTTAGGACATGTGCCATGTGCTGATAAGAATGTGTATTTTTCTGATTTTGAGAGGTGAGTTCCATAAATATCTGTTAAGTCCATTTGATCAAGTGTTGAGTTCAGAATGCTGAAAATAGGTGACCAATCTCTTCTGTCTTATAAGGTTTCTGCTGAAAGATCTGCTGTTAGCCTGCTAGAGCTCCACTTGTAGGTAACCTGCTCCTTCTCTTTAGCTGCATTTAGTATTTTTGCTTTCATGTTGACGTTGGAGAATCTAATGAGTATGTGTCTTGGGGTTCTCTGCATTTCCTGAATTTGAATGTTGGCCTCTTGTGTGAGGTTGGGGAAATTTTTGTGGATAACATCCTCAAGTATGTTTTTCAAGTTGAATGCTTTCTCTCCCTTTTTTTCTGGGACACCAGTGAGTTACAGATTTCGTCTCTTGACATAATTCCATGTTTTTTGAAGTTTTTGTTTGTTTGTTTGTTTGTTTGTTTTTTTGAGACAGAGTCTCACTCTGTCACCCAAGCTGTAGTGCAATGGCACGATCTCGGCTCACTGCAAGCTCCACCTCCTGGGTTCACACCATTCTCCTGCCCCAGCCTCCTGAGTAGCTGGGACTACAAGCGCCTGCCACCACACCCGGCTAATTTTTTGTATTTTTTAGTAGAGACAGGGTTTCACCATGTTAGCCAGGGTGGTCTCGATCTCCTGACCTCGTGATCCACCCACCTAAACATCCCAAAGTGCTGGGATTACAGGCGTGAGCCACCGCACCCGGCCTTTGTTTGTTATTTTTTATTCATTTTTTTATTTATTTTTGTCTGACTAAATTAGTTCAGAGGACCAGTCTTACAGCTCTGAGAGTCTTTCCACAGTTTGGTCTATTCTGCTATTTGCAATTGTATTATAAAATTCTTGTAGTGTGTCTTTCAGTTCTATCAGATCAGTTTGATTCTTTCCTTAAATGGCTATTTTGTCTTTCAGTTTTTGATCCATTTTATTGTCATCCTTAGATTTCTTGGATTGAGTTTTGAGTTCCTCCTTAATTTCCATAACCTTCATTCCTATCCGTATTCTGAATTCTATGTCTGTCATTTCAGCTGGTTAAGAATCCTTGCTGGGAAACTACTGTGGTCATTTGGAGGAAAAAAGAAAAAGACACACTGGCTTTTTGAGTTGCCAGAGTTCTTGTGCTGGTTCTTTTTCATCTGTGTGGGCTGATGTTCCTTTAACTGTGGTGTAATTTGATTATAATCAGTTTACTTTATTTCTGAACGTTTTCAGAGGGTCAAGGTTTTGTTCTGGGTCTCTATTTGTAGCTGAATTTTTGTCCTTGGTTTTACAGGGTGTAAGTTAGCGAAATACTTTTGCTATTGAAGTTTGGTCTGTGATCCAGTAGATGGTGCTAAAGTGTAATGGCCAGTAGGCTGGTAGGTAGGCTCTTGCTCAGCCCTGAGGCTCTTCTGTGATTTCTCACATTTGTAGCCATCTTAGTTCCCTTCATTTACTTTAAATAATTGTTTTTAATAAATAGGTGGTATACGCAGTGGAAGGCATGTTGTTAAACACTAGTGGTGAGTAATAAGAAAAATATATTCTTTCCACCTTTGAGGAAATGGAGATTTCTTGAATTAAGAAAAAAAATGTAAAAGGAGCAATTGAAAGACCTTAGGACCTTATGAGTAGCATCAGGATTCTCTTCTGGCACATCTGTGCCCTTAGAGTTAAACCTAACTGTAAAGATTATTCACATTTGTTAGTGTTCAAAGAAATCCAGAGTTTTTATTATTTCATAATCTTACACCTCATTATTTTGGTGTTAGCATTGGCCAAACCAATTTATTGGTAGAAGAAGGGTATAAAACCCAACATTGCAGGACCAGGAAGGCTTCCAAAGAGAGGTAAACTAAATGTTAAGGCATTAAGGCATATGCTAACATCAGTTAAGGGTTATGCTTTTATCCAATTAACTCTGATTTCTCATTCTTATGAGTAGCCACTAACCTAGTCATATTTTAAACATTATTGTTTTTTCTTATCTTATATTTTCTATATGTAATACCATTATAGTTCATTTAACTAGTTTTATGTTTTGTGAGAATTTATTGACGCTATATTTTATCTTTTAAGAGTTTGGCTGCACCTCTCAGCTGTACATTATCACAAAATAGATTAGCTTTTTTTTAATCTTCATTCAAATTATTAATAAAAGGTGAATGAAAAGAATTTCAATACAAATTCCTTTGATACAGTATAAAAGAGAATGCATATTTTGATATTGATTCATTATTCAATGTACATTGAGTATAATTATAGTAGCTGAAGAGCTATCTAGTCAACATTTCTCCATATATAATTTTTTTAAGTAATACATTTCTGAAATAAAAGTAAACTCTGCCTATGGCATTTTATGGAACTATAGATCTAACAAATTGGGCTGGGAGTTGACGGGGAAAATGCAATTGCTTAGATAACTGTTTTCTAAATATACGATCTTTCCTATTTATCGTAACTTCCTTTTATAAGTGGTAAAAACATACATTTTAAGTAATCCATTCAGAGATGTGTGTGTGTGTGTTTGTGTGTGTGTGTGTGAGATGTGTATGTGTTTTATGAAATCATTATATCACTGATATGTATTTCTAGAAAGCAGTTGTTTTTAGTTTTGAACTTTGAAACTTTTTCTTTTTATTTTAACTCAAAATATTGTCACTGCATTTGCCACTTGTTTTTGGATTAAAATATGAGTGAACTCAAAGTTTTTAAAAAGCTGGTTTCAACCCTTCTATATGATCTATTTTGTTGAAACGGATTATACTCTCATCTAATCAATGTATGTATTCCACTATAAGCCTCAGGAATTCTATGAAATTATGTCTAACTTTTTGCTACTTCAATTTGTCTTAATTAGTCATACCAGTAAGTTTGAATATCCAAGGTTTTATTGAGTCTTCTGTCATTTTATTCATTTACTAATTTAAGAAATACTTTTAAATGCCAAATACTACACCAAGCTCTGGAAGGAAATTTTAGAAAAAAAATAACTACAGTAGTTCTTGAAAAGCATAAGGCATTGTAGGAGGTGCCCTTGCTGTTTATTGACACTGTGGCCATTCTGTTGCAAACCACCAATGTCTCCTGCCTAAACTATTTCAGTAAGTCTCTTAACTGATCTTGCTCCAGAGCTCTTCAAATAAAAGCCAGAATGATCATCTGAACATATATAATCAGATCATTTCACTCCTCTGCTCAAATGCCTTCAAAGGCTGTTAATCATATTAAAAAATAAATCCAACTTTATTCCACTACCCATAAGGCCCAACATGATCTATACCTGACCCATGTCTCTGACCTCAACTCTTACTGATTCGTGTTCAGTTTCTCCACTGGCCACAATGGCCTCCTTGTTCTTCCACAAGTATACTAAACATGTTCCAGCAATTTTTCACTTGCTGCTTTTGCTACTTTGAGCACTTTTCATACATATCTTCACAAACCTACTCTCCCCTTCTTTAAGGTCACCAGATCACATGTCCCCAGTTTAGAAAGTCCTGCCAATCACCATATTATCACATGTGGATGTAATTACTTTTATTCACTCTCTATCCTTTCACTCTGCTTACATTTTCTTTCTAGCAAGTATCTTCCTATCTATATTTACATACATGTGTATTTATGTTCAATGAGTTAAAATATATGATTTCATGAAATATAACCACTTGTCCAAGGGCTCTAAGTCACAAGATGGTCTTGAATCATTCGAACTGGGCTTTTGGAATAACAGCACTCCTACATTAGGAAAGTATCCTGAGAACCTGCCACAACATGGTTGCTGTTTTCCTCTTTTGGAGATTCCTTCTCATTTCCTCTTTAATCTTATGGTTGAAGTCACTAAGGGGTTTTACTAATTGCTGCAAATTGCTGTAGATAAACATTTAAAGGATATGCATTGAAACCCCATTCGAGAAGTGGGAATTTACCATGCTTTAAATGATTAACGGTAGGCTTTCCTAAGTTCCTTTAAACAACATCTCACTTTAGTGCTGATCAGGGACCTGTTTTGCTCCTAAATGTCTTTATTCTCCATAATTGAATAAGATTGTGAACTAAACAGAATGAGAAGCAGAAATGTGCACCATTTGGGTGAGACTAACTATGTTGCTTTCAGAAAGTAAAAATAGCAACCATTGCTATGGCTACAATGGGTTTCTGGTCATCTTTTATTGAAGCCTCATGTCTCTTAAAAATATTATCTGGCACCCTTTTTATTACTATCCACAATGTCACATTATTTACTGTTAATAGTTCACTATAATTTAAACATCTAGGATGTGCTCTCAATAGATATCAGAATGAGATTTGTTGGGAAGTGGTCAACTTTGGGAGGTATTACCAAAACAATATTCATTATTATTCATAAGGTTAAAATTAACTTTTAATGAAATATTTCCTTTGTCAGTCATTGCATAATAATGAAAATGTAAAATGGAAATGAAAAGAGATTGTGAGCATTCTGTTGAGATGTATCATTTAGCTGTCTAAAATTAGAACACAACTTAGCTGAAACTAAATTGAATGACAATTATCTAGAGGAAAAATCCCTTCAATCTTACAATAAAAACAGCAGTGTAGAAATATCTCAGGAGATTTATTAAACTGCAATCAGTTTATATTAAGAGATATAAATAATTCCAGCTTTTAAACAGAATTCAATTTAACTATTTGTTGCAAAACTCATAATATCTCTCTTTAGAAATATCAACTTCCTATGGGCAAGTATGCATAAGATTATTTTTCCCATTAGCTAAAATGTGGTTGAATAATAGCAACTATCACAGATTTATTTGTTAATTAAACTTCCTAGGCTTTAGTGTTTGTCTTGCATATAGAATATGAAGGATATTTATATCGTCACATAACCCTGATTGCTGTGCCTATGTCACTATAACTTGAAGCAGCTAGCATATGTTTTCTCATGCCATCAGATCTATTCAATTGATACACAATCTCTCAAAAGTTTTTCACAAGGGGGTCTATATAAACATATTTCAAGTAGAGCTATTTCGCTTTGCTTCTGGATTTATATTACAACAGAAACATTTTGGGAGTTTCTCCCCCAAATCTTTTTTCCTCTTAGTATTGTATTTATGCTTTTGCAAAAACCCCTTTTATATGGTAGTAGTTGTGATTACTATCAAATTGTTTCTAGCTGTAAATGCCCCACATTTGTGAGGAGTCATATAAGTAGATTATAACCCTTGATCATGAAGAAACAAGAAAATATTCTGCTGAAGGAACATGGTATCTGGCAAGAGTCAAGAAGAAAAAGATCAGAAGCATCTAGTAAAGCAAAGGATTGGAATACAAATTATTGAGTACACTAAGGTTAAATTGATTTTATGTCTACCATTCATTTTCCTCAGGTCTTTTGCCCAATTTTATTTTTCCTAGTTTAACTCGTTCCTGCATAGCTGTTAAATGAGGCCAAAATGTAAATTTGTATTTTCTACCAATTTGCCACACAGAAAACTCTAATACCCACTGTACCTAATGTTTTTACCTCAGCTCAAATGCTAATCTTTCTGCTAATAGTAGCTCTGCTCTTGAAATTCCATGAAGTTAGATTTGCCACTGTTGCCATGGACTTGATGGGAGGAGTTAAAGTCATCCTTACATTTAGAGTTATAGTTTACATACTAATGTAGCATGTATATCAACATGTTCTGGGAAGAAGAGTAAGAACTAAAATTAGAGAACAAATTTTTGATGACAGGGACTATGATGTCACCATTATGACATTAACAAAGTTTTGCAACATGTTAATGCTGTATTTACAGAGAGTCTCCCATGATTTGAAGGACTGTGATTCATTCAAGCCCAGATTATCATTAAAGCAAAGCGTTGCATTTTAGACATAACTTTATAGAGATCCAAGTGAGTACTTGAACATCCTCCAAAATTCATATCCAAGATCTGGCACAAATCTGTCAGTGATGAGTTATGGGCCTTCTTGGCTCCATTACCTAATGAGTGCTGTAGAGGAAATGTGTGTGTTTACCCACTAGAGAAGGAAAAGTGCCAGCTCTGAAGCCTGATGGCAACACTTTCCAGAGACTGACTTCAGAACCACAATGCCAGTTTGACTTGATGCTCTTTGCCTGAGTAGCAGTGGGTTTTGAGCAGCTTTCATGCCAGACAAAAAACAACTGTTCCTTCTGAGACTCTGCAATCACAAAAACATAACATAGAGCGTCCTCTGGAAAGCTAGAAACTCAGAACTGAGATCATACTAATTTAAAGGAAAATTTATCTGCCAAAAAGTATGAATAATAGACTTGCATTGTTCATGAAACATAGATACTATAATAAGATGAGAAAATAAGATTTAATGGATAAAGAATTTAATACAGTGGTGTACTGATGTGAAATGACCATGAGAGCACAATAGAATTAGCATTACTAGGCATTTCATTTGATAATGATTTACATTTCCAGGATGACCAGCTGAGCCTTAGGGATCCAATTTTATTATTGGACTAGAATGACTAGATTAATTTAATAGACATTTACCTAGATAGCAATCTAATAGTATTTGGTCATAGATAATCATTGGGATACCAATATTATGAGTAGTATCCATTTATGCATAGAATTTTTTTGTTTTAAGAAATAGTAATCATTAAAGAATAACTTTTGAAATTGTGGCAAAAGTTTACAAACAAAGACATTATTGGATTGATATTTAATTTTAGTGATTGTTTTATAATAGAAATAAATGTATGCAGCTTAATAAAATACTTTATAAGCCTTCTGACAAATACATCACAAATATTTTTATAATCTAAACAGAGGCATTAAATGCATTATCCAAACTTGGGATATCAGTGTCACACTTACAACAAAAATCTAGTATGGCTTACCACAAATCCTTTACTTTCTTACATACTGCTTCCATGTTTCTCACAAAAACTTTATGAGGTGTAAATTATCAAATACTAATCCTATTTTAACATGAGAACAAATTCAGAAAAGTCATGTTTTAAGTTACATATATATGAAGCCAGGTGATTTATATATATATATATATATATATATATATATAAAATTTATCATTTACATACACACACAGTCAAATTAATGACAGTACTGTAACTTTAATGAGTTCTGGGGTAACCCTGTTTTTATATACTGCTTTCTTCTTATCTTCTTATTAACTTTTCCCATTTGCAGTATTTTCACTAATTCAGGTTATATTTATAACACATGTAATTGGAATTTCCCTGTGCCTCACCCATCTATGGATGTAATGACACCATATCAACAGTGATGATTCAATTAATCTGACTTCTGCTCTCCACCACATATAGGCCCTCTAGTCTCTTCTCTATAAAGTCTTACCATACTTCTGAGCCCCTTGGAAGTCACATACAAGTTCTCTAAATACTAATGTCAGTATTCTTTTACTCTGGCTGCTGCACTAATTGATGTTTGACAGTCATCCAAATTCAGCATCTCTCTACCACAAGCTCTGTGACCCTAGGGGCTCCTGAAGCCAAATATCATCATGTCCCTGAAGCATTATCCCATATTTTTCACAGTCTTCTAAAATACTTGATAGTTTCTTAGAGACGTGGGAGAATGCCTCTCTCCTCTACCTTGTGTTGTACTTCATCATTAAGGCACTAATACAACTAATACAAAGCTTGCAGTTCTTTCTCACACAGAGCGCCTCATACAAAACAGCTCCTTCCAACAGTTATTCTCTTTTTTTTTTTTTTTTTTTTTTGAGACGGAGTCTTGCTGTGTTCCCCAGGTTGGAGTGCAGTGGCGTGATCTCAGCTCACTGCAAGCTCCGCCTCCCGGGTTCATGCCATTCTCCTGCCTCAGCCTCCCGAGTAGCTGGGACTACAGGCACCCGTCAACACGCCCGGCTAATTTTTTGTATTTTTAGTAGAAACGGGGTTTCACCGTGTTAGCCAAGATGGTCTCAATCTCCTGACCTCGTGATCCGCCCGTCTCGGCCTCCCAAAGTGCTGGGATTACAGGCGTGAGCCACCGCGCAAAAGAACTCAGCTGTAAGATTCTTAAATCAGACTGGAAACCAATGTCCAATAGACACAAATGGGCTTCTACATCTTGCTTTCTCTAATCCACTAGTTGCCTGGGAACAATACAAAGCTGTGAAACCCTCAGGAAAATAAATTTAAACCAGCAGATGCCTTTAGGCTGGTTCATTAGATGAGTTAAGTCTCACCAGTAGGGATAAACAGACTCAAGCTAGGACCCTCCACCCCACCCCAGTAGATACAGATGATTCTTCTTTTTCTTCCTTTTTCAACATACATTTGTGTTAAAATAAGTAGTCATGCATAAATTCCTCTTCAGCAATTTAAATTGTATTTAGTTTATTTTTAATCAAAATCATGGTATTGTAAAAGTATTATAAAGTAATAAATGCTTATTGAATTTTTTTTCAAGTTCATACATGACTGCATGAAAAATCTCAATTTTAACTACTGAAAAAGGGAAATGCTATTTTTTTATGAAAGAAATTTGTAGTCATTTTTTTACAAAGAACAAAATATATTTGACAAAGAAAAATGCAGTACTTTTAAAATGAAATAGACAGTCCTCATAAGGTTTTCAAACTGTTTAAAGATGCCTTCAAATATTTTTTAAACATTAGCAATGTATTACTCGCTGAATTTTGAAAGGAATGAATACACGGTCAGATTACCTCAGTTAGCTAATGAAAATTTATTTTAACAATGATCATGAAAGTACTGAAAAGCAGAAAATACTTTCACTAGCAACTTTCCAATACTTTAGGAATTGAAAGTTGTGTTAGTAGCCTCATAGCAGCTTTGTAGATGCACAGCAAGGGACCACCCCTTAGCAGACCTCTGTCTAGTATGAAGCTAGCTTTTGTCTGTCTTAGAATGTTTCTACTGCTTCTGTTCTCTGTTTTGCTAATGACTAACACTCATTGTGTCCCTAGGCAAAAAAGGCCCTAGATATGAGCATATGACTGTCTAGAACAGTCACCAATAGGTTTCATTTATCACAGGGAGGTAAAGTCCTCATGCCAGGCTCCCTGGAAAGCAACAGAACAGATTGCTATTAGTCAATCCCATTTGGTTCTAATAGTAAGCCATTGATATGGTTTGGCTGTGTCCCCACCCAAAGCTCATCTTGAATTGTAGTTCCCATAATTCCCAAGTGTCCTGAGAGGGATCCTGTGGGAGGTAATTGAATCATGGGGGTGTTTCTCCCGTGCTCTTCTTGTGATAATGAGTAAGTTCTCACGAGATCTGATGGTTTTATAAGGTGCTTCCCCCTTCACTTGGTTCTCATTCTTCTCTTTCCTGCCACTATGTGAAGAAGGATGTGTTTGCTTGCCTTCCAACATGATTATAAGTTTTCTGAGGCCTCCCTACCCCTGCGGAACTGTGAGTCAATTAAACCTATTTCCTTTGTAAATTACCCAGTCTCAGGTATTTCTTCATAGCAACATGAGAACAAACTAATACAGTAAATTGGGTACTGCAGAGAGTGGGGAGCTGCTGTAAAGATACCTGAAAATGTGAAAGTGGCTTTGGAACTGGGTAATAGGCAGAGGGTGGAACAGTTTGGAGGGCTCAGAAGAGGACAGGAGAATGTGGGGAAGTTTGGAACTTCCTAGAGGCTTGTAGAATGGCTTTGACCAAAATGCTATAGTGATATGAAAAATGAAGTCCAGGCTCAGATGGTCTCATATGGAGATGAGGAACTTGTCAGGAACTGGAGTAAGGTGACTCTTGCTATGCAAAGGTACTGGCAGCATTTGGCCCCTGCCCTAGAGATCTATGGAACTTTGAACTTGAGAGAGATGATTTAGGGTATCTGGCAGAAGAAGTTTCTAAGTGGCCATTCAAGAGGAAGCAGATCATACAAGCTAGAAAATTTGCAGCCTGATGACGTCATAGAAAAGGAAAACCCATTTTCTGGAGAGAAATTCAAGCCTGCTGCAGAAAATTGCATAAGTAACAAGGAGCTGAATGTTAATCACCAAGACAATGGGGAAAATGTCTCTAGGGCATGTCAGAGACCTTCATGGCAACCCCTCCCATCACAGACCTGGAGGCCTAGGAGGAAAAAATGCTTCCCTGGACCAGGTCCAGGGCCCTCCTGCTGTGTGCAGTCTCAGGATATGGTGCCCTGTGTCCCAGCTGTCTTAGCTCCAGCCATAGCTAAAAGGGGCCAAGATACAACAGGGGCCATTGCTTCAGAAGGTGCAAGCACCAAGCCTTGCCAGCTTCCAGGTGTTGTAGGTCCTGTGGATTCACAGAAGACAAGAATTGAGGTTTGGGAACCTTCACCTAGATTTCAGAGGATGTATGGAAACACCTGGACATCCAGGCAGAAGTTCGCAGCATGGGTGGAGCCCTCAGGGAGAACCTATGCTAGGGCTGTGCAGAAGGGAAATGTAGGGTTGGAGCCCCCACACAGAGTCCCCACTAGGGCACTGCCTAGTGGAGCTGTGAGAAGAGGGCCACCATCCTCCAGACCCTAGAATGGCAGATCCACTGACAGCTTTGCACCATGCACCTGGAAAAGCTACCGGTACTCAACATCAACCTGTGAAAGCACTGAGGAGGGGAGCTGTACCCTGCAAAGCTGTAGGGTACAGCCCAAGGCTGTGGGAGCCCACCTTCTGCATCAGCATGACCTTACATCAGTGTGACTCCATGTGAGTCATGGAGGCCTGTGGCCCCTCTGTTTTGGCCAATTTCTCCCATTTGGAGTGGTGGGGGTATTTCCCCAATGGCTGTATCCCCATTGTATCTAGGAAGTAACTAACTTGCTTTTGATTTTGTAGGCTCATAGGCAGAAGGGACTTGCCTTGTCTCAGATGAAACCTTGGACTTGGACTTTTGGGATAATGCTAGAATGAGTTGACTTTGGGGGACTGTTGAAAAGGCATGATTGTGTTTTAAAATGTGAGGACATGAGATTTTGGTGGGGCCAGGATCAGAATTATATGGTTTTGCTGTGCCCCCACCCAAATCTCATCTTGAATTTTAATTCCTATAATCCCCACATGTTGTGAGAGGGACCCCACAAGATCTGATGGTTTTTGAGGCTTCCGCCTTCACTCAGTTGTCATTCTTCTCTCTCCTTGCCACCAAGTGAAGAAGGACATGTTTGCTTCCCCTTCCACCATGATTGTAAGTTTCCTGAGGTCTCCCCAGCACTGCAGAATTATGAGTCAATTAAACTTCCTTCCTTTATAAATTACCCAGTCTCAGATATTTCCTCATAGCAGCATGAAAACAGACTGATACAGCCATGGTTAAAAATCTTTGGCCAGAGGAAAATGGGACCTTGATACAAAACAGAGCAAGTTTTATTTTATGAATCACTGTTGGTCATTATTCAGAAGGGATCAATAAACATAGCAGACACCTGGAGCACACTGCACAACTTAGTCAATTTTTATTGTCTTCTGATTATTCTGAATACCTAGTACCTCTTTTGAAATACAGACATGTTGGGCCCAGGATGATGTGACTAAAGCTTCTATTAGTCAGGGTTGTCCAAAAAAATAAAACCAAAAGGATGTGTATATATGTATATAGAGAGATTTATTGTAAGAAATTGGCTTACATGATTGTGAGGGTTTGGTTAAGTCCAAAATCCGATGGTGGAGGTTGGCAGGCAGGAGACCCAGGGAAGAGTTACAGCTTGAATTTACAGGTAGTTTGATGGCAGAATTCCTTTTTGCACAGGGAGGTTAGTCTTTGTTTTAGTAAAGCCTTCGGCTGATTAAATAAAACCCACCCCACAGGTGGGGAGTAATTTGCTTTACCCAAAGTCCACCAATTTAAATGTCAATCTCATCTAAAGGAACTCTTTCACAAAAACATCCAGAATAATGTTTGAGCATACATTTTAGCACTTGGGCTCAGCCAAGTTGACACATAAAATTAACCATCACAAGTCTTGACCAAACCTGAACAGATTCAGAAGTTAATTATCTGTGGGCCGGGGAAAGCCTGCATATCAGGCTGGCACATCCTGAATAAGTCAGCTAACTCCTCCCTACATCTGGTCCTGAGAGATCACTAGCCTTTGAAATGATCAATTCTAGGGACAGAGGGACTTCCTACTGATATCCAATAAGCAACAAATGACTTAATGACTTCTCACCAATTCAGGTATTGCTACCAAGAAAGAACAGGTGAACCTGGATTCCAAGAGAAAGCAAAACCAAAAGCAAAAAGGAACAGAATATTCACCTCCTGCAGCCAACAGCCCGAGAGAGGAATACTAGACGGGCACTCAGAAGAGTTTAAACCTGGTGAAACAGAACTTCAGGAGCATCATGGAGACACCCCTAACAGCCACCCTAACAACAACAGCCAAAAAGCATCCTAAAAGTATCAATGAAACTATAAAAAAAGACTCTCTGGAACTAAAAACGTGGCTTTCGATTTATAGAATTTATAGCAAGTATAGAAGCAGATGATCACTCTGGAAAAACAAATTAGTGAACAGGAAGATTAAGGGTAGAAATATGTCAAATCAATGCAGAAATTTAGAGACAGAAATTATAGACACAAAGGTTAAAACTGAATAGATGCATGAATCTAAAATAAAATGAAAAAGAGACAATAATTAAACAAATATAAAAAGAAAGTATAACGGATATCAAGAAAGATTTCAGCCCAAAGATTGAAAGCATGACAGGAAATACTGATTTTTGAAAAGACACAGCTTAGCAGATGGTAGTTAAATTTTTGAGTTCAGGATAAAGTCATTTTTCAAGGCTCTTGGCAGAAATAAATTATGTGTAAAGGAAAGATAATCTGGCATTAAAATCTTCATGTACAACTCTTGGAATTAGGAGAGAATGCATATACCATTCAACATATCCAAGGTTGAGAGACAGAATATATTACCCACTTACCTCTCTGAATAAAATATTCTGCAAAGAATTCTAACCAATGAAAAAATAAGTGAGAATAAAAATCTGCAGGATAGGGAAATTTTTTTTGAATTGTGAGCTGTATATAGCTGAAGATAAAGAAATTTAGATAAAGAGAGGATGGGAAAAGCTTTGTATTTTCTACAGATATGCAGTTTTTAAGTAAAAATGATATGTTAAAGGAAAACATGATAATATTAAGAGTTTAAAATAGCATGTCATCTTATCATGGATGGAGAGCTTTTCAGAGTAAGAATGTTTTAATGGCCTCTTGTGAAACAAGGATGAAGTATGGGAAAGAAGAAGATTTCTCAATGTAACATCTTAGAAGCAGTGAAGCAGTGCCATAGTGGGAGGAAGTCCTTGGTACCTTACATTCATGTAAAAGTAGAGAAATGGGCATATGGTTATGAGTGCCAGAAATAGGATGGCGATGAAAGATTAAGGGAAAAAACCACTAAATAATATAAGGAGGGGCATCACGTACTAATAAAGGAAAACACAACATTTCCTATGATTTTGAAACCACATGAAGTTGGTAAAATCCAATAATTTTTGATCTCCAAAAGCTGCACTTTTCTGAAGTTCAAGCTAATATTTATGCTTTGTATGATCATAAAAGTCTAAAAAATGGGATGATAAAAAGACAGATTGGTCATAAAATGATAAGCATTATTTTATTTTTGTTACATGTAATCAGAATAAAGATATTGTATTTTAAATTTTAAATTAAAAATGGCAGTAAACAATGTAAACCCATTGGATATGTCATAGAATTTGGAAAAATGAAGAAATCAATGTGGGGTAGTGTGATCAGAGAAAGCATTCCAGTGAGGAATTAAATTAAGCCTAAAAAGATGACTGGAAGAAGAAAGACATTCCTGGATTGGGGGTGAGAAAGATCTAAGCAAAAAAGAAGGAGAAACCTATTCTAAATGTTGAGATGGATTGTTGTAAGAATGTCATGACCAATGTAAAGACAGGGGAATGTCATAGAGTAGGAAGATATTTGACTCCCATATGAAAGTCTGCTTTAGATTGAGATAGTCCATTTCACAATGACAATCATTTAGACAATCTAAAAAGGAGAAATGACAATAGTGTGTAAGCCCTGCTATTCTTTTACACATAGCTAATACTGAATAGCAACCAGTATAATGGGTGGCATTTCTGAAGTGAGACATCTCATGTCATTCTGCAAGCTTGTATGTGACTAGAAGGTCACATAGTGATGGTAATAGATGTTCACATCAATTCCTTTTCTCTGGGACACCAAGAATATAATATAATCAGCACATCAAATATATTTCAAATATGTCATTTTCATGAAGCACAGTTATCAATGAAATACATGTCACTAAACAAGATTATTTGCTGCCTTTCTTTAAATTGTTTGTTCATTTGTTTTAGCAGCTAGCAGAGATAATTCTTATAGGCATTAAAATAGAGATGTGTATTATTGGTGAAGAGCCCTTTAATTATTTGAATGAGTTTCTGTTTAATGAACTCAGGAGCAAAACACTGATGGGCACTAAAATATGATTACATCTGCAGATCACCTAACTGAAAATTCTAAATAGCTTATCAGCCAAGGAAAGTCAACAAGTACAATTACAAAATACAGGTTAATTGAAGAACCTTACTACTACTGACAGTGTAGAGTTTTTGATAAGAAATCAACATTCTGCTAAAAATGGCTACTATTAATTTACATAGGATCATAACTGCATTCACATAGAAAGGAATGCTACCTCATAATGAGGAACCTTTCATTTGTGCTGAAAAATTTCAAGAATGAGAAGTGCCAGAATTAGAACAACTCACACTAAAGGAAAATGAATATGTATCCCTCAATATAAGTGAAACAAAAAAAAGTGTATATGGTAAATTAGATATTAATAAAGAGGGAGACCATCTTTTAACTCAGTTCTGCCTTTGAAATTCTAATGATACAAGTCGTTTTGCTTTGTTTTCTGCACTTGGCTTTTTGTCCTGCTACAGAAAGCCATTTTCC
The DNA here is from genome assembly GCF_028885625.2 of Pongo pygmaeus. Classification (NCBI taxonomy): domain Eukaryota; kingdom Metazoa; phylum Chordata; class Mammalia; order Primates; family Hominidae; genus Pongo; species Pongo pygmaeus. The sequence continues at coordinate 185,518,407 of NC_072376.2, forward strand.
TCTCAGCTTTTAGAAGTTTAAACACACACACTCCACTCCCACATATCATGCACCCATGCCCACAGACTCATACACAGGACCTGGAAATCTTTGTTTTTCATTATCCACTTAACATTGTCCCCTCTTTCATAAAGTGTAACATTATGTTTTATGTATAGAACAGGAGAATAATAAAGAAGTCAGAAGAGGAGTAATGATAGTATAAAGAGCTTACAGCCAATTTGTTCTACAAGCTTGCTTTGAAACAGACATACATTTTAGAGTGTACTGGTTTTTAGTTCTCTTGTGGAACAAGAGAAGACATAAATATTATCAACTCCACATAAGTCTGGCATCTGTTAAATTATTCAAATGGCTTAATAATTATTAACTAAGATATTGTCTAACCTTCAACTTCCATTTTAAACTTTCCCCCTGTTTCAGATTGAATAATAGGTTAGTTGTTTATTCATTTACGTGTTTGTTTTCTTGATCAGCTTTGGAAGTTATTCGGTCATTTACTAAAATGTATTAAACTAAATTATAACTAAAATGGATGGCAGAAATTCAAACACAATAGAAATGAATTTGTTCTTATAAGACATCCCCAAACAGCTGTGCTGTAGGGGTTTATGTCCTTAAGAGATAATTTTATATTTTAAACAATTGTTTAATGTCACAAGGGACTATAATATTCATTTTTCCCAGACAGTTGGTATTTGAATTGCAAAAATTCTACAAATACACAATTATGCTATCTCTGACAAAAATGCTTAGAATACTGCTTAATTTAGTCCTCACTTACTTGATAGCCCTCCAGTGCTTCAAATCATTAGAGTTACCACAATTTGGTTTGTAGGTTTCCTTGATATTTATTTTTTAAATCACTGTGCTGAGAAGTAGACAGAAAAATCATTGGTAGAGGCTGTTCAATTAGTTGAAGAAGCTAAATATAATAATGGTTTCCCAAAATATCAAGTATAGAAGGTAAATATTTTTCAGTGTATGCTATTTTTGACTATGGGAAATCAGTGCCCCCGACTTCCAAATATACCACAAGTTGGGCCTTTATTCCAATTAATAACTGGTGACCTCTAAATGCTTTTAATAAGTATTACCTCTTTTCTTTCTCTTCTTCTTTACTTTTCTCTTTTGGTGCATATTATGATCTTATTTCTACTCTCAATAAATGTGTGCCTATGTATATTCATATACATACATATATACATGCATATAGTGACTATGTTGAAAATATGTACACCAAACCTTAGCAGTGAGTCCATCTGAATAATCATGGGACTATGGGTTGTTTTTACTTAATTCTGTGTGCTTTGATATTTTTTCAGATGTTCCCTAATAACTATATTTTATTTTTATACTAGAAATCATAAATATACTGTATATGTATTTTAAATTAAAAAGAGAATGAAGCTAGTAGGAAATCAGAGTAGGCAATTAAAAAGAAGGAAGAGGGGACAATGAACAATATCCATTTTTAAACTAGTATTTCAGCATCTGCTATTTTCAGGCATTGTGTTAGTCCAGATAATTGTAGTGCATATCTTCCAGTTCTATGCATATCGCATATTTGTGGAATATTTTTACAACATGGAAATCATAAGGTATATGTTGATTTTAAAAGTGCTTTTATTTTATAATATGTTATGTGCATTTAAATATATATTTCACATCTTTCTAAATCTTCAATCTTCATGAAAATCACCATCATCTCCCTGACTTTTCAAGCCAAAGATTTGCCCTTAATTTCATTTTTTCTTCTTCTATTTCACCTGTAAATCCAATCCAGCAGCAACGACCATTGTCTCTACCTACAACTACATAGTAAATGTATACATTTTTCTTCATCTCCATTGATACCACTCCAGACTCCGTCATTGTTCACTTGAAATTCTAGAGTAGCCTCCTGTCTCATTTTAAACCTGCCTCTGTAATCCATTATTTTCACCATGACCAGAAAGATATATTCAAACCATAGCTCAAACTATGTTAGTTCCCCCAGTTAAATCATTTCAACTGAACACGTAATTGGCGCAAATGTGTATAAAATCCAAACTTCTTAACCTGGCTTTAAACCTTACAAAATCTGATCTTGCAATTTCTCTGATCTCCTGTTTTACAGTACTCCCTTTCCCACTCAGAATGCTAAATTCTAGCTGCATAGACCTGTGTCAATTCCTCAAACTCTGTTCTTTCCCAATTTTTGTCTTTCCATTGACTCTTTTCTCTACCCAGAATATTTTCCCCAGTCTTCCTATCTGTCCTATCTTATTATCCAGCTTCTAGCCAAACTGTCACTATCATGTTATTTATCTTCAGAGTACTTGTTGCCACCTGACACTTTTCTAATAGATGTTAATTAATAGATCGATTAGATAGAGTGTTGCTTTCTTCACACTAGAACATACTCTCTGTGAAGGCAGTGACCCATTTGCTTCATTCACCTCTATATTCCCAGACGAAAAAAACTTCCGTTCTCATGGTAAGGTTCAGAAAACATTCCAAAGCACACTCTGTTCTGCTATGTTGCAAAATTAGAGTTCTGTTCCCCTTAGCACTACCAGCTCATGTACAATTGGTAAGTAGGGAAATGACGTCAGCATAATGCAAAAGTCATGTCTGTTTGTTCACATTTTTTTTCCTAGAAAATTAATATTTTAAGTGAATAGGGCAAGTTTTTCAAAATTAAAGATAAAGTCTAGAAATATATGAAGTTCTTACTTAAATATAATCCTAAAGCAATATCTTTATTTCGAAAAATGGCTTGTGTAGTGGCATCAAAGATTGCTACACTTTGCACTCATTGGCTATCTGAAAGAATATAGATGACACAGCTGTAAATATAGTGCTATCTTCCTTCAAACTTAAAAATGATTGACTGAAAAATCTACAGTCCTACTCTATTTTTACCTTTCATGAAATTGGTCTTTATTGTAGTGAATATCTCCAAGCCTGTACATTTTGAAGAAGGAAGCATGAGCTGCAAGACTTTAGTTGGCCAGGAATTGATTGTTGCTGCTTGCAAATGGTTGCAGCAATTTAACTGTGGCAGGAATTTTATTAAGAATATTATTCTTTGATTTGTGCTCTAGCTACAAAATTCCATAGGTTTTGAGTGGTCTTTCACAGTCCTACTTTTTCCTATTTATTGAGTAGGTTTGTAGAAAGCAGAGGTGTTTAGTAATGGCATTTCAGCAGAAATACTTAATAGTGCTCATTTGTGCAAGATTGACTATGTTTGAAGTTCAATACAGGGATATGAAAAAGTAAAATAATAAAAAAGGAAATTAGGTCTTCCATCTGTCTCATTCAGCCTAAAATGTATAACCTAGCAGGAGGCTTTCCCTTTTAGAATATTGCTACATATTAATTTACACAAAAGGTATGCAGAGAAGCCTATCTGATCATTTAGTAATATATGTACTGTTGATTTCCTAATAAGATCATGCCTAACATTAAAGTATCTTCATATAGTTTATGTTCTATCCATTCATATATTCATTTACTCAACAAATATTTACTTATTGCCACCACTACCCTAACCCCAGATCCAGGCCCTGTGTAACATTCTCAGTATTTAGTCAAGAATAAGAGAGTTTCTACCTTTAAGGAGCTTTAAAGTTGAAATTCTGTAATCATTTTAGCTCTGAATCAATGCACTTTCCTTGCCTCGGGGATATACTGGACAAAAAGCATTTCTTAAATGTCTTATTGACTTGATATATAGCTACTTAGTACATCTTCATTGGAAAGACTGATTTGACACTAAGCCTACAATTATTTGTGATGCCAAATGCAAAATGTGTCTTTATTGTTGCTTTGAGGAGTACTGCCTTCACTCCTATGATTTTTCATTAGTATGTTATTTTTATAGGTTATTCGTTGTCTTTGCATTCTGAAGTTGCACACAAACACGTTTAGGTCTAGATATGGTTTTATCTGATCTTCTTCAGATTAGCTTGTGTTCATATGTGAGACAATGTTCTTCATTAGTTGATGTGAGAATTGTGTTTTTCATTAATTCTGGGAAGCCCTCCTACATCATCACTTCAGTTACTATTGTCCTCCATTCTTTTCCTTCTGAAATTCCAGTTTATATATATCAGGTCTCATGTAGAGAATTATAAGTTGTTTGAAATCTGCTTTTAAATTTTCTTCTATTTTATTTCAGTAGTTTTCAGGGAACAGGTGGTTTTTGTTTACACAGATAAGTTCTTTAGTAGTGATTTCTGAGATTTTGGTGTACGCATCACCTGACCAGTGTACACTGAACACAATGTGTAGCCTTTTATCTCTCACCTCCATCCCATCATTCCTGTTGTATCCCCAATGTCCATTATATCATTCTTATGCCTCTGAGTCCTAATAACTTAGCTCTCACTTATAAGTGAGAACATACAACATTTGATTTTCCATTTCTGAGTTACTTCACTTAGAATAATGGTCTCCAACTCCATCCAGGTTACTGCGAATGCCATTATTTCATTCCTTTTTATGACTGAGTAGTATTCCATCATATATATACGCCACATATTCTTTGTCTACTTGTTGGTTGATGGGCATTTAAACTGGTTCCACATTTTTGCAGTTGTGAAGTGAGCTACTATAAAGATGCTTGTTTACATGGCATATGTAAGTCTTTTACACATAACGACTTCTTTTCTTCTGGGTGGATACCCAGGAGTCAATGACTAGATCAAATGGTAGTTCTACTTTTAGTACTTTAAGGAATCTCCATACTGTTTTCCATAGTGGTTGTACTAGTTTATATTCCCACCAACAGTGTAAAAGTGTTCTCTTTTCACCACATCCATGCCAATATCTATTATTTCAAATTTTTTAAATTATGGCCATTCTTGCAGGAGTAAAGTGTTACATCATTGTAGTTTTAATTTGCATTACCCTAATAATTAATGATGTTGAGCATTTTTTAATGTTTGTAGGCCATTCATGTATCTTCTTTAGATAATTTTCTATTCATGTCCTTTGCCCACTTTTTGATGGGATTGTTTTTTTTCTCGCTGATTTGTTGGAGTGTCTTGTAGATTCTGGATGTTAGTCCTTTGTCGGATGCACAGTTTGCGAATATTTTCTCCCACTCTGTGGGTTATCTGTTTGCTCTGCTGATTATTTCTTTTGCTATACAGAAGCTTTTGAGTTTAATTAAGTTCCATCTATTTATTTTTGTTTTTGTTGTTTGCTGTTGGGTTCTTGGTCATGAACTCTTTGCCTAACCCAATGTCTGGAAGAGTTTTTCCAATGTTATCATTTAGAATTTTATGGTTTCAGGCCTTAGATTTAAGTCTTTGATCCATCTTGAGTTGATTTTTGTATAAGGTGAGAGAGGAGGATTGAGTTTCATTCTTCTACATGTGCTTTGCCAATTATCACAGTACCATTTGTTGACTATGGTATCCTTTCCCTACTTTATGTTTTTGTTTGCTGTGTTAAAGATGAGTTGGCTGTAAGTATTTGGGTTTATTTCTGGGTTCTTTATTCTGTTCCATTGGTCCATGTGCCTATTTTTATACCACTTTGGTAACTATAACCAAAGTGATGTGATGCCTCCAGATGTGTTCTTTTTGCTTAGTCTTACTTTGGCTATGTGGGCTTTTGCCCTTTTTTGGTTCCATATGAATTTTAGGATTGTTTTTTCTAGTTCTGTGAAGAATGATGATGGTACTTTGATGAGAATTGCGTTGAATCTGTAGATTGCTTTTGGCAGTATGGTCATTTTCACAATATTGATTCTATCCATCCATGAGCATGGAATGTGTTACCATTTGTTTGTGTCATCTGTGATTTCTTTCAGCAGTATTTTGTAGTTTTCCGTGTAGAGATCTTTCACTTCCTTGGTTAGGTATATTCCTAAGTATTTTATTTATGTATTTATTTTTGCAGTTATTACAAAAGGGATTGAGTTCTTGATTTGATTCTCAGTTTGGTAGCTGTTGGTGTATAGCAGTGCTACTGATTCGTGTACATTGATTTTGTATCCTGAAACTTTACTGAATTTATTTATCAGTTCTAGGAGCTTTTTGGATGACTCTTTATGGACTTCTAGGTATACAATCATATCTTTGGCAAACAGCGACAGTTTGACTTCCATTTTATTGATGTGGATGCCTTTGTTTCTTTCTCTTGTCTGATTGCTGTGGCTAGGACTTTCGGTACTATGTTGAATAGAAGTGGTGAAAGTGGGAATCCTTGTCTTTTTCCAGTTCTCAGGGAGAATGCTTTCAACTTTTCCCCATTCAGTATAATGCTGGCCATGGGTTTGTCTTAGATGGCTTTTATTACCTTGAGGTATGTCCTTTCTATGCTAATTTTGCCAAAGGTTTTAATCATAAAAGAAAACTGGAGATTTCAAATGTTTTCTCTGTGTTTATTAAGATAATTATACAATTTCTGTTTTTAATTCTGTTTATGTGATGTATCACAATTATTGACTTGTGAATGTTAAGCCATCCCTGCATCCCTGGTGTGAAATCCACTTGATCGTGGTGTATTATCTTTTTGATATGCTATTGGATTTGGTTAGCTAATAGTTGGTTGAGGATTTTTGCATCTATGTTCATCAAGGATATTAGTCTGTAGTTTTCTTTTTTTGGTATGTTCTTTCCTGATTGTGGTATTATATTAGATTGACTGGCTTCATATAATGAATTAGATTGGATTCCCTTTCTCTGTCTTTTAGAATAGTTTCAGTAAAATTGGTACCAGTTCTTCTTTGAATATCTGATAGAATTCATTTGTGAATCAATCTGGTCCTGGTTGTTTTTGTTGTTGGCAATTTTTAAATTGCTGTTCCAATCTCACTGCTTGTTATAGGTCTGTTCATAGTTTCTATTTCTTCCTGATTTAATCTAGGAGGGTTGTATATTTCCAGGAATTTATCCATCTCCTTTAGATTTTCTAGTTTGTGCATGCAAAGGCGTTCACAGTAGCCTTGAATGATCTTTTGTATTTCTGTGGTATTGGTTGTAATAGCTCCCATTTTGTTTCTCATTGAGACTATTGGGATCTTCTCCCTTTTTTTCTTGGTTAATTTCACTAATGGTCGATCACTTTTGATTATTTTTTCAAAAAAACAGTTTTATGTTTCATTTGTCTTGTAGTTTTTTGTTTCATTTAGTTCTGCTTTGATCTTTATTATTTCTTTTCTGCTGGGTTTGTTTTTGGTTTATTCTTGTTTCTCTAGTTCCATGGGATATGACCTTAGATTGTCTAATTATGCTCTTTCAGACTTTTTGATGTAGGCAATTAATGCTATGAACTTTCCTCTGAGCACTCCTTTTGCTGTATTTCAAAGGTTTTGATAATTTGTGTCACTGTTATCATTCAGTTCAAAGAATTTTTAAATTTCCATCTTGATTTCAGTGTTGACCCAAGGATCATTCAAGAGCAGATTATTTATGTATAATCTGCTGTTATGTTACCATAACCTGCTGTTATGTATTTGTTGTTTTGGGGTTCCTTTTGGAGCTGATTTCCAATTTTGTTCTACTGTAGTCTGAGAGAGTACTTGATATAATTACTTTTATTAAAAAATATTGATACTTGTTTTGTGGCTTATTATATGGTCAATCTTGGAGAATGTTCCATGTGCTTAAAAACAAAATGTATGTCTTGCAGTTGTTGGATAGAATGTTCTGTAAATATCTGTTAAGTCCATTCGTTATAGGGTACAGTTTAAATCCACTGTATCTTCATTGACTTTCTGTTTTGATTACCTGTCTGTGCTATCAGTGAAGTCCCCCACTATAATTGGGTTGCCATCTATCTCATTTCTCAGGTCTAGCAGTAATTGTTTTATAAATTTGGGAGCTCCAGGGTTAGGTGCATATATATTTAGGATTGTGATATTTTCCATTTGAATTACTTTTTTTAATCATTGTATAATATCCTTCTTTGTCTTTTTTTTTCTGTCGTTGCTTTAAAGTCTGTCTGTCTCATATAAGAATAGCTACTCCTGCTCACTTTTGGTTTCTATTTGTGTGGAATATCTTTTTCCACCCTTTTACCTTAAATTTATGTGAGTCCTGATGTGTTAGGTAAGTTTCTTGAAGACAGCAGATACTTGTTTGGTGGATTTTTAGCCATTCTGTATCTTTTAAATGGAGCATTTAGGCCATTTACCTTCAGTGTTAGTATTGAGATGTGAAGTACTGTTCTATTATCATGCCAGATGTTGCCTAAATATCTTGGTTTTTGTGTGTATTGTTTTATAGACCCTGTGAGATTTATGTTTTAAGGAGGTTCTATTTTGATCTATATTGACGTTTTGTTTCAGGATTTAGAGCTCCTTTTAACATTTCTTGTAGTGCTGGCTTAGTAGTGGCAAATTTTCTCAGCATTTGTTTGTCTGAAAAAGGTTTTATCTCTCCTTCATTTATTAAGTTTAGTTTGCTGGATACAAAATTCTTGACAATTTTTTTTGTTTCAGGAGGCTAAAGATAGGACCCCAATCCCTTCTGGCTCATAAGATTTCTGCTGAGAACTCTGCTGTTAATCTAAAGGTTTTCTTGTATAAGTTACCTGAATCTTTTGTCTCACAGCTCCTAAGATTGTTTCCTTCATCTTGATTTTAGATAACCTGATGACTATATGTCTAGGTGATGATCTATTAGCAATGAATTTCCCAGCTGTTCTTTGAGCTTCTTTTATTTGGATGTCTAAATCTCTAGCAAGGCCAGGGAAGTTTTCCTCAATTATTCCCTCAAATAAGTTTTACAAACCTTTAGATTTCTCTTCTTCCTCAGAGCACCATTTATTCTTAGTTTTAGCGATTTAACATAATCACAATTTTCCTGGATGGTTTGTTTACTTTTTAAAATTTATTTTCTTTGTCTTTGTCTTATTGGGTTGATTTGAAAGCCTTGTTTCTGACCTCTGAAGTTTTTTTTTCTACTTGTTCTAGTCTGTTTTTTAAACTTTCCAGTGCAGTTTGCATTTCTCTAAGTGTGTCTTTCATTTCCAGAGGTTGTGAGTGATTTTTCTTTAAATCTATCTCTTTTGAGAACTTTTCATCCATATCCTGTATTTTTTAAAATTTAAGTTGGCTTTCACCTTTCTATGATATCTCCTTGAGTAGCTACTTTTTAAACTGATTTACTTAAATTTAAATTTTGATGAGAATTTCTAATTCTAGAAGTTCTATTTTTCCCGAATATTTCTGATTTATATCTATATATAGTCTTTCTTTCTCACATTTAAATGTCTTAGTCAAAATAATGGTAATAATTTTTATATTTTCTTATTTTAAAGTTTCTATTGAATAATTATATTAATTGAATTTCCTTTGAGTTTAATCCTGGTGGGGTAGGGTGAGGGAATGTATGCACATAAGTATGTGTACATGCAAGTACTCTGACTCTTCTCATGGTGGAATGATTCTTCATGTATTTTGTAGTTTTGGGTTGTGAGTTGTTGATTGGTTGGGCTTTGTCTATGGGAATCTTATGAAATGTATATTAAAATATATATGTCTCCAGATGTGTTTTAGCTTTGTTTCTATAGAGATCTCCAGGAGTATTACTAATATCACTAGTTCTACATTTTTTATGTTATTTCTTGGCAGGTGGGGAGGTGTGGATTTCTCAGTCTATGCAGGAAATATAAACATGCATCCAACTAAGAGAGAGATAAAGAAGGCCTGGGAATGTGAATATCAAGGAAGACAACTTTTGTCCCAACAATATCCAAGAATAAGACCAACAAATATGTAGGAAGATATTTTATTCACATTCTCCTTTTCTCAGAAATGCTCACTCTATATAGGTCTTAACTTCATGCAGAAATCTCATTTCTACTTCCATTTTCTTGAGCCTGATGTCTCATATGCTGTTTAAAACTTATCCACACATTACCCAACCACCCTAACAATAACTACAGAAGCTTCTCAGTTTCCTCATATTTGTCCCTTAGGGTTTTGGCAACATTAAAGCTAACATTCTGGTAACATTTTAAATAAGGTTGGCATATATTATATATATATTTGGCATATATATACACATATAATATATTTGGCATATATTATATGTGTATATATATAAGTATGTATGTATGTATGTGTATATATATATAATTGGAACAGTTTTCATATTATCTAGTCTGGTATATGGCTCCACGTCATTTATACAGAATGATGTTTATCTATCCCAGTAATTATTATAATAGAAATAATTTACCTGTATTCATGAGCTTTATCCTAACTATCTACTGGATATACTAGCTATCTCACTTTTCTTTTTCTTCTCTTTTTTTTCTTGAAAATGCTGCATAGTTTTCTTGGCTTTGTCAAATTTATACAGTGCAACCAGAAAAGAGACGGAGGCTACAACTCTGATTATCACCTAAAATTTAGTTGCAGTGTCCAAACAGAAGAATAATGCCAAAAAGCTGGTATTGTTGTTAGTGATAATTCTTACTTATTGTTTCTTGAGAATAAGCAAATGCTACTTTTAGAGCTTTTCAAAAAATAAATAAATAAATAAATAAATAAACAATTTCTTAAGCACCTTGCTGGTCTTGAAAGCTGCTTCAATTTGCTACAATTTTAATAGTTGAGAAGGGGATGGTAATCTAAGCTGGATTTCAAGGAGCAACAGTGAGTCTGGAATTGGTTATCAACACAGACGGGAGCAAACCAGAGAGGTATTACAAAGTAAGGTTACAAAATAGTCATGGAATTTGACAAGCAATTAACCCTCCATTTTATGTTGCTTATTGAGTCAATAACTATTCCAAAAGAGAAGGGAGCCTTGTAATAACAACTCCAAGTTAGCTTCCAGCTTTCAAATTTGCCTGAGAGTCTAAGGTGAAAAAGGAAAGACTAGATGCAGCATTTCATTGGGTTTGTCAGTCTACTATATCAATCAAAATATTAAAGATTCACCATGTACAAAATATTGAGTACAGTTTGCAGGTGGGTTAGGAATTCATCTTCAGGTTCTCTTGGTTCACTCAATTGATCTAAGACCTAAGAAAGAAAGCTCTTATTGTCACCAATCAGAAATCTTTATGATATAGTATCTAAGATTCATAATCTGTAGAAGCTCTTCCAAAGAAAGAGATCTCCTTTTTCCCAAACCATGAACAAAGATACAAATACATAGTGTTCATAAGCATAATAGCATACAAAAGCAGATATTTTAGAATAAAATGGGAAACTTTCCTTCTTTTGTTTATAAATAACAACTATTATATAGATTAATCAAACATGGTATATTAATCTCTTGTTCTCCAATAAGAGGATATTAAAATATATTGGAGACTGTTGTGATTTACAGCTCAAAACTGGAAAAAAAATTTGATATGTAAAGAAACCTAAAGCTTATATGTTCTTGCATATTATTCTCCACATTAAAGTTTTTCTGCTGTTTCTCATTCATGGCTACACTTTATGATCATTTGCAAGAACTTAACAAATAGTGAAAAACTGTGTACTGCTTCCACTCCAGAATGTTAAGTCGGAACTTCTGAGAGTGGAGCCCAAGAATTGGAATGATTATAAATGTTCCATCAGATAATTTTACTATGTAACTGGATTAAGAACTAGGGAGAACTTGCTGTGGTTGTGAGCTGGACACCACAGCCCTGAAGCCTGAGAAGGAGCAGTGAAAGGAGGGGGTTTATCATATCATCACAAGCTGAGAGGAAGGCTGTTGGGGGATACATGCAGCTGGAGGAAGAATGCTTAGGGCATACATGTAGCTTGTTTGTTCTTTACAAAGCATTTGGGAGATTTGCCCTGAGGTAATTAATGCTTCAAGTTACAGTTACATTGGTTTTGAATTCCCTCAGGTTTACCTCTTAGAAGCAGCTGAAGGTGCAGTTTATACAGTAAGTTGATTCTACTTATATTTCAGCAACTTAAAAATTGATTACAAAGTAGACAGTATTTATAACTATGTTAAATAATTCTTATTATGTTTTAACTTATGTAAAATAACTATAAAACATTTTAGCTATAAAACATTGATTAAAATACACTAAAGTACATTAAGTACTAGTTTACCTACGATCAAGTATTCCCTGCTAACACCAGTAAAAACATTATCACCATAAACAATAAAAATGATTTCTTTTTCATCTCTTTCCCCACAGATACTTTTAAAGGTTAATTAGCTATTTCCATTTTTATGGCATTTTGAGATTTTTAAATGCTTTCCATTTCTGAGGTTATTCCATTAATCTAAACCCAAATAGTGAACACTGTGATCTCGGTCTCTCTTTCTGTGTCTCTTTCTGTCTCTATCTCTCTCTTCTCATCAACTGAGTCAGCAATCCCCAAATTATAAACAATATTGTCTGAGATATTTGTTAATATGCACATCCCTGAAGCTTGGTTCCAGGAATTTTGATTGAGTATATAGAAGATGGGGTCCGGGGAATTTTTGTTTTAACAGTACTCCAGTTAATTTCAATTCAGTTGTCCCTTGGATGACACTTTAAAAAATAAAAAACAATGATATTCATGCTTCAGATAATAAGCCTTTTTATGTTCTGTATTGTGTAATATGGCTAAAAATACAAACATGGATGAGAAATGGACCCTGCCTTCAAATAGACTTGTTCGTTTAATATGATTGGTGATTACAAATGCTGTAACAGAGCTACATATACATTTCTAAGGGAATGTAATGAGATCAGGAAAGGATTCTTCTAGGAAGTACCATTTGTGTACAGTCATGAAAAGTGAAGTAGATTTCAGGAGAGGCTTCTAGGTAAATAAAACAGTAAAAGAACAGGCTCAGGCACAAGACTGTCCAGAGTTTGTAGAGGAAATAGTGCATAGGTTTTATTGAACAACAAGTGTTACCAGTGTAAGGGCCCAATTTTCAGTAATTTTTATTGGTTCTTTTAGGACTCTAGAATAACTTAAAAGTTTAAATCTAACTTTTTCTCAGAGAATCATGGAAGCATCTATTGATGTAATTGGTGTCTCTAGCACCAAGGGAACTAGAATCTATTTCTTTCCTACCTGCCAAAGAGACACTGTGAATAAGGTTAACAAATGAAAAAAAAATTTCTAATACTACCTCAGCCTGGGTTCCTCTCATGTGTTCCTTGAAAGACTCTACATATTGAGACATTTAAATCAACCAACCTGGCACTCATATTTCTCCCCTTTGTTCAAAAAGAAATTAAGACAGTGGGGCATTTTTTTTTCTCCTATGTGTAGCCTTGTTCTTGGAAGTATATGAATTCCAAGCAAAACTACATCTGAACATTAGTGGATGAACAAAATGAGCTACTGAAAGGCATTTGGAAAAAATGGCACTCTAACACAAAGTAATAAATAATACAATAGAGCAAGATGTTACTTTTCCGTTTCTGTAATTATGCTGACACCAACATATGCAGTTGTTGAGGCTTTAAGGGTCATGTTACCTTCTGGTAATTTATTAATGACCTTTTCTTGGGGATTAGAAAAACTAGCAGAATCCAAATATCTGGATATGCAATTCTAAAGATTTATGCCTCAATGAATTCCATGTGAGAAAACAATTTGAATTAAAAGGGCTTACTCTTAAATCTTCAAATTATACTACACAATAAGTCTGCTATGTTATTGCCAAATATATCAAATCCTACATTCTATTTAATCTTTTGGAACCTATCACAAGTTGGTTTATCTGGGAAGCTGACTGAGAGAAAGATTGGTATGCAGGAGGTTTATTATGGAATGCTCTTGGGATCACCACATGTGAATAAGAAGGAAAAGAAACAGGATTGGGAAGAGCAGAAAGTTGGGCTGCTATGTAATCTCAGCAAAAGAGTCACACAGGCCAACTGTAGCTGAGATAATCCTTCAGTGTCGTCACTTGCTAAAGCAAGGGAATTGGACTTTTATGCCACAGGTGGACCAGTAGTTGGATGCAGGTGGCCTCCACCTAGACTTTTGATCTGGGCAAAGCACTTCTCTTTAGCAAAGGCAATTCCCAGCTAGGGCTGAGAGCTGAGTGCTCTCTGTAGTTAATACCTTTCACAGTTGGGGAAACAAATCTGAACTCTTGTGTCCCACCAAAACTCACATGTGGAAGCCCTAACACCCAGTGTGAAAGTCTCTGGAGGAGAGGCCCTTGGGAAGTAATTAGGTTTAGATGAAATCATGAGGGTGGGGCCTCATAATGGAATTAGAACCTTTAGAAGAAAAGGAAGAAACACGAGCTCATGCTCTTTCTCTTCCATGTGAGAACACAGCAAAAAGGTGACTTTTACAAACCAGGAAAATGGCCCTCACCAAGAAATCAAATTGGCTAGCAGTTCAGTCTTAATCTTCACAGTCTCTAGAACTGTGAAAAATAAATTCCTGTTTGTAAAGCCAACCAGTCTATGGTATTTTGTTATAGCAGCCCAAGTTGACTAAGCGGAAGCCCTTTAGTTAAGAAGGGAGATCAGCGTGGCCTATCACATCTCTGCGGTAGCCACATATTTTCTCCTCGAAGCAACAACTGGTGGGTGCTCCGCCATGGCCAGATTTGTTACTAAATCTAGAGCCTGACCAGTAAAAATAAATTGCCTGCTCGCCTACACCAAGCCACTGCTTTGGATTATACATTACAACAGAGCAAGTCTGGGCAGAGAGATGTCCTGAGATTCATGTCCACTCCACTATCCTTCCTTGAATCCTGTGGAATATGGAGAGAATAAAAAAAAGTCTCCTACACAATAAGGCATGGAGGTTAGGTAAAAATCAAGATATGGCATCCTTAAAGGGTAAGGAATAAGGAGTGAGGGGACCCACAGCACAGAATGAGCTTTCCAGAGTAAGCACTGCACTTCTGCACTTTGCTGACGCTGAAAGAATAGATGGCAAGTTATTCCAGCAGTGACCACAGCAAATAGGGGTCCCAGACCCTACCCCTTCCCTCCAATGTCAGGAAGATATGGAAGCAGTTAAGAGCTTAGATCATACTGGGAAAGAGACACAGGAGAGAAGCCTTGAAATTAACAGAGTTTATCCAGAAGATACAACTTTAAACTGGAAGTTACCTTGATTTAGAAAGACTCTTTTCCGTTATAGAGGAAGTCAATCTTTGGAATACATAAGTTCGTTTAAACCGAAATAACAAATGTTACATTTTTACAAATCTGAGTCTTGTGTTTATGCATTCTCTCTCTCTCTCTAATTTTTTTATTTATTTTTATTTTTTGAGACAGAGTCTCACTTTGTTGCCCAGGCTGGAGTGAGGTGGCACAATCTCGGCACACTGCAAACTCTGCCTCCTGGGTTCAAGAGATTCTCCTGCCTCAGCCTCCCGAGTAGCTGAGATTATGGGTGCCTGCCACCATGGCCAGCTAATTTTTTGTATTATTTTTAGTAGAGACGTGGTTTCGTCATGTTGGCCAGAACTCAAGTAATCCGCCCACCTCGGCCTCCCAAAGTGTTGGGATTACAGGTATGAGCCACCACGCCAAGCCTACATATTTCTCTTATATCAGATTTTAAATACTTATAAAAGTGAATAAAAAGAATAAATTGCCACATTATCTCACCATTATTTTTCTATCCATATTAGCTTCTACTGATTTCTGCTCCTTTTATTTCTCTGTCCACTGTGTTTGTGTGTGTGTGTGTGTATGTCTGTGTGTGTGTTACAGGTTCTAATGCATCCATATTGTTTAAGCACTCCCATTTTATTTCTACCAATTGTATGTTTTTTTCATTCAGTAATATATTCGGTATGTTTAAGTCCAATTCTTTTCTTAGAAAATTTAATTGACCATTCTGGAAACTAAGATTCAAGAAGTGATACAGTCCTCTTTTAGCCTAGTCTTATATTCATAAAGCAGATTGGTTTTTCAACATAGGCTAGTGTGATTGTGTTCTGGGGACCTAAGCCAGGTACACCTCATCTATCTTGGCTTGCTCAATACACATGATGGCTACAGACTGTACCATACAGTGCGTGCAGGTATGCACACAGTGCTCATTTATCACCTATGGCTTCTCTGCCCTGACAGAACCTGGGACAAGCACTTTCCTAGACTCAGAGCTGTGGGAATAGGACAAGGTTCAATTACTCATATGGTGCTTGGAATCCTGCCAAAGACAGTTAAACTAGCTATGCCGCTATGAGGCTTATACTTTCTTGATAGGTAGGTAGATGATAGATAGATAGATAGATAGATAGATAGATAGATAGATAGATAGATAGATAATAGATAGTAGATAGATAATCTCTAGATATAGAGCTATCTATAGATATATAAAGGTATTGCTATTTTAAAAGTAAAAACTCAAAACATTAGAATTAAAACAGGATAATCAGATTATTTATTTCCTCCAAGATAATCAAACAAACAAAACATGTAACTAGTATATTCAAAGAATTGTTTACCATTTATTCAGATTTTATTGAAATAAAATATGTTCTTTTAAAATATTTCTCTACACTACTAATATAGATGTCACACAGATAAAGACAGACAGTCTGAACTATTTTTTAAAGGATTTCTCATGTTTCAGGGAAAATTTGACTAGGATACATATGAAGTGCTTTTCAATTCTAACGCTATAATCCCATGAAATGCGGACATGAAATATAAGAAATTGTCATAACGGGCTTTCAGTTGTTAAAATATCTTTACATGTAATAAAAATGCTATTTTGACATATATACATTGCCTCACCAGAAATTATTCTGATGCTTAAGGGGTTAGAAATATAAAATGTCATTGTGATTAACTGTATTAACTGCTATAGTTACAGGAATATATGTAAATTCAAGAAATGTCCATTCTTTATGTGTGTCTATATGTCTACATATAGACACACACATAGAGATGCATTTCATACATACACACATACATATGGATATGTACACACATATATACAAACCTGCACACATATACATACATATATAAATATAGTTTGATCTTTGCCTACGTGCATACTTATATATACAAACATACATGTTATGTGCATGTATGTGTATAAACTTCTGAGTACATATATATGCACAGATATGTGCACACCTATGCATATATGTGCATTTATTTATTTATTTATTTTGAGTTGGAGTCTTGCTCTGTCGCCCAGGCTGGAGTGCAGTGGCACAATCTCGGCTCACTGCAAGCTCCGCCTCCCGGGTTCACGCCATTCTCCTGCCTCAGCCTCCCCAGTAGCTAGGATTACAGGCACCCGCCACTGCACCTGGCTAATTTTTTGTACTTTTAGTAGAGATGGGGTTTCACCATGTTAGCCAGGATGGTGTCAATCTCCTGACCTCGTGATCCACCTGCCTCGGCCTCCCAAAGTGCTGGGATCACAGGCGTGAGCCACCGCGGCCCAGCCAATATGTGCATTTATAGGTTTATATATACACACCTATATATAGGTCCATATGTGTATATTTATTCATTTATGTAATGCATATATTGAAGTATGTATGCATTAAGTATATATTATGCATACACATGAAATACATATGTGTAATTATGTATAAAATGCATATATACATATATGCACACACATAAACATATATGGCCATATACACATACAGAGATAAACAGATATGCATGATGAAAGAAACTAAGCATCCTCTAAAGGGAAAATGTAATAAAGAAAGTGCATTAATTATTTATGATCCATTTCATAATTTAATACTTGTAAAATTTGTGTTTGCTTTTTTGAAATACTGTATTAGAGAAGATAGGGCCATCATATATATATATTTTTGTTGTTGTTGTTGCTGTTGTTGTTGTTGTTATGATTGTTGTTATGAGACGGAATCTCACTCTATCGCCCATACTGGAGTGCAGTGGCATGACCTTGGCTCACTGCAACCTCCACCTCCCAGGTTCAAGTGATTCTCCTGCTTCAGCCTCCCGAGTAGCTGGGACTACAGGTATGCACCACCACACCCAGCTAATTTTTTTGTATTTTTAGTAGAGATGAGGTTTTGCCATGTTGTCCATGCTGCTCTCGAACTCCTGACCTCAGGTGATCCGCTCACCTCAGCCTCCCAAAGTGCTGGGATTACAGGTGTGAGCCACTGCGCCCGGCCCCATGGCCATATAGTTTAATGAGGATAATATATATTAGTACAGTCATGCTTTTCTTAACTATGGACATATATTCTGAAAAATGTGTCATTAGGCTATTTTGTTGTTGTGAGAACATCATAGAGTGTATTCACAAGTCTAGATGGTATAGCACACTACACACTTAGGCCATACGGTATACCTATTGCTTCTAGGTTATAAACCTGTACAGAAAGTTACTGAATGCTGTAGGCAACTGTAACACGATGGTGGATCTAAACATGTCTAAACACAGAAAAGGTATAGTAAAAGACGACATTATAATCTGATGGGACCACTGTTGTCTGTGCAGTAGGTAGTCCAAAATGGTTTGTGGTGTATGAGTGCATTTCTTTCAGTATGCTTCCTTTCTTGATACTGTCTCATTTGTAAATAAACATGTATACCTATAAACTTTATGTTCTAGAAGAAAAAATTTCTTCCAAAAGATATATTTCGAATGGAAAAAGGTGCTTTACAAATTAGAGAAAACCAATATATGCAAGAAATATCAAAAGAGCATGTGAAAGTGATACTATTTGTATGTTCCTCCTGAGGTAAATTTGCATATATTCTTCTATAATGTAAGAAAGAAGGGAGGAGGTGAGAGAAAAGGAAGGAAAAGAGAAGGGAAGAAGAGAGATTTGTCAATACAAATAAGTTGGAGAAGAAGTATTTGCTGCATATTCTTATTAAGAACTAAAACACTTTTTAGGAACACAGAATATCTAAGGACTTTTTTGCTGTTATTCTTTATTTAAAAAAATGTAATAACGTAGATCCCTCTTAGAAACTGTTTAAACTAATATTCCTTATCCTCAAACACATATAATTGTCTAAGGCAATAGCCTATGGATAGGAAAGGAAAATACATATTATAAATCCCATTTGCACCTTAGAATAAACAGGCAAAGTGCATGCATTTCAACAAATATTTTTAAAAAATATATGCTTGAAGCTGTGCTAAGTAGCTATGCAAACCACAGATACAATAGTGTGTGATCATGCACTCTCAGCAGAGGGCCATACCACCCCCAAGTAGGCAAAAATTGGTTGGCAAAGTGGGTCAAAGCTCTGACTCATTTTTTTGTGTAAATATGCATGCAGTGCCATGACTAGATATACAGAACTTCTGTAGCACTAACATTTCATTGGTGGAGGGGCAGTCGGAAAGAGAAAATTTTAAAGTCTCTTGTGGGTCATGGCAATAGAAATAATAATTAATGCTGAGAAACACTGATGCACATAATGCAATGGAAACACAAAAGAGAAGCAGGATAGGAAAGTCAGACGTATTTCCTCAAGGATCTGAATGAGAGTTCTTTCAACAGATAGATAGAGTTAGCTAGGAGGAGTTGCAGCAGGGAGGAGAAAGTAAATCAATTATAAAGAAAGAATAGCAATGCAGTCATTGGAGATATCAAACGAGAGTGACCTGTGCAGAGAGCTGTGAGGCAAACTAGTAGGACCGAAGGGTGAATTAGCAGGACAACAAGATGTTGAAGATGTGTATGGTTTAAGCAGCTTGAGCTTCTCCTGTGGGCAAAGACAAGAAGGCATTGGTGACTTTTCAGCAGTTAGTTGATGGGGCCCAATTTGCATTTTAGGCAGACTCGCTACAGAAGCAAGAGAAGGAGTCAGGAGACTGTACACATGGTGATCATATGCAGGTCTACTTCTTTTATCCATAATTCCAAAACCTAAAATGGTCTGAAAACCAAAAAATTTTTGTAACGGACCTGAACATACATGAACCTATTTATCCTTTTGATTTTTCTCATTATGTAGAAAATCGTTTCATTATAAACATATTAATGTGTCCTATTATGGATTTGATTATGCCCTGGAACAATCTGAGAGTGTTACTTAATTCACAGTATTGTGCACTAAAATTTCTAAAATGTAAAAAAAAGAGACAGAGACAAAACTTAACTGTGAAACTTTAAGTACTTGCAATATTGGATAAGACCTTGTAAACCCACAACAGCCTGTCTTGAGAGTTTTTATGCCTAGACTATTTAAATGATTTATACATTTTATATTTCATACTTTACAACAAGTTTCTAAGGTAGTTATAGTTACCTCTATCTGATATCTTTAAAAAAATTAAAACTTGAAGAATTTAAGTAAATTGCCCACAGCAAACATATAGAATCAGACAATCCTTAGAGCATCGGTTCGACTTCAAAGTTCATGTTCATTATCTGAGTATACGTTAGGACAAAGATAATTAATGGGTAGTTGTTCATATCTTTCTCTCTACTCATCCCAGAGCATCAGAGTGTTTGATCTATCTCCTCCAAGCCCTCACAGAGAACAAAATGATCGAAAGAGGCTCAAAAATAAATATGTGGCTGAGATGGCCTTGCTTGAAAGATTAAAGGAAAGAATACAGGAGTAGCTACAGATTCATGGACTTTTATTTACTGTCATTTGCAACAGATTGTTTCTTAAGAATTTTTCAGAATTCATAGTCATTATTCTTTACTCAAGAATAAAAGTGAATTACTTTTTCTAGGCAGAAACCTTCTTAATGCCTTACATTTTCATGTCAAATCAAAGGTTTCAAAATGAGGCCTAATAGTCTTTTCAGTCCTGGTGCCATTTTTCAGTAAAAGAAGCTAGAAATAATAACGTTGACTCTTTTACATTTGTGTAAAAACCATAGTAAAATTGAGATTACCTGGGTGTCCTATGGTATTTTTCCACAAGCTAATTAAAGTATTGATTGAACTATTTCTTCCTGGAAGGTGTGCGAAAGATCTGGTTATGACATTTTCCCAGAACACATCCATTAAACTAAGGAATATAGTTAGACTGGCAGGCTGTATTTTCTGCATTCCTTTTTTCTCTGCCTTTTGAGAGTTACAAATAAGTCCTGACCTACAAACCTAAGGACAAAAGAAATGTTGATGTTTTGACAATTAGAAAGTATATCAAATGAAATCAGGTAACAGACTAATAAATCATTTCTTTGTTATTTACTGAAATCTTAGATCTGTGGTATCATGTAGGTAAATAATTTATTCTTATCAGGTAAAATCACATTGCAGAGTATTTGTTAAGAACATGTATTTTGTAGCTGGACTACCCAGCTTGAATTCTGGTTCATTCACTTATTAACTGGGTGAACTTGAGAAAGTCACTTAACAGCTGTACTTCAGTTTCTAAGAATGAAAAATAGGAATAATGATAGTACCTACCTTAGGGGTTTTTATGGAATCCAATCAATTAATACATGTAAAGCACTAAAGCTGCCATCTAATAAGTGCTCAATCAAAGTTAGCTTTTAACAATTATAATTACTTACAATTAAAAGGCTATCTATATTAGTAGACAACAGAGAAGAATAAAAAGAAGAGACCATAGTTAAGATCATTAGCTGGGTTCAGTGGCTCACGCCTGTAATCCCAGCACTTTGGGAGGCTGAGGCACGAGGTCACCTGAGGTCAAAAGTTGGACACCAGCCTGGCCAACATGGTGAAACCCCGTCTGTATTATAAATATAAAAATTAGCCAGGTGTGGTGGTGCACACCTGTAATTCCAGCTACTTGTGTGGCTGAGGCAGGAGAATGTCTTAAACCCAGGAGGCAGAGGTTGCAGTGAGCCAAGTTCATGCCACTGCACTCCAGCCAGGGCAACACAGTGAGACTCTGTCCCCCACCAAAAAATAGATCATAGTTCTGCTTCACATGGTTTCCACTTTGGTAGAGATGTTAATTGCTTAATGCAATAGTTATAATATTTTTAAACTTCTTTATCTTCTTTCACATCACACTATGGAGCCTAAAAAAGTAGGACAATAATTTCCAAGATTGTCTTGCAGCTAGGCATGGCCATGGGAAGTTATGGCCATTGAACTGAAGTTAAACCTGGTGGGTCTTCACAGAAAAGATTTTTAAGAAGAAACATCTACTTGTTTTATATCTTCCTTACATGAATGTGGACATGTTTCCTGGAGCCATGGCAGTCATTCTGTTACCATGAGGTGACCAGCGTAAAGACAAGACGATAATAGATCAATAAGACACTGAATAATCCCAGCATGACTGAGGTCTTGGTAGCATTGTAAGAACCTGAATCAATGCCAAGGATTATCCAACTATTTCTTTTTTAGTATTTGAAGAAAGTGAACTATTTTAAAATTCATTCTACTGCCCAGCACTTAACATTCATAAATGATATGGTGCCATGTTGCTAACCCTGTAATCTTAAAAATTGCTCAACCTACATGAACTGAAGTTTTCGTGTAGTGGAGGGGTATAATGCCACCAGCACCACAATTTGGTGATAAAGAGGAAACAAAAAGTTACCACTGTAATTGTTGCTGCAATGATCACTTTAACTTTTTTTTTTCAATCGCACAACCAACTAGGTTGTGTTTGTATTTGCCTGTGTTACACTATATGCTGATTTTAAAACAAAATTAATTGTGGGTTTTTTTTAGAGAGACTATAAAGTCCTTTTATTCAGGTAGTAAGATATTATCATACAGTATACTTCAAGTGGTCCCAATCACCTAGTTGATTAATTTAGATAGTAAAATGTATTTAAAATATAGATTAAGATTATTTTTAAATACATGCCATTTTATTAATTTAATGGACTATTTATATCCTCATCTTAATTGAGTTCAGCTGGGTTTAATAGTTTTGACCATTACATCTTGAAATGCTCCTTTTCTTTATATTGACAGACTTGGATTTTCTCTTTCTTCTGTTCACTCTGAATCTCTGTTTTTGACACCTCTTTGTCTATCTCTTAAATGTTGGTACTACTTAGTCATCTTTCCTTTAAACTTTATTTTCTTTACCTGATGGCTGTTGCTCACCATTCTTCCTCAGGGCATTTACACAAACTAAGAAGAGCAATGTTTATACTCAGTGAGGAGTGGAAGAAGAACGTGGATTCATAGTTCCTAAGGCTTGAAAATAAAACATGCAAAAGAAAAAAAAATACTTCACAACAGTGGGAGTTTCTATGACATCCTGCCTGCAGGATCCCATTTAATGAGTTGACGCTGTTGTTACCTGTGCCCAGGAGCTGTCTTAACACTGGGTCTGTTGTTATGGAAGCAGGTTCAATCTTAGCAACAGTTGGCAGCCCCCAAAAGTGTTTTACTTAATTTTTCCTGAATATTAGGGAAAAAATAATAACCAATAAATGAAAGACAAATAAACCGTGGAATAATCTAGAGTCAATAGGTAAGCAGCCTTTGTTTCACATAATTCAACCTTGGAGGGGAAATGGAAAGTCAAAAATTGATAACTATTTTTGTTCCATAATAACATTACGAACAATTAATTCAGCCAAGTCTCTTTGCATAATTTCCCACCCTGACATATGTTAATGTTTGCTCTGTATGACTGCACCTGCCTAGAGCAAAGTCAGTGTGATATTTGGTTTGTTTCTTTGGTAATTTCATACTTTCTGAAACTGAAAAAATGGATTTCTACCCTTGAATGTAGTGGTTTTGTTAAACCCTACTTATACATGCTGCTTTTATCAGCCTTCATTAATTTTTAACATATTTCATTCTAGAAATGCAAATCCAGAATATGTTAAGCTTTTCTAATTGTAAATGGGATATATGTACATAATTAAAACACAAAGAAGAGTAGTAGATTTATAACACATTAAAACATGTAACTCAGTAAGACTTTCTCCCTTTCTCAGTTTGCCAGAGGTAACACTCTTACCTCTTTATTGCTGCTGTAATTTCTCTCTATATTTTAAAAATAATTAGTGAGTACTTCTATCTCATTCATTTATTTATATTATCATCTATTAACTTCCTATATTGCAGATGAGAATTTTATCTCTTATGTCCTTTCTTCTCATCTCTCCACATTTCTACTTTATTTTTAATCACACTTGCCCATTATTGTACTTATTTAAGTTTTTTAAGTTGAGCCAACAGGTTTAATAAGATATTTCTTTGTTTATGAACCTTTGTGTTGGACCTGGGCTTAAAAAGCACACCTTTTGTTTTTCATTTGTGTAGTTTTCTTTGCATCTCTGGCTAAGTCTTCACATATTTATTCCAATAACTATAAATTGCCGATAAAAACAGCCTTAAAATATCTATCCTGTCTGATAATCTATTTGTTCCTGCCATTTTCCTTACTGGGGCCTCCCATTCCAATTTTATCTGATTATCCTGTAAACCTACGTTTCATCCTGGTCCCCTCCTGGTCGTCATCCTGGGCTTCCCTTTCCCTGTATCATCTGTAGATCAGTTGTTTCTGGATCCTGTGTTATCCTTTTGGATTTACTCCTAAATTTCTGTTAGAGAAATTTTCCAGTAACTTCCTGAGAAGGAGCATAGAAAAAATACATTTTAAAGTTTTCCCTGAAAAAAATGTATATTTCAATATTCATATTGATCGATAACTATTCTAGATATAGAATTCCATGTTTCAAAAAAATTAAAAACTTCAAATACCCAAAACAATTTTGAAACTGAAAAAGAATTGAAGGTTTTATCTTTCCTAATTTCAAAACTTATGACAAATCTGCTGTAATCAAGGAGTGTGGTATTGGCATAAAAACAGACACAGGCCAATGGACTGCAATAAAGAGTCCAGAAATAAACTATCACATATATGGCCAAATGATTTTCAACAAGGGTGCCAAGAGTATTCAGTGGGGGAAGGCACAGTCTTTTTAACAAATGGTTTTGGGAAAATTGGATATCCACTGCAAAATAATGAAGTTGGACCCATACTTTGCACCATATATAAAAATTAACTCAAAATATATCAAAGACTTAAATGTAAGACCTAAAGCTATAAAACTCTTAGAAAACAACATAGGAGAAAAGTTTCATGACACTGGATTTTGCAACAATTTCTTGAATATGACACCAAAAGCACAGACAACAAAAGAAAAAATAGGTAAATTGGACTACATCAAAATTATAAACTTCTGTGGATCAAAGGACACCATCAAAGTGAAAAGGTAACCTATTGAAATGGGAGAAAATATTTCTCAATCAAATATCTGATAAGGCATTATTACCTAGAACATATAAAGATTTCCTACAACTCAACAACAAAATAACCTAGTTAAAAATGAATAAATGACTTCAATAGACATTTTTTCCCAAGCAGATATACAAAATATCAATAAGCATACAAAAATATGTTCTACATCACTAATCATCAGGGAAATGCAAACCAAAACTACAATAAAATGTCATCTCACAACCTTTAGGATGTTTACTATTAAAAAGTAAAACAGAAAATAACAGGTGTTGGTGAAGATGAAGATATATTGGATTTTTGTGCACTGCACTGTTGCTGGGAATGTAAAATGGTGCAGTCACTAGGCAAAACAGTATGGCAGTACCTAAAATAAATTAAAAATAGAATGCAATTGCTATATAACCTAACAATTCCACTTCTGAATATAAACAAAAGAATTGAAAGCAGGGTCTTGAAAAGATATTTGTATACCCATGTTCATGGTAGCATTATTCACAATAGCCAAGAGTTGTGGAAGCAACAAAAATACCCATGATAGGATAAATGTATTAAAAAATTGTAGTATATCTACACAATAGAATACTATTCAGCCTTATGAGGAACCCACATCCTGTCACATGCTACATTATGGATATAATTTGAGTATATTTTGCTAAGTGAAACAAGCCAGTCACAAAGACAAATAACGTATGAACCCGCTTCACCTATATGACATATCTGGAGTAGTTAAATTCGCAAAAACAGAAAGCAGAATAGTAACTGTCAGGTACTAGGGGAGAAAGAAATGCAGAGTTGTTATTTAACAGGTACAGAGTTTTTGTTTTGCAAGAAGAAAAAGCTCTTGAACTCTGTTGCGCAACAACATGAACATATTTAACACTAATTAGCTGTGTCCTTAAAAATGGTTAAGATGGTAAATTTTACAGTATATGTATTTTACCACAAGTAATTTTTTTAATGAAAACAAAATCCTGAAGACAATACTTAGGAAGTTGAGACAGAAACCAATGGAAGAACTTTCCCCATCCCCAGGAGGGAACATTCACAAGGTGGGCCTTATGTTATTTCCAAATCACTGTAGACATAGGACTCTTTAGGATCTCCTTTTCTTTTATTTTTCAGATATACATGTACATTGAATCTTGCCTTTTTTCTTATACAGTTGGTATAGAGAAATTTTTTTTAATTTTATTATTTCTTTGATCCTTGAGCAGTCACATCCAGACCTTTGAACCATCCAGAGTTCAAGACTGTAAATAATTATTTAATTATATATATACTTTCAAAAGTTACCATTCAACACAGTTTCCTAGATTTTAAATGTAAGTTTTTGCATCATTAGATCAAAATGTTTTATAATCCATATCTGTTGATTAAAGTAACAATTAATATAAGGACTTTATTGCAAGAGTTCTACATGGATACAAGTACACATATACGCCCACCAGAAACTGAAAACAAAACTATGTAATATTATTCAAGTAAATTCCATGTAAATTATATTTCTGTATTAGTTTTCTATTGCTACTGTCACAAACTTAGTGCCTTAAAGCAATGCAAATTCTGGCCGGTGCGGTGGCTCACGCCTGTAATCCCAGCACTTTGGGAGGCCAAGGTGGGTGGATCACGAGGTCAGGAGATCAAGACCATCCTGGCTAACACGGTGAAACCCCGTCTCTACTAAAAAATACCAAAAAAAATTAGCTGGGCTTGGTGGTGAGTGCCTGTAGTCCCTGCTACTTAGGATGCTGAGGCAGGAGAATGGCGTGAACCTGGGAGGCGGAGCTTGCAGTGAGCTGAGATCGCGCCACTGCACACTCCAGCCTGGACCACAGAGTGAGACTCCGTCTCAAAAAAAAAAAAAAAAAACAATGCAAATTCATTACCTTACAGTTCCGGAAGTGACAAGTCCAAAATGGGTCAGCAGCACTGCATTTCATCTGAAGGCTCTAGAGGAAAATGTATGTTGCTTTTCCCAGCTCCTAGAGACTGCCTCCATTCTTTGCCTTGTGGCTCTACATTACTCCCACCTCTGCTTTAGTTGTCACATCCTCTGACTTTCTTGACTTCCTATTTCCCTTATAAAAGACCCTGTTGACTGGGCGTGATGATTCACACCTGTAATCTGAGCACTTTGGGAGGTCAAGGCAGTTGGATCACTTGAGGTCAGGAGTTCAAGACCAGCCTGGCAAACATGGTGAAAACCTGTCTCTACTAAAAAAATACAAAAAAAAAAAAAAAAAAAAAATTAGCCAGGCATGGTGGTGCACGCTTGTAATCCCAGCTACTTGGGAGGCTGAGGCAGGAGAATTGTTTGAACCCAGGAGGCGGAGGTTGCAGTGAGCCAAGATTGCTCCACTGCACTCCAGCCTGGGTGTCGGAGTGAGACCTTGTCAAAACAAACAAACAAACAAACCTGTGATTGTCTTGCTCTCGCCTGAATAATTCAGAATAATCTCATCTCAAAATTCTTAATTTAATCACATCTTTGAATTTCTTTTTGCCATGTAAGGTAACATATTCACAGATTCCTGGCATTGGGGCATGGACATCTTTGGGGGCCAGTATTAGATTGTTTCTGAACAACTAAATCTTGTATTGCTTTTTTTTAAACTGTAGCATTATTGTGGCCTTAATTGACTGATAGAATACCTTTTTCACTTTAATTAAAATTGTCATAAAATTGATTTTAAAATTACACAAAAAGTACTGGCTACAAAGAAAAATATTGATAAACTGGGTTACAATATAATTAAAGCTTCTGTTCATCAAAATGTATTGAGTGAAAATACATCATACTAACTAAACACAACTGAGGATGGGGACTTATTCACAGTATATTTTAGGAACTCCTACAAATCAATATGAAAACAATAGATAATCCCAGAGAAAATAGTCTGGAGATTTAAGCAAGACTTTTCCTAAGGATATATTCAGATATCCATGTACATATGAACATTGCTATGCTTCATCAGCCATCAGGGCAAAGCAAAGTAAAACCACAACAAGATACAACCATCCACCCACCCAAAGGATGAAAATAGACTGAAAACTTACATGCTACCCAGACTATCATACCCTACTAGTGGCAAGAAATTGCTACTAACACTTTAGAAAACAGTTTAGCAATATGTTATAAATTGGGGGAAAGACAGTGTCTACTTGAGAAACAGAGTAGAGGCTGGTATAGGTAAACATCCTGAAGTAAGGAGAGACTAGTATGAGAAGAATTTGAGTACAGACACCATGCTAAGCAGAGCCTTTTAGGATGTGGTAAATAAAATGCAGTTTTCATTGTAAGTGCAATGGAAAGACACATTGTTATGTGTGGAGAATGAGTTGAAATGGGGCAAAAAAAAAGCAAAATGACCAGTTAGTAGGATTATGTTAGCAATCAGTAACTAAAAGGATTAGGGTGATGGCGATGGAATTGCAAAGAAGCAAGTGGATTCAAAATGTATTTTGGAGGTGTAATCAAATGAATAAAAGGTTATGTGGAAGCCAGGGTTTGTAAGACAAACAAACAAAAACAAACAGGAGAAAGGAAGATATTTCCTAGTTTATCTGGCTGAGCGATTGCGTACATGATATGGTTTATCCATTTCTTAAGACGAGGAAGAAATTAAGTGAACTTCTAGGTGGTTTTGACTTTCTACTTTGACAGATTGAATTTTGTTTCTCTTCGCTCTACATTTCTTACCCTGCCATGCATCATTGGGATCTGGTCTAATGAGGGGCATGTTAAGGAGAAAATAGCATGGACCATAAGTAGGTAATCCAACATCTCTGTGATCAACACTTCTAAGAGTTCAGAATACAGATAGGAATTTGATTTCTTCACACTTCTCTGTAAACACATGAGTGAGACAGAAATAATTTGTCTCCATTACTAATCACCTCATGAGGAAGTGTATTATAGAAGAATAGTAAGGATGTTAAAAGAAATCAAACTGTATAATACAGGTAATAAAGATTTTGCTTTGGATTTTTAATTAATTTGTGCTTTAACTGAATTGTTCAGGAAAAAATTAGATGTACTAATAATAGGTTTAATGTAAAATGTATTAATTTCTTAGAAAATAAGTAATATGTCATATGAGAAAATAGCAGTGACTTTTATTTTACTTTGTTGAGACAATAATTGTCTTCATAGTCTATCTAGGAAATGTACACTGTTAATTATTATCTCATTTTCCTAAACAGAAGGATGCTACATTAGTGATTTTAACAGAAACTAGCACAAAGCAATATATTGTTTTATTTAATATTTCTTGAATTTTATTTGCTATGCTCAAAAGTATTTGGTCAGGATAATATGGCAGATCAATTTAATGCTAATAGTAATTAATATTAAAAAGAGGACAGACTGAATATAATGCCATATTTCTAATGGAAATGTATTAAAAATACAGGCAAAATATTGAATGTAAATAATTTGGATTACAACTTCCACGTTAATTATCACAAAAGAAATGTTAGCTTTTCACCTATTACACATTTTATTATAATATTTTAGACCATTCATCACCCTCAAGAGAATGTCTGCGCTTCATTTTTATAATTTGTAGTGACTAAAATGTAAGAAAATACTAATTTTCAGATCAGTGAATAATTTAAATAAATTAACATATAAACTAAAATCTAATTTTAGTTCTCACCAGCCCCTTTTTCTTGACTCTTTCACAGTCTAAATCACTCTTTGGAAAATATTACTGAAGGTGGAATTTGAAATGCTAAATTTGCTATAAAAGTGTCATTCACCTATCCTCTAGGATTCTTCATTAAAAAGAAGCATTCTAGGCACTTTGCTTTATTTCTAACTATTATTGAGATAAAAATAGAAAAAAAAATAGGCTAAGAATTTGTATCAGTGCAATTAATCTTTTACAACTGCCTCACCCTATTTGTGCAATAGTTAAGGCAGAAACTAGAGATTTTAATGATTTCTTACTTTTTTTGCATACATTTAAGGAGTACAAGCTCAGTTTTGTCACATGGATATATTGCATAGTGGTGAAGTCTTAGTTTTAGTGTATCCATCACCTGAATTATTTACCATCCACCCCCCACACACACCATGTGCACCCCACCACACCACGTGCACCCCCCTGCACCTACCTTCTGAGTCTCCAATGCTTATTACTTCACATTCTATGGCAAAATCCCATTTATCCACTGTTGTTTTTGTTGCTTGTGCTCTTATGGTCTTAGTCATGAATCTTTGCCTAGACTATTGAGTCTTCGTTAAATTTCTCTAGGGTTTCTTCTAGTATTTTTATATTTTTAGGTCTTACACTTAAGTCTTTAATCCATTTTGTGTTGATTTTTGTGTATGGTGAGAGATTTGGGTCTGTTTTCAGTCTTTTGCATGTGGCTATCTAATTTTCACAGTACCACTTATTAAAAAGGATTTCCTTTCCCCAGTGTATGTCCTTGCTGACTTTGCCAAAGATCAGCTGGCTATAGATATGTGGCTTTACTTCTGGGTTCTCTATTCTGTTCCATTGATCTATATATCTGTTTTTATGCCAGTATCACATAATATGATGCCTCCAGCTTTGTGCTTTTGGTTTAGGATTACTTTGGTTATTTGGTCTCTTTCTGGTTCCATATGAATTTTAGAATTGCTTATTCTAATTCTTTGAAAAATGATATTGGTATTTTAATAGGGATTGCAGTAAATCTGAAATTGCTTTGCATAGTGTGGTCATTGTAATGATATTAATTCTTCCGATCTATGAGCATGTGATATTTTTCTAATTGTGTCATCTACATTTCTTTCATGAGTGTTTTGTAGTTCTCTTTAGATCTTTCACTTCCTTGGTTAGATGATTATTACCGTGCGTTTGTTGAAGGGATATCTCACTGCAAAATTCTGTTTTACACACTAGTAAATTCTCACAAGTCTGTGAGGAAATTTATAGAAGCTTTTCATACTCTGAATTTATGGCTGATAAAATTTAAAAATATGTACATAATTTGACTATTAGATCAGATTCTGATATGCAGGAGATGTATATCCTGGCCCAAAATAAATTATATTGATACCTAATCCCCATCCTGCCAGGTAGGAAAGTCAGTTATAGTTAATGCTTTCTCCTTTCAAAGCGTAACCAGAAATCTAGCAAAAGTCTAATGTCTCATGCAAAGTAATAAATTGTAGAAAGCCCCTTTGTTCTATTATCCATACTCCTGGTAATTGTGCCCTGGGTTCCAACTGACAGAGTCTTTTAAGTCTGTCAAGCCCATTGGCTCAGAAGACTTCCTACTTTGCTAAATGACAGGACCATTGGTAAGATGAGGAGGCCCTGCCCCTCTCAGGGAGTCTCCCTGAATCACCCAGCCTCCGCAGTTTCTACATCTTTGCCATTTCCCTGACACATAATGGACAAGCCCAGTTCTTTCCTGTCTCTGTACAAATCTATTCCTTTTCCTTCCATCTGTGATTGCAGACACTCTCTCCTCTCTCCCTTATTCCCAAATGGAGTTTACTTTCTTGTCTGTCCTAAAGCTTTAGCAACAGGTACAAAGACATCCGGCAGACATTGCCTTAAACATTTGTCAAAGTCCCCGAGGCAAGACATTAAAAGAGACTGAGTACTTGGATGAAAAATACAAAAGACTGATACAAAATTAACATCTCAGAAATTATTTTGCTGAGAATAAAAACTACAGGAACTACATGTGATGCCATGAGTCGAAAGCATTGGAACCTTGGCTTCCTAAATCCAAATTCAATACTTTTTTACTATATCATTTTGTGGATTTTGTATCCTCAATTAGTGCCTGTTCTGAGATTATTGTACGTAGTATTATTCTAACTAGTTTTCATTTTCTTGCTAGTTTGTCTGATAAAATATCTGATATCTGGCTGTTCATCCCAGATTATCAAGATTGCCTGCATAATAGTTCCCCATGTCTTCTATTAATTTTTTTTTAAATAAGCATCAGCCGGGTGCTACACAGGTAGTGTGAGGAACAAGGTCTTTATCCATGTGTGATGATGCTGTGGGAGGAAACAGTGGCTGCTTGAAGAAAGTAATCTAAACTGAGAACTGAAGACATTTTAGGAGTCATGCAGATAAATAGGATGGGGAGGGAGGATGGAGAGATAGTGTTTAGGCAGAAGAAGGCATAAATTCAACGTCCAAGACAGTGCATGGGCCTTCCCAAGAATTAAAAGAAGTTCAATGCAGCAAATCTTCAAAAGCCTTATAGATCAAGTTAAGGAATTCAGGTTATGGGCTAATGATTTTGGAGAAATGTCACTAAAGGACTCAGGAATTATATAAAGAGTTTGATGAAACCAGAGCAGTATTTGATAAAGATAACGGAATGGAGCATACAGGACAGAGGAAGGCAGTGATGGTGGTGGGGGGAGGACAGTGCACAATATTAGGTTCTAGAAGGCCACTGAAGAGACTCTGACAGTGGTTCAACTATGAAAATATTCATAACTGGGACTAGGAAAATGGCAAGCCAAAGAGCCAAAGAAGGAAAATTTTAAAAATAAATTCCGGTGGTATGTTCAGTAAGGTTTTTTATGAAAATACATTACAGTGACTCATGCAGTATGCCCTTCTCACCTAAATTCCTATGGTACAGAAGCAGACAACTCTAGATGCTCAATCTTTCACCCCTGACCTCCCATGTAGCCATAGTGACCATGTGCCAGGGCTATGCTCATGAGTTAAAACATCAGAATCATTGTTGAGGGTGTCTCTTCCAAAATCAAAAAGGCAAAGCCTTGCAGGGTAGAAATCCTTTTATCATTTGCTATCATCCATCCTAACCCAGACCATTCTCAAAAGATGATGATGCTTGGAAAACAATTTTTCTTTCAGTTATTTTAATTAAGAGCTTACATTCTCCAAATGCAGAATGGAAGAGGAATGTATCCATGTGTCTCTTTGGATAATAAGCTGACAGAATCCAACACTCTGCCTCAGCCCTCCCTGGTCTCTAGCCCATGCAACTAGGGCGACCAACCACAGCTAATAGGCCTCATGCTGTGTGCATGCCCACAGTGCATGGACTTCAAAACTTCTCATTTGATCCTTAATTAAAACCACTTTACTAAGCAAAAAGCTGACTGATTGCCTTAGGAGATCTACAAAATAGACACTGTTTTATTTATCAGTACCTGAATTTATACATTACACACATTATAATTTACAACAAATTATATCGTTTCTATGAGGATGTCTTATTACCTAGAAATAACTGCTATATTAATAGACGAAAAAATGTACTTACCAAGTCTTTCAGACCAGGGAGGGCTGAGGCAGAGTGCTGGATTCTGTCAGCTTATTATCCAAAAAGACAGATAGATAAATTCCTCTTTCATTCTGCACTTGAACACCTAGTTATTATACTCCTTGTGCTTACATTGTTAAGCCTTTCTCCTGGAAGTGGCAGATAGTAACTGCTTTGAAATAACGCTTACAGGATCTCTGTGTCTGGATGGAGTTAAGGCACACTCTACATGTGGAACTTCCTTAGAGTGGGAATGAGTGCTGAGCTTGAAACGTTTCTGGAAACTTCAGGAACGTTGGGGAATGAAAAACTATAAATAAATGAAATGAGAGCATTCCTGAAACCTGTAAGCAGGGTAGAACTCCCTGGTATAACCTTGAAAGTGAATACGGATTTTGCTTTCAGGCCATAGAGATGAGCTCACAACTGAATTAGAAAAACCAAGCAGATCCTGAATTATTCTGTTGTTTTCCAGTGTACCTGTAATAATGCAGCTTGATAGAATTGATTTTTTTTTTTTTTTTGAGATGGAGTTTCGCTGTGTCTCCTAGGCTGGAGTGCAGTGGCTTGATCTCCGCTCACTGCAAGCTCTGTTTCCTGGGTTCAAGCCATTCTCCTGCCTCAGCCTCCTGAGTAGCTGGGACTACAGGCGCCAGCCACCACGCCTGGCTAATTTTTTTGTATTTTTAGTAGAGATGGGGTTTCATCGTGTTAGCCAGGATGGTCTCGATCTCCTGACCTCATGATCCGCCTGCCTCGGCCTCCCAAAGTGCTGGGATTACAGGCGTGAGCCACCGTGCCCGGCCGAATTGATTTTTTTTTTAAGAAATAAATGACTTCCTGGCTAAAAGTGAATAAAGAAGTAGTAAACTAATTGGTATGTTTTCTAAAATAGAAGTGGTAAATTACCTAGATAAAAGATAAGAGATCCAATTTTTAAAATATGGAATAATTATTTAATTAGAACCTTCTTACTGTGTAAACACCTTACCTTAATTCGTTTCCTAGTTATAAAGCAGTTTCCATATGAACTAGAAGCATATATGTTTTCATGTGTGTTTTCTGAAGACTGCTACAGCTCCTGGCACATAATAAGTATGTAATAAATATTTGTTGAATAAATGAATTTTCACTTGACTTATTAATACTTTTGGTCAGCAAATTTTCTGAGATGATGTTTTTTTAACTGTAAATTGTAACTCAACTATTGGCTGAATTGGACATAGAGTTTGCCTAAAAATTTATGGTCATTCAAACATGAATTGACCATGTTATAAAAATACAGGGATTACATTAGCAA
The DNA here is from genome assembly GCF_028885625.2 of Pongo pygmaeus. Lineage (NCBI taxonomy): Eukaryota > Metazoa > Chordata > Mammalia > Primates > Hominidae > Pongo > Pongo pygmaeus. The sequence continues at coordinate 185,552,980 of NC_072376.2, forward strand.
TAACTAAAATGCTAATTTCAAATACCATTTGAATTTCCTTTTCTCTCCTCTATTCTGTTCACCACCTGATAGGAATATGGCTTTGCATGTGACATTTAAAATTTTTCTAGAAAGCAGTGGCTACAGCTAACCTATAGTAACTTCATCATTGTCTTTCAGAAATATTTGAATCATCTTATCTGTGGAAAAATATTGCTTTGTGTAACATGCTCTGAAAAAAAAATAATCCTTCTATATGTGCTTCGTTTCATTGTTTTTGATGTGTTTTCTTCCAACCACTAGTTAAAATTCAAAAATCAAAATTAGTTGTAAAGAAGTAAAGTTTGTTACTGGAGAAAAATTAAGACATTTTCCCACTATGTTTTGCTGTGTTCTTTTGAATGCTCATTCTCTCATTATGCAGTTGTATTATGATCAACTCCTCATCATTGTTTAATTGTGTCCTAACTACAGTCCAAGTGACCTTCTATAATGAGCTTCTCTTTCAAGGATCAGCTCCTCCTCACATTTGAAAATATCATAGTGTTTTGACTATTATTTTCCTACTTCATGTTATCTGGTAATTATGGCAATTTACCTTTCTACCTGGCATTAGTATTTTTCTCATATTACATTTATTTTCTTAATAACAACAATTATTTTGGAAAGAACATATATGTGAGAATTACAGAACTGAGATCTTTTCAAAACCTACTCTTTTGACATTCTCAAAACTAATTGTCATTTAAAATGACCTGAGAAGCTAGAGCTCCTATGGGCTGGCACAATCCTGGCAAGGGTCACTCTCAAAATATCCACTGCAACAAAGCCCATCTATTTGCTGCTGGCATGAGTTATTAACCAAAATAGAACTGAGACCATGAACTCAGATTCCCTCAAGCTCTGCACAGCTAAAAGCTCAGTAAGTGAGCAGTATATGGTTCAGCAACCCTCCTAGAAGAGAATGCCTCCTTTCACAGGTGCTTATTGTACTTTTGGAAAGATACTTAGGCTATTCTCTAGACTTCTTGGTTATTACTCATGTAGTTAGCAGAGCACCATCTGATCATTTATTACTTGTAGGAGCTTGCCTTCCTTATCTAAATCATACTGGAAAACATTGAGTTATTTTCCTAGGATTCAGTTATTTCATCAAAATTTTCTTTTTCCTATTTGGCCCTTTAGAGTGAATTATCCTTAATTATTTTATCTGCTTTATTTGGGAAAGAAAACCATTGCAACTGTAGGTATAGGGACTTTCTCTTTCATCTCTGCTTTGGGATTAGTCTGCTTTAACTGAAGAGAGTAATTTTAATGAGTTCCTCTGAGATTGAGGAATAGAGACAATTTTAATTGAAACACCATGAATTGTAACTTTTATGAGGAAACTTTCAGTTTGTATTTGGTTCCTACTAGTAGTATTTTCTTTAGCTCAGTATGAGACCGAACCATATTTGCTCTATCTGCATAGATTTCAATAACAAAAAAAAAGAGTATCAACATTTTTGTGGCTAGTTCTGTAAAGAACCCTTTGTACTTAAATGTAGTTTATCTCTGTTTTCTTGGTTTTACTTATATTTTTTATCTTAAGTAGCAAGCAGCAAGTACGAATTGAATCTCTCCTAGCCCTTAAGTTTGCCCTTGAAGGTCTTATAGCTTAGCTCCTCAGTGAACCTCCATTTCTTCTAATACATTGGCTCTCTGACTAAGTTATATAGTCTTTCCTTTGAAAATATTGATAATTGCAATGAAGTAATTACTATTTTAAAGTACTAGAGCTTCAGATAATATTTTTAAAGTTTAGCTTTTAAACATGTATAAAATGTCTAATACAGTGTAGCATTTGGTGGGATATATATAATATCATGTAACATGATATAAAATATTTATCATATCATATAATAATTTATGTATGTATCTACTAATTTGGAAAGTGGATGCTACACAAAAAAACCTCATGTTATTTTTGACAAATACTAATAATTAATTGTTAACACAAAGACCTTAAACCCACATTAAGAAAACCCACATAAAAAATAAAGGCCTAAAACACACGTAAAAAACAAGCAAGAATAAGAAGAAGAAAGAGAAGGAGAAAAAGAGGAGAATGAAGAGGAGAGCCACACTGCTTATGTAAACATGATAAATCTGAAATTGCAACATCATCCACTTCCAATACCCCCACAAAAAAGGAAGAATAGAAGCTTATCAAACTATTCAAAACATTCAAAAAACAAACCTGTGAGAGCATGAAAATCATTCCAGAATTTTCAGTTGCTTCTAATATAATACATAAAGCTGACAGCCATTAATATCACATGTCCTTTGTTTTGAGAGACTATTATTACTTTCAGATTTTTATATAGTTTTATTGTAAAAGTCTAACAATAACCCCAAAACATAAATTTTCCCCTTAAAGATTAAGAAACTGACATTTTGGGGATTAAAATATGTGGCAAGATAATATGCATTACAAATAAAAGAATAGGAGACAAAAACCAAGTCTTTTGATACTTTATAAATTACACATGGATTTCTTCTCCATCTCATATCAATATTTTGTTTATAATAGTTAAAGATTTTTAAAGACTAATTCTTCACATTATATTTGTTAGTATGATACTAAAAAATAACATCTGAATGCACCAGATTATTATACACTAGTTAGCTCAATTTCTCTCAATATGTAGATTTAGTTTTTCAAATTCTTAAATTCAATGGGAATTTTATGCCTAGAAATATATATCTATAAGATTGATGTAGTGTTTTTCCATGGAGTCTAAAGGCAAAGGCAATTGATGATGGCTAAATAATTGGGTATGCATAAGTTTTCAGGCCATATCACGCTTATCCCGCCCCTGTGCCCCACCCCAGTATTAATTTTATGTACATTTCTCTTCTGGCAACCCCATTCCAAAGCTGTAATATACAAGAGGCTAAAACAAATTCTGCCAAAATTATATTTTAGTAAAAGCAATGGCTATTTTAGGAGAGGAAGCTGAAGTAAAACAATTCATGTATTTAAAAGATAATTACATTAAAAATAACGATAGTTAGGGATGATTTCTAAACCTGTCATCGCATATAAAGACAACTATTTTAGAACAAAATATTAGAACAGTAGTTCACCAAATTATCTGTTCGAGTTCAACACTCACTCGCACATTCATTGTATAAATTAAAACCCTGTTTAATATAATGGTGATCAGTTCTCTAACTTTCACCAACATGTATTGCGTATCAAGTGTATAGTTTCTAATGGGCACAGTGTTCATCGCAATCATTACACCTCTCAGGTACTTTCATGTAAACTATATTTTTAAAAATATGATTTTGAAGAGATCTGACAATGTTATTTTTCAGAGAAAGAACAACCAATATAATGAGAAATTATAGCGTAAAAAAAAACTTCCTGACATCTGCAAACAAGTCTGTTCTTTAAGCAGAAAAAAAGAAAATTATTGAAGGCAAATTTAGTGGCAGTTCACTGACACTTTTGAAAAAGAATGACTTCCAAGGTTTCCAAGGTTTCCAGTTGGGGCTAGGTTGGAGTGGTAGAACGCTCAGAAGAATTCGGCGAAAAAGAATACTTCTGAGGTGATAAAACCATCCCAAAAATATTGCATGAATATGGTTATTGATATGCATACTGATACAATCCATAATTTCTGTAAAATTGATTTTCAGTTGCAATTATAGAAAGATTCAGACAAGGAGAATTCCATGAGTGGAACATGAAACTGGGACTAAGCCTGATGAGATTACACACCAGGAAGTGTACTGACATCATGGTTATTTATTTCCTTTCTAAGTCATACAGCTGATAACCTATAGTTATTAGATACCAAAAGGAATGAAGAAAACTTTATAAAACATAGCTGAAAGTAGAAAATGTTGGTATAAAGATAGAAAAGCTATTTGATTAATGTAAAATATAGATATTTCTAATATTGGTGAATTTGGATTTATTAATAGTTATCCTTTAAGAAATTACTCTAATTTAAGGCCTTTGTACATCCCAGGAGGATCTCTTCATTCAAAAATTTTACCAGAATAATAGTTTGCATATTTCAGTTGTCTGTACTCTCTGTATGCCACATTTGTTGGAACAATTGAAAGTTTGTGAGACATGGATCACTAGTAATTTTTCATTCCATTTCTATCGAAATGAGGGAGAAAGAATGTTTATACTTCAGTGGGCAGGTTGAAAGTCTTTTCTGATTCCATAGAAATGTAAATCCAATTATATTTAAAATGAAAATTACATATTACTTATACTTCTTATTATAAAACTTTCATGAGTTATCTTCTTTTATTTCTTTGATATTCTAAGTCGTCCTACTCTCCACTCCACCCCATCTCCAACCACATTGGCCTTGATGAAGAATATGTTTATGTTTTTATCCTTGGATGACAATAGCAAGTGACTTATTTTCTATCCTCTCATTTTTCCTCATGCCCCCATCCTTTTTTTGTGATACCTAGTGAATAAGAATTCACCTTTCTTTTAGCATCATGTGCAATTACATAATAAATGGCATATGTTCTTATAAGGCATTTGTGGTCCCTCATGATGAAATTAAGATGGCAATTGTTATAGAAACTTTTAAATCTGATTATATATGCATTAATGACTCAATACAATGAAAAACCTCAAGTTTGAGAGGATATCATTATTATTAAGTTTATGTATATTTCTTTTCAAGCAAACACCAATAATTATGTCATTAAAGATCTCACTAGAACTAATGAGAATGAGCTAGTTATACCACAGGAAACACCAGCACTGACCTCTGTTCTGCGTAGTCACTGTGCTGAGCTGGTCGTATTGCCTATGTGGGGAAGAGGTCCAGATGGCTACTTATTCTCATTCTCACTTGCACAGGATATAAAATATTAGCAATACATCTGCATAAATTAAAAATATATTATAAATATATTACTATACAAAACATTTTGCATAAATTAAACTGAAATAGATTAAACACAAGAATGCACATAGTAATCACAGCATAATACATTTCCTTAAACTTACTTTCAACATTTGTGATATCTAAAATCCATGACCATTGCAGGGTCCCTGTTAATACTTAACTACGATCATTTTTTTTTCTTGAACTCATTTAGGATCACAGCCTCTATATTTTCCTTATTATATAGGAAAATGCAATTTCATTCATCTTCTTACAATGCTACAAATAAGAGATTATAAAATTATTTATTTTATTAGTCTTTTACTTCTTTATTGAAAGAAATTGATCAAAAGGTGTGTATCTCCAAATTTTGTCTTTTCTCTTGTAGTTTTCTAATCTTTTTTATTTTGATGCATTTAATCTATTTTGCCCCTTTACCAGTGGCTTCTTTATTTTCTTTATAGTTCTTTTTACTTTCTTTGATAGTTTTTAGTATCAACTTCTCATGCTTCAAATGACATGTAAAATACTTCATTATTGTATTGCCCATTTTCTTAGATGTAGTTAAAAATGTTCAGTCCATGACATTCTGACAGTTTGCGATTTTTACTCAAAGGAAGATGCTAACAGACCAAGTGAGACACATTTGGCAGTAGTGTTCCATTTAGTTTGAGTTAATAAAACAAGGGTGGGGGCAGGGGTATCACTTTGTGAGGAATGCAATGCATGGGAACTAAATCAAGCACTTCTTGGGAATAAATGAGGATGGGGGGGGAGAGAGAAAACAGAAATTCTGTAGTACATAAATTACAGATATTTTAACAGACCAAAAAAACACTTTATCATTAGTCCTTAATGACTGTAAAAACTTTCTAATTTTATCTGTGTAAGCAGAACCCATATTTGCTAATGGTGAATGAAACTAAATAAGATTCAACATGATTAAAATGTTAACGTGTAATATTTAACAGGATTTCTCCTGCATTGTCTCAGACAAGAAATATTTTTCATGATAATTTGGTAACTACAAAATTAGGAAATAAAGCTTTTCAGAAGCCCACATGGAAAGCTGAAAAAAGATAGAATACTAAAATTTCTATACAACATGTATATTTTAAACATAGCCAATTATTGATTTCATTCATAGCAAATTCTTAACATCTATGTGTACATATAGATTTATGTTATCTTTTTAAAATATATAGATTCAGCATGAATATAAACATTTTAACTCTTATTCTAAATAAATATTACATAGTGCTTTTGTTTAATATAAAAATGTGAGCTATCTCCAGGTACTAGGCATATTAGCAAACTATATCTAAAAATGAAGAGCAGGGCATGGTGGCTCATGTCTGTAATCCCAGCACTTTGGGAGGCCGAGGTGGGCAGATCACCTGAGGTCAGGAGTTCAAGACCAGCCTGGCCAACATGGCAAAACTCTTTCTACTAAAAATACAAAAAAATTAGCCAGGCATGGTAGCTGATGCCTGTAATCACAGCTACTGGGGAGGCTGAGGCAGGAGAATCACTTGAACCCAGGAGGTGGAGGTTGCAGTGAGCCAAGATCGCACCACTGCACTCCAGCCTGGGCAACAGAGGGAGACTCCATTTAAGAAAAAAAAAAAAAAAGAAGTGCCACAATCAGAAAATTGAGAGTGAGTATTATCAACAATGACTAGTTATTATCCCCGCATGGTTGCACTGTTTTTTTTTAAGTTTTTTTTTTTTTTTTTTGTAACTAGCTAGTTCTGGTTTACTCTATAACCAAATATGTATAGTTTTAATTTTCTTCAGCTATGTTCTTATTCTTTAATACCGCCTTGCATTTGTAGGTACTGTGCATTTTTCAAATACATTTTTAATTCAGCTCCTCAATCTCACTATACACAACACTCCCCCTCTACCCCACCCCCACACACTCAGGTCTACCCACCACCATTAACACTACCACCAACGGCAACAATAACAAAAATAAACAGAAATATATAGACCATCATTAGTAACAACCTTGCCAAATTAACTGGTAAGTTAATTTTTATACTTTAAAATTTTGTAGGAAGTTTTGTATACACTTATGTTATCTAAAATAATGTTTTATTTTTTCTTTACTATATACATATATATAGCTTTTATTTTTTCTTGCCTTGTATCACTTGACAGTATCAATAGATAGTATCAATACGGTCCAGTGGAATAGAAGTATTGATGAAACATTATTATGTTTCTAACCTCAGGGTGAAAGTGTTCATTATTTCATCAATGATGTATGACATTTGCTGTATTTTCATTCTGGATACCCTTTGTCAGATTCATGAGAATTCCTTTCTATTCCTAGGTTTCTGAAAATTTTCATTAAGAATGTGTATCAGCTCTTACTCCAATGAATATTTTGCCTATATTGAGATAACATTAAGACCTATCTTCTATTCTGTTACTGTGGTGAACTATGTATTTATTGATATTGAATGTTAAGCCAACATTGTATTTTTGGAATAAATCTCTATTGGTCATGATATATTATATTTTAAAATATTGGTAGATTAAATTTGCTAATTTTTTATTATACTTTAAGTTTTAGGGTACATGTGCACAACGTGCAGTTTTGTTACATATATATACATGAGCGATGTTGGTGTGCTGCACCCATTAACTCATCATTTAAATACCCCTCCCCCACTTCCCCCACCCCACAACAGGTCCTGGTGTGTAATGTTCCCCTTCCTGTGTCCATGTGTTCTAATGGTTCAATTACCACCTATGAGTGAGAACATGTGGTTTTTGGGTTTTTGTCCTTGTGATAGTTTGCTGAGAATGATGGTTTCCAGCTTCATCCATGTACCTACAAAGGACATGAACTCATCATTCTTTATGGCCGCATAGTATTCCATGGTGTATATGTGCCACATTTTCTTAATCCAGTCTATGATTGTTGGACATTTGGCTTGGTTCCAAGTCTTTGCTATTGTGAATAGTGCCACAATAAACATACGTGTGCATGTGTCTTTATAGCAGCATGATTTATAATCCTTTGGGTATATACCCAGTAATGGGATGGCTGGATCAAATGGTATTTCTAGTTCTAGATCCCTGAGGAATCGCCACACTGACTTCCACAATGGTTGAACTAGTTTACAGTCCCACCAACAGTGTAAAAGCGTTCCTGCTTCTCCACATCCTCTCCAGCACCTGTATGTTTCCTGACTTTTTAATGATCGCCATTCTAACTGGTTTGAGATGGTGTCACATTGTGGTTTTGATTTGCATTTCTCCGATGGCCAGTAATGATGAGCATTTTTTCATGTATCTTTTGGCTGCATGTCTTCTTTTGAGAAGCGTCTGTTCATATCCTTCGCCCACTTGTTGATGGGGTTGTTTGTTTTTTTCTTGTAAATTTGTTTGAGTTCTTTGTAGATTCTGGATATTAGCCCCTTGTCAGATGAGTAGATTGCAAAATTTTTCTCCCGTTCTGTAGGTTGCCTGTTCACTCTGATGGTAGTTTCTTTTGCTGGGCAGAAGCTCTTGAGTTTAATTAGATCCCATTTGTCAATTTTGGCTTTTGTTGCCATTGCTTTTGGTGTTTTAGACATGAAGTCCTTGCCCATGCCTATGTCCTGAATGGTATTGCCTAGGTATTCTTCTAGGGTTTTTATGATTTTACATCTAACATGTAAGTCTTTAATCCATCTTGAATTAATTTTTATATAAGGTGTAAGGAAGGGATCCAGTTTCAGCTTTCTACATATGGCTAGCCAGTTTTCCCAGCACCGTTTATTAAATAGGGAATCCTTTCCCCATTTCTTGTTTTTGTCAGGTTTGTCAAAGATCAGATAATTGTAGATATGTGGCATTATTTCTGAGGGCTCTGTTTTGCTCCATTGGTCTATATCTCTGTTTTGGTACCAGTACCATGATGTTTTGGTTTCTGTAGCCTTGTAGTATAGTTTGAAGTCAGATAGCATGATGCCTCCAGCTTTGTTCTTTTGGCTTAGGATTGACTTGGCGATGCGGGCTCTTTTTTGGTTCCATATGAACTTTAAAGTAGTTTTTTCCAATTCTGTGAAGAAAGTCATTGGTAGCTTGATGGGGATGGCATTGGATCTATAAATTACCTTGGGCAGTATGGCCATTTTTATGATATTGATTCTTCCTACCCATGAGCATGGAATGTTCTTCCATTTTTTTTTATCCTCTTTTATTTCATAGAGCAGTGATTTGTAGTTCTCCTTGAATAGGTCCTTCACATCCCTTGTAAGTTGGATTTCTAGGTGTTTTATTCCCTTGGAAGCAATTGTGAATGGGAGTTCACTCATGATTTGGCTCTCTGTTTGTCTGTTATTGGTGTATAAGAATGCTTGTGATTTTTGCACATTGATTTTGTATCCTGAGACTTTGCTGATGTTGCTTATCAGCTTAAGGAGGTTTTGGGATGAGACGATGGGGTTTTCTAGATATACAATCATGTCATCTACAAAGAGGGACAATTTGACTTCCTCTTTTCCTAATTGAATACCCTTTATTTCTTTCTCCTGCCTGATTGCCCTGGCCAGAACTTCCAACACTATGGTGAAGAGGAGTGGTGAGAGAGGGAATCCCTGTCTTGTGCCAGTATTAAAAGGGAATGCTTCCAGTTTTTGCCCATTCAGTATGATATTGGCTGTGGGTTTGTCATAAATAGCTCTTATTATTTTGAGATACGTCCCATCAATACCTAATTTACTGAGAATTTTTAGCATGAAGGGCTGTTGAATTTTGTCAAAGGCCTTTTCTGCATCTATTGAGATAATCATGTGGTTTTTGTCATTGGTTCTGTTTATATGCTGGATTACATTTATTGATTTGCGTAAGATGAACCAGCCTTGCATCCCAGGGATGAAGCCCACTTGATCATGGTGGATAAGCTTTTTGATGTGCTACAGCATTCGGTTTGCCAGTATTTTACTGAGGATTTTTGCGTTGATGTTCATCAGGGATATTGATCTAAAATTATCTTTTTTTGTTGTGTCTCTGCCAGGCTTTGGTATCAGGATGATGCTGGCCTCATAAAATGAGTTAGGGAGGATTCCCTCTTTTTCTATTGATTGAAATAGTTTCAGAAGGAATGATACCAGCTCCTCCTTGTATCTCTGGTAGAATTCGGCTGTGAATCCATCTGGTCCTGGACTTTTTTTGGTTGGTAAGCTATTAATTATTGCCTCAATTTCAGAGTCTGTTATTGGTCTATTCAGAGATTCAACTTCTTCCTGGTTTAGTCTTGGGAGGGTGTATGTGTTGAGGAATTTATCCATTTCTTCTAGATTTTCTAGTTGATTTGTGTAGAGGTGTTTATAGTATTCTCTGATGGTAGTCTGCATTTCTGTGGGATTGGTGGTGATATCCCCTTTATCATTTTTTATTGCGTCTATTTGATTATTCTCTCTTTTCTTCTTTATTAGTCTTGGTAGTGGTCTATCAATTTTGTTGATCTTTTCAAAAAACCAGCTCCTGGATTCATTGATTTTTTGAAGGGTTTTTTGTATCCCTATTTCCTTCAGTTCTGCTCTTAACTTAGTTATTTCTTGCCTTCTACTAGCTTTTGAATGTGTTTGCTCTTGCTTCTCTAGTTCTTTTAATTGTGATGTTAGGGTGTCAATTTTAGATCTTTCCTGCTTTCTCTTGTGGGCATTTAGTGCTATAAATTTCCCTCTACACACTGCTTTGAATGTGTCCCAGAGATTCTGGTACGTTGTGTCTTTGTTCTCATTGGTTTCAAAGAACATCTTTATTTCTGCCTTCATTTCATTATGTACCCAGTAGTCATTCAGGGAAGTTGGTTCAGTTTCCATGTAGTTGAGCAGTTTTGAGTGAGTTTCTTAATCCTGAGTTCTAGTTTGATTGCACTGTGGTCTGAGAGACAGTTTGTTATAATTTCTGTTCTTTTACATTTGCTGAGGAGTGCTTTACTTCCAACTATGTGGTCAGTTTTGGAATAGGTATGGTGTGGTGCTGAGAATAATATATATTATTTTGATTTGGGGTGGAGAGTTGTGTAGATGTCTATTAGGTCCACTTGGTGCAGAGTTGAGTTCAATTCCTGGATATCCTTGTTAACTTTGTCTCGTTGATCTGTCTAATGTTGACAGTGGGGTGTTAAAGTCTCCTATTATTATTGTGTGGGAGTCTAAGTCTCTTTGTAGGTCTCTAAGGACTTGCTTTATGAATCTGGGTGTTCCTGTATTGGGTGCATATATATTTAGGATAGTTAGCTCTTCTTGTTGAATTGATCCCTTTACCATTATGTAATGGCCTTCTTTGTCTCTTTTGATCTTTGTTGGTTTAAAGTCTGTCTTATCAGAGACTAGGATTGCAACCCCTGCCTTTTTTTTGTTTTCCATTTGCTTGGTAGATCTTCCTTCATCCCTTTATTTTGAGCCTATGTGTGTCTCTGCGTGTGAGATGGGTTTTCTGAATACAGCACACTGATGGGTCTTGAGTCTTTATCCAATTTGCTAGTCTGTGTCTTTTAATTGGAGCATTTAGCCCATTTACCTTTAAGGTGAATATTGTTATGTGTGAATTTGATCCTGTCATTATGATGTTAACTGGTTATTTTGCTCGTTAGTTGATGCGGTTTCTTCCTCGCATCGATGGTCTTTACAATTTGGCATGTTTTTGCAGTGGCTGCTACGGTTGTTCCTTTCCATATTTAGTGCTTCCTTCAGGAGCTCTTTTAGGGCAGGCCTGGTGGTGACAAAATCTCTCAGCATTTGCTTGTCTATAAAGGATTTTATTTCTCCTTCACTTATGAAGCTCAGTTTGGCTGGATATGAAATTCTGAGTTGAAAATTCTTTTCTTTAAGAATGTTGAATATTGGCCCCCACTCTCCTCTGGCTTGTAGAGTTTCTGCAGAGATCCGCTGTTAGTCTGATGGGCTTCCCTTTGTGGGTAACCCGAGCTTTCTCTCTGGCTGCCCTTAACATTTTTACCTTCATTTCAACTTTGGTGAATCTGACAATTATGTGTCTTGGAGTTGCTCTTCTCGAGGAGTATCTTTGTGGCTTTCTCTGTATTTCCTGAATTTGAATGTTGGCCTGCCTTGCTAGATTGGGGAAGTTCTCCTGTATAATATCCTGCAGAGTGTTTTCCACTTGGTTCCATTCTCCCTGTCACTTTCAGATATACCAATCAGATGTAGATTTGGTGTTTTCACATAGTCCCATATTTCTTGGAGGCTTTGTTCGTTTCTGTTTATTCTTTTTTCTCTAAACTTCTCTTCTCACTTCATTTCATTCATTTGATCTTCCATCACTGATACCCTTTCTTCCAGTTGATCAAATCAGCTACTGAGGCATGAGCATTCGTCACATAGTTCTTGTGCTGTGGTTTTCAGCTCCATCAGGTCCTTTAAGGACTTCTCTGCATTGGTTATTGTAGTTAGCTATTTGTCTAATCTTTTTTCAAGGCTTTTAAACTTCTTTGCCATGGGTTCGAACTTCCACCTTTAGCTCAGAGTAGTTTGATCGTCTGAAGCCTTCTTCTCTCAACTCGTCAAAGTCATTCTCCATCCAGCTTTGTTCCATTGCTGGTGAGGAGCTGTGTTCCTTTGGAGGAGGAGAGGTGCTCTGATTTTTAGAATTTTCAGTTTTTCCGCTCTGTTTTTTCCCCATCTTTGTGGTTTTATCTACCTTTGATCTTTGATGATGGTGACGTACAGATGGGGTTTTGGTGTGGATGTCCTTTCTGTTTGTTAGTTTTCCTTCTAATAGTCAGGACCCTCAGCTGCAGGTCTGTTGGAGTTTGCCGGAGGTCCACTGCAGACCCTATTTGCCTGGGTATCAGCAGCGGAGGCTGCAGAACAGCGGATATTGGTGAACAGCAAATGTTGCTGCCTGAATGTTCCTCTAGAAGTTTTGTCTCAGAGGAGTACCTGGCCGTGTGAGGTGTCAGTCTGTCCCTACTGGGGGGTGCCTCCCAGTTAGGCTACTCGGGGGTCAGGGACCCACTTGAGGAGGCAGTCTGTTTGTTCTCAGATCTCCAGCTGCATTGCTGGGAGAACCACTACTCTCTTCAAAGCTGTCAGACAGGGACATTTAAGTCTGCAGAGGTTTGTGCTGCCTTTTATTTGGCTATGCCCTGCCCCCAGAGGTGGAGTCTACTGAGGCAGGCAGGCCTCCTTGAGCTGTGTTGGGCTCCACCCAGTTCAAGATTCCCGGCCCCTTTGTTTACCTACTCAAGCCTTGGCAATGGCGCACACCCCTCCCCCAGCCTCGCTGCCGCCTTGCAGTTTGATCTCAGACTGCTGTGCTAGCAATGAGCAAGGCTCCGCGGGCGTAGGACCCTCTGAGCCAGGTATGGGATGTAATCTCCTGGTGTGCTGTTTGCTAAAACCGTCAGAAAAGTGCAGTATTAGGGTGGGAGTTACCCGATTTTCCAGGTGCCATCTGTCACCCCTTTCCTTGGCTAGGAAAGGGAATTCCCTGACCCCTTGCACTTCCCAGGTGAGGCGATGCCTCGCCCTGTTTTGGCTCAGGCTCGGTGCACTGCCCCCACTGTCCTGCTCCCACTGTCCGACAATCCCCAGTGAGATGCACCCAGTACCTCAGTTGGAAATGCAGAAATCATTCGTCTTGTGCTTTGCTCATGCTGGGAGCTGTAGACTGGAGCTGTTCCTATTAGGCCATCTTGGCTCCACCCCTCCTTGCTAATATTTTTCAAGGATTTCTCTACCTATCCTCATGAGAGACATAAATCTGTGGTATTCCTTTCTCACAATGCTCTTACCTGGCTTTGATATCAGATCCATGCTGGCAAGAAAATAAAAAGAAGTTCCTCTGTTTTCTAAAAAATTTGTATAAGAATATTACTATTTCTTACTTTAATGTCAGAAAAATTCACCAGAGTGTTCACCTGGGCCTGGAGTTTTCAACTTTTAAAAATAGATATAGGACTATTTTGATATTAAATTTCTTCTTGTTAATCTTGGTAACTTTTTTTTTTTTAAGAAGGAATCTATTCATTTAAGTTTGGCTGTTTGTTTTCTATATGTCTCATTTGTTATATAATCCTTGATTCATCCTTTTTCTGCTTTTTGTTACACAGACAGGATTTTTATTACTTCATTTCTCTTTATTGTTAGGTTTTATATTAAACATTCTTGTGCTACTTTTTAAAATTTTATTTATTTATTTTTATTTTTTTGAGATGGAGTCTCACTCTGTCACCCAGGCTGGAGTGCAGTGGTGCAATTTTGGCTCACTACAACCTCTGTCGCCCAGGTTCAAGCAATTCTCCTGCCTCAGCCTCCCGAGTAACTGGAATTACAGGTGCCTGCCACTGTGCCCAGCTAATTTTTGAAGTTTTTGTAGAGATGGGGTTTCACCATCTTGGCCAGGCTGGTCTTGAACTCCTGACCTTGTGATCCACCTGTCTCAGCCTCCCAAAGTGCTGGGATTACAGACGTGAGCCACAGCACCCGGCATTACCCTAGAGATGTCAGTATGGATTATTAACTTACTAGACTTCACTCTAATTAAGATGTACTACTTCCAGAATAAGGCAACCCCAACAATTTACTACCTTCCTGGTTATGTCTCTTACTACTCCACCTTATAAAAACCACACTCTTGCCATACCAAACCCTAGTTTGGATTCCTAATCTCCCTATATGTACTCACCTCTCAGTATCATGTCTGTGACACTTGTTTTCTGCCTGCCTACCTGTTGCCTTTAAAAAAGTAAATTGTATTGTGTATATTTAAGGCTCACAATATAATGTTATGGGATACACACAGATTGTAAAATTATTACTATAGTGAAGCAGATTAACATATGTATTATCTCAGTTACTTTTGTTTGTGTGACAACAGCAGATAAAATCTACTTATTTTACAAAACTCCCTAATACAATACCATTTTATTACCTTAATCCTTATGTACATTAGAGCTCTAAACTTGTTTATCTTACATATATGCTATTTTATATCTTTTGACTTACATCTCCCCATTTCCAAACCGCCCTCACTCCCCTGCCCCTGCCCAAGAATGAAACAGTAGTTACTGTCTGTTTATGGGTCCCATCTCATTTTGATAAATCCTTTGTCTGCCTTATAGTACAAAGTGCGTTGATTCATTTCTCCATTCATTTCACAGGGGAACAAGTCACTATGCTAATGATTTCTCACCCAAAGACATAAAGACACATTCCCAGCTCTCAATGCTCCTAGATTATTAAAATATGTTTTAAATCACAATATTCTGGGGGTTTTTCTCTCAAACTTGATATCAAAGTTAATAACTGTGGTGTTCATATTTCATCCCCAGACCTTGTCACAGAGTAGGTGCTTAATATGTGCTTTTGAATAAATACATGAATATCTTTCTTCATTTCCCCTGAGTAATAAGCCCAAATTCTTAGCACCTCATTTTCGTGTGGCACTCATAAAATATGTGTGGCGTTCCTGTTATGTGGCAGTCACTCTTGTTGCTGCTGGAGACATTACGATGAAGATCAAAAGTTCCTGCTTCTGCGGAGCATACATCCCAATGGGAACATTAGTTGGTTAATAGGTGAAAACATAAACGTAGAATAGTAAGTAGTATATGGGGAAAAAAAAGCAAATTTGGGAAATAGGTCCTGATGTCCTGGGTATGCTGGTTTGTGTTAATTATGAAAACTCTCTCCAAAAAATCATATTTGAGCAGAGGTCTGACTATAAAAATTCTTGAGTGTTTCAACTGCTTATTGCTCAAAATTCCTCAGAAAAAGTGTAAAAACACTGATTTATGTTTTTCTTGTATTCTAGTTACTTGTAAGAAATACTTAAAATACTTTAAAGTGTCACTAGCAGGGTTTTTTTCCCCCTGACATAAACCTGCTTTATCTCTCAGTATTCCATCTTATGAGATCTCTATTTAGATAGATTTATTATGTTCCAAACAGGATTTTCAAAAGTCCTGTCTGTACAAATTCATTCACCCCCATTTCTTCTTATGTAAAGTCTCCCTAGCCCCATACTTAACACAAAAACTATTTTAATTCTCTACTCTTCTTCCAATTTGAGCTGAAATCTCACTTTTTCTAGTTGCAGTTTCCAGTTTATAAGAAGTTCATTAGTTTGCCACAATTTTGAAACTCTTCTAGGTCTTATTGTTTAGTTCATTCAATTCCACAAATAGTTACCATATCACAATTGCTGTTTTATAAGTTTTCCCTATATCTTTTCAACTATAGAATATCTCTAGCTGTTTCAGGCCTGGGGTTATACTATCCATATTTTCAATTTCCCTACCCAGTGGTGCATATAGTAGACAATCAATAAACATATCAAAAATTGGTAGGCATGCCAATGTACAAGACTGCCATACTAAATAAAATGTCATTTAGCCGGGGGGAAAAATGCCAGGTAGGCAATGAGAAAATTAACATAAATTTCATGTTAAGTATCTACTATCTGCCTTAAGTATACATAGTATCAAAGACATATTTGTAAGACAGCAATTTTTCTGCTTAATACTTATACATTTAAATATAATATTTAATTTGTATATTTTGATTATTTAAAATATCTTGCATACCTTTCATACTAATTTGAACATAGCAGATGGTATACTAATTCTCATATTTAAAGAAAGATGCTGTATTGATTTTACATTTGATAATAGTAAATTATATTATAAATTTTAGTGTTGAAATAGGTGTAGCAATAGAGAAATAACCACTGTTAAAACCTCTGAATATTATCATAAATATTCAAACATACAATTTTTTTTTGTTTAGACTCTTCTGCTTTATTTTGTTTTGTTGTTTGCAAGAGCAATGTAAAACTGTATGAGACAATATAGACCATGAGGCTCTACCTATTAGAACTCAAGATGAGTTGATAGAATTTGCAGTAAAAACTGCTGGCTTTGTGTATAAAAACATACCATTTTAAATCCTATTCTCACAACTGCAAAGAAGGAATGTCTAGTATGCCATAATTGGTGACTCACAAGTTTTGTTTTATACCTTTAGGGAATCATTCATTCATTTAAAAAGCTTTATCTCATGAGATTCATCACTGTGAACACCAAATTGATGTACAAATAAAATAAATTTCCCTTTAATTGACAGATATTCTAATGAATGTGTAGCTTTAAATTTTTATTTTGTAGTCTTAGAAGTGACTGAATCTAAAGGTTCAGCACTAAAAATATCGGTACAAACATTTTTTAAAAGAAGCTTCGGGTGGATGTATACATTTTACTTAGGGCATATGAATTTGAAAATAAAAATATGTTGGCCGGGCGTGGTGGCTCATGCCTGTAATCTCAGCACTTTGAGAGGCCAAGCTGGGAAAGTAACCTGAGGCCAGAAGTTCGAGACCAACCTGGCTAACATGGTGAAACCCTGTCTCTACTAAAAATACAAAAATTAGCTGGGCATGGTGGCAGGTGCCTGTAATCCCAGCTACTCGGGAGGCTGAAGCAGGAGAATTGCTTGAACTTGGGAGGTGGAGCTTGCAGTGAGCCGAGATCGCGCCACTGCACTCCAGCCTGGGTGACAGAGCGAGATTCCGTCTCAAATAAATAAATAAATAAATAAATAAATAAAAATATGTTGAAGAAAGGAAAGGCTACTTTACAGTACAATTTTCTTTTTTTATTATTTCCATAGTTTTGGGAAAACAGGTGGTGTTTGTTTACAGGGATAAATTTTTTAGTGGTGACTTCTGAGATTTGGTTGTACCCATCAGCTAAGCAGTGTACACTGAACCCAATGTGTAGTCTTTTACCCTTTACCCTGGTAGCTTTACCCCTGAGTGCCCAGGGTCCATAATATTATTCTTATGCCTTTGTGATCCTCATATCATAGCTCCCACTTACAAGTGAGAACATATGATGTTTGGTTTTCCATTCCTGAGTTACTTCACTTAAAATGATGGTCTACAGCTCCATCCAGGTTGCTACAAATGCCATTATTTCATTCCTGTTTTTGGCTGAGTAGTATTCCATGGTATATATGTGCCACATTTTCTTTATACACTCATTGGTTAATGAGCATTTAGGCTGGTTCCATATTTTTGCAATTGCGAATTGTGCTGTTATAAACATGCATATGTAAGTGTCTTTTTCTTACGATGACTTCTTTCCCTCTGAGTAGATACCCAGTAGTGGGCTTGTGAATCAAATGATAGTTCTACTTGTAGTTCTTTAAATATTTTCCATACTGTTTTCCATAGTGATTGTACTAGTTTACATTCCCACCAGCTGTGTAAAAGTGTTCCTCTTTAATCACATCCACACGAACATCCACTATTTTTTGATTTTTAAATTGTGGCCATTCTCACAGGAGTCAGATGGTATCACATTATGGTTTTAATTTGGATTTCGTTCATAATTAGTGATGTTGAGCACTTTTTCATATGTTTGATTCTGGATGTTAGTCCTTTGTCAGACACATAGTTTGTGAAGATGTTTTCCCACTCTGTTGGTTGTCTGTTTACTCTGCTGATTATATCTTTTGCTACACAGAAACTTTTGAGTTTAATGAAGTCCCATCTATTTATCTTTGTTTTTCTTGCATTTGCTTTGGAGTTCTTGGTCATTACGTCTTTGCCTAAGCCAATGTCTAGAAGGGTTTTTCTGATTTTGTCTTCTAGAATTTTTATGATTTTAGGTCTAAGATTTAAGTTTTTGATCCATCTTCAATCGATTTTTGTATAAATTGAGAGGTGAGGATCCAGTTTTGTTCTTCTGTATGTGGCTTGCCAATTATTCCAGCACGATTTGTTGAATAGGATGTCCTTTCTCCACTTTGTGTTTTTGTTTGCTTTGTCAAAAATCAGTTGGCTATAAGTATTTGCCTTTATTTCTGGGCTCTCTATTCTGTTCCAGTGGTGTACATGCCTCTTTTTATACCAGTACCATGCTGTTTTGATAACTATAGCCTTGTAGTATAATTTCAAGTCAGGTAATGTGATGCCTCCAGATTTGTTCTTTTTTCTTAGCCTTGCTTTGGTTATGTGGGATCTTTTTTAGTTCCATATGAATTTTAGGATGGCTTTTTCTAGTTCTGTGAAGAATTATGATAGCACTTTGATTGGAATTGCATTAAATGTATAGATTACTTTTGGTAGTATGGTCATTTTCACAATATTGATTCTACCCATCCATGAGCATGGGATGTGTTTAATTTTTTTGTTTGTTTGTTTACGGCTCTTGTAACAGTGGTTAAGTTGTTGACTTGATTCTCAGCTTAGTCACCGTTGGTACATAGCAGTGTTACTGATTTGTAGGCATCGATTTTGTATACTGAAACTTTACTGAATTAATTTACCAGTAAATGAACTTTTACTGGTAAATGAATTCAGTAAACTAGTAAACTAGGAGCTTTTTGGATGAGTCTTTAGGGTTTTCACGGTACATGATTATATCATTGGTGAACCATGACAGTTTGACTTCCTTTTTACCAATTTGGATGCCCCTTGTTTCTTTCTCTTGTCTGATTGCCCTGGCTAGGATTTCCAGGACTATGTTGAAAAGAAGTGGTGAAAGTGGGCATCCTTGTTTTGTTCCAGTTCTCAGGCAAATGCTGTGAACTCCCTCCTGCCCCATTCAATATAATGTTGCCTGTGGGTTTGTCATAAATGGCTTTTATTACCTTGAGGTATGTCCCTTCTATGCCAATTTTACTGAGGGTTTTCATCATAAAGGGGTGCTGGATTTTGTCAGATGCTTTTTCTGCATCTATTGAGATAATCATATGATTTTTGTTTTTAATTCTGTATATGTGGTATATCACATTTATTGACTTGCACCTGGCATAAAATTTTCTTTTTAAATAGGATTTATGAAATGACATAGATCTAGTTAAAACCAGAGACTGTATAAGTCCAAGAGACCTTACGGCAAATTTTGTCATTAATGGAAGAAAGATTTATGTCTTTTAAACATTTCCCCACATTATATGGCTAATTTCTAACTATGGAAGTGCTAGTGAACATTAGTCTCTCTTTTATTTACTTACATGTAACTTAGGTAGCACAATGTTTATTTCAAGGCGTAACTGTGTTGGGTTAAAAATTTATATGAAGTAATTTAACACAATACTTTGTATATCATGGATTCTCAATAACTAGCTGTTATATACATGAAATTTCTCACTGATTTATTTTCCATTTACGTTGAAAAGTAATAAATGACATTTTCTCCTAAGAAATCAAACAGGGAAGCAAAGAAGATGAAGTTTTGTTTTTTGTTTTTGGTTTTGGTTTTTTGAGACCAAATGTCATTTAAACATTTTTGTTTCTTTTCCTTTGATTGGAGAGGTTTTCAGTCTGCTTTTTGAAAATACAATTTCTTATCAATCCCCAGCTGTTTGATCTTGGCTGTCAGGGCTATTGAATTTAAGGGCAGTAGTAGTAAGAAACTAAGAAAAGAAAGATGCTTTTTTTTTGAGGAATCACTGATATGGAAACCAAATTTTCTAACAAAATCTTGAATTCTAGTAATACAAAATGAATAACATGTTTGTAAATCAAGGTTACTAAAGTGAAAAATATAAAAATCTCTAAAGATTTTTAAAAAGTGTTTTTAAAATCATATTAATGAATAAAGACCTTGTTTTAAAGGGTACTAGAAATATTCTTTCTTAAATGATGAGTTATAAATACATATTATTAGACACTCAAACACATACACACACAAATACATATTAATTACTCAGCTTAAATCTGTAATACTTAACAGCAATTGTATTAAAGTCAATACCAGAGTAAATGCCTGTTAATAATTATTTATTGTTAACTATATAATTAGATAAGAAATCATGAGTTATGAAGAAAGAGGAGGCAAAAATATTATTATTTGAAATAAACATTGTGTATCTGTAAAACACTAGTTTTTAAAAATTATTTAAAAAATAGTTCAATTTGGTGACTGAATAAGAAGTATAAAAATAAATAAATTTAGTGTGTGCTATTTAGAAAAATGTAATGAAAGAAAGGATACTACAAACAATACAATGAAGATAAAACACAACTATAAAAGTTTACCAAAAATTGCATTGGACTAAAAGAATGAAAATTGTATAAAACGCCACTGAGGTCCAAAGGTAGAACACTTGAAAAATAGCTGATATATATAAAAATATCAATTATATAAGGATGAACCAGAAAATCTAATGTAATCTAAAAAACAAAATCCAGAAAGGCCAGTTTATTAAATCGTTCACACAGAAAAATAAACATGTTATTAGTTGGAAAAAGAATGCAGTAAGAAATGGCTTTGCATATATTAAAAGGGGTTACTAATGATGTTTCCAATGCAAGCATTGGCATAACAGTGAAATGCCATGATAATGTTTAAATATGCATGAGCAAGTGTACAAAATTTTGTACGTAGCATTTTAAAACAGGGAAGAAAAAGGCAAATTACTCAATAATTTTTTTGTTTTTTAGTATGGCAGGGTCTTGTTCTGTCACCCATGCTGGAATGCCGTGGCCCAATCTTGGCTTACTGCAACCTTTGCCTTCTGGGTTCAAGTGATTTTCATTCCTCAGCCTCCCCAGTAGCTGAGATTGCAGGTGTGTGCCACCACGCCTGGCTAATTTTTGTATTTTTAGTAGAGACGGCATTTCGCCAGGTTGGCCAGGCTGGTCTCAAACTCCTGGCCTCAGGTGATCAGCCTGCCTTGGCCTCCCAAAGTGCTGGGATTATAGACCTGAGCCACTATGACCAGCCTCAATAAATAGTATTTCTATAACTGCCTGAACATTTGCTTTGAAAAAAATAAAAATTATATTTATCTCACTTCTCACACCAAAACATATTCCAGATGTTTCAAAAATTTTAATAGATAAAATAAAAACAGAATGTTGGTAAAACTCTGAGTTTTTAAATAGATACTAAAAATGATATTAGACTAGGGAAGGCCTTCTTTGTAAATATATAAAATATAAAATGAGAAATTGTAAAAGAAAAAAATAAAATCATCTGGATAGAAAAAAATAATTAGATTTAATAAAATAAAATATTTGCAACATATGTAATTAACAAAAATATAATAAATATAGTATGTAAAAAACAAAAACTGTTTTTAAAAATGCTTGAACAATCATTTCACAATGAAGGAAATACAAATGATAAAGATATAAGAAATTACTAATTCATAGTAATCAAGAAATGTCAAATTAAAATATGAGGAATGTATATTTTACTGATGAAGCTGAAAATTTACAGTATGTCTCAGGATGTGTCACAACTGTTATACGTACTTAAAAGAGATCTCAGTAATTCCATTTCTAGGAATTTATGCTTCCCCTTCAAAAATGCACAACTGTGAAAAGCAAAGATGTTCATTGTTTGTAATGGGAAAATTAGAAATAATAGTATATTTTCAGTGGAATGGTGTAAATTGGAATACAATCAAATAACATCAACTATTGGAAGTAAATAAAAAGTATACAATTATTCTGGAAAAAGCCAAATTACAAATCAGTATGTGTATTAAAATCTGCATACAAGTATTAATAAACATACACTAAAAATCTTGGCAGTGGTTCTCTCTGCAATGTGAGATTACACTTTCTACTTCTGTGTGGTTTGCTTTTTATATTGAGTATATTTCATTTACTTAAAGGCAATTAAAGTAATATAATAAAATCTTAGTACTAGCTCCTTCTGCAGAGCACAGCAATAGGTGATGATACACATTCCAGTCTTCATATCTGTTCTAGAAGATAAAATGGCTTTTATAGAGATGATAATCTCATTTTGTTTTCTCCTGCTAGGGAAAGGTGAACATGGGAAACCTTACCCCCTTACTGAAGAGGACCATGATGACTCAGCTTACAGGGAAAATGGTTTTAATATTTTCGTCAGCAACAATATTGCTCTAGAGAGGTCTCTGCCAGATATTCGTCATGCTAAGTGAGTATCAGCACATCAGTGATCAGGGTGGGTTTTTTTGGTTTGTTTGTTTTGTCCTTTGATTGTTTTTTTAAATGTGTATCACTGTGAGATATGTAACCAAATATTTTATCCTAATAATTTTGATAAAAACTCATATTGCATCATCTTAAATATACCTGATCTAAATTGGAGTAACCATTAAAATTTCAAAACAATACTGAATCTCTAAAAATTCAATACACATTTTTGTTGACTGTGTTAACTCATTAACATGAAATATTTTAAAACAATATCCATACTTTTAACTTTTGATCATGTAAATTACAAAGCAAATGTTTTTTGCTGGTTATTAGAGCTACCAGAACTGTCTACATGTGCATGTCTTCTATGAACTTCATCTCACCCCAGACAGATTTAGTGCCATGGTTGTTGCATTTTCATAAGGAATACCCTAAATGAATGCATCCATAATCCAAAAGTGATAAGTAGTGATTGCTGGGTCAATTTCTTGTCACTTTATGAACTGCTTCTGGCTTGTCTGTTGACAGTGAGTTGAGTTTGTATTGAATTGTAACTGCATATTATAGTTGAAATACTACTATATATACTTACCCCAAATCCATCTTTTCTCTATCCACCCCATCTACCTCTAACATCACTTATTGTACTTTTCATTTTAATGTGTTATTGTTTTCCTAATAGCATAAACACCACCAAAGGATACTGAGAACATGGAATGTGATAAGAATTTGGAATGTAGTGTTGGCACATGTATCTGATAAATCTATCTAACTGTACTAATATAGCTATCCTTCCACCCACAACAACCCAAAAACTTCCCTATGGAAACCCTGGTGTGAGAGAGAGAGAATCAAGGAAAAAAAATTAGGGCAGCTAATTAAAATAAGAATTAGAAATCTAAATTAAACCAGTAATTTAAAGTGAATAAAACTCCTTAACTTTGTGCAAAGATAATTGACCCTTTAGAAAAAAATATCAGTACATTATGGTTTGAAGGACTATTTTCTAGTTGCCATTTTGTATCTTTAGAAATTTATTTAAAATTATGAAATAATTACTGTTTTTCTCCTCATGTTTTATATGAAGTTGCATTTCCCAATATAGCTAAACAGAGGACTAATGTGAAGAACAATCATTTTTTTCCTAAATTGAGTGCTTTATATATTGACCCAGGCCTTTTAACCAGCCAAATTATCCCCAGGTTACCTGAAATTATCTACAGTAATTCTCACTGACCAAGAACATTTCTAGTTACGAGAAATTTTAATACCTAATTGCACATCATCAAAGATGCATTAAGTTGCATTGCTGGCATAATAAATATGCTAAGAGAATAATTTTTATCTATCCAGTTCTCCCCCACCCCCACACTTCTTTTTTTTTTAGACGGAGTCTCCCACTGTTGCCCAGGATGGAGTGCAGTGGCTTGATCTCGGCTCACTGCAAGCTCTGCCTCCTGGGTTCACGCCTTTCTCCTGCCTCAGCCTCCAGAGTAGCTGGGACTACAGGCGCCCACCACCACACCCGGCTAATTTTTTTGTATTTTTAATAGAGACGGGATTTCACCTGTTAGCCAGGATGGTCTCGATCTCCTGACTTCGTGATCCGCCCACCTCAGCCTCCCAAAGTGCTGAGATTACAGGCTGAGCCACCGCACCTGGTCCCCACCACAACACTTCTAATCTCAATCTCTTAATGTGTATTCAAGTGGAAATAATGACAAGTTTAGAAACACAGGAAGGGGAACATCACACTCTGGGGACTGTTGTGGGGTGGGGGGACAGGGGAGGGATAGCATTAGGAGATATACCTAATGCTAAATGATGAGTTAATGGGTGCAGCACACCAGCATGGCACATGTATACATATGTAACTAACCTGCACATTGTGCACATGTACCCTAAAACTTAAAGTATAATAATAATTAAAAAAAAAAAGAAACAGTGCAGAAAATCACTGAAGTCAAAAGAAGGCAGTTATTCCCATTCTTCTCAAAAACTATTTTTAGTGTGAACACCATCTTTTAAGAAAAGATCTTATGTAATAATGGGAAAAAAATGGAAAGATGTAAAAAAGATTCTGAAAGTTTTATTAGGGTTATTGAATTTACAATATGAAGAAAGCATTATTATAAATGTTACGGAAGAAAAATATGGCCAAAATATAATCTGTGATAATATTCCAACTTAGTTACTAAGGCTGGATATTTAATAGGACAAGGGGTCATGTAGTAAGAAAAAAAGAAAAAATACGAAAACAAACAACAACAGCAACAAAAACCTTGAGAGGGTTTGAGATGGTTAAAAAGAAAGTGTTAAGTATGATACCACCAGGAATAAGGTCCACCTTGGTGAGGTCAGTATTTGACTCTTAGCAATGCTGGAAGAGAAGTCTGATGTCACCCCTGATTTTGCCAGTGCTCCACCTGCAGGAAACGGAGAGCCAAAGAATGTCTTACAGGTTCCCACTGTTTAAAGTACTATGCTTTTGACTTCATCTGTGCTTCACCAAAGGCAGGGCAGGTACATTTAACCACAAGAGTATGCAGCTCTGTGTAAGTGATCTTTGAAATTAGAAGATCAACTTGTGACATATTTCAGTATTATCTATTTAACTAGGCTGAAAGTGATGGACCATAGCTTTTTTATATTCACACAGTCTATAGAATAGAATGCAAACTTTGTATGACTTTTAAAATAAAACATCACACTTCTAAGAAACTTTTCCTTTTCAGTAAGCCAATTGAAACTACAGTCTCAGTGCTAGGAGGGAAGAGTTTAGTTTTCTTTATTCTAGGATTTTGCAATGGAAGATATGGGGACTCCTATCTTGAGATTTAACTGAACTTGATCTTATTCTAAAGCATACTAGCTGGACTTATGCCATGTGATAAACTATTGGTCACTCCCTGTATATTTAAGTGCTCTGTACTCTTTCATATTCTCACATTTAGTTAAAAAAAATCATGGTTTTATATGTTTTGATATGTAGTGCACATTCTAGTTCACTATGAAGAATATTTAAGACAATTTATTTCAGAAATCTTAATACATAGGCTTTTTTTTTTTTTTTTTTTTTTTTCCTGAGACGGAGTCTCCCTCTGTAGCCCAGGCTGGACGGCAATGACACGATCTTGGCTCACTGCAACCTCCGCCTCCTGGGTCCAAGCGATTCTCCTGCCTCAGCCTCCCGAGTAGCTGAGATTACAGGCACCTGCCACCAAGCCCGGCTTAATTTTTTGTATTTTTAGTAGAGACGGGGTTTCACCACATTGGCCAGGCTGGTCTCAAACTCCTGAACTCAGGTGATCCGCCTGCCTCGGCCTCCCAAAGTGCTGGGATTACAGGCGTGAGCCACCGCGCCAGGCCTGCATAGGCATTCTTAAAGAAATTTTCTGATTCATTTCTTCACTAGTATAAAAATAAACTGCTTTTTTTGGCTTTATTATTTCAGAATCAGCATAGATTTCCTTAAGTAGGAGCCATAGACGAAGGACAGTATATTGGCATGTGTGCAATAATTTGATCAGTTTTACTTTTACCCAAAAAATAAATTTCAGGCTTTTCACTTTTGTTTTTAATTTTTAAAATAGTTTTTCTAAATGCTCTTAACATCTCTCTGTCTTACAAATTGTTTCAGCTTCTTACACTATCTATGCTTTGGTATGTCAAATTTTTTATCTTTTTTTATATTCTCCTAGCCCTAAACTTTCAGTTGATTTTTTTTTTTTTTGTTTTTGAGATGGAGTTTCACTCTTGTTGCCCAGGCTGGAATGCAATGGCGCAATCTCGGCTCACTGCAACCTCTGCCTCCCGGGTTCAAGCAATTCTCCTGCCTCAGCCTCCCAAGTAGCTGGGATTACAGGCATGCGCCACCACACCAGCTAATTTTGTATTTTTAGTAGAGACAGTTTCTCCATGTTGGCCAGGCTAGTCTTGAACTCCTGACCTCAATCTGCCTACCTTGGCCTCCCAAAGTGCTGGGGTTATAGGCATGAGCCACTGTGCCTGGCCATGGTTGATTTTTAGATTTTTTTGAGCATATACTTGATGTATTTTAAATACTCAATCCCTTCTTCTGTTAGTGTTAAGTCATGTCTGTATCCATAGTGCCTGTGATCAGCCTGAATCTCTCCTTGGAACATCTTATCTTTATATTTTATTTAATGCAATGTTGATAAGAATTTTACAATGAGCACTTCTGTATGACAAATGTCCAGTCAATGGATATCTCGGTGGCCTGGTTTTATTTTGCCACACTTTAAGTTTTTCTCCACTTGTGTATTGTTTTTGCCATGTCTTTGTATTTAGTCATCTACCTGAGATGTCACATATATTCTTAGCATGCTATGGAACACCTTATTTAACTTATAGTTCAGGATGGGAGACATAAGACATCTATTTGAAATATACATATAAAATAGGGAAATAGAAAACTATGTAAGAATGGCCTATATAGAAAAGAAGCTCTGATAAATTTATGTATGAATATGTTGTTGCTAAGATAAAATTGAAGAATTTTTAAGCAAGTATTATTCCCTGGATATGGAAAAATTAATCAAAAGTTATCACAAATACCCCGTAAGCATGATATAATTAATGTAATTAATGTGGGTAAGAAAAATTCATATCTATGAAAAAAGGAATAATTGAGATAAAGAGATAGAAGAACCATTCTAATAGGAGAGTTGAGGTAGGTTTCACAGCAATTTTGGGTAAATGCATCTTTGATATGAGTTTCATTTTTTTGGCTGTTATAAAAGTATATGTGTTTATACAGATAAATATTTATGTACCTACATATTACCTGAGATAGACTTCTAAGGTGGCTGAGTAGCTGAGATATTTTAAAATTAATATAGTCTCACTTTGTATTGTGACTTTTTATCATTTCTTTTTTATATCACTAATATTACCCAGGTAGAAATAGTTTTAGCTTCATGACTTTGACAATAAATGGAGTATGAGGTATCAGAGTGTTCTCTCAACACTCAATACTCCATTGCTTGTCAAAGCCATGAAGCTAAAACTATTTCTGTCTAAGAGAATCTTTACAACCTCTTGGATTATATGATTGTTTTCACTAGGGTTGCAGGTATGCCAGACTAATGTAGCCCTGTTTCCTGTAGTTTCAGAACCATTTGAGAAATGGCCCTAGAAATGATCTGCTATGAAAACATTCTCTTTATTATTGTTGCATTTCTATTGGTGAGCATGGTTTAGATGTAGGCCAAGTATTATACTCAATACTGAAGTCCAGAATGAGGCACATTCAGTCTTCAAGTCACAGACATTGCTGGATAGCATAATCAAAATTGTCAAACTTAAGTCATGGATGGCAGAATAAGATGACTGATCTCCGCAGGCAAGCAGGTTCCAAAGCAGAAAAAAATGAAGAAGGAGCTGGCCAACTACAGTAAGCTTTGTAACTCAAACCCACGAATCTCTTTCTCCGGGAAAGAAACTCTGAAAAGGTGGAGAAAGGCCAGGTGCGTTTGTCTAATGACTGTCCTGCCACATGGGAACATCTGTAGAGAAAAGAAGTCTCCTCCTGTGATAAGTAGTATATACTTACAAGTACTTACATGAAGTACTTACAAAGTAAGCACTATATGCTATTTCTTGATATATACAGACTTTTGAGCAAACTCTTGATTTTTCACTGCCTTATATTCTAAATACTCCTGCCTTCCTGGAAGTATATTGAATAATGATTCTAAATATATTGACTTGCATGACTTGCACTGTGATGCTGAACAAGTCAAATTATGTTTTGAATGTTTATGTGCCCATTTCCGTAAGCGGGGATGCAAGTTTCTTCAGCTTTCTCACCATGTACGAAGATTATTAAAATTGGGACAAGGTTTACCAAATCAGCGATAGCATGATCTATTCAGTTATTTCTTTGTCTTCTGATAATGATCTTTTTGATTCCCTTTTTTATTTTCCAGTTATATCATGGAGATGTAAAATATAGGGAGACCTAGTGTAATCTAATTTCACAGTTTTAATTGTAAATACATAATTAGATTTTTTATTAGAAAGAATAATTATGTATTCAATTTCTTTCAAATAAGATTTAGTAAATATACTATAAATAGTTTTTATTTTATTTTTATGCATAGTAGAAAAATGTGATCCATTTTGACTCTTGTCTGTGTAATCCTAGAACTCATTGGCAAACATATTTGAGTTTAACCGTCCAAAAATTTGCAAGGATAATTTTTTATATTTCTCAATTTCAAAAGCCACATAAAAAGTGAATAGCACTAGTTGATTGCCTTTTCCATTTTTATTATGATATCCTTGTGAACTTGATTAAGTACCTTCATTCAACAAGTTTACAAGTGAATTCAGAAGCAAAATAAACTAAAATGACTGTTCATGCACTCCAATTAGGTGTGAATGTTGCCACAGAGACAGAGATGGGAAATGTATCCTTTAAATCAAATGCTATTCTAGCCTAGGGTACATCTGAATATTACTTAAAAAATAAAGCAATTAAATGATAAGCAGGAGATTGAAAGAAGGAATAGCTAGAATCAGGTAGAAGCCGTCTTTCAAAACTGTTATTTAAGTGAGTACCCTTCAATATTTTTTGAAAACCAATTGTATGCACAGTAATACAGACATTAGTACATAAGTTCTAAGGGTCATTACAGAAAGTCATAATGAAATAACAACAACAAAAAATTTAGATATACCTCTTATTCTTGACTAAAGCCTGAAAAAGACAGAAGATGTTTATCACTGTAACTAAGAGGTGTGTCTTAGTGAAACAAAAATCTTCCTTGGAGAGATAACAGTTTAAGACTTGTCAGACATTAACCTTTTGGAGTGACTGACAGACCATGAGGCTGGGTCTTTGAAAGGCTGAATGAGGCCAAGCGCCATGGCTCATGCCTGTAATCCCAGCACTTTGGGAGGCTGAGGCAGGTGGATCACAAGGTCAGGGGTTCGAGACCAGCCTGGCCAACATGGTGAAACCCCATCTCTACTAAAAATAGAAAAAAAATTAGCTGGGCGTGGTGGCGGGCGCCTGTAATCCCAGCTACTCTGGAGGCTGAGGCAGGAGAATCACGTGAACCCAGGAGGCTGAGGTTGCAGTGAGCTGAGATCGCATCATTGCACTCTGGCATGGGCAACAAGAGCGAAACTCCATCCTCCCGCCTCCAAACAACAACAACAACAGCAACAAAAAAAGAAAGGCTGAATGAGGACAAGGATAAGGGAACTGGAGTCTAAAAGGATAACAATGGGAAAATAGTGCACATGCAAAAAAAAAAAAATCTAAAAATAAACTATAGCTGCTTCAAAATCATGTGTGTTGAATATCAAATAACAGCCTTTGTAATCTTATGATAAGGATCAAATAAATAAAACTAAAAGCATAGGTTTGAGAAATAGATTCATAATTTTAACTCTTTAAAGAAAAAAATCTGAAAATTTGATGTAATCATATACGTTGCTCTGTAAAGGTTTATCTAGCAACTGTATTTCTAAATTTTCCCCTTCCTCATTTTACTCCTACCCACAGAAGTTTACTGAAATGACAGACAGTGATTTAAGATTTTAGGTTGTATATAAAAAAGAATGAGTCTGTAAGAAAATTCTGCCATTTTAAAGAGAATGCTGGAGCTTCCTTTCCAAATCAGCAAGCCATGTAATCTTAAACTATTGTTAAAGTAATCACTAGCGCTTTGATTGTGATGCCAAACAGTGGCATTAATAAATGTGATTGCAGCCAAAGGATAATCTGTAAATCTAATGCTCATTCAAATTAAAAAATTAAAGTAGGTATATCACGTATTCTCTTGAACTTAATCATTAAACAGAATTGGTTGAACCATCAATGTGCACGTTACCATACTACAGAGGAAATCATTTAAAATTTTAATAAATTTATCTCATTTATAAAGATTCTTGATTTGAATATTTTAAATGTGCACTTAAAAACTATTAATTTCATTCTCAAGTATTCACAGATAATTGTACTTGATTTTATAAAAGAAAAATTGTCTCTATAAATTTTATTTTAAATCATTATCTTAAAACGTACTTTATCAAGATTAGAAATCCTGATAAGTATTTTTCAATAACAAATGTGCTCTTCCCTGAAGCACATTTTTAGTTATCTGACAATTATTTATTAAGCATATGAGTGACAGGCACTTAGATGAGTTTGTAAATAAGTCATCCAAAGGTTGACTCTGGCATGTCAGCATAAGGTACTCCCCTGACTTGCTCCCTGGTGAAGTTAGTGAAAATTATTTCTTTAAAAATACCTAAATCTCTGAAAATGGTCCTAAAGGCAAATAGAAAGGGAAGAAACATCTATTCAAGACAATTGATGAAAATTTGGTAAGAAAGGAATTTGCAGTATCTGAAAGAAGATCACTCTATCCTTCTCTCCCAACTCAGCAAGTCAGAGACACTACTTCAGACAGATGCAACCAAGAACACAGGGCTTTCTATTGGCCTCACTCCTAATCCAAGAGCCATTTACCTAGGAGGAGCAGGATTTCAGTATCTCTCATCCTGCTCCTTGTTTCCTGTTACTAAGAGAAAGTCTTGGGTAATCATAGTACAGAGGTGGGCATCTCTTCTTCCTCTTAGCCACCACACATGAAACAGAGGCTCTACGTGGGGTATACCATGCTGAGAATACTTCAGGCCCTTATTGTACTTTGCCCAGTTTGTGATGTGGTGATTTCACATGAGTGATACAAGTAGAGAGGTTCTCAGGCTACTGGTCCCCTCTCCCTGAGTGCTCAGCTTCTAGAGCAGGGTGTCTTTCCAGGCATCTTGGCCTTGTCCCCAACCTTATCTCCAGAGCTTTGCTTCAGAGATTTTGCCTGAGAGAGAAGCAAGGCACAAAACATATAGCACCAAATATCTTCCCAAAGAAACTGACTTCTTTGCAACATTGCATAGAGAAGTTCAAACCTAACGTCACTCTGAAAAAGAGATTGTGGTGAAAAGTAATTGTACGGTGGTGGTTTGTATATTTATGAAGATACAGCCTAGACTATAGGCCAGCCATTTTGCATGAGAGAAATAAAGAATGAGAAACTTGGGAGGATCCCTCCTGGTTTCTGTGATATTTCAGAACAAATATCACAGAGAGACTTCAAAAACTAACCCTTCAATGAGCCACAATTTGAACAGATTAGTGTGTAGAACAATTTATATCCCAGGGCATTGTTAAAAACAAGAAAGCAATCAACCAGCAATTAGTGGTGTTTAACAGCGGGATATGGTCAGGAAAGAGAAGAAGAAATCCCTACGAATACCACTGTCATCTCAGGCTGAATGTGGGCATACCCAAAGCCACATCTCCCTGAGGAGCAACGCTGGGGACTTAACCATGTGATGAAAAGAAACAGACTTCAAACAAAATACAGTGGTTTTCTTTTATCTGTGATTTCACTTTTTGAGGCTTTATTTACCTGTGGTCAATCATAGTCAAAAAATAAGTGAGTACAGTACAATAAAATATTTGGAGAGAGAGTGAGACCATATTAACATAATTTTTGTTACAGTATATTGTTATAATTGTTCGATTTTATTAGTTATTGTTGTTAATCTCTTACTCTGCCAGATTTATAAATTAACCTTATCATAGGTGTGTATGTACTGGAAAATAGTAATAAATATAGAGTTAGGTACTATCTGCAGTTTTAGGCATCTACTAGGGTCGTGGAACATATCCCCCATGGATGTGGGGGTTGGGGGCTACTCTAATCAGGCCAGTTACTAAAAAAATAAACAAGCAAATAACATAACGAGTCCAAGTGGGAGGCAGCATAATCAGTACTTAGAGTTGCTAAAATATATCGTCTGAAACATCCTGTTTCCAACAAAAACTTATAAGCCATGTGAAGAAACAGTAAAGTGTGACTCCCCAGAATAATAAAAAGGCAGGTAATACAAACTGTCTGTGAGAGAAATCAGAGATTAAATATAACAGAAAAAGACTTCAAACTAGCCATCATCAATACATCTACTGAACTAAAGGAAACATAATAAAAGAAACAAAGAAAGGTATTATGATAATGTTTCATTAAATAGAGGACATCAATAAAGAGAGAAATTAGAAAACAACAAAAAAGACCAAATAAAACTTCTAGAGTTGAAAGCTGCAATAGCTAAAATAAAAAGTTCTTTTGAGTGGCTTAAGAAAAGACTGCAACTGACAGAAGGAAGAAATATCAATGTTACAGTAGGTAGTAAGGCAGACACGAGCAGGGCAGGAGAGGGTCCCCTACCACCAGAAATGTCAGGCAACCGTCAGGTGATGGTCAGGCAATTATTAAACTGTCTCTCTAAGATAATAATTGGTCACAGCTGGCACCAGGGAAAGGCAGGCTTGTAATAGAGAGAAACATCTGAAACTGGTGATCAGCAGCTTCCTGATAAGATCTCAGGAGCCCGGCAAGTGAGCTCAAGCATGCACACAAAGAGGCAAAATGGTGGAGTTTAACTGGTATATGACCCTCTAGGAACATTCAGATTGTAAGAGAAGAATGCCTCAAGTGAGCATTCATACAACTCCAGTAAACACACTGCATGCAGACAGTCCACCCAAGGGAAGAATCAGGGGAGAAGTAATGCAAGACCCTAGAAACATGCCAATATATGAAACCCCAAGTCAAAAGGTCAAACCACACACTTGA
The DNA here is from genome assembly GCF_028885625.2 of Pongo pygmaeus. Taxonomy (NCBI): domain Eukaryota; kingdom Metazoa; phylum Chordata; class Mammalia; order Primates; family Hominidae; genus Pongo; species Pongo pygmaeus. Next base: position 185,586,440 of record NC_072376.2, read on the forward strand.
TCACTCAAGTCATGCACTTGGCCCTCTTCCATGCGTAGTTCACTTCTATTCATGCCTGCTCTAAAGCTTTTTAATGAACTTTCACTTCTGCTCTAAAACTTGCCTTGGTCTTTCACTCTACCTTATGCCCCCTCGGTTGAATTCTTTCTTCTGAGGAGGTAAGAATTAAGGTTGCTATAGACCCATACAGATTCACCACCTATAACACCAACATTGAAGACAAATAGAGATTATGCAATATGAATGTATGAATTTGTTGTCACATTATTATAGGGAACTACCTGAGACTGGGTAACTTATAAAGAAAAAAGTTTTAATTGACTCATGGTTCTGCAGCCTGTACAGGAAGCATGGCTGGGGAAGCCTCAGGAAACATAATCATGGCAGAAGGGGAAGCAGGCAATTTCTTCACGGTAGAGCAGGAGAGAGAGTGTGAAGGTGGAGGGGCTACACACATTTAAACAACCAGATCTCGTGAGAATTCTATGGGATAGCACTAGGGGCATGGTGCTAAACCATTAAAAACCACCCCTGTAATCCAGTCACCTCCCACCAGGCCCCACCTTCAACATTGGAGATTATAATTCTACATGAGATTTCGGTGGGGACACAGTGCCAAACCATATTAATGGAGAATAAGAAGAAAAAAGAATGAAGAAAAATAAACACAGACTCAGATGAATGCAGGACAACATCAAGCAAACCAACATGTATATAAGGGGCATTTCTGAAGGACAGGAGAAGAGTTAATAGTAGAAAAAATATTCTGAGAAATAATGGCAGAAATCTTCAAATTTATTTAAAAAGCAACAGCCTACATATCCACTATATTTCTGCCATGCTTCATGAACACATGGCTGCAGGAACACAACAAATTATTTCATCCTTTAGTAAAGACATAAAATATCATAATACATAACATTTTAATTAGATTACTGAATAAAATGTCAATTTACAAATTAGGTTTCTATAGAATAAGTGAGCAAATAAAGGGATAACTGCATGGATAAATAAATAGTAATGACCCCCTCATTCAAACATGCTCACATGTACTTGGCAGTCCAGACTAATTTTTCAGACGTGTCAAAAGCAAAATAAATTACTAGATATCACTGCTTTATCAAAGGTAACTGACATGGGCAAGATTAGAATAGAAAAACAGTGTGACTAAAGCCAGCCATTGAAAATTGAATACGCTGACATTAACACAATTACTATGTAAATTGGTGCTTGGAAATGACTTATACAGATATGCTTTATAACATGCTTGTCACTACCCAGGTGCCAAGTTGACATTTTATTCTTCTATTGAGAATGGGAAGAGACAACCTTAACTGAATCAAAATAGTTTTGCAAGAAATCATGCAATGACAAAAGGTTGAAAGAAAATAAATAAATTTCCTATCTTTCTGAACATGTCGGACCCTTTATATAGATTTTTTAAATAATTGGTCTGCTAACTATAATATTATTAGCTATTCTGATAATTTTTTTTAGGAAATCTGGATTTCACAGAATTGAACTACCTGAACTGTCATCTATCAGTAAAGCCACGTTACAAGGCTTTTAGTAGACTAGTAGGCAGTAAATTAACCAATTAATAAATTAGTATGGAGTCTAAGTTGCTGGCACTGTTATTTATAAAGGTGTCTAAACACCATTTTTGCTCTAGCCATGAGGTCAGAAACAAATTGTAGTATTTTGAATTGGTGTCCTTTCCACACAGACCCTAATAAAACTGACTGGAAACGAGTTGACACTCCATCACTATTTCAGGGAATTCCTTTGATTATTTCAAAATGGCACAAAATCTTAACCTTTTAGACTATGAGCCATAAAGGAATCTCAGAATATAACTTTCTGCCTGTTTATTATGATTATTACTATATGTTAACTCATTTACCATTATATGAGAAATGTTCCAAATGTCATATTTTACATGATGTGTGTGTATATATTCATTTTAATCTGAAATATGTTAACATAATTAAGGAATCCTTAAAAATACACTATCACTTCATTCTTCAGATTATATTATCAGGTAAAGCACGTTGAATAATATGATAGAGTCAGATGCCAATGTTACTTGAACAAACTTATTAATGAATATTAAGAATATATTTGAAGCCAATCATGTAAATGGAAAGTATTTATTTTCTGATATTACTTTAAAAGGAAAAAAGAAATAAATTCACTTAATTTTGAGGGCTCTGAGAGTCATGACTTTAAATACTAAGCTTAAATTTCCTTTTTGAAAGGGCAGTTTTCTATAAACACATATTTTGGAAAATTTAATAGTTCTCTTAGTAATTGACTAAAATAGACCAAAAAATTAACTTGGAATATAGGAGATTTAAACAAAATCACCAATAAACAGGCTTAATTTATGTTTATTTGTATTTATTGGCTACTATATTTAATAATGGCATAATAAATATTTTTTCAATTGTACATGGAATATTTACCAAAATAGAACATATGCCAGTACATTAACAACTCTCAATAAATTTCAGTGGATTGAAGTAATAGAGTATTTTCTTTGACCAAACTTCTATTAAATTATTAATCAATAAAAATAATATAAGTATGCCAATATTTAGAAATTAAATAGCATTTATAAAGGACTCATGAATCAAATATAAAACTAGATAGCTTAGAAAATATTTCAAATAGAATGATAATGAATATACATCCCAAAGTTTGTTAATATGCTTTACATATAAAGTGCTCCTTATAGGTAAATGTGTAGATTTAAATGTTTAAATTTGTAAAGAAAATTTCATTTAGTTAAAGTAAGTACAAAGAAGGAAATAAATCAATGACTTGGTCAAAAAGAAGAAAAAATAATAATTCAAACTGTAATACTTTGAACAGATTAATTAAATTTCTAAATCCCAAGAAGTATTTTTAAGAAAAAAGAAAGAGAACAACACATTATTATCAATTATGAAACACAGACATCATTAAACTTTCAACAAGCATTTAAATTATAATGAAGGAATATTATAATCATTATGCCAATACATTTGACACTTAGATAAAATATAAAATTTTATTTAAATACCAACTGTTGCTATCACAAAATGAAGCAGAAAATTCAAATATCTGTGGAACTATAAAACATTAAATTTGTAATTAAAAGACTACCAGGCAGGTTCTGATTTCTGGGTAAGATGAAAGAAACACATGCTTCTCTCATTCTCATTGAACTCAAATGTAAAATCTAGGCAGAGTTGTGGCCCCGCTGATTGAAAACACTGGAAAAAATAAATAGCAATAGGTGGAGAAGGAAAAGACATGAGAATTCAAAGTAGCAGTGAAATGATGCTGTGAGCCTGAGTTCCTTAAAATAATGTTTGACAGTTAAAGCAAAACAACATTTCCTGTAATTTTCAATGTACCTAAATATATGAGACAACTATCAATCACTTAGGGGAGTATAAAGGAATCTATATGGTAATATAATTTTAATGATCAAAGTGAAATGGTAAAATGTTCATTTTAAATACACTGGAGAAATGAATTATATATTCTTTATTTCCTAGAACAATCACTAAAATGTTATGCAAAGATTAAAATCACGATGGATTCATAGAAATAGAATACTAAAAAATATATAAATACCCAAAGAAAGCAGAAAAGGGGAACCACTTGGGGGAATAAAAAAAGAAAACTAAAAGAAAACACTCCACTCTACAATAGCAGAATTTATATTCTTCTCATGTGCACTATGAAATATTTATCAAAATAGACCATATCATAAGTTATGAAACAAATGTTAATGAGTTGAAATCTTACAAAGTATATCACTGATCATAGAATTAAACTAAAAATCAATAACAGAGGGATAACAGAACAATCTCCAAAAACTTAGAAACCAACACATAGTTTAATCATCCATGCACTGAAAAGGAGGTTTCAAAGGAAATTAGAAAATATTTTTAAATGAACAAAAATAAAAATATACATACCAAAAGTTATCTGTGTATATAAAGCAATTTTAAGTTTTATAATTCTATGGTTATAAAAATAGAAAAAACCCTCAAATCCATAATTTAAGGTTTCAGTTTAAGAAAGTAGAAAGAGAAGAGCAAAACAAATTCAAATAATAAATATCTTACTGGATTTGTGAAATTATCTGTATTTACTTACAGTTCTATCGACTTTCGCTTCATATTTTTGGAAGCTTTGTTATTGGGTGCATAGACATTTTGGATTGTTATGTCCTCTTGAGGAATTGGCCTCTTTAACATGAGATAAACTTTTATATCCTAGGAATATTCTTTGCTTTGAAATTCATTTTATTACCTATTAATAAAGTCAATTTGGCTTTTCTAAGTAATGATAGCATGACATATCTTCTGTACATTTACTTTTGAACTTATTTGTGTTTTTATATTAAAAATAAGTTTATTGGAGGAAAGAGGTGGCAATCTGGCAATCTCTGCCTTTTATGAGTTTGTTTAGATTACTTATAGTCAATGTGATTATTGATATGTTGTCTCAAATTTACCATATTAATATAGCTTCTCTATTTGTATTATTTATTCTACTTTTCTCTCTGGCTTTGCCTTCGTTTGGATTAATTTTATATTTATAATCATTCTCTTTCATCTTTTTTGAGGAGTGAAGTTGATATAATTCTTTTTGTGTTATTTTAAGTTGCTTTAGTGTAGATAAAATATGAAATTATATTGATCTATCTTTAAGCAATGTTACCTGACTTTATTTATAGTATAAGTATTTACAAAAGTATACATCCATGTCTCCAGTTCTGGCCTTTATGCTATTATTGTGAAATATTTTGCTTCTATTTATATTATAAGCCTAAAAATATAATACTATCATTTTTGCTATAAGCTAATCAATTATATTAATATTTTTAAGTGAATAGATAATAATAAAAGTTACTTTAATAACTAACAACATAATTATCTTTTCTGTTGCTTTTTTATTTTTATATGACCTAAAAGTCATTCAGGAGCAGGTTAATGGCCATGTAATTGCATGGTTTTGAGAAATATTTTTTAGTTTTGATTTCTATATCTATTGTGCTGTGCTCCAAGAGTGTGTTTCATATGATTTCAGTTCTTTTACATTTGCTGAGGACTGTTTTATGTCTGATTGTGTGGTCAGTTTTAGAGTGTGTGCCATGTGCAGCTTAGAAAAATGTATATTTTGTTGTTTGGGGTGGAGAGTTCTGTAGAGGTCTATCAGATCCATTTAATCTGTTGTTGAGTTCAGGTCCTGAATATCATCGTTAACTTTCTGCCTCAGTGATCTAATATTGTCAGTCTAGTGTTGAAGTCTCCCAGTGTTATTGTGTGAGAGTCTAAACCTCTTGGTAGGTCTCTAATGACTTGCTTTATGAGTCTGGGTGCTCCTGTGTTGAGTGTATATATATTTGGGATACTTGGTTGTTGTTGAATTGAACCCTTCACCATTATGTAATGCCCTTCTTTGTCTTTTCTTGATATTTGTTGGTTTAAAGTCTGTTTTGTCTAAAATTCGCATTGCCACCCATGCTTTTTTTCCCATTGTTATTTGCTTGGGAGATTTTCCTCCATTCCTTTATTTTGAGCCCATGGATATCGTTGCATGTCAGATGGGTCTTTTGAAGACAGCATATCATCTGGCTTGCCTTTTTTATACAGCTTGCCACTCTCTGCTGTTTAAATGGGGGCATTTAGCCTATTTACATTCAAGGTTAATATTGATATGTGTCGATATGATTCTCATTTTTTGTTAGCAATTTATTATGCCAGCTTGTTTGTGTGATTGCTTTATAGTGTCACTGGTCTGTGTAATGATGTGTGTGTTTTTTTATTGGCTGCTAACAATCTTCCCTTTTCATATTTAGTGCTCTTTTCAGGATTTTTTATAAGGCAGGTCTGGTGGTAATGAACTCCGTCAGCATTTGCTTAGTTGAAAAATGATCTCATTTCTCTTTCAATGAGGAAGTTTAATTTGGCTGGATATGAAATTCTTGGTTGAAGATTTTTTTTTTCTTTAAGAATGTTGAATATATGCTCCCAATCTCTTCTTTCTTGTAGGGTTTCTGCTCAGAGGTCTGCTGTTAGCCTGATGAGGTTCCCTTTGTAAGTGACCTGCCCTTTTGCTCTAGCTGCCTTTAACATTTTTTCTTTCATTTTGCCCTTGGAAAATGTGATGATTATGTATATTGAGGATTTTCGTCTTGTGTAGAATCTTGTAGGGCTTCTCTGTATTTCCTGAATTTGATTGTTGGCTCCTCTAGTAAGATTCTGGAAGTTTCCATGAACAATGTCCTGAGATATGTTTTCCAAGTTATTTGCTTTCTCCCCTTCCCTTTCAGGGAGGCCAGTGATTCATATATTAGTCCTCTTTACATAATCTCACATTTCTTGGAGGTTTGGTTTATTCCTTTTTATTTTTCTTCTTTATTATTGTCTGACTGTATTATTTCAGAGATCCAGTCTTCAAGTTCTGAGATTCATTCCTCAGCCTGGTTTATTCTGCTGTTAATACTTGCTATTGCATTGAGAAATTCTTGTAGTGTATTTTTTCATACTGGGTATTTTATCTTTCAGCTCCTGTGTCATTTCGTTGTGATTCTTAGTTTCTTTGGATTAAGTTTGCCATTCTCCAGAATCTTGATGATCTTTGTTCCTACTCATATTCTGAATTCTATTTCTGTCATTTCAACCAACTGATCCTGGTTAAGAACCCTTGGAAAACTAGTGGAGTTGTTTGGAGAACATAAAACACTCTGGCCATTTGAGCTGCCAGGGTTTTTGGGTTGGTTCTTTCTCATCTGTAGGTGGGTGTTCCTTTAATTGCTGGGCTCCCTCTGATTGAAGTGGTCAAGCAGGGGCAGGGCGGTTGTACTGGAATCTCAGGTCAGGCAGCCCTGCCCAGTGAGGACCAGGACCTACATGGAGAACAGTCTGTCCATCTTTTCTTGAGGTGGGTGCTCTGTGTTGGTGGTCCATACCAGTCTCTGGACTCTGTGGATTCTCCAGAGCCTGGAGACAGCAAAGGTAAGGGCTGCAAGAGAGCAAAGATGGCAACGTGTTCCTCCCACTGGAAGCTCTGTCCCAGAGAGTTGCAGAGCTGCTATTGGCTAGTAGCCCCAGCAGGGGGTGGCTGGAGACCTAGGCCAGGAGGACCCACCTAGTGAGAAGATACAGGATCAGGGAACCATGTTACAAACTGTCTGTACATTTTTCCATAGGGCTGCTGCCATATGCTGGGTGTCCACTCTAGTCCCTAGTCACCTTAGATTTTTCAGCACCTAAAGATATCAACAGTGAAGGCTGCAAAAGAGCAAGGATGGCAGCCTACCCCTTCTTCTGGGAGCTCATCCCAGAAAGGTATGAACCTGTTGCTTGCCTGAACCACTGGCAGGGAGATTGTAGACCTCAGTACAGAGATCCCACCCAATGAGGAGGAACAAGATGTGTGTGACCTGTGTGAAAAAGCAGCCTGGCCACTTCTCTGTAGAGCTGCTGCACTATGCCAGGAAACTGCTCCAGTTCCTAGTCACCTCAGACCCCCTAGAGCCCGAAGGCAACAATGGCTAAGGCTGTGAAGCAGCAAAGATGGCAACCCATCTCTCCCGCTGGGAACTCTGTCTCAGAGAAGCTGGGAACCACTGAAAGGTGGGAAACACTGGCAAGGGTGGCTAGTGACCCCAGCCAGGAGGTCCCACTTACTGAAGAGAAAGCGAGGTCAGGGATCCCAGTCTGGCCACTTTTCCACAGGGCAGCTACACTGAGGGCAACAATAGCTAAGGCTGTGAACCAGCAAAGATGGCAGCCTACCCCTCCCTTTTGGGTGCTGCATCTCAGGGAGGTATAACACTGCTACTGGTGGCTGGCTGGAGTTCCAAGCCAGTGAGTCCTATCCTTCAAGGTGCAGTCGGAACAGGGCCTGCAGACCATCACTGCTCAACCCCAAGGATTCATCTCCTTTTCTAGGGGTGTGTATGGGAGTCTAAACTCCTGTTTTGTTGGAGTTGCAACCACTTTTGCTGGGAAGCCCAGAGCTGGGAGCTTCCAGGGCTCCACCTGTGCCTGAGCGGCCACTAAGCCAAGACTCCATGTAGCTCTGGGTGTCAGACTGCAGGCCCTGGTGGAGGGGATTCATGAGGGGATCTCCTGACCCAAGGTTTGCAAAGATCCATTGGGGAGGTGTGGGTCCCCAGAGTTGCTAACTCACTTATCGCTTCCCTGAGCTAGGGAGGCTCTCCTGGCTCCGTGTTGCTCCTGAGTGGGAGTTCATCTTGCCTTGCTTTTCTTTGTTTTCCATGGGTTGAATTCTCTTCTTGATGAATCCCAATGTGTGTACCTGGCTATTTCAGATGAAGGTGCTGTATTTACTTGTGCCCTCTTTTTCTCTCCATGAGAGTAGCCCACACTAGCTGCTTCTAGTCAGCCATCTTGGCCAGCTCCCAAGATTGTTGTTTTATTGCAGATTTTAACAACTTAATTTTGATAGGAAGTAGTACAGTTTATTTGACTTTTTGTGTTAAGCTTCACTGAACTTTTGAAGCTCAGCGTTTACCAATTTCATTAAATTTGGAAATTTTCCATTTCTTCAAATTTATCTTGTCTCTCTTACCTTCTCTTTGGGGCACTTTAAGTGCATACATATTAGGCCTCTTGAAGTTGACCCCTTGCTGCTGACTTACTGTTAGTTTTATGTTCAGACTGTTTCTTTTTTGTTTCATTTTGGGTAGTTCTATTTCCAGATATTCAAGTTTACTGACCTTTTATTCTACAATATCTGATCAGCCTTAAATTCTAACCAACTTATTTTCATCTCTAAAAGTTGCATTTGGATATTTTAAATATCTTTTATATATCTTAAATTCAATTTTTCATTATCTTCTTGAACATAAGGAAAACAGCACTAATAACTTTAATATTTTTGCCTATTAATTATATTATCTATATCATTTCACTTAATTTTTTTCTCATTATTAGTTCATTTTTGCCTGTTTTAATGGTTGATTTTTAAAAATTTATTTTATTTTACTCTCATCAGAACACTTAATATGCGTGTAGATATTACACACATATTACAAAATGTTCAACATTTTGTAAAAAAAAAAAGAAAAGAGTAGTTTTTGTTTTGTTTTGTTTTTGAGATGGAGTTTCACTCTGTCACCCAGGCTGGAGTGCAGTGGTGCGATCTGGGCTCACTGCAACCTCCATCTCCCAGGTTCAAGCAATTCTTCTGCCTCAAGAGATCTACTCTTAAAAGTGAATTTTTAAGTATACGATACATTATTGTTGATTATAGGTACAATATCATACAACAGATCTCTAGAACATATTGATTTTAATTGGCTGAAACTTTAGGCTTGTTGATTAGTAGCTTCCCAGCTCCTGTCCCTCTATCCACTGGCAACCATTCCACTCTTCTGTTCTATGGATTTGATTATTTTATGTACCTCATTTAAGATAAATCATGCAGTATTTATTTTTCTGAGACTGGCTTATTTAACTTGGCATAATATTCTCAAGTTTCATCCATGTTGCTGCATGTTGCAGAATTTTCATCTTTTTAAGGCTGAGTAGCATTTTATTTATGTATATACCACATTTTCTTTATCCATTCGTCCATCAACAAACATCTGGGTTTCTTCCACACTTTAGCTGCTGTGAATAGTGCTGTAATAAATATAAGAATGCTAATGTCTCTCCAAGATTAGTTACTTTTGATAAATCCCCAAAAGAGATATTGCAGGATCATATTTTAGTACTATTATTAATTTATTAAGAAATCTTTATACTGTTTTTCATAGTGGCTGCACCATTTTTTATTCTCCAGACTAAACCGAGTGTAAGGGTTCTAATTTCTACACTCTTGCTGACACCTCTCTTTTGTTTTTTCAATAATGACCTTTCTGACAGGTGTTAGGTGAAATCTCAGTGTGGTTTTCATTTGGATTTTACTAATTAGAGATGTTGAGCATTTTTTAATATGCCAGTTGGCCATTCGTGTGTCTTCGTTGGATAAATGTTTAAGTAATTAACTCATATTTTAAAATCTGTATATTTTATTTTTTTAATATTTACTATTTTTAATTTGTAAAAATTTATAGGATATATGAGAAATCTTGCTACATATATATAAGGCATAATTATCTAGTCAGAGTGTTTACAGTGTCCGTCACTTGAGTGCAATACATTTTTAAGTGTGGGCACCCTACTCTGCTATCAGACATTGAATTTATTTCTTCTATCTTACTTTATGTTTTTATCTTTTAACCCAGTTCTTTTCATCATCCCTCCTACCCCTGGCTCCCAATTGACCCTTCCTAGTCTTTGTTATCTACTTTACACTCTATTTCCATCTGATCAAGTTTTTTTTTTTACCTCCCACATATAAGCGAGAACATGTGAAATTTGTCTTTTGTATCTACCTTATTTTAATTAAGATAATGACCTTCAGTTTTATCTGTGTTGGTGCAAATGACATGATTTTATTTTTTGCTGGCTGAAAAATATTTCATTGTGTATATATACTATATTTTCTTTGTCCAGTCATCTGTTCATGAACACTTTGCTTGATTCAATATATTTGCTATTGTAAATAGTGCTACAATAAACATGCGAGTCCAAGTATCTTTTTCATGTTGATTTCTTTTCCACTGGGAAGATACCCAGTAGTGGTATTGTTAGATCAAATGGTAATTCTATTTTTAATTTTTTGGGAAATCATCATACTGTTTTCCATGCTGACTATACTAGTTTACACTCCCACCAACAGTGTACAAAAGTTGGCTTTTCTCTGCATGCTTGCCAAAATCTGTTATTTATTGTCTTTTTAATAATCACCATTCTAACTGGGGTAAGTTGTTACCTCATTGTGGTTTTGAGTTGCATTTCTCTGATAATTAATGATGATCAGCCTCTTTTTATATACCACTTGGTCATTTGTATGTCTTCATCTTAGAAATGTACATTGACGGCCGGGTGCAGTGGCTCACACCTGTAATCCCAGCACTTTGGGAGGCCAAGACGGGTGTATCACCTGAGGTTGGGAGTTCGAGACCAGCCTGACCAACATTGAGAAACCTCGTCTCTACTAAAAATACAAAATTAGCCGGGCATGGTGGTGCATGCCTGTAATCCCAGCTACTCGGGAGGCTGAGGCAGGGGAATCGCTTGAACCTGGGAGACGGAGGTTGCAGTGAGCCGAGATCATGCAATTGCACTCCAGCCTAGGCGACAAGAGTGAAAGTCCATCTCAAAAGAAAAAAATAAAAATAAAAACAAAACAAAACAAAAAACAAAATGTACATTGATGTTCTTTGCCCACATTTTAATATAATTATTTGTTTTTCTTTTTGTTGAGTTGAGTTCCTTTTATATTCTTGATATTAGTGTCCTGTTGGATGAATAGTCTGCAAATAATTTCTCCCATTAAACAGTTTGCCTCTTTTTCTGTTAATTGTTTTCATTTACATTGCTTTGTAGAATATTTGTGGTTTAATATAGTCCCTCTTGTCTATTCTTGGTTTTGTCACCTGCACTTTTGAGGTCTTAGTCATAAATTGTTTGCCTAGACCAACATCCACGGGAGTTTTCCCATGTTTTCTTCTAATATTTTTTATAGTTTGGGAGCTTATGTTTAAGTCTTTAATATATCCTGAGTTTATTTTTGTATGTGGTGAGAGATAGGGGTCTAGTTTTATTCTTCTGCATGTGACTACCCAATTTTCCCAGCACCATTTGTTGAATAGGGTGTCCTTTTCCCAGTGTAAGTTCTTGTCAACTTTGTTGAAGGTCAGTTGGTTGTAAATATGTGACCATATTTCTGGATTCTCTCTTTTGTTCCATTGGTCTGTGTGTCTATTTTTATACCAATACCAATGCTATTTGGTATGGTTACGATACCTTGGTTACTACACTTTCCTATATGATACGATACGATACGATACGATACGATACAATACGATACGATACGATACTTTGATTACTATAGCCTTGTAATATATTTTGAACTCAGGTAATGTGATAGCTTCAGCTTTGTTCTTTTCGCTTAGGACTGCTTTGGCTATTTGGGCTCTCTTTTGGTTCTATGTGAATTTTAGGACTGCTTTTTCTAATTCTGTGAAAAATGGTATTGGCATTTTGATAGAGATTGTGTTGAATTTGTAAATTGCTTTGGATAATATGGTCATTTTAATGACATCAATTCTTCTGACCCATGAGTATAGTATATTTTTCCATTTGTTTTATCTTCAGTTTATTTCATCAGTGTTTTGTAATTTTGCTTGTAGAGATTTTTCACATCTTTGGTAAAATTTATTCTTAGCATCTTTTTTATAGCTATTGTCAATAGGATTGCCTTCTCAATTTCTTCTTTGGTGTACAGAAATGCTGCTGATTTTTTTACATTAATTTCTTATCCTGAAACTTTACTGAAGTCGTTTATTAGTTCCAGGAGCCATTTGGCAAAGTCTATAGGGTTTTCTAGACATGTAATCTTGTCATCAGAGAAGAAAAAAAATTTGATTTCATCTTTTCATATTTGGTTGCATTTATTTCCTTCTCTTGCCTGATTACTCAGGCTAGGACTTCCAGTACATGTTGAATAGGAATGGTGAGAATGGCCATCGTTGTCCTTTTCCTGTTCTTAAGGGGAATGCTTCTAGTTTTTGCCCATTCAGTAGGATGTTTGGCTGTGGGTTTGTGGCTCTTATTATTTTGAGGTAAGTTTTTTCAATGCCTAGTTTGTTGAAGATTTTTATTGTGAAGAGATGTTGAATTTTATCAAAAGCTTTTTCTTTGTCTATTGAGGTAATCATATGACTTTTTTTTTTTTTTTTGAGACGGAGTCTCGCTCTGTCGCCCAGGCTGGAGTGCAGTGGCACGATCTCGGCCCACTGCAAGCTCTGCCTCCCAGGTTCACACCATACAGGCACCCGCCACCACGCCCAGCTAATTTTTTGTATTTTTAGTAGAGACAGGGTTTCACCATGTTAGCCAGGAGGGTCTCCATCTCCTGACCTCGTTGTTTACTTTTTCTTCTTCTCTCTCAGGAATGCCAGTGATTCATAGGTTTGATTGCTTTACATAATCCCATGTTTCTCGAAGACTTAATTCATTTTCTAATTTAAAAAAAATTTTTTCTTGACTAGGTTAGTTTGAAAACCTGATCTTTGAGCTCTAAAATTCTTTTACTGTTTGGCGTAGGCTACTGATGAAAGTCTTCAACTGTATGTTGAAATACATTAAGTGAATTTTTTAATTCTAGAAGCTCTGGTTATTTTTTTAAGATGTTAATCTCTTCCTTCATTTATTGGCTTTCTTTGGAAGTTTATTTATGTTGATTTTCAACCTTGTCTTGAATATCATTCATCTTCCTTGCAATCCAATTCTTTTTCTTCCATGTTGGGGTTTCTATTTTGGTTAGGGAATATTGCTGGAGAGTGAGCGTGATCCTTTCATGCTGTCACAATGTTCAGATTTTTTTTTTTTTCTGGTGCCAAAAATTCTAATGCCGGCTCCTTTTCATCTGGAGATCCTGGCATTTCTAATTTTTGTAATTATTTTTGTGTGAATCGGATTTTTTTTCTCTCTTTCCCTATAATGTTATTTTCTGTTCTTTCCCTCTACCCCCTTCCTAGGGAGTATGACTGTAGAGAATGCTGGATAAGGTCTTTTGGCTTTGTTTCTTCACCCAACTTCTGTTGGGTGGTTTTATATTGGGCCATGCAGTTCAAGCTCCGGGCCAGTAGATATCACTTCTGGGTAAAAGCCAGCTGTGGTCAATGTGGCTGGGTATATATATTTGAACCTTGTTTACTGTGAGATATTGCCTGAGGCAATGGACTGATTCTTGGAATACACAGTGGCCTGAGCTCCCTGCTCAGCTGTAGGGGGTGAGCCAAGATGGACAGGGGCAAGCCAGGCAGGTCTGCCTAAAGGTTCCCTGAAGGGAGAATCCAGGGGGCAGCCACCAAGCACCAAGAAATGTGCCTAGGCCTGGAGCTGGGAAACCTCTTGAGTGGTAACTTCTCTGCACAGGGAGGGAGGGCAGTCTAAACTCCTAATCCAGGAGAGTGGATGTTCTATAAGCTTGGAGATCTGTCCAGGAATGGAGGAGAGAGGGCCTCACTTCACATGGTGTCTCCACAGAAATGGTGGACACTCAGGCTGTTGATATGGGTGAGTGAGTGCTCTGAATGCCTGGAGATCTGCCTGGGCATAAAACAGAGAGTGCTTTGCTGCACTATGGTCTCTGCGTAAGAACAATAGGACAGATCAGGCTGTTAATCCAGGTGAGCATGTGCTCTGAATGTCTGGAGATATGCCTGGGCATGGAGTAGAGAGGACCCCTCTGTACCTTGATCTCAGGGGAGCAGGCTGGGGCACCCAGCAAAAACACACACACACACACACACGCACACACACACACACACATGCACACACACACACACAGAGTTTCCAGGTCACACACACACAGAGTTTCCAGGTCACACACACACAGAGTTTCCAGGTCACCAAGTTGGTTTCTTCTCACCCAGGAGAAATCATGGCTGCAGTAGTTCTTCTCTTGCCCTAGACCTGTGGCAAGGAGAGGGCACAATTCCAGCACCTACTCCTGGGTCACTTTCCACATTTGCTGCTCAATTCTGGCTCTGGAGGCTCCTACCAAACTCCAGAGCAAGCACTCCAATCCCTGGCCTGAGACTAAAATACCTGTGTAGTCACACTGTTGGGTTGCCGAAGAGTGACTGACTCTGTATGCTCCTGGATTAAAAATGTCATCCTGCTTTCAACTCCAGGTCAGGGAAAATGCTGCAACTTTTCCCAATGTCTTTCCATCTCAGCTTCTCCAAGCCTCTCCCCACGTTAGCTCCAAAGCTGGGAGAAACAAAGGGCTCTCCCTTGGCCTGGACAAATCCCCAGTGGAAAGGTGAGTCACAAAGGAAAACTCTCTGCCCCTCTCATGTATTGAGACTTGACTCACTTTTGACAGCCAGATGCTGACACGGGGGCTGTTTGCACATGGTCTTCTTTTTGGGATCTGGGGTGTCCTTCACAATTCCAGTAGATTCCCATTTTTCTTCTTGAATTAAAGTTCACAGCATTGATCTTTATGCACTCTTTTGCTGTTTCTCTGTGGCTGAGGCCGTCTTGAAACAACAACAAAACTTTCTTTTTTATATTGAATTGTTCTAGCTAGGATTGATAATTCTTTGTTGAATAGGAGTCTCAAAATTAAGTATCTTTGTCTTATTCCTGATCTGAGAGGAAAAGCTTTCAATTTTTCATAATTGCATGTAATATTAGCTGTGGGCTTTTTATATATGGCATGTATTAAGTTGAATTAATTTTCTTTTATTTCTAGTTTGTTGAGAGTCTTTACCTTAAAAATGTATCTATTTTGTCAAATACTTTCTCTGCATCTATTAAGATGATCATGTGGTTTTATGATTTTATTTTGTTAATATAGTGCATTACATTAATTAATTTTCATATATTGAACCACCCTTGCATCCCAGGGATAAGTCCAGCTTGATTATGGTGTATGATCATTTTAATGTTCTGTTGAAGTTAGTTTGCTGGTATTTTATTCAGGATTCTTGCATCTATGTTCATCAGAGATATTGGCCTATAGTTTTTCTTTCTTGTGGTGTCTTTGCCCATCTTTGACATCAGGGTGGCGCTGGCCTCATAAAATGAGTTTTAAAGTGTATGGCTGTCAATTTTTATTTGGTATCAGACATTGTGATTTTACCTTCAAAGGTGCAAAAATATTTTGTATTACTATAAATATTATTGAGCTTTGTTACATAATGAATTTAAGTTATGTGAAAACAGTTTGACACTGTAAGATCTTGCTTTTAAGCTAAGTTGGATCAGAGCTGTATTTAGGCTAGGGATAATTCGCCACCCTGCTGAGATAGAACTTGTCTAACTCTTTCCATACTCCACCTAATTCTCCATAAGCATTATTTTATACCCTATACAAATGATAGGTATTGTTTCCTCTAATCCATTCTTGGGTTTTATTCCCCAGATAAGGGTTGTTCCTTTGTATGTTTGCACTGATCAGTGCTTAGCTGAAGATGTGAGGAGGACTCTGCAGATCCCCTAAGTTCTGTGTACAGCTCATTCCTTTAGAGTGCTCTATCTTGCAAACTCTAGCCACCTTGGTTCCCTGGACTCTTGGCTCCATTTTCTTATCTTAGGGAGATCATTTGGATCTGCCTGTGTTTCTCTTAAATTCACCATGCCCTGGAATCTCAGGCTAGAGTGTAAGCAGGGGAAATTGTATCCTGTTTCTGAAAGCCACTATTGTTTGTTGCTTGATATTCAATGCCTTGAAAATAATTGTTTCATATTTAAAAATGTAGTTGTTTAGTTGGTAATATGGTTTGGCTCTGTGTCCCCACCCAAATCTCATCTTGTAGCTCCCATAATTCCCACGTGTTGTGGGAGGGACCTGGTGGGAGATGACTGAATCATGGGGGTGGGTCTTTCTTGCGCTGTTCTCCTGATAGTGAATGGGTATCACGAGATCTAATGGTCTAAAAACAGGAGTTTCTCTGCACAAGCTCTCCTTTTGCCTGCTGCCATCCACGTAAGATATTGACTTGCTCCTCCTTCCCTCCCTCCATGATTGTGAAGCTTCCCCAACCATATGGAACAGTAAGTCCAATTAAACCTCTTTCTTTTGTAAATTGCCTAGTCTCGGGTATGTCTTTATCAGCACCATGAAAACAGACTAATACAGTTGAATCAAGTTGAAAGGCAAATATGGTCCTTATTAGTACATTTGACTAAAAGGAAATCTGAAATATAATTTTACCTAGACATAATATTAGATAGAAATAGCAAAAATCTGTATTATTATTTAAATACGCAAAACCAATATAGGAATATTGTGCATAGTGGACACTATTTCTACTTATTTTAGCCACCTGATAATATAATATTAGTGGCTGTTAGAGCCTCTATTCACATGACGGTTCATCATAAATTTTTTGTGATGGGTATTTTCTCATACATTTTATTGAATGGTTTATCTACAAAAATATTTATGGAGGATAAAGCATACATCTCACAAAAACGTTTGAGCTAATCAAGTCATTGCCTACCCCTCCTTAAAATATTATAGTATTTATATAATTTAATTAATTTAATTAGTATAAAGATGCCTTAAAGGGCCAATGATAGAATGACATTTCCAAAAGATTATGTAATCAAAAGTGAAGAATGCTGGATTCTTATTCATTGCTTGTGTTACCTCCTGTGTAGGCTATAATTACTGAATTTTCAGAAAAACTATAAACTTCTTAGTTCAGGAACAGTGCCTCATCATTGTATCACTTTTTTACCCAGTACAATGCCTTTCCAATTAGATTGTAAAATAATTTATGTTTAACTCTCTAAAACTCTATCTTAATTCTCAATTAAATGGGGGCTTAACTGGATGATTTCTTAAATGTGGTTGCAGCTCTAATATCCTCTGTTGTCATGCTTCTATAGATGTGGGACTGTAAATATTCTGTTTTTCATCTGTGAAGAAATTGAATCTCTTTCATTTTTCCATTAAATTTTGTCCAACAAGTAAAATGTTCTTTTCTTGTTTTGTTCTAAAGAAGGCAGAAGACTAAAATGTTTGATTACGCTAGTGTCATTTGCCAAACATTTCTGACTCTATTCCTTCTGTACAATACGAGACTGCACATTCTAGGCCCCTGGGCTGCATGACTAGTTCTGACCAATGAGCTGTAAGCAGAGAGCAATATGCCATTTTAGGGATACATCATCTAATTACTAGCTTGATACCCATCAGTGTTCTCATTTATATCTACCACAGTGATTGACAGTGATCAAGATGTTGGCTATTTCTGCTAACCGCAGTGAGCAGAGACCCTCCTTCCAACTAGTGTTGAACAGGTAAAGGAAGCAAAAAAGGGAATAGTTATTATTTTAAGTCATTGAAATTTGGGGGTGGTTATTACCACCATATAACCTCCCGACTATTGTTATTATATAAGTAAAAAAAAAACAAAAAAAAAAAACAAAAAATAAAGCCATACTTTGAATAAGCTAACAGAATGATCTAAAGATTGAAATATTCAAACATTTTACTCAAAAGCTGCAATCCCAGAGTTAGAATTTTTTAAATGTGAGTTTTAACACCCTTTCCAAAAGAAAACACACAATAATAGGCAGTGAGAAGTAATGTTTAAGTGATGGTGAAGAATACATGAAGGTTTTAAGATCTCCAAATGAAAGTTAACCTAAATGCCTGTAATATAAACATTGACATTGTTGCATACATACTAAAGTACCTCTTTTAGACAAAAATAAGTCACTGATAAGTCTGGTATTTATTTCAAATATTTGTAATTAAAATTTATTTTTTGGCCTTTTTTATTGTTGAAAAAACCACTTATTTTAATAAAATCAATGAAATAAAAAAGATAAATTAGTGTAACCATGAAAAGAATAAATGTTAAGTATGTGTTAAACAATACTATTGAACTATATTTTTAAAATCTCTCAGTTTAGCAAATGCCAATATAAAAAATCAGAAAATGTTTATGTATTCTGTTTTGGAAAAACAGAAGAATATGAGAAAATTTGCCATTGAAGTTTCATTACTGTGAAAGACTTAGCGGAATGTTTACAAAATAATTTGGGTTTTTTTTTCGGATTTTTAAATGCCTTCACAACTTGTCATTTCTCTCAAGTAAATTTTTAAATAATTTAAACTATTTCTTTTGTCTTCCTGGTGCTTTTAAAATTTGAAGAATTAGTTTTTATCCATTTATATAAACTGTTACTCAACAAAGAGATGTCCTTACCTCTGAGCCATTCTAAACTGCAAGGTAATCTTATGCAAATGCTTATCTGAAAATAATACAGCAATAAGAAATGCAATAATTACACCCATATTCCTAGAAACCTATTTCAACACGTTTTAGTTTGTCCCTATTTTCTTATTCTATTTGTGAATTTGCTATGCATTTGTAACCATAAAAATCATATAAATTGTGTTTGACTTTATTTTACTTATTTATTAAAGTCAGTTCCATATTGGTATATCATCTTCATATTTGTAAACTTTTATTCTCAACCTGACTTGACATTAAACCTAAAATATGCAGGCACAGAGCCTAAATAAAGCCCTGGATGTGCTTCACTATTTCTAGTAATACTATGGGGCAGTCATCTGGATCACAACTTCTTGAATCCAATGCCTGAGCTTGGCAGTGATTCAATTTTTCTTTGGAGCAGCTTAAGTGCTAGAATGACCGAATATAATTCAATCAGATTAAGTGCTTTTACAAAGGAGCTGGCTTTCCTTAGAGTGAAAATCAGATCTGCACCCTCATTACTTTTTGCTAGAATTATTACCAGGGCTAATCTTCCTGCTTCTAGTCTTTGCCATCTGCAACACATTGTCTGCCCTGCTGCCAGAGGAATATGTAAACATGATCCTGTCTTCCTTGTGATTAACAATATTTGAAGTACTTCATGTTGACTGCAGGCTAACATCCAAATTCCTTAGAATCGTTTTCAAGATTCTTCATGATCTGTTCTCAACGTACAGACTCATTGATAAAGACATCCTTAATTCTATCAGACAAAGTTAGTCACACTTCCTTCAGGCTCTCAATGTCTGTGTGCCATCTATTATGTCACTTGTCTTGTTTGAGTCTAATCATTTTATATATCCGCTCACTGGTCTGTGAACCCTTAAGGGAGGAGACTGAAATGTATTCATCTTTGTATCCTAAATGTCTCTCACTGTCTCTTCTGCAGTTCCTGTCTTTCCTAGTTCCACGTCTTCTTCCACAGAGGATTTGACAATGAAATAATACAATGTAAACAACGACCATAATAATGACAGTATTTATTAAACCCTTGCTATTATTAGATATGATGCTATATGATGTACGTTACACAGATGTCCCAGTTTAATTCTCATTAGCACATTATGAAGAGGTATTTTTTTTTTGCTCCCACATTATCCTGTGTGAGAAAATTAATCTTATAGAGGGTAAATAACTTGCCCATTGTCACACAGGCAGTAAATGGCAAAGCTATCATTTGAACCTAGATAGTCTGATCTATAAAGTGTGGTGTGACTTTTCAATATTTGATACATAATCATCAGGCATGAAATAGTAAGGAGTTTATAATGTAGTCTAATTGAAAAATAAGTTACAGATACCAATGTAAAAAGGCAATGTTACTACTAATAATCGGCTAATTAGGATGAGGCCATTTTTATGTATCCACTGTAATGTCTTGATAATTGTATTTCATAGGCCTAGAGATGTCTCTGGGTAGGGCACCAGTAATAATTCAAAAGCTGAAAGAAGTAATGAAATGCATGTGTGATCATTGTTTTTTAAAAACTTATTTAAAAGTATCTCCAAGTATAACAAACTGCAACCTTCCTAACTCAACAAAAATAAGAGTGTTGCCTATTTGACCAGCACATTGATCAAAGTGAATCTTGACCAGGATATTGATTCAAGAGACTGTTCCAAAGAGACTATACCAAATGAGGTATAACTGATTTGCCTATGTCTAAGTTTGAGTTCCTCTAGAAGCAGACCCTGAAACAAAAATTTGACTATAATAGTGTTTAGGAGGTAATCACAGAATGTAGAGTGGTGTGGTGCAGGGAATGTGAAAAAGGAAGACAGAAAAGGGAAAGTAGCCAGTAAAGGATGCATTGTCAAACTGCTGATCACTGTGGGCAACTGAGGTGTAATCCTGCTGGGAAACTATGGGAGACAATATAGAACACACCTCAGGGTTTTCCCACCATATGACTATTTATTCTCTAACGTCCATTATTCGTTGGTTGATACTGGCTCTAGGGGTATTACTTTCTCCCAGAACTTCTGAACTGCCCTTTGTGCAGAGATGAGAGAAAGTACTCACTTTGCTATCTGCAGAGATGTATAATAGGACCCTCTTGGCTTATACTGGAATGTTGAGTGCGAAGGAGACATTGATGTGCCAGCATCATCTGCTAGAGCTTATCTCTCATGAGCCTCTTCCTCCAGCAAAATAGATTTTTACCTTGAGCTACACACCCACATATATATAGATAGACATATAAATTGACAGATAGATGTGTATATGATGTATGAAAGCTACGTTCCAATTGGATGTCGTTTTGACATCTCAACAGTACATGGGCAAAATTGAATTCATTATCGTTGCTCTCAATCTTTGAAACCTTCGATGTGTCCCTCACACAGGCTCCTATGTCATTCTGTATTTCATCGGATCAGTTGCCCATGTCCAAAACGTAAGAGTCCTCTTTAATCACTTCTCCTAGTTACCAAGTCATGTGAATTCTCTTCCTACATACACCTTGAACCTGTCCTCTGCAGGCCACCTTCCATTCTCACTTGAATTTCTACAACATTTTCCAAATTGGCTTATGGGCCTCTCTCAAATAATCTTATAGCACTCTATTAAGCTTCTACACTATCCATTTCATTTTAAAATTGTAGCTATTTGTCTTTCTGTATCTCTCATTATAAATGTCTTGAAGTTCAGAACTAGATTTTTTTTCATTGTTTTATCTCAACTTTGGAGCCTGGCCTATATCAAACCTTCAGTAAATTACCATGACATGAATGAATGAATGAATAGAATGGATCCTTTTATATTTCATGTGTAGTATGAAATATACTTAGCTGGAGCTTAGGCAGATAGAAACTATCGAAAACATTTTGAAAGAGAAAGCCTTTGTCACACATGATTGGTCTTGCATTCTCTTTTGTCTACCCTTTCTCTGATTGGATTGTGTATGACTCTGAAAAGTCATGAGCCTATTGATTTTTTCTTTTCTTTTCTTTCTTTCTTTCTTTTTTATTTTTATTTTTTGAGACAGTCTCACTCTGTCACCCAGGCTGGACTGTGCAGTGGTGCAATCTCATCTCACTGCAACCTTTGCCTCCTGGGTTCAAGCGATTCTTTTGCCTCAGCCAGCTGAGTAGCTGGGATGACAGGTGTGCGCCACCATACCTGGCTAATATTTGTATTTTTGGTAGAAATGGGGTTTTGCTGTATTGCCCAGGCTGGTCTTGAACTCCAGGACTCAAGTGATCCTCCCACCTTGGCCTCCCAAAGTGCCAGGGTTACAGCCATGAGCCACTGTGCCTGGCTCCTATTGATGGGTTATAGGATATTACTCTGAATGCAATTCCTCTTTAATTAATAGGCAAGTGATATGTACAATAGTTTGTCCTAATGTTTAAAAAACAATTGGCTTCATTGGGAATATCACCTTCATTCTAAGAACATTGTGAGGTGTGATGGTTCTCACAAGTAGGTGCAATATTCTGAATATTGATATATCAAAGCACAATTAGTTGGGCTCTTTGACTTTGTTCAGAAGAATCAATGGCTCTGCATAATTATGACCAGGTATGCTGAATTTCATTAACACTATTTTCCAGATCTGTGAATTATAAGCAAAAACATCTATCTTACTATACTCCCATGGAAATTACTGACAGATCTTTTTCATATTATATATATTTTTTGACACTTAAGTTATCCTAAAATGAATTTCATGTTTTTACAGCATTTTTGTGCCCATATCATGTTATAATTTTGATGGGTTTCCAAACACTTTTCATTGTCTGAAAATGTCAAAACTTACTTTAATGAAGTAAAGTAAGTTTTGTTTAATGAATATTGTTAAAAATAATAAATTATTAGGTTAAATAATGAATAAAGGAATACAATTTTAAAAATACTTCTTTTTCATCTTCTCAGATGGTTCTAACAGTGAAAAAAATGAACTTGAGATTTCTTTTTAGAGTTTTCACTAGGAATATAACATCTTGATTTGGATCTTAATTTAATCTTATTATGTGGTTGTGCTCAGTTAACAGTTATTTTAAATTAAATTTTAATTTATTCTGTTTAGAGGCTACAGTTGTTTTTCCCTTCAGGCTTTAAATACTGTCCAGCCATTGAAACACTCCATGACTAAAACTGACTAATTAAACATAAATATTATAGAAGTTAAATTTTTAGATCTCTTCAGGAAATCCATCTAAACCTTAATTATGTGCTCCATGGAAACAGTTTTAATGCATATTATTCATCCTTATTTCTATTATATAACAACAGGAAAAATGTACATCAACAAGAGCACAACATTTCAAAAACTGACTAATTTGAAACCCTGATACCAAAGAGGATAAAACAGTTGTTTCACTAAGAGTGAGTGTGAAAGGAGATCATTAATGCATTCCGTGAAGGAGCAGGATAACAATCATGCTGTACAAACTCTGGTTGGAAAGTATTATACCAAGTCGTGTTTCCACAGTTGTCTGATAACATAATGAATAAACAACAGAATAAGATATACAAGAGTTTTGCATTTGACACACCATTTTCTTTTCCCTCATCTCCAGCTGTAAGCACAAGATGTATCTGGAAAGGCTGCCAAACACCAGCATCATTATCCCATTTCATAACGAAGGTTGGACTTCACTCCTGCGGACCATACACAGTATAATTAACCGAACCCCAGAAAGTCTGATAGCAGAAATCATTCTAGTAGATGACTTCAGTGAGAGAGGTAAGATACAGTTGATAACATTTTATCGGATTCTGCTACCATTCACATAATCATTAAGGACTTTTTTAAAAAGATAATGGGAGCTTCTTTCTGATTCCATCTGAAAGGTGATTATGAAGTTTTATCTATGTTGTGATTTTGTAAAATATTGACCAAATGCAAAAGAAACTTAATGAGAAGCTATCGGTTTCATTTGGGAATCTATAAGAAATTTGCATTACAATCTCTGTTGCAAATTAGACAGGTGTTGGCAAAATGCCTCAAATTCTACTTTCAGCTTCAGGACCAACACTGTAAAATATATTATGGTAAGTACATATGAATGGTAAAATATTTGAGTTAGAACTATAAAATTTGTTCTTATTTCTGAAAAGCATCTAGTCTATTATTTACCAGTATGACACATACTCCAGGCTGTGCTTGTGTTACTTCATAAATATTAGAAACTATAAGGGACACAGGTACATATTTTTACTTGGTAATTCTAGCTATTTTATCTATTTGAACAATAACAGAAACAATCTAGTGTAATAGTATCTTACAAAATTTAACATAAGTTTTAATACTTTTATAATTTTATATTTACATTATAAAAATTTTGTAATTTTGTAATTTACTTTCTATTGTATGAATATACTATAAAATGCATTTTATAATTTACCTTATATTTTATTGCATGAAGGAGCTATACTTAACTGTATATCTGTTAGAAAGAATGACAGTAAAATATTTTGATTGAATATTATTCTTATGTCTCAAAAGAGAATACAGCTTGAGATCACATGGGTTAATTAAGTTCTGAAAGCTTTAATTGAAGTTAATTTGAAGTTTTGGAAATGTTATTTGTCACAGAAACATCTTTTTCTCATAGTATTCAAAAATTCTGCAAAAGACAGACTGCTTGGTGTGCTAATTGTGAAGTTTCTTTGACAGAGGTAGTCAGTGAAAATACTGGTCTTTATACACTCCTTTTAAATACTGATTCAGAGGTTGCCTAGTATCTGTAGGTACTGGGACTTACATGACAGAAATGAGGTTGTTTGACACTACACTATTAATGTGGCGGAGGTTGCAGTGAGCTGAGATCGCACCACTGCACTCCAGCCCGGGTGACACAGCGAGACTTCGTCTCAAATTAAAAAAAAAAAAAAAAAAAAATATATATATATATATATATATATATTTTTTTTTTTTTTTAAACTATCAACCTGGTCATTTTAGGTTTGATTTCAAAGAGGTTTTTGTCTCGTGTTGCATAGGTAGGCATGCATTTAATACTACTTAATAAGAGCCACTGTCTAAAACTGAAATTTGCAGATTTTTGAAAAACAATGTAAATGGCATATTCACTTTTTTATTCTAATTGAGGTTACTCTTTCAAAGCAGTCATTATTATTACCTCAGGCTAAAAATAGGTACTTAATGTGTTAATAAAGCGTTGATTTCAAAAAGTGAAAAAGGTGATAAAGATCTGAGGCTGCGGATTGCCAAGTGAATAGTCTTTGTGATTGACTGGTACTAGGAGAAATAGGCCAGTGTAACTTTTGATTATCTTGGTGAACTATTTATTATAGTAGAATTTTGACCTGGGGGGCAATAGAGTGAGAAACACTTGGTAGCAGAAAATTATGGTTTGTAGAACATTTCTTGTTAAATATTTCTCAGAGGTATTTTTCAGTTGAAAGCCTTTGAAAAGGTTGAAAATACTGGCACCTACATTTTCTTGGTTCCAAATCACCGTCACCTTTGGTACAGTAGCTACTTTGGTGGACTATGTTTCTGTATGTCATGTTAGTTGGGAAGAAAGTAGACTGTCAATGTAATTAGTGTTAGTGAAGGGGGATAACAGAAAACGGATAATTTAGGAACAGTGATGGTAATTTTTGAATTTCCTAATGGACATTTCTAAGGATAATCATTATTTTAATGCTTAGGTAAAACTTTCATTGAGATATTCTATTCTTATGAACAATCAAATTGAAAGTATAATTTTATAAACAAATGCAAAAGTAAATTTTGAAAGAAATTGGTGATAAAATGCTTCTATAATCTTTTATAATACATCATAATTTTTAAATTATATAAAATAGGAAAGACTCTTTTTCCAAATTTTTGCTTTGGATTATGAAAATCTCATCTGAGAGTATTGGTTGATGTATATTAGCACTTGAGTGGACTTAGGAGCATCACTCCTCCTTTCTGAATTATGAGAAATATAAATAATTAATGTAATGAACACAGGTCAGAATCCCAACGTCAACTATTAACTGTATGACATTTGGTAAATTAACTTTCTCTGAGTGTCTCTGTTTATCAAAATGAGACTGATAGTGACTCTTCATGGAGAGGTTATGATGGAGGGCTGCCATGGATGTTTCAGTGAATTGTGTGCTCATGGGAGAGCGATTGCTCTCAGCTATTGATTTCTACTCACCAAATACTCTCCTACTACTATAGTATAAGTGTCTATACTTTTTGGAGAAGGGATTCTCTTAATTTAACCAAATATGATCCACAATTATCTATCTATCTATCTATCTATCTATCTATCTATCTATCTATCTATCTACCCATTTATTGATTTATTTATCTCTAGAATCAACAGAATAATTCATTTAGTGGCCATTTAAGGAGTAATCATGGTAATTTATATTAGGAGAAATTAGGACTGCTTTAACATTTAAAACATCTCCAATATGGCCAATAAGCTACTATAAGCATTGAAGTAAAATAACATTCTGAGAATTTAATCAATAAGGAGATTATGTTATCTTTCTAAATTATGCATGGCCTTAGAAGAGTGTTTAGCAGAATCCTTTTCAAGACTGTTTTTACTATTAGAAGAAAAGGAAGATACCCCAAGGCATCACTTGTTTACAGGGCCTCTAAGAGAGAAAAACTTTTTCTACTCCTTTTTATTCTGATCCTACTGTAGTTGTACGGTTAAAAGCTATAATTAACTTATACTTTTCTTAGAAAATTCCCCAAAGCTATAACCCTATAGTGTGTAGAGTTCTTTTCACCAACTCTTTAAAAATCAGATTAAGTAGGATAGATAAATTTTTTTATCAAATATTTATTTATTTTAATATTATTATACTTTAAGTTTTAGGGTACATGTGTACACTGTGCATGTTAGTTACATATGTATACATGTGCCATGCTGGTCTGCTGTACCCATTAACTCGTCATTTAGCATTAGGTATATCTCCTAAAGCTATCCCTCCCCCATCCTCCCACCCCACAACAGTCCCCAGAGTGTGATGTTCCCCTTCCTGTGTCCATGTGTTCTTATTGTTCAATTCCCACCTATGAGTGAGAATATGCAGTGTTTGGTTTTTTCTTCCTGTGATAGTTTACTGAGAGTGATGATTTCCAATTTCATCCATGTCCCTACAAAGGACATGAACTCATCATTTTTTATGGCTGCATAGTATTCCATGGTGTATATGTGCCACATTTTCTTAATCCAGTCTATCATTGTTGGACATTTGGCTTGGTTCCAAGTCTTTGCTATTGTGAATAATGCCACAATAAACATACGTGTGCATGTGTCTTTATAGAAGCATGATTTATAGTCCTTTGGGTATATACCCAGTAATGGGATGGCTGGGTCAAATGGTATTTCTAGTTCTAGATCCCTGAGGAATCGCCACACTGACTTCCACAAGGGTTGAACTAGTTTACCGTCCCACCAACAGTGTAAAAGTGTTCCTATTTCTCCACATCCTCTCCAGCACCTGTTGTTTCCTGACTTTTTAATGATTGCCATTCTAACTGGTGTGAGATGGTATCTCATTGTGGTTTTGATTTGCATTTCTCTGATGGCCAGTGATGGTGAGCATTTTTTCATGTGTTTTTTGGCTGCATAAATGTCTTCGAGAAGTGTCTGTTCATGTCCTTTGCCCACTTTTTGATGGGGTTGTTTGTATTTTTCTTATAAATTTGTTTTAGTTCATTGTAGATTCTGGATATTAGCCCTTTGTCAGATGAGTAGGTTGCAAAAATTTTCTCCCATTTTGTAGGTTGCCTGTTCACTCTGATGGTAGTTTCCTTTGCTGTGCAGAAGCTCTTTAGTTTAATTAGATCCCATTTGTCAATTTTGGCTTTTGTTGCCATTGCTTTTGGTGTTTTAGACATGAAGTCCTTGCCCATGCCTATGTCCTGAATGGTAATGCCTAGGTTTTCTTCTAGGGTTTTTATGGTTTTAGGTCTAACATTTAAGTCTTTAATCCATCTTGAATTAATTTTTGTATGAGGTGTAAGGAAGGGATCCAGTTTCAGCTTTCTATATATGGCTAGCCAGTTTTCCCAGCACCATTTATTAAATAGGGAATCCTTTCCCCATTGCTTGTTTTTGTCAGGTTTGTCAAAGATCAGATAGTTGTAGATATGCAGCGTTGTTTCTGAGGGCTTTGTTCTGTTCCATTGATCTATATCTCTGTTTTGGTACCAGTACCATGCTGTTTTGGTTACTGTAGGCTTGTAGTATAGTTTGAAGCCAGGTAGTGTGATGCCTCCAGCTTTGCTCTTTTGGCTTAGGATTGACTTGGCAATGCGGGCTCTTTTTTGGTGGCATATGAACTTTAAAGTAGTTTTTTCCAATTCTGTGAAGAAAGTCATTGGCAGCTTGATGGGGATGGCATTGGATCTATAAATTACCTTGGGCAGTATGGCCATTTTCACGATATTGATTCTTCCTACCCATGAACATGGAATGTTCTTCCATTTGTTTGTATCCTCTTTTATTTCATTGAGCAGTGGTTTGTAGTTCTCCTTGAAGAGGTCCTTCATGTCCCTTTGTAAGTTGGATTCCTAGGTATTTTATTCTCTTTGAAGCAATTGTGAATGGGAGTTCACTCATGATTTGGCTCTCTGTTTGTCTGTTATTGGTGTATAAGAATGCTTGTGATTTTTGTACATTGATTTTGTATCCTGAGACTGTGCTGAAGGTGCTTATCAGCTTAAGGAGATTTTGGGCTGAGACAATGGGGTTTTCTAGATATACAATCATGTCATCTGCAAACAGGGACAATTTGACTTCCTCTTTTCCTAATTGAATACCCTTTATTTCCTTCTCCTGCCTAATTGCCCTGGCCAGAACTTCCAACACTCTGTTGAATAGGAGTGCTGAGACAGGGCATCCCTGTCTTGTGCCAGTTTTCAAGGGGAATGCTTCCAGTTTTTGCCCATTCAGTATGATATTGGCTGTGGGTTTGTCATAGATAGCTCTTATTATTTTGAGATACATCCCATCAATACCTAATTTATTGAGAGTTTTTAGCATGAAGGGTTGTTGAATTTTGTCAAAGGCCTTTTCTGCATCTATTGAGATAATCATGTGGTTTTTGTCATTGGTTCTGTTTATATGCTGGATTATATTTATTGATTTGCATATATTGAACCAGCCTTGCATCCCAGGGATGAAGCCCACTTGATCATGGTGGATAAGCTTTTTGATGTGCTGCTGGATTCGGTTTGCCAGTATTTTATTGAGGATTTTTGCATCAATGTTCATCAAGGATATGGGTATAAAATTCTCTTTTTCGGTTGTGTCTCTGCCAGGCTTTGGTATCAGGATGATGCTGGCCTCATAAAATGAGTTAGGGAGGATTCCCTCTTTTTCTATTGATTGGAATAGTTTCAGAAGGAATGGTACCAGTTCCTCCTTGTACCTCTGGTGGAATTCGGCTGTGAATCCATCTGGTCCTGGACTCTTTTTGGTTGGTAAGCTGTTGATTATTGCCACAATTTCAGAGCCTGTTATTGGTCTATTCAGAGATTCAGCTTCTTCCTGGTTTAGTCTTGGGAGGGTGTATGTGTTGACGAATTTATCCATTTCTTCTAGATTTTCTAGTTTATTTGCGTAGAGGTGTTTGTAGTATTCTCTGATGGTAGTTTATTTCTGTGGGATCAGTGGTGATATCCCCTTCATCATTTTTTATTGCGTCTATTTGATTATTCTCTCTTTTCTTCTTTATTAGTCTTGCTAGTGGTCTATCAATTTTGTTGATCCTTTCAAAATACCAGCTCCTGGGTTCATTAATTTTTTGAAGAGTTTTTTGTGTCTCTATTTCCTTCAGTTCTGCTCTGATTTTAGTTATTTCTTGCCTTCTGCTAGTTTTTGAATGTGTTTGCTCTTGCTTTTCTAGTTCTTTTAGTTGTGATGTTAGGGTGTCAATTTTGGATCTTTCCTGCTTTCTCTTGTGGGCATTTAGTGCTATAAATTTCCCTCTACACACTGCTTTGAATGTGTCCCAGAGATTCTGGTATGTTGTGTCTTTGTTCTTGTTGGTTTCAATCAACATCTTTATTTCTGCCTTCATTTCGTTATGTACCCAGTAGTCATTCAGGAGCAGGTTGTTCAGTTTCCATGTAGTTGAGCAGTTTTGAGTGAGTTTCTTAATCCTGAGTTCTAGTTTGATTGCACTGTGGTCTGAGAGACAGTTTGTTATAATTTCTGTTATTTTACATTTGCTGAGGAGTGCTTTACTTCCAACTATGTGGTCAATTTTGGAACAGATGTGGTGTGGTGCTGAAAAAAATGTATATTCTGTTGATTTTGTGTGGAGAGTTCTGTAGATGTCTATTAGGTCCACTTGGTGCAGAGCTGAGTTCAATTCCTGGGTATCCTTGTTAACTTTCTGTCTCGTTGATCTGTCTAATGTTGACAGTGGGGTGTTAAAGTCTCCCATTATTATTGTGTGAGAGTCTAAGTCTCTTTGTAGGTCACTCAGGACTTGTTTTATGAATCTGGGTGCTCTTGTATTGGGTGCATATATATTTAGGATTTTTAGCTCTTCTTGTTGAATTGATCCCTTTACCATTATGTAATGACCTTCTTTGTCTCTAGGAAGAAACTGCATCAACTAAGGAGCAAATAACCAGCTAACATCATAATGACAGGATCAAATTCACACATAACAATATTAACTTTAAATGTAAATGGACTAAATGCTCCAATTAAAAGACACAGACTGGCAAATTGGATAAAGAGTCAAGACCCATCAGTGTGCTGTATTCAGGAAACCCATCTCATGTGCAGAGACACACATAGGCTCCAAATAAAAGGATGGAGGAAGATCTACTAAGCAAATGGAAAACAGAAAAAAGCAGGGGTTGCAATCCTAGTGTCTGATAAAACAGACGTTAAACCAACAAAGATCAAAAGAGACAAAGAAGGCCATTACATAATGATAAATTTTAAAATACAGGAAGATATAGGAATTCTGTTGGATTCCTTTAGGGAGTTTTTTTTTGTTTGTTTTACACTTTAAATTTATTTTTAGAAATATATCCCAATTTCATTTCTGTTCAGTATTTGCATTATTTACCACCTTTGCACTATTAACTTTTTCAGATACTCTACAAGATCCTTTGGCCAAAAGCACTAAACTTTAACAAGACTTAATCAAATATTACTGCCTCATATTTTACATCCTCCACGTCAATAGAATAGCTATACCTGACCAAAAATATAAGAAAGCCAATATTTTAAACACGTCATTAGCATGAGTCACTTGCTAATTACTTGGAATTCATATTTACAACAAATATAAGTGTATAGTAATTGTTAAATTCTGTAGTAGTGGGTTTCATATCAATAAAGTAAAATACTAAAATATTAGATAATCACAGAATAATGCTAAACTATTACCAAGTTATTTAGAAAAATCTGCTTAAATAATCTGCTTAAATAAGATTGACCTAGTTCTCAAAATGCTCTAAAAAAAAGCGAATATTCCATCTTGCAGTTCTCAGTTTAGACATTTTCCTAAAGCAAGCTTGGTAACAGAATGTCATTTTAGCCTCAGAACATAAGTCCACCATCTATAAAACATGAAGGTAAAGGCCTGCAGGTAAGTTTTCAACAACCACCACTGTGTATCTGAAGCTTACCAAAGTTAGTGAATGTGGCTATTTTTTTTTCCAGTAAGCTCTGAGAAATACATTTAACAACTTAACTTGAGGCCTATAACAAGGCTTCATGGTGACTTTAAAGCAAGACTAATCCCGGGCTTATCTCCAAATTCCAGGCAACCTTAACGGCATCCACATGGAAAATGTTGAAATGTGTGAAATAGGCTGGGGCTTAACCTCAGAGATAGGGTATATTTGAACCTGACAATTCTCTGAACTTTGCATGCTTAGATGAATGCAAGCCTAATTGAGGATAGTCGCAGGAGAGTTGCTGACACACTTTCCTTAATGCAAGTATGGAGGCACTACTGTACACCCGAGTATGCACACACAAACAGAGGCACACAGGCGCACACTCACTCATTTCTGCTCCTGCTTGTTTCAAAGTTCCTGGACAGAAAAGGTAAGTAGTTGAATATTTGAGTTTCAGAAAGATCTGTTATTCTCCATGTACTCTTTAGAGGGAAAAACAGACTTGAAACTATCCTCCCAATGCCAACAACTTTCAAGAAATCCAGCTTACTTTTCCTTAGCCCACACTCCTACTATCCAAAGTGTGGTGCATGGACCAGCAGCAGCAGCTTGAAGCTTGCTAGAAATGCAGACTCTCAGTCCTCACCAGATGAATCAGAATCTGCCTTTCAACAGGATCTGTGTGTACTTTCTATAGGAATTAAAGTTTCAAAATCACTGTCATGCATTTTAAAATTGGGGTTGAATGGCCAGGCACAGTGGCTCACACCTGTAATCCCAGCACTTTGGGAGGCTGAGACAGGATAATTGCTTGAACCTGGGAGATGGAGGTTGCAGTGAGCCAAGATCATGCCACTGCACTCCAGCCTGGGTGTCAGAGCGAAACTCTGTCCCAAAAGTTGAAGCCTCAGTGAATAATATGGGTGCAATAAGTAACTTCAAAAATCTCGTTTCTTACATGTTATTGCAAAATAAATTTTGCTGTTTGTTTATACTGTTTAGTGTGCAATTGATACTGCATTTATAAGTTTGTAAAGGACATCGACAGTATTTTAATGTAACATTAATTGTTATATTTCCTTGCTAGATATCGCCATTTTCCAAAAATTGTAGATATTTACCTTGCTTTCTTGTGAACTCATTTTATAGCATTTGATGTTTAATTCCAATTTACTGTCATACCTCATCCCCTTGCCAATTTTCCCTTTTTGTTAAACAAATAATGTCTTTCAAAACTTTATAAATCTATTTTGCTTTGGAATCAGTCAATAGCTTTTATGCCAAGTTCACAAGGAAAAAAATATTTTATATATGTGTATATACGATATGTATGTATACATACATATATATATGGAAATAGTAAAGCAATTCCTATAATGATCCACATTACCATTAAAAAATCCTAGACCCTTCACATGGCTGAAAGTGTTTTTAAATCTTTAAAATAGCAGAGATATTTTTAATGATTTCACAAATGATGATGTCAAGTTTTGAATTCAATTTCTATTTTACACAAATAGTCTCCAAGTATACATTAAGGAAAGTTTCCATAAGCAGACAAATCAATCAGCACAAGTTTTGCAACTATTCAAAGTTGGAAGATATCATCAGGGTGAAAAAGGTTGTAAAACCGAAGAAGAATGGTAGTGCCTTTTTATTTTATATTATACAATGCTAACACTAAAGTGCATTTAAAGATTCTGAGACAACAGTCAACAAAAATGTTTTAGTGCTGGTATTGCATCAGGTACTTCACTAGATTATAAGACAAGCAATTTTTATGTCTCAGATTTATTGAGAGCTAGTCACTCAAAATAAATCTTGGAGTTATTTAGATTTAATATTCCTATTTAAAATGGTGAGGATAATTGCATTTAAAAAATCAAACTACAATATCAAACCAAATACTGTTTAGTAGCAGGAACTAAGCAAATGTTAAAAAATACACCAGTATATTTAGAAATTCAGCATTATATGCCAAAGAATGGAAAGGAGCTATTCTACTTTCTGATATTTGTATATCATGTTGCATAAAAGTTAAATGTGCAGATTGTCTTAATGGCTCTGTTAACAAATTACTTTAACATTTGTGAATGTGAGGGAATCTGGGACATTGGGCAACATTGCTTTCTGTGGTCAGATGTATGAACATACCACAGTAATGTGCAATCAATGTCAGGAAAATTATCCTACAACATAAAGGGGTAAAAGTTTGGGAAGTTAGAAAATAAAAACTCAATTCATAAAAAGTCTTTGTGCATTTGTAAAAGATGGATATTACCCACCAGTAGCAGAATATGCTTGGAGTAGAATCTGCCTCAGAAGAAAAGCACTTTTGAGATTTCTCTCCCTCTTACTTGTAAATTAAAAATTCAGTCCCACTGGATGTAAATATCTTCAGAAACAACAGAATTTATCTGACAAAAATAATGATAGTTATATACCCTTATTGATTCTCACCTTTGCCTTCATGTGTACGGTAGCTTTGTATTGTCTCCTTTTTCTCCTGAAGTGCGAATGTGAATAATCTCTCAAGTTTTCAGGAATGCTACACACATTCACAAGCCTCATGCTTACTACTACAATACTTTATTCATTCTAGTAGAAATCTGTTTTAAGCAGGTGCTCATTTTGTAAATTAAGAAAAAGGATTTTGAGACAGTATAGAAATATATATTTTTTCTTAATAAATTGCATTATGGATTAGCTTTTATAATGAGGGCATTGGTAGTCAGAACATTGCAAAAAGTTATTATGGAGATAATATCTTCTGTCTTCTAAAGAAAGTAATAATATATCTCAGTTAAAATTATTTTCAGTTTAATTATTTTAGGATTCACATTTAATTTACAAAGATATATTTGCTGAACCATGCAAATAGACATTTTTTATGTAGCTAGCTTTAACAAAAAAGAACTGTTAGAAGTGTTCTAATGTAAGTTGTTTGAGAGAATGGCATTACAATGAAATACATGCAGGCTAATTTGAACACACATATAAGAATTTTGGAAAATATGTGATAAAATGAAGTGATGGAATGGAAAGGCACAACCTAAGTTTCAATGTCTACCCTATATTAGGCTGTATCTTAGTTATCACATGTAGTATTACAGCAAATTCCACAGTAGAAAAAAAATCTTATGCTTGCTTTCTTTTCTTTTATTGTAAAAGGTATGATGAGTACTAAATCAATGAAATAAGCAAAACATACTATTACTCGATTGTCTTTAAAATGTCTATATTGAAAAGTTTTCTGACTTAGTTAATTTGGGGCTTATAAATATTTACATTTGTCCTATGAGTAGCTTTTACATTTTTTAAGCATTTCATTTTGAAGAGATGATTAATCTCATTTAGTTGTCATTTTTCTAACTCACATTTCACTCTTTTGCAGTTTTGCTCTCTTCTCAAATATTAGTTTGTAGTATATGAAATTCCATTTTTTGTAGGACATTAATGGTTGACTTTGACAGTTTCATATATTTCAATCTTTATGACCAAGCATCTTAAAATCTGTCTACCTCTGGATGGAAAGTCTATCCTGGGCTCATGTTTTAAACTAATACTTTTAAAGGCAGAGAAAAGCATCAGGTGTTGGATAAGCTTCTCTGACTTTCCAACTGCTTTTTGTGTAGGAAAATTCCACATGGCTGAATTAATATGGGTTTGGCATAGAAGGAGGCGCTGCTTTTAGAAGCAAAACTGTTACAGCTCACCAACGTCACAAAGGCATGACTTCCTCAAGAAAAATAAATTGTGCAATTCATTTTATGGCAGATTAAATCCCATTTATTTTTCTTCCAGACAGCTGTTTTGAA
This sequence comes from Pongo pygmaeus, assembly GCF_028885625.2. Taxonomy (NCBI): domain Eukaryota; kingdom Metazoa; phylum Chordata; class Mammalia; order Primates; family Hominidae; genus Pongo; species Pongo pygmaeus. The sequence continues at coordinate 185,621,737 of NC_072376.2, forward strand.
TAGAATGTCACCAGTGTGAAACCATTTTATGGATGTTGGGCTTCAGATCTTGGGTAGGCATAACTTTCTTTGATGAAATAAAAGGTTATGTTTTATGACTATTCCTCTTGTCAGCAAACCTCAGCATGTGAGCTTTAATAATACAATGTTCAGTATTTCAAGCAGCTCTTTTTGATGTCTAAATATCCATCTGCTCTTAATTTTAAAAAAATCACTGCATCTACACAATGGAAAAAAGAAAACTTCACAAATATTTTCTTTTATCCTGAATTATAACACTTACTCAATAAAATAAAAATATCAATCTCTCAGCATTCAAGATTTTTCTTAAGCTGACAAGTTTTGAACATCAAATTCATCCACGTTTATGAAATGTGTTTTAACAAAATTCTCCCCTAATAAGAATTAAATGTCTTATGTCAACTGAGGAACAAATTCATATTAGAATAATAGGATCTTTGAGATGAGGGATTTGTAGGTGACATGGTACATTTGTAATATTTATAAATGAGTAAACAGCGACTTATAAAGATGAAGTCCTAAGTCACACAGTGGGTCAATTTTATATGCTTTGATAAATGCTAGTTTAATTTAAAATGTACAGTTTTCACAGTTAGGTATCCAAGGTTCCTTTCTTTGTAGTTTTCTCAGATGTTTTATTCTGAGAAACTGAAACAATTCTGGTAACTATCATTAATTTAATAAAATGTACCACAATTATATAGACATTCTAGATAATTGAATCTAATTTATTACCCATTTTTCCTTAGGATCACAACAATAACAGAAACCATCATTTCACTATGTGTATACCCAAGTATTGAAATAGAGGATTCATGAGAATCATAATGACTCGAGCACACCAATTCCAGTCTCCATAATGGCCTTCCAGGACTGCAGGGGGCCAATCAACGCCTTCCTCCTGGAGAAAACAGTGATTCTAAAGTTTGGAAAGGCTCTCAAAACTAGTAAAATAGGTCATAAAACAGAGTTAAATATGTTTTATATAGCTTCACAGACTGATGTGCAGTAGAATTTATTGAGGTACTTAAATGGATTTTGGGCTGGCCCCTTGTGGGACATCTGATTCTGTCTTTATCATGGAAAAAGAGTTAGGCAGCCTAGCAAGGCTGCTTTGCTTTACCCAAACCAAGGCACATTTGAGATTTCACAGGGCCATGCTGGTGCGAACGTCTCCAGAAGATAAGGGTCATTCTAGAACACAGAGAGGCTGGATTAAGGGTAGAGGAGGCATGGGAAGTTACTGGGCAAATGTCCAGCATTGGATTAGAGACTAATTAAATACACATCCTTTATTTTCTCATCTTTTTTCTGCCTGGCCTCTCAAAACGTAGATCAGGAAGACTATATGGAGAATACACACACAAACACACACACACACACACACACGGAATTCATATATATATATGCTACTTTGTAAACTTGTGGCTATCTCACAACACAAAAAAACCTTACCGCAATATTGTAGCTCTGTAAAGAACTGCTTAATGCTAGCAACTGAGAGGCTAGTGGAGCAATGATGAAAGAAAATTTAATTTTATATCCTGAATAAACTCTAGCTCTATCACTTGACAGCTTTGACTTTGACATATTATACTTCTGCAAAATTATTAAGTCCATATCCAACTTAGTGGAGACACATTTTGAGTTTGAAATAAAATTTAAGCAATTCTTTTTTTGATTGGGTACATGTTTTCCTCTGGTTTTGCCAAGTTGAAACTCTGCTTCTTAGAAAATAAATGAAAGTCTCTATGAAGAAAAGATTTTCCTTTCATTTGTCCATTTATCTATTTATTTATTTTACAATACTGAGTATTATAAAACCATAGACTCATGAGATAAGTAGAAATACAGTGAATGGTTAAGAGCCTAAGCATTGGAGACAGAGAGTCTTGAATTCAAGTTCCAGCTCTGCTACTTAAAGCCCTTGAGGCCTTGCAAAGAATTGGATATGAAGCTGGATTACAGAAACCAGATATGATTTCACTATTAAAAAAATATATTTCAAGAAAAGGTATCACCAAACTAGAAAGGGTAGGAAAAATAAGTACCCCAATATAGAGAAAAGACAGCAGGTTACTCATGACTGCTTTGCGTAAGTTCATGCTTGAAGGGCTAAACCAAGTTGGTCCAACCCATGGCCTGCAGGCCGCATGCGGCCCAGGTTGGCTTTGAATATGACCCAACACAAATTCATAGAGTTTCTTAAAACATCATGAGATTTTTTTTTGTAATTTTTGTTTTGTTTTGTTTTTAGCTCGTCAGATATTATCAGTGTTAGTGTATTTTATGTGTGACCCAAGACAATTTTTCTTCCAGTGTGGACCAGGGAAGCCAAAAGATTGGATGCTCCTTGCCTGAACCATTGCAACATACTCAGAGAAAATGCAAAATTTACCTTTTAACCATGAATAATAATAGTCATGTAATTGTGATGAAGGAAATAACTGCCCAAGACTGCAGTCAGAAGAATAATTTCTATACATAGAAAAAGGCAAATTTTAGGTTCCAAACTTCAGTGTGCTTGTTTTTGACCCTTGGAAAAAATTCTAAAATAATGATGGCTATTAAAAAGTCAAAAAAAAAAAAAAAAAAAAACAGAGGCTGGTGAGGTTCAGAGAAAAGAGAACACTTATACACTATTGGTATGGGTGTAAATTAGTTCAACTATTGTGGAAAGCAGTGTGGCAATTTCCCAAAGACCTAAAAACAGAACTACTATTTGACTCAGCAATTCCATTACTGGGTATGTACCCAAAGGAATATAAATCATTCTGCCATGAAGACACATGCACACAAATGTTCACTGCAGCACTATTCACATTAGCAAAAACATGGAATCAACCTAAATGTCCATCAATGGCAGACTGGATAAAGAAAATGGGGTACATATACACCATGGAATACTATGCATCCATGAAAAAGAGTGAGATCATATCCTTTGCTGGAACATAGATGGAGCTGGAGGCCATTATCCCTGGCATACTAACATAGGAATAGAAACCAAATATCACACATTCACACTTATAAGTGGGAACTTAATGATGAGAATACATTGGGGCCTACTTGAGGGTAAAGGGTGGGAGGAGGGACAGGATAGGAAAAAATAACTATTGGGTACTAGGCTTAGTACCTGGGTGATGAAATAATCTGTACAACAAACCCTTATGACATGAGTTTACTTATATAACAAATCTGCACATGTACCCCTGAACCGAAAGTAAGAGTTAAAATGACATCAGTGTTTTTTTAAAGAATCAGAGAAGTAAGTACTATGAATCAGACTTGGTTTGTTAAGTTTTAGCCAAACATTATCCCTGCTGGAGGTATGAATTTCAAGTTTAGATTCCCTTAAAACTGGGACTTTCCCCACCACCAGGGGTGATCTTAATCTAGTATCCCATCAAACTGCCCCAGGGATCCCACATATAAGGCACGTAGCTTTCTCAGGCCACTCCTGTAAAAAACATCTGGGGTTACCCCATATTGAAACAGGCACCAATCAGCCTATCCATCCACCCACTGACTAAACCACTTAATTCTACTTCTCTGTGAAAGGTGAGATATGCATGATGAGTAGTGGTACCTCTACTGTAACAGAACCCAGGCTGAGTCCAAAAGATGCCCTGACATACGACTCTCAGCCCCATGGTAAGCTGACAGGAGTCCCTGAACATATTGTTTTTGCTAAATGTACACTGATGTGTTTTCCCTTACTCGAGATCCCTTACACATCAGTATAAAATCCAGAAGAGGGCCTAATGGCATGACTGCCCTGCTGACTTACTTAAGACCATAGGTGACATGGTTATCTAATAAAACCGCATGGATTTCTTATTGCAAAAATGATCTATGAATCACAAGAAGTCACATTGAGCAGCAAAGATTCAGGGATATATAATTCCAAGATCCACATCTACATTTAAATATCTGCAGCTTCTAAGTAGCAGGCAATAAGTCCCAATGGAGGTACTGAAAGCTGTAAGATCATAAATGATGTATACATTCTTATGTGTATACTTTCTTCTTATGAGAATGCTTTATCACAGCTGGCCTGCAGTGCCATTAAATAAGATTCACTTACTAATTATTACCTTGATTTTAGTCACATTGTACCTAGGAAAGTATATTTTCATCTACAGTGGCATGACACATTTCAACAGTGTCCCATAATTCTGTATTTACATAAAAAACGTTAAAAGAGATGCTGTAAACTCTTCTAATTTCTAGGATACAGATAACTTGTTCCTCCTAAATGAACGGTATTATTGCTGAGTTGTAAGAAGGCAATTTAGTAGTGACCATGGAACTGATGATTGACTTCTAAACTTGAATCAACACACATTGGGAAATCATGGGGTACCATCTATATAGGATGAGAAAAGAGGGAAATAATGGGAGAGGAAAACTACTTCTGTGCAGTTGATGTTGCACTTGACTGAATAACCTACACCACAACTGTTTGTGATTGTACTGCTCTTGTTAGAAAATGTAAGGTATTATTAGTACATAGAAGTTGAAAGAGAATAGAAATGGCTACTTTCAATTAAAATGCAATTCCATTATGTTTTCATTATATCAGATTTTCATCCAGAAGATAGGAAGTCTAATGTGTGAAATATTGCAATTCAAGTCCAGGTTTCAAGACCGGAAGCAATTGCTTTCAAGTCCGGTACAGAAGTTTGCATTCAGCTTCTTCAGCTTGCTCCCTAATTTGCTTCCTCTATCTCTCCCTGTAATTGAAAAGTGTAAAGGAAACAACATACCCCCTAAGTTTAATATGTTAACACCTGATGATTAAGAAGTGTGTGAAAAAGGGTACAGCAAATGAATGAATGATGATAAACATGTTTCAACTTTTAGAAAAGTTCACTACTCAATATATCTAAAATTGGTTTTTGCCAATTTCAGAATTCAGAAAGGTAATCTATTTTGTTAGTTTTAGTGAAAACTCAATTTATCCTATACAATAGTAAGTATTGTATGGTAAACTCAAGTCCTTACCAGTGTAGATCAAGAATGTGTCTTATTATTATTTAGTACTATGAAGGTCATTTTCATCTGAGAGAAATTACAAGGCATCATTAGTAGCAGATATAGAAAATATTATTTTGAAATTCTTTAATCCACTTTTCATTTTAGGATCAGAGAAGTCCTACAAGGGAGCTGAAGGCCAATGTACATAGCAAAACAAAAACAAAACAAAACAACAACAACAAATGCCACAGTATTTCACGTTAATGCTGGGCATCTTACATTCTAAGGTTTGAAAAAGCTTATGGATTCTGGGCCTGTACTTAGCCTAAAAATTGAACCCAAGATAATAAGCTTTTTCCAAGGCAGTGCATGATGAATAATATCAGTGTATTCTATTCATTTTCTATGTCTGCAAATGGGGTTAACCCCCTTTTTTCGTTAGTGAGTCAAAAGGGGCATAAAATGGGGCACATTGGTTGAAGAAGGGGCCCTGGATGATGGTTCCAATCAAATAACCAATGACACAATTTACAGGACTCCCTTTTCCCATTGTCAATGAGTGGTGGTGGTTAAATAGGTTATTGGGCATCACCCTAGCTTTCTATCTTGGCTTTCCCTTTACTAGCTGTGTGATCATGAACAAGTTATATATCTTACTTGTCATGTACTCTTGGGGAAATTGAGTTTCTACATGTAAAGCTATTAGATCTTGGCTGGGTACAAAGTAAGCACTCAATAAATTTTGGCCATTATTATTCTGGCTATAAAATTCTAGAATTGAACTAGATGAGAGTTAGTAATATCTCCAACAACTTTGAGTATAAAATTTAGACTTATAGTTCATAGATTATAAAACAACTTAAAAATAATCATTTCTTTCCTTCAACCCTACTGCTTATGAATATGTGCAACATATTGGTAAGAACCTCCTTTTATACCTTTACAAAGAGCAGAGGCACTATCTTCAGAGGCCTCTCTCTGGTGTCCCTGTGAATTTATAAAGTTAATTCTGAAGTTGTACAACTAGCATTTCAAAGAATGGCTCAATTACAGAATGCAATGAACTCTTTATATGAGGATTTAATAATTAATTTGATAATTTAAGTAATTTATAAGTGTATTTGTTCACATTAATTAATATTATTAAACAAACTTAATTTATTTAATGTAATAATTTAATATTGGACCCTCTCTGCTTCATTTGGCATTGCTCGCATTCTTCTTATCTGGGGCATGCTTTTCTCATCGTTTCCTCTATGGGCTTTTCCTTGGTCTTCTCTTCTGCTATATTTTTCTTAAATATTGATGATCCTCAGGGTTCCACTCATTACTCACAACTCATAATTGTGCACACTATACCTGGGTGATCAGTTTTTTCATTCTGTACAACTAAACTCTTCTCATGCTTCTGACCTGAACATTGAACAAACTACTGGACATCTGGAGCTAGAAGTCACACTGGTATTTCAAACTCAATGTGTCCACATGTTCTAATTTTAAATTAGAAAAGTTCACTTCCTCGCTTGATGACATCATCATCCATTGAAACTAGACACCTATGAATTGCTCTTATGATTCCTCTTTCTTCCTCACATCCCACATCCAGTCAATGAACAAATCTTGCCAAATTTACCTCCAAAGTACTTTGTAGTCATTTTTCCTTCTCATTCCCTTGAACTGAGGCTTTAATTCACTTGCTTAAATTCCTGAAAGGTCCTTGTAGCTTGTTGTTCTGTTCCATTTTTGTCTAATCAAATCCATTACCAAAATAATATTTATAAGAATCAAAACTGGCAGTCTTCCCTCTCTATTTATAACTTTTTCTTATGTACAACATATCAAAGTCCACCCTCCCTGAAGAGGCCCTTGATGAGTTCTCTAGTTCATCTTTCTCTATAGTCCATATGGCAGGTTTTGTCATGATAAAACCAAGATGCCAAATTTTGCTTCGCATGGCATATATTTATCACTCCTGTGTTTTATTAAATAATGTTTTCACTATCTGAAATGTATCTCTATAACAGTTCCCTTCTTTCTGTGTTTTTTCTTCTAACCAATCACTAAGGATCAAAGAGAATAACATCTTCAGCCCATGTTCTCTGAAACCCTGCCACCTGCCATATCAGGCTACACCATTTACTGTGTGGCCTTGAACAAATTACTTAAAAAAAAAAGAAAAACTCCATGACTCAGTTTCTCTAATAGTAAAATTAGAATAATAATAATAATCTCACAGAGTGGTTGTGGGTATTAAAGAGAATGCATATAAAATGTTTACACAGTCACTTGCACACAGAAGCCCATAACAATTGTTGGTTTCTACCTTTGGAATCATTCTTCATTACTACTATAGTACACTGAATCAATACCACGGCAATTTTCACATGATTTGACTGTGAGTTTCTATCTATCTTTACTACCAATTAACTCTTTGAAGAGGGGAAGTACCTGGGTCATAGTCAGAAAATTACTATAGGTTGATGAGCATTTTTTCATGTGTCTTTTGGTTGCATAAATGTCTTCTTTTGAGAAGTGTCTGTTCATATCCTTCACTCACTTTTTGATGGGGTTGTTTGTTTTTTTCTTGTAAATTTGTTTGAGTTCATTGTAGATTCTGGATATTAGCCCTTTGTCAGATGAGTAGGTTGCGAAAATTTTCTCCAATTTTGTAGGTTGCCTGTTCACTCTGATGGTAGTTTCTTTTGCTGTGCAGAAGCTCTTGAGTTTAATTAGATCCCATTTGTCAATTTTGGCTTTTGTTGCCATTGCTTTTGGTGTTTTAGACATGAAGTCCTTGCCCATGCCTGTGTCCTGAATGGTAATGCCTAGGTTTTCTTCTAGGGTTTTTATGGTTTTACACGTCTAACGTTTAAATCTTTAATCCATCTTGAATTAATTTTTGTTTAAGGTGTAAGGAAGGGATCCAGTTTCAGCTTTCTACATATGGCTAGCCAGTTTTCCCAGCACCATTTATTAAATAGGGAATCCTTTCCCCATTTCTTGTTTTTCTCAGGTTTGTCAAAGATCAGATAGTTGTAGATATGTGGCGTTATTTCTGAGGGCTCTGTTCATCACTGGCCATCAGAGAAATGCAAATCAAAACCACAATGAGATACCATCTCACACTAGTTAGAATGGCAATCATTAAAAAGTCAGGAAACAACAGGTGCTGGAGAGGATGTGGAGAAATAGGAACACTTTTACACTGTTGGTGGGACTGTAAACTAGTTCAGCCCTTGTAGAAGTCAGTGTGGCGATTCCTCAGGGATCTAGAACTAGAAATACCATTTGACCCAGCCATCCCATTACTGGGTATATACCCAAAGGACTATAAATCATGCTTCTATAAAGACACATGCACACGTGTGTTTACTGCGGCACTATTCACAATAGCAAAGACTTGGAACTAAGCCAAATGTCCAACAATGATAGACTGGATTAAGAAAATGTGGCACATATACACCATGGAATACTATGCAGCCATAAAAAATGATGAGTTCATGTCCTTTGTAGGGACATGGATGAAATTGGAAATCATCATTCTCAGTAAACTATCACAAGGACAAAAAACCAAACACCGCAGGTTCTCACTCATAGATGGGAAATTGAACAATGAGAACACATGGACACAGGAAGGGGAACATCACACTCTGGGGACTGTTGTAGGGTGGGGGGAGGGGGGAGGGATAGCATTAGGAGATATACTTAATGCTAAATGGCGAGTTAATGGGTGCAGCACACCAGCATGGCACATGTATACATACATAACTAACCTGCACATTGTGCACATGTACCCTAAAACTTAAAATGTAATAATAATAATAATAATAATAATTAAAATACAAAAAAATAGAAAATTACTATAGGTTGAACCAATGTACATATTCACCCATTTGCTCATCCCTGGAAATAGAAATTTTTTTTTTTTGAGAATAGAAACCTTTTACTTCTTCAAAACTAAATGTCTAAAAATAATTTTCAGTCATTAGGAGATTTTATTTCTTTGGTTCCTTTAATTAATTAAAGTGGTTGAGAGATTCTACAAATAGAAAATTTAACCACTGCACACTAATGAGATATGTCAGAAATAATGAAGCTCACAGAAACAAACTACACTTCTTTGCAATAATTATTTCCAAATGTTACAAGCCCATGATCTGTTATGTTATTCCCACTTGAGAGAGTTTGTAAGTAATTTAAGGTGTGGTATTAATTATTTTAAACATGTTATTTGATTTTTCTGAGGAAAAAATTTCAATAAAGCAGACCATGATAGATTTAGTAAAATTAGGACTAGGCATGGTAGCTCATGCCTGTATTTTCAGCCCTCTGTGGGGGGCCAAAGGCAGGAGAATTTACTGAGGCCAGAAGTTGGAGTCTAGCTTGGGTAAAATAGCAAGAGTCTGTCTCAACAAAAAATTAAAGTTAGCCCATTCTGGTGGCACACTTGTAGTCCTAGTTACTCTGGAGGCTGTGGGAGGATGGCTTGAGCTTAGATTTTTGAGGTTACAGTGAGCTGTGATTGCATCACTGCACTTCAGCCTGGGCCACAGAGTAAGACCCTGTCTCGAAAACAAATAAACAAAATCAAAATTAGCATCAGAACATATCTAGCATCCATGTCAGGGGAGTCTTATATTAAATGCAATAAGTATTCTATTTATTTAAATTGAAAAACCCTTTGATCACTAGGAATTTTGAATTCTAAGAGCATGAACCTACTAACCTTTGAAAAAAGATAACATTTCTTCCCTTAACACTGAGTGTCAGTAGCAGAATGGCATGGGTTGGGAAGATAAATATTTGTTGAACTATTTGATCCATTGTCATTTACAAAAAATTCAGAACTTTAAACAAAGAGTGTGTAGAGGAATCTGTCTCCTGACTATCTATCCCTAATCAAAGTGGACCTAAAAAGATACAGTAAGAATGCTCAACTAATGGACAGAGTAAGACAGACTTGCTAGGTAGATGAATTGATGGATAGATAGATGCATAGCAGAAAAAGAATGACAGAGAATTTTTTTCTCCCAAAGCAATTTTTATTCAAGTTAAAACTGCAAATGTATGGCCTGTGTCCCCATGTAAGACTGTAAGTTCCATAAAGGCAAACATAGGTGCTTGTTTTTGTCACTGCTATTTCCCCAAAGACTAGAATATACAATAGTGGGATGTGTAAGAGTTAAAGAAAGAGGAAAAACATGAAAGACAGGTTTATTTTGGAGAATAAATCTGAGAGGGGCTTCTGGCCAATTTCAGTCAGGAGCACGCTCTCTTAAAGACTAAGAGTATTTAAGGGTTTAGGGAGAGAGCTTATCACAGGCTTGCAATGTTTCTGTGTGGAGGAGAAGTTTATTGTGGAGTTAGAATGTCTGTGGTCAGAGGGGAGGTAATCTTGGGGCTGACCTCTCCCTGGTCAGAGGGGAGGTAATCTTGGGGCTGACCTCTCCCTGGTCAGAGGGGAGGTAATCTTGGGGCTGACCTCTCCCTGGTCAGAGGGGAAGTTATCTTGGGGCTGGCATGTCTCTGGTTGGGAAAGGGTTTATCTTAGGATTGGAGTGTTTCTGGTTGGAGATGTCATTTGTGGTTAATGGTCATGCTGACATTAGCCATTAGGCTGATGCCCCTTTGATTGGATTAGGCAGTTTTTTGATCAAGGGGAACTTTAAAATGGTGGTTCTTGTCCAAGATGGCGATGCTCCTGCTCTGTCAGGATGCTTAATTAATAATTAATATTTGCTAAAGAAATTAATAAATCGTAGATGAAAATAAACTTTCTCTCCATTTCTGAAATCAGAGGCCATACTCCCTTAGCACTCATGACTGCAAGGGACCTCAGCTTCAGGCCTTGCCTTGCTTATCTTCAGAGCCCTTCTTATAAACTTGTGAGTTTATCTCCAAACCTAATGTGGGAAATCTAAAAAAAAAAAAAAAAAAAAATCAAAATGTATGTAGTGCGAGCCTCCAAGTTTTAACTTTTAAGTAAGGACAAAAGGTCCTAGAGTTCTGTTAATTTGGTAACCTTGACAAAAATCAGAGACATTTTAAGAGCTTAGAAAGCTCGGCTGACCCACCTTTAGACATTCGGTATAATTGAAGACAATTTCAACTTCCATTAAGATCTTTGTTATGTGCAGGCCCTGTCAAAAAAAAATGAGATAAGCCTTATATAACTGTAAAAAAGCAGCAATTCATCTGCATTCATTCTAACTTGAAACCTGATAGTAGAAGATATGAATTAGATAATTTGACAGCATGTGTTTTGGTGGTTGTTATAGCTTATGAGAGACTTTGTAATGTTCTTTTTCCTCACTTTTTCTTACCAAAGGTCATATTCCTACATTTTGTATTACTAAAGATAATATCAAAAACTACATCGCTTTTGCAGTTTATCAAAAAATAGTTTTCTGATACATTTTTTACACAGATCTGGTTTACAGATTAAAAACAGTTCATTAGTTAAGTCTGAATTTCAGAAAAAATGTTTAATTTATCTAGTTTCCCATCTTTGTATTTTCTATATCTGGCAAATCTGTATAGATCTGTATAAATACAAACTACAAAAGCAGTTCTGGCTATCTCAATGTAAGTTTAGGAATGTAAATAAATAATTTCATTTGTAATCGCCACATTGACATGTTTTTATTTGTCATTTTATATAAGATATATAATAATTTTATTCCTTCTCTTGGAATTAAAATGGTAGTGCCATGTCACCTTCAGATGTTGCCTGACTGATTGCCAAACATAGATGAATTGAAGAGACTTATGAAAGTTCTCCTGAAACACATACTCAGTACATGAATGCTGACATCCTTGTATTAAGATCAACGTGGGAAAAAATAACCAGCCTGTTTTTGAGTTAACAAATAGAAACAAATACCAGAAAGACCAAAACACTACAGGTCTGTGTGAATAATCGTCCTCCTCCCCTCCCCCAACCTTGATTTTTTCTCTTACAATTAAATTTATCTAAAGAAAAGATAGGTCTGTCTGGTTACACTCAGATATCACTGAGTAGAATCAGTGGAAAGAGACTTTGACTCAGACTTTGACTATTTCCTTGTCCAAAAAAAGAATGAATATAATAATGCTACCAGCATTTAGAAGTTGCTAGGAGGATGAAAGAATATCATCTTTTTAGACTGTAAACAGGCACAAAATTAATGCTAATTAATTAGGTAACATCAATTGTGTATTTTTCTTGTGGTTTCCACCAAGGAATTAGAATTAGCTTCTGAGATTTAAGTTGTAAAATTAATACCCCGTGAATGCTAGCAGAAAGGTGCAAAGCACTTTGAAAGAGTGGTGGTGGTCCCCAAACCTGTGAGATGGCATACCTGAGTGTAAGCAGATAGGCATGTCTTTTCTTTAGGTAAATTTAAGTGTAAACAGAAAATAGTAGTAGTAGGGAGGGAGAGTATTCACATAGGCATCACGTGTTTTGATCTCCTTGGGATTTGTTTCTATGTTAACTCACAGATATGCTGGTTACTTTCTTCCCACGTTGGTCTTCCTACAAGGATGGAAAAGGTTGCTTATGAGGGTGGAAGCAGTTTCATTTCCATGTGTTCACCTTCATTCATGATTAACTTGAGTCTTTTGCTGAGATCTGCTGACACATTGGGTTTCAGAAGTTGCATGGCTCAGGCATACTTTTGATACATTTACCAAGATAATGAGTGCCTTCATAAGGCCCCTAGACACACCTGTTTTTTTGAGGTGATACTGATAACTCCATGTAGCCAAGAATGTAATCTTGTTCTTATTTGAATTTCTGCATACAGTCTGTATTGGAAAAATTGTTTTAAACCATGTAAAAAAAAGTGTTGCTTCTATCTGGCGTTGAATATGGCTTAATTAATCTCATTCACTTCTAATTTTTAGAATATCTCAGTTCTGTCATCAGAAATTAGGGTAGGAATTGTGCTAATTTTTCAATGGACATATTAATAATGCAGATAAGTTTATCATTTTGTACATCTACAAATAAAGTCCTCATGAATTAAGTTATACTATATAAAACTTACTGCACATGTTTTCTTCCAAAGAAAATCTTTCGAGAGAAAAATATGTATATGTCTCATTAACATCACTCTTAACGTTAATGTAAATTAACTATACTCCAGACTTTTAAGCCTTGATTGACAATACCCATAATGCTCCACAAAATGATAAATACTAGTTTTTAAATTTTTATTCAGTATTAACTGAAGACATGACATCATACTCAAAATGTGTCTCAAAAATTCTGTCTTTTTATTATGAAACTTTAAAAAACACCAGGGAAATAGTATCTATAAATACTTATTATAAAAGTAGAATATTGGTCAGGCACAGTGTCTCAGGCCTGTAATCCCAGAACTTTGGAAGGCCAAGTCATGCAAGCAGATGACGAGATCAGGAGTTCAAAACTAGTCTGGGCAACATAGTAAAACTCCGTCTCTACTAAAAATACAAAAAAATTAGCCGAGTGTGGTGGTGTGTGCCTATAATCCCAGCTACTCGGGAGGCTGAGGCAAGAGAATTGCATGAACCTGGGAGGCGGAGGTTGCAGTGAGCTGAGATTGCACCATTGCACTCCAGCCTGGGCAACAGTGCGAGACCCCATCTCAAAACAAACAACAACAAAACAAAATAATAGTAAAATATTATCTGGAACCTTGTAACCTTGCAGTGGTTTTGTAGTACACCAATAAGTTTTCAATACCTCACATCACCTTTAAGATCTGCCGCCCTCTCACATAAACAGGTCTAGAGATAGTTCCAATGTAACAGATGACAAAGCTCATCTAAAACAGCAAGGATGTCGTCAAGTGCTGTTGTGTCCTGTTGTGTCCAGAACTGGTGGGTTCTTGGTCTCGCTGACTTCAAGAATGAAGCCACAGACCCTCGCAGTGAGTGTTATAGCTCATAAAGATGGTGTGTCTGGAGTTTGTTCCTTCAAATGTTCAGTTGTGTCTGGAGTTCTTCCTTCTGGTGGGTTCATGGTCTCTCTGTCTTCAGGAGTGAAGCTGCACACCTTCGCAGTGAGTGTTACAGCTCATTAATGCAGCGCAAACCAAAAGAGTGAGCAGCAGAAACATTTATTGTGAAGAGCGAAAGAACAAAGTGCAAAAGAACACAGCCTCCACACTGTTGAAAGAGACCCAAGCAGGTTGTCACTGCTGGGTTGGGCAGCCTTCTTTTATTCCCTTATCTGACCTCACCCACATCCATTTTACAGAGAGCTGATTGGTCCATTTTACAGAGAGCTGATTGGTCTGTTTTACAGAGAGCTGATTGGTCCATTTTACAGAGAGCTGATTGGTCTGTTTTGACAGAGTGCTGATTGGTGCACTTACAATCTGTGAGCTAGACACAGAGTGCTGACTGGTGCGTTTACAAGCCTCTAGCTAGGCATAAAAATTTTCCAAGTCCCCACCAGATTAGCTAGATACAGAGTGCTGATTAGTGCATTTACAAACCTTTAGCTAGACACAGAGTGCTGACTGGTGCATTCACAGTCCTTTAGCTAGACATAAAAGTTCTCCAAGTCAGGAGCCCAGTTGGCTTCACTTAGTGGATCCCCACTTGGGCTGTGGGCGGAGCTTCCCACCAGTCCCACGCTGAGCGCCTGCACTCCTCAGCCCAAGTGAGCGCCTGCACTCCTCAGCCCTTGGGCGGTGGATGGGACTGGGCACTGTGGAGCAGGGGGCGGCACCCATCGGGGAGGCTCTGGTGGCACGGGAGCCCTCCGGGGGTGGGGCTCGGGCATGGCGGGCTACAGGTCCCCGGCCGTGCCCCACGGGGAGGCAGGCTGAGGCCCGGTGAGAATTCGAGCACTGCACAGGCGGACCGGCAGTGCTGGGGGACCTGGCACAACCTCCGTAGTTGCTGGCCCGGGTGCTAAGCCCCTCACTGCCCAGGGCCAGTGGCCCAGGCTGGCTGCTCTGAGTGCAGCCCCGGTTCCTGCCGGCGCCTCTCCCTCTACACGTCCCCACAAGCAGAGGGATCTGGCTTCCGCCTCGGCCAGCCCAGAGAGGGGAGCTCCCACAATGCAGTGGCGGTCTGAAGGACTCCTCAAGCGTGGCCAGAGTGGACGCCGAGGCCAAGGAGGTGCTGAGAGTGAGCGAGGGCTGCCAGCACGTTGTCACCTCTCCCTGTGACTATGATACTTTTCCAGTCACCTTTAACCGAAAGAGCTGCCTGAATTATCTGCTATATGATATTCTGATAACAGAGTTCTAATATTGAAGTTATAGTTCTTAAATAAGTCTTTGTTGCATGTGAAAACAACATTTGGCAGTTCCAGAGCCTGAGTAGAATCCTCAGGAACAGACCCTGATGCTTGAAAGCAGGGAAGCTGAGTCAAGGAAAAAGCTTCAGCCTCTGTTTCCATGTTCAGAGAAAGAAATATAATAACGTTACCAGCATAAGGAAGGTTGCTGGGAGGGTGAAAAGATATTACCTGTTTAATTTGGAAACAGTTAAGCACAAAATTAATGTTAATTAATTCGATAATGCTAATTGTGTATTTGTCTTAAAAATATAGGAAACTAAACATGCGATTATTGAAATACCAGTGATTTGATGGAATTGAAATTAACCATACTTTGAGATAAATTAGAAAGATGTTTGGTTTTTTTAAAAAAATTGATATATATTCAGATGAATAAAGATTATTAAAATTTATAGTTACTAGTCTAGTAACTATAAAATAAGTTTTTGTTTTATCCTAGAAATTTAATGCTGAGTAATATCATAAATTATTAATAATAATAATATACAATATGAAGAAATATACTGCATATACTTTGACTTATAACATGTATCCATTATAAGCCAAAATTTTTGAGAAATACATTTTTGAGAGACTATACATTAAAAACTGGATGAAGTTGATGATTATGTTTTATTTTTATGAAAATGATTATAGAAGTTAATTTTATTGTGTTTTATGTTCAAGATTTTATGTAAATCCTTTTAATATTCAACACCAGAAAGAATCAGTCTAAGATGTATATTATTCTGGTGGAATTTAGTTTTTTAGTTTATTTTTATTTTCATTTATTTTTATAACAAAAAATATTTTACTAAAACAAGATTTACGGAAGTTTCCAGACAAGCCATACAAAATGGTCACAAGCTTTTTTTGAAGGAGGGAATCTATACTTGACATCAAAGTCACACTGTTATTGTTGAGAGCTGTGATGTTTGTTTAATGTTCCCATTCTGGTTCAAACAATCAAGCTTGTCCATCTACAGCGTCTAAATAAAGTTAGACTTGGCTAGGGAACATATTCTGAAGAACTGGTTAGCTGCTTTTAATCAATGCAATTAGATCACCAAAAAAAGCGGGAAAGGAGCTCATAAAATAAAACTACCTGCCCCCTCAAAAAATAAAATAAAATAAAGAAAAACACCCACGCTCCTGGAGCTAACCTGACAACTACCTTCATTCACAGTGCTTTACACTTAAACCAGGATTGGGGAAATGAATAAAAGCAGAGAGGGGCCACTGCTTTTAAATGTTTCCCAACAGTCCAGACGATACTTCTAGCCTCTGCTCATACTTTACAACAGTGAATCAGAAGAAAACATAGATTTGCTAATGTGCATTTAATCACCAAAGGACTGAAGAAGTCTGGGCTTTTATTCTGTAATGTTTCTAAGACTGTGTCCATTAAATGTAAACCAAAAGAAAGAAGTCTTGGCAGAACAGGAGAAGTGATGCGTACTTGATGATCGGATCAATTTAAATATTATTCATGGCATATAGCCTAGTCCCTGCTCTAGCTGTTTCTATGGCTTGGGCTTCGATGGTCTTTCCACTGCTCCTCTACATCATTTGCTAATGGATCATCTGGATTTGGAGCACTTAACAAGGCCTGGATCCATAGCAGAACTGTATGGATCTGCAGGGCTGGGGACCACTTATCTTTCAAAATATCTAAACATATTCTCCCCAACTTGTCTACATTAGAATGACAAATTTTGGTCATGAAACGCACTTTAGGGGCTGCCATTGGGTATTCTTCTGGAAGAAATAGTTCAAGTTTAAAAGTCCCTCCCGCAAAGTGGTAATCCCGGGGGCCGGCAATGACTACATGAAAATAATGGATGTTGCTCTCATATGGTTCTGCTTTGATGCCAGGAACTGGTTCTGCCAGCAAACGCTGGGTTTCCTTGACGATCCTGCGGGGCAGCCCAGCCATCTTGTCAGGTCCCGAGTTGGGTCTCTGGTCTCTAACTTCTAGTTTATATATCCTTGTTTTTAATGTACAAAGATATATACTTTAGTAGGGTAAAAAAGAATGATTGTCACTGTTTAATATGCATCAATTAACATAAGTAATCTATTTTAATGGTATTTCAGAACAACAAAGAAGAGCTCTTTCCTTAAAGCTTTAAAAATGTAATTGAAATCTGAAAACATATTCCGTATAATTTACCATGAAAGAGATGAGACACTCTACTACAGTCATATTCAATTTTTTTGTTTTGTTTATTACAATAGACATTTAGAACATCTTATCCTTAAAGTAATTTCAGTTGCTTTGCTGATTTTCAGCTTGTCAGATTGTTTATTCCTTTTCCTTTTTTGCAATAGAATGATAATGAGAATAAATTTTGTTTTGTGTGAAAATAAATTTATTTTTATAACAGTTAAATTAAAGAGATAATCTGATAAATCTGAATGTTATTTTAACAGTTTGTGCTCCTGTCATACTTTGAACTGTGAATTTTATTCAACTGCCCTCTATCAGGCAAGCTTTATAAATTCCTGCAATTTGCTGAAGGCATTGTAACAAAACAATAAAGTGAGGTGGAATAAACCTTTAAAAATTCCTGTGAAGATTATACTTACTTTTTATTATTTGTTATTTTCTGTCAGAATTTTGGACAAAGAAGTTAAGACCTGTGCTTTGGATGAAACACAAATGATTATTTCCTTTAAAGCTATTTCCTTTTTTCTTTTTGTAATGAAAGGCTTATTGATATATAATTCACCTAGCATGAAATTGACCATATTAAAGTGTATAATTCAGTGGTTTTTAGAATATTGATGGAGTTGTGCAACCATCATCACTATCCAATTTTATGAAATTTTCATCACCCCCAAAAGGAACCTCACACCCAAAAGCAGTCACTCCCATTCCTCCCTACTCCCAGTTTTCTGGTAATCAGTAATCTACCTTCTTTCTCTTCGGATTTGCCTGTTCTGGAGATTTTATATAAATAGAATAATTAAATATGTAGTCATCTGTGGCTTGCTTTTTTCCTTTGTTATCTTATTCTGAGGTTTGTTCATTTTGTAGCATGTATCAATATTTAATTCCTTTTTATGAGCTATAACAATAATGAAATATTATATGGATATATCACATCTATGTTTATTGATTCATCAGTTGATGGACATTTAGATTGTTTCCACTTTTTGACTATTATCAATAATGCAAATATGAACATTGATGTGTCAGTGATTATAAAGACAGATATTTTTATTCCACTTGAGTGTGTACTTAGGAGTCAAATTGCTGCAGTGTATGGTATGAAGAAAATAATTGTATTTATAATAGCACAAAAAACAATGTGTAATATTTTGAGGACCTGCCAAACAACTTTGCAAAATGGGCTGCTTCATTTTAAAACCAGAAATTTATGAGAATTTTCATTTTTTTCCATGTCTTCATCTACACTGGATATTTTGTTTGTTTGAGATGGAGTTTCGCTCTTGTTGCCCAGGCTGGAGTGCAATGGCACGATCTTGGCTCACTGCAACTTCCACCTCCCGGGTTCAAGCAATTCTCCTGCCTCAGCCTCCCAAGTAGCTGGGACTACAGGCCAATCACCATGCCTGGCTAATTTTTGGAGTTTTAGTAGAGACAGGGGTTTCACCATTTTGGCAAGGCTGGTCTTGAGCTCCTAACTTCAGGTGATCCACCTGCCTTGGCCTCCCAAAGTGCTGGGATTACAAGAGTGAGCCACCACGCCCAGCCAATATTGTCTTTTTTTTTTTTTTTTTAAGTTTTGTTATTCTATTAGGTGTGAGGTAGTATCTCATTGAGGTTTTGATTTATATTTACCTAATGAATAATGATGTTGAGTATCATCGTTTTATGTACTTGTCAGTCTTTTGTCTTTCTTGGGAGAAATATGTACTCCAGCCTTTTGCCTATTTTTTAATTTGTTCTTTCATTGTTGAGTTGTAATAAATCTTAATATATTCTGAGTACAAGTAATGTATCAAATATATAATTTGTAAGCATATTCTTCTATTGCGTGCATTGTTTCTTCATTTCTTTATGTGTCCTTTGATACACTAATTTTAAAATTTTGATAAAGTTCAATTTTCTAGATGTTTTTGTCTCTTATACTTTTGGTGTTATGTCTAAAAAACCACTGCTTAACAAAACGTTATGCAAAGTTTCCCCTGTGTTCTCTCTTCTAAAAGTTTTGTAATTGTGGCTTTCACACTTAGATTTAAATCCAATTTACGTCCATTTTTGCCTATTGTGTGAAGTAGGGGGTCCAAATAAATTCTTTGCCTGAAGAACGTTGAAAAGACTATTCTTTTCAACCCATAATTGGGTTGAAAAGGCAATTGTGAAGACTATTTTCACACAATTTTTAAAAGACTGTTTTTTCCCCATTAAATATTTTTGGAATTCAAATCTAAAACGATCATAAATGTAAGCTATATTTCTGGATGCTCAATTCTATTTCTTTGTCTGTTCTTATGTTGTACACACTGTATTGATTATTATAGTTCTGTAATAAATCTCATTATCAGGAAGTATTAATCTTCCAACTTTGATATTCTTTTTAAGTGTTACTTTGACTATTCTGAAGCCATTACATTCTCATATATATTTTAGGATCAGTTTGTCAATTTTTTTAGAAAAAGGTAATTGATTTTTTGGTAGAAATTGCATTGAATCTGTGTACCAAATTGGAGAGTATTGCCATCTTAACAATATTGTCTTCCAGTTCCTTTCATTTATTTAGATTTTCTGTAACTTTTTTCAACAAAATTTTATAGTCTTCAGTGTAAAATTATTGAACTTTTGTTAAATTTATTTATAAGTAATTGTTTTTTGTGCTATTATCAATAAAATTGTTTTCTTCATTTTTAGATTTTCATTACTAATGTATAGACATCCAATTGATTTTGGATATTGACTTTGAATTTTGCAATCTTGTTGGAATTATTAGTTCTAATTTTTGTATGAAGTTCTCGGGATTCTCTATATACAAGAGCATGCCATCTGCTTTTACCTCTTTCCAATCTGAATACTTACTTCCTTTCCTTGCATAATTGTCCTGGTTAGAATCTACAAGACAATGTTGAATAAAAAGGTGAGAGCAGACATCTTTATCCTGTTTCTCATCTAAGATGGAAAGCATGTAGTCTTTCCTGCTTAAGTGTGATATTAGCTGTGGATAATCAAGTTTAGGAAGTTCTCTTCTATTTCATAGATGCTTTTCATTGGGTTCAGGAGTTCCCTTCTATTCTTATTTCTTGAAAGCTCTTATCACGTGAGGATGATGGATTTGTCAAATACTTTTCTACTTCTATGAAAATGCTTCTGTGGTTTTTGTCCTTTATTAATATGATGTGTTATATTGATTGATTTTTGGATGTTATGTCAACCTTGCATTCGTAGTGTAGCAACCACTAGGCAATGGAGTATAATTCATTTAATATGGGTCTGCATTTGGTTTGTTAGTATTTTGTTGAGGATTTTTATTTGTGTATTTATTAGGGATGTTAATGTATAGTTTTCTTTTCTTGTGATAGTTGTCTGGTTTTGGTATCAAGGTAATACATAGAATAAGTTGAAAATGTTCCTTCCTCTTCTACTTTTTGCAAGAATTTGTTAAAAACTGGTATTAATTGGCCAGGAGTGGGGGCTCACACCTGTAATCCCAGCACTTTGGGAGGCTGAGGCGGGCGGATCACGAGGTCAGGAGATTGAGACCATCCTGGCTAACACTGTGAAACCCCGTCTCTACTAAAAATACAAAAAATTAGCCGGGCGTGGTGGCGGGCACCTGTAGTCCTAGCTACTTGGGAGGCTGAGGCAGGAGAATGGCGTGAACCCAGGAGGCGGAGCTTGCAGTGAGCCAAGATAGCACCAATGCACTCCAGCCTGGGCGACAGAGTGAGACTCTATCTCAAAGAAAAAAAAAACTGGTATTAATTAAATGTTTGATAGAGTTCATCAGTGAAGCAGGTGAAGTGAAGTAGGGCCCAAACTTTTCTTTGTGGGTAGTTTTCCTAATTACTGTTTCAATCTCTTTACTTGTTATAGATCTTTCCAGATTTTTAATTTATTCTTGAGTTAGCTTTGGTAGTTTGTGTTGTGTCTAAAAATTTGTCCTTTTAATCTAGCTTATCTAATTTGCAGGAGCACCGTAGTTCATAGTATTCCCTCTTAATTTTTTTTAAATTTCCCTAAGGCCAATAACAATGTTGCTTTTTCCATTCCTGATTTGTAATTTACATTTTCTCTCACTTCATCTTGTTTCATCTAGCTAAAAGTCTGGCAATTTTGTTAAACTTTTGGTTTTGTTGGTTTTCTTTATTTTTTTTTCTACTATCTATTCATTAATTTCCACCCTTAATGCTATTATTACCTTCTTTCTCGTTGCTTTGTGTTATTTGCATTTTTACTTTTCCTAGTTTCTTTAGATGGAAGGTTAGGTTATTGATTTGAAATTCTTCTTGTTTTATACTGGCATTTACAGACATAAATTTCCCTTTAAAGAATGCTTTAGCTGCATCCCAAAAGGTTTGTTTGTTCCTTTTATTAGAGACAGGGCCTTATTATGTTTCCCGGACTGACCTTGAACCGTTGGGCTCAATTGTTCCTTCTGTTTCAGCCTCTGAGTAACTGAAATTATAGGCATGGGCCACTGTGACTGGCTAAGGTTTGTTGTGTTGGGTTTTTACTTTCATTCATTTCAATTATGTTGTAATTTTTCGTGTGTGTGTGTGTGTTTTGTTTTGTTGTTTTTTTTTGTTTATTTATTTTTACCCATTGGTTATTTAGAAGTGTGTTCTTTAATTTTCATACATGTTTCAATTTTGTAATTATTCTTCAGTTATTGATTTTTGTTTTTAATTTTATTGTGTTTCAAGAAGAGATGATGAACAATTTAATACCTTTTAAATTTATCACGGCATGTTTTATAGACTAGCATATGGTTTATCAAGGAACTCATGAGTACCTGACAAGAATGTCTTAATATATTCTGCTATGATTGCATATTCTATAGATTATGGTTATACATGATTTCTAGTGCTGTTTAAGTCTTCTGTTTTCTTCATGATCTCCCGCCTAATTGTTCTATTCATTGTTGAAAGTGCAATGTTGAAATCTTCAATATTTATCACTGAATTGTCAATTAGTCCTTCAGTTTTCTTAGTTTTTGCTGTGTGTACTTTGAGACTTTTTCCTGGGGTTCACATGTGTTTATACTTGTTATGTATTCCTGAATAATTGACCCTTTTTTCATTATAAAATATATATATTTTTTGCTTTTATATCAATTTTTGTTTTACAATCTATTTTTTAAAATAGTGATAACAGCTCCTAGTTACTGTTTGTATAGTATATCTCATTTTTGTCTTTTTACTGTCAACCTATTGTGTCTTTGAATCTTGTGGACAAAATATCATTGGATCATTTTTATAAAATCCATTCTTCCAATGTCTTCCTTTTCATTGGAGTTTTACTTAATTACTTAATTGACTTTTAATGTAATTACTGGTAAGATAGAATTTGTACATTATTTATTTTTAACATGTCTTTTGCTTCTTTGTTCTTCTGTTCTTCCACTACTATTTTTTCTTGGGTAACATATACATATTTTCAAGTGTACTATTTATTACATTTATTGTTTATACACACACACAAATATATATATATTTTTTCCTAAGGGTTGTAGTAGAAATTACAATTAACTTAAAACAATCTAGTTCACATTAATATCAACTAAAGTCAATATTATACAAAAATTTGCTATAAAAGAGCTTTGTTCTATGTACTCCTGCTTTATGCTATTATTTAATCCCAAATTGTATCTTTATTCATTATAAGCTGAAAAACACAGTTTTATAATTATAGCTTTATTCAATGCCTTTTAAATCAGATAGGAGAAGAAAAAAATTACAAAAATACATTAATAATAATTTTTATATTTACCTATTGCCTTAGTCAATTCAGGCTTCTATAACAAAAATACATAGACTGAGTGGCCTAAAGAGCACACATATTTTTTTGCATAGTTCTGGAGTCTGGAAAGTCCAAGATCAAAGTACTGGCAGATCTGGTGTCTGGTAAGGACACTTTCCCTGGTTTTAAGATTACCATCTTCTCATTGTACCCTCACATGGTACAGGGCAGAGAGAGAGGAAGCAAGCTCTCTTATCTCTTCATAAGAGTATTGTTATAATAATTCTGCAGATAGATGGAACTAATAAGAGAGAGGGAAAGTGAGAGAGAAAGAGAGAGAGATGAGCAGGGATTTATTAGAGCAATTCTCTCACTCAATTATGGAGATTGAGAAGTTCCATGATAAGCTGCAAGCTAGAGAACCAGAGAAGTAAGCATTGTGGCTCAGCCTAAGTCTGAAAGCGTCAGAACCAGGGAAGCCAATGGAGTAACTCAATTGCTGGTTCAAGTTTCAGAGTCCAAAGGCTGGAGAATCTGGAGTTCTGACATCCAGAGACAGGAGAAGGGTGTCCCATTTCCAGAAGAGGGAGAAAAATTTACCTTCTGCTTTTTCGTTCCAAGCTTGCCCCCAGCCAATTGGATAGTTTCTACCCACATAGAAGGCAGATCTTCACCACTCAACCTACCAACTCAAAGGCCAATCTACTCCAGAAATACCCTCATAGATACACCTGGAGAAGCCCAATCATTCCAATCAAATGCCAAACCATCTGAGTTTCCTTTTCAGCAGAGGAGAGACAGGCTTAATGCCTACTGAAGCATTAAGAATAATTAATGTTTTACCAGCTATTTGTGTATACTTTAATCCAGTCAAGTTGACAGCCAAAATTAATGATCACAGGTACTAATACCATCCTGAGGGCCCCACCCTCACAATTTTATTACCTCCCAAAGGGCCCACCTCCAAATACCATTCCATGAGAGTATGGTTTCAACATAGAAATTTGGAGCAGAGTGTACACAAACATGTAATTCATAGCACCTATGTAGTAATCTTTCATAATAGTCCTTTTATTTCTTCCTGTGAAGTAATGTTTTTATCTATTGTCTTTTCATTACAGCCTAAGGTTTTTTTCTTTGGTATTTTCTGTAGTACAGATATGCCAGAAATGAAATCACTAAGTTTTTGTTTATCTGAGAATGTTTTATTTTCCCTTTCATTTTTGAAAAATTGATTTTCTGAATATAAACTTTTTGGTTGACTTTATTTTCTTCTTACACTTTGAATATGCTACTGCCTCCTGAACTCTGTCCTTTTGGATTAGAAGTCAGCTGTTAATCTTATTGAAGATACCTTATACCCAATGAGTCATTTTTCTCTTGCTGCTTTCTATCTTCTCTTTTTGTCTTTGCCTTTGACAGTTTGTATATGATGTGTCTAAATGTGGCTTTTTGAGTTTTTCTTACTTATAATTCACTGAATTTCTTGTATATGTAGATTGATTTTTAATCAAATTTGGGATGTATTGGTAATTATTTCTTCAAATCCTCTCTAAGCAGTCCGTGATCTTGTCCCCTCTCTCTTCACCTTCTTCTGCCAAGTCTACATTTCCTTCAGTTTTTATAAACTAAAATGTTCTTCCTATTACTGAACATTGTTTTAACTATCCTGCCTGTTTTTTTGCTCATGCTGTATCCTCGTTCTGCGACATTTTCAAACAACTTCTATTTGTTCTTCAAACTTCATCTTTACCGTAAACATTACTTTCCTCTCAAATACATTTTCACTCCACAATCTAATACAAATGTACCTCTTTTAAAGCAGTCATACCTTTCATCACAAAGTATAGTTATTTACTTGCATGTCGGATATGATCAAAATAGGCACCATTATGATGTGCTCTTTTTTTTCTTCTCCTAACAAATCCAAGTGTTACTTTGTTATCACCATTTTTAACAGATAAATCCTATTTTAACATCCCAATATAATATTTAGCCCCAGTTTTGTTTGTTCCAGAGCTCATGAGCTCAGCCACTTGGCTCTAAGATTCATGAGTACAGTAGGAGAGTTTAATGTAGATGGAGCATCTGTCTGCTGTTGTTGCTATTTGTTCATTTGTTTTAGAAATACCATACATTGGTCAATTTAAAATCATAGAACACAATGCTCTAGTGCTTTGAATATTCTAATCAATTCTAGTTGACACTTCAAAGTTGCTAATCTTCATTTTGGTGCTTCTTTTAGTGTAAGATAAAGTTTACATATATGAGCCACAGAAAGTATTTTTGTGGAAGAATAAAGACATTTATTAGGAAAGTTATTTAGAAAATTAGAGTAACCTTGGTAAGGTATTTACTTCAACATCCAAGAGACATTACATATTCAAAAGGAGGTCTTTTCTTTTTTTTTTTTTATTATACTTTAAGTTTTAGGGTACATGTGCACAATGTGCAGGTTAGTTACATACGTATACATGTGCCATGCTGGTGTGCTGCACCCATTAACTCGTCACTTAGCATTAGGTATATCTCCTAATGCTATCCCTCCCCCCCTCCCCCACCCCACAACAGTCCCCAGAGTGTGATGTTCCCCTTCCCGTGTCCATGTGTTCTCATTGTTCAATTCCCATCTATGAGTGAGAACATGCGGTGTTTGGTTTTTTGTCCTTGCGATAGTTTACTGAGAATGATGATTTCCAATTTCATCCATGTCCCTACAAAGGACATGAACTCGTCATTTTTTATGGCTGCATAGTATTCCATGGTGTATATATGCCACATTTTCTTAATCCAGTCTATCATTGTTGGACATTTGGCTTGGTTCCAAGTCTTTGCTATTGTGAATAGTGCCGCAATAAACATACGTGTGCATGTGTCTTTATAGCAGCATGATTTATAGTCCTTTGGGTATATACCCAGTAATGGGATGGCTGGGTCAAATGGTATTTCTAGTTCTAGATCCCTGAGGAATCGCCACACTGACTTCTACAAGGGCTGAACTAGTTTACAGTCCCACCAACAGTGTAAAAGTGTTCCTATTTCTCCACATCCTCTCCAGCACCTGTTGTTTCCTGACTTTTTAATGATTGCCATTTCAAATGAAACCTAGATTATTTCACTGAGATTTGGCATTAGCATTTTATCTGCTTCAACTAAATTGTAATTTGCTGTATTAGTGTATCCACTCCCCATAAGAGTAATTTCTGGAATTCATATTCATCTGTTAAAAAAGATGCCCTTGTCCTAGTACTAAAACCATAATATTAATGAGAAAAAAATTTGAGGAAATAACTTGCCTCCTATGTAGGATATCTAATTTTATGCACACTATATTTAGTGTTAGCAACCTGCTTCGGGGGTAGCGGGTACCATACTTACATGACATCCACCCAAAAAATGAAATCATGATCTATATTATTAACTATTTAAAAATAAGCAATCAGAAAAGCTGTTCTATATCTATATCTATTTCTATATTTTTGGTGAACTTTATTTTCTTGGTTTTTCCAATTCCTAATATTTCTAATAGCTTAAAGTTAGTTTTTAAAAATCATCCTCCAAATTTAAAATTCAGAAATGTATCATTATATGATTATATTAGACAAGACATAATTTCAGGAACTATGACCTACATTTTAGTTTGTGTTCACATGAAATTCTTTAGGATTGTATGAAATAAGACATCTCTACCTACTTCATATTTTAATACATATTTAAAAGTTTTTCTGACACATTTAGTAATAAAAATTAATTTATTAAATGTTTCCCAACTAGGATAAAATTTATTAACTATGTCTCATTCAAAATGTTTTAAAAATAACAGCAGAAAAAAAGAGAAAAAGATATAATTAAAGTAAGAGTAGAAATCATTGATGTAGGAAAAAAAAGTACTCAGTGGTGCATTTTAACAAATCAGTAATTTTGTTCTTTCAAAAGATTAATGAATGGTCAAACGCTTCCAAGATTTATTGCAGAAATTATGGGAATGCATATTTATTAAAAGGTTAGAAATTAAGTAGTGAATGTAAATAGAAGTTGAAAATTGTAATAAGTTCTGTTTATGTAGCAATTGAAATAAAATGAGTAGACATATATAACACGTAAGTTAAGCTAAAATCGAAGCTCAGTATATTAGCTGCATCTGAGGAAGGTAGGAAGTAAATAAAATCGTAGAGAACTACATGGCTTCGGTGTTCAGCTTTATTTTAAGTTTTATTTCTTAATCAATAAAAGAAAGTATGTAAAACAAATATGACTTAAGTAACAGTATTTGACAAACCCAGATGGTGGATACATAGCTTTTTATATGCTTAATATTTTCTCACTATAATATATTGAATTAGTTGAGTAAAGGGCTGCTGGAGGACAATAAAACTAAGGTATTACTAACAAAGAAAATTCCTTTAGTTCATGATTTTAAAAAATAACAGTTGCTAGTTTTTCTTTAAAAATTATAGCTTTATGTTCCCATTTGACCATTTGAATTTAATTTAGCGACAGATCCACAGTGTATGACAGATTGCTTGGAAGTGATGAATGATATACTTTCTCACATTTGTATTGTAGTTGAATGCAAAAAACTGTCAGTGGAACAATTTCTGCTATTTAAATTTTATTTTTTTCTTATTATTTAAATTTCCTTTAGCAAAATAAAGGTCATTACCTTTTAAACCCAAAGAAAATAACATAAAATATTTTAGGGGCCTGTTGTTTAATATTTTAAAAATTGATTTATTTTTTAAACATTGTAATCTAATAGCTATGTTTGCAATTGATGCTTTTAACATACTCTTGGGTTACCATGGATTGTTTATGAAATAGAGCCACTATGAACTGTTTAAACTTTAATTAACAGAACAAAAACCATGTTACAGTAATGCTCCCTTACTCATGCTTGTGTTCTCTGTAGTTTCAGTTACCCACAGTCATTGGCAGTCTGAAAATATTAAATGGAAAATTTCAGAAATAAACAATTGATAAGTTTTAAATTATGTACCACTCTGAGTAGCTTGATAAAATCTCACACCTACCTGCTCAGTCCTGCCCAGGATATGAATCATCCCTTTGTCCAGCATGTCTACGCAGCATGTGCTACTTGCCCAATAGCCACTTAGGAGTCATCTCAGTTATCAGATAGAAAAGCATAGTTTATACAAAATTTGGTGTTACCTATGGTTTTGGATATCAACTGGGGGTCTTGATACATATCCCTCATGGATAAGGGGGGACTACTGTATTTTCGGAAAAGAATAAATATGACTAAGTATGATGTAAAATGCGATATTTTGTTCAAATGAGAGGCAAAAAGCAAAAAATCTTTAACTAATAGTGTTATATTTAAACACAGAGTAAGATAAAATGCAAAAAGACTTTATACTGAGGCTCCTAGGAGCTTTGATTACAAACAGGGCATGTAAATCAGAAATCTTGGCATTCCTAAACAAGTCATACAGTGAGTTAAGGCACTCTTATGAAAAAAAAATAGAGAAGAACAGTGGTTAATTGTATTAAATCAAGTCAATGTTATTATACTTTAAATGAGTTAAATTACTTCAGTGTTTGAAAACTAATTTATAGACTATATAAATGAGAACCATCATACTCAAATTTCGATAAGCTCAATATCATTGTGGATGTGGGCAACTGTCTTGGTCCATCTGTGCTGCTATAACAAAATACCACAGATTGAATAATTTATAAGGAATAGAAATTTATTTCTCACAGTTCTGAAGGCTGGAAAGTCCAGGATCTAGGTGACAGCATGTTTGCTGTCTGATGAGGGTCTGATCTCTGCTTTCAAGACAGTTCCTTGAAGAGCATCTTTGAGAGGAGAGGAACGCTGTGTCCTCACCTTGCAGAAAGAAGAGCAAGAGGGATGAACACTGTGAGAAGCCACTTCTATTCTTTTACTTTTTATTTTTAATAGAGATGGGGTCTTGCTCTGTTGCCCAGAGCTGAAAGTCCGTGTCATGATCATAACTCACTGCAGCCTTGAACTCTTGGGCTCAAGCAATCCTCTCACCTCAGCCTCTGGGGGAGCTGAAATTAAGGTGTGAGCCACCGTGCCTGGCTCAGAAGCCTCCTTCATAAGGGCTTTAATCTCATTCACAAGTGGAAGAGGCTTTATGACTTGATTACCTCTTAAAGGCAGGCCCCTGTTAATACCATCAAATTGGCCATTACATTTCAACATCTGAATTTTGGAGGGACACATTCTAACCATAGCAGCAACTAAGAAGCTTCTGGTGACATTGGGTGACATTGGGAATGTTTGTAAGATGACAAACATAATTTCTAAACAACCGATCTCTTACAACTGTTTATTTGTGAACTTTGTTTTGCCAAACACATAGAAAGGATTTTGTACTGACTAATCAGATAATGCACGTTGCCTATTACTGGACAGAGGGAATATGTAATGATTTCAAGAATTTCACTCTACAAAGCCTTAAAGGAACTAAAATAAGTTCCTTTCCAATTGATTTCCAATATTGATTGAAAGGACACATTAATGAGAAAAATAAACTAAGATAATGCTAATCAACTTTTTAACTCAAAAAATTTTAAATAGTTTTTTGTTTTTTGTTTTTTTTTTTTGAGATGGAGTCTTGCTCTGTTGCCCAGGCTGGAATGCAGTGGCATGATCTCAGCTCACTGCAACCTCTGCCTCCCAGGTTCAAACAATTCTCCTGCCTCAGCCTCCCGAGTAGCTGGGATTACAGGCACCTGCCACCACACCCCCATAATTTTCATATTTTTAGTAGAGGCAGGGTGTCACCATATTGGTCAGGCTGGTCTCAAACTCCAGAGCTCAGGTGATCTGCCCGCCTCGGCCTCCCAAAATGCTGGAATCACAGACATGAGCCACCACACCTGGCCTAAATAGTTATTTTAATTAAAAATTGTTCTTTACACATAACAGAATTTTTAGAAACATTCTCGTTACACTATAAAGACCAATCAAGCTTTGAAAAAATATAAAATGTTAGATCTTCAATTTCTCTTAGAAAAGTAAAAACTTCTCTCAGAAGCATTTAAAGTATTTCTTATTCATTTTTTTTTTTTTTTAATATAGAGCAGTCTCGCTCTGTGGCCTCAAGGGATCCTCCTTCCTCGGTCTCCCAAAGTACTGGGATTGTAGGCATAAGCCACCATTCCTGAGCAATTTACAGTATTTAAAGAAAGAGTTGCTCTGGCTGAAAGTTTTTCTTGGAGAGAAAAACATACCTGCTTAATGAACAACTTTGTGTAAAACATCTATGTTTCTTGCTCTTGCAGATACAAAATAATTTACTAAAAATTTTCCTGGCTCTGATGCCAGGTTTTGTGGATTTGAATCTCTTCTGCTTAGCTTATTGGGTTTTTGACCTTTGAGAAGGGGAGCAAGTTCTCTCCACCTTTGTTTTCCCATACATCAAATGAGGATAACTATTTATCAGGGGTCCACAACTCCCAGGCTGTGGACTTGTACCAGTCCACGCCCTGTTAAGAAACCGGGACACACAGCAGAATGTGAGTGGCGGGCCAGCAAGCATTACTGCCTGAGCTCCACCTCCTGTTAGATCAGCGGTGGCATTAGATTCTCACTGGAGCACAAGCCCTATTGTGAACTGCACATGCCGGGGATCTAGGTTGAGCCATCCTTATGAGAATCTAATTAATGCCTGATGATCTGAGGTGGAACAGTTTCATCCCCAAACCATCCCCCTTCCCTGGTGGAAAAATTGTCTTCCATGAAACTGAGCCCTGGTGCCAAAAAGGGGGCCGCTGCTATATATGAACACAGCAGAGGTGACTATTATAACTTTGTAATAGAACATGTGAGTGTCTATCCCTTAGGAGAAAACACTTGAGAAAAAATGAGAATAAGGTAAGCACCTCTAGGAACTGGGCAACATCACCCCTCCACATATCTGTCCCAGGATTGTCACGAAGTGCCTCCTCTGCTTCTTTTCCATGTAGCCCTTAAGCTTCTCTGCAGCTCTAGCATAACTATCCTCAGGCCAAATTTGCCATTAAACAAAACGAAGAGACAACAGAGAGACTCCAACCACTCTGAGTAGCAGGTTATTAAGTTTCATTTTCAGGGAACATCACAGGTGTTCATTAATGACACATTAAATGATGAATCTTAACATCTCTTTTAAAAATCTCATCTTTTGCTTAATTGAACATTTCTAATATGTAAAATCTTTACATAGCATACAAAAATATTTTGAGTGTGCAAATGACATATATTTTTGTCTTTGAGATTTCCCTGTGGCAGCCCCACCAGTGATCCTGTTATGTTCAATTAAATGTGGTAATGAGTATCTGACTACTGGGCTTTATGTAACTACTTTTATTACATGCTTTATTTTTACTTCTGTAATGTCTTAATAATTCAAACTATATTTTAATGCTAATTTATTCAGGTTTCTGCTGAGAATTCAAAAAATGGTGTCGATTTTATTTTATATTTATGTTCAATTTTTGCTATAATTTTAATTCAGTCACTCACATTGTAGGTTTAAATAAATTGATAAATGGAATATATTATTCCCACTGTTTATTATAACTAAAGAAACCATACATAAAAGTTTAATAAAAAGTTGTGTTAAATTAAAGAGATGTAGATGGTTGATCGTTCATGGCTAATATTATTTTAAAAACTGGTACACAGGTAATCTGGCTTTTATAAGCCTATAAAACTTCTAAATTTTGGTGAGTTTCTTTACACCACAACTTTATAATTACTAATTATAGTTACTTTATACTTGCTAATTTAAACTAATTACTATATAATAATTAGCTAACATTAAACTTTCTGTTGCTGTACTTGTCTCTTTATTGAAAAGCATTTTCAAACATATAACAAAAGTGAATTATAACCATAAAAGTTGTTATTTGTATTCACATATTATGTGAGAGTCATGGAGTTTCTTTGATGTAACACATATGTGTTTCCAACTTCAACACAAAAGCCATATATACAGAAATTAGCAGTAGTCTTGCAACATATTTTCTTCTTCCTTTTTTTTTTTTTTTTTTTTTTTGAGATGGAGTTTTGCTCTTGTCACCCAGGCTGGAGTGCAGTGGTGCAATTTCAGGTCACTGCAACCTCCGCCTGCCAGGTTCAAGCGATTCTCCTGCCTCAGCCTCCCAAGTAGCTGGGGCCACAGGCACACACCACCACGCCCGGCTAATTTTTGTATTTTTAGTAGAGATGGGGTTTCACCACGTTGGCCAGGCTGGTCTCGAACTCCTGACCTCAGGTGATCCACCTGCCTTGACCTCCCAAAGTGCTGGGATTACAGGCATGAGCCATCACGCCCGGCCCTTCTTTTATCACTTGGAAAAGAAGAAAGTTGAGGCAGTTACATTTTCTTCTAGCATGCTGACACCCTTCCTGACAAGCAGATATTTACTAACAGAGAGCCCTTGTTTATGAAATGATTTTAGCATGATGTATTTGGTCTGTTTTGGCTGCTTCTATACTACCTGCCACACAGAAATTGCAGCAATTACTATCATTTATATTAAGTTTACTCACCAGCTGTGTTTCAGATATCTTCTGTTACTTCATCAGAAGGTGCTAGGATGAACAGAAGTTTCTTTCTGTATGTGTTTTCAATCTGTGTTATCAGGATTATTGATACTACAAAGCACCTGACAAGAAAATCTCCCCCAAATTATTAATTGACAGGCTTTCACTAGCTTTAGAAGCATTCTATATTTATGAATCAATTGTTAATCAACTTATGTCCAAAGAGGCCATCACTACCATTCCTTAGTCAAGAGTTACACCCGAGTCTATATGTTTCTGTAGTGTAAAGTTTCATACAATAGTCATATTGCATAAACATGCCTTGTAGCTTTAAAAAAATCATTACTTTTGTATTCATGGACATTTACAAATAATGTGTGCAAAGACTGAAAAAATATAATTTAGTTTTATTTATTAGGGTCAAACAGAAAAGTTGTAAATCTCTGCTTTTTGTATGTTTTAATTTTTTATTTTAATCAGAATTCTTTGGACAACCATTAATATTATATTTGTATTGTTACCTTTAGTCTGTCTTATTATTGTCAACATACAATGTTTTTTTCTTGAATATATTAGAGTTAATGGCACAGGAGCATATAACACGTTTAGATGTTTTTCCTAAAATAAAATACATTCTGAGATATCAGACCTTTGACGAAAGGATTGACCATGTATATTGTGTTACCTCTAGAAGTCTGACTTAATGTAGTTCAATAAAGAAAAAGAAGAATCCCTGAACTCCAATTTCCCAAGATAATTATTGATACAAGAGGTGAAATATTACAAATTTAAAGAAGAGTAAATAGCAATGTTTTTAATATGGGCGAAAATTAGTTTCAGAAATTTAAACATGAATATAATTTTAGTGGAAATCAACTGGCAACATTAATTAATTAATGTATAATTAATATACAACCTGATACAGCCTCCCTAAGGAGAAAAATGAGTCCCTAAACCTTTAGAATTCACTGCTTCATTCTCTGACTTCACACATAGCTAAATCAACGGAAGAGGCTAAATCTACGTGTACTGAAGCAGCAATTGCTTAAGTCATCCTAGTGCCCCTGCCACCATTCTATTATAAAAGTCATGGAAACACTCCAGCATACCCACATTTTGTCAACTTCAGAAAAGACTCCTGCCCTGATAACCAAAAACTGTGTATCTCAAATATGTACATTTTTCTTTGTAATAACTTTAAAACACTGTCATCAGTTTCTTCTTGCTCCTTGACCTGAGCCCTTCCTCAGGCAGTTTGAGTTTAAAAGTGTCTGCCCTAAGTGTTACTCTTCATATTGCCAGGAAACCTGCCTTCTTCCGATCTAAAGCCTGTGTAACTGCAATTACTATTTTCTTTTCTTTTTTTCTTTTTTTAAGTCTAAGCCTTTATATTCTACGTGTTTTGACTTACCATAGTCCTCACTGCAGCAAGGACATTTAAAGTGAGATCTACTGTTTAGTTTTGAGTTCATAACATTTTTCATGGCAAGAAAAAATCTCAGCAACCCATAGCTGTAGCTTCCAATAGTGTTTATGGAAGTGCAAGCCAAGTGAGGGGTTTCTGAAAATAAGAGGTGGTTTCCATTCAGTGCCCAAACTCAATGATATTTTTCTCCTTACTTAAGATCAGTCCTCAATAAAACCACTCACCTGTACAGTTATGTTTGTGACATCTTTGACTACAACCATAGCTCGGTTTCAACAAACTTGCAGTCCTAACTTCTAGGATATGTGAGGTTTATTGATGGAGATATATTGTCAGGGCTTGTGTTAAAAAAATTGAAACTATTCAGAGAATTGCATGGATGCCACTTTATTGTTACATAATTATCAGTATGTTCCAATTAAAAGACAATTTTAATTTTGCACATTTTATTGAATGCAATGGTTAAATAAGTCATCCAGTACATTTTGTTTGCTTACTTTCAGGACTAATAGCAAAACATTCATCATTAGAAATGTTCTTTGTGAATTTAAAAATAATATACAATCTGTCCTTAAAACTTATATTGTTAATGCAGATTTTTTCTACCATTATATCTATCTTACAATGACTAACAAAACTAGAAAATTTTGGTAAGCATCGAGATGTAAATTCGAGATGGAACTAATATCTGATGGGAGGCTACCTAGGTATATATATGTGTCTGTTCATGTGAGAGATAGTCTATACGCTTGTGTGTGAATCTTAGAAATTATAGTATTTAATAGGTCTGTGATATAAACTGTTTTAGGAGTCTTCATATTACATATGAATCTATTTGGGGTATTAATGTTAATTCTTTCATATTAGAGTTCACATTAGATGCTAATAGAAATCCATTGATCTCCTTGACACCCATGAAATGATTAAGATAATAAAAGCATTACTGGAATTTGAGGGCATGATTTAGAAGTAATATTTTGCCTTACAGTTGTAATGTTAGCGTGCATAATCATTGAAACACTGGGAGCCGCATGATAATTTCTTACACGTTCAAGGACATTTTGAGTTGAGTAGTATCTATATAAGAAATCACTCACCTTATGTGAGCTATACATTTATTGTTGTAATAAAAAATGGATTTAACTCTCCTAGAAACAAGTATCTCATTTATTTATTTATTTATTTATTTATTTATTTATTTATTTATTTAAAATGGAGCCTCGCTCTGTTGCCAGGCTGGAGTGCAGTGGTGTGATCTCCGCTCACCGCAACCTTTGCCTCCCAGATTCAAGCGCTTCTCCTGCCTCAGCCTCCCAAGTAGCTGGGACGACAGGCATGCGTTACCAGGCCCAGCTATTTTTTGTATTTTTTAGTAGAGACAAGGTTTCACCATGTTGGCCAGGATGGTCTCGATCTCTTGACCTCGTGATCTCCCACCTTGGCCTCCGAAAGTGCTGGGATTACAGGCATCAGCCACCGCGCCTGGCCAGTATCTTTTATTTTTATCTTTTCTAAATATAATTGTTGTCAGTATAGTACAAGCTGAAAGTCTTTCTTTTATTTTACTTTTGGATTCTTCTGTCCTTCTTTGGATTCTTTATTGTTCTTAACTCTTTCCACTGTCTTCCCTAACTGCATGCCAACCATCAGGCAATTGTCTTTTCTGTTTTATTTCTAAAGCAGAATATATTTTGTAAAATTTCTTCATCATGTACTGTTAGTATGATGACAAACTAATTTCACATTAACAAAATTCTAGCTGTCAACATTACATATTTTGTGGAGAGAAATTTAAGAAAACAATTACATATTCTTAAATTATGATAATGGAACAGGAACAAAAGGAGTTAATGTTTATTAAAAATAATTAGTGCTGACTTAAGAAGTGATCTTGATGGACCAATGTTAAAATGAGCTGTCAAAATAACAAGATATGAGGGCTACTGAATTTTCATTAATAAAATGAACATATATTAAATGGCATTTATGAAAACAATGGCTGATGATGAAGTGAGTGCTATCCTTTTTCATATCTCATTCAGGCCATCCTTGTCCAATAAGAAGGGAGCAAGAGCAGTGCTATTAGATTTAATCCATTAGAAAACAGCACTCTCCTTTTCAAAATAAGACTAGCTTTGCAATCGTTTATTGCTTGAGTTATGTGTTGAGATGAAAGAAAGAAACTGACAGTACTAAGTTAAAGAGTATGTATTCTTTATTGCATTAAGGTAACCTGTGAAATGATTTCTTGATAATGGTAAACTACCTGAACATCCAGCAAGAAGGTATTGGTTCAATAAACTATAATATATCAACTCTACAAATATATTCAATTCCTAAAAATAATTTTATAGAAGTATATTCAGTGACATAGAAATCGAATTATGTTAATTTGTATTTACGGGCTTGGTTTGATAAGTATTTTTTGGAGGTTCTTTCAATACTGCCCTGCCCTTGCCAATGTTTCATTTTTTTTTTCTTATGGACAAGCCGACTGAAAACATAGAGACTCTGGACACTGAAAAGGTTATGGTGCCCACCTCCACAGAGACTCAAATCAAACAGCACTGAAATTAGCACACAAAAAATCAACCTTTTAGTTGTGTCTTGATGATAGCTTCTATATTTTATTTAAAAATTAATATAAATATGTTAAAATATGTATTTTGTTACTACTACTTTTTACCTGGTCAGAACATATAGTGAATCAGCCTACTGGATCATAGAACATGTGAAGCAGACACTGCTTCCCATATGGAGTTAATATGAAATAGTTATATCATCATACATTAAATAAAGCAATTGATTTTAGCAATAAAATAACTGCATGTATAGATTTACATATACATATATAACCACAAATACGTATTATAAAAAGTTAACAGTGTTTAACTCGTCAAAATATTGCATAAATTTTTATTTTTGGCTAGCCTATATTTTCTAAAATGTCTATATTAATATTTATATTTTTATTAAGAAAATAACTATATGCAGAGTAAACAGAGAACACTTGATTTGCATGATATATACTTTTAGTACAAACTGTCTTCATTAATATTTCTGAATTATCAAGAATTTTTTCTTCTCTGAATTTCAAAAAAATTCAGTAGTAGCCACTGAGTAGTATGGATTCATGTGAACAACTCAAAGATTCAAGAAATCATTTTCAGGCCCCCATACTACATTCTAACAATTTAATTTAAATAAATTTATTGGTTAAAGTATTCTTAAATAAAGATTATTTCTTATCTATTCCTACTTCACATGGCAGGAGTCCTAGATATGTGTTGCTTCAATCTCCATATGATTTTGTTATCCTGCTTTACGTACTGTGCAGAAACATAAAACTTTTTATGGAAATTGATGAGTTTTTCTCATTCACCAGCAAAATAGAATGTAACCAAAAAATCAAAGCATGATGTTTAAATGAAGACTTATTTTATTCCTCTTTTTAAATTTTTTTGCCCTAAATTTACTATTTGTTAAGATAGTTTTATTTAACTTCAAACAAGAAGGTTTTCTTTTTATCTTCACATAGGTACTTAAAAACCTTGCTTCTCTCATCTACTCCTACGCCATTTGTTCTCAGACATACAAGCATAAACCAGTTCCAGCTGGTTTAACCATTTATTTTTCCTGAAATTTAAAACAGCCGAAACACCCTTACACCAGATTTTTCCAAGTGTTAGATTTGTGCCCTTTTAAAATTTTAGAAAAATCTCAATTGTGCTAATTGGAACTCTCAGTCCTCAATTATCACCTACTTGCTTTCTTTGTGTCCTTTGTGTCTAACAAATACATGCTTTGGTGCTTTTGAGATTATTAATAAGATTAGTAAGTGCTAGATAAAGCTCAAAGATCAACAGAAGTTTCTCTAGCACTTACATATTACTTACATTATAATACTACTATTAACCTCTAAGGAAAATGAATTCTAATACATTTTAATTTTGCAAAATTGATTTGGTACCATATTTTTGTCAGTATAGACAAGGATCTAACAGAAAACTGTCAAAACTGTATTGATAATGAATGCCAAGCATTATATAATGACAAGTAAGGGACAAGAAATATTTGTGGTCTCACAGATGAGCAGACCCAACAACTATGACGTATGTTAAAAATGCATGTTAGACTGTAAAAGCCACGGGAGACTCTAGACAGAGTTTAGGAGTTGAAAGACTTTACACGAACTTGTGATCCCTTCTTGAAGGTGCCATCCTGTTTAGAAGGTGGTGCGGGTGGCGGGTCCTAAATAGAGAAGCAGGAGAAGTGAAGTCATGGAGATGGGAGGAGAGCAAGACGCAAAGAAAGGGCAGGAGTAGGTTGATGTTAGGATGATAGCACAGAAGGTTAGAGAGGAAAGCCGATGATGTAAGAGCCCAGCATGAGGGATTCTGACGAGGTTTATTTCCAGATGAGCCTCCACGTGAAGTCAGACTTTAAAGAGCATGTCTACTAAACATGACTACTCTATCGACATCCTTGATTGTATGTTCCTGTTTACTAAGAGTAATAGATGTTTCACAGGAGAATTGTTATTTTTGTGAAATGAAACCTAAGTGCAAAACATTTCACTACAAATGATAAATGAGACAATCGGAGACTAAATCATCTAGCACAGAGAAGATAGAAAAAAAGCAAATCCAATTCATCCTTTTGTTTTGTAACTGACATACTGAAAGGTGACTGTGCTCGGGTAATTCTCTTCTCCTTTTGCAAAGTTTCATTATTCCTTGTTAACTTTAATATTCTTTCATTTGTGTTGTTTCTATTACATGAACAATAAATCATATATGAAACACACATACATACACCCACATACACATACCTAGTTGGTTTAGAAAATGTACAAAAATCACAAAGAGCTTTATCCTTCTCTTCTTAAAGTCTTGGCTTCTATGAAGTTTTGCTGCTTAAAATTCACAATTAGTGAATTGTATAGTTATTAATATCATTTTTAAAACTAGTTTTCATTCCAGTAAAGGAGAAAATAAAGCTAAATTCAATATTCTATATGACATCCAGAATCTAGTTTTCAAGGTGTTTGCTTTGTTATGGTCATTTCTATATAAGTTAAGTCTCATTTTATTTATTTATTTATTTATTTTTTTATTATTATACTGTAAGTTTTAGGGTAGATGTGCACAATGTGCAGGTTAGTTACATATGTATACACGTGCCATGCTGGTATGCTGCACCCATTAACTTGCCATTTAGCATTAGGTATATCTCCTAATGCTATCCCTCCCTCCTCCCCGCACCCCACAACAGTCCCCAGAGTGTGATGTTCCCCTTCCTGTGTCCATGTGTTCTCATTGTTCAATTCCCCTCTATGAGTGAGAACATGTGGTGTTTGGTTTTTTGTCCTAGCGATAGTTTACTGAGAATGATGATTTCCAATTTCATCCATGTCCCTACAAAGGACATGAACTCATCATTTTTT
This sequence comes from Pongo pygmaeus, assembly GCF_028885625.2. Taxonomy (NCBI): domain Eukaryota; kingdom Metazoa; phylum Chordata; class Mammalia; order Primates; family Hominidae; genus Pongo; species Pongo pygmaeus. The sequence continues at coordinate 185,661,297 of NC_072376.2, forward strand.
ATGGCTGCATAGTATTCCATGGTGTATATGTGCCACAGTTTCTTAATCCAGTCTATCATTGTTGGACATTTGGGTTGGTTCCAAGTCTTTGCTATTGTGAATAGTGCCGCAATAAACATAACATGTGCATGTGTCTTTATAGCAGCATGATTTATAGTCCTTTGGGTATATACCCAGTAATGGGATGGCTGGGTCAAATGGTATTTCTAGTTCTAGATCCCTGAGGAATCGCCACACTGACTTCCACAATGGTTGAACTAGTTTACAGTCCCACCAACAGTGTAAAAGTGTTCCTATTTCTCCACATCCTCTCCAGCACTTGTTGTTTCCTGACTTTTTAATGATTGCCATTCTAACTGGTGTGAGATGGTATCTCATTGTGGTTTTGATTTGCATTTCTCTGATGGCCAGTGATGATGAGCATTTTTTCATGTGTCTTTTGGCTGCATAAATGTCTTCTTTTGAGAAGTGTCTGTTCATATTTTTTGCCCACTTTTTGATGGGGTTGTTTGTTTTTTTCTTTAACCTTCTAAAGGATTTATGTCTCACCATAAAAAATTTCCCAGTCACTGCACATATTTTTAAATTAGGAAAATATAGTTCATTTCTCATTTATACTTTCTCTCTTTTTAAAAAATAACTTTGAATTCAGTGTTAACTTTCATTTTCTTCCTATAAATTTATGATCTTATTTAAGTATACACATACTATTTAGCATACGTTATCAGAGAAACTGTGCTTCTAGAAAGTTGTATCATCTCATTTGTGGCTAAATTAAATTATACTGTAGATAGGAAATGTATACTTTAGAAGCAAACCCACAGAAATTAAAATAATAATAGACACCTCAAGTTTTTATTTATTTGTGGTGGTAAAATCCAGTGAAGAATATTCTTAAGCTGTTTACTACTAGCATTATGCCTTCCCTGGCTTCTGGAGGAGGAAGAGAGGGAGAGAGAGAAAGAGGAAGAGAGGGAGAGGGGGCGAGGGAGAGTGAGAGGGGGAGAGAGAGAGAGAGAGATCTTTATTAACAGACACAGAACTCTCCTCCTAAAAGAAAGAATTTCCAGACATCAACATCTGCGTTCACCATACCTCTTACTTAGTTTAATAAAAATACTTTCTAATGATACTTCTACTTCATATGAAATATCTTCAATAAATGCTACTATTTCATTTCAGGCTGTAGGTCTCCAGGAAGGGTAAATTTTTTGTAACTCTCATTTATTTGGGAGCTTTAGGCTTTGTTCTGTACTGTGTGCCTGGCTTAGTGCAATGAGCTTAACACTGTGATGTTGTCCCTGTGATTACTAAAATGATTTTTTTCCTTATATTCTTGAAATTGAATCTATGTTCAACGGGTAGGCTCAGCATTCTCTACAGAATGATGTATAAACCTGTCATTTTAAAAGATAACATGAAGAAATCTCTCAATGAGGTCAATGACACTGCTCCCTTTCAGTAACATAATTTCTACTATTGAAATACACTTAAAGCATAATTTTAAATCCAAAGCAGTTAACTGCCATTACTGGAATGGTGAGGGATACAATTTTAAAGAGAAAAGATTACGTTTTTCTAAATGTTCTTAAATTCTTCAATAAAACACATCTGTTGCATTGAAAAGTAGTATGCCACCAGAAATAGAAAGGATTTCAAAAAGATGGTTGTTTTTTAATTGTTATAGGAAGATTTTTTGGACGAATCTTGTGAAAAAAAATCACTTCTCCTTAGCATGATAAGACTACAAATGAACACAACATCTGCCACAAAACAAAAGGAACACATTCACTAAAACTGAGCTGTTTGATCATTTTACTAGATATCAGAATATTCAAAATAAGAGAAATAGAAGTTGAGGGTGAAAAGGAACAAATTTAAAGTGTATGATTTTTACTATACAGAAAAACGAATGAATACAGATCAGCACATCTTGGAAAGTATTTCAGGTCATTGTACTTTATATTGTAGCCCAATTCTCCAACATTTAAACTTGGACATTCATTTTTTGAAATTATCTTTCTTAGGTCTAGTTCTCTAAAGGTCTTGATTAGTCCATATCTTCACATAATTTGTAGAAAGCAATAAGACAATGAAATACTACTCAAAATAGAAATTATAAAGCTAAAGTCTAGTTAGTTGTTCAAAGAAATGGCATTGTTCATTTCCCAGTGTCTGACTAGGGAACATACCTCAGAGCCAGCACAACCCAGGGTTAGGCTGATAATCAAATGAACTTTCAAACTTACCCTTTACCTCAAAGCAAAGTGCATCAGAAAACTATAGAATGGGATCTTCTTGTCCCAGCTCAATATTCACACTGATTCTGAAATTTTGGCAAAGAGTTATATAACCCATACATCTTATTCATAGCTGTTCCCTTTGAGAATGAGAAACAATTCAGATAATAAATGAGATAGAACACAGGTATATTTGGCCATACATGCCACGAAGAGAACTCATTGAACACATTTAAGAAGTTCTGAATCTTTCATGAACTAACGTATCAAATAAACTTTTTAAATAAAATAATTAATTCAGAGTTTGGCAAGGAGATAGAAGTCTTTTTCTTACGGTTAGCCAAAAATTGTCTTAAATAACTAGATTTCATTAAACTACAATAAAACTGAATGAAAATCACAAGTATGTACAATATACATCATCACTTAGTATGTCAAAAAGCATATTAACTGAAGGAGCACATATTTGCATAGACACATATACACATACATTACTTTTTTTAAGTTGCATGTATTCAAAGGAAGAAGAATTTACATTCGATTTCCAAAGCAATGGATCTTTGACTGGAAGTATTAACTCTACCATAGAATATTCTATCAGTCTATTGTAAGCCACTGAATCTTCTTTTGTTAGTTCATTTCTTCAGAAATGGTTGATACTTGTACTAGATGCCAACTATCTGGAATATAGAAATAAATTGACAGTCCCTGAATTAAAGAAGCGTACATTGTTAGAGGAGAGGCACAAAACTACCCAAAACTCATTACTCCATTGAAAATTATTTTTTAATCCACTGTCTTTTAAGGAATTAATTCTTTTACAAATTTATTGCATGCACAGCCCAGGGCTAGACTTATTATCTGGATGAACTTTCGTTTATTTCTCCTTCTCTCTCTCTCTCTGTAAGTATATATACATACCCTTAGTTTAACACAGAGAAGCATGCCCTAAATGCCTTAAAATAAGAGTTGCCAGATAAAATGAAGGATGCCTATAGTTAACTGAATGTCTTGTATTTTTATTTGCCACATCAGGCAACCTTTCTCCAAAACTCCCACCAACTACTTCCCCCAGTGATTATTACAACTCTAAAGGGTAGAGTGCCCCAGAGTCAAAACCCAATGAGAAAGGATGAACACCAGCTGACATCCTTTTTTTTGTCAGTAATAGCTGACAAATACTAAATACCTAGTGCTGAGAAACACACAAACTGAATGAAGAGCTTATTACTCTGCTTTAACCTAATTTGAATCTTACTCAATTCTCATGTGCCCTGGCTAGAAAATAATTTCATTCAAAAATAAATTTTTCATTTCCTCCTGTTATGTTTTAGCTTCTGATTTCTATCATAAGAGCCTTAAATGGTCATGGCTTGAGCTCAATGTAAAATATTCTGAACATAAATCTTGGCTTTCTTCTTTTATGATAAAAAGTGTGACCATTATGTGGCTGTTCTTATATATACAGAAATATTCAGTGTTTTAATTAGGCTTACTCTACTTTAGTGTTAAAGGAAGCAACAGGCCTGCGATTGCCTAGGCACTAATAGTACATAATATAGCCAATTGCAAACAGCAGTCTAATTTGTTGATTTCAAGTGAAGTGTAATTATATTGCTTCATTTGCTGAGCAAATCATACAAGAGTTTCTCTAAATCAGCCTGATTGTGTAATGAAGAGCTAATTACAAACAGCAGTGTTCTTGCAGTAAATGTATTGTAAGTGCTAATGCCAGGTTGGCTCCACTGTGACAATGGCTCATTAGTACATTAGCAAAAGCAACTGTGGGAAAATGCCCAAGCAGGGCTACCGGTCTCTCAGTTTCAGAAGCTGCAATGATTACATCCTTCAACATGTAATTACTAAGAAAATGGTGTTTGATTTAGGTTTTGGCAAATTTTTAAAAAGAACTAAAAGACATTTTTAGAGCAAAATGAAATGATTCGGAAAGCCTTCTTGTCAGGCTTAATTGGTGCTTCATTTCACCAGGTGTGCCCTGGAAACCGAATTTAACAAGAGGCTCTTTTAGACACTAGGCCATTCTTGGCAACTGAATTCTCACATTTCCTCATCCAAATGGAATCTATGACTTAAAAGAAATACATACTTAGATGTACTTCAACATATATACTTAATACTTATATATATAACTATATATAAATATGTATATACTTAATACTCATGTATAAATATATATACTTATTCCTATTCCTATTTATACTTGATATATACATATATATATATATATATATATATATATTTTTCTCCTTGCATTGAAGTGAGGTGAGTAAATTAAGCTCCTGCTAGATAAACAAAACAAAGGATCAGCAGCTACACATATATCCATGTTATCTCACATCCTAATGTCTAGGGTTTTTTATTCTAATGAAGTGGAAATACCTGAGCTTTGTGTCTTGAAACAGCCCCCTACTCCACACAGCTGGATTTTATAAACTAGCTTGTTCAGTTGAGCCAGTTGGTCTTAAGACGGCCCTTATGCCATTTCCCTACCTTCACCTTCAGAGTAACCAAAACTGCTCATCAATCTCTTCCTTTTATTGATTTTTTTCATCACAAAGTTTTATTTATCTGTGCTTATCCTAACATGGAGCTTTAAGATGCAGACTTTTCTAGAATCCTTAACAGTTCAGTACATTGCTTCATAAACTTTAGTAGGGCATTCATGGAAGAGCCCTCTCCCAAGGATATTGATAGTATTGTGTCTACAACTAATATATTAATTAATTTTTCAAATAAATTTCAAATATATTTTTAAGTAATGTTATTGAATATTCAGTCACTATGCCCTGAAATCTAAATCTAGTCTTACTGATCTCTAAACACTTTATTCTCTCTCCTAATAAGGAAAAATCATAAATAAGCGGACATGCAAAGTTTCAATGTAGGCTAATAGGTATAAGTATTATGTATGTATTAATAATATACATTTTATCTGTCTCTATTTATTTATTTGTTTGTTTATTTATTTATTTTGAGAAGGGGTCTTGCAGTGTTATTCAGAATGAATTCAAACTCCTGGGCTCAAGCAATTCTTCTGCCTCAGCCAAGTGGCTGGGACCACAGGCATGTGGCATTGCACTGCACAGAAATACATATATTTTAGAAATTAAAAATTAAGTCAGAAATATATTTTAGTGGATAAATTATAAAGTCAAAAATGCATATGCATGCTAACTAGAAAATTTAAATAATACATATATATATAAATGATGTTTGTATATACAAACATACTCATTGTCCCTTTTATACTGAGAACTAATGGCTTTAGTCTGTTAGCTGCACAAAAAATATTGTCTTCAAGAGAAAAAAATAAGACTATTGAACTGAATATCAGATAGCTATTCTTCTGTTCCTAAAGACCTAACCATAAAACAACTTAGTTGCCTGAGTTCTTACAACTAAGTAGTGACAGAGCGGAACTGGAGATATTTATTTTCTAATGGTCAGCCCACTTTTCTGAGTTTACTAGGCTAAATTTGTCATATATTGTGGCCTCTATCCAATTTTGTATCTTAAATTATTGCTATAATAAATATCAATACTTTTCAAATTTTACATCAAACAATATTTCTTTCATCCTTTAGATTTAAAAAGTTTATTTATATTTTTAAGTTTATTCATAGTTTCAATAATTCCAGATGAGAACCAAATATTAAATAGCTTTTGTGTCTTTAAATGTGAATTAACGTCCAGTTTATCTTGTTCTCTATCTTCTCCCAATAAATGATTACAGAAATCTTCTGATATCTATCATTATCACTTTTTTAAAATCATTTTAAATGGGTCAATTTTATTTATGATTTGTGTGTTTAAATTTTTATTATTACATTCTCTTACAGCAAAATTTATAGGGTTTCCAAGATCTTTCAGGATCATCCAAAATGCATATAATCTAATTATTCTCTTTATATTCACACTTTATCATTGCTCCATACTCTTGCTTCAAATCAATCTTTTAATTTTCATGTTTACGATTGCTTATCATATTATCCAATATGAACTTCACAGGATCGATAATCTGACTTAGGGTGTAAGCAGGAAAACCAAGTGAATGGCAGTAGGCCAATGATTAATGATTTGGTCCATGTAGAAAACAACATTTATTCAAAAATCACAGCAATGAAGTAAGCTGAACTAAGTGATAAAAAATTCATGAAGATGTAAAATTATTCAGGCATGTGACAGATTCTATGGCAACAATGCCACAAACATATTAATGACTACTATGTGCAAATGTAGCATTTCTTTCATGGGCATTACTGTCATTTCATATATCAATGCTTCACTGTTTTGATTTGTTTAGAATCTATTTGAATAACTCTTTGTAAGATATTGAACTTCATATTGGGGAAAAGGATCAATCATTGTATAATGAATTCATTTTTGGATTATGTCTACACAACAAAACAAAATGAATATTTGCTTTATTTGATGATTCAGGCACAAGGTCCATTGACTTTGTGGGCTGAATGATTACATTTGACTTTACTTAAAGTAACCATATACATCATTGAAACACATACTGGTTTTTTGTCCTATGCAGAATTAGCCTCAATAAAGAGAAAATGGAATTGAATGTTTAGCTAATTCCATACAATAGCTATGCTACTGTATAATTTATAAGCAGCGGGTAGCCTAAGAATATAATTTTTTTCTTCAAGATTAATGTGTGGAATACAAACCAAATCTTTCTTCTAGGAGTATAATTTGCCAATATATTATTTTACTGAACATTTTTAAAAGGATTATTGAAACCGTGGAAAATATATAGAAGGCCACTTTAGGAAACTCTACCTTTTTCTTGCTAATACATAAATTGTAGCCATTTGTTCTTTTTGCCACAACCTTTGGGGATTCGGGTGAAATACTTCCTTCAGAATGTTTCTTGGAATCCCTTATTTTTATTGACCCGTGAACTTGAAAGTCTATCATAAGATATTATTATGTGAGAATAGTGGAAATGTATTCCATTAAAGCAAAAACTCTATATACAGAATCCATTCGAGTGCTATCATTTGTCTTCTCTATGAATTTTCTATCTCAAATAGGAATGATTGTATGCTTAATTTGTTATTTTTATACCTATACCTGTACACATACAGATACAACCGATGGTATAGTATAGACTTGTAGAGAATGAAAAAGGCCTGTGTTTGGGATTTGAATAAGTCCCAACCTATATTAGCATATAAGCAAAATAAATTTAAAAAATATATATCTGTGTGTATACAGAAGTAGACACATTTTATCATATATTTACATATATGTGACATAAATATAAAATGTATAAAAATAAATTATATATTTGAAATAGAAGCAACTCTACACATGTACATTATTATGCCTTCCCTCTGCTGTTCTTCTCATTTTTTTTTCAGATTGTACCCTCATTGCTCAACCCAAAACCATAAACTATTTGAGGTAAATGCTAATCATTTGTTGAATTAAATTGATGCTGTTAGTAGGCGAGGAAATACTCCTCTGTTGTTGCTTTAGTAGAAACTCTGGGTGGAAGGACACGGGAGAAACCACTGCTCTGATGACTTGCTGACACTGGCTCTACTTGGCTGTTTCCACTCTTATTGTATGACTTTAAGATTTACACCAACAGTTTCTCTCATCCAGAAGTGTATTTTTACCAATAGAAATCTTCAGAAACTGAACAGTGAAATGCATCAACATGTTAAGTTCATTATTTTGAACTTTGTAGCAAATGTTAGAAATCATTTACTATACACTGTACTCTGTTCCTTAGTATTATTAAACCTTTTTAATTTAAAAGATATTGAATATTTTCAGTTCTAAAATATTTTATTAAGAGCAGAAACCTTTAAAATCGTGTTATTGCTACTTAGAAAGAAAATATTTGTAACATCTGCTATAACTAGCTTTAAAATAGGTGATTATTACCTAAAATGCCTAGTAAATTCTTTTCAAAAGTGTCTTTCAGTTGAAGACTAAATTAATGTTTAAAGCAGCCAACTGGTGATTTATATCCCAAGTAAGATATTCCAATTAACCAGCAGTTATTATTGATTCTACTAGTAACCACAATAATCAACACTTACACAAAGTTTGGTAATAGATTTTTTAGGGTCCCCATTATCAATATATAGCTCATAGGACTTAAAGTAATTAGAAATAATTATTATACTGACTAATCAAATATCAAATTTTTTGTACATGCATGCTACTACATAAAACAATAACTGGATTTTATAGATTATTAGCCTCTGTAGTGCTTTGTCTAGTATTGCCTATTAGTTGGTACTTGTTGTTAGTCTAATGAACTTACAATCACAAGACATGTAATTCTGAATTTGCATAGCTCTAATCTCATGAATATCAAAATAGAGAACTTCGGATATATAATACTAATGAGAATGTTTTAGTAAGGAAGGGTTACTATAAAATATAAAGTAGAAAAATTTTATTTGAGGTTACATTCCATCTTTCCATATACATTTCCTGATGTTGGTATTTAAAAGCTAAAACAATAATTAAAAATTTTTGGATATAATTAAATCAATTACTGTGTAGTAGCCAGACCTGCAGGCATCACCATCCTTTGTCCATTAATTCAAAGTGGCCAGGTATGACTTTTGAACCTGTATTTTAACTGAAAAGAAAGAAGTTCACATTTGTTGAGCATCTATAATGTGCTAAGCACTGTGTTAGATACTTTTTATAGACTATCTTGATTAATCAACACATCTATTCTGTGAAACAGGTAGAAACCAAGGTTTATAAATGTGACAAAAATTTATTTCTAGATTTTTCTACTTTTAAATGTTATGCTAATTATTCTAGAATACTCATAAGAATAAATCTTTATGCATTAAAAACAAACAAGATAACCACAATCACTTTCAAAATTTAAATTAAAAAATTTTTGTTATTTGAAATAGCAATACCCTGCTATTTTTATTTAATGTTAAAGAGCTTATACATATCATGAAGCTTATTTTACTATGTATTTTTTCCATAAAACTTAATTTATTTTTTGGTTGTGTTAAATATAAATAAAATTTACCATCTTAACCATATATGTACAGTTCAGCAATATTAATTACATTCACATTGTTGTGCAACAAATCTTCAGAACTCTATTAGATAATTTTTTAATTTAACACCTGAATAGAAATAAATTTAGGGAATAAAACAGGCTCTTAATCTTGGTTATTGCTCCAAAAAATATCTCTTAAAATATTATTGGTCTTTATATGAGGCAAGGAATGCCATAACACTACATTGCAGGGAGATATAGTTTGTGCCACCGGTTTTATATAGGAAATGTGACTTACTAATTAGCTAACTGCCTTAATGTCTGGGTAAGTCATGTCATCCCTTATGGTCTGCAAAGTTATTCAATGAAATAATTTTCTAACAAGAAATTATTAGAAATGTAACTGTACTTGTTTGGTCTCCTCAAAGAGGTCCCAGAAAAATAACCTAAATAAATAAATACAAATGCATCTGGTTTTTTAAGTTTACTTTGGTAGGTGTAGAAATTCAAACACCGTCAGTTAATTGTACCAGGCTTTTTTATTGGCTCTTTTATTTCTCACTTTATTTTCTGGGTTGCTTTATGATGATGTGACACATTGATTTTCCCTCCTACCCCCTCATTTCAACAAAGTCTATAGAAAATAAAATATCTTTATTGTTACATAACAGCACAGCAGGCTTCACATTTATTATGGAGCTAAATAAATGAAAGAGTGGCTTTTCATTTTAGGCAAAACTAGCCACATTTGAAGAGACCCTGGGGGTTAAAACGTCACAGATTATGTACACGCACAAAATAATTTCTGACTAAATGAAGTATACTACCCCCATATAAAAGGAAGAACTTTTTGATTTTTTTCTGAATTTTAATTGTCTTTAATATATAAACATGAGTATGTTTAGTCAGCAAACATGAATGTGTGTTTGCTGATGAAGTAGTTACATTAGGACCAAAGGGCTTTTAATGGAGTAAGAAATTGGTGAAGATTTATAAGATTTATATGACCACTATGTAATATGCTCTTGTTACAAAAAATGATACCTGCCTCTTTACTAAAAGAAAAAAAAACAAGATTAAATTAACTGGTATTGGTGATGTCATAAGTCACTAATGCAGAGTTTGAGTGGTTTAGAAATATCAGAGGAAGCTGGTAATGCAATTACTACATTAGCATGCAGTTGGAATCTGGTTTTCACCTGCAGAATAAACTCCAATGAGACATTTATTTGCCCTTGAGTAATGATAATTGTGACGAAGTTTCCCACCTGAAAAAGGCTTTCAGTGAAATTGTCTTTTCACATATTCCATGGAAGACCAGATGTTTGAAAGCAATGCTGATGGCGAAAAACTTGGCTAGCGCTTTCTAACCTTTTTCAACTCACTGAGCATGTTGAAAAAAAAAATGTACAGCACACTGGAATATACAGAAGAGGCTTTTTGTAGCTATAGGTTCCAGTTGTCCTAAGGGCTGAAGGGACAAAATCTTGGCTTAGCTGCAACCTGCCCGGGATACACCAGTATGCTATGGAAAATAGATTAAGAAAATGAATACAGCATCCATGTAAAATATACTTCTTTAGTACCTACTATGTGCCAGTTGCTTTATAGGCCCTGGGGATAAAATAGCAAGGAAATCAGACAAAAATCCCTATTTTCATGGCGCTTATATTCTGGGGGGAAAATAGAAAAGTAACAATTTAAATAAGGGAAATATAGCACATTACATGGTGATACTCTTAAGAAGAAGGAAAAAATGATTGTGATGTTAGGGTGTCAATTTTAGATCTTTCCTGCTTTCTCTTGTGGGCATTTAGTGCTATAAAATTCCCTCTACACACTGCTTTGAATGTGTCCCAGAGATTCTGGTACACTGTGTCTTTGTTCTCGTTGGTTTCAAAGAACATCTTTATTTCTGCCTTCATTTCGTTATGTACCCAGCAGTCATTCAGGAGCAGGTTGTTCAGTTTCCATGTAGTTGAGCGGTTTTGAGTGAGTTTCTTAATGCTGAGTTCTAGTTTGATTGCACTGTGGTCTGAGAGACAGTTTGTTATAATTTCTGTTCTTTTACATTTGCTGAGGAGTGCTTTACTTCCAGCTATTTGGTCAATTTTGGAATAAGTGCGGTGTGGTGCTGAGAAGAATGTATATTCTGTTGATTTGGGGTGGAGAGTTCTGTAGATGTCTATTAGGTCCGCTTGGTGCAGAGTTGAGTTCAATTCCTGGATATACTTGTTAACTTTCTGTCTGGTTGATCTGTCTAATGCTGACAGTGGGGTGTTAAAGTCTCCCATTATTATTGTGTGGGAGTCTAAGTCTCTTTGTAGGTCTCTAAGGACTTGCTTTATGAATCTGGGTGCTCCTGTATTGGGTGCACGTATTTTTAAGATAGTTAGCTCTTCTTGTTGAATTGATCCCTTTACCGTTATGTAATGTCCTTCTTTGTGTCTTTTGATCTTTGTTGGTTTAAAGTCTGTTTTATCAGACACTAGGATTGCAACCCCTGCCTTGCAGCCAAAAGACACATGAAAAAATGCTCACCATCACTGGCCATCAGAGAAATGCAAATCAAAACCACAATGAGATACCATCTCACACCAGTTAGAATGGCAATCATTAAAAAGTCAGGAAACAACAGGTGCTGGAGAGGATGTGGAGAAATAGGAACACTTTTACACTGTTGGTGGGACTGTAAACTAGTTCAATCATTGTGGAAGTCAGTGTGGCGATTCCTCAGGGATCTAGAACTAGAAATACCATTTGACCCAGCCATCCCATTACTGGGTATATACCCAAAGGACTATAAATCATGCTGCTATAAAGACACATGCACACGTATGTTTATTGCGGCACTATTCACAACAGCAAAGACTTGGAACCAACCCAAATGTCCAACAGTGATAGAATGGATTAAGAAAATGTGGCACATATACACCATGGAATACTATGCAGCCATAAAAAATGATGAGTTCATGTCCTTTGTGGGGACATGGATGAAGCTGGAAACTATCTTTCTCAGCAAACTATCTCAAGGACATAAAAAAAAAAAACACTGCATGTTCTCACTCATAGATGGGAATTGAACAATGAGAACACATGGACCCAGGAAGGGGAACATCACACACTGGGGCCTGTTGTGCGGTGGGGGAGGGGGAGGGATAGCATGAGGAGATATACCTAAAGTTAAATGACGAGTTAATGGGTGCAGCACACCAACATGGCACATGTATACATATGTAACTAACCTGCACATTGTGCACATGTACCCTAAAACTTAAAATATAATTTAAAAAAGTGAAAACATGGAATATGGTATATTATGCAGCTATAAAAAAGAATGAGTTCATGTCCTTTGCATGTACATGGATGAAGCTGGAAACCGTCATTCTCAGCAAACTAACACAGGAACAGAAAACCAAACACATGTTCTCACTCATAAATGGGACTTGAACAATGAGAACACATGGACACAGGGAGGGGGACATCGCACACCAGGGCCTGTTGGGGGGTGTGTGGCAAGGGGAGGGATAGCATTAGGACAAATACCTAACGTAGATGACGGGTTGATGGAAGCAGCAAACCACCATGGCACATGTATACCTATGTAACAAACCTGTACGTTCTGCACATGTATCTTAGAATTTAAAGCATAATAAATTTTAAAAAAGCGAAAAAAAAACTGGAAAAAATAAAACAAGGAGTGGAGCACTGGAAATATATTTTTTTTATTTATTATATATTTATTTAGTTTTAGTTTTAGTTTTTTAAAAATAGGGTCTCACTGTCACCCAAGCTAGAGTGCAGTGGCATGATCACAGCTCACTGCAGCCTCAACCTCCCAGAGCTCAGGTGATCCTCCTGCCTCAGCCTCCCAAGTGCCTAAGACTACAGATTCATGGCATCACTCTTGGTTAATTTTTCTATTTTTAATAGAGACTGATTTGCCTTGTTGACCAGGCTGATCTAGAACTTCTGGCCTCAAGCCATCCACTCGCCTTGGCCTCCCAAAGTGCTGGGATTACAGGGGTGAGCCACCACGCTGGATGGAAATATTTTAGATAATGAGATCAGGAAAGCCACTGCCTGGCATGTTCTCTTGGTTAATTGTAACGATGCTGTCTGTGGTTCTTTTATCTCATAGCACCATTTATGCCAGGAGCAGGGCTGTGTATCAGAATCAGCATTAGCAGAAACCACAGATATGCTTATAGAAGTCCAGATATATACAGACTCTTAGTTAAGACACCTTAGATAGGTTTTCTAGAGTTTAGTTTTGAAATATTTTGATAGCTAAACTTTCTTTTTCCAAATGAAATCATAGATGGGCACAATGTAAACAAAAATAATACAGCTCAGTATTAAGCAGAAAGTCCTTCATTGCTTGTGAAACATGGAAATCAATTATTTCACACCCTTATGATTCTTAGACACATCATTTAGAAAATTTATTCATTAAGATTGTTTTTAACAGCAAGTAACAAAAAATCCAACCTTATAGTCTTAAAATTATTTTGCTCATATAACAAAATCAGAAGCTAAGTGGACCAATAATGTTAAACTGATACCTCCAGATTCTCCTGTCCTCTGCCTACTGCTGACTTTCTCAGAGTCAAAAAATGACTATTACAGCTCCAGAAATAGAGCCACATTCTCAGCAGGAAGACAGAGAAGGAAGCAGCAGTGCCTGTCATTTCAAATCTTTCATCAAGAAAGAAACATTTTTCAGAAGTTCCTCCATCCCCAGCCTCAGAAGACTCCCACTTAGTTCTCATTAGCCAGAAGTGAATCACATAACTATTCATAGCTGAGTCAAACTGGCAAAGCAAAGAACAGGGAAATCCTGATTGACTTAAACAGGGTTCATCACATGGGACTGGGTTTCTGCCACCCTAAATGAAAGTAAGTTTCTGTCACTCCAAAGAAAGGAAAAAAGATACTGCATTGGCAGCTGAGAACATCTACCACAAGTAGACACTCTATAACAGATGTAGCTCCACTTTTGATTACAGCATCTTGATTTTGAAATTGCATTTACACTCTGGCAACTGATATCATAACATTGCCCTAGAGGCAATTCTAACGTAGCATAAAAATTGGGTCTAGCAATGCATAATACTTGAAAGCAATTGTTCATAAGCATATGCCATAATAACAAATATTCCCCTGTAGGTTTTCAAAATAAATGAAAAGAGATGCAGATGGATCTGTTTTACAGCCAAGTATATTTCCACATGGCAGCATGAACTGAGATTAGGCATAGGAATTAGGCTTTTATGATGACCAAAATTGTATGTGCTAGTAACTCTACTTGACATTAAAGGGTGTAATTTATCTTCTTTGTATTAGTGTTTTTTTTGCTATCTGTGAAACTGGAATAACATTCTCATCCTTGTAGAGATCGTATAGATTACTTGAAAGGGAAAAGTGCTCTCCATTTCCAAAGTGCTCAATAAATTACATGCATTAAATTGCCATAGGTTTGTTTGACACGTCAGAAAAATTTCACTGTTTTTCTTAAGATTCCCTTTCCACTTATCTTTATTTCCTGATCTTCCCCCAAATGTCTAAGAATATGAAAAGCAGGTCTTTCTTTCACTGCCTGCATAGAAGATAGACTTTATCTATATCAATTTTCTGAACTGTGAAGGAACTTTATGAGCCTGTTTGTTTGGAAACTGAATCACAGGAAAGTTCCGTATCTTTGAAAAATAATTGTTAATGTATAGGGCATGTTAAGGTGTTTATTATTTCTTATTCCATTTGTTTCCTCACAATTAATCCTAATTTCTGTTTTCTTACCTGATCACAAGGTAAGATGTATTGATATACTAGAAGCATCCAAACTAGTAGTCATAAGATA
This sequence comes from Pongo pygmaeus, assembly GCF_028885625.2. NCBI lineage: Eukaryota > Metazoa > Chordata > Mammalia > Primates > Hominidae > Pongo > Pongo pygmaeus. The sequence goes on from NC_072376.2 coordinate 185,676,424, forward strand.
TTAATTTAATAGTGGCTTATCATTGATTAGCTCTGTTAACCTTAGAAAGTCATTTAAAATCTCTGGACCTCAACTTTCTCATTTACAAAAATAAGGTGATGCTATCTTTGCTGCTTTTCGTACAGAATTACCATCATCCAAAATGTATAATTATATTTTCCAAATTCCACATATTTCCAACTTATATGTGTATACACAGGCAGATTTGATATAATTATGAAATGATTTATATCTCTAAACCTAATGTGTTCAATAAAATAAATAATATTTAGCATCCCCAGATGCTAAATATTCGCTGTAGATTTTCTTTCAATATAGAATGAAGGATAATTTGATTTGAATTTTCTATTGTATTTCATTCACACGATCGATGTGTAGGTTTATTGTCAAATATAGCACACTACTCTTAGTGGCACACTGTGGGATTCAATTTTCTGTAGATTCCTAGTTTTTAAAAACAATCGCATTTTTCAATTGCCAGTCATCAGAACCAAAGTCCTTTCCTAGAAGTTCTTGAGTCTTTGTGTCTTTGTTATCTAAAACTTAACTCCGTCACCTACTGAGGCTATCTCGAAGCTCTCAGATTTAAGTAGGAAGACTTTATTCATCATATGGTTTTATCCTGAGGCACTTTAGTCAATTGAAAGGGTTTTGTTGTTGTTGTTGTTGCTAAATTGTGTATCACAGCCTTAAACTGATTTTTATCTTGAGATGTTTTAATTAATGTGAAGGTATTATTGAGTCTTGGTCAATAAAAGGCTTTTACGATAACATCCTTTTTTTCACTTTGCATAGTCACACATTTCTGATGTCTCTATTTCTTTTCATTTAGGCTTGTTGACTGTTAAATTCTTTCTTGTAATACTCTGTCAAATATTATCAATAGCAACCTTTGCTTGCTATTAAGTTTCTATTTCCAGACTTTTCCCCAAGAAATGAACTTTCTGTCGTCAAAGTAATTACAGAAAGCATTTTGACCAAATATTTTGCTGTCAGTTTACATGGCTGAGCAACTTTCCAAAATCCAAAAGTAATTGGTTCACAACTCATGACTCAACTGCTAAGGCAATGCAATTTTGTCTAGAAATTTTATTAGAGTCTTTATCCCTGAATCAGTTTCAGTATTAGCTACACAATTAACCCCCAAATCTCAGTGGCCAGTAGCTTATCACACAGACATTCATTTCCTCTTCATATTCTATGTCCAGCACAGCCGTGTGAGGGATTCTACTCCACACAACCACTCAAAGCTCCAGTCTGAGGGAGGCTCTGCCCCTTGTGATGCCATGCAGCTCTGGATTAAGTACTCATGGCTTTTTGCCCTGAATGGTTATAAGGCTCAAATCTAACTAAAACGTACCCTGTCGAAGAAAAACGACACTCACTGAATATTCTGTGAGTACTTTTGTCTTTGCCATGTAGCAGGAGGAGCTGCAGACAAGAACCCCTCAGACACCAAGCTGTGGAAGGAAAGGGCTTTATTCATCTGGGAGCATCGGCGGACTCACGTCTCCAAAAACCGAGCTCCCTGAGTGAGCAATTCCTGTCCCTTTTAAGGGCTTACAACTCTAAGGGGGTCCGAGTGAGAGGGTCGTGATCGATTGAGCAAGCAGTGGGTACGTGACTGGGGGCTGCATGCACCAGTAATCAGAATGGAACAGAACAGGACAAGGATTTTCACAACGCTTTTCCATGCAATGTCTGGAATCTATAAATAACATAACTGGTTAGGTCAGGGGTGGATCTTTAACTACCAGGCCTGGAACGCAGCGCCAGGCTGTCTGACTACTGATTTCGTTTCTGTCTTTTCTTTAATTCCTACTTTTTCTTTGAGGCAGAAGTTGGGCATAAAACAATATGAGGGGTGGTCTCCTCCCTTAGCCACATTCACCCAAATCAGTTTGTATGAAGGTCTTGAAATGTATGGGGATACGATTCAATAAAAGCTCAAAGAATTTTTGCTTTAAAAGATTTTTAAAGAATCAGACATTTAGAGTGCCGGCTCAGAAAGCACAACATTAGACGTAGGTGAAGAAATAACCTTATTAGTGTAGGTCTCCTTAACACCTCTAGCTTAAATGGATTTTAAATCAGGAAAAGAAAATATTTCTGAATTGTCAAGGAGTAACAGTCTTCAAAACTGATTCAAAGGTAGTCTAACTTTTCAAAGAATTCCAGCTTACATCTAGACATCTGTGTCTCCTTGTCATATGTGATATGACATAAAAATAGTGCAGTAAGATATTCTTTCAATTGTGTATTTTAGAAGAGATAAACGAATACAATGACCATTACTGTACTTAATTTTTCACTCTTCATTTATCTAAATGTACATATTTGTAAATTAAGTGAGAAGCCCCCACCTTTTTCATAATAATAACTAAAATCAAGGATATTTATATGTGCCAAGCACAGTTCAATTTTGTTTTTATTGATACTTTTTATTGATATAAATAGAGGATTTTAATTCATATTAGATTTAAATATATAAAAAGTACATACAAGATTTAACTTGGAATGAACATTTTTTCCTGTAATGAATATTTTAATTAAGGTAACAAACCTTTAAAAGTAGAGATGATTATAGTAATGTAAATGTGATTTAAAAAGTAGCTGATGACACTTGAGACACAAAACATTTATTTTAAAAATGAGTCTCCTTTCACACTTAATTTCTTTTTATCATTGTCTTATTTCACAGAAATTAAAAACTTGTATAAAAACAGGGTAATTGTTTCCTACAAATTCATAAGCTTGTGTTTTATATTCTACCATAAAGGTTTCAGTCCATGGTTTATGAGCTTATAATTGTTTGCAGTCACTGATTATAATTTGATGAATAAAAATTGCTTTAGGTAATCAATCAATAGGAAAATATTATATAAATCTGACTTTTCTCATAATTGGCTTTATAGATGAAGTATGTAAAAAAGTGAGAAGCCTTAATATTGCCTAAAAACTCAGTCATTCCTGACTCTGTCTGATTCTCCTTCTGTTGCTTTATGTGTGTGTGTGTGTGTGTGAACCAATATCCTTTCATAATGAAAAAATCATTTTTTTAAATGTAGCTGTTCTTTTTGTTTCTTTCAAAGACCCACTTCACTATCCAATGAAAGCAATCTGTGGCCCTCATTCTCCAAGGGAAATTATGCACAGAATTCAAGCCTAAGACCTCAGTTGGTTGCTAGACCCTGGCTAAATATCTTTTTTCAAATAAAATTTATTATTTTGTCTGTTTACACTTGGGATAGATGATGCTTCTTCCTCCGGGAGTTCGGGACCAGCCTGGCCAACATGGCAAAACTTCGTCTCTACTAAAAATACAAAAATCAGCCGAGCATGGTGGCACATGCCTTTAATTCCAGCTACTCGGGAAGCTGAGGCAAGAGAATTGCTTGAACCTGAGAGACAGAGGTTGCAGTGAGCCAAGATTTTGCCACTGCACTCCAGCCTGGGTGGCAGAGTGAGACCTTGTCTCAAAAAATAATAATAAAAAAATTGAAATTGAAATTGAAAAAGATATTGCGATTGTTTTTCTGTCACTAGACAGTTGTTCTTGACTTTCTGTATGCTGCTTCTCCATCTTTTGGAAGAGAGTATCAAGTGGAAACTTACCATTCTGTTGTGTTTGTTTTTAGCAGTTATTTTGAATATAATGCTACAGCAATAATTAAAACCACGCCTATGCATTTGATCCATGAAAAGAAAGTTTCTCAGCACTGCTGCAGTTAAGTATGAGGTTTAGAGGGTGAAAAATTACTCAAGTTTTTTTGAGTAATTTTTGTGCCACTTTATAATACTGCTATGACTTTCAGATGTAGTCAGCAGCTTCACTCCACTGAGCATCATTAATCCTTCTGTACTGAAAATTTGCATAGTTTACAATTGTCTTACTCTTTATCTAATGTACTGGCAAACAGACAACAGTAGTTAAGACACCATAGCGAAGTTTTCACTATGCCAAATTGGGGTAGGTGATGTATTTCATTTATGGGTTCTTTTGTTGATGTTTAAAATTTTAAAAGTAAAACTTTTTTTAGGTTAAAGGTTATTTTCAAGATGTTTGCATTACATTCAGCTTCTTCTATGTTCAGCAATATGCATTTCTTACCCTCTCATTGAAGAATAGTGTACTTTTCTTCTACGTTGATGTAGGGCTTGGCCAATATAACTTGTTCTGACTGATGGAATGCTAGCAGACATAACCCAGCAGGGCCTTAAATGTATTGGGATCACATGACTTGGCTGCTGTACCTTGAATGACAACTGTATGCCCCTTTGGTCTGAGCTCCAAAACCTTCACATATGGAGCAGATCTGAACCCATCCTATAGGGGAGAACCAAGCCAAGTCAACCCACAGCCTGAGGCCGAAGGAATAGCCAAATCCAGCCTAGATCATCCAAATTACAATCAATCTGCAGGCTTATGACCAAGAGAATAAATGCTTGCTATTGTAAGTGAACACATTTTGGAGTAGTTTGTTATACAGTGTCATTGTGGCAATAGCCAACTGATAGAACATCTATTATTAGCATTCTTGCATGTTTTCATTATACTCTGATACATGGGTTTAACAAATCCATCTGTGTGACAAAGGAGGAAGATTATATCCACATTAGGATGTACACAGTACAGTGATTTCCGATTCTCAATAGCATTGTCCAGAGTCATCAACATTTTTAATTAAAGGTGATTGTTTTCATAATAACATAATCATTGAATGTCTTAAAGGATTATTAAAATTTTTAAAAAGTAGTTTTCTACAAGATTCATCAACCAATAGGGAACTTTTTTAGTTATTTGTTTTCATATCAGAAGTTTTACTATGAAATCAATTAATCAATTGTCCTTTTATCCCTTGAGAACTTTGTTGTTACTATTGTATGGATGGTGGGTTGGTATATGTATATTTGCACCTTTATAGTGTGTGTGTATGTCTGTGTATGACGTAACTTTGTAGCTAGGTATGTTCTTCAAAGACAAATGAATTTCATGAATATAGAGAATTTTTTTCAAGAAAATAACCCTAATATGTTACCTAACATCCTGTTGATTAAAGACCAGGCTTTCAAACCAGGGCAACCTAGGTCACAGTCCTGGCATGGCTCTTTCTGGCTGCCAACTTTGGTGATAATAATGTTTAGCTAATAGGTTCATTGTGAGGATAAAGTGTGATCGTGTATATGAGGCAAAGAGCAGAGTGCCTGGGGCACAGAAACTGCTTTATTAAATATGATTATTTTGGTTATAATTTATTGGATATTTGAGATTTCTTTCTTTCAAAGACATCATCTGCTTTGTACTGTCTTTGCAACATTTAATATGTTTAGCGTAGTGTGAAGCACTTGGGATGCTGATTTTTTACAATAATATAATAGTTACACAAACTTAAGCTACTGCCCATAAACGTTTCTGGAGTGACTTTCGAATTGAGGCTTTATGAAGTTAACAAAGAAGAGTTCATAGTATAAATAAAATTGCAATGAGAAGTGAGGACGACATACATTTTAATAGATGTAATTCTGTTGCACACTGTAAAGGATGTGGTGAGAGTTTTGTGTCTGTCTACCTCCTTCTCCATACATAAATTTGAGTGTGACTAAGAGACATGTCCCAGCCAGGCTACATCAACTGAGGACCTCTCTCTTGGTTCAATGTTTATTTTCTTATTTTTATGGCATGCTTTCATTGCCTCTGGCTTTTGTTTTTCTGTTTGTGTCAGCACTAACTGCACAAAAGTTTCAGAATCTCTTCAAATATCATTTATGTTGTGATTCTACTTGATTCTAGACATTTGTAAGAATTTTGTGTGAAAAAACAGAGGGATGTTAATTTTAATATGTCCTTGATTAAAGACTAAACTTTGGATATTGTACCATTATGTGCTTATTTATGGAAGTCTACTCGTCTACAGTAATCTGTTCAAAAGTGAGCCATCCATTTTACTAAATAATAGAATGGAACTCATGTAATTTTCTCTTTTTACTGAATTTTTACGGTCTAGGCCCATTGTCATGAGTGATAATTTTTCTAGCAAAAGAAAGTGACATGAATGTCATGGTAACAGGGTCATTTCAGCTTACATTGATAAGAAGATTCCCTTTCTACATAGCATTAGGGATAGTCCATGGTGTAGCACCATAGCACATATTGTGCAACTCCATAAAAAGTCCTGTATTGGGAGCAATAACTCCCAGATGTTATTTGTAATTGCTTCACAGCATAGTGAATTCTACACAAGCACCACATGGTAGTTCATGCAGCAGGAAGTTAAAGGGGAATGTGTTTTTGAAGTGATTTAGTATGAATGTAACTACATATGGAGAGTAATAGGTTACAAAGGAAATTTGGAAGAGATTGAATTAGTTGTACATCCTTCCTGGTGACATTTTCAATGAGCCTCAACATGATGGCAGCTCTGAATGTCTCATGTACACTGCATCCAAAACGGCTCAGATTAGAAGAGAAAAATGGAAAACCTTGCAATCTAAACTTTATGTAATATTTTAATTGCTCCTTAGTATATATGAGGTCAGGCAATGTTGTAACATATTGCAGCACTATTTACAACAGCAAAGACTTGGAACCAACCCAAATGCCCATCAATGATAGACTAGATAAAGAAAATGTGGCACATATACACCATGGAATACTATGCAGCCAAAAAAAAGAATGAGTTCATGTCCTTTTCAGGGACATAGATGAAGCTGAAAAGCATCATCCTCAGGAAACTAACAGGAACAGAAAACCAAACACTGCATGTTGTCACTCATAAGTGGGAGCTGAACAATGAGAACACATGGACATGGGGAGGGGAACCAGGGCCTGTCAGGGGGTTGGGGGCAAGGGGAGGGAGAGCATTAGGACAAATACCTAATGCACACTAGGCTTAAAACCTAGATGATGGTTTGACAGCAAACCACCATGGCACATATATACCTGTGTAACAAACCTGCACTTTCAGCACATGTATCCCAGAACTTAAAGTAAAATAAAATAAAATAAAATAAAGTAAAAATAAAAAATGGCAGGATATCTCTATGCCTGTCAGAGCTCTGATACTGTATAATATTGAATACATTTGCCTCTAAATTTGTTTCCTAATTTGTAAAGTGAAAATAATCATAATTTATACCACAGAAGTTAGTTAACAGATAATTAATATAAGGTAGGATAGTTCCAGACATATTGGTGCTCAGTAATTGATAGCTATAAACATTGGTGCCAGAATATGCTGTGTGCTATATGCTGGATACTTGATCACATAAATAAAATTGTATTGTTTGTATAAGTATTATAGAAAACTTTTAATGGCTAAGAGAGAAAAATAAGGGAGATAAAATAAAAAGGATGAGAAATATTTATAAATTAATTCATAATTTATAGATATAAATATATGGCAAATAATTTTGATAAATGTTTTAGAGAAAACTGTAAAATAAATTCTTTTAAAAATTACATATGTATATAAGCAATAAAACTTTAACTCTACCTAAGAAATGTTCTTTCAAAAATTCTTAAGGATGTTTCAGATAGTTCTCCATGAGGGATTAGTAATAAAATTCTGTTGAAATAAAAATGAGGAACACATTTTTTTCTTGACATTTAATCTCTAAGTAACAGCAGAGAGCTATATTGTCTCCCATGGCTCCTGAATATTTGCCCTCAGACATGCATAAAATAATTGTCATGTTTATAAATTCATTCTTTGTCATTATTTGAAAGGTATTAAATAGAGTGAAGAACTATTTTTGAGCCTTTTCTAGCTGTGTGAAAGTGTGTTTTTAATCTAATCAAAAAATTAGATGTCCTCAAATGCACTTCTTCCATTGCTGTCTACTTGTCAATTTCTAATGAAGACCAAAGAAAGTTGTTCATTATTTTTTGTCCCTATAGTTTGCAATTCCTTAGCATTTCTGAAATAGCTTTTCCCCTGCAACAGTAACAACCTCATAGCATGATGATTTATTCCTCCACTAGCTATGGCTTCATTCCTTTGATGTTTTGCAGCAAAATTTGTCAAATAGTTGTGTTTATTCTCTGTCTCCAATTTCTCTTCTGGACTTCTGTCTTGAAAATACTCGAATGAGGCCTTTGCCCTCATTGCACTTTCATCTGTTCTTGCTAAGGATACCAATGGCCTCATGTTGTCATGTTGCTAGATCCTATGGTAATTCTCAGTCTTCCCTTTGGTTGACCTATCCACAGCCTATTATTTTTATAATAACAGGTTGACCTATTATTTGACTATAAGTTTTCTTCATTTGGTTACAAGAATGTCAAACCCTCCTGATGTTCCTCCTTCTAGTTTCCTTTTCTGGTTCCTCCTACACTCTCCCACCTCTGATTGTTGAAGTGTCCCAAGACTTCGTTCTTGATATCTTTTTCTTCTGCAGCTTCACTTACTCCCTTGGTGATCTTATGTAGTCTGCTGACTTTCATGTTATCTAGATGACAGAGACTCCAAGACTTTTATCTCCAGCTCAGATCTTCTCCCAAAATCCAGACTTATATATTCAGTAACGTACTTGTCATCTCCATTTATAGGTCTAACGTATAATCCAAACTCAACATATCCAAAACTGAATTCCTGACCCTTGTTCCAAAACCTATTCTGCCACAGCCCTTCCCAGCTTGATTCATGGAAATTCCATTTTCCAGTTGCCCATGTATAAAACCTTGAACTAATCTACCTCTTCCCTCTATTGTACATTCCACATTTATTTCCAGATTAAGTGTGGAATGTACAATAGAGGGAAGAGGTGATTAGTTATAAAGTGGTAAAAACCAAATTGACTTCCTGTTGTCTACCTCTGCAAATGAAGAATACCAAAGTATAGATGTTTCTATACCTATACCTGTAGAAATCTCTATACTTTGGTATTCTACATTTATAAAGGTAGACACCAGGAAATCAGTTTGGTTTCTACCATTTTAATGCGAAATCCCATCACTTCTCGCCACCTCTACATCTCCAGTCTGGTCTGTGCTAACATCGTTCTCTGACCTGGATTATGCAATAACATTTTATCTGGTCTCTGAGATTTCACTCTTTTCTTCCTAGTCCTTTCTAGTAGCCAAAGTGGCTCTTTAAAATATGTCACATCATATCACTTCTCTGCGAAAAACCCAACAATGTCTCTGCATTTCTCACAGAACAAAAGCCAAGGTGCTTATGGTGATCCATTTGGCATTACCTAATTTGCCCCCCTTTTTTTATTAACTGCCTGACCTAATCTCTGACAACTCTTCCCCTCATTTCTGCCTCAATCAGTACACTGGTACCTTCCTTATCCTTGAACCTGCCAAGTGCATTCCTGATTTACAGAAGTGACTGTTCCATCTATCTGGAAGCCTCTTCTCCTAAATATTCTGATAACTAATATTTTCACCTCCTCAAAAGCCTACCTTGACTACATTATTTAAATTTGCATCCTGAAATACAACATCACCCTCCACTTATGTTTTAATAATATTTATCATTGCCTAATATATCATGTATTTACTTACTTATAATTTTTTCTCTACTTTCCTGCTAGAATATAAGCTCTAAAAGGGTAAACATCTCTGTCTATTTTATTCACTCATGTATACTAAATGCTTAGAACCATGCATAGTACATAGTAACCACTCAAGAAATGTTTGTTAAATGAACGAATTAGGTACAGTAAGGGATAGTTTGATTTAATGGAAACCACTCTCTCTTACAATTATAAAAAGCAAAGCAAAACTATAGTAAGCAAGATACTGTATATCCGTATCTTGATATAGAGCATTGAAGCATTGAAGGCAAGTTACTTACATGCCTCAGCTTTGTTGAGATACAATTAATGTACAAAAACTATACATATCTAATGTATACAAAAAAAGATTTTGTAGGTGATGGAGATGTTAATTACCTTGATTGTGGTGATAGTATCATGAGTGTATATATATATATGTGTCCAAACTCACCAAATTGAATACTTTTGATTTTTGACTTCAGCACTAATGCTGTGCACCACATACTAAGAACATTCAACTATGCACTGAATTTTAACTTAAAAATTTTTTGCTTTTGTTATTTTTTAAATTGTATTTATTTTTCCCCTTTTCTATGGTGCTGATAACTTTGCAATTATTTTGAATATTTTACATATCATGAGACTTTCTTTCATAACCTTAGTTTTTGACAAATGGATTGATCGATGAAATTTTGTAATTTAATGGTTCTACATATTCTGCATTTCTGTATTTGCAATATTTGCAGTATTCTGCAAGTGGCCAAATTATGGCATGTTAATATACATAAATTTGTTTTTCTCTCATTACTGTAATCATTAGAGGAAGTGTTTTAGTGACGGTAAGCTAACTATTATAAAAAATAAATTAAAACTATAAAAACGATTTAAATGTAATAGAAATGTATTTCTAACTCACGTAACAACCAAGATGCCTCCGGTTCAGTGGGCGGAAGGTATGGAGATGAGCAGCTGCTCCATGCAGTTATTCATGTGCCAGGAGGATACAGACTCAAACATTTTCAGGACTCCACGGTTGTCCTGACATCAATATCCAGCTGGCAGAGAAGCAAAGAAAGGTTTTTATGGTCCACAATTGGAAGTGACATATATCATTTTAGCTCTTATTCCATTGGCTAGAACTCAGTCTCATGGCCAGGACCAAATGCAAGAGAGGCTGGAAAATGTACTCAAAGTATGTGTTCAGAAAGAAGAGATGAAAAAATAAAATTGTTTTCAATGACTAGAAACTTTAGTCATAGAAAAATATGCAAGTTTGTCATCTCAAAGCCAGATGTAGGGAATTCTAGTTTATTTCAAGCATCAAGTGTGTTAAGGAAAATAAAACTCCCAACATTATTATGGGCTTTATTGCATCAAGGTTATTTTTCTGCAGTGCTGACTTATTTGGAATGTGAATTTATGCATATACTACAGATGAAAAGTATCAAAATTCTAATATGTCCATATCTTGAAATAATGAGTACTACAGTATAGCACATATATTGGACAGAACTAGATTCTTTTCTAATAATATATGTGAACAATGCATCTTAGTTATATCTATACTAACAGAGAAACGCTATGGCACAAATCACACAAAGGTATGCAACAAATATGATATCATACTTTCCTTTCTGTAGATTGGTGGAAATCAACAAGCTGAAAAAACTAAAGTTCAACATAGTGAGTAACTTAAAAGTCATAAATTTCTTCCCACATATTTTCAGAGAAGGCATGTGCATATGTTTATTATGTTCTTGGATATGACACTAATGATGAATAAATAATCAATACTTTTTGAACTTTATGGAGAGGAATTTTATTGAATGAGTTAATATCTTACCAAACTACACACTGAGAAATGGGGAACAAAGAAAAAAATTGGCAAAACCCCTTTGAGATACTCCAAATTTTATATGTAATTTGAACAAGCATGACTGATGCTGTCTGTCACAGAATACACCTTCTCATAATAAGACCAAATAGTACCCTAGAACTCCTAGAAGTTTGTGGAATATTATAGAGAAATGAAAATTAATATGGCAAATAAGTTTAGGAATTCATGTTCTGCTTACATCAGAGACCTTATTAAGTAGTTAATTAATTAATTTTATTTTAGTAAAATAAAATTATGCCATATTTAATGTCAATAAAGAAGAAAATAAAACAATTCTACTAAGAAATAATTCTAGTATCAAACCATTCTATGCATATGTTAGATGAAAGCCTAAAAATACTCTGGAGTAGGCAAAGTTGTGGATTTTAAAAGAAACTGTGGACTTACAGAAAATGTGTAATTTGAAAATAAAGTAGCATGGTATTCTTGCTCTGATTGTCTTTTAGTTATTGAATATAATTTCCTCTGTATTTTAAATGATGATATTAAAAGGAGCATGAGGATTTTATATTTATCACATGGTGGCATGTGTTTCTAGAGAACAAATAATATCTTTTCTCTTCCTTTGGCATGATTATAATATAATAGAAAGATCAGGACTGCACTCAAAGACTGGTTCTTTAAGGGAAGGGATCATGTCTTCTTTGTCTCTATATCAGTATCTTGTACATCGTGGCTTTGTAACTTTACTAGAAATGTGATGAAGCTTCTTTGAGATATACTTAGCTATTCAATGAGGATAATAACACCACAATTAATTGTTAAAATGTCTATGAAATAACATTGGTGAATCTGTAGTCCATAGTAGAGTTTTTTTTATAACAATAAATGGTAAAACCCTGTGTTGCTCTGGCCAAGAACATTTAACAATATCACACAAGGACTATAATGGCGGCCACATGGGTGACTGGCTTTCAGCTTTCATCCGGTTTCTAAATAGTATCCCCAGCACAAAAACAGCTGAATTTTAAAATGCCATTCCATTATTATGGAGGAAAAGTAAAACATACAAAATAGAGAGGCAGGACACAGATGCATCTAAGGAAGAGAGATGCTGAACAGAACTTCAGATCCATGCAAACAGAAATAAACAAGTTAGCAATTTGTAACAAGCTGTCTGCCATTTACAAAGTACAGGAGGGAAGCATGGTTTATTTACCGATACAGCTAATGTAGAATCTGACCTTATATTGAATGTTGATTCATTACTGACATCCAGACTGGATTTTCCTCTAGTAAAAATAGCAGTGCAACTAGACTGAAGAGAAAATAGCATGGGGCAACCATAGCACAGTTAGCGGAATCTAGGTGACAAAGCAAGAGGAAGTCAGACTGGACTGGCACAGAAACATTCTTTAGCCAATTCTTATGTAAGGACTCTTGTATATATGTCTAAATACATTATCTCGTATTCTGTGGGTCAATGTGGTTATCAAAGTATCATATTTTATGTACAGCATATATGTAATTATGCATAAATTAACTGAATTATAAATTATATATCATTCATATTCTGTAGTTTAAGTCATTCAACCAAGTCTTGTTTTAACTTCATAAAATGCAAAGTTTTATAAGAGAGAGAAGAAAAAGAAGACAGAAAGGAATTAGTCTGCTTCACGCTGCTCATAAAGACATATACAAGACTGGGTAATTTATAAAGGAAAGAGGTTTAATGGACTCACAGTTCCACATGGCTGGGGAGGCCTCACAATTGTGGCAGAAGGTGAACGTGGAGCAAAGTCACGTCTTACATGGTGGCAGGCAAGAGAGTGTGTGCAGGGGAACTCTCCTTTATAAAACCATCAGATCTCATGAGAATTATTCTCTATTACGAAAACAGCATGAGAAAGACATGCCCAGATGATTCAATTACCTCCCACTGGGTCCTTACCAGGGCATGTGGGGATTATGGGAGCTATAGTATCAAGATGAGATTTGGGTGGGGACACAGGCAAACCATATCAGAAGGGAAGGAGGGAGTAAAGAAACAAAACCAAACATTTATATGTCAGACATGTTAAATTGTGCTCAATAATGTTAGGAAAAAATATTATTAAATGTAAAACAATTTATGAAGCTTTCACATGCTTTAATAATAAATAGGGACCAACAGCCTATTTTAAAAGAGATATTAATTAGGTTAAAGTCCCAGAATGAACTGGAACCATGTCACAATCATTGTTGAACCATGTCTGAACTTTTGACTGTGACACCACTGTGCATTTTGTTGATATTAAAACACCGTAACTATATTTTGAATTAAAAACAAAGATGCCATCTTAACAGATAAATATTTTTGAGAAAAGGAAGGACATGTATGCTGGTTTATTGCACATAGAAGGAAAAGATATTTTACTGTCTATCAATAAATGCAGATTCCTTTGAAAAGAGCAAAGTGAGTGTCCTCATCAAGATAATGGAGGGTAGAACTCATTTACCCTGCAGTATCTATTTGTTGTTTGGGTATTCTTTGGCAAAGACTTATTAAAGAAGTTGAGAAAGTTTGGCAGACAAATGCATTATGCTAAATTACTTAAGCATACATCATTTATGATGTGATAATTTCAGTTACCATAGATCATTAAACCAAAATTATTAGTGTGACTACTTTTAAAATATTAAAATATAAAAATGTCATTTATGTTTTCACTGTTCAGTAATAACAGTTTCCTAAATACCTTTTAGGTAGAAATAGGAGCTAATTAAGACATGAATTTTAGGTAGATAGATCTTTTTGTGACAATTAGTAACAAAATAATAAAATCAGTATATCTGAATGTGTATGAAAAACACAAAAAGTAAAATGGCATTAGGAAACTGAGAACTATTTACTTGCAGAGTCCATAAAATCTCCTTTAGATTGGGAGATTAAAATGTAAAATAAAGTATTACAATACATAGTATGATTATTATAGACTCTCTAACAAAATTGCATCCACAGATGCTTGCATTACCATCAGTCCACAACTATGTCCCACAGAAGGGCAAGCAGAGGCTAATAGCTGCCAAATCTCTTAGAGGATTATTTGTCTCATTGATCCTGAAAAATGTATATGCCATTTTGTCTCATTTCAAAATACACTTAAGTCATTTTATGTCCTTTTACCTTCACATCATGTTCTCTGTAATGCAGGCTCTGCCCTCATTTTAATTTGAAAAACTGAAACAGAGATATAGAGATAGAACCAAAGAATCAAAATTCTGCACAATTTTTTTCCAAAGTATTCTGTCATCAATGAATGAAAACTAAAGTATGTTTGTTAAAGAATCAGTAGAAATAGATCATCAGCTGTCAGATTCAGGGGTCTGACTCTGGACATTGCCTTAGTCTAAGCTGCTATAACAAAATGCCATAAAATGGATGGCTCATAAACAACAGAAACTTATTTCTCACAGTTCTGGAACATGGGAAGTCCAAGATCAAGGTGCCGGCTGATTTGGTGCCTGCTGAGATCCCACTTTCTGGTTCATAGATGGTTAAGACGTCTTCTCACTGTCTTCACCTAGTGAAAGAGGCAAACAAGTTCTTTTATAAAGGAAATAATCCTATTCATGAAGGCATGCCTTCATGACCTAATCACCTCCCCAAAGCCCCCCCTCTTTATTTTATTTTATTTTATTTTTTGCGACTAAGTCTCACACTGTCTCCCAGGCTGGTGTGCAGTGGCATGATCTCAGCTCACTGCAACCTCCACATTCCGGGTTCAAGCGATTCTCCTGCCTCAGCCTCCCAAGTAGCTGGGACTACAGGCGTGTACCACCACGCCTGGCTAATTTTTGTATTTTCAGTAGAGACAGCATTTCACTATGTTGGCCAGCCTGGTATCAAACTCCTGACCTCATGATCTGCCTGCCTCGGCCTCCCAAAGTGCTGGGATTACAAGCCTAACCTCTTAATATCCTCACCTTAAGAGTCAAAATTTTAATGCATGGATTTTGGAAGAGAGGTGCACAAAACTAGAGCATAGCAGACATATTCTAGGGTTTTACTATTACATCAGGCAATCTTTATATCAGAATCACTTGAACAGATTCTCTTGATCAGGTATACTTGACATAGAATTTCATACTGTAACCTATGCTAAGACGTAGGCTTTCATCTTAGTCTTACTTAGAAGAAGACAAGGAAGAAAACAAGAAAGGAGGAAAGAAATCCTCAACTACATTTGTAAAAGTTTGGGAATAGTATAATCTATAGTAATACACAGGAGAAATATGAAGTGTATTTGATAAAACTACATTTTTAAAATGTATGATGAAATAATAAATTGTCTATAAATATTGCAAATGGGTTAGATGGGTATCATGCATTTGCTTATCTCAGAAATTCATACCAATCACCTAACTGCTTCAAAGAGTTTTCTCAGTAACTGAGGTATTAGTGTAAAAACTAGTAGATATGATATTATTTTTATAGAATTTCTTACAACTTAATATGAATGTGATTTTCTTGATCAAATATATATGTGTGTATATATTTATATACATATATATATATCTGTTAAGTGAAACGGAGAGAAAATATTAAAGCCAGTTGACCATAAAATTTATCATTTTATGAAGCTAGTTCTTAGAACTTGACAGTGAGAAAGGAATTTGTGAATGTGTCTGATGACTCTGATACAGACTATTCTAGGTGCTAAAGACTACATATGGCATGATGTGGAGAGGGGGGTAGGAGGAAGAGAGATAGAGAGACAGAAAGAGAGAGAGAGAATTCCTTGACTACAGTGAAATGACAGATGTGGGAATTCACCTAGCAAATAATGATCTGTTGGAAAATCAGAATCCCAAAATCAAATTATAGAAATCGATCTCTAAATTTCAGAGAAGAAACAAAGTGTTTCAGTAGTGATATGATTCCCAGAAGGATAAGAAGTGGAGACTCAAGTAAATTAATTGGTTCACACGTTTTATAAGTTATAATACATGAATGTCAGCATACATTATTATCTTTAAAGTTTGGTAATGTGGAAAACAAGTATCTTTAAAAAGAATAGGAGACATAATGAGATCGTATCTCTACCAAAAATTAAAAAAAATAAATAAATTAGCTTGGCTTGGTGGTACACTCCTATAGTACCAGCTACTTGGGAGGCTGAGGCCAGAGGTTTGCTTGAACCCAGGAGTTTGAGGCTGCAGTGAGCTATGATCTCACCACTGCCCTCCAGCTTGGGTGACATAGTGAGATCCTATCTCTTCACCACCACCACCACCACAACAGTAGCAACAAAAAATAGGGAAAATTATTTTATGAGTTGAAATAGAGAGGATTATTAAAATAGCCCTTTGTTATTCCAATTCACCTCATTAATCATAAACTACTGTAGCACAATCTTATTACAAAACAGGCGTAATTAAATACCTTTAAGGAAATGTGTGGAGAAGCATACAGGCATCATCAGTATATATTTGACTTTCTTAAAGCTATTTATAAAAACAAGTTTTCGCATTATACTTATTTTTTATTTTGTTTATGATGTGGTATATGAATTTCAAAGCTGGCAAAATAAAATTAAATTCTGCCATTAAATTGGTAAGGTTTGGTGTGTTTCTTAGTCATGCTCTATTCTACAAGTTCCTGTATGCCCCAAACAATAAGTAGATTTGAATAGATTTCCATATTCTAATTATACCAATAACTAATGAATTCAGCTATTACTTATGATGCATTCCAATCAGAAATGTCACTGATGTCAAACGTAGTGTCAGGGAAGTTTCTCTGGTATTTGAAGGTACTGACTACTCACATTAATCAAAATAATCGACTTATGTATGATGCAATTGGTTTCTGCTTTTGATGACATTGTATTTAATAATTATCTTTATGGTTTCACAAAATGGCTATTTACACCCCTTAATTAGGAAAACTATGTCAGCATATAAATATATATGCATATGTATGTGTATATTGTGTGTAATATATGTATAAGTGCCATGCAAGAATGTTAATGGAAGTATAATTGCTCTAAAAATTCAGAACAAATTGGTTCATAAGATTAATTGACCAATGTTTAGAATTTGAATACCATATTTCTAAAAATGGTCTTCCAGCTAAATGGATTCTACCATTAATTTCTGGAAGATTTCATAACATAATTTAAAATTTGTAGTATCAATACAAACATATGCTCAGAAATAACTGATTAGTGTTTTTCTTAAAAATGGAAAAGTCAGTATTTTTACTGACTGACTTTACATAATGGTAAGTTTATATTTATGCACTTGAAAAATCTCACTGTAATATTCACATATTTACATCTATGTAAAGTTGAGGTCAAGGAAATTTTCTTGCATATATTTCCTTACTTGTAATTATTATATGACACTAATCATAATTCTCTCCTGGCATGTGACCTCAGTTATCCAATAGCAGCATTCCTTTCATAGGTGTATTAAGGTAACACATAAAAGGTAGGGCTGCCATTTTACTAATAAAAGTGTGATTTTTTTAAAATAAAATAGCGCTTTCTAGCTCCACACATCATGACTGAACCAGACACTCATATTTACCTCTATCACACTGATAATAGAATTCTTGAGTCAGTAGAAATTAAGCAGAAATGAGTTTAAATCACACAATGTTGAAGCTGAAAAGACATGAAATATTATCCATTTCAACAGTTGTACTTTATGCTTGAGGAAACAGGCTCACAGGAGAGTTATATGAGTGTGGTCTAGCATGCAGAGGAAGTTGAATTAGGAGTTAGAAGAGCTGCTCTGCAGTCCCTTGCTCTGTCAGTCGTGTATACAATTTAGGAAATTTTCTTAACTATTTTGCAACTGAAGTTTTGCAACTGAAAAATCAGCAGAATAAAAAAGAATAAAGATTTTTCAGGGTCCGAAATTATATCACGCAAACCCTCTGATCACATTGAGCACAGAAACCTCATCTCAGAACTTTTCTGAGAAATTTAAATAATTTAAGATACAAATACGTCCAAATTAAGTCCCAAGGATTTACTGCAAATGGACATGACAAAATTTTGAAGAGTGACGAAATATCTAAAACTGGATTGTAGTAATGGTTGTATAACTGAGTAAATATTCTAAAAATCATCAAGATGTACACTTAAAATGAATAAATAGTTGAATTTATAGGTATGTAAATTATACCTCCATAAAGCTGTTTTTAAAATCAGAACACAAAAAAACCTTGACAAGTAAATTTGACTTAAACAAAAATCTGAACATTCTGACTGAAAACAAAATTTTTTAACAAGTTGAAGAAACTGTTAAACAGACTATCAAACAGAAGACAACACTCTGCTGGATAGCTTTACAATACTATTAATCTAACCTTTATCTTCTATTAATATTTTTCTCTAATTGTTCAAGCCAAGTAATTTCATTTTGAGTCAACAAAGACAGTATAATGACAATAGAGTTTGCTGTTCCTTGTATCTTTGTGATAAGAAAAATAATTACAAAAGAGCAAATGTCATTGTAGTTTGCGTATATAAATACAAGACAACTTTTTTGAATGTTTGAGTTATGATGTGTGTGTTTAAGAATAAAGAATCACAGATTATTTCAGGGTCACACTGTAGCAGTGTAACATCTAGGACTATCTTCAAGAATGGCTTTTCTAGACTATTTCAGTGCTTTAATTCTATTTTAAGCTTCCCTACTCCAGCTTCATTGTTCATCTGGTTGTTAAGCATGAACTTTTTTTTAATGGAAAGAAAGCTTGTTTAAAGGGTAAATTGGCAAAAGGATTAAAAGTGTGTTCATTGCCCAGTCATTTTCCACCCTCAGCACCCGCCGCCCCCCCGCCTGCTCCCACCTCATACACTTATCATGCTGTCACTCTTTGCTCCAGGGCAGTACATTTTTATATGCCCACCCAGGCAGGATTCCCTGCAGGATGGACATGGCTTATAGTGGCCTCAAAGGACCAGGGATTTGCAAAGATGATCATCTTTCCCATTCTTTAAAGGGCAGAAGCAGTAAAATTGAGTTTCAGGGCATTAGCCAATGAGATGTTAAAATATCAACTACAATGCCTCACCTGGCCTGAAACCAAGATTAAGATCTTCTTTAGTGCTCTCTCCCCATCTACTCTTCATTCCTGAAAATCCAGGCTCCCATCTGCCCCTTGTCCAGTGATTTTTTTTTCCCCACAAGCTGATGCACCCTTCCATTGGGTTATTTACTCCCAAACCCAGCAGAAGATGGAGTCCTTCCACTATTGGTTCTATTACTTTCTCTTACTCAGGAATATGATTGATTTGTGTTGTGCAAAGTAAAGTTGGCTTTGATTCAAACACATTTTTAGAAAAATTGTCCCAGTACACAGGTTTGTAACACTTTTATTTTTCTCATACCACTCCTTCCCAGCCTCACTGAGTTTACATACTCACATACATTTAATACTAAAACAGATAAGCTCTGTAATCTTCATTTTAGTTTTTAATTCTGGGACACCTTAAACAAGATTTTCTAGGATTCAACTATTAGATGATCTCTAAACTATTAATACATTATTGTTTGTAGTAAGATACTCTATACTAACTATGTATTTTAGCAAATTTTCTTACATTCTTCCATATTATTTATCATTTTATGACTAAAATATAATAATCTATTGATTATGGGGTATAGATTCTAGTTTGCTTAAGAGAGTTCTTGTATAACTTGTCTTGTTATACAAGACATATTTGGATATTCACTTTTACTCTTAGAAGTATTCCATTCTGGTCAAAAACTGATATAGTCACCTTAGTTATCTATCACCAGTTAGATGTCTCTACAAGTGAAGTATAGTTGATACATTACATTACCCTTCTCCCTTTAAGCTGAGTACTGTATATTTATGCTGTAATTAAATAGTTATTATTGACTATTACAGATTATATTTTCTGAAAGTTAAATTTGAATTCTTAAAAATCAAAATGTGTGGGTATGCTTGAAAAACTAAGCAGTAGATACAAGAAATCTAGGAATTTCTGAACATAGACATGCCTTTTTTGTAGACAATAAACTGTATTCTTTCTTTATCACTGCCTAATTAAAGAACACAGAATAACTTGCCTTCCTGTTTCAGCAGACACCTAAAGTAACACAAAGAAAACACACACATACACACACATTCTTAATACCAAGTGATGGTAATGGCAATCACAAAGAAAAAATGGCTTATTGGTCAAAATGTCTTTCTGAAATAAGAGAACCAAAGTCATATGTGATAAGTTGTATCAACTGTTTACTACATTGCATTGCACTGTTTTCCTCCATATAATTTCTGATCTTATTTCTGTGGCATCATATTCCCTAGTCTTTACTTTTCACTTCTGTATTTTTTCTTCCGAGCTCTTTGTTATTCTGTTCATCTTTTAAGCATTAAGTATTCTTATAATAGAGCTCTATAGGCAAGATCTATCTTTAGAAATACCCTTTGTAAATGTAATAAATATTTACTTTATACTTTTGCTCCTCAGTAAAAGGAGTGTAGCATTTAATTAATTACTGGGGTCCTTGGATTAGGCAACTCCTCTTTTTCCCTGACATTGTTAAAATTTCATCAATTATTATAATAGATTCCTTATTGAACTCTACCTCTACTATATCTCCACTTTATAAATCCTTGGGTTCTACTGTTATATCTGTGCACTACTTTTAAATTTGCTCTCATGCTCAAAACTCTTTGGTAGTTCTCTGTTGCCCACAAAGCACCTAGATGACTGGCTTGGGTGTCTGCTGTTGCTATTCACCAATTAAGAAAGGAAACAAGGAAAAAATAAAACCATTTCCTGGAAGGCAGATGGGGAAAGGAAGAACATGAACTTAGTTAAGGTATGCTGTCTTGAAGATGCTATAGAAAACCCAGATCGAATTTTTCAACCCTTGCAGTCCTGAAATAGGATCTGTGAGACGTTGATGAGTGGGAGTTACAGAGAAAATGGGAGAAAATCAACAAACAGTAGGGTTAAAGCTGTGGGAATGAATGAGATCATTATAGCTCCATCACATTCTATCTGAATGCTGATGAGTCTGTCTTAATACTAAAATATAAGCTCTTCGAGGAAAGGATTTTTTCCCCAGAAACTAAAATAGATCCAAGAACAAGTATCTTTCATAATTATTGTTTTCATTTTAATAAATTATATTAGTTATTGTACATGGGATATAACTAGTGGTTTTCCTTTAACCTAGAAAGAAAAGCGCACCTGAAGATGTAACTAGTAAACATCTGATTCTATTCTTCTTTAAAAGAAGTTAGAAGTAAGACTAGTATGAGCCCTTTTAAACATGTTTTGGGAAACTGGGGTATTATCTGTAAAAGTAAATTATAGTTGCACCAAGGTTTTTATCTACTCTTGACATTTGGCTTGAGGATTATCCTTCCATTCTTTCACGTGTGAAATTGAAGGTTTCCTTTTGGTTGTGTAAGAAAGTTCAATACCTTAGTATCACACTCTTTAACTAGGGCAATGAAACTGTAATCCTGCCAGTCTCCTTTCCATATCTAAAAGGTTATTAGTTTATCATGTGTTTAGTTATCCAGGGAAGTACATGACAATCTCTTTCTTATGTCTCTACAGTTAATAGTAGGTTTAAAATCATATATATAATTTTAATTTATCCATCTGTTCTAAGGCAAGCATTATGAATTAGAAGGCTGTAGCACCTCTTACCACTGCAAATACTAACTCACTAGAAAGGAACATTACAATCACCAGATGCTTTTGACGTAGTCAAAACCCTTTAATCCTCAAATCTTAAGCTCATAAGATATGAGATAAAATAGATTTTTAAAACCATTCAGTCCAAGCAGTAATGAGACACTAGAATTCCTCTTGATCATTCAGCAAAGTGTTGCCCATCTTTGCTCTGTGGTTTTCCCCAGGAGACACCTGGGGGAGAGAAACAGGTTAAGTCCCGACATCCTACTTCAGCCGCAGCAACTCCCCCTTTTTCGTAAACAGAACTTCTAAGTAAGTTTTCACTTAAACAAGTAGATCTGAAGATTAATTTGAGAAAATTGTTGAAAACCAATGCTTAAGTGAAAAACACTTAAACCATATTCAGGTGATATTCTTCCTTATAATTAGGTGGAATTTTTTCTTCTGGTTCTACCACTGATTTTACTTGACTCAAGAGGCCATAAGGAACAGCAGACTTACTCTCTCCTCTTGACAGCTTTCTGTTTTTCCACTTTGAAGTATTTCAAGAGTTGTTGTCATGTTTCCTATAATCAGATTTCAGCTTATTTTCCTCAGGCTCCTCCTTTATTCCTTCAACTAGTACTTATTTTTCTTGTGGTACAGGATATGGAACAAGGAGGGGGTGATTTTTATTTGGTGGATTTGCAGTCTAGCTGTTCTACTGTGCTTCTTCCTAGTTTTTTAAAATATGCTTTTTAAAACTTTTTTCAGTACTTTATTTCCATACAGTAAACTACACCAATCTTCACACAGCTCTATGATTTTTTGCACATATATATAAACACTTGTGAGGCCACCACCCAAATCAAGATGTAGAGCAGTTCAGTCCACCCAACGACTTCATGTGTGCCTTTCCAGTCAATATAACTCTCCATGGAATCGTTATTACGACTTATATTACCTATACTTATGCTTCTTATCTATGAGATCATACATTTGTCCCCATTTTGTCTCACCTTTTTAGCTTAACAAAATGTTTTTAAGTTTGCTCAAGGTTATTAAAGCATAGTACTTAAAACTGAACAGAAAGTTCAAGGTGAATTCTAAAACATCCACAATTATGGGTTAGCACTTTCTTTTCTCTGGGTGAGAGTTCACCCTCAAATCCTTGCAGTCATGTGACCTGAATATGTGAAATTATGCATTTGTGAGGACCATAGATATAAGATATTATGGAGTGATAGGGACCAAACTAGAGAGAAACTTTTATCTCACCCCCAAAAAGCATTCAAGGCAATTCAGAAAGGAAAGAAAAAGAAATGTGATAAATGGTTCGATGCTTCCCTTGAAAAACCAGTCTTCTTGTCCTATTAGCCAAAAATCTTGCTTAGCTTCCTCTCTTCCAGATTTTGTGCTGTTAAGAAATAGTACAGATATCTCCTCTTTTTTAGTAACCATATTATACTTTTCCTAATGTTGAAACATAAAGTCTTAAAAGAATTCGATCTCTGAATAGTATGTAATAATCCAGGAAGTCACACAGACCCTTATCTAAATTTATCCAGGCTTTCTATTTTCCATATTTCAGGATTAGTGGCATCTTATAGTACCTCCTTCTTCCTCTGCTGATTGACCTTCTGAGTCCCAGAATTTTTATTAAACACCTCTGCTTTCCATCTGCTGGTTTCAAGTGCCATTAGATGTGATAGGCATGCAAATGACAGAAAGGGTGGCAAAGCACACCTTGTTTCCCTTCCTCCTCCATTTGTTAAAAGAAACATTTTCACTCCTTTCTTCAAGAGGATATTAATCAAAAGCCCTCATATTTGCAAGTTGTGTTATCAATGGATTCTCCCACTATTTCTACTAATTGTGGTGTTCTTTGGCCATGAAGTCATTTCTTCCTTTCTTGAAATATTTTAGCTGTGATTCGTTGACAGTGCCTTTGAGAATATATCTGCTACATTTTCTGGTAATTTCAATATCTACAATAATCATCTTTATAATCCCCCTCAATGCAGTGGTCTCTCAGTCCCTTGACCTCTGTCCTCCAGATGACTGTGACCTCCACTCACCTTCAGGCAATCATATGGTCATGCTTTCAGTATAGACCTTGTCATTTTCTGTAACTGCAAACCTCATATAACCTCACTTTCATTATCCAGCTCCTACTTCTCAGCTTATTTCATATAGTACTCTCATTCCAATAATACTTGGTCCCACTACAACCTAGAATCCATCAATTCTAACATTTTTGCACAGCCCCTTATCTCCAATCATGTCCCCACTCCCATATTTCCTTGTTTAAATTCTTCAATTCATCATTATATATTATTGTTTTCATACATCCTCAACCGTTATGACCCTCCCTCAATTAATAGTATATGCCCTTGACAAAACTCTAGCATTTGTTAAATCTTACTTTTTGCTTACTCTGTACCTCTGTCAGTGCAGTTAAAAGTGACTAGAAAAAAATTCAACACCATGTTGACAGGTCTTATTTAAAATTTATGATCAGTAACCTCAAATGAGACATTAGTGTTGCCTGGAATTAGGCCATCACTCTTTCCTTCTCCTTTACCTCTACATTATACCTTCTCTTTTATCCTCATACTTCTCTACTTACCCACACTTACTTTTAGGTTATAACCTTGCTTGATAATTCTCTGAGAAAATAAAGGGGGCTCAGACAAGAATTTCTGCATGTTCCCACATCCATCCCTTACCTACATCTGCATTCATCTACTCTACCTTCTTTTCTATGCCTATGAATGAATATCCATCCTTCTAACTAGGGCAAAGCCTTCCTCTTTACCTCTCAAGGACACTACATTTGTAAATCTCTCCTCTCTCTCATTGTTATAAATATTTCCCTCCATACTGGATCATTTCTATCACTATACTAACATGCTTTTATAATTCCTAATTTTAAAAACCTTCTCTTGATAACACTTCATCCTCCAGCTACCCATTTGTCTCTCTCCTTCACACACACACACACACACACACACACTTCTCACATTCTTTCTGTTTTTCTCAACTTACCCCAATCAGGCTTTTGCTCCGATACTCCACAAAGACTGTTCATGTCAAGATCACCAGTGACCCCCCACATTATTAAATATAGTACCTAATTCTCACTCATGTCTTATTTGAACTGTAAGCAGCATTTGATACAGATTAGTCCACCATCCTAGGAACACGCTTTTCAGTTGACTTCATACACACAAACTCTACTTACATTCGTCATGACTCGCTGGTTGTTATGTCTTACTCTTTGCTGGTTCTTCTTCTTCTCCCTAAGGTTTTGCTATTGTCACTCTCCACGGCTCAGTTGTTGATCATCTTCTCTTTTCCTTTATACTTCTTTATTGGTTCCATCTAGTTGATGCTTGAAATACCATGTAAACTCAATGATTCCAAAATTTTTATGTTCAACCCTGACCACTCTCCTAAACTTCAGAATGTTTTGTCAATTATCTACACCTCCATCTGGATTTCTAATATTTATACACATTTAATATATCCAAATTCCTGAATCCCTTGTCCAAATCAATCCAAATAATCCATTTTATTTTTAGAGAAGTTTTAGGTTCACATCAATATTGAATGGAAAGTTTAGAGATTTCCCATATACCCCTTGCCCAATTGGTTTCCCCCATTATCAACGTTTCCCAACAGAGTGGAACATTTGCTAAAATTGACGAACATACATTGGCAAATCATAATCACCCGAAGTCCCTAGTTTACATTAGGGCTCACTCTTGGTGTTGTATGTTCTATGGCAGAACACTGACAACACCAAATGCTGGTAAGGATGTGGGGCAACAGGAACTCTCATTCATTGCTAGAGGAGTGCAAATGGTACAGCCACTTTGGAAGACAGTTTAGTGGTCTCTTTAAAAACTACACATACTCTTAACATATGATTCAGCTCTTGGTATTTGCCCAAAGGAGTAGAAAACTTACACTCACACAAGAATTTGCAGCTGTGATAGCAGCTTTTTTCATAGTTACCTAACCTTGGAAAAACCCAAGATGCTCTTCAGTAGGTAAATGGATAAACTACGGTACATCCAAACAATGGAATATTATTCGGTGCTAAAAAGATATGAACTACTGAGCCATGAAAAGACATGGAGGAATCTCAGATACATTTTACCAAGTAAAAGAAGCCAATCTGGAAAGGCTACATACGATATGATTCCAGCTATATGACATAATGGAAAAGGCAAAACTATGGAGATAGTAAAAAGATATATGGTTGCTGAGGGTTGGGGTATTGGGAGGGTTGACTAGGCAGAACACAGAAGATTTTTAGGGCAGTGAAAATATTCTGCATGATACTATAATGATGGGTATCTGTCATTATACATTTACAACATCAAGAGTGAACCCTAATGTAAACTCTGGAAATTGGGTGACTCTGATGTGTCAATGTAGGTTCATCAATTAAAACAAATGTACCACTCTGGTAGAACATGTTGGTAATGGAGGAGGCTATGCATGTGTAGAGGCAGGAGGTATGTGAGAAATCTCTGTACCTTCCTTCTAACTTTGCTGTGAATCTAAAACTGCTTTAAAAATAAATAAAGTCTTAAAAGTTGTTACCGATTTCTTTCTTACTGATTTATAAAAGCTTTTATATAGAAATTAGGCCTTTTATGATATAAGTATAAAATTTTTTTATCAATTTGTCTTTTCCTGTTAGCTTATTTTAATTCATTAAGTTTTATCTTTTTGTGAATTTATTAATGTATTTAATAGTTGTAGAGTGTTGAGTCATATTTAGAAATAACTTCCCATTCTAAGGTTCAAAAATATTTCCAAATTTTTTCTCATATTTTATGGTTTCTTCATTAAATTAAACATCTCTTCCAACCTAATTTGTTTTTATATAAGGTATGATGTTAGAATTCAAATTTGTTTTTGCTCCAGCTGGCTACACACATGCCAATGTCATTTATTCAACCATCCATCTATTTCACTAAAGGTACTATCTTCAATACTACCTTTACCATATCCAAATGTACACTCGTTGATATCCAAACAGTAATATTGTCCATGAGTCAGTGACATATTATTTTCATTGCTATAGTTATTATTATTTCTGTAAATCAAGAAATATTGGACAGTTAATCTTTATTATTTATAGATTCCATGTTTCCAAATTCACCTATTCTTTAAAATTTATCTGTAATTTCAATCAATACTCTATGCTTTCGTGGTCATTCACAGAATTAAGCATGCACAGAGCAGTGACCCAGCTGAGGCCCAACAAGGTGCTGCTCTGGTTTTTTCAGCTCTCATGCCTTAAGTGTTCTTTATGTAGTTTATTTAGTACCACATTTTTGCATTTTTGTGCTGTTTGCTGATGATTTTGCTGTTTCAAATGGCCTCCAAGCAGAGTGCAAAAATGCTGTCTTATATTCCTAAGCACAAAGAAGGCTGTGCTGGGCTTAATGAGAGAAAAATCCATGGTTTAGATAAATTTCGTTCAGGCATGTGTTAGAATATGATTGTCCCTAAGTTTAATGTTGGTGAATCAACAATACATACATCCAGAAAAAGAAAGAGGAAATTTGCTAATCTGTACATGAAACTACCCCAGCAAGTGCTACAGTAACGTGTATGGTGTATGAGGGAGCTAGGGAAGATTTGGAAATGTGGCTCAATTTGTAGTTTCATGAGATAAGAATTGATTTTTTAAGTGTACTTGATAGTATTATTGCAAAGCTGAAAGCCAAAGAAATTTCCAGTCACATTATCCAGCATCAGGCAAATGGTAGACCCTTCTCTGCTAGTTTTTATTACAACAAAATCCTTATATAATTAGTTATTTATAAGAAATGTATATTAAATAATGCATTTTTAAACACATATAAAACAAGGTTATGTGTTCATCAGTTGATGAAGATGTTTTGATCAAAAGGTCGCAGGATCCTAACCTTGTATTTCCCCTTGGAACATTGACTCAGTATTCACTGATTCAGTGTTGACAGCAACTTTGTAGGTCACAACTACTATGTCCCACTCTGAGTTTTCTCACTTCTCTGTTGCCTTTGGAACTGTCTCATTCTCATATTTAAGTTCTGGGATATTGCTGGTGATCATCTCGATCACCTGTATATTTGTTTCTCACTTCCTCTGGGGGGAGTGAAGCCAGCTTGCTTCTGCAGCACCATATTGAAACCAGAAGTAAGAACAATATTAATGTGAAAAGCAAGAATCATTTGTACTTAACTTTTATAAATAATGCTCAATAAGTATTTAGACTATACTTAAGGAAATAATCTGTATGTTAGATAAATTTTCTTACTTTTGTAATTCCTTACTCTTATAAGAAAAAGATTTCTTAGTCTTGTAGCCTTTAAACTCAACAAGAAAGGACAACAAGAAAATTAAATGCTCTATCTCATCAGCTTATGTCATATTCCGCTCATGCTTGCTTACTCTAAAGTGAGACTATGGTCAGAAAATGAGTCCATCCATTCAGTTACAGATATATTTCAAGGCTTTTCTGTAAGTTAAGCACTGCACTTGTTACTTGGAATACAAATATCAGTATGATGTGCTATTTGCCATTAAGATCTAGCAAAAATTATTATTTCAATTGATGGCGGGGAATTTCAAAATAACATACGTATTTTTAATGAGAGAAAAAAATACCAATAACATTAAAGAAAATAGAGATGATATCACAAGGAAGCTTTGCAAGCTATTGAGTTTTCTAATAGTACAACATGACTAAGGGGATTTTATCTATTGGTGACTTTAAAGTTCTAACTTATTTATTTACCTTTAAAAAATATTTTGGTCTTTTTCTTTCTGATTGTAAAGCGATATTATGTTCAACATGGAAACTTGTAAACATTGACAAATATGAAGGAGAGAAATCACCATTAATGATCCATATACATATATATAGATATATTTCTTTCTTTTTTTTTTTTTTTTTGAGACAGTTTCGCTCTTGTCCCCCAGGCTGGAGTGCAGTGGCACGATTTCAGCTCATTGCAACTTCCACCTCCCGGTTTCAAGCGATTCTCCTGCCTCAGCCTCCCAAGTAGATGGGATTACAGGCATGCCCCACTATGCCCAGCTAATTATTGTATTTTTAGTAGAGCGGGTTTTTACCATGTTGGCCAGGCTGGTCTTGATCTCCTGACCTCAAGTCATCCACCCACCTTGGCCTCCCAAAGTGCTGGGATTGCAGGCGTGAGCCACTGCGCCCAGCTATGATCCATATATATTAACAATTAAGTAGCTAAACTTATTTAGTACTTAATACATAAAAAATCCTGTTCTTGCTTTCTTGTATTCATCACAATACCCTAATAAAGTGGTAATATTATAGCCCCTTTTTATATATGAGAGATAGGACTGAGAACACAGGTGATATATGAAAAACAAGGTTTACTATGAAGTCCAAACAATTTTTACTTTACTACTTATGTGATATCAATAGCATCAAATGTTTTATGCTATTTTTAGTATTGGGGGAAATAATCTGGTAAAAGCTATTAAAATTTAAAAATATGTTTATCTTTCAACACAGAAAACTGAAAACCTATATATATGGGATCTTTATAAGGACACTTATTCCCTCCAAGGAAAGGTGTGGCCTGGATGTTGGGAAACTAGATAAGGACCTTGGACTTTACCCAGCAAATCCTGGAGAACCTTTAGGATGCTTTGAGGTAGTGAAGTGGCCTAGCATAATTGAATTTTAGATAAATCACCTTGGTGGCTATGTGGTAGCAGATTTTAGAGGGACAAAACCAGTTAGAAGGCTGCTTCAGTAATCGAGGCAAGAGCCAGTAAGAGACAATCAGTGAGTTCAGACAGTGGTAGTAGAGATGGTGAGAGAGAGAAAGAGATTAGTCTGGAGTATATAAACTGAAGGTTTTAAGACTAACACACTGAATTGGAGTGCTTGGGCGTAATTTGTGAAATGCTAGATGATTGACTGTTTAGGTTATGCCTTCTCAGTTCAAACCATCTTTTATGCCTTAAGTGATCTAACGGTCTACATTCTACAAAGAAGACAAACTAAGGAAAACACTGTTTGTTGGCCCCAATGTTAATGCCAGTCTAAAAATGCTCTATTTATTGTGCTACTTCGTGATTCCCTTGTTTCCAACTCTGTTGCTATCAATAATTATCTAAGGTAGGCCTGTGACTGTGGCCCTTGACATCCTGTCTAGAAATTTGAAGAAGGGCCAATGACTTTTTGTAAATTGGTTGTTTGAGAGCTGGAGTGTCTGTTTTGCAGCATGTAGTTTGAAACTTTACTAACCACATGCCATAAAACACAGATACTTCCATGCCTCAGACCTTGTTATTTCTAGGAAAGAAAAATGAGAACAGTACCTTTGATTGTAATATTTTTTCAAAAGTTGCTGTGCCATGATATGTCTCGTAGTTTCAGAAGACAAACTATTATGAAAAACATCTTGTTGAAAAAGCATGAGAAAGAAGATACTAATATGATAAGCTATTCCATAGAGTTTTCCAGTGAGCTAGAGAAATTAGGCAGCAAAATACCTCATCCAATCCTTCCACATCAGCAAATTGAATCCTTAATAGCTTCTATGTTCTTAAATCCTGAACATATTTATTAGGAGAGTTTTAGAACGAGGAAAAAAAAACTGAAGTAAGGACACCAATTACCCACCTTCCTAACCTTCATCCTTGGTCCCAAGCCAGGATATTCTCGATGTCCTAGAGTCTGAACTCAAGGCAGATGTGGCTGAGAATGCAGACATGACTGTAACTCTGTCATTAAGCTACGAATTTAGGGAAAAGCTAACAAGTTGATTAAGTCATAAAACATCATCAAAATTAGCAAGAGGCAAGCCAAAAAAGCCCCAGCCTACAACCAGGGCACTGATTCCTCAGAGAACTTTTTGTCCCAGTAGAGACATGAGAAGTTAGGACCTCCTGCTCACTGGTTTCCCCCACCCCCCACTGAATTATCAGCATCCATAACCACAGCTCATTTTAATTCTTGCATTTATGGTAAAGCTATGTCATTACAAGAAGGTTCCCATTTCCAAATAATTTAAATGATTTATCTTGCCTGGTGACTTGATGTTTATCAACTTAAAATTGAAATAATAGAAGAAAAAACTGCAGATGAGAACATTTTATCACTTTATTATTCAAAATAGTACATTCTGAACCTAAACGTGTTTAACTATCTCATGTTTTGCACTTCCCAAAAAAGATAAGTAAAATATTTTTAAAGAAACCATTGATAGGCAGACAGACAGACAGACAGACACACACACATGTACACAAAATCATTAGCATAAAACCGTCTTTGTAGAGACAAAATTAATTGAATAGTTGTAACTGAAAAGTTGGCTTTTTATTCTTTTATGGGCGTTCTATCTGAAAGATCAACTTATTAAGGAAATGCCTTTCTTTCCTAAAACAATTATGGTAGAGAGAGTTCTTTCTCTCCACCTATGTAAAATGATGATTTTTTACTGAGAGCTAATTATGTCAGTTTCTTATTCTTTCCCTAGTGAATTGTAAATTACTTGAATGTATGAGTGTGTTTTCTCTCCTCCTCCTTTGTTATTCATTGAGGAGATGGTGAATAAATTTTTTGTCAGAAAAGGTATAAAAATATAAATTAAGAAAAGAGAAGAAGAAGGCTAAATGCATGCTTAGTACTATTATTCTAATGCCTTCATTAAACCAGCAGACACTTGCTGAGTAACTGTCCTGAGCCAATACTGGGATATAAAATGAAACAAGACATTATCCCTACCCTCAAGTTCAATGTAGAAGACATTAAATAAGTCAAAATTTTAATAAGGTGTGATACATCCTATCAAAATAAAAACAAAAGCAACAGGTGTAATAATATAATAAAATCCTGAATCCTAATGTACCAAAAATTTATCCACATTTAATTGTTTGATATGCATAATCTGACTTTATCTTAATATTATCCCAAAGAAGTAGGTATTACCATCTTAATTTGATAGGAAGATAATAGATATAAGAGGCACCTTTATGACGGTCACAGAGCTTTAAGGTGGCAGAATTAGAATTTGAATCCAGATGTGTGTCTCCAAAACTAAGATTCTAAATAGAAATCTGTGCTCCTTCTGAATAATAATTTTTAAAAATACATTGAGAATACGCTTAGAAATCAGACAAGAGGCATTTTAAACTGACTAGAAAGTCACAGAATATATCATAGAGGAGGAGATTTGAACTGACCCATTCATGAAGGACTACTAGGAATTAACTAGGTGAAATGAAATGGCCACAGTGGGGTGGTTTTCTAGGCACAGTTTACAGCATATATAAAAGTTTCATCAAAAAGCCCATGATAATCTTGCAAGAAACAAGTGTTTTTTTCTGGCTTACTAGAAGGCTTTATATGACAGAGTGTGTAGGAAGCTAGAAATGAAGTCATAGGCCTTATGGACCTCACTATATGATGAGAACGATAGAGCTTCATTGTCACAAAAGTTAAAAAGTATTTAAAGCTACATAGTCTTGCTCTCTGAAGTGGAGACCAGTAACACTCATGACCTTCATCATGTCCCCTTGAGAGAAGGATAAATCCCAAGCCCAGGGAGAACCCCTAAACTTTTTGAAGATGTCTATTGTTTTGTAACTGTGGATGATATACTCTGTGCAGGTCTGAATTTCTTTGACTCCTGGATGGTTGATATCTCCAGTCCACATGCTATTATTTTTCTCAAAAATATTGCTTTGTGTGAAGTGGCATTTTCTAAATTTACTCATTCCACATATATTCCTACTTGAGGTCCTGGTAACCCAAAGATGAGTGGGACATAGTTATAAACTTGGAGGATCTTATGGTTTTGTAGAAGAGAAAGATAGGTGAAGAGATCATGACAGCAAAATGCCAAATATGCTGTAAATAGCATTATAAAAATGAAGCTGTATGACAAGTCAAATAAGTGGTTCAAAGAGCAGGAAAAGAGTCTCCAGAAGAGGCCACATTTGAGACACTATTTCACAGAAATGTTCTTTCTTTCCTCCCTGCCTGCAGTGCCTTCACTTTGGCCTCTCAGTGTTATTGCTTTATGTATCAGTCTCCCATTATATTCTGTCCTCAAAGACTAAGCTGAATCAAATGTCACTCTTCCTGGCTGTGTGGCTTTGCAATTTAAAGGGAGATATATGCATTTGTAAGTCTAATTCACCTTCACAAGTAGCCACTGCATTTGGCATCGGTTGTAGGTTCAAACTTTACTTTTCCCCATACTTACAGAAGGGGTGAAAGAGCAGTATGTATAGAAGCTTCATGTAGGTATACCTGGCTTAAAGCTAGCAGAGAAGAAGCCCATTTATTATAAAAAATATCTTCTAAAAGCATACTATGAATGTAAATGATAGTTTTATGAAGTAAATGGAGATACTAATGCATTTACGGCCAGTGTCAAGAGTTCAGTGAAAATGGCCCTATACATCGTACTGTCTTGAGTTCAGAAAGTCTCATTGTAAGTAATTTCATAGATATTTCTTTATAAAGACCAGGGAGCATATATACTGCTTAATGTGGGTCAGAGCCTACACTTCATGTAAAGTGCACACAGTATTTATTACCAAGACTAGGGTTTTAAACAAATAAGAGTTTTAGAGGGGAATGCATTTTATTTATATTAAAGGCAAACCTAGACTTAGGAATAAGTTGTCTCCCGAAAGTTCAATTGCAAGTAAGTTATTTTGAAATAAGAACATATTAACTTAGGAGATTATTATAAAGGGTGGAAATAAATAATACCCAATGTCAAGGTCAGATTTTAAAAATTGAGTTGACTTTTTTTTTTAATGTTTCTAAAACATGAATGGTAGAATATTAACTCTAGTCACTGCCTTCTTGCTGTAGTCATATGCATGGTTATATTTTCCTAGGGACAATCAGGAGTAGACCCAGTGCTACTGATTCTTCAACTCATGAAGAGATCCCTGGTTTAGCATATATGTAAGGAGATTCTGTTGGTTCTGTGAGATGCTGTGA
Organism: Pongo pygmaeus; assembly: GCF_028885625.2. Taxonomy (NCBI): domain Eukaryota; kingdom Metazoa; phylum Chordata; class Mammalia; order Primates; family Hominidae; genus Pongo; species Pongo pygmaeus. Next base: position 185,710,448 of record NC_072376.2, read on the forward strand.
GTGACAAAGTCCAGAAAATATATTTGTTATATCAAACAGCCTAGATCTTATTTCTGTGGTTTATTCATAAGCACTTTGGAATAGTGCTTCTCAGCAATCATTTTGGTGCTTATTTTCCTTGGAGTTTTGTGTCCATCTTTGGGAATATCTCTAAGATTTCTTTAGAAGTTGACCCAGGTGAGACTTCTTTAGACAGCACTCTGGCCTTCAGTGTCTTTATTCTATCATCTTTAATCAGTTTACACAATGCTCACTGATTTAGAACATTGACACATCAGAAGTTACTCATATTTATAAAGCAGGCTTATTTAAATTCTTAAAATCAGAACAAGAAAAAAGTTCCAGGAAACCAACATCCACACAGTCTACTGTCGCCTCTATTCACTATCCGGGGAATGCTAGGAAAAGTTTAGATATTATTGACAACCCTTTTTAGTCTTCTCTAAAAATAGCATTATTTTAAAACTCTGAGAAATCTAGAATCCATCTGAACTGGAATGATTTGTTTGGTCTTGGGGAGCAGACAAGAAGTTCATAACCATGAAATTATGGAGGCACATCTGGAACCTGCTTAAAAGTGGGAGTTTTTCTAATGCCTTAATTACCTCACCAGGGGCAGAAATTGTTAGGAGTGACAACCTTATAATCTTATTAACTTATCAACACTGGGAAATAAGATCTCACTTTACTAAGTAAATTCACTTTCCCTTTTAATAAGAAAATAATCTCATATTTTCCTCCTTGAATCTCTAGAACTTAGTCCCTCATCCCTCAACTAATTAACTTTACCTTTTACGGAGAATATGGATACAAGCAGAAGGAAGCCACACTATCTTCTGGCCATTGATTCCACAATCTGAATTGCACTGGGATCCAAACATTTGGGATTCTTTCTTACAATAGTAAAAATAGCCTTGCTTTTGTCCCTCCATTGGTCTTCAGATGTTGCCCCTTCTTGTATTGTGGAAGAAGTTCCCTAGAGCATTTCTCTTCTGCAACCAATACCTCTTACCTTCCTACCAGGTCGTTCCGTCCATATACTAAACATGTCTTAGACCATCTAATTAAAAGATATTTAGGTGTCCCTCCAAGTACCACCATTATAAGGTATAGACCTCACCTTCAAGGAAACATTTTCAAAGAAAATTACCAGAGTTGCTAATTACACTTTCTACCTTCCATTAACTCTCTCCAAGCAAGTTCCCATTCTCACCACCCCGCTGTAATACCTCCTTCCAGGCTACCTGTGATTTATATCTTGCCAAAGTCAATGGCCAATTTTCTATCCTTAAAAAACTTAAACTTTGAAGCTAGTTGACTGGTTGAGTTTTCCTAGATGCCAGAAATATTTTCTTCTCCAGGTTCATAAAAATCCAGTCTTTTGATTTTCTGTCTACAACACTGGCTGTTCTTTCTTAGTCTTTTTTCCGTACTTCTCTCCTATCAAACTTCTAAATAGTGTGATTCCCAGGAATTTTTTTTCTATTATCCTTTATTCTCTATGTAAGCTTCCTTCCTCCTCCCTTTTAATGACTTTAAATGCTGTGCTTACACAGATGACTCTTGAACTAATGTCTTTCACCCAGAATATTCTCCCACATTTCAGGTTTATACATCCAACTACCTCATCAGCATCTTCCTTTGGAAGTCCAGTAGGAAACTCCAACCTAGCATGGCCAAGATTAAATTACTTATTTCAACTGCCTCCCCCTGCTGAGTGCTGTGGCTCACACCTGTCATCCCAGCACTTTGGGAGGCCGAGGGGAGTGGATCACCTGAGGTTGGGAGTTCGAGACCAACCTGACCAACATGGAGAAACCCTGTCTCTACTGAAAATACAAAATTAGCCAGGTGTGGTGGTGCACACCTGTAATCCCAGCTACTTAGGAGGCTGAGGCAGGAGAATTGCTTGAACCCGGGAGGCAGAGGTTGCAGTGAGCCAAGATCATGTCGCTGCACTCCAGCCTGGGCAACAAGGGCGAAACTCCATTAAAAAAAAAAAAAAACTTCCTCCCCCTAAACTGAAACTGACTTCTTCTGTCCTAGATCTTCTTCATTACATTAAATGGAGCTATCACCCATCCAGTGGATTAGATCAAATAGTTAATAGTAATCCTTCATCTCATTCTTTTTCCCCCACTCTATGTGGTCTGTCAACAAGCCCCTTCATTTGCCATTGTCTCCACTAACATGATCCTTGCACAGGCTATTTTCATCTTTCACTGAACTGCTGTAACAGCATCACAATTTAATTCCTTTCATCTATTTTTGTCCCTTACATTTAGTTCAACATACAGAATCCAAGTGATGTATGTAAAAGCATACACCAGAATATGTCACCTCCTGCTTAAACTTTCAATGGCTTTCAGTTGTAATCAGATGAAATGATTGGCCATTGCCTGTGAGTTGGTTGTGTTCCTCACCAACCTCATTCCTTTTCTCTCCATCATCGCAGAAGGTGCCTGCCATACTGGCTTCCTTTTTGTCTTTCGAACAAACACAGCTAATTCCTGCATCAGAGATTTAACGCTTGCAGATTATCTGCCAGGAACATTCTTTGGTTGCTTCCATGTTTTGGTTCAAGTCTCAACTCAAGTGTTTTCTTCTCAGAGAAGTCTTTCCTACCTGAAATAGACTCCAGTCATTCTCTCATGTTAACCTATTTTATCTTTTACATGACACTTAGTCTCTGTACTTACTGTCTGCCTTTGCCTATGTACTTACTGTCTTTGCGTATGTACTTACTGTCTATCTTTGCCTATGATAATGTGTGCTCTGGATGTCAGGGAATCTGTTCACCACAGCATTCCCAGTGCCCAGACTCTGTTCAGTACACAGCATGCACCCTTTGAAGGTTTTTTGTAGATTCTAGAAACAGGTCTCTATTCTCTATTGACGATATTAAATTCGCAAGCAAGCATAATTTCTGGAAGGGAAAATTCTCATGGTAATTTAGCCAACACTCTATGTTCCATTTTGTGAGTCATCTAGATATTGTCTTCTGGGAAATGTACACAGAGCACTTGCTTTACATATAATACGCAAATTTACTAATCCCATTTGTTTCCTATATTTTGAATGTTACTAGGAGATATAGTGAAGAATTTGACTACGGGTTTCCCAGAGCAGTCACTAATTCAAACAAATGTTCACACATTAAATTATTTATAATAGTTCTTAGCTCTTAGCGCAAACCACAAAGACCCACTTAATCTTTATAGTTAAGACCTCAAGTCTCTTAATGGGCAGAAAGTGTTACAAAATATGGGCACTAGGAAGAGATTCTAGAGGTTGATAGTGGTAAGGATTAGAGTAGTGAGGAAGAAAAGAGGTTGGGATCTGACTTCTTCAGCTTATACAGATGCAAGATGGGTCAGGGATGCCTATAGTATTTGTTTGAGGAAGTGGTTATATATATATATATATATATCCTTAATATAATTATTATGCCTTGCAAGTAAAGTCATCAGCAACCAATTTAAAAACATGTAAGTGGGCCAGGTGCAGTGGCTCATGCCTGTCATCCCAGCACTTTGGGAGGCCAAGGCTGGAGAATTGCTTGAGGCCAGGAGTTCAAGACCAGCCTGGGAAACATGGAGAGACCCTGTCTCTATAAAAATAAAAATAAAAATAATTAGCTGTTTATGGTGGTGTGCACCTGTAGTCCTAGCTGCTCGAGAGGCTGAGGCAAAAGGGTCTTCTGAGCCCGGGAAGTTGAGGCTGCAATGAACTGTGATTGTACCACTGCACTCCAGCCTGAGTGGCAGACTGAGACTCTGTCTCAAAAAGAAATAAATAAAATTTTAAAAGTTAAATTTGTTTCCAAAAAACCCATGTAAGCATAAGCTTTTGAATTCATAGTATTCCAGAATGAAACCTGCAAACGAAATTGATAAATGAGTGATTTCCTGACATAACTGTCCATGAGTCCACAAATATAATTGAAATTCAATGCTATAGCAACTACACTAAACAGACCATGGGACGGAGTATTGAAAAGCCTTTCATTAAGACAGATGAATCTATACTTATAAAAGTGAACAAAGAAAAGACACACACACATACAGGTATATTCACTATTTATTTATATATATAAAGATAAATAAATGGTGAAGGTGCAAAACAAAACTAAAACAGCAGCAAAAGAAAAAAAAATAAGACTGGGCTGCCTTACCCCTAACAAACTGTGTTTCCAGAGATACATTACTAACCCCTCTCGACCTCGGTGCTCTGTGCTCTAAGATGTAAAGTCTGTACTATATGTTTTATAAGATCTTTATTCAAAACAGTTGTTCTGTGTTACCAAGGAGACTCTTTGGATGAATATCTTTTGTGGATAAAATCTTTCTCTATTCTTAGGATACTCAGATGAAGCTGCTCCTATGAGTTTTGAAAACAGGTGAGAATATTTCTTTAAATAACTGAAATTGTATTTTAAATATAATAACAAGCTTTGTTTTTAAAAGCTTACAACAAAACTGATTCATATCATGTACAAACTAACTACTGACTTGTAATAATTCCTGATGTGTTAGTACAAATATTTTCTCTAAGACCTTATATATGTAAATTCGTAAGCTATTGTATTCACTAAGAAGCCAAAACATTCTGGAAGAAAAAGAATATTAAGAAAAGCATTGACAGGTAAATTTTCCCCAGAAATTAAATGATTATGTAATGTTAAGATGTGAGGGCCAGGTGCGGTGGCTCACACCTGTAATCCCAAAAGTTCGGGAGGCTGAAGTGGGTGTATTACCTGAGGTCAGGAGCTGAGACCAGCCTGGCCAACATGGTGAAACCACATCTCTACTAAAAATACAAAACTACCTGGGCGTGGTGGTACACACCTGTAATCCCAGCTACTCCGGAGGCTGAGGCAGAAGAATCATTTAGAACCCAGGAGGCAGAGGTTGCAGTGAGCCGAGATCTCACCATTGCATTCCAGCCTAGGTGACAGCACAAGACTCTGTCTCAGAAAAAAAAAAAAATTTAAAAAAAAGATGTGCGATATGAAGCCATTAGCACTATCAAATCACTACATCCTATGAATGCTAATCTGCCTAATGAAGGCAAGTTTTTAGTTGGGGAACATAAAATTACCCTAATAAGAAGACAGACAATTTAAAAAAGAAATGCATGGAAAAGATCTGACTTTTCATTTTAAAAAGTATTATGCTTGAAATGCTGATTATGTTAGCTATAAATCATGCAACTAACTCTCTCCTTGAAACCATTAGGGTTTAAAGCTGATTTACTTAGAGTTGCTACTAATTACATGAGTTTTAAATGACACATCTGCAGTTGTATTAAGAGGAAACAAAAGCAGATGCACATACAACTCTGATCAACAAGGAATATTTACAGTCTACTTAATCCTTTGTCTCCTTGCTTAAATGCTTTTCACCATCTGAAATTTGTCATGAGCTGTACAAAAGGTCATCATTAAAATACAAAAAGTTCCCAGTATGTGAGGAGGAAAGTTACAGAGGATACACCGGGAGTTAAGGACTTAATAACATGTTTTATTTTTATTTCCTTTTCTGGCAAAGATGTTGAATGCATTTATCTGCTTTTTTCTTCTAATTCAACAGGCCACTGTGACACCCTTAGGAGAGAGGCAAATAAGTCCAGAGTACTAAATGACTGCAAGAAACATGACATAGACTGTTAGTTCCATCCCTGAAAACATGCCCCATTCGTAAAATAAATAAGACTGTACAACTTCATGTCCTGTAGGAAGAAATATAGTAAACAATACTATGAAGGGCTTAATCTACTTTAAGAAATATTTACTGAGAACGTCCTACAGGCAAGCATGGTGCTATGTATATCTCCACAAATTCCAGAGCCTGCCCATTAGACATTTATAATGTTTCAGTGGAGGAAAAGATAACTGTAAAATTTTATTCAAAGCCCAATGGAATGAATCCCATAAAAAAAATAGTAAGTGGCTTCAGGGAGTCAGAAAAAGATTTACTGTAGCTTGAGAATTGGGAAAACTGCCCTCATGTGTTTTCCTCTACATTTGCTGATGATCCCCCACCTCCATTCTTGGTCCTGTTCCAGTTTACTGATAAAACATAATTGAGTCAAAAAATGTATCGTCAGCTTCAGTCCCGTTGATAAAGATGGTCTTTCTTCTAAATCTAAAATCCACCCAAATCTGGATACAATGCAATAGCTTCTAGGACCCTTATGTCTCTGTTTCTCAAGTTGGTCTATTTAAAAAACAAAGTGTCGTCTTGGATCCCCATTCCAAGATGCATGAGGTACATAGATGTTTTAACAGAGGCCTTTGCACCCTTCTGGGCTCTTGCCAAATCCATTCTCAGAAACTGAATCCATCTCCTGTACTTGCAACCCACTGGGCAGAATTCTACTAGTTATGGAAAGATTAGAAATAATTGGTGCCCAAGTGCCCAACATAGAATAAACTTGTCACTGCTGTACCCTGCCACTCCATTGTTTCAACTCCTGGTATCAACAACTGTCAATCACGCCAGAGCTTTAGACTCTATATTGTACATCAACCTGGATGCTCAGGTTAGTTCCTCAGACTAGTTCAAATAGTCTCCTGTCCTGTCTGTATTCAGGCTTCCCAATGTAGCTCTCCAGCCCCATTGCTAGCTCCAAGTGACCTCACAATAAGCCAAATGAAAATAAGAAATCCTTTTCATCATGCAGGCAACATTTTTAAAAAGATTTTTTTTTCGGTGCCTGGCAAGATGGCCAACTAGGAACAGCTCCAGTCTGCAGCTCCCAGCAAGATCAATGCAGAAGGCAGGTGATTTCTGCATTTCCAACTGAGGTACCCAGCTCATCTCACTGGGACTGGTTAGACAAGGGGTCCAGCCCACAGAGGGTGAGCAGAAGCCGGGTGGGGCATTGCCTCACCCAGGAAGCTCAAGGATTTGGGGAAACTCCCCTAGCCAAGGGAAGCCATGAGGGACTGTGCTGTGAGGAACGGTGCACTCTGGCCCAGATACTACACTTTTCTGATGGTCTTAGCAACCCGCAGACCAGGAGATTCCTTGGGTGCCTACACCACCATGGCCCTGGGTTTCAAGCACAAAACTGGGCAGCCGTTTGGGCAGACACTGAGCTAGCTGCAGGAGTTTCTTTTGTCATACCTCAGTGGCACCTGGAACACCAGCAAGACAGAACCATTCACTCCCCTGGAAAGGGGGCTGAAGCCATGGAGCCAAGTGGTCTAGCTCAGCAGATCCCACCCCTATGGAGCCCAGCAAGCTAAGATCCACTGGCTTGAAATTCTCGCTGCCAGCACAGCAGCCTGAAGTGACCTAGGACACTCAAGCTTGGGTCAGGGAAGGGCGTCCACCATTACTAAGGCTTGAGTAGGTGGTTTTCCCTTCACAGTGTAAACAAAGACACTGGGAATTTTGTACTGTGCGGAGCCCACTGCGTCTTGACAAAGCCACTGTAGCCAGACTGCATCTCTAGATTCCTCCTCTCTGGGCAGGGCATGTCTGAAAGAAGGCAGCAGCCCCAGTCAGGGGCTTATAGATGAAACTCCCATCTCCCTGGGACAGAGCACCTAGGGGAAGGGACAGCTGTGGGCGCAGCTTCAGCAGACTTAAAAGTTCCCGCCTGATGGCTCTGAAGAGAGGAAAAGATCTCCCAGCACAGCGCTCAAGCTCTGCTAAGGGACAGACTGCCTACTCAAATGGGTGCCTGACCCCGGTGCCTCCTGACTGGGAGACACCTCCCAGCAGGGGTTGACAGACATCTCATACAGGAGAGCTCTGGCTGGCATCTGGCAGTTACCCCTCTGGGACAAAGCAGAGGAAGAAACAGGCAGCAATCTTTGCTGTTCTGCAGCCTCTGCTGGTGATACTCAGGTAAACAGGGTCTGGAGTGGATCTCCAGCAAACTCCAGCAGACTTGCAGCAGAGGGACCTGACTGTAAGAAGGAAAACTAACAAACAGAAAGGAATAGCATCAACATCAACAAAAAGGACATTCACACAAAAAAACCCATCCAAAGGTCACCAACATTAAAGGCCAAATGTAGATAAATCCACAAAGATGAGGAAAAAACAGTGCAAAAAGGCTGAAAATTCAAAAAACCAGAATGCCTCTTCTCCTCCGAAGGATCACAACTCCTTGCCAACAAGGAAACAAAACTGGACAGAGAATTAGTTTGATGAATTGACAGAAGTAGGCTTCAGAAGGTGGGTAATAACAAACTCCTCCAAGCTAAAGGAGCATATTCTAACCCAAAGCAAGGAAGCTAAAAACCTTGAAAAAAGGTTACAAGAATTGCTAATTAGAATAACCAGTTTAGAGAAGAACATAAATGACCTGATGGAGCCGAAAAACACAGCGCAAGAACTTTGTGAAGCATTCACAAGTATCAATAGCTGAATCGATCAAGCAGAAGAAAGGATATCAGAGATTGAAGATCAGCTCAATGAAATAAAGCGTGAAGACAAGATTAGAGAAAAAATAATGAAAAGGAACAAACAAAGCCTCCAAGAAATATGGGACTATGTGAAAAAACAAAACATATGTTTGATTGGTGTACCTGAAAGTGATGGGGAGAATGGAACCAAGTTGGAAAACACTCTTCAGGATATTATCCAGGAGAACTTCCCCAATCTAGCAAGGCAGGCCAACATTCAAATTCAGGAAATACAGAGAACACCGCAAAGATACTCCCCAAAAAGAGCAACCCAAGACACGTAATCGTCAGATTCACCAAAGTTGAAATGAAGGAAAAAATGTTAAGGGCAGCCAAAGAGAAAGGTCAGGTTACCCACAAAGGGAAGCCCATTAGACTAACAGAGGATCTCTCTGCAGAAACCCTACAAGCCAAAAGAGAGTGGGAGCCAATATTCAACATTCTTAAAGGAAGAATTTTCAACCCAGAATTTCATATCCAGCCAAACTAAGCTTCATAAGCAATGGAGAAATAAAATCCTTTACAGGCAAGCAAATGCTGAGAGATTTTGTCACCACCATGCCTGCCTTATAAGAGCTCCTGAAGGAAGCACTAAATATGGAGAAAAAAAAAAAAAAACTGGACCAGCCACTGAAGAAACATATCAAATTGTAAAGACCATTGACACCATGAAGAAACTGCATCAACTAATGGGCAAAATAACCAACTAGCATCATAATGACAGGATCAAATTCACACATAACAATATCAACCTTAAATGTAAATGGGCTAAATGCCCCAATTAAAAGACACAGACTGGAAAATTGTATAAAAAGTCAAGACCCATCAGTGTGCTGTATTCAGGAGACCTATCTCACATGCAAACACATACATAGGCTTAAAATAAAGGGGTGGAAGAATATTTACCAAGCAAATGGAAAGCAAAAAAAGCAGGGGTTGCAATCCTAGCCTCTGATAAAACAGACTTTAAACCAACAAAGATTAAAGGAGACAAAGAAGGGCATTATATCATTGTAAAGGGATCAATGCAACAAGAAGAACTAACTATCCTAAATATATATGCACCCAATACAGGAGCACCCAGATTCATAAAGCAAGTTATTAGAGAGATACAAAGTGACTTAGATTCCCACACAATAATAATGGGAGACTTTAGCACCCCACTGTCAATATTAGACAGATCAACGAGACAGAAAATTAACAAGGATATTCAGGACTTGAATGCAGCTCTGGACTAAGCAGACCTAACAGACATCTACAGAACTCTCCACCCCAAATCAACAGAATGTATGTTCTTCTCAGCATCACATTGCACTTATTCTAAAATTGACCACATAATTGGAAGTAAAACACTCCTCAGCAAGTACAAAAGAATGGAAATCATAACAGTCTCTCAGACCACAGTGCAATCAAATTAGAACTCAGGATTAAGAAACTCACTCAAAACCACACAACCACATGGAAACTGAACAACCTGCTCCTGAATGACTACTGGGTAAATAACAAAATTAAGGCAGAAATAAAGATTTTCTTTGAAACCAATGAGAACAAAGACACAACATACCAGAATCTCTGGGACACATTTAAAGCAGTGTGTAGAGGAAAATTTATAAAACTAAATGCCCACAGGAGAAACCAGGAAAGATCTAAAATTGACATTTCAACATCACAATTAAAAGAACTAGAGAAGCAAGAGCAAACAAATTCAAAAGCAAGCAGAAGACAACAAATAACTAAGATCAGAGCAGAACTGGAAGAGATAGAGATATGAAAAACCCTTCAAAAAATCAGTGAATTCAGGAGCTGTTTTTTTGGAAAAGATCAACAAAATAGATAGACTGCTAGCCAGGCTAATAAAGAAGAAAAGAGAGATGAGTCAAATAGATGCAATAAAAACGATAAAGGGGATATCACCACCGATCCCACAGAAATACAAACTACCATCAGAGAATACTATAAACACCTCTATGCAAATAAACTAGAAAATCTAGAGGAAATGGATAAATTCCTGGACACATACACCCTCCCAGGACTAAACCAGGAAGAAGCCAAATCCCTGAATAGACAAGTTCTGAAATTGAGGCAGTAATTAATAGCCTACCAACCAATAAAAGCCCAGGACCATACAGTTTCACAGCTGAATTCTACCAGAGGTACAAAGAGGAGCTGGTACTATTCCTTCTGAAACTATTCCAAACAACAGAAAAAAGAGGGAATCCTCCCTGACTCATTTTATGAGGCTGGAATCATCCTTATACCAAAACCTAGCAGAGACACAACAAAACAGAAAATTTCAGGCCAATATCCCTGATGAACATCGATGTGAAAATCCTCAATAAAATACTGGCAAACTGAATTCAGCAGCACATCAAAAAGCTTATCCACCAGGATCAAGTCGGCTTCATCCCTGGAATGCAAGGCTGGTTCAACATAGGGAAATCAATAAATGTAATCCATCACATAAACAGAACCAATGACAAAAACCACATGATTATCTCAATAGATGCAGAAAAGGCCTTCGATAAAATTCAACACCCCTTCATGTTAAAACTCTCAATAAACTAACCATTGTTGGAACGTATCTCAAAATAATAGGAGCTATTTATGGACAAATCCACATCCAATATCACACTGAACGGGCAAAAGCTGGAAGCATTCCCTTTGAAAACCAGCACAAGACGAGGATGCCCTCTCTCACCATTCCTATTCAACATAGTATTGGATGTTCTGGCCAGGGCAATCAGAAAAGAGAAAGAAATAAATTGTATTCAAATAGGAAGAGAGGAAGTCAAGTTATCTCTGTATGCAGATGACATGATTCTATATTTAGAAAACCCCATCGTCTTGGCCCAAAATCTTCTTAAGCTGGTAAGCAACTTCAGCAAAGTCTCAGGATACAAAATTAATGTGCAAAAATCACAGGCATTCTATACATCAATGACAGACAGAGAGTCAAATCATGAGTGAACTCCCATTCACAATTGCTACAAAGAGAATAAAATACCTAGGAATACAACTTACAAGGGATATGAAGGACTTCTTCAAGGAGAACTACAAATGACTGCTCAAGGAAATAAGAGAGGACTCAAACAAATGGAAAACATTCCATGCTCATGGGTAGGAAGAATCAACGTTGTCAAAATGGCCATACTGCCCAATGTAATTTATAGATTCAGTGTTATCTCCATCAAGCTACCATTGACTTTCTTCACAGAATTAGGAATAAAAACTACTTTAAATTTCATATGGAACCAAAAAAGAGCCCATGTAGCCAAGACAATCTTAAGCAAAAAGAACAAAGCTGGAGGCATCATGCTACCTGACTTCAAACTATACTACAAGGCTACAGTAACAAAAACAGCGTGGCACTGGTACCAAAACAGATATATAGACCAATGAAACAGAACAGAGGCCTCAGAAATAATGCCACACATCTACAACCATCTGATCTTTGACAAACCTGACAAAAATAAGCAATGGGTTAAGGATTCCCTATTTTATAAATGATGTTGGGAAAACTGGCTAGACATATGCAGAAAAGTAAAACTGAACCCCTTCTTTATACCTCATACAAAAATTAACTCAAGATGGATTAAAGACTTAAATGTAAGACCTAAAACCATAAAAACCATAGACGAAAACCTAGGCAATACTATTCAGGACATAGTCATGGGCAAAGACTTCATGACTAAAACACCAAAAGCAATGGCAAAAAAAAGCCAAAATTAACAAATGGGATCTAATTAAACTAAAGAGCTTCTGCACAACAAAAGAAACGATCATCAGAGCGAATAGACAACCGACAGAATGGGAGAAAATTTTTGCAACCTATCCTTCTGACAAAGGGCTAATATCTAGAATCCACAAGGAACTTAAACAAATTTAAAAGAAAAAAACAACCCCATCAAAAAGTGGGCAAAGGATATGAACAGACACTTCTCAAAAGAAGACATTTATGCAGCCAACAAACATATGACAAAAAGCTTATCATCACTGGTCATTAGAGACATGCAAATCAAAACCACAGTGAGATACCATCTCATACCAGTTAGAATGGCAATCATTAAAAAGTCAAGAAACAACAGATGCTGGAGAGCATGTGGAGAAACAGGAATGCTTTTACACTGTTGGTAGGAATGTAAATTAGTTCAACTATTGTGGAAGACAGTGTGACGATTCCTCAAGGCTCTAGAACCAGAAATACCATTTGACCCAGCAATCCCATTACTGGGTATATACCCAAAGGATTATTAATCATTCTACTATAAAGACACGTACACATGTATGTTTATTTCAGCACTATTCACAATAGCAAAAGCTTGGAACCAACCCAAATGCCCATCAGTGATAGATTGGATAAAGAAAATGTGGCCCATATATACCATGGAATACTATGCAGCCATAAAAAATGACGAGTTCATGTCCTTTGGAGGGACATGGATGAAGCTGGAAACCATCATTCTCAGCAAACAAACACAGGAACAGGAACCCAAACACCACATGTTCTCACTTATAAATGGGAGTTGAACAATGAGAACCATGGACACAGGGAGGGAAAGATCACACACTGGGACCTGTTGGGAGGTGGGGCTAGGGGAGGGATAGCGTTAGTAGAAAAACCTAATGTAGGTGACGGGTTGATGGGTGCAGCGAACCACCATGGCATGTGTATACCTATGTAGCAAACCTGCACATTCTGCACATGTATCCCAGAACTTAAAGTATAAGAAATAAAAGATTTTTTTTCTCATAAGGGAAGATAAATTTTATAGCTAAAATAAAATGCAAAATGTGCAGCTTAGGCAGGTGAAATGTCTGGTTGGACCACAGAACTTACTAATTACTCTTATCTTTTAGCCATGTGAGTTTTCTGCTTCTTGTAGACACTGCTCCTCTCACCACTTTTATTGCAAGGGACCAGTGTTTCACTCTGGCCCAAAAAAGGATAAATATCCCTTCCTTTGATTCTTTTTGCATGACTAAGAGGAGCTAGAATTTTCCTATTGCTTTACTAAACTGTAAAAGAGAATAAATGAATACCACATAAAGTATATTCAGTATGAATATTTTTGCTTATAAGGTCAGAGTTACTACTTAGCTTACTTTTGGGCACTCTTGGGCACTATTCAAAGATCAAAGAGTGGAACTATAGATCTGTGATGGTTAATTTCGTATTTCAACTTCATTGGGCTATGGGATGCCCAGATAGCCAGTAAAACATTATTTATCAATGTGTCTGTGAAGGTGTTTTTGGAAGAGATCAGCATTTGAATTGGAGAACTGAGTAAAGCAGATGACCCTACCCAATGTGACTGGGCAGCATCCAATATGTTAAGGGACTAAATGGAAAAAACAGGCAGAAGAAGGGTGAATTTGCCGTCTCTCCTTGACCTGAGACATCCGTCTTCTCTTGTGTTTGGATATCGATGTTCCTGGTTCTGAAGCTTTCAGGCTCAGAGCAGGACTTACACCATCAGCACCTCACCCCCTTTTTCAGGCCTTCAGACTCAACCTAAATTACACCACTAGTTTTCATAATTCTCTGGCTTGCAGATAGCAAATATTGGGACTTTTTGGCCTCCATATCCATGTGAGCTAATTCCCTGTTATCTATATCCATACCTATATATCCATCTATTTACTCTGTTCTACTGGTTTTGTTTCTGTAGGTAATCCTGACTAATAGAAGCACCAAAAGACTAGTATTATTTACAGCTGCCTTGTGTGGGTGTTAAGATATAAAAAGTGTGCTTATCTATAGAGACAGGATGTTATCCATGAGGCCTGGCCCAGGTAGCTAAGTAAAACAAAATCAAAAATAGATAGCTTCTTCTCTGATGTGTTTTCCAATCTTAGGAATCTTAGTGATCCGCTAACCTACAGTGTCACTTTCAGTAAACTTTTTGCTCCTTAGGGAGTGTGCCTGCCAAATGATTTTATCTATACAGCTCCATCAGTATAGCTGCTTATTTAAAACAACATAATATTTAATGTGCCATGCAATCCCTGGATTGCAAGTTTCAAGAGTACTGGATTATATATTTTTCACTAATATATTACTAAAGCTTTGCACAATATGTGGAAAACAGATGTGTCAACAAATATGTGTTGCCCAGTTGAATAAATTGGAATTGCATCTATAATATGAAGGGAAGAGGAGAAGGAAAAGAAGGAAAAGTTGCATACTTCCTTTCAGCCTTAGACAGCAGGTAGGATTTCAGAAGACAGAAATTTAGGGTGAGCATACTCCAAACAAGCACCTTAAACAAGACAATCCAGAAAAGTGTGAGGACCATAATGAAACGTGTTGTAAAGAGTGAGTAATTCTGTCTGTGTCATATCCACAAAATACAAGGACTGCCTAAACATACCAATTTTGTTACAGTTCCTTTTTAGATCATTGTAAGATATCTAAAACCTGATTTGGTTACCACCAGTTTATTTTCCTCATGGTTTGCTTTGTAACTTGTATGCCGGAAGATAAATAATGAGAGCTGTTTCAAAAAACACAGGAGCTTAGAAGGATTATAACTGCAGTTATGGATTGAAGTGGAAAAATAAATATAAAATATATCATCTTGCTATTTCTAGAGCAGGAAGGAAAAAAATAATATCAAATGAGGGAGAAAGCAAACCTCTTTCTCCCTCATAGGGAGCATAGGATGACACTAAAAAAATCAACATTTTCAGAAAATGAGAGACAGAATAAAAAAAGAACACTGAAGTAGAACCTGAAGGAAGACTAGTAGTCAGACTTTTGGATGTGTCAGGATTACTCATAATTATAATGCCTATATTGGTATGTAGCCAGAAAAAGTAAAATATGCTTAAAATATAAGCAAGAAATCGACTGCTTTGTAAATGCGTGTTTCTATTTCATTCATCTCTTCATGTATTCACCTGCTCTATGCCATGCACTGTACTAGATTACAGGGATGCAACAGAAAGATGCAGAAACTAGGCTCCTGGAGTCCTTCATTGAATTAGAGAGATACACACAAAATAAATAATTGTATCATTAACTAATTAATGACAATGTGATGAGGGATATGAAGGAGAATTCCAGGGGACTAAGGGAATATTTAACTGGAAGACTCTAATTTAGTCAATGAAATTAGAAAAGGCTTTTCTGAAAAAGTACCCTTTTAATGTGCAAGCAATCTATGGATGATTATTTCATACTTGCATGATTTTCTATGGATAAATGCTCCCACAATATTTTGTTTTACCTTTAAATAGTATATATTATTAGTTTTCAACCATTGTCTGTTTGTCCGTATAGCTAACACTTATGAATAATAGTTACTTTCTAAGGATAAGGAACCTGGATAAGGATATGGACAAGGAATTCTGGATCTTATTTCATCTTATTCTTTTCTGTCCAGGTTGAGTGATGCTCTTTGTGTGTCTTTTTCTTTTCTTTTCTTTTCTTTCCTTTTATGACATTTTTTATATGAGACAGGGTCTTGCTACGTTGGCTGGGTCGGTCTTGAACTCCTGGCCTCAAGCAATCCTCCCACCTTGGCCTCCCAAAGCGTTAGGATTACAGGTGCAAGCCACTGCACCTGGCCCTTTGTTTTTCTTTGTCTTGCCAGGTTTAGACAATACAATAAATAGTAGAAAAATTATGACTTGCAGAACAGGGGTAATAATAATAGTAATAATAATAATGATAATGACTAATATTGAGAATTTATTATGCACCAGGCACTGTTCTAAATACTTTGTGAACATTAAGTACTTCCAATTGATAAAGACCTAGAAATTTTAATATGGTCATAATTCAAGCTAAATGAGGCCAGACACGGTGTCTCATGCCTGTAATCCCAGGATTTTGGGATGCTGAGGCAGGTGGGTCACCTGAGGTCAGGAGTTCAAGACCGGCCTGGCCAACATGGTGAAACCTTGTCTCTACTAAAAATACAAAATTATCCGGGTGTGGTGGCACATGCCTGTAGTCTCAGCTACTCAGGAGGCTGAGGCAGGAGAATCTCTGGAATCCAGGAGGCAGAGGCTGCAGTGAGCTGAGATCGCACCACTGCACTCCAGCCTGGGTGAGACAGAGTGAGACTCTGTCTCACAAATAATAATAATAATAATAATAATAATAATAATTCAAGCTGAATGAAATTTCTTTAAGTTATATTAAAGCAAATCAAAGCACAATTCTTTGTACACTTTAAGCTGGAGAAATAAATTCCAACTATCTTTTTTATACAAAAAATCTCTGATATATAGGTTTTAATATACTAATTTCAGATTATTTTTTTTAATCCTGTCATAAAATTTTACATTTATAAAACTCAGTGTGTGTTCTTCAACACTTAGCACAGCAATGAACCCAAGGAGGCATAGACTTGGAATAAATATTTTTAAATGAAACATCATAATGAAAAAAACAATACTGATTTTTATTTCCTCAGCTGAGGTTCTTTGGCTTGAACATGATTAGTGCAATCTTTGACATCTTTTACTTTGTTATCTAGGGTTCAGCATGCTGACAATATGTTCCAGTGGTGCATGGGTCTTTCAATATCTCCACTCGACGGTTTGCTATACTTAAGAAACTAGTACTGGCGGGGCGCGGTGGCTCACACCTGTAATCCCAGCACTTTGGGAGGCTGAGGCAGGTGGATCACAAGGTCAGGAGATCGAGACCTTCCTGGCTAACACGGTGAAACCCCATCTCTACTAAAAATACAAAATATTAGCCGGGCGTGCTGGTGAGCGTCTTGGGACAAGCGCCAAGTCCCAGCTACTTGGGAGGCTGAGGCAGGAGGATGGCGTGAACCTGGGAGGCAGAGCTTGCAGTGAGCAGAGATAGAGCCACTGCACTCCAGCCTGGGCGACAGAGCAAGAATCCGTCTCAAAAAAAAAGAAAAAGAAAAAGAAACTAGTACTTGGTATTTCATTAATTGTGAGATTTTTTTAAAATTTATGTTTTTATACTTGATGCCCTTTTCTAACAAAATGAGGCAGGAATCCTGGCATAAATATGAAGAAATAAAAATAACAAACTCCAAACATGCCATCCAACTACCTAACATATATTTCTGATCAAAACTTAGGATTCCATATGCAAATAATCTTACATACCTGGTGTTTGTTATATAAATGTTCTGTCCTGAGTTTGAGAAGACCATAACAAGTACTCAGTCTGTCAAACAACCTAGGGTAATAATACAAGTTTTTCTGAATCATATCCACATCTTTTATATAAAATGTCCAGCACTTGCATTTAGAAATATATAATAATTTTTACTAAGATGTTGCAACATGCTTTATGGATTTTCTTCGAAATTGTATTTCCTAATATTATACAGATTGGTTTGCCATCCTAAAAGTCAGGTTTTTTAAAAAACTGTCCCGAGTTTTCGAGTGTCTTCATTTCTTGAAATGTTTTTGTAACAAATACTAAAATCATTAAGTGTGTTTTCAACAAAATGAGATTATGTCATAAAATGCATCTTTAATAAATTTTAGTAACATTTTGAAGGAACAATGAAATGATTACTTTTCCTTTAGTAGCTTCAGTGACTGTCTAGCAAAATCTCACGAGATGCCAAGAATTAATCCAAAGCTGAACAAAGCTAAGACATTACTTCCTAAAAAGCGTTTCTTTTAGATAAATAAAATATAAATTAACTTAAAATTTATTTTTGAAAATGTACAAAAGTAATGTGATAGATGAATTTCAAAAACAAGGTCCTATGAACTTCCACTTGTAATTTTAAAATAGCAGCTATATTAGAGGTAAAGTTTTAATTTCTGGAAAAGTAATACCTAACGAAAAGGATAAATTTTTTTATTTATTTTTCATTTTCTTAGTCTTGTATCTCAAGATTTGCAGCTAGGCTGGAGTTAACAAGTACAGCACACTGTTAATTAAACTTATATTGAAGACAAAGATTAGAAATAAAAGTAGATGCTTTGTGAAAAGCATTGGCCTTTGGTTTCCATTTTACACTTTTCTTAGAAGTAAAAAACACGCTATTAATAGAGAAGTCTGTACTCATAAATGTCACTGATCCATCAGTTCGTACATTTGAAGAAAAATAAAACTTCTTTCACCTAACAGCAGCTCAGATTGGACCATGAACTGCTGTCAAATGTTCACAAAGCCAGGAGGAAATATAAATAGGATTATCTCAGGTAATTTTCTTTTAAAAATTGCCTGTGAGACTTTAGATAACCAGTGTCTTATACTGCAAATTTATTATCTTGTTTCTTTTATTTTTCTCAGCTCAGTATGCTTATAGACCTCCTCTGAAAGGTTTCGAATCTTACGAGATTTGCATTTACATTTCACTTTGCTGCACAGTGCACAAGTGTTCCTTAGTAACGCTGCAACTGATTTTAGCTTAGAAACTTCCACTTTGTATTATTAACTGTCTGGGAGGATGCCCAGAATGTAACTGGACTACTCGAAGTCACTAACATGCCTTATTAATCAATACATCAACTCTTAGGGCATAGAAACTCAAAAGCAGTACACTAGAATGATAAAGATTATTTGTAAGCTAACTAGAAGAAAAGTTTAGCAGTATAAAAGAGAAAAAGGCCATGATAATTAAAACCAGCACAATTCAGGCTACAGTTGGAATGAATCTACTCCTACATAGATGTATACAAATTGTTCTAAAACCACTAGCATGATTGAATCAATTAGCTACTGCATAAAAGCCTCAACAATTAGTTGTTTAAAACACCACCATTTGTTTAGCACATGATTCACCTACTCGGTAAATTTCATAGGGTTCAGAGAATAGTTCTGGCATCATTTGGGCTACCCTATGCAACTGCGAGTCTCCTGAGAGATTATTTCTGCAGCTTGACTGGCTGATGGTTGGGGTCCCTTGGCCCTCCCACATCATGGAGTCGCTCATCCTCCAGCAGGCTTAGTTTGTCACATGGCAGTGTCAAGGTTCACAGGGAGAGGGGGAAAGAGAGTATGTCTGGTATCTTGAGGTATCTTGCTGGTACTGGCACACTGTCAATTACACCACTTCCTATTGGCCAAAGCACGTCGTAAGACTAGCCCACATTTAAGAGGTGAGGAAAGAAACTTTATCCCTTTCTGTATTTATGGCATTTAAAATAAGAATTTAGAAAGAAAAATTGAAGCCATCCTTGCAATCAGCTTATTGAAATATTGTATTTTCTGAACATTTGTTGAGAGATAAAAGCATTTTACATTTCCTTCCTTCCTTTCTTTCTTTTTCTTTCTTTCTTTCTTTCCTTCTTTCTTTCTTTCCTTCCTTCCTTCCTCCCTCCCTCCCTCCCTCCCTCCTTTCTTTCTTTCCTTCTTTCTTTCTTTCTTTCTTTCTTTCTTTCTTTCTTTCTTTCTTTTTCTCTCTTTCTTTCTTTCCTTGAGACAGGGTCTTGCTCTGTCACTCAGGCTGAGTACAGTGGTATGATCATAGCTCACTACAGCCTAGAACTCCTGCGCTCAGGTGATCCTCCTACTTCAGCCTCTGAGTAGCTGGGACTATAGGCATGCACCACCACACCCTGCTATTTATCTATTTTTTGTAGAGATAAAGTCTTGCGATGTTACCCAGGCTGTTCTCAAACTCCTAGCCTTAAGCAATACTCCGCCCTTGGCCTCCCAAAGTTCTGGGATTACAGGCATGAGCCACCGTACTCAGCCTACATTTCCCAATACTGTGATTTAAAATAAGCTGTTGAATTCCACCTTACTATGACAATTTTATTGAATCATTTTTTAAAAACTATCTATGAAATCCCCATCCCAACTTCTGTTTCTTTCCATAATGCTAGGATTTCTGAGTAATTTAAAATAAAGAGACATCTGATGGAGCTATATTTTGCTTAAGACTATTAGAAATATATGGTTTGGAAGAATAATTTCAATTAGTCTTTTTCAAACATTTACTATATGACTGTTATTGTTATATAATCTGTTGGGTACAAATGAAATGAAAGTAAATTGTCCTTCCTGTAAGGGGATTATATTCATTTTGAAGATGCAAGGTTATATATATATAATTATTAGTCAAATAAGAAATGTTAGAAACTATTTGATCTATTTATATATTTTATAGAAATGTCTCCTTCTATAATAGTCCTACTGTTTATGACACAACTTGAGAACACTGTAATGCCCAGTAAGGTGGTAGGATGTAAGGCAAGCAAGAAATACAAAAGGAATTAGAATTAGGAGAGAGACATCGAAGCAAGTATTTTCAGGGAAGATTACATTGAGGGGGTAGGACTTGAATGGGCCTTGAATGGTCTTGGTATTTGTGCAAATATTAAATTAGCATCTCCCTGTTCTGAGCCCACCCTTCTACACTCTTCTCTAACATATTAGAGTTACAACTCTACAAACCTATTCTTCCTTTTCAGCTGGCTTCATGTTAGGCTCTACCAACAGGGAGCATTAGAGGGAAACTAAAAAGCTTAAGAAATTATTATTACTATTTTTATGAGACTTAAGCCTAAGAATGGCAAGGATTCATTGGTTAGCATTTGTTCTGCAGATGAGGACTTTCACCCATGACCGTCTCCTGACAGAGCCTGGGACCCACCTGGAGATGAGTTGAGCTGAGCGTATGGAAGGAAAGTCTGGGGGCAAAGACCAGGAGTGGTCGTGAGAAGATTAAAGGGTATGGTTACACAATTGGACTCATTGAAACAGAAGGTCTATTGGGAAATGATGGAAAATATGCATGGATATAGAGGTAGATTATCTTGGAAAGTCAGGCAGAATTGCTGCCTTAACAAACATAACCACAGTGTTACAGTAAAGAAATGTTGAGGCCAGGTGTGGTCCCTCATGTCTGAAACCCCAGCACTCTGAGAGATCAAAGTGAGAGCATCACTTGAGGTGAGGAGGTCTAGACCAGCCTGGGCAACATAGTGAGACCTCATCTCTACAAAAAATAAAAAAAAAATTAGCCAGTCATGGTGGTGCACACACTTCCGAACTACCAAAGCAGTGTCAGCTATTTTGGAGGTTGAGGCAGGAGAAACACTTGAGCCCAGGATTTGGAGACTGCAGTGAGCTATGATTATGCCACTGGACTCCAGTGCACTCTGGGCAGCAGAGCAAGACCTTATCTCTGAAAAAATAAGATAAAAAAAATGTTGGAAACTTCAGTTCCTATGTGCTCTTCTTTAATATTATCCTAAGGAAGTCACCATTCCTATTTTAAAGGACAGACTGAATATTATTGGTGGATCTATAATGCTTGCTTTAATTGCTTTTCACGTTATTTTACTTTTATTTATTTAAAAAATAATTTTCATAAGGAAAACCAATTTGATCCTGATTTTACATTGTACAGCAGTGATATGAATAAATGCTAGACTGAAGATCACAAATGACCTAGGCAGCCAGTAGTGAATGAGAAGAGCTGGATTGACTACTATTGTTAGACTTTTCAAGGCTCACCTTGAAGAAATGTAGCACAACTGCAAAAAGCTGGAAAATGATGTATATTTTTCAGAAATGGCAGACAATAATGAAGACAAGTGAGACTGCCCTATTTAAAGAAATGTAAAGTTGTACACGGCATGGACTGATCCAGGTGTAGCACAATGCTAGGCACAGAAAAAGAATAGCTAACATGTATTAAACAGTCCCTAAGCACCAGGCAATATGTTAAGTATATTGTATGGTCTATTTGATTTAATCCTTGTAACCCTATGAGAGAGATGGTATCATTGTCCTCACATCACAGAAGCTGGAAAAGAGGCTTTGAAATTTAGTAATATCTATATTCAAAACCAATTGGACGCCAAAGGTCACACTTAACTAGTGCATTTACCTAGAAAAAAATTAATAGGTAGTGAATAATTAACTGAATTAATCTGTGCAGAAAGAGTAATCTTGCTCTTCACCATCATAATGTGTATTTTATATCATCTGCCATAGATATTGAACATACCATCAGCACAATTCTACTCAAAAACAGAAAACATAATGCTTATAATAAAAAGGACTTCCAAAATCAACTGAAGTCCTGAAACCTGGTAAGCACAGTCTATAAGAAGTGCCAGTATATTGTCTTAATTTTCGATAAGTAGCACAGCACAAAGGTATTGCAAGCCATTTGGATTTTGACAACTGTGCTTTAATAACTTTGGAAAAGCCTTACTACTTGTTAAAAAAAGAAAAAAAGGTTTTATTTGGCTTCTTACAATTAACCACCCCAAGGGACTTTTCTCCCAAAATGGAACAGTTGATTCCACAATTCATGCAATCTAAAAATCAAAGTACCTCTACACATGAGATATATAACCTTCATACACGTATTCGTGTGCATGGGCCTGTACACACACATACACAACACACACAGACTCATAGAATGTTGGAGCTAAGAAGGTCCCCTGGGATCCTCAAGTCCATCCCCCCAACACTCAGGTTTGCATATTTTGCCCAGTTAGTTCATAGCTCAAGGCTGATATTCAGATGGTGTGCACCAGTTTGTACGTACTAGTTAATAAAATAAGAAAATGCTGCATTTTTGTCACCTATTAAAATAATTATGTGATTTGTTAATAGCAAAAAAAAAAAAAAGAAAGAAAGAAAATGATTCAGAGGCAGCTGGTAAACAACTATAGTCATTTCTTCTAGTCTCCCAGGGTCTTAACTCCACCTCTGCAATTAAATTTTCCTGATTCCTACCCTGAAACACCTAGGGACCTTTTCCTGATCTAGCAACCAAAGAGTGAACCCATGGGGCAGGAGGAAGCCTCCTCAATGTTCCTGCATGCAGGTTGATCAATATTTTTAATGTCAACGTTAAGAACTGACTAGAATCCAGAGCTTCACTCCCAATTCCAGAGTTCTATCTTGTCTAACCACCTGCCTTTCTTAAGTGTATTTTATTGCAATCAAATGAATTTCTTTATTTTTACTGCAAAACACTAGTCCTAGATATTTAAAGGTAACCTTTACCTTTCCATTCAAACTTAATTCCTTTTGTTTTGTTTATGTTTTACCATTTTCTCCAACTCATTGTGCAGTTTATTGATGCTACTGTGAATCCAATCCCATTACTGTTCTCTTTCAATGCTTTTTTTCTCTTCTGTATTTAGCCAAATCTTTTTTAGCTATTGCTCTTTCTTCTTTTTTTATGACACATTTTTACCTAACAAATATGTAGTGATCTAGGAATGATATAGCTGAATGACTTGCATGTGTAAACCATTTTTCCTTTTCTGTATATTATTTCAAATATTCACTGAAACTGTAAAAAATTAACTAACAGTGAATCAATAAGAATTGACTTGATATATAATGATAAAGTTTTGTGTACAGGGCTTAGGCTCTTAGAATTTTTTGCACAGTGCTTAGAATGTAAGATCTCACTATTATGTTATACGTTTAAGTGAATTCATGCAGCTTCCAAAGATGATGAGAGCTGACTAAATTTCAGTTGGCTCACTTAATTTTCACATTACTCATTTACTTAGTCAACAATTCCATTTTTTTCCTTTTCTTCTCTCTAATATCCAACAATATAACAGTCATACTTCCTGGGAAATGTTCAGATAAGGATAAAGAAATTCAAGCTGGTCCCTCTAACTACCTGTTTATTTTAGTCTGCTATAGTACAACATCTCCACGCTATATAGGCTATTGCACATTCATAGAAGTTTTAGAAAAGGAAGGGAAACCTCTAAAGTCTCATAATCAATGTTTACCTTTATTGAGTCATTATTACATACCAGGCATAGGTCTAACAGTTGCATGGGTCACTCAATGTTCTGTACATATTTTCTAGTTTGATTCTCATGCTAGCCCTTTGGGATGTGAATTATTATTATCACCATTTTGCAGAAGGCATGAAGAAGTTCAATAATTGTTCCGTATCCACACTGAAAGCAATGGAGATATTTTGACTCCTGAATCTGAACCCTTTAGTTAGTACGCTGTACATCTAATACTTGCCAAAACCTTGTGGAACAGGTAGTATTTTGAAACTTTTATGGAAGAGGAAACTGAGCTCATATGATTTTATGGGTTTAATTGTGTCCTTAAACATACAAAAATATGTTTAAGTTTTAACCACCCCCAACCCATACCCCTGAATGTGACCTTATTTGGAAACAGGGTCATTGCAGCTGTAATTCATTAAGATAAGGTCATACTGGAGTAGATATTGGCCCTTATTCCCACATAAGGCCCATTTAAAAGGTAAATTTGGACACAGGAAGGAAGAGAAGACTATGCGAAGACTCAGATACAGAGGGAAGGTTGCCACATGAAGACAGAGACAGAAATTAAAATTATACTGCCACAAACCAAAGAATGCCTGGGGCTGCCAGAAGCTGGAAAAGGCAAGAAAGAATCCTCTCCTAGAGTCTTGGCAGAAGTAGCATGCCATGTCATGCACTCCTGGCCCGTAGAACTGTGAAAGAACAAGTTTTTTGTTGCTTTAAGCCCCCCATTTTATGGTACTTTGTTACTGCAGGCCTCAGAAAGAAGGAGAGTGTTTAGCGTTTTTGCCAAAGGCCATGATTTAGTAAGTGGTAGGTACAAAATTATTGATGTGGACGAATAAATTCAATTCTTGATATATCTGAATTTTCCAAAGACATGGAATTATGCATTTTCTAAATGCCCGATAATTCCTTCCCGTACTTGTCCTCAGCCTTTCCCCACTACACCTAACAACTTCTGCATCATTTGTCCCACAAAGAAACTATGTGTGCTACCACTGAAGGCCAATCTACGCACTATCCCAGGCCATCTTGCCTACTCAAGACTCCAATATTTCTCCCCTTCTCCTTCTACATCATTTGCCTACTCTCTATTGGCTCACTCAGTGTATAAGGCTGCTGTTATTTTTTCTCATTTTTAAAATCAACAAACACACACACTGCTTTTGACTCCACTGCTTGTATCAGCTACTGCCCCATCCCTTCGTTCTGTTTTGCAGCAAAATGGTACAAAAGAGTTATGTATCATATACACTGTTTTGCATTCTTCTTCTGCCATTTTACCTTAAAACCACTTTGGTATCACTCCACTGAAACTTCCCTAGGGAGTACAACAATGACTTCCATGTCACTCAAGCCAATGATCACTTCTGGTTGCTTATCTAAGTTGACTAATTGTCATGGTGATGACACATATATACAAAATGTTTCATCTGAAGTTCAAGATACACTTTCTTTACAAGGCTTCCAAAATATCAGTGTGTTTTCCTCCTATGTCTCTAGTTGCTTCTTGGCCTCTTTTGCTACTCTTTCCTCTTCTTTACCTTTTCAGGTTGAAAAGCCTCAGGACTTAAATATCAGTGCTTTTCACCACTTTGTTTAAAGTGCTCCCTTCCTGAGTTAATCTATATGCCTCTGACTCCCAAATTGATATCCCAAATTGATATCTCCATTCTCAAATTCTCTGCTAGACTTCAGATTCATACAAATGCACTACTGTTTTCTTCGAGTCTATGTTCAACACAGTAGCCAGAGTGATCCTTTTGAAACGTAAAAGCTGGATCATGTCACTGCTCTGCACAGAGCTCTGCAATGTGTTCCATCTTTAACATCTTTGAAATGGCCTACACATCCCTCCATTCTCTGGGCTTTTCTACCAACTTTTCCCCCGTCCTTCATTTACTCTGATCCTGCACACAAGCCGACTGGTTGTTCCTTGGGTGAGTCCTTCATACTCCCAACGCAGAGCAGCCCTCAGGCTCTTTCCTCAGCCTAGACTGCTCTTTTCTCAGATATTTGCTTGGCTAATTCCAATTCTCATACACCCATCACAACTCCACTCAGATCTCACCGACTCTGTGAGGCTTTCTCTGGACATGCTATTGAACATTGCAAGCTGCCAGCCCCACCCTGTCTCCACCCTAGCACCCCTGCCCCTGATTTCCTGATTCATGCTTCCTTTTTGCCATAATAATTTAATCTACTATACAATTTAATTATTATTAAGTTCTAATTTTTATACTGTCTTCCTATGGTAGAATGTAAGCTCTCCAAGGGCAATGTTCCCAAACTGTTTTGCCCATTGGTATCCCAGAGTATGCCCAGAGCCTGGCATATACTAACTGTACAGAAAACATTTGTTGAATGACGGAACTATAATCAGTGATAACTTAATCACTATACATTGGCACCGTGGTAAGATGCTTCTTTATGGTTCATATATAAGAGTAAAGAATCTTCTAAGAAATATTGGCATTTCCGGAGCTTATACTTGCCTACTTTCTTGTATCACTTAGATGAAAATAATTATTGGAAAAGGAATATAATAATTGTAGATTTTTAATAAATAGTTCTTGTTTTATATTATTCTCTTGATTCTCTTGGAATGAATGAAAGTTTTTCTCTTGGGTCATTTGTCTCTGATCCAGTAAAAAATAAAAGGACAGCTATTCTGTTTTTTGCACTGTATTCCTTACTGCAGTTCATAGCACAATCAATACTGATTTACATTAATGCAATACTTATTGCCTCTACCAAATAAGCCTCCAAAAGGGTCTTCTGAATAAATTGAAAAAATGTTGCTAAAAGTTCAGCAAATCTCAAATCATAATTGGATAGCTGTGCCCCCAGCTGGTAAAAAATTGTATGAGGTGCTGAGTGTAATTTTATTTATTGATTTCCTTCGTTCTAGAGTTGGTGAAGGGCAATAAAAGGAATAGTTAAATCAAAATGTTGAAATGTTGTGATTTATTAATAGAAAGAATGTGTCACATCTCTCTGCACACCTACAAAATTGCTTATTTTGTCCTTAATGTATTTTCAGACAGTGTTTTTATTTGGGAAGCCAAAATGACCACCAGGTCACTTTTCAATAATGTCTTTCTTCTTTGAATCTCTCAGTGAGAAAAGTTTCATTTACTTTATATATTATGATTCATGGTAAATTATTTATGATATGATCAGGTAATTGGAAGTATCTCATGATTCCCTCCAATCTTTATTTTCATAGATTTTAATTTTTCAGGTAGAACAATTCAGTTGTGGACAAGGTTGGCAGAAAAAAAAAATTCTAATTTTAGTGGACAGGTGCAGTATTAGACATCCAAAAAGGCATTTAGGCAGGTGTTTTTCCAAAGGGTTATAAACTATGGTATGTACAATTTACGTTTTTGGCATTTTCGATTTGGAGACAGAAATATATTTATATGTTTTTCTTAGTAAGTTTGTTTCATGAGAATTTTCTTGAATTCATATAACCCTAGATTTAAAACTTCAGATCCTATAAGGGATCTGAATTAATAGATGTTTAGAAACCTAGAAAATTAGAGAAATTTAGAATACAGTCATCCATTAGTGAAATGTAGAGCATGATCAGCCTTTAGTGAAAATCAAAGTGAAATCTCCAGATAATGAAATCACATCATACTTCTATACAGGGATCCATCCAGATAAGTTTTAGTTTAAGGCCTCTGAATAATGTGTGCAATCAACCCTCAGGCTTACTCTATGAAAAGTGTGTTTTATAATAAAATATTCCTTTATGCTAATTTGCCTTTTGCAGCATTTACTTGCACCTGGATGCCATAATAATTTTTTTTAGTGAATTAAAGATATAACTGCAATACTAAAAGTGATGGCAGCAGCTCCTCAAGCACCAGTAGTTCCTTAGACTGCACCTATCTGATATCCAGTCGAATTGGAGCTTCAACACAATGTAAACTGTCTTGGTCCATTCCAGATGCTAAAACAAAATATCATAAACTGGGTAACTTATGAACAAAAGAAATGTATTTTCACACTTCTGGAGGCTGTGAATGGGAAGTCCCAGACCAAGACACTTCCTCATTCATAGAAATGGCACCCTTTCGCTGTGTTCTAACATAGCAGAAGGAGCAAGGCAGTTTCCTGAGGCCTCTTTTGCAAAGGCACTAATTGCATTCATGTGGCGTTCACCCTTATGCCCCAATCACCTCTCAAAGGCCCCACATCCTGATACCATCACATAGAGGAGTAGGTTTTCAACACATGAATTTGCAGTGGACATGAATATTCAGACCACAGCAAATATGTATGTATTGAACAGAAATATATATAATCTGTGTCTAAGCTTGAAGCCATCTACATTTGGGAGAACCTTCCCAACTTCCACTGATATACCTATTTGTTAAACACCTACTGGATAGGCTTTCTCTGTCACTTATAAGCAACCACGTCATCGTATGACCAAGTAGCACACTGTGTGTCCTGTGTATGTATCTTTCATGGAGTGCTAAATAAACTACTGTGAATTTGATGCCTTAAACGTAAAAACTGGAGAGGTATTTGAAATGTTCACCCAAGCAGAGAATGTGTTCTTGTACTTTTCTATTAGGAGAAAATGGAAAAATATCATTAAGCAACTTGATTAATAAGGTAGTATATTTCTTCCAACTGGTAAAATGCCTGAATTTGTGTAGTATTTAGAGAATGTATATTTTCTAAATAGTACATTCTATTTATTTTAACTATATGAAACAAACATAAATATGACTTAAGAGACATTTTTTTTTTTTTGAGACGGAGTCTTGCTCTGTCGCCCAGGCTAGAGTGCAGTGGCACAATCTCGGCTCACTGCAAGCTCCGCCTCCCGGGTTCAAGCCATTCTCCTGCCTCAGCCTCCTGAGCTGGGACTACAGGCGCCTGCCACCAGGCCCGGCTAATTTTTTTTTTGTATTTTTAGTAGAGATGGGGTTTCACCGTGTTAGCCAGGATGGTCTCAATAATATGGCTTAAGAGACTTTAAAAGATACATGTGTAAAGCAGAGAGAGAGAGAGCACTCCTAAAAATATTATTAAATACTAAATAAATATTATTTAATATTTAAAAATATTATAAAAAGTAGGGTGAAGTAGGAGGCTGCCATTGACAGACCTGCCTATCTATAGAAGATAAAAGAGCAAATAAAATTTAGGATAATGTAAGAAGGAACATTCTAGGGAATAGTTTGCGTATAGTAGATTTGATTATCTTTCTTGTGTTATAAGAAACTCAGATAGGCTTCAAGCTTAGACACAGATAATGTATATTTCTGTTCAGTACATACATATTTGCTATGATCTGAATGTTGTGTCCACGGCAAATTTATATGTTGAAAACCTACTCCTAGAAATTGACTCAGAAGCAACACATGATAAGATGGTAAAAGACTTAACTGGCTGGCTGTGCTCACTCTCCCACCTTAACCTCACTTTTCTCTGCCTATGATGAACAACAGATCTCAAGGAAGGTCAAATTCCATGCTGTGATTTTTAATTCATCTAATAACAAAACAGGAGAGTAGACAATTACATTTATTTTATTAATTTTAAATTCGGATGCTTATTGTAGGCTGTGTCTCTTTGAAAATCAGATACATACTGAGGAGGAAACACAATTGACTCTTTAACACTGTAAAAAAATCAGAGGTGATTTTTTTCCCATCAAAGTTTTCTATTGGAGAAATAGAATATGCAGTAGAAAAAAAAACAGGAAGAAATGCATGGTCTTAGTGGAAACAAACTTCTGCATTCTTTTTTCTATTCATTGTTCTGGCTTTAGATATCAGCCCAGAAGATAATGACCTGGAGGTAGTGGCTGCCTGTTGGGTAGCGGCACTCTTTGTACCTGTGGAGTTCATTCCAAAAGAGGCAGATGCCCTTAGAATCAGCTTTTCTAATTACCATTACTACAATCTACAGATTCAATGCAATTCCTGTCAAATTACGAATGTCATTTTTCACAGAATTAGAAAAAAAAAAAATCCTAAAATTCATATGGGACCAAACAAGAGCCCGAATAGCCAAAGCAATCCTAAGAAAAAAGAACAAAGCTAGAGGCATCACATTACCTAACTTTGTTTGCTACAAGGCTGTAGTAACCAAACAGCATGGACTTGTGTAAAAGTAGACACTTAGACCAATGGAACAGAGTAGAGAACACCAAAATAAAGCCAAATACCTACAGCCAGCTGCTCTTTGACAAAGCAGACAAAACATGCACTAGGGAAAGGGCACTCAATTCAACAAATGGTGTTAGGAAAATTGGATAGCCATAGGCAGAAGAATTAAACTGGATCCCTTTCTCTCACCATAGACAAATTAACTCAAGGTGGATTAAAGACTTAAATGTAAGGCTGGAAACCATAAAAATTCTAGGAGAAACCCTACGAAATACTATTCTGGACATTGGCCTAGGCAGAGTTTATGATTGAGACCTTGAAAGCAAACGCAACAAAAACAAAAATGAATAAATGAGATAAACTAAAAAGCTTCCGCACAGCAAAATAAATAATCAACAGAGTAAATAGACAATCTACAGAGTGAGATAAAATATTCATGAACTATACTTCTGAAAAAAAGACTAATATCCAGAATCTATAAGGAACTCAAATCAGCAACAATAACAACAAAAAACAGATAATTTCATTAAAAAGTAGGCAAACATCATGAACAGACAATTCTCAAAAGAAGATGTACAAATGGCCAACAAACATATGAAAAAATGCTCAACATCACTAGTCATCAGGGAAATGTAAATTAAAACCACAGTGAGATACCACCTTACCCTAGTCAGAATAGTCATTTTTTTTAAAAGTCAGAAAACAAATAGATGTTGGTGTGGATGTGGTGAAAAGGAATACCTATACACTGCTGGTGGGAATGTTAATTAGTACAGCCTCTATGGAAAGCCATGTGGAGATTTCTTAAAGAACTAAAAGTAGCTCTACTGTTCCATCCAGGAATCCCACTACTAGGTATCTACCCAGAAGAAAGGAATTCACTGTATTAAAAAAGACACCAGCACTCGTGTTTATCACAGCACAATTCACAATTGCACATATATGGAGTCAACCTAAGTGCCCATCAACAGATGAATGAAGACAATGAAATGTGTGTATACATACACACACACACACTTCATTGTTTTATAAATATATGCACACATACACCATGGAATACTACTCAGTTATTAAAAAAGAATGAAATAATGTATTTTGCAGCAACTTGGATGGAAATGGAGGTTGTTTTCCTAAGTCACCAGAAACAGAATGTTCTCACTTGCAAACAGGAGCTAAGCTATGGGCACACAAAGGTATACACAGTGGTGTAATGGACATTGCAGACTCAGAAAGAGAGAGTGTGGAAGGGAAACAAAGGATTAAAAAATCACCTGTTAGGTATAATGCACACTATTTGGGTGATGGGTACACTGAAACCCCAGACTTCACCACGATACAATCTATCCATGTAACAAAAACCCACTTGAACCCCAAAAGCTATTGAAGTAAAAGGAAAAAGAATCAGCTTTTCTCACTTCATGTGTTTGTCGATGACCCACTTTAACAAATACAACTAAAAATCTGAATCTTATTAGAGAGTTAAGTTATGAAGTGTTTGTGTGCTTTTTATAAGTAACACAGGATTTTCTTATAGCTATCAAGCTCCATAGAGTTTGATAAAACTATTTAACCTGCAAAATGTTGGTTTACTAACTCTCTTATCAGAGACACATGTCATAAATACAGGCACTCTTAGCAAAACACCCCTCATTTTTATTACCTGTTGACAAGTCTAGCCAGAGGATTGCCCATTTTTCTACTTAATCATCACTCGTGGCCTGGCTGGGTACAGTGGCTAATGCCTATAATCTTGGGTCTTTGAAAGACTGAGGCACGAAAATTCCTTGAGGCCAGGAATTCAAGACTATGTCTCTACAAAATGTTTTTTTTTAAAATTAGTCAGATGTGGTGGCACATATCTATAGTCCCAACTACTCGAGAGGCTGAGATACGAGGATCCAGATTACTTCAGCCTAGGAGTTCGAGGTTGCCATGAGTCATGATCGCACCACTGCACTCCAGCCTAGGCAACAGGGCAAGGCCCTGTCTCAAAAAAGAAAAAAAAAAGTCATAACTCATGGCCTCTTTAGTGGCCTCTGGTCTTTTTAACTAATGTAAATTCTGACTTCATTTAGACTTAAAGCTATTGCTCATTTTAAAGCTGTTCTTATCTTATTAGACTTATGCTCAAATCCTTTAATAGCTGAAATCAATTGAGCTATTATTTATTAAGTAACTACGATGTAAAAGACAAAATGCTAGAGATTATACAGATAAAAAGGGATGAGTGAAATAGAAACCTCATTCTAAAGTCACTGGTTTTTTTTGTAGAGCATTAGTTAGCAGCTGCCGTACAATAAATCATGCCAAAATCCAGTGGCTTAAAATAGTAAGAATGTATTATTGTTCATGAGTTTCTTGGTCAGTTAGACAGTATTTCTGGTATCTACTGGTCTCATTTATTTGTTTGTGGTCAGATGTGGATTAGGCAGGCAACTTGCTGAGTTGGTTGACTCTATCACATGTTCTGGGAGACTGGCTAGCTGTAGTTCAAGTCGGCCTTGGCATAATACCCAGGCTTTCCTCCATGTGATCTCATGTCCTCCACTAGGCTAGCCTAGGAAGGGGTGCATGAAAAAGGATCAAAGCACACAATGCCCCTTGGGCCTGGACTCTCGGAATTGGCAAATTGACATTTTTGCCATATTTATTGGTCAAAGTGAGTCACAACGTGTCCAAAATTGGTGGGTTCTTGGTCTCACTGACTTCAAGAATGAAGCCGTGGACCATCGCGGTGAGTGTTACAGGTCTTAAAAGTGGTGTGGCCGGAGTTTGTTACTTCTGATGTTCAGACGTGTTTGGAGTTTCTTCCTTCTGGTGGGTTCGTGGTCTCGCTGGCTTCAGGAATGAAGCTGCAGACCTTCACGATGAGTGTTACAGCTCTTAAAGCAGCACGTGGGGATTTGTTCCTTCCTCCCCTCCTGAGTTGTTCATTCCTCCTGGTGGGTCTGTGGTCTCGCTGGCCTCAGGAGTGAAGCTGCAGACCTTCACGGTGAGTGTTACAGCTCATAAAGGCAGTGCGGACCCAAAGAGTGAGCAGCAGCAAGATGTATTGCAAAGAGCAAAAGAACAAAGCTTCCCCACTGTGGAAGGGGACCGGGATTGCCGCTGCAGGCTTGGGCAGCCTGCTTGTAGTCCCTTATCTGACCCCACCCACATCCTGCTGATTGGTCTATTTTACAGAGAGCTGATTGGTCCATTTTACAGAGAGCTGATTGGTCCATTTTGACAGGGTGCTGATTGGTGTGTTTACAATCCCTGAGCTAGACACAGAGTGCTGATTGGTGTATTTACAATCCTCTAGCTAGACATAGAAGTTCTCCAAGTCCCCACTAGATTAGCTAGACACAGAGCACTGATTGGTGCATCCACGAACCCTGAGCTAGACACAGAGTGCTGATTGGTACATATATAATCTTCCGGCTAGACATAAAAGTTCTCCAAGTCCCCACCCAACTCAGGAGCCCAGCTGGCTCCGCCTAGTGGATCCTGTGTCAGGAGCGTGGGCAGAACTGCCTGCCAGTCCCCGGCAGGGCCTGCACTCCTCAGCCCTTGGGCGGTTGATGGGACCCAGCGCCACGGAGCAGGGGGCGGCGCCTCTTGGGGAGGCTCGGGCTGCCAGGAACCCATGGTGCTGGCGGGGTGGGGGGGCGGCTCAGACATGGGGGGCTGCAAGCCCTGCCCCGCTGGGAGGCAGCTGAGGCCCGGAGAGAATTCAAGCGCAGTGCAGGCGGCCCAGCAGTCCTGGGGGACCCGGTGCCCCCTCCGCAGCTGCTGGCCCTGGTGCTAAGCCCCTCACTGCCCGGGGCCAGTGGCACTGGCTGGCCACTCCGAGTGCAGGGCCCGCTGAGCCCACGCCCACCCGGAACTCGCCCTGGCCCACGAGCGCTGCGCGCAGCCCCAGTTCCCACCTATGCCTCTCTCTCCATACCTCTCTGCAAGCAGAGGGAGCTGGCTCCAGCCTGGGCCAGCCCAGAGATGGGCTCCCACATTGCAGCAGTGGCCTGAAGGGCTCCTCAAGCGTGGCCAGAGCAGATGCCGAGCCCAAGGAGGCGCTGAGAGAGAGCGCTGCCAGTACGTTGTCACTTCTCAACAAGTTAGGGCCAGATTCAAGGATGAGGAAATAGGCTTTACAAATTGATGAGGAGAGTTGCAATGTCATACTGCGAAGGGCAGTTTTAAAAGAAAGGCACTCATCAAGTACATGAATGCACTCAATCCACCACAAGGAGAACAATGCAAGTAAAAACAATTATATACTCTAAGGTATTCTAGAAAAATGCCACAAGTTACATACACTAGACTCTCAACATTTAGGATTAACCTTTCTTTTTAGTTTTTGGTAATTTGTATGCCCCAGAAACATGAGACAGTTTGACACTTCATTAGGAAATACTTCGTTATTTGGCAATGCCTTTATCATTCATCTTTTCCACTGAAATTTAAGCTCCACAAAGGATGTCGTCCTAATCATTACTATATCTTAAGTGTCTGCAAAGCACCCAGCACAAAGTAAAAACCTGGCAAATACTTATTGAATGAATTAATTCATTTATAAAAAGTCTAAAGGTATCATTTTACATTTTTAATTTATAATTTCTATTACAAATTTTTCTCCTTTGTAAAATGGGGATACTTTCAGTACAACTTCATAGGATTAAATGAGTTTATATATATATATATATATATATGAAGCATTCAAAGGAGAGGACAATTGAAAAATTGCAAATCTTACATGTGTGTGTGTGTATAATACACAAATCACTTTATAATATTTAATGTTTAATTTTGCATGGAAAATTACTTACTAAATGTCTTGGACTCTGGGGATTTGTGGACTTTTTGGAGCACTCACTCAAGTATATAATTACATAAACCAATATGGAGGTTTCAAAAGAGGCAGAGGTCGGGGAGGGGATAAGGGAAGGTTTCACAAACAAGATAATATCTGAGATGAAACTTTGAAGGAGAAGTAGAATTTTATGAATGCAGTGGGTTTTCAGGAAAAGGGAACATTGTGAAGGGAGTGCAGAGGGGTGAAAATCGGCAATAGAAGACTAATGTATAGTCTGATTTCCAAATATACTGGGGGAATAATGGAAAGCAAACCTGGACACGTATATACAGAGTTCACCATAAATGAGTCTTTGTAGTGGCCTTGTGATTCACTAGACTATCAATAATTAGCCACAATCTTTTCAGCAACAGTGATTTCTACTCTGAGATGAAAAAAAATTCATTTGCAGCAGTGTCTGGACTATTAAAAGTGAAAAACAATAGAAAATTGAAAGAACTGGGAGAAGACTGTGAGTGTTTATTAATGTTTTTTGAAGTCTTAAGTGAAATGAGGGCAGTGACTGAAAAGAGAAGGAAGGATGTGGGAAATATTTGGTAACTTGAGAAACGGGGGAGAGGCAAAAATAAGTGAAATGACTGCAACCTACAACATCCAGTCGGAAGACATCAGGGGACATTAAGTAAAGTTGAGAAGTTAGAAAAAAAGAATCTTTTTAGACTAGAAAGGTGAATGAAAATAAATAAATTAGAAATGAAGATATAAATAATGTAAGGGGCAGCAGAATTTCTAACTGGATATCTTTAAGGGACAATAAGGAATATGAGTTTAGAGCTCAGATAGTAGAGATGTATATTTCGTAGGATCTTCACCGAAGGAAAAGTTTAATCTTTGGGTTTGTGGCGGTCTCTAAGGAAGAAAGAGGCAGATGAAAATTATTTCAGGGACAGCTATAAAAGAAGGAGAACATACTCCTTGTTTTGAAACAGATTCCTTTTCATATTACTTAGCTTAATAAACACTTGTGATAGATTTTTGATTTGCTATGTAAAAGGTTTTAGATAATCTCGCACCAGATTAGAAATACTCATAATAGTTTGTATTAGATCCACAAATATTGTCCATTCACGACGACAAAAAACAATGTGACTAGATTTTAGGAAAATATATTCTGTGGTTGTGATCTGTTTTCCTGAGAAACAGATCACTTTTATAATATTTAATGTTTAATATAATAGCACCTGTTTGGAATTATAGTAAAGATATCAGTGTAACAGGAAGTATATTTAGGGAGTGATTAATGATGTGCTATTGACTGAAAGCGCTGGTTGGAAACATTTGTGGTGCTGTTGATTATTATTTCATGATTTTTTTTCTGGATTGCTGAATAATTGACACTGATGAGAAGGTGACTCAGCATTGATTTTATGTTTCCCAGACTGGGTTTTTGAAATGTCAATAGCAGTAGCACCTTATTAAGTACATCACAGGCAGAAGTAAATATTTCTAGTAGAGACTTCTCTAAAGGTTTATTAGTGATTAAATATGTTAGTTCCTTATAAAAATAGTAGAAATTACTATTCTCAGTTTACACACAAAACAGAGGAATAAGATTTTTCTCTTAAGGTATTTTTAGGTAGTGACAGAATTAGAAATAGGACTCAATATAACCTTGTTTTGGAGGAAAAGCATAATTATGCTTTAAATTTGTGTCATATGAAAACATATAGTTTTAAAGGCTGTGTTTTATTAATGAATTTCTTTTAAATTAACTGGTGTTACTTTAAATAGGATCTGCATTTTTAATATAAAGACAGCATAATTGGGAAAGAAATATAGAATTGATTTTATTTCATTAGTATATTTATTTAATAAAATAAGTAGAGTGTAACAAATGATAGTCCTAGTAATAATAAAAACATTATGGGGCACATATGCAAATGGAGAAACAAGTGTCTTAATTTGTTCTACTTAAAACAATGAGGATAACTTTAGATTACTGTATCGTCTCTAGTTTTCTACCCCATTTTTTTCAGGTAACCTATATTTCATATTCACTCTATTCAACAACTGGTGTTTGTGTACCACATAGAATAGTGTTTTTCAAATTGTAGATCCTGAAAGAGGCAGATTAAAAATAGTTCAATTTTGTGATTTGTGACAAGTGTTTTAAAAATGAAATAATAAGATAGAGTGAGATAGAATACCAGAGTACATCTCGCATAATGTTACTATACAATACTATAATGTATTGTTTTATAAAACATGTTTTATGTATGTTTTATATATGTTTTACACATCTAAGTATGTGTTCTGGGTTGCAATGTAACACATATTTTAAATCAAATGGAGGAGCTACTGATCTATTCAGAGATTTACCATGTAAATTATTCCTCTATCACAAATTAGTTTTTAATTAATTAATCAAATATTTATGTGCCTGCTGTGTCTGTGAAAATTAACGACAAAAATATAATTTACATCATACTATAAATGAGTTGACATTTGGAGTAAGATATGTTCCAAGTAAAAAAGAGAACTGGCAAAATGAATATGTCCTAGGGCATTGTTTTTCAGTACTAGCATTTCTTTTCCTTCACATCTTGAAACTATAATACATACTATTATAATTTACTTTCATGTGAGAAATGGTTCTAAATGTTTTTATGTTGTAAAAGCAAGGTTTGTAAACAGTAAAGGGATGTTCGTTGAAGGTCTGCTCTAGCACGTCTGTTTTGCAACAACAGGACAATTTCTATCTGCAGAGCATATAAACCATCTATGGATGGCTCAGCAATGCTTCTTATATTCACCATTGACTAAAGTTTATTTCCACTTTTAAACAAATATTTTGCAGCAATTACCAAGTGACAGGTAGCATCTAAACTGCTCAGAATACAATGATCAAGATATGATGTGTGCTGGAGATTTTAGTCTAGTAGTAGACACTGAAATATTTTAATTTTTTATTCTGTGTGTTTCACTTTGGTCTATAAGGAATAAAAAGAAGGCTCCCAGCAACAAGGGAAAAATTAGCTAATATATAGAATCATTTTTTCACATTTCTGCAGATCGGTGTGTGAGAAACTGATTGATTTGAAGAAGATAGAAAGTGAGGACCCTAAGAATACGGGGATGTAAAGTCAAAGAAAGTTGTTGGGTCTCTTATTAGCCTCCAGATAGTACATTAAGCTTCCTAGAGAGACGAGCTATGTGGAAACTGTTGGCTGAAATATGTTTGGGTATAAATATGAAATGGAAAAACTATACTTATATCACTCCACATCTTATTTTCAAGTTCTTTAAAACCACTTCCAATTTTGTTGTCTTGAGTGGAAGGATAAAGTGGGGCATTAGAAATGTTCATAAATGCCAGTCTCATTAGAAACTGTCATTCCACAGACACTGTTAGGTTGCTTCCAGTTTCAGCCTAGATCACCATTACGATGACCTTGTAGACAAGTGTGCATTTCTTTTAGAATCTGCTAGACTGATTTTGCATTTAAAACAGCTTAAGAATTCTAGGCATATTTCCTCTATCATGTACAATCTGTCCTTTAATAGCCTTCTGCTTTC
Source organism: Pongo pygmaeus (assembly GCF_028885625.2). Classification (NCBI taxonomy): domain Eukaryota; kingdom Metazoa; phylum Chordata; class Mammalia; order Primates; family Hominidae; genus Pongo; species Pongo pygmaeus. The sequence goes on from NC_072376.2 coordinate 185,749,071, forward strand.
CTGTTGAGAACCTGCTGAAATGCTCATATACATAAAAACAGATGCCCCAAATTTCCCTCTCACAACCATTTTTACATTTATGAAAGTAGATTTCACTTTCTTGAAGTAAATTCAAGATGCTCAAAGATAAACAAAATACCCCAATACAGTAAAACTTGCTTCAAGCTGACTAAATCAATATGTTCAGATACAAGTTATTCTTCAGATTGACAAACTGTATAAATCACCTATTTCATTAAATAATAAATTATAAAATTTGCACAATGCTATCTATATACGTGTAACTTAATGCAATTGAGCAGCAAGGTGTGACTGCAAACCTAAGAAGCTCAATCTGGGCTAAGTAACAAATTTTCAAATAAAAGTTCAAGAGTAATTCAAGTATAATAGAAAAAAACAGGAATAAATACAAAAGAAGGTAGTAGAAGATAAAAGTGAAAATCTTCATTTTCTTTCTTTCTTTCTTTCTTTCCTTCTTTCTTTCTTTCTTTCCCTTCCTTCCTTCCTTCCTTTCTTTCTTTCTCTTTCTTTCTTTCTTGAGTCTCGCTCTGTCGCCCAGGCTAGAGTACAGTGGTGTGATCTCGGCTCACTGCCTACCTCCACCACCCGGGTTCAAGCGATTCTCTTGCCTCAGCCTCCCGAGTAGCTGGGACTACAGGTGCAGGCCACCACGTCTAGCTAATTCTTTGTATTGTTAGTAGAGACGGAGTCTCACCACATTGCCCAGGCTGTTCTGGAACTCCTGACCTCAGGTGATCTGCCCTCCTCAGCCTCCCAAAGTGCTGGGATTACAAGTGTGAGCCACCACGCCCGGCCATGTTTTGTTTTTCTTAATTTAGTGACCTACTTTGTGACAGTTCATTCCTCAATGCACAAAGAATAAACTATTCAATATATATTGGTAAATTGAAACAGAGAACCTATGTAACAAATATGATAATTACCTCTAAGGTCACAGTTACCTGGAAGGTGTTCATGTCTCAACCCTACATGATCATAAGTTCCTCTTCCTTAAGTTTTGGAGAATTAGGTGCTGCCATAGAATTATTTTTAAAATACAGCAGAGAATAGAGCAAGGCTGCCATGTATAGACATTTTCTCCCGCTTATTCCAAAATCATTATCTTTAATTATTATTTTGAATAATGATAATGATGCACACTATTATTGTACCCTCAAGTTGTCATGAAAATTCACATTTGGAACTTAGGACTACCGGAGAGTCATAGACTAAACCCGTGGAGGTGTCTAGGGGCCTTCTCAGTGTAGCCACCTCACTAGCACATTTCAGGACTTGTCTTAGCAAATGAACTCATTGTGCCTTGTTACAGACTTAGAAGAGTAAAGTTTCATTAAACAAAGACTAGTGTGTGTGTTCTGATTACTACTGCTCCAGAACAGGCCTCCTCTAACTTATTTGATTACGCTCATGGATTTTGTGAATCCTAGTAAAGATGGCTTCCCCTGCTACATGATGGCCAGGGCCTCACCTGAGAAGATGGTGTCTAGGGGTAAGTAGATAACTAGAGGATGAATTCATTTGCAGAGATCTTTACTCATACATCTGGGGGTAGTTGCTGGCCATTAGCCAGAGCATATAAGCATGGCTTGTCCCCATGACCTCACTTCATACTGTAGAAAGCCCAGCACAGTAAGATAGCTTACCTCGCAGTTCAGGAATCCAAAGGTAGGTGACCCAAGAAACTAGGAAGAAGCTGCATGGCCTTCATTTTAGTACCCACTGAAGCTAAATAGTATCACTTTCTTGTATTCTATTGCTTGAAGATAACCTGTGTAGTTATTATATGACCTAGATTCAATTCAATGAGAAGGGACATAGACCTCCAACACTTGATAGAAGTGTCAAAGAATTTACAGACAGATTTCAGAACCCCACCACAGTGGGTAAGCACTCCGTAGCTGAGATGCCAGAGAACTGTGAAGGCAGTCCTGGGGTGGGGGGGTGGGTACTAGTTGTGGATGGAAAGGAAGAGGCAGCACTCTGTTCACAAGATTATATGTTTAGGACATGATCTAGCAACACTGGCATTTCTGAATATCACTAATGTCCTATCCATTCCATTCGTCTACTCAAGACAACAGAATTACAAATAGCTGCAAAGAATTTGAAAATAAAGTGTGAAATGTTGTGTAACTTTGCCAGTTCGCATTTATGCTCAAGCATACCTTATTATACCAAGTAGTTTCTTTGTCTCTTACTCTCTGGGGCACTCTCTGTCCTTCTCTAATTAATCTCAATGCCAGTATTACAGATACCTGGAAAGTCATTCGGAGAAAATCATCGTTCAATTATCCCACTTCTATAGTATAATTCCCCAAAACAATTGAAATTACCATTGAGTCATACACATGCGCATGCACGCAGACACACACACACACGCTCAGATATATAAAAAGAAAAACATTAGCAAACACATAAACAAATAGTAAGATAATAGTTTTCAAGGAAAAAATAAGCTTTAGAACTTTAGAAAAGAAAAATTGAAATTAGTTCTCAATTGATTTACGCATGTGTATGTAAATATGTATGTTATATATATTCTACGTATAATAAACACATAGGTGATTGAATAGAGATACATATGCCTGAATACTTATTATATGTGTATTATATGTGTGTGTTTATACGCACAGAGCAATAAATATGACTAGGCAAAATTTAAAAAATTAATACTAGTTTCATTATCTATTAATTTGTACATTTTCTTATTCATTGTCATAGAATTCCTGGCATTATTTCTCTAAATGTATAATATGGGACTAAACCTAATGAATACTCTTTCAATGCAAAGGCACACCTACATACTCTAAGTAGTTGCTATTCAACCAGGAATATGTTTGCAGAGAAGAATTAAAATCACTGGCCATTTTATGGCTAACACACACTGATTTTCTGGTTGGAACATTTGGTTACACTATACTTTCATTAAATAATACAGTAATTATCACTTTTGCAAGATGTTATTCTATTCATTTGCATGTACTTTACCATGCTATATATTGAATACAAAATAATTAGATACTGAAAGAGAGGAGTTAAAATGTGGGTAAAAAATCTGCTATGGCTTCCAACATATGCAACTAGTAGAGACAGATGGAACTGTGTTCTTGGGATGTTTAAGGACTTTTAGAGTACTTTGCATCAGCAGCATCTAGAGACCAATTACTGAATACTCTCTGCAGGAGTCTTGCCTCAGGGTTTTTAAATGGATGAATAATATATAAACTCCATGGTTTCCCACTGAGAGAGACTGAAGCAGCATCAGAAAGAGTCTATTTGAGTTGAACTAAAAATGAAATAATTTGAAATTTGACCTGAAGTCTTTTGTGTTTACATATGTAGTTGATTGTAAGGTTGCAATGCAGGGGCATAATAAATAGAAAAAAAATGCTATAAGCTTTTTCCAAGTCTGGGTAAAAATGAATGAGAATGGAGAATTAATCTTTCAATTCATACCCCAAAAATAGTTTATAAAATAATTTCTAATATTATGTTACTGGAAGAAATTTTCTGCATTTTTAAAGCCCTAAAGTATCTTGGAGCATCTTATAGATTGTTTATTTCAAACTCTTCATATTACATATTAGTTTCTAGACACCTGAGGAGCTTAATGAATACACAGTTATTAACAGAGGTGGCACAATATTTGGATGCTCATTCTACTCTATCTCACTTCTGAGATCACATTATATAATAACTACAAAATAATAATATCTTCAACAATAACAATACAATGAAATATTCATTTACATTGTCTCATTTTATTTTAACAACAATACTCTGTGGTATGCCAGTATTAATCATTTTAATAGTGAGAAAGATACGAGAAGCAGACCCAAGAATCTGTACCAGGCCTGAAAGTTCAATGTCTTTGCTGAAACTAACAAAATCTACCTGTGCATGTTTTCTGAAAGAGTCAGATTGTACCACAAAGTCAGTAAGATGCATAAAGTCATGCTGAAGACTTTGATAGGCCATTTATTCATTTATTCATTTATAAGTATTTATGAAGCACATATCTCTCCCATATGCCAAGCAAGGAGATGGGGCTAGGGATAAATCAGTGAACATGACACAGGTAGCCCTTGGCCCATGTAGTTAGGGCCTTATGTTGTCAAAAACAAAGATAAAAAAAAAACTGCCTTGTGAAATTAACCAAGCTGCTGTTACGGCATTTTACATGTGAGAAAACAATAGTAACATTAGCATGGACAAATTCTAACCTAGGTCTCGTAATTTCTAGAATGAGTTAGTGTTCCCACACCAGTAATCAAATTATTATTACTTAATAAGAATAATCATCATTTAATTCAAATTAAATAATTAAGAGCTTGGTTGGCTTCAATTTAGGTGTGTAAATAAATTTTATGAATTATCCACAGTCTGCCTTTCCATTTTTCCTTGCTTTTTTAAATTATTTATTTAGTGGGTAAAAACAAACAAAAAAAAAAGGGTGAGGTAAATACTGATGTAGAAAATTTTAAATAATTACATTTTGACGACAGTTGTGGTTTCTTTTAAAAGAATCATTTGGAGTAATATGGACTGTGTGTTATTACTCATCCAAGTTCTGCCTGGTATTGACAATTTGAGTAATAAAAGTTTGTGAGACTAGGAGTGAAAAATCTGGACTGGAAGGGAAGACCTCTGCCTACCTCTCTTGAGTATGAAGTTTACCAGGATGGTTGCTCTCTAGACAAAACTCATAAGCAATGCATTCAAAGAGAATATGTGTGGACTAGGAGATAAAATAGGCTGGAAAGATAAGGTTTATCTTGTAAACACTGAATTTATTTTGCTTTTGATATTTCCTACCTTAAGGACTTTTTAAAAATTATCTCTTTTTTATTTCAACTGTCTTCAGATTATTAAGGAAAAAGTTCTATGTCAACAATTGTACCAATAATAAAAGTGATTACAGAGGCAATATGATGATGGCACTGGTGTTCCTCAAAAGAAATACGGAAATCGAAAGATGAATATCTAAGCATTTTAATGTTAGAGCATTCTTACACAAATTTGAGGAAGCAGGTTTTATTTTATAATGGAAGGCTGAAATTTCATTCATTCATTTATTTCCAAATATCCATTGAGTGGTTCTAACCTGCCAGGTACTATATTAGGCTATAGGGTTATAACAATGGGGAAACACAGAAGTGGTCTATTCACTCATAAAGTTAACATCACAGCTATCACCTTACACAGCTTAGGTTAGGTTAATAAAAAATTGCATATTATTTTTTCTTAACCAACAAAACCCTTTTATCAAATGACTTTCATGTAGAACCCCAACATATAAAATCCATTAATGTGATATTTACTTTTATAAATATTATATCTAAGTGCACATTTCTAATATTGGCTTATAGAGGTGTTCAATAAAACCAATGAGATTTTTTGAAGGAAAAAAATTGAAAATGGAGATCATAAATGATAACTCAGAAACTCACACTTCTGTCAGCTTCAGAATCCAATTGATCTCTATATTTTAGTTTGGCTGCACTGTCACTCAGAGTAAACAGTCTGAATCCTGACATGTACAATAGTATTCAATATTACTTTTTTATTTTAAAAAATGTTGGCAATTTGAAGAAACTTTTTAATTAATTTCTTAATACACCTGAAAGATTAGTAGGAAGAAATTTTTGTTTCAAATCCAAATAGATCTAATACATGCTCACAATATAATAGTTCAGAGTTTAGCATTTGAGGTGAAAAACTTTGTTTTTATTTCTAATCAGCATCTTACTGACTGTGCAGTCATGGGAAAACTACTTAACTGGCCTGTGATTCAGTTTCCCTAATTCTAAAATGGAGACGATAATACCAGAGTTGCTTGAAGAATTAAATTGAAAAATATGTAAAACTACTTGGGTCATAGTAAATGTTTAATATAATATGCTTAGATTTTAATCTTATTTATTAAATAAAAGTCATGGTTGGGGAAGTAGCTTTATCCCAGTGTCTGAAATCCAACATAGTTCAAGTCACCAAATTTGTTTAACAACTGTTTGTCTGCATGCGCCTAAGAGGTGGTAACAGTAACAAAGAGGCTGCCAAGTCCCATGCTTGGTGAGAGAATTCAGTCAAAGACACATATCTAACTTACTATTCTGCTTTTAATCTTAGACTTGCTAGTAAGAACTAATAAACATCAAAATGTTATATATGTAACATTTAAGAGAACATCAAATATACTATTTTTAAAATATCAAATATACCCATACATAATAATTATTTTATTATCTTTCCTTGGATTAAATTCTGGTAAATTTCCAGAAAAAAAAAAATCAAGTTTTTTTCAACAGTGTTTTGAATCATTAAAACTTGATCATTTTTGCAAGACATTTTTTGTTTCCCCCTAACTCAAATGTAAATAATATTTTGAGAATTTCAATGGGTTGCTACCACTAACAGGAAGAGCAATTTTAAAAGTTTAAACAGACACTATCTTGGAACTTTGGCTAAGGAAAATTACTAAAAACTAAAAGATATTAACTTTTATGTCAGAAAAGGATTATGTCAAACATTAAAAGTACTTTTACTAGGAAGGACAATTACATTGCATGAGCAAATTCATGGAAGTTACAGATTCGTTTCCTGAACTGCTAACTCAGGATAACCAATATTTCCAACACTTACTTGGTACCAGCTTTAACTGACAAAAATGTGATAGATATGATATATAGCTAGAGATTATTCATAACCTTAACTGACCTTTAAAAAAAACTTTCTGAAATAGGTCTCTAACCTCTTCTCAGAGGAGGCTTATCAGCAAGTTTAGCTGAATAGGCAGTGAGTTCTGTGCTGCATTTTGATAAGAATGCCCCCTGCTTAGAAAGCTTCATGGAAGTATTGCCAGAAATGCAATTATTTGATTAATGTTAGAACCTATATTAAGGGCATTAATAGCTTTTTAGTCCATGAGTCCGCAATTAAAATTCAGACTCTGAGTAAAGCCTTGTTTCCTCGTACCCTCCCCTTCCAAGCTCAATCCTCTTAACAAATATTCACTCTCCTTTTAAGATTCAGTTGCTATTTGGATCACCTTAAACTCTCTCCCTCCAAAATTCTTCCCAGCTAGAATGTAGGTCCCTCTGTGTTTTTTTTTTAACCTATATATTTTACCTGTACATATTTCTAGTACAGCTCTTTAAGAAAGAAAATGTGTCAATTATCTTTTATCCCACAGAACCAAGCACTATATTCTTTGTATATAGCAACATAATTGCATTTGTATGAAAGAAGTGGGCAACCAAAATAAAATGTATTCGCTGCCTTATTTTTGTCAGGCACTATAAAAAGCTCTTGAAATAAGAGCTCTTTGAGATATATACTATTATGATTCCTTCAATTACATATTGTCAGCCTTGCTATATAGAGGTAACAACTGGGGATTAAATAAGTTAAATATATAACCCAAGTTTTTGATTCACAGCATCAGGATACAAATCCAAATTTCTTTCTCATACTCTCATGACATTTTCTTTTGAGAACGTGATATTGAGATAATTAACCAACTCTTTTCTCAGCATTCTCTCCATATGCCCTGTATTGGTCAGGGTTCTGTAGAGGAACAGAACTAACAGGATAGATGAATATATGAAGGGGAGTTTATTGAGTATTGACTCACATGGTCGCAAGGTGAAGTCCCACAATAGGCCGTCTGCAAGCTGGGGAGCAGGGAAGCCAGTCCGAGTCCCAAAACCACAAAAGTTGGGAAGCCAACAGTGCAGCCTTCAGTCTGTGGCCAAAGGCCCAAGAGCTCCTGACAAACCACTGGCATAAGTCCAAGAGAGCAAAAGCTGAAGAACTTGGAGTCTGATGTTCAGGGGTAGGAAGCATCCAGCATGGGAGAAAGATGAAGGTCGGAAGGCTCAGCAGGTCCAGTCCTTCCATGCTCTTCTGCCTGCTTTATTCTAGCCACACTGGCAGCTGATTAGGTGGTGCCCACCCGGATTGAGGGTGGGTCTGCCTTTCCCAGTCCACTGACTCAAATGCTAGTCTCCTTTGGCAACACCCTCACAGACACACCCAGGAACAATACTTTGCATCATTTGATCCAATCAAGTTGACACTCAATGTTAACCGTCATACACCCTCACAGAACACCTCATGGAGGCACCTGGTAGCTAGCTAGACAGCAAGAGAGTGACTATAATATGAAGACAGAATTCAGGAATCTTAGGAAATGTAGCTAAAGGGAAAGAGAGCAATCAGAGTGGATGCCTGGCAGGTTTTTACAGTATAACAAATTAAGCATGCTCACATGCTGAAGGGTAAGACTCACAAGTTGAGAAAAGGCTAAAATATAGGCAAAGGATGAGATAACCATAAGACAAACCTATGAGGAAGCAAGAAGAAAAGAGACTCAAAGAAGAGTTGCAAGTACCATTGATCAAGAGGCGGGGCAGTCGCTTGCAGGGAACTTGGCAAAGATGAGAAGGTGTCACTCCAGCTCTACACTCCTGATTGCTGAAGCAAGGAGGCTTAATGTATCCAGCACAGTCTTACTATTAGCTGGTTAACACTTTCTAGGCCATTAAATTTAATTGTATCCTTATCTGTGGCCACCAAATTCTCTCCTTTCCTCTCTCCCCTCTGCTGTGTCTTTGGCCCTTGAAACGTTAGACTCCTCCCCCTTTTGTCCTCCAGAGGACAATGGTGTCCTTTGTGGTTGGTCCAGCACACTATATAATATTCAGTTCTGCTGCTGGACAGAAACATAAAGCTTCAGCCTCTAAAGGTGGAGGAGGGATGGTGGGAAAATGTCTTTAGTACTTTGCTTTTCAATCATCAATGTGTAGACGGGAGTCTAATTAAAATGCAGATTCTGATTCTCGGTCTGAATTGGAACCTGTGAGTCTGCGTTTCTAATAAGCTTCCATTGATGTCAAGGTTGCTCATCTGCAAAGCACATTTTGAGTAGCAGGACTAGAGTTTCAAATCTAAGGGAAAAAAATTAAAGAAGGTTCTACTTCTAATTCAAAATGTTGTGGTGAAATACCCTCTCCCTTTTTAGTTGGCCTCATAGAGATGACTATCCCTTAACAAAACACTCTGAGAACCTCAAAGCTTGACAAGAATTGCATAAAACATCTAAAAGTAATAAACTATACCGTTTGCGCATTTTTGTATGTTATGATAACTAATAGAAATTTGAATCAGTGTGTAACTTCCATGGATCTGAATCTCTCTCATCATTGCTGCATTTTTTAGACTGATTTTTAATCTCTCATAGAAAAGTGCAGATGGAAATGTGAAAAAACAATTGTAATCCAAATATTCTGTACTCCCAATTCCTTCTTAAACACCTTTAATTCTACTCACTTCCAGTATGTACTTTGACCTTACAAATTTTGCAAAAGGTCCACAGAATGTACTACAAGAGTACCAAATTTTACAAAATAAGTGAATTTCTGGGAATTGGCTAAAGAGTCAATTTCTGTCTTTTGGATTTCTAGAAATAAGTTATATTTTTCTTTTAAATTTTATTAATAAAAGTTGTGGCCAGGTGCAGTGGCTCACGCCTGTAATCCCAGCACTTTGGGAGGCTGAGGTGGGAGAATCGCTTGGGACCAGGAGTTCAACACCAACCTGGGCAATATAGTGAGATATCATAGCTACAAAATAAGAAATAAAAAATAAAAACATTAGGCAAACACCTGTAGTTCCAGCTACTCAGGAAGCTGAGGTGGGAGGATCACTTGAACCCAGGAGTTCCGGGCTGCAGTGAGTTATGATCAGGCCACTGCGCTCCAGCCTGGGCAACAGAGTAAGACCCTATCTCAAAAAAAAAATTAATTAATTAGTTGTACTTAGTGATAGAGAAATATTTTAAATATTTAATTTAAAATGATAACAATGTAGTAGCGATACTGGTGAACTCTTAGTAGAGATTTAGATCTAAATTCTATCTCGGCCACTGCTAGTGCTAAGATTTTGGGAAAATAACTTATTTGCATTTCAGTTCCCTCATGTGCAAAAGATTAAACTTATATTACATGATTCCTTCCAGTGTTATCATTATGTGATTATTTGAACATGAAAAATAATTCTCAAAGCATGTTCAATTAGTTTTCAATTTGAAACCATAGTTTGAAAATAAAATGTAAAATCACAGTGACCTCCTAAAAGATAATAGCTAAGCTAAAAAATAAAGCACCTTTCAATCAATCTAAAATTCTCTCGTGCAGGATACTGTATCTTTTCATTTCTAATCAGTTTATTGAAGCTACTGATTCATTTATAGGTTGGTCACTGTAAGAGGGAGTTATAGTAGAAACTTACAGAATCCGAAGTCTGAAATGCAGCAGTCAATGAATAAGTATTTAAGCACAATTATTGAATTCAATGAAGAGTAAATTAATGAATAGTAATGGTTCGATTATAAGTTTCTGCCAGAACTCCTGAAACTGCACAATGATTTCCCTCCCTGATTTATAATGTTAAGCATATGCTTATTACGTTCTTATAAAATGAGGCAAATTCTTTGCACATCAAAATTACCTGATGATTTTTCTAAAAATACAGCTACCGGATCCATCCCTGTGGGAACTGATTGAATGTGAAAAACAACAAAGCTTGAAAAACCCTCTAATACATCGTTTAATCAGTCATGCCTAACACCAGCTTTCATGATTCATCCGCAATGTGTGACTTGAAGCGTCAGAAGCATCAGTCTTACTATTAGGTCCCTGTTCAGCATCTTTCTGTCATACAGAACAGATGTAGTATTGGGCTTAGTGTCTATGAAATAGTTATGTAACAATTATTCAAAAAATCCCTGGGCATATCAGAAGTTACTTTCTTATAATCCTCATTTTTCTCTGAAGCTGAAGAATTACTCTGGTGATTATTTTTAGATATTCTCTGGTAGTGCAGAAAAATACGAAAGGAGAGGGTGATTACCGTGTTCTAAGTTGTCACTTTCCTGTTTTAGGTTCTAGTGGTAAATTTTGGTAAGAAAATACCAGGAGAATTTATAAACATCTCCATCCCCGAGAGCTAAAATACATTCACTTCTATAAAGATCTGCTTTTATCAAGAGTAACAGACTTTGGGGAATGTCAGATTTCTTTCTTTCTTTTTTTTTTTTTTTTTTTGAGACGGAGTCTTGCTCTGTCGCCAGGCTGGAGTGCAGTGGCGCAATCTCGGCTCACTGCAAGCTCCACCTCGCAGGTTCCAGCGACTCTCCTGCCTCAGCCTCCCGAGTAGCTGGGACTACACGCACACACCACCACACCCAGCTAATTTTTGTACTTTTAGTAGAGACAGGGTTTCACCATGTTGGCCAGGATGGTCTCTATCTCTTGACATCATGATCCACCCGCCTCAGCCTCCCAAAGTGCTGGGATTACAGGCGTGAGCCACTGCGCCCGGCCGGTTGTCACATTTCATTCTGGTTTTAGTAATATCTATATTAGTTCGAGTAAACTGCTTGTTTTAATGTTGTGTTGACCTCCAAATATATTTACAAAGGTAGTCATTTTAAACATTTTTATACTAATATAAATTTATACTCTATAGTATAATTTTTTTACAAATTTATACTCTAATATAATGCAAACATTTACTTTCAGTAATTTCTAATTTTTATATGTATGTTATTAATTTTTTGGGTTACAAAGAGAAATATATCCCTTTGGGAGGGAAGGTATTGGGTGATATATCTAATTGTTATTTTGAGTCTCAGAGTAAATCCGAGTTTTAAATCTCCTAAGCAACTACTTATAAATTCAGGTTAACTGAAAAGCTATAAAATAAGTGAAGATGAGAATCACATAATTACATTATATAAGGTTGTAGCTTAATCTGAACCGCATTTTTAGAGCTTAGTTCTATGATCAACTCGGTTTATGAACAGGTTTTCAATGTTATATGCCTCAAAATTTTTAACACAGAATGGGCAGCACTTTATGAAAAAAAAATTCATGAGTAAATCACTGTGTGATGTCTATTTTGCTTCAAAGTTTTGTTATAGTTATGGCTGCCTTCTAAAATGACATTGGAGTAACATTTAAAATATAATGCACATTCGCAAGACAATTTCTAAATGTAAAAACCTTACTTAGTCTGGCATAAATAAGACTTGATGAAGCCATGCGAGGTGGGGCTAGTCAGTATTCCACTCCTTCTTCCACCCAACCCACACACCTATCTAGCCCTCCACTATATCTCAACCAGGAGATGGCTAAGAAAAAAATAAAAAATAAAATAAATAAATAAAAATAAAAGATTAAACGTTCCTATGGACTGCAAGTTTTCATGTCTCCAAAATTCATATGTTGAAGCTTCAGACCCTATAGTGATGATGGCAACTGGAGGTGGTACTTTGGGGAGGTAATTCAGTGAGAAAGATGGAGGTCCTATGACGGGATTAGCACCTTATAAGAGGAGACTCAAGAGAGATGAGGAGACTCAAGAGAGATGATCTCTCTCCACGATGTCAAGATACAGCAAAAAGTCAGCCATCTGCAAACCAGGAAGAAGACCCTCACAAGACTGAATCTGCCAGCACCTTCGTCTTAGATTTCCCAGCCTCCAGAACTGTTGGAAATAAATGTTTGTTATTTAAGCTACACAGTCTATGGCATTTTGTTATAGCACCCTGAATTAACTAAAACAATAAGATCCAGAGTTTCATAACATAATATCCAAAATATCCAGGACAGAATAAAAGGTTACTCATCATACCATAAAGCAGGAAAGTAACTTGAATGAGAAAAGAGAATCAACAGAAGCTAATAATCAGAAGGTGGAATTAGCTGAAAAAGATTCAAAGCGTTGTACAAATGCTTCACCGTACAATAAAGAATTATCATGCAACAAATGAAAATACAGAAAATCTCAGCAAAGAAATAGAAGCTATTTACAATGAGTAGAAATACTAAAACCAAATTTTAAAACTCACTGCATGGTCTCAGTGGGATAGAATCAGTGAACTTGAGGATAGATGACTCTATCTGAAAAACAGAGAAAATACACTGAAAAAAAAATGAACGTAGGCATAGGGAACTATGAAAGAGTAGCCAAAAGAGCTAATAATTATTACCATCACAGTGACAGAAAGAGAGGACAGAGAGAATACAACCAAAAAAAATGTGAAGTTAAAAATAGCTGAAAAAATTATACATGGGTCAAAATATACAAACTTACAAGAAGCTGAGTGAATCCCAAATACAATAAATTCAAAGAAATTTATGCCAAGACATATCATTGTTAAACTTCTGAAAGCTAAGCCAGGCATGGGGGCTCATGCCTATAATCCAAGCACTTTGGGAAGCTGAGACAGGAGGATCATCTGAGCTCAGGAGTGCGAGACCAGCCTGAGCAACATAATGAGACCTTGTATCTATGAAAAATAGAAAAATTAGCCAGGTATGGTGATGTACACCTGTAGTCCCAGCTACTCCAAAGGCTGAGACAGGAGGATGGCTTGAGCCTGGAAGATTGAGGCTGTAGTTAGCCATAATAGCATCACTACACTCCAGCCTGGGTGAAAGAGAGGGACCCCATCTCAGAGAAAAACAAAACCTCTGAAAACTAAAAACAAAGAATTGTCTTGAAAGCAGGAAGTGAGGAATGACACATCCTGTGAAGGACAACACTAATTTAAGTCTCTCACCTGAAACTATGGAGGCCAGAAGGAAGTAGCACAATATTTTTCAAATCATTTTTTAAAAATCTACCAACTGTGAGTTCCATGTCTAGCAAAAATAATGTTCAGGAAAAAAAATCAAGCAAATCTACTCTTACAGAACAGCTTAAGGAAGTTTTTTTTTTTTTTTTTTTTTAGGAAGGAAATGATACCTTAAGAAGGCTTGGAACTTCAGAAAGGAAAAAAGTACATCTGCATGAGGCAAAAATAGGAGTAAATAGAATATCCTTATGAGTGTCTTAAATCATATTTGACGGTTGAAGCAAAGATTAAAATGTCATCTGATGTGGTGCTCAATGTATGTAGAGGAAATAGTTAACTATGGTGTTGACGTGGGAAGCTTAAAGAGACCTGAATAGAAGTAAGTTCCCTATATTTCACAAATAGGGGTAAATTGTCAAAACCAGTAGACTACTATACAAGAGATCCTTGTGATGAAACTGTCCTATCTATATCTTGACTGTGACAGTAGTCACATGACTCTACACATGTGAAAAAATTGGTAGAACTAAATATACATACACACACTTCCACAAATGAGTACATGCGTAACTGGTGAAATCCGTATTAGGTCAATGGATTGTAACAATGTGATTTCCTGACTGTGATATTGTACTACACTTATGCAAGATGTTACCATTTGGAGAAACCCAGTAAAGGGTATGTGAAATTTCTGTATTATTTCTTACAACTGCAAGTGAATCTACAATTACCTCAAAATAAAAAGGCAACATTTTTAAAAACCGTATTTAGTTATCAAATGCAGCTTTATTAATCAAAAATTTCTTTTTCTCTAATTTTATTTTATTATTACTCTACTTTAAGTTTTAGGGTACATGTGCACAATATGCAGGTTAATTACATATGTATACATGTGCCATGCTGGTGTGCTGCACCTATTAACTCATCATTTAGCATTAGCTATATCTCCTAAAGCTATCCCTCCCCCTTCCCCCCACCCCACAACAGTCCCCAGAGTGTGATGTTCACCTTCCTGTGTCCATGTGTTCTCATTGTTCAATTCCCACTTATGAGTGAGAATATGCGGTGTTTGGTTTTTTGTTCTTGAGATAGTTTACTGAGAATGATGATTTCCAATTTCATCCACGTCCTTACAAAGCACATGAACTCATCATTTTTTATGGCTGCATAGTATTCCATGGTGTATATGTGCCACATTTTCTTAATCCAGTCTATCATTGTTGGACATTTGTGTTGGTTCCAAGTCTTTGCTATTGTGAATAATGCCGCAGTAAACATACGTGCGCATGTGTCTTCATAGCAGCATGATTTATAGTCCTTTGGGTATATACCCAGTAATGGGATGGCTGGGTCAAATGGTATTTCTAGTTCTAGATCCCTGAGGAATCACCACACTGACTTCCACAATGGTTGAACTAGTTTACAGTCCCATCAACAGTGTAAAAGTGTTCCTATTTCTCCGCATCCTCTCCAACACCTGGTGTTTCCTGACTATTTAATGATTGCCATTCTAACTGGTGGGAGATGGTATCTCATTGTAGTTTTGATTTGCATTTCTGTGATGGCCAGTGATGGTGAGCATTTTTTCATGTGTTTTTTGGCTGCATAAATGTCTTCTTTCGAGAAGTGTCTGTTCATATCCTTCGCCCACTGTTTGATGGGGTTGTTTGTTTTTTTCTTGTAAATTTGCTTGAGTTCATTCTGGATATTAGCCCTTTGTCAGATGAGTAGGCTGCGAAAATTTTCTCCCATTTTTAGGTTTCCTGTTCAGTCTGATGGTAGTTTCCTTTGCTGTGCAGAAGCTCTTGAGTTTAATTAGATCCCATTTGTCAATTTTGGCTTTTGTTGCCGTTGCTTTTGGTGTTTTAGACATGAAGTCCTTGCCCATGCCTATGTCCTGAATGGTAATGCCTAGGTTTTCTTCTAGGGTTTTTATGGTTTTAGGTCTAACATTTAAGTCTTTAATCCATCTTGAATTAATTTTTGTATGAGGTGTAAGGAAGGGATCCAGTTTCAGCTTTCTACATATGGCTAGCCAGTTTTCCCAGCACCATTTATTAAATAGGGAATCCTTTCCCCATTGCTTGTTTTTCTCAGGTTTGTCAAAGATCAGATAGTTGTAGATAGGCAGTGTTATTTCTGAGGGCTCTGTTCTGTTCCATTGATCTATATCTCTGTTTTGGTAACAGAACCGTGCTGTTTTGGTTACTGTAGACTTGTAGTATAGTTGGAAGTCAGGTAACGTGATGCCTCCAGCTTTGTTCTTTTGGCTTAGGACTGACTTGGTGATGCGGGCTCTTTTTTGGTGCCATATGAACTTTAAAGTAGTTTTTTCCAATTCTTTGAAGAAAGTCATTGGTAGCTTGATGGGGATGGCATTGAATCTATAAATTACCTTGGGCAGTATGGCCATTTTCATGATATTGATTCTTCCTACCCATGAGCATGGAATGTTCTTCCATTTGTTTGTATCCTCTTTTATTTCATTGAGCAGTGGTTTGTAGTTCTCCTTGAAGAGGTCCTTCACATCCCTTGTAAGTTGGATTCCTAGGTATTTTATTCTCTTTGAGGCAATTGTGAATGGAAGTTCACTCATGATTTGGCTCTCTGTTTGTCTGTTATTGGTGTATAAGAATGCTTGTGATTTCTGTACATTGATTTTGTATCCTGAGACTTTGCTGAAGGTGCTTATCAGCTTAAGGAGATTTTGGGCTGAGACGATGGGGTTTTCTAGGTATACAATCATGTCATCTGCAAACAGGGACAATTTGACTTCCTCTTTTCCTAATTGAATACTCTTTATTTATTTCTCCTGCCTGATTGCCCTGGCCAGAACTTCCAACACTCTGCTGAATAGGAGTGGTGAGAGAGGGCATCCCTGTCTTGTGCCAGTTTTCAAGGGGAATGCTTCCAGTTTTTGCCCATTCAGTATGATATTGGCTGTGGGTTTGTCATAGATAGCTCTTATTATTTTGAGATACATCCCATCAATACCTAATTTATTGAGAGTTTTTAGCATGAAGGGTTGTTGAATTTTGTCAAAAGCCTTTTCTGCATCTATTGAGATAATCATGTGGTTTTTGTCTTTGGTTCTGTCTATATGCTGGATTACATTTATTGATTTCCATATATTGAACCAGCCTTGCATCCCAGGGATGAAGCCCACTTGATCATGGTGGATAAGCTTTTTGATGTGCTGCTGGATTCAGTTTGCCAGTATTTTATTGAGGATTTTTACATCAATGTTCATCAAGGATATTGGTCTAAAATTCTCTTTTTTGGTTGTGTCTCTGCCCGGCTTTGGTATCAGGATGATGCTGGCCTCATAAAATGAGTTAGGGAGGATTCCCTCTTTTACTATTGATTGGAATAGTTTCAGAAGGAATGGTACCAGTTCCTCCTTGTACCTCTGGTAGAATTCGGCTGTGAATCCATCTGGTCCTGGACTCTTTTTGGTTGGTAAGCTATTGATTATTGCCACAATTTCAGAACCTGTTATTGGTCTATTCAGAGATTCAACTTCTTCCTGGTTTAGTCTTGGGAGGGTGTATGTGTCGAGAAATTTATCCATTTCGTCTATATTTTCTTTTTTTTTTCTTTTATTATTATTATTATACTTTAGGTTTTATGGTACATGTGCGCAATGTGCAGGTAAGTTACATATGTATACATGTGCCATGCTGGTGCGCTGCACCCACCAACTCGTCATCTAGCATTAGGTATATCTCCCAATGCTATCCCTCCCCCCTCTCCCCACCCCACAACAGACCCCAGAGTGTGATGCTCCCCTTCCTGTGTCCATGTGTTCTCATTGTTCAATTCCCACCTATGAGTGAGAATATGCGGTGTTTGGTTTTTTGTTCTTGCGTTAGATTTTCTAGTTTATTTGCGTAGAGGTGTTTGTAGTATTCTCTGATGGTAGTTTGTATTTCTGTGGGATCGGTGGTGATATCCCCTTTATCATTTTTTATTGCGTCTATTTGATTCTTCTCTCTTTTCTTCTTTATTAGTCTTGCTAGCGGTCTATCAATTTTGTTGATCCTTTCAAAAAACCAGCTCCTGGATTCATTAATTTTTTGAAGGGTTTTTTGTGTCTCTATTTCCTTCAGTTCTGCTCTGATTTTAGTTATTTCTTGCCTTCTGCTAGCTTTTGAATGTGTTTGCTCTTGCTTTTCTAGTTCTTTTAATTGTGATGTTAGGGTGTCAATTTTGGATCTTTCCTGCTTTCTCTTGTGGGCATTTAGTGCTATAAATTTCCCTCTACACACTGTTTTGAATGTGTCCCAGAGATTCCGGTATGTTGTGTCTTTGTTTTCATTGGTTTCAAAGAACATCTTTATTTCTGCCTTCATTTTGTTATGTACCCAGTAGTCATTCAGGAGCAGGTTGTTCAGTTTCCATGTAGTTGAGTGGTTTTGAGTGAGTTTCTTAATCCTGAGTTCTAGTTTGATTGCACTGTGGTCTGAGAGACAGTTTGTTATAATTTCTGATCTTTTACATTTGCTGAGGAGAGCTTTACTTCCAAGTATGTGGTCAATTTTGGAATAGGTGTGGTGTGGTGCTGAAAAAAATGTGTATTCTCTTGATTTGGGGTGGAGAGTTCTGTAGATGTCTATTAGGTCCACTTGGTGCAGAGCTGAGTTCAATTCCTGGGTATCCTTGTTAACTTTCTGTCTCGTTCATCTGTCCAATGTTGACAGTGGAGTGTTAAAGTCTCCCATCATTATTGTGTGGGAGTCTAAGTGTCTTTGTAGGTCACTCGGTACTTGCTTTATGAATCTGGGTGCTCCTGTATTGGGTGCATATTTATTTAGGAGAGTTAGTTCTTCTTGTTGAATTGATCCCTTTACCGTTATGTAATGGCCTTCTTTGTCTCTTTTGATCTTTGTTGGTTTAAAGTCTGTTTTATCAGACACTAGGATTGCAACCCCTGCCTTTTTTTGTTTTCCATTTGCTTGGTAGATCTTCCTCCATCCTTTTATTTTGAGCCTATGTGTGTCTCTGCACGTGAGATGGGTTTCCTGAATACAGCACACTGATAGGTCTTGACTCTTTATCCAATTTGCCAGTCTGTGTCTTTTACTTGGAGCATTTAGTCCATTTACATTTAAAGTTAATATTGTTATGTGTGAATTTGATCCTGTCATTATGATGTTAGCTGGTTATTTTGCTCGTTAGTTGATGCAGTTTCTTCCTAGTCTCGATGGTCTTTACATTTTGGCATGATTTTGCAGTAGCTGGTACCAGTTGTTCCTTTCCATGTTTGGTGCTTCCTTCAGGAGCTCTTTTAGGGCAGGCCTGGTGGTGACAAAATCTCTCAGCATTTGCTTGTCTGTAAAGTATTTTATTTCTCCTTCACTTATGAAGCTTCATTTGGCTGGATATGAAATTCTGGGTTGAAAATTCTCTTCTTTAGGAATGTTGAATATTGGCCCCCACTCTCTTCTGGCTTGTAGAGTTTCTGCCAGAGATCCGCTGTTAGTCTGATGGGCTTCCTTTTGTGGGTAACCCGACCTTTCTCTCTGGCTGCCCTTAACATTTTTTCCTTCATTTCAACTTTGGTGAATCTGACAATTATGTGTCTTGGAGTTGCTCTTCTCGAGGAGTATCTTTGTGGCGTTCTCTGTATTTCCTGAATTTGAATGTTGGCCTGCCTTGCTAGATTGGGGAAGTTCTCCTGGATAATATCCTGAAGAGTGTTTTCCAACTTGGTTCCATTCTCCCCGTCACTTTCAGGTACACCAGTCAGACGTAGATTTGGTCTTTTCACATAGTCCCAGATTTCTTGGAAGCTTCGTGCGTTTCTTTTTATTCTTTTTTCTGTAAACTTCCCTTCTCACTTCATTTCATTCATTTCATCTTCCATCACTGATACCCTTTCTTCCAGTTGATCACATCAGCTCCTGAGGCTTCTGCATTCTTCACGTAGTTCTCGAGCCTTGGCTTTCTGCTCCATCAGCTCCTTTAAGCACTTCTCTGTATTGGTTATTCTAGTTATACATTCGTCTAAATTTTTTTCAAAGTTTTCAGCTTCTCTGCCTTTGGTTTGAATTTCCTCCTGTAGCTCGGAGTAGTTTGATCATCTGAAACCTTCTTCTCTCAACTCGTCAAAGTCATTCTCTGTCCAGCTTTGTTCCGTTGCTGGTGAGGAACTGCGTTCCTTTGGAGGAGGAGAGGCACTCTGCTTTTTAGAGTTTCCAGTTTTTCTGCTCTGTTTTTTCCCCATCTTTGTGGTTTTATCTACTTGTGGTCTTTGATGATGGTGATGTACAGATGGGTTTTTGGTGTGGATGTCTTTTCTGTTTGTTAGTTTTCCTTCTAACAGACAGGACCCTCAGCTGCAGGTCTGTTGGAGTTTGCTAGAGGTCCACTCCAGACCCTGTTTGCCTGGGTGTCAGCAGCGGTGGCTACAGAAGAGCAGATTTCAAACATAAAGGATATTTCTCATAACTCTTACATGCCAAGATTTTTTCTAGACTTATTGTGGATATGTAAAATGGACCCCCAAATCTTAAAGCTTAGTAAAGTAAATAAAATCTTTGAAATACACAAAGAAACACTAAAAAAATCAATCTTAAGGCAGTTCAGAGAAAGAAAAATTCATCATCAATCTGAATGAGAGAGAAATACTCTCTTTCACAAAACATTGAAGTTGCTAAGTATGTACTTACAGGAGACATATCTAGATCCCTGTTTCATTAATTGTCTGTGAATTTCTGTTGAAATTCTCTAAATGAGAGACCACAATATACTGGAATGCCATCTCAGCATACAGACCTTGTAGCTGTAGTCCACATAAATATGATCCAGGTGTTACTAATAAGATAGTTGCCTTATTTAAAAAAATTAAACTATCTTCCCAAAATATGTATAAGACTACTATAGTTGACTATAGTTGGTGAGACTATTTTACCATATTATTTCATTATAATGGTGCATCTGAACACAGTTACAATTGTAGTTTCGATAAAAATTCCAGTCACTAAAGAATTAACATTTTAATACATAGTAGATAATATAAATGTCCTTAGTTTCCAAATGATTAGCAAGCATACATTTCCTACTGAAAAGAATTTTACTCATTAAAATACACTTTATGGGAGTAATAGTTATGTACTATGTGTTTGTTAGCGACTACAAATATAACATACTGAACACCTTGTCAACGAATCGCATACATACTCCTTCCAGCTATTTACACTATCCACTTGGTAAAACTATTTGTATCATAAATTATAACTTTATATAAATCCCATGTATCATGGGCTTCTGTGTGAAGCTCAGAATAATCCAAAATTCTTCACAACTCCAGCTAGACTGTTACTAAACTCATTTCATTCAGATGTGCCTTTTAAAACTCCATAATATTTTATGTTGCCTTACAAATTCAGGAGCTACAGGTCATTTATTCCAGTGCTCTGACAGTTCTCATGAACTATCTCTTTACTATTTGAATTACAGTTTACTCAACTTCAAGTTGTAACTATGGTGAACATTGATTAAAATTAGTCATTTTTCAAATCACAACATTCAAATCATAGATGTGAGCACTTCGGCTCATCTATTTGATCCTTCATTCAAGGGATGATGAAACAGATTGGAAGTATGCCTCTAAGAAACTGAGCTTCAGAGCAAAACAAACTCTCTACCCCAAAGCATCATTAATGTGTCCTAAACTATGTATATTAAAGAATGAAAAGTCCTTAGATTTTAAGCACCATGACTTTCCAAAAATCAAGTTAGTTTAATAAGGAAAAAACTACCTTTAGTAAAGACATAAAGAAGTATTGAGCACTTACACTGTATTCTAGAAGAACACAACATCATGTGGGGTCGATTAAACGTTAGCATCAAATGTTACAGACTGAAACTCAGGCAGAGGTTAAGTCACTTGCTCCCAACCACAGCAGGAGTTCTGTCATGGTCAAGAGCAGCATGGCCTTCTTATACTTTCAGTCCAGGCCCAAGATTAATCTTTCAAGAGGAAAGGATTTAATGGAGAAAGCTTGTAAATATTCATGAAGTAATAGCAAACTAAATATTACAGAAATCTCGGATAACGTTTAAATGCTCAAAATTGCCACCTACATAAATGGAACCAAGATTCTCAAAAGAATGTAAAACATGAGAGTTTGTGTAATTAAATTTAAAGAAGCAAAAAGACTCCTGAGTCACATTGTCATGATGTGGCATTAAAGTACTTGTGTGGGAAGGACTGGTCAAATCCTAAGATTGTCCCAAGAATTGCTATTTATTAAAGTTCTTATTACTAGATTAACCACAGGAAAACTTAATTGGCCATTAGCTTTAAAGAAAAACATCTATGGAAGCAAAATACCTTATTAAATATTTAATAGGACATGGCCTACATATTGCTTAATTTAGATAATCTAATTATAGCAAGCTAATGCACTTAGCTCATCATCATAATACTTGAAATTATTTACCTGAATTTGGCTCATCCTGACTTTGGTTCCTATGTTATATTTCTTATGCAATTGTTTTACCATAAAATGTCTTTACTTAAACAATTTTTCAATACAGGATTATGAGTACTTAAACTATATACATCTAGTTTGAAATGTACACTACTATGGAATTTACAAAAATGTTACAGAAGTGAATTCAACAATGTACAGACAGGTATACTATATGGATACATTTAACCAAAAAAAAAAGTTATATTCTAAACAGAAAACATCAGCACAGAGGGCAGATTAAATTAAGTGCGAGAGGCAATAAAGTTTTCATCAGAATGGGCAAGTAATGCCTAAGGAAAATTTGATCATTAAAAGGGAAACAGGTGTAAGGACATAGTCCAAGCACAGATCACGCCTGTAATCCTATCCCATTGGGAGGCCGAGGCAGATGGATCACGTGAGGTCAGGAGTTCAAGACCAGCCTGCCCAACATGGTGAAATCCCATCTCTACTAAAAATACAAAAATCAGCTTGGCATGGTGGTGCATGCCTGTAATCCCAGCTACTTGGGAGGCTGAGGCAGGAGAAGCTCTTGAACCCTAGGAGGTGGAGGTTGCAGTGAGCCAAGATGGTGCACTATACTCCAGCCTGGGCAACAGAGTGAGACTCTGTCTCAAAAAAATAAAATAAAATAAAATAAAACTCATACCTTGTTGATATTGGTCCTATTCTAGGAGATAGGTAAAATGTACTTTAATTTTCAGGTAGATTAATTTGTATTGTTCTTACATGTCCTATTCATCAGTTTATTGTTCAATTAATTCTGAATTCTGCACAGTTGACTCTTAATAGCACATTGCCTTGCCATAGCAGCCCACGCTTCCTACCTGCGAAGTCATCAGTCTCGATAACTTAGTCTGTGGAAGGTAGTTTTGGAGCAAGTTGCCCATCAAGATTAGGTTTCTTCCCTCCCAGGGAAACCAATAGATAGGGGTGCTTCTTCCTTGATGATTACATTTCAGAAATGGTTCCCAGATCCTTGAGAAAGATATTCCTGGGTCATAAAGCTAAGAGGCTTATTTCACTTCAAAGAGACTGAAAATTGATTCACGAGTTTGTTCTTTCTTAAAAGTAAATGCTCTAAAAAAAAAAAAAAAGAAGTAATTGGGGGATGGAGTCTCTCCCCTTATTTTCAACAAGGAGGACTAGGCCTCTTATTTTCTATTTGTCTTTGCCTATACAGTCTTCATCATACAGCACATAACTCAAAGCTTCACATACACAATTCAAATAACATCTATTAAAATGAGATTTGATCCCATCTTACTTGCCTTGTAAATGTGTATATTCTTCAGAAAATACATTTTGGAAACACATTTGTGTAAGTTTAATGATTTAATTTATGTTTCTTATTTTCACTTTTTTTAAACTGAAAGGTCTTGCTAAATGAGAACTGGCATAAATTACTGTCTCAGGACTGTGCTGAGTATGAGGGTTCTGGGAACGATAAGAAAGGAAATTTTTTTCTAAGTGATTATAATGTCATTTTCAAATTATGCATTTCAGGTAAATTCAATTACTTTTTTCCCATATCTCAAATTTATGAGTAATTTTTAAAATAATTACATTAACATGAAAGTTCTGTTAAAACAGACAATTTCTACTTTTTAGAACTGACAGTTTTGGAGTGGCAACTGCATATTTCAGTTGTTAATTCACAACAATGTATATGTGATTATCCATAGTGACGGTGTGATTTAGGTTCCAACACTTCAAGGAAACTCTTGCATAGGTTTATTTATTTGCTTTACAAGAAGGAATGACTCAAACCCAGTCCTTTGGAGCTAGAATCAGTCTATCAAAAAGTCATTTCTCCATAGACCAGGGATGTTTTAACCAATGCCGCTTCACAGAGAGGGACTTGGGAAAAAGTAGTACATAAGTGCACACATTACTCAAGTATTTCCAGAGATTTCAGTATTGATGCGTGAATGTTGGGTACATGCTGGCCTATCAAAACAATGGCCTTTCTTGAATTTATAACTATTTCCTATTTAACATTCTTCAAGGCTTAAAGATATTTTCCTCTGGTAATGAGGAGAGGAAAGGATATTTTCCTCTGGTAATGAGCAGGCCGTGGAATCTTTAAAATACTTTGCGGCCCAGTGAGCTTTGTATTTCTTCTACTGTTTTCCTCTAATCCAGAATTAGAGTCCATATACACACTGACTATATTTCAGTATAGTTTTAACTACAAGGAAAAAAGCTGTGGGTCTGGACTTTCAGAGCTTGGATTCTGAAAATAACAAGCTAATAGAGGACCAGGTAAGTGCATACTTCCTCCCCAGCAAGGTAGACGGGGTAAGTGCTCACATTAAGGGTTAAACAAATGTCTGACTCAGACATTTGAGGGCCTTAGAAATACAATGAAAGTTTAGTTGGGAGTAAAACTGAGAGGTGACAGTGTGTGGGCAGCCCTTGCAGCCCTCGCTCGGTCTCGGTGCCTCCTCGGCCTTGGCGCCCACTCTGCCCATGCTTGAGGAGCCCTTCAGCCTGCAGCTGCACTGTGGGAGCCCCTTTCTGGGCTGGCCAAGGCCAGAGCCGGCTCCCTCAGCTTGCCGGGATGTGTGGAGGGAGAGGTGTGTGGGAACCCAGGCTGCGCGCAGCCCTTGTGGGCCAGCGTGAGTTCTGGGTGAGCATGGGCTTGGTGGGCCCCACACTCCGAGCAGCCGGCTGGCCCCAGGCAGTGAGGGGCTTAGCACCTGGGCCAGCAGCTGCTGTGCTCAATTTCTCATGGGGCCTTAGCTGCCTCCTTGTGGGGCAGGGCTCGGGACCTGCAGCCCGCCATGCCTGAGCCTCCCCTCCCCACACACTGTGGGCTCCTGGGTGGCCGGTGCCTCCCCAACCAGCACTGCTTCCTACTCCAGGGCGCCCAGTCCCATCTACAGCCCAAGGGCTGAGGAGTGTGGGCGCAGGGCGCGGGACTGGCAGGTAGCTCCACCTGTGGCCCAGGTGAGAGATCCACTGGGTGAAGCCAGCCGTGCTCCTGAGTCTAGTGGGGACTTGGGGAACCTTTATTTCTAGCTGAGGGATTGTGAATGCACCAATCGGCACTCTGTATCTAGCTCAAGGTTTGTAAATGCACCAATCAGCACTCTGTGTCTAGCTCAGGGTTTGTAAATACACCAATTGACACTCTGTATCTAGCTAATCAGTGGGGACATGGAGAACTTTTGTGTCTAGCTCAGGGATTGTAAATGCACCAATCAGCACCCTGTCAAAATGGACCAATCAGCTCTCTGTAAAACAGACTAATCGGCTCTCTGTAAAATGGACCAATCAGCAGGATGTGGGTGGGGCCAGATAAGAGAATAAAAGCAGGCTGCCTAAGCCACCAGTGGCAACCCGTTCCAGTCCACTTCCACACTGTGGAAGCTTTGTTCTTTCGCTCTTTGGAATAAATCTTGCTATTGCTCACTGTTTGAGTCCATACTGCCTTTATGAGCTGTAACACTCACCACGGAGGTCTGCAGCTTCACTCCTGAGCCAGCGAGACCACGAACCCACCAGAAGGAAGAAACTGCACACATCCGAACATCAGAAGGAACAAACTCCGGACAAGCCACTTTTAAGAACTGTAACACTCACCATGAGGGTCCACGGCTTCATTCTCAAAGTCAGTGAGACCAAGAACCCACCAATTCCAGACACGAAACCATCCCTATAAACGTTAAGAAATGAATCAGGAAGGAAGAGAGGGAAAGAAACAAAAATACAGCAAGCTTGCAGCACATTCAGCATTGTCATTGGGTGAGCATACTCTCTGGCATGTTTCCTCACAGTCCTTTGGAGCCTATTGTCCCAGAGTCATGTGGACCCTAAATTATAGTTCTCCTTAGCTGCTATGTGGATAACAACCTGAACATTAGGAGACATTAAGTTTTCCCTCTGAGATATTCATTCAGCTCCTGCATACCAGTGAAACTACTGATGTCAGCTGATATGAATGTCTCCATGAAGAGCTGACTCACCAAAGAATGCAGTTTCCACATCCTGATGATTCCATCCTTCTTACCTCAACCAAGCAATGACCTCAACGTTCCAGCCACTTACCCTCCATGATCCTCATAAAAACCAACTCAAACTCATTGGAGAGATGGAGTTGAGGGTGTCCTCTTATCAACACCCTCAGCTTGTCCTACAATCATTAAACTCATTCTCTGCTGAAAACTCTGCTGTCTCAGTATATTGGTATGTTACTGCACTACCACATAGGAACCTGTTGGTCCTATAAGAGAAGTGATGAGTTTAGAGCTGTGCTCTAAAATGACCTTATCAGCATCTCCTAAGTATCTCTAAATGGTCTTTCCATTGTCCCCACCACTGTATCTCCTCTCCACCACTCTTGCCACGCCAACCCATGTCTCTATTCTGAATGACTCAGCAGATTTCTGGTCAATCTCTGCTTCCCCTTGCCTTTCTCCAGTCAGTTCTCCACACAGCAACCAGAATCATGCTTTTAAAAAAATCTTACTATGCATTTCCCTGCTTACAGTAGTTCAATAAATTCCCACTGCATTAAAAACCCAAGCTGTCATCCTGGCCTCTGAGCCCCTCACCACTACTCATGAGTACACAGGCCAAGGCCCTTGGCTCCCTGAAGTTTCAATGAAAAATTAACTCACAAAAGGCAGGTTAACTGGAGAAAAAAATGCAAATTTACTTAATGTGTATACACAGGAGCCTTCAGAATGAAGACCCAAGCATATAAGAGAAATAGTTTATGTTTATGCTTAGGCTCAACAAAGTACAAATCGCTATGCAGAAATATGATTGAACAAAAAGGGTATGATCTAATGCTAACAAACTAAGAGGGAAAAAACAGCAAGGCCTATCTGTCTAGATTTTACTTGGCCTCTCTGGGCATGCATTTCTTCCTTCTGGGTGTGGAAAACAACCCTCTTGGAAATGAGGATCTTATGACCTACAGTCAAACAAGATAAGTCAGATAATTTCTTTATGGCCAAATTTTACAAAGATTCTGGGGAAAATTAGACTCCTATTTTTAGGTATTGTGGTTGGCTTTGGGGAAATAGGGTTCTGGTTTCTGTGACCAGCATTGGGGAAAGGGATTCTAATTTCTATGGCTAGCCTTTGGGAAGAATGAGACTGGGAGGCAGAAGGGCAGAAAAAAGTTGAGAAAAACCTCTGAGGCTGTTTATGAGGCCTTCATTTTGAGGTATTGTTTTCTGAGTCCCCACATAAGCCTTCTAGTTCCTCCTCTCTCATGCCAAGTTCATTCATTCTCTGGGGCCTTTGCATAGAGCTGTCTCCTCTTCCAGAAATGCTCTTCTCTGCAAAACATGGCTCGATTCTATTCATTTAGATCTCAGCTTATCTATCACATCCCAAAAGAGATCAACTCTACTCACCACAAGGAGTCACTAAGTCACTTTCCATCACTTACTTGCAATTTTATTTTTTAGTGTTTTGGTAACCTATAAGCCCTCTGACCAAAATTTAAGTTCCA
The DNA here is from genome assembly GCF_028885625.2 of Pongo pygmaeus. Taxonomy (NCBI): domain Eukaryota; kingdom Metazoa; phylum Chordata; class Mammalia; order Primates; family Hominidae; genus Pongo; species Pongo pygmaeus. The sequence goes on from NC_072376.2 coordinate 185,776,684, forward strand.
TGGAAGCAGTATCATTGTCTGTCTTGTTCAGTATTATTTCTCCAGCACCAGCAAATTGCTTGGTACATAATAGGCCCTCAATAAATATTTGTTAAATGAGTGAACATACAATAGCCTTATTTGAAGAGTTAGAAAGCAAAACTATAAATAAGGAAGCAATTACTGAGATACCATTACTGAGATACTCCTGGAAGAAGTAATGAAAGTTTGATGTAGAATTAGAATAGAAAAGGAAAAAGTGGACTGATATGAGAGTTGTTTTGTAGGAACAGCGGGACATGGAAAACGTTTCGGCATGGGGATAAAGACTTTAAATAGATACATGTTAAACAGAAAAGTATAGAGGGTGCATCACACTAAAGATTATAGAGAAATGATAAAAAAGCATTTGTGTTAAATAAATAATCAATTGATCATTGGTGGTCTCAGAAACTATATTTTCAGCAGACTGAAGAATAATCAGGACTGATATGTAACCAATACACATTAGTATGACCTATATATTTTAAAATTACTCCTAGCTACAAGCATGATTTCTACTGGTGAAGAAATGTTTTTAAAAAATTGAAGCAGCAGGCATAGAAAAACCATTTTTCAAGAAGTTCGATGATGACATACAGCGTGGTTTTCTGTGAAATATTGTATGAGTGGCAGGGATGATTTTTTTATTATTTCAGTAGGTTTTTTGGGAAACAGGTGTTTGGTTGTGTGGATAACTTCTTCAGTGGTGCTTTCTGAGATTTTGGTGCACCCATCAACTGAGCAGTGTACACTGTACCCACTGTATCCAGCAATTATCTTTTGCCCCCCCTTCTCCCTGAGTGCCCAGATTTCACTGTACAATTTTTATGCCTTCGCGTCCTCATAGCTTAGCCCCCACTTATAAGTGAGAACATACGATGTTTGGTTTTCCATTCCTGAGTTACTTCACTTAGAATAATGGTTTCCAATTCCATCCAGTTTGCTGTGAATGCCATTATTTCATTTCTTTTTTTTATGTGTGAGTAGTATTCCATGGTGTATATATACCGCATTTTTTTAATCAACTCGTTGATTGATGGGCATTTGGGCTGGCTCCATAGTTTGCAATTGTAAATTGTGCTGCTATAAACATGTGTTTGTGTCTTTTTTGTATAATGACTTTTTTTCCTCTGAGTACATACCCAGTAGTGGGATTACTGGATCAATGGTAGATTTTCTATTAGTTTTCCATGCTAGATCCATACTAGTAGAATTGCTAGATCAAATGGCAGATCTACTATTAGTTCTCCACACTGCTTTCTGTAGTGGTTGAACTAGTTTACATTCCTACCAGCAGTGTAAAAGTATTCCTTTTTTACCACATCCAGGCGAACATCTATTATTTTTTTTTGTTATGGTCATTCTTGCAGGAGTAACGTGGTATTCCATTGTGGTTTTGATTTGCATTTCCCTCATAATTAATGATATTGAGCATTTTTTAATATGTGTGTTGGCCATTTGTATATCTTCTTTTGAGAATTGTCTATTCATGTTCTTAGCCCACTCTTTGATGGGATTCCTTGGATTTTTTTCTTGCTGATTTGTTTGAGTTCACTGTAGATTCTGGCTATTAGTACTTTGCTGAATGCATAGTTTTAGAAGACTTTCTCCCACTCTGTGGGTTGTCTGTTTACTCTGCTGATTATTTCTTTTGCTGTGCAGAATCTTTTGAGTTTTAAGTCTCACCTGTTTATCTTTGTTTTTGTTGCATTTGCTTTTGGGTTCTTGGCCCTGAAGTCTTTGCCTAAGCCAATGTCTCAAAGGGTTTTCCAATATTCTAGAATGTTTATGGTTTTAGGTCTTAGATTTAAGTCTTTGATCCATCTTGAATTGATTTGTGTATAAGGTGAGAGATGAGGATCCAGTTTCTTTCTTCTACATGTGGCTAGCCAATTATCCCAGCATCATTTGTTGAATAGGGTGTCCTTTCCCCACTTAATGTTTTTATTTACTTTGTCAAAAATCAATTGACTGTAAGCATTTGACATTATTTCTGGGCTCTATTCTGTTCCGTTCATCTGTGTGCCCATTTTGATGCCAATACCATGCTGTTTTGGTGACTATAGCCTTGTAGTATAGTTTGAGGTCAGGTAATGTGATGCTTCCAGATTTGTTCTGTTTGCTTAGTCTTGCTTTGACTATGTGGGCTCTTTTTTGGTTTTATATGAATTTGAGAATTGATTTTTCTAGCTTTGTGAAGAATGATGACAGTATTTTGATGGGAATTGAATTGAATTTGTAGATCAAGTTTGGCAGTATGGTCCTTTTCACAATATTGATTCTTCCCATCCATGAGCATGGGATGTGTTTCTGTTTGTTTGTGTTGTCTGTGATTTCTTTCAGCAGTGTTTTGTAGTTTTCCTTGTAGAGGTCTTTCACTTCATTGGTTAGGTGTATTCTTAAGTATTTTATTTTACTTTTGCAGCTAGTATAAAAGGAGTTGAGTTCTTGAATTGATTCTCTTTGTGGTTATTGTTGGTATATAACAGTACTACTGATTTGTGTATATTAATTTTGTATCCTGAAACTTTACGGAATGCATTTATCAGTCCTAGGAGCTTTGTGGATGAGTCTTTAGAGTTTTCTAGGTATACGATCTTATACTCCATGAACAGTGACAGTTTGATTTCTTCTTTACTGATTTGGATGTTGTTCATTTCTTTCTCTTGCCTGACTGCTGTGCCTAGGGCTTCCAGTACTATGTTGAATAGAACTAGTGAAAGTGGGCATCCTTGTCTTGTTCCAGTTCTCAGGGAGAATGCATTCAGCTTTTCCCCATTCAGTATAATGTTGGCTGTGGGTTTGTCATAGATGGCTTTTATTACCTTAAGTATGTCCAGTCTATGCCAATTTTGCTGAGCATTTTAATGATAAAGGGATACTGGATTTTGTCAAATGCTTTTTCTGGGTCTATTGAGATGATCATGTGATTTTTGTTTTTAATTCTGTTTACATGGTGTATCATATTTATTGACTTGCATATGTTAAACTATCTCTGCATCCCTGATATGAAACCCACTTGATCATGTGAATTATCTTTTTGATATGCTGTTAGATTTGCTTAGCTAGTTATTTTATTGAGGATTTTTGCATCTATATTCTTCAGGGATATTGGTCTGTAGTTTTCTTTTTTTGTTATGTCCTTTCCTGGTTTTTGTATTAGGGTGATACCGGCTTCATAGAATGACTTAGGGAGGATTCCCTCTTTCTCTATCTTTTGGAACACTGTCAGTAGAATTGGTACCAATTCTTATTTGAATGTCTAATATAATTCACCTGTGAATCCAGCTGGTCATGGACTTTTTTTGTTGATAACTTTTTAAGTTGCCATTTCAATCTCACTGCATTATTGGTCTCTTCAGAGTTTCTATTTCTTCCTGGTTTAATCTAGGAGAGTTGCATATTTCCAGACATTTATCCATCTCCTCTAGGTTTTCTAGTTTGTGCACATAAAGATATTCATAGTAGCCTTCCATGATCTTTTTTGTTTCTGTGGTATCAGCTGTAATATCTCCTATTTCATTTCCAATTGCACTTATTTGGATCTTCTCTCTTCTTTTGTTGGTTAATCTCACTAACAGTCTATCAATTTGATTTATCTTTTCAAAGAACCACCTTTTTGTTTAATTTATCTTTTGTATTTCTTTTGTTTCAATTTCATTTAGTTCTGCTCTGATCTTTGCTATTTCTTTTCTTCTGCTGGGTTTGGGTTTGGTTTGTTCTTGTTTCTCTAGTTCCTTGAGATGTGACCTTAGATTGTCTATTTCTGCTCTTTCAGACTTTTTGATGTAGGCATTTCATCCTATGAACTTCCTCATAGCATGACTTTTGCTGTATCCCAGAGGTTTTGATAGGTTGTATCACTATTATCATTAAGTTCAAGGAATTTTTTTATTTCCATCTTTATTTCATTGTTGACCCAACAATCATTCTGGAGCAGATTATTTAATTTTCATGGACTTGCATGGTTTTAAGGATTCCTTTTGGAGTTGTTTTCCAATTTTATTCCACTGTGGTCTGAGGGAGTACTTGATATAATTTTGGCTCTCTTAAATTTATTGAAACTTGTGTTGTGGCCTATCATATAGTCTATCTTGGAGAATGTTCCATGAGCTGATAAATGACTGTATATTCTGCAGTTGCTGGGTAGAATGTTCTGGAAATATCTGTGAAGTCCATTTGTTCTAGGGTACAGTTTAAGTCCATTGTTTCTTTGTAGACTTTCTGTCTTGGTGACCTGTCTAGTGCTGTCAGTGGAGTATTGTAGTCCCCCACTACTATTGTGTTGCCATGTGTCTCATTTCTTATGTCTAGTAGTAATTGTTGTATAAATTTGGGAGCTCCAGTGTTAGGTAGATATATAGTTAGAACTGTGATATTTTCTTGTTGGACTACATCTTTTATCATTATATAATGTCATCCTTTATCTTTTTTTACTGTTGGTGATTTAAAGTCTGTTTTGTCTGAGATAGAAATAGCTACTCCTGCTCACTTTTGCTGTCCATCTGCATGGAATATCTTTTTCCACCCCCTTACCTTAAGTTTATGTGAGTCTTTATGTGTTAGGTGAGTTTCTTAAGACAATAGATACTTGTTTGGTGAATTCTTATCCATTCTGCCATTCTGTATCTTTTAAGTGAAGCATTTAGGCCATTTACGTTCAGCTTTAGTATTGAGAGATGAGGTACTATTCTATTCATCATGCTAGTTGTTGCTTGAATACTCTTTTTTTTTCCATTGTGTTATTATTTTATAGGTCCTGTGAGGTTTATACTCTAAGAAGGTTCTATTTTGGTGTATTTTGAGGTTTTGTTTCAAGATGTAGAGCTCCTTTTTAACAGCTCTTATAGTGCTGGCTTGGTAGTGGCAAGTTCTCTCATCATTTGCTTGTCTGAAAAAGACTGTATCTTTCCTTCATTTATAAGACTTTGTTTAGCTGGATACCAAACCCTTGGCCAATAATTGTTTTATTTAAGGAGGCTAAATATAGAACCCCCATCTCTTCTAGCTTGCAGGGTTTCTGCTGAGAAATCTGCCGTTAATCTGATAGGTTTTCCTTTATAGGTTACCTGATGCTTTTGCCTCACAGCTGTTAAGAATCTTTCATTCTTTCTTTCGTCTTCACTTTAGTTAACTTGATGGCTATTTGTCTAGGGGATTATCTTTTTGCAATGAATTTCCTGAGGTTTTTTGAGCTTCTTGTATTCGGATGTCTAAATCTCCAGCAAGGCAAGGGAAGTTTATTGAGGTAATTAGTCCCTCAAATTTGTTTTCCAAACTTTTAGATGCATCTTCTTTCTCGGGCATAGCAATTGTTCTTAGGTTTGGTTAACAAAATCCCAGTCTTCTTGGTAGCTTTGTTCATGTTTTTTTTAATTCTTCTTTCTTTGTCTTTGTCAGACTAAATTAATTGAAAAGCCTTGTCTTCAAGCTCTGAAGTTCTTTCTTCTACTTGTTTGATTCTATTGTTGAGACTTTCCAGTGCATTTTGCACTTCTCTAAGTATGTCCTTTATTTCCAGAAGTTGTGATTGTTTTTTATTTACCTGTAGCATTTTTAAATTTCTTTATGTTGATATTTACCTTTCTCTGGTTCCTCCTTGAGTAGCTTAATAATCAAACTTCTGAATTCTTTTTCTGGCAATTCAGATATTTATTCTTGGTTTGGATCCATTGCTGGTGAGCTAGGGTGATCTTTTGGGGGTGTTAAAGAACCCTTTTTGTCATATTATCAGAATTGTTTTTCTGATTCCTTCTCATTTGAGTAGACTATGTCAGAGGAAAGATCTGGGACTCAAGAACTGCTGTTCAGATTCTTTCGTCCCACAGGGGACTCCCTTGACGTGGTGCTCTCCCCCTTCCCCTAGGGATGGGGCTTCCTAAGAGCCAGATTGCAGCAATTGATATTTCTCTTCTGGGTCTAGCCAACCAGCAGAGCTGCCTGGCTCTGGGCTGCTACTAGGGAGTGTCTACAAAGAGCCCCATGAGGTTATCATCCTCGGGCCTCTCAGCTGTGGGTACCAGCACCTGCTCTGTTGGAGGTAGGAGTGGAGTGAGGTGGACTCTGTGTGGGACCTTGGCTTTCATTTTGTTTAGTGCACTTGTTTTCTCATATGCTGGTTGTGCTGGCAGTAAAGTTGCCATGTAGACATACTGTGGATCTCTGGTTAGACAAGATGTTACAGGTGGCAAAGTTAGCTGTTGTTTTTCTCCTTTGTGGGGCAGGGTTGTTCTTTTATGAGTTGCTGTAATGGCTTGAGTTGGTTGGCCTCCAGCCAAGAGGTGATGCTTTCAAGACAGCATCAGCTGTGGTAGTATAGAAGGGATACAAGCTTGCCCTAAGGTCACCTGGATAAATACTCAGGTTTCTCAGGTGATGGGTGTGACCATAGAGCTCCCAAGAGATTATGTCTTTTGTCTTCTACTATCAGGGTGGGTAGTGAAAAACCATCAGGTGAGGGCAGGGTTAGGAGTGCCTGAACTCAGACTCTCCTTGGGCAGGGCTTGCTGAAGCTGCTGTGGAGGATCGGGGTGTGGTTCTCAGGCCGATGGAGTTATGTTCCCAGGGGGATTATGACTGCCTCTTCTGCATCATACAGGTCACCAGTGAAGTGGGGGAAAGCTGGCAGTGCCAGGCCTCACCCAGCTCCCATACAGCCAGAAAGGCCAGTCTCCTGCTGTGCCCCTCCAGCAGCACTGAGTTTATATCCAGGCAGCCAGCGAGCAGGGCTGGGACTTTGCTCCAAGCTACCAGTCTCTCTGCTGAGAAATCAAGCAGGGCTTTCAGCTTCACCTCTCCCTACTATGGCTTCTGTGCTCATATCTGCACTTCCAATTTGCCCTCCACCCCCAGATTCTGCCCTGAAAAATTTTCACTCGGTTGAAATTACTACAAAGTTCAGCTGAAAGTTTCCTTCTCCCTGTAGTCTTTCCCCAATTCCACTGGCAACCCTCCCCAAAGGCCTCTGTGAGATACAGTCTGGAATGGGTCCCTGAGCTTCCCTGAGTACCAGGAGTGCCTACAGGGCTCTTCCCTGCTGCTGCTTCTACTTTTATATTTTATTCAGCTCTCTAAATTTATTTCAGGTCTAGGTAAGGTTAAATCCTTCTCCCATGATCTGGATTTTCAGGCTTCCTCGTAAGGATGTGTGTTCACTGGCAGACTTTCCCCCTCTCACACCTTGGACACTCCCAGTTTTTTGGCTATTTCTCAGAATTTGCAGTGGCAAACCACTTCTTTCAAAGGGTCTGAATTCGTTTGGTTTTCCTCGTATGTCCCTCTAGTACTTCTTGGAGCAAAAGTTCACAGTGTAAGTCTCCATACGCTGTTCTGTCCATCTGAGTGGGAGCTGCAAGTTAGTCTTCAGGGGTGATTTTTAAGCAGCTATGAGATGTAGATGTACAAAGTTGTAATTATTTCTTTACAGTTGCCTCCAACTTAGTTCACGAGTGTTTGTTTGTACTGATGGAGAAAAGTGCATCTTATCAACTTAAAGGAACTCAGTTACTTCTGATTTTCAAAAATGGTTCATGTAGGATTTAAACAATTAAAGGTTTCCCACCTCCCAGGGATGATGCATAGTCTTAGCTTGCTGACACTGGGTGAAGGATATCTGTCCGCATCCTGTACTTGACCCACCGGCCCACTGAGCACAGCTGCGCTTCTCTCCCTTGGGCTTGTGCATGATGACAAGTGGATGGTCTGTGGTCTTGAGATTTACACAGTCCTGATTATCCAAATATTTAGGCTTCTCTGTGGTTATTTTATGCTGTCTTAGGTCAGGTTGCCTAGAAACAGACTCAGATTCATTTGCGTTCAATTTAACAGGAATGCCCTAAAGATCAATCCCCATGTGAAGTAGTGCAGGAAAGAGGATTGAACACTGGGTGTGATAACAATAGAGGCCTCAGGGGAGTTCTGCAGCTGTCCTGAGTTAACCCCCTTTCAGGCAAGGTGGAGAGGCCTTTATAACCAGCACCTCCTATTGGCTGGTTACTGGAACAGAGCGGAGCTCAGGGCAATTCCAGAGAGACACTCAGCAAGGAGAGCCCTCAAACACCAATACTCCCAGCAACTAAAAAATTTAGGGCCTCAGTTCTGAAGGGGAACTCAGGATGGCACAGCACGGCATCCATTGCAGTTAGACTCAGTTCATCAGAACTGTGCCTTTGCACTCTGCTAGCACCCTTCAGCACCCTCAGACCCAAACCAGGGCTAAGGAGCTCTTAGTGTTCAGGAATTTGTAATTCTATATGCATATGTATCTTTATATGTTACATTAAGTCTTCTCCACTAAGACTGATAAATTCATGAGGACAAATATTTTTGTTTAAATCACTTTCAAGTACCCAGTACCTTTATACATTTTACTGGTAGCACATAATAGATTTTTATTAAATATTTAATCTATTAATACAGAAATCTTGTTTTAAATGTTAGCTATGTAAATGCTAGTCAGTGGTGAGGCAGCACTCAAATTACCTAGCACTTTGTAAAAAACATCTGTTTCTGAATCCTAAACTAGACCTACTGAACCAGAATTTCCAGGGCTGATCCTGGAAAAACAGGTATATTTGTAACAAGCTACCTATTTGAGCTACAGTGCAACATTGACCCAAGAAATTTCTACTGGGTTTCAGCTTTCATGACTCCTCACATATTGGAAATAATAATTTTCAATTATTGAATCGAATAATATTCAATTATTCAAATAAAAGAACCAAAGTTCCTTTTTATATCATTGTCCTCCAAGCAAAATAATCATTTTCTTAGTTTTCTTATTTGGTTTTTAGTTGTTGTTCCAATGTAAAAGGTTTTTTTAAATGTAAGAAAAAAATACATAGGTAAAACTGTATGGGTGTTCCTTAAATATATATATAATTGTATTTGTCAATTTTACCTCAATAATGCTGAAAAAAATTAATTACTGAGTGACTAGCAATTTTACTTCTATGTATACATATCCAAAAGAATTGAAAGCAGGATCTCAAAAAGATTTGTATATCCATGTTTATAGCATCATTAGTCATAATAGCCAAGAGGGGGAAGCAATCCAAGTGTCCATCAGCAGATGAATTTGTAAATAAAATGTGGTATATACATAAATGTAATATTATTCAGCCTTAAAAGGAAGGAAATTCTGTCATCTACTACAACATGGATAAACCTTAAAGACTTTATTTAAGTAAATAAACCAGCCACAAAAAGACAAATACTACATGATTCCACTTATGTGAGGTATCTAGAGCAGTCACATTCATATAAAGAGAAGGGAGAATGGTGGGTGTCAGGAACTGGGGGGAAGAGGAAATGAAGGATTGACGTTTAATGGGTACTGAGTTTCAAGTTTTACAAGATGGAAATGTTCTGGAGATTGCACAACCATGTGAATACGCTAAACACTACTAAACTTTTACACTTCAGAGGGTTAACATGGTATATTTTAAGTTATGTGTATTTTAACAATATAATTTTTTTGAAATTACATAAAGAAAATACAACCCATATTTTAGTTTCTGGGCCTGAAACCTATTTCTGATGGCCAGGTAGTGGCTCACAGGAAATAGAGGGAGTTTGAGCCATGCATTCAAACTAGATACATCACAAGAGCAATACAGGCTCAACACATCTTCACTAACATTTTGACTAAGATTTTGATCTCTTAGGAATGACTTGTCATCTGTAAATAGAAGCAGACAGAGCCCATATCTGCAAGAAGGTAGAGGTCGTATAATGATCATTAAACTCATTAAAACGTGGAGTAGCTGGAAAGTAGTTATAAAATGACTTCCTGGGAGCCATGTTTTATTCTGCATCAATGGTTTCTATTGTCAGTAAGTGCTTTTACCACCAGCTCAACCTGGAATTTAAAGAGAAAACTCCTCTACCTTTTAGTTTTTAAACTATATCCTTTCTATTGTCAGAGCATTGACAATTGTGTGGATAAGATCAGAATGAGTCATCTCAGCTCTTCTAGTTGAAATGACTGCGCCACCAAAAGAGCTTGTTTTTTAACACTGGATGCTGAGATTTAAAATTTCTGAGGGACCAAATAGATTACAAAAAGTTTGTAATAGCATTTTTATTAACAATACAATCAATTTCCAGGCTAAATTAAAAGAGCATGAGAAAATTAAATTCATAACTTATCCAAACCTACTTTTGATATTCATTTCAACCATTCTATTGATCTAAAAATATAGCAAGTTCTGGTTGATTCTTTTAAAAAGATGCATAGTCATAGGTTCAATAGGTGATTCCTAAAGGCAAGCACAGTTATTGAATTTTCCAAAACAGCCTCAATGTCACATATTCTGCCCCAGTATGCTCACAAAGGCTTTTAAGACTATAAATCGTGCTTTCTTTTTTTTTCAAATTATAAAGTTAGAGTCACCAAAGGGATCCTGGCTATTTATTAAACGGTTTCTGGACTACAGGAACATGAAGTCTTAGAGAAATAATGATAAATAGGAAATCCTGATAATATAATTTTTTCATCTATTTTTCTTCTTAATTTTGGGGGAAATGTTTGAGAAATGTCTAAAAATTAGCAAGCCGAAATCAAGAAGTTGAAGGAAGAGATTCTGGATAAATAATTTAGCCTAAAAATAATGTGTGGTCCTGATTTAATTAATTCTTAAGTATATTGTTTTTAAGGAGAACAGTACATATTGTAGATTGAAGGCTTATCCATTTCGCGTTTGTACTAGAACTGTTATATATGATGCAAACTCTTCCTTATTTTTTTAGAATCTAGAGAACGGTGAAAAAGATGATGATAGGATTTATGTGCCGTTTCTGCAGAGTATAAAACATTCTCTTATTTTAAATTAAAATGATTTAATTTATTTTTGGAACATCTTTTTGATTCTTTGGTCTCCCAATATTCAGGTCAGAGATTTAGCCATAAAAATCAATTTTTGAATTAATAACTCATTATAACTTCTTAATCGATAACATTTCAAATTACCTAAACAACTTTCGAAATCTTTAGAAAGTGACCTAAATATGTATACATACAAAAAATAAATGCAATTACTGTTCAATAGTAGAATATAATGGTAGATTATGTAATTAAGGTACAGTTATTCTGGTATGATTATCATGTTTCAGAAATATTATTTCATTATCTTAGAAGTCAATTTGAGTGTAGGAAATAAAGACACTAAGTCCTCATTTTCTAAACTATTTTCCTATCTGCAAACCAATGATGCTGTAAGGGAAAGGATATTGGAAAGCATTTACAATGCATGGGGAAGAGCACATTGTTACAAAACTCAGTGTTGGCTATCGTGAATAAAAGCAAGTCTCAGGGCCATTCACAACTTAAATGTTATGGTTCGAAGAATGCATTTTAGGACATATATGTATATACACATACACACACATACACACATTGTCAACTCCTGCAAATATATATATATAAATATGTTTAAATATAAGTACAAGTAATGTAAATATATAAGAGATATATATATAAGATATATTTAAGATACATATATATGATATATTTAAAAAGTACTGGTCACTTTCCTTGCAGCAGTGATAAATAAGCATAGAATAATAGAAGTTCTATTAAAGCAAAAAAGCAACAGGGCTCAAAACAAAGTCCCATGTAACTAACTACCTTGCCTTATCTAGTGATTGACCAACCCTCTTCACCATCAATATGGACACTTTATTGCCAAATGATTGCTTGTGTCATCTCCCATGAAAATCAATTACCCGAATGTTTTCTTTTTCTCATTCCTTCTTTCTTTTTTTTTTTTTTTTAATTTACTTTCCAAGGGTTGGGGGGAGGAGTAGGGCACAGTTGCCTATGGATTGCATGGTTTCTTCCACTGACAAAGACACTTTGTATCTCTGTCTTGCTCTACATTTTACTTAATTGAAATAGGATAGCAAAATTTAAAGTAATTTTTTATAAGTACTGAGCGAAATAGATTGAACTGAGTTGATTTGGGTTCCTTGCCAATCTTGACTATTCAGACATCTTTTCTTCTTGCCTTGCCTCTGCTTTTCTTCCTTCCTGTTCGAGTGAATTTTATATGGTTCAGTTCTTGATGACCTGTGAAACAAACTAATAAATCTAATAGCTTTAGAAAATGTCACACGTAGAAAATAGAAACTTCACTCTAATAGTCCTCCTAAATTATGATGCTATCATAAAAAAAAATAGGGCAAGACTTCTCCTTGGGCCAAACTTTTCAGTAAAAGGATAAGCTGATAATTATAGTGCAAACTCATAAAAGAAAAATTATGGAACTTTTCAGGAACATTTTATTTTTAAAGTTATTCATTATTAATAGTAATATGTTGTACATGTATGAGTGTTATAAATCTAAAACAATTTCAGAACCATTGTGTCATTTAAACTGTACAACAACCCACTGTGGCAGGCTTTATTATTCTTATTTTAAGGAACCCAATACTATAAGAAGTTAATGTCAGTGTCAATACTGCCGCAAGGACCTGAACACAAATCTCCTGATACATAATCTATTGTTCATTATAGGGCTATGCTGCATTCTTAGTTGCACTGTGTCTTACATTTCTGAAATAATTGTAATGTACAAAGGATAAGTTGTTTTATTTTATTTTTATTTTTATACACAGTTCTCTCTAGACAACCGTTCATGGAAATTATTCCACATACCAATAAACTTTGAATCAATGTTTACATCCATTTAAAATCATATATACTGTTATTTTGTGAACAAGTTGTTTTTTGTTTGCTCATTTATTCATTCTTTTTTTACTCCCTTGGGTACAGCATTTTGAGTCAGTCTTTTCGTTTTTTTTTTCAACTGGATTAAAAATATTTGAATACCTATAGAAAGTTGTTTCCATAGAAAACATTTCTTATTTTCCTCTGTGAAGAATGTTGATGAATAATCAGAGCTTCATGTTATTAGTAATATTTATTTCAAAAATAAACTTTTTTCTTAGGGAGGACAAGCATTTTGGTAGCTAAATGTTTGAGATTCTTATCTGAAAACTCAACTAACATATTCTCATATCTGGTCATGTTACATACAGATCCATTTACTGTTTCCTTTATTGTTAAATAGTCAAAGTTACTGTTGAATGAATATATTTTGTAGATGTTCTGTTTACATATATTTACAATAATAAAACACACACTAAAGCAGCAAAGTTGCAACTTTCAAAATGTCACTTTGAGTAAATGTTGCATCAAGAACTTGTTAGCCAAAAATAGATTTTTCCCTAAATAGGTGTAAACAATTAAAATTGTGGGAGTTTAGAGGAAAAAGTGAAAAGATGTTTTCTTCATTTGCAAGAATGTATATTTTCTCAGAATTCATGTAATTTCAAGATAGATGTTGCTAAAAATAAAGAAATATTGATGATAATATCTGTAATAATACTATCTACAAATGACACAGACTAGAGTCTAAATAGGTTGCACATTCCATTAGTCATTCACTATGTAAAATGAGAATACTAAACTTTAAGACAGTATCTGTTTTATCCTACACTGCCACTTTTTCATTCCTTAAAGACAATTTGCAAATAGCCTTTCAGCACTTGACTGACAGAAAAATTCTTCTGACAGTTGGTATATAACATTTTACCACAAACAGAACTTTGGCATCTCTAGCACATTGCAAACATCTGTTACAATTTACCATAATTTTTAGCACCTCATCATAAAGGCAAATCCAGAACTATGATCTAAATATAACTAGCATATTTTATATGGGCTTTCCTGCTGTGGACTGCCAATTACAAAGCATGAGTAATGAAAGAAGGTACCCTTTAGAGCAGCCAATTCTCAGAAGCATTAGTTTTCTTTAACATTCTATTTTCATTCCAGGAATGGGCAAGACAATAAGTAAGACATTTCATGTCACTTCAGGATAATATCATGTAATTTTAGGGTAATAAAGAATTCATAAGTGATCCGATAGGAGAAAGTTCATTTACATTCTCTCCAGAGAGTTTTCTCTCTTCAGATGTGACCTTGTGTAATTAAATATATTTCAAATATCCAGAGAAATGGCAGCTAAACAGACAACGGAATCCTTCATTTTATGTTGGACTGAAATAAAGTGAAATTAAATTATATGAAACAGTCAAATGTAATAGGAGATAAAAGGTTCCACTGAAATTCTTGCTATCTAATCTTATTCATTAGAATTTTATAGAAGGACAATTATATTGTGTCCTATGTAACTTGATTTTAAAACTGGCATTTCATTTCATTAATATCCCCCCAAAAGGACTCAAATTAAGTGTCCCAGAGACTCATTTGTAAATGCTATTTTAATTCAGATAATTTATATAAGCAGTTGGACTCAATATAGAGAATGTTTCCTTTTAAAATAAAACAGGCTTTTAAGAAAAAAAAATATTTTAAGTCTTTGTGTCACAATTGAAATTTTGATTAAATCTTTAAGAAAGATAATTAAAACCATATCTAATGTGTTCTTTTAAAGAAAACTAAGGGGATAAAAAGTGAATTATATAAGAATTACTTTTCATAATAAAAGTAATTATTAAAAGGCACAAATGTAATTTAATCAGGATACTTTTATATTTGCATTATCTTAGCTTATTATTATCTTTAAACATTTAACTTCTCTTCCATTCTTCGGTTACCAGCGATAAAAAGTGAATTTTAGGCCAGGCGCGGGTCTTACACCTGTAATCCCAGCGCTTTGGGAGGCTGAGGGCGGCAGATCATCTGAGGTCGGGATTTCGAGATCAGCCTTACCAACATGGAGAAACCCAGTCTCTACTAAAAATACAAAATTAGCCGGGTATGGTGGCGCATGGCTGTAATCCCAGCTACTGGGGAGGCTGAAGCAGGAGAATCGCTTGAACCCGGGAGGCGGAGTTTGCGGTGAGCTGAGATTGCGACATCGGACTCCAGCCTGGGTAACAAGAGCGAAACTCAGTCTCAAAAAAAAAAAAAAAGTGTATTTTACTGTAATCAATCCAATTATGAGGATGAGGGTTTTAATTCAATGTTGATTTATTACCACATCATTTGTCATTTAAAAGGTACTTTCTTATTTCATTGTATTATTTGACTTTTCTTATGATATCTAATACATACATTGAAAAGCATAGAAATTTTGTTCTGTGTGCAACTAAGTAATTTATTACAAACCAAATGTGCCTGTAACTACTACCTAGGTCAGGAAAATGATCACAGTAGCACTCTAAGTCCCTCTCTTGATTGCTCTCAATAGCCAATTCCTGTCTTCCATCCTAAGGTAACCACTATCCTGATGTTTATCGTAATAAATTTTGCTCTTATTTATAATTTCAACACCTAAGCACACATCTCTAAACATTTTGTCTCTTTGTTGGATTTTCATAAATAGAATTATGTATTACTCTTGTTAAGCATTATGTTGAGGGACCCAGGATGTACTTTGCTTCATTAATCTTGGTTGTTGTATAATGTTCGACAATATGAATGTATCACAATGCATTTATGCATTCTACTGTTCAGTAACATCCTTAAACCTGAGCAGACACTCAGACCTGGCTGTGTTTTAAATGACACCACTCTGTCTTTCCCCAGGCTACACAAAGACTGGAGGACCAAGATAAAAGGACAGAATATACATTTTTAGCACTTTATTTATCTATTTATTTATTTTGAGACAGAGTCTCACTCTGTCATCCAGGCTAGAATGCAGTGGCTTGATCTTGGCTCATTGCAACCTCCACCTCCCAGGCTCAAGTTATCCTCCAACCTCAGCCTCCTGAGTAGCTGGAACTACAGGTGCACACCACCACACCCAGGTGATTTTTGTATTTTTTGTAGAGACGTGGTTTTGCCATGTTGCCCAGGCTGGTCTCAAACTCCTGGACTCAAGCGGTCTGCCTGCCTCAGCCTCCCAAAATGCTGGGATTACAGTCATGAACCACCACAACTTGCCTGTTTTACTGCATTATTTGTCTTCTTCTCATTGATTTTTAAAAACTCTGTATAGTCTGGATTGAAGCCTTCTGTAAACTCTGTCACAATTATCTTCTCATGTTCCATTTCTTCCCTACACTCTCTTAATGGGGTATTTATTTTGCCTATCTTTAAAAAAAATTGTTATTGCAATATATAACATACCTATACATAACACACATGCAAAAGATATATAATTCAATAATTTGTTACAAAAACAACTCTCAGGTAAACAACCCAGGTCAAGAAATGGGATATTAGTGCTTTGAAGGCCCTCTCATGACTGCTTCAAACCATTGACTCTTCCTCTCTCAAAACAACCACCAATATAAGTTCTATGGTAATTGCATCCTGATTATAGTTTTACTAGGTAAGCACGTATGTCTATAATCTATCATTTAGTTTTGTCTCTTTTTTTTTATTTTACTATTATTATACTTTAAGTTTTAGGGTATATGTGCACAATGTGCAGGTTAGTTAAATACGTATATATGTGCCATGCCGGTGTGCTGCACCCATTAACTCGTCATTTAGCATTAGGTATATCTCCTAATGCTATCCCTCCCCCCTCCCCCCACCCCACAACAGTCCCCAGAGTGTGATGTTCACCTTCCTGTGTCCATGTGTTCTCATTGTTCAATTCCCACCTATGAATGAGAATATGCGGTGTTTGGTTTTTTGTTCTTGCGATAGTTTACTGAGAATGATGGTTTCCAGCTTCATCCATGTCCCTACAAAGGACATGAACTCATCATTTTTTATGGCTGCATAGTATTCCATGGTGTATATGTGCCACATTTTCTTAATCCAGTCTATCATTGTTGGACATTTGGCTTGGTTCCAAGTCTTTGCTATTGTGAATAGTGCCGTAATAAACATATGTGCGCATGTGTCTTTATAGCTGCATGATTTATAGTCCTTTGGGTATATACCCAGTAATGGGATTGCTGGGTCAAATGGTATTTCTAGTTCTAGATCCCTGACGAATCCTCACACTAACTTCCACAATGGTTGAACTAGTGTACAGTCCCACCAACAGTGTAAAAGTGTTCCTATTTCTCCACATCCTCTCCAGCACCTGTTGTTTCCTAACTTTTTAATGATTTCCATTCTAACTGGTGTGAGATGGTATCTCATTGTGGTTTTGATTTGCATTTCTCTGATGGCCAGTGATGGTGAGCATTTTTTCATGTGTTTTTTGACTGCATAAATGTCTTCTTTTGAGAAGTGTCTGTTCATGTCCTTCGCCCACTTTTTGATGGGGTTGTTTTTTTTTTTCTTGTAAATTTGTTTGAGTTCATTGTGGATTCTGGATATTAGCCCTTTGTCAGATGAGTAGGTTGCAAAAATTTTTTCCCATTTTGTAGGTTGCCTGTTCACTCTGATGGTAGTTTCTTTTGCTGTGCAGAAGCTCTTGAGTTTAATTAGATCCCATTTGTCAATTTTGGCTTTTGTTGCCATTGCTTTTGGTGTTTTAGACATGAAGTCCTTGCCCATGCCTATGTCCTGAATGGTAATGCCTAGGTTTTCTTCTAGGGTTTTTATGGTTTTAGGTCTAACATTTAAGTCTTTAATCCATCTTGAATTAATTTTTGTATAAGGTGTAAGAAAGGGATCCATTTTCAGCTTTCTACATATGGCTAGCCAGTTTTCCAGCACCATTTATTAAATAGGGAATCCTGTCCTCATTGCTTGTTTTTGTCAGGTTTGTCAAAGATCAGATAGTTGTAGATATGCGGCGTTATTTCTGAGGGCTTTCTTCTGTTCCATTGATCTATATCTCTGTTTTGGTACCAGTACAATGCTTTTTTGGTTACCGTCTCCTAGTAGTATAGTTTGAAGTCAGGTAGCGTGATGCCTCCAGCTTTGTGCTTTTGGCTTAGGATTGACTTGGTGATGCGGGCTCTTTTTTGGTGCCATATGAACTTTAAAGTAGTTTTTTCCAATTCTGTGAAGAAAGTCATTGGTAGCTTGATGGGGATGGCATTGAATCTATAAATTGCCTTGGGCAGTATGGCCATTTTCACGATATTGATTCTTCCTACCCATGAGCATGGAATGTTCTTCCATTTCTTTGTGTCCTCTTTTATTTCATTGAGCAGTGGTTTGTAGTTCTCCTTGAAGAGGTCCTTCACGTCCCTTGTAAGTTGGATTCCTCGGTATTTTATTCTCTTTGAAACAATTGTGAATGGGAGTTCCCTTATTATTTGGCTCTCTGTTTGTCTGTTATTGGTGTATAAGAATGCTTGTGATTTTTGTACATTGATTTTGTATCCTGAGACTTTGCTGAAGTTGCTTATCAGCTTAAGGAGATTTTGGGCTGAGACAATGGGGATTTTTAGATATACAATCATGTCATCTGCAAACAGGGACAATTTGACTTCCTCTTTTCCTAATTGAATACCCTTTATTTCCTTCTCCTGCCTGATTGCCCTGGCCAGAACTTCCAACACTATGTTGAATAGGAGTGGTGAGAGAGGCCATCCCTGTCTTGTGCCAGTTTTCAAAGGGAATGCTTCCAGTTTTTGCCCATTCAGTATGATATTGGCTGTGGGTTTGTTATAGATAGCTCTTATTATTTTGAGATACGTCCCATCATTACCTAATTTATTGAGAGTTTTTAGCATGAAGGGTTGTTGAATTTTGTCAAAGGCCTTTTCTGCATCTGTTGAGATAATCATGTGGTTTCTGTCTTTGGTTCTGTTTATATGCTGGATTAGATTTATTGATTCACGTATATTGAACCAGCCTTGCATCCCAGGGATGAAGCCCACTTGATCATGGTGGATAAGCTTTTTGATGTGCTGCTGGATTCGGTTTGCCAGTATTTTATTGAGGATTTTTGCATCAATGTTCATCAAGGATATTGGTCTAAAATTCTCTTTTTTTGGTTGTGTCTCTGCCCGGCTTTGGTATCAGGATGATGCTGGCCTCATAAAATGAGTTAGGGAGGATTCCCTCTTTTTCCATTGATTGGAATAGTTTCAGAAGGAATGGTACCAGTTCCTCCTTGTACCTCTGGTGGAATTCGGCTGTGAATCCATCTGGTCCTGAACTCTTTTTGGTTGGTAAGCTGTTGATTATTGCCACAATTTCAGAGCCTGTTATTGGTCTCTTCAGAGATTCAACTTCTTCCTGGTTTAGTCTTGGGAGGGTGTATGTGTCGAGGAATTTATCCATTTCTTCTAGATTTTCTAGTTTATTTGTGTAGAGGTGTTTGTAGTATTCTCTGATGGTAGTTTGTATTTCTGTGGGATTGGTGGTGATATCCCCTTTGTCATTTTTTATTGCCTCTATTTGATTCTTCTCTCTTTTCTTCTTTATTAGTCTTGCTAGCAGTCTATCAATTTTGTTGATCCTTTCAAAAAAACCAGCTCCTGGATTCATTAATTTTTGAAGGGTTTTTTGTGTCTCTATTTCCTTCAGTTCTGCTCTGATTTTAGTTATTTCTTGCCTTCTGCTAGCTTTTGAATGTGTTTGCTCTTGCTTATCTAGTTCTTTTAATTGTTATATTAGGGTGTCAATTTTGGATCTTTGCTGCTTTCTCTTGTGGGTATTTAGTGCTATAAATTTCCCTCTACACACTGCTTTGAATGTGTCCCAGAGATTCTGGTATGTTGTGTCTTTGTTCTCGTTGGTTTCAAAGATCTTTATTTCTGCCTTCATTTCGTTATGTACCCAGTAGTCATTTAGGAGGAGGTTGTTCCGTTTCCATGTAGTTGAGTGGTTTTGGGTGAGTTTCTTAATCCTGAGTTCTAGTTTGATTGCACTGTGGTCTGAGAGACAGTTTGTTATAATTTCTGATCTTTTACATTTGCTGAGGAGAGCTTTACTTCCAGGTATGTGGTCAATTTTGGAATAGGTGTGGTGTGGTGCTGAAAAAAATGTATATTCTGTTGATTTGGGGTAGAGAGTTCTGTAGATGTCTATTAGGTCCACTTCCCTTTGTGGGTAACCCGACCTTTCTCTCTTGCTGCCCTTAATATTTTTTCCTTCATTTCAACTTTGATGAATCTGACAATTATGTGTCTTGGAATTGTTCTTCTCGAGGAGTATCTTTGTGGCGTTCTCTGTATTTCCTGAATTTGAATGTTGGCCTGCCTTGCTAGATTGGGGAAGTTCTCCTGGATAATATCCTGCAGAGTGTTTTCCAACTTGATTCCATTCTCCCTGTCTCTTTCAGATACACCAATCAGACGTAGATTTGGTCTTTTCACATAGTCCCATATTTCTTGGAGGCTTTGTTTGTTTCTTTTATTCTTTTTTTCTCTAAACTTCCCTTCTCGCTTCATTTCATTCATTTCATCTTCCATCACTAATACCTTTTCTTCCAGTTGATTGCATCAGCTCCTGAGGCTTCTGCATTCTTCATGTAGTTCTCGAGCCTTGGCTTTCAGCTCCATCAGCTCCTTTAAGCACTTCTCTGTATTGGTTATTCTAGTTACACATTCGTCTAAACGTTTTTCAAAGTTTTCAACTTCTTTGCCTTTGGTTTGAATTTCCTCCTGTAGCTCAGAATAGTTTGATCGTCTGAAGCCTTCTTCTCTCAACTCGTCAAAGTCATTCTCCATCCAGCTTTGTTCCGTTGCTGGTGAGAAACTGCGTTCCTTTGGAGGAGGAGAGGCACTCTGCTTTTTAGAGTTTCCAGTCTTTCTGCTCTGTTTTTTCCCCATCTTTCTGGTTTTATCTACTTTTGGTCTTTGATGGTGGTGATGTACAGATGTTTTTTTGGTGTGGATGTCGTTTCTGTTTGTTAGTTTTCCTTCTAACAGACAGGACCCTCAGCTGCAGGTCTGTTGGAGTTTGCTAGAGGTCTGCTCCAGACCCTGTTTGCCTGGATATCAGCAGCAGTGGCTGCAGAACAGCAGATTTTCATGAGCCACAAATGCTGCTGTCTGTTCCTCTGGAAGTTTTGTCTCAGAGGAGTACCCGGCCGTGTGAGGTGTCAGTCTGCCCCTACTGGGGGGTGCCTCCTAGTTAGGCTGCTCAGGGGTCAGGGGTCAGGGACCCACTTGAGGAGGCAGTCTGCCCGTTCTCAGATCTCCAGCTGCGTGCTGGGAGAACCACTGCTCTCTTCAAAGCTGTCAGACAGGGACATTTAAGTCTGCAGAGGTTACTGCTGTCTTTTTGTTTGTCTGTGCCCTGCCCCCAGAGGTGGAGCCTACAGAGGCAGGCAGGCCTCCTTGAGCTGTGGTGGGCTCCACCCAGTTCGAGCTTCCGGGCTGCCTTGTTTACCTAAGCAAGCCTGGGCAATGGTGGGCGCCCCTCCCCCAGCCTTGCTGCCGCCTCGCAGTTTGATCTCAGACTGCTGTGCTAGCAATCAGCGAGACTCTGTGGGCGCAGGACCCTCCGAGCCAGGTGCGGGATATAATCTCCTGGTGCACCGTTTTTTAAGCCCGTCGGAGTATTTAAGTACAGTATTAGGGTGGGAGTGACCCGATTTTCCAGGTACCATCTGTCACCCCTTTCTTTAACTAGGAAAGGGAACTCCCTGACCCCTTGCACTTCCCGAGTGAGGCAATGCCTCGCCCTGCTTTGGCTCACGCATGGTGCGCTGCACCCACTGTCCTGCACCCACTGTCTTGCGCTCCCTAGTGAGATGAACCCGGTACCTCAGATGGAAATGCAGAAATCACCCATCTTCTGCGTCGCTCACACTGGGAGCTGTAGACCGGTGCTGTTCCTATTTGGCCATCTTGGCTCAGTCTTTTAAAACTTTATATAAATGAAGTTCAGTAAATATTCTATTCTGTGGACACTTTTGCTCAGCATGTGTTTGTGAAATTTATCATTGCTTTTGTGAGTAGCTATATTTTTTTCTTTTTATTTTTCGTTCATTTATTTATTTATTTATTTATTTATTTCTGAGACAGAGTCTCACTCTGTTGCCCAGGCTGGAGTGCAGTGGCACGGTCTCAGCTCACTGCAACCTCCGCCTCCCTAGTTCAAGCGATTCTCCTGCTTCAGCCTCCCGAGTAGCTGGGATTGCAGGTATGCACCACCACAGCCGGCTAATGTTTTCGTATTTTTAGTAGAGACAGGGTTTCACCATATTGACCAGGCTGGAAGTGAGTAGCTATATTTCATTCTGATTACTTCATAGCATTCCATTGCATGAATACGACACAATTTAGTTGTCCTTTCTTCTGTTCATAGACAATTTAATATCCTGGTTGGTAAATGTTATAACTAGTGCTGCTAGGAACATACTTGTATAGATCTCAGTACACACATGCACACATTTCTTCATGGGAATCATTACATATTCTGAATATAAGCCTTTGTTAAATATATGCAGTGTTAATATCTTCTTCCAGTTTTGTCTTTTTTGACATTCTCTTAACAGTATCATTCGGTGACAACCAAAAAATAAAGTTCTAAAATTGCAATGTGGTTAAATAACTACCTTTTCCTCTATGGTTAGTATGGTTTTATTTGTCCTTTTTATTAATTTTTCTCTACCTCAAACTCAGGAAAATAATTTTCTATGTTATGCTTTATAAGCTTTCTTGTTTTACCTTACACATTTATATCCACGATCTAGCTGTCATTGACTTTCAAGTATGATATGAAGTAGGAATCAAGTGCTATATTTTTTAGTATGGATATATAATTTTTTGGAACCATTGCTCAAAAGCCTATTAATTCCTATTGCTTTGCTGTTACATAAATCAATTGTCTATTTCTAAATTCTTTATTATCTTTTGTTGTTATATTTGTCTTCCTTTGTACCAAAAGCACACTTTTAATTGTCAAAGCTTTATAATAAGTATTGCTGTTGGATAGGCAAATCCTTTCATTTCTTTTCGTGGTTAAAGAATATGTTAGCTATAAATGGATAATTTGCATTTTCACACAAATGTTTTAGGATAAGCTTGTCAAGTTTCACAAAACCTGTTTGGAGAGAATTGACATCTTTGCAACATTGAACCTTCTACTCAGTAAAAGTGGTGTTCCTCTATGTTTATATTGTCTTTATCTTTTCTCAACAATATTTTTCTTAAATTTGTGTGTAGAGTTCTTGTACTTCTTTTGCTGGAATTATAAATGGCGTGGTTTTAAACTTTTTTTGATTTCTTAATTATTTGTCTGTGAAATACAAACAGACAATGAATTTTTATATATTGAGCTTATATCCAGCATATTACCTCCAATGATTATAATTTATCTATGGGTCAGGCACAGTGACTAACACTTACAATCCCAGAGTTTTGGGAGGCCAAGACGGGAGGATCGTTTGAGCCCAGAAGTTCAAAACTAGCCTGGGCAAAAAGTGAGACCCTCATTCTACAAAAAATCAAAAAATTAGCCTGGGTGTGCTGGCACGCAGCTGTGGTCCCAGCTACTTGAGAGGCTGAGGTGGGAGGATGGCTTAAGCCCAGAAGTTCAAGGCTGCAGTGAGCCATGTTCATGCCTCTGCACTCCAGACTAGGTGACAGAGCAAGACCCTGTCCCCAAAAAAGAAAAATAAACATAATTATGGATTGTTTGAGATTTACTGGTTATATAACCATGCCACCTATGAATAATGAAAATAATATTTTATGTCTTTATTTTAAGTTCTTAAATATTTCATTTATTTTTCCTATTCTTATTTACACCGCCCAGGATCACTAGTGCAATGATGAATTGAAGTTTACCTTAATGGTCTGTTGTGTGTGAATTAGTGATAGTTCTCTGCCTGATGAAAATTAGATGTTCAATAACTGATTATTTTAAATAATAAGTCGTAGTATAATCTTAAATGAATGGTAAATGTCCACTTATAGCTTCTTATTTATTTATCTAAGAGGTATGGAACAATTTTGAGTTGTAAAATATGTTATATTTACTTTTCACTTTTGTTTCTAAATAAAATCCTGGTGACCTCACTAAAATCATTGATAGTTTCAGCATCACTCACTGGGGCTTCTTCTCTATCCTCACGGCTTACAGACAGGACTTTTAACAGCCCCATTTTATAATCGAAGCCCAACTGACAAAATTGAGACTCAGGTAAATCTGAAAATATCTGCAAGGTCACAGATATGAGTAGCAGAGCTCAAGTCAAGCCCTGGCAGTCAACTCCAGTCTTTACTTTTCAATATTATGACTTGTTTAATCTCCCACTTTATATTTAAATATAGCATCTATATATTCACATAAAAGTACTATCTAAGCCTGTTAATGTGTATTTCTTTAGTGGTTTTTAATCTATCTTTTCTTTTGGCTTTCATGAAAAGTTCTTAACCAAACTCCACGCCATCATATGGTGAGATAAGAGCTGCCAGCAGTGTGAAAGTCAAGCAGAATTTTTATGTAATGTTATTAATCAGAATCCTACTTCTTAGATCCTTTACCTGCCTTTGTCATATTCATGGAAGTTTATTTCCTCACCATCTTCACTTTCTTCTTTCTAATCCCTATCCTTCCACCCAACAAAATCTCCCGCTCCTCCTGCCCTGATCTTATCCATGTGTACTGGTTATGATTTTCATAAGCTGGCCTGACAAGGAATGACATTTGGCTTCGCTTTAGTGTAAAATGTCACCAGAAACCAGAGCTGGTGCTGCACTATGTTGATAATGATGGCCCCTGGATGATACAGTCACTAGAGACAGCATTCATTATTTTATTTTAGTTATTTTATAAGAATTTTGATGGATATCTAGCCCTTCTTTTTGCTACTGTGTAGTTACATACAATATAACCACAGATCTGGAGTCTAGCATTGTAAGAACAACATGCAAGGTAAATCAGGTAATTTTAAAGTAATTTCTTTGCACATGAGGTAAAGGAAGAATCATAATAAGATCCTAACAAAGATAACTTTTGCAGCTGAAGTAGATTTGATTTTGCTGGTGATACACCTCATTTAGAATTCTCATCCTACCAAGAGCCTTACCCTTCATCTGATAGAATGGCTGATAGTAGACACTGACCCTAGGTTACAGGGAAAAGAGAATTGCTGATTGCCACCAGCATATTGACTAGTTTGTTTAAAATTATTGTAAGTTATAATGATATAAATGACCTGGTAAAGTCTGAAATACCCGTAAAAGATATGTAGCTATGGCCAGGAGAAGACTGTAGATGCTTACTTTGCGAAGTGAATGGCGATATCTTCATGATGATTCTGAATGCCCTCTGTGAAATAGCCCTTCTTCCTTTCCATAGCATGGATTGCCTATACAGTGTCTGCCAACACATTATACCACTTTGCATATAACCAGGTTTCATGTTGCTTTTAAGAGCCCTCTTGTCCTTAAGAGCCTATTGCAGTGCTTTAGTCTTGGACACATAAGATCAATGCACTTACAAGTATGATTTAATAAGATACTGTGTCAAACCCAAAGCAGAATTCACTGCCTCTCTTCCTTTAACTTATCCCTTTTGTGTGTGTTTGAAAGAGTTTCAGGCTTTTCCATGAGGTGGAAACATTATATATTTTTGTTATGTTCCACACATTATATGTGTGAACCCATTATGTGTTGGGAATGATATCTCTATCATTAATAGTTTAGCTTGGAACTCAATGTTCATAGATTTCTAGTTACTTAAAAATAGCTGCTAGTTATTAAAATTTACAACTTTTATCAACTATAGTTATATATAATTTTATTTATCGAAGTTAATTTAAAACTAAAAGTGTACTTATTAATTAAGGAATTTACAGATAGTAACTTAATTCTGAAAGTACAGAGTATTCAATCAGCTACAATATTCTGAGGTCTGGTTCATCATTACTAGAAATCTTTTAATTTCACAGTTCAAAAAGAATAAAACATTTTCTGATCTTTGACTTCTAGACCAACACTAAGAAAATTGAATTTGTACTTGCTATAATTTCCAGAATTCAGCTCCTAGTTGCTGGCATGAGAATGTGGGGAAGTATAAAAGATGACACAATATCAAAATACATTTGGCTTGCTAGAAATAAAATATATATATATATTTTATTTCTACCACATATATATATATGGTTATTTTTTAGACAGAGCCCTGCTCTGTCACCCAGGCTGGAGTGCAGTGGCACGATCTCGGCTCACTGCAACCTCCGCCTCCCAGGTTCAAGCGATTCTCCTGCCTCAGCCTCCCGAGTAGCTGGGACTACAGGCACCTGCCACCACGCCCGGCTAATTTTTTATATTTTTATAACACCATGTTAGCCAGGATGGTCTCAATCTCCTGACCTTGTGATCCGCCCACCTTGGCCTCCCGAAGTCTGGGATTACAGGCATGAGCCACTGCGCCTGGCATTATATTTTTTAGTTGAATAATTTGCTAAGCAATCAACAACTTTTAGAAGCTTAAATGTTTCTAGAATTAAAAACACTTTTTTGACATTTAGGACATTTTTTACTCTTAAACAGTATTTTGTTTCACAAGATTATTGTGTTCTTCATCATAAGGATTAGTATAAATCATATTATGTTCAATGTACTATGCCAGGCACTTTCACGTATGTTATATTTTTCATCACAAGGATCCTTCCTATACATATTCTTTTATTCCTATTGTGCAGATGAGGAAACTGCCTCAGAGACTTTGTTTTCCCAAAGGCATATATATATATATATATGCCTATATATATATATCTATATATATATATGCCTATATATATATATCTATATATATATATGCCTATATATATATATCTATATATATATATGCCTATATATATATATCTATATATATATATGCCTATATATATATATCTATATATATATATATATCTATATATATATATCTATATATATATATATCTATATATATCTATATATATATATCAAGTAGCTGCACAAGCAAGATCTGAACCCATATTTTAAATTTTAAGTCTAATGAGCTTTCAACTATATTTGGATATTAATGTAAATAACTGGTAAACAAGCATTCCTTTAGTGCCTACTGGGTGATAATGTCTTGAGTAAAGAAATAGAAAGGTAAAATTATATTCCAGCTGAAAACATAATCTAAAGAAACAGCACTGCAAATTGAAAGATTTTCTTTAAAAAACTGGTAATACATTTTACTGGTTTAATTTAGATATTTATTAATGATATTTTCTGTGTTAATTGATTGGCCAATATAACTTTTATTTTCTATACTACTTTAGGTCTTGAAACTGCTAAATAGTAATCAGTAATGTAAGACCTATTGATGGCATCATAGTCTTCCTTTCCACTCTGTGTGATGCTTACTATTCTTTTTTTTAATAAATGAGGTGGGTGTGTATATGTGTGCAATATCATAGAATGTTTTGATAGCATTTTTTTCTTGCAGAATATATCCTCCAGTAATTAACTTTCTAAAATAAACACCTGTACCATAAGAAATTTAAGAATGTCTCATGTTTTTGTCTTATGTGTATTATATCTGCAGGAAGATGTAGCATAAATGCAAAGTTGGAGTACCTAATTTGTTTGTTGTTGTTGTCGTTGTTGTTGTTGTTGAGATGGAGTCTTGCTCTTGTCACCCAGGATAGAGTGCAATGGTGTGATCTCAGCTCACTGCAATGTCTGCCTCCTGGGCTCAAGCGATTCTCCTGCCTCAGTCTCCCAAGTAGCTGGGATTACAGGCGTGCACCACCACATCTGCCTAATTTATTTTTAATCAATTAATTAATTAATTAATTAATTGTATTTTTAGTAGGGACAGGATTTCACCACGTTGGCAAGGCTGGTCTCGAACTCCTGACCTCAGGTGATCTGCCCACCTCAACCTCCCAAAGTGCTGGGATTACAGGCATGAGCCACCGCCCCCGGCCTCCTAATTCATTTTATATCCTGAATTATTGAGTTAGAGAAGCTAGAAGGACATCTGAATTTCCCATTTTAAATTCTTCTATAAGCCTAGAGCTCACTGAAAACTCAAAGCTACCAACCTTTATGTCTGTCTCCTTCCCTTACCCACATTGATATTCCAAAATTGAAAGCACCTTCCCAAGCTAAGGTACCTAGTCGATAATTTGCCTCTTCCCTAAATTAATTTTTAAACACAGCCCTTTTCAGATCATCTACACATGAAATGCTTCTTTCTTTTTAGTAAAATATTCTGTATAGAGACTAAAGGGAAATGCTACTCGCCTACTTTCTCTGTTCCTGGATATTCTGATTCCATGTCAAGCATTCAGATATAATCTTATTTTTATTAATATTAATCTACACAGTTAAGCAGTTCTTGGCTTTTGAATAAGACAAACTAATGTTTTACATTCTACTCTACCACTTGTTATCCCTAAATTCTTTAAGAGGTTACTTTACCTCTCTGAACCACAGTTGTCTTGTTAATCAGGATAGTAGTGTTCCCTCGCAGAGGGTCAGAAGATTGAATATTCGAGGCACACTTAAATTATTTTGATTACAAGCATCAGTAGTTCCTTGTGGTTGATAATAATTTTGCATATGTGCATGACCTTATATTTATTTATTTTTCTTCTCTAAGGAAAAGTGGTACAATGGAAATACAAGAAATAAAAAATATTTGATAACTTTACTACATACAAATAGAAATAACATTGGTAATTTTATGGAAAAATGTTTTTTATTGTCACAATGATTTTTAGCTTGTCAGAGGAAGATAAGATGTCAGACAACTTACAGAATTATTCTGATTGTAAACAATGTTCACAGACAGTCTAGACATCTATAATTGTACTCGCCGTGTGTTATAAGCAAGAATCACCTGAATGTAGATTTTATAATGAAAAAAATTATCACAATTTCTGATACAGGAAGCTCTTGGTTTGTCTGCATCAAGCACTTAAATTGGTTTGTATTTAGATCACACCAATTACCATGAATAGAGTTAAAATACTGGAAGAGCCCAGAAATGGCAGAAGACCTTGATAGGTTTTTAGAAAGTCCATTATATTTCAGTGAGAATTCTGTTTCTCAGGGAAACTACTTATTGCAACTGTCTGAGACTAATTCATTCTTCATCTCTGTGTGGAGCTATAGTGTGCAGCAAAAAGTGGCTCATGCAAGAGTAAATGAAAAGGCTTAAAACAATTTGCATGGGCTGTCTCAAAAGAACTGAAAAGGTGATGGGCAGAATTAAAAACTAGAATTTTCTCCAAGCTTTTTAACCATTGAGAGAAATGCCTAAAAGCAGGACAGTTTATATCACTTGTCCTACCCAGTGCAAAGGGAAAATGCAGTACTTCTTGTTCAAACAGCTGACACGTCCCCCGACTGCATTTCCTTCCCAGCTGTCAGCTGCTGGATTGATTCACTGGGACCTAGCCAGTGGGGACTTCTCTTCCCACAGTTCACCACTGGAAACCACTACAGATGGACAACCCTCAAAAATTGCAACCTCTTCTCCAGGATGCACTCAATACCTGCATCCAGAGTGGGCAAGAGGTTTGTTCCTGCCAAGTCGACCACAAAATGCACGGTGATGCTGCTGGCTGAGGGTAGAGGGGGTGGCCACTGCCACACTTCACTCTGAGCTGCCATGGGGCGTGCACACTCTACTCCACCTCTTTCCATGCCTAGGCTCAGCGGTGGTTGCTGGGCAAGGGTGAGGAGGGTAAGGCCAGGTGGGAGAAGGGGTGAGAGGGCTGGCTGCTGAAAACCCATCAAGGGTATTTATCAGGAGGTATACCATGCATGGTCCAAGGCACCAAAGTGTTCACCCAAGCTTCTTTTACAAAACATAAATTCAAAGATAAAGTTATTAAGAGTTTCCGGACAGTAACCACAGAGCATTAAACTCCAAGAATGGGTGGGAGTAGGTTTCTTCTGAGATGGATTCTTGTGCAGCTGACGTGGGTAGATTCCCTTGGAGCCAGCCATGACCAGAAGGTCCATTTGCATCAGCAAATGATTGACAGGTTACGTATGGGTTGGATTGATATCCTGAAGTCCAAACACCCAGTACTCGTGAGTGTAACCTTTGGAAATAGGGTCTTTGCAGACGTAATACAGTTAAGAGGAGGTTATTAAGGTGGGTCCTAATCTAATTATAAGGACTGGTATCCTTATAAGAAGAGAGAGAGACACACAGGACAAATTCCATGTGATGATAGAAGCAGAGATTGACAAGATACAAGCCAAGGAGTACCAAGGATTGCCGGCAACAGCAGAAGCAAAGAAAAAGGCATGGAATAGATTTTCCTAAAGACTTCAAAAAGAGTATGGCCCTGCTGACACCTTGAGTTTGGAGTTCTAGTCTCCAGAATTGTGAGACAATCGTAAGTCTCTGTTCTTCTAAGCCATCCAGTTTTTAGTTATTTGTTACTGCAGCCACAGGAAAACTAGTACAGGTAATATTTTCTCTATCAATCATTCTTTTCCACAAATAATCATGTATTTTTGGTTTTCATTCATATTAACCTTTCTTTGAGTTAATCCTTAAAGGCAAATTTGAAGTTTCAAGTAGATACTTCATGTTTGAACTTAATTATTTATAGTCACTTTTGTGAGTTTTAGGTAGTGGACTTATGTTCAGAAACATAAGGAAATGATAAATATACACAGTATATCTCCATGGCTTTGTTTTTGTGGTTTGGCATCTTATTTACACCACAAGTAGCAGAGTGGTTAATTGCACTAGATAAGTTGAACTCTTAACGGACAGACTTAAATTATGGACTACTTAAAAAGAAAAGGGGAAGAGATTGCATAATATTGTTATTCAAGCCAAAAAGAAAAAACAGTCTTGAAAGCAAGAGTGAATGAAAAAGCTGAAATGAATCGAATATCACTGTTGAAAAACATTACATTTTTGTAGAATTTTTTTTTTTTTTTGAGACGGAGTCTTGCTCTGTTGCCAGGCTGGAATGCAGTGGTATGATCTCGGCTCACCACAACCTCCACCTCCCGGGTTCAAGCAATTCTCCAGCCTCAGCCTCCTGAGTAGCAGGGATTACAGGCACGCACCACCATGCCCGGCTAATTTTTTGTATTTTTAGTAAAGACGGGGTTTTACCATGTTGGGCAGGCTGGTCTTGAACTCCTGACCTCAGGTGATCCACCCACATCGGCATCCCAAAGTGCTGAGATTACAGGCGTGAGCCACCATGCCCGGCCAGAATTTTTTTTTTTTTTTTTTTTTTTTTGAGATGGAGTCTCACTCTGTCGCCCAGGCTGGAGTGCAGTAGTGCGATCTTGGCTCACTGCAACCTCTGCCTCCCCGGTTCAAGTGATTCTTCTGCCTCAGCCTCCTGAGTAGCTGGGACTTCAGGTGAACGCCACCACGCCTGGCTAAATTTTGTATTTTTAGTAGAGACAGGGTTTCACCATATTGGTCAGGCTGGTCTTGAACTCCTTACCTCATGATCCACCCGCCTCAGCCTCCCAATGTGCTGGGATTACAGGCTTGAGCCACCGCACTCAGCAGTAATAAGTTGTTTTAGATGTCTTTATTTTAAAGAATAAATTAAGGCTCAGAGTTTAAGCACAAGGCCCAAGTCACAGACTAAACTATAAGTTAGGTCATCAGGTGCCTGGTTGAAGCTTTTTCTATTTCCTCATGGAAATGATGTTATAGGAAAAATTCCAAGATCCCAAGAGATTATAACTAACATGACTTCATGTATATATTCAAAATGGAATAATGTAAAATATTAATTTCTACCACACTGAGAATTACCTGAGATTCATTCTACCTTCGTTTTGTAGATTCAAAATATGGTGATTTTGCAGTGATCTTGGTCTTAATTTGGGTTCTTCCAGAAACAGATCCTGAGACAAGAATTTAAATGTAATTAGTTTAGATGGGAGATATAGGAAATACTAGTAGGGCTGTGGAAGAAGTGATTCCAAGGAGGCAAGCTACAAATAAAGGGTATAATATGAAGCCAGCCACCACGGGGAAATGATTGGAACGTTTCCTGTGAGGAACTGCAAAAACACAGCTCAGAGTTCTCTTCACCCAACGGGTGCGGAAGCTGGGATTGTTAAACACCAACTCCCAGCAAGTATTACTGGAAGCTGCTGGGGGAGAAGTGTTAATGTCTCAGCACTTCAGGTCTGTCCTGCTTATAGAAAGAGTGGCCTTCTACATTGCTAGAAAATCCCTTACACACAGTCATGCAGATACTCACAGTTGAAAGTCCACAGAAGCAATCATATTTTAAGATTCCAGGAATATGTGTGGGCACTGTCGGAATCTGCCTCATCTTGAAATTTTATTTTCTGTGAAAGCAGCAAATCTGGAAGGCAACTAAAAACATGCTACTCAAAGGAATTGACTCTATTTAGAATAAGCAGTATGTCTTTTTTTCTGTAATGAATATATTAAACATTATTATTTGAGATGAAATATGTAATTCTCAATTTTACCTAAATGACAGATTTTTTTTTTTTTGATGGCATCTCACTCTATTGCCTAGGTTGGAGTTCAGTGGCATGATCTTGGCTCACTGCAACCTCCGCCTCCCGGGTTCAAACGATTCTCCTGCATCAGCCTCCTGAGTACCTGGGATTACAGGTGCACACCACCACGCCAGCTAATTTTTGTAGTTTTAGTAGAGACGGGGTTTCACCATGTTGGTCAGGCTGGTCTCAAACTCCTGACTTCTTGATCTGCCCACCTCCGCCTCCCAAAGTGCTGGGATTATAGGCATGAGCCACCGTGCCTGGCCTCTAAATGACAGATTTGAAGATTTGTAGAAATTCAGTCCAATACTTACACTTAATAGATGAAGAAATGTAGATTGAAAAAATTGAAGTGATTTGTATAAGACTATCTGTATAGTCAGTGGAATTCATGGGTTTAAAGTTTTAGAAGACAAGAGCTAAACGCGACATTCAAGGGCAATTTATATCTGAAAAACAACTTCCATGTTTAGACTCACATTTTAATAAATTAATCAATTCATTTCTGTTTCCTACATTAAAACATTTTTCACACTAAGGAAGGTTAATAGACCTGAAACAATAGTATTAAAATCAAAACCATATGATGGAGGAATATATGGACTCAAATTTATAAGCTTATGTCTTCATAAATATAATAATGGATGCATTATGATGAAGAATCATCTTTGCATTAGTAATAGAAAAACAGTTGATTCATTCCAGTGATTCTGCCAGTCAGAATTCATCTTTGGAACTAGCCCAAAATTTCTGCAATAAATAAATAAATAAATGAACTCATTGCTTCAGAGCCACACCATGTTTTTCACTGAGAAAATTGCATTAGCCAGGTTGAACATCTATTTTCCAGCGACTTAACAATGAATTACTTTTAGTTGTGGCCAAAATTCCAATCTATTTCAAAAGATTATTTTTCATCACTGACAGTATTAAAAAGAATATGCCTTTGAACAATAACCACATCATTACATTAAACATACAGTTCCCTGAAGTAACTATTTTAGAGAAGATAATACACAATACACATTAAGATATGTACATCTCAGTACATTCATTTTTAAAAGTGTCACTGTATAGTAATAGATTATGATAGACCATAATAGATAGGTCTAGGAAATTAGTAGCTCAAGGAGAAATTCACAGAATATTCTTGGAAAGCTGCAACATCCATGGAATATTCATAGAAGGCTTTATGGACAGGTGGCTTTCAGGTTGGGCCCTACAAGTGTAATAAATTTTGATTTATCAATGAGGTTATATATATTTTGGTTTACTACTGATATGGTTTGGCTGTGTCCCCACCCAAATTTCATCTTGAACTCTAGTTCCCATAAACCCAAGTGTCATGGGAAGGACCCAGTGGGTGGTAATTAAATCATGGTGGTGGTTACCTTCATGCTGTTCTCATGATAGTGAGTTCTCATGAGATCTGATGGTTTTATAAGGAGCTTTTCTCCCCCTTCGCTCTGCACTTCTCTCTTGCCTTTTGCCATGTAAGACATGTCTTGTTCCTTTTCACCTTCTCCCATTACTATGATGCCTCCCCAGCCATGTGGATCTGAGTCCACTAAATCTCTTTTTCATTATAAATTACCTAGTCTCAGGTATGTTCTTATAGCAGCATGAGAACAAACTAATAAAGTAAATTGGACTAGGTAGTGGGGTGCTGCTGTAAAGATACCCAAAAATGTGGAAGCGACTTTGGAATTAGGTAACAGTCAGAGGTTGGAACAGTTTGGAGGGCTCAGAAGACAGAAGGATGTGGGAAAGTTTGGAACTTCCTAGAGACTTGTTGAATGGCTTTGACTAAAATGCTGATAGTGATATGAACAATAATGTCCGGGCTGAAGTGGTATCAGATGGAGATGAGGAATGTTTTGGGAAGTGGAATAAAGGTGACTCTTTCTATGTTTTAACAAAGAGAATAGCACATTTTGCCCCTGCCCTAGAGATCTGTGGAACTTTGAACTCGAGAGAGATGATTTAGGGTATCTGGCAGAAGAAATTTCTAAGCAGCAAAGCATTCAAGAGGTAACTTGGGTGCTATTAAAAGCATTTACTTTTATTCATTCACAAAGATATGGTTTGGAATTGGAACTTATGTTTAAAAGGGAAGCAAAACACAACAGTTTGAAAAATTTGCAGCCAGATGATGTGATAGAAAAGAAAACCCCATTTTCTGGGGAGAAATTCAAGCCAGCAGCAGAAATTTGCATAATTAATGAGGAGCCAAATGCTAATCATCAAGACAATGGGGAAAATGTCAGCGTGACCTAGATGTGAGACATGGAGTCAAAGGAGATCATTTGGGATTTTAAGGTTTAATGACTGCCCTATTGGATTTCAGACTTGCATGGGACTTGTACCCCTTTGTTTTGGCCAATTTCTCCCATTTGGAATGGGTGCATTTACCCAATGCTTGTACCCCCATTGTATCTGGGAAGCAACTGACTTGTTTTGGTTTTACAGGCTAATAGGTGGAAGGGACTTGCCTCATCTCAAATGAGAGTTTGTGTTTGGACTTTTGAGTTAATGCTGGAATGAATGAGACTTTGGGGGACTGTTGGGAAGGCATGATTGTGCTTTGAAATGTGAGGACATGAGATTTCAGAGGGGCAAGGGTGGAATGATACAGTTTGGCTGTGTCCTCACCCAAATCTCATCTTGAACTGTAGTTCTCATAATCCCCACATGTTGTGGGAGGGAACTGGTGGGAGGTTATTGAATCATGGGAGTGGTTACCTCCATGCTGTTCTCATGATAGTGAGTGAGTTTTCACAAGATCTGATGGTTTTATAAGGGGCTTCCCCAAGCTTTGGTGTGCACTTCTCTCTTGCCTGCCACCAAGTAAGATGTGCCTTTGCTCCTTCTTCACCTTCCACCATGATTGTGAGGCCTCCCTGGCCCAGCCATGTGGAACCATGAATCCTCTAAAGCTCTTTTTCTTTATAAATTACCTAGTCTTGGGTGTGTCCTTATAGCAGCATGAGAACAGACTAATACAATTAGTGATATATTGTGTGTTTGTCTAAGTTTTTTTTATATTGGTGTTATTATATAAGATTTGAGATTTGTAGTAAGCCACATGCATAGAAGAGTTCTAAAAAAAGAAGAAAAGAATAAAAACAGTCTGAATATATCAAGGGTGTTGCAGCCTGGAGAATAATGGAAATCAAAGTATATAAATCTAGTGAAACCAAGATAACAGAAGATTTTGACAACTACTCAGAAGTAATCAGGCATAAGCAATAAACTGCCATTGAACACATTAGAGAATATTTTACAGAATGCCTCAGCGAAACACTTGGTTAGGAAATGCTCTATGAATTTATTTGGAGGTGGGGAGAATAGTCACCTCCCCAAGACTGTTGGGGTTACAAGACTGTTGCAGGGGTACAGATTATTAAGCACCAAGGTGAGGGTTGCAGCAATAGAGATGAGAATAGAAAAAATATGAAAGACCATATACTTTCAAGGAGAAATGTTTAAGATTTCATCATTGGCTGTATATAGACAGACATCAGAGAAGAGGTAAAATGAACCTCAAGATTTCAAACCATGGCCAGGCATGGTGGCTCACGCCTGTAATCCTAGCACTTTGGGAGACCGAGGCGGGCGGATCACGAGGTCAGGAGATTGAGACCATCCTGGCTAGCATGGTGAAACCCTGTCTCTACTAAAAATACAAAAAAATTAGCGAGGCGTGGTGGCGGTGCCTGTAGTCCTATCTACTAGGGAGGCTGAGGCAGGAGAATGGCGTGAACCCAGGAAGCAGAGCTTGCAGTGAGCCGAGATTGCACCACTGCACTCCAGCCTGGGTGACAGCGTGAGACTCCATCTCAAAAAAACAAAAGAAAACAAAACAAAAAAATAGGTTTCAAACCATAATGAGAAGAGGCCACTTTCCCTGACGGAGAACAATGTGAAGCAATGAATGATGGGTGGGAGAAAACATCTCTTTAATGTAATTTAGAAATATCAGTGAAATAATTTAAAAGATAGGTATTTAATACCATTGGTTTCTGCTCAAAGTTCCAAAAAGATATAGATGAAAAAGACTTCAAATAGATGAGAGTAAGGTCCAGGACTCAAAGTATAAGTAAAAGTATAACATTTTACTTCTAAGAATGGGAATAAAAATAAAGGCATTCTAGAAGCTTGCTGAATTTTGGGGAGACTATAATTTATATAAATGACATAAAGAGTCATGGAAGTGACAAACAGCCAGAGATATCGTTATATGAACAGAAACCAATGAAAGCCCTCTCAGAGGCAACACAAGATGAAGTAGAATTAAAAGTGTAATCCAAGGAGAAATTGAAAATTTAAAGGGAAAGGACTCAAAAGAAAAAGAAACTGAACATTAGTTAAACAATTAGATGCCAACCTCCTTATATTCACTGGAAGAATGTCATCAGAGTCAGTAAAATAATATGATGGAAGAAAAAATATAAGATTTGTTTTTCCTAGCTGGAGAATGCTGGGCTAGGATAAATGGTCTGGGAATCTCCAACTAGGAAAAATGTACATGAATTTTTTCTGTGTTCTTTTCCTAGGGTATTTTTTTTTTATCATTGCAACATATCCCCATCAACTTCACCATCATCTATGAATATGTGTGATCATTATTAGCGTCACCGTTAGCATTGTGATCACTTAGAAGACATTGTGGCTGTCATAAGCAGCAGCAATAAGTTTATTTCTATAGTCCTGTTACTAAATTTACATAAACTATTGTTACCAGGCAATAAAGTAAGGTGGAGCTGAATGAATTTTTTATGTTTCAACTTTCTTTTTCTCATCACTCAGTATAATTCTTCCTGCCAATCTTGGAAAGACCTTTCCCTCCACTGAAGGGGGGAAGATATGTCTCTCTTTTTCTACTTCCACATTTTCAACTGTGTATCAGTTTGTAACAATAAAACTGCAGGGGGAATGGAATGCATAGCTGAGGGAGAACTGGACAGGGAGTGAAAAGACCATGATATTAGCTCAACTCAGCCAAATTGCATAACCTTTCTTAAATCATTTAACTTTTCAGATTGTTAGGAAATCAGACCTTTCAATTTCTAGAGTTCTTTCTAATTCTTAAGTTTTATGAAGCTAGTTGAACTGGCTTGTCATGGGCAGAATTATATATATTGTTTGGTATGATTGCCATAATATTGATAATGAAGCCATATCATGCTAACAATATTCCAGACATTGGTTAATGTGCCATATATATATGAGATTTTATATATATATATATAATCATGATATATATATATATATAAAATCTCATTTAATTTTCATGATGTCCTTATAAGCTGGGCTATCAGTGTCCCCATTATAGACATGAATAAACTTGGGGATAGAAACTTTAGGTGACCTGTCAAAGGTCATACAGCTAGCAGTGACAGAGCTTGCTTTCTTTTTTTTTTTTTTTTTTTCTTTGAGACAGAGTCTTGCTCTGTCATCAGGCTGGAATGCAATAGTGCGATCTCAGCCCACTGCAACCTCTGCCTCCCAGGTTCAAGTGACTCCCCTGCCTCAGCCTCCTGAGTAGCTGGGACTACAGTCGTATGCCACCAGACCTGTCTAATTTTTTGTATTTTAGTGGAGACGGGGTTTCACCATTTTGGCCTCAATCTCCTGACCTCATTATCCACCCACCTCTGCCTCCCAGGGTGCTGGGATTTCAGGCATGAGCCACTGCACCCGGCCCAGAGTTTTCATTTAAACTCAGTCAGCTGAGCACCTGTGCATGATAGTAAACACTGTTATGTTGTTGGGTAAAGATGATTAAAAACAAAATCTTCTCCTATTAATGCAAAAAATAAAAATAAATAATAAATAAATAAAAAATACTGTAAAGAGGTTTATTTTGAGCCAATATGAACAACTGCATCCTGGAGAAAAATACAAATCCAAGAAGCCTTGACTAAGTGGCCCCGAGGTGGTTGGGTTACAGTTTTGGCTTTATATATTTTAGGGAGACAGGAGTTACAGGCAAAGACATAAATCGATACATGGAAGCTATACATTGGGTTCAGCCCGAAAAGGTGCCACATCTGGAACTGGACACTTACAAGTCATAGGTGGGTTTTAAGGATTCTTCATTTGAAAATTGGTTGGGAGAGTTAAGCTGTTATCTAAAGACCTGAAGTCAATAGAAAGGAATGCTTGAGCTAAGATAAAGGGATTATGGGAGCCAAGGCCCTTGTTATATAGATGAAGCCTTATAGGAAGCAGACCAGCAGAGAGAATAAACAGAAAATATCTGTTTTTAGACTTTGAAAGGTATGAGATTCTCAAATAATGTCTCCTAGATCTAGGAAAGGCCTAGAAATGGAAGGCCTGGCTACATTAATGGAGATTCTCAACAGATGCAAATTTCCCTCACAAAAGACAGCTTTGCAGGGTCATTTCAAAATCTGTCAAAGAAAGATATTTTGGCCTAAAATATTTTGATGTCATTCAGGGTCTACTGTCTGTCTTTTGGTGCTATACCAGTCAGTTTGGAAGGTAAGCCATATTATACCAGGTTAATTTTTTGAAAACCCTGTTTAATGAGATTTTATGGTTTGTAGGGTACAACTTAACCCTGGCCTTGCGTAGCCTTAGGTCTTGTTTATAATTTGGTATCTTAATGCCACAAATAATCTGTTTTGTTAGTCTTACGATCTCTATTTTACTATTAATGCTGCTCAGTTGTGCTTAAACTCAAAAAGGGAGGGAGTATAACTATCATCGGCAGAACATATGAGAGTCACACAGCACCTTTAGGTTCCTGGTGGTGAATCTGCACGGGTCTGCAGAAACCTCAATCCTTGCCTCCTCAGAAGAAAGAATTCAACTGAGGGGCATAAGACAGAGTGAGAGATCAAGGCAAGTTTTAGAGCAGGAGTGAAAGTTTATCAGAAAGCTTTACAGCAGAAAAGAAAGTAAAGTAAACTTGGAAGAGGGCTGAGTAGGCAACTTGAGAGGCCAAGTAAGGCAACTTGAGGGATCAAGTGCACATTTGGACCTTTTGACTTAAGGCTTTATACATAGACATGCTTCTTCCCTTGGGGTGGACTGTCCGCATGAGCAGTGGCCTGCTAGCATTTGAGAGGGCCACATGAGCAGTGTGTTTACTGGAGTTGTATGCATTCTCACTTGAGGCATTCTTCCCTTGCCAGTTGAATGCTCCTGGAAGTCATATACCTGTTAAACTCCACCATTTTGCCTTTTAGTGCACATGTTTGAGCCCACTCATCCGAATCCTGAGACCTTATCAGGAAGCTGCTGATTACCAGTTTCAGATTATTTTCTATTGGGAGACTGCTCTTCCCTGGCCCTGGCTGGGACCAATTATTATTAGTGAAGCAGCTACATTGTCTGGGGTATATACCCTGGGGTTCGTTGTCCCAGTCAGGAAAATTTAGGACATGGACACACAGGAGTTTAGGAGCAGAGCTTTAATAGGCAGAAAAGAAGAGGAAGAGAAACAGCTTTAAAGAGAAAGGGATCTCCAAGCAGAAAGGACTGGCTGGCAGCAGATGTGCCAAATTTTATAGGCAGGTTTGAGGAGGCGGTGTCTTATTTAAGTAGAGCTCACATATTGGTTCAATCAGGTATGATGTTTACATAGCGCCTGGGGAAGGCTGGTTGCCCGATTCTAATCTTATTATGCAAACAGGCTTTCCAGTTGATCGCTGCCATCTTCAACATGTCTAGGCCCTAGTTCCTGCCGGCATTCACCCGTGCAAGCTCCCAGCTTGCTTCTCTGTCTGCAGCTTGACTTTACAGGGCGCTCTTTGTTAGAAAATGATTTGGGGCTGCTTTTCATTAAAGAGAAAAGCCTTACCCAGGACTCCTATACCCTTACCATCTGCCTAAGTGATTTCTTCTTAACTCCTGTATCATGAGGACCTCCTGACCACCACCTGATGATCGCTTGGCATTCCTGGTGGGGGAGGGGAGCCCTCTGCTACCCTGCTCATGCCTGACTAGCTACATACTCTAACATAATGAGGCATTTCAGACCTCCCTGCCCATCATGGCGAGAACTTTGTTTTTTGGGTTTCTCTGGGGTCCCCTTGGCCAAGGTGGGGGTTCTGTTCAGTCAGTTGTGGGACTTAGGATTTTGTTTTCGGTTACATTCCCAACCCAGAAAACTTTTCCACAAAGGTAGAAAGAAACAGCTGTGCTGGCCGGGCGCAGTGGCTCACACCTGTAATCCCAGCACTTTGGGAGGCCCAGGCGGGTGGATCACAAGATCATGAGTTAGAGACCAGCCTGGCCAATATGGTGAAACCCTGTCTCTACCAAAAAAAAAAAATACAAAAATTAGCCGGGCGTGGTGGCACACGCCTGTAGTCTCAGCTACTCGGGAGGCTGACACAGAAGAATTGCTTGAACCCGGGAGGCGGAGGTTGCAGTGAGCTGAGATTGCGCCACTGCACTCCAGCCTGGTGACAGAGCGAGACTCCATCGCAAAAGAAAAGGAACAGCTGTGCTATATAAAAATCATTAAACCGGAATGTGATTTGCATCACAGGGAATTCTTTAAAAAGATTTCAAAGTCAACAAGAAATCCCACCCTTTTCTATAGCCAGCAAATGCAACCAATTACGTGCACGTGCTCAGGATAAAAAATAAGTGGTCCTCAAGAAGACTTGACAGCACAATTTGTCACACATAGTTCATCCTAAATTTACCTGCTGATTGGGGTGTAAGCTAATTGGCTTTATCCAAAAGCTAAGTAAACTTTTCATTGTTTCTGTCATAGAAGATGGTTTTGGTGCCCAACATTTTAGGCTCCTGTGCTCCCATGCAAACTGGAAGATAGGGGCGCTGTCTTCCTTGATGACTGCATTTTAAAGAGCTGGCTCCCAGGCTCTTGATAAGTCATTCCTGAGTTTTAAAGCTTCCTGGGTCATAGAAACTTAGCTTTAGCTTTTAAAATGATTTAAATAAATTTCAAAGCAACAGAGAAAGAACTCAGAATCACAAGTTTTCAAAAGTAAGTGGTTTGAGAAAAGAGAGACAGGGTAAGATGAGCGTAGTTTCAAGGGAGTCTCTTTTCTTCAACAGGGAGAATTAAGTGAACTGTTTTTCATCTGCATTTGCCCTTGCACTATCTATACTGCCAATACTGGAAATGCAGAAATTATATAGGAGTATGCTACCTCTTTGCCTTTCTGTTGAAAGGATCTTCTAATGAAGATGTTGAAGATGAAGATAATGCAGTGCTTGCACAATACTATTACTTTGCATGCTGGAGTGTTATTCAGGTATCAAAGCGCTAGTTTGTATAAAAATTTATTGGCTCCTCACAACAACCCCATGAAATAGATACAACTACCTTCCCTTTGATATTATTTGTACCCATTATTATGCAAAAATAGGGAAGTAAAGACATGCCCAAGAGGTGGAGCCAGGAGTTCAACTCAAGGAGATCGATTTCTTAGTTCCAATGAGCTGCTTCCACAGTTGCCAGTTTCTCTGGTGGCTACAGAAAGCTGTTGTGTCACTTGGCTCACAGGACCAGATCCTGGTATAGGTTTTTTTCCTCAACAGCCTGTATCTGTGGAGTATATGAAACCAGATTTAGATCCATTTCCACGTCTCCTTCCTCTTTCCCTTCCTGTCTTCTGTGGTTTTCCTGGTCTCAGGAAACACAATATACTCATTTCATGCCATGATTTTACTTACACAAGATTGGCTTCTTGGTTCCACATCTCTGCTATGAGTTGTGGTTCTCAAGGGTCCTGTTTATCTTCTTTGACTCTCCCAGTCCAAACTTCCTGCCCATTATAAATATTCTCATCTGCCACCCGCTACAGTCCTCATCCAAACTCTCCTGTTAACCTGCACAGTGGGGAGGTATGCTGGAA
This sequence comes from Pongo pygmaeus, assembly GCF_028885625.2. Classification (NCBI taxonomy): domain Eukaryota; kingdom Metazoa; phylum Chordata; class Mammalia; order Primates; family Hominidae; genus Pongo; species Pongo pygmaeus. The sequence continues at coordinate 185,818,809 of NC_072376.2, forward strand.
GAAAAGAACAATTAAATAAACAAATAGGGTCACTTTTTAAGGAGCAGTTTACATTCCTTCCTTCTCCTTTCATACATATATATTATTTGTCTTCCTCTTCTTCTAAGGAGAAGAGGGCTTAAGGAAAATACAATTACTTTTTTTCTCCAGAGGATTCTTTTGGTATTTAAAATAAAGTTCTGGTATTTCAAACGAAGTGGGAATACTTTTGCTTTCTTAGCATCAACAGATCTAAATGACTCTTCAAACATTTCACCTCTATCATATGTACAGTATGAAGGTAAGAGATAACTGTGGAATTGTATGTGTGAAGAAATAAAATCTCAATTGCATATACATAGAGACCTGTGAAATCTAACTAGCCATCTGTTTCATATTACTCAAGAGATTCTAGAGTTTCTTACATTCCTCAGATTTTGATTTATGTTTATTGAATCATGAATTATACTTCTGCAAATTATCCCAGGTTTTTCCCAATGCTTATATCAGTGAATATATAGTCACAGAGGGAAACTAGAGATTTATGCCTGCTTGTATAGTCTACTGTTAAGATATAGGTGATATCTTAATCTTTGCTACTTTGCTCCTCCAGTGGATAATTTTAAAAATTCTTGCATATTGGTAACATGATTTATAATAATTTTAGTTCCAAGAAATAAGTATTTAATGGACAACACAGACATTACTAAATGTATAATGGGGGGGGGGTAACTAAGGCCCGAAAAGTAATATGATATGGCTACAGCAGTTCAGAGTTCCTGAAGCTAGCAAATTGCCTTATTTCTCTACTTTATAATTTATTTCACTCTATAAGAGCTGTGAAGAAAGAAGGTGAAGATACGTGGGTAAGAGAAAGTGAGTGAATTTCAGTGTCGCTAACTATAGCACCAGAAAATAGACATTTTAAAAGCTCAGCCACTCCTCACTTCAATCCACCTTCCACACAGTTACCAAATTATCTTCCTGATTAACCACCATGGTTCTGTTGCATCCCAGAATCCTTGTGTGGATTTCTGTAGCCTGTACAATGAGGTCCTAAGCTAGCGTGGGATGGCAAGCCTTCTAAAATTCTTCCCTTATCCTTCTTCTAGCACTTAAAACACTGCCTTTTCGCTGTAATCATTTGCCCTCTGTTTATTTCCCCTGTTTAGTTTAAACACTTGGAAAGCAGGACCTGCTCAGATCCAGCATGGTGCCAGCACGTTGTAGGCCTTTGCTAAAAACATGGTGAATGGATGAATGAATAAATCAATGAATCAATTTATATACTGGCTTTCATTAACTCTGACAGATATATAATAAAAGCTTTTTCCCTAAACTGTTTAAGGAGATGCCTGTGGCCTGTATATTGAGTGACAGAAGGGCCAACCTTTTTGGTAACAAACTAGGCAAAAGAATGAGACAAGATATGCAACTTACTTGTTTAGAATAGGCTTATTACAATAGCAATCATGAAAAAAATAATAGTGCTTACTTACTATTTATTAAGTGCCTACAATGTGCTAAGGTGTTATTTTGAATATGTTTTAAATACATGTGTATATATAAATATGTATGTATACACAGACTTCTGCACACACATGTACATAATGCCACAACACTATGGGGAAAGAGGTATAGTCTGCATTTTATGGATGACAAAACCGAGTCTCCCAGAAGTTAAATAACTTACTCCCCCATTACCGCTTGGGAGAGAAGAAGTTCACATGCCATAACAGAGCTGTGTTTTACGAGAGGACAGATTTACTTATCTATTTAACAACTTTTATTGAGGTCCTACAGTATTCTAGCAGCTATGCTAGTTGAAGGGATATGATGTTGACAAAATAGTGATCAAATTTCTACCTGCACAATGTTGACTATTCCCATGATAGTTATACTAAAATCCAGACTCTACTACTATGCAATATATGCAAGAAATCTGCACTTATACCCTCTAAATCTATAAAAAATAATAAATAAATACACAAGTTAAAAAAAAAAAAAAGACTGCTATACCTGCAAAAATCACTGGGACTTAGAGTAGCCATGATTGTTTCTTTTTGCCTTCCAACCATGATAAGTAGACCTGGAAAAGGACTGTCTTCTAGGAGTAGATGCCATCCGTGTCTCTCTTTCTTTTCCATTTCCTTTACACATGCCACTTCTTTGCTAAGTTAAACAAGATGTGATTTGCAAAACCGAGTCCCTTAGATTCAAGTGTGTTAGAAGCAGGAGGCTTCATTTCGGACTCAGGGCCTTATCAGAGTTTTTCAACTCATCTTTTATATATATATATATATGTATATATATATATATATATATCATTGTAAAATAGACACAACATTAAATGTATCTTCTCAATAATTTTTAAGCATACAGTTCAGTGGCATTAAGCACACTCACATTGTTGTGCAGTCATCACCCATCCGTGACCAGAGCTCTTTTCATGTTGTGAAACTGAAACTCTACGCGTTCAACAATAGCTCCCCAAGCTTACTTTCCCCAGCTCCTGGCAGCCACCATTCTACCCTCAGTCTCTAAGAATTTGACTACTCTAGTTATCAACAAAACCATTATAGGAAAGTCATCTGCCAGTGAACACTAGTGGTTTATTTGGCTCTTGTCAAATCTTTAAGATGTTTCCCATTGGGAATCAGTTGCCTCAAAGGGGTGGGAGGTGTGAGCAGCGGTTAGAATGCAGGCCTTGGAGGTGGGTCCCAGCCTATAATGCCATCATCATAGCACCAGAATGGAAACTCTGATTCCACACCAATATTGATAGAATTGGTTTCAGACCTATCAGACTGACGCAGGCCAGGGCGTGAGTCAATATAAAGTTGTCTTCTTTTGGGGTGCTCATCTATTTTGAGCAGATTTTTCTTGAATAAACCCAATTCGATCTTCAAAAGACCAACCCTTCTGCCACTCTCTGTGGGCCACAGGTACACTCCCAAAGAATATATAGCTGGGGGAGGGAAGCATATTTTAATTATGAAGTCGACCCAAAGCATATATATGCATTGATTCATTGATTTCTTTTTTATACCTGCAACACTATGTGAAAAGTTCATGAGTAACTCAGCAACCTTTAAATCATTTTTTTTCCTCCTGAAGACAATCTCACTTACTTCCTCTTACTCTCTAGAACTAATGATGTGACCTGATCTCTTTATGACATTTTTTATTAAATTTAACTATAAAAATTTCAAATGTTAATGGCTGTGACCCTGTAGATTTTTCTCTCCTTCGCAACGCCGATAGAAATATAACTTTTCATTCAGGGAATCTATATTTCTGCTCTGCCTCTCAGTGTTTAAGCCAGCCGCTCACTGTGCTAAGTCAACCTTCCCAGAAGCTAATCTGTCATTCTCAAGTGGCCTTGCTTCTGAAATTGGTTTGATGCTCTAGCAGTAAAGAGCCCCAGTGGTAGTGCAAGCTGTACAGTTTAACAACCACTCGGGGTGGGGCTTGTCCGATTGCCATGGAAACTATGACTTTGTATGTCTGCTCTGGAGACAAGAAAGACAAATGACCTGTGTATTAGTCTATTGAGGATGTGAGGGTCCCAGATAAAATGAGTCCTACAGAACACAGAGAAGGTTCTATAAATTAATGGTGTGGGTTTTTGGGTTTTGGTTTTAGGTTTTAATATGTCGATGTCAATGAAGGGTCAAAAGAATTATGTCTCCACCTGACAGCCTTCCTGGAGAAGTATTTGCTTTATATTTTTCTAAAAACTCTTTGATTTTAGCCATAAATGTAAAAGATAAACATAACATTCTGCAAGACCTTCACCACTCCAGATGATATGTGGCTGTTGAAGGAAGGTACTGCACATTTACATAACAAAATGAGGCTATTAGGGGACTAGTCACTTGTTTATTTAAGAGAATGAAGGGCAGGACAATTATATTAACATGATTTTCATAGGAATGCACATTGTCAATGTTAACAAATGGTTTTAAGCTAAAGCCCCTGGTACATGGTATGTGGTTTAATTTTAGTTGTATAAACATTAGAGCAATCTAAAGTTTAAATTACATTTTAGTTATACTTTAGACTCCATTATCCAGGAAAATGTAATTTTAGCCTCTATAAATATGAACAAAAATCAAATCTAATGATTGCTTTCATATTTATAACATCCTTTCCTAAGTTCACATTGCCCGGCTAAGACAACACAGTAGAAGAACAAATGTAAAGAGCAACTAATTAGATCTTACCCATTTTCCGGTTTATGTTTAGATTTAGTCTTCTAAGTGTTTTCAGAAAGTAGTATCAGAAAAATGTAAACAACAAAAAAACTGAAGATCTCTGCATCTTTTTGTACGTATACGTTTTTCCAATAAAATGTAAATAATAATCAGGATTTTTTTCAGGCCCCTTTTAAAACAATATTTTATGTTATAAAATCTTAATGTTGTTTCTCGATTATTTCAATCACTATTTAAGTAGATACTGAAGTACTAGGTAAATGTTTTGTTTGTTATTTATATTGTATTTTAATTTTTAAGCCAATATTATTGAAATATAATTTTCCCTTTGAGATGTATAGTTCCAGGAATTTTGACCAATGCCCATAGTCATGTATCCAGCAACATTAACATACGCAATATTTGCACGGTGCCAAAATGTTTCTTTGTGCCTCTTTGTAGTCAATTCCTTTTCCCAACTCCCAGTCCCTGGCAATAACTTGCATCGTTTTTATCTTTGGGCTATTATTGAACGGAGTGTTGTGGTCAGTAGATTGCAGGCCTGGAAAGTAGCATATAGGAGAGCACATAAATGATTTTTGTATCCTACATTTTTCTGACACTCTTACCACATTGTACGGCAAAGCAATTTAAACTTCCTAACCCTAGTTTCTCTAGGAGACTGCCTACTGCCTAACGTGTGCCTTTTGACCTAACTTCACTTGTGTTACCTTACGCATGTCATTTAACTTGTTGTCATTACCTCATATGAGATCAATTACTAAGTGATATCTAAATTTAAAAGTGTTTAATTTTTATTTAATGTAGAATCTAATTTTTAAAGGAAATTCTAAAAGTTGTGTAGGTTGTTTTTCCTCTACCTACCACAATGCAATTTAAAAAAAAAATAACAAAACGCTGCTTATTTTCTCTGTGTCTTCATCTCCAAAATGTTCTTTTCACAGTAATGCACACAAGCTAGTTCTGAGTAATCAATTTTTTAAGCAATATTACAAATCTATTTTTAAGTACAAAAGTATTGTAACTGAGCTAAAAAACAAATAGCACACTGTAAATGCTAAAAATCAAAGTGCCTGTCTCACCCTTTCTTACCTTCCACCCCAGACGATACAAATGTTAAGAGTTCAACAAGCATTCTGCCAGCCTTTCCATTTATAAATAACATTTTTAAATAAAAACAACGCAAAAATGAGAGAGAAATCTATAAATTGCTCTTTATCACAAATATCTTTCCGTGTCAGTAATATAGACTTCCTTTATTCTCCACTGGATAGTTTTCCACAGTAAAGTTTCATCATAATTAACATTGAAGCAGTGATGAACATGCAGCTTGCTTCAATGTTTTCTCATATATATATCTTGCATATATTTATCACAAATATACATATATTTTTATCATATATACATATATAGTTGTACAATTATGTGACTATTTCTTATAGTAAAGATATCAGGAGGTAAGATTGTTGGGACAAATTATCTGTGCATTTGAAATGTTGACAGCACTGTCCAATTGCCATCCAAAACGAATATTCCTTATACTCCCATTGATAGTGCGAGAGTTCCCGCTTTCTCATACCCTCACCACAAAGGATATCATCAATTCTTTTAATTATAGTCAGTCTGATAGGGAAAATATAGTGCATCATTGTTGTTTAAAGTTATAGTTTCCTCATTAGTGAGTTTGAGCATCTGTTTAGAAGTTTGTTAGAGATTCATATTTACTCTTCTGTGAAGATTCAGGATATAGTCAGTGCCTGGTTATGTTGCTTGGGTTGTCAGTCTTTTTACCATTGATGTGAAGAATCACTTTGCATTTTAGGCAAATTAGCTCTAAATTTTAAACTGCAAATTGCAATTCAAAATTTATTTTATTTTATTTTATTTTATTTTAGAGACAGGATCTTGCTCTATCACTCAGGCTGGAATGCAGTAGTGTGATTATAGCTCACTGCAGCCTGGAACGCCTGGGCTCCAGCCATCCCCCAGCCTCAGCCTCTCATGTAGGTAGCACTACGGGTGTGCATCACCATGCCCAGCTCATTGCAAATATTTTCTCTGAATTTACCTTTATCTTTAACTTTATTCAAGTATCAAAGACTGAATTGTTCATGTTTTTTCAAGAATAGTGGTTCCCAAATCATCTACAGATTAGGTTTACCAAGGAGCTTTTATAAAAAGACTACAGTCTGACCCCCCACATATTTAGGTTTAATTGATTGAGGTGACATTGAAACATAGTCCCGCAGTAGATACTAAACTGTGGACAGGGCTGAGAACTTCTTATTGGGCATACAAATCACTTGGGGATTTGGTTAAAGTACAGGTGCTAGAGTGAAGACTGAGTACTGATATTTCTAATTTACTCTAGGAGATGTGCATGCTACTGATCTATAGCACATACTTTGAATAGCAAGGATTTAGAGTGTCTGATTTTGGTTTTTGCTTAAGAAGACTTTCCTTACTTTGGATTATAAAACACTTTTTCTTCTATGTTTTGTTCCAGTATGTTCTATCATTTTAATTGAAATTATAAATATTTACTTTATTTTCTAAGAATAAGTTAGGAATCTAATTCTATTCTTTTAAATCAAACTCCAACCAATTGCACCCCATTGATTAGGTACATGTAAAAATTTTGATATCATTTCAGAGTAACATAATATATTTTTATTGTTCTTTTAAACGTCTTCAGAAAATTCACATATTGACAAAAGTAGAATATTTTTAAAATAATATAAATAAATTTTAAGATCAGAAAGTTCATCTTTCTGTCCATTTGATCTTTAAATTTCAAATGTTTATGCTAACAGTGTAAATACGACTTAAAATTAAAAACCAAATTCCTGAAAAAGAAGAATGGAGGATGTGATCACTATGTTAGTTTCCATCTTTATCAATGTTTGTGGAGACTCCATAGGATGCAGCAACAACCTCACTCTGTAACAGTAATTTGGTAGGAGGAATGCTATTGTTTGGAAGAATATACTACCAACATAAACTAGCTTCTGCTAAGCTCAGGGTACAAAATCTTTCTTTTAACATTATAATAAAAAACCTACAGAACTGAGGATTTTCAAATACCTATATGAGGATGTTGATGATGTTGATATCTACAAGGTAAACAATGGGGGTGTTTTATGCAAAGATAATTTAAGGTACTCAATTCATGTAAGAATGTAAAGAAAAATTCAAGTGTGCAAGTGTTTAACCCAAGCTGATAAGTCAGGAGTATAAAAAGAAATGAAAACTGAAATAAGAAAGTCTTACAACTTTGATTTAATTATCTCACTATGTAAATACTTTTTCTAAAGAGATAAATGATTATTGAATAAATGAGCTGTACTCAAGAGTAAATTTTACTAATTTAGCCTCGCTACTTTCCATTATGATATCCTAGTAGAAATAAATTTTCATTGAATAATCTAGCCCTTGGGAACTCAATAGATACGTATCTTTTTCTCTGTGAAGTCACAGCTCATTTAATGAAATTGGCCACCAACGCCCAGTTACATCTTTCATGCATTTTTAATGAAATGTAATTTCTTGAGCTAGAGATTCAAAGAATCTCGTTTTGCATCTAAAATTATGTTCTTCAAAGTTTTGGTAGCTAAATCGGAAAGTTCTGTAGCCCAAAATTCTTGTTATTAAAAGAACAATGACTTTGAATTGCCAGTGCAAATATATATTTTTTCTGCTGAACTAGAAATATCATTCTTTAAAAAGCCATGAAAAATAAAAGTCAATGCTGAAGGTATGTAATTATATATAACCTTTAGTCAATAAGAAACCAATATTTGTTTTGCTAAAACATAAAGTCCAAATTTCGTGATTGTTTTGCTTGTTTGTTTAATAACAAACATTGAAAGACAAAATACATTTTTAGGATCAAAACATGTCTACCTGCTCTATATACTAGGTCACGCACAAATTGTTTTTCTAAAGGTATCAATTATCCCCTTTCTTAAAAACTTATGTGTGAGAGTTAATCTTAAAAGTCAATGTTAAAAGGTTTTTTTTAAAAAAATTCTATATTGCTTTTTCCTGTAGGGTTACTGATAACTAATATCAACAAGAGAATATCATTATGTTAGGTTGGTGCAAAAGTAATTGCAGAAAAAAAAAAAAAGGTAAAAACCACAATTACTTTTGCACCAACCTAATAACTCTCAGATGCTCTTAAATTATTAAGTACATTTTCTCTCAAGTTGTCTTAGGTATGGTTAGATTAAATACACAACATCACCAAAGTGTATAGCTATAGTGTATTTTACATACCCAGGTGTTTGTCTTCAGAGTAGTCCTCAGAGAAAACTGCTGTCATCTGTATTGAACATGTGTTCTCTAGTCCTTCCATATTTGTTAATGATTATATATTTGTGTATATACTAAGCTAAATCATATGAAATTGCCAATATTTGGTTTTCTGGCCTATACAATTAGAAGTTGAATATGGTTCAAACCCAATATTTATGCTTTGGGTGTGAATTACTAGTTTCTTCCAAGACACTTGATCCTGGGCCATGGGAATATGTTTAGCTTCTTCAAATTGACTTGAACAGCCTCACCTGAAATAAAGCCTTTCTTTTCTGGACGTTTCCAGGAAAAGCCAGTCTTGCTATTTCTTGAATAGAGTGAACTGTTGCAAGTAAGCTAGATGAGACCTGTTATCTGACTCTGACTCATTTTAGTTTAATCCAGCTGCCAATTGTTCATAAAAGTCTCTTGGGACCTATGTAGATTCTTCACTTATTATATTAACACTATATTTTCATAAAAAGATAGTCTTTTCACTTAAAATGAGGAGTTAAATTTTGCCTTAAAATCTGAACTCCTGTTAGTAATATCATGTTCATACATTTCCTAATTGTATTCTGAATCACAAAAATGAATAATTCTGATTCATCATAACACAAATTAAATGCTTATATTAACAATATTTTCCTGCACATACAATATATTATTAAATAGAATTTACTTAGTATGGGAGACTTTGCAACATATCTCTTATCTCCTTTCCATTTGCCTTATTATGATATTTTGTTAGAAATTTTGGCCGGCCACAGGGATTCATGCCTGTAATCTCAGTGCTTTGGGAGGCAAAGGTGGAAGGATCTCTTGAGGCCAGGAGTTTGAGACTATCCTGGACAACATAGCAAGATCCCATCTCTACAAAAAAATTAGTCAGGCATGGTGGCATGCACCTGTATGTAGCACGAGGATCTCTTGAGCCCAGGATTCTACATTACAGTGACTATGATTGGATCCCTGCACTCCACCCTGTGCAACGAGTGAACCTGTCTCAAGAAAGGAAAGAAAAGAAAACAAAAAGTACCAGCTTGGGCTCAGCATCTGATTCTTGCCTTGGCCTTGTTCCAATTGCCATTGCCTTCAACAAGAGCATTTATCATTTCCCAATTCTAACTCCCAACCCAACTGTCTATTCTAACTGACCCATGGATTCTTTCAATATTGGAAACTATGTAAGATTAAGTTTACCTCATTGATATATTTCTCATTAAAGCATTGCATGCATTTCCTCACATTCTCTTGAATTATACTGGTGAATTGGTATGGTAAAGTGCAAATTAGTTTTGCCTTTTTCCTTTATAAGTGGACATTGGTTTCTAAAATAATTCTACCAGGAGCTAGAATTATTGGCAGACTCAAATCATAAAACTTTTTGTTAGTTTCTCCAATTAAAATATTTTGAAGGTTTTATTTAAAATTTTAATTGAAGTATAACATATGTAAAAGACTGGCAAAATTGTAAGGATTCCTCTCAATGAATTGTCATGTGGTAAGCCATACCCAAAAGAGACAGAATATTAGTAGCTACCATGAGGCCCTACTTTCTCCTCCCCACTAGAAAGAGTTACTTTTACTTCTAATACCAGAGATCAGATTTTCTGATTTTAAGCTTTATGTAGTTGAAATTACATGATGTAAGTTCTTTTATTACAGCTTTTCCTCAACATTCTGGTTGTAAGAGTCAGCCGTATCATTGAGTGCAGCTATAATGCCTCTGTTCTCATTGCCCTCATACAAATCCATTGTATGGACATTGCACAATTTGTCCTTTCTACTACTAATGAAAATCTGAGTGGTTTCCAGGTCTTGGCTCTTATAAATAATGCCACTGTGATCACCATATAATTTCTTTTGGTGCATATTTCTGGAATTACTAAATTTTAGGATATAGCTATATCAATTTACTAGGTAACAGTTACCAACAAGTTGTTCAAAATAGGTGTAGCAATTTACATTCACACTAGCAATGTTTGATAATTCCATGTGCTCCAGGTCCTCACCTCACCTTACCAGTCTTACTTAATTTAGTTATCTTTGCAGGTGTATAATAGCACATGGCTTTTAATGTTGATTTTATTTTATTGATTATCAATAAGTGTGAACAACTTTTTTATTGGCCATAGCAGGAACTCATCAATTTTTAAAAATCTATCAACTTAATGCCTTTAAATAATGAAATATTGTAGATTCACCAACATTGTTTCAGAAGTTCTAATAGTCTACCTGTAGAAGTATAAAAAAGTACAATATAAAATCTTGTACCTATACATCTGGAATATTGCTATTTGAGAACACTAAGAATTTCTAGGTAACTCTAGCATGTGCCATGCATTACTCTAAGAACTTTACAGAAACTAAGTGATTTAATTTTCATGAGACCCACATGAGTCTAATACAATTGTTATCTCAATTCTACAAATGAAGAAACTGAGGTACAGAAACAGGGACATAACTTGCCTCTCCTCACACACATTAAATAAGTGACATACACAGTGACCCCATGCTGTGAGGCCTCCCCAAGTTTTATTTAAAACATCAGAAAGTAGAGTAGAATCATACATATTGATGTATTTTTTAGAATAATAATTACAATTAGAGTAAGTTTGAAATAGTATTGAAGAGTTACCCTATCTTTAACATTCCTTAAATGCAAAAAAAATTCTGTGTTGCTGAAGCAAAATACAACCCAAGCTGATGATGAATTTCATAAAAGACTGAGATAAACAAATACATTTTAAAAGAATTTTTAACTCTAAGATTGAGTAACTCTTTCTACATTAGTGTAATGAGAATATTGAACCTTTGAAATGAGTAAAAAATATGGAAAATGTTAATGATCTTGAGTTGCACATATTTTGCATTATGAGCAACATTTCTGGTTGCTAAATGCTAACTTTATTATGCACAGTGTACGACGTGGGTGAGTTAATGTTGCTAGGGAACTTTTAATGTCTAGATTGCTTTGTTTTTGTGTATTTAAATTTGCAAACTCAACATTATGTTAGGATACCTTCTGGCATTTAATTAGGTTCCATTCCATGATTTTAAACTTAAATGTGCCTTAATGTGGAAGATTTTGTTATTTCCATCTTCCGTTCCATGTCTTGTTCCTAGTAGTTATAATAATAATATAGTGAAATAGGGTACTTAGCGTTTCCTAGTAGACCTGAGTACAAAATATTTTTAGAACATCTTTAAACATTTTTGTGAATGTACTTTTTTCCTTCTAGGTAGGAGATCTTCCTTTTTATGGGTCCATGATAATCACTCTCCAGGAGGGGAGAGTTTTGGATGCCATGAAATATCCATACTAAAAAAAATGAAGTCCTTAAATTAACAAGAGAATGGTCTCTCCCCGTGTGACAGGCATACACTTTAGCCCCCTAACTAGGGTTGCCTGATTTAGCAAATAAATAAACAAACAAGACATCCAGTTAAATATCAATTTTGGATAACATTTTTAAGTATAATATGTTCCAAATATTGCATGAAACATACTTACATAAGAAATTATGAGTTGGTTTTCTTAAATTCAAATGTAACTGGCCATTCAGTATTTTATCTGGTAACTCTGTACCCTGAAAAAGATAATGAGAAGATCACATGAAGTCAACTATTGCTACAATTCTCCTAAAATGTTTTCTGCATTATAGAAACAGCAAGAAATAAACATCACCATTTAGGATCAGCAATGCCTGCTAGATCCACACCAAAAAAAAAAAGAAGAAAGAAAAAAAATTACTGATAACTAGACATAAGGACAGTTTAAAGGGAGAATTTGGGCAATAAAGAGATAATAAACCCTTGAACTTGGGAACACACAGAACTATGTAAGCTCTATGGAACACCCTGGCATACTTCCAAAATACTAGGCCATTGGACTAGACTATTAGGAAGTAGAATGTCAAATGTCTTTTTCTATTATAGAGATTTAATTCGACCCATGAATATTTATCCAGCATGCATTTCCCAAACTGTTCTCCATAGAACATGAATGTTCAGTAAGATATTAATAGATGCTCCTTGAAAAAGTATTTGAAAGTCAAAAACTTACGTAACCCTTTCGTTACATTTTCCCTGCTGTAGCATAATCAATGGGAGCCTAGCAATGGGAGTTGTAAGGAAAAATTGCATGAGTTCAAGTTCTGGTCAGGCAATGTGAGACATCAGGCAAGTCATTTAACCATCACGTGCCTCTGTTTCTTCATCTGTCAAGTGAAAGTACTTATAGTAGTTTCCTCATACATTAAAACATTAAGCCTTTGAGAAGAAAACATGGGAGACCTTGGGGCTGGCAAATGTATCTCTTAGATATGACACAGAAAAACTAACCAGGAGAGAAAAAAATTGATCAGTTAGGCTTCCTCAAGATTAAAAATGCCTGTTCATCAGAAGGTACCATTAATAAAATGAAATGCAAAGCACAGACTGGGAGAAAATATTTGCAATACTTACATCCAGCTGGGAAATTTATCCTGACTATATAAAGAATTATTTCAACTCACTAAAAAGAGGACAAAATACCTGAATAATGTACGAAAGACTTGAAAAGAAACTTCATAAGGAAGATATACAAATGGTCAATAAATATACAAATGGTCAATATATGAAAAATTACTCAATACCATTAGTGGTTATGAAATGGGAAATTAAAACCATTATGAAATACTACTACATAAATTCTAGAATGGCTGACATTTAAAAAGACTTTCCGATACCAATTCTTGACAATGATATGAAACATCTGGCAATTTCATACATTGCTGATTGGAGCATAAAATGTTATAGCCACATTAGGAAAAGAAATCTAGGTGTTTTTTTTTTAAGATGTTAAGCATATATCTACCTATGACCCAGAAAATTAATTTCTAGATATATATCAAGAAAAATAAAAACATATTCACATCAAAAATTTGTACAGGAATAGTTATGGAAGCTTAAATAATAAAACCCCCAAACTGGAAACAACCCAAATGTCCATCAACAGAAAAACAAGTAAGGAAATCACAGTATGTTCATGTAATGCAATACTACTAAACAATATAAAATAATGGAATGATGATATATCTAGAAACACTGATGACACTTGTAGATATTATGCTATGCAAAAATGCATTTATGTGAAGGTCCAGAACAGGCAAGAACTAAATTATGAAGGAAAACAGAATCATTGTTGCCATTTGTGTGGGCAAGTGTGAAAAATGACAAGAGAACAGCATGAACTTCAAACCTACCAGATAAAGAAAATATCCTATATTTTGAAAAAGGTGTAAGTTAAATGAGGGGTTATAAACTGAATTGTGTTCCTGTAAAATTCATATATTGAAGCTCTAAACCCCACTGTGACTATATTTGGAGACAGGGCCTTTAAAATAGTAATTATGGTTAAAGGAGGTCACAAAAGTGAGCTCCTAGTCCAATAAGACTGGTGTCCTTACAAGAAGAGGAAGAGGGATGTGTGTGCACAGAAAAAAGATGATGCAAGGATACAGAGAGAAGGTGGCCATCTGTAAGCCAGCAAGAGAGACCTCAGCAGAAACCAACACCGTGGGCAACTTGATCTTGGACTTTTAGCCTCCAGAACTGTGAGGTAATACATTTATGTCGTTTAAGCCACCAAGTCTGTGCTGTTTTTGTATAACCACCCTAGCAAACTAACATAGGGAGTATATGCTTGTCAAAACTTATCAAGTTCCATTACAAGATTGGTTGTTTCAATGTATGTAAGTTATATTTCAACATTAAAAAAATAGAAAAGAGTGGTCATTATCTCATATGTCGGTTGCCGAAAATATAAGTTGATCAAAACTATTTCACATCTTTGGGTTCCCTAAAATAAAGCTTAAGTTTGGGGAAAAGCCTGGGATGGAAATGCTTCCAAATCCCACCCTCCAGTGCCATTTGTTTGTTCGGTGCTTTTTGTCATGGAGTAAAATCAAACAAATTGTTTGAGATTTTAGAATTAAAAGATTTACATAAAATTTCCTGAGATATAAGTGGTAAGGATGATGATAATGATAATGGATTTTTTTTTTTTTTTTTTTTGAGATGGAGTCTCGCTCTGTCACCCAGGCTAGAGTACAGTGGCGTGATCTCGGCTCACTGCAACCTCCACCTCCCAGGTTCACACCGTTCTCCTGCCTCAGCCTCCCAACTAGCTGGGACCATAGACACCCGCCACCACGCCCGGCTAAATTTTTGTATTTTTAGTAGAGACGGGTTTCATCATGTTAGCCAGGATGGTCTTGATCTCCTGATCTTGTGATCCGCCCGCCTCGGCCTCCCAAAGTGCTGGGATTAGATGATGCATTTAAAGCAGTTTGAGAACATGTGACAATTAAGTCATAGAATTTCATGGATGCCTCTTACTCCCAGGTAGTAGAGAGTGCTACATTTCCAAATGGATGAAGAGCCAGATAATTTTTTTTGCCATACCAAGACTAGGCATTTTTCAGACGTTATCATGCTGAAATGTAACTCTTCTCTGAGTACATCATGATCCAGATTAAAATTTCTACCATCTATAGTCTTACCATTAGGCCACATAGTTTATTTGTGATCATGAATACTGTTCCTTTGAATCTTCACTTTGCAGTGTAGTATTTTTCATATAGTAAACTCTGAGTTTTCTAAGAAGTCTGAGATCTTCATTCTTATTGAGTCTGGTTCCTAGTCATTGAAAATGCATTGAGATATCAACATTAGGATAAAAAATAGTGGTTAAAAGTAATTATTCCAAGTGACTAAAAAATTCTACCTAAATATAATGTGTTGAATTTTAATAAACATATTATCATGGCAATGGCAATAATTTATTTTTCTCTACCCACCCCTAAAATGGCCCCATGATCTATAGTTGATACCAATTCATTTCTTAGAAATATGTTATACTTTACATAAGAAATAAATTTTGCTATTCAAACATGATAAAATATAAGACAATTAATTCCAGGCTCATCCAAAATCAACAAATCTATGTGTTCCAATTTGTAATTAATGTTCAACTTGCATCGTGATATTAGCGAAGTTTTATGTTTATTAAGAGAGTGAAGACGAAGTCATTAAAAGTTCAGATTCAATTCAGTAGATCCGTTAGAGATTCTTAAGAGATCGTTCTCACACACCCTGAAACTCTTAGTTTAAAAGAAGCAGAAGTGAGGTGGCCATGCGTGATGGTTCATGGCTGTAGCTCCAGCACTTTAGGAGGTTTAGGCGAGATCACTGGAGGCCAGCAGTTCAAAACCAGCCTAGTCACCATAGGGAGACCTCATCTCTACAAAATAAAAATTAAGCAAAAAAAAAAAAAAAAAATTAGCAGGGTGTGGTGGTACACACCTATAGTCCCACCTACTTGGGAGGGTAAGGCAGGAGGATCACTGAGCCCAGGAGTTTAATGAGCCATGAGCCACCACTGCATTCTAACTTGAGTGACGAAGTGAAACTGTCTCAAAAAAAAAAGCAGAAACTTTTACTGGCAACATTTGCAGAAGGTTGTGGGTTGGATAGCATAACCAGGGCAAATCAATATTAAACTCACATGTAGCCACTCTATGCATACAGAATTCATTCACAGAATATTCTTATACTTGACATTCCTGGGTAATTGAAGTCTGAGATTTTTTGTTGTTGTTATTTTTTGTTCTGTTTCATTCTTCTCCGTTAAAAATATGATTGTACCCATGATAGAATCGAGTGATAGTAAAATGACTAATAACAATAAGGGAATTTTGTTAAATCTTTATGGAAATAAAGCCGATAAAACATTTTACATGTAAATAATTGAAATGAACTGAGCACTTATATGGTCCTGCATATGCTCCTCATCCCTTCTGGGCCCTAACTTCTTTTAGTCTTTTCTGACATAGATACTATTATTAACATCATTTCAGAGATAAGAAAATTTAAGCACATGGGTTAAAAAATATTGCCCAAGTTCACACAGCTGATGAGTGGAAGAAGCCAGATGTGAACCTCGGCAACCTGCTTCCTAAGTCTGCGCTCCTAATCCTTACCCCCTGTTCTTTAACTGGGTTAATTTTTATCTGTTAGAGCATACATGTTTAAGATGGTAGAAACACCAGTGATTAATTTACTCAGCCAACATTTCTTAGGCAATACCTGTCATGTTTTAAGTATTATTTGTTTTAATTATTTAGTAATTATATTATTAAAAAACCATTCCAATAATACCACCCCAAGTCTTCTAGCTAATTTGGGCTACCTCTTCAGACAGCCTGGCTGTGACACTCAGTCAGAAAAAGTTTTCTGTGAAAGAAATGCTATATATAGTGTTTTCTCCATCAATATGTTAATGTGCTGGTTCTCAAAAACTTGCTGCATTTTCAGGTCACCTGGGAAGCCTCTTAAAATCCCAATGTCCAGGCTTCACAATACGCCAGTTAAACCACAATCTCTTGAGATGAGACCCAGGCATCACTATTTTTTTATAGCTCCTCGAGAGATTCATTGTACAGCAAACTTTGAGAACTAGTGTGTGAATATATTTTTTTTAATTAGCAAACTGTCTGAAATTGTCTCAAGTGCCCAATTACCAACGTGAATAGTAATAAGAAGTATAGATGTTAAATCTCTGGCCTTGAATTCAGGCAAACTGTGATTCAGATCTGGATTTTGCTACTTTATCGCTATGCAACTTTTGGAAAATCACCATTTATGAACCTAAATTTTTTTATCCATAGAGTGAGTATGATGATCACCTCTCTGAATCTTTGTAAGAATTAAAAAGAAGACAATGTGAAGCCAAAATATTCTGCCTTTCCTATGCCTTTCACTGTCGAATAAGCTCTTGTTACCATTGATTACTGTGCTCCAGTGCCCATTAGCTTGAGCCCCTGCCAAAATACCTCTTATCTCTCTCTGTCTCTTTCTCCGAGTTTTCAGGATGCCTTCTTATGCATATTCCATAAGAGTTCCTTTATGCATTTTCCTTCCTGCCTCTCCTCTGGTGTTCTAACAACAGCCTCTCCAGCCAGTTGGGAGTATCAACACTCATTAGAAAGTGGTTTGCTTCTGCTGGCCATCTCTGCACTCACCCCCAATTTGGCCTCCAGCTCAAAGGGAAGACAAGCTTTCCTTCTTAATTCACAATAGCATCACACAGAAGAAGCCATTACCATTCAGCAAGAATTTATTGAAGCTTCCAAAATGACAGAGTGACTTACATCTGTTATTAGATGTTATCAGGTTCAGAGCTCACGGGCCCCATCCTGGCCCTGGGCTTCCTCATCAGGCCTCCTTTCCATATAACTCCACATTAGTCTGCATGCACAAGGGCCAGCTTAACTTGTACCACTAGAATGGATTGTTCAATGCAGAGATGTGGTGTTGTCCCTCAAAAAATCAGAACACATCTGTCAAGGCTGCTGAATGTCCTACGAGAAGCTGTGCTAAATTCACTCAAACCCTCATCCAGGCCTCTTCTCTGACATAAGGTATCAATCTTGCCTACAAGTCATTCCTGCTGCTCCTGCAAACAATGCTCAGTGATTTGTAATCACGGATCATTCACCGCCTCTGTCTCAGTGTGATCTTCATTTCTCTTCAGCTACAAAAACATTTTGATATGCTTCAAAATTTAGAGTAAATCACAGAGTTTGCTACCACCACCACTGTCTAGATAGAATAGAAATGGAAAGGAACAGGATAAAAATAGAGAACTGGGGAAAGTGCACACATGGGTGATCTTAGCCTCGTTTCTCTAACTGTTCATGAGGCTATAGTTAGTATTTATCTCTTCCTTCTTCCACTGTCCATTCTGTGCTCCCATTGCACACAGTGTGCCTGCAGCTGACTGGGGTTAATATCCTCGTGGGTTGACCCATACCTTTATTTCTAAAGAATCTGAGCTTTCCATGATCCTACCTGAATTGGGTTGCTCAAGTGTTTTAATAAAAAGTGTAATTAGAGTATATATTCCACTCTGCTTTCTCTCTTCTTCCACTCAGTTTAATAGTTTAATTGCTAGACCTGTCAATACTAGGAGGCACCCCAAAGGACCTTCTGATTTCCACGCTCGCTCTTCTTTGTTCCTTTGTGTAGCAGAAACCTTCTCTCCCCCATGATAACCAGGATTAATCACCCTAGGAAACATAATAATCCCTGTTATTGCCTACAGGAGCCACGACATGAGGAGCCCAAAATGACCAACTGTCAATCCCACCTTCATTTCAATGAAACCACTGTGGTATCCCTCATGCGAGCATTAAGAGACTTGAATTTTCAAATTGAAATGAATTTATGCTTCTCACATTTTGAAAAATGTCATAGCTAAAATATCCCTCAGGATATTCTGGTTATCTATAAAATCTTTAAGATTTCCTTTTACTATAATTGTCTTAGTTACTGTACTCAAAGATGAGCATGTGCAATGCATTTGATACACCAGAAAGCGCTGAGGTTTTGAAATACATATTTTAAATAGACAGTAGTTTTAATCTCAAGGCAGCTTTGTATAGTAAGTCAAGGATCACTGTAACAGTCAGACCTACATTCTTCATGCTTTCAAAGAAAATATAACTTATTCAACTTATGATTTAGAGTTCTAGGTCTGTCCATTGACAGGTGAGGTTAATGGAATAATATTGCAGATATTTTTGGAAGACCATTTCTCCAAATATGTTTTTTTTAAATTCACCTTATTTCTTAAACATTTAACGCTTTAACAATTGAGAGGAACTTACAGTTTTCAAATGATAAGAGAGATGATAAAAAGCAGACACACTTGATTTCAGATTTCCTTAACATTTACAAATATGTTAGTCTTGTAATTACAATCTTGTTTTTAATATTATAGTCTCATGTTATTGTCTAATGATATTTAAATTCCCTTGTGCTTAACTCTGTCTCATTTAGTTTTATTTTCTATTATTAGACCGCATTGTGCATTACCCTCTCATGTTTTAAAGAACTCATTACACTTTTATTCTTTAAGAAAATTCTGTAGCTCTATTTCAATTATGTTGCATTCTATTGGTAATCTATACAAGTAATTAATGCTAAAATAAATAATTAATCTCATATTCATAAAAAAGTGTCACATTTCTGAGTAGTTGATGTTGCCCTATATATAATCCAATCATATTGAGAAGAAAAAAGGTTGAGATATAAATAGCTTATAAAGCACATTTTCCCAGCTCATCTATAAAGTGTTTCTAGTGGGAAAAAGATTCCTTACGTGTGACTAGTTGAAAAGGAACAAATGTAAATGATGATACTCAAAATAAATGTATTTTCTACTGTTCTGTGCCTCCAATTTTTTCTGAAAAAGATATTAAGGCACATTATAAAGATATTTAAAATAAGCATAAGTTAATAGAAATTAAAAGCTGAATGGAAGAAGAGAGAAAGCAGAGCGGAATGTATACTCTAATTACCACCTTTGCCCTTGCTTCAGGTAAATCCTAAGTTTGACAATGCTGTAACGGCAAACATAAAGAGAAACCAGCTCAATTATATAGTTTTTGGTTTAAACGGGAAAGATAAAAACAAACTAATTGCATAGGAGAACAAGTATTCTTTGTACTAAATCAGAAAGGTGATCCCTAGTGGGTCCTCTTGAGGAGAATCCAGAAAGACAGAGTCAAGGAATTGAGAACGTCCTCAGCTTTCTCCGAGTACATGAAACAACGAGTTTCAAGGCACTCTTTTATTCTCATCTTCATGTAGGCAGAGGAAAGTAAATCAAAGGCAATTGCATTAACTAATGTTAAATGGGTGTCTTAGTCCATTCAAACTGCTATAAAAATATACCTTAGATTGGATAATTCATGAACAAAATTTATTTATCTTGGCTGGGAAGTTCAAGATCAAGGCCCCAGCAGATTCAGTATCTGGAGAGGGCCCACTCTGCTCCACAGATGGTGCCTTGTTGCTGTGCTCTGACATGGCAGAAGGGGCAAGGCAATTCCTTTCAACCTCTTTTATAAGACCACTAATCCCATTTATGAAGGCAAAGATCTCAAAACTTAATCACTTCCCAAAAGGCCCCACCTCTTAATACTGTCACATTGGGTATTAGGTTTTAATATACTAATTTTAAGGGGACACCAGTAGTCATTCTTTTGTCTTTTTTTGGATAGTTTGTTGAAAGTCTTTAGCATGAAAGTGTTGTTGAAATTTGTCAAATGCTTTTTCTGTATTATTGAGATGATCATGTGATTTTTATCCTTCATTCTGTTAATGTGATGTATCACATTACTGGATTTGTATATGTTGAAGCCCACTTGGTCGTGGTCTATGATTCTCTTCATGTGCAGTAGAATTTGGTTTCATTTGCTAGTATTTTGTTGAGGATATTTGCATCTATGTTCATCAGAAATATTGGCATTTAGTTTTCTTTTCTTGTATTGTTTTTGTTTGGCTTCAGTATCATGGTAATGCTGGTTTCATAATTGAGTTTAGAAGTGTTTCCTCTTCTTCAGATTTTTTTAGGAGAGTATGAGAAAGATTGCCATTAATTCTTCTTTTAATGTTTGGTAGAATTCACCAGTGAGCCATCTGATCCTGAGCTTTTCTTTCTTGGGAGGTTTATGGTTATGGATGCAATGTCCTTCTTCATTATTGGCTTGCTTATACTTTCTATTTCTTCACGATTCAGTGTTGGTAGATTGTATGGTTCTAGGAATTTATCCATTTCATCTAGAGAGCAAGAGTGATGATACTTATATAAGACAAAATAGTCTTTAAGTCCAAAACTGCCACAAGAGACAAAGAAGGACATTATATATTAATAATTATATGAGGTTTCATTTCATCAGTAAGATATAAAAATTATAAATATATAGTCACTCACCATCAGAACACCTAACTATATAAAATAAATATTGATAAAACTGAATGGAAAAATCAACAGCAATAAACTGATGATAGGATACTTAATTCTCTACTTACAATAATGAATGGAACATTCTGACAGAAAATCAACAAAGAGAGAGCAGCCTTAAACAACACTGTAGATTTAGTACACCTAACATACAGATACAAAATATACCACCAACAGTATCAGAATACACATTTTTCTCAAAGGCACACAGAACATTATCCAAGATAGATATTCTCTTAGTTCACAAAATAAGTCTTAACACATTTAAGATTGAAATTACACCAAGCATCTTTTCAGACCACATTGGAATGAAACTAGAAACCCACAATAGGTGAAACTCCAGAAAATTGACAAATAAGTGGAAATTAAACAACACACTCATGAACAACCAATGGATCAAAAAGGAAATCAAAATGGAAATTTAAAAAATACCTTTATGTAAATAAAAATGAAAACACAATATACCTAAACTTATAGAATACAGCAAAAGCAATGCTGAGGGAAGTTTATAGCAATAAATGCCTGCATTAAAAAAAACTCAAATAAACAACATAACTTTCAATATCAAGGACCAAGAAAAAGAAAAAACTACATCCAAAGTTAGTAGATAGATGGGAAGAAAAAATATTAAAGCAGGAATAAATAAAATAGAGAATAGAAAAACAACAGAAAAAATAAATGGAACTAAAAAAAATTTTTAAGATAACAAAATCAGCAAACCTTTGGCTAGACTAGGAAAAAAAAAGATTCAAATAAAATCGTAAATGACATTGGAGGTACTGCAACTGACGCCACAGAAACAAAAGGAATCATAAGAGACAATTATGCATAATTACACACCAATTTCTTATTAAATATCTACTTTTGGTGACCTTTCTTTGCTTCTAACAAGAAAAAGATTCATTTTCAATAACTAGTTTTTTGAAAAAGGCTTCAACAGCACAACTTTTGACACTGTGAAACTCCTTTTAAAAAAAAAATAATTCTGTTATAATACAGAACTTTTTCATACACCTTCCGTTCACTTGGGGGTGAGGAGAGTTGAGGACATACCTGTATTCAAAGATGTCAGACGCAGCCCCCTAGATAAGCCTGAAGAGTTCATCTTCACTCATTAGTATTTTTTTTTTTCAGAAGCTCAAATATCTTTCTATATAGTCTGGCTTTCTTTGGAGAACTCATTTTCATTGTGAAAGGCCTGCAAATATCTGAATTCCAATTGTGGACTGGATTCAAGTCCCTCACAGAGTTGATGGGCCCCATGAAATAATATCACTAGACCTATGTCCTGCTTGTGCCCTGATAGGTAATCCCTGAGATAATCTATGATAGAATAC
This sequence comes from Pongo pygmaeus, assembly GCF_028885625.2. NCBI lineage: Eukaryota > Metazoa > Chordata > Mammalia > Primates > Hominidae > Pongo > Pongo pygmaeus. The sequence goes on from NC_072376.2 coordinate 185,841,494, forward strand.
TGGTTGATCCAGAATATGTAAAATCCTCTAAGAAAGAAAAAAAAATCATACATAATTTCACAAAACAGCTTGCTTATCTCAGATGAGAACCAGAAAACATATCTTTTTCTAATATGTATCAAAAACAACTTTTCTGGTCATAAATACTTCTTGTTGGCCGGGTGTGGTAGCTCACGCCTGTAATCCCAGCACTTTGAAAGTCAAAGGCAGGAGGATCACTTGAGGCCAGGAGTTGGAGACCAGCCAGGCTGACATGGTGAAACCCTGTCTTTACTAAAAATACAAAAATTAACTGGGCATGGTAGCAGGTGCCTGTAATCCCAGCTACTTGAGAAGCTGAGGCACAAGAATTGCTTGACGCTGGTAGGTAGAGGTTGCAGTAAGCCAAGATCATGCCACTTCACTCTAACCTGGGTGAGATAGATGGAGACTGCGTCTCAAAAAAAAAAATTGTCAAGACATTATATTTTCTATGGGTTGTTTATTGGTGTCTCCACTATGAGTGCCAGAACCTGAATTGAAATTGTTAGTTGGGAGTCATATGGGCCAGCTATCTTTTTACAAAATTGTTTAAACATTTCCTTAGTTGATATAGGTAACTAAAAATAAGAATTCAGGAATTCTTAATTCACACCCAGAAGACTCATATTCAAGTCTTTGATGGTTAATTAAAGAATAATTAATATATTGTATAAAAATCCTATTATCTGTGCATTTTTTGCTCAAAAATGAATATATCTTTTCTTGCTAATTCTGTAGAAACCAAAAATTTTGAAATGAGTCTCCTCAGTGGCAATTTGAAGAGGGAGGCAGGGATGCTAATGTTTCTTCTGTAGTGATTTATCTAAATCATGGACAAATAAACTCACATGGAGTGCTTTCTGGAATAGAACTTGGCGGCTGATTTGTCTGCATCAAGCCCAGGTTTCCTCCTCTTCTCTCCCAGGCTGTTATCCTAGCAGCACAAAGGCCTGACCTTGGAGGGCAAGTCAGCCTAATTCCTGGAGTCAGTGAACAAAGCCATTATCTCTCACTCTAAGGTCTCTTTTAAACTAGTTTTTAAAAGTAACAAAGATGAACATCTACATCAAGCTTGTCCAACCCATGACCTGCGGGCCACATGCAGTCCAGAACGGCTTTGAACGCAGCCTAACACAACTTTGTAAACTTTCTTAAAACATTATGAGATCTTCTTGTGATTTTTTTTAGCTCATTATCTACTGTTAGTGTTATTGTATTTTATGTGTGGCCCAAGACAATTCTTCTTCCATTGTGGCCCAGGGAAGCCAAAAAATTGGACGCTCCTGATCTACATCATCCTACTTTTCAGTTGGCACAGAACTCAGCAGAAGAAAGAGATGCTATTCATTGGGCCCTGGCATAGTCCTCTGGGACCACTATAACCGAAAACCCTAGACTGGATGGCTTATAAATAACAGAAATTTATTTCTCATAGTTCTGGAGCCTGGGAAATCTAAGATCAAGGTGCCAGCAGATTTGGTTATTGGTGAGGGCCCACCTCTTGGTTCATAGACAGCTGTCTTCTTGCAGTGTTTTCACATGATGGAAGGGGCAAGGGAGCTCTCTCAGGTCTCTTTAATCTGGTCACTAAGCCCATTCATGAGGTTTCCACCCTCATGACCTAATCACCACTGAAAGGCCCCATCTCCAAATACTGTCATATTATGTTATTTTGGGGGGACACAAACATTTGTCTGTAGCAGGCCTCCTCAAAGCCCAAGTTTAAGAATGTATTAATTGCAATGCATGAAAATGATGAGGAAAAAGATTGGACAAGCAATGATGCTTCAAAAAACCTGTGGCATTTACCGCTCTGTCTTCCTCTCCTACTCCAAGGAGTTTACTCGGCATCAACAGCAGCCTTACCTAGGCCTCAATTACTTTTTATCCTTATCCCAACCCCAACCCTTGAAATAAGGTGACATCAAAGGAAAAGCTAGAAGTCATAAAGGGAAAAAAAAGAAGCAGTTCAGTGTGACCATGTTAGATATGGGGTGCTTTTGAGACATCCAACAGTGTAGATTCAGCAGCAAAGCTATCAAGGAAAGATTAGGATTGGAGACCTAAACGTGAAGAATGTGATGAGCCTCAGCACACTGGGAGCCGAGGATATGCAAGGGATTATGAGCTAGGTTGAGGAAGAATCCATCCGCAGATTTAAAGAGAAAGGGGCAGTGGAAGGAGGACGTAGTACGACAGATGCCAAGATGTGAATAATATAGTTTATAATAATAAAAAGCTGGTGGTATTTTATTTCTCTAAAAAGTCTAGTCTTCACTAGATGTGGTAATTTGGAGTTCATTGATGATCTTTGTCAGATGTATTTTAGCTAAGTGTTTGGGAAAGATGCCCTTTTGCAGAAGGTGGAGGAATACATGGGAGCTGAGGGAGTTAAATCTTGGACAAGCTCCATGTTCAAGGAATGGGATGAGAAAGTACGGAGAGAGAAGACGTTAGCCAGACGAGCTCGGGCAGCCCATTGTGGAGGGGTTTTTGAGAGTCCTGAGTATGTGCATCTGCTGAAGGTAGGGAAATAGAGAGGTGGAGGATGGGAGAAGGCTGGTGGTTTGCAGGAAAAGGATAACCAATGGGGCTAGTTCCAGAGAAAATTAAAAGTGATTTGATTCCCTAATACAAGTGGATGCTGTTACAGGTTGGATTGTGTTCCTCAAAATGCATATGTTGAAGTCCTAGCCCCTCTACTTCAGACTGGTGCTGTATTTGGAGGTAGGGTGTTTAATGAGGGCACATTCATCTGTAAGCTAAGGAGAGAGTTCTTCAGAAGAAACCAGACATCCCAACACTTTGATCTCAGAATTCTAGCTTCCAGAATTGTGAGAAAATAAGTTTTTGTTGTTTAAGCCGGTGGACCCCAACCTTTTTGGCACCAGGGAGGGGCCAGTTTTATGGAAGAAAATTTTTTCACAGACCAGTGGTTGGGGTGGTGCGGGGATGGTTTCAGGATAATTCAAACGCATTACATTTATTGTGCACTTTATTTCTATTATTATTACATTGTAATATATAATGAAATAATTATACAACTCACCCTAATGTAGAATCAGTGGGAGCCCTGAGGTTGTTTTCCTTCAACTAGATGGTCCCATCTGGGGGTGATGGGAGACAGCGACAGATCATCAAGCATTAGATTCTCATAAGGAGAGCGTAATCTAGATCCCTCGCATGAGCATTTCACAATAGGGTTTGTGTTCCTATGAGCATCTAATGCCCCACTGATTTGACAGGAGGTGGAGCTCAGAAAGGTAATGCAAGCGATGGGAAGCAGCTGTAAATACAGATGAAGCTTCACTCATTTGCCAACTGCTTACCCCCCAATGCGTGGCCTGGTTCCTAACAGGCCACAGACTGGTATAGGGGTTGGGGACCCTAGTTTAAGCCACCCAGTCTATGGTACTTTGTTATGGCAGCCCTAGCAAACTAACACAGATCAATAATAGAACAAGAATAGGAAAACTTTATTGTTCAGAAGCGGGAGAAAAAGAAGCAAGCCAGGCTATTTTATTAGAACATTATTCATGTATTAATGTTTTTATCTTTTTGTGTGACCAGACATGCTAGGTGAAGTGACAAATGAACCCTGCACAGATCTGTGAATAGAAAAGTCTCATAGGAAGACAGCAATATATACCCAAGCCTACAAAATATAGAACAGCTATCTCTTTGAATAATCCAGGAGTCCAGCTCAAAAGTTTTCAAAGGGAAATACGTTGTGACTTAAGACTGTCTAGATGTTCTGAAGACAAGCTTTTTAAAAAATACCCCTTAATTGAAGGCAGGGACACTATAGAACATATCAGAGGAGTAAGCCAGGATGAGCAGTATCTTCTTAGTATTTAAATCCAGTGGCCTTAAAAGGCTTCCACTGAGTGCAAGAAATTCAACATAATTGAGGAGAAAGGTGAAACCATCATTATTGTTGAATTGAAGACAAAAAAAGCACATCCTTTCTTTATCCTTGACAAATTATGAAGCCCTACTTTAAGCAATTTAGGATAATATGGCAAAATTATGTGGCAGTTCTCTATGGTTTCGAATAACATGTTTTCGTGGCCTGTTTCTCCGAAGCCATGCACCAGGCATTGTAGTCAGTCCTCAGACACTATTTTCTCACTCAAATGTTTGCAACTCCTGGTTTTCTCATTGTGTCTCTGCCTGACATAAGTCGCCCTGCAGGCAACCTTCCTGATCCTCCTTGAATGTGCTTTTCCCCCATATTGTCAAATTTTCTATGTATAGTAATCTTGTTCTACGAAATATTGGCCATATCTTTCAATTGGCAGGCACCTATATCTCCCCAGACTGAAATGATGATTATGACAATTATTGACTATTACCTCCCAGCAAGTCATCAGTTCACCTAATGCTGTTCTCTGCACACTCATCTCACTGCTATAGTCTGTGCTCTCTGTACAATCTATGATGTGGACTCTGCAGTCACAGTTCTGTCCACAGCATAGCCTCCCTGAAATCTATTCCCCATACTCCCTTCCAAGTGACATTTCTGGAAGATAATGATGATAATAGCTAGCATACTACACGGCAGAATCTGAGCTGAGAACCTCACATGGATTATTATGCTTAATCAACTCTGAAATGTAATGAGAAAAGTATTACTAATCCTATTTTTACAAATAAGGAATTAAGATTCAGAGTCATTACATAACTTACTCAGAGACACACAACAAGTAGGTTAATATATCAGACACTCAAGTCTGACCCCACACCCTGCAGGCTGAACCTCTGCTATACACTCTCCCACTTGCCCCTGAAAATTGTCATCAGTTTTTTACATAAATAATTCTGGTAAAACCTTTCACATGTGACTCCAAAAGCCTTCTCAGTCTCTTGGTTTATGTTGCCTCTGTGTAATCTAAGTTCCAACCGTCTCAAACCAATTTCTGTGTTCCAAATGACCTATTACTGTCTGTGCCTCTGTTTACTTGTACATGTTGTTATTTCATTTTTCCCAATGTTCCATCTGAAAAACACATATGTGTTATTTTAGATGCTACCATACTTTACTAATAGGAATGAATTTAATTATATTATCAACAACCTTGATAAAGCCAAGGTATGTTGTACCTGTTGCTTTTTCCCTGATTATTAAGTCCTGGATTTCTGAAATTTAATCTTATTTAAATGGATTTCATGCTAACCCTGGTTAAAAAGCATGAAAACATGCTCCAAAACATAAGTCCCTTTGACTTTAGTAAATATCTAGAATTATTGAAGTGGGTATATGTTTTCTTCTTACCCCATAATATCACCAAATAGAACAGAGTGCAATTACTATTATAATTACTGTAAGTGTTTACCCAGCTACATTATTTGTCAAATTTGATTCCCCTTTAAAAATGGCACCTTTTACATCCAATTCACCAAGCATCAATAAAATATAAAAACAATTATAAATTGAATTTCCATGCAAATGTGGCCTTTTCCCTACTCTGCATGAATGCACACCATCAAACTATTATGCTTCATTGTTGACAATGTACTAGTGAAATAACCATGAAATAGCCATGTTCTAATTGTTTTGCTAGTTGCCAAGGTCAAGATTCATTTTTCCCCAAGAAATTTTATAAAGGTCATCAGAGCTTAATGAAAGTTTGCATTCCCTATTCATCAAAAAACTGTAGACTAATTCTCATAAACATTCAATTAGGCGTTAAAAAAAATAGAATCATATTTCTATCAACTACAGACAGAAATTTCTCTGAATTTCTCACTCTCAAGGATTTGAAGCAATGGTGGCTTTTGAGATAATTATTCCAGTAATCTATTATAATAAAAAAAAGTGGTATGGTAATGTAAAGGAAACATTAGCTAATCTTCCTATTATACTTAGTCTTGATCTATTCTTCTCCAGGGTATTGGCCTGATCAGGGTTTATCAGATAAAGAGGTGCATGAAACCGTTACAGAGAGCTCAGGGCAGATACTCTGAAGTGGCTAACCCACAGCTCTCAAGCATGACCAGGGCTATGTCTATATACATAATATTTTCAAGAATATAAAATCTTTTATTCAGATGTTTTACTATGATTCAGCATTGCCAAACAAACTCAATTTCAGGACTTTTGCCAGTAACACGTTTTGAGGGTAAACAAATATGGTTGGTTTAGATGCTATTAACATTCCAATTAACATTTCTCAACTTGTTTAAGTGACCAGAGTAATACATTGCCCCTTGTTCACTGAAATGTAGGTTTCTCATACTTCTCCACTATTAACACCACTTCTCATAGTCATTGTGCAGAATTTTACAACCCTAACCACAACTGGCTCTTGGGGAAAAAAAAAAAAAAAAGAAACTTTCCTTCTTCAAGTATTGTAATTTTTTCCTGTTTCAATTTGACTTAGATTTCCTGTTCTGGTGATCTCAGATTGTAACTATTGCTTAACAATAGGTTTGTAAGCATCTGATAACCTGTGAAGTGATTGCAAAAGAAAAACACAAAAGCAACTAATGCATCAGTCTTGTAGTGTTTAAATTAATTTTAAATATATTTTGTAAATGTAGTCCTAGCTTCAAAGTCTGAAAAATGGGTTAGTAGGGAATCTGTGATTGGAAATTGTCACAGGAGAGGTTTTGCAGTAGTATGATTATTTGACTGTAAATCTCTCTCCCTTACCCCACATAAATAGTTTATTATTAAATATTTAAAATAATTATTTTATTTATAAAAAAATTTATTTTTAAAACCAAAGCCAGAGTCAGAGATTAGATAACCAGCACTTTCTATTTATTAGAAAATTTACCACAGACAAAAAAAAGATTCTCTAATAAGCAAACAGAATATATGAAAATAAGACAGGGGAGAATTATGAGTATAAAGGAGAAAAACAGCTAACAAACAACCAGCAACAACTAATAACAACAAATCTTAAAGGACTTTTAACACAAGAAAAAAATTGCTTCAAGTACATAATTTAGATATAAATTATCTAACCACAAGAATGAAACACAGATATAAATTATAGCCGAATACCAGGGATAATAGGGTCTAAATATATATAATTCCTTTGAATTTTATCTAAAATATATAAACTATGATATTTCTGGTTCTACTACTTTGCATTTACATTTTCCAACAAATAAGATAAATTTTTAGAGAGGTGCTCACACATGCAAGTGTGCATGCATGCATGTGTATACACACGCACACATACACACACACACACACGATTAGAAAGTCTCCTGTGCTCTCCAATTAGTGGTACCCATAAGAGGACAGGATATTTGGAAAAAGGCTCCATCACGACTGTGTGTACCCAAAGGTCACTTATAGCAAATACAGACTCAAATGTAGGGGATTCCTAGACTTGCCGATACAACTCTTCCTTCATGACATGCATATTACATACATTGTGTATACAATTCTTAACTCCAGAAACAGCTTTGAATTTGTAACTAAATTCAACATAATCTCCACTTTTTTTATTTTCCAGTCTTTATTTTTAGGGAATTTTCCTTACTGCAAACATTGTTATGGTAATACCTAGTTTTTATTGTTCCATCATATGTTAAGAATTTCATAATCATGATGAAAGTCCAATTGCTAACTAGGAAACATGATCAGTGCACACATTTCATATAGATAATTCACATACACCAGCAACAATCCTTTATGGTTATACAATACAGCCCGATTTATATAGAAGGGAACCCAGGTCAGAAAAATTGAGAAAACTATCCTTGGTCATTTGACTAGCAAGAGATAGAGATATTATTTAAAAACAGATCTGATTTCAAATTCTTGCTGCCTCTGCTGCTGTGAGAAGGTCTTAACCTCTATGAAATCTGGATGTGTTTAAAAGTCATATATAAAAGCTTCAGCTTATTATTCTACTTTCTAATATTTTGCCTGTAGCACTGACACTGTTTTCAAATTTTGACTTGTTATTTAAATTTGATAGTTTTCTGAAATGGATTTCCAGCTGTTTCTCTATTACAGTTTTTTAAGTGTTAGTGTGTCTTGCCAGCTTACCTCTTAAAGAGGATTTGGTGTAGAAATTGCTTCTGAAATCAGTGACTCAGCACTTCAGATTTTTGTTGATTTACAGTCTTGGGATTTACTATATATGTGATCTTGATTAATTATTTAATTGGTTTTAGTTATAAAACGGTGTTTTAAGGCAATGCAGTGTTGTTGACTGGAGCTTTCACAAAAGTTACTGGCATTTGTGTCTGTACTTTTAGCCCTTAATTCTATTTTATTGATCATTTCATCAGGGAAGGGATTTTCTTTTCTAATACACAGCTAGATTCCTAATATGCTGGCATGAAGTGTAATCATTGGAAATGAATTTTGTGGTGCCAGGAACACATTACTTTAGTTAAATTAAGCAAAGGTACACCTTGGGTAAAGAACTGGGCATCCTTTTGTAGCCTGACCTATTTTTTTAATATGGTTCATAACAACTCATGTAGTCCGTTACCAAGTATAAAGCACATCACCACTTAAATATAAGAAAGCATAAAGCTTTCCTGATCTGTAAACACTGTTAAATAATGTTTGTCTATTTTGCTTAGTATTCGTCAATTACGTTTAAGTCTACAGTAAAACTAGGCTCCTTATTTTAAATTCCTAAATTATACACACACACACACACACACCAGTTAGGAAGTACAGTTTCTTTTATTGGTAGTTCTATTCAAGGCAAAAAGTTTTAATTAGGTATTTGAGTGCTCTTGTTTTAGAAGATTAGAAAAAAATGGGTCAGTTTATTTGTTAATTATTCTCCCTTTTGAAAGGGAGAAAGGGTATAGAGCTTTCCTTAGCTCCCTAATGACAGGGGAGCTTCCATTCTAACCACAAGAATGAAACACAGATATAAATTATAGCTGAATACTAGGGATAATAGGGTTTAAATACATGTAATTCCTTTGAATTTTATCTAAAATGTACAAACTACTTATGTTTCTGTTTCTGCTACTTTGCATTTACATTTTTCATCAAATAAGATATATTTTTAAAGAAAATGTATTTCATTAGCTCCCTAAAGAAAGCTCTATACTTTTATTATATATAGATCACAATACATATATGATACCTAGAATTGATACCTTTCAGATATACACTTGACAGGTTTCTGAAATGGCAGTATACTGCCATGTGATTCCAATTGCACACGGTTTAGGTAATCTACAGGAATTTTTTTTTAAGAGTAATTCTTTTTTTTTTTTAATTATACTTTAAGTTTTAGGGTACATGTGCACAACATGCAGGTTAGTTGCATATGTATACATATGCCATGTTGGTGTGCTGCACCCAGTAACTGGTCATTTAACATTAGGTATATCTCCTAATTCTATCCCTCCCCCTCCCCTCACCCCACAACAGGCCCCAGTGTGTGATGTTCCCCTTCCTGTGTCCATGTGTTCACATTGTTCAATTCCCACCAATGAGTGAGAACATGCGGTGTTTGGTTTTTTGTCCTTGCGATAGTTTGCTGAGAATGATGGTTTCCAGCTTCATCCATGTCCCTACAAAGGACATGAACTCATCATTTTTTATGGCTGCATAGTATTCCATGGTGTATATGTGCCACATTTTCTTAATCCAGTCTATCATTGTTGGACATTTCGGTTGGTTCCAAGACTTTGCTATTGTGAATAGTGCCGCAGTAAACATATGTGTGCATGTGTCTTTATAGCAGCATGATTTATAATCCTTTGGGTATATATCCAGTAATGGGTGGCTGGGTCAAATGGTATTTCTAGTTCTAGATCCCTGAGGAATCGCCACACTGACTTCCACAATGGTTGAACTAGTTTACCATCCCACCAACAGTGTAAAAGTATCCTATTTCTCCACATCCTCTCCAGCACTTGTTGTTTCCTGACTTTTTAATGATCACCATTCTAACTGGTGTGAGATGGTATCTCACTGTGGTTTTGATTTGCATTTCTCTGATGGCCAGTGATGATGAGCATTTTTTCATGTGTCTTTTGGCTGCATGAATGTCTTCTTTTGAGAAGTGTCTGTTCATATACTTCACCCACTTTTTGATGGCGTTTGAATTTTTCTTGTAAATTTGTTTGAGTTCATTGTAGATTCTGGATATTAGCCCTTTGTCAGATGAGTAGATTGCAAAAATTTTCTCCCATTCTGTAGTTTGCTTGTTCACTCCGATGATAGTTTCTTTTGCTGTGCAGAAGCTCTTGAGTTTAATTAGATGCATTTGTCAATTTTGGCTTTTGTTGCCATTGCTTTTGGTGTTTCAGACATGAAGTTCTTGCCCATGCCTATGTCCCGAATGGTAATGCCTAGGATTTCTTCTAGGGTTTTTATGGTTTTAGGTCTAACATTTAAGTCTTTAATCCATCTTGAATTAATTTTTGTATAAGGTGTAAGGAAGGGATCCAGTTTCAGCTTTCTACATATGGCTAGCCAGTTTTCCCAGCACCATTTATTAAATAGGGAATCGTTTCCCCATTTCTTATTTTTGTCAGGTTTGTCAAAGATCAGATGGTTGTAGATATGTGGCATTATTTCTGAGGGCTCTGTTCTGTTGCATTGGTCTCTACCTCTGCTTTGGTACCAGTACCATGCTGTTTTGGTTACTGTAGCCTTGTAGTGTAGTTTGAAGTCAGGTAGCGTGATGCCTCCAGCTTTGTTCTTTTGGCTTAGGATTGACCTGGCAATGCAGGCTCTTTTTTGGTTCCATATGAACTTTAAAGTAGTTTTTTCCAATTCTGTGAAGAAAGTCATTGGTAGTTTGATGGGGATGGCATTGGATCTATAAATTACCTTGGGCAGTATGGCCATTTTCACGATATTGATTCTTCCTACCCATGAGCATGGAATGTTCTTCAATTTCTTTGTATCCTCTTTTATTTCATTGAGCAGTGGTTTGTAGTTCTCCTTGAAGAGGTCCTTCATGTCCCTTGTAAGTTGGATTCCTAGGTATTTTATTCTCTTTGAAGCAATTGTGAATGGGAGTTCACTCATGATTTGGCTCTCTGTTTGTCTGTTATTGGTGTATAAGAATGCTTGTGATTTTTGCACATTGATTTTGTATGCTGAGACTTTGCTGAAGTTGCCTATCAGCTTAAGGAGATTTTGGGCTGAGATGATGGGGTTTTCTAGATATCCAATCATGTCATCTGCAAACAGGGACAATTTGACTTCCTCTTTTCCTAATTGAATACCCCTTATTTCTTTCTCCTGCCTGATTGCCCTGGCCAGAACTTCCAACACTCTGTTGAATAGGAGTGGTGAGAGAGGGCATCCCTGTCTTGTGCCAGTTTTCAAAGGGAATGCTTCCAGTTTTTGCCCATTCAGTATGATATTGGCTGTGGGTTTGTCATAGATAGCTCTTATTATTTTGAGATACGTCCCATCAATACCTAATTTATTGAGAGTTTTTAGCATGAAGGGTTGTTGAGTTTTGTCAAAGGCCTTTGCTGCATCTATTGAGATAATCATGTGGTTTTTGTCTTTGGTTCTGTTTATATATTGGATTATGTTTATTGATTTGCGTATGTTAAACCAGCCTTGCATCCCAGGGATGAAGCCCACTTGATCATGGTGGATAAGCTTTTTGATGTGCTGCAGGATTTGGTTTGCCAATATTTTACTCAGGATTTTTGCATCGGTGTTCATCAGGGATATTGGTCTAAAATTCACTTTTTTGGTTGTGTCTCTGCCAGGCTTTGGTATCAGGATGATGCTGGCCTCATAAAATGAGTTAAGGAGGATTCCCTCTTTTTCTATTGATTGGAATAGTTTCAGAAGGTGTGGTACCAGTTCCTCCTTGTACCTCTGGTAGAATTCGGCTGTGAATCCATCTGGTGCTGGACTTTTTTTGGTTGGTAAGCTATTAATTATTGCCTCAATTTCAGAGCCTGTTATTGGTCTATTCAGAGATTCAACTTCTTCCTGGTTTAGTCTTGGGAGGGGGTATGTGTCGAGGAATTTATCCATTTCTCCTAGATTTTCTAGTTTATTTGCATAGAGGTGTTTATAGTATTCTCTGATGGTAGTTTGTATTTCTGTGGGATCAGTGGTGATATCCACTTTATCATTTTTTATTGTGTCTATTTGATTCTTCTCTCTTTTCTTCTTTATTAGTCTTGCTAGTGGTCTATCAATTTTGTTGATCTTCAACAAATCAGCTCCTGGATTCATTGATTTTTTGAAGGGTTTTTTGCATCTCTATTTCCTTCATTTCTGCTCCAATCTTAGTTCTTTCTTGCCTTCTGCTAGCTTTTGAATGTGTTTGCTCTTGCTTCTCTAGTTCTTTTAATTGTAATGTTAGGGTGTCAATTTTAGATCTTTCCTGCTTTCTCTTGTGGGCATTTAGTGCTATAAATTTCCCTCTACACACTGCTTTGAATGTGTCCTAGAGATGCTGATATGTTGTGTCTTTGTTCTCGTTGGTTTCAAAGAACATCTTTATTTCTGCCTTCATTTCATTATGTACCCAGTAGTCATTCAGGAGCAGGTTGTTCACTTTCCATGTAGTTGAGCAGTTTTGAGTGAGTTTTTTATCCTGAGTTCTAGTTTGATTGCACTGTGGTCTGACAGACAGTTTGTTATAATTTCTGATCTTTTACATTTGCTGAGGAGAGCTTTACTTCCTACTATGTGGTCAATTTTGGAATAGGTATGGTGTGGTGCTGAAAATAATGTATATTCTGTTGATTTGGTGTGGAGAGTTCTGTAGATGTCTATTAGGTCTGCTTGGTGCAGAGCTGAGTTCAATTCCTGGATACCCTTGTTAACTTTCTGTCTCGTTGATCTGTCTAATGTTGACAGTGGGATGTTAAAGTCTCCCATTATTATTGTGTGGGAGTCTAAGTCTCTTTGTAGGTCCCTAAGGACTTGCTTTATGAATCTGGATGCTCCTGTATTGGGTGCATATATATTTAGGATAGTTAGCTCTTCTTGTTGACTTGATCCCTTTACCATTATGTAATGGCCTTCTTTGTCTCTTTTGATCTTTGTTGGTTTAAAGTCTGTTTTATCAGAGACTAGGATTGCAACCCCTGCCTTTTTTTGTTTTCCATTTGCTTTCAATTTCCATTTGCTTGGTGGATCTTCCTCTATCCCTTTATTTTGAGCCTATGTGTGTCTCTGCACGCGAGATGGGTTTCCTGAATACAGCACACTGATGGGTCTTGACTCTTTATCCAATTTGCCAGTCTGTGTCTTTTAATTGGAGCATTTAGCCCATTTACATTTAAGGTGAATATTGTTATGTGTGAATTTGATCCTGTCATTATTATGTTAGCTGGTTATTTTGCTCGTTAGTTGATGCAGTTTCTTCCTAGCCTTGATGGTCTTTACAATTTGGCATGTTTTTCCAGTGGCAGGTACCAGTTGTTCCTTTCCATGTTTAGTGCTTCCTTCAGGAGCTCTTGTAGGGTAGGTCTGGTGGTGACAAAATCTCTCAGCATTTGCTTCTCTGTAAAGGATTTTATTTCTCCTTCACTTATGAAGCTTAGTTGGCTGGATATGAAATTCTGGGTTGAAAATTCTTTTCTTTAAGAATGTTGAATATTGGCCCCCACTCTCTTCTGGCTTGTAGAGTTTCTGCCCAGAGATCCACTGTTAGTCTGATGGGCTTCCCTTTGTTGGTAACCCAACCTTTCTCTCTGGCTGCCCTTAACATTTTTTCCTTCATTTCAACTTTGGTGAATCTGACAATTATGTGTCTTGGAGTTGCTCTTCTCAAGGAGTATCTTTGTGGCATTCTCTGTTTTTCCTGAATTTGAATGTTGGCCTGCCTTGCTAGATTGGGGAAGTTCTCCTGGATAATATCCTGCAGAGTGTTTTCCAACTTGGTTCCAATCTCCCTGTCACTTTCAGGTACACCAATCAGACATAGATTTGATGTTTTCACATAGTCCCATATTTCTTGGAGGCTTTGTTCATTTCTTTTTATTCTTTTTTCTCTAAACTTCTCTTCTTGCTTCATTTCATTCATTTGATCTTCCATCACTGATACCCTTTCTTCCAGTTGATCGAATCGGCTACTGAGGCTTGTGCATTCGTCACGTCGTTCTCGTGCCTTGGTTTTCAGCTCCATCAGGTCCTTTAAGGACTTCTCTGCATTGGTTATTCTAGTTAGTCATTTGTCTAATTTTTTTTTCAAGGTTTTTAACTTCTTTGCCATGGGTTTCAACTTCCTCCTGTAGCTTGGAGTAGTTTCATCGTCTGAAGCCTTCTTCTCTCATCTCATCAAAGTCATTCTCCATCAAGCTTTGTTCCGTTGCTGGTGAGGAGCTGCGTTCCTTTGGAGGAGGAGAGGTGCTCTGATTTTTAGAGTTTCCAGTCTTTCTGCTCTGTTTTTACCCCATCTTTGTGGTTTTATCTACCTTTGGTCTTTGATGATGGTGATGTACAGATGGGGTTTTGGTGTGGATGTCCTTTCTGTTTGTTAGTTTTCCTTCTAACAGTCAGGATCCTCAGCTGCAGGTCTGTTGGAGTTTGCTAGAGGTCCACTCCAGACCCTGTTTTCCTGGGTATCAGCGGCGGAGGGTGCAGAACAGTAGATATTGGTGAACAGCAAATGTTGCTGCCTGATCGTTCCTCTTGAAGTTTTGTCTCAGAGGAGTACCCGGCCATGTGACGTGTCAGTCTGTCCCTACTGGGTGGTGCCTCCCAGTTAGGCTACTCAGGGGTCAGGGGCCCACTTGAGGAGGCAGTCTGTCTGTTCTCAGATCTTCAGCTGCGTGCTGGGAGAACCACTACTCTCTTCAATGCTGTCAGACAGGGACATTTAAGTCTGCACAGGGTTCTGCTGCCTTTTGTTTGGGTATGCCCTGCCCCCAGAGGTGGAGTCTACAGAGGCAGGCAGGCCTCCTTGAGCTGCTGTGGGCTCCACCCAGTTCGAGCTTCCTGGCTGCTTTGTTTACTTACTCAAGCCTCGGGGCAATGGCGGGCACCCCTCCCCCAGCCTCGCTGCAGCCTTGCAGTTTGATCTCAGACTGCTGTGCTAGCAATGAGCGAGGCTCCGTGGGCATAGTACCCTCCGAGCCAGGTGCGGGATATAATCTCCTGGTGTGCCATTAATTCTTGGCTTGATGGTTTAGCAACTCTTAAACTCTCCATTAATATTTCAGAAGCCAAAAATACATCAGTTAAATGAACATGAAAACTAAAATAGGACATTATTATAGAAATTTCTCTACTGCTGTCCAATATTATACTTTTACTCACCTTTATTTCACAGTTTAAAACGTAGTTTAACTGCTTGCTGATGTAATACATGACGAACTATGGGTATTCTAAGTTGCTTTATTTATCTTTCTAGTTTTATGTGGAAACTTTCCAACAGAACATTTTCCTTAGCATTAGTTTATTGCTATTTCTTTTACCACCTCCTGACAAGTTGAATAAACTCTTTTCTTTATGTTGTTACTGCTAAGGCTGAAGAGTGATGTTTACGAAGGACTCTCATGTTACCTGCTGAGTGTTCCTTTCTCAAGGATTTATACATTAGCTTTGGCTTACCCTTTACAAAGTTTTATTCTGTACCATTTATGTTGACCTCCAGGACATTTTCTATCATCCTAAAACTGTTAGACTCTTCATATAATGCTTTTAGGTAAAGAGTTCCCTGAATACAATACACTTTTGATTGATCAATTACTACCACAAAGGTACATGTAGAGCTATGATTCATTGAATTCACCTGGTGTATACAGTGGCTCTAAATAATCCAAACCCACTGCAATCTTTTCAAAGCAAAGCTTTTCATTAGAACAAATGTTCTTTATTCTAGTTTATTTTAAATGTTTAAGATAGTTAGAACAAATGGTTCCATTCACTCAGTTTGTCAGATTATCCATATCCTTTATGTTAAAGGAGTGACATGACAGGAAGCTCAGGTTCAACTTGATGTCCTCACAATACCTGTATCATAACTTATTATTCACACATTATTTCCCTTTCTCAAGGCCTTTGTCCTTTATTTTCCATCTCTGCTTTTCTAAGTACTTCTTTTATTTAAAGCTGCCTCTAATTATTTCTAAAAATGGTAGGTCACTAAATTTTTAACTATGTTAAAGGTGGTATCAGTTGGATTATCTGGACACTGCCCATTCTAATGGCCAGGAGGCACACTCATTACAGAATGAAGTGCTCAGAGCAAGAAGGGACCAGGAACCGGGGGAGGCAGTGTTGGGTATTCATCTACACTGGGACAATCCGCTTCTGGTTACCGTACCATCCTCTGCACATTGTATATGTGCTATGATATCCTTCATCATAAAAAATCCTTAAATATAAATGACAAAAGAATGACTCAAAAGGCTTCTATAATGTACCCAGCCACACATTTCATAAATGATGGAAAGAGCTTTGGTCTAAGGGTTGTTTGAACATGAATGATCATGAATAGTACAGTGGAAAGAACTTGCAGTCAGGAAAGCCCACATGGAATCCTATCTTTTGCCATTTGTTAAGCTCCATGATTACAAATCAGTTACCTAACTTCTGAGTTGTAGCCTTCTTATCTGTAAAAGGTGATTAATTATCCTGCTTTGCAGAACTGTTGAGGGGATTGAAATAATATAATATATACATAAAGCACTGTGTAGAGCACCTGATACATTTGTGGTGTATCAGGAATTTAGTAAATTAGTTCCACTATAACTACTATCACTAAGAAAAAGCCTAATAAGGAAACTATTGTCTCAATAGATTCTGAGGACAAGTTCAGGGTGACCACCAACACAACAACCATAATAAAATATTTCTATGTAGAGACTGACAGTGGTTGGTTGTCAATATGGGTTTTGCAGGTCAGAAGTTATCTGCCATGGGGATACTTATGTGAGTGAGGATTAGGATTTGAGAGCGTACCTTGAGAAACCCAGGGAATACTCTGTGTCACAAACTGTCAGACACTGGAGTTCGCCCTGCCAAATGGTCTTCACCTCTAGTCAGTGGCTGGAAAGAAGGACAGAACCAGAGAGCTCACTGTCATAGGGAGCCTTCCTTCCCTGGTTTCCACTAGAGCCCATTCATACTGCTGGGCAATCTGGATAAATGCATTCTCCTACGTGACCTTAAAGAATTGTTTAATGAATATTTTCATATCCCTGCCCAAGCAAATATGGCACTACTGACACCGTAAAAATAATGTTGAGTGGGTGACTTTCACCATGAGAAAGTTTTTTCAAAAGGTTTCTGAGAATACATTAATAAGTCAGAAAGCCTAGTGACAAAGACTCAAAATCCAAATTATATGAAATTACTTATCAGTTTGTTCCCTTTGAATTTTTATCCCTCTGTGTCCAGAGTACCACCCTGTTTTATACAAATTTATTTATATTTCCAGAAGATTGGTCGACATAACATCACTGTATAATATATGAATGCTTTCTCTAAAGTAAGAAGGCCCCAGAGGTCCCTTGCCTTTGAATAGTTCAGTTTTGTAATAGCTAATGCCTTCCTCTCATTTTCCACTGTATACCACCTCAGAGCACTGTGTTTGGGTCTGTTAACTTGGTTCTCTCGTGGCAGTTTCTCCCGGTGGCTGTTTACACAGGCCCCCAAGGATCCTGCATTAGATGGCACCAGTTGCTTTCTGTGTGACTCAAGCAGAGGTAAGCACTGCTGCTTTCTCTGCTCGACTCAATTCACAAGACCCCATGAGAAGCACAGGCACTTAGCAACTTTGTTCTCATTCATGATTTCACCCAGATGGCCAGTGATATATGACAGTCAGAAAATGTCACAGTCAAGATGAATATATACAAACTGCTCCCCACAACTCTCCAAAATAATCACCATCATCACAACTATGGATACGTGAGCCGAGCCTATCACAGGCAATACACTGTTTTCTTTGAGTCTGGGAAAGTGAGAAAGTAGACTAGGGATAATGATGATAATCACCAGGCCTTGTGATTTATGGAGCTTTATATTTCCAAAGTACCCTCACATGTAATATCCCTTGGAACACATCTTTCCAGAAGAGACTCATATTGAAACTGAGATAAGCAGTACTCATGTAAAAAATTTCCTACCGTTATTCAATATCATATGTGGTAAATTATTATCTGATGTCATAGAATGGCTTATTTTTATCTTTCATTAAAAAAACAATTTCTCACAAAAGCTAAGGATGACTTTAAGTATTTCCATGTTGTTGCAAAATTATCAGCTCTTTCAATAATTGAGTCTTTTCACCACACTGTATTTCAAATCTGCCACACTGATTTAGACATGCAATCTTTCTATGAAATAATGTGAGAGCACATGTTCTTCAGCTTAGGCTTTTTGTCTTCAAAATCAGCTTATGACATGGTTAAATGCTGATATGTTTATTTACTTTGATCTTTGTTAATTACTGGTAATTGATATGATTAGCAAAGACACAAAACTGAAAAAAATATATTTCCAAAGAAGAGGAATGTCTCCAGAAATTGTCTTAAATTCATCCCCTCAGCACTTTTGCAATAGCAGTGGCCACTTGGGTGTTGTTTATATGAGAAATATTTCCACGTGATTTATTAATTTATTATGAACAAGAGCTGATTTATTGAACAATTTGATAGTTCATTTTCCTCTGGCATTCCATGGTTTCACAAAATCCCTCAAGAATCAAATTTTTATCTAGATGTGTTAAATCCCATTGTAAACCAGTCTTCTTACATTCTCACTTAGCCAGTATATATATTTCACGAGACCGTGTGTTTATCCCTATGGATGTGGTTATTAGATTAGTGACAAAGAAATTCAAATATGCATAAGCCTATTTTCTTAGCAAAAGCAAATGACATGAGGAGTGAGGTTTTGAAACACGGTGAATAAAGTTACCTCCTGGAAGAAGAGAGAATGGTTCACAGACCCACATTAATATTCATCAGGGAGGCTGCTGCTGAGTTGATTTACATCCAACTTTAGATAATCAGCTGACTTGAGTGGTGACAATCCGATTTTGTGAAAACTAACAACTGGCATCTTCCCAGAGACATTGATTAGGAAATATAAGTTTTCTTCAGTTCAGAATATTTTAACATCATCAAATTACGTACTATGCAGCGAAGACAGAATTCTATGTTTGTCCACTGTTATCAAGAATTTTTGCTGATATTTCCCATTTACAGGAAACTAACACATTTCAAGTGCTTACTTTGCACTAGGTAATTTTACATAATATAGCTTTGGTATATAATCAAAATTTTTTCAACCTAACAAGTATTTTTGCCCTGCATTTCTAGTGATGTGACCAACTGACATTTCAGAAAAATGTATGTTGGTATAGAATACCTAAAATACTGTAAAACTATATATAAGTCTTTATCTGCGTCTCATGGCAGATACTAAAGTAAGCCTTCCACATAGTAAGACTCATTCTGGAGGCAGAGCTTGTGTCAAGGGCATTTACCAATTTTGGTGGTCTCGGCTAGACTCTAGAAGACTAGAGAGCAATATTCCTCGAAGGAATAACAACACTCCTTAGCTATTAAACAAGCAAAAATGACTCCACGTGATTTCAAACGATTCCAAAAATGGAAATAGTACCCTTAACTGGGAATAATTGACTTAGAACCTGGTTTGTAAATAGTCCTAGAAAGGCCAGAAGCAATTTTCTAAAGCTAGAAATAGCAAGGTTCAAAGTTTGAGAAATTTCTATACAATTTCAGGACTTTCAACTGGCAACAACTTTAGAGACTAAATGAGGAAAGAAGGAAGGAAGGAGGGAAGGAAGGAAAGGAGGGAGGGAGGGAGAGAGGGAGGCTACTAGTCACATAAAAGTATACTTTAATATCTTTACTTCAGCTGTGGGAGGAGTAGAGACAATGAACAGTTTCCTCTGAGAATTTCTAACTCAAATTCGTAGACGTATATGACCTGAAAAATCCTGTCAAAAATTTAAGATTAAAATGGCCTCAAGATGATAGGACACCCAAAAACCTAGCAGAATTACTTAGAATAATTATATATTAAATGAATGCTATTTAAACAGATGCCTCAAATAAATCTGACATATATTTCTAAGAAACTTAATCTCACAATATAAAATTACTCAACCTGCTCAGAAAACAAGCCAACATGAGGAAAATCAATGAAAACAGAAAAGTACAAATCAGCCCCACAAAGACTATAAGCATTAGAATAATCAGATTCAGCACATGAAGCAAATGTATAATATGTTTGAAGAAATATACTTGGGAATTGAAAGCCCTATAAAGTAATAGTAAATTATCAAGATTGACTAAATATATGTCAAAAAGAAGCAAAACAACTGCTATTTAAAAAATCAACAAATTGAAAATTAAAAACCCAAGTAAAAACTAAATATCAGATTGGACATAACTCAGTACAACCAAAGAAATTCCCCAGAATGCAAGCCAGAGAGTAAAACACAGAAAAATTTATATTCTTTTCTTTTCTGTCACTGATGTCAAGTGTGCATCTGGTTTTTAGTTCTGTAAGTGTGCCACACCATCTTCTCTATCATTACGAATTTTCATGGAAGAGGACATAATCTCCTCATGTTTCCCCTTCTTTGTAGCCCCCCAGAATAATTCAGCACCTACTAGCCTTTTGATTTTAAGACTTTTATGACTTATCACTGGGGAGAAACAGAAAAAAATACATTATTTAACTATAGGATTTTTGTTTTGTTTTGTTTTAATTTTTTTGTTTGTTTGTTTGTTTTTGAGATGGAGTTTCGCTCTTTTTGCCCAGGCTGGAGTGCAATGGCACTATCTCGGCTCACCACAACCTCCATCTCCCAGGTTCAAGCCTCCCGAGTAGCTGGGATTAAGGCATGTGCCACCACACCCGGCTAATTTTTGTATTTTTAGTAGAGATGGAGTTTCTCCATGTTGGTCAGGCTGGTCTCAAGCTCCTGACCTCAGGTGATCCACCCACCTCAGCCTCCCAAAGTGCTGGGATTACAGGCATGAGCCACTGTGCCCGGCTGGGTGTTTTCTAAAATTTATATACAACATCGTTTCTAAAGAAGGACTTGATAAGATTAGCAAAGACACAAAACATAACAAGATAACAGAAATGGACATTGGATTCTCATCATAAAGCCAGGATAAAGTAAAGATAAAAATATATGCCATAAAGCAAATGTAACACAACTATGCAAAATCATCTTTTTCATTCTCACGTTGGCCTTCCCATCCAGCGTGTGCATGCGTACTAAGTCCGTTCTGCCTTCACGGAGTCATCTTGGCATCTTCCTGTGAACCTGAATCCTTGGTAGTACCTTCCCTTATAAACTCTCCTCTTCACATCTCCAAAAGTTATCTGACCTGTGTTTTCTCTGAAGCCCAGTCTTCCAGTTCATCATAGCAGCCTGCCCTTGTTACTCCCTATGTAGACAGCCCCCAGGAGTCCACAGAAGGCCTTTCTCAATCCATCGGCTCTTCTTTTCTTCTACATTTACCCAATCCCCCTATTCTGTTCTTTCCCTCTGTCCCAATATGCTTCTCTTTTCAGATTTGCATATCTCCTTCCTGGACCCAACCACCTATCACCCAAGTCTTTCCTGTTCTTTTTATACACCCTCCAGTGATTTTCTATCCTCGGCTTGGTATCACACCTTTCTCCATGCATTACCTCTCTGTCCTCTGAGCCTCATCATTCCTGCCTGCTCTCTGGTTGGCTTCAGAGATGACCTAGGAAAATTGTTCCCAACAGGCAGACATAAGCTTTGGAATCCCACCTCTCCTGTAGCCTGGAGAAATAAAGGAACTGTTGCTTGCCCTCTGAAGGAGGTAAAAGTCTTTGATCTTCAGACCAGGTCAGGATAGATCTGGAACTGGGAAGACTTGCCTTTTTTTTCTTGGCTTCTTTGTGACTTCCCTCCCTGTGATCATATCAGCATTTTGTTCTTGGATGTCTGTACTCACATAGCACTGCTGAGCTACATCCATAGGTTGAGGGAGTCTGATGGTCTGGTAACATTTTTCTTAGAACTGGCTGCCAAATAGAGCATGAGCTCTTGATTTAGAAAATTTGACCCAGAAGTGAACAGAAAGGCCTGTGTGTGGCCCTTGATGGGCCTTGTGATGACAACACAAGGTAAGCATCAGGGGCTTGACCACGGAGGAGCAGATACCACTGTGGTTAAGGACACGGACCCTGAAGCCTGAATACTAGCTTTCAAATCGTAGCTATGCTCACTTAATAACTATGTGGCCTTGGGCAGGTTATTTAAACTTTCTGAGCCTTAGTTTCTCCATCTGTAAAATGGAGTTAACAATAATAGTATGGCTATCCCTCGATATCTGCTGAGGATTGGTTCTAGGATCCCCACAGATACCATAATCTGTGAATTTCAAGTCCCTCACAGGCCATCCTTGGTATCCATGGGTTCCATATTGATGGATTCAACCAACGATGTCAAATTTACTGATGGGGAACCTGAAGATATTAAAGCTGACTGTAATTACTCCATGACCCTTTTATAAAGATTAAAAGAGTTAATATGTATAATGCACTAAAAACATTGCCTGCTTCATGGTAAGCATTATGTAAAGATTTACTACTACTTTGTGTTGTTGTTACAGACGATGAAGATAAAAAGGCATCACTAAATTTTGTAAAACACTCTCAGAGAATTCTAGTACTCATTGGGAAATCACACACACTCAACGTTCTCCATTCAAGTTCCTTTGTTTTTACTTCCTGACTCTATAATTAAGGTTATGTTTATGATTGAATACCCTCTTTCACTTTTATTCTGAACATGCGTTAAAAAGTCTGCATCCTTCAGATATCTATGTTTGATAGATTCTGTTGATCCCTTTCTCTAAGAAATCTTGTCATCCCAATAATTAGACCTTCACTTGAAACTGAGAAAGTACAGGGACTACATCAATGCCATAGAGAAGTTATTTATTTTTTAACATCTTCTACACTGGGAAAAACATATCACTGGGCCTGTAATCTATAAAATTAATTCTCCTATAAGGACTTCCTAACAAAACCTCCCTGCCCCCAATACACACATACACACACACACAAGCACACTCACACACACACATTCACACTTCCTGTAAAGAAAACATGTGAGAAAATACTCACTAGGTTTCAGGGTACAAGAAGTACCCAAGTTAAAGTGGAACCAAAATTAAAGAACCCCAGTGTATCTTATAATATTTCCACCTCTTATAATAAACATGCTGATTCTTAGTAATACTGTATATTTCCCTTTGTTAACAGAGGTATTTATTTTTTAATAAACATTGAGCAGTTTTTGTGTACCAGGCTTTGTGCTAGAAACTGATGATTCAAAAATTAAGAAAGTATCTTACATAATTTTCAGGTCTCTATGAGGCAGACAATATTATTCCATTTTAAATTTTAATATCTTATCTAAAGTTACAGAGCTAGCAAATTTGGAAGCGTAAATTTGAAATCATAACTCTTTCCAAAGTTTATGTTTTAACCGCTGCTAACTCCTGTACTGAGCAGTGTAAGCTCTAAAAATATCAGATGCAGCTGGGCGAGGTGGCTCGCGCCTATAATCCCAGCACTTTGGGAGGTCGAGGCGGGCAGATCACGAGGTCAGGAGTTCGAGACTAGCCTGACCAACATGGTGAAACCCCGTCTCTACTAAAAATACCAAAATTATCTGGGGTTGGCACACGCCTGTAATCCCAGCTTCTCAGGAGGCTGAGGCAGGAGAAACACTTGAACCCAGGAGGTGGAGGTTGCAGCCAAGATCACACCACTGCACTCCAGCCCGGGCTGACAGAGCAAGACTCTGTCTCAAAAAAAAAAAAAAAAAAAAAATCAGATGCTGGGCAGTAGAACGCAATGTAAACTGTATAGGATTCAAAATCTTCTGGTTCAAAATTCATTCACTCAACCATTCATGTATTAATTTAAATATTTTTTGAAGATCTAATTTGTGTAAGGCACTGTGATATAGGAGAAAACAGGGCAACACTGATATAAAATACAGACAAAGCCAATGAAGAACAGGGACAAATAAGTAATTGCAAAAAAAAAAAATAGAGAGTGCAATAAAATGTGAAGGCTCTATGCAAGCACAACCAAGACATTTCAGCTGGTTTCGGGGATTAGAAAAGACTTCCTAAAGGAAGCAGAATGATGTTTGAGGGCTAGCCAAGTAAAGAGGTGGAAAAGCGTATTTCCAAGGAAGTGATAAGGTCTGAGCAAAATTACATGTGGGAGAAAGAATGTTTAAGAAACAAATTTATTTGACCAGAGCATAGAGATTTATTTAAAAACAAAACAAAAAATAGAGATATAGCTAGAGAGCTGGCAGGGCTTAGATCTCAGAGAGCTAATAAAGTCAGGTGACATTGATTGGAATGGGCAATGAGAGACACTAAGGACTTCAAGGACAAGAGAATAGAGACTACATTTGAAGAGAAGGGGGTAGATAGATTTAAGAAATACCAAGAAATTAAACGTTGTGATTAAATGGGCATGCTTCTTATGTAGAAGACTTCCAAGTTTCAGGTTTTAAATAGTAGGTGGTTGTGGAGCTGTTTTTATTAAAGTAAGGAACATCATAGTGAAACAGATTTGGGGGGAGGAAGAATGAATTTAGTTTTGAACTAATTAAGATTGAGGACATCCAGGTACAGTCTGTAGCTGGATATATGTGATGGTAGTGAGAGGGTATATTTCGGCTGTGAATGGAGGTTTGGGAATTCTTCTCATTGAGATTTGAATCACGTCATAAAAGTGAACAACATTGTCCAGGTGGAGTATGTGGAGTGAAATGAAAGGGCTGTAGAGTGAATTCTGAGGAACACCAACATGTAATGGTTAGATAAGAAGAAAGATGCTACTAAATGCCTGAGCAGTACTGAATTAAAAAGGAGGCAATTACGCAAGAGAATGTGATGACATAAAATGCACTGTTTCTAGTATTGCCAAAAAGTCAGCAAGATAAGTACTTAAAAGCATCTGCTGAATTGACCAATACAGAAATATTTCATGAACTACAAATAAAAAAAAACCAGTCTAATGAAGTCTGGCGGAGAGGGGATGTGTTAAATCTTGGGGTTTTTTAAAATAAATGTATTATCTGTTTTATATCCTTTGAGAACTTAAAGTCTTCACTGTCTCTCCTACTAGACTTTTTTTTAAATTTTACTTGAAGTTTCAGGATACATGTGCAGAACATGCAGATTTGTTACATAGGTATACATGTGCCATGGTGGTTTGCTGCACCTATCAACTTGTCATCTAGGTTTTATGCCCCGCATGCATTAGGTATTTGTCCTAACACTCTCCATCCCCTTGCCCTCCACCTCCTGACACACCCCAGTATGTGATGTTCCCCTCCCTGTGTCCAAGTGTTCTCATTGTTCAACCTCCTCTTATGAGTGAGAACATGTGGTGTTTGGTTTTCTGTTCCTGTATTAGTTTGCTGAGAATGATGGTTTACAGCTTCATTCATGTCCCTGCAAAGGACATAATCCCATTCTTTTTTATGGCTGCGTAGTATTCCATGGTGTATATGTGCCACGTTTTCTTTATCCAGTCTATCATTGATGGGCATTTGAGTTTGTTCCAAGTCTTTGCTATTGTAAATAGTGCTGCAATAAGCATACATGTGCATGTGTCTTTATACTAGAGTGATTTATAATCCTTTGGGTAAAAGGTCTAATATCCAGAATCTACAAGGGACTTAAACAAATTTACAAGAAAAAAACAAAGAACCCCATCAAAAAGTGGGTGAAGGATATGAACAGACACTTTTCCAAAGAAGAAATTTATGTGACCAACAAAGATATGAAAAAAAAGCTCATCATTACAGATCATTAGAGAAATCCAAATCAAAACCACAATGAGATACCATCTCACTCCAGTCAGAATGGTGATTATTAAAAAGTCAGGAAAAATAGATGCTGGTGAGGCTATGGAGAAACAGGAACACTTTTACACTGTTGGTGGGAGTCTAAATTAGTTCAACCATTGTGAAAGACAGTGTGGCGATTCCCTAAGGATCTAGAACCAGAAATACTATTTGACCCAGCAATTTCCAACTAGACTTTAAACTCCTTGAGAAAATATGTCTTCTTATTCTTTATATCCCTTGTCACATATTAAAGGAATTAATAAATAAGTGCTAATTTTCTTATCTACAAAGGAAAGAGAATACCTTCTCCTTTTTTGTGTCACAGGATATTTTTAGGATCATAGTTTACCTGAAACAGTTGTAAGCTGGAAAACCTACAGAAGGGATGATTGTTGCTATTAATTCTGGATTGCAACAATTCAAGACTAAAATAGAAAAGGTGTCCAAGACAATTTATGATTTATTGCCAATGAAATATATACCAAGTAGTTGCTCTTGGAATTCAGAAAAAAAAGGACATTTCAAGATGAAATCATTACAGCATACTTCTCAGAATTGCTAAGAAAATATCCAGGGCGATGGAGAGTGAGACATGGACAAAATGTAGGCTGTGGAGGACTACATCTGGATGCAGGGAATGGTGAATAAACCAGTGAGATTAGCACAAGACCATCTTCAGACTTTCTTATTCATTCTAAATTCTTGGCTTAGACAAGAAGAATGCATTATTAAGTTTTAATGATTGTTTTGAAAAAGTATTTATAGTATTTGCTGTTCTGCAGAATGTTTATGATTTATGATTCTAATAACAGACAGTACTTGAACATGAAAGCTAATTTGTCCTCCTATTGTGTAAATAGGCTTCCACTTTGGGGAGTAGAGCAAGTGTTGGCCTAAAAACGTCTCCTGATTCCTTGTGCCAAACTTGACCTTCTAATTTGGAAAACAGACTTCACAGCAACTTGTGTAAAAATTAATGAAGTCTTTTTACAGTGTAAGGTACAGCAAAGAGATGTATTGATTTTGATACACTAACAAGGTTATTGCTTACAAGCATAAAATTATTGTAATATCCAGAGGTTTAGAGGTTAAGGAAATGAATGTGAAGAATGCCTATGTGCGTGTGCATGTGAAAATATTGGGGTTCTAAGAAAATTGTGTAGAAAAAATGTATGATCCCCTGTTCGCCTGTTCTGGTTAGAAAGAACACTAACAGATATGAAGGAAACCATAGACTTCTAGACCTTGTGCTGATATGTACAGAAAATACATAGAAAATGAAGTCTAAAAGACTATTGCTTTGGCATGTCTACAAAGAATAGCAAAATGGATTTGATTGCTATTACTGAAAGCCACATTATTCGCCACCCATTAGATAATCTGCCTATCTCCAGTTTCATTTTGTCCTATCCTTGCTTTGCAATGTTGCTGGAGGGATCTTTGTTCAACATGAATCCGATCATGTCACCCCTTGTCATATCACATATTGTGATGGCTTGTCTTCCCTTTAGAATAAAATCAGAACTCCTTGGATTTGTAAGCAGGGCTTTCCACAGTGTGTCTCCCACCAACCTTTCCAATGTAATCTCTCATCACCACTCAATATGCACCGTTCACTCAAACATAAAAGCATTGCTTGCATTTCCTAAGTAGCCTGTGATTCCCCTCTATGCCTTCCACGCCTGCTTTTCTGCAGCTCACAGATTCTTATACATCCTTCCAGGATCAGCTCTAGCAATGCCTCCTCCCAGAAGCTTTTTGTGAACCATCACCACCCTCACCACTAGACTAGTGTGTGTGTCTGGGTGACGCAAGTGCATGTGCAGAAGTGTGTGTCTGTGTGTGTGTGCATGTACACACATATTCACACATGAGCTGTGCTTTACTCCCAAACACCCCAAGCCCAAGGCTGGCCATGGCATTTATCTTTTAAAATTACAATTATCCAATTTTCTATTTTCCTGCAGATCGTAAACTACTTGAGCCTTTTTCATTTCATTTTGCACATAGTAGGCCCTCGAAAAATATTCGCTGACTGCTTAAGTGAGTAACAGACCAACTAATGAACTAAAGATATGGTTGATATTAGTAGACTAGCAAATAAAACAACGTAGCATAATGAGAATGCTTATGGGAAAAAGAAGAAGGTTTTAAATCTTCCCAGCACGCTATAGATCCAAATGTAAAACATTTGTCCACTTCCCCCTGAAAAAGGAAGTTTATGTGTATTTTAGTTTTCACCATGGGTCTTAAATTGTAGCATACTTTTACAATTATTTTATTTTAAAAAACAAAATATCATGTGTCAGAAGACACATTAAAAAAGATCTCCCAGACAAGGCGTAGTGGCTTATGCCTATAATCCCAGCACTTTAAGAGGCCGAACGAGCAGATCACTTGAGGCCAGAATTTCGAGACCCGCTTGGCCAACATGATGAAACCCTGTCTCAGCAACAAATACAAAACTTAGCTGAGCGTGGTGGCGTGTACCTGTTGCCCCAGCTACTTGGGAGTCTAAGGTGGGGGAATCACCTGAGCCCGGGGACCCTGTCTCAAAAAAAAAAAAAAAAAATTCTCCCAATCGTGGATAGAGATAGATGCCTAAAAGTGGCTATTTAATACTCACTAAAAACTAAGAACATCTTGGTTTTGGACATCTTTGTAAATGATCTTCTCAGAGGTCACTTTAGAAAGCAACATGGTAAGTGGTTCTAACCACAAATAAATGCTACAGAATACATTTTAAAAGACTGCAGTCCAAATATATGGGCATACAGTTTCCAGTTATACAATCACACATCAATATCATGTGAGCATCTCAAGCAACTGAAACAGATCCACAGCTCTGGAAAACCACTGGATCACTCTAGAAATAGCTCTAACCATAATGAAGGCAATGGTACAGAAGGTATATGTGGAGAAAAATGGTTTAAAAATGTTCATTGGGATTTAGATGGGGAAAATAATTGTTTCTAAGCAAATAAAATATTTTATGTGCATGAATTAATTAACTACGTTAGTCAATTAAATATTACATCTAGACATTTGGCTATTGTATCTAATTTGTAAAAGTTAAACATTTTATATGGCCAATTTTAAGAAAAATAGGTATGGAACGTCAGTTCCATAGTGGGAAAACAGGAGAAACACCTTGTGTTTGCTTTGTATTTAGGGATATAATGTATAATAATAAAGCCCTACTAACCTGAAAAGAAAATGACTCATTTCTTAATCATCAAGGCTAGACAAGCCAGCACTATTTGAGTGATTAATCCCAGAAATTAGTTAAGTATAATTTAGAAAAACATGTTTTCACTTACATGTATATGTGAATTTTACCAACACTTAAAAACTGAAAAACTTGGAGCTTCTAGTTTAAAATTTCTTTTTGAACTTGAGAATCTTTTATTGATTTATAGTCATTTCCTAGGGAAAGAAGTATTGGATCTCAGTTTAATTCCTATTACCTCTTGGATACCTTACCACACCTGTAAGAAGAAGGCAAGCATTAAGACTAAGATGATGAGGCTCTGAGAAGTTAAGTAACTGAGCTAGCCACCAATTGATCTAACATCATAGTCTGTGCTTTTACCTCCCAAAAGGAACAATGGTGGATCTCACTGGAAATGTAGCTGTTTACTCTCAAGTCTAAATTCTGCAGCCTTAAAAATTAAACACATGCCACTTTTGATTCTTATTGTGTTCAACACAGAATATTTTCCTACATCTCCCTGCTATTTTTCTAAATATTTTTCAGTCACTTTAAATGAATGGCATAGTACAACATTATGTTTCCTGCTCTGTTTTATTAACTCTGAATGACTCTGTGTGTTAGTGCATGCAGGCTCTCTCTCTCTCTCTCTCTCTCTCTCTCTCTGTAGTTGTACTGTCTTTTTTGGAAAATTTACTACTTCTGAGAATGAGCATAATGGACCAATTTTTTACTCTTTGTAACTCTAGATGAAATGTCTACAGTTAATAGAGCAATCAAATCTGCCCTGCTAAGACAAATAGCAGTAGAGGAAGGGGACTCAGAGGCCCATGGTACTTGTCTTTACTATTACTTGTTAATGCATCTTTGCACAAAACAGATATTTTATTCAAAACCTGCCTCAACTCCTGCTGCTTATTCTTCACCTCAAGTCACTCTCCTCTGTTTTCCAAAATATCATTTGCTTTATGGGGAAAATATTATAATCCAGTTGTCTATGTGTTGCTTTTTAATAAGGAGATAGAGCATTAATATTGGCTGACTTTCAATCTAAAGCTTTTGGACAAACTTTTGGTGGAATGCAACAGGGAGCAACATTAGTAGGTGGGGTGTTGATGGACATGCAAACTGGGGGAACCTCAGGAAAGTGAATCCCACTTTTATTTTTTCTGTCTTATTACAATTTACTTGTCTGTGGTATATTCATTAAGCATTTGAAAAAAAAATTGCCATCTCAGATATACCCAAACCACACCTTTGGAAATCAACTGCAGTTACCACTTCATAGTTTGGGATCAGCATCCAGCCTTCCAGCAGTTCCTTTTGTAATCTTTGTCCATAAATAAACCTCCCCCTCAATTTAACAAAGACAAAGCTCTAGATGAACTCGATTCAGAATGAACATAGTATAATTTACTTTTCAATTTCACACCCAAGGATTCTGTAATGGGAGAATGTAGGCGGTTAAGTTTTCAGTCATACCAAATGGGTTTTTAATATTTAAAATCCATCTGTTTACATACAAAGAGTAAATGCCTGGAAATGTGGCTTCTGAAATGCAAATGAAGAGCTACAAGACTTATTTCTGCTTGGGAAAATTCAACACTTTTCTGACAAAAGGGAGTAATAATAGCTCCTGTAGAATCCAATAATATTATAAATGATATTAGATCCAATAGTCCATGATATGTGTATGTGGAAATCTATGGTCTCTTGTTTGTTATTACTGCATCGTGAAATGCTTCATAAATTTGAGGAAAGGAAAGATATTCAAATTAGCAAAGTACTTTGCAAATAGTCAACTATACCAATTTTAGGATGCCTTGGCTTATAGAAACAACTAACAGATTTAGGAAACTAAACAGGATTTTAGAAAAGATAGTTTCCATTGTAACTCATGGAACACCAAGGTGTAGGTAAAATTTTGCTATAATAGCTTTTTGCCACAATTTAGCCTCATTCTGTTTTTGTTTTTGTTTTAACTTTGAGAAATTAAAGTTTACTTTTAGGCTATTAATTCTTCTCAGTTCATGACTTCATAAAGGATCACTTACAATGACAGACCATTCTATAAATTATTATTAATATACAGAGATTAAAAATTGTTAGGCCTGTAAATAAAATGTTAAGGTGGATATTTCATACAATCCAATATGCCTTCATTAAAATTACTAGCATTGAAACTCAACCAGATATGTTCCCATTGGTAAGTTTCTTCTGAAACCCATAATTATTAGTATTTCACAGGTTTTAATTTAAAGTATTGTTCTACCTATTTAACAGAGCAAGACCATAAAAACCTAACCATCTTTGTTTAAATAATTCTCTTTTAGTTTCTGAAAAATGAATGTGTTATTTAGGGTAATATTATTTTACTACTATTTTTAAAATTCCAAAATGGATAATGGCTAAGCTTTTAAAAGTTTATTTCTCATTCATGAAAGTCCTAAACAGGCTTTCCTGATTGGTAGAAAACTCACTTTCCCCTGGCAAATGTTTGGCTTATGGGAACTGATGCCACTTCTGTCTTGTGACTCCATCATCTTCATCATCTCTCATTTCATAAAATCTTTGCCACAGAAATTAAACAAAGTGAGTTCAGTCTTATTTTGCCAACAAAATAAGAAAAGTAGTCAAAACTGAGAAGTAGTTATATGGGTTCATGTAGGTATTGGTGCAAAATGACTGAAAAATGTAGTTTTGACCTTGGCTACCAATTCCTAGAAAAACCCTACACTGCACAAGGAGGAGCAAAACTCTTTGGAGGCCAATTAGCACAGACCACTAAGAGTACTGATTCTCCAAGTATGGTTTCCATCTGCATTAAAAACAGCTGATGAGCTTGCCTACTGTCTTACTCCATTTTGTGTTGCTTTAAAGAAATATCTAAGGCTGGGTAATTTGTTTTAAAAAGAGGTTTATTTAGCTGACAGTTCTGCGGTCTGAACAAGAAGCATGGCGCCAGCATCTGCTCAGCTTCTAGTGAGGACTTTTGTGTGGCATCAAAACATGTCAGAGAAGGTCAAAGGGGAAGTGGGCAAAGGAAAAGAGGGAAAACCTGAGGCTTTATAACAACTCACTTTCAAGGGAACTAATGTATTCCCACAAGAGCTAATGCAGTCTCCTGAGAAGGGAGAAGCCTTTCACTACCTGAGAAATAGCACCAAGAAATTCATGAGGAATTTGCCACCATGACCCAAACATCTCCCACTAGGTCCCACCTCCCACCATCCCCACACTGGGGATCAAATTTCAACATGAGATTTGGTGGGGATAAACGGGCCATATCCAAACCACAGCACCTACTTTCATATTCTGGAGCCCCACACCTGATCTACTAAACCTGAATGTTAGAGGGAAGCTCCAAGGATTCTGAATTTTAACAAACTCCTTTGTTATTTTTAGCACTAAAGTTTGAGAGCCATTTTAGAAGAAATAACACATTAAAATACTCAAATCTATATCTATCTATCTATCTCTCTCTCTCTCTCTCTCTCTCTCTCTATACAGAGAGAGAGAGAGAGAGAGAGAGAGACTATGAGAGGATCCTGGGATCTCATCATGCCAATTTTCACCTCTTCCTGAGCTGATACGAAACTTCCCAAGGAGCTTTGTTTGCTATTGAGTTTG
Source organism: Pongo pygmaeus (assembly GCF_028885625.2). Classification (NCBI taxonomy): domain Eukaryota; kingdom Metazoa; phylum Chordata; class Mammalia; order Primates; family Hominidae; genus Pongo; species Pongo pygmaeus. The sequence continues at coordinate 185,874,149 of NC_072376.2, forward strand.
ACATTTTGATATTTCTTTATGATGAATGCAAAATGAGTATGTATGGCTAATTTCCTATGCATTTCCTCCCATATAATAAATGAATGACAAATGGCTCCAGAAGCACAATTCATTTTTATGGCGAGCTTTTTTTTATCTTAAGATTTGAAATATGAGCACCTTGAGTCTAATTCAATTCTAATTAAAATAATACTCATTAAGTGCTTTCCCCTGCGTTGTGTGATAAATGGTACTAAATTGGAAAAAAGACAACCCACCACCCACAGGCTGTTTATATTCTAAAAAACAGAGTAATATAAAATGCTTCTCCTTTTTCTTACCTCTGATCTTTATAATGGCCTGCTGGCTATCTCCATTATCTCAACTTGGATCATTTATAGACTTCTCAAACATAACTTGCAATAGAACTTTATGCTTTTATTTCTCCACAATCTTGTTTGTTACCTTGTATTATTTTCCAAATTTGTCAGCTCCATCATGAACACAGCCTGTTCTCTCATATTAAATGCTGAATTTCCTTGTACTGAGGAATATACACATTTGTTAGCTCTTACGTCAATAGTTTCTTTAACTGGATATATTCTTCACACTCACCAGCTGACTAATGGCATAGACTATACAATGGACATGTTAGGATCATCGGTAATGCTGCCTAAATTCCACCTATGACAAATATGGAGAGAGAAAATTATTTCTTCACCAACCACTCTATTGGTGGCCAAAATTAACTATCAGTATTACATAGTATATGTAATGATAATGTACTGTGAGACTCTTAGTGGATATTAGCCTATGTTATCAATCAAAAGGCAGAAACACTGATTACTCATTAAGCATTACTTGTTTTTTTTTTTTTTCACCACACTTGGAATAGATGCTTTTTTTGTTGTGGTGGTGGGTTTTTGTTTGTTTGTTTTTTGTTTGTTGAGACAAAGTTTCGCTTTTGTTGCCCAGGCTAGAGTGTAATGGCATGATCTCAACTCACTGCAAACTCTGCCTCCCGGATTCAAGTGATTCTCCTGCCTCAGTCTCCCAAGTAGCTAGGATTATAGGCATGTGCCACCACATCCAGCTAATTTTGAATTTTTAGTAGAGATAGGGTATCTTTAAAGGAGCTGAAAAAAATACTATTCCAGCTTACGCAAGTATCCCCTCCATTATGGCACCAAACAGTATATTATGGAACATCTGATTTTCCTCCATGAAATAACTTTAAGTGTTTAATGTTAGAAATAAGACATTTTGGCTGGGCGCGGTGGCTCATGCCTGTAATCCCAGCACTTTGGGAGGCTGAGGCGGGTGGATCACGAGGTCAGGAGTTCAAGATCAGCCTGGCCAAGATGGTGAAACCCCATCTCTACTAAAAATACAAAAAATTAGCCGGGCCTAGTGGTGGGCGCCTGAAATCCCAGCTACTCAGGAGGCTGAGGCAGAGAACTGCTTGAACCCGGGAGGTGGAGGTTGCAGTGAGCCGAGATCATGCCACTGCACTCCAGCCTGGGCGACAGAGAGAAAATCCGTCTCAAAAAAAAAAAAAAAGAAATGAGACATTTCAACTTCTATTAATACCCATTTCTATATCTTTCTCCACATTTATTTGAACTCTTATGTGATAAATGTATACATTAAATCTGTATCACTTTTGTAGTAATATTTCCATAAAGTATACAAAATTCAGCTTTGTAATTCCTTTCCTTTGGCTCAAAACTACAGTTTTTTTCAATGCAAATGTTAAATCATAGTTATATCTTATTTTTTAAAAAACACATTTACTCTCGACATAAGTTCCAGAATATTATACATTTCGATTTTATGCCTTTTTCACAGTCCTATTTTATTTAGTATATCTTCTTACATATTAAAGAATAATTTTAATTAGAAAAAGGATCTCAAAACATACTTATTTTTAAAAGCATGTTTTTATATTATGTTTTAATATTGACCAATTTAGTACTGTCCGATTTTTAAAAATTGTATTTATAGTACAAATCAAAACATGCCTATATAATTATGCCTCTTGGGAAATATCCTTATTGGATATCTCAGTCTGTTCTAGCTGCTATAACAAAGTACCATAGGCTGAATGGCTTATAAACAACAGAACTGTAGTTCTCACATTTTTAGAGGTTAAGAATAAGAGGTCAGGGTGTCCCCATGGTTGAGTTCTGATGAGGGCCCTCTTTCAGGTTGCAGACTACCATCTTCTTATATCCTTACATGGGAAGAAGAGGAGTAGAGAACTTTTTGGGTCTCTTTTATAAGTGTACTAATCCTATTCATGAGAGTTTCACCTCCATGATCTAATTATCTCCTAAAAGCTCTACCTCCTGATATCATCACATTGGAGGTTAGAATTTCAACATATGAATTTGTGAGGGAGCACAAACATTTAGTTCATTGCAATTGGAGTATTTATGGGTTTGAGTAAAAAAAAAATTACAAGGAGAGTGCTTTTAAAACATCATAGAATAGCGTTAGAAATACCTATTTTAATACCTTTTAAGTGAGAATTTTAAGAGACCTGAGTCATTACAAACTAGGCTTGTCTTCTTCTAAGTCCAATCTCTGGATATCCTAATATGACAATAATGATTTATACTCAGGCACGTGAATAGAAGCTATTGAACCTGTCCAGTGTTTAGAGAGACCACAATAAAAATATTTTACTTAAACACTTTCCACCCATATATTCCTCTAATCCAGAGCAATAGAGGGAAACATTCTAACATTGTTCATGAGAGAAATCTTACATATTGTTATATTTAAAGTATATCTTAGGGTTAATAGAATAAATGAGGGGAAGGTGACAAAGTAAAATTCACAAATGTCTTCGGTGATGAGTAATTTCAATGGCAAATTATTTTTTTTCCAATTTCATCAGAGTATCACCTTATTCTAATCAGCATTATTATCTTGGATATAAAAGAATTCATAGATAACATGCTTCTCAAAATTACAAATAATTTATCCCTGGGCCAGTTAACACTGAATGACAAACTCGAGATCCAAAATAGCCCTGACAAATTGGAACGATTGTCCAAATCAAATGGGAGAACGCTTAAGAGGGACAAATATATCTAAGTATCCAACTCTGTAAGTACAGTTGCAGATCAAATAATTAGGACCTACACTTGAAAAATAAGCATATAAACTTATATAAAACATATACATATATAAAAACATATAAATATATAAACATATAAATGTTATGCAGTTTTTAAAAGAATCATTATTACATTTTAAATATGACTTTTCTTTGTACTAATTTATTCCTTAACATTTTCTTGAATCCTGGATGATGCTATTTAGGAGTTATGTAAATATAATAGAATGTGTTAAAGAGTGTGACTGGCCAGGTGTGGTGGCTCATGCCTGTAATCCCAGCACTTTGGGAGGTTGAGACAGATGAATCACTTGAACTCAGGAGTTTGAGACCAGCCTAGGCAACTTGGTGAAACCCCATCTCTACATAAAATACAAAAAGTTAGCTAGGCGTGGTGGCCTGTAGTCCCTGCTACTTGGGAGGTGGGAGAATTGCTTGAGCCCGGGAGGCAGAGGTTGCCGTGTGCTGTGATCATACCACCATGCTCCTGCCTGGGCAACACAGTGAGACCTTGTCTCTCAAAAAAAAAAAAAAAAAAAAAGTGTGACCAAGATCAAGAAGGGGTTTCACCCAAAAGAATGGTTTATTTTTCTATCCTAGGAGTTGGTTACACCTGAATTCAAATGTTTATTTGAATTTATTTTTCTATCCTAGGAGTTGTTTACACCTGAATTCAAATGTTTATTCAGAGCCTGCATGAATAATCATTGAAGACTCTGAGGTTCTGTGATCCTGTGTAGTTAACAGAAAACAACACTCTCTAGTGTTACAAACACTCTGTTTCTCTTTAATTATACTAAATTTCACTCTATAAAAACACTTCAATTTTAAAATTGCAATAGTTTAAAGACAGTATTATTTCACTTTCTTGTTTGTACAATATTGTACAATATATGTATATATATACATGTATATTTTATAGACTTACACACTATGTATCACTTTTGGGAAAAGCAAATGAATATATATAGGATATCATTATTCAAACTTACATGTAGAATTTTTTATTCACTTGAGTAATTCTAGACAAGGAGACATTTACATATTTATCACTGAATCAAGGATTTTAAAATCAGGCATATTAACACTGAAATGGTTCTTTTGTAAAAGGAAAATACAGTAATTTGAGGGAAATGTATAAATAGCAAAATTACATTCTTTTAACCTTGTATGAAAACTCCAAAAATTAATTGGTTACATAAATCCTATTATTTAACAATGTAAGTGAGAATATTAGCTATCCAAATATTGCCAGATGTAATTAATGTCCTCAAATATTGCCCCATTAGCATGCATTCTTATGAGCTGGAGTCACAAAACTAATGGATTTGCTACCCAGGGACATCAATTGGGCATGACACTGCCTCAGTTCTCTGCATGCCCTATTCTACTGTCTTTATTATAACGTGATTACTTTTCATTTGATTCTATAAATTGCATTCTATCAAATTACTGTAGTGGAGCCTGTGATATGATACTCTCACTAATTAAAATCTTTGTTTTCTCTACACTTGGGTTAATATGGATAGTTATTTTTCTTGTTTCTTACTAACCACTGGAGAAATACATTAGGAAATACTTCAGGCTCAGCATCTTTTGTGTCATTAAGTAATAGTTATTTGTGCCTTTGCCATATGTAGAAAAGAGTCTACATTATTTTGCTTTGGGGAGAGGTATGTAACAATTACAATAAATGCTAGAGTTTGAGTTTTCTAAGAAGTGAAATTCTAGTCAGGTAGGATTTGATAATCTAAATAGACCAGTGACTGACATTCCATATCCTTAGAGACTTCATAATGAGAAAATCTCTACATTCAGCCAAGTTTAATTTCTAGAATTATTAATCTCTAGAATTTAGAGAAGACTTTGAAGCCTCCCAGCATATATTCAGAAAATACTGGCAACATCAATACTGGCCACACTCAAATAATCATTTGAGTGTGGGGACATTAAATCACACAAAAAATATATGCTTATTCACTATTGTTCTATGAGTCCTTCCTCCACAAAATTTTAAAAAGCCCCAGGCAGACAGAGTCCTAGTTTGAATGCTTCTGCCTTTTCATTTCTTTTTTTTTTTTTTAAGGTAAGATATTTGGCTCAGACTTCAATCGTGAATATTAGAGAGAATTCTGCTGCTTCAGATCTTCTCTATCCATGGCATTTTCTTCCACCGTCAAATAATTGGATCTGTCACGACATCACCACCTTTGGTATTTAGGAACCTAAGGCAAATTCCCTGGTCTAATTGCATGACAAAATGATCTCTGGCTGCACAATATATAATTTGATCAACAACAACTTAAAAAGTTTCTTTATTATACATGGGCCATCTGCCTTTGCTGTGTGCAGTATGTGAAAACACAGCAAAATCCTAAAATACATGATCCAAACATATTGGCAGTGATTTTTTTTTCTTGGAAAATCAAATAAGAGAACCTGTCTTGTTTCTTTAGAAGTTTGAGGCAAGTGACCTCTGTATACCTCTCATAATTATTTCTTGTTTCTTAAATGCCAAGTGGCTCATTCACAACAGCAAAATATAATGAGGACCTTCGAGATAACTGCCATTAGAAACATGTCATGAAATGTGTCAGTACATGCCAGGCTCTTGATTACAACCATAAATATCCAGAAGACCAGTTGCAGAGCCCAGTGCCAGTTTGACATTTCCAGTTGTAAGACTAATAGAAAGGAGCAATTAACAAATAAACCCTCTCCCTCCCACCCCTCGTTCATGCCTTTGCTCTACAAACATTTCTAAGTTTACATCTACGGTTCCATGATGGATTTTAAAAGTTTTAAATCATGCAATTTGGTACCTATCATCCAAACACATAAACAAATTCTTTTTGAAACAGTCAGAAATGTTATGATATTTCTTCTTCTCCTTGAACTCACACTTTGATTCCATTATCCTTATAAAATATTTTATGAGATTTGACATTTATTCTATCATTTGCAGCAGAAATGTTACCCAGTAATTAATGCCACTCACTTTATCAACTGTATCATCAATATTTCAAATTGTTCTTTATTTCTTTCTTGTTCAGAAAGAACAAACTGGTACAGTTTGTACCAGAAGTTTCTTCTCTTCCAGGAAAATGTATCATAGTAAGATCAGGGAGGAAATGAGTCTTTCTTTTGTAAAGGAGAAAGGTATGGGAAGGAGAGATTGGAAAGGAGAGCCTGTCAGCTGCAGTACATTCCTAGGCCGATTTATTGAAGAAAATAAGTACATATAGAGTTTGAAGTTCTGGAAATTATTCCCTTAAAACTATTCGTGTGGTTTCTTAATCCTGTGTACATCAAATAAATGCACATGCAGGTCTAGACAGCCAGTCTGCTAGTTGCAATGAATCTGTGACTCTGTATATGTTATCAGACCAAGTATGTCCTGCTCCTTTATAAAGGCTTATAGATTTTATGTAATTAATACATATTTGAAAACCTCATTTTGTTATTATGTATAACTGTTAAAAATGTACAACTATGATCATGGGGGGGCATTTAAAAAGGACTGTCATATGCCAAAAAGAAAGAATAAAATGACTTGATTGGTCTAAGTTGGGAAAAATATTTTAATGTATTGCTGAGTTAAGAATAAAATCTGGGACCCTCCCTACTTGCCAGTTGTTATTAACAAACAGCCACCTGTTCTAATAATCTAAATATTAACCCAATTAGATGATGGTCCTTAATGATTTAAAGATATGGCTATATCTTTTTGAGAAAGAAAAAAATTTCTTACCATTTTCATTATTTCTCTTATGTAAAAGTTGCTATAACTCTACCACCTGGCAGGTATATATTGTGCCAAGGAGGATCATTAACTCTGCCGGTCTCAGAAGTGCTGGTGTGCTACATCTGAGCCACGACATCACTAAGATGTAGGTTGGTACAAAAGTCATTGCGTTTTTTGACGTTAAAAGTAATGGCAAAACCCTCAATGACTTTTGTACCAATGAGTCATAGAAAATGCTACTTAGTCACGTTGCTTGTAATGGATTCCCCCACTCTCATCCAGATTGCCAGCTGATGAGAGTGTATAATGTGCCTTAAAAAAAAAACAAACAAAAAAAGACAATCTCTTCTTCTTTTACTGTAAGAAAGAAGAAATTTTTTATGAAAATACTGGGTAACACAAGGCAAATTTTGAAAATGAAACAACAAAAAAGTTAACAGGTAAATTTCTAAATCCTGACCTTGTTCCAATGTCTTAGTAGAGGTTTTAAAAAATTTGACAAGTGTAGGATTTGGACGCTCTTTTTTTTCATTATAAAATGGTGTATAATGGGGAATGGCAAATAGTTGTAATTTTTAATGTTGAAATACATCAGCTCTGTAGCCATCAGAAAATAACTAGCACCATATTTGCCTTCCTGGCATTGGAAACCAAAACCTAGAAAACTTAAAAAAAAAATCTTTAACAAATGATTTCAACAACTGAAAAATAAGCAGCATAGAGCTGTGACTCCTGAGAAAAAGAAAAATGGAGTAAGGCCTATCATCCTTCTCTCTGCCTAGGGACATATTTAAAACCACAGTGCAGGAACGGCAAGACTCAAACACAGCAGAGAAGACTTGCTGAATTGAAAAGAGATAAACTCGGGTTCAGGAAGATTATGGTGACTGCTATTTGAGCAGTAGAATACTACAGAGGAGGTAACTATACAGAGAAAAATCTCCAAAGTCTACGCAGAGATCCCTTTAAGGATTTTGCCCGATACTAAGCTGATGTGCCTGGAGTAAAACTACGTTAAGTCTAGGTAGAGAGATACTACTGGAGGATAGTAGACTGAATAATTTCCAAGAGTATAGAGACATTTGAGTTCGCTCAGCTGGAGTGAATAGACCTCATTAAAAATTTGGGCAGTCAGTAAGCCCTAGAAGTATCAAATTTGAGAGTAAAGACCATTCTAGACCTACGCAAACAAAACTTGAAAACCAGCCTGGAAAGGTCAAGATGATCCTAAAGTAACCTAAATACTGGCCATAGCAAAAATTGCTACTCTACAATAGAAGACAACAAAAATCCAGACCTTGAAAACATGAAATACATAATATCTAGTGTCCAATAAAAACGTGAAAATGTGAAGAGGAAGAAAAATCTGAACCATAACCCAAAAACAAACAAAAAAAATCAATTAATAGGAACAAAACCAGAAACGATTGGAAGATGAAATTGGCAAAGAAGAACTTTCAGGCAGCTATTAAAAATATGCTGAAGAACTTAAAGAAAATATGAATATAATGAGGAGAGAACTAAACTATATTTTTTAAAAACTAAGTGAAAAGTCTAGTGTTGAAATATTAAACATTTGAAATAAAAACTCACTAGATGAACTTAATACCAGATTAGACAATGCAGATGGAAAGGTCAACTTAACAACATAGCAATAGAAACTAATCTGAAGTTCAGAGAAAATGAACATAAGCTCAGTTACTATGGTAGTTTGTTTCCTTTGAAACTCATGTTGAAATTTGATCACTAATGTGGTAGTCTTGGGAGGTAGGGCCTAGTGGAAGGTATTTGGGTAATGGGGCAGATCATTCATCCATAGATTAATGCCCTCATGCTGCAGTAAGTGCTTGCTCTCACATGACTGGATAAATCACTGAAAATAGGTTGTTATAAAAGGCAGTTCGGCTTCCTAGACCCTCTCTTGCTTCCTCTCTCACCATGGATTACTTTGTACATGCCAACTGGCTTTTCTGCTTTCTCACAGTGGTTTTGACCCAGCATATGCCCCTCTCCAGAAGCCATCCAGATGCAGCTGTATGCTCTTGAACTTCCCAGACTGCAGAATTATGAATTTGATAAACATTTTTTCTTTATAAACTACCCAGTTTCAGGTATTCTTTTATAACAACACAAAATGAACTAATACATTAGAGACCTCTGAAACAACAGCAAGCAGTCTAATATGCTTATAGAGTCCCAGAAAAGGGGGTTAAGATCTGTAGGAAAAATATTCAAAGAAATAGTGGCTGAAATTTACCGAATTTGATGAAAACCTGTTAAAGCACAAATCCAAGAAGCAAAAAGTACTACAAATAGGATAAGCAAAAAGAAAATTACTCAAAAGAACTTAATAGCCAAATTAATAGGAAAAATGTTTTTAATCACTCTGGGGCTGGGGGACACTTCTTATAAGTGGGGCAAGAAGGATAGAAGACGTCATCAGAAAAAACCAATACCGAAGACAATAAAATGAAACTTCTAATACAAAGAAAATAGAAAATATTCATAACTTAGGATTTTATATCTAGTGAGAATATATTTTAAATATGAATGCAAAATAAAAATATTTTCAGACAAAAGAAACAAAGAGTGTTCATCACTAGCATTTCACTGCAAGAAATTTTAATGGAAATTCTTTAGGATGGGAGAAAATGACACCATACAGTAATCTACATCTACAGAAAGAAGTGAAGAAGATAGGGAATCGTAGCTATGTGGATAAACATAACAGATGAATTTTTCTCATTTTTCATCTGTAAAAAAAACTTTAAAACAAAAATATTAGTATATATTATGGGGTTTATAGCATAATATGTATAATAACAATACTATAAAGATAAAGGAGGGAAAGTGAAAATATACTGTTATAAATGTCTTGCATTATAGATAAAGTAGTGTAAAACATTATTTAAATTAGACTATGATAAATCAAAGATACATATTTTAAACCTTAAAACAACTGTCATAAAAGGAAACAAAATGGAAGAGTTTATAAGTCAAGAGAGGAGATAAAATGGAATATGAAAATGCTCAGTTAATCCAAAAGAAGATAGAAAAAAAGAATTCTCATACATCGACCTTTCGAATATTAAATTTTTCAGCCACTTGGGGGAAAAGATTGGCAGCTTCTTTAAATATATGCTTGCTTTGTGACATACCAATTAAACTTACAGGTATTTACCCAAGAAATATGAAAATGTATATACACAAATGCTTATACATTAATGTTTATCACAGCTTTGTTCATAATAGCCTCAAACTGGAGACAATCCAATGGCCTATCAAGATGTGAGAAAAACAAATTATATTCATACAATAGACCACTAGTCAGTAATAAAAAGTAACAAACTGCTGATACACAGAACAATATGGGTGAATACCAAAAAAAAGGTTATGACATTATGCTGAGCAAAAGGAGTTATTCATAATGTTTCATTCCATTTAGATAAGATTCTAAAATAGACAAAACTAATATGGTGTCAGAAAGCGTACCAGTGGTTGTCAAGTGTCAGGAATGTTGAACCAGGGGTCAGAGGCAGGATTGTTGATGGCAAAGGGCACAGGGATTTTTCTAGAATGATGGAAATGTGTGTCATCTTTGTTTGACAGTAGTTGTACAGGCTTTCATTTAAAATGGGGAACAATTCATCGTACGCAAATTATACTTCAATAGAGTTGATTTTAAAAATGTTATGTGAAGCTTTCACTTGTTAACAAGTCTCAACAAAAGTCTTTAGCTCTTACAAGTTCAAATATTTTTGTATGGCAGGCCAGCTAACAGAAGAAGCATGTCACATGTGAGACCATGCCATCCCACAGGCAGGCCATTTTACCAAGGCCATTAGCCGAGTGCATTTGCCCAAACCAGTAAATAGTCATTGTTAAAACCAATCATTTTCTTTTGAACAACACTGCAGTTGTTAAGATCTCTGTAATATCACAAATAAATAAGCAATAACAAAAACAAATATCAAAATACTAAAAGGGAAATTTCACTTCAGGAACAAAAAAAATCTTAATGAAACCATAGATTAAAAAATAAATAAATAAAACTTAATGGTATCTACAGGATTTTGTCTTCCTGTGCACTGGAAGACAAAACCTTTAAAACTTTCCTTCTTTGTCATTTTACTGTGAATGCATAATGTATAACATTTAACTGATTTCTATATGTCAATGCTTGATTCCACGGCAGGCAGGTTAATCTTAGTGGCATGACTCATTATTCATCTCTTTCTAATTAGCACACATCTATGGTGACTTAGATTGCCTATTAGAACAAACCAGGAACATGAATGAAGTTAAGAGGCAGTCTTCAGATATTTTGCATCAGCTAGTTTTTCTGTGTTCTACAGCCTCAGAAAGCATCCCAAGCTCACTGAAAATCTTGTAAATATATGCCATTCTTTACAAGAATAAGTAGATACTGTAGACAGTCAGTATAAGTGCGTTATTAGTACTATAAATAGAACCAAAACTCTTGCCCTGCTGAGTGGTGCATTAGTAACATCATGCTATGTCAAGAAAGATTTTCATAATATGATTTTTTATCATTCTTTATGTTGCTATGTGATGAAAAGTGTGTAAACTGGAGAAGAGAAGATTGATGGGAGATAGGATACATTTCTGTCAAAATTCCAAAGGCAGAGGGAAAAGAGCAGTCTAGCTGTAAGTTGCTTCAATGTATGTAGTTATGAGTATATATTACATATCTAGGTGTCTCTATTATATGCTTGTATATGACAAAATAAATTTTTTAAAAAGATGCAGAAGTATAAAGAGGAATATTCTGGCTTAGTATTAAAAAACTAAATACTAGTGAGAGCTGTCCAGACAGCAAATAGACTTGGTTAGGCTAATGGAACAAACTTCATAATCTCAAAAGACTTTAAGCACCAGTGTGACAGACATTTGTCAAAATTCATAAAGAAAAATTATGTTGTGTATAAAACGGTGATCTCAAAGTCTTTGAAACTTGAAAATGTTTTATTGAATGATAACAACTGGATTTTAAATTTAAAATTAACAAAATTAAAATATGATTAAACACCAGCTGCATACACCATCACCTTTGAAAATAAGAATGATTTTCTAAACAGCTCTTAATATTTTCTAGCTAACATTTTCCTTATCTTCTCTACACTCTAGTTTAACAATTTAGTATCTTTTGTCAAATCTTTAGAATTTGTGAGTCCTTGGAAGCTTCAGTGGCCATGTGAATGAATAGCTGTAGTTGTTAAGATATTTCAAAGTTGAAATAGCATTTCCACCATGGACTTCATGCATCAGCCTTCACTAGTGATTTCTGAGAAGCAAACAGATTTTGCTCTTTCTGAAGGGCTCCCAGTGTGACCACAGAGCAGTTGCACTTTTATCCCTTTGTTTCCAAATAATTCTCCTCAGGTAACTCAACTGACATTGAAGAAGCACCTCAGACACTTTTGTAACTGTGAAAGCACAGATATTAGCATTTGAAATAAAAAATAGAAGATACCATGGAAGAATTGGAGAAAATTGGCTAAAAGCATTTTATAGACAAAATGAATTACATCAAAGCCACTGACAGTAACCTCAGCATCTGTGGGTTAGTCTTTAGCAGTTTGCCTTTCTTGTTTCTATGCCTGGTGAACTTAAACATAGGTCTGTAAAGTGTGCTGCTAAAATATAGGAAAAGTATGAGGATTTCATCCCTCTAGGATTTTCTATTCTTGTATCTCCCTAAACCCACATCAATACCAAAAATCTTTATTGACTATCTGACTGGTACTATGCATGGTGATAATCATTTTGAGTTCATAACAAAAAAGAAAAGGTCACAATCTTGATGAGGAATCAGATTAATGGGGGAGATAGACATGGGGAGATAAGTGGGCATATACATATTTTCAATAGAATGAAATGGTGCCATAATAAAAGGTAACAACAAAATGATATGGGAAATCTGAACAGCTTGGGGAGAAATAATGTAAACATATTAAGAACTTCTAGGAGGTCTCTAGATATGAAAGAGAATCCAGGACATTCCAGGCAGAGGAAATAACATGTACAAAGCCACAGGGCATGAACAGGGAAACAGGGTTCAGGAAAAAGCATGCGGTTTGTTATGGCTAGAATATAAGATAAAAACGATGCAGATTTTTTCACCCCATAGTTCAGATAAAATCCGGGTTCTTGTCTCACAACCAGAAAACATTAGGCGTGTGGACACATTGAAGAGTGAGGAGACTGGATTTAATAAGTGAAGCAAATGAGGATGGATTTATTAAGTGAAAAAAAAAGCTCTCAGCACAGAAAGAGGGGATCCTGCAAATAGGATCCCATCTCACAGATCGAATACCAGGCCACCATACAGGAGCTGAAGAGGCCAGGCTCCTCCCCTTGCATAAGGTGTGAATTCCTGGTGGCTCCACCCCATTCTCCCAGTGAGTATGTGGGCCCCCAGTCCATTGTGGGCAGTCCTAGCCAAGACCCTGTGCAGGTTCCCTTATCTGCCTCCTGCATCTATCATAAAGGGAAATGAGAATTCAGGCAATGAGACTGAGAAAGACCAGATTGTGAAGAGCCTTATGAGCCATAATATATGTTTGAACATATAATAACACTATAAAGGATGAGAAATCAATCCAATTTTAAGGTAAAAATGCTAATTTTAGCAACTTTAGAGGTCAGGAGTTCCAGACCAGCCTGACCAACATGGAGAAACCTTGTCTCTACTAAAAATACAAAATTAGACGGGCATGGTGGCGCATGCCTGTAATCCCAGCTACTCAGGAGGCTGAGGCAGGAGAATCGCTTGAACCCAGGAGGCAGAGGTTGCAGTGAGCTAAGATCGCGCCATTGCACTCCAGCCTGGGCAACAAAAGCGAAACTCTGTCTCAAAACTAAAAAACAAACAAAACAAACAAACAAAATAACTAATAAGAGTACAGAAAATAAAATGAGTGAGCAGAACATGGATATAAGAAGGAAGTGTATATATAATATATATATGTATATACTACTATTGCAGTAGTGAAGAATGGTGAATGATGATGGCAAGGATCTGAACTAATTGGCAATCTTGTTCATGGGAGAGGAGTATCCAGCTTCAGAAGATATTGTAATTGAATTGATCAGTCTTAGAAGCTGGAATAGGAATTTAGCCTGGGCAGCAGTATGATTACGATGCTATTAATTCCTTTAGAAATGTCAGTGGATGGGCAGATTTAAATAGAGTGCCATTTTGTCTACATTGAGATGAGGAAGCTGTGGTCACTCTGCTGCAGGTGTCTAGTAGTCACTGGGAATGTATGGGTCTGTAACTAAAGAGGGAAGTCATGAGTAGATATTTGGACTTGAGAAATATTGGTGTATAAATGATATTTGAAGTCTTGGAAGTATTTCTGGTCACCCCCCCAAAAAATAAGAGAAAAAAGTAAACAATTTGTCAAAATATAAACAACCCATTCATGGACCTATACTTTAATCACTCTACTCTCATAGGGGTTTGGTGTACAGATTATTTTATCACCCAGGTAATAAGCACAGTATAGGTAGTTTTTCCAATCCTCACCTTCCTCCAACCTCCACCGTCAAGTAGGCCCTGGTGTCTATTTTTCCATTCTTTGTGTTCATGTGTACTCAATGTTTAGCTCCCACATATAAATGAAAACATACAGTATTTGGTGTTCTATTCCTGTGTTAGTTCACTTAGGATAATGGCCTCCAGTTGCATCCAGGTTGCTGCAAGGACATGATTTCATTCTTTTTTATGGCTGTGTAGTATTCCTATGGGCATCTAGGTTGATTCCATGCCTTTACTATTGTGAATGGTGGTGCATTGAACATACCTGTGCATGTGTCTTTATGGTAGAATGATTTCTATTCCTTTGGGTGTATAGCCAATGATGGGGTTGTTGGCCTGAACGGTGGTCCTAAGTTCTTTCAGAAATTGCCAAACTACTTTCCACAGTGGCTGAACTAATTTACATTCCCACCAGCAGTGTGTAAATGTTCCCTTTCCTTTATAGCCTCATCAGCATCTGTTATTTTTTTACTTTTTAAAAATAGCCATTCTAACTGGTGTGAGATGGTATCTCACTGTGATTTTGATTTGCATTTCTCCAATAATTAGTGACGTTGAGCATTTTTTTTATATGCTTGTTGGCCACATGTATGTCTTCTTTTGAAAAGTGAGTGTCTATGTCTTTCCCCACTTTGAATGGTGTCGTTTGTTCTTTGCATGTGAATTTGGTGTATAAATGATATTTATTAATTTTTTCAAAAAACCAACTTCTAAGTTCCTTCTGGATCCTAGATATTAGATCCTTGTTTAATAAACAGTTTGCAAATAATTTCTCCCATTCTGTTCTGTTTACTTTTTTGATGTTTCTTTTGCTGTGCAGAAACTCTCTAGTTTAATTAAGTCCCATTTCTCAATTTTCATTTGTGTTGCAATTGCTTTTGGTATCTTCATCATGAACTCTTTTCCAAGGCTTATGTCCAGAATGGTATTTTCTAGGTTTTCTTTTTGGACTTTTTATGGTTTTAGGTTTTACATTTAGGTCACTATGCACTTTGAGTTATTTTTTTATATGGTAAAAGAAAAGGGTCAAGTTTCAATCTTTGGCCTATGGCTAGCCAGTTATCCCCATATCATTTATTGAATAGAGAATTCTTTTCCCATTGATTGTTTTTGTCAACTTTGTCAAAGATCAGGTGGTTGTAGGTGAGTTGCTTTATTCTTGGGTTCTCTATTCTGTTCCATTGGTCTATATGTCTGTTTTTGTACCATTGCCATGCTGTTTTAGTTACTGTAGCCTTATAGTATAGTTTAAAGTTAGGTAATGTGATGCCTCTAGTTTATTTCTTTTTGCTTAAGATTGCTTTGTCTATTTGGGATTTTTCTTTTTTTTTTGGTTTTATATGAATTTTGGAATAGTCATTGTTGGTTTGATAGGAATAGCACTGAATTGGTAGATTGCTTTGGGCCTTGAGGCCATTTTAATAATACCGATTTAGCATGGAATATTTTTCTATTTGTTTGTGTTGTCTCTGATTTCTTTCAGCAGTGTTTTGTAATTCTTGCTGTAGAAATCTTTCAACTCCCTGCTTAGTTGTATTCCTACATATTTTATTTTTTGTAGCTATTATAAATGAGATTGCATTCTTAATTTGGCTCTCAGCTTGGATGTTGTTGGTGTATAGAAATGCTACTAATTTTTGTGCATTAATTTTGTACCCTGAAACTTTGCTGAAGTTTCAGATCAGGAAGTTTATCAGATCAAGGAGCTTTTGGGCAGAGACTCTGAAGTTTCCTAGGTATGAAATTAAATCATCTGCAAACAAATAGTTTGACTTGCTCTCTTTCTATTTGGATGCCTTTTTATTTCTTTCTCTTGCCTGATTGCTCTGGCTAGAACTTCTAGTACTATTATTAATGTTGAATAGGAGTAGTGAGAGTGGGCATCCTTGTCTTGTTCCAGTTCTCATAGGGAATATTTCTAGATTTTGCCCATTGATTATGAAGTTAACTGTAGGTTTGTCATAGATGGCTCTTATTATTCTGAAGCAAATTTCTTCAATGCCTACTTTGTTGAGAATTTTAGACATGTAGTATGTTGAATTTTATCAAAAGCCTTTTCTGCATCTGTTGAGATAATCTGTGGTTTTCATTTTAGTTTTGTTTATGAGATGAATCACATTTATTGATTTGCATATGTAGAACTGAACTTGCATCCCAGGGATAAAACCCACTTGATCATGGTGGAGAAGCTTTTTGATGTGCTGCCGGATTCATTTTGCCAGTATTTTATTGAGGATTTTTGCCTAGATGTTCATCAAGGATATTGGCCTGAAGTTCACTCTCTCTGTGTGTGTGTGTGTGTGTGTGTGTGTGTGTGTGTGTGTGTCTGCCCGGTTTTGGTATCAGGATATGATGCTGGCTTCAGGGAATGAGTTAAGGAAGTGTTCCTCCTCTTCAAATTTTTTGGAATAGTTTCAGTAGGAATGATACCAGCTCTTCTTTGTACACCTGATAGAATTTGTCTATGAATCCATCTGGTCCTGGACTTTCTTTTTTGATTGTAGGCTATTTATTATTGATTCAATTTTGTAGCTTGTTATTGGTCTGTTCAGGGATCCAATTTTTTCCTGGCTCAGTCTTGGGAGGGTGAATGTGTCCAGGAATTTATCAATTTATTCTAGATTTTCTGGTTTGTGTGCATAGAGGTATTCATAATATTCTCTTATGGTTAGTTGTATTTCTTTGAGGTCAGTAGTAATGTCCCCTCTGTCATTTTTAATTGTGTTTATTTGGATCTTTTCTCTTTGCTTCTTCATTAGTCTATCTAGCAGTCTATTCTATTAATTTTTTCAAAAAACCAACTTCTGAGTTCATTGATTTTTTTGAGTGGTTTTTCATGTCTTAATCTCTAGTTCAGCTCTGATTTTGATTATCTCTTGTCTTCCGCTAGCTTTGGAGTTGGTTTGCTCTTGTTTTTCTAGGACCTCTAGGAACACCTAGAGTGTGATGTTAGGTTGTTAAATTGGGATCTTTCTAACTTTTTGATATGGGCACTTAGTGCTATAAACTTTTCTCTTAACACTGCTTACTTGTGACCCAGAGATTCTGGTATGTTGTATCTTAGTTTTAATTAGTTTCAGATAATTTCTGCCTTAATTGCATTATTTACCCAAAAGTCATTAGGAGCAGGTTACTTAATTTCCGTGTAATTGTATGATTTTGAGTAACCTTCTCAGTATTTGTTTCTATTTTTATTGTTCTGTGGCTTGAGAGTGTGCTTGCTATGATTTTGATTTTATTGAACTGTTGAGAATTGCTTTATGGCTGAGCATATGGTCAATTTTAGATTATGTATATGCAGGTGATTAGACTGTATATTCTGTCGTTGTTGAGTGAAGTGTTCTTTAGATGTCTGTTAGGTCCATTTGGTCAAGTGTTGAGTTTATGTCCTGAATATCTTTGTTAATATTCTGCATTGATGATCTGTCTAATACTGTCAATGAGGTGTTGAAGTCTCCCACTATTATTGTGTGGGAGTCTAAGGCTTTTTATAGGTCTCTAAGACTTGTTTTATGAATCTGGATGTTCCTGTGTTGTGTGCGTATATATGTAGGATAGTTGGGTATTCTTGTTGAATTAAACCCTTTACCATTACGTAATGGCCTTGTCTTTTTGGATCGTTGTTCATTTAAAGTCTATTTTGTCTGAAATTAGAATAGCAATCCCTGCTTCTTTCTGTTTTTCATTTGCTTGGTAGATTTTTCTCTATCCCTTTACTTCGAACCTACGGATGTCATTCCATGAGCTAGTACTCTTGAAAACAGCATATCATTGCATCTTGTTTCTTTATGCGTCTTGCCACTCTGTGCCTATTAAGTGGGGCATTTAGCATGTTTACATTCAAGATTAATATTGATATGTGCAGATTTGATCTTGTCATTATGATGTTAGCTGGTTATAATGCAGACTTGATTGTGTAGGTGCTTTATATCAATGGTCTATGTACTTAAGTGTGTTTTGTGGTGGCAAGCAATGGTCTTTTGTTTCCATAGTTAGCATTACCTTAAGGACCTCTCGTAAGGCAGTAATGAATACCCTTTCTATTTGCTTATCTGGAAAAGGATAGTTTTTCTCCTTTGCTTAGGAAGCTTAGTTTGACTGGATATGAAATTCTTGGTTTGAGTTTCTTCTCTTTAAGAATGCTGAATATAGGCTCTCAATCTCTTCTGGCTTGTAGGGTTCTGCCAAAAAGTCCACTGTTCGCCTGTTGGAGTTCTCTTTGTAGGTAATCTGCCTCTTCTCTCTAGTTATCTTTAATATTTTTTCTTTCATGTTGACCTTGGAGAATCTGATGACTATGTATCCTGAGGCTTGTCATCTTGTACAGTATCTTGCAGGGGTTCTCTGCATTTCCTGAATTTGAATGTTGGCCTCTCTAGTGAGTTTGGGGAAATTTTCATGTAATCAGTCTACTCTTATCTCATGAAGGCATTTTGCCATCTTTTGTTCCTTGCGAAGTTTTCAAGGGTATATGTCAAGAAAATGGAGATTCTGGTTGTTTACACATAATGCAGACAATTGTAGTTCATATTAATGCCTCATGATTTATGAGGCACAGGAAGTTAAATGTAAATTGCATGTGTTTAGGTCTCAGACCAACAGGATTTTAAACCTTGACTTCTTCTATTTATTGGCAGAGCTATTTTGGTAAAATTGCATAATCCCATTGTCTCAGTCTCATCATCTCTTTTTTGAAAAAGTAGGAGGAAGATAAAGCATAAAAGTATAAGATAAATAAAGGATAAGGATCCAGAATGTATGTAAAATGCCTGGCCAATAATAGTCTCTCATGAATGATGGTGATGTTATGGAAAGACAGCAGGAAGAATTTTTAAAGTTGAGGGTGGGGTATCCAAAATGTTTAAATTCTTTGGGCTTCAGTTTCTTGACCAGTAAGTTGAAAAAAATAAAATGTACAGTGTTGTCAAAATAGATATTATGTCAAATATGAATCTGTATTATGATGCAGATGATCTGATAAAGAAGGACCTAGGAAAAGATGGATTTATGTCACATACATGAAGAATAGAAGAGGTACAGGTTTAGTCTTGGAGCATATTAAAGCCAGGACACTGGGCAACAGAATAACATGAAAGACATGAGGAGATGTTGTCACTAGTTACAGCAGCAGAGCAAAAGTTCTCCAGAAGTTTCCTCACAAACCTACTTTTAAGTGACATTGGGCAGAATTAAGTCACATGGTCATCCTTCCCTGGAAAGGAACTTCCAGGGAAATGGGTGTTCTCATTTTTTCAGCACTATGAGAGATGACTTGGAATGGCTGTTGGGTAGCCAACCAGAAGAGTCTTGCACAATTATACAGGAGACATGTAATGTAAAAATTCTCCTAAAATTTATTTTTCCTTCTTTTTTGGTTTTCCCCTTAGTTGAGGATATACTTATCCTAAAGTGTTGGTTGTTATTAAGGCCTAAACAAATGCAAAAGGGAATTTCTGATCTACTTCAGTGCTTTCAAATATTGTTAAGCTTCAGTATATTTTGCTTTGCTTAAATATTGCAATGAAGCCCAACATGTAAAATGAAAAAAGAGCAGAGCCTCTCTAGAAGAAGGTTTGGGGGCTCCAGAGCCCTGGCCTATTTATTCTATTAATATTTGGCCTCCTACTGTCTAACACTGCCCCTCTCCCCGCAGTCACTGAATGTCCTCCAGCCCTACCTAGAATACAGTCCTTATGATAGTCCACATTCATTCAGCTTCCACATGTACCAGGCATTGTGCTAGACACTGGAATCAACTTAAAAGGTAGATAAGGCCTCAGCCTTTATAGGGCTTATTATCCAGGATAAGAGATAGACATATAGATGCTGGGAGAAGGGAGGATAATAAGTAAAATGAAAGTTGAATTTTAAAATGTCCAAGATGGATAATATCTGTAAGAAAAAGAACTCAGGAGTAAAGATAAAGCATAACTGGAAGGCTGCTGACTTTGGACACAGTGATCACAGAAGGGCTTTCTAAAGCAGAGATTTGGAGAAGAAGGACCTAGCCCTGTGAAGAGTAAGGGAGAGCGAGGTCTTATCGGAAAGAACTGCAAGTTCAAATACTACGAAGCAAGGGCTACTAGATGTGTATGAGAGGCAAGTGCTAGGACCTATAAGGCCTTGAAAACCGTAGACAGAGACTGGGATTTTATTCGAGATGTCATAGAAAGCCTCAGAAGATAATTTCAAAGGGGAGCATAAGACATGATCTAATTTACATTTAAATAAGATCACAGAAATATTTTAAAAAGGAAAAACCTATGATTAATATTTTGGCAAACTGTGTTTTTTGGAATTTATAAATATTATGCCACATCGTTATAGTTGAAAAACATCTTTAAAGTCAAAAACATCATATTTTTTGAATACTTAAACATTATGCTGAAAATGACATAATGTAGCCCTAGCTATAAACTTCATCTTGCCTCTGTTTTTCCTTCCTCTGCTATTTACTTTGAGTAGCAACTTTTCTTACTGAAAAACTGGGATCAAGCCTGAAACCCCTTTGTCTCTGCAGCAAGTGTATCAGAGTTTATTTTCAACTAAGCTGGCTTCTCGCTAAAGGAATTTTGTTCTAGCTACAAAGAAAAGATTTCTTCCAAGTATTACCCTTTGATTAGATTTGAACTAAAAATGAATTATATTCATTTATAGTCTTATACTGGGGAAACCTAGATGGCCTGTCTCTTCTAAGATCACTGAATCCACTGAATCTCTCTCCCCTCCCACAGCTGTCTTTCTCTGTCTTTCTCTCACTCTGTCTCTATCTGTCTATCTATCTATCTATCTATCTATCTATCTATCATCTATCTGTCATTCTGTCTATCTATCTCTATCCCTCTCTCTCAATCGCTCTTGTGTTCTGTTATGTAATAGATACGTAGATAACAGAGGCTGTCAATAAAATGGCCTATAGAAAAAAATTGTCTCTCTATTTCACAGAAAAACTAATTTTTTTAAATTTCTTGAAGAAATAGCTGTTGAGGATCCAAATGTGCATCTGCAAAGCTGAACTAAGGCCACTAATTCATCAGAGCAGCTTAGAGATTCACCAGTCAGTTCTAACAATTTATATTTTTATTCTTTTTCCTATGTTTAGTAATTGTTCTATAGGAGTTTAATACAGAAAAGGGACATGAATTTTTTTAAATTGAAGTATTGCAGAAGAAAAGTGTTTTTCACAATTATATAAATATCTTGTATTGGGTAGTTTTATGTGTATAAGTATCTTCAGATATTAGAAAGGATAATTTGATGATAACTTATTCTGAAGAGATTTTCATCAAACTACTTTGTAAGAAATGCAGAGCCATTTTTGATTGTTGAATCTGTAGACAGGTGCGTAAAATCCTTATTGTTGTAACAGCAGCCCTGCTAACCAGATTGGCTGTTATTCTTAAAAGATGAGGGAAGCACTTACAGCATCGTAAGCCTAATAAGGTGGGTGTTGTGAATCAATTTGTACTGTCCTTGACTTTCTGCTTATATTAGAATTCTAAAAGATCATTAGCCACCTCTGGGATATGTTTGATTAATGGGTTTGGTTAAACAGAAAAGGTGAGGTCAACCGTGAGCAGAAAGTTTAAAAAAATATATATTCCAGAAGAAACGTATGCTTCCCAAATTGCAAATGAGAAGTTCATTCCTTAGGCATGTTCTAATCAATGAAACCATGTGTTCTGCTAAGATGACCTCAAAGGAGACTTTTAGCCACCCTTCTTATTTGCCTTTCAGTTACAGGAACGTGACTTCTGAGGCTAGGGTTTAGCACACCTGCTGAAACTGTGTTAATCTAGGTAATGCAAAGTCCCCAAACACATGCTGTTAATAAGGCAGATAGTTTAAAAAAAAAAAAAAAAAAAAGGCTAGTCTAATATCTCACAGTGAGAAAAAATTCTTCTCTGTCATTAGAGAGGGTGAAACATACTCCTGCTCTTTTGACATTATATACCTCTTATTGTTTTACTCTTTTATTAAAAATGAATCTCTTCTGCTGTTTTCAGCAGTGCATTTTTTCTTATCTATTATAATAGCTCTCCTCTCAATGATTCCATGAAGACAGGCTGGGATAACACACCAAGGAGAAGATTTTGCCTTACTTGCCAAAATGAGACCATACTTTGTTTTTTCCTTAACCATTGGCCCTCTTACTCCCTGGAGTTATCACCCCACACAAATTAAGCTAATTTTATAAACTGAAAATGCTCTTTCTATTAAGTTCTCCTCAAAGTGAAAGCAATGAGCTTCATTCTATTTATTACACTGCTCTTCACAATTAGTTTTATGATGTATGGCAAGAATGTGTATACTATAAATCGAGTCTATAACACTTACATGTCTAATGATAGTTATGAATCCATTGAGTAGAACTGAAAATACAGTATATAACAACTCAGTTTAATTTATAATCTAAATTGCAAAGCTATTTAACCCCTTACATTCAAATTCATTTTTGCAGCCCTTTTAATTAGATACAATGATCTAAAATAATCCGGGTCCCCAAAGGTAAGACAATCAATTTAGTAAAATCAGACAATTTCTGATACTTTAATACAACCACACAATACCACCAGCTAACAGCTGACACTCTTGCCTTTATTTCTTTTCTTTAAGTAAATGAAGTATTAAAAAGTTGTAATAATGCAAAAAGAGTTAATACATCAGAAACAGCTTAAAAACATGAAATGCCTAAATTTCTGGCTGAATATGGGTCAAACTTTAAAAGTAAAAAGAGCTCTCTGCTACCATCCTCTGCCTGTAACTGATAACATATACTTCTGGCCCTTTATAAAGATCTGGAAACATGGCAAAGCCCCTTATCATAAGAGAGAGCACAATACATCTCATTTAAAAAGTTAACATTTCAAAAATGAGTTCTACTGTGCTCCATAGGCAGTTGAGAGAATGTTCTTTATTTAACCCCAATGCTCAATCCTCTATTGTAACCAAATAGCAGTTGTTTGGTTTTTTGTTTTTTATAACAACCCTTTTTTTTCTTAGTTGGTCCTAACTGACTTCCTCAGAACGTTGCTGAACATCTGCAGAGGGAGACATTTCTATAACATATGTATTTATGTTTGTCTAATTGGTACACATTTGTTTCATGGTACTTTGGTATGAGAAAAATAAATTTTTTAAAATCAAATTATATTCAACTCCACTCCCAAGAAGCAAAGTTGGCAGAAAATCCATACTCTTTTTTTTTTTTTTTTGGCAAAGATTTTTTTTTCCTATTGTTCTTGGGATTATATTAGATCTAGAGAATCACAGTGTAGAAAGAGTGGGAAAAGAAGGCTTGGTCATTTCTCATTTTTATTTGTCCTTGCCAGAACCTGAGTGTTCCATTTGCAGGTAAGCAGCTCTAAAATTGTAACATCCATGTGCTCCAAGCCAAACATGATCTCCAAGGAAGCTTCTGTGAACAACCCAGGCTGAGGGTCTTGGGGTCCAGTTCTCTTGAAAACCAGGCACCACATCCCTCAGTAGCCTGAATCTTCATGAGTTTCTTTTCATGAAGAAAAACACAGGTCTCCACCTTTCAAGGAACCCACACACCCTGCCATAAAATCAATTTTACCTCAAGAAGAGTTATTCCCCTTTCCAAGAGTCTAGAATTTTAGTGGAGGGAACTCTTACATTTATTCCCAGATAAAGAGTAATCTGGGTTTCCAGGTCTCAAAGCTCTTGGTTTTTTAGCAGAGGAGAAGGTAAAATGTTTCGCATTTTTTTTTTGTATGGTAATCCTACGGCCAAAAATTGACACATTTTCTGGATGGCTTCTCCTGCATAAGTAGATAGAAAGATAAGTAGTGTGTTTGTTTGTGTGTGTGTAATTATAAGGCATTTTGGGTGTAGGATATATATAGCTGTACATTCTGTCCTTGATGAAAAGACAGAAAAATATGGTGCATATCTTTAAAAATGAGAAGTTCTTTTGTAATAAGAGCATCTCAGGAATGAGAGAAACTAGCTATTGAGGATACTATCATGTGAGCCTTAAAGTCTGGCTGACTGCCTTATTATTTACCCTTAATTTCCTATAGGCCCTATCTTGGGACCCAGAATATGAAAGATACTCAAAAAAAAAAAAAAAAGAAAGAAAAGAAAATGCATGTTAACTTTATTTATTTATTTATTTATTTATTTATTTAGTTATTTATTTATTTATTTGAGACCGAGTCTCACTCTGTTGCCCGGGCTGGAGAGCAGTGGCGCCATCTCAGCTCACTGCCATCTCCACCTCCTGGGTTCACGCCATTCTCCTGCCTCAGCCTCCTGAGTATCTAGGACTACAGGCACCCGCCACCATGCCCAGCTAATTTTTTTTTTTTTGTAGTTTTAGTAGAGACGGGGTTCCACCATGTTAGCCAGGATGGTCTCAATCTCCTGACCTCATGATCCGCCCACCTCGGCCTCCCTAAGTACTGGGATTACAGGCGTGAGCCACCGTGCCCGGCCTTAACTTTGTTTAAATTAAACCTCCAAAGTGGGTGTAACCTTCAAAAGATAAACACAAAATACCAAATGGAGTGAGTGATTTCATCTTTACATAACCACCCCTTTGCTGCTATTAATGTGACAATGTACATTGCCTGAATCAGTTGCTCCAACATGCACCTCTAGGATAAATTATTAATTCCTCCATCTGGATCCCTGTCTTGCCTCTGTCCCTCCTTCTCCAAAAGATTCTCAAATATGGCATAAATGCACAAAGGAATGCAGTGGAAAATGCAAATTCTTTATTTTTATTTTGTACCAAATTTCAATGTATTCTCTCAGTGAGTTAGGCAGCCTTTTTTCTGCTTTCCCTGTCACACTGGTGTAGTTGGAGACAGTTACTAATATAAGGATATGGTGATTAGCCCTGGCAGCAAAAGGGATTGGTTTTGGGCAGCTTGTGCCCCTGGACTGGTCATATGGAGCTGAAAGCAATCTCCTTCATTGACGCTGAGTGCCCAGAAAATTGTATCATTTTCTGCCATAATATGATAGGTAAAGCACTGAGGATGCTGTTGGCAAAAGGCAATTCCACAGAAAACACTCCAAGAAATCAAGGCACAGAGTGCTTCCATAAAAACATCATTATACTCCTCTCACTAATGTTCTACTCCCTAGTAACACAGCCCAATGAATGCCCCAGACCCAACTCATCTGTTTTCTTTGGTAATAAATTTAGTAAAAACAGAAATTCTTCTGCACTTTATCTGTGGGACAATGAAAATCATGGGAAATGGACCTTCCCAAACACCTGGACATCACTTAACACAATTAGATATAAGAGTCTTAGAACTGTTATCACTTGCATCTATACATTCTATTGTTTTTTAAAAAAATTCTCTACCTGGAGATGATGTGTTTATTCTCTCTCATGATTTATTACTTAATAATAACAAAATCACTAATTTTTTTTTCTGTTTTTGAGAGGGATTCTCACTTTGTTGCAACGCTGGAGTGCAGTGGCGCAATCACAGTTCACTGCAATCTCTGCCTCCCAGGTTCAAGCAATTCTCTTGCCTTAGCCTCCCAAGTTGCTGCGATTACAGCTGCGCACCACCACACCTGGCTAATTTTTGTATTTTTAGTAGAGACGGGGTTTCACCATGTTGGCCAGGATGGTCTCAATCTCCTGACCTCATGATCTGCCTGCCTCGGCCTTGCAAAGTGCTGGGATTACAGGCATGAGCCACAGCACCCAGCCAATCACTAATTTTTTTTAGTGGCCCAGTGTCTCCCTCTCTCTTCTTGGCTTAAATAAGAGGCCAGGAAAAGCAAGCCTGGGAGAAGAGTCTTTTTTTTTTTTTTTTTTTTAAATATTAGAGATCAGAAAAGGATTTTGAGGTAGATATAAATTGGGGCCAAATTATAACAGCAGTTTTTTCCTTCAATAATCTGGTGGGAAGGAGAAGATTCCCACGCACCCTTCATCCTCTAGCCTTGATGCCAGTTTGACAGCCAATCACGTCTCTCCACTTCTGAATCATGTCTGAAAATATGCATGAGTGCACATGCAATACCATACTAGAAAACCTTTACTCTTCATCCTAGTCATTTATTTGCACAAATAAATGTCTTTTCATTCTGCCAATTCATTCACCCTTTCTCAAATAACAAAACGAGAAGTTTTTCCCCAACAGTATGGCTCTTGTGTTAATATTGATTCCCTCTCTCTTAGTCACTTTTTCAGAGCAACAAACTAATTTTACATTTTTGCAATATTCCTTCATAGCTTCAGCAAGAATCACTGATTTGGAACTTTGTCATATGCTTTCAAACTATGTAAGATTCAGGTCTAAGTCTAATGCAACAGTACAGTATCTCAAAAACTTAACCTAGTTATTGAGGCATGACCTTTTTGAGGTTGCTTTGTGTTTTTTCTGTCAGCTTTGTTTTTTAAGTGTCTGGTTATTTGATCCCTGAAGTGAAGTTCTGAGATTTAATGACTGTCAGATAACATAACAATATCCTGGAGTGTGTATATATACCTTGGATAAGAATAGCCACATGAGTTTCACCTTTCTTTTTATTCGTAAGTACTATGAAATGCGTATGTCAAAAGAAATCTTTTCTTCAAAGGCCTATGTCATTGAAGCTGCAAAGAAACCTTTCTCCTGTGTATAGGCAATTATTATTACTTTCCAAGAGGCATATCTGAGCTGTAGTTGCAAACATGTCACATGCCTCTTCAAAGCTACCTTTCCTTTCATTATGACATGCACTACTTTGGGCCTATTTTTTTCCCAACAGCACTGTCACAGTTTTCATGTTTTTAGTCTGCATTTACTAAAGAAAAGTTGCCAAGATGGTTTGAGCTTATGTAAACTTCGCTAAGAATAACTACATGATATAGTAATGTATGCACAACACAGAGGAGTTTAAAGAAAGGGAGAGGAAGAGAGAAATCTCCAATATAAAAAGGGTGTAGTCTGGTTTATTTTTTACCATGCAGAATTATTCATGAGCATGAATTGTGCTTGTTTCTGTTCAATATGTAGGGAAGAATTTATTTAAGCAGGTCAAACTTGGGGGTCCCTATAATACATTTTAAAAGGGTGAAGATTATAGTAAATGAATAACCATGTATAGCACTCATAGAAAAATTTTTAAATGTTTCTATTATTTCATTCTGTTTTGCTCCTGATTATAAATGTTATTGTTATAGTGCTTTATTTAGTAATCTAGAAATATCAATTATTCTAACACAAAGCACAAATACGCTCTTATATACAAACACCATCGTGCAAGCACTGAAGACAGAATTTTATCAATGACTTTATCCATCAAACACAATTTAATATTACTTTAAAGGTTGTTACAGAAACTATAAGCATTCCTAAACTTTCCTCCTAACTTTTCTTCATTTGTTGCATAATGGGACCAAATTAAAGACTTCGAATGTTGCAAAGAGGGTCTGTCCCATTTCTGCCTCTTTAATTGAGGATTCTTTACATGGAGAGTTCCCTGAGTTGTTAGCAAATTGAAGTTAGCTGCAAACATCCATGAATATTTCAAAGTTTTTTCCACAGTCCTTATTCCCTTTTTCTAAAGTCTTGATCTTCTACTTTGTGTTCCTGAACCAAACTCTGGTTCCATTTAGAGGTTTCATAATGCTTTCCCTCTGTTTAGCCTTATGGCTGATACTGAAGAGATGCATCTTCAGGTGGAAAACTCTCTTTTCATGACCTAGCATTAATAAGATGCCATCTGTCAGGGGAAGCTCTTGTGAACTGAGAAGCTCGGCTTTCTTTTTGTTGATTAAAGCTCGTAAGGAATAAAATATCATTATGAAGGCATAAATTAAGAAGACTTGGGATAGGATAAATGCAGAATTTCATTTTGGTTTATTTCTGAAAAATAAGTGATCCTTCCACCTCAGCCTCCTAAGTAGCTAGCATGCCCAGCTAATTTTTAAATTTTTATTTTGTAAACATGGGATCTTGCTATGTTGCCCAGGCTGGTCTCAAGCTCCTGGCCTCAAGCAGTAATCCCATCTCAGCCTCCTAAAGCACTGGGATTACAGGCATAAGCCAATGTGCCCACCCTATTTTACCACTATTTCTGGAGATAACAGTAGCCTCAATTTTCTGAGACTTTTAAAGATTCTGCAGGTTAGTTGTTGTCTTTCACAATTGCTAGCTGGGGAATTACTTTCCAGGGTCCCCTAATTCTGTTATCAATAATTAATCTACGTCCAACTTCCAATTTTTTGTCCTTACAACCTTGTCAGTTTATGGCTAAAATATTATTTTGTTTATTCCTCCAAAAAGAGATTTTTCTGGTTTATTTGCTTTTGTTTGTAATACAGTTTTAAAGTATTTTTCTTAGAAGAGGTGTGTGAAACATGATATACTTTCTGACATTCTGGATATTCTAAACTAATTTTCATTTGCTCTGACAACTTTAATCTGAGATTAATATAAGAATCCTAGGTTTTAGGTTTCTTTTTCCTCACAATAGCCTTGATATGCAATTCCACTGTTGCATAAAGAAGTTCAATACTCTGCCAATATTATATATTCTTTGTAGCTAATGTTTTTTTCTTCCTAGAAGATTTCTCTTTAATCTTAGAATTTAAGAATAATACCAAGATTTGCTTGGATGTGTGTCTTTTCTTACCAATCTAACGGTATTCATGGGACCAAGGTTTCTATGTTATCCAGGGTCCCACTCCTCCACGTACTGCCCAATGTCAAGCTCTTCCTCGAATTGCCATCCCTGGTCCTCACACTAGGGTCATGGTCCTCCCTACCTATCAAACTCAATGGAAAGTTTTTTGTTTTAAAGATAAAACCTCATATGAAATTGGAGCAAGTAAAAACAAGAAAATAAGGAAAAGAAAGATAGTTATGAAAAATAGTCCAGTTTTCCCAACATCCTGTTAATAGGAACTCAAGAAACAGAAAATAGAAGATAGTTATGAAAAATAGTCCAGTTTTCCCAACATCCTGTTAATAGGAACTCAAGAAACAGAAAATAGAGAGAAAAACAAATCATAAATAAAATAATTCAAGAGAATTTGTCACAATTAAAGTTTCCAACTCAAAAGATCCCATTTGATGCCCAACACAATGGATAAAAGTAGGCCCACTCCAAGACACATAATCTTAGCATTTTAGAAACAAGGAACAGAAAAAAATTATGTAAGATTTCGTAGAAGAAAAACAATGGTCACATTAAAAAGACAAAGAGGTATTTTCAGATTTCTCAACAGCATTAGAAGCTAGAAAATTATTTACGCTAAAGAAAAATTATCTCCCACTTAAAATCTATATCAATTATCTGTCCAATGGAAAGGTGAAGACATTTTCAGACCTCCAAGTTCTCAGCAATTTCACCTTCCACAAACACTTTTCCAGAAATCTACTAGATAATATGCTCCTCTGAAACTAGGAAGAAAAGAACAAAGGAATGCATGAGAGGCTGACAGGAATAGGAAAACTCACTGAGAAAACAGTCCAAAGAAATCCCCAGGATGAGCATGAAAAGATGTGCCCAGAGGACTGTTGTGTGCCAGGTACAGTAGAAACCTAGCCCAGGGTGATCCAGGTCTGAGGATCTAGAAGAGGTTTCTTTAATATTAATTTGATGATGAGGAGATGTGGATAATTGACAAAGCATTTAAGGTTGAACAGTAAAATATATCTAGAAAACTAAATGAACAAAAATTAAGTCCATACCAAAAAAAACTGTATTTTTTAAGAGAGAAAATGTAATAATCCTAGTTCACTAAGAGACTTAAGTTAGAGCATGATAATGATGTAAACACTAAGGGCTCCAACTAAACCTAGGCTGCAACATAATTAAAAAGGATACAATAAGACAACAATAAGAAGTGTGGGGGGCAGTAGAGGAGAGGCAAGAAGGATAAAGGCTAAATCCTTATCCTTTATTGTCAAAAATCAATGCACGAAACTGAAAAACTAAGAAGTAACAATACAAGCAAGTTATATTGAGCTATGAAGATAAATACCCGAAGAATCAACTAAAAAAGTTAAAAAGGATTGCTTCAGGGAAAAAGAAACGTGAATGCTCTGAACTGATGTATTTCTTAACAAATCTTATAGAACTATGTGGTCTTTAAACTACAGATGTCGATTATGTGACCATATGTATATAATTTTAAAAAATAAAAAATTAGAAGAAAGATGAAAGAAGGAAAGAAAGTAAAGTAGAATGGAGGAAGAAAAGAAGGAAAAGATGGATAATGAGATAAGATAAAATAGAAACTATCCAAAAGCCAGAAGGACCATGTTTTCATTAAATAGGAATTTTAATATTAAAGGCATCAATCAGAACACCGAATTACATAAGGTACCTACTAAAAAGAACCAAGTTAAAGTTGTGTTTTGTAGTCTAGCCAATCAATATCCTTCCATTCAGCTCCTTTATTTCTTTTCTATGGGAAAAACTCAACTAATTTTCCAGCTTTCTTGCAATAAATTTAATTCTTGGCTGACATGCTACCATGGCCAGAATGCAAGACACTATCTTCCAGTCTTGTCCATTCAGATAGCCTTTTTATCGTTCTAACATTGCGTGTGAACTAGGTTTAGGTCTGGAAGGCAATTTTTTCATTATTTCAGATTGGGCCTTGGTCCAGCTTAGGTCAGTTTTTCATTTTGTTAATTTTTGCTTTACCATTATTTCTCAAATTTTATTCATAAGATATTTTACACATCAATTATATTTTGCATACGTTTTACTTTAATCCATCCAGTATAAATTACTTCCATTTAGAATTAATCATGGAACCTATAGAGTTTAGGATAATGTTTCCAAAATTTCTAAATTAACAGAAGCCTGTACTTTACAACTATATGGATCATCCAATATAATTTAAAATGTGATATCCATCTTAAGAATTTGCATGTATCACTGTGTTGATCAGCACACTTTCTCTTACAAGAACATAAACTCTTTTAGCTTAAGCAAAAATTAATTTAAATTCTTTTTTCTTTGGACCCAAAATCGAGTTGTATGATCAAATGCAGAGCTTAACAGGAGTGCTTTTTTGTTGTTGTTTTTGTTTTTTGTTTGTTTTTGTTTGTTTTAAAGCTGCTTTATTTTTCTCTAGGATCTCATAATTTCTTATTTCCACCTCTCAGGTTATGATTGTGTGGTTTTTGGTTCTTGTTATTGGATAGCTCTTCCTCTGCTTTTCCAACCATCCACCTAGAAAAAAAAAAAATGCTGTCCTACAGTTTTTGAGCAACCAGCGTACAGGTAGTCTGAAGAGACTCATTACTTCTGAAAACCCCAATTTCAAGTTCCTAGAAGAGAGAATCTGAATCAGATTGAATCTGAAATCCATGGAGTCTAAACATTGACCTCTAAAGTTTATTACTGGGGTATGAAAAGGCATTTTTTACAGAGGGAAGACAAACATTGAGGAAACCAACAAGTATCTACTGCTCTGCAGTAAATAAATGCAATTAGATCATACAATGTATTTTAGTACTTTCTAACTCATTATTGACAATGTTGGTCTGTATTCATCACCTTGTTTTCCTTGGTAGTTTTTTTTTTATTTTTTGTTTTTTCTTACCAAGTCTTTTTTTTTTTTTTAATTTCAATTTTTATTTTATATTCAGTGAGTACATGTGCCAGTTTGTAACCTGGGTATATTGTCTGATGCTGAGGTTTTGGAGTACCATTGATCCTGTCACCCAGGTAGCGAGCATAGTATCCAGTAGTAAGTTTTTCAACCCTTTACGCCATCCTCTGTCCTCCAATATTTCTCATTATCTACTGTTCCCATCTTTATGTCCATAAATACCCAATGTTTAACTCCCACTTACAAGTGAGAAAATGCAGTATTTCCTGATTAATTTGCTTAGAATAATGGCCTTAAGCTGCATCCAGGTTGCTGCAGAGGACATGGTTTCATTATTTTTATGGCTGTATAGTATTCCACGCTGTGTATGTACCACATTTTATTTATCCAATCTGCCATTGATTCTACGTGTCTTTGCTATTGTGAATAGCATCACAATGAACAAAAGACTACATGTGTCTTTTCAGTAGAATGATTTATTTTCTTTTGGATATATACCCAGTAATAAGATTGCTGGGTTAAATGGTAGTTCTATTTTAAGTTATTTGAGAAATCTCCAAACTGCTTTCCACAGTGGCTAAGCTAACTTACATTCCCACCAAATGTATAAGCGTTCCCTTGTCTCCTCAGCCTCACCAACGTCTGTTGTGTATTGACTTTTTAATAATAGCTATTCTGACTGGTGTGAGATAGTATCTCATTGTGGCTTCGATTTACAATTGTCTTATGATTAATGATGTTGAGTGTTTTTTCATATGTTTGTTGGTTGCTTGTATGTCTTCTTTTGAGAAGTATCTGTTCATGTCTTTTGACTACCTTTTAATGAGATTTTTTTTCTTGTTAAATTATTTAAGTTCCTTATGGATTCTAGACATTAGACCTTTGTTGGATGCATAGTTTGCAAATATTTTCTCCCACTCTGTAGGTTGTCTGTTTACTCTGATAGTTTCTTTGGCTGTGCAGAAGCTCTTTAGTTTAATTAGATCTCACTTGTCAATTTTAGTTTTTGTTGGAATTGCTTTTGAGGACTTAATCATAAATTATTTGCCAAGGTTGACGTCCAGAATGGTGTTTCCCAGGTTTTTGTCTAGCATCCTCATAGTCTGTGGTCTTATATTAAAATCTTTAATCAATCTTGAGTTCAATTTTATGTATGATGAAATGTAGGGGTCAGTTTCATTCTACTTCATATGGCTAGCCAGCTATCCCAGCAACATATGTTGAATAGAAAGTCCTTTCCACATTGCTTATTTTTGTAGACTTAGTTGCAGATCAGATGGCTGCAGGTGTGGGGCTTCATTTCTGGGTTCTCTATCCTGTCTCATTGGTCTGTGTGTCTGTTTTTAACCATGCTGTTTTGGTTACTGTAGCCTTATAGTATACTTTGAAGTCTGATAACATGATGTCTCATGGCTTGTTCTTTCTGTTTAGGATTGCTTTGGCTCTTCAGCTCTTTTTTTGGTGCCACATGAATTTTAGAATAGTTTTTTTCTAATTCTGTGAAAAATTGCATTAGTAGTTTGATAGGAATGGTGTTGAATATGTAGGTTGCTTTGGGCATTATGACCATTTTAACAATACTGTTGAGTATGAAATGTTTTTCCATTTATTTGTGTCATCTCTGATTTCTTTCAGCAGTGTTTTGTAGTTCTCTTTGTAGACATCTTTCACCTCTTTGGTGAGGTGTATTCCTAGGTACTTTTTGTGTGACTATTGTAAATGGCATTGCATTCTTGATTTGGCCCTCAGCTTGAACATTATTGATGCATAGATATGGCACTAATTTTTATAAATTTATTTTGTATCTTGAAACTTTATTGAAATCATTTTTATCAGTTTCAGGAGCCTTTTGGCAGTATCATTAGAGCTTTCTAGATGTAGAATCATATTGTCAGTGAAGAGAGACAACTTGACTTCTTCTTTTCCTATTTAGATGCTTTATATTTCTTTCTCTTGCCTGATTGCTTTGGCTAGGACTTTCAATGCTATCTTGAATAGGAGTGGTGAGAGTGGACATACTTGTCTTGTTCCAGTTCTCAAGGGGAATGGTTCTAGCTTTTGTCCATTCAATATGATGTTGGCTGTGAGTTTGTCATAGATGACTCATTATTCTGAGGTACGTTTCTTCAATGCCTAGTTTGGTGAAGGTTTTTATCATGAAGGGATGTTGAATTTCATCAAAGGCTTTTTCTGCATCTATTCAGATGATCATATGGCTTTTGTTTTTAATTCTCTTTATGCAGTGATAACATTCATTGATTTGCATTTGTTGAACCAACCCAGCATCCCAGTAATCAAGCATTCTTGATCTTAGTGAATTAACTTTTTGATGTGCTGTGGATTCAACCTGCAAGTGTTTTGTTGAGGATTTTTGCATTTATGTTTATCGGGATGTTGGTCTGTGTTTTCATTTTTCATCGTATCTTTGCCAGGTTTTGGTATGAAAATGATGCTGGCTTCATAGAATGAGTTAGGGAGAAATGCCTCTTGCTTGTTTTTTTTTCCGAATAGTTTCAGTAGAATTGGTATCAGCTCTTCTTTGTGTGTCTGGTAGAATTCAGCTGTGAATCCATCTGGTCAGGAGCTTTTTGTGTTGGTAGGTTTTTTATTACCAATTTATTTATTCAATTTTGAAACTTGATATTGGTTTGCTTAGGGTTCCAGTTTCTTCCTGTTTCAATCTTGGGAGGTTGTGTGTTTCCCGGAGTTTATCCATTTTCCCTAGATTTTCTACTTCATGTGCATACAGGAGTTCTATAATAGTCTCTGAGAATTTTTTGTATTTCTGTAAGATTGGTTATAATGTCTTCTTTGTCATTCCTGATTGTGCTTATTTGGATATTCTTTTTTCTTTGTTAATCTAGCTAGCAGTATATTGATCTTGTTTATCCTTTCAAAAAAAAAAAACTACTTTTGGTTTTGTTGATTCTTTGTATGGATTTTGGGTTCTCAATTTCTCTCAGTTCTGCTCTGTGAGTTTTTAGTATTGTGCAATGCTCTATGAAATAAAGAAAAATATACTCACTACATGCTGCTACATTATAGGGACATAAAAAAACTTTCATGCACCCTTGTCACTCTATACATTTCTTCTATTGTTTGACTCTTCTGCTACCCTTGACCTCTTAATCACTTTCTTGTGATTACTTAGTTGGTTTATTATTATAATCAAATCAACATCAGTATTCTTTTATATGTACATTTTCCATTCACTTTTGTGCTAACATTTTGTCTATTAGTGTTTATAGCAACTGCTTCAAATCTTTTTTGAAATGAGAAAGCATACAAGCATACATCTGAATGTAAATAAATCAATCACAATCTCAAGTCCCACTGATGTTTCTTTTTTCAAAATATTTAAACTTGGGTTAAATTTTTTATCAAGTATTTAAACTCTGCTGCAGGTAGGCTGTGCACGATGGCTCATGCCTATAATCCCAGCACTTTGGGAGGCCGAGGTGGGTAGATCACTTGAGCTCAGGCTTTCAAGACCAGCCTATTCTCTTGGAAACATCATTACAAAAACTTCATTCCTTGCCCTGGCCATTTCTTTAACCAAACTTCAGCTTCTTTGTGCCCATAGGTGCTGGCAAGCAGAGATGGTATGTCTCTGAATATGCGTATTGTCAGTGTCTCTCTGTGAATGCCATTATTCAAAGGCTCACAATTGATATTGTTCTTTGTTGCAGATAGTGACTTCCAAAGTGAAGTTTTTGGAATGCTAGTGCTAGAAGGCTTTCTTAAAAACAAAGATTTCATAGCAAAGTAAACTTTTTTATATTTTCCTAAGAAGAAAATGTAAACTTTCTTGGTAATTTTTGATGAATATTAAAAGATTTTCAAGATCCTTCATTTAAAAAAAATACCTACTTTGTAATCCACTTTTCTGTCGTTACTGAACTGGAGTGCACATGATAATTTTCCCCTGACCTCGTATATGCCACAAAGATTCTCATTTACACTCTGGGAGTCACAGCCTTCTTGATTTACCAAATCCTTATCTAAACACACGAAGACATCCACTCTTCCAAAAAATCACTTTTACGTACAACAATGCTGTTAGTAAAGTTGTGTTTGTCTATCTGTGTCTTGTGTGTGCCTTTGTGTATGTCTCTGTGTGTGGTGTGTGTCTGTGTGTTTTGTTCTGTTCTAATTTGTGGTTCATCAAGAGAAACAAATTGTTCAGTACACGGAAGAAAATAACTCATTTACTTTTTTACAAGAGTCAAATTTGAAGGATTTTTGAAGGTTCCTAAAATAATAAATTTATTATTTATGGACAAGCATTTTATATCGTTAAAAAAGAACAGATTTTGTTAGTCTTATAATGCTTTAAAAATGCAGACTTTCTAATGTGAGTATCGGAATTGAATTTAGGTATGAGATTATGAAATTATTAATTATTAATACTCTTTTGGTGAAAAGGAATATTTAAATATATTTTGAGACTTCACCCTCTATGTGACAAGCAACTTTTATTACCTTTGCATTTAATTAAAATTTCTAATTACATTTTTGTCTATGATAAAAAGTACAAAATTTAAAATTCAACAGTTACCACTATTAAACTTGAAGCATTTTCACATTACAGTTTCTGCTACTTATACACCAACCATCAATGCTATTATGGATTATCACTTCAATTAAAAGATTGTTTATGATCCCCATAGGTATAGATAGAAATGAAGCCTGAGCAATGGGAATTCCAATGCTGATATAGAACATTCCATATTAAATAAAATCCTGTGCACCTGGGAAATCAAATTTTAGCTCAGGTTATATTTATTGTGACAACCTGGGACTTGTGTTTTATGGATTCAAGATGAGAAAATCATTAAAAATCTGCTTGTCACATTAAGAGATCATTTAAAATTATTCCCTCAGGGATTATTATTAGCAATATATTGTAAGAACTTTTCCGTCCTTGACCATCTTATCTTCATGTAACACATGATTTCTGTAGTTAACCACAGAATTTAGTGTTCAGGAAGATTATGATGTTGGGAAATCCTCCTGAGACAATTTTTTTCATCACTGAGATTTTCCCCCAAATAGGAAGTTGTTTTTCTTTTTTTAATCTGCAAATATCCTCACTTTTTCTCAAGCCAGTTTCCTTACTGTCAGTCTTCTGCAGGTTTCCAGCACATCTAAAAAGAGAAAACATAACCATTACATACCTAAAAAGACTCAATAAACCAAAGTAAAAAGTAAAACCTTGAGACCTGAGGTCAAAGAATCAAACCCAAGTAAGACTGGAGTTTTCCAGTGAAATACTTGGAAATCTAAAATTCAAAACCAAGGTCACAGTGTGGGAGGACATTAATATACATTTTATCTTTTCATAACAAGTCATCTCTAGGGAAATTTTCCTACTAGAAATCATAATTATCTCCATCAGTCGCTCCAGGGCAGTATCGGCAAGCTAATAATGCACCTGCGTCTCTGCCTATCACACTGCCACAGAAACTGGAGGGGAAAAATCTGCTGCTCAAGAGTTCTATCTCCGAGCCTGTGAAATAGCCATTATCTCCATGGCAATCTGTATTTAAGACAGCCATCCA
The DNA here is from genome assembly GCF_028885625.2 of Pongo pygmaeus. Classification (NCBI taxonomy): domain Eukaryota; kingdom Metazoa; phylum Chordata; class Mammalia; order Primates; family Hominidae; genus Pongo; species Pongo pygmaeus. The sequence continues at coordinate 185,911,676 of NC_072376.2, forward strand.
ATCCTCATCTTTTCTTTTTTACAGTTTACTTTTATGCTTTCATATAGCTTCATTCTGAAAAATATTTTCTTTAATTACTTTTCCTTTATTCCTCCAACTCAACATATATATATAATACATATATAAATAATGTATATACATTTCCACAAAGCTATCTTGTTTTTATATAATTATAGGGAACTTATCTTTCTGATTCCCTCTAATTATATAAAAACAAGATAGCTTTGTGGAAATGCATATATGTTATATACATATATATATACTGCATAGAAAATATAACTGATATTTGAGTAAGTATGTAAAAGAAAATTGGCCAACAGAAAACAAAATTCTTAAGAAAACTAACAAGTAGTGTTTACAATAATATATAGAGTTGCAATATACATAAACTGTATGAAAAATGTAATTGACAATTGCATAGAGTCATTATGTAAATGAAATATCAACCAATGAAAAACATAAAATTCTTTAGACATTTAACAAGTACTGATTGCAACAAAACACAGGGTTGTTTTTTTTTTAACGTTTTTGAATATGTAGTAATTTTTTTTTTTTTTTGGAAGTGGAGTCTCGCCCTGTCGCCCAGGCTGGAGCGCAGTGGCACGATCTCGGCTCACTGCAACCTCCTCCACCTCCCGGGTTCTAGCAGTTCTTCTTCAGCCTCCCGAGTAGCTGGGACTACAGGCGCACACCACCATGCCTGGCTGATTTTTTGTATTTTAGCAGAGACTGGGTTTCACCTTGTTGCCCAGGCTGATCTCAAACTCCTGAGCTCAGGGAGTCCACCTGCCTCAGCCTCCCAAAGTACTGGGATTACAGGTGTGAGCCACTGTACCTGGCCAGTAATTTTTTGATGTTTGAAGTTCGCGAAAAGACAAAATTTTCATTACAATAATATCAGTTGTTAATGTTTTTCCAACTATCAATATCATTGTTTAACTACTTTCTTTTCTTCACTCAATCTCATAGTTCTATTTAACCTGCTAAGAACAAACAGTATCTATTCAACCATTTCAATCATCAAGGTAAAATTTCGGGAAGATTATTCTTGTAAAACTCATGTGTGGACAATGATGTTTTTGTGAAGCAAAACTAGTGTGATTTGCTTCCAAGATTCCCTCCAGTGGGTTCTGTTTTTGTTATTTTGCCATACAAGTAATGAATGTGTCTGAATATAGAAGGGATAGGTAATTTCAGAAAGAAGTAAATCTTTTATAAAATACTGAAAAGTTTCAAAAATATCACACTGATAAAACCAAACATATCTGAAGCCATAATTCATAACGGAATTAACACTGTAAGTCTACATCAATGTTTTAAATATTTTCAGTACCTAGAAATATGTGGTGAATATGTGGTAGTGAATAAGTCTCATGAAACTTGATGGTTTTATAAATGGGAGTTCCCCTGCACAAGTTCTCTTGCCTGCTGCCATATAAGATGTGACTTTGTTCCTCATTTGCCCTCTGGCATGATTGTGAGGCCTCCCCAGCCATGTGGAACTGTGAATCAATTAAACCATTTTTCTTTATAAATTATGTAGTCTCAGGTATGTCTTTATTAGCAGCATGAGAACAGACTAATAGAGTAAATTGTTGCTGATAGAGTGGGGTGCTGCTGTAAAGACAGCCAAAATTGTGGAAGCCACTTTGGAACTGGGTAACAGGCAGAGGTTGGAACAGTTTGGAGGCTCAGAAGAGGACAGGAACATGTGGGAAAGTTTGGAACATCCTAGAGACTTTTTGAATGGCTTTGACCAAAATGCTGATAGTGATATGGACAAGAAATCCAGGTTGAGGCAGTCTAGGATGGAGTTGAGGAACTTGCTGGGTACTGGAGTAAAGGTCACTCTTGCTATGCAAAAAGACTGGTGACATTTTGCCCCTGCCCTAGCGTCTGTGGAACTTTGAACTTGAGAGAGATAATTTAGGGTATCTGGCATAACAAATTTCTAAGTGGCAAAATATTCAAGAGGAAGCAGAGAATAAAAGTCTGACTATGTAATAGAAAAAGAAAAATCCGTTTTCTGAGTAGAAATTCAAGCCAGCTGCAAAAATTTGCATAAGTAACAAGGAGCCAAATGTTAATCACCAAGACAATGGGGAAAATGTCTCCAGAGCATATTACAGACCTTTATGGCAGCCCCTTCCATCACATGCCTGGAGGCCTAGTAGGGAAAAATGGTTCCATGGGCTGAGCCCAGGGACCCCTGCTCCATGCAGCCTTGGGGCATGGTGCCCTGCATCCCAGCTTCTTCAGCTCCAGCCATGGCTAAAAGGGGCGAACATGCAGCTCAGGCCATTGCTTCAGAGAATGCAAGCCCCAGGCCTTGATGGCTTACACGTGGTGTTGGGCATGCTGGTACACAGAAGTCAAGAATTGAGGTTTGGGAACCTCTGCCTAGATTTCACAGGATGCATGGAAATGCCTGGATGTCCAGGCAGATGTTTGCTTCAAGGTCAGGGGCCTCATGGAGAGCTTCTGCTAGGGCAGTGTGGAAGGGAAATGTGGGGTTGAAGCCCCCACACAGAGTCCCCACTGAAGAACTGCCTACTAGAACTCTGAAAAGAGGGCCACCATCCTCCAGACCCCAGAATGATAGATCCACCGATAGCTTGGACAGTGCACCCGGAAAAGCCACAGACACTCAACACCAGCAGCTGAGACGGGGGCTATACCCTACAAAGCCACAGGGCAGAGCTACAGAAGACCATGGGAACCCACCTCTTACATCAGTATGACCTGGATGTAAGACATGGAGTCAAAGACAATCATTTTGGAGCTTTAAGATTTGACTGCCCCGCTGGATTTTGGAGTTGCATGGGGCTGGTAGCCCCTTCATTTTGGCCAATTTCTCCCACTTGGAATGGGTGTATTTATCCCACTGCCTATACCCCCATTGTATCTAGGAAGTAACTAACTTCCTTTTGACTTTACAGGCTTATAGGTGGGAGGGACTTGCCTTGTCTCAGATAAGACTTTAAACTGTGGACCTTTGAGTTAATGCTGAAATAAGTTAAGACTTTGGGGATCTATTGGGAAAGGCATGATTGGTTTTCAAATGTGAGGACATGAGATCTGGGAGGGGCCAGGGGTGGAATGATATGTGGTTTGGCTATGTCCTCACCCAAATCTCACCTTGAATTGTAATTATCCCATGTGTCAAGGATGGGGCTAGGTGGAGACGATTGAATCATGCGGGCAGTTTTGCCCATACTGTTCTCATGGTAGTGAGTTTCATGAGATCCGATGGTTTTATAAATGGGAGTTCCCCTGCACAAGCTCTCTTGCCTGCTGCCATATAAGGTGTGACTTTGCTCATCATTCGCCTTCTGGCATGATTGTGAGGCTTCTGCAGACATGTGGAACTGGGAGTCAATTAAACCTCTTTCCTTTATAAATTACCCAGTCTCTGGGAACAGGCTAATACATAGTCCTAAACTTCATAACTTATCTAATGTAGCTCTCCCCAGTATGACTAACCACCACACTCCATATTCACCTCCATCTGTTTCCAATATGTCCCATCCTTCTCAAAAAGAAGTGTCTATTCTCTGTATTTAGGACATCATTTATGAGGTATAAATTGTTCATGTTATACTTCTCATCTGGAGTGTTTTCTCTCCAGTCCATAGGAGTGTTCAAGGCCTAAAAGCAGAGGTGACAAACAGTCTGCCTGCAAGTGAAACACGGCTCAAAGACATGTTTTTTATGGTCCACACAGTAGCCAATAACTTAAAAATTGAAAATTTTTATATAAAAATCCAGATTTTCATCTTCACCTGAACACCTAGAACATGTGGTTGCATTGTCCCTCGTGGCAATAGTTGGCTGGAGCTAAGCAGCTCTGGAACCTTCTTGGTGGGGCAGTGTATGCACGCCTTGGTCTAGCCCAGTTTTCGTTTCTTCTTATTTCTTTGCCTGGGTCCCTATAGGCACTTCAACTTTTGATCTCTGACATGAAAGAATGAAATTATATAGCAAAGAGTGGAAAATCTTTGAACACTTATTCACAAGGGAAAGTTTCAACATTATTATAACAGTACCTAATCTAAATAAAGTCAACCACAAATTTATTTATGTTTAATAAACTTTATTACTACAACTTAATCAACATTTATTGAATCCTGTTTTGTACCAAGAATTAGATGAGGAAATGTGGACAAAGAGAAGAGTAAAGTATATTTCTGCCTTCCCATAATTAATCATGTGGTCAATATAACAGAAATCATTTTAAAAAAGGTATTTTAATACAATGCAATAACAGAGATATATACAAAAGGCACTAAAAGAAAATCTCTGAGCATCAGCTGTATATATTCAAGGAGCCAACTTATCCATAGATGTTATTAATGAATAGATGACAGATTTGATCGCTTACATCAATTTAGTTTTTACAAGAGGAATATAAACACCTGTGTCATAATTGAGGACTGCAAACTACTCAGTCATAATTGTAATTTTGCATGACTTGTAAAATGTCTGCTTCAGTAATCATGAAGCACTAAGAAATCAGTATCACACTTTAGAATATAACTAAACTTTTTATTCCTAACCTATTATTTACCTGCCTATCTTAAAGAAATATCTTGGATGTTTGAGTTAAGTATCTACTTGATAAATATTATATAAATCAGTTGCTACAGGCATCAGTGTTTTGGATATTTTTCAAATATAGTGCAACTGTTTATTTCAAATTTAATTCAAATAAGATGTATTTTGAACTGTCTCAGGTTAAATTTCTGGAACTTGAAGGTAACTTGAAGGAATTTAAAGGTAGGAATTATTACAATGCAAACTCATATCAATCTAAAGACAATTCTGAGCTTTAGTTTTGGGTTTTTTATCAAGGCAAGATCAATCTCCCCCTGAATTTGACCCATTAATCTGTCTTTCCCCCTTAACCACACCCTTTCAAATTTTGAATATTTGAAAAGAGCTATCATACCTTCCTCACAAATATACTTATTCAATAATTTCCTATTTAGATTATTCACATGGCTCGATTATTTTTCTGTGACCTTTCTTCTCAAATGTTCCCCTATTTTTAAACATTCCTTGTAAAACATAGCACTTAGAAACAAATGAAGTATTCCAGATTGTGGATGATCAGATCCAAGTTTGGCAGAATTATTTTTCTTGATGTAGACAATATTATTTTTGAGCAAGCTTTATATCCAATAACATTTTTGGTAGCATATCATACTTCAGATGCACATTGAACTTAAAGTATTCATTTGTTTCTTCTTAGTGCCATATTTGGCTTCATCCACTAAACCATATGATAATTATTTGGTATATATGATAAACCTATAGTTCTAATGACAACATTTCTATAAAAGCTATGGATTTCAGATTCCTTGAAATAAATTTTCAGTCCACCTTTCAAGCACTGTCTTCCTTGAGTATAACACTCACTCAGTACAGGATACTTTTCATGGTATAGAGTCCCTAAGGACCAAGGAGTCCTGGAATCATATGTAATCTCATCACCCAATCATTTGCTCTACCATACAACTTTATGATATTGTTTTGACCAAAAGTCAGATTCACTATTATAGAAATTACCCTATTGTTGGAAGTGACTAAGATAATGGTCATTAGTCTGATGCCAGAGAGGAAAATCCAAATAATGACATGTCATTGTTTATCTTATTGATAACTGCATACCACTTTATACTGTAAATAACTGAAAATAAACATTTCTTAAAGCTTGTAGTAGACTGAATACTGGTGTCCCAAAGATGTCCATGTCCTAATTCCTGGACCTTCAAATGTTTCCTTACATGGCAAAAGGGACTTTACAGGTGTGATTTAGTTAAGGATCTTCAGATGAGAGGATTCCTCTACATTACTTGGGCAGGCCCAGGGTACTCACAAGAGTCCTTATAAGCACAGGAAGGAGGGTCAGGGCAGAGAAGGCCATGTGACAATGGAAGCAGAGGTCAGAGTGAGATGGGGCCACAAGACAAGAAATACAGGCAGCCTCTAGAGCTGGAAAAAGCAAGAAAATAGATTCTTACCCACAGCCTTCAAAAGGAGTGCAGCCCTGCTTGCCCATTTTGGATTTCTGACCTCCAGAATAAATGTGTGTTGCTTTAAGTCACTAAGTGTGGTAATTTGTAAGAGCAGCAATAGGAAACTAATATGCTTCTTGATCAAAGGCTCCTGGTAAAAAATGCACTTACCTAATTAGACTTTGCTGGGGGTGGAATAAAACACAACTTCTATTTATCCTGACAGATATTAAAGAACATAAGGCTTTTTTCTTCTTCCTAATAGTGGCTTTAATAGTTTGATTTTTTTTCAACTCTGCTACACTTTACATATATTATATGGGAAGAAATTGGTACAATGAGTCTAATTTTCTACAGATTTGTCAAGGGTATTTGAACAGTAAAACATATTTCCAAACAATCATTAGTTTCTAACACCAAAAACTGGGTAAACAGCCAAACTAAAATGGTATTAAAAAGACTCATCATTCTGTATATTAATTGCTAACTCATTAATCAATTACTAATTCAGAAATACATAGATTATTAGGTATTGCTAAGTGATAGCTTGTGGACTTAAAGGTAAATTTGGGTAAGGATAAAAAATTAAAACTTGGTTTAGAATAATAAAATGATACCAAATCAGAATCAGAATCACACAATTCCAATGTTTAGAAACTGTAAAATTTATACTAAAATTTATTTAAGGCATTATCTATCAAGCTAACACAGTTCTAAATGATCGTACAATGCTTTAGACAGGAATAGAAAATCAATAAGCAGGAGGTTTCAACCATTCCTGTCATGGAACATTTTAAGATTTATGAAATAAAATTGATTTGTGAAATCAGACAGAATTGCTGTATTTACCTTTCATTAACATGAATGTAACTGTGCCACTAGTCAAAAATATTAATCACGTTGATTATCCTTAAGCAATTTCAAGTTTATTATTGAAAGCGTAAGTATTCATTTTCCCAAGTATTCAATAAGACTGCCTGTCAAATTACAAACAACACAATAAATTCTACAAAGTGTGGTGAAACAATAAAATCATTTAACATAATTGAATATTCCCATGAATTGTATAAACATTAATCTCAATGATAAATCAAAAAGTAAATAACTTATTGGGTAGAGTTCTTAAGTTCTACATCTAGCTCTGTCACTAACAACACTTCTTAAATCCACTGAAAATAATCTACTTGTAATCTTGACTCTGTTTTTGTTAATCACCACAAGGACTCTCAAGTCACCTTAGTTTCCCGTGCTTTAATCTCCTATTGGACCCCTACGCATACTTGATTTTTGTCCTCTTTTATTACCCATCCCTGATTCCTAAACCTTTTCTATTGTGTCCTTCAGGAACCATCATCAGAAGAATGCCTTATATCCTAAAATTAGTCTATGAATATTCTCTTCACTTTCTTTCTTTAATATAACTGGCTTTCCTTCATTTTCCAAGCAGTGGCTCATGTCTCCCATAGTCATTGTTGCAATAACTTCACTATTCGCAGAAGTGACCGAAAACCAGACACACATGCACACAAATCACATCACAAAAAGTAAACTCAGTGTATCCTTGACATGACTTTGTAAGATCTCAAAAATGCCTATGGCCTCTCTCCATTGCTATCCAACAAGGGGACAAGTATTGCAGACAAGAAGCTAGATTGGCAGAGAGTGATCTTAACTGGTTGTGGTCAAAATAATTTACTTCTGTAAATATGGGAAAAGCACATATCCCTGTGAACATATTGCTAAAGCCCCTCCCAGGAAATAAGCTCCTGTAAGGAAGTGGGGTGGGTCAGGGGAGCTAGAATTCAAGCCTCATTAGTTCCATGAAGACCCCACGATTGCACGCATCCCACTCTCTGACCACCACCTCCTGCGTTTTCTCTCCCCTCTCTCTGGTACCTCAATGACACATTTTAGTTTTTAGCCTCTCATTTTAAAACAATTTCGGACTCATAAAAAGTTGCAGAAATAGTAAAAACAGTTCCCATGTCTTCTTCACTCAGCTTCCTTAAATGTTAACATCCTACAAAGCCTGTATAATTGTCGAAGTATAGTTATGAAAGCTAGGAAATTAAGATTGATGCAACACCATTGACAACCATAAACCTTATTCAAATTTCATGAGTTGTCTCACTAATATTTTTTACTATGGAATTTAATCTAGGATCCCATAATTAATTTAATTGTCATCTTGCCTCTAATTTGGGACAGTTCTTCATTCTTTCTTTGACTTTTATGAACTTAACACTTTTGAAGAGTACTGACCATTTATTTTGTCAAATGTCCTTCAATTGGGTTTGTCAGTATTTCGTCATGATTAAAATCAAGTTGTGCATTTTTCAAAATAATACCACAGAAGTGGCGCACCCTTCTCAATGCATCGTATTAGGTGCTACATGATGTTGGTTTGTCCCATTATTGCTGGTATTAACTTTGATCATTTGGTCAAGGTGTTACATGCAGATTTCTCCACTGCAAAGTTAGTTTTCTCTGTGTAACTAATATGTATCTGGTAGGGAGGGAGACTATAAATATTCCATATCTCATCATATTTTGTCAACTAAGTTTAGCATTCATCAATGATTCTTGCCTGTAACAATTATTACTGTAACGTTTGCCAACTGGTGATCCAAAACTCTCAACCCTACTGGGACCTCCATTCCGTTGATCTTTCCAATGTTACTCTATCCTCAGCATTTTTGTTTCCTCACTTCCCTCTATGTGTAGCTTAAATTCAATTCTCCATCATTATAATTACCCTCTATCCTCAACTCATTTTCTCTTCACTTGTTTCACTGTATTTCTTGTTAAAACCACAGCTCTTCACCTACTGTTTGCCTAGAACTATGGACTTGATTAAAAAACACATAAGCAATTATGTGTTTTTTAACACATAATTTTACACATAATAAATAAGCAAATTAACTGGTTTCTTTTAAAATAATATTCATTACCCCTAGAAAATCCCTAATATTGTCAGGTAATTATACTATGTCTTTCTAGTTCATTATTACTTTACAACTCTTCACACCTTCTTCTGTCTCCTCCAGCTCCCAATACCTCCTTATCCATTTCCCCTCTCGGCTGATGATCTTGCTTCATATATTCTGAGAAAAATATGAATCAACCTAATCAGACTTTGAACCAACTCCCACCGTAATATCTACTTGCTGGCATCTGCACTCACACTGGCTCCCACTGTTACCATAGGTGAAATTTCTATGTTTTAATACCACGTATAAAAGCTTATCCTTTCTCATCTACTCAAGCACATTGCTCCAGCAGTTTCTCTCACTTTTGCATCATCAAAGTTTTCTCTATATTAGATCATGCCAACAGCTTACATTTTATTATTCCTGTCTTTTTTTAAAAAAATCTTTCATTCCACTTTTTCCACGTTACCACCCCATTACTTTGCTCCTCTTTACAGCAAAACTCTTCAAAAATTGTTTTCAATGGTTACTGTCCCCAATTCTTCTCCTTCTATTCACTCAAATCTACTTCGTTCAGATATTTGCCTCTATTGTTCACTGAAACTGATCTTATAAAAGTCATCAAAAACCATTACATTACAAACGCACAGTTAATTCTGAGTACTGTGCTTCACCTAGTAGTGGCACTCATCACAGCTGAACATTCCCTCCCATGTGTCACAGTGTGTTCACTTACTACCAAAGGAAATATTCTGTATGTTTCTTCTGTTTGACCGGATGTTCTGCCTCCATACCTTTTACTCATTCAAGCCTTTGTATGTTGAAGTGTCCCAGGTTTTACTCGTTTTGATGATCTCATTTAATCTCATGTCTTTAAATGCCATTTATATGGTATATTAGTCTGCTTGGGCTGCCATAACAAAATACCATAGACTAGATGTCTTTAAAAAGAGAAATTTATTTCTCAAAGTTCTTAAGGCTGGAAGTCCCAGATCAAGGGGTCACCACAGCTGGTTTCTCCTGAAGTCACTCTCCATGGCTTGCAGAGGTCAGCTTCTCGCTGTGACTTCAAATGGTCTTTTCTCCATGTGTGTGCACCCTTGATGTCACTCTATGTGTCCAAATTTCCTCTTCTTCAAAGAACAAATCAGATTGGTTTAAGGTCCACCCTAAAGACCTCATTTTAATCTAAACACCTTTTTAAAGGCCCTGTCTCCAAAGGTAGTCATATTCTGAGGAACTGTGAGTTTCTCCACTTCAATATATGAATTTGGGGAAGACACAATTCAGGCAATAATATATGGCAATTCCAAACTTTATACTGCCAACTCAGACCTTCCTCCCCAAATTCAGATTCATATATATGATAGTTTTAACATCTCTCCTGAATTTTATCCTGGAAATCCACTCTCCCCACAGCCATCTCTGTCTTGGGTCTCAGTAACTGCATTTTACCATCCTTTCATGATCCTGGTCAAAAAACCTTAGAATCCTCCTTGACCCTCTCTTCTCTAACTGGTCACATACAATCCACTAGAAAGTCATGTCACCCTACCTGCAAAATATATTTAAAATCTAATCCTTTATCATTCTCTTCACTGCAATCACAATAAACTAAGTCAACATCATCTTTTACCTGGATTTCTGCAATAGTTTCTTAGGTCTTCCTCTTGCTTCTTTGTAGTCCATTCTCAAAACAGAAGTCATAAGTGATCCTTTTAAAACATAAGTCAGACTATATTACTCTTCTGTTCAAAACCCTTCAATGGCTTGATGTTTCACTTGGAGTAAAATGAAAAGTCCTTACAAGGAATTACAAGGCCCTGCCAGTTCTGGGCCCAACTCCATATCCCCATAACGCTTTGACCTACTCCTATGCTTCTCATATTAGCTTACTACGCTTCAGCCAAACTGACCTCCTCCTATCCTGAAACCCACCAGTCATGCTCCTGCTTTAGAGCCTTTGTTCTGGCTACTACTCCGTGGTTCTTCCAGACACTCCGTCATTCTTCCAGACAAACTGCTAACTGCATGGCTCGCTCCTTCACCTTCTTCAAGACTTGGTTTAAATCTGAATCTTACCAATACACCTTCACGGACAATTGGCTACTGCTCCTAAACCCTGCCCACCCTATCCCACCACCCTCAACCTGGACGTTTTCTTTATTCATGATATTACTTATCATTTACATAGCATATTATCAAATTTACTTATTCATTATATTTATATTGTTTTATTATCTGTCTTCCAAAATAGGAATTTAAGTGCTCTAGTGCAGGAATCTTTATTCATTTTCTTCCCTGATATATCCAAATTCCTAAGGAAGTGTCCAGGACTTTATAGGTGCTCTGTAAAGAGCAAGAAAACAAATAACCTGATTGAAAAAATGGGCGGAGGACCTGAATAAACATTTTGCAAAAGAAGATATACAAAGGGCCAACAGGTATATGAAAGAGTGCTCAACATCACTAATCATCAGGGAAATGAAAATTAAAACTACAATGAAATATCATCCTACATCTATTAGAATGGTTATTACCAAAAAGACAAAAAATAAGTGTTGGCAAGTATGTGAAGAACAGGGGACCTTGAATACTGTTTGTGGGAATGTAAATTAGTACAAACATTATGGAAAACAGTACGAAGTTTCCCCAAAAAATTAAAAAAAAAGAACTATCATGTGATCCAGCAGTTGCAACACTGGGTATATATTCGAAGGAAATGAAATTCATGTGTCAAAGAGATATCTGCAGCATTCATTGCAGCATTATTCACAATAACCAAGGTATGGAATCAACCTAAGTGTCTTTCAAAAAATAAATGGATAAATAAAATGGTGATTATATATATACACAATTGAGTATGATTCAGCCTTAAAAAAGAAAGAAATCCTGTCATTTGCAACAACATAGATAAGCCTGGAGGACATTACGTTATGTGAAATAAGCCAGGTGCAGAGAGACAAATACTACATGATCTCACTTATATGTGGAATCTTAAAAAGTCAAATTTATAGAAGTAAAAAATAGAATGGTACTTACCAGGGGTGGTGGGAGGCAGGGAGAGATGTGATCATTGAATACAAAATTTCAGTTAGGAGGAATAAGTTCAAGAAATTTACTTTAAAACATAGTCACTAAAGTTAATAACAATGTTTTATATATTTGAAAATGGCCGAGAGTAGCTTTTAAGTGTTCTCACCACAAAAAAATGACCTACATGTGAGGTAATGCATAGGTTAATTAGCTAGATTTACCCATTTCACTATGTATAAACATTTCAAAACATCATTATATACACCATAAATATATTCCATTTTTATTTGTGAATTAAATTTTAAAAAATTTGAATGTATGAGTGAATGGATGAATGACAAGCCTCATGCATGTCACTTATTGAGCCTCAGACCCCTTATTTTCATAATTACAAAGGTTAAATTATATAATTTCTGTTGTCTATTCTAACCACCAGCATTTGATTTTATGATACTGTAGATCTTACTTAAAAAAAAAATAGATATATAGAAACTCACCTTTACCCAACAAATAAATTTGGTTATTTTAAATGTTTTTTAAAGATTCTTTTGTAAAAAACAAAATTACTGCTAATGCATTATACATTCATTGGGAGTCTTTGACACAGAAATGGGGAAGAATAGTCATCTCAGCTGAAGTAGATGAGGTCTCTGACAATTATATGTCAAAGGCAAATGAAGATAAAATACCTTCAAAATGATCACATAAATCAATAAGCAAATGACTTTGATTACAACTATGATTTAATTAATTATAAGGCCACATCTGTTGCGTTAATCAAGCTAAAATCAGTAACAGAATTTAAATTGAATGTGGTACCTCAGGAGACCTTATTGTTTTAAAAGTAAACTTTTTATTAAGGAATAAATACAGACATAAAAGTGTACAAATCATGCATTCCTTGTTTGGTGAATTATTACAAAGTGAATGTATTCATGTAACTATTATTCATATCAAGAATCAGAATACTGCTAGAATATTACCAGCACACCAGATGTCTCCCTAAAGTCCCCAACTAGCCACTGACTCCCCAACTTCCAACAATTCCCACTATCCTGATATCTAACTTCATAGATTAGTTTTGTCTGGGTTTCAATGTTCTATAAATATAATCGCACACTGAGTAATCCTAGTGTCTGGCAATTTTTGTTAACCATTTTTTGTAATATTTATTTACATCATTATGCACAGTTGTAATTCATTCATTCTTCTTAATCTATAATCCTCCAGTGTATTGATATACCACAGTTGATTTTTTATACTGCTGATGGATATTTTGGGTTGTTTCTAGTTTATAACTACAATAGTAGTGCTGCTTTTTGTATATGTTATTTGGTGAACATTTCTCTTGAGTATATATTTTCAAGTATCACTACTGGTCATGAGGTATGCTTATGTTCAATCTTAGTAAATATTACCAAATGGTTTCCCAAACTGGTTTTTCCAATTATACTCCTACCTTCAATATGTGACAGTTTCAGTTGTTTCTTGCCTTCTTCAAAATTTAGTATTTTCTATCTTCCTTATTTTAGTTATTTTGGTGTATGTGTAATGGTATCATATTGGTTTGATTTCTATGCGTTTGTGTGGTTTTGAAATTTCACATGTACAATAAAATGCACACATCTTTATTGAGCTTGATAAATTTATATGTATATGTGTATGTACATACGCACATATACAGCATATGTGTGTATGTGTATATATGTATATGTGTGTGTATGAATGTATGAGTGCACACATATACATATACATATACATATACATATACATATACATATACATATACACACATACACACACACACATACACACACACACGAACCTATGGTAACCACCATCTAGAACAAGATATAGAACATACTCAGCACCCCAGAAAGATCTCCCTTCCACTTTCAACATCCTCTAAGAGGTTACTATTTTGACTTTTCCCGTTGTAAATTAATTTTCTTTATTCTTGACTTTCAAATAAATAGAATCATACTCTCTTGTGTCTTTGAGTATGCACAGACACACAGACTCTCCAATACATGGAGAGTCATCCATGTATTGCATGTAGCAGTCAGTTTTATTGCTTTGTAATATTAAATATATAAATATACCACAATGTACTTGTCCATTCCATTGATAAATGTTTGGGTTAAGTAAAGCTGTAATGAATATTTTGTACTTGATATTTGTTGTAACTATTTCTTCCAGATATACGTGTCTGTATATGGAGAGAAATAAACAAAAAGGGGGTGGGTGATATTGCTAGGTCCTATGGTAGGCATTTGTTTAGGCTTACAAGATAATGTTAGTTTCCAAAGGTCTTTGTCAATTTATACTACCAGCAGCAATGTATGAGAGTTCTAGTCTCTACAAGGTCATCAGCATCACAACTGCCATTGTGGTGGGTGGATGGTAGCATCACATTCTTATTTGCATTTCATAATGACTAACGATATTGAACAACTTTTCGTATGCATACTAAATGTTTAAGTACTCTGGTGTAATGTGTCTGTTCAACCCTTTTGACCATTTTTAATTGGATTTTCTGTTTTTATCTCATTGATTTGTAGAGTACTCTATAAGTTCTAGACAGAAGTCCAGTCCTTTGTTGGATTTGTCTATTACAAATATTTTCTCCCAGTCTTTGACTTTTCATTATTATAATAGTGTCTTTTGATAAATAGAAGATATTAAATTTAATAAAGGTGAATTCATTCATCTTTTATTTCTTTATTAATTCTCTTGAATTTCTGTTTTTAAGAAAAAAAATCACCAAAAGATCATGAAGATATTGTCTTATAATTTCATCAAGAAGTTTTATTTTTTCTGCCTTTGACACTTAGGTCTATGACCCATAAATAATTTTTGTATATGGTTTAAAGTAGAAATCAAGTTTCATTCCTTTCCATAAATTTATCTAATTGATCCAGGAACATGTATTGAGAAGATTATCCATGCCCCACCAAGTTGCAGTGGCACTTGTTTTAGAAAATGAGTATGTATGTGTGGGAATACTTTTGGACCCCAATCAATTCCAGTGGTATCCATTGGAAAGATTTTTCTTTGTTCCCTATGGGAGCAAAGAAACATTTTTCTATCTCATCACTAGGTTTGTGATTAAGCCCTCTATAACAAAATTCAGATTAATAGAAAAAAGCATACAAATTTAATATGTGTTTTACATGACATGGAATTCTTAATAAGAAAATGAAGCCCCCTCCAGAATAGGTAAATGTATATTTTTTATGCTTAGGTTTGATGAAGAGATGGCTAGTCATGAAGATGTATGATTAAACTAAGGGTGTGATCTAATGCTAATAATCTCACCAGGGTGGGGGCAGAGAGAGTTAATAAACAGGACTTATCAAGGCCTGTTTGTTTAGATTATTCCCTAAGTCTCTGAGTCTTCAGAGATAAGGATATTCCTTTCTCAGGATATAGGGAGAACACCTCTTCCATGAGGGTCTTATGACCCGTTTCAAGGGAAAAATCAACAGGAAAATGAGATGGCTTTTCTACTTCTGCTGTTTGCTTACATGCCAAGGTATCATATTTGGGAGTGGCATGTCCATCACTCCAATACCATGCTGTCTTAATTACCATAGCTGTATAGAAAGTATTTATATTTTGCACTATATGCTATCCAACTTTGTTCTTCTTCTAAAAGATTGTCAGGTCCATTCTAGGCATTTTGTATTACCATATAAGTTTTAGAATCAGCTCTTGAATTCCTCCCTCCCAGAAAAGATTGGGGTTTTGACTGTCATTGTATTAAATCTATAGATAGCTTTGGGGATTAATCAGCATTTTAACAATATCAAGTTTTCCAGTCTATGAACAGGGTATATTTCTCTATTTATGCCTTCTTTACTTTTTCTTAGCAAAGTTTTATAGTTATGAATGTAGACAACTTCACAACTATTGTAGATTTATTTCTAGGCATTAATATTCTAAAAATATTGTGAATGTTGTTTTTATTTTCTATTTGTTCATTGCTAATATATGGAATTACAATTAATTTTTATACATAACCCTTATATCCAGCCCTTGTTTTTTACAATGGTTAGTACTACATAGTCTGTATATTTACTTTTATATAATACAGTATTTGATACTATAGTTGATTTTACTACATTTACACTAATCCCTTGTAATAACGCCATTTTTGTTTTACAAATTTTCTTTATAAAGACTTTCAAATATCAGAACAACTATTCTTTTAGAATAGAAAGAAATTCTTAAAATCATTCTTCAAGGAAAGCTGTGAAATACTATGCTGATAGCTTCAATCAATCATATTGTTTAACAACATGATGTTAATATTTAGGAGCTCAAATTACCGTTTTTAGACTCCTGAAAAAGAATTTTTTCTAGTCAGTACAAATCTTGACATTAGAAAATTACAAGGAAGAATTATTCTTCATCAGCATTTACTCAAATTAATTCAAGTTAATTTGTCCCTTTGGAAGTAACGATGACAATGAAAATCAAGACTTGGAGTGATTTCTTAATAACATAATTATATATAAAGATGAAATAAGAGCTATAAACCCACCCTGTAGAGGTTTCCTAGGTAGGGAAAAATTAGGTCCTGACTTTTGTTATTCACAACATAAGATGTCCTTAGGGAAAACTCTAGGCCTTCAAGGTCAGTTAATTATTGTCAGTTAAGCCCATCCTCATTCCCTTTCACCCAGATAGAAAATGCCAGGTAGACTTTAGGAGAATAGGTTTGGTGAGGAGCTTCACACAGTAAAGCAAACTTTAGAAATTATATCTGGCTTTTCAATATGTTCCCCAAAAGGTAATATGGAGGACACAGCTCAGGCCTCGACTCATCAGTCTTCATGTATTATATCACCCAGAATAAAAGTACAAAGCAAAGATCACTAGAATTTCTAATACTCTTCTTCAATGTATTGCTGAAAGGTTGGGGTAGGTAAGAGCAGGGTAAGAGTGAAGGTACATAAACCTTTCTCTACCCCAGAGTAAAAGTGGTGGTTTCTTCTATTCCAGGACCCAGGCTGAGGCACGCTCTTCTAATACTATGTTAAAAATTTAGCATTCCTCATATTTTACAGATTAATTTTTCAAGAACCGCTGTCTGATCTGCCCATAGTTTCATAGTTCTGCTATTTAACTTTGCATGGATTTCCTGAGAAGTAATAATGCTGAACACCTCTCCTCCCACCACAGCTCTGCATTACATAAAAAAGTTATCCCAAATTGACTGAGGAAAAATCCTCAATCATTTCTCCCTAATTCTTATTTTTATAATTAATTTTTTTCCTGATTGCCAAAGGAGGCAGGTCAATCTCCCAGTGCACCCTACAATGGTAATGCAGTGATTAAGGGTAACAGTGGAAACAGCCACAATACTATCATTAAATTTGTTAACTGTTTCTTGTATGTCAGACACTTGTCAAGGAAGCCACCCACTATTCAGTAACTGAAACAAACTAACAAGGCTGAGTTTGTTGCTAGCTATGCGAGGGAGACATGTGCTTGTAAAACAATCTCTCTGAGAGTAGCAGAGAACTCATTTTACTGGGTTTATGGAGGTGTGGGCTCCAGCATGGGTAGATTTTTAGAATTGGGTGGGACTAGGGATTGGTTGACCTTTAGCTGTGTCAGATTGGCTTACTGGATTACTGGAGCCAGATTGGCTATCTGTTGGCTTCCATGAGCTGGGCTACTGAAGTGAGATTGGTGCTCATTGACTGACGTTTGGAAGCCAAAGACTTAACTCATTGGCCAGGCTTCAGAAATACGGCTCCTAAACCTTCTAAAGTAAGTTGTCATTCGTCATTGAGAAGGGTTTAAAGCTGTTTCTGGTGATTGCTTGTTAGGATGTCCAAAACACAGTCTTTTTCTGGGGACACAAGAATCTTTTACTCTGATGATACTCAATGTTAATATTAGTTAGTAGTCAGTTTATACATGTTACACAATTTACTTTTCAGAAAATCCTTTATGAATATGAATTATTAGAATTTCCATTTTATTCATAAGAAAACTAAGGCTTATCTTGCCCAAAGTCACATGACTCATAAATGGAAGAAACACGATTCAAAACAATTTTAACTCCAAAAAAATCAGGACATACCCAAAGACTGAGTCTACATTCATTCAATGAACAGTATAATACATGCTGAGTCATCATGAGGACAGGTGTAGCTGGAAGCATTGAGAATACTAACTTACACAAAACACACAAAATCTGTCTTCCTCCAACTAACACCTTTGCTATCTTTTGCTGATATTTGCATTCTAGGCCTTTTCTCCTGCCAGCTTCAAGATGTCACCTGGAAAATAATTCTCCCCGGATTCGATCATTTTTGTATAAGTCCTTTGCCCAATACTTCACCAAAATCTTAACTTTTTTCCTATGAATGGGGCTGTCCCTTACTCTTTACCTTACCTCTGAAAAATCAGATTTGCATTTGACAACTACACTTAGTTCAGATGGCTGAAGGAGATTAAAATCATACCTTCAAGTTCTAATTTAATAGTTAACAATTTTATTAGAGTAATTTAGTGCCCATTTTTGAGGCATCCAAACTAAGTTTATTTTTACCCCATACTTCAACGTAAGGTGAAATTTTTCTCAAAAAACAAAGCAGAAGTGGTTGCCTTATATTCAAATCCATACAACTTTTTTTTATATATTATGAGTCACATTCTCAGTTTATTTTGAGCAAACAAGAAAAATACATTAGCCTGAAGCAACCTCAGCCACTGGTAGTTTAGGATGCTCAGATGTCACCCAAAGAAATTTGTTTAAAAAACAGGGAGGGGGCAGACAAACTTTGCATAGATTGTAGTCATTATTGCTGAGTGTGCAGCTTCTCAGCTCCAAGTATTGAACATTACTGTAAATAAAGTCTTTAAGGACAACTTTCCAAGTGTTACAGTAACCGATTATGGTGAGGAAATAACAAATAGACGCAAAATGAATTTTTAAAAGAAACTGCCTGTATTTCTATTAATGGCTTAATTATCCCATGATGATGTGCCTTCTTCTGTGTTAGAATAATCACAAAGTGGCTTTTTTTAGTGATAACAAATAACTGAATTAAATGTGTGTGTAAAGAATTTTTATAAAATTATCTCCTGAATATCTCAGAAGCACAGCAATTATTCTAAAGTATTATTTCATATGATAAATGGTTTGTACATGTATGTATAATAAGTTAATTAAGTACTAAGTGTAGATGTGTGATTATTTCACATTTATTGCTAAAAATATTTACTTTCAAGTTAATAAAATGAAACATTTATTTTACAAAACAGAAGACTGTCTTATTATCAAGGTGACCTTGTACATATTATGTACGTTATTTTTCTTATAAATTGAGGAAGTTTTGTTAAATTGCTTTACCAGGCACAACTCTCATTTAGTACAAAGCACTCAAACGTGTTTTGTGTTTATTTGACTTCAGATGTAGCCAAGGAGGTCACAGCATTTCTAGAAAATTTGTGCTTTATTAAGTGTCCTAGGTACAGAGGGATTCAGCAGAAGAAAGCTTATGGTAGAAATATCCCCAAAATTCCCATGATTATATCTCAAAGTTGCCTGCAAACAAACAATTTTCATGGTATAAAAAGAGGCCCAATCCTCTTGGTCTTCATCCCGGGATCCTCTGGGGATGTCCAGCTGGTGATGAGATTGAGGATCGCAGTGTCAGGAGTGGGTACCCCTCTAACCTGCCCTTGCACCGCAAGCCAGAGTCCAGGAAGGTGCTGTGTTTTTAAAAAGAACATCAGGACCATATTATTCAGCAGTATCTTGAGTTTTGTATAAGAAGAAATAGCAACCAAAGTAAATTCATATATAAATAAATAGATAAAAGTCACAATGTCACTATTTAAAATAAAAAAGCATAACAGAAGAGAAGAGATATCTAAGGGCCTAGGAAATATAATCTTCTTCAGAAAATATTTTCTTAATGAGTCAGGAAAAAAATAGAGAATTGCTACTTAGCATTAATGAGATCAAAGGCCATTACATCTATTAACAGTAATAGGTCAGAATAAACAGAGAATTCAAAGAACCAAAAGTTAATCGAATCAATAACAAATAATGATAAGCCTTAAAAACCTGTCCCAATACTGCCAGAGTGCTACAGAAAATAAATATGAATACATATCTGTAATGTGGAAGAAATGGAAAGAGATGTCGGTTAATGTCACAGATGACAATGGACTTTGGGAACAGAATGTAAAGAATTGACTTTGAATAACAGTATTTCCAAAAAAGAAATAACACGAAATAATGAGAACTGATAATCAAAATGTAAAATAAAATAAAAGGGCCTAAGCAAATAAGTTTTGATAATGTCTAAACAATTGCATATATGAGGCTGAAAAGTTTTCCTAAAGACTACAGCATGTAAGAAAGCATGATACCATAATTCTTAGTGTGAACTGTAATATGAGTAATTCAGTATTTTTTCAAGAAGTGGGAAAGAGAGGGTTTCAAATTACTGTATCATATTTGCTATAGTCAAATTTACTGTATTCACATTTAATATAAAAATTGATGAAAGACTTTTACTTGATTAGAACTTAGTCAATTTTTAGGCAAATGTTGTATACCACACTCTCTTATTAGTCCATGTTTATTGTCCATCCACTGGATTCCAGGCATGCTTTAGGTGTAGGGACTTCTGGCCCAAACAAAAACAGCAGGACCTGAAGCCATGGAGTTTACAGTGAGGAAAGACAACAAGCCAACTGTTGCACTTTGACTTAATTATACTTGTAATGAGTTCTATAAAAGGTAAATGATATTGCAACAGGAATTACTCAGGTCACACTGGTGATTAGTGCTGTGAATGCAATTTTATTGCAGTCAAACAACTTCAAGTTTCACAATATTACATAGGAACTAGAATTAAACTCCCTGAAGGCAGGGATTTTTGTCTGATTTTTTCACTTTCAGTCCCCAGTGCAGACAACATTTCCTGGCATATAGTAGGCACTCAAAAAATAATTGTTCCTCAACTAGTAAATGCATAAAAGGAATTCTTCTCACTGACTAATTGGTTAGCTAAACTCCTACAAGTAGCCTCTGTGAACAAGGAGAAAAATACTACCTTATTTCATTATATATAACAAACCATACGTTGTAAGTTGTCATTGATTATGACACATTACTATTTTATATACAAAAGATAAATCAACTTTGGAGAATCTGATAGGACATACCCTCCTCCCCAGACAAGGCTGAAAATTGTAGTGTAAAATGAACGATAATTAAAGCTACAACACAGAAAGTAAAATTAAATTTGCATGTCTCAATCTTGTCACTGAATAGAGGCAGGGAAAACAAATGGCCTTTGAATTTCTGAGAATTTGAACCATAAGGAGTGCTCACATAGATCTGCAACTCCGAATTCATACCACCATTATGTTCCCAAAGACCAGAGACATAAAGGGGTCCCAGGTTGGCTAATGGAAGAAATAAATGGCAAATCCTATCTGGAAGAACTCAGCTTCAGTCGAGATTCAGAGAAACTGTAATACAGAGCTGCTAATATGAGTCTTAGAATCCATAAAATGCAGTGTTTAGAACACTCCCATATTTCACTGGACAACTGGAAAAGTCATCTAGATTGTGTTTAAGGAGCTAAGAATGGGGATTAGTTTTCTCTTTGTCAGCAAAGTCCATCTGTAGCCACTGACATGCATTTTACAACAGTCAGTTGCAATCTCCAAATTCAGGAGTGTCAAGGTTATTCATAGTTCCAATTTTTTTTTCAAAAAAAACAGGGTGATTTAAAAGTAAAATAGAGAAACCTAAGCTGAATTTCCAGCTTAAAGAAGAAATCTCTTAGGATGGGATATTTTACTGAGATTTGGAGTATATGTTGCATTAGTCAAAGCCAAAAGAACAGAACTGTTTCCAAGGAGGGTAAGATCATGTGTCAGTGTCCTGAGGTGGGAAAAGCATGGCCAGACTGAGTTGTTGAAAGAGAGACATTGTGCCTTTAGAATAAAAGGCAACTGAAATAGCACTGCAGAAGAGTTTGTGGACACAGGCATGCCCTAGATGAGGCAAGAATTCTTTACATTTGTTTAAGAACAGACTGTATCCCCAGGGCATGAATTTTAATGAGAGGAACGAAAAAAGAGGATTTCCATTATTTTCAACATGTCCTCTCATCTTTCCTTATAATCTAGGTAAATATTGTCTCCTACTTTCTGAAATGGGTATTGAACTACATTTTAACTCACCTTTTTTTCCTTTAACCCCAGAATTTCACTCCACAATTAGCCAATACTTCTCAATTTGTTTCAATAGATAGGATTCCTTCCTTTTTCCAATATTAGAAGGTTTTCTGTTTCCTAATTTTAAGTTTTTTCCTTGATTCAGCTTCCATTTCTTTTAACACCCATAAATTCTTTCCGTTTTAGTTGCTACGATTTTCAAATATTTGGTGTGTACTTTTACTTCCAAGTTGTATCCTGATTCAATATCATCTCAGTTTCTGCCAGCTTTCATCTGACTTTAAAACTCTTCTGAAACTACCTGCTCATCAAAGATCAAAATGTGTTTTCCACCAAATCCAGTGGCTTTCTCTCATCTCTCATCTCCTACTTGCTTTAACCTTGTATGTTGTTGACCATCTCCTGCAACTTTCTTCAACTAATTTTGTCCTTCGTTGGCTAAACTATTGCACTTTGTTATCTTTCTATTTCTCTTCTTCCTTTTTTTTTTTTTTAAAGACAGAATTTCGCTCTTTTTGCCCAAGCTGGGGTGCAATGGCACGATGTCAGCTGACTGCAACCTCCACCTCCCGGATTCAAGTGATTCTCCTGCCTCAGCCTCCCCAGTAGCTGGGATTATAGGCGCATGCCACCATACCTGGCTAATTTTTTGTATTTTTAGTAGAAATGGGGTTTCACCATGTTAGCCAGGCTGGTCTCAAACTCCTGACCTCAGGTGATCTGCCCGCCTCAGCCTCCCAAAGTGCTGGGATTACAGGCATGAGCCACTGTGTCCGGCCTTATTCTTTTTACATGAACTTACTTCTTTTTCCTCTCTTTTCCTGGTCTTAGTTCAACATTCTGCTTCTCTATATCCTAAGAAAGAGGAAAAAAAAAATACCTTGCTATCTTCCCCCCACAGACATACTTTACTAAAAGATGTTGTGCTCTTCTCTTATTCTCTTTCATCATTTAGGACTTCATTTCAGAGATCCTGAATAAAACATATAGACAATTTCATGATCTGGAATAGAATCTGCATTTGTGACTGACAAGAGAGGTTGTAAAAATTATAATTTCTGACTCCTTGTTTTCTCACTAGACCATGTGCTTTTTGAGGATCAACACTGTGCATTATTCATAATTGTATCTACAAAACTTGGCACCTTGTTTTCCACTACAGAGTAGACAGCATATATTTTAATGTGCATAACTGTCCTGGTATTATCTTAAATCTGTTGGACGTGTGTTTTGTGATAGCATAAATTTGTTTATGTGTTAACAAAACACACACATACTCTTTTCTCTCTCTCTCTCTCTTTCTCAAACATAATGAGAGAGGGAGAGAGAGAAAGAATGGTTCTCATCATCATTAAGCCATTTTCTTTGGAAATATTTTCAGAATTAACCAAGGAAAATTAACCTTCAGATTAGTGGACTTCACTCCATTCAAATAGTAAAAGTGAAAATATGATTCAAATTTTTAAAAGCGGAAGCTCAGATTGCTTAATGTCTCCTTTATTCTGGTTTACATAGTAGCTCCGTGGCTGTACACTGTAGGTACAATTATGATTAATTTCCAAGCATAAGCACTTGTTCTCAACCGAACCATTATTTTCTTGCAGAAAACAAAGAAAAACTTCCTGGAGTTCTATTTCTTGTGTCAAAATCAACCTTAACTTTAGTTCACTAATCCTTTCCAAGGGCCCCAGCTGATCTATTTAATTTTTCTTTTAAATGCTATCTTACTAGAGTATTTTTTTCATACTTAGGTCAAAAATCATTGTAATAAAAAATGTTCTACGAATATTGAATTACATGATAAATTTCCCTTGGTGAATCTCTAGTGTCATCCATTTTGAACGTCAGAAATTCCTCGGGCAATCTGGAAATAAAATATTCTGGTCTGCAGGCTGAACTTCCCATAAATGCAAGCTGTCACTGCTGTCTCACTCTGCTGATCAGCCAACCATGTCAAGCAGTGCTGTCATTTGCTTAAGAGAAACAAGCAAACCCTTCAATCATGTTGTTTCTGAAGGAAAGTAGAAAATAAAAACCACAACATTTTCTTTTTCCTTCTTTGGCCTAGGATGGTGAAGCAAAATTAGCTTAGAATTATAGTAATAATAACAACGTTTGCTATTTTACTGTTGCAAACCATTTAATCCTCATGACGTTCTAGTAGATATCATAACTTTACCTATTTTACAGATGGAGAAAATGGGACATTGAGAGGTTACACAACTGGCCCAAGTAAAACAGCTAGTAAGGGGCAGAGCTTGAATTCAAGCAGTCTAAATTTCAGAGCACAGGTTCATAATGCTATGAGGATCAATACAATTCTATAATGGGTGTATTTTAGGTCATAGATTTTTATAATATTTAATTCCATTTAAAATTAGAAATTTGAAGAAAATGTCTTTATTTCTTTTAATACTACCAGAAATAAATTATTTCCCATTAGCTTCAAAATCCTTTGCTCATTTTAACCATCCTGATAGGTTTCAGGTTTGTGATGGTTGTTGTTGTTGCGTGTGTGCCTTTAAGACAATCATTTTTAATGCTATATGTCCAACTTATACTTACTAATTTTTATCATTTGCACTCACAGCCATCAAATCTAAAGGCTTTTCCTCCTTAAAGCTAGTCTCATTAGAATATAAGAGTGAGCACTTATTTAGGTCCTACTATTTACCAGACACTGTTATAAGCCCTGTACCTGATCCTTAAGCCCCACGTCCATCGTTTAATTAAGCATTTTTATTATCTTCATTTTATAGATGAGGCTTAGAATCGGTAAGTAACTTGTCCAAATATACGCAGCTCATAAAGGGCAGAGTTGACACTACAAAACCTAGGTGTCCTCTGCCCTGAAAGCACGTCTTATTTCCTCCCTATAAAAAGACATGACCTCAAGAGTAGTATCCCAAATATATATGTCAAATTTTCTACATTATAATTTTAGAGTTATATTTCCTTGGAAAGAAATTTGATTCCCATAACATATTTTGGCAATTCTGTTCTTGAAAATATTTTATTTTACAAAAAATAAGTGAAATGTATCATAATCCACATTTTTCTAGCATAGTGTAGAGAATTTGGTTTCAAATTTTATTAGTGAAATAATCACAAGTACCTCCTTCCGTTAAAGAAGAGAAAAAGAAGGATGAAGCAGAAAACGAAAGAATGAGTGTAACCATTGCTGATTTTACTGTGGATTTGATAAACATTAGTCAAAAACACATGTGATAAGCCACATATTATTAAAAATGCACCATATAATTAATGCTATTGCATTGTCATTTTGTTACCTAGCATCAACTGGCTCACTGCCCAAGGTACACAGAGGCCAATACCATGGCACCAGCTTTCAAGAAAAGAAAAGCATTATTGAAAGTCACGTGGCAAGGAGACAGGAGCAAATGCTCAAATCTGTCTCCCTGAGCCAGGGTTGGGTCTGGATGATGCCGAAGCTCAATCTGATTGGATCCTGGACACTGCCATGCAGTGTCTGCTTCTTAATTCAGCTCCTGCTCCTAAGTCTGGGCACTCAGGTTCCCCTTGTGGTAGCACACTTAGGTTCATCTGGGCATGCTCAGATTATGTGACCTTCAACCTTGGAATCCATGTCAACTGATAAACAACTCACAGTTTTGTTATATAAAAGTTGAACCAGATTGGTCTGATGTGGCTACTACATGGAAACTGAGTAAACGATATGAACATAATGGTGCTGGTGAGACAAATGAGCTCTTTAGAAAACAGACAAGATTCATGAACACCACTTTTCTAGATACAGCCTTCCAATCTCCTAAGCATCATTCTTTACCCATGTATGCAATGACAGGGTGTTCTGTTTCTCAAAGGAACACACATATTTTACTACTTTATTAAGCTGCTTAGTTCAGATGGGCCACTAAAGTGACCAATTAACTATTAATTTTCTTATATAAGAGATGGCTGAAGGTCAATCCTGGGGGCCTAAGCACTCCTTAAAGTTTCCCTTTAATTCTAACAAATAACTTGTCTGTAAGGCACACAGATATTTCGTCTTTTGAAAACTAGAGCAGATGGGCTTTGCACAGTCTACTGGGGAAAGAAAAATGTGCTTGCTTAACATGAATTGCTTGTAGGAGCAGATATATCTATAATGCAATATTATTGGGTTAAATGAGAAGGACATTATTTTTTTTCTTTCTGCTCTGTTATGAGCACAGGGTACAGAATTTGGTTTAAAGTCTCATTATTTGGCAAAATTGCAATAACCTCCTTTCATTAGCAAGAGAAAAAGGAAAAGGAGGAGGAGAAAGAGGAGGCAAGATTGTAACCATTGTTGATTTCACTGTGGACTTGTTAACCATTAGTCAAAAATACATGCTGACAGGCCACTGAGCTCTGCTAGTACTAATAATAGTCTTTCTCTTTTCTCTTCTTCAAGCTTCATGATACTTTCTTGAAATATGCACACAAAACTTACTGTCCGGATACCTAGCACCTCTGAGCCTGAGCTGTCTATGATTAGAGTCAGTAATTATGCTGTGAGATAATCCATCATGGTGGGTTTTGTTTGTGGCTCGCGATAATTAATGATGATTCCACAGAACAGCAGTTACACAACACAGAAGAAATTCATCTTCTAAAGGTCAGCGAAGAGTTGAAGCATGAAGTAAAATAAGCCCTTAGCTGCTAGCTATTTTTTACCAATCAATCTTTGTGAGTTTATTTGTTTTTTTCTTTTGAAAGGCATAGTGAAAATGTTCATACCTTAATAAGGCATTGTCTGAAAACTAATTTTTTTGTTTCCTTAGAATTAGAATTAGAATAGAATTTTTTTAAAGTTCCTTAGGAAAAGAACTGATTTTGCTTAGAAAATACACCATCAGGCCATTTGGTATATGAAGGGGAAGGGTGTGAACTCACACTAGCACCCAACTCTCACCCCACTCAAAGACATGATCATAACCCTACAAAAGTAGTCAGTAAAATTTGCGGGTGTGGACTAAGGTGTGAAAGGAGAGAGTGTGAGGGAAAAGTGCCTGATTAATTTCTATGGCAAGTGGGGTTAAGGGGAGATATGGCTATGTATAAACCCACTCTCTCACCAGTCAACGGTCGGCACACTCAGAAATATCTTTGTGGAGCCGGGTGCAGTGGCTCATGCCCGTAATCCCAGCACTTTGGGAGGCCGAGACGGCTGGATCACGAAGTCAGGAGCTCGAGACCATCCTGGCTAACATGGTGAAACCCCGTCTCTACTAAAAATACCAAAAAATTAGCCGGGCGTGGTGGCGGGCACCTGTAGTCCCAGCTACTCGGGAGGCTGAGGCAGGAGAATGGCTTGAACCCCAGAGGTGGAGCTTGCAGTGAGCCGAGATGGCACCACTGCACTCCAGCCTGGGCGACAGAGAGAGACTCCATCTCAAAAAAAAAAAAAAGAAAAAGAAAAAAAAAGAAATATCTGTGGGTACAAGGAAACAGGGCCGCATTTCAAATTTGGGCACAAAAAGGGGTAACGGGGACAGGGATGTCAAAGCCAGGAATGAAATGTCTTCCCAAGAATCCCCAATGATATTAGGAAGCACATCGAATTAGCCACCACTGCTTGTGGGTGTTTGAATCAAAATGCATTGAAGTCTAAAAAAATGAGGTGGCCCCAGCTACACCTTGAGGTTATTTTGTTTTATGTATAAATGATTTAAAGTTCTGAAAATCATGTTGGTAATGACAGACACACTGATGGTGACAGTCATCTCAGCTATAAAAAGCATCAGAGTAAACATGGTTTCTAGCCCTGGTTGCGTTAACTAGACAGGTTGGTGACAAGTCATTTCAATTCTCTCTACTTCAGTTTCTTCACCTTAAAAAAAATCATGCTTAAAACTTGGTGACACCATGAAATTTAATATTTAATGTAAGAATGCATGAAAAAGCATAAACTGCTTATTGAGTGCTACTTTGTGCCAGATCTTATTGTAAGCAGCATACATGTATTCGATCATTTAATCCTATCTCATCCATACAAGCATCCTATGAGGTAGATACTATAATTTGTTTAATTTATAAATGAATGAATGAGTACTAAGGCATAAATTTCACAGAGAGTGAAGGGTCAAGCTTTTGGGGCAGTATGATGCCTTCTTTTATTCAATAATCATAATAGCTTTAATTTTTTTCTCTTTTAAAATTTTTATGTATCCTCAGTTGAACATATTTATAGGGAACATGTGATATTTTGATAGTCATACAGTGTGTAATGATCAGATCAAGGTAATTGGGATATCCACCACCTCAAACATTTATCTTTTCTTTGTGTTTGGAACATTCCAAATATTTTCTTCTAGTTATTTTGAAGTATACAGTAAATTATTGTTAACTGTAGTCGTCCTATGGTGCTACTGAACACTAGATCTTATTCCTTCTATCTAATTATATTTTTGTCCCTTTTTTAAGCAGCCCCTCTTTATTCCCCCATCCCCTCACCCCTTCCCAGCCTCTGGTAACCACCATTTATTCTCTACCTCCGTGAGAGTGAAGGATCAAGCTTTTGGGGCACTGTGATGTCTTTTTGATGTGCCTAATTGGGTAGGCCACAGTCTGCAGTTATTCAATCCAGCACTAATCTAAGATGTTGCTGTGAAGGTTTTCTATAGATGGGATTCAATTCTATAAGTGTTGACTTTAAGTAAGGTAATTATCCTAGATAACCTGGCGAGCCTGCTTCAACCAGTTGAAAGGCCTTAGTAGCAGAGCTGAGGCTTCCCTGGAGAAAAAATTCTGCCTGAGGACAGCAGCTTCAACTCTTCCCCAGGAGTTCCAGCTTGCCCTTCCTGAAGACCAACCCCCACAATTGTATAATCCAGTTTCTTACAACATGTCTCTTACTATGTATCTTCTACTGGCTCTGCTTCTCTGATCTGTACCCTGACTGATACAGACAGGAGCCCTATGTACTTCACCACTGGGCTATTCTGCCTTCCGTCACTTCAGCTTCAACCTTTCCTTCCTCCCCTTCAACGTATTTTAAAATGTTCAGAAATACGTTGCTTTTTAGAAAAGAGGAAAACAACCATGATTAATTGGCTCAGCCAAGATCACAAAGTTAGTGTAAATCTAAACAAAGCCAGGCTGTCATTTTGAAAAATTATAAAAACAACTATGATGGCCAGTATTCTACAGCACTGGCACAACTCTCTCACCCTTGGCATCATAGGAAGACCCACTAGAGCGTACTCCAGATTTAATGCTGGACAATAGCCTCAATTAGATCACAGAACTGAAGCCTAAGAAGATACAGGCATCTGTTTCATTTCCCTCAAGGGGCAAAAGGCATCAACTTTACTGCCCATACACGATCATTAGCATTTCCCTTCACAGCTGTCACCTGAGGATCGTATCTCAAGGAAGTGGAATGTCGAGCTGGAGGGAATACTCTGTCCTCACTGAGGAAGTTCAGATTGCCCTTGCCTTTATTTTCAAATGCTTTGCTCCAGCTGGCTGGCCTTTTTAGTACTGGCTAACAGTGAGTGAGTTAAAGCAGCTGCTTGTCATTCATGTATTAACAACTAAGCATCTGTGTCTTTCAAAGTCATGTGAAGGAAACAGACAGGACTCAAAGTTCCTAGTCCATTAATGGTCCCACTTATCCATAAGCACACACTTTGCTCAAGTATATCGTCAGAACTCCTAATTATAATGCTATAAATTATAGCAGAGAATAAAAGGCAGCTATAGAGGAAGGAAGAAATATGAATATTACTAAAATGAGAAGGTAATTAAGTTACCCTCTTCCCTCTGAGCCAGCTCTGGTTGTTTAAAATAAGTCCTAATAACAGTGCTAAATGAATTCAAAGCACAAATGAATATTAAACTGACCTACTGCAGAGGTTTTATAACTGACCTATTAAGGTCGTTTTCATTACCAGGGAGATTTGAGTCATTCTAAAGAATGTGAAAGGTGAATGTGATGGTTAATTTTATGTCAACTGGATTGGGCCACAGTGCCCAGGTATTTGGTCAAACATTATCCTAGATGTTTCTGTGACGGTGTTTTTTTAGATGAAATTAGCATTTAAATTACTGGACTTTGACTAAAGCAGATTACCCTCCATAATGTGGATGGGCCTCATACAATCAGTTGAAGGCCTCAATAAAACAAAACTGACCTCTACTGCCTCACCTCTCCACCCCCTACCCCACAAGAAGAAGGAATTCTGCCATCAGAGAGCCTTTGGACTCAAACTGCAACTAACACCTGGGTCTCCAGCCTGCTGGTCAACTCCATCAGATTTTGGACTCACGAAGCCTTTATCATTGCATGAGCCAATTCATTAAAATAAAGCTGTCTTATATATATGCACATACATATGGTTTGTTCTGTTTCTCTGGAGAACACTGGCTAATACAGTCAGTAAACTGACTACACTGCAACTAACAAGATGAACTTCAGGAATGTAGAAGATAAGAACACAGTTACATTAATGGAATAGTTACTGCTTAATTTTAATTATAATATTCTTTGCTAGCATTGTGAGACTTTAGTACCCAAACCCAAAAGAAGCAATTGTGATAGTATATGCTAATATATATTCAACAAATAATGGAGTGCTTATGGCCAAAAATGTCCCTTCCAAAGAGCACATGCCAATTTCAGGGCCACTAAATGCCAAGCTCCAGTAATGTTCCAGGACTTTGGACACATATCCAGAAATAGGCAACTAGTCCTAGAAATCCAGGAAATCAACAACTCATGAGTCTAGCTAATATTTATTGAACACCCTTATCACAGGGAGGCAACAATGGTGAATGGGTGAATGACAGCAAAACGGTCCCTGATGTCATGGAGCTCAGAATCTGAGGGAAAAGTGGATCATGCAAATGTATAAATGGAGATGGGTGCTAATAAGAAGGATGCCTGTACTTAAGAGAAACCTGTAGACAGGCTCCACAGAGCATGGTCTACAAGCCAGCAGCATTAGCATCACTTGGGAGCTGCTTAGAACACAGGATCTCAGGCCCCTTTCTAGACCTGCACTTTAATAAGATCCCCAGATAATTGGTGGTCACATTAAATTTGAGAAGCAGCTGGTTTAAGGGATAAAGAAAACTGCTTTACTGTGGATAGTATATTTCAGTTGAGATCTGAAAAGAAGAGGGATCATTTCTATACCCTCTTCATGTTTACTGCTGGGCTTCACAGGGACTATGATCATTTCTATAAGGCAGTCATTATTGCTAATTGCCAAATATTTCCAATTCTCTTCCCAGACATCTTGAAGGACTGCCCTTCCCTAACCCCATGAAGCTGGATCTGACCTAGTGACTA
Organism: Pongo pygmaeus; assembly: GCF_028885625.2. Taxonomy (NCBI): domain Eukaryota; kingdom Metazoa; phylum Chordata; class Mammalia; order Primates; family Hominidae; genus Pongo; species Pongo pygmaeus. The sequence goes on from NC_072376.2 coordinate 185,943,184, forward strand.
GTTCTGGCTAGGTAAATATGATCAGGATGGACCTATGTCACTTCTGGTGGGATTTTTAAGAATCATTGTAGTTTGTCTGCTTTCTCCTTTCTGCCATGATAATCGGCAGTGTGTAGTTAGTAACAGTTCAGTCAATGGGAAACCTGGAGCAGAAACGTCAATTCACCTACAATTAACATGGGCCTTGAAAGAGCAATAAACTTCCTCATACTAAGCCTCTGAGATAGGGTGGTGATTTGCTCCTGCCTAATTGGTATACTCTATCATCAATGGATTCATTCAATTGGTACCCACTGAGTGCTTATGAGGTGTCCAGCTAATCCAGGCTCTGGGGATTCTGTGATGAAATTAGCCAGACAAGACCCTGCTGAATCTTCTCTTTTTCTAGAGAAAGCTGGGCAAATAAGCAACTAAAAAAATAATTTCAGATGGTGGTAAAAAGTAAGAAGAAAATGAAACAGAGTGGAGAGATTAGACAGGGGATGATAAGGCTCTTTCAAAGGAGGTGGTCAGGTCAGGAACAGCCTCCCTTCTCCAAGGAACTGATATGTGACCTGGTACCTGGATAAGGAGAAATCTCAGCCATTTGAACATCTGGAGAAAGAGCCAGCTGGGCAGGGGAGAAGAAGTACAATGGCTCTGAGACAAGAAAAAGCTTGGCATGAGAAAGTAATGGAAGCATAGTCCCTGTGAAGCCCAGCAGTAAACATGCAGAGGGTGGAGAATGGTTTAAGATGGGGCTGGAGAGGCAGCTGGAAATCTGATCCCAGAGATTTCAGGTCTGTTCACAGGTTTGTGTTCTATTCTAGGTGCAATGGGAATATGTGATCTGAACTATAATAGTATCACTCTGGGTACTATATTCAGCATAAGGCTTGTAACAAGGAGAGAGTGAGCACAGTAGGAGAACTAAAAGAAGGCTAATCTAATGGGGGTAACTTAAAAGGGCAGAGAAATGCAATCTGACTACCAGCCTAGAAGGATAGATAACTGGAAATATTAATATTAAGTGTATAGCATTAATGACTAACGTCACCCTTCTGTTCACCAAATACTTGATTTCCTCTCCTTTCCCCATGTACTGTATATTCAACCTCTCCCTAAGCGGGACAACCCCAAGGTCCCACCAGTTGGAGGATCAGCTCTGAGTTCAAGATCTCCTGGTGACGCATCCTAGTCCCTGTATCAGAGATTAATGTGGTGTTTTCTGTATTAGGTTTGGATGTGATTTCACTTCATCCAGAAATCTATGAACTAAAAAGGTGACTTGGCTAGGCGTAGTGGCTCACTCCTATAATCCCAGCACTTTGGGAGGCTGAGGCGGGTGGATCACTTAGGGTCAGGAGTTCAGGACAAGCCTGGCCAACAGGGCGAAACCCCATCTCTACTAAAAATATAAAAAATTAGCCAGGCATGTTGGCACATGCCTGTAGTTCCAGCTACTCAGGAGGCTGAGGCATGAGAATCGCTTGAATGTGGGAGGCGGAGGCTGCAGTGAGCCGAGATCGCGTCACTTCACTCCAGCCTGGGTGACAAAGTAAGACTCTGTCTCAAAAAAAAAAAAAAAAGAAAGAAAGATGACTTACATGCCCAACTGCCACCTGAGCACACATCCACACCCAATATGCAACTGCAGAATAAATACATAATAATTCTAAAGAGATTCACATTCAGAAAAGGGAAGAATATTGGCTACATGGCAGACATTTGATAGCAATTCTGGAATCTAGGTGGTGATTGTGAAGGTTTACTACCTTAGGCACAGAAAATGTACCCATATTAAATTGCAGTTCTTATGTCTTGGAAGGGTTCTCTTGTCCAGTTTTCCAAAATTCTTGACTCCATCCTCTAAGATGTTCTTCCTTTGAGATTCTTCTTTCCTTCAATCTGGAATATATATTAAAGGATCATGCACTTCAACATCTACTCATTCATAATTCTTTATTTTAAAATTTCAAATAGCCTCTGTCTCTTTAAGTTTCAGCTTGTGATTCATTTGACAGTACAGTTCTCTGAAGACCTTACTCAATTCAATACCTTACTTATTCAATACCTACATTTTTTTTCCAAATATACTTCTATTTGCTACTTTTACTTTATCACACCCAAATCTCTTGTCTTTTTTCCTCTGGACATAACTAAGGTATGTTGGACTATCCAGTTTAGGTGAGAGAGCCATTTTGTCCAATTAAAAATATTTAGGCGCCACACCTTTACTAGGTCATGGATCTGAGTCAAAGATTTTAACAATAGGTGTGACAGTCATACCTAGAATTCATACTTGCTCCAAGTGTAATTCTCAAAGACCTTCTCAGCTTTATCTTTTAAAAGGGTAAGATTCCTCACCGCAAATCCCCCAAACTATACTCTCTTTCTTCCTACATACAAATTGGCCAGTTCTTTTCTAAGCTCATTATTGTCTTATTAGCACCCTGACAAATGCAGTCAACAATAACCAAAATCAACTTCAAATGTACTTTAAAAACTAAGCACTTCCCTAGAACAGGGTTTGGCAATCCTGTAGTCCAAATCCAGACAACAACTTGATTGTGTAAAAGGGGAACTAAAGATTGTACAAACAAGCAATGAAGAATGTGCAACAGAGACTCATACAGTTTGAAAAGCCTAAAATACTTACTGTCTTTCTCTTTACAGAAAATGTTTACCAAGTACTTACCTAGAAGTACAAATATATACCTCCCAGGTTAAACTACCATCAACTAATGTCTCATCCCAGAATAACATGAGCTAACCTCCTTCTTACTTCCAAACTTCCCTTGCCACCTACCAATCATTAAGCCAAAGCCAAACATTTTAGGTTGTTTTAAGGCAACGCCTCCATTTATTGGTACCAACAGCTGTATCCATCAGATTAGGCTAGGGCATGCTGCAGGCCTCTGATTATCAATCTCTCCAGAACCACATTGATGGATATTTCATGCCATTGCAAGCTTCCATGAGCATCATAACAAGGAAAAAATGAACTTAGCAAAATTGTGCACTGCCTCAAATCTTCTGCCTGAAAATGACACATTTTATTTGCCAAATTAAGGCACACAGCCATGGTTAACTTCAAGGTATAGTGGTTTACTTAAAGGTGGCCATGGTTTACTTTCCTCTGGAAGAGGAAGTAAAAAAGAATTGATGATGGTTGCTAATAGCTACCACACCTGCAGTCCCATTCCACAAAAATAGCCTCCATTAGGGGATGGTAAAAATATTTTCACTTTGTTTCATGCATATGCATAAATATTATCTTCCCCTAACATTACCTTTCACATAATAATCATTATATGCATTCATACTTATAGTAAAGGGCAGGGACTATGACTATTTTGCCTATCATAAGGAATGGAATGAACACAAGGAATGGAATGGAATGAACTCAACTATTTATTATATTAATGAATAAATAAACTAATGTCATTATTTCTATGTTATTTAATAGTTTCTATGTTCATTCTACTAATGATTTTTGTTATTTTTTTACAAGCATTTGAACCTTTTATTCCTCATCACCGTAAAGAATGAAAATTAAATAGTGCCTATACCCTTTCACCTCCTAGACTATGCTAAGTATTTAAACAGAAAACTTTTTTATCTCTGTCCCCTTCTTACATATTCTGCTTTTCTTTATTTTTATTTTGCTAATCTGGAATTTTTTATCTAGATTTTTACTAACTTTATTTCACATTATGATTCTTCAATTTTTAAAAATCATTCTTAATATTATTTTAAATTTGCATGTACAAAATTAACCATAATTAAATTTAACTATAAGTTCTATGCCCTTATTGTCTATCAATGTTTCCTCCAATTTTCTTGAGCCCTTTATTTTGATACATTCATTGTTTGACTATAATACTTCAAAAAAAATTTTTTCAGAACTAGTACATGGTGAATGGTGTTTCTGAATCTTTGCATGTCCAAATATAACTTTCCTTTGCATTCACATGAATGATGGTTTGTTTGGATCTTGAAATGGAGCATGAAAGTTATCAGAATCAAAATGGAGTCAATTGTGTTAAAAACTGGGGAAGATAAATAGAGCTAGGAAAGGCCATGAAGGGAAGCTTCTCATGCACAAATGACTGAGAACAAAAACTATCACAAAATATTGCAAAACCCAAAATCTCACACAAAGACTGCACAACCTTACATACACACACACAAAAAAATTCTGTGAGGACATCTGCCCAGCAACTGCTTGTTCAACCTTGGACTAATTCCACCCTTGTTATTGACCCTTGTAGTCAAGAATTATTATCTCAAAACAATTACGTAATTCTCCTCATTTTTCTTTAAAAAACCTTTGTCTTCCTTTACCACCCTGAATGAGAACCTAGTTTACTATGGCACACATATTCCCATTGCAATGCCTATTTCCAAATAAATATCATTTCCATTTAAAGCATCTCCCTCTCTGTTTGTTATTTAGGATGATGGGAGTCACAGTCCACTTGCACTCCAAAGTTTGGGAAGCACTAGTCTACGCTGTATTTGCAGCTCTTGTGGACTCCAGCAAGAATTGTGTAACTATTGCCTTCTAGTGAAAGTCACTGTATGCCAGGAGGCAGATTCTGAGCAGGGTGAATCATCGTGGATATAGCAGAGAAAAGCAGGCAACTGGTGGACATTCTAGTGCCACCTCACTTCATTTCCAAAGCTATTCCCACCAAGTTTAGCCTATGAGAATGATAAGTCCACTTGCTGTGGATGTGGAGTTCAAGCTGTGTCCTCAAATCCTCTACTCACTCCTTTCTAGGCTTTCCCTATCATGCCCTCATCTTCCTTCCTCTGTCACTTCATGTGGGGTAGTGGAGCAACTCCTAGCGGAATCTGTGTTCCATTAGCGTTACAACTACTCACTGAAACTATTGCACCCTCCTCCCTTCTACTGGCTCCATCACCTGTGTTAGGAGCTCCCTGCACCAAATCTTCCACTTTATTGAGTAAATAGTTAGAGCCAAAGGGAACACTGTGATAAAGCCTGTGTCAGCTGCCATGTTGATTTTCTACTGCTACCGTCATAATCACAAAGTTAGCAGTTAAAGCAACACCCATTTTGCAGGCCAGTTCTCTGCTCTGGGTTTCACAAGGTGATGGGCGGGCTGTGTTCTTTTCCAGAGCTTCTGGGGATGAATTCACTTCCAGGCTCATTCAGGTTGTTGGCAGAATTGAATTCCATGAGATTATAGGACTCAGGTCTGGTGTCCCTGCCAGCAATCAGCCCAGGGTGGGTTGTTCTCAGGTTTTAGAGGCTGCCCACATTCTTTTTGGGGTGGCATCTTCGTCCTGCTTCAAAGCCAGCAAAGACCCTTCATGGTAGTTCCTCGATTCACGTTAGATTAAATCAGCAGGGAGCGGGAATTTTGTGGGACATCTTTTGAATTCTGCCTTGTGCAGCTGCACTATGCAAATGATTAGGAAAAACTGCAAGTTCTTATTTTGAAGTAATTTTCCAAGTGCCTGCGGTACATCCTTACTCTCACTCCTGCTTATCACTGGGAGGATTTTATATGTAAAGCACTTCCCTAACTTTTTAGGAACTCCCTGTTTTGCATGTGATGAACCACTCAGCATTTTCCCCCGCATTAAATGACAATGACTTCATTTGAAACAGAAATGCCTCAAATTTTGGGATCTGCTTATGATAGCCTTCCCTCTTGACCAGGACTCAAAGACTATTTTGCCCTAATGTGTCTTTGGTCAATAAAATGGAATTTGGAGAGTTTGAGAAAGTACATTTATAAGTTCAATCACTGTCTAGAAAGCATGAAAAAAGATATTAGAAAAAAATGTGTTGCTCTTGAGTATTATTGCCATTGATGAGTTCCACAGTGCTAGTAGACTATATTAGGAATTTGAATGAAACGGAATTGAATGAATTCTACTTTAAAAAAATGAATTGTACATGACAGCTCACAAGTATCCAAGAGCTAAATTTAAAATGTCAAAGGTTATGTAAATCTTATGTGTTTAGCTAACCCTCTAATGAGAAAGACTCCCAACACTGAAGTCTCAAATCGTTTTTGAGAACACTGAGGAGAGACGCCACATAATTTGAGAGTGTCATAACCAGGAGTCCTAGAAAGAGGAAGATCAAGCAGCCAATGTGAATTTAGGCCATGAAGAGGTTTAATTTAAAAGCTGAGAGCAAAATCACAGTCCTTTCGTAATTATTATAAGGAGATGTCGGGTACCCTCACTCTGGCAGAGCTGTGGTGCCTAATGAAAAGAGAGCATTTCTCTCCTGCTTGGCTTATTTTATCCCTAATCAGCAGCAGTAGTTCAAATTAGCTTCACAATCTATTGGCTTCTCTCAGCCATAAAAGCCTCTTTTCTCTTTTGATATTAGCATAGCTCCCCATTGAAAGTAACAGAAAAAGAGCTCCTACTTGAAGGTTATATCCTTCCTTGTGGATGGCCCACTTCAAAGGGTTCATCACATGGTCCAAAGAGAAGTAAAAATAAGATGAGGGGAGTGCAGCAGCTGTGTTTCTAAGACAAGAGGTTCTGACCACATCGATTAAGGTCAGGGCAGCTGGGAAGGTTGCAGTTCAGCCAAAAGAGGGCTGAAGTACTGAACTTGAAAACTCTAGAACCTGGGAAATGTAAGCATTAAACTCAGAAACATTTTATGGAAAAAAAACAGTTTTATTGTATAGATTCAGCTCTGTAACATAGATATTGGAACATTAAAATGATCTGAGGTATTGACTTCAAAATCCATCATTTGGGGTGTTGGATTATCTGTTATTTACTTAACTCCAGTAGCACCCAGCTATGGATAAATTGTGTGTAATAGTTGTGTTTTATGAGATCAAGATTTTAAAATGGTGACCACTGATTTGTGTCCTCTATATCATTTAACCTCTGTTGTCTCATAAATGTGGCTGAGGGCAATGAGCTTATTTAAGGCTAACCTGCATATTAATACTTTTATCCACTGAGATAGTACTCTCCCCCACTTAACTAAGACATTTGAGAATTGCCAAAAATAATCTACCTCAAAATATATTCACATATGCATCCTCTAAGTCAAGGAACAGAGGGCTCACTAGAATGGATTGGCCCTCCAATGACCCCAACAGTAGATGTTGATGCTTAGGAAGGATAGATATAGTAGTTGAAGAAAAAATTTGCCAGTTGAAACTTTTGTTTGATTTTGCCACTTTGTCAGTCATTGCTTTTTGTTATGGCCAAGTTAAGTTGTTATGGAATTAGAGAATTTTGGTACTTTTTTTGTAAGTGTTCTTTTAATAAATGTCTACTCAAGCCGTCTGCCCATTTTTATATTTTATTCTTTGTTTTTTAACTTTTATTTTAAGTTCATGGGTACATTGCAGGTTTATTATATAGGTAAACTTGTGTCATGGGGGGTTGGTATACAGATTATTTCATCACCCAGGTATGAAGCCTAGAACCCATTAGTTATTTTTCCTGCTCCTTTTCCTCCTCCCACACTGTACCCTCCAATAAGCCCCAGTGTTTGTTGTTCTCCTCTATGTGACCATGTGTTCTCATCATTTAGCTCCCTCTAATAAGTGAGAGCATGTGGTATTTGGTTTTCTGTTCCTGTGTTAGTTTTCTTCTAAGGATAATGGTCTCCAGCTCTATCCATGTCCCTCCAAAAAACATGTTCTTCTTTTGTATGGCTGCGTAGTATTCCATGGTGTATATATACTACATTTTCTTTATGCAGTTTATCATTGATGGGCATTTAGGTTGATTCCATGTCTTTTCTACTGTGAATAGTGCTGAAATGAACATATGTGTTCATGTATCTTTGTAATAGACCATTTATATTCCAGTAATGGGATTGCTGGGTCAAATGCCTTTTCTCATATTGGGTCTTTAAGGAATTGCCACACTGTCTTCTACAATAATAGAACTATTTAGACTGCCACCAACAGTATATAAGCATTTGCTTTTCTCTGCAGCCTCACCAGCATCTATTTTTTTTTACTTTTTAATAGTAGCCTTTCTGTTTGGTGTGAGATGGTATCTAATTTTGGTTTTGTTTTGCATTTCTCTAACGATCAGTAATATTGAGCTTTTTTTCATATGCATGTTGGTTGCATGTACATCTTTTGAAAAGTGTCTGTTCATGTTCTTTGTCCACTCTTTTTACGGTGTTGTTTGTTTTTTTCCTGTAAATTTGTTTAAGTTCCTTACAGAAGCTGGATATTAGACATTTGTCAGATGCATAGTTTTGCAAAAATTTTCTGCCATTCCATAGGTTGTCTGTTCACTTTGTTGATAGTTTCTTTTGTTGTGCAAAAGCACTTTAGTTTAACTAGATCCCATTTGTCAATTTTTGCTTTTGTTGCAATTGCTTTTGGCATCTTCATTATAAAATTTTTGCCCATTTCTATGCCTAGAATGGTATTGCCTAAGTTATTTTCCAGGGTTTTTATAGTTTTGGGTTTTACTTTTAAATTTTAATCCATCTTGAGTTAATTTTTGTATCTGGTGTAAGGAAGGGGTCTAGTTTCAATCTTCTATATATGGCTACCCAGTTATCCCAGCACCATTTATTGAATAGGGGATCCTTTCCTTATTGCTTGTATTTGTCAGGTTTGTTGACGATCATACAAATTTAGGTGTGTGGCCTCATTTCTGGGTTATCTATTCTGTTCCATTGTTCTATGTGTCTGTTTTTGTACCAATACCATGTGGTTTTGGTTACTGCAACCCTGTAGTATAGTTTGAAGTCAGGTAGCATGATGCCTCCAGCTTTGTTCTTTTTGATTAGAATTGCCTTAGCTATTCAGGCTCTTTTCTGGTTCCATATGAATTTCAAAATAGTTTTTTCTAGTTCTGTGAAAAATGTCAGTGGTGATTTAGTAGAAATAATATTGAATCTATAAATTGCTTTGGGCAGAATGGCCATTTTTATGATATTGATTCTTTCTATCCATGAGCATGGAATGTTTTTCCATTTGTTTGTGTTATCTCCGATTTCTTTGAGTACTGTTTGGTAGTTCCCCTTGTAGAGATGTTTCACCTCCCTAGTTAGCTGTATTCCTAGGTATTTTGTTTTGTGTGTGTGTTTGTGTGGCAACTGTGAATGAGATTGCATTCAGGATTTGGCTCTTGGCTTGACCGTTTTTGGCATATAGGAATGCCAATAATTTTTGCATATTGATTTTGTATCCTGAGACTTTGCTGAAGTTGTTTATCAGCTTAAGGAGCTTTTTGGCTGAGACTACGGTGTTTTCTAGATACAAGATTATATCACCTGCAAACAGGGATAATTTGACTTCCTCTCTTCCTATTTGAATGCATTTATTTCTTTCTCCTGATTGCCCAGGCCAGGACTTCCAATACTATGTTGAGTAGGAGTGATGAGAGTGGGCATCCTCATCTTGTGCTGGTTTTCAAGGAGAATACTTCCAGCTTTTGCCCATTCAGTGTGATATTGGCTGTGGGTGTGCCATATATGGCTCTTATTGTTTTGAAATATGTTCCTTCAACACCTAGGGGTTTTTGTTTGTTTGGTTTTTTGTTTTCTTGTTTGTTTCTTTGCCTGTTTTTTGGTTTGTTTGTTTTAGACAGAGTCTCACCCTGTTGCCCAGGCTGGAGTGCAGTGGTGCAATCTCAGCTAACTGCAACCTCCGCATCGCAGGTTCAAGTAATTCTCATGCATCAGTCTCCTGAGTAGCTAGGATTAAAGACATGCCCCACCAGGCCTGGCTGAATTTTGTCTTTTTAGTAGACATAGGATTTCACCATGTTGGCCAGGCTGAGCTCGAACTCTCCACCTCAGGTGATCCACCGGCCTCAGCCTCCCAAAGTGCTGGGATTACAGGAGTGAGCCAGCATGCCTGACCAATACCTAGTTTATTGACTTTTTAACATGAAGAGTGCCTAATTTTATCAAAAGAATTTCCCCTTCAATTGAGATAATCATGTGGTTTTTGTTTTAGTTCTGTTTATGTGATGAATCACATTTATTGATTTGCATGTGCTGAACCAATGCTGCATCCAGGAATAAAGCCTACTTAATCATGGTTCCTACACTTTTTGATAGATATCCTGCTGGATTCAGTTTGCCAGTATTTTGTTGAGGATTTTTGATTGATGTTCAGCAAAAATATTGGCCTGAATTTTTCATTTTTTGTTGTTGTATCTTGGCCAGGTTTTGCTATCAGCATGATGCTGGCCTCATAGAATGAGTTAAGAGGCATTCCTCCTCCTCAATTTTTTGGAATAGTTACAGTAGAAATGGTATCAGCTCTTCTTTGTACATCTGGTGGCATTCAGCTGTGAATCTGTCTGATCCTGGGCTTTTTGTTTTTTTTGCATTGGTAAGTTGTTTATTACTGACTCAATTTTAGAACTTATTATTGGTCTGTCCAGGGATTCAATTTCTTCCTGGTTCAGCCCTGGGAGGGTGTATGTGTCCAGGTATTTATTCATTTCTTCTAGATTTTCTAGTTTGTGTGCGTAGAGGTGTTAATAATATTCTCTGATGGTTGTTTGTCTTTCTGTGGGGTCATTGGTAATATCCGCCTCATCATTCCTAATTGTGTTTATTTGAATCTTCTCTATTTTCTTCTTTATTATCTAGCTGTCTTTTTTTTATTAATTTTTTCAAAAAATGAGCTTCTGGATTGATCTTTTGAATGGTTTTTTGTGTCCTAATTTCCTTCAGTTCAGCTCTGATTTTGGTTAGTTCTTGTCTTGCATTGGGATTTGTTTGCTCTTGATCCTCTAGTTCTTTTAGTTGTGAAGTTATGTTGTTAACTATAGATCTGTCTAACTTTTTGAGTGGGTATTTAGTGCTTTAAATTCCCCTGTTAATACTGCCTTAGCTGTGTCCCAAAGATTCTGGTATGTTGCATCTCAGTTCTCATTTGTTTCAAAGTACTTCTTGTAGGTTATTCAATTTTCATGTAATTATATGATTTTGAGTGAATTTCTTAGTCTCGATTTCTAATTTGATTGTGCTGTGGTCCAAGAGATTGTTTGTTATGATTTCAGTTCTTTTGCATTTGCTGAGGAATGTTTTACTTCTGATTATGTGATCGATTTTAGAGCATGTACCATGTGGCGATTAGAAGAATGTATATTCTGTTTTGGGGGGATGGAGAGTTCTGTAGTATCTATCATGTCCATTTGTTCCAGTGCTGAGTTCAGGTCCTAAATATATTTGTTAGCTTTCTGTCTTGATGATCTGTCTAATATTGTCAGTGGGTTGTTAAAGTCTCCCACTATTACTGTGTGGGAGTCTAAGTCTTTTTGAAGGTCTCTGAGAACTTGCTTTATAACTCTGGGTGCTCCTCTATTGGATGCGTATATATTTATGATAGTTAGATCTTCTTGTTGAATTGAACACTTTATTGTTATGTAATGTCCTTCTTTGTCTTCTTTGATTGTTTTGGTTTAAAGTCTGTTTTGTCAGAAACTATTATTGAAACCCAGGTTTTTTCTGTTTTCCATTTGCTTGTTGGATTTTTCTCCATACCTTTATTTTGAGCTTATGTGTGTCATTACATGTGAGGTGGGTCTCTTGAAGACAGCATACCAATGGGTCTTGGTTCTTTAGCTTGCCACTCTGTGTCTTTTAATTGGGGGCATTTAGCCCATTTACATTCAAGGTTAATATTGATATGTGTGGATTTGATCTTGTCATCATGATAGCTGGTTATTTTGCAGTCTTGTTTATGTGGTTGCTTTATAGTATCACTTGTCTGAGTACTTCGGTGTGTTTTTGTAGTGGCTGCTAACAGTCTTTTCTTCCCATATTTAGTGCTTCCTTCAGTACCTCTTGTAAGGTAGGTCCCGTGGCGACAATTTCCCTCATCATTTGCTTGTGTAAAAAGGATCTATTTCTCCTTTGCTTATGAAGCTTAGTTTGACCAGACATGAAATTCTGGGTTGGAATTTCTTTTTCTTAAGAATGTAAAATATTGGCCCTCAATCTCTTCTGTATTGTAGGATTTCAGCTGAGAGTTCCACCATTAAACTTATGAGCTTTCCTTTGTAGGTGACCTGACCTTTCTCTCTAGCTTCCTTTATCACTTTTTCTTTCATTTTGACCATGGAAAATCTGATGATTATGTGTCTTGAGGATGATTTTCTTTTGACATATTTTACTGGGGTTCTCTGCATTTCTTGAATTTGAATATTGGCCTGTCTTGCTAGGTTGAGGAAGTTCTCATGAATGCTATTCTAAAATATGTTTTCCAAGTTGGTTCCATTCACCCCATCCCTTTCAGGGACACCAGCAAGCCATAGATTTCATCTGTTTCCATAATCCTATGTTTCTTGGAGGTTTTGTTCATTCCTTTTCCTTTTTTCCTCTCTCTGTTCTAGTCTGACTGACTTTCTTATTTCGGACAGCCAGTCTTGAAGCTCTGAAATTCTTTCCTCTGCTTGGTCTATTCTGCTATTAACACTCCTGATTGAATTATAAAATTTATGTAGTATGTTTTTCAGCTCTATCATGTCAGTTTGCCTGCTTTTCTGTACTGTCTATCTTGTCTGTCATCTCCTGCATTGTTTTATTATGACTTTTAACTTCCTTGCACTGGGTTTCAACATACTCCTGTAGCTTAATAATCTTCATTCCTATCTACATTCTGAATTCTATTTCTGTCATTTCAGCCATCTCAGCCAATTCAGAACCCTTGCTGGAGACATGATGTAGTCATTTGGAGGAAAGGCAGAACTCTGGCTTTTGAGTTTTCAGCATTCTTGCACTGATTCCTTCTCATCTGTGTGGGCTTATCTACCTTCAATCTTTGAGGTTGCTGATCTTTAGTTTTTTTTTCTTTTGTCCTATGATAATGATCTTGAGGGTTTGATTGTAGTATAAGGTGAATTCAGCCAACTGGCTTCATTTCTGGGAGATTTGGGGGGACCAATTCTCAGCTCCTAACTCCTGGACTGCATGCTCTCACTCTGGGGAACTTGTATTGGGCCCCAGCTTTGTTCACTGGCTCCCCAAGGTTTGGAATCCACTGCGCTGTGAAGGCCAAGGTGCAGCAACTGCGGCAGCATGCTAGTGGGTGCTGGGGTGCCTGCCTCCCTGTGGCAGCTCACCACAGTGGCAGAGGCAATGCAGCTGCTGGGGCAGGGGACCCCTGTTGGGGAATGTGTGCATGGTGGCACTGGAGGTGGTGTTGGCTCAGGGGCAGGGTACTGGCTGGCACAGGTCTGGGTGCCTTCTCCATGCCCCACAAGCAGGAATGATTGCCCTGGAGGAATTTAATAGACCATGTAATTAAAACCTCATCATTTCACAAACTGAAAAATAAAAATCAGAACTAAATTCCAAGGAGATTAAATGCATGGCCCAAAGTCACATGGCTAATAAATGGCAAAGGCCCCAATTACTATATTTTTATTCAACAAATACTGGCTTCTCACTATATACAAGACACTGGGCTCAGTATTCGACAGAGAAAAATGTGAATAAGGAATCACTATGACCTAAAGAAAGCTTTCTCCAACTTTTTCATGTCTCAGTATTTGGTGTTTTGTATCATTTCTGAACCCTTGAGGCATGTACATCTAGAAAGTAGACAGAGCATCCTCAAATCCTCAAATTGGATTCCTTAATAGCAGTTAAAGTTTAAAATCTAAAGTTAGCAAAAAGAAAGAGAAAATATGTGGAAGAATTTTTGATGTTGCCTGAAGTAATGGTTTTAAATAAAAAAGTATATATGATAGTATATGACCCAGAACAAAAAAAGTATAATTTGCTTAGCCCAAGAGGCTCATTTTTGGCTAAAAATATGTCATGGTCTGATGCTTTTAAATTAAACTTTTACTACTTAGCCATGTAAAGTATTTGATTTTTGAAAAGACTTTATAATCAAGTAATTAACAAAGGAATACAAGGACATTTATAAAATGTGAAGTGAAGAAAGACTACAAGGGACACAGCCAACTTTAATTTCTTTCCAATTGGAAGACTTTTCTTTAAGTCTTGTAAATTACATGCTTCTCTCTTTGACTTCTCTCTCTGGTACTTCCAGGAAAAAATTCATGAAGCAACACAAAATGGTCATGGCAATAAATATTTGTTGTTCTGAGGATGTGAAAATAGATGTCTATTCGACTGCACTCTCTCATTTACAGAGCCAGATTGGGTGCTACTCTCATGGGTTTGCATTGCTATCTCCCAGGTAATTCAGTCCTCCTGTATTTTGGGCTTGGGTGCATTGAGCAAGCAATTTCCTATTGGTTCCGCTTTCTTATACAAAACACAAAGCATGTCCTTAAAAGTATGGGTTAGACATATATTACTCCAACAGGCACTATTCTCCACATGACTCATAAAACTGATGGGCACTCCTCAGACTCAAACAGACAGGATGCGGTGGCTGCCTACTTCATTTTACACATCTCGTTTTTATAACTTCAGTCACTTTCTGATTTTTCCTGAGTGATTTCTATCTGAGCAACTGCTTAAGTTCAGTCATAAAGATCTGCTAGCTTCAGAAATAGGCTCTCAAATGTGACCTTCATTTAAATGTGTAAGGCAATTTCAGGGCTCTCTAACGTTTCTAACTTTAAGGTGCTATTGACGATGCCAAATACAATGTTCTTGCTTTTTATAGCCAGTAGTATTCTTGTTCTTCTACTTCAGAGTTCAACTAAAGACCTGAAATGCTAGATAGAATCTGTGCAAGCTTTGGTTAGGCTCACAGGATCAACTTGTTACTGTCCTTGTGTTAAACACCGGTCTAGCTAATCAGGTGTCCTACTACTGAAAATGCTACAACCACCTAATATTTATCAGAAATAACTAAAAAAAAATAAACCTCCAAGTTTACTGCTCTAAGAAACTGATCTACAAGAAAATGTTCTGTATTCATGTTTAACAATTTATTCAATATGTGTTCATGATTCTACATGTTAACAATTATTTTGGGTTAAGTGTACAATATTTTAATAAGTGGAAATGTGTGATTGTGTTGACCTCTGACCCAATTCGGCACTGCTTGATTTGTAATAGCACTTACTACTCTCCCTGCTACTTCTTTTGAAGACGGCTCCACCTTGGAGAAAGATAAAAGGGGAAAGGGGGAGAAATGCCTTTAGCAATTCAATTCAACAGCTATTCAGTGTGCTTCCACCATGTTCCAAATATGGAGTTTAATGATGGAAGGCAGCAAACAGCAGACGATGGTTCTACTCTTAAGGAGTTTATGGACCAGGAATGGTCACAGTCATGCACATAAACAGTTGGTCCAGGAAGAATAGAATAAAGGGTAAAATAGAGGTGGATCTAAAGAATTGTGGATACACTGGCCAGCCACGGTGGCCCACACCTGTAATCCCAGCACTTTGGGAGGCCGAGGCAGGAACATCCTTTGAGTCCAGGAGTTGGAGATCAGCCTGGATAGCAGAGTGAGACCCCCATCTCTACAAAAAATTTAAAAAAAAAAAAAAGAATTGTGGAAAAACGGAAGAAGGAGGAAACAATTCTCACCAGCAGTGCAGGGAGATTTTCTCAAACAGAGGAAATTAATAGGGTTTCGAAGGCTAAAAAAAAAAATTCTGAAGCAGATAATGAAAATTCTCACTGAGGTAACAGCTGGAGCAAATGTGATGAGAAGGAAAAGTTCAAATTGCATTTAAGGGGCTTCTATACAAAAGCGTTAGTGGAAAAGAGTCATGCATGGTCAGTTGCAGCTTTATGTTATGTTTTGTCTCTAATTCATGTACGTGTCTTTGTTTAGGGCAACCAAGCCCCCACATAGACATTTTTTATCTCATAATGCCAGGTCCTCAGGCAGGCTTTCCTAAAATGGCCTGTTTTCAACTGAGGCCTACAGGGCAATTTGGCACTGGCTGTGACTGGACTGTTTTCCAGAGTGGTCCAGCCTCTAGAGTTAGAAGATCTCAATTAGTCTAAGCTGTGTGAAGGCAGAGGAACATTTCTTTTCTGAGAAAAATAAAGCCTCTTTTGCCCAGTTTTTAGCCTTTTCTTTTAAAGAATCTCCATTCTTTAGTAATTACTATTTTTTTTTTTTTTTTTTTTTTTGGTGACAGAGTTTCACTCTTGTTGCCCAGGCTGGAGTGCAATGGCGTGATCTCGGCTCACCGCAACCTCCACCTCCCTGGTTGAAGCGATTCTCTTGCCTCAGCCTCCCAAGTAGCTGGGATTACAGGCATACACCACCATGCCCAGCTAATTTTGTATTTTTAGTAGAGACAGGGTTTCTCCACGTTGGTCAAGCTGGTCTCGAGCTCCCAACCTCAGGTGATCCGCCTGCCTCAGCCTAGTAATTACTATTTGTATTTTACCATCTTATTTTCCATACGTTGAAAGCAGCCATTAGCATAAATAATTGTGCTAAACTTTTCTGGATCTGCTTCAGTTCATTTGTGAACATAGAAAAAGCTCTCCTCTCTCCTCATCTCTTAATCCATGATGTCACTTCTCTGCTTACATGTCAACTGAGTTAATTTCTGAGGAGTGTCTAGCTCTAGCGATGTTGAAAATATATTCTCCCACTGGTGATTTCATGGTCTAAAGTAGAGGTTTCTCAGTAAAAGGTCAGATAGTATACATTGTAGCCTTTTTGGAGCAAACATACTCTGGTACAACTACTGAATTTGTCCATAGCAACATGAACACAGCCATGAACAATATAAAATGAACGGGCATGGCTGTGTTCCAATTAAACTGCAGCTATGGACACTGAAATTTGAATTCCATTGAATTTTCTCATGTCATAAAATGTTATTTATGTTTTTACAAATCATTTAAAAAATGTGAAGGCCGGCTAGGCACAGTGGCTCACACCTGTAATCCCAGCAGTTTGGGAGGCCGAGGTGGGCAGATCACCTGAGGTCAGGAGTTCAAAACCAGCCTGGCCAATATGGTGAAACCCCGACTCTACTAAAAATACAAAATTGGCCTGGTGTGGTGGCAGCCGCCTGTAATCGCAGCTACTCGGGAGGCTGATGCAGGAGAATCACTTGAACCCTGGAGGCGGAGGTGGCAGTGAGCTGAGATTGCCCCATTGCACTCCAGCCTGGGCAATAAGAGAGAAACTCCATCTCAAAAAAAAAAGTAAAAGCCATTCTAAATTTGTGGGTCATAGGGACAGGACTTGTTTGCCAGGCTACAGCTTGACAATTTCTGGTCTAAAACATTGACAGAGTGGGCCTATTGCTTCTGAAGTTGCTTGCTTCTACAGCATCATATTTTTCTCTATACACTATCTCTGCAAATGATATTACTCTCTGTCTTAGATGCTGACTTGTTTGCTGCTGTTAATCACTCCACCTCTATTACTCAACCTGTTATTATTATCATCTTTATTATCTACTCTGCATAGTTCATATACATTGCTTATTTAATCTTGACAGCTGTCTGAACGGTATAACTAAGTAAAACAACACAGAATGTTAAAGAATTTGCCCAAGATTATACAATTCTTAAGTGGCAGTTGCAAAATTTAAACCTATTTAAGCATTGTACCGGTTCTCTTGAAAAAACATATTGTCTCCATGTCTTCTCCCAATAATTATATTCTTTTCCAACGTTTCCCGTCATATATAGCTACCTATGATTACTTTTTTTTTCATTTTCAATGCTTACAACCATCTTTGCAGCTGAATTCTAGTAATTCTCATCTAATTCTATTGTCACTCTGTAACTGAGTATTGGCTTTCTAATAATCACATATGAGATGAAAGAATTGAGCACTTTAAATTTATTAATTTAAATCTTAAAATTGACACTAATAAAAGTGAATTAGTAACAATAATAGTGGCAAATATTTTTGAGCCAGAATCAGGACTGAGTTTTTCCATGTTTTAAGCTTCAATATTTGTATGAAATGAATAGTGTTATTATTTACATTGTGTAGTTTTTTTAAAAAAAAATAGGTCATAGGAAAGCTGCCAGTCTACCTAAGGTTGCACAGCTAATAAGAAGTGGCAGAGCTAGAATTTGAACTCAGGCAATCTCACTCCAAAGCATATAGTTTAACTATTGAACTAAGAAAGAATAATAATAATGGAAAAAAGGAAGGAAGGAAGGAAGGAAGGAAGGGCCGAAGGAGGGAAAGAAGGCATACAGGAAGGAAGGAGGGGGGAAGGAATCTGAAAGCTGTGATAAAGGGGAAAATTCATTGTAAATTAAGAGATCTAAATTATAGATGAGACTCTGTTTTTGAGCAGCTGTATGAATTTAGGCAAGTCACTTCAGCTTCTTTTATCCTCTCTTTTTTTCCCATTTGTCATCTGTAAACTGAAGCCTTGAAGCTAGATGATCTCCATGATATCCTCTAGTTCTATGATCCTATTTTTAAAAAGCTATCTTCTTTTCTTCTCCCCCCTACCGACAGAAGAGCACTTCTGAGACCTCAAACTTTATTACATAAGCCCTCTTTGATTATTTAAAATCTGTACCCTTTAAGTGAAATCAAAGACTTGTCAAAACAGATATTTTATGTCTAGCATGGATTGAAGTGCATGATTCCCTGCAGAATGCAAGGGTTACAAAACAGTAATCAGTTGAGACAAGGATTCTTTGAGATGAGTAAGCATATTACACAGCAGAATTATAATCAGCAGGGGCTAGGCCCTTTTACAACAGAGTCAAAAACAGAATGAAAGAGGCCCTGAGCATGCAGACACAGAAAAGGATTCCATGTTACCGACAGGAACTTTAGCCTTGCTCCCATCTCAGCAGCATCTTCCTTCTGATTGAAGGGACCCTTAGGTGCCCTTGCCTCTGGTTCTGAATGGAGGCTTTCCCGCTGCCAATACAGGTTATGAAGGGTAATGGCAGGTAATCAAGCAGAATCTATCAATTGTTAATGCCTGATAAATAATAAAACCTCCCCAGGTTTGTTCCTTTTCCTGCATGAAGAGTAAACAGCGTCCCTGATGTTCTGGAGTTCTTTGTAGTATTCTTACTCATTCTTTTCCTTTCTTTTGAAAATCACATTTTATTGATTTAATAGATGAAAAAAAAACTCCCATGACATACACTTCATATCACTTTATACAAGATTAAGTTAAAACAGTGAAGAACATACAAAACCAATATCTTAAGTCCAATGATGTTTAGTGTGTATAATCTATATACTGAGATACATATATCAAAGAAGATGTATCTATGAGATAAGTTCTGAACAATGACTTATAATTTGAAATAGTAAAATGAATATCTTATATTGGTGTAATACTTTATAGCTCATAAATTATTTTCATGAATATCAATGTGTTTCTTAGCAAAAAATTGTTTGTATTCTAATTAAATTGTAACTTCATATGATTCCTTTATAAAATTATATAAATTAGTTACATAATTATGATTCCTGCATCATAACTGAGAAGAGTGAAATTCAGAGCATGAAGTCATGGTTGTGAGGACATATAACTATTATGTTTCAGGACAAGAACCTGAAGGTAAAGATTTGAATGACAGTCCCAGTGCTCTTTCCCTTCAGCCACAGCTGCCTCAAAGGAAGAATAACTCCAGAGCACCAGACCTTCTGAGTCCTCCTGTTCCTATCAAATCAACTACCCTCCATTCACCTCAGAGTAACTCTAGACCAGGCGATTCAGGGCCATAGGATAGGTCTTCCAACAGACTTCAAGATATTTCCTATTTATAACCTCCCCCTCTGTTTATGTCCTGAAGAGGAAAGGTGGGACAAATCATTCGATTTCACAAAATTAAAACTCTCAGAACAAACAAAATAAAGTTTGTGTGACCACGGGGAAATAAAAGACAGACACAGGGAGGAGACACAGTAATATGACAGAATTTGGTGGACAGAAATATAGAACACAAAACCAAATAGATAATGATCTGGACAGATAAAAACATGAACAGATAGTGCATAGAGTTCTGCCTAAAGATTTGTTCTTCCTTATTATTTAAGATAATTAAAAAAAGAATTCTTCTTTTAGATCATTTTAACACAGTTTACAAAAATGGTAACATTTTATTTTGTCTTAATATGATGGAGTTGTATCTCATTAAATATTTTTAATGTG
Organism: Pongo pygmaeus; assembly: GCF_028885625.2. Taxonomy (NCBI): domain Eukaryota; kingdom Metazoa; phylum Chordata; class Mammalia; order Primates; family Hominidae; genus Pongo; species Pongo pygmaeus. The sequence goes on from NC_072376.2 coordinate 185,963,170, forward strand.
GCAAATCCTCAATAGAAAGTAGTATCATGTACAATAAACCAATGGATTTTAATATATATAACATCAAGATAACACTATAAGAAAGTGAAATGAAGGATAAGTTCAAAAATAGTAATGTGTCTGTAATAAAGATTTTGTAAACAAATTTGGGATAGGTTTTTAGATCAAATGAGAGAATACCCACTACTATGTGAATTTCAGATAAAAAGTAAATAAGTTTTAGTATAACTATGTCCCAAACATTGTGCCTAAATATTTGCTAATATTTGCGAAATCTGGCCATCCTAACTGAGCCGGTATCTCTAGGAAATGCCAGTAGGAGCCAGCTTTGCCAGCTCAATGAGTGAGCTGGGTAGTACTTTCTCCCCACTCGAAAAGGCTAATCCATCATTGAGAGATTTATCATTATGACATTTAAGACAATTTTAACCTGGTCAGTTCCAGGAAGTATTGTAAACAGATTTTTATTTGGCCTGAATGTGCTCCCCATGAGCTAAGTGGAAAAAAATTAGAAAAAAAAATATCTGAGCCACTCTTGTGCACTAAATACTGTACAAAGAGGTTTACGTTTATTATATTGTCTTAATCTGTTTCTTATATTGTCTCAATCTTTATAACACACCTTTAGGAAAGATATGCCTAAGCCATTCTACCGATGAGGAAAATGAGGTTCAAAGAGAACATTTTTTCTTCAAAGTGCAAAACAGGGACACAAACCTCTTTCCTGTGTTCATTTCTCCCATCAGTTCATTTTCTGTAAGCAATTTGGGAGTTTGTTGAGATGTTCTGGCCAAAGGCAGAGACCTAATCCACAGCAAAACACCTGCAGAGTCAAAGAAACCACAACTCTGAGTAACAGGCTGTGGTGTCTGTCCTGTCATCTAAAAGATACTGAAATTTCTTGGATCATCATGATCAGTGGTCACAGAACACAGAAACAGGTAAAGCCTCAGATGGCCAAAGCTGGGGGAGATATCCATTCACTTCTAAGGATGTGCTTCCCTTGATAATGAGAAATGGCTTATCATGTCATTTTAAGTCAACGTTAAAATACTTTGGTCATTGGAAATATATGCATCCAATATAACTATTTTACTTTTTTAAACCAGTGTGCCACAGCGGTTACAATAATTCTTTCAAGTCTTTTAATTAAATTAATAATTCTTTCAAGTCTTTTAATTAAAAACTTTTTACCCTAACCCTTGAAAAACGACTTGTATTTATTTTTGTAGGAAATCCACGAAAAAGTAATCTCGTAGGTTTACTAGAAATGATACAGATCTTATTATTTGTCAATTGGCCATAACTACACCGTACGTAACAACTTACAACTAAAGATATTGCAGTCAGAAATGTAAAGGAAGAATTTTCACAGTTATATTCCTGTAGAATCTAGTTAACTTCTAGCTAGGGGCACATAAATTGAACAGAATGAAGCGGTTAGTGAGATACTGTTCACAACTAAGCAGATGGAGTTATTTTTCCCAAAATAATATCAATTAACTGAGAGAATTATTCTTTATTTTAAAAACAAATAGGTGGAAGCTGGAAGCAGGGGTAGCTTTTTTGCGTTAGCAGTTTCAACTGCAGGCATTACATAGAGGTCATTCCTATGACTTAGAAAGGACCACACATTCTTAAAAATTACAGTTTCACTCATCTTCCAGAAATAAAAGTCATGCAACCCAGCTCCAGCTTTGCGAATTATCTAACCATAGATGCATCTAAAAAGGATAGATGGCTGTCCATTCCTTATTAAATTTACTAGAAATGAAGACACATCTATATCTCTCTAGTTATTAGCTATCTCAATGGCTTAACACCATAGTAAAGAAAATCAGAATCTTTAAAATTAAGAAGTTTGGTATGTAGCAAATAACAGTTGGTCACCTTCTTATAAAAATCATTAGAGATGATGGCGTACACAGCTTTTTATTTCTAGATTCCAGACTTCCATCTACTACATTCATTCATGCATACATCTAGTTATATGTTCATTTAGGTAATTAACATTTATTTGGCAGCTACCCTATATGCAGGCCTAACTTTAGATGCTAGAGAATACAAGCAATTATAAACAAGTTTCTGGTCTCAAGAACCTTCAAATTTCATCATATGGATTAAAAAAATGGTGTATGTAAAATATTAAGCAATAATACAATCAATTAGATGACACACAAAAAAGTATATGATTAAATGCTAGTAAGTAAAACATACAAAGAATGGGTCTATAGGAGAGAGAAATTCAGGTCATGGAAAAGGAAGAAGAAACTGGATGGGTAGTACTTAAATTGGGGAGAATGCTAAAGGCATTTTAGGAAGAATAACAGATGGAGTCAAGACTAAACGTGGAAAAGAGATGAACCTTTGGTGGCTCACTGGGAATGGAATGGCCTGGAACTCCTTTGGCCATTGTAAAGCTTCAGTCATTCTGAAGTACTTTTCATTCCACAAGCATATATTTCTTTTCTGTCTCCTATGCCTTTGCTCATGCTGCCTTCTGCATCTGAAATGATTTCGTTCCTCAAGCTCTCCATTTCTCAACCCTACCCATTTTTTCAGTTTACCGTTAACATGCCAATTACTCTATGCAACTTCTTGCTCACTCTAGCTGGAATGTAAGTCATTTATATTCAAAGAGCGAATTATCAAACTCATGACACTTTTTAGTATGATTGTTACCTTGTACATATTGTAAATACCTACAGCATTTAAGATATGGCCTTGCACATATTAAGCATTCTATTACTTGAGTTTTCAAAAATTTCAGATATGTAGAGGAAAATATTATGGCAAGTTAATATAAATAACCAGAAAAGGATAAAAATGTAGAAGGGCAAAAGTAAAAACAAAAATTCACCAAGATTCATGTCTGTATATTTTTATTTTTGAACCTGGATAATAAAATGCCACAGCAAGCCATTCAGTGAATCTTTTTCTTTTTTTTTTATTTTTATTTATTATTATTATTATTATACTTTAGGTTTTATGGTACATGTGCGCAACGTGCAGGTAAGTTACATATGTATACATGTGCCATGCTGGTGCGCTGCACCAACTAACTCATCATCTAGCATTAGGTATATCTCCCAATGCTATCCCTCCCCCCTCCCTCTACCCCACAACAGTCCCCGAAGCGTGATGTTCCCCCTCCTGTGTCCATGTGTTCTCATTGTTCAATTCCCACCTATGAGTGAGAATATGCGGTGTTTGGTTTTTTGTTCTTGCGATAGTTTACTGAGAATGATGATTTCCAATTTCATCCATGTCCCTATAAGGGACATGAACTCATCCTTTTTTATGGCTGCATAGTATTCCATGGTGTATATGTGCCACATTTTCTTAATCCAGTCTATCATTGTTGGACATTTGGGTTGGTTCCAAGTCTTTGGTATTGTGAATAATGCCACAATAAACATATGTGTGCATGTGTCTTTATAGCAGCATGATTTATAGTCCTTTGGGTATATACCCAGTAATGGGATGGCTGGGTCAAATGGAATTTCTAGTTCTAGATCCCTGAGGAATCGCCACACTGACTTCCACAATGGTTGAACTAGTTTACAGTCCCACCAACAGTGTAAAAGTGTTCCTATTTCTCCACATCCTCTCCAGCACCTGTTGTTTCCTGACTTTTTAATGATTGCCATTCTAACTGGTGTGAGATGGTATCTCATTGTGGTTTTGATTTGCATTTCTCTGATGGCCAGTGATGGTGACCATTTTTTCATGTATTTTTTGGCTGCATAAATGTCTTCTTTTGAGAAGTGTCTGTTCATGTCCTTCGCCCACTTTTTAATGGGGTTCTTTGTTTTTTTCTTGTAAATTTGTTTGAGTTCATTGTAGATTCTGGATATTAGCCCTTTGTCAGATGAGTAGGTTGCGAAAATTTTCTCCCATTTTGTAGGTTCCCTGTTCACTCTGATGGTGGTTTCCTTTGCTGTGCAGAAGCTCTTTAGTTTAATTAGATCCCATTTGTCAATTTTGGCTTTTGTTGCCATTGCTTTTGGTGTTTTAGACATGAAGTCCTTGCCCATGCCTATGTCCTGAATGGTAATGCCTAGGTTTTCTTCTAGGGTTTTTATGGTTTTAGGTCTAACATTTAAGTCTTTAATCCATCTTGAATTGATTTTTGTATAAGGTGTAAGGAAGGGATCCAGTTTCAGCTTTCTACATATGACTAGCCAGTTTTCCCAGCACCATTTATTAAATAGGGAATCCTTTCCCCATTTCTTGTTTTTGTCAGGTTTGTCAAAGATCAGATAGTTGTAGATATGTGGCATTATTTCTGATGGCTCTGTTCTGTTCCATTGATCTATATCTCTGTTTTGGTACCAGTACCATGCTGTTTTGGTTACTGCAGCCTTGTAGTATAGTTTGAAGTCAGGTAGTGTGATGCCTCCAGCTTTGTTCTTTTGGCTTAGGATTGACTTGGCGATGCGGGCTCTTTTTTGGTTCCATATGAACTTTAAAGTAGTTTTTTCCAGTTCTGTGAAGAAAGTCATTGGTAGCTTGATGGGGATGGCATTGAGTCTGTAAACTACCTTGGGAAGGATGGCCATTTTCACGATATTGATTCTTCCTACCCATGAGCATGGAATGTTCTTCCATTTGTTTGTATCCTCTTTTATTTCCTTGAGCAGTGGTTTGTAGTTCTCCTTGAAGAGGTCCTTCACTTCCCTTGTAAGGTGGATTCCTAGGTATTTTATTCTCTTTGAAGCAGTTGTGAATGGGAGTTCACTCATGATTTGGCTCTCTGTTTGTCTGTTATTGATGTATAAGAATACTTGTGATTTTTGTACATTGATTTTGTATCTTGAGACTTTGCTGAAGCTGCTTATCAGCTTAAGGAGATTTTGGGCTGAGACAATGGGGTTTTCTAGATATACAATCATGTCATCTGCAAACAGGGACAATTTGACTTCCTCTTTTCCTAATTGAATACCTTTTATTTCCTTCTCCTGCCTAATTGCCCTGGCCAGAACTTCCAACACTATGTTGAATAGAAGTGGTGAGAGAGGGCATCCCTGTCTTGTGCCAGTTTTCAAAGGGAATGCTTCCAGTTTTTGCCCATTCAGTATGATATTGGCTGTGGGTTTGTCATAGATAGCTCTTATTATTTTGAGATACGTCCCATCAATACCTAATTTATTGAGAGTTTTTAGCATGAAGGGTTGTTGAATTTTGTCAAAGGCCTTTTCTGCATCTATTGAGATAATCATGTGGTTTTTGTCTTTGGTTCTGTTTATATGCTGGATTAAATTTATTGATTTGCGTATATTGAACCAGCCTTGCATCCCAGGGATGAAGCCCACTTGATCATGGTGGATAAGTTTTTTGATGTGCTGCTGGATTCTGTTCGCCAGTATTTTATTGAGGATTTTTGCATCAATGTTCATCAAGGATATTGGTCTAAAATTCTCTTTTTTTGTTGTGTGTCTGCCAGGCTTTGGTATCAGGATGATGCTGGCCTCATAAAATGAATTAGGGAGGATTCCCTCTTTTTCTCTTGATTGGAATAGTTTCAGAAGGAATAGTACCAGCTCTTCCTTGTACCTCTGGTAGAATTCGGCTGTGAACCCATCTGGTCCTGGACTCTTTTTGGTTGGTAAGCTATTGATTATTGCCACAATTTCAGCTCCTGTTATTGGTCTATTCAGAGATTCAACTTCTTCCTGGTTTAGTCTTGGGAGGGTGTATGTGTTGAGGAATTTATCCATTTCTTCTAGATTTTCTAGTTTATTTGCATAGAGGTGTTTGTAATATTCTCTGATGGTAGTTTGTATTTCTGTGGGATTGGTGGTGATATCCCCTTTGTCATTTTTTATTGCATCTATTTGATTCTTCTCTCTTTTTTTCTTTATTAATCTTGCTAGCAGTCTATCAATTTTGTTGATCCTTTCAAAAAACCAGCTCCTGGATTCATTAATTTTTTGAAGGGTTTTTTGTGTCTCTATTTCCTTCAGTTCTGCTCTGATTTTAGTTATTTCTTGCCTTCTGCTAGCTTTTGAATGTGTTTGCTCTTGCTTTTCTAGTTCTTTTAATTGTGATGTTAGGGTGTCAATTTTGGATCTTTGCTGCTTTCTCTTGTGGGCATTTAGTGCTATAAATTTCCCTCTACACACTGCTTTGAATGCATCCCAGAGATTCTGGTATGTTGTGTCTTGGTTCTCATTGGTTTCAAAGAACATCTTTATTTCTGCCTTCATTTCGTTATGTACCCAGTAGTCATTCAGGAGCAGGTTGTTCAGTTTCCATGTAGTTGAGCAGTTTTGAGTGAGATTCTTAATCCTGAGTTCTAGCTTGATTGCACTGTGATCTGAGAGATAGTTTGTTATAATTTCTGTTCTTTTACATTTATTGAGGAGAGCTTTACTTCCAAGTATGTGGTCAATTTTGGAATAGGTGTGGTGTGGTGCTGAAAAAAATGTATATTCTGTTGATTTGGGGTGGAGAGTTCTGTAGATGTCTATTAGGTCCGCTTGGTGCAGAGCTGAGTTCAATTCCTGAGTATCCTTGTTGACTTTCTGTCTTGTTGATCTGTCTAATGTTGACAGTGCGGTGTTAAAGTCTCCCATTATTAATGTGTGGGAGTCTAAGTCTCTTTGTAGGTCACTCAGGACTTGCTTTATGAATCTGGGTGCTCCTGTATTGGGTGCATATATATTTAGGATAGTTAGCTCTTCTTGTTGAATTAATCCCTTTACCATTATGTAATGGCCTTCTTTGTCTCTTTTGATCTTTGTTGGTTTAAAGTCTGTTTTATCAGACACTAGGATTGCAACCCCTGCCTTTTTTTGTTTTCCATTTGCTTGGTAGATCTTCCTCCATCCTTTTATTTTGAGCCTATGTGTGTCTCTGCACGTGAGATGGGTTTCCTGAATACAGCACACTGATGGGTCTTGAGTCTTTATCCAATTTGCCAATCTGTGTCTTTTAATTGGAGCATTTAGTCCATTTACATTTAAAGTTAATATTGTTATGTGTGAATTTGATCTTGTCATTATGATGTTAGCTGGTTATTTTGCTCGTTAGTTGATGCAGTCTCTTCCTAGTCTCGATGGTCTTTACATTTTGGCATGATTTTGCAGTGGCTGGTACCGGTTGTGCCTTTCCATGTTTAGTGCTTCCTTCAGGAGCTCTTTTAGGGCAGGCCTGGTGGTGACAAAATCTCTCAGCATTTGCTTGTCTGTAAAGGATTTTATTTCTCCTTCACTTATGAAGCTTAGTTTGGCTGGATATGAAATTCTGGGTTGAAAATTCTTTTCTTTAAGAATGTTGAATATTGGCCCCCACTCTCTTCTGGCTTGTAGGGTTTCTGCCGAGAGATCCGCTGTTAGTCTGATGGGCTTCCCTTTGATGGTAACCCGACCTTTCTCTCTGGCTGCCCTTAACATTTTTTCCTTCATTTCAACTTTGGTGAATCTGACAATTATGTGTCTTGGAGTTGCTCTTCTCGAGGAGTATCTTTGTGGCGTTCTCTGTATTTCTTGAATCTGAATGTTGGCCTGCCTTGCTAGATTGGGGAAGTTCTCCTGGATAATATCCTGCTGAGTGTTTTCCAACTTGTTTCCATTCTCCCCGTCACTTTCAGGTACACCAATCAGACGTAGATTTGGTCTTTTCACATAGTCCCACATTTCTTGGAGGCTTTGCTCGTTTCTTTTTATTCTTTTTTCTCTACACTTCCCTTCTCGCTTCATTTCATTCATTTCATCTTCCAGGGCTGACACCCTTTCTTCCATTTGATCGTATCGGCTCCTGAGGCTTCTGCATTCTTCACGTAGTTCTCGAGCCTTGGTTTTCAGCTCCATCAGCTCCTTTAAGCACTTCTCTGTATTGGTTATTCTAGTTATACATTCTTCTAAATTCTTTTCAAAGTTTTCAACTTCTTTGCCTTTGGTTTGAATATCCTCCCGTAGCTCGGAGTAATTTGATCGTCTGAAGCCTTCTTCTCTCAGCTCGTCAAAGTCATTCTCCGTCCAGCTTTGTTCCATTGCTGGCGAGGAACTGCATTCCTTTGGAGGAGGAGAGGCACTCTGCATTTTAGAGTTCCCAGTTTTTCTGCTCTGTTTTTTCCCCATCTTTGTGGTTTTATCTACTTTTGGTCTTTGATGATGGTGATGTACAGATGGGTTTTTGGTGTGGATGTCCTTTCTGTTAGTTTTCCTTCTAACAGACAGGACCTTCAGCTGCAGGTCTGTTGGGGTACCTGGCCGGCTGTGTGAGGTGTCAGTCTTCCCCTGCTGGGGGGTGCCTCCCATTTAGGCTGCACGGGGGTCAGGGGTCAGGGACCCACTTGAGGAGGCAGTCTGCCCATTCTCAGATCTCCAGCTGCATGCTGGGAGAACCACTGCTCTCCTCAAAGCTGTCAGACAGGGACATTTAAGTCTGCAGAGGTTACTGCTGTCTTTTTGTTTGTCTGTGCCCTGCCCCGAGAGGTGGAGCCTACAGAGGCAGGCAGGCCTCCTTGAGCTTTGGTGGGCTCCACCCAGTTCAAGCTTCCCGGCTGCTTTGTTTACCTAAGGGAGCCTGGGCAATGGCGGGCGCCCCTCCCCCAGCCTTGCTGCTGCCTTGCTGTTTGATCTCAGACTGCTGTGCTAGCAATCAGCGAGACTCCATGGGCGTAGGACCCTCTGAGCCAGGTGTGGGCTATAATCTCCTGGGGCACCGTTTCCTAAGCCGGTAGGAAAAGCACAGTATTCGGGTGGGAGTGGCCCGATTTTCCAGGTGCCGTCTGTCACCCCTGGAAAGGGAACTCCCTGACCCCGTGCACTTCCCGAGTGAGGCAATGCCTTGCCCCTGCTTCGGCTGGCGCACGATGCACTCACCCACTGACCTGCGCCCACTGTCTGCCACTCCCTAGTGAGATGAACAGGGTACCTCAGATGGAAATGCAGAAATCACCCGTCTTCTGCGTCGCTCACGCTAGGAGCTGTAGACCGGAGCTGTTCCTATTCGGCCATCTTGGCTCCTCCTCCAGAGAATCTTTTTCATTAATTTAAAATTTGACTAATCCTTGACATTTCTTCATTCATTTTTCATGGGCATTTCTACTCAATTATAGAAGACATAATTGCTAATATTATATAAACTGAGCTGATACAGCTCTCAGGAGAGATCTATAGAAAATGTATCCCCTTTTTAGCCTCTTTACTCATTTATCTGTTCACTGCTGCTTACAGTGAGATCAATTACTATAATATCCAAAGGCCCATTAAGGGGCTGAGCAAGAATTGATTACCAGTGTAACCAGAGGATAAAGATTCTCAGCTGTACTTTGCAAAATGGCTTACCATCCTGAAGATGGAATGAGTATCTTCTTATTTGCTTTCTTCTACGTTCTTAAACTAATTCTTCTATAACCATCTCATTCACCCTTCCTTCACCCACCACTGCTCCACATTTTAAAATACCAGGTCAGAGTAAATCCTCTTTTTGAATCTTCAATTGAATAAAACATTAGTCCTTCCTATAACTCAGTCAGGCAACTTTAGAAAAAAAAATAGCCCAATTGTTTTCATAGCATGTTAGAATGAAGGAGCGAGGATGTCTATTTCTGGCATCACATTTTTCTCCATCCCTTTGTCTCAGTCAGTTGGAGGTGCAGGCCGTCAACAAGTAGTCCATTCCCTCTGAGACTCCAGATGCTCTATGCCATCTATCCAAGTTAGATATTAAACATAAGGATACCCTTGCTTAGGTTTCACCAAAGAGATTACTTGAGAGTAATCAAATTCAAAGTCTATGTTTAGGCACTGGATTAAATATTCAAAATAATTAGACCACTATATTTTTTAAAAAATAAGCCCGTGGAGAGTAAGTTTGGAGAGCAAATCTGTCCTCCTCATGCAGAAAACTTAGAGGAATTCATCACGCCTTGTGCTCTCATGTTCCCACTGCCAGATCCACCAACCACCAGCCTCTGCAGCCACACCACCTGCCTTCTCCCCTGTAAAGATCCCTCTGGGATCCCATCCTCTATCATCTCTCCTTGCTCTAATGTGGTCCTGCAACATCAGCAGGACCTGAGCAGAGCCTCAGACCCCCACCCCCACTCCCGCCGTGGACCTACTAAATCAACTAGGTCCCCAAGTGATTCATTCACACAGTAAAACATGAGAAGCCTGGCTCTGGTGTTCGTGGAAGCTTTGTTATCCAACACTATCCTTTTTCTCCAAAGGAATCTACACACAAAGATGCGATCCTGGTAACTTAATTGTTAGCTATAAAGGTGAGAATGCAAGTTACTTACACGATTCTATTAATAAAACAGTATGTACAAGCACATTTCTATGCAAGAAACTTGAGAAAACTAGAGGAAAACACTATAGAAAAAGAAAGTTTATTTTATTTTTAAACTTATTAAAACCTTGTATATCAAATCATTGAGTGAATGAATTATACCTATTCCTAAATACAGGGCTAGGACACATTGCTTTGTGCTATTCTTTGAGTTTCTATGGCCCTCAAGGAATGTGTTTTTTTCTTCAAAGGATTCAATCATGTATGTGTTTTCAATGCACTTCAAATAATTGATATTTTGTTTTTAGGCCTCATCTATCCATGGTTGACATAATGTCCTTTTGTGCTTTATATGAAATTCAGTCTCATACACATAATACAAGTGTAATAATATAAAAATTCCTTACAGGAGCATCTCATAATCACATTACCATCTAGTTCTTACAGCTCTGTGGTGCAGGTAACATCACAATCCCCATTCTTCGAGGAAGGGGACGAGGCTCTGAGAAGTCTGATGACCAATCCAAGGTCACGAAGCCAGTAAGTAACTAAGAAACCCTATACATAAAGCCAGTTTTGTTGATTCCAACTCAATACATAAATGTAATTTTTTTCCTACCAAGTCAGATAGAATCTGGTAAAAGAGAAGCTTCTTTTACAGGATCTGTATTTCACAAATTTTTCCTTTGGTCTGTAATAATAACAATAATATTACTCAGCACTTGAAAATTTACACCTGAAATTTCCATCTGCAATACATTTAATAAAAATGTGCGGGAGTGGGTGCTTTCATTTTAAGTGGGTTGAGAATTAGCCCTGTTAATAATTTCTTGGCTGGGCATGGTGGCTTACACCTGTAATCCCAGCACTTTGGAAGGCCGAGGCAGGTGGATCAGGAGGTCAGAAGTTCAAGACCAGCCTGACCAACACAGTGAAACCCCGTCTCTACTAAAAATGCAAAAATTAGCTGGGCATGGAGGCACGTGCCTGTAATCCCAGCTACTTGGGAGGCTGGGGAAGGAGAATCCCTTGAACTCGGGAGGCAGAGGTTGCAGTGAGCCAAGATTGTGCCGCTGCACTCCAGCCTGAGTGACAGGGCAAGACTCTGTCTCAAAAAAAAAAAAAAAAAAAAAAAAAATTCTTGAAGCTACTGAACCTTTCCTTTCATGATTTCTTCAATTTATGCATTTTAATACTAAGATAATGTTTGCAATGCATTTGGGGAAAAAGACTTTAGCACTTGGCAGATTGCAGAGAATGTCAGTTACAATATTCTCCTTTGGGCTGGGGAAAAGCCCCTAAGGAAAACAATAAAGTATGGGACAGTCTCGGGATTATAAATATTCAGTTGCTGGCTTTTTCTTTAAAAGCAAAATGTATGAAATTTATAACCATAAGTAAGCTCTAGGTTTACTTAGAGAAACTGAATGTGTATGGCCTGTCTTAACTATTTTCCTTAAAATCATTTTGGTATTTGATATTTAAAGTGAATGGCAAATGTGTTCCTAGGAATAGAATACATTTAAATACTATTTCCTAGATACCTTTTGTCTTTGTATTCACTTGGCTTTAAGAATTAGTTACAAAGTTACACAATTTGATTAAAAATTAATATGACAGCTGTAGTCCATCAAAGTGGAAAAACCCCATAAATAATGCACATGGCAAACTAAGGAATAACCAGCAAGTTAAATTTATGGTAAATTATTAACAACCTCGGTAGCATATGTGATTGTTATTTTGTCCAAGGTTGGAATGTCTCTTTTATGAATTTGGAAGAAGTTTCCCTCACATAATCTGAGGTGAGAAACCAAAAACTATGGTGGCAAATTGGAGGTTGTAAATGTACCAATTTATGGTAGTAAATTGAGCAAGGTGATGTGTGTAGCAAGTGGCAGTGCTGACTGGAAAGATTGCTCAGGTTTTCTTCTTGAGAAGAGGAGGAAGTTGTCACCATTTGTGTTGCTTGGACCTCCACTTAAAGAGCTAAAAATTCACCTTCTGAACAACCCAAAAATCCCCCTTATTTCAATATTTTGCCCATAATGTTTATAGAGAGATGGCATATATTCTTTCACTAGACATATCATGCTAAATGAAAATGCACTTTTAGTAAGAAGCCTGTTTATTTCTTAGGTCTGTGCTCCAGCCTCTGGCACTCCTGCTCCACAACTCTGTGCAGGCCACTCTGTCAAACACTTCACTATGGAAATGGCTCTCCCCAGTGGATGATTGGTATACCATACTTGGATCTGTGTGGTGAACTTTCCTTTTATGGAGAGTACCCATGATTCTAGTGAGAATCCTAAGCTGCTCCCTTCTTAAAAGGCATTTCTTTTTATATGTAACTTATTTGTGCCTGTGTCTTGTTTACCTGCCAAAGACAGACATCCTTATCTCTCTGTGCAAGTAACAACGTGCACATCTCATTTTTTCCCGACTCCCTACTCGGTGACATCATAATGGTAACCCAAAGTCAGCCACAATGGGAGTATTTACAACACAGAAATTAGCACACACTACCAATTAGAATATTTTGTTTTCCAGAGAGCCAGTTGTTAAACATGTCCCAGTATGCTAGTGTTAGAAGTTATATGTGCTTCTGTTAGAAGTTATATATCCCCAGCCCTGACACCTAGAACTCTTCATTCTACTTACTCTTTACTAATCTGGAACCAGGATGAGATTATAGCCGAAGTAGTTTGGACTATTTATGTTTATTGGTAATAGAGTTATTATTAATATGAAAAAGGTAGACTGTACAATATAGTGAAAGTAGAATTGGATACGGAGTTAAAATACTTTGCTATTATTTAAATTTCTGTTTCCAAGCAAACTTGGACAAGCCATTTAACTTTCTCCACATCAATAAAATGGAAAGTATAAAGCTTAGCCCAACTACATCAGAGGATTATTATATGACTTCAAAGAAGTCTGACATCTATGAAAACATTTTGAAAAGTATAATTTTAATATGAAAAGCATTTTGAAAATTTGAATATCAAATTGCATTCTTTTTTTGACACTTCAACATTTTCAAGAATTTCACATATCTTATCATGACTCCGATATGAAGACAGATATTATTATTGCAATTCACATACTGCCAGCAAGGGACAAGATCTTCTAAGTTCTTAGTGCTTTTTCTGTGGGGTATGTGCCCAGTGGTAACAGCCACTCACTCAACTGCTGATGCTTCTTGCCCTGTCTCTGTATTCGTCAACATGTTAACTATGCCAAATATTTCTCAGTGTCCTAGAAAATAAAGAAAACTGTATAAAGCCATCCCAAGTAGAGCATACATACCTTCAAGTTCATAACATTTTCTACATAGTGTTTTTAGTATTAAAGAAAATTAGATGATAATGTATCCAGACAACATGTCTTTCAGCTAAAGCTCGTGATTTTTAAAAAAAAATCAAAACCAGGGTTTAAAGTATACAAATATTTTAAGGTATCCAAATTTGAGGAAAAAAATTACAAATTAACTTCAGAGGTATAAGGTATATCTATGAAGAATTTCATGAGAGCTCAGAATAAGAAGTAATGTGACAAAACATAGAAATTAAAATAACAATGATTTTCTTGTCATGAAGGAAAGTTTAGAAAAATTGTAATAAAAATCACACTTACCCAAGAAAAAATAACAAAAACACTCAATTCCATGGATTTAATTTATTTCATTTTTTCTAAGGAAGAATGTCAAATAGCTTGAAAATAAGCTCATAATGAAACTTTTTAAAAAGTAACTTCTTATTCATTTGTCTTGGGGCACTACGAATTTAACCCCAAATTCTATACCTTCTGGAAAAAAAATTCTTATTCTGATATTTAAAAGACTGACTCTTGGTCTCAATTAATTCATTTAACTAAGATTTTAGTACTTCCTATGTTTGTCACACTGGATCAGGCCCAGTGGGGAATATAAAAGTTAAGAAAGAAGCCATTTCTGTATCATGTAAATTTGTAATTGAGTGGTAGATTTTAATGTGCCTAATAAACATACAACAATAAAAAACAAATAAGGCAATATTCTTATGGTGGCCATAAAGTGCTATCACAACTCAAAGAGTGAAATCACTTCCAGTTGCAAAAACAATGGAATTGACTCCTTTTCAGAAGAGGTCACCTGGGCACATCACATTATAGTGTATTACTCTCATGTACTTCCTTAGACGGAAAGGTGACCAAATGCACTTGAGATAACATTTCCCAATTAAAGCTAGAGAAAATATTATTTGCATATCTCTCAACTAACCTGAAAATTTAACTAACCAAACCATAGCATTTCCCAAACCTTCTGGTTAACTTAATTCTACTGAAATATTCTTTAAGTACATAAGTGAATCATTGATGTTTATTATATTAATATGTTCTTGAGAAGGGCCTGGCACTATCCCTGGTGCATATCAGAACTCTAAGAGATTTCTGTAGAGGGAGTATTGTAGCAATACAATACTCTAAGAGAGATGAGATCAAAGGCACGCTCAGAAATTGGCTTGCAATACAAAACTAGTCAACATTAAAGACCAAACATTTTGTGCTGAATAAAAGGCTGAAAACATTCAGGAACTGGAAGATCAGTGAGCACTGGAGGAGGCAGGAAAGTTTCCATGGAGGAGGACAAGATTATAGCTGAACCTTGAAGGATGGCTGGGGAGGGTAGAGGATGGGTATTCCCAGGTCATCACCAACATGAACAATGCTACCAAGAGTAGAACACAAAGGAAATACTCATCAAACAGCAAGAAGACATGAATATCTGGACAGAGGGTTCATGGGGAGAATCGTAGGAAAGAAGATTGATAAATAAGATTGAGAGAACCATGGGAAACTGTCACAGAAATGGCATTCACTGTGGCAGAAAGCAGTACACCTAATAATACATTTGCCAACATGGCCTGATTAAGTATTGCACTGGGTCTTTGTTGAAAGCAGCAAGATCCATGTCCATCTAAAGAAAGAGTTATTTTTAAATGTTACATGACTCAGACTTTTTATGAGTACCATAAATAATGTTACTTTCATAGCACATGGCTCTTCTAGTGAAAACACTGCTGTCATTACTGCTCATTACTCAATACCTGTGATGCTGGGGCTGGGTGTCTGGAGGGCCCACAGAAATGGTCAGACAAGGCAGAAGACTCTGCCCCTGGGCTTGACCAAGAACCCTGCCTCACTCCCCAAGGCCACCACTTTTTCCTCTACATCTCAGCAGATGCGTCTGCTACAGAGACCTAGGTCACATACACTTACCATAGCTGCAAGGGAGTCTGGCAGTACTGTGATAGTCTCTCATACTCTATGATATAGAAACCAGAAAAAGACAGAATTATAGCAGAAGCTGAGCGAGACAATCTAAATTATTGTGTGCACCCAATTTGATAAAACTTTAAAAATTAAAAAGCTGTCAACCTTTACATAAAGCCTAAAATGTGTGTAAATCATTAAAAATATAGATAAGGATATGGTGAATGTAAATCTTTCCCTCAAAATTGAGAGCTGTATTCAGACTTGCCTATTTAATGCAAAAAAGGGGGATTTTTTTAGAAACAAAGGTAGCATATGTTTATTACCAATTACTTGGATTACTCAGAAATGTACAGAAAAAAAGACCAAAAAAACCTTATTATTTAACTTTCGAATAATCACTCGTAACACTTACTCTCTTTGATATGAATCTGCTTGCATATTTTAACTCATTTTCTATAATTTGATACTCTGCATTTTCACTTTCTAATATCAAGTATTGCACAATTATGGGACATTTTGACTATTTGCAGATTTTTGCAATTATAACTATCTCTGCAATTAAATATATATTATTAAATGTCTTAATACAGTCTAGATTATTTTTTAGATAGGTGAAATTATTGGGCCAATGCAGAAAATCTCTTTAAAGTCTCTTGATAAACATTAACAAATAACTTTCCATAAAGCTTATACCAAGTTGTATTCATATCAGAGATGTATTCATTTGAAAGCACCTTTTTGGACTCAGATACTTTTATTTTTGAATTATTTTTTAATATTATGTGTGAAAATTATATGTCATTGTTTAAATTTGAACTTCTTGTGTTATAAGTCAGTTCAAATTATTTTTTAAACACTTTAGCAGCAAGTATTTTCTTCATTTATGAATTACCTTTGTTTGCACTCTATTTTTTATGGGAAGTAGGAAACCTAAGAAACTCCCTCCCTTACTATTAAGTTGTATAAAAAGAAGCCAGAATATGAAACTTTTAGATAGTGAGAAAATTGCAGTATTCTGAATACATCCTGTGGTTGAAGTTAGGATTGTCTATAACACAACACAACTAAAATTTTATAAGTCAAGTCTTCAAGGCAACCTCTATTTCCTTCTACAGTGCAGACTTTGAAGCCATGCTCATTGGTAGCCTGTGAATGAGTCGTGGTGATGACCCAGAATGACTCATCCAAGGCTGAAGATCTAGCCAACCAGTCTGTGTACAAGGAGAACAGGTGAATATTAAATAAGCCAAAATTGTAATATGAAAGATTAAGCTTACATATAGTGTTACGTAAGGGATAACAACACTACAATTGGCCAAAATATGCATAAAATGGAAGAATATATTTTTAGATAATTAAAATAGGGCAAATAGAACAGAAGAGGGTATATGACCTCAAATTCCTCCCTTCTCTAAATCATAATGCTAATTAAGTCTCAGTGATGTCTACCTAATTTTTAAAATATATAGAATTTCAGTCCTAATGATTATTCAGCATTAATAAATTATGTTATCTGTTAGGATTTGGAAGTGGAGTCTATTTCTCTTATTTCCTAATCCCACTTATCAGTAAGTTATTAATTTCTGCCTATCTGGTCTTCCAAATATCTTGCTAATCCCTGAGTTTACCCCCATTGCCCCAGCCACTGGCTGTGTCCTAATCAAGGAGACTATAAGCCTCTTCATCATCTGGACCAACAATCTCCTCTTAACTGGCTCTCTGACTCTGCCACAGCCCTCATCAATACCTTCACAACATTTTAGAGAGTGATCTTTTTAAAGCTCAAATTAAATGTCTCCCCACTGCCTCTTGGGCCACATATAAACACCTTAACTTACCCCAGTCTGGTTCCTCCCCATCTTTAAAGCCTCCTCTCGCTATGTTCCTTCTGCACTCAAGGCTCCAGCTATGGGGGAGGTTTTTCATTTCTTCCCAGGTGTTCCTCAAAACAGCTCATTCTCTGCCTTGGGAGGCTAAGGACAGCCACTGAAAAACTGAATCCTGGTACCAACACTGAAGATTTTTGGCTTATTTTATTTGGTATGAAGCCTTGGAATCTGCATATTTTAAAGCTGATTCCACTGTGCACCCAGTTTGCTATTCTCTTTGCCTTGAATGATGACCCCTCTATGGCTTTTAATGGAATTACTTTTTATTCAATTATAATGTAGTGACTGTCCACTATATGCAAATCACTGTGGCAGAGATGCCTCATATGAATTCCACTATTTAAAATAATTATGACACAGACATATCATTTAACAATTCATCTGGGAACAAAAACCTTTTCAATGAAATTAGCCTGTGTACTGAGGGCCAAGAAGTTTGGTTATTTGAGCAGTCAGAGAAGGTGTATCAGTAAGCAGCTGCACTATTTCTTTTTTTTTTTTTCTTTTATTCTTTAAGTTCTGGGATACATGTGCAGAATGTGCAGGTTTGTTACATGGGTATACATGTGCCATGGTTGTTTGCTGCACCCATCAACCCATCATCTAGGCTTTAAGCCCTGCATGCATTAGGTATTTGTCCTAATGTTCTCCCTCCCCTTGCCCCCAATACCCCAACAGGCCCCAGTGTATGATGTTCCCCTCCCTGTGTCCATGTGTTCTCATTGTTCAACTCCCACTTATGAGTGAGAACATGCAGTGTTTGGTTTTCTGTTTCTGTGTTAGTTTGCTGAGAACGATGAGTTTCCAGCTTCATCCTTGTCCCTGCAAAGGACTTGAACTCATTCTTTTTTATGGCTGCATAGTATTCCATGGTGTATATATGCCACATTTTCTTTATCCAGTCTATCATTGATGCAGTTGCCCTATTTCTGTAAAGGACTTCTCAGTGTTGAGCATATGCAAGTGGAAATCAGTGATCTATGGGGGCTGGAAGCTTGGAAGAAACCAGAAAGCACAAGGTCTTTAAGCAGAGACTGGAACAACATGAGGAAAGTAGGGTTATTTCCTCATAGCTGAGACCTGTAGACTTGGGAGAAGCCCATCAAAGGAATGTGCTCCCTTATGTATGCATCTTGTATTATTTCTTCCTCCAGTGATAAAATATAACCATGTGCTTATTAAAGAAAATTATTTCTGCTTTTAAAAACTAAAAAATATTGCATACTGAAGATTATTTAATCTTTCTTTGATGATTCCAGAATATTCTTTGGTCATAATTATGACTACCAATTGCTTTTGGAAATACTATGATATAGTGGAAAGAATATTAACTGAGCTTGGTCATCCAGTAGCTTCACAGTCTTTGGCAAATCATGCTTGTGATTCATCTGAAAAATAAAAATAATTCTATGTACCTCAAGAATTTTTGCAAAAATTAAATGATAGTATATAATGTGTCCATCACAGTTCCTAGGGTGTAAATGAAACCCTATAAATGTCAGTCCTCTTTATCTTCTTCCTTTACAGTGTCGATATAAAAAAGTAGGAGATCAAAGGCTTAAAAAAATCAGAACACTGAACAACAACAAAAAAGATGTAATGATTTACTCCTGCCAAAAACGTCCAGGAAAGATTAATAAACAATGACAGAAATGATGTAGGTGATCTTTTGTATAACTGATTCATTCATTTGATTCATTCTTTTGTGTAACTGATTCATTCATTTCTTTCTCTGATGCTATTCAGTTTATCATAACATTTTAAACCATTTTAATCTTTCTATCATAGATCTTGAGATAAAATGGAAAGGATAATAATTTTTATCAAAGGCATAAATATATCCAAAAATACCAATAGGTGTGAGATGCAGCTTCACTGTGAGTTCTGCTTTCATTAATTACTATTTGTTAGAGGCTGATTATTTTTATCTCCCTGAGATTTCTCTCATTTCATGTTTCTTATTTGATAGACTGTGTTTTCTTTCTAATTTATTTTTATTTTCAATATTTTTCTCTTCAAGAAATTGTAGGCTGGGCACGGTGGCTCACGCCTGTAATCCTAGCACTTTGGGAGGCTGAGGCAGGCAGATCACGAGGTCAGGAGATCAAGACCATCCTGGCTAACATGGTGAAACCCTGTCTCTACTAAAAA
Organism: Pongo pygmaeus; assembly: GCF_028885625.2. Lineage (NCBI taxonomy): Eukaryota > Metazoa > Chordata > Mammalia > Primates > Hominidae > Pongo > Pongo pygmaeus. The sequence continues at coordinate 185,982,708 of NC_072376.2, forward strand.
TTACAAAGAAAAAAATTAGCTGGGCATGGTGGCAGGCACCTGTAGTCCCAGCTACTCAGGAGGCTGAGGCAGGAGAATGGCATGAACCCAGGAGGTAGAGCTTGCAGTGAGCTGAGATGGCACCACTGCACTCCAGCCTGGGTGACAGAGTGAGACTCTGTCTCAAAAAAAAAATAAATTGTAATCTTGGAAAATATTCCCAAGTCATTAAACTTTAAATTCTCCATTTTTAGATATTAACTAATGTTTCTCATCTAAACAATTTATTGTTTCTTTTGTTGCTCCTTGGTCAATGATAATGTGTGGGATTCAATCAACACTAAGAAAACTCTTTGTGAAATTTTCCTAGTTGTAGCTCTGAATTTCCAATGGCCTAATGTGTCTCCAATCACTCTAGTTTCTATAGTGCAAGACTTGATCCAAAAATTTTAGGTGTACTCTTTCTATTTACACATCACTCTCAACAACTGAGCTTGTCATGCTTAATTTTTTCTAGCTGGCATTTATAAACCTTAAAAGATTGTTTTCCTGTTGTTTCACATAGTTTTAAATATCTAAACAACCTTTTGTTCCCATAAAAGATATCAGCTTTATTCACCTTTCAAGCATTCCTAATTTTTTGTTTTGTTTTGTTTTTTAGTTCTTTCTATACAACAGATTGATATGGTTTGACTATGTCCCCCACTAATCTCATCCTGGTTTGTAGCTCCCCATAATTCCCACGTGTCATGGGAGGGATCTGGTGGGAGGTAACTGAATCATGGGGGCGGGTTTTTTCCACATTATACTTGTGATAGTGAATACATCTTACAAGATCTGATGGTTTTATAAAGGAGAGTTCCCCTACATATGCTCTCTTGCCTGCTGCCATGTAAGACGTGCCTTTGCTCCTCCTTCATCTTCCACCCCCAACCTCCCCGACCATGTGGAACTGTGAGTCCATTAAATCTCTTTCCTTTATAAATAACCCAGTCTCTGGTATGTGTTTATTAGCAGCGTGAGAACAGACTAATACACAGATTAAGAGAAAAAAATCTTCACTTCTGTAAATGCATTTTCACTTTCATGGAAAGGAAAAGGAGAGATGTTACTTATCAATAATTATTCTCATAGTAACTAGAAAATATGAGTTTTTCTTACATGACTGATTTGTCACATTGTATATTCAATAATTATGCTTTTCAATTGTTTCCTTTGGACTACACAATTTTAAAGTAGATTTATATTCAATTAGTTTAATATACAAAACAATAATTCTTCAAAAATATTTATGTCATGATACTAAATCAACAGAAATGTGGCTCTGACCTTTTTGGTTAAGTGAGTATCAGTGAAATTAAAATTTTCCAAATGCCCTTTTTACAGCAAATTATGTGAAAAAAATAAAAATAAGATATCCTTAGCATTTCTGAAAATAATAGTTTTTATGGAGCTTTACTAACCATTATACATATTCATTTAGACCATTAATAGAATTGCAAGTTAGGATGAGAGCATAGGTCTTTATCCTGGATGCATCCCTGCTGATCACACCCATGTCTCATCCTTAACTAAAACCAAACTGCTGTTAAATCAGGTGGATGACAAGCAGCAGAGATCCTGATCCTCTAAGTAAATAGAAATGCTAAATAAAAAGTTGGCATTTCACTGGAGAGCAGTTGAATATGTTAAAGTAAGACAGTTTGTGTACAAAATAAGTTTAACTTACAATTACAAAGTTTTAAGGAAAATCAAAGTTACCAACCAATACACAAGTGAATAATTGGAGGAAAGCAATGGATTACAAGGACAAGTAGATTACAAAAGAAAATAATGTTCACTGGAGGAAGGTCTTCATCAGAATGTAAAGGACTATTGCTCAGGCTTTCTACAAAGAGAAGAAACAAAGCCAAGAATGGAATACAATGCTTGCAAGGTAACTAGGAGAAAGCATGAGACAATCATAAATATATCATATTATTAAAACTTGCCTAAAATACTAGATCTTTAGACTTATAACAGGATCCATGTGCTCTAACCTATTTTAATGTTTTTCCTGGGTAACAAACAAGACTAATAGAGAACAATTATAACATGTTTACTTTTTGACCATGGTTCTTTCAAACATTTGAGTGCCTAGTTCTTCCCAAGCACCTGGATCAAAACCCCCATGACAGCCTGGTCACTCTAAAGCAATTTAAAACTCCTACAGTCTCATTTCGTTGCAAATCACAGGCTTAATTCTGTAATTCAGATGTTCAATCCTATGTGACAATAGAAACTCTCTAGTACATTTGAGGCTGGCATTATTCCCTAATGTGGGCCTATGACAGAAGAAGTGCCTACAAATAAAAACTTAGCATTGTCTTCTCTATAACTGAGAAACTCCTCCCCATTAGGAAAAGGGAGGTTTTTATTTTTTGCTCCTATGGGTTGTTTTGACTGATTGGAGTGAGGCTGATGATCTTGTGTCTTTCTGAGCCTCCCCGGTATTCAGAGCTGCTTTCTCTAATAGCACTATTCTGAGTTATTTGAAGACCTCCCACAGCTAGAGACTTACTGCTTACAGTCCCTTGACACAGGAAATATCAGTATTCCAACTAGTTTTGGCTCCTCCTATAGCCTCTGAGCATTAGGCCATGACCAGCTTCCTTCAGCTGAGATCCCATCTACCCTCTACTCGGTCTCTTGGACAGGATCCAAGGCTTCCTCTTGTGGGCTTTGCCTCCCACGTGGCCACACCTCTTCCTTTCCCTTGACAAATTCTGGGAGCTCCATTATTTACCAAATTGCAGCTCTATACTCTGGTACCATGGGCTGACCCAGCTAACATTCAAGCTTTGGATTCTTAAAGATGATTCAGACACAAGTTCACTGTGCCACTCAAACTATGTTGGTGTGCTTTGATGGAGATGGGGAATGGGAGTCATATAAATTCTCCACATGGTCACTTGGAAGTCCAGTTTCCTAAGGAGGTATCCTCCTGCTCCTCCCCACTAAAAGGAAAGAGGTGAGATATATAGGACAACTCACTCCAAAGCAACCTTCAAAATTCTTTTTCTAATTTCCAATGCCTGGTATCTCTATGCCATAAATATGGATGGGAAGTATAAAGGCATCTAATCAGTTTCCTCCCATGTCTTTTTTGCACATTCTGTGTCTTAGTCATTGTATAACAAAATACCATAAATTAGGTAGCTTATAAACAATAAAAATTTATTTCTCACAGTTCGGGAGTCTGGGAAGTCCAAGATCAAGGCATTGGCAGATTCGGTGTTTAGAGAAAGCCTGCTTTCTGGTTCATAGAAAGAGTCTTATAGCTGTGCTTCCACATGGTGGAAGGGGCAAGAAAGCTCCCTGGGGACTCTTTCATAAGGATCTTAATCTTATTCATGAAGGCTCTGTCCTTATGACTTAATCACTCCCCAAGAGGCCCCACTTCCTAATACCATCACACTGGGGACTAGGATTTCAACGTATGAATTCAGGGGGACACAAACATTTAGACCATAGCATTCTGCATGGTAATGTTTCATACCTCAGCCAAAATTTTATTTTTCATAACTGTATGTGTGTGTGTATATGTGTATCTGTGTATGTGTAACTAAACACAGAATTTTAAAAGATTTCACAATATAGCACAAACACATGTACACATAAGGTTCAGTCCTTCATAGTGACTTTCACAGCTGTGTGGTCTAGGAAGATAAATGAGTTTATTTTATAAATAACCTTCTCTCAGTGTTGCCAAAATGAAACAAAAAGCAATAAATTTCTCTTAGAAATAAGTCCGCAATAAACACAGGCTAAAAAGAAGGAGCTCATGTAAGAAACTTATGTGAAGAACAGAAATGCCATATCCTCAAATCCTCGCTAAGTCCAGGGAGGCCTGTGACCAGATACTATAATCATGACAGAAGGCACAGCTACAAAGAGTTAAGATTTGCAGTAGATTTGCTATGAGCATGTGAAAGAGCATTTTAAATTATGTTCCAATAAATAAGTTTTGTGCTTTGGGCCAGTGGTGAAATATTGATGTATTACAAAAAGAAAAATAAAATAATTTTTTTTGTTTTCTTTTTCTCAGTAAGGAACTATTTTTTCCTTAAAAGGATAAACCAAATATCAATAAAGAAGCAGTTGAGGCCTATAATAGGTTGCAAGTATCTAAACACTCAAGTGAGTTCAAGTCTCTTGAAACAAATTGTGTAGCAGATTACTGAGAAAATTTACAAATGATACCAAGAAACTCCCATTAATGACCTATGCATAAGGATTTATCAAAAAATAGAGAAATTCTGAAAGTTTGAAACAAGTAAGCACAGTTTTAAAAAAACTACCAAAAATTGGTATTTATTGAATATAATATAGGTTATTAAAATCATAACCTTGTAATCATATTGAAAGGAAATTGGTAACCAAAAGGGGTAACCAAACAGAGTCAACATGGCCTCCCTGACTTTATTCTGGGTCAAAGTAATTGGGCTTCTCCTTTAAATACGATGACAATTATGGTTGAACAAAAATGCAGTGGACATTTCTAAATCTCAACAAGACAATCAATTTAATAACATTGTTAAAAACAACATGAAGGAATGTTGAAGGATAATGATAAAAGAAAGGGAATTTGTAACCTGTTAAGTAACTAATGACCAAAGGTGCTGATTTGAATGGATGTAATTGTAGACGGATTACTGTCATTTATTGATTCACATGTACTGAATACACTGCTGCCAGCTTTTTACTGAAGGTAGGATTCCTCAGTTGCCTATTTAGACTGAGACTCCAGAGCTAGTGTGGTTTACCTGGTAATGAGGATAGAAATGAGGTCAGCAGGTTTTCCACAATCAGCCATCCAGTGGACAAACAGGTGACCCATCCCAAAGGAATACAAAAAAGGTGTTCTGATCTCTTCACTTATTACTTTGCTCCCTGCAAAAACCATTAACATTCCTGACATACAGTCAATTGCTCACCCCTGTTAAAGCAACTTTCTCCCTATTGCTTTGCAAAGGCATACAAAACAAATAAGCATGATTTCTAAACAAAGAAGGCTTTCAAATATAATTTTGAGATATTATATAGGCTTCTCACTATACAGGCAGTGTATCTATGGAAAGAGCAGGGCCATACTTCATTTTAACCGAAAATGCAACAGTCTGTTAACCCCGTTTATTTCCCATAAGAAGGAAAAAGAAATGTTACATATGAGGCTTAAGGAGCCTGAGGCCTCATGCAACGTGTCTCAAAATCTTTGCCTGAGAATTAAAAATTTAGCAATATGACTGAAGTAATAGATTTTATTTTCATTTAGAGACACCATGGGTGTCTTTTCCTCACATTTCTCATCTTATTTACTAATAAATTTTTAAAGAAGACTGAAGATATGTTTATTGATTTACATTAGATAAATTGACTTTTCAGTAGTGTGGAGTTTTCCTTGGTGGGATTTTACATCATTAGAACATTAGTTCGGTGAGCCTAAACACAGACTTCAGGTATTTATATATCTATGAAGCTGAGTCATTAATCATGCAGACAAATTCAATATAGAGAGAAGTTGCTATAATTATTGGTGGCAAACAATTGAAATAGATTCATGCTAACTTGAAGAAAGGAACTTAATTTTTGGAAGGCTATTCAGTTACAGAATCTAAGAAAGAATATAGCATCCAGGCCAACAGGTCAGAGCTGGGACTCTCATTAATAGGAAATAGTGGGTAATTTCCTTGAGTCTTGCCATCAAGAGAGCCTTCTGTCTTTAGGTAACTCTTCCCAGCTTTAATTCTAAGAAAGAAACTCTGATGGGGTGGGCTTTAGTCGCAGTGTTACACTTTAGCTATGCTAGGGGCTGGTGGCGATTTCTAGTTATAATCGGAATAGGACCTCAAGAAATGGAGGTTCCACAAAAGAAAACTATTGCCAGGTCTCTTTCTCAGAAGAGGGGACAAGCACACTACGAAAAGTATACTTTAAAATGGGTTCACTACCTTTAGAGTTTGAACATTGTACATTAATGGTAAGGCTGTAATTATCTAATTGGGTAATGGGTTCTTAAGTGTTCATTTCTCTTATGTAAATAAAGAAACAAATAAGAATAAAGCATGCATAGACTAATGATAACAGTGTTTTACGAATTAACCATTATGATTAATATCATATTATAAGCCTGAAATACAAAAATAAATAAAATCAAACAAAATAAAAAATATTACCCTAAACATCAGACAAAAAAATCAAAACTGAGCAGGTACATTTTAATACTTTGGATAATTTATATTTTACTCTTTCTGGATAACAATGATAAATAATGAAATGATCAAGCAGTCAGAAAATTCTCCTAATTCAAATCTTCCTCCACTACTTTTGTAAGTCAAAAATGGCAAGTTTGTCTTAGCAATTCTTGATCTTTGGCTCTTTTATATCAATATTAGAATGAGTTTCTCAAATTTAGCAAATACATACACACGAAGAGACACAAAATCTATTGGAACTTTCATTGGAATTTTATTTTGTTTATACATTATTTTCAGGATACTCAATATTTATGCCTTCATTTAATTTTCTTATTCATAAACATCCTATCCCTCACATCTCTTCTCATTCCATCTTATCCTATTTTGCGCTCTCTCCATTGTCATTTTTAATATTCTTCCTTAATGCTTAAACTTTCTTCGTAGAGACTGCAGAATATGTTAGATTTATTCCTGCTAAAGTCTAAATGTCAGTTCCCCCCAACCCCGACCCCCTCAAAATTTTTGTGTTGAAACTTAATATCCAATGTGACAGTGGGGAGGGAGTTTGGGAAGGTGATTTTGTCATGAAGGCTCTAACCTTACAAATGGGATTAGTGACCTTATAAAACAGGCTCAAGCGAGCTCCCTAGTCCCTTTTTTGAGTCCCTCCCTCCATGTGAGGACAGTGAGAAGGCATCATTTTGGAAGCCTCTAGAACTAAGAGAGGCTGAATAAATTTCTGAGAAATAAGTTTCTATTGTTTATAAATTACCAGTATTTCAGTATAGCAGCAGGAATGAACTAAGACAAATTTTAAGACACTTTATAGTTTTTTTTGTCATTATGAACGGTGTCTTTTTCTTTAAATTATTTTATCTAATGTTTATTACTTGTATAAAGACATGCAATTGACTTTTTTATGGTTAAGCATTTTGCTAAGTTTTTCTATCATTTCTAGTCATTTTTATATATAGTTTTTTAGTTTTATGTATACAACCAAATCATTTTCAAGGAATGATGGTTTTATTTCCTCTAAATTCATATGCTTTTATTTATTTATTTTTATTGCACTAACTAGAATACCCAAGTCAATGTAAACCAATAAAATGGTAAAAGTAGGTATCTTTGTCTTATCTTATATTTTTAAAAAATCTTATAATTTTTTATCCAATTTAGATGTTCCTTATTTCTTTCTTTTGCCTAATTGCTCTGACTAAAACTTTCAATACTATGTTGAGTAAAAGTGGGGAAAGTGGACCTCTTTGCCTTGTTCCAGATCTTAGAAGAAAGGCTTTCAATTATTCTCTATTCATAGGATATTACCTATGGGTTTTTCATATATCATCTTAATTGTTTTGAGGTACATTCCTTCTATATCTAGTTTGTTAAGTATTTTTATTATGAAGGAAAGTTGAAATTTATCAATGTGTTTTCTGCCTCTATGGAGATAATCATATGGTTTCTGTCCTTCAGTTTGTTGATGTAGCGTATCATAGTGATCAATTTACATATTTTGAAAGAGCCTTACATTCCTGGAATAAATTTTGCTTGATCATGGTGAATAACCTTTCTGATGTGCTGTTTTATTCAGTTTTCTAGCATTTTGTGAGGATTTTCACATCTATGTTTATCAGGGATATTGGAATGTAGTTTCCTTTTTTTCTTGTGTCTTTGTGTGGTGTTGGTATTAGGGTAATAGTGACCTTGTACAATGAATTTGGGAGAACTTCCTCCTACTTAAACTTTTTGGAATACTTTGATAAGAATTGGTATTAGTTCTTCTTTAACAGTGTGGTAGAATTCAGCAGTGAAGCCATTCAGTCCTGAAATTTTCTTTCCTGAGAAACTTTTTTATTAATGATTCAATCTCTTTATTCATTTTTGTTCTGTTTAGTTTTTCTATATACTCATGGTTCAATCTTAGTATGTCATATGTATCCAGAAATTTATCTATATCTTCCTGGTTTTCTAATTTTTTGGCATGTAATTGTTCATAATACTCTCTAATGATCCTTTGTATTGTTATGATATCAGTTGTAATGTCACCTTTTTAATCTCTAATTTTATTTATTTGGGTCTTCTCTCATTTTTTTCTTAGTACTCTAGCTAAAAGTTTGTCAATTTTGCTTATATTTTCAAAAAACCAACTTTTTATTTTGTTGATCTTTTGTAATTTTTTAGTCTCAATTTTATTTATTTCTGCTCCGATCTTTATTGTTTCTTTCCACTAACTGGGGGTTTGGCTTGTTCTTATTTTTCTAGTTTTTTGAGGTACATCATTAAATTGTTTATTTGACCTCTTTCTACTTTTTTGATGAAAGCATTTCTTGCTATAAACTTCTCATCTCTCTTCATAATCTTTTTCTGTATCCCATAGATTTTGGTATTTTTTGTTTCCATTTTCTATGGTTTCAAAACTTTTTTTTTAATTTCCTTTTTAATTTCTTCATGAACCCTATGATTGTTTAAGAGCATGTTGTTTAACTTCCATGTATTTGAATATAGTTTCCAAAGTTCCTCTTGTCATTGATTTATAGTTTTATTCAATTATGGTCAGAAAAGATAATATAATTTTGACTTTTTAAATTTTTTGACTTGTTTTTTGGCCTAACACATGGTCTATCCTAGAGAATGTTTCATGTGCCAACGAGAAGAATGTGCATTCTGCAGCAGCTGGATGAAATGTTCTTTAAATGTCAGTTACGTTCGTTTGGTCTAGAGTACAGTTTAATTCTGATGTTTATTTGATAATTTTCTGTCTGGATGATCTGTCTTCCTAAAAGTGGGATGTGGAAGTCTTGTACCATCATTGTATTGCACTCTATCCTTTTAGGTCTGTTAATATTTGCTTTATATATCTGGGTGCTTTAGTGTTGGGTGCATATATATTTATTATTGTATCTTCTTGCCAAGTTGACTCTGTTCTCCCTATATAATGACCACCTTTGTTTCATTTTATAGTTTTTGACTTGAAGCATATTTCATCTAACATGAAAGTATAGCTACTCCTGCCCTTTTGTGGTTTCAATTTATATAAAATATGTTATTCTATTTTTTCTATTGAAATCTTGTGTCTTTATAGATGAATTTCTTATAGGAAGCATTTAACTGGGTCTTGTACTTTTATCCATTCAGCCACCCTTTATCTTTTAATTGGGGAATTTACTCCATTTACACTCACTCTTATTATTAATAGGTAAGGACTTACTACTGCTATTTTATTTTTTTGTTTTATGGTTGTTTTGTAGCTCCTCTCATTCTTCTTTTCTTACTGTCTCCTTTTGTAGTTAAGTTATTTTCTCTGGTAGTATATTTCAATTTCTTGCATTTGCTTTCTATTTTTAGTTTTTATATTATAGGTTTTTGCTGCATGGTTATATAAAACATTTTATGTTTTTAATAAAGTTATTTTAAAGGGATAACAACTTTATTTTGATCATAAAGAAAACAATAAATTTTTAAAAAACTAAAAATCTCTACACTTTAGCTCTATTCCCTCTGAAATTTTGACTTTTTGTTGTTCCAATTTACATCTTTTTATATTGCCTATCTCTTAGTAATTTTCTCTGTGTATTTACTTTTTCCAATGACTTTTATACTTCAGGTGGTTTTTTTTTTTTTTGGTTGTATGTTGGTATCTTTTTTTCCTTCCAGATTGAAGAACTCCCTTTAGCATTCTTATAAGACCAATGTGGTGATGATGAATTTTCTCAACTTTTGTTTGCCTTTGTGTTTCAAGGATAGCTTTGTTGGGTACACAATTCTTGGTTGGCAGTTTTTTTTCCTTTAGCACTATGAGTATGTCATTCCACTTCTTCCTGTCCTGTAGGGTTTCTACTGAGAAGTCTGTTGCCAGACAAATCAGATCTCTTTTATATATGATTTAATTTTTTTTTCTGCTTTTAGGATCCTCTATTTGTCCTTGAACTTTGAGAGTTTGGTTATTATATGCCTTGGGGTAGTTTTATTTGGGTTGAATCTGTTTGGTGATCTTTGACCTTACTGTACCTGGATATTTATATCTTTCTCTAGATTTTGTAAAGTTTTCTGTTATTGTGTCTTTGAATAAACTTTCTACCCCTTGCTCCTTCTCCACTCCCTGTTAAAGACCAATGACTCAGATTTGCTCTTTTTAGGCTATCCTCTAGATTTGTAAGCATTCTTTTCGTTTTCTTTTTTCTCTTTTGTTTGTTTCCAAATTGCCTATTTTCCAGATCACTGGTTGTTTCTTCTGCTTGACTCAGGCTGCTGTTGAGACCCTCTAATGTATTTTTCATTTTGACCATTGTATTTCTAAGCTCTAGGATTTCTGTTTGATGTTTTAAATTATTTCAAAATCTTTGTTAAATTTCTCATAAATTTCTGAATTTATGTGACAAATCTTGAAATTCACCAGATTTCCTCATGCTGCTGGTTTGAGTTATTGATCTGAGAGCTTTCACATAAGCATCTTATTAGGGTCAGTGCTGTCTCATTGTTTTGTCCATTTGGGGAGGTCATGGTTCTCTATCCACTCTTGTTTTCTGTGGACTTTTGTCTATGTCTTTGCACTTAAGGGAGAATTATTTATTCTAGTCTTTGCTTTTGCCTTGATCTTTCCAGAGTATGTCTGTCTGTGCAGGTTGACTGATGAGTTCCTTTAGCCCAAGACCACTGCCTCCTTTTTGGCATTAGGTGGTTTCCTAAGCCCAGGTTTGCCATAACTCTTGAAAAAGTTCAGAATACTGCACATGTCAGACTTGGGGGATCCCAGTGGGGATACCCTGGGTGTGTAAGAAGGCTAGTTTGGAGTTTGTGCCTGGAATATTCATGGAGCACACCTTTGACAGCATAGTGGTCATGTACAGCCTCTCTAACTTGCTGTCTCCTTTGGCTGAGATGAAAAGCAGCCACAGAGTTTTGCATGCTGGCTCATTTTAGCCCAACTTCTATTTGTCTCCAGCTCCCCTCAGGAGTTTTCAACCTACATGCACTTGCAGTACTTCCTATGGGTTGGGGCAGGAGTGCTTTTCTGGCAAAGGAACCCATGATGGTGGGGAAACTGGCTGTCTACCTCTATTTCACTTTTACCTGTGTAGAAACCATCAGTTCAAGGGGAGTTTTCCACATGGTGCCTGGCAGTTTTGGGGAGGGGTGTCACAGTTAGAGTTTTATTTCTCTTACCTTCTGCTCATGATTTTTCATTTTTCTGTGGCCCCTGGGATTGTCACAGCCTCTGTTGTGAGTTTTAGAATATTGTTTGTGGTTTATTTAGATAGTAACTATTGTTCAAAAAATTCCTCAACTTTAAAAATTTTCTCAGAAGATTCTGCCAAGTAGGCATGTAGTGTTTGTTGTAGCAGTGACAAACTACTACAAATCAGTAGTCAGATAGATCTGCCCTATTGACACACCTCTTAAAATCACAAGTATAGTCCTGCCACTAATATGCAGCCTCTTTTCACTACTTAGAAAAGGCAAAAGATTAAATCTTATCCAGCATACTTTTGAAGGCATAACTGAAATAACTAACATGGGTTAAATCCAAAAGAAAGGTATTGCTTAAATTCATTTTCAATCAACTCATCATAATGTCCACTTCCAAAACCTCTTTGTTAACTGTTGTTAAAGGCAAAATTATTCTGCATTTGTTAAAATCGTAAGGAAGACTTTATTCAGACCTGTCAGGTCTATTGTGACAGGTGTCAAGACTGTTGCAATAGAGAGAGAGATTAGGCTCAACTCCAAATACAGCAATGACAGCTGGGGATTTATAGCCAACAAGCAGAGTAATTAGAAAATTACTAACAAGAGACATCAAGTATAGGAGGATTCTTGCCAAACCTATTTAATAGCATTCTTGCTGAAGGAAAGCCATGGTGATCAGATATCAAGGGTGAGAAGATTCTCACTAAACTGAGCAGAATTCTTGTTACAGCTGGGCTATGTAGGTCCAGCAGGGGTGGGGTGGGGGAGAACCAAAGCCAAGGTCTAGTTGAGAAGAGGGATCAAAGAAACCTGACTAAAGTTTGGTCAAGGATAGATCCTTGTCACTTAGCTTGCATTTGATAAATAATATAATTCTCCTCACCATAAAAACAAAACTTTTTTTTCTCCTCGCTTTGTTGCCCAGGCTATGGCACAATCTCGACTCACTGCAACCTCTGCCTCCTGGACTCAAGCAATTCTCCTGCCTCAGCCTCCCAAGTAGCTGGAATTACAAGCACATGCTACCACGTCCAGCTGATTTTTCTATTTTTAGAAACGTGGAGTTTTGCCATGTTGCCAGGCAACACTTCCTGATCTCGAACCCCTGACCTCAAGTAATCCGCCCAACTCAGCCTATCGAAGTGCTGGGATTGTAGGCCTGAGCCACCACACCCTGTCAAAATAGAAGTGTTTATAATGTTGGTAATACAGGTGTCATCCAGGCATTTCTCTACCAATGTATGAGCAGTGAGTCTGTACAGTTTATGGTTAAGAGCAGCAACTCTGAAACTAAATAGACTGGGTTCACATTTCAGTTCTGCCACTTACTAGCTGAATTACCAAGGAAAATGACTTAGCCTGACTCTCCCGCAGGTTCCTTGTCTGCAAAGTAAGAAGAGTCATAATATACACCACATATGGGGACTTTAAGAGTAAATGAGCCAATATATAGGAAGAATCTGAACAGTGTCCCCTACATGGTGAGCCCTAGTGATTTTAACCATTATTATTTGTAAGCTTTTGATTTGCATACAGAACACAATTTCTTCAGTGGTTTTAATGAAAACATCTTATTCTGACCATATCATAAGTATATATCTTCTGCTGAACAGCACAAAGCACATTACATGTTTGTGAAAAATCTTCATCCAAGTTTTCTTTTTTCCAATTCAGATCTCTTTCAAACTCTTTACTTCTTTATTGTGCATTTGTTATTTGAGATGCCTCAAGGATCTTGCCTTCTACCCTAAGTGGGATTTGAAGGCATTTTATCTTTTTCTGGAGAAAAAAAATTGCTGAGTTCTTCTGAAAGGCATTCTTTTGAAAACAATTTTTTCTATATTGTTCTATTGGCTTCTATTATTTATGTCCCTACTCCTTCCTTTCATGTTTTACCCTGGGTGATTTCATGCCCACATGCATGCTTGTTCATCCTACTCAAAAGAGTTAATGATCACTTGCAAGTTTTCTCTCCTTCTGGCCTTCTTGGTCTCTCCTCTCCCCTCACATTCAGAGTCCCAGGCCTGCCAGAGCCCAGCAATTCCCTTCTCCCTCTCCCCTCCATGCACCCCATCAAGCAAGACTGGAGGCAGTGTTCACAGACACAATCAGTGCTGAAGAGAGAAAGTTGACAAAGAATAATGGAAGCAGGTAAAAAGAAGTCATGCCACATAATGCATTTTAGCCAGCTGAAAAAGTTTATGGTGCATCCTCTAGTTCAGAAAAGTGCTTTCAAAGAAAGATTTTCATTCTTGCCAGCCCGACGTACCATGATCTTCCTTTAATAAACACACAACAAAGGGTCCTGTAGGAGAAACAGCTGAGGCTGAGCTCAGTCTGTGGATAAAACAAACAGTTCAGAGACTGTCAGCAGGTGAGCTTTGTTTTTGATGTGTTTATTCTCTGAAGTGCCTGAGCTGTCAGCAACCAGGGCCCTTAACCCAGACAGATCCCCTGCCTACCTTCCCCCAGTGTGGGGAAAGGCTATCCATAAAGCAGGGCCCTAAATGATCTTTAAGATAACTTAAAGACATACTGATGATTTTGTACAATGGCAAAATAAAATCAGGATGAATTATGAAGTTAAATGTTAAAAAATTGAGACAATAGGGTATGTTTAAAACTGAGAAGTCAACCAAGAAATCATAAAGGTGTAGATCGATAGATTTGATATATACAATTTAAGGGAAAAAATGTAGATGAAATTGACTAGAAAAACAAATGATTGTACCACATTGACAAGCAAAGCACTAACATATTTATTATTAAAGGAGTTTTCACATTTGAGCAAAAAATAATGAACACTAAAAGGTTAAAAAAAGCTGGCAATTCACAAAAAAAATTTAATGACAAGTAAACATATGAAAAGCATTAAACTTCACTAAAAATTAAAGAGTATAAATTACTATAATAGATACATTAAAACTCATAAATTTGGTGATAATTACTTTTCTAAGACAATTTATATTGTTGGCAGGGTGTGAGAGAAAAGGAGCATTCTAATCCTTGCTGGAGAGTGAAAATTAGAGGAACATCTTGAGAAAGCAATTCGGCAAACTGGAACAACATTCTAAAAAATGTTCTTATATTTTGATTCACATCTATTTATTTATCATGAAGAAAGCAAAGATGTGTTAAAACACACACACACAAGCATAAGGATTTTCATTTGAATTCTATTTGTAATAATAAAAAGTTGCAATCATGAATGTACAAGAAAAGAGGAAGTTAAAATAGCTATGTCTTAAATACGATGAGATACCATGGAAATATTATAAATCAAGTTTTCCCACCCAGTGTCAACAGCAAAATGATATCTTAACACTCAAGGAAAAATAAAATGCCTCTCAAGTAGATATGGAAACCTCAAGCTATTTTAACTTGATCAGTTAAAATTATCCAACTATGTCTTGCTGTTTTGATTCCAAACTTATAAAAACTGATTCAAACCTGTATTGGGTAGTTTTGTGTTGTTTTGCTGTTATAATTTGCTTCTAGGAAAATAATGTCTTCAATTTGGAACATGGAATAAGTTGCACCCACTTGATATGTAATTTTTAATAAAATTATTAAATTGATAATTTTTAAAGTAAACTTATATTTTATGAAAATTTATTCAAAATATCTAATTTCCCCAAATGAGTGCTAGAAGAAGAAACAAGGTAAAAGCCCATATTTAGCAGTACAACCTCCGTTATGTTAAATATTTATTCAACAATTATTGAACATTCAACAAGTAGTTATTGAGCTCCCATAGGTACTGGGGATACAACAAACAAGGCCAGCACCAACTGAAATATCTGCCTTCATTGAGCCTGCAACCTAGAGAGAGAGCAGGACCCTTCTTAATAAACAAATGTGTAATATAAAAGAATTTTGGGAAGTGTTCTAGGGCAAAATCAGTCAGGGAAGGGAAATGGGGTGTATGCGGTAGGAGGAATGTGACTGAATTTTAAAACAAGTAAACAAAAATCACTTACATGACACTTGGTCAAAGACCTAATTGTTGTATGGTTGTGAGAAAGTCAGCCTGCGGTCTGGGAAAAGCATTCTAGGCAGATGGAACGCCGCGTACACGTGCCTTAGGTGAGAGTTTTCTGATGGGTTCTGTAAACAGTATAGAGATTACCGTGGCTGAAGCTGAGTCAATGAAGGAAGAGGAATGGGCTCAGGTCCTTTGGAGTCCTGCAGCCCTTTGAAAGGAATTGTCCTTTTATTCTGAGTGAAATGGGAAAAGAAGATTCTGAGCTCAGTTGTGGCACAAACTCAGTGGCTTGCATTTCAAAGGAATCCCTCTGGCTTTTGGGTGAATATAAAATAAAGGGAGTCAAAATTGAATGTGTGCTGGGTGAACAAGATAGGGTTCCAGGATGATTCCAAGAGTTTTGACCCGAACAACAAAATGATAGAGTTCTCCATTCCTGAGGAGGAGCAGGTTCGGAAGGGACTTTTTTGTGAACATATTAATGTCCAAATTTTGGCACAAGAGCACATTAGATTTCCAAGTAGATGTGCTGAGTGGGTAGTTACAAGTACGCAGATGGACTTCAAGGAGGCGCAGTCTGAGCTAGAGATAGACACAAAGTCAACATACATATGGTCTTAAAGTCCATTAACCTAGATGAATTCACCAAAGGATGAGTGGAGAAGACAGGACGTCCACAACTAGGCCCTTGGCCAATCTAACCCAGTGGTCAGGAAGGCGAGGAGGAAGCAAAGGAGTGGGAGCAAGGGCAGCAAGGGAAACAGAAGGAAAACCAGAGCTATCCCGGAAGGCAGGAGAAGAGCACTTCAAGAGGATAGAGTGATCAACTCTGCCAGGTAACATGACAGCTAAGAGTGAATTAGGTAGGTTTAACAATCAATATTTTTCCATGTAGATATCTGTGTAGGCATGTAGGGTTCGGTGTGTTTGTGTTTGGGTGGATGTGTAAATAGAAAGCCTTAAAGCAAAACATTAATAGTGGTTGAACATGTATTACTTGTACTCTAAGAAAAAAACTTGTTATAAGTAAAATATAAGGAAATCATTAGAAAATTTATGTAAAAATGTATTTTAAGTTATTTTCAGGAGCTTAGTAGATTTGATCATTGATGCCACATTTTTTTTTTTTAGTATACTTTAAGCTTTAGGGTACATGTGCACAATGTGCAAGTTAGTTACATATGTATACATGTGCCATGTTGGTGTGCTGCACCCAGTAACTCGTCATTTAACATTAGGTATATCTCCTAATGCTATCCCTACCCCCCACCCCACAACAGGCCCTGGTGGGTGATGTTCCCCTTTGATTTACCATTCTTTTTACATTAAGGATGCTACTTTTTTATGAAGAAAAAATAATGGAAACAATAAAAGTTCTGGTGGTCCTTGAGGTAATATGAGTTCCTTTCACCATTCTTCCTTCATTAGATCACCTCATTTTGATTTAAATGATAAAACAAGTTACCATGTGAGATTTATCTCACAGAACCTCTGTGTCTGTGCCATTTGTGAAACAAGATTGTTAAGGGGATTGAATGAGTTACATTATGTATGCTTGTACAACAAGGCCTGGAACACTGTATGCCTTGCATAACTATCACCTATCATAATTATTTGTTAAAAAGTTCTAAATAGCAAAACACTGAAAGAGAAGCCACTGACATATAAAGTTGAGAACATAGATTTTGAAGCTGAACACAACCTGAGTGTAAATCTCAGTTTTGCCACTTGCTCTCACCAAGACCTTGAGCAGATTATATAACCTCTGGCTTAATTTCCTTATGTACAAAATGACCATAAAATGTCTATTAGACTGGGAAGTTGGAATCTTTACAGTAGGAAGTACAGTAGAAGTAGTAGTACTTCTACTACTTAGAAGGTACACAATGCTCCCTATCTTTAGAATTTATATTTGAAAACTTGTTGTTATGACATAAATGCATTTCAGTTAGTTTTTTTCCCCTAGGTAACTATACAAGAAATTTAATACTGTTACCTACTGTATCGGTCACTCTTCTCCAGAAAAACAAAAAGAATAAGAGAAAAACAAAAGAATAAGATGTGTGTGTGTGTGTGTGTGTTTAGAGAGAGAGAGAAAGATTTACTTTAAGGAATTGGCTCACATGAACATGGAGGCTGGCAGGTCCAAAGTCTGCAGAGTGGGCATCTAGTGTGGAGACCTATGAAAGAGCCGATGTTGCGGTTCAAGTCCAAAGGCTGTCAGCTGGCAGCATTCCCTCTTGCTGGAGGAGATCAGTCTTTTATTCAACTTAGGCCTTCAGCTGTTGGATGAGGCCCACCCACATATAAAGGGAAATCCGCTTTACTCAAAGGCCACTGATTTCAATATTCTTCTCACCCAAAAGCACCATCACAGGGTACTGTGGTCACTGTGGCCCAAACTTGTTGATTCATAAAATTAACTGTCACATCTTCTTTTTATCAGAAAGTAATATGAAAATAAAATATGGTCACTGAATCATAAATTTGCCTCAAGTCAGAAACCAGGGAGTCTGCCTATGCCCATTCTTCTCTCTAATTAGTCAACAAAGTCTGAACGTGGTGCTCCTCAATGGATCTCAAATCCATCCCTAATCTCCAACCCCATTGTCATTGTCTTAGTTAAGCCTGCCCTTCTTTCTCATCTTTACTAATGCAATAGTGTCAGCTTATCAAACTGTAGGTTTCTTTCCTGTTAGACTCAAGCTTGAGTGTAGACAGCTGTTCCACAAGGAAAACCGAGGGACTTGCTGGGTGCAGTGGCTCACGCCTGTAATCCCAGCACTTTAGGAGGCTGAGACAGACGAATCACTTGAGGTCAGGAGTTCAAGACCAGCCTGGCCAACATGGTGAAACCCTGTCTCTACTAAAAAATACAAAAAGTAGCTGGGTGTGGTTGTGGTGTGTGCCTGTAATCCCAGTTACTCAGGAGGCTGAGGCAGGAGAATCACTTGAACCCAGGAGGTGGAGGTTGCAGTGAGCTGAGATTGTGCCATTGCACTCCAGCCTGGGCGACAGAGCAAGACTCCGTCTCAACAACAACAACAACAACAACAACAAAAAAAAAAAAAAAAAAAAAAGAAAGAAAGAAAAAAAAGAAAAGAAAAACTGAGGGACAATTAAAAATCACCCTTACCCTCTTCCCATCTCTTTTCATTTTCCTCAGTCCATCTTCCCTTTTTATCTCAGCAATTTTATTTAGATCAAGCTTTCATGCTTCAACTACCTTTTCACTTAGACTCAAAGAGAAGAAAACATGGCTTGGCTTTTTCTTCCAGCTCAGCATGCATGATATTTCTAAATGTTCCATAATTTTATCTTTTAGGGGCACATCTGAGACCAATTGATTAATAATAAAAGCTGTCTTTTTTCACACACTACCCTGTGCATAAATTTGATCTTTTTACCAAGACTCCAAGTCCCTGAAGTTAAAGCCTACCACATATTTATCTAAGTGCTTAGCTCAGGGTCAGACATTTAAAAGATGCAGGTAACATTTTATCTAATTGAAGGAATAAATGGAGACATAATGGTGGGGGTAGACCAGAGCTTCGATGCCAGATACACACACATACTCACACACAAACATAACCATCCAACAAGTTCACCTTGTCTGCTGCCTAGACAGAGCCAATTTATCAAGACAGGGAAACAGCAATGGAGAAAGAGTAATTCACGCAGAGCCAGCTGTTCAGGAGACTGGAGTTTTATTATTACTCAAATCAGTCTTCCTGAGCATTCCAGGAAGTAGAGAGTGCTGATTGGTCAGGTTGGATATTGAATCACTGGGGGTCAAAGTGAGGTTTTCTTGCTGTCTTCTGTTCCTGGGTGGGATTGCAGAACTGGTTGAGTCTGATATTTTGCAGACCCTGCACATCCCTCAAGTGCAAGGTCTGCAAAATATCTCAAACACTGGTCTTAGGTTTTACAATACTGATGTTATCCCCAGGAGCAATTTAGGGAACTTCAAACTCTTGCAGCCAGCGGCTTCATGGCCCTTAAACCATAATTTCTAATCTTGTAGCTAATTTGTTAGTCTTACGATGACAGACTGGTCACCAGGAAATAAGAGGGTTTGTTTTGGGAAAGGGATATTATTGTCTTTGTTCTAAACTATAAGTTCCTCACAAAGTTAGTTCAGCCTACATCCAGAAATGAACAAGGACAGCTTGGAGGTTAGAAGCAAGATAGAGTTGGTTAGGTCAAATGTCTTTCACTGTCTCAGTTATAATTTTACAGTGGTGATTTCACACCAAACACATACACACACACACACACACACATACACACACACTCATTTGCTAATTTAGGTTCTGGTTCTGTTACTTAACTATTGGCTCTTGAGCAAGTAACATCACTATCCTGCCTCATTTACACAATAAGAATCATAATGATCATAACACCTACCTGACAGAGTAAGAAAGGCTTCAATACAGGCAGCCACATTTAGCCTTGCAGGCCAAGTACCACATAACTTCAGAGAGAGCCACTGGCATGGACAGATGACAATGAGAATTATGCCAAGCCACTGCAATCTGCTGGCCCTATTGGAACTAAAGGATAAATGTAAAGCATTTGGGTCATGACTTATTCAGAACAGTCTCTGAAAAAAAAATATATATATATATTTAAATGTATATTTACTTATATATTTACCATATGTAAATATGGTAAATATTTATATGGTATATATGGTAAATATATATTGTAAATACCATATATATGGTAAATACCATATATATGGTAAATATATATATGGTATGTACCATATATATGGTAAATATATATATGGTAAATACCACATATATGGTACATACCATATATATGGTAAATATATATATGGTACATACCATATATATGGTAAATATATATATGGTACATACCATATATATGGTAAATATATATATGGTACATACCACATGTATGGTAAATACCACATGTATGGTAAATACCACATATATGGTAAATATATATAGCACCTTTCCTTCCTACTTCCTTCAACTAATAATGTCACTTGGGTAATATGGATTATGTATAAATACAGGTTAGATGATAATACAGCTTAATATGTAGGGTTTTAATCAGCATACTAAAGATGTGAGCCTAGACATCTAAGATTTCATATCAAAAACAGATAAAATACATAGTGTATTAATCTTTCCAAAAAAAAAGCTTGGAATTTTTCACATTCACTGTTAAATTACACTGATTAAAAAAAAACAGAGAGTTAATTACACAAGCAGCTAAGCACCAGCCCTTTGAACACCAGTGCTGTTTTGTGTCATGTTTTACTACTATATTTGTTTTAAAATAGATAAAAATGGAGGAAGGCTGCAACTGAGGAGTATGTTTTCAATTATTCATGGGTCCATGTTGCACTGGTTATTCATCTTTTCTGAATCTGCAGCCCCTGCAGATCTTATTTGAGGTGCTGCCTCTTTCTGCTTTTCAAGGGAGTAGCATGGCCAGCCATGCAGAATCTCCAGGAAGTCAAGAAATATCATCATCAGGGTGCCTGACACACCTTACAACAAGCAGTCTGCTCCCTGCCTAGTGGCTACGTGAAGACCCTTGAACAAAGTTAGACTTTACCATATTAAAGAAGATGACCCCAACACATGTCAAGCAGTATGCAGCTCCATAATGTATAAAAGTATAGGAAGGTATTAATCACTATTTTCTGCTGGTCTTTTGAACTGCTGTATTCTGAAGTTCTTTTCAATTATTGTTTCTAATCTAATAGGTATTTTAATTTACAAAAGAAGCAATAAAAGAAAAGGTATTCAAATAGAAAATAGGATGAGCACAGTGGATAAAGAATTGGGAAACTCAGTTCAGGACAGAATCAACTTTTTCTGAAAACTGCCCAGCCAAAGGAACAATTCAGATGAAATTAGTTTGGTCACAGTTCAGTAGACTACAGACAGAACCTTTCAATCAATACATAGGCCATTTAAAATTATTTGTTTGAAACTCAGTTTTCAGGAAAGCAGCAGGATAAATGGAGGGGAGTGTGGGGAAGGCCTGCTGGTGGCAATGGGTAAGCATAATGGCTATGGCATCTTAGAAGACTTTATGATAAACACTTGCCACTCATGCATTTTAACATGATAAAATTGTGATTCAAATATAAAATTTTGTGCATTTAAAGGACTTGAACATTTAGGTGGACTATTGAGATTTCTGATTCTCCATAATATTTCTTTTCCCACCACTGCTAAACCTGACATTTACTCCAAAAAAAAGGAGGAAAACTAATCAAATTCTGTATAAAAGGTCAACAAAACTCATTAAGATCTTCTGGTTTCAGATTTATACAGAATATCTAATGATTTCAACAAAAAAAAATGGTGTATCTACTACTTGAGGCCCGGAATTTTCCTTTTTGGGTCTCTACTATGATTTAGACTGCCTCTTTTATTAGGCAGAATTCGGAAAAACTCTTACTACCTTCATAAAGGACATTGTCCCTTATGAAGGTAGTAAGAAAAGCAACACTGGTGTGTGTGGCGGGGGGGTGTGTGTGGGGATGTGCGTGGGTGTATGCACGCACACAAGTATGTGTGGACATACCTGCATGCATGTTTAGAAGAACCAATGTTGTTATGGTTCTGTGATCTATGTCTCTAGGTTTCTATTAAGATGAGAAAGGCCAGCATAAAATAGTGCAGGTTCTGCAAACAGCCGCCAGAGATACTAAACTAAGGGTGAAAGGAAATAAGATTTGTGACAGCATTTTGAGAAGCACAGGGTACTCTCCAAATGTAAGGAGGTGGTAGTATTGTGGTATTCTTATCACTGCTAGTATTTATAAATAACCAGAAGAAAGCAAACATATGTCTCTTATATTCAGAGACCAGTTGGTCAGGCACATATTTTTCTTACATTTCAGTGCATAATTAATGACATTATAAAAAGTCATTCTTAGTTAACAATTCTATTTAAATCCTGGGGATTGATTTATTTGCTACTTTTTACAATGAAAAGGATAACCAAATGGTCCTGTTTGTAGTTGTTAGATCCATTTTCAGTGACATTTTTGGATCTGCTGTTGGTGTTAAAAGGTCTTGCATACATTTGTGGACTAAATGCAAAGAACTACATATGACTTTGTGAGTTAATCCAAACAAACTAAGTACACTATGTTACTTCATGAAGTAATTGTTTAATGACAGACTGAAGTTATCATTCTCAAATAATCATGGTATTTAGTAATTGATCTATAGATTGGCATTCAGATGCTGTGAATGGTAATGAGAGAAATCACATGGGAATTAAGAAATGGTCTAGACCAGCTTTCCACAACTGTAGCAACTTGGCAATTTTGCTCCCCCACCCCACCCCAACAACCCCAGGGTGGGACATTTGGCAAACTCTAGAGATTTTTTTTTTTTATTGTCATAACTAATTGGGAGAGGTGCTGGTGGTGTCTAGTCTGTAGCAGCTAGAGAATGCTAGTGACCATCCTATGCACATCCTAGACAGGAAAACCCACACAACAATAGCTAGCTAGTCAGATATCCATAGTGCCTGGGCTAAGAAGCCCTGCTGTAAGCCAATGCTTCTCAAACTGTAGCTCATAGAGCAGCAGCCAGATCCCCAAAACCCAGTCCATGATATGATGAGCTTACCGAAATGTAAATCAACTAGGTCACAGAGTAGTTCAGCTGATAGGTTTTATAATAAGGCTCTCAATGAAGGAAACAGTGTCTTGAATTACATCTTGATGAAAGCTCATTATCTCCTGGATGACTGAGGCCCAGAGTACAACTCTTTTAAGCCAAACATTCCCAGTCACTCCCTTGGGTGGTCTCTGCTCACTCCCATAACCCAGCCCATGATTTTTCAGAGGATAAATATATCCCTAGACCCACAGCAGACCACTTTACATTGTCACAGATTATTTTCCAAACCCTTAACCTTCTGTTCTGTACAGCATTAAGGAAAACAAAGATTTTAAGTGGGTTTTGACTAAAGTGTATGCACTTGTAAAATGCAAAAATCACAGCAGAATTTAAAAATTGTACAAGTCAAAAATTATTTGAAAAAGAAGTAGCCATCGCTACTGGTTTAGTAAGTCTAAGTCCGTCTAAGTCTCACTATGGAAAAGACAATTTAGTTATTTTCTCTTTAGTCACCCGTAATCGTTCTACAAATTCCTTGCATAGTTGGAATTTATGTCATTTTTCATATGCCATGTATTTTCATATATTAAAATGTGGCTGATAAATATCTGTTGATATAATTGATTACAGAATCATAGTTTTAAGTCAGCACCAAATACAAAATTTTGTGGATGCCCCCATATGTTAACCAAGAATTAAATTCCTGGGCCTCACACCTACCAGTTTTAAATATCAATAACCCATTATGTGAATATATCTCTAAGTTACAAAAAATTCGATGTCATTTAATTTTCAGTAGCCAAAATAAAGCCTTAGCCAAATTAAGCCTTAGCCAATATACTTTATACTTTTAAACACAACTTCTGAAATACTCCAGTAAGTTTAACATTGGCTTTATACCAACAAAAGGGCATCATGCTAGAAAGAGTTTGCCCCTTACATATTCTATGTAATCACTGCACCATGAGGAAAGCTATATTTGCTACACTTAACTCAAATTTGATCCTTATGAAACGGGACCAAAAGCCATTTCCCAGACAATGGGCATCAAGTGGTCAATGTGCTAAAGCAGTCCACATGAACTATAGCATCTATTGGTGAAAATGAACGATGAAAAGTTGTTAAGAATCAATAAAGATGGCAGATGAGCACCAATTGGTAGGCTGAAAAGAAAGCGGGGAAAAGGAATGCCTATTTTAGGGTTGATATACATTGGAAAATCCAGAATGAATGAAATACAATATACCAACTTACTACTCCAATTGCCAGCACTACTGTATATATATAGGATACATCAACACACAGATATTGGAAGAGAATATAAAAAGCCTTGGGAAGCAAAGGGTTTCTAAGCCATGAATAGAACTAATGCCATAAAGTGACTTACTAAATGGTATCCTGGTGACTTAAAAAATTAATACATTTTCCAAAAAGTCTGAATGGACTCCCCAAAATATACTGAAAAACAGAAAAACCCTACGAGACTTTGAAGGATAAAGAAATCACAGCAAAGTCTCCTTTCAGAGATTAAGGGTGTGTGTTTATGTGTGTGTCTATGTGTGTGTATAAATGTTCTACATTTTTTGTTCCAATGATTGATTTACCAGTTCAGTCACTCAGTTGTAAAGGCTTTTAAATTTATACAACTATAGTTTCAAAATTATAAATGTCAGCAACATAACTACCGTATAATATTAAGAATGTTTATATACACTGGAAACTAAGTGGTAGAATGATTTGTTTTATATACATCTATTAAAGTTTGGTTGGAAAAAATATATAATCTTTAGCAACTGAATAACTGCATTTCTATTGTGCAGATAATTCAGAAGAATCTACTTCATCATTATGATGATTTATGACTTTAAAAGAGTGAAGTTAAGATGTTAATATTTTGTGCTAAATATACATTTCCTGATTTATATACTGTCATATCATAATTTCAAAATGAAACAAATATACACAGGAATAAATAATACTTAACCTTTAAAACAGTCATCTGGGCCTGGTGCAGTGGCTCATACCTGTAATCCCAGCACACTGGGAGGCCGAGGTGGGCAGATCACTGGAGACCAGGAGTTCAAGACCAGCCTGGGTAACACAGGGAGACCCTGTCTCTACAAAAAAATTAAAAAACATATGAGCCAGGTATGGTGGCATGTGCCTGTGGTCCCAGCTACTCAGGAGGCTGAGGTGGGAGGATCACTTGAGCCTGGGAGGTTGAGGCTACAATAAGCCATGATCATGCTGCTGCACTCTAGCCTGGGTGACAGGGCAAGACCCCATCTCAAAAAAACAAAAAACAATCATCTGTAAATACGGAAAAACTGTCACATGTCAAAAGAATCCCATATTTGGTTTTGAAGTCAATATGTTAGGCATACCCTAAGTATTCAAAATGGTGCATCAGAATCAGAATCTCAGGATTTAGGAGTCAGTTTATTATTTTTTAAAATCAACTTTTAAAAAATAACAGCAATAGACCATCATCTTCCTATTGCTGCTGCAGATTCAAAGTTTTAGGAATAAGAGAATCTTCTTTAAAAGATAAATTTCTACACAATTAAGGCAATCACATATGCAAAGTGTTTGTAAAAACAACTCATTGAGTTGTTCATTTAGCAACTCAGTGAAGCACTCTCCAATTTGTATTATGTTTAAATTACAACATCACAATGGGCAAATGGCCAGAAATCTTTCTTTTGAAAGACATCAAAACGAGTTACCCTTGTAGGTTAGTTTTTGTGTAATTGCTTAATAATGCATACATTTAAGTTATAGTTGAGCACAGCTTAGAAAAGAAACTAGCACCCAAATTAGCCCTTTCTACTTTCATAAAAACCAGACATACTCAAAATGAATTGGGCCTGTCTGCACACCCAAATCTCAGAAACAAGCATAAATTTTCAAAATGCACACATAGTAAAAAACATTTTAATTAAGGACAGAAAAACCCGAGTTTTAATCCTTACCCTACCATTTATTTAGTTGGCAACCAAGAACCAATTATAATACTCCTTTAAGCCTCTGTGCTGTCATTTGTAAAATGGAGAATAAAACACTTTTATAACTTTTTGATGGAGATAATTGAAGCAACGTATATAATGCATATATCCCTATAGACAAACATTAAAAAAAACACTGCTTTCTCCTCTACTTTCCTTATTGCTACTAGAACACATTCTTATAAAGATTTCACAACTTCTAAATGCAGGTAGAAAATTAGGATAGCATACTTGACTCAGGACAGGTGGTGTGGCTTAGTGAGAGCGTTTGCCAGATCCTTAGATATAAGATATATTTTATGTAATCTATGATTACTACAGCTGTTACCAGAAAGAGGACTGGATCCAGACCCCAAGAGAGGGTTCTTGGGTCACGTGCAAGAAAGAATTAAGGGTGAGTCTATAAAGTGAAAGCAAGTTTATTAGGAAAGTAAAGGAATAAAAGAATGGCTACTCCACAGACAGAGCAGCCCCGAGGGCTGCTGGCTGCCCATTTTTATGGTTATTTCTGATGATATGCTAAACAAGGGGTGGATTATTCACGCCTCGCCTCCCCTTTTTAGACAATATTGGGTAACTTCCTGATGTTGTCATGGCATTTGGAAACTGTCATGGCGCTGATGGGAGTGCAGTAGTGAGGACGACCAGAGGTCACTCTCCTGTCCATCTTGATTTTGCTGAGTTTTGGCTGGCTTCTTTACTGCAACCTAAATATAGGTCTTTATGACCTATATTTTGTGCTGACCTCGTATCTCATCTTGTGACTTACAATGCCTTAACCATCTGGAAATGCAGCTCAGTAGGTTTCAGCCTCATTTGTTACAGGGCTTTTCCTTAGTTCAGCTAATGACGGGGTCTTTGTCCGTCCAATGGCCATGAAAATTTAGGCTCACAGACAGTTTAAAGGGTGAGTAAAGCAGGGTTTTATGGAGTGAAAAGAGAATAAAAAGGGGAAACAGGGATCCTCCGCAAGGCCAGAGTCCCCTGCTAGAGTGCTTCCTGCCCGCCATTCAAATCCCACGTTCCACACAGGAAGAGGAGGGGCCAGGCTCCTCACTGCTGCAAACATCCTGAACTTCATGAGGCTCCACCTCAGTGGGCAAGCTAGTCAGTTTCTCCAGGTTCCCCCCTCCCACCTGGTTGTCTCAATTTTACCCAGCTCCTATTCAAGATGGAGTTGCTCTGGTTCACACATCTCTGACACAAATATGCAGAATTTGTCCACAAGGATTTTTCCCCTGGAACACCAGAATAACATTGCAAATGAAAAACTTCTTCTAAATCAATATAAACAAAAATTTAAAAGGCTGACTGTATTAATTTTTTAATCAAACTAATTAGGGATGTAGACAGCCCTGTAGGATCTGAGTGGCCTTATTCAATGCATTACTCTTTAGTAGTAAAGAATCAGAAAATTATTTTACCTCTCACTGTTAGCCAATCTCAATTAAAATATTACCTCCACTTATTCTGCCTTTCTTATCTAAAGAAGTTATTTGTGTGTTTGTCTTTTTGTTTTATCCTTTGGGAGAACCAAGAGTCAGCCTTTTAAGAAATCAGCTTGGTGCTATACTTTTCATGGTTGATTCCTCCTAATAGAATTAGAATTATCAGGTATTTTATGCTTTAAATGTAGCATGTCACCATAGAAATGGCGGAAGAAAATATTAAGTATTTCTCCTTCTTTCTGTCTCTATGTTCAGGAACTATAAAAATGTATTCAGTAATAGAAGTGCATAAAAAGGATGATAAGATGGTTTGAAAAACGGAAGGATGCTTCTAAATTGCTTTGTGAATCTAAAATGTTATGGCATAAATGTCACTTATTAGTCAATAATAACATTTGAAGAGAGTAACCCAAGATAGTCATGGATTTTATTTTCAGCACATCTTTCTTTAACATTTGTTCCACAATGATAACCCTTGGAAACCAAATACTTGGAAGAAAAGGCAAGGGTAAAGAGAAGGGGGCAGAAAATAAAAGAGGAAGAGAATATCTACAAAGGTATTTAATCCTTTGAAACAACTTCTTCTTAGCATGAATACCAAGAAAGAATAAACAAACTTTCTTATGTATTAAAATTAGAGTTTCTTTAAAATTGCAGAAATATTAATATAGAAAGGAAGTGTTTCAAGTTTTAAAAAACATAGGGAAACTATCAGATGATTTCAATCTTCAGCTTTCTTAAAGTCTTTCTTAGGGAAAGTCCATACCAGGTATCAATAGAGTTTGTTACAGCTATGTCATAATTTGTGTGTATGTGACTGGGCATGACAGAATCATTAAGGCCTTACAATTCTAGGGCACATTTAACAGTGGGTTGTCCTGTATTCTTTGTCAGCTCAAATGAATGCTGTGAGTAGATAAACACATTGAATGACTGTCATTAGATTCATCTAAATCAATACTTTATGTGGTCTTTTAGATGCAGGTGCACCAAACAGCACTCTCTCTCTACTTCTCGTTATGTCTAATCAAGCACTGCATATGCAGTGCAGCTAGAGTGGTAGGGATAATGAACTTGTGTTAAGCATTTTTCCAAGACTCCACTGCCAGCATCATTAGGGCTTTGCTAAATAGAAGAATTTTGTTGCTTAGTAACACAAATATTGCAATGGAGGTGGCAGAAGGCTATTTTTTTTTTTTTTCAAAATCGTGACTCCCAAATTTGCTTTCAGTCCTGCACAAACAGAGTTCTGATTAATGATGTGGCTCTTTCTGACAATGTGATCAGTCTATCTTTTGTATACCCAGCAATGTACAAACCAAACCCCAGTTGTGTTAGAAATCTTTGTCTTTAGTAGATTCAACTCTCTTATGTTTTTATCAACCTCACCACTAAAATTAAAAAGCAGTATCCTCACAATACTCTAGCCCAGGTTTAATTGTATAGAAACATACTCTAAATGGGGGTTCCATTTCTTAAGTGAAACTTGTATGCAATCTGAAATAAATATAACATGTACATATGACAAATAAATGGTGATAACAAAGTAACACGCCTTCTAAGAATAAGCTTTATAAAGCATTGATAAAGTTGGACAAATCTTTAGAATATTTTTTACATTTTAAAAATAATCACTCTAATGTGTTCTTTGACTCCACTGAGACACAAATCCACTTTCATAAAATAGCTTGAGTGAGTCTCCCTCTCTCTTTCTCTACCTCCCTCTCTCTTTTTCTCTCAGGAATATTTCAATTTTTTAAAATGCATGTGAATATACACAGTAAAATGCAAATGAAAATATAAGAAAAGATCAGAAAACATATTGAAAAATGGAAAAAATAATTTTACCTACATGTACCATACCATAAGTGAACTCTAAAATTGGCTCTAGCCTTCTGGTCAACCAAGGCAAAAAGGAAACAGTATGCCTTGAACAAATCTTTTGAATAAATATATTCTTTTGAATTTGTGAATGAATACAAACTTTTCCCAGAGCTAACATTAAGGAGAAATTTAGCAACATGTTGGAGAGTCGGTTTCTGCATAAGTTTTCTATTGCTGCCATAACAAATTATCATATGCTTTGTGGCTTAAAACAGTACAATTTTATTATCTTCCAGTTCTGTAGGTTAGAAATCCAACATGGGTCTCACTGGGCTAAAATGAGGGTGTTGGCAGGGCTATGTCACTTATGGATGCCCAGGAGGAGAATCCGTTTTCCCGACTTTTCTAACATCAAGAGGGTGCCCACATTCTTTGACTCATGTATATCAGCCTCCATTTCAAACTCAACTAAGTTGAATTTCTCCAACCACTCTTCCGTAGTCACAGTTCTCTCTCTAAAGGATCTGTGTGGTTAGGTTGGGACTACCCAGATAATCCAGGATTATGTCTCCATCTCAATGTCCTTAATTTTAATACTATAAAGTAACATATTCACTGGTGCTAGAGATGAGAATGTGGACATCTTTTGGGGGGCCAATATTCTACTAACCACAGTATGATATAATGAAAGAGAGGACCTCTATTGTCAGAACTGAATTTGAATACTGCCTCTCACAATTACTAGCCTTGTGGCCTTCCCATACTTATTCAACCTCATGGGCTTCCATTTCCTCATCTAATCATAGGAAATTATAATATGGGATCTAAGATCTTGTTGTAGAAAGGGATATGTCAAGTACTTAGCACAGAGCTCAATACACCATAGTTACTATTGTTTTAGTTGATCTTTATCTTTTTTTTGTAAAAGCCAACATGATAAAATTGAATTTCCTTCTAAGACCTAAGCTTATACTGTCCTAGCACACTTTTTTTTCTGATTACTTAATTTGACAGCAAGGTAAAACTTTTATAGTGCCTTGAAGAATGAATGGCTAATGTGTTGCATCAACTCTTTCTCTTAAATCCCCATTTCTTCAACCATATTTTTTGGCAGATGCCAAGTAACAATCAATTAAGTTTCAGCTCCCTGGTACAAATCCAATGTGTAGGTGTTATGTATTATTGATAGTAGAAAAATCCATTCACTGTAGTTATCAAAGAGTGAAGTGGTGGTTTAATATTCTTTTTGTGAAAAATAAGTGGCCTAACAAATTTTCTTCCAGAAAAAGAAATATATTTTTAAGCCACAAAAGTACCTTTGTACAGGTTCACTGATATGATATATCAGTGAAAAAGAGAGATTTATAGGGATAATAATGGTACTTACTTCATAAGGTTGTTGTGAGGCTTTCTCAGCAAAGCTCTGGGTCTGGCAAAATGTCAGGAAACCATGTGAAACACTGGAAAGATAGGTTGGCCTTGGTAAAGATCATAAGTCACCACGTGGGAGCAATGTGATATCTTTCCAAAAGAGTGAACAGAACCCTTACTAATTCCCCAGTCCTGTATATTATTGCTCAAACCTACATCACCCTATTAAATCAATCACTTTTGATGCTATTTAGAAATGATTCTAGATTTCAATCCTTCTTCTCAACTTCTCCCACCCACATCATCACTCCTTTATTTCAAGCCCTTAGTCTATTATACAAGATATCATTTGGAATTTATTCAAACCTAAGCAACACAAAATCCATCCTATAGTAGCTTAAACAAGATACGCTTTTTCTCACGTAACATAAAATCTGGAAGTAAGAAAACTCAGAACTAGTGAGAAGTCAATGATTATCAAAGACCCAGAGTCACCTATCATCAATGACAACACCTTTGTGAAGCATCTCTGAATCAGTTAGTTGGGCTCTCTCCCTGTGTTCAACTTTCTATATTAGCCTTTGCACAACTGTCTTGTGCTTTTTCTGTTTCCAAGTGTCTCCCACCTCCGCAGTCTGAGATTGCTTAAATTAAGCCTTCCTATGCTCTTCCTGACACACAGCAAGACCTCAATACATTTGTATAAAAATTAATTAAAATGATTGAATTAAGAAAGGAAGTTATTGAAGTGGTTAGCCAAGTACTAAAGAATCAGTTTTTATGTCAAAATATGGCAATAGATCCAAAGTTTGGGGAAAAGATAGAAATGATTCAGAAATCTGAGAAAGAGAAAAAGAAGTAAAAGGTGAAAATCTCAAGGAATCTGGGATTCAAGAATCAAAATGTGAAATCCAGGAATCTGGGCATCAAGAACAAGAGCAAGAAAGGAGCTTGAACATCATCAGGGTGCTAACAAGATATCACCTGGGCTCTCCTTCTTCCAGGACACCTAGACATGATTTCACACAACTTTTCACACGCTATGGAAGTCTTCATCTCCCCCAACAGCCAAAATTTTCTGGGTTTTCTTCAAGTATTTTTCCCTGTCTCTGTGCTTCTGTTAGTACTGAATTAGTTTGGGTCACAAATTATTTCTCTATTCCATATAGCAATTTAGGGGTAATTCTCATCTCCTACCTTAATTCTTT
Source organism: Pongo pygmaeus (assembly GCF_028885625.2). Lineage (NCBI taxonomy): Eukaryota > Metazoa > Chordata > Mammalia > Primates > Hominidae > Pongo > Pongo pygmaeus. Next base: position 186,014,576 of record NC_072376.2, read on the forward strand.
GGAAAAATCCATTTAACACAACATTTGCATGTATAGGAGACACTACAGAATATCTATGAGGATTAATGAGGATTTTAATTACAAACATTAATAAAAGCAACTTCCAACTGAATATTGCATAGTCCTAGTACTAAGTATTTTGGCTCTCCGTGCCACCCCCAAATTTTTCACCTTCTACTGTACCTCAGGCTCCACACATTCTTCTAGTTTTAGAAATGCAGAATTTCTCGGAGCATATCAGGAAAAACAACATTACTCCTAAACTTAGCTTTGAGTCCATTTTGCTTATCTAGATCAAATAAGGATCTTCTTCTCAACAGACACAAGGGGTTATAATATAACTGGAGACACTCTTTATCAAAGATAATCAAAATTATAAACAGTATAAATGTTCCTAATTAGGCCAAAACCTTGAGAGACTGTATTCCTAACTTAAAATAAAAATTGGGTTGAAAATATTATCAAAAGTGAGAATTAGGTGTAGAAAGGTTAGAGATAGGCTTAGAGTTTCTTGACAAATGTTTAACAATCTTGTGTTCTGCTTTAAAGAGGTCTGGATTTGGTTAATGAACGATAAACAGCCATTTCCTCATCTGTGAAAAAAATTATTCATTCTGCTAATATTTGTCATGCTTCTATGATGTGCCATATAATGTTCTAAGCTTGTAGATATGTCAGTGAACAAGAGAGATAAAATACGTACTCTGATAGAAGTTAGAGGTTTATAGGGATAATAATGGTACTTATTTCATAAGGTTGTTGTGAGGATTAAATTACAAAATGTATGAAGCCCCCTTAGAACACTGCCTGGAATGTTGTAGAAGTTTCAATGATTATAATTGAGGCAGCGTTCCTTTCGCGGGGCCACTAGCTGAGGGGAGTCTGTTCCTTCAGAGCCCTGATTCAGCGATGGTTGAACAAACGTACACTGACACACAGATATTCTGCTCTGCCAGTCCCGCTGAGGGTCCCAGCCGCTTACAGGCTTCCTGCTGAGCCCTATAAACAGTTGCGACTGGGCCCTGATCAGCTAGTGAGGCTCGCATTTATTCAGTGACTAATTAACGAAAGTTGTGAGTAAACATCACTAGAAGGTAAGGATTAAAGGCCAGGTTCCGAGGCCTAAAGCAAACACCATTTGCAGGTAATAAACTTCTGCCGACCCCCGAGTAGGAGGCAGTAAAGTACCCACGGTAGGACAAAGGTCAGTCTTAAGCCAATATAAGTAAGCAGGTTAGTAAGAGCAACTTCCCACATTCCGTTACTTGCACCCTAATCTTTCTGGCTCCTGCGAAGAGAGCTTGGCTGCCTTCAGCCAAGCAATCTGAAGCTATGCAAACTCTCAGGCCTTCCAATAGAGTTTTTGGCTATTACTATAACTATCTTAATATTTTTCCCACCAGCCTGATTGAACCTCAACATATAATCATAATTATTATAAGATGATTATACTCTGATGAGAACACTTGGTCAAAGTACAGTGATGAAGTATAGGAAAGTTCTTGACACATAGGGATGAAAATAGTGGAAGCTTATCATGATCCATCCAATTCAACACGTATTGATTGAGAGCCTATCATATATCAGATAGTGTTCTAGGAGCTTGAAATACAGAAATGATCAAAAAGAAAGAACTCAGAAGTTGTCAGAACATGTTTCTTACCTGGTGTATGAGGTCCCTATTCTCTCTCTAATAGTCCCTGCTTCTGTGAGCTTAACCACCATTTCAAGTGATCAAATGTCAGGTCGTCTTCATTAATGATTATTGTTAAGGATCTCTGTTCGTGAAAATAGATTAACTTTCAGGAATCAAATATAAGTGACTCTCAAAGGCAAAAGAAATTCCACTGGCATTCAGATTAAAAACTTAATAAACTGGAAAACTATAAAATGTGTATATGAGGTTAAAAGTATTTAAATAACAATGAATATTTTTCTACCTTAATATTAAAGTTAATAAAATTAATAGTAAAATTCTTTTCTCTCAGTTGTCACTCTGTGTCAACACAATTTATGACTTGACCCAAGCTCCTTGTGTGCCCATAGAAAAACCTGGCCACTCCACTGTTTTAAGAAACAACCCTGTAGTCATCCAAAAGTCTTACCTCTCTAAATTCATCTGCAGAAAGTCAGATACTTGACACCATACAACTTTCTCCCATTCTAGTCTCATTTTTTCAAGAGCTGCCAAATCTAAAGGAAGGATAATTATTCAGAAACTATAAATGAATTCAGTAAATAATCATAGAAAAATGCTCAGATTCACTAATGAGCAAATAAATTCAAATTAAAACAATGAGGCATGAGATATGTATTTTATCTAATAAATTAGCCAAACAAATCCTGTTTTTATAAAGATAATTCCCAATACTATCAAGAAAGCAGGAAAATTGGTAATCCCATATTGCTGATGTCAGTGTTAATTGGCCTTTGAGGAATAAATCCAACAAAGTGTATCACATGCTATTAATTTTTTCATATGTTTTGAACAAGTAACTCAATTTGTTGTATTATATCCTAATTTTGAACAGAAGCATATGCATGAAGATGTTATTAACACCATTATGTGTATTAATAAGAACAGAAATAATTTAAATGTCAAACAATAAGAAAACTCTTAATTCTAGCACATTATTTAAGCGTTAAAAATGTTTTTAAATATTTTTCTTTTTAATATTTAGAATATTTTAATACTAAAATATTTTTCTTCTTTTTATTGATTTTTTTTATTGAGGTAAAAAATACCATCTTTGCTATTGTTTTCCTTTTTCTTTTTGAGACAGAGTCTCACTCTGTCGCCCAGGCTGGAGTGCAGTGGCTCTATCTCTGCTCACTGCAAGCTCCGCCTCCCAGGTTCACACCATCCTCCTGCCTCAGCCTCCCGACTAGCTGGGACTACAGGCACCTGCCACCACGCCTGGCTAATTTTTTGTATCTTTAGTAGAGATGGGGTTTCACTGTGTTGGCCAGGATGGTCTTGATTTCCCGACCTTGGCCTCCCAAAGTGCTGGGATTACAGGCGTCAGCCACCAATCCCAGCCCAATCTTTACTATTTTTATGTGTTCAATTCAGTGGTAATAAATACATTTATATTCTTCTTCCTTTTCTCTTATATTACTCCATCTTACCTTCCTGGCCTCCGATAACCACCAATCTACTGTCAATCTTCATGAGATCCACTTTTTTTAGTTCTCACATAGGAGTGAGAACATGCAATATTTGCCTTTTTGTGTTTGGCTTATTTCATTTACCGTAATAGGCTCCAGTTCCATCCACATTGCTGAAAAAGACAGGATTTCATTCTTTGTTATGGCTGAATTATATTTCATTGTATATGTACATATACAATGAAATATATATGTGCATATACAATGAAATATATATGTGTGTGTATATATATATATTACATTTTCTTTATCCATTTATCTACTGATGGGCACTTAGGTTGATTCCATATTTTGGCTATTGTGAATAGTGATTTGGGTATTGTGAATATCATAATATTTGGGTTTTGTGAATAGTGCTGCAATAAACATGGAAGTGCAAATATCTCTTTGATATACTGATTACCTTTCTCTCAGATATATACACCGTAGTAGAATTGCTAGACAATATGGAAGTTCTACTTGTAGGTTTTTGATGAGCTTCCATAATGTCCTCCAAGTGGCTATACTGATTTACATTCCCACTCAGTGTATGAAGGTTGCCTTTTCTCCACATCCTTGCCAACATCTGTTGTTGCCTGTCTTTTTGATACAAGCCATTTTAACTGGGGTGAGATATCTCATTGTGGTTTTGATTTGCATATCTCTGATGATTGAAGATGATGAGCATTTTTTCATACACCTGTTGGCCATTTGTATGTCTTCTTTTGAGAAATATCTATTCAGATCCTTTGCCTATTTTTAATTTGATTATTTGAGTTTTTAAATTATTGAGTTGTTTGAGCTCCTCATATATATTCTGGTTATTAATCCCCTTTCAGATGGATAGTTTGCAAATATTTTCTCCTATTCTGCAGGTTGTCTATTCAGTTTTATTGATTGTTTCCTTTGCAGTGAAGAAGCTTTTTAGCTTTACATAATCCCATTTGTCTATTTTTTCTTTGGTTGCCTGTGCTTTTGAGGTCTTACACAAAAAAATCTTTTCTCAAGCAAATGTCCTAGAGCATTTTCCTAAAGTTTTCTTCTAGTAGTTTCATAGTTTCTGGTCTTAGATTCAAGTTTTTAATCCATTTTGATTTAATTTTTATGTAGGGTAAGAGATAAGGATCTAGCTTTCTTCTTCTACATATAGATAGTTACCCAGTTTTCCCAGCACCACTTATTGAAAAGACTGTTCTTTCCTCATTGTAAGTTTTTGGTGCCTAAGTTGAAGATAAGTGCATGGATTTATATCTGGATTCTCTATTCTGTTCCATTGGTCCATGTGTCTATTTTTATGCGAGTACCATGCTGTTTTTGTTATTATAGCTTTAGAATGAATTTTGAAGTCAGGTAGTATGGGGCCACCAACTTTGTTAATTTTGCGCAGGATTGCTTTGCCTGTTAAGGGTCTTTAGTGGTTCCATATAAACTTTAGAATTTTTTCTATTTCTGTGCAGAATATCATTGGTATTTTGTTAGGATTGCATTGAATATGTAAATTACTTTGGGTGGTACTGTCATCTTCTCAATATTAATTGTTCCAATCCATGAGCATAGACTATCTTTCTGTTTTTTTGGTGTCTTCTTCAATTTCTTTTATCAGTATTTTGTAGTTTTCCTTGTATAGGTCTTTTACTTCTTTGGTTAGATTGATTCCTAAGCATTTTATATTTTTTGTAGCTATTGTCAATGGAATTACTTTCATGATTTCTTTTTCAGATTGTTTGCTGTTGCCATATATAAATGCTACTGATTTTTTTATGTTGATTTTGTATCCTGAAACTACTGAATTCTTTTATCAGTTCTAACAGTTTTTTGATGGAGTCTTTAGATTTTTCTAAATGTAAGAGTGTGTTGTTTGCTAACAAAGCTAATTAGACTTCTTCTTTTCCAATTTGAATGTTCTTTATTTCTTTCTCTTTCCCAATTGTTCTGGCCAGGACTTCCAGTATTGTGTTGAATAAAATCAGTGAAAGTGGGAATCCTTGTCTTGTTCCAAGTCTTTAGAGGATAGGTCTTCCATGTTTCTCCATTCAGTGCAGTGTTAGTCATGGGTTTGTCTTAGATGGCCTTTATTATTTTGTGATATGTTCCTACTGTACATATTTTGATAAGGGTTTTTAATAAAGGGATGCTGAATTTTATTAAATGCTTTTGAGGCATCTATTGAAATAATCATATAGTTTTTGTTCATTCTATTGATGTGATGTAACACATTTATTAATTTGCATATGTTGAAACGTCTTACCCCTAGGATGAATTCCACTTGATCATGGTGAATGATCTTTTTAGTGTGTTGTTGCGTTTGGTTTGCTAGTATTTTGCTGGGGATTTTTGCAGTTATGTTCTTCAGTGATATTGGCCAGTAGTTTTATTTTCTTGTAGCATAGTTGTCTGGTTTGGGTATTAGGCTAATGCTGGTCTTGTAGAATGACTTTGGAAGTATTCCCTCCTCTTCAAATTTTTGTAAGAGTTTGAGTAGGATTGGGCTGGGTGCGGCGGCTCCTGCCTGTAATCACAGCACTTTGGGAGGCCAAGGCAGGCAGATCACAAGGTCAGGAGATCGAGACCATCCTGGCTAACATAAGGAAACCCTGTCTCTACTAAAAATACAAAAATTTAGCCAGGCGTGGTGGTATGCACCTGTGCTCCCAGCTACTTGGGAGGCTGAGGCAGGAGAATCACTTGAACCGAAGAGGTGGAGGTTGTAGTGAGCCAAGATCACACCACTGCATTCCAGCCTGGGCTACAGAGCAAGACTCCATCTCCAAAAAAATAAAAAAAAGAGTTTGAGAGTTTGAGTAGGATTGATATTAGTTCTTCTTTAAATATTTGGTATAATTCAACAGTGAATCCATCAGGTTCTGGGCTTTTATTTCATGGGAGACTCTTTATTACAGCTTTGATCTAATTACTCATTTTTGGTTTGTTTTGTTAAGGTTTCCTATTTCCCGGTGATTCAATCTTGGTAGATTGTATATGTCCAGGATTTTATCCATTTCTTCTAGATTTTTCATTGTGTTGGCATATAGTTGTTCATGATAATCTGTAATGATTCTTTGTATTTCTGAGGTTCTCAGTTTCTGTGTCTCCTTTTATTTGATGATTTTATTTATTTGAGTCTTCTCTCTTTTATTCTTAGTCTAGCTAAAGGTTTGTTGATTTTCTTTATCTTTTTAAAAAAACAACCTTTGCTTTGTTGATCCTTTACATTTTTTTAGTCTTAATTTCATTTATTTCTGCTCTGATCTTTTATTATTTTTTCCTTCCAGTAATTCAGGATTTTATTTATTTTTGCTTTTCTAATTTCTTGAGATACCTTGTTAGGTTGTTAATTTGAAGTCTTTCTACTTTTTTGATATAAGCATTTATTGCTATAAACCTTCCTCTTAGTACTGCTTTTTGCTGTATTCCATAGAGTTTGGCATTTTGTATTTTTATTTGCATCAAAATTTTTTAAAATTTCCTTCTTAATTTTATTGACCAATTGGTCATTCAAAAACATGTTTTTTTTTAATTTCCATTTGTTTGTGAATTTTCCAGGGTTCATCTTGTTTTTTATTTCTAGTTGTATTTCATTTTTTTCAGAGAAAATACTTGATATTATTTCTAGTTTTTAGAATTTGCACAGACTTGTTTCGTGGCTCAAGATATGGTCTATCCTGGAAAATGTTCTATATTCAGTGAAAAAATGCATGTTCCACAGAACCTGGTGAAATGTTCTGTAAATATCAATTAGTCCTATTAGATCTAGTGTGTAGTTTCTCTCCACTGTTTCCTTGTTGATTTTGTGTCTGGATGATCTGTCTGTTACTGAGAATGGGATGTTAACATCCCTGACTATCATTGTATTGCATTCTATCTTTTCCTTTAGGTCTATTAATGATTGCTTCAAGTATTTAGGAGCTCTGTATTGGGTACATAAATATTTATATTTATATCCTCTTATTGAATTGGCTCCTTTATCATTTTATAATGATCTTCCTTGTCTTTTTTCACAGTCTGTGATGCGTAGTCTATTTCATATAATGTCAGTATAGTTATTCCTGCTCTTTTTTGCTTTTCAGTTGCACAGAATACCTTTTCCATCCCCTCTAGTTTATGTGTCTTTACAGGTAAAGTGGGGTTTTTGAGGGCAGAATATAGTTGAGTCATTTCTTTATCCATTCAGCCACTCTATGCCTTTTAGTTGGAGAGTTGAAACCATTCACATTTAGTGTTATTATTGATAAGAACTTACCACTGCCGTTTCGTTGCTTGTTTTTTGGTGGTTTTGAGATTCCTCTCTTCTTTTCTTCCTTTCTTACTGTCTTCCTTTTGGCTTAAATGATTATCTCTGATAGTATGTTTTAATTTATTGCTTTTTATTTGTAGTGAATCAATTATAACTTTTTATGCTGTGGTTATCATGAGACTTCCGAAGTATATTTTATCGATATAACAAGTTACTTTAAAGGGATGGTGACTTATCTTAGAACACAAATAAAAGAATACCCACAAACAAAGGCAAAAAAACCCACAAACACAATTCTACACTTTATCTCCATCTGCCTTACATTTTGAATTTTAGTTGTCTCAATTTACATATTTTAATTACCTATCTCTTAACAGGTTGCCATGCTATTTTTGTTTTTGATAAATTTTTCTTTGGGATTTTATACTAGAGTTATGGGTGGATTGCACACCATAAATGCATACTCTGAGTTTGAATACTCTGAGTTTGTTCATGTACTTAATTTTGCACCTTAGTGCTTTTGTTTTTTAGTTTGAAGAACTCCCTTTAACATTTCTTGCAAAACGGGTCTATTGGTGGTGAATTCTCTCAGCCTTTGTTGGTCTGTGAAAGACTTTTCTCTCTCCTCAAATTTGAATGAGAATTCTGCTGAATACATTTCTGGGTGGCAGTTTTTTCTTTGAACACTTTGAAAATATTGTTCTATTCCCCTTGAGCCAGTATGGTTTCTCTTGAGAAGTCTGTTGCCAAACTAATTGTAGCTCCCTTATATATTACTTGATTATTTCTTGCTGCTTTTAGGATCTTCTCTTTGCCCTTGACTTTTGAGTATTTGATTATCAAATGCCTTGGAGTATTTGATATGGTTTGGCCGTGTCCCTGCCCAAATCTCATCTTGAATTGTAGCTCCCATAATCCCTATGTATGGTGAGAATGACCTAGTGGGAGGTAATTGAATCATGAGGGTGGGTTGTTCCCATGCTGTTCTCATGATGGTGAATAAGTCTCATAAGGTCTGATGGTTGCATAAAGGGCAGTTCCCCTGCACATGCTCTCTTGCCTGCTGCCATGTAAGATGTGCCTTTGCTCCTCCTTCACCTTCTGCCATGATTGTGAGGCCTCCCCAGCCATGTGGAACTGTGATTTCAAAAACTTCTTTTTCTTTATAAATTACTCAGTCCCAGGTATGTCTTTATTCACAGTATATAAATGGACTAATACAGTAAATTGGTACCAGGAGAGCGGGGTACTCCTATAAGGATACCTGAAAATGTGGAAGCGACTTAGGAACTGGGTAACAGGCAGAGGTTGGAACAGTTTGGAGGGCTCAGAAGAAGACAGGAAGATGTGGAAAGTTTGGAACTTCCTAGAGACTTGTTGAATAGCTTTGACCAAAATGTTGATAGTGATATGGACAATAAAGTCCAGACTCATCAGATGAAGATGAGGAACTTGTTGGGAACTGGAGTAAAGGTCACTGTTGCTATGCAAAGATACTGGTGACATTTTGCCTCTGCCTTAGAGATCTGTGGAACTTTGAACTTCAGGGAGATTAGGGTATCTAGTGGAAGAAATTTCTAAGCAGCATTGTGTTCAAGAGGAGGCAGAGGATAAAAGTTTGAAAATTTTGCAGGCTGATGATGCAGTAGAAAAGAAAAACCCATTTTCTGAGGGCAATTCAAGTCAGCTGCAGAAATTTGCATAAGTAACAAGGTTCAAAATGGTAATCACCAAGACAATGGGGAAAATATCTCCAGGGCATGTCAGAGACCTTCACTGCAGCCCCAGGCCCAGTGGCCTAGGAGGGAATGGGTAAACACACCTGTTCCAAATGGGAGAAACTGGCCAAAACAAAGGGGTTACAGGCCCCATACAAATCTGAAATCCGATAGGGCAGTCATTAAACCTCAAAGTTCCAAAATAATCTCCTTTGACTCCATGTCTCACATCCAGGTCACGCTGCTGCAAGAGGTGGGTTTTTACAGTCTTGAGCAGCTCTGCCCCTGTGGCTTTGCAGGTTACAGAGCACCTCCTGGTTGGTTTCATGGGCTGATGTTGATTGTCTGCAGCTTTTCCAGGTGCATGGTGCAAGTTGTCAATGGATCATAGGCCCAGAGGTCTAGGAGGTAAAAATGATTTCCGGGGCCAGGGCCAGGCACCCTCTACTGTGTGCAGCCTCAGGACTTGGTGCCCTGCATCCCAGCCACTCCAGCCATGGCTAAAATGGGCCAAGGTACAGCTCAGGTCATAGCTTCAGAGGGTGCAATCCCCAAGCCTCGGCAGCTGCCGCATGGTGTTGGTCCTGCAGGTGCACAGAAGTCAAGTATTAAGGTTTGAGAACCTCTGCCTAGATTTCAAAGGTAGGAGTGTGCTGCAGGGGTGTAGCCCTTATGGAGAGCTTCTGCTATGGCAGTGCAGAAGGGAAATGTGGGGTTGGAGCACCCACACAGAGTCCCCACTGCGGGACTGCCTAGCGGAGCTATGAGAAGAGGGCCACCATCCTCCAGACCCCACAATAGTAGATCCATTGACAGTTTGCACTATGCACCTGGAAAAGCCGCAGACACTCAACACCAGCCCATGAAAGCAACCAGGAGGTTCTCTGTACCCTGCAAAGCCACAGAGGCAGAGCTGCTCAAGACCGTAAAAACCCATCTCTTGCAGCAGCGTGACCTGGATGTGAGACATGGAGTCAAAGGAGATTATTTTGGAACTTTGAGGTTTAATGACTGCCCTATTGGATTTCAGATTTGTATGGGGCCTGTAACCCCTTTCTTTTGTCCAATTTCTCCCATTTGGAACAGGTGTGTTTACCCATTGCCTATACTCCCATTGTATCTAGGAAGTAACTAACTTGCTTTTGATTTTACAGGCTCATAGGCGGAAGGGACTTGCCTTGTCTCCGATGAGAACTTGGACTGTGGGCTTTTGAGTTAACGCTAAAATGAGTTAAGACTTTGGGGGACTGTTGGGAAGGCATGATTGGTTTTGAAATGTAAGGACATGAGATTTGGGAGGGGCCCAGGGCAGAATGATATGGTTTGGCTATGTCTGCTTCCAAATCTCATCTTGAATTGTAGCTCCCATAATTTTCACATGTTGTGGGAGGGACCCAGTGGAAGGTAATTGAATCATGGGGGTGGGTTATTGGGGGTACTAGCCCCCAATATTTCAACATAGCTTCTTTTCTATTTTCCCTAAGTGTCGGCTGGTCTGAGCAATAAAGAGAAACAGTACAAAAGAGAGAAATTTTACAGCTGGGTCTCCAGGGGTGACATCACATGTTGGCAGGTTCCGTGATGCCCCTTGAGCCACAAAACCAGCAAGTTTTTATTAGGGATTTCAAAAGGGGTGGGAGTGTATGAATAGGGTGTGGGTCACAGAGACCACACGCTTCAAAGGCAATAAAATATCACAAGGGCAGAAAGGCAGAGTGAGATCACAAGGTCAGGGCGAAACTAGAATTACTGATGAAGGTCCATGTCCTCTGGGCACACATTGTCGTTGATAAACATCTTAACAGGAAACAGGGTTCGAGAGCAGACAACTGGTCTGACTAGAATTTCACCAGGCTGGAATTTCCCAATCCTAGCAAGCTGGGGGGCGCTGCAGGAGACCAGGGCATATTTCATCCCTTATCTACAACTGCATAAGACAGACACTCCCAAAGCGGCCATTTTAGAGACCTCCCCCTGGGAATACATTATTTTCCCGGGGCTGTTCCTTGCTGAGAAAAAGAATTCAGTGATATTTCTCCTATTCACTTTTGCAAGAAGAGAAATATGACTCTGTTCTGCCGAGCCCCACAGGCAGTCAGGCCTTATGGTTATCTCCCTTGTTCCCTGAAAATTGCTGTTATCCTGTTCTTTTCAAGGTGCCCAGATTTCATATTATTCAAACACACATGCTTTACAAACAATTTGTGCAGATAACGCAATCATCACAGGGTCCTGAGGTGACATACATCCTCAGCTTACGAAGATGACAGGATTAAGAGATTAAAGTAAAGACAGGCATAGGAAATTATAAGAGTATTAATTAGGTAAGTGATAAATGTCCATGAAATCTTCACAATTTATGTTCAGGGACTGCAGTAAAGACAGGTGTTAAGAAATTATAAAAGTATTAATTTGGGGAACTAATAAATGTCCATGAAATCTTCACAATTTATATTCTTCTGCCGTGGCTTCAGCTGGTCCCTCCATTCAGGGTCCCTGACTTCCCGCAACAGTGGGTCTTTCCAAGCTGTTCTTCTGATAGTGAATAAGTCTTAAAATATCTCATGGTTTTATAAAGTGCAATTCCCCTGCACATTCTGTCTTGCTTACCACTATCTAAGATGTGCCTTTGTTCCTCCTGCTCTTTCCACCATGATTGTGAGGCATTCCCAGCCATGTGGAACTGTGAGTCCATTAAACCTCTTTTTCTTTATAAATTTCACAGTCTTGGGTATGTCTTATTAGCAGTATAAAAAAGGACTAATATTGTATTCTTATTTAGGTTGAATCTGTTTGGTGTTTAAGAACTAACTGTACCTGGATATTTATATATTTTTCATGTTTTGAAACACTTTCTGTTATAGTTTCTTTGAATAGGCTTTCTATCCATTGCTCTTGCTCAGCTCCCTCTTGAATGGCAATAATTCTTAGATTTGGTCTTTTGAGATAATTTTCTATGTCTTATAGGTGGTCTTTATTCCTTTTCATTCTTTTTTTTTTCCTTTTTCTCCTCCAAATTTGTATTTTTAAATAGCAGGTCGTTGAGCTCACTGATTCTTTCCTCTGCTTGCTTCATTCCACTGTGAAGAGCCTCTAATGTTTTTTTTTTATCTCAGCCAATATATTTCTTAGTTGCAAGATTTCTGTTTGTCTTTTTTTATTTCAATTTTTTGCTAAATTTCTCTGATCAATTTCTAAATTGATTTTCTATATTATCTTGGAGATCACTGAGTTTCCTTAAAACTGCTGTTTTGAATTCTTGATCAGAAAACTCACAAATTGCCATCTCATTAGAGTCAGTCACTGGCTTTTTGCTTTGTCTTTTTGGAGAGATCATGGTTTTCTGTTTGCTTTTTTTCTTGTGGGTACACATCTATGTCTTTGCATTGAAGAATTAGTTATTTATTCCAGTTGTCTCTGTCTAACTTGTTCCGGTTTTTATTGAATACATTTTCTTAGCAATTCTTTACTGCTAGATTGCTGCCTCCTTTTCAGATTTAGGTGGCACCTTAAGCCTAGGTTCATCTCAGCTCTAGCAAATGGTCAGACCACTGCCTGTCCCAAACTGGGGAGGTCCCAAAGGGATTATTCTGGCATTGTGGGAAGCTTGGCTAGGGGATTATAAACAGGGGACCTGGGGAATATACCTCCTATAGCTGCTCTTAGACTCTCCTTTGGCTGAGTTACAGAGCAGAGTTTCTGAGCTGCAGATGGTAGTCCTGCCTACTTTGTTTCTGCCTGTCCTTAGAGATAGTTTTCCTTTCAGGCAGTCATGATGCTACTCATGGGTTAAGGCAAGGACAGTTCTCCTACTAGTGAACCCAAGAAAATGGGAAAATTTGTTGACAACAACCTCAACCTCAATTTTACTTTTTCCAGTGTAGAAACCATGAGTTGAAGGGAGATTTTCCTCACAGGTGGTGCCTGGGCAGAATGGGGTGGAGAGGGGTGCCATGGGTGTGGATGTCAGTTGTCCGTCATCTGCTCAGTTTTTCGACTTCTCCGCATCCCCAGAAACTGGTTCATCCTCATACTTGAGCTCTGGGTTGTTGCTGGTGAAGAACTCAGTGCTGTATATTTGGACTTTTTGTTGTTGCTGTTGTTGTTTGTTGTAATGGGGAATGAAGCCAGCTTGTCTCTACACCACCATTTTGGATAAAAATATTTTTTTAATAATCTACTTCCCCTATACTCTACTCAAAAGGTATGTGAGATAGGGATGTCATGCTAAATGATTTTTAATGCAGAATACAGGATTATATACAAAATATATTTTAAAACATGTGTCAATGAAAAAAGTCAAACTCTGTGAAATATTTGAAGAGATGTATTCTGAGTCAAGTATGAGTGACCATGGCCCATGACACAGCCCTTAGGAGATCCTGAGAACACATGCCCAAGGTGGTTGGGGTGCAGCTTGGTTTTATACATTTTAGGGATACATAAGACAATGAGCCATCTATCAGATATATATTTATATCTGATATAAATGTATATTTAAGATATACATTGGTTTGGTCCAGAAAGGCGAGACAACTCATAGCATGTGGGTCGGGGGAGTGGTGCTTCCAGGCTATAGGCAGATTTAAAAATTTTCTGATTGGAAATTGGCTGAAAGAGTTATCAATAGAAATAAATGTCTGGGTTATGATAAGAGGTTGTAGAGACCAAAGTTTATCATTCAGATGAAGCCTCCAGGTAGCAGGCTTCAGAGAGAATAGATTGTAAATGTTTCTTATCAAACTTAAAGTCTGTGTTAATGTTAATGCTGAACGGTATAGTGAGGCATATCCCACCCCCACTTCCTATCATGGCCTGAACCAGTGTTTCAGGTTAAATTTTAGAATGCCCTGGCCGAGGAGGAAGTCCATTCAGATGGTTGGAGGGCCTTAGAATTTTATTTTTTGTTTACACATGTACTGGAATAACATGTAGCCCATATTATATATACCAGTGAGATTGTGGATGATGACTATTTTTCTTTGCCATTTTTATTTTGTGGAAAATTCTTATGTAACTTTGTAAGGTATGTTAGAACTCACTGTGAAACCTCAGGTCCTACTTCTTGTCATAAGGACAGGAAATTCATGCTCATTTGTTTGCAGGGTCTCATCAGGGTGTAGGAAGATAGGGAGAAAAGCTGATACTGAGTAGTAACTGTTACCACTTGTTTTGTTTGGTTGATTGGTAGGTTAATGGGTGGGTTTTATTTTTTAGCCTATTAAATAAAAGCCTTAAAATTAGAAAATTTGGCAAGAGCTTATCTCAATCATTCTGGAATTAAACCAGAATAATTCCAGAAGAATTTTTCCAAAACTAATATATTTACACCAAGTTTGGAGGAAAACATAAAAACTCTTGAAAATTGTATTGATAGTACCCAGGATGTAAGAACAATCCATTTTAGATCTGCCATCTCAGCAAGCCTCTCTTCAAAATAAACATCTCTCAATTCTCAGCATTTTATTATATACTAAGAATTGTCTTTAGATTTGGCTGAGAAACAACATAGAGTCATAAGCCATAGAATATAGCTGTAACTGAAAAAAAGAAATGCTTGTTATAATAAGCCTCTCAGTGAGGGAAAAGTTGGAGACAAAAGGGAAAGTTAGAAATAAGTAAAAGCCTATGAAAAAGAGCAGAGCTGTTCAAGAAATGATACATTAAAAAAAAAACTTACAAGGATGGCTACATGTTTTAATTTTCAGAGGCACCGTATCTTACTGATAATAAAAGCCAAAGCCTTTGTAGGGACTTCAAAACCCTCCTGGATCCAGCTCCCATTTATTCTCTGACCTCATCTCATACCATGTTTTCTGCTCCCTGGATATTCCTCCATCGTTCTCTCAAGGCCTTTGTACTTGTTCTATTTTATTGGCATACTCTTCTCCCCACGTGATTTATACCTTCACTTCCACATTGACCAAGAACCATTCAGAAAAACAGATGCCACACCAGGAATTTTAACAGAAGAAATTTAATATAAGAACTTAGTTACACATTAATCTGTGACATAGAAGTCAGGGTAGTGGTTACCCTTGGAAGAGAGCCTAAGACGATGCTGGAAATGTTTTATTTCTTGGCTTGGGTTTGCAACATGGCTGCCTTCACTTTGTGAAAAGTCATCGTGTTGTTCACACAGTCTATCCTCATTATTCACTGACTCTGGATTAATGAATTTACCTAATTGCTAAAATTTATTGGTAACCCCCAAATCAGTACTCGCACTTCGTGGCCATTTGCAGACATACACATTGAGGGGAAAAATTTGAGTCACCAAGACTCATGCTTTCCCAGCTGTGGTCAGACAAAGCAACTCTCTCATATTATATCAGCTCTACTTGTTTCAGCTCTCATATTGTAAACAAGAGTCTTTTTTGTGTTCTACTTAATACTACATGGTGTGTGGGACTTTTTTTCTTTTTTGCATTTTCATGCTTTCTGGTGGTGATTTCACTGTTTAAAATTATCCACAAGAATAGTGCTGAAGTGTTACCTAGTGTATGTAGGTGTAAGACTGTGATGTGGCTAATGAAGAAAATTCATGTGTTAGCTTCATTCAGGTGTGAGTTACAGTGCTATTGGCAGTAAGTGCAATGTTAATGAATCAAGCATATATTTTAAATGAAGTATCTTTAAACAGAAACACACATGAAATAAGATTATGTGTTGAATGGCCAATTAAAGTGTGACCAGAGGCTTGCAGGAGCCTACCCCTTTAATGAAATGTAAGTGCAAAAATTACAGTTGATTTGCTTTATTCGTGATAGTTATATTGTATAAAATCACCATGAACACTGAATTATTGAATATTGAATCATTGAGCTTAAAATATTGAAATAACCCAGACAATGGCTGCAAGAAGGCAGTGGGTTTTGCTCCTCCTTGAGCTAAAGAAAAATGAAAATAATTTAGGGTCATTTGAACCTAAGAGTTTGACAGGTTCCCATACCTTGGGGATGATGCCACCTGGTGCTTTGGGTATCTCTGAAGGGATATTATGAAGCTGCTTAAGAAGCTTGCAGCTGGAACCAATTGCTGTTGGGGCATTGTCATTGCCGGGACAATCCCAACAGAAACACCAAGCAAAGGAGAAGAAAGGATTTCCTCTTCCTTTGTGCCTTCCAGTCTTGCTCTCATATCCTTATTGGCAAAACCTATCTAAAAGCCAACTGGAAATAAATAATACATACACATACATTTCATATATGTACATATACATATGTATACACACATATAATGTATTTTACAGAGTTAAAGTCTAGCATTACATAGAAGAATATATTTAGATCCAAGAGATAATAGCTTAATAACTATACTAGTCCATGCTTTAGGCTTCTCGGCATCCATATACACTCTGCTACATATATTTATTGTATAGAAGAATATATATACATATAAGAGGTAATATTAATAACTATTCTAGTCCACACTTTAGGCTTCTCAGCATCCATGTACACCCTGCTACATATATTTAAACTTATAGATAACAAGTGAAGACAGTTTCACTCTCCGCCTAAGAATAGAAGACATCAAGTTCCAACATCATAGTTATCTTTGAGAAGTCACTGTATCCACCTCTGAGCAATGACTATTCCTCTAAATCACACAAATCCCATCTGAACACTCTGTAACCTAAAGAATGAAGTTTAGCTGACAATCCTATATAAAACAATAAAGAAAAATAAGAAGGAATAAAAATATTAATTAATTATTAATAAAAATAAGAAAAAACATATACTACACTGCATACATACAACAAAAAAGAAAATATGACTAAAACATTTCTCAGTTCTCTAGTTTGTCACAAAACCATTTGATACATGTAATTCCTTTCTTCTACCACCCAATCACATGTTTCTTTTGCCCAGTGTTGAGCTGGTTAGGATCCTTTAGATAATGGGATAGTTCAAAACTTTATTCTTAAAGGGTACGAATACCTGGTGAACCTGTTTGTTTGGGGTTTCTCTTGGTAGCTTTACATTTTCATTAAACTTTACTATTAAACATGAAGTACTATGATGCACCACAGATGATCTCTTGTATCCAAAACAGTACTCCCTACCTGCAATATGTCACAGCAATATAATTTTCCTGAATAGTCCAAACCAATCACCCCAGCCTGTAGAGTACCCCTCTTCTTTGCCTACTAGATCTGTGGCAAGAGAGACCAAAGTGGCTATGTGTAATCTGTTTCTTACTGAACAGAATTATTGTGTCTTCAAGTAAAGATATTTCTTCTTTGGGAACCAAGATCTTAAAACTAACAGAGCACAAAGTTACAGGGATAGCTAAGGAAAAAGTTGGCAAGCAGGTAATGAGAAGGGCCGCTACCATGAAAACATCTTATTTTCAGAACCCATGTATTCTGGCTATGTAAGAGACTACCTATGAAATAGCATGTGTCCAAACCTTTAGCCGTCTTTCAGTCCAGATAAAGTGAACAACAAACTATACTGCTCAAAATCAGCTGACAGGATTTCCCTTCACCACCATTTTTCTAGGACATCATTTTTTTTGGAAGCTTTAATACTATAGCAGTCCACTTCTAGTTGGTGCTAATGTATTATGCAGAACTATCGGCAGACCTGAGTCTAGGGAAGAACCAGTATGAGCTGGGGGTCACCTCCTTACACAGTTTACTGCTTTTACTTAATGATCGATAGCTGTTATGCATGCCAAACTTGTGATGTGATAGGTCAAATAATCCCAATTAATCATGCTCACCTCAGGTTACATGGTGATTTGACGTCCCATTGTTCAACCCTCAATCTTTAAGAAGACTCAATAGCAAGCAAAGAAGTACTTCTCAAAAGGAAAATAGTTATATGAAAAGAGCCTATTGCTTTCCTCCATGGGATGTGCTGTAATTCTGTGGAGGCTTGCCAGGAGTTCCATACAACATTCTTACATGTGTCAGACCTTTAAATGTCATGAGATCTACTTGATCAGAAGACCCAAGTAAAAGAGTAGCTTACACCACAGCCTAGAGTTATTGCAGAGCCTTTTATTTTTACCCCCTCAGGCTCCACTAAAAACTGGCAACTGTATTGGTTACTCAGAAAATGGGTTAGAATATCATATCCTAATATAGTATATGTTGCCTCAAAAATCCAAAGAGGTTCACCAAGCATTATGCCTTTTTTTTGGTGGTAGATGTTTAAGATGCTTTTCATTGTTTTTAACTGTGAAGATGATATTGTGACATACTGCAGATCACTGGACACCCCCTAAAAACTTTACCAGGAAGATACCCTTTGAATTCTGCGGATTTATCTTCCACCCTCATGTGTTTTACTAAGATACATAAAGCCATTTCAAGGTCCTGGCTCATCAAAAAAAATTATCATGATGGCATCAATGTAGTGGACCAGTGTGATGCTCAATGTGATATCCAGATGATGAAGATCTGTCTAACAGAGAACAAAACTGTGAAGATGTGCTATCATCCTTATGAGAAAAGAAATGGCTTCTCGATGTCCTTGCAAACTTATATTTAAAAAGTATTTGCCAGATAAATAACTGTATATCAGATATCAAAGATTGTGTTGACATGATTAAATTTATGATAATCTATGGTCATCCTCCAAGATCCATCTATCTTCTGCACAGGCAAAACAGATAAGTTAGAATGTGATAGAATTCATCACCTTTCATACTTCAAATCTTTTAAGTGGCATTCATCTTAGCAGTTCCAGAGGGATATCATATTGCTTTTGAATTATTACCCTCATCTAGAGGGGAAACTCCAAGAGTTCTACTTAGCCCTTCCTGTGATTGTGATCCTGAATTCACAGGTCTGAAAGTCAATGTAGAGATTCTATCAGTTGCCAAGTGCCTATCTCAATTATGCATTCAGAAGCTTGAATCAGCAGCACCACTGAACTGACTGTTAGACAAAGGTTAACACTCCATTTACCGTCTGACTTCTGTAAGCATCCACTTTGATTGATGGCTATAATGGCATTTTGGGTCCCCAGAAATTAGGATCACTTTAGAGCCAGTGACTGGCTATCACTAATAAATTCCCTTTCCTAAGTGCTTAGTTATCATAACACGTGGCTACAAATCCATTTTGGAAAAAAACTTGGAGAAAGTACTAGCAATACATACTTGTGGCAATGTTGCAGTTATTTTTCAAGGGAAACTGGAACCCCCTTTAATCAAGGAGATACATGTCTGTGTACTGATGTAGGTCTAGAAAACAAGTTAGAGACTGCAACTCTCTATTATGATGACTCAAATCAGGGTTCTGGTCACCAGATCTAGAAGATTTTCTATAAATAAAGTAATAAGTTAGTAGGCTGCCCATTTATTTCATTACTAAGGACAATTTGTCACTTCCCCAAATTTCTGGGTGTCAACACTTTGATTTCCACTTTATCCTTTGTGCCTATTGTGGTGACTGCCTCCGCCTTATCTCTCTCGTGGTGAAAGACTTATCTCTCAGTTGGCCTCTGCCATTCTAGGATCCCATCATCACTGTTGATACCAAGAAGTCAATCTCATAGTGCCATTTCAAACAAGATACAAAAGGATAGATTTTAAGAGCGCGTGCACGTGTGTGTGTGTGTATTTCAGATCATAATATCCACCAATTTTGTATTTTCTGCTTTATGCAACATTTATTAGGGAACATTTTCCCTTACCATTCAATATTGTTTCATGTTATTTGACTTTAGTATAATAATCAATCATGTTTATATACCAAAGATTAAAAGCATACTTGGAGGTGATCATTGAAGTAACTAGGCTTGAAAGGATATGAGAAGAAATTAAATTTAGCAAAAATTAGCCTTAAATGAGAAAAAAGAACACCCTTTTTTCTCTGAAACAATAGGAAAAGCGGGGATAAAAGAACAGCAGGAAATTCTATAATGTAAAGATAGTAGACTGTAAAGTTTCTCTGTTAATTAAAGAAAGAAGATAAAGAGGATATCGTAAGAGGATTTATACAAGCATTGAAAAGCAGGTTCAAGTTTTGTTCTTGCTGCTGTGGGGTATAGAGAAATGAAGAAACTGGAAATTCATAAAAATAGAGCTCTTATTATGTTATACATTATGTTATTTTAGTGGTTATTACTAGGTGAAATTGTAGAGATTAAAGATAATTATTATCTTTTCAAAACATATATATATATATATATATATATATATATACACACATAACTTTTATAATTAGAAGAATAAGCCATAAAATTGTAGAGGCAAAAACACAGAATCATCTGACCAGCAGTGTGAAGAATGAATTGGAGGTAAACTTTTGTGGCAAGAGTTACAGAAGCTTATTAAGGTCAATATACTTGCCTAAGTAAGAAACTATAAGGTGAGACATTACAGTGACTTAAACTAAGGCAGAAGTGGTCACAATGGGAAGAATGGGATTCATATGTAAGAGATAGATTCAAAATTAAAGTTGACAGATTGGAGTTGTGGCAGGAGATTGGAGGGGGGATGAGAGAGTGGAAGGAAAAATTTGGGACTTGAGCATCTGGTTGAATAACTATACCTTTCACTAAATTATTCAAATATAGGATGAAAAATACAACTTAGGCAAGGGAGCTGTGGATGTCTGAGGGATTTCAATGTTAAGATCATCCACAGTCAATGTGAGCTATGGAGTGTGGCAGAGTCAAAAGTTCATGGGTTTTGGACTAAGACATTTCTGGTTTTAAATGTTATTACTGCTGCTTACCAATCATGTTACAAAAACTATGGGCCAAATACTTCTCTCAGCTGAAATTTCTTATATGAAAATCAAGATAATAAAATTATAATGATAATAATAATATCTGCTTTATAGTATTGCTGGAGGAATAAGTGCCTGGTAAACCTACAATTTAATTGTAAAATTATTATAGGCAATTATTATTATTATTGCTTGCTATGTTTTGTTAGGCAGGTTCATCAATTTCTACAAGCCTCAATTTTCTATAAAATGAGGATAATAAAAATCTACCACACAACCTTAAAGTGAGCATTAAGTGAGATACTGCGTAGTCTAATGCCTGGTGTATAGTAGTT
Source organism: Pongo pygmaeus (assembly GCF_028885625.2). NCBI lineage: Eukaryota > Metazoa > Chordata > Mammalia > Primates > Hominidae > Pongo > Pongo pygmaeus. The sequence goes on from NC_072376.2 coordinate 186,035,699, forward strand.
GTTACAACAATGGTACCAATTTGTTTTTATTATTTGTCATCGTCATTCCTATTATAATGTGTTCAAACATATTAGTAACCAAAGTATGAAAATTAAAATAAACATTGAAGTGTTATCAAGTTCACTGAACTTTTTTATATTTTAATTGGATATAGCCGTTTTTATAGTATCTAAGAAGTAAATGGCCTTTTTCTCAATGTTTCTAAGTCTCCATTTTTATTAATTTGTAAAAAGTTCTCTATATTAGCTTTTGTCTATAATAGTTAATATTTTGCAGCTCTTAGCTACCTTTTATTTTTGAATTTTCTTTATGATTTTTAATGGACATAATGTGGGTTTATAAGATATTCTTTTTTGATTAAAAAACTCAATAAATTAGGTATAAAAGGAATGCTCCTTAATATAACAGAGGCCATACATATATGGCAAACCCACAGCTAACATCATACTTAATGGTGAAAATGTAAAGGCTTTTCCTCTAAGGTCAAAAACAAGACAAGAATGCCCATTTTCACCACTTCTGTTCAACATATTACTAGAAATTATAACGAGCAATTAAGCAAGAGAATGAAATAAAAGCCATCAAAATAGGAAAGGATGAAGTAAAATTGTTTCTATTTGCTGACATGATCTTCTATATAGAAAATCCCAACGACTCCACCTAACTCTAAAGTGCTGTTAAAACTGATAAATTCAGTAAAGTTGCAGGATACAAAATTAATATTATTTTTATATACTAACAACAATCTGTCAGAGAAAAAATAAGAAAAACGTCCACTTACAACAATAGCATCAAGTAGAATAAAATAGTTATGAGCAAATTTAACCAAGTAAGTGAAAGATCTGTTTACTAAAAACTCTAAAACAGTAATGAAAAAATTGAAGTTGACACATATAAATGGAAAAATATCCCATGTTTATGGATTGAAAGAATTACTATTGTTAAGACATCCATATGACCCAAGGCAATCTACAGATTCAATGCAATCCCTATCAAAATTTCAATGTCATTTTTCATAGAAATAGAAAAAAATCCTAAAATTCATATGGAACCCAAAAAAGCTTAGAATAGCCAAAGTAATCTTGACCAAAAAGAACAAAGTTGGAGATATCACACAACTGAGTTTCAAAATATATTACAAAGATGTGGTAATCAAAAGAGCATAGTACTGGCATAAAAACAGACACATTGGCCAATGCAACAGGATAGAGAGCCCCAAAATAAACCTATGTATGTATAGTCAATTGATTTTCAATAAAGATATTATTCCAAGAACACACAGTGGGGAAAAAAATTAGTCTCTTCAATAAGTGTTATTAGGAAAACATGATATTCATGTACAAAAAAATAAAGATGGACCCTTATCTCACTCCATATACAATAATCAACTCAAAATTAATTGAAGACTTAAATGTAACACTTGAAAGTGTAAAACTACTAGAAGAAAACAGGGGTGAACTTCTATGACATTGGTCTGGGCAGAGATTTTTGGGGTATGACCCCAAAAGGCAGTTAATGAAAGCAAAAACAAGATAGGATTGCCTCAAACAAAAACCTTCTACAAAGCAAAGGAAACAATAGAGTGAAGAGACAACCCATATCTGGGGAGAAAATGTTTACAAATCATATATTGGATAAGGGGCTAATATTCAAAATATACAGGAAACTCAAACTACTCAATAACAAGAAAACAAATAACCCCATTAAAAATGGGCAAAGAACTTGAATAGACAGTTCTCAAAAGAAGACATACAAATGAGACCAACAGATAAAGTGGAAAAATGTTCAAGATAGCTAATTATCAAAACAAATACAAATTAAAGCCATAAGAAGATATCACTTCACATCTGTCAGACTGGCTATTATCAAATAGATGAAAGGTAAATGTTGACCAGGATTTGAAGAAAAGGGAACACTTTTACACTGTTGATGGTATTGTAAATTAGTATAGTCATTTTGAAAAACATTATGGAAGTTCCTGAAAAAAAACTAAATAAAGAATTACCATATGATCCAGCAATCTCACTACTGGATATATACCAAAGGAATTGAAATCAGTAAGGGAAAGAGATGTATCCACCCCCATGTTCATCGCAATGTTATTCGCCATAGCTAAGATATAGAAAAACCCAAATATCCATCAAATGATTAAATTTTTTTAATGTGGCATATATACACAATGGAATTGTGCTATTCAGCTTCAAAAAAAAAAAAACACACAGGAAAATACATGTTGTCATTTGTGACAACTAGATGAACCCAGAAGACATTATGTTAAGCTAAATAAGCCAGGCATAGAGAGACAATCACTGTATAAGCTCACTGACACAGTTGGTGTTAACAATGTTGTCAACAGGTTCTTGGAAACTGCATCTTTAAGTGAAACAACATGTAACAAAACCAATTTTACTATAGATTAATTGATATAAGCAAGACTTAGGTTAAGCTTCAAAATAAAGACCAAAACACTTATAATATTAAGAATTAAAATAAATGTGAACTATATATACATTTAAGAAAGATTAATAAAAAACAAGATAATTATTACCTGTTTATTCCAGTTCAGGGATGAGGATGGATGGAGCCTCTCCCAGCAGCTCGGGGCACAGGGCGGGGCCTAACCTTGTGCAGGAGGCAATTCCATCACAGTACGCACTCACACACACACCCACACTCAGACTGGGACAATTTAGACCCACCAATTAACCTAATGTTCACATCTTTGGGATATGGGAGGAAACAAGAGTACCTGGAGAAAACCCACGCAGACATGGAGATAACATGCAAACTCCACACAGACAGACAGTGGCCCCAGTCAGGAATAGATTTTTTTTTGCTCGCATCAACATTATAATGAAACAACATGGAAAAAGATGCTATTTCAGGGCCTGCTGTATGTGGAATCTAAAAATGTTGAACTTATAGAAGTTGAGAGTGGAATGGTGGTTACCAGAGGCTGGGGTTAGGGTTAGACACAGTAAGGGGAAAAGTTGGTCAACACGTACAAAGTTACACTTTAGGAGGATAAGGTCTGGAGGTCTGGTGACCTGTTGCACAGCAGGAGGGCTACAGTTAATAATAATGTATATTTTGAAATAGCTAAAAGAGACGATTTTAAATGTTCTCACCACAAAGAAATGGTAAATATTCGAAGCGATGGATATGCTAATTAGCCAGATTGGATCATTCCATAATGTATACAGGTATTGTACCCCCTGCATATACACATATTTTCTTTTTTTTGTTTTGTTTTTGTTTTTTGAGACAGGGTCTACTCTGTTGTCCAGGCTTGAGTGCAGTGGCATGATCTTGGCTCACTGCAGTCTCTATATTCCAGGCTGAATCGATCTTGCCACTTTAGCCTCCCAAGTAACTGGGACATAGGCGTTTGTCACCATGCTAATTTTTGTTTTTTTGTTTTTTTGGGTTTTTTTTGATAGAGAAGAACTTTCACCATGTTATCCAGGCTGGTCTCAAACTATACAATTATTATTTGTCAATTAAAAATTTAAAAAGATAACCACAAAAAATGTAATCATATATGTCACTGTTTTTCTTTGAGACCATCTATTATGTTTATGCTTGGTGCATCCTCCATACCTACAATATCCTCATATACCCCTAATCTTGATAGTATTTACAATTTAATTATCAGCTATAATATTTAAACCATGTAAACTTTAGTTTGTTGCATTATGCCAGGTGATATTTTTCGCTTAAATTTTTTTCAGCTAACCAATTTTCTCAATACCGTTTGTTTTCAGAACATCCATTCCTCTCTCCATTTATGTGTGAAGATTCTTTTATAAATTACTAAGTTTTTATATGAGAATATATTTCTGAGCATTCAACTTGGTTTTCACAATTCTACAAATGACACACACTGTTTTTAAAATTACTACATTTTAAGTGGCTGGGAGGTTAATCCCATGTCCCTAAGCCCCCCAAATCCCTCTTTTTAAACTTTCCTTAGATAATATTGGCTGTGTTTATTTTGAAATTAAATCTTCAATCATATTACTAAGGTCTAGGGTGATATCTAATTCCCAATTTCATACTAGATAGCTTTACAGCTCTTAATTTGAGAAGAATTAGCATCTTAATATTATTCAGTCTTTCCTTCCAGGAACATGACATATTTTTCCATGTCTTCTATAATTCTCACAATATTTCTTATATTTACTCTTTGTAGACTCAACCTTTTAATTAGGTCATTCCTTGGTATGGTTTTGTTATTTTGTGAATAAGGTCTAGCTTTTTTCAACTATATCCTTAAATACTTATTGCTATCCTTCAAAAGAAACGCTTCTAGTTTTCTTATTGATCAGTCTATTGAAATTATGTCTGCATTACTAAATGATTTAGTGTTCCCTGATTCATGTGCATTTTGATAATTTCACAATCTTTTAAAAATTTACAACAAGAGTTAAAATTTTAAATCTGCTATAGGTCTTCAGATTTCTGGTACAGTATGCCATTAAGTAATACTTCTGCATATTTGTCTCCAGTTCAGTGTTGAGGGTGGATAGAGCCTCAATTTTGAGTTTGTACTTCAATAACACAACTTCAACAAAGTTTTGCAGTAAAAGACATATTTTTCAAGGAAAAAATGTGAAGCAACATTCAAAATAATACTTATTAAGGTCTGTGGTTCACAAAGGAAGTCTTCTATCTAATCAAGATTCCTTATTTCTCTTAAATCAACCAACCTTTCCTTTGCTCAGCTACACACAAATGAATCAGAGGCAGGATTTGTACCTGCCACTTCAAATGATGCCAACATTATTGTCCAGAGTGGTTGGCATGACCTACCAGGAGGTACTCTATTCCTCCTGGAAGCCAAATCCCACACTACAACCTTCAAGACTCAACTCCTCTAGGAAAATGCTCTCATGTCAGGATGGTTTTATTCTGTCATTTCCTTCACTCTTGCAAATCTGCAACTCCTCCCTTTACATTCCTTTGCCTTTTCCCATTTATAATATAATACTCTCAAATATTTTCTTTTTATACATTGAGAATCATAATAGACATTGTTATAATTTTGCTTCAAGGTCAAACATATTTTGGAAAACTCAAAAGAAGAAGGAATGTCTATTGTATTTTATTTTTATTTTTGCTCTTTCCTTTGTTCTTTTTACATTATGTTCCAAAATTCCTTCTTTTTTCATTTCTTTTGTTTAGAGTACTTCCTTTAGCCATTTTCTTAGGGTAAGTTTGCTGGCAACACATTCTTTTAGTTGACTCTGGAGCCTCAATATTATCTAAGTAGTCCAGGTTCTAGGAATGTATCTCCAAAAAAGGAGTCCTATTTCAATTATAAATCTTATATGTGGGTTCTGAAGTGGTGAGTTGTGATGTCAGAACTGAAACTACCCAGTTCTTTCAAAGCATCCTACATAATAAAGGGCTACTGTTGAGGCATATGTGGTTTGTGGTACCTGATTCTATACTGGGATTTTACCTTTTACGCATATGTAAGTGATAGAAACAAAATTAGCACAGCCTTTCACTGAGAATGAAACAGGAGAGTGAGAAAACATTACTAACACACTTTTAAAGGCTGTTGAGACTTTAGTCTTTTCAGTATTACTAAAATTATTTAAAAAAAAGAATTGTGATTTTAAGTGTAGGTGTTTAGATAAAACATCAAATGGAGTTAAGGCTCAAAGTTAAATGTTTATATTGAGGTGGTGGGTAACCATGGCCTTAAGAAGTGCTGGGGAAAAAATATCAGCACATCTTAATAGGACAAACTATTGATCTTAAAAATATCACCAACTATTTCACTAATCTTTCTCTGTCATTGTGTGAGATGCTATAAAGGAAAAAAATGAATGCAGAGCTAGACACTCCTTAGAATCCTTCCATCCTATCTGAATTGCAAAGAAAGGCAGTGAAAATTTCAGGAAGTGATGCCACAAGAGGGGTGATGTTCCTGAGCCTTTTGAAGTCACAAAAACAGTGTAGGCTGGACCCTCATTTTCAGACTTCACAGCACAGCATATGCCCAATTGACAGCCACTGGGCACATCCATAAGATACAAAAGCCAGTGTTCTGTTTGACGCACTGTCTATAATATCTGGTGTTTCTGAAAGACTGCACAAAGCAGCTAGAACAAGTAATGGCAGCATCTCTAGTCTGAGCAGTTCTGTCTACCAACTTTGCTAACAACTGTCTCTTTGGCTCATTAAATTATTCTGTCTGAGTTTCACTGGGAAGGTAGAAAGTCATATGTGCTTGTACTTCTCATGACCCTGCAAGAACTCTTTCATTAAAAAATCAAGGTGTAAAACCAGCATTATTAGATTAATGGACTATGCAGTGGCCCTAAGAGGAATAAGTAATTATGTTAAGTAAGCCATATCAACTTAAACTTTAAAAAAAAAAAAAAAAGCCCCAAGTGGGAATGTGCCAAAACCCTACAAGTGAGAACTTGCCAAAAACCCTATTGTGAATGATACAAATAATAAATCAATTTTTGGTAAGCTTGTTTAATTGCCATTTGCTTAAAAAACTAATATATATTAATTATTTTCTGTTTTGTTGTGAGAACAACTAATTATCAGGAAATTCAAGAAGCCTGAATGCTTGTGGGCTTTTTAAAATATAACTAAATGTTATTATAATGTAATATAACAAAAATAAATTAAAATGTGTTAAAAATATTCAGCACACCCAAACAATATGGTTAGCATTTTGTCATACTTCCTTCATTTTTTCCCCTGAAGCAATATACATCCAATTTTGCACTTCAAATTTACTTGACATTAAATAGTAAATGTTATCTCACACAGATACATAAACCCATAATAATTATTTTTAATAACTATTATGTCCATTTGGTAAATGAAACATAAGTTGCTTAATTAGTTATTCTTTAATTTGGGGTATAGAGGTTTATATTTTTTACAATTTTTTTTTGAAAATATTTAATGCATTACTTCAAGAATGTAATTCCTTCCATATGTTGAATAATTTGCTTGAGAAATAGTCCCAGAAGTGGAATTACTATGTTCAATATTATGAAGATTTAAAAAAATAATTTGAATGTATTGCATAATTTACTTTTAATTACTTTTAATTATAAAACTGTTTGTGTATCCATGCTCATTTTTAAAATTTTTGAAACTCCATGAACTATGAAATAAGAAAATACTTGCAGTCTCCTAGCCCACAAATGAAATTAATTTAATTATTTTGATACATGTAATTTTAATTTTTTTCTGTGAAGATGTCTTCTCTCAAAACTGAGATGATATACTCAGTTTAGTCATCTACATTCTATTATTTTCATTATGATGAATATTTTCAATATAATCAAAAAAGTCTTAAAAATAAAATTTAATTACTGATTCTACATATGAGTTGATATGGTTTGTCTGTGTTCCCACCCAAATCTCACCTTGAATTGTAATAATCCCTACGTGTCAAGGGCAGGGCCAGGTGGAGGTAACTGAATCATGGGGGCAGTTTTTCCCCCATACTGTTCTTGTGGTAGTCAGTCAGTCCCATGAGATCTGATGGTTCTATAAAGGCACAAGCTCTCTTGCCTGCCGCCACGGAAGATGTGCCTTTGCTCTTCCTTTTCCTTCTGCCGTGATTGTGAGGCCCCCGCCTCAGCCATGTGGAACTGTGAGTCTATCAAACCTCTTTCGTTTATAAATTACCCAGTCTCAGGTAAGTCTGTATTAGCAGCATGAGAACAGACTAAAACATGAATAGAGTACATTTAATCACACCCCATCATTAAATATTTAGGTTATTTTGAATTATTTTCAAAGTGTTGTGTAAAATTATGTGATGAAGTTTTTCTCACATAAATCTTGGACAATATCACTTGACGAAAAAGTCTTAGGCTTCTTAAACTGAAAAATCGACATTTTAAGACTATTGCAAGATTTACCAATTTATTTTTTAAAACCATTTGCTTCTGAAGTTGCAACACAATTTGAAACAGAAAAAAAAATGTGCTGTCACTATATGGACTTCCTAAAATCTTTGATAATTATTCTTTAAAATTGGATCTATCATAGAATAACCACAATTATACAATAATTTGTCATCAAAATAAAATATCTAGTTTGCTAGGCAGTCTAGTGTCTGGAGAAGCTAAGCAAAATATTGTAAGATTTAGTTTGAGCCATAATTTTTTTAAAAGAACAAAAGGATGTTTGTTTGAATCAAAAAAAAAATCTGTGGAAGCTTTAGTAGAGGCCCTTAGCTACAAAGATGCCCACGAGCAGCTCTGCAGTGCTAATGAGAAGGGAGACAGAGATAGGTATAGGAGAGAGGAGAGAAGAAGAGATTTGGGTTGAATTTAGAGATTCTTTTTATTATGTGAGCACATTAGAATTTTACGCAAAAGAAGGAGGAAAATTATACTTTTTACATAAGGATTTAAATGTAAGGTATAGAACTCTAACATTTCAGGCAACAGTTGGTGGAAATATTTTGGAATATTGTGTAGGTCTTCTTATCACTCAAACTCCTTCCATATTCTTCATATTTTAACTGACAGTCATTATCAATAACTGTGAACCTTCCTTTTCTATTAATGTAAGTAGTATACACACATGCATACATACATACATACTGAAAAGGAAGAGAGACAGAATATAACATAGATTTTGAGCCGGGCACGGTGGCTCACACCTGTAATCCTAGCACTTTGGAAGGCCAAGGTGGGTGGATCACCTGAGGTCAGGAGTTCGAGACCAGCCTGGCCAACATGGTGAAACCCCATCTCTACTACAAATACAAAAAATTAGCCAGATGTGATGGCACATGCCTGTAATCCCAGCTACTGGGGAGGCTGAGGCAGGAGAATCACTTGAACCTGGGAGGCGGAGGTTGCAGTGAGCTGAGATCGCACCACTGCACTCCAGCCTGGGCGACAAGAGAAAAACTCCATCTCGAAAATAAATTTAAAAAAATAGATTTTGATCTTGGTGCTAAAATGAATATGCATTATAGGTTATCAAAAGTATCTCCTATCTAAACTCTAAAATACAAAATTAAGCTATGTTTTTATGGAATGGATGGTGTTAATGATTGTTATAGTTAGAATTCTTTAGCAGTTCTTTTGCTAAATATTAATGTTGGCCCAACTGTTCCACAATTTAGAATAGAATTGTGGGATTCCATAGGAGCATCTACAACAAAAACTCAAGGAACCTCACTTCCACCAAAAAAAAAAAAAAAAAAAAATGAAAACAGATCAAAGCTCTTTTAATGAAGGAAAGGGGAGGGACTGTAGAGAATGAGGAAGATCTTTTGTGGTTCCTAAGCTCCTCAGTCCAAGTCTTGCGGCATCGCAGGACATAAAAACTACCAATTGCCCACCAAGATTTTATAAAAAGTAATGCTTGATGGGGACTGAGCCTGCACTAGAGTCCATTTGTCCTAACTTACTTACTAATACTATTTTTATTCCATCAGGTTAACTTTGAGTCACAGTACACTGGTCATTTGCAGATTCTACTACATCATTCAAGAATGATTCAAGGATTCAAGGATTATCAGTGACCACTTAGAAGCCATAAGATAAGAGATACATAAATGACAGATAAAGATAGATAGATAGATAGATAGATAGATAGATAGATAGATAGATAGATAGAGATAGATAGATGCTTTTACAAAATACAAACTTCAATTAAACTTCTAAATTGCAAAAAAATTCACTTGCCGAATACCACTCAATCAAAGTTTTTTGAGAAGTAAAATGTATGACTGTGGTTTTTAGAAGAAAAGTAAAAATGATGATGTATCACAAACATCAGATAAAGGAATGGAATCCCTGCTGGTTCCATCAGTTGTCTGTCTCCTAAAGAAACAATATTATCCAAGTACCTTGCACATTGCTGTTCACAAGGGTGGAAGCCTGGAGAACCTTGTATCTTGGAATTAACAAATAACAAAACTACGATCTTTCTTATTTTTAAAATATAGCCTCAAATTCATGATAAAACTCCTTGATTCATTTCACTCATTTATTTGAAATTAAAAACAGATACAACATACAAAAGCATTGTATATTTTTAGTCAAATTTTGCAGGCTTTGGGAGATTGCGCTATGACTTTTATTTAAATTAATTTGTGTTGACTTTAGAAATATCTATTCTTACAAGGCATCTTTTAACTTCTACTAATTTTTCTGTGCCATATTCTTCCTGTGCCTTGAATTCACCGTATTCATTATATTTTCCTCAGTATCCTTATTTAATGAGTTTAAACTACTTAGGGATATTACTTCAAAGTATTAAATGATGACAGATACAGCATATAGAAGTCTCCCTTCATTTGGTACCAACGTGAAAGCAAAAGGATTTATAATTTAGATTCTCTAAGCATTTTTTTAGCTGTCAATGATTATTAAGCCTTATACTCATCTATAAAACCAAAGAGGTAGGAAACAATGATAGTGAGCACCAGAATTCTGGTAGCTTAGCAATGCAAGCGCTTCAGAAGTAAGTTATTATAGCCAACTAATTCCAAAGTTTACAAAGTTGTTGTAAAGAAAATTGGCACTTGAAGTGGACTACAGTGAAAACAATCATAGAAGTTCATGGTTTACCAAAAGTTCTAGTAGGTTTTAGTTGTTGAACCTTAAATATGCAATTAAAAAAATAATCATAGAACAACACTACTTGAATCCCTGGTGATTTGTCCATTGCAAGCATAAGAAATAAGATGGGGGCCGGGCGCTGTGGCTCACGCCTGTAATCCCAGCATTTTAGGAGGCTGAGGCGGGCAGATCATTTGAGGTCAGGAGTTTGAGACCAGCCTGACCAATATGGTGAAACCTCATCTCTACCAAAAATACAAAAAATTAGTGGGGCGTGGCAATGTACGCCTGCAATCTCAGCTACTTAGGAGGCTGAGGCAGGAGAATCACTTGAACCCAGAAGGCCAAAGTTGCAGTGAGCCGAGATCACGTCACTGCACTACAGCCTGGTGACAGAGAGAGACAAAAAAAAAAAAAAGAGAGAAAGAAGAAAGAAAGAAAGAGAGAGAGAGGAAGGAAGGAAGAAAGAGAGAAAGAGAAAGAAAGAAAGAAAGAAAGAAAGAAAGAAAGAAAGAAAGAAAGAAAGAAAGAAAGAAAGAAAGAAAGAAAGAAAGAAAGAAAAAGAAAGAAAGGAAAGAAAGAAAGACATGTCTACAGTTGGCAGAAGAGTTCGTTTTATACAGATTTTAAAAGATTATGAGATTTATTATTATAGAGAAATTAATGCCTCTTTTAGGACAAAGACATTGTTGTACACCTCCTCTAGGAACTAAAATATAAGGTTGACTTCTCTGTTTCCAAGTGTTTTGCATTAAAGCAAATAAAGCAGATAAGGGTGAAATAATACACCCTTATCTGGATATAATGTGATATACATTATAAAACTGACCAACATTAATTTTAGAATTACATTTCAAAAGTTTTTTTGAAAGATTACATTGATCTTTTTTAAGATACTCCTAGAAGGTAATACTTTGTTTTACCTGCATTTTATCTGATGTTCTTTTCTTAGCAAAGATCCTGGAAAGGTTCTAGTTTCATCTTTTCTCCCATTATTAATTGGCCCTATAAATAAGTAAAAAATTATGAATAATAATAAATTGATATTGGTTCCATTGATTAAGCATCTGGTGTATGCCAGGCCTTGGCACACCTTTACCCTGTGGAATACCTAATGCATAGTCTGTGGGCTACTCTTCAGATAAGAGAGAAAAAAATAAAGCTACATTTTCCTGGGCCTTGAGGTTTTGCAAGCATTTTCTACATTGGAATAGAAAATTCATGTTCCTGTTTCTCTACTTCACTGGTCCTTCTCTTAACAATCTATTTTTTAGTTAATAAAATTAAAATTCAGAAATTAATGTACTATTGTACTGCCCAGATTTTAAAGTTTAACCCACATGGGTTATAGGATTTGGTAACAGCCCTGAGAGATAAGACAGGTGATATTTTTTCCATTTTACTCAGTGAAGAAACTGAGGCTTAGAGGGATTATAAGATTTACATAAAGTCATGCAATAAGGAAACATTAAAATCAGAACTTGAACTCCTCTGTTTCAACTTCCAATCTCTATACCTATACAAAGTAGAAACATCAGTTGAATGCAACATCATCTTTCAAAATTATGCAAACTCCATGCAAATAAGGACATCCATGAACTAATTAGGAAATACCAAGTAACCTCACACATAGAATATGAGAAACATTCCATAAATATTAATTCTGGTGATCTTTCCTACACAAACAATTGAACATATATGTGGTCTACCTTTTCAAATGGAAAGTAAATGTTGAGATATTACTTCCCATGTATTTTTTTCTGTTTATCTTGTCATGATTTACATAATTTTTGATAAATCATAAAAATAGAAAAAGGTACAGAGAATAATTAGCACAAAAGCCTATGTTCTGCCATGCTAAATTAATAATTGTAAGCATTCTGCCAAAGTTCTATAGTGGTGTTTTGGGATTAGCAAATAAACATTACACAGAAAGTTGAAGCATTGTTTTCCTCCATCCTACACACAACCCCACTGCAGTTTTTTTCCCTCTCTCTCAAAAGGTAACCAGTATCATAAATATGGCATACACTTCTAGTCCATCTTTATGTGCACACAACCACCTATATACACATAAACATCTATATATCCATGAAAAGTATAGAGTATTGTATACATGTTTAAATTTTAAATAAAAGACATTTCACTGAACTTACTATTATACAATTTTTTGTATAGTAATTTTCATTCAGGCCAGGTGCGGTGGCTCATGCCCATAATCCCAGCACTTTGAGATGCCAAGGCAGGTGCATCACCTGAGGTCAGGAGTTGGAGACCAGCCTGGCCAACGTGGCAAAACCCTGTCTCTACTAAAAATACAAAAAATTACCCAGGCATGGTGGCGAGCACCTGTAATCCCAGCTACTTGGGAGGTTGAGGCAGGAGAATTGCTTGAACCCAGGAGGTAGAGGTTGCAGTGATCCGAGATCACGCCCCTGCACTCCAGCCTAGGTGACAGAGTGAGACTGTGTCTCTAAAAACAAAAGAAAGGATTTCATTCAATATCGTAATTGAGATATATCCCCGTCAGTATATCTAAATTTGTCGCTGAAGTAGCTCCTCTTTATCTCGGTTTTTGTGGTTTAAAGATATTAAATGGGATATTCCAGAAATAAACCATTCGTAAGTTTTAAATTGCACACCACTCTGAGTAACATGACAAAATTTCACTTTGTCCTACCCAGGACATGAATCATCCCTTGGTCCAGCATATCCATGATGTAAACACTACCCATCTATTAGTCACGTAGCAGCCCTCTGAGTTATCAGATCATAGTATATATAAGGCTCAGAACTATTTGCAGTTTCAGGCATCCAGTGGGATCTTGGAATGCATTCCCATGCGAGGACAATAAAAGTCCCAAGGGGGGACTATTGTAGTACAATACATTTTATCAGTCCACTCCCTTACTAATAGATATTTAGGCTTTTCCTGATTCTTCTCTATTACAAATATAACCAGTTAATCTAGGAGGTTCAACTCACTGCAGTAAAATTAGGTGTCACTGGTGTAGCTATGAGCCTTCATCTGCCTCCTCTATTTACTTTCTTGCCCACAACCATAAGAAGAGGAAGAGGGCACTGTGTGAAAGCAGAGTGTCCCTCAACTCCCCCACTTACCAAGCCCCTAGCCTAGATTCACTCAGAAATTGCATCTGTGCAGGTAATAGGGGAGATGAGTTAGAAATTAGCCAGTTCTCCTTTGGGTGCATGGTGGATGAAATTCTCTGCCCTTTTCAAGGTAGGTGTGACCATGTTTGTATTCTAGCCATTGAGATGGAAGCAGTCAAATTCTACAAACTGGAACAGTCATCACACCCATCACTCTGGCTTATTACCGGTCAGATCCATGTGAACAGTTTTATTTCTTTGGGCCTAGTGGTCACCTGCAGGATGCAATCATATACGTCATACCACCGCTCTTTAGTTGAACATGTCTCTTGTCACTTGGGTAAGACTGTAGTCAACAATTTCATCCACCCTTTAGGGTCTCCTTCCATAGGCAGGGGGTGTGTGCAGAATCTCCTCCACCTGACTGTGTCCTCACTGCGCCATCTCTTCCTGCAGCACTAACCATGAACATTATGCTGTCTCCCATGCCAGTCTCCCATACTCTCAGGTACACAGGAATTAGGGAAGTGACTTTCTTAGGATATTACAGAGAGAAGGAATAGTTTTTCCTCATAAATCCTTCACTCTTTGAAATATTTATAGTCTTTTTAACCTCGCAGACCTCTTCTTATATCAACTTGGATTGTGATGACAGAATAGGGCCAGTCAACCACCCAGTGAACTCTGTAGGTAGGCTGAACCCGATTACTTTGGTTTCTCAGAACCTCTGATGTGGACCAGTTCCTCCCTGTGGGTCTCAGCTTTAGGATCACCCTGTTATGTAGAGGAGGCTGCTACAAAAGGCCTTGAAAATATTTCCTTGTAGAAATGTGCACTGAACATACCTAGAAGTAAAAGTCTTGGGTCAGAGATTTAGTTAATGGTCATAATTAGTACAATTATTCCTGAAATTTTTTAAAAATAGACCTACTCTGAAACAAGTCCCCCTGGCTCCTTTGCTCTCACCTTCCCACCTTACCCTGAGATGCTTGCTCTGCTGTGATGACCTCCTTTCTGCTAAGCAGAGTTGTTTTTCACTCTTAAGAACATTGATGCCCTGCTTCTCTACAACTGCCCCAGAAATAACATGCCCTGGCCTGTGACTTTCTAGCCACCTCCACTGTCAACAAATGAAGCAGAGGGTCAAGAACACTGGTCCCTGCTGCCCTGTGCCCCTCAGCCAGTTGCATCCACACTGGAGAGTGTGAATTCTGTCTTCCAGGAGGACCCTGATCCCTCGCCCCCCGACTACCCCCACAATGTGGGTCCTGACCAGGCAGGGGTTAGGAGGGCCTCTCATGCCTCGCTAGGGCCTTTAGTGATTGGTAGTGTTGGAGGAGCCCACAGAAATGAGAAAACTGACAAAGTAACCCAAATGGTTTCCTAAATGCAGTGGCCAACATAAGGAGCCAATGGATTGAGAGGATAGGAAAGATGAGAGTAAGAAAAAGAGGCTCAATGAAGAGAGAATAGAAACAGGGAGTCAATTCCTGATTAGGCAACTTTGGAGTGAACAAGTTCTGAACAAGGAAAAATCTAAGGAGAGAATAAATGGGGCCTGGCTAGAGAAACTAAGAATAGGCCAAATTATACAATGATGTTGTCCCCTCTATAGCCTGTTCCCATAAATACTTGCCTTTCAGGAAAAAAAAAATTAGGTGGTACAAGTTGCAGAATTTACACCTAGACCTCTTTTAAATCTGAAAAATTATTCTACCAGTGTTGGTTCTGAATAAAGAAAACTTTATGGAGGGTGTATACCACTGTGTGTGCTTCACTTGCAAACCTAGGAGGAAATATTTATTATAAAACACACTTTAGGGACCAATTTAAAGTAATCAGTATTATATTAAAAATCTAGACTCAGAGTCCAGAAAACTATAGATTGAGTATGATTTGGGATAAGCTACTAGAGAAGAAATTTCTTTTTTCAATGTTTATTTGATGTCTATATGTTTGATATAGTTTGGTTCTGTGTCCCCACCCAAATCTCATGTCGATTTGTGATCCCCATGTGTTGAAGGAGGAGTCTGATGAGAGGTAATTGGATTATGGGGATGGATTTTCCCCATGCTATTCTAGTGATAGTGAATGAGTTCTCGTGAGATTGGATGGTTTAAAAGTGTGAGGGCTTCGCCCTTGCTCTCTCTCTCTATCTCTCTCTCTCTCTCTCTCTCTCTCCTGCTCCGCTATGGTAAAACGTACTTGCTTCCCCTTTACCTTCTGTCATGCTTCCTGTTAAGCCTGCAGAACTGTGAGTAAATTAAACCCCTTTTCTTCATAAATTACCCAGTCTCCGGTAGTTCTTCATAGCAGTGTGAAAACGAACTAATACAATGTTCTTCCACTGTTCCCATTTCTCAGAAAACATGTTGGGATCTTCAACCTGATCAAACCAGCTAGTATACAGTGCAAAGTGACAAATCTTTAAATGCAAGCCCTTGACACCAGGGACTGTAAACTGCATCAGATCAAAGAAGGGGTAAATGTTTACTGATCTTTTTACTTATTTTCCAATTAAAAAAAAATTCTTCTGCGCTCAAGTAATGTATCTAATTTTTAAAAATCTGCATACCATGTCAAAGGACAAAATTGGAGCACTCTTATTTTGTAGACTTTCATTTTTTTAATAGCCTGCAAAAGTGTACTTGAGCAGCAATGTTGCTTCTGCTCATTCAACTGCAGAGGTACAAGAGGGAAAAGTCAAATACAGGGGGCTGACAGATTCAAATATTCACTTCTTGAGACACTGAGTTATATAAATGTTCTTCCATTAATGAAACTGGCTGTATGCCATTTAATTTAGCCTTTATTCAGACAGCTGCTAAATAAATGCTAGTGAAGGGGGATCAAAAAATAACTATTATGCCAAAGAAAAATGACTGTGTCAAACTTAAAAAAAAAAAAAAAAAGAGTAACATGAAACTACATGAGATTGCCCGTGGAAAATTCCCAGCCTGTGTCTTTACGTTTTCTAGTCTGTTTTTCTCCATGTCTCTTTCTCCAAACCCCATCATCAGCTCTCTTTTGAGTTGATTAAAATTATAGAATTTTCTTTAACGTTATTCTGATTTTATCTTGTGACATTAATCACAGTTAAGCAGTTATACAGAATCCTTGCACATTATAACATGTCCTACTGATCATACCACAATTAACTCTTGAAGTAGAAGAAAAGCCAGGTTGAATAAAAATTACTCTTCAAATTATCCATTCAAACAGCAGATTCACTCAATAAAAAAACCCCAATGAAAGTAACATTGATCTATGCATTCCTCCAAATACTTGGAGGACTCAAAGATCAGAAAAACAAGTTTTCCCAGTAAGGAAGATAAATATTTGTTTAAAAAAAATTAGAAGAGGTTCACAATTTAAGACTTTCTCTTTTCTTAAATAAATAACTCTCAAGTCTGCCATATGATGGCTGCCAGTGACATCATTGCAGGGGGAAAAAAATGAATTACCCTCATGGTTCCCTTGAGTAGCATATACATCAGTCACCACTTACCAACACAGAGCACTGTCATCATACATCCAGATAGACCCAGGAGGGGTACTAAGGGAGAAGAAAACAGTTATTACAGCTGAGTGTCTTACAGTCTAAAGACAGTCAAGAAGTACACATGCCACGAATTGAAAAAAAAAAAAAAACTGGAGAATCACAGCAAATGCACTGGTAAAATCTACTTATAAGTAATCAGAGAATGTGAAGTAAGGAAAATAGAAAGTCCAACACCTGCAATATTCAGCTATACGTGGCATTTTCTTTTATTAAAACATCTCAGTCTTATTTTCTCACTGATGATGAAAAGAATACTTGATACTTTAATTTTCTACTTCGTTTAAACATTTAGATGCCCTTTAAATCATAGAGTAAAATTCGAAGGAAAGAAACCAGTTTGAAAATCAGTCCATTGTAATTTATCTTACAAATTCCAATTTTTCTATTAAGGGTTCTTAAAATAGACAATTACATTGGACTAAGTAGACGAATAATTACCTTGTATAAACATCTTTCAAAAGCGTTCACAATCAACATCTCAAATGCTTAGAGCAAAGTCATTGTATCTATGGAGCTTTTTTAACGCTGAGCACAGGTATTTGACAAATGCCTTTAATGAGAAGGATGATCTCACCAGACTACTAGAATCAGAGAAATATCAGTGCTTAAACAAGCGGCTTAGTTTTTCTACAAAGCATAGTGTTTGTGAACTATTTTGTATAGCCCTAGAATAAAAATGAAAACCTAAGAATCATGATAAATATTTCAGCATTTTAAAAATGTAAGCCACATTAACAGGAAATTCAAAGAAATATCAATGACTAATAAACAAATCAAGAACATTCAGTATTGCTAATAATCAAAAAAGAGCAATTTCAAACAAGGTGTTATGTTGTTCTTTTTTCTTTCTTTTTTTTTTTTTTTTTGAGACGGAGTTTCACCCTTGTCGCCCAGGCTGGAGTGCAATGGCGCAATCTTGGCTCACAGCAGTCTCCACCTCCTGGGTTCAACCGATTCTCCTGCCTCAGCCTCCCAAGTAGCTGGGATTACAGGCATGCTCTACCGCGCCCGGCTAATTTTGTATTTTTAGTAGAGACAGGGTTTCTCAATGTTGGTCAGGCTGGTCTCGAACTCCTGACCTCAGATGGTCTGCCTGCCTCGGTCTCCCCAAGTGCTAGATTACAGGCCTGAACCACCATGCCTGGCCAGTGTTATTTTTTTCTAACAAATTGAGAGAAAATAATTTATTGGACAAGATGAAAAAGTCAATTATTAAAATGTTTTTGAAAAACTATTTGGAAATATACATCAAAATTGGAGATTCATTTGTTTGTTTTTGCCTTTGCCTAATAATTTTCATGCTAGAATCTATCTTAAGGAAATAATCAGCTAAAACTAGTTATGTATAATAATTATTGTACAGTTATTTTTATAATAAAAATGTACTTTAAAATTAAATATAAGAATGATGAAATAAATATGACATAACCTAATAATACATAGGTTACAAAGTAAAAGTAAAAAAAAAAAAAACTCTGAAAGCGATCTTTTTGACGAATTACCAGTAAAATGAATAAATGCTCAATTGTTCAGTGAGAAAGTATGATGGTATCCTGTGTGTATGTGCACCTGAAAGTAAAAAAATCAAAAGGTGAACATTGATTCTGTCTCAAAAATAGAATCACATGTGAGTTTCTTCTATTTATCTCACTATTTACAAATTATCTTATGTGTACTCCTTTACAATAAAAAAATATTTAAAAAGTGAACTTACAGATAGTTTGTCTTATATAGACTACTGAAGGTTAATTCCACAAGACCTGCATAGTTATCTTAAAATACGTTTACTTGTGAAGAAGTGTTATTGGGGATTTTTAGGAAGAACTTTGTGAAGACAGTGTTCAGTTTTCATTCACCAAAGAACATATATTCAAGCAGAAGATGATACTTGGGAATACGCTATCATTCTCTGGAACTAGCATAATAGCAATCCAGGAATTAATTATCCCCCGGCTCCCTTGAGTACTGATTTGTGGAAACAGCAACTGAGTTTTCAACTGAATATCACAGAGTGGTCAACGGCACTTCAGGAGGATGTGCTAAGGAGGCAATTAGGACAAAAATGAAACCAGCAACACAGAAAAAGAGAAATACGTTTGTATTACATGGAGAATGCAGAAGGATCAACTACAGTGACATAGAAAATTAAATGTCCCAAAATATAAAATAAGAAGTACAAATATTTCCAAAACTTGACCTTTTTAAAAAAGTGATATATTAGAAAATTTAGTTTCATGTTTATATAGTTCTTCAGCATTTTAGAGGAAAATTACTATATGAATCCCAAACACTCTATAATCCATCTAAGTCCTTGTTTGGTAAATATCTCATGGAATTGACTGTGTATTCATCTGAAGTGAGTAAACACTTACGGAGCACACAGAGCCGGATATTCTGCCCTAATTCATTTATTATTAAATAATTGTCCATACTCTGAAAGAGTCTGTGTATTCATTTGTTCATTAATTGTCCAAAAATTAGCTCACCGCTGTAAAATCTGATTACATGAAATTACAGTAGCACCAGAAAATAGATGGGTGATAAAAATTTGTGTATTTCTTATGCAGCTTTTGAGTGAGTTAGATGTTGACAGTTTTGTGCTAATACTCGCCTGCTAAACCTATTTCCTCTTCAGTCTTCTCCCACACAGCTCAGATGAGAACATAGAGTGTTTCCAGGTATCTCTTCATACTCACCCAAAAGACATCAAGCAAAGGATGAGGGTAGTTTTCAGACAAAACTTTCCCAACAAATCACATGTTTGCTGAAAAGAAAAAAAGAAAGCATATAAAATAACCATGTGAAAAAAAAAAAAGAAAAGATACCACATTTCAAGGCCATATTTCAGAGTTGTGGTTCAATAATGATATTAGAGAAAGAAAAAAGGAAAAACATTCAGGGGGATAAATTTCTCTAAGACTGGACTACCTACAAGCAGCATTCAAATATAACATGATAGCAGAAATGAAGAGAATGAAGAGACAGGAGAGCTCATTAAAGAGTCGAGCAAATGGAAGGGTTTCCCTTCCAATTCCTCTGTTGCCTCTCTCTTCCACACCTCTGTTCCATGTACAAATTAGTAAACAGCTCTTCAGCTTGAGTACATTCTTTCAGTTCCTAAACTTATTTTGTACAGTGTTGTAAGGGAATTTTTAGGTTTTAGGCAAAAAGCAAGTACTCATTCCCAGGTGAAATGTTTGGATATTTTAGACAATCCTCCTGCCCTGAAAACAGTATTTCACTTATTTGAAGTATTTTATGCATTCTGAGTCTATGTTGCAAAAAGTCTTTTTCCCTGTTGTGGCTCCCTGAAAAGGTCTATACTTTACATTAAATTTGCTTAACAAGTGTAGCTGTCTGTGGATGCGTTCAATCTCTCTAACAGAATAAGGGAAGAAGAACCTGAACTAAATAGTACTAAGAATAGTTACTTTAATGTCCAAGTAAGGCGACATGCCTTAAAGATCCAACTTTAATTTAAAAGGACTATGGAGAACCATCATTAAATAAGTGTCTAGATACATAAAAGCAGCCGAAGCAGGAAAAACTTCACCTGTCCTTCCAAATTCTAAGGTTGTAAAGTCTCAAAAGAAATTTCTTTTAGTGCAATTGTTGCTGGTCTAGAGTAACAATTTTGCTGTCAAGGAAAGGATAAATGCTTTTCATCCAAGGATCAGGTTACAGCTCACAGACCCCAGTAGGAAGAGAATAGTGCCAACGAATTACTGCAGGAGTCAACCTGCATTTTCAAAGTCCATAAATAATGCAACAAGAGAACACATTTGGAGAAGGAGTTTATCGGCCATGCCTTCATCCATATGCATTGGTAGAAACGCCATTCTGACTATCTTGCTGGTGGGGCATTTGTATTCTACTCGATGATTTACATACTGATGAGGCTATGAGAACCCAGAATGATGTTCCTAGGCATTGCTTTTTCAGCACTATGCAGTTTGCATCTAAGTTCTTGAAAAATAGTTAATAAATAAGAGCTAAAGAATATTGCGTAAGAATGGGAGCCAGTGAAACCTGTCCACAAAGGATTAAACTGGGCTGTCTTTCAACATATTGTTTGTGTCAGGTCAGAAACAACCAAAATGATGCAATTTATCTGTTGAAATGAGAATACAGTGGTAAGAACACTTACCAGAAAACTCAATATAACCTGATAGAAAAATGAATGGAAATATATCACAGAGGCCAGATGTTTTCACAGAACAGCTCCCATGGATGTACCAAGGTATACAATGAAGACGTGTAAAATGCAAGCCTTGCAGAAATAAAATCCACGCCCACAACATTCAGAACTTTACTGTGTTGCATGTAGCATTTCAAATGTCCAAGCCATGCAACTCCCAACTCCTCCACATAGCCTTGCACATCAGCTACCCATGGCCACGTCACCCTTTTTTCCCTTAACTAATGGAAAATCTAGTATTTTGAAATTCTTGCTACATTATTTAAGGTAGTTTAAAATTCTAGTAAAACTAGAAATATAAGTATAAAATTCCCGTGAAGAAGAAAATAATTCTATGGTTGTTTTTTGAGATACTCAAGAACTGATTTTTTTTCTTTTTTTTGAGACAGTCTTGCGCTGTTGCCCAGGCTGGAGTGCAGTGAATGACGCCATCTCAGCTCACTGCAACTTCCACCTCCCAGGTTCAATTAATTCTCCTGCCTCAGCCTCCCAAGTAGCTGGGATCACAGGAGCACACCACCACGCCCAGCTAATTTTTGTATTTTTAGTATAGATGGGGTTTCACCATGTTGACCAGGATGATCTCAATCTCCTGACCTCATGATCCGCCAGTGTCGGCCTCCCAAAGTGCTGGGATTACAGGCGTGAGCCACTGCGCCCGGCCAAGAACTCATTATTTTAACAGAATGCAAAGAGGCATAAAGAAGGCTAGGTGTTATTCTCACGTTTAACACATACCCCCCACCTAGGCATTTTTCTCTCTTGCTTTCTGAGTGATAGATGCTAAATGTTGAGAAAGGATAGTTCCCTTTTAGAGTTAAAAGGCTGAAGTCTATCCTATTTTATTGATTTATTCAATAAATATTGAATGCTTAATATGTATAAAACTCAATGCTACCCTTGGAGGTATATAAACATGATAGAGACATGAACCCTTGTTCTCAAGGAACTTACAATCAACAAAAGAGAGAAGAGGCAGACAAATTACAATTAGGTAAACTAGAATGGAATAGAGTAGGTGAAGTACAAATCAAGAGCCACAGTGATACCAGTGGGGTATGGGAGGTCCACAAACACTGGTGAGACCTTGACCTCGGCCCGTATCCAGGCTCTTGACACCATTGCGAGAACGAATTCAAGAATGAGTTAGAAAAGAGTGAAAGTATGGAGATTCATTGAAAAATGAAAAGTACACACTCAAGAAAGAGGAGTGTGGGTATACTCAAGAAAGATTCATGCAAGGGGATTTGGGGCTGCTACCTCTATGGGTGTCTTTAACTAAAGGGTAGAATATTTATAAACATTCCTGGAAAAGGGTGATTTCTTGGACTTGTGGTGCCACCCATTTTTACACCAAATATGAGTGTGCCTGGAACTGTCAAGACACTGGTGGGTGTGTGACTTGTATGTTACTGAGGTCTTAGGAGAAACCTAGGTCAAATCCAGTGCCATGGTGGGTCCAGTGGGTCTTAGCCAACTTGACCTACACCCTGGGTTTTTAGGGTCTTATCAGCTGTTTATGCAGCTATTTCAACAGTTTCTACTTGCTAGACATGTGAAACTGCTGCTTGGAATTTTCTGTTCTGCTGTGACCACCCTGTCTGTATTGTTCCTGTCTCAGTGGAGTTCAGGCAAGAGAGAGATACTTCTGCTTGGAGGAAGCTTACTCCTTCAAAGGGCAGCCTTTTTGCTGGTCCACAAACAGATAAGCAGTTGAGCAAAGGCACACTGTAGAATACATTTAAAGTAGGATTGTCAGATTTAGCAAATGATAAACTTTTTAAACTATAAGTATGTCCATGAAAATATTGAATTCAAATGTATTTTGGAAACCCGCAATTCATCTGGAAATCTCATAATCTAGGCCTACAGAGCCACTGAAGGTGTTAGAGTAGTTGAGTAGCACAATCAAGGCAGTGATTCAGAGACATTGCTCTGGAACCAGCAATATGCTGGCTTGAGGTTTAAAAAAAAGACATTTTAAAGATATTTTAGGAAAAAAATAAAATCAGCTTGAATGAGAGTAGTGGCAATGAAATCAAAGGCAAAGAGAATTTTGAAAGAAGAATCAAGAGGACTTGGCAATTGCAAAATATAGAATACAAGGGAGAGGGAGAACTCAGAACTGCCACAAGCATTTAAGCCTGGGTAACTTGAGGATCATTGAACCATTTCAGAAAGAAATCAGGAAATAAAGAAACATGAGAGGAAAGAGAATGAGCTTAGTCTGTGACATTTTGAGTTTGCGGAGCTGGGAGATCCTCAAAGGGAAGATGTCCAATGGCTTTGGAGAAATGTCAGAGCTAGAGATAGAGATCTGAGAGTTATCTGCTTAGAGAAGAGAAAAACTAAATCTCCATTTCCTTTCTGTCTTTACATTATATTTATCTTATCCTTGATATGATGCTGACTCAATTCCCAAATAGAGAGAGGTTTACGCCACAATCTGTGTTTGTATTTCGTGTAATAAAATAGCATTGCTGATGCTTTCAGTGTTACTATTCTGTGCAGAGGAATCATTCAGCTATAAGGTGAGACCAATTTGGATTCTAATCCCAACTTTTCTCTTACAGTGTAACTGCTAAAACAACTAGTTAACCTGTTTGACCTTTAGCTTTCTTACCTGCGTAATGTATGCTCATAAGATTATAGTGAAAAATAAATGAGCTTTTATAGCCGGGTGTGGTGGCTCATGCCTGTAATCCCAGCACTTTGGGAGGTCGAGTCAGGTGGCTCACCTGAGGTCAAGAGTTCGAGACCAGCCTGACCAACAGGGTGAAACCCGGTCTCTACTAAAAATAAAAAAAATTAGCTGGGCATGGTGGTGTGCACCTGTAACCCTTGGAGGCTACCTGGGAGGCTAAGGCAGGAGAATCGCTTGAACCTGGGAGGCGGAGGTTGCAATGAGCCAAGATGGCACCATTGAACTCCAGCCTGGGCAATAGAGCAGGACTCCATCTCAAAAAAAAAATAAATAAATAAATAAGCTTTTATAGATAAAATATTTAGCATAGTTCCTGCCACATATTAATTGCTCAATAAATGACAACTGTTATTCTTTTACTGTGAAGGAACTTTGTTTGTTTTAATAATCAACAATAGCAAAAAAAAATCTAACTATACTTAAATGTTCAGGCTGCTATATCAGGTGAAGAACTGCTTACATTTAATATATTGTACTTACTTGCTATTTTAAATCCTACCATGAAAAGTTAAGGGTACACAAACAAATAATTGGTGCAAAAGTATAAAAAGCAGACAAATCAGTAAAATTTTTCGTTTTTCCAATTGCAAATGCATTTTAATTTTAATTCATTTTTAATTGACAAATCAAAGGTGTATTTATTTACCATGTACTTAATTGACTTTTATGCTGAATATACATATGTTCTGCCATCATGAAGATGTAGTGAATAGCTTCCAGGAATAAAGTCCCTGGCATTTCCAAAGTAAGCTAAGTAAAACTATTGATCTTGTTCTAATTACCAACACACAGGACTATTTTTGACGTTAAGTATTATCATCATACTAACAAGACTGATATTTTTATCCTGCCACAAACAATTATTTAATGATACAGTAAAACCCCAATGTTCTGAGGCTAAAAAGGCTTTAAATGAGTGCACAATATTGGCATTGACAGAAGAAATTGAACACTATTTTTGCTGACTTTGTTGCATTTTTAATAAAATTCTGCAGTTATCTGTCATATCAGACCAAAGGGAAAACCTTATATATTCATAGGAAGAGGCAGTTTTGAAAACTCAAATATATGCATTTCCGAGAGAAACTAAAATGGCTTAGAAGGTTAGTTGGATTGAGCAACTGTGCACAATTTATTTCCAAACATATTACATTTCTGCAAAACCATGACAATCACCTGGCATGAACTCTGTTACCCAAGTGAAAAACTTGCCTGAGATAATCTAGTGAAAACAACAAATAGCAGTTGTTTTCCTAATTGAGAAGTTCGGTAATTTGAAACTGAAGTGAAAAAGGTTTTAGAAAGGCCACTGGGACAAGAGTTCTCTAAGGTTCCAAAAATTTTAGTATATACTACTAATATCTGAGTTTATTATTTCTCTCCTAAACTGGTGATATCACTCCTGAGTCCACCTCATAGATCCATTAATCACTAGGTGTAATAGTACAATACTTTAATTCATTTTGAATCGTTTTGAGTGTCGGGTATATTTCACGTTGTTAAATGACTTGTATGGAAGACTTTGATTTCCTGTGTGATGTTTGTAAATTGCTCTTTGTCTCTTTAACCACGTACTTTGAATCATCATTTTCTCTGGGGAGTCAACATTTTTCTATGGCCATGTTCATCAAAGAGTGGTCACTGGACCACCTGCATCAGAAACTCTTGGGATGTTTGTTAAATAGCAGATTTCTGGGCCCTTCCCAGACCTACTGTATATAAATGTCTATGGGTTAAGTTTAAGAATTCGTGAGTGAACCTTAAATGCATTAAAGTTTGATTATCAATGTTCTATAGGCCAAGAGATGGGAAGAAAGATTTCAATCTTTTCTTTTCTTTTCTAAGAAGAATCACTTTTTATTTAAGTAGGATCGGAAAATTCAATGCCATTTGTATTAGTATGTTTTCACACTGCTGATAAAGACATACCCGAGATTGGGCAATTTACAAAAGAAGGAGCTTTAATGGACTCACAGTTCCACATGGCTGGGGAGGCCTCACAATCATGGCGAAAGGTGAAAGGCACGTCTCACATGGCGGCAGACAAGCGAAGAGAGCTTGTGCAGGGAAACACCCTTATAAAACCATCAGATCTCATGAGACTTATTCACTATCATGAGAACAGCATGGGAAAGACCTACCCTCATGATTCAATTGCCTCCCATCGGGTCCCTCCCACAACATGTGGGAATTCAAAATGAGATTTGTGTGGGGACACAGCCAAACCATATCACCATTTATGCAGAAACTTAGATTATTTGTAATGTATTAACAGATATCCAAGGAAGACAGGAATCCAGTCTTCTCAGCACCTTCAGAGCTAAAGCTAATCTAGGTGCCTATCCAGAGACATAACTGTTTGGTTTTGTTGGTGATAAGAGAAGCTTAAAAAAATAGCTATAGATCTAATTCTTATGATATGTGAAAACATTTTTAGGAGAAATAAAAGCAAATATTCCCTAACATTATAGGATATATATGTTTCCATGGCTCAGGATGCCAGGGTTTTTTATAAGAGCACTGAGAAATTTAGGGAAGTATTGTTTTCTTACAGTTTCATTGGTCTGTTTATCTATCCTTCACTAGGTGGCATAAATGCTCCAACTTGGTTCTTCTTCTGTCTCAAGATTGTTTTAACTGTTTTACATTTTTTTCATTTCTATATGATTTTAGATAGAGCTTACACTTTCCATGGTAGGCTGAGTAGTGGCCCCAAAGATATTTAGGTCCTAATTCCCGGAGCCTAGGAATGTTATTAATATAGCAAGAGGGACTTTGTGGATTTGATTAAGTTAACGATTTTTTTCCTAGCCTTTCAGACCTTTTTATTTACTCTTTTGTGTCTTTTTTATTATTATTATACTTTAAGTTTTAGGGTACATGTGCACAATGTGCAGGTTAGTTACATATGTATACATGTGCCATGTTGGTGTGCTGCACCCATTAACTTGTCATTTAACATTAGGTATATCTCCTAATGCTATCCCCCCTGCCACCACCCCACAACAGGCCCCAGTGTGTGATGTTCCCCTTCCTGTGTCCATGTGTTCTCATTGTTCAATTCCCACCTATGAGTGAGAACATGTGGTGTTTGGTTTTTTATTCTTGCAATAGTTTGCTGAGAATGATGGTTTCCAGCTTCATCCATGTCCCTACAAAGGACATGAACTCATCATTTTTTATGGCTGCATAGTATTCCATGGTGTATATGTGCCACATTTTCTTAATCCAGTCTATCATTGTTGGACATTTGGGTTGGTTCCAAGTCTTTGCTATTGTGAATAGTGCCACAATAAACATACATGTGCATGTGTCTTTATAGCAGCATGATTTATAGTCCTTTGGGTATATACCCAGTAATGGGATGGCTGGGTCAAATGGTATTTCTAGTTTTAGATCCCTGAGGAATCACCACACTGACTTCCACAATGGTTGAACTAGTTTACAGTCCCACCAACAGTGTAAAAGTGTTCCTATTTCTCCACATCCTCTCCAGCACCTGTTGTTTTCTGACTTTTTAATGATCGCCATTCTAACTGGTATGAGATGGTATCTCATTGTGGTTTTGATTTGCATTTTTCTGATGGCCAGTGATGATGAGCATTTTTTCATGTGTCTTTTGGCTGCATAAATGTTTTCTTTTGAGAAGTGTCTGTTCATATCCTTTGCCCACTTTTTGATGGGGTTGTTTGTTTTTATCTTGTAAATTTGTTTGAGTTCATTGTGGATTCTGGATATTAGCCCTTTGTCAGATGAGTAGATTGCAAAAATTTTCTCCCATTCTGTAGGTTGCCTATTCACTCTGATGGTAGTTTCTTTTGCTGTGCAGAAGCTCTTGAGTTTAATTAGATCCCATTTGTCAATTTTGGCTTTTGTTGCCATTGCTTTTGGTGTTTTAGACATGAAGTCCTTGCCCATGCCTATGTCCTGAATGGTAATGCCTAGGTTTTCTTCTAGGGTTTTTATGGTTTTAGGTCTAACATTTAAGTCTTTAATCCATCTTGAATTAATTTTTGTATAAGGTGTAAGGAAGGATCCAGTTTCAGCTTTCTACATATGACTAGCCAGTTTTCCCAGCACCATTGATTAAATAGGGAATCCTTTCCCCATTTCTTGTTTTTTTCAGCTTTGTCAAAGATCAGATGGTTGTAGATATGTGGCATTATTTCTGAGGGCTCTTTTCTATTCCATTGGTCTATATCTCTGTCTTGGTACCAGTACCATGCTGTTTTGGTTACTGTAGCCTTGTAATATAGATTGAAGTCAGGTAGCATGATGCCTCCAACTTTGTTCTTTTGGCTTAGGATTGACCTGGCAATGCAGGCTGTTTTTTGGTTCCATATGAACTTTAAAGTAGTTTTTTCCAATTCTGTGAAGAAAGTCATTAGTAGCTTGATGGGGATGGCATTGAATCTATAAATTACCTTTGGCAGTATGGCCATTTTCATGATATTGATTCTTCCTACCCATGAGCATGGAATGTTCTTCAATTTCTTTGTATCCTCTTTTATTTCATTGAGCAGTGGTTTGTAGTTCTTCTTGAAGAGGTCCTTCACGTCCCTTGTAAGTTGGATTCCTAGGTATTTTATTCTCTTTGAAGCAAATGTGAATGGGAGTTCACTCATGATTTGGCTCTCTGTTTGTCTGTTATTGGTGTACAAGAATGCTTGTGATTTTTGCACACTGATTTTGTATCCTGAGACTTTGCTGAAGTTGCTTATCAGCTTAAGGAGATTTTGGGCTCAGACAATGGGATTTTCTAGATATACAATCATGTCATCTGCAAACATGGGTCAATTTGACTTCCTCTTTTCCTAATTGAATACCCTTTATTTCCTTCTCCTGCCTGATTGCCCTGGCCAGAACTTCCAACACTATGTTGAATAGGAGTGGTGAGAGAGCACATCCCTGTCTTGTGCCAGTTTTCAAAGGAAATGCTTCCAGTTTTTGCCCATTAGATATGATATTGGCTGTGGGTTTGTCACAGATAGCTCTTATTATTTTGAGATACGTCCCATCAATATCTAATTTATTGAGAGTTTTTAGCATGAAGTGTTGTTGCATTTTGTCAAAGGCCTTTTCTGCATCTATTGAGATAATCATATGATTTTTGTCATTGGTTCTGTTTCTATGCTGGATTACGTTTATTGATTTGTCTATGTTGAACCAGCCTTGCATCCCAGGGATGAAGCCCACTTGATCATGTTGGATAAGCTTTTTGATGTGCTCCTGGATTCAGTTTGCCAGTATTTTATTGAGGATTTTTGTGTTGATATTCATCAGGGATATTGGTCTAAAATTCTTTTTTTGTTGTGTCTCTGCCAGGCTTTGGTATCAGGATGATGCTGGCCTCATAAAATGAGTTGAGGATTCCCTCTTTTCCTATTGATTAGAATAGTTTCAGAAGAATGGTACCAGTTCCTCCTTGTACCTCTGGTAGAATTTGGCTGTGAATCCATCTGGTCCTGGACTTTTTTTGCTTAGTAAGCTATTAATTATTGCCTCAATTTCAGAGCCTGTTATTGGTCTATTCAGAGATTCAACTTTTTCCTGGTTTAGTCTTGGGAGAGTGTATGTGTTGAGGAATTTATCCATTTCTTCTAGATTTTCTAGTTTATTTGCGTAGAGGTATTTATAGTATTCTCTGATGATAGTTTGTATTTCTGTGAGATCAGTGGTGATATCCCCTTTATCATTTTTTATTGCATCTATTTGATTCTTCTCTCTTTTCTTCTCTATTAGTCTTGCTAGTGGTCTATCAATTTTGTTGATCTTTCAAAAACCCAGCTCCTGGATTCATTGATTTTTTGAAGGGTTTTTTGTGTCTCTATTTCCTTCAGTTCTGCTCTGATCTTAGTTATTTCTTGCCTTCTGCTAGCTTTTGAATGTGTTTGCTCTTGCTTCTCTAGTTCTTTTAATTGTGATGTTAGGGTGTCAATTTTAGATCTTTCCTGCTTTCTCTTTTGGGCATTTAGTGCTATAAATTTCCCTCTACACACTGCTTTGAATGTGTCCCAGAGATTCTGATATGTTGTGTCTTTTTTCTCATTGGTTTCAAAGAACATCTTTATTTCTGCCTTCCTTTCGTTATGTACCCAGTAGTCATTCAGGAGCAGTTTGTTCACTTTCCATGTAGTTGAGCACTTTTGAGTGAGTTTCTTAATGCTGAGTTCCAGTTTGATTGCACTGTGGTCTGAGAGACAGTTTGTTATAATTTCTGCTCTTTTACATTTGCTGAGGAGTGCTTTACTTCCAAGTATGTGGTCAGTTTTGGAATAGGTATGGTGTGGTGCTGAGAAGAATGTATATTCTGTTGATTTGGGGTGGAGAGTTCTGCAGATATCTGTTAGGTCTGCTTGGTGCAGAGCTGAGTTCAATTCCTGGATATCCTTCTTAACTTTCTGTCTCCTTGATCTGTCTAATGTTGACAGTGGGGTATTAAAGTCTCCCATTATTATTGTGTGGGAGTCTAAGTCTCTTTCTAGGTATCTAAGGACTTGCTTTATGAATCTGGGTGCTCCTGTATTGGGTGCATATATATTTAGGATAGTTAGTTCTTCTTGTTGAATTGATCCCTTTACCATTATGTAATGGCCTTCTTTGTCTCTTTTGATCTTTGTTGGTTTAAAGTCTGTTTTATCAGACACTAGGATTGCAACCCCTGCCTTTTTTTGTATTCCATTTGTTTGGTGGATCTTCCTCCATCCCTTTATTTTAAGCCTATGTGTGCCTCTGCATGTGAGATGGGTTTCCTGAATACAGCACACTGACGGGTCTTGACTCTTTATCCAATTTGCCAGTCTGTGTCTTTTAATTGGAGCATTTAGCCCATTTACATTTAAGGTTAATATTGTTATGTGTGAACATTATGATGTTAGCTGGTTATTTTGCTCGTTAGTTGATGCAGTTTCTTCCTAGCCTTGATGGACTTTACAATTTGGCATGTTTTTGCGGTGGCTAGTACTGGTTGTTCCTTTCCATGTTTAGTGCTTCCTTCAGGAGCTCTTGTAGGGCAGGCCTGGTGGTAACAAAATCTCTCAGCATTTTCTTGTCTGTAAAGTATTTTATTTCTCCTTCACTTATGAAGCTTAGTTTAGCTGAATATGAAATTCTGGGTTGAAAATTCTTTTCTTTAAGAATGTTGAATATTGGCCCCCACTCTCTTCTGGCTTGCAGAGTTTCTGCCAAGAGATCAGCTGTTAGTCTGATGGGCTTCGCTTTTTGGGTAACCCGACCTTTCTCTCTAGCTGCCCTTAACATTTTTTCGTTCATTTCAACTTTGGTGAATCTGACAGTTATGTGTCTTGGAGTTGCTCTTCTCGAGGAGTATCTTTGTGGCGTTCTCTGTATTTCCTGAATTGGAATGTTGGCCTGCCTTCCTAGATTGGGGAAGTTCTCCTGGATAATATCCTGCAGAGTGTTTTCCAACTTGGTTCCATTCTCTCCATCACTTTCAGGTACACCAATCAGATGTAGATTTGGTCTTTTCACATAGTCCCATATTTCTTGGAGGCTTTGTTCATTTCTTTTTATTCTTTTTTCTCTAAACTTCTCTTCTCACTTCATTTCATTCATTTGATCTTCCATCACTGATACTCTTTCTTCCAGTTGATCGAATCGGCTACTGAGGCTTGTGCATTCATCACGTAGTTCTCGTGCCCTGGTTTTCAGCTCCATCAGGTCCTTTAAGGACTTCCCTGCATTGGTTATTCTAGTTAGCCATTTGTCTAATTTTTTTTCAAGGTTTTTAATTTCTTTGCCATGGGTTTGAACTTCCTCCTTTAGCTCGGAGTAGTTTGATCATCTGAAGCCTTCTTCTCTCACCTCGTCAAAGTCATGTTCTGTCCAGCTTTGTTCCGTTGCTGGTGAGGAGTTGTGTTCCTTTGGAGGAGGAGAAGTGCTCTGATTTTTAGACTTTCCAGTTTTTCTGCTCTGTTTTTTCCCCCATCTTTGTGGTTTTATCTACCTTTGGTCTTTGACAATGGTGACATACAGATGGGGTTTTGTTGTGGATGTCCTTTCTGTTTGTTAGTTTTCCTTCTAACAGTCAGAACCCTCAGCTGCAGGTCTGTTGGAGTTTGCTGGAGGTCCACTCCAGACCCTGTTTGCCTGGGTATCAGCAGCAGAGGCTGCAGAACAGCGGATACTGGTAAGCAGCAAATGTTGCTGCTTGATCGTTCCTCTTGAAGTTTTGTCTCAGAGGAGTACCCAGCCATGTGAGATGTCAGTCTGCCCCTACTTGGGGATGCCTCCCAGTTAGGCTACTCAGGGGTCAGGGACCCACTTGAGGAGGCAGTCTGTCCGTTCTCAGATCTCCAGCTGCATGCTGGGAGAACCACTACTCTCTTCAAAGCTGTCAGACAGGGACATTTAAGTCTGCAGAGGATTCTGCTGCCTTTTGTTTGGCTATGCCCTGCCCCCAGAGGTGGAGTCTACAGAGGCAGGCAGGCCCCCTTGAGCTGCAATGGGCTCCACCCAGTTCATGCTTTCCAGCCACTTTGTTTACCTACTAAAGCCTCGGCAATGGCGGGTGCCCCTCCCCCAGCCTCACTGCCACCTTGCAGTTTGATTTCAGACTGCTGTGCCAGCAATAAGCGCAGCTCCGTGGGCGTAGGATCCTCTGAGCCAGGTGTGGTATATAATCTCCTGGTGTGCTATTTGCTAAGACTGTTGGAAAAGCACAGTATTAGGGTGGGAGTGACCTGATTTTCCAGGTGCCATCTGTCACCCCTTTCTTTGACTAGGAAGGGGAATTCCCTGACTCCTTGTGCTTCCCTGGTGAGGCAATGCCTCGCCCTGCTTTGGCTCACACTCGGTGCGCTGCACCCACTGTCCTGCACCCACTTTTTGACACTCCCCAGTGAGATGAACCCAGTACCTCAGTTGGAAATGCAGAAATCACCTGTCTTCTGCATCGCTCATTCTGGGAGCTGTAGACTGGAGCTATTCCTATTCGGCCATCTTGGCTCCACCCCTCTTTTGTCAAGTTAGGGATTTTAAATGGGAATATTATCATGGATTATCCAAGTAGGCCCTAAATATAATTTCAAGTGTCCTTATAAGAGGGAAGAAGAGGGAGACTTGACTACAGAAGATGAAAAGGCAATGTGACAATGGGAGCAGAGATTGGAGTGACATAGCCACAAGCCAAACAATGCTGGGTGCCAGAAGAAGTTAAGGAGAGGAACAGAACCTCCCCAGCACTTACTGGAGAATGTAGTAAAACAAAACTCTACAGAGAAAGAAGTTGCTCTATATGGACTAGTCACAAAGGGGGTTAGGATGAACTACATGCATCACTCCGTGTGATGAAAGAGCAGAAAATGCATCAGTGGAGGAGATTGTTTCATGTATCCTGACTGCATGGAAAATTATTATTATTACTATTATTTTAAAGATGGGGGTCTCACTCTGTCACCCAGCCTGCAGTATGGTGGCACGATCATAGCTTCCTGCAGACTTAAACTCCTTAAACTCAAGTGATCCTCCTGCCTCAGCCTCCCAAGTAGCTGGAATTATAGGTATGAGACACCACACCTAGCTTGCTCCAGGGAAAATTATTAAGGTCTCGTAAGGTATGTGTAGTGGCTTTAAGTGGCAGTTTTGCCAAAAATTATGCAGAATATTCTTTTGCCAAAATTTATGCAGAATATTCTTCATATAGTTGGTCCTTATTTATGACCTTAGTAAAGAACTGAGGGCATTTATCTTGGTACTGTGACATTGTTTCTACAGGGGACTAAAGTAAGGACAGTCCACCTACACAGATTCAGTGACCAAAAAAAAAAAACCCACTTCCATTTTTTTGTGCTGTTAATAAATGGCACTTTACATATATAAATGTAAATTATTTGAGCATTTTGCAAGGTAGATATTGTTATCTTTAACAGGTGAAGAAACTGGGTTCAAAGAAATAGATTAAGTTACTCAAAGTGGCAGAGCTGGGAATTCAATTCAAATCTTTTTGGAACAATGTAGCCCGTGCTTTTTCTATATTTGGTATATGAGAATGTGTTAGGGAAAAGTATGATAGTATGTTCTCTAAATTATCCCATCAAATACAATTGGCTCAATCAAGATTTGGATAAGAATTGAAGCTTCCTGTACACGCAAGTGTCTAAATACAGGTATTGTGATAGTTTAAAAGAGACTTAAGGGAAAAAAAAAAAAAAAAAAGAGGCCTGAACACTTTAGTTAATTCCTTTGTATGTAAAAATATTGACGATTTATTGTGAAAGTTCAAGATCCTCTTTTGGTATTCTGGTGTCAATGAAGAGCGAATCCATTTTTGCACAGTGAACTCAAGGAAAATCAGGACTGAATTTGCTGCAGCAAGCAACTTTAGATATGTTCCAGTGTTCCAATAAGAATTCATCAGAAAACTCAGAAATATACAGCATAACATATGAATGAGGTGGTTTTAGCCTAAAAGTTTTTGAGAAGACGTTATCTGTCTCAACATGGTGGTTGTATAGTATTTCATTTTAAATGCACTGAAGCTTCACTGCCTTCCAGGAGCCACTTAATACTATCCCTTTGATTGGGGAGTGCAAAAATGATTTGGGGTTAGATTTAGTTAATAAGCTGTCCTTTCTGAAAACAATTGGCCAGCCAGGTTCTAGCTTATTAAAATCAACCCTACAATGTGGTGATAAAACAATATTGAAGATGGCTTCGATAGGAGTTTATCTCTTATGAAGGGAGCACACAGCTGTTTTATCTAAAATCTGATTCTCATTACCTAAGTTTAAGAATGAAGTTGAAACATGTAGTTCCATGTCAGTTGGGCTGGGGATTTTATCTGCCAAAATGCCTTCATCTGATACTTAGGGAGGTATTTTTTAAAAATGATCCAGAAGGCTGGGCTTGGTGGCTCATGCCTGTAATCCCAGCATTTTGGGAGGCCAAGGCCGGCAGATTGTCTGAGCTCAGGAGTTAGAGACCAGTCTGGGCAACACGGTGAAACCCCATCTCTACTAAAATACAAAAAAATTAGCTGGGCGTGGCAGCATTTGCCTGTAGTCCCAGCTACTCAGGAGGCTGAGGCAGAAGAATTGCTTGAAACCTGGAGGCAGAGGTTGCAGTGAGCCAAGATCGCACCACTGTACTCCAGCCTGGGTGACAGAGCAAGGCTCCATCTCAATAATAATAAATCCAGAAGATAAGGACTTGGGGACATAATCAGAGATTGTAACAATAGTTGGATGGTCTACTGAGTCAAATGATGGCAATACATAAAATAAGGAAACATGTTTTTCTCACTGGAAAAGCATGTTTTTCTTTAGATGACCAAATATAGTCAAATTCAGCAAGTATAGTTATACAACTATTATTGTTCCTAAATTTTGTATGTCTCTTAGAGACATTCATTTACACATTTTGATAATGCTGAGACAACTGTTATCCAGGACTGACCTTGATGTTGTTTTAATTTGTCTTGATGGAATCATGGCTTTTGGATAATTAAGTGATTATTTGAGTTTCTATACCTAAGAAGATTTACTAATGTGTTTTCAAAAATATAACTGTACCATTTTGAGACCAGCTTCCTCTTTGCTGAAAGTTAATGTTATTTTTAATACATTGCTAAGCACAAACATGGGGCTCATGTCATCATGCAATATTGCACAGATAGGAAATGTCTGTAATCTTTGGATGGTGCATGGATCTGTACCACATTAAGTTGACCCGGAGAATATCCATCTGGGAACCAAGGGATTCTTTTTTCCCTTAATCTAGGATTTTTTCATCTTAAAACCAACACTTCAGGATAGATAAACCATAGGATGACTCCCCAATAATTCTGAATTCCTTGTGTTTATGCCTTTTTGTTTTGTCTTCCCTTTGAATGCGGGTAGAGCCTATGATTTGCTTCTAATCAACAGACTATGGCAAAGGTGATGGATCATCACCTTCCTGATTAGTTTAGGTGAGACCTCATCTTGATGGACCTGAGGGAGATTCTCTTTGAGGGACTGATGAATTAAATGGCCATGTTGTAGAAGCCCATATGGCAAGGGACTTTTGGCAGCCTCTAGGAACTGTGCTTGCCTCCAGCTGATGGCTAACAAAGAGCTGGCCCTAAGTCCTACAGCTGGAAGAAAATGAATTCTGCCAACAGCCTGAGTGAGCTAGGGAGCAGAATCATCCCCAACCAACCCTCTAGATGAAAATGGAGCCCAGCTGATACCTTGATTGCAGTCACGTGAGACTCTAATAATAGGATCCAGTCAAGCTGTGCTGACCCCGGGCTCCTGGCCCATGGAAACTGTGAGATAATTAATGTGTGCTGTTTTAAGCTGCTAAATTTGTTGTAATTTCTTATGTAGCAATGAAATGCTAATGTAAGATTTTTAAAAATATCAAGTCAATGAATGAATGTCTTTAATGTCAGAGATTCGGGAGTATCCTGGTGTTTTTTACTCCTCTGCTCCTGCTATATAGAGAGGAAAGAGGCAGTCTGTACTGTGAAATAACCACAGAAGTTGGTTAATGTATGCCAAAAATAGGAGGATCAGCAGCTGCTGCCAGAGGCCTAGCATTTTTTTCTAATATTTGTAGCTTAAAAAATAAATGTCCAGAGTTGTGCTGCATTGACTAGCTAAATAGGGTGAAACAGAACTTGCTTGTTAGGGCTCAGTTAACATTCATTATTTAGACTTTTTTAAGACCATCTGTTTTCAGCAGTCTGACTCTCTATACATTGTTATAAGAATTTGACAGATTAATCTGAGAAAAAAATTACATTCAATCAAGGGATACTTTTAAGATATTGGAGAGTTGAGTGGACAGAAAAAAATAAACATACACAGAGGAATACAGAAAAAATGTAAGGCAAGAAGAATTTTATAGGTTGCTTATCGCTAAGGTGCCTGCAAACTCAACTGTGCTTGGTCATGTTTGTTTCTCATTGTTTCCTGTTACTTTTGGCTTTTACCAAATGAGTGCTCTAATATGTGGACCACCACTAGTAGTTTGACAGATTTAGGTTTACTTCCTTGCTGTCCTGCCTATCTTCTTTGAGTCTCCATTTCTCTAATTATATATTATATATTTGTGCTATGCATTTCTACTATCGTGGATTGGGATATAAATGAAAGGAAAAATTAAGACATACCAATTCAAAGAGGAGCAAAGATAAAATTGTTCCCCCAAGCTAATTAATCTATTCATTGCCTCAAATATTTGACTTTTTTGTGATTAGAACATTTAAGATTTACTCTTAATTCATTAGGTTGATTTAATCATTCCACATTATATTCAAAAATTATAACATCACTCTGTACCCCATAAATCTATACAACTATAATTTATCAATATATAATTTCTTAAAATGCTCCCCCCAAATATCTGAGAGTAGTGTGTATACTCTTTACAGGCATTGGAAATTATTTACAAATAATATGTGATTCATTATACCTATGTATCTTTCCATCCTGCTAATTACTCAAAGATCAGCAAATCAAAGATTGAGTTGGGGAGTTTTTCACAGCAGCTAAAACCAAATTATTTATACATTCTTACAAACATGGCCACTCTATTTTTTCCCGTATTACCTCTCTGACCTTAGATACATCATTTGATAGGTCCAGATCTCAATTTCTTAAAATGTAAATTGAGATATTGGAAACTTAGTGTTGTAAAGTTGAACTGTGAATTCACTGTGATCTTAACACATAGCTCACAGAGTTGTTTGAAAGCTGAAATAAGAAAACATACTTTACATTGTATCTGACTCTTGGTAGGTGCTTAGTAAATTTACATGATCATTCATTTTCTTATCATTTCCTTTGATTTCTAGTTTAATTTTCTATTTATGATTTGATATGGAGGCAGCAAAACCTAGACACTATGTAAAAATAAGTAGAGACTTCCATAGAAGGAGGTGAGTTTTTTTTCTCTCACAATGGAGTAGTTGCATTTAACACATCTATTTACAAATGGGTCTGTCTTCCAAAGCATTATAACCTTTAATTACAACATTCAGGCAAGGATACCCAGACAGGTAATTCTTAGGACTGTATACCACATGACAGTGAATTCAGCTGGGGCTTTGCATATGTACACATGCCATGGTGAATTCTCTCTATTTCCCAGGTTGTGGCAATGACAAGATCATTTATTGCTTTCCATTGTCTTATTTATTGTCACAACAATACTAAGCGTAAAGCCTCTTTGTAATTATGTAGCAGAGGAGCTCACAAAAAGGCATTCCATAAATATAAATTAGAATTCTCATATAAATGATTTCCAACAGTAAGTGGCATTGGCCATTGATGTATTCATTTTATTGCATTTTGAGTGCAGGATGGATTGTTGGTATCTAGACATCACTTATTTAACAGAGACATCTTTCCTGCATTGTGAGTCACTCACACAGTTTTAACAAACTGCCAAGCACATTCAAATGTGTACAAAGGATAGGTGGCCCAATGACATATTCCACACAACACAGAATTATTTATCCCACCTGCCATAAGTGTAATGGAAAGGCAGAATAATAATAAACTGTATTTCTTGTAAATAGGGACACAAGATTTAAGTCTGGAGTTGGAATAAGCCACATGTAGGCACAATGTGTTCATGATACATAACAGCTAAATTGGTGGATGAGACTATAAATTCTGTTTGCATTTAGAAGAGGCGACTTAATGATGCAATGGAGCCAGAATAACAGAATCTCACTGAGAAGCAGAACCCACAAAGAATTGTGTTTTGTAGGCAGAATGAAGTGCCAATGTGCAAAATATTTCCGAATATGACTTTTGACCCTGCCATGGCATGTTTAAATTGGTGGCAATTTGTAGCAGTATTGGAATCTAGCAGCAATATAAAAATATAGAGGGAAGGCAACTGTCACAACCAAACTTGGACAACTTCAGTGTATAGCAGGAAAGCAAAACAGAGCAGTTCCCGTTATGTTGCCAGCTACAAGGACTGAAAAAGTCAGTCACAGTCCCTCCTTGAACTTCCTCCAGGTCTCAGTTCAAATTCGGAAAGTCGTATAAGCCTTACCCACGATCTGACCTAACCCCGTGCCCTAGTACTTCTTGCTCATCTTGCACTGCTTTTTCTCCAAAGCCCTGCTCCTTTTCTTTTTTACTACCACCCCCCTTCTCTCTCTCTCTCTCACACACACACACTCCCATACACACACACACTCACACACAAACTTAATTGTCTGTTTTCCCTACTGAAATATGAGCTCCATAAAGGCTAATGTTTTTGTTTTGTTCACTGCTGTATATATCCAGAGCCTACAGGTGTACCTAGGACGTAGTAAACACTCCAGAGCATTTGTCTAATGAATGAATACAGTATGAAATTAGAAATCACTGCATCAAATTGCCCTATATTTTAAAGGCTGGTGAGTTGAGGCAGAGGTGTCATGTGCAAGAGTGTGGCAATTGGTATACAGTGACAACACCTTGGTTCACATGCTTCAGATAGCGGAAACTCTTGACCTTCTAACATCTTGAAGGTCTAAGCTTGAACTCTCCTAAATTTCTGGCAGACACAGCACTGCCCAGCCCAGCCAGCGTGCTTATCAGCAGCGAGGGGTTGTGCCGATCTGACGGTGGAAATGGAATCACATCATGTTTAGGGCTTCTAGTCATGGCAGGGGAAAATTTGGCAGGTGGTATATGGCTGAAGTGAGATCTCTGAGCTCAATATTATCCCATTCAAATGTCCCTTTCTCATTAATGTAAAGCTAAGCAACCAACCAAGGGGAAAACCCACAGTTCTTTGTTTCCATCACTGAAAAAAAGCAAGTATCTTTTTGGGGGAATGGTTACTGTAGACAGACTCACAGTCAGTAGTGGGTTAAAGGTGCTGAAAGCCCATCTGTAAAAAGCTAGAATTACTAACATTTACTGACAGCAATTGTGACAATGGAGAACGATTTTCTTAAAGCTAATTCAAACAATCTCTGAGTGGTCATTTGTAGCAGTAAATAGTTTGCTGCTGTGATAGAGGCTTTAGAGAGATTTTTTTCCCCTTATCGTTGAGCTAACCAAGCACATATTGAAGCTCACTTGGGAAAGGAGGGAAGGAAATGTGGGAGACATATATCTAATTAAAAAGTATTTGTTCCTCTGTTCTCAAACTAATGTGCTACGCCATTACTTCACTACATAATGAGTGAAACATCGGTGCATAATTAGGCATCACCTTAGGACAGCATGAGCCATTAATCAAACAATAATTTTAAGGGTTGTTATGGAAGGAAGGTTCAGGTTTATTCTTGGCTTTTTTTTTTTAAAGTAGTGCAAGCTGCTAGGTAGTGAAGCTCTGGAAAAAAGAAACATCAAATCTTAAAAACTAGAATCTTTTCCTTTAAACTGAAATAACATGCCTATTCATTCTTAGAGGTTGTAACTTCTATTCAGAATTGCCTTCAAGATTTTCTTTTGGGCTTCTCATCACTGAAAGTATTTTAGTCTACAGAAAAGAAGAGATAAGTGAAGTTAGGAACTTTAAATTGTTGGTTAAATTGGGTAAAAATTTGGTCAGGTAAACTTACCACTTTATGCTTTTCTCTCCCATGTCATAACCTATATGAAGACTAAATACACTACTGTAGTTTTACACAGTATTAAAATCACAGTTTGTAGGTTTGAGATATTAAAATGACCAGTTAATTCAGTCAAAAATGAAACAAATGGAATTTGGCTGATTTCATTGCCTTGAAACTTGTTGATTTGAAATTTCTAAAACTACTATTGTCTTGACACTTTTTCCTGGCTGTTTAGACTTTTAAAATGTTCTCACTGTGTCAATGTGGATGATGGAAATATCTGTTTCATTCATAACAATAAAATGCCACTCCCATGTAATATTCAGAACCTATTGTTTTAATTCTCTGTCTCTTTCCCCTTAAGAGCAAAATATTATTACTCAATTGAGTTTTGAAATCACTCTGTGTTTGAAAGAGGCCCATTTGG
This sequence comes from Pongo pygmaeus, assembly GCF_028885625.2. NCBI lineage: Eukaryota > Metazoa > Chordata > Mammalia > Primates > Hominidae > Pongo > Pongo pygmaeus. Next base: position 186,076,792 of record NC_072376.2, read on the forward strand.
CCTGCTTGCAAGGCTGCTGACACCTCTGGCCCTACAACTACATCAGCTCCCTGGGCTGTGGCATATCAGAGCTACAATACTGCTCACACCAGAGAACAGATGATTTCTTTCTGTAGTACAACTGTATTCCCCCAAGACAGCTAATGATCAATAGTCATATCTTCAAAGAATTTGCCATTTGTCAGTAGGAAGACAGGTAAGAGGAGACTTAGGAACACTAAATGGAGGAAAATAAGTTTTATTTCCATCAGTGATGAGATTGGTAGGCAGTTTAGCAAATGAAACAAGAAAGGCTAAACCAAAAGTCCATAAATTAAGGAAGTCTGCCTGCACTATGTTATAGCAACAGGAGAGCAGCGACAGGTACCAACCACAGAACCTTAAATGCTATCCAGAAATTCATTGTATTCTGCTGGTCAATCATTAAATGAAATGGTAAAAATGACCAGTAAGATACGTTGTAATGAAAGTGGATCTATGAAGTAAAACTTTGGAAGGAGTAAATATGAATTTACAGCCAGGTAAGAATCTTAGCCAATTAATTCATACTATTAAAATTTAAGCTAAAATCAAACTAAATGAAAAACTAAAAGGATATCATATCTGGATTACAGCTGAGAATAAAATGAAACAAGTGTGATATCCAGATCGGTGCATTTTTTTCAAACAAATTTTTAGATAATTAGCTTTACATAACCCATATTGATGGGTTGACATGTTAGCCTTTCCTGACACTCTCAGGAACACCTGGAAAATCAGGCCGTTTCTTTTACCATGGAGCCTTATTGATCAGTTTAACAGAAAATACCATGAAATATGGATTTCAAAAATTCTACGTAGTTGCAAACAGAAAGAATTCGAAATATTTAGAATTTTTGACTTATTTATTTTTCCAAAGGGTTTTTAATCTTTGGAAAGATAGAAAAACCTAGCAACAGTGATTGCCTTTAGAGAGGGAAACTGAGGCATTAAGAGGCATAATTGGGAAACATATTTACCCTATATACTTAGGTATCTTTCAAAATTTGGTTAATAGGCATGTATTATTTATTTATATGTATCTTTTTAAATACATATTATATTTTCAAATTTATATATTGAAACATTTAAATTATGTATTTTAAAATATATAATTTAAAACTTTCTTAATAATAGTATTTCCTATCTAAGGCTTGAGTCTTTGGGATATGCTTGCTTCTCTGATCCCTAACAGGTCTCAGCACCTAACATAAAGGTGAAATAATAAACCACTAAAGGCTCACTCAATTGACCATAACCTTCTCTTAATTCTTCTCTCATTTGTTGACCCACCTTGCCTTAATCAATAGAAAATTTTAAAACTCATTTCTTTTACTTTTGTAATATTTCATGAGAGATATCAACATGGGGCAAACATGCATATGCACAAATATATGCATAAGCACTGATAGATTTATAGGTGTATGTTAAATATTAAACTTTCCTTTGAGAAAAGGAAGATTTGGCCTCCTGGAGAAAGTCAATTAAGGACTGAAAGTGGGACTGTGAATAAGTCAGGTAAGAGTTTGAGAGGAAGCAATTATATTTGTCTATTGCTACCTTTCACCTCTAGAACTCTGGTGAACTTATGATGTTATCAGGAAATTAAGTATTCAGAAGCCTCCATTTTACTGTCTTTTTCATCAGACAGATATTATCAATTCAGTAGGTGTGCATAAAAGGAGAGAGAAAGTTTTTACACTCTAAACATAGGCACTTCAGATCGGGGCTTCATCGTCTGTTGGATCTATCTCCCCCAACCCCCACCAATTTCCTTTTTCCTTTTAGCATCCTAAAAGAAAAGGGGAAAAGTAAAAATTGTCTTCATACGGCTTCTTCGAAATCTGGGAGTAGGTACACTTATCTCAATTTTCCTGGGTTAAGATTAGCCTTCACACTAGTGCATTCATTAAATTGTCACCAGAAAGAGTACAACACAGAAGGAAGAAAAAAGCAATCTTCCAACTGTGGAGATTGAGGAAAACTGTGTGCTTAATGAGAAAGGAGAGTAGCACTTACCATTACTGTGATTTCAAAAAAGAAGTACAGTGATGAGGCACAGTGACTTTTCGAAGAGCTTGTTATGCATGGTCTAGAAAAAATGTCACATGTATTTCCCAGGACAAAGCCCAAAATGCACAGTAATTGGCAGTTACAAATTAGTGGTGATCAGCTAAATTGTGTCTTATTTCTAAAAAACTAACTCATTTCAAACATTTCAAGTTGTTTGCACCACTTGGAACGTAATCACCAAGGTTTTTCTGAATTGGACCTGCCACGGCAGCCTTAGAACTACTCTCATAGTCCCATCCTAAGAATTGCTGACATGCTGTTCAATTTCTGTCTCAAGAGACTTGCATCAGAAATGGACATAAAAGATTTCAGATGGGTAGGTTTAAAGAAATAATCAAATAAATGTAGGATTTTCAGAAAAGTAAATTATTTGTAAATTTCTAGTAACGTGGGGGAAGAAATTATTTGTAGTCTTTTAATCTTTAATTTCTAGCTTCATCGAACTTCATTAAGAGAGATGATTTGGATTTCAGTATACTAACTTAACATAAAAAATCAGTTGTATACATATATATTAGCAAATTTTAAGATTGGAAATAAGATAACGGAATTCTACTTAAAATATCATCAGAATATCAGATATTTAGGAATAAATCTGGTAAAATCACATATAACCTACATGCCAAAAACTATGAAAACTTGCTCAGAAAAACTAAAAAGGACCTAAATAAATAAAGAAGTATACTATGTTCATGGATTTGGAAGCTTTACTACTAAGAATCAGTTATCCTTCAATTGATCTATAGATTCAACACAATCTCAATCAAACCCCAATAGGCTTTTTAAAAATATATAAATAGTGTATTATTAATACACTACGTAGTGTATTATTAATAATACACTACGTAGTGTATTAATAATACACTATTAATAATACACTATTTATGTAGTGTATTAATAATACACTATTTATGTAGTGTATTAATAATACACTATTTATGTAGTGTATTAATAATACACTATTTATGTAGTGTATTAATAATACACTATTTATGTAGTGTATTAATAATACACTATTTATGTAGTGTATTAATAATACACTATTTATGTAGTGTATTAATAATACACTATTTATGTAGTGTATTAATAATACACTATTTATGTAGTGTATTATTAATACACTATAATGTAGTGTATTATATATGTACATATATAATACACTATATATGTAGTGTATATATATATACATATATATACATACACTATATATGTAGTGTGTGTATATATTAATAATACACTACATATATAGTGTATTAATTTCCTATTGCTGCTGTAACAAGTTCCCACAAACTTAGTGGCTTAAAACAATACAATTTATCGTACAGTTCTGGAGGCCATAAGCTAATGAGTCTAATACAGGTAAAATCAAGGTGTTAATAGGACTGGTTCCTTCTGGAGGATGCCCACAAAAGAAGTTGAAATTATCCTTCTCCTTTAGCAATAATCTGTTTGTTTAGCAGTGATAAACCCTGTTCAGCACGTTAGAGAATATTTGTTTCATAATCACTTGGGAAATGAGCTTTGATGAAGAATTATATTTTAGTAGCCCTAAGTATTTACTTATCAAGATTCTTTTAAATCTTTTGACATGTTGAGAGAAGCTTGCTATTAATTATGGATGTACCACAGAAAAGTTAGAAGCTGGTAAGATTGTAGCAAGTCAGATCACTAGGGAAGTTTGTAAGAAGTCTATGATTTCCTTGTAAAATGAAATTTTTTTTAAAGTTGTCATAAATATGTCCTTAGTAATATTTTAGTATTTTCTTTTAAGCAATATAAAGCTATGTTTACATTGTAAATAATTTTTATTTATGGGACAACTAATAACATAGACTAATTTTAAGCTGTAAATATAATTCTATAATTCCTATAGTTGTACAGCAGACAGAAGTAAAGTTTCAGTACATAACCTCATCAGCAAACAGTCTAGATTTTTTTTAAATTAAAACTTCATTCTAAACAAAAACCTGAATCTGACATTTTCCCTTATTAACATTCCTATATTTAATATAAGAAAGCACAACATTATTTTGAATTGCTCTTAGTAAAATATCAAAATAATAATAATTGATATGCGCAGAAGCAGTATTAAAACTTTTTCTTCCAAACCACACATGCCAGTGAGCACCACAATATTAGTTTCCTATTGCTTTTGTAAAAAAATACTATAAATTTAGAGGCTTACAACAACACAAATTTATTATCTTACAGTTCTGGTGGTCAAAAGTCCAGAATCGGTAGACAGGGCAGTATACCTTCTGAAGGCTCTAGAAGAGAATCTGTTTCCTTGACTTTTCCAGCCTGTTATTACTACCACAGCCATCAAATGGAATTATCTAAGAGCCACATTAGAATGAATGAAGGGGCCTTATAGTTAGAAAAATTTCCCTAGAGTGTTTTAAAATTTGCCACCTTTTCCCCACCTCTTTGCATGGAGAAATATTGGGATAGAAAGTATGCTTATAATTTATTGATTCACAATTTAGATGAAGTGCTTGTTTGCTACTTATAAAAATAAAAGTGATCTTTGGGGTAGAAAGCTTTCACAAACATCACTGGGAATGCTAGATGCTACCCCTACGCAGCAAATGCCTGTGGCTAACACTTTCCTTTTGAACCCTATGACAGATGCAAAGGAACCCATCCTAAAAAGGAAGACAAGCTGAGCCAAATACTTACTTGGCAGATCTCGTGTCTTTCTTACTGATACCAGGACATCTCCACAAGGACAGATGCAGTGCCTGGCTTCACTGTCAAGAAAACGATATTATACAAAATGAAATAATATCTGATAGAGAACAGAAAGTAGTTCTTATCCCCAGTATGTTCTGAGAGTTATATCCTTCTGAACTATATGAAAGACAAAAATTGATTATATAAAGTACAAGAAAACCTCTGAAAATTTGTGAATGAAGTAATGATAAATGGGAAGAGATGATTGATTGGTAAGGTCATAATAATTTTATGGAAAAAATGTTCAAGAAACAGCATACTCAGAAGTAGCTTTGCAAGAGGACTTATACTTTCAGAATAGTTTAAATTTTTCAAAATATTTCAGTATTTATTATCTTATTTAAACTAGATTTATTCAGCCTAAATAAGAGAAGGTCAAAAGGAAGATAATGATTTTCTATTGTAAGTAAAGGAAATCAAATTTTAAAAATATGATCATAAACCTGCTAATTAGGGATGTTACACATTTTATGGCTATTTATTGAGGGCCTAATATGTGTCAGGCACTATTCCAGGTACTCGAGTTATAGCATAAAAAAAGTCCTGCTCTCATGAAGCCTAGACCCTAGCAGAGAAAGAGAATAATCACAAATAAAAATGTGTGATATATCAGATTATCATAAGAGTTAGGAAAAATAAAGTAGGGTGAGGGCACAGAGAGTGATGGGGAGATGGGGTGTCTTTCTAAGATTAAATGCATGTGACACTACATGAAAAGAATGTCTAAGTAGTTTTCCAGAGAGAAATTTATTGTAAAGTCTTATGCAGAAGGCATTAATCATCCCCGATCATCTGTTTAGTTAAGGCATGACTTTTACTCTCTGGGGCTTATGTTTTCTGTATGTGAGTTTTTGTTGGTGTTTCTTATAATTTATTTCTTTTCCAGTTGAGGAAACTTTAGGTCTTCAGAAATTAGTGCCAATCCATTAAGATTAAAGGTAATCAATGGTCTTGCTCCTGAAGAATGTCAGAATCATTTAAGGGAAACCTCAGTTCCACTATTTCCTGGTTAACAGTTTCATAGATGAATAGAAAGGGGGAATTATATGCCTTGAATTTTCTAGGAAGAAAAAGGCAATGACTCCAGAATAGGGCTACGAGAGACACTAATGAAAAAAAAAAAAAAAAAAGTACTTGAACTCCAATTCGCTCTAATCAGCTGGCTGGCTGCCAGTCACAGCAACTGAACTGCTTTAAGAAACTTCAGAAAACATAAATCTTTTACAAATGGGAATCTCAAAGTATTGCTTAAAAGTGAGTAGTTCCCCTTTGGCTGTACCTACATCATTCTATGAAGTAGTTTGCAAAATATAAGTTTTGGTCAAGTTTCAAGTGGAATATAATTATCATGACTCACTTTGTAGTGTAATGAATGCAGTATTTTTTATCCTTCCTATTTTAGGAACTTGGTTAATCTACTTAGGTGTCATGCTGTGGAAGGGAAAGGATTTTCTTGCATCTAATTTAAAAGATTCTGTAATATAAGTGTTTGGCTAAGATTTTTAGTTTTTGTTTTGCATTTTGTTTTGTTTTGATTTTGTCTACTCAGACTAAACCAGCAAACTCTGTCTGGGCATGCCCAAGTTTCCACTCTAAAGACACCAATTCTTTCCCAAACTGTCATGGCCACGTCCCTACTCTCCATGACTGATTCACCAAGAAACAAACTTCAAAGCAGGTAGAGAGAGGTCTTTTTGTATTCTGGAGGGGCACATTCTTGGAAGATGTGCATAATCTATTGGTATGAAGAAGATGTAAAAGGGCGTATTTAAACTAAAAAGAGTATAAATGAAAAGTGATGAAGGTCCAAAATTTTATTGATGTAATTTCTATTTTCACATTAGAGAAATTAAAATTTATGTACATAAGTAGACCAAGCCATGTCAAGTTTCCGTAATTTATCACAAAGTGAACTAGATACAGTTTGAATTGTTCCCCTGAAAAGTTTTATTTTCTTTTTTTCAGGATCAGTTAGCTGTTAGTAATCTCTACCTCTCCCTCCACAAGGACTTTCTATTCTAGGCTGCAGTAAGGCTGCCCACCACTGCTACTGCCATTCAATCTATTTTCCAGAGAAAGTAAATAACAGAACAAGCAGGGGAAAAAACAAAATTCCAGGAAATGCTGCCAAATTGCCCTACCAAGTAACAAAGTTAATGAAGGTGGCCCAGGTGGAGAGAAGTGCAGATTTCAAACCATAATGATCTCGTTCAAAACAAGATCACATTATTTTGAAATTTGGGCTCATTTCTGGAAACTCACGGTACTGCAATTAACGAATTGTTCCTCTTTTTCTTGTTGTTATTAGAGTGCCAGTTTCCGATACATCAGGGTTTCTTAATCAGGGGCACTTTTGCCATTCAGCCATCATTAGGCAATGTCTGGAGATACTGACACCTAGAGAATAAAGCTTAGTGATGTCACTAAACATTCACAACAGCCCCCATAATGAATGTTCATCAGGCCCAAAATGCCAAAAGCTTTGAGAAAGCCTGGAATAGACCATCCCAAAACTAGTAGCCATTTGGTCTTATGACTTAAAGCAACGGTTCCCACTATTTGTGTCTCTGCTTCACAGAGGCAATGAGATGTAATACAGAGCTCAAAGTTACTAGAGGAAATCTTGGGAGTCTTCAGTCCATAGGGGGCTAAAATCACCAGGAGGATCAGTGAGGAGCAGACCATGGGAGGGTCTCTGGGGAACAACAGCATTTACAGATGAGGAGTAGAAGAGGAACCTGTCATAGACTCACAGAATCATAAAGGCCAAGCACGAAGTTTCAGAAGTGGTATGTTCGGTGAGACACATTTTAGAATGTGTGTTTGCATTGACAGTGGAGGTCACCGCAATAGCAATTTCAAAACAGAAGTAAAGGTGGAAGCCAGATCACAGAACATTAAAGAATAAAGATCATCTTTTCAATAATTTTAGAGACAATAGAAAGTATAATATTTTGTTATTAGATACAGAAAAAATCCATATTTCAAAGAAATATTTTTATTAGTTTATCTGGTACAGAGGAGACTTGAAAATGTTTATAGCTAAAGAGAAGGAGCAGGCTGGGTATGGTGGCTCATGCCTGTAATCCCAACACTTTGTTAGGTTGAGGTGGAAAGATCACTTTAGCCCAGGAATTTGAAACCAGCCTGGGCAACACAGTGAGACCCTGTCTCTACAAACAAACAAACAAAAAACACACAATTAGCTTGGTTGGGTGGCACACACCTGTACTCCTAGCTACCTGGAAGACTGAAGCAGGAGGACCATTTGAGCCCGGGAGTTTAAGGCTGCATGTTGCAGTGAGCCATGCTCATGCCACTGCACTCCAGCCTAAGCTAGAGCAAGACCCTATCTCTAAAAAATAGATAGATAGATGGCCCAGGCGTGGTGGCTCACACCTGTAATCCCAGCACTTTGGGAGGCCGAGACAGGCGGATCAGGAGATCAGGAGATCGAGACCATCCTGGCTAACACGGTAAAACCCCATCTCTACTAAAAATACAAAAAATTAGCCAGGCATGTTGGCGGGCGCCTGTAGTCCCAGCTACTCGGGAGGCTGAGGCAGGAGAATGCCGTGAAACCGGGAGGCGGAGCTTGCAGAGGGCCGAGATCGCACCACTGCACTCCAGCCTGGGGGACAGAGCGAGACTCCATCTCAAAAAAAAAAAAAAAAAAAGATAGATAGATACATACACACATACATACTTACAAGAAGAGAACTTGAATACATAAGAAGTGATAACTAAGGGAACAAGGTCACAGAGAAGCCAACAAGAGGTGGTGTACAGGGCACAGAAGATAGGCTGGTCTTGTAAGGCAGAACAATACCTCCTCTAGGAGTAGATAAGTGTGAGTATAGATGAAAACCATTTTGTGGATAGGGAAAAGGAAAATGTATTCATTCAATATTTGTTGAGTATCTAAGATACACTGTATTGAAAAAAATTATCTGAGACCATGTTTTTCCTCTGCCCTAACACCACAACAATCATCAACATAGAAGACATTTGTGACGAAATGTGGGGTGTAGTTTTCCCCACACACCAAGTGGTAGACACCAGCTAGATGTCCTTCAATTCAATTCCGAACCTGTCTACCTGGTGATAATGTCAGATCCCACAGGTAGAAGGCTCAGTCCTCAAAACTGTGCCCCATCTCCCAGACAGCCACAGGTCTAGGCCTCTGGAACTTCTGACTAACCAGCTTCAAGTGGGGTTCCCATGACCCCCTCTTTGGGTTCAATCAATTTTCTGGAACAGCTCACAGAACTCAGGGAAACATGTATTTAGTGGTTTGTTATAAAGCAAGCTTGTCCAATCCGTGGCTCACATGTGGCTCAGGACAACTTTGAATGTGGCTCAACACAAATTCATAAACTTTCTTAAAATATTATGAGATTTTTTTACATTTTTTTTTTAGCTCATCAGCTATCATTTGTGTTAGTGTATTTTATGTGTGGCCCAATATAATTCTTCTTCCAATGTGACCCAGGGAATCCAAAAAATTGGATACCCCTGTTATAAAGGATTTTGCAAAAGATACAGATGAAGAGATGTGCAGGGCAAGGTGTGAGGGAAGGGGTGTAGAACTTCCATGCCCTCTCGGGGTGTGTCACTCTCCAGGGACCTCCATGTCTTCAGCTATCCAAAAGCTTCCAGGATCCAGTCCTCTTGGGTTTTTATGGAAGCTTCATGACATCAGTATTCCTTCCCCCAGGATATAGGGCAGGACCCTTCCTGGGAAGGACTTTAGAACCACAATCAGAAAGGTGGGGGAAGATTAGAGTCCTGCCTTGGGGCAGGTAAAAAGAGGATAGGAGAAAGATTCTGTTTCCTAAGGCCTAACACACCCAACATTATAACAAAAGACTCTAACTAAGGCTATGGGAGTTATGAGCCAGGAACCATGGACAAAAACCAACATGTATCATAAGACCACGTGCACCAAGCACTATACTATGGAAATAAAAATGAACAAGACATGGTCCCTGACCTCAAGGAGCTCAGATTCTGTGAGAATCTGAAATAGTTTTTTAACCTCCAATAAAAACCATGAGTCAAAAGCTTCGATTGGTAGAATGAAGAGAGTTGATTAAACAGAAGCCTGAAGACAGGTGAAGTTTATTCATCCAGGGCGTCTGCAGAAAGACCTTTTGGTTCTGAGGGCCCAGCTGAGGCTGAAGGGTTATCTAATTATTGTGGTCCCCATATTCACAAATATATTTTCTTCAGCATTCTTATGGAGTGAGTTGTGTTTCCCCAAAGTCATATGCTGAAGGCCTAACCCCAATGTGACAGTACTTGGAGATTGGGGCATTAAGAATATAACTCGGTTGTTGTATGAGGTCATACAGGCAGACCCCTAATCCCATAGGTGTTCTAGAAATTTTTCTCTCTCTGCCCATGCACACACACACAGGAAAGAACATATGAGGACACAGACAGAAGGCTGCCGCCTGTGAGCCAGAAAGAAGGACCTCACCAGAAACTAACCCCATGGTGCCTTGATCTTGGACTCCAGTTTACAGAACTATGAGAAATAAATGTCTGTTGTTTAAGCACCCAGTATGTAGTATTTTGTCATGGCAGCCCCAGCTGTCTAATAAAAGCATCAGTTCTCACACCTGTAGTCCCAGCACTTTGGGAGGCCGAGGCAGGCGGATCACAAGGTCAGGAGTTCAAGACCAGACTGGCCAACATGGTGAAACTGCGTCTCTACTAAAAATACAAAAAAAAATTAGCTGGGCATGGTGTTGCGTGCCTGTAATCCCAGCTACTCAGGAGTCTGAGGCAGGAGAATTGCTTGAACTGGGACCTGGGAGGCAGAGGTTGCAGTGAGCCAAGATCACGCCACTGCACTCCAGCCTGGGCTACAGAGTGAGACTCCATCAAAAAAAAAAAAAAAAAAAAGCATCAGTTCTTCCACCCGGTCTTAGGAATAGCAAAGCACACAGTAGCTATGATCTAGAGATGAAGTGTGCAGAGAGAATAGGGGATCAAGGAGATCCTCAATACTGGTCCAGATACGGAACCATGGAATTCTTGCTGGATAGAGATGGAACAGACATCCAGAGAAAATGCTGGATTGGAAGAAAATGGAGAAGACAATGTAATGACAGCAAAAGGTAAAGGAACAGAAGGAAGTCAATGATAGAAAACTGTGGTCTGAGATTCAGACACTAGCACTATTATTTCTGTATAATGGACAGTTTAGGGTGAGGGCAAGACACAAGATGTAGGTCTGAGAATAGGTGACTGCAGTGTATGAAAGTAACTGTTACTGAAGTCAAGGAAACAAAGTTTTAAGATGAGTTACTTAAGTAGATTTTTAAATAACTCAGGCCCCAATATCCTCCATTGAAAAGATAGAACAACCAGTGCACTGATAAACAACAGTGGTGGAGGTAGTTGGAGATACACAGCTGGGTGCATGAGTGATTTGGTTTGGATTAGTTTGGCTTATAACTTTAAAATAATCACCTGAAAGTAGCAAAAGGATCCTCCTCTTCTGGTTGAAAAAGATAACGGAATGTGGAAGAATCTGAGTGGTTTCCTTAGAAAATGCTTTAAGAGGGGTTGTAAGTTATGTCCTCTGAAGGGGAGGGTGGGAAGAGTAAGTAGTGGGGAAAAAAGGGTCTGTGGCTTACCCTCTGTTATCCCTTATTTCCTAATCTAAAAAATGAAGATAAATTGTAGAGCAAAGCAGCTCTGCTTCCTACTTTTGGGTTCTATGAAATGCCCCTTTCTGCTTTAACCAGTTTAAGTAAGCCTGTGTTCCTTGTTTAGGAAAAGAAAAAAAAAGTTAATTTCTAATTGAGAAACTAAAAATTATTTGAAACTCATTGTCAGAGAAAACAGCCCAACAAAAGAAAGTGAAAAAGCATGTTGGATTCTGCTCTGCTGATGCCTAGTCTTGGCATTCTACTGAGAGTTCATTTTTGTTAGAAACTGTAACAAGCTCCTAAGTCCTCCATGCGATTATTAGTCTAAGGATCTCACTGCCTAGAGGGCATAAGTTCCAGGAGCCATGGACTGGTTTGGCTTTTCCATGTGGGCAACTCACCCAGGATAACTTAGTAATATCAGAACCATTTGAGACATTTCACGATGCTTCTGGTGATAGTTTTAAGTTACATTTCATGAGAATTCATCAAAATCATCAAGTGAAAATAGAAAACATTTCTTAATACAAAATGAGCACAAATAAATGAAGAGTATATTTATGGCCAATAGTATGTAATGTGTTGGTAGATTTTCCAAAGAAATCCCCTTAATGTTTAAAAACTACAGTAAAATTAATTACATATACACACATATATATGCATATATCTATATATATACATATGTGTGTACTACATATGTGTGTTTATTCACATATACATATGTATAATTCTATAAGCCAAAAGTATTCATTATATAAATATAGATTAGAAACTAGTAAAAAAGTGAGGAAAAATGAAGTCCTGGAAGTATGGGGTGAGATTTTTCAATATATACTTTCATGTTAAATATTTTACCTGTGAATGTATTGCTTATCTTCCAAAAAGGAAAATGAAAGCATTTAAATATTATAGTCACTAAAGGAAAAAAGATGAGATGAGAGATCAGGGCTTGTTTTAGCATTTTTGATTTCCTCTGGATTCACGATTCACATGACTGCATAGTTAAGCATTTTTTTTTTTTTTTTTTTTTTTTTTTCTTGAAAAGGCTACCCAAGCAGGGATTGTTGTTTTTATTGCTTGGCTGAGTGTTTGGTCAGTTGTTTAGTTTTTAGTTGTGTTTTCATAATAAAGAACCATCTCAGGATTGATTATTCCATGCCTTTTTCTTCCTCATTCCCAAGACTACACCTTCCCTTCCTCCCTCTTTATCTATATAAACATTATTCGTCTAATTCAAGTTCCAGGATCTTCCCTTTCAGAATTTTGTATGCCTCTAACTAAAGTTCCAAGATCTTCCCTTTCAGAATTTGTATGTCATTTGTCTCAATCCCCTAAAATAAAGGAGCCCTATTTAGAGACATTGTTGCCCCATGTGAAAACTTACCATATCCCTGCTTATACTACAACCTACAAGACTCTGAGGACTGCACCCTGTATTTCCAATAGTACTTCTTTGTACCACATTTGTATTACATTTATTTTGTTCACGGGATATTCAAAGAAAAGCATTGCATTTCTAGTATTGACTTTGCTTGGTTTCAGTTTTATTAACTAATGTTTTAATCACTTTTAATGTGTATTATTTTATTCTCATCTTAATCGTGGTGGTAGAAAAAGTAGTCTCAGACTCAAAAATAGGGATTTGGTCTAGCACAAGTTTTCAGAATCAGTCAGAATTTACAGGCTGAATGATCTTTATAAAGTTATAACAAATCCTTCCTGGGAGAGTAGCCCTGATAAAACACTAGCAATGCAGGGCTTGTCTGTCCGAAGAGAGTGGAAAAAATCAAAGTCATGTCTATCTCCATTGCAGCACGCCAACTCACTGCAGTCCCTTCCATAGGTGAACTTTATCAAGTGTGAAAAGCATCCCGGGACCATGGGAGACACATTATTAGCAGGGAAAATATATATCTTTGCTGCAGCTCAAGGAGATGCAGCCCATTCAAATGAAGATAAAGAGGGACAAACAAAAGAATGACAATCGAAAATTTGTTGCTGGACTATCAGTAGAGGAGACACAATGCTGCCCTTTATCATTACTTGTCATGCCAGTGACAGACTATAAAACTCGTACTGCTCCACAATTCTGTACTCGTCACTTTCTGAGCCAACTTTTGCCTTGGCAGATGCTTGGCATGTTTTAGACATATGATTTATTGCCTCATTTAATCAAGCTTGCACAGGCAACAATGATCTATATTTTTGTAAATTACAAATTAGCCAACTTTCACTTATTCTTAGTGACAGAAGTGATATATACGTATATGCATGTATGCATATGTATACACACCTATATGCATGTGTGTGTATGTATTCTCCGAAGAACACCATTTATTTATTGCTTCGTAAAAAAATTTAAATAATGACTTCTATTCCTTCTGCCTGTCCAAGAAAAGGAAATTTATGCAATACTGTAGAACAGAAATGCAGTCATCCTGCATCATTGTTTTTCAGTGTTTATTGTCTTGGGAAAAAACAGCCTAAGCAGATTCCAGTACTAATAAACAGCCCTGCTGTGGAGGTTATTGGCAATTTAAAGGCCATATTACTTCATTTTGCTTTCCGTTTTGCAAATACATTTTACACTCTTTTGGGAATTCCTTCTAAAACTTGGGGGAGCTCTCTGGCTTGACAGTGAAAGGGAACTATTACTCAGCAAATAAGCAAAATATCCTGGAAATAATATTACCCATTTAAAAATGACTCCTTGGACATTGATTAAGTTGAAATGAAGTGCATGTAGGCAATGCTAGTTTGTTGTCTTACCTAGGGAGAGAAATCATTTTCTAGAGTTCAGTGGTAAATAGGCAATTCATTTTGACATAACGAGGAAGAGTGCTGTTAACAGCCAGAGGTCACAAAAAGCAGAGATGAAAAAGACCTATTAGATCATTTTCTCCATTCCCTGGAGAAGAGGGCCAAATTATATTTCATAGTGCTTTTTCCAGTTTAGCTTTCAATTACTCAAGCAAGGGCTTTCACCACTTCAGACTTTTTCCAGGAGCTTTATCTTGCCTCATTACCCCAGCCTTCCTAGATACATTGACAAAGTAAGAATCTTCGTCAGAATCAACCCTGCAGGTGATCACAAAAGTACTCTGTGCTCACAATTAGACCTGTATGTCTCAGAACTCATTTTCTTTTCTCCTTCAATGAATTTGAAAATCATTTCCTTGGTAATAACTCCTTTTGTCCTTCCCTACTCTACCTCTGTGTTCTGTGTTCTTATCACGTCCCTTTCACTCTGAGTCTAAACGAGAGCTATTTCTTGGAAGAATAATCTGAAACAAATTCCTGCCATTTCCAAAGGCAAATGGTCATCCAGAAGAATGCTATTTGGACGGATTACCAAGAACATCTCGAATGAATGAAAAAGAGAAATGAGTTCAAGAGAGAATGAGAGAAGCTGAAGTGAAGAGTGCAAGTTTAGAAAACTCCTTCACAAAATCCCTCGCAAAACGGAGTAGATAAATGAGACAGAAGCTGCAGAAAGGTGGAGATCAAAGAAGGTTTGCTTTCTAGGAGAGAGAGATTGCAACACTTTTATTTGAAGATGGAATGTCTCAGTAGAAATACCAAAAATGACGATGCAGGGAAGAGATGGGACACCTATAGAAGCCATGTTCTTGAGCAGACAAGAAAGGATGAGATCCTGTACACAAATAGAGAGGGTGGCCTTGTGTGGGCGCAGGGATAACTCGTTCATTTTAACAAGAAAAAAGGGAGAGCATATGAAGAGAGGTGCTTATGGGCTTATGGTTTGGCAATTTGGTGGCGTGACTGGTGACCTCAGCTCTCTTTCAAAAAAGAACCGAATGGATTTTATGGCCTTTAACATCCGCTTGGCTGCTGCAAGTTTTCTGACTTCCATAGCAAATGAAGACAAAGTTTTCAGTCTCTTCTTTTTTGAAATAATTTATTTTTAATTTTTGTGGTTACATAGTAGGTATATATATTTACAGGGTACACAAGATTTTTTTGATACAGGCATGCAATGTGTAATAATCACATGGAAATGGAGTATCCATCCCCTCAAGCATTTATCCTTTGTGTTACAAACCATCCAATTACATTCTCTTAGTTATTTTTAAATGTGCAATTAAATTATTATTGATTATAGATTAATCTGCATAGGCTCATACCCTATGATGCACTACTTTTACCTCCAGGAGTATCTCCTAAAGAAAATTACAGATTCAGAAAACATTATTCACAAAAATATAAATTGTATATAATTTATAATATCAATGCTGTGTGCATGTAAACAATCTAAACTTAATAAGGAAAAGTTATGATGTATTTAAAATAATCCATATTATTTTATATAAAATATCTAATACCATGGAAATTTTCAATGTTAGATTTAAAAGAACAAGTACACTTTGAATATAAACCTACACAAAAGCAGGAAAATATGAACAGTGATTGAACAGTGATTGACTTTGAGTGGTAAAACTCAGTGATATTTTTCCCCTTCTTTCCAGTTTCCTATATTTTCCAGGTCTTCTATAATAATTATATAATATTTTATAAGCACCTAATTCCCTGTATTAAGTCTCTTTCTACTTAGAAAATTCCTGATGAATACATTTGGGTTCCAGTTTGCTGGTTTGGTTTATTTTCTCCTGACACATAGTCACTGGCATTTATTGAGTACTTACAATACTCCAGGCACTGTTTTGCTGTGTAGTCTTAGGCAAATTTCTTAAACTTTCTGACCTTCATTTTCCTCATTTGTAAGTAAGAATAATTTTCGTCATCTATAAAACGAGGATTAAATAAGTTAATACATGAATATACCCAAGAATCATGTCTGACAGTATCATAAGCACTCAACACATATAGACACATTTATTATTATGTCCATATATTACTTTGTCATATTTTGCTGCTTATGCTGTTGGTTCTTTTCATCTAAGAATCTAAGACACATTTTTGGTCCTCCTATTACTTTCTTTTATAAATTTTAAACCAAGACAATTCTTACATGATTCTTTTCCTTTTCATGATTTAATAGCATTGTCAAGAAATGGGGCAATGCCTTGAGAGGACACATCTTTAGCAGGTCAATTTTATCAACAAGGGCAGACAGCCCATGGCCTGCATATTTCCTTCTATGTTGCAGTACGAGAATATTATTAAGAACTGGGAGTTTCCGTAGCCTTGGGAATAGGACCAATTCCCGATATTTAATTTAGTTCTGGTCTCATCTAAATTGAAATTTTGTCATAGCATTTTTCTCACGGTAACTGTTTTAGAGGAATTCTTTTCCAATTTGTCTTTATTTATTGTGAAGTCAGGCCAAACCCCACGGGTCTTCACGGCTGTTCTTGTTAGCAGTTATTGGTAACATTAAATCACTAACACACATTATTTTGAGATTGGAGACCCTATCACTCAACCCATGTAGTGCCCTCTCCCGTTATTTGGGTAAATTCTTCTGAAAAAAACTGAAGCAAAATAATATGGCCATTAGCGTGCATGAGTCAGATACTTTTGAACTGGAAAGCAAAGCAGAAATGAAAGTACCTTCAGGAAGGGAAGAGAAGAGATTTTATTGCTCCCATATGATATCTGTGCTGCTATATGGCACCTAAGAGTTTTTGTTTTTCTTTTTTTTTATTTGGAGACAGTCTTGCTCTGTCCCGCAGGTTGGCGCTATGGATCTCGGCTCGCTGCAACCTCCACCTCCCTGGTTCAAGCAATTATCCTGCCTCAGCCTCCCGAGTAGCTGGGACTAGGTGAACGCCGCAACGCCCGGCTAATTTTTTGTATTTTAGTAGAGACGGGGTTTCACTGTGTTGCTCAGGCTGGTCTGTAATTCCTGAGCTCAGGCCATCCGCCCGCCTCAGCCTTCCAAAGTGCTACGGTTACAGGCGTGAGCCACCACGCCCGGCCTATTTTTTGGTTTCTTTTTCTGAGACACGGTCTCGCCCTGTCGCCCAGGCTGAATCACGCGATCTCAGCTCACCACAACCTCAGCCTCCCGGGTTCAGATTCTCATGTCTCAGCCTCCCGTGTAGCTGGGACTACAGGCACACACCACCACACCCTGCAAATTTTTGTATTTTTAGTAGAGACAGGGTTTCGCCAAGTTGGCTAGGTAGATCTCGAACTCCTGACCTCAGGTGATCCGCCAGCCTCGACGTCCCAAAGTGTTGAGATTACAGACATGAGCCACCGCACCTGGCCATTTTTGTTTGTTTTTTGTCTCTCATGAATTATATACTTTTCTTTACTAGCTAAAGATTAATTTTTCCCTTTCTCAGAAATCCTGGCTTTGATTTTTTAAATTACTTTGGAATTTTCTAAAAATAGCTCCAAAGCTCCAGATGAATCTGTAAGTCCCTTAAGTTCAGTGGTGGGTTCTATGCAGCTTGCTAATTTATACATGCAGCGTTGGGTTTTACTGGGGGCCTGTGACTTCCCCTTACTAATAATTTCCTTGATGTGGCTCATATTCACTTGTAATCGTTTAGGTCCGTAGTTCTCATTCCTCATTCTGGTTTTGTCTTTGAAAAACAAGTAACAGAAAATGATTATTTTTATGGGAAAAACTTACTCTTAGTCCCAGGTTTTAGAGATGATCATGGATATGGTTTGGCTCTGGGTCCCCACCCAAATCTCATGTCAAATTATAATCCCCAATGTTGGAGGTAGGGCCTGGTAAGAGGTGACTGAATCTTAGAGGTGGATTTTTCATGAATGGTTTAACACCATGCCTTGGTGCTGTTCTCATGATAGTGAGATCTCATGGGTTGTTTAAAAGTGTGTAGCACCTTCCACCTCACTCTCTCTCTTGCTCCTACCCTGGCCACGTGATGTGTGTGCACCTGCTTCACCTTCTGCTGTGATTAAGTTTCCTGAGGCTTCCCTAGCCATGCTTCTTGTATAGCCTATGGAACTGTGAGCCAATTAAACCTCTTTTCTTTATAAATTTCCCAGTCTCCAGTACTTTTTTATAGCAAGGCAAGAACAGACTAATACTAAGTCATTAAGTCAAATTGTCTCCCAAAAGGTTACTTATCCAAGCTATGAATGTGCACGTACAGGTAAAAATAACCAGCAGTTAACAGTAAAACAGTTTAAAAACTATATAACCTGATGTTTGGCAAAATACAATAAGAAGGTGGTGAAGTAGTTGGAGATTTGTGAAATTTATAAATGGGATTTTTCCTCTAAAGGCTTTAGAGAGAAAAATCAGAAATATACTGGTTCTTTTTATCATTTTTCTTTGTTAAACTAATTTTAAAGTAGTTTCTTCATATCTCAAGACAAACAATCTTGTAAAATGTTCATTTCTGACAGTCTTAAAGATTAAAGGGACTACTGAAAGATAAGAAGTGGGTTTTCTTAGAAGAATGGGAAAAAGATAAGATATTTAATAGGTACATTGGTAAGTATGGGGGATTAGCTAAGATAATTAAGTTGAATGTTATTCAGCTCCCTGATACCTGATATGATTGATAATGAAAGGAAGGCTAAGAGCGGGCACAGATCTCAATAGTCACTAGATGCAAAGAGCAGACCACACTGCTAAGATGAGAAGAGATGAGGCGTGCAGAGAAGAACTGGCACAGACATATGCAAGTCTAATGTTAAGTACCCTATAGTCACATAGATTTAGACTGGAAGCTGGGAAGTTTTCAAACAAGCTATTCTTGATTAATCTATACTGCAGTGGGGGAAAAAATTACAAGTTCAGGAAGTTTTTCTTGTTAATAACGTTGGTCCCGACACTTTGATGTCTATGCATGCTATTAGCTTATTTTGATAGCTACTATGTTCTATATTGAAAGCACTTGTCATTCTCATTACTCAGACTTTTCTTTCTGTGTAGAATATTGGGTATTTAGTGGATTGGGAAGAGTTATTTTGGGGAATTTTTTATAGCAGGTAGTTCTCAAAATTTTTGCTGGAGATTTCCTCCACATTCAACCAAAATTTATCTATATATACATTTTACAAAAAGAGTCAAAAGGACGTTAAAACTGAGTAGACACCCTTGTGTACTGTTGCTGGGAATGTAAAATGGTGCAGTCACTATGAAAAATAGTATGGTGGTTCCTCAAAAAATTAACAATAGAACTACCATTTGATCCAGCTATTCCACTTCTGCATATATGCCAAAACAACAACTGAAAGCAATCTCTTGAAGAGATATGTGTACACCCGTGTTCGTAGCAGCATTATCCACAATAGCCAAAAGGTGAAAGCAACCAAAATGCCCACCAACTGATGAATGGATAAACAACACGTGGTATATAAATACAATGGAATATTCATTCAGCCTTAAAAGAAAGATAATTCTGACACATACTACAACATGGATGAACCTTGAGGACATTGCACTGAGACAAGTAAGCCAGTGACATAAAGACAAACTGTATGATACCACAGATATGAGTTATCTGGAGTAGTCAAACTTGTAAAAGCAGAAGGTATAATGGTGGTTGCCTGAAGCTGAGGGGAGAGGGAAATGGGGAGTTGTTGTAATGGTTTTAGTTTTGCAAAATGAAAAAGTTATGGAGGGTAATTGCACAACAATGTGAATATGCTTAACACTACTGAACACTTAAAAATGATTAAGAAGGCAAATTTTGTATTACATGTATTTTACCACAATTTTTTTTAACAACAACAACAAAGAAAAACTGAATGGGTGAAATGAAGAAGTGATCTAAAAGAAGTTAGAGATTTGTTCTCCTATGTCAACATTCACAATTCAAATGTTATCTGTATAGAGTTTTTTTCTTTAAAAGACTACATTATGTGGTATATTTTCCTAGAATTAAACTACTTTGTAACATTTACTGAGTAAAGCCTTAATAGTATCTTTGGCAAAATTCTTAAATATTTTTAGGGTCAAATAGTAGAATACTGAACCACCAACTTTGTGTAATGCTGATGGTAAGATATTTACATTTGGGCATTTGAACTGAATTATCAAGTACTTTGCACAAATAAAGTTTGTAATCTATATAGCCTATTCTTTTGCAATACATAGAATGTTTAAATTTAATAAAAGTACTGAATGATTAAAAATCAGAGACATTTCCATTGTTATGAAAATTGATTGATTATGGTAAGTTCAAAACAGCAACAGTATTTCATAGACAGACCTCTGAGTTTTAACCATTTTCTGTTTACATCTTTCTTTTTCTTTGAGGTAAAAGTTATGTCATCAGAAAAATAAGATATAGATAAAATAATTTGGAATTATAGTTAATTTTATATTCCCTGATTTGGAGAAAATACAAAGTTCTTATTCTAGATTCATGTAAACAGAACAATTATAAACTATAAATTCTACTCAGATTACTTCATTTTCATTTAATCTCGGAAGACCTTTAATTACAACTATTTTTGAAAAATATAAAATGCTTAGAAAAAATATATAATTAAAACATCGGACAAAACCAGTTCTTAAATAGTTCTTAAGAAAATACTGTGGAAAGGGAAAAATAAAATTCAAATATTTCCTTTCTAACTGAGTATGCATTACCTTTTCAAAATTGAAATAATGAAGTAATGAATGTGCAAATCAAATTTGTAATTAATTAGCTGAAATAAAAGCTTCATTGCAGATATGCTACATTTTTTGTATAGGTGGTGTTTAGCCTATTACCAAAATGCCAAAATATTTTGTGTAAAATAATCAATTATTTGCCTCTTCCCAAATGCATTCTAAGAGTAGATGCTCTATAAATACATAAGATGACAAAACAAATAAATCTTTTAACTATAGCTCTCTCTCCCCCTACCTCTTACACATTGTCTTTTTTCTGAAAAAGGTCTTAACTTCTTTATGCATGGTGGCACCAATAATCTTTTTTTCATTTCAGGGACCTTATCTATAAGGTATTACCCACATAACTTTGATATATGAACCTTTTATAGAAAGAATAACTCACCCATGCACAATCCTAAACTTGGGAAAAAGCTTTCCACAAGGCACACAGGGCACTAGGTCTGGGGCTGTTTACTACTCCGTAAGGGGCCATGCCATGGTGAATACATAGGTGCTGTGTTCCAGATTAAGACTTGGTGTTTTGTTTCTTTTTTATTTCTAATATTTTCTCCAGAACTATTATACATTCAAAGCTATCCTCAAAATATATACAGTTGCCCCTTGAACAACAGGGGTTTGAACTGTGCAGGTCCCCTTATGCATGGATTTTCTTCTGTCTCTGCCACCCCTGAGACAGCAAGACCAACTCTTCTTCTTCCTTCTCCTCAGCCTACCCAACATGATGATAAGGATGATGACCTTCATGATGATCCACTTCCACTTAATAAACAGCAGATATATTTTCCCACTTAATTGGTTGCCACGTTTCTTAAGTGTCTCTTAATATTCAGGATTCCCTTTCCACTTCTTTTTATCCTTATAATTTATTTATTGAAAAAAATCAAGCCCTTGGTCCTGAGGAATTTCCCATCGTTTGGATATTGCTAATTGTGTTCCTGCTGTGTCCTTTAATATATTCTCCAATCCCTGTATATCCCATAAATCTGTAGTTATGTGGCAGGCCAAGTATCACTAATGGCTGAACAGGCAGGCCTCCGTAACAACAGTTTCAGCACTAGCTGAGTGGTTAAGTTAAATATTAAAGCTGAAAGAGCCAGTGCTTTTATACAAAGGCTGGAATGTAACAAAAGCCCACCAAGAGTTTTGCCTAGGCCTTTCTTGGGCCTTGAAGCACGACAAGATAATAAAAGAATTCTTAACAGGACCTGTTTAGGATTAAACAAGTTTTTATTGGGGGTCTGAAGAAACTCCCCAGACCTCCACAAACAAGTTGTATTGAGAGTCTAAAGGAACTCTTCAAACTTCCATGATTTAACAGGAGACAAGATAAGGGGGCCGGGTGCAGTGGCTCACACCTGTAATCCCAGCTCTTTGGGAGGCCAAGGTGAGTGTATCACTTGAGGTCAGGAGTTTGAGACCAGCCTGGCCAACATGTTGAAACCGCATCTCTACTAAAAGTAAAATAAAATTAAATTAAATTAACCAGGCATGGTAGTGCATGGTTGTAGTCCCAGCTACTCAGGAGGCTAAGGCAGGAGAATCACTTGAACCTGGGAGATGGAGCCTGCAGTGAGCTGAGATCACACCACTACACAACAGAGTGAGACTCCGTCTCAAAAAAAAAACAAACAAACAACAACAACAACAACAAATGGGTAATCACCCCCGGCACCTGGAACCATCTAGATTAAGTAAATTTACTGAAGCTCCAGAGGAAGGTCTTCAAAATTCAGACCTTAGTTATAGATTAGAAGAAGTTAATGACTTACGTTTTTAGACGAATGCACACTGACATGTAGACATATAGCTCAGATGGTATATAAGCTCTGAAAAACTTCGTAATTTTGAGTTGGTCTGGCAATATTTTCTAGGCCTGGTTACAGATTGTACCCAATTACAGGAATAAAGTCTCTTCTTTCCCAGTTCATCTGCATCTTGTTATTGGGCAGAAAGAATAAACAGCCTGATCCTTGGACTGTTCTGGGAACAGTTATACCTAAAGCTGGGGTCCCCAACCCCTAAGCAGCAGACCAGTACCCATGTGTGGCCTGTTAGGAACCTGGTCACAGCAGGAGATGAGCAGCAGGTGAGTAAGGATTACCACCTGAGCTCTGCCTCCTGTCAGATCAGCAGTGCCGTTAGATTCTGATAGGAGCCGAACTCTATTGTGAACTACACATGTGAGGGATCTAGATTTTGCGCTCCTTATGAGAATCTAATGCCTGGTGATCTGAGGTAAAATAGTCTCATCCTGAAACCATCCCTCCCCAGCCCCCATAGAAAAATTGTCTTCCATATAACTGGCCCCTGGTGCCAAAAAGGTTGGGGACCACTTATCTAAAGAAATGATTAAATTCAGATTCAATACATTTGACAAGAATACTTCATAGGTGGTGATGTGTCTTCCTATCAGGAAACACATAATAAGTGATTATCACTCTTTGTGTGATGTTAGCAGCCTGTAATGGTTTGATCTATTAATTCATTAGGAGTTGCAAAAGGGTGACATTCTAATTCTATCTTTTTTTCTTTTTATATTAACAAAAATATATTTTGTCTATTTATTTAAGTTTTTTCCCAGCTATTTCCCAAATAACTTATGATGCTTTGCATATTCAAAGAATACAAATAAGACATCCAGAGATAGAACTAGCTGAAATCATACTAGAAGCAATTAAACATGGTTTCAATAATTCTGTTCCTTTCTTAGATGGACTTTTTTTGTGCTCCAGAGATAATTGTGAAATGCCTATAGTCAAATGCTATCAAAAGGGACTGATTTGGTGTGTTCTACTAGGACACGAAGAGATTGACAATTTTCTGGAATTTAACTAGAGACTTAAAATATTTATGTTTCTCCAGTGTAAAGAATATAGAAAATGTCTTTATAGGCCTGCTAAGTAGAAAGTTATCCTTAACATTTCCACGTGCAGTCAAAATATATACATGACATATGCCAAGTAGATTAAAAAATTTAAGAATATCTTATATTCTTTCCTTGTAAAGTATTCCTATCACTCTGGTAAAAACCTCAAAATACCCAGAATAAGAGTTTCACTTAATAGTATATTCTTGTTGTGTAAGGATTAACCAGCAAATTTTAGATATGTTTGTTTCTGTGTATTTATAATCCATTACATTTCAGAACTCATAGCTAAGTATCACCCATAATAACTAGCACATATTCTACATGATCTTATGGCAATCAGCCAACACCAAAGTATAAACATCAAAGAAATTTCCTCACCATAGGTGTGTACTTAAACATAGAAATCCATATCTCCAGATCAATAGTGTATCCTGGCCCCTCTTGCTCTCTCTTTGAGATGTAAATTAGGAAATTCAAATGAAACAGAAAGAACTAAGCAACTAGTGGCTGGGCCTCCATACCAGCTGCTGAGCCTGGGGCAGCGGTTGGCATGACCTTTAGTGAGTCTTCCACTTAGCAATGTCCCGGCCAGGCTCTCTAACACTGCTGGTCACTAGCTTATCAGCCCCCTCGGGAACAATCCCTCAAAGCTTTCTAAACTGTGACTGCATTTTTCTGACATAATAAGCATAACTTATTGAACAGATTTAAATCTTTGATGAACTAACAGTGCTTCGAAGTCATTATTCTGACATTAGTGGCAGTTTCATAGACAGTGAACTGTACAAGATCAGATGGATCCCATAGTGACCAGAGAAAATGCCCTTGAGTTTGTTTTTTGACTAGCCCTGTGGTACATATTCACTTTATTTTGATTTGTCTCTTTCAAAAGTGAGACATAGCCAAAAGAAAACACCAAAATACCAACCACTGGGATGCTTTTAAAAGGAAAAACTAAGGATTTGAGGGGACTGAATCTACTCAGTAAGTAAAATGTCACAAGGGAAATTATAGAATTAGAAAACTGGAAGGAATAATTGAGATGAGCCAGTCATACGCCCTTCATCTTATAGCTGAGGAAAATGAGGTCATATGGTGTGAAATGACTTACCCAAAGTCACCCAGCCAGTCAGCAGCAGGACTAGGACTCATGTCTTTGACTCTTCTGACTATGCAAATCGCTGAAGGTTAGTATTTTTGGTGTTTAGTTGCTTCCCTAAACACTAAATTCACTAATGAATGGTTATTCTCCACATAAATGTATGGCACATGAGTAAAATCTCTGAAAAAAAGGGAAAATACATTCTACAAAACTGCTAAATTTGGTATTCACAGTAACATGACGTCAAAATTTCATTGGAATACAACTTTTTATCTCATTATTCCCTCACAGTGACACAATAAGCCCTGGCAAAAACTGCTATTTTTGAAGTTGTATTCATTTTTCCATATCATCAGGATATACTGGTGCTCAGTGGATTTTAACAGTAATTATTCACTGGTTGTCTGGACCATGGACCAAAAAAATTATACAGAGTTTTGCAAATGTCTCAAAGTCACTAGGCAGATCTGCCTGGCTTATAAATAAAACCCGTAAATTTCCTTGGTATTATTTAAAATTAAAGAAGTTCAAAAGTGATCTTCAAAAATGCAATACTTGAATTAAAATAATAGAAAATTGTGTTTAAAATCATGTTAATAATATTTTAGAAATGAATCTAAACCCTCTCCAGAGAACCCTTGACTAAAATATGGTCTTTTGTCTGACATTTGCTTCAAAATAAGAGAAATGAGGGGAGTAAATTGGCAAATAGATGGGGCGCAACTGACCATGGGTTAATGGCTGTTGGGGCTGGATGAAGGATATTTTTAAAAATAGGAGTAATAGTATCTAATTTTATGTATGTTCAAAATTCTCCATAATAAAAGTTTTAAAATAAGAAAAAAAGAAAAATGAATCTAAACTCTGTTCAGACCAAAGAAAGGCAAAATATTTTTAATTTAAAGCCATCTCTACCATCTTCAGTAAATCCCTTGTATGAGAGTTTTATTTGCTAATTAGACTGATGATACCTGCCTTCATCATGAGTTATGGGTAATTGGATGTTACAATGAACTACTAAGAGAGAAAGGACCCCTGAAAGTGCAGTCAACCAGATCATTATCTGAGGCAGAGCAAGCTAATTATCACCATAAAGTTCAAACCAGAAGAACTGATCTAAACATCTAATGGACACTATTGAAGGGTCAAACCCCTTATGCTCAGTGAATTCACACTAAACAATCTTTTTAGTAAATTAAAATGGGCTTTGATATAGGAAAAATATGCAGTATCAGAAAATGTGTACAGAAAAATAAAAAACATGTAGAGACAGTCCTCACTGAGTTCTAGAGAATTTCCTATAAACCAAAGAATATGAAAGTCTAAATCCAAAGTTGGGACAACCATTCTCAGGTGACTTAACCCTTTGACTCTCACTTTGGAAGACCTGGGAAGTTAGAATATTCTAGAACAACTCCCTGTAATGGAGCTATAGGAAATTACTCATTTCTCCTCCTCTCTCCCAAGAGAGGCCCCTTTAGTCCTTGGGTGTCAGGGAGGAAAAACGTAAATGCATCTTGAACTGCTGAGGTGGTACTCATAGTGTGACATTTGACAAATGAGTAGTGAAGGAGAAAAACATTTTAGTGGGCCTAACAAATATTGATGATCTGTGTTTAGTCCCCAGTGGCTGTTGAGACACTATTTCCATGAGATAATATCTTCTGTGGTCGAAACAACCGATTTACAATTAAACACATAGAATGCCACTTGTTTATAAATTGATGATATGGAAAGATTTCAATGCCTAAATAAATTACAGTAATGAGATTATAAAGTTTTCTTAAATATTTATTATTGTGGGTAATCCTGGCAGCACATGGCCCTTTCAAGATGCTGACACATAACGGCGTCCTTGAATTGGTCACTCATCCTTAGTCATTGCCTTTGATTGTGCAGTGGTGTCATTTTTGTCTCCTTTAGTCCCCTGGCAAAAGAGTAAAGCTGCAGTCTTACACACAGGCAGTGTGTTGTATAGCCGATAGAATCTTTCTTTGCAGCTTGCACACAGTGGAGAAGGGAGGCCATCATGTTGGGGAGCACTGAGCAGAGGGGCAGGAGCAAAGAGGCACACAGTAGAACTTGCCTCCTGGTTGAGATAGCACAATACTGCTTATATACTCTTATTTGTTAGTCTGTGGCTTGCCAAAACTTCTTCCTTTAATTTTCAAGATTTACAAGATGATGAATTATCAAAATCTCACCAGGCAAAAGAAAATTCTAAATTTTTTGTCATTCGGGCTCAGCATTCAAAGGCATTTCTTCAGATAAAAATGCTGTTTTTATTCATACATACAAGCGACTTACTAGTGTTCCATTATTGGCTTAATATATAAATGTTTGTTGAATGAACACTGACCAGTCTCACTCAAGTCTAATTCAAAGCTTGACTGTCCACCACATTCTAGAAGGAAAAAACAATCCCCTAAATCCTTTATGTTTTATAGGTGAGGCTATTCAGGCTTTGAGAGTTTGCATGACCTACTCATATGTATCACCATTGTAGACCTCCCTCCCAGGCCTACTCTGATTCCAACCCTGGAAAAAGAGTTTGCTTTTCATAGTCTGATCTTCATATCCATGTTACTTACATGAAGAACAAAATAGAGGGGAACATATTTTGAGCTAAAACGCTCTCGTGGAAAATCCCATCTGTATTTGTTTGTTTGTTTTTGTTTTTGTTTTTTTGGAGACACAGTCTCACTCTATTGCCCAGGCTGGAGTGCAGCAGTGTGATCTCAGCTCACTGCAACCTCCACCTCCCAGGTTTAATCAATTCTCCTGCCTCAGTCTCCCAAGTATCTGGGATTACACGCACCTGCCACCATGCCCAGCTAATTTTTGTATTTTTAGTAAAGACTGGGTTTCACCATGTTGGTCAGGCTGGTCTTGAACTCCTGAAATCAGGTGATCCACCCACCTCTGCCTCCCAAAGTGCTGGGATTACAGGCATGAGCCACCATGCCCGGCCCCATCTGTATTCTTTTACAGTGAAAATTAGAAAGCCAAATATTGTTTTCATTGACCCATTTGTGAAACATAGGACAGTCAATAAAAAGGGAAATTAAGATTTTATAAAACTACACTAGTTAATAAGAAATGAGAATGAACCTCTTTGCACAGAGAAACTCCAATACAGAGTAATTCTGACATCTGTTACATTGGATAGCAGGAAGGAATCACAAATCCTACATGAATCCCTATTGCTACAGATCATGCGAAGAGACTTAATAATATTGCCTTTGATTGAAGACATGAAGAGAACGTTTGACAAGTGAAAAATACAGAGCATACAGCATACTAAGATTCCACTTCAATGAATACTAGACTATACCTGTCAGAGATTCCAATAAAACCCTCATAATGTCTTAGATAGGGCAGAATGAAAGCAGAGGATATAAAATATATAAGTACATAACCCCAGAAAGGCAGCAAATGCTCTTATTTGACATAATAAGAACTGAGAGCTTGATGCATTTTGTCACAGACAGTAGGAAATATTTTATTCTGTGAATAAATTATCTGATTTGATTTTGTTTCCACTATTTGTTTTTAATTAGGCAGGAAACATTTCTAAATTTAAATAGCTAAGAAATATTTCCAAATCTTTAATAGGTAAGTTCCAAAAGACTGTATAGTATTTCATCTGCAGCCAGTCACCTTTCCACTTCAAATCAGAAGCCAAATGCTAAACTTGCTTGCTACTTTGCTGTTAACTTGTGGGGGAAAAAATCTGTTTGGTTCTTGTTGATATGACAGATATTTATCTTTCCTATTGTTTTACGTACATTATTTTCAATACACAAAATACTAGGCAAAGCCTTGCTGTAAAGAGCTCTTTTGTTGGAAAAAGCCCATTTCCAAGATTTTCATCTGACTTTACCCAGCAGGACCAGAGGGCAGAAGCCCATCTTTGGAGTGTTGGCTAGGATTACACGCTGCGGCTGTCAGCCAGCAGTAACTGCATAACAGACCTCTGGCATGTCAGTGACTTTTGTGTTCAAAAAAGGGCAATATTTGCAGTTTACAAAGCACTCTAGAAAGTGTAAGATCTAAAAATCTTGCTAGTATCTCCCATCTAGATGAGGAGACGAGAATGTTACCCCAGGATTCATCAGTCACATACTCTCTGTGCACAAACAACCATGAATAGTTCAGCTGCAACTAATGTTTTGCATTTTTTCTATGCATTCTCTGCTTCCTAACTAGAACACCTGAAGGATAAATTGGAAGAATACATGGCCAGATTTTCCAAAGTGAGGATTGTTCGCACCAAGAAGAGAGAAGGACTCATCCGGACCCGTCTCCTGGGGGCATCTATGGCCAGAGGAGAAGTCCTGACGTTCCTGGACTCCCACTGCGAAGTCAATGTGAACTGGCTGCCCCCGCTCCTCAGTGAGTACAGGTTGCTAAGCACCATCCTGGGATGCCTCAGGGGAAGTGAGCGGTTTGCTTCTATTTAGTTTGCAATCAACAAACACTAGAGGTCCCTTCTACAAGTTTTCCAGTAGAAGCCTTGAATTTTATATTTACCACTGCTAAAAACAGTTTACTAGGTAAATGTTTTAGGCAGTATTCTAGGTAATGCCATAAAATTGGCATTTTAAATAATATCAACTTCAATCTAACTTACAGTTTAAAAAAAGATTTCATTTATCTTAGATATCCTCCTTTAGCGTAATCAAATTCACTGGGTGAACACTAAAAGAATAAAGTGTCCCAAAACTCTTTTATAGTCCTGTAACTATGGCAAGATTAAAATACACACACACACACACACACACACACATTGAACAAGTATTACAGGATTGTTAAGAAAAGAGGAAGGAAAATTATTCATCCCCAGAATACAGTTAAAGTATAAGCACCTTGACATTTTCTAGGATTTAAAATGTCGTTTCTTTTCTGTTATTCTCTCCACTTCTGGCACCATCCTATAGCCCTAAATATACAGTTGTTTGTATTTACATAGATTCCTTCTAACACAGTGCAGCTGTCCAGGTGTTATGTCTTAAATGCTCACAATATGGCTAAGCTGAGGGAAAGAAGATTATGTCATAACACACTTGAACTGTTAGAAACACAAAAGAACTGAAAGTAATTTAAGCTAGAAAACATACGTGTGGTTCAGTTCAAGCTTCATTACTTTTGTTTTAAAACGAAGTAAAATATAAAGTCCAGTTGTAGATAGGAAATAAATTGTCAGCTCGAAAAAAAAAAAAACCCTCCTTCTAAAAAGTTCTTGGTGCACACATTGTGTTCTCCTTTCCGACTTTGCTAAATCAACTTTTATTGTAAAAATATCCCTGGCCTTGGAACTAAAGTCACTAGCAACTGCCTTCACAATAGCTGTCTCAGAAAGAACAATTTGCTATTGACTACTGTGTAGGTTTTCAGCAAGAACCAGCAAAGCTCTATTAGTAAAAGATGGGCGGGGTGAGGGGAATCAATTTAAACTGTGTAGGATTTAAAACAGGAAACAACCAGCACCCAACACCCTCCACCACATTGCCCAGCCACATACCCCTGCACAGGTGACTGCCCAGTTATCCTAATCAACTGAATGTTTCAGTGCCCCTGCAGTCAGAGACTCCTCTGAACCTTTAATTAAAAGTACCTTGTCCAAGGACACAGCAATTTAGAGCTTCATCAGCAACAGTGAGATTCCTTCAAACAGAATTTGACCTATATGGTGTTGAATACTCAAGGAAGTCAGCAAAAGGCCTAATTTATTTATGAACCAAAGCAAATCCCTAAACGCCAATTATTGAGTCTCTGATTGTTCACTATGAATCTAACTAAAAAGAAGAAGATAGAAAAAAAAAAGAGTAAGAGAAACCCACAACCCACATTTTCCCATTAAAGTATTTCATTTCCTGTAGTCCTGTTGGATAAGAAATGATTCAAGCTCAGGATCACTATCTTTCTTATTTTCCTCTATCAGTGTCTTGACACATCATCCAAAATGAAAAAACAGGCAGAGCCACACAGTTTCTTGGCTCATTTTTCACCTTGGGATTATACCTGAATTTCAATTTCCCATTAAGTCTGTTTGTTTGATCCCTGGAAATTGAAATGTAGGCACAAGCCTTGGATGAAAAATTAGTCGTGCTGCTTTCAACCTAAGCTAGTACAGCTGGATAAGAGTGAAAAGGAAATTTGAAGGAAAAGTTGACAGTTACTTTAACTGACACATTCTCTTTGGGTCACCTTGGGACTCCTTGATGGTCAGGGAACTTGTAAATCAACCTGATTCTGAATTTGATTGAAGAAAGTCACTGAAACCTTAATACTAAAATACCTGCAGGGATGAGAGAAAAAATATTCTGGACCCAGCAACGATGGTCTCCTCTGTCAAAGACATCTCTGGGGAAATACCATTCAGTAAAATATTACTGAATAGAAATACCATTCAGTAAAACCCATTATAAGGCTTGCCCTGGTAAAAAACAAATGCTTAGCCATCCCTTGGTGCAGATTAACTAGAAATGGTGCTGGGGGGTCTCTTCATCTGCTAATTAAACTAAAGTAAGACAAAGCCCACCTCTAGCTCTCTGTGGCTTACCAGGGCCATGCTCTAAAATCGCAACCCTTTCCACACTCCAGTATCCTGCATTCCCCTTCCCCTGTTTTATTTTTTCCCATCTCATTTATCACCTTTTAAAACACTATATAATTTAGTTATTTATTATGCTTATTAATTGTCTTTGCTTCATTCCTGAAGACAGAAATTTTTGTGATGTTATTCATCATGGTATCCCCGGAACCTAGAAAAACTGACTAGCACATAGTTTCTAATCAATAAATAATTGTTGAAATATGAAAAGAATGACTGGATGGATAAATGGATGGATGGATGGATGGATGGATGGATGGATGGATGGATGGATGAACGGACAGATGGAAGGATGGATGGATGGATGGATGGATGGAAAGGCATATAGACCTAGAGGGGAAAGTTTTCACAAAATTCCGTGGTTTCCATCCCCTGTTTCATCAGTGTCATCGAAATAAAGCCACTTGTTATTACAACCAGTAAAACCTTATGCTTTTTATCCCATGCTTAAGAGAAACTTCTAAAGCAAATGGACAGTTTCCTTACTGCAGGAACTTTATCCCCAACATTTACTCCACAATCTCTGGGGAAACAAAATATGTTACGGAAATAACCAAACTTCGTAATTATGCTAAATGATATCGTTTGTTTATTTGTTTATTTGTTTATTGTCACATCTAAAGGTCTTCCGAATAACAAGAAGTTCTGCCCATTAGACAGCATTGGTCTGTTACAATAAATATTAACTAAATTCACATTCTCGGAAAGAAAGATACCTCACAGACAGCTATTCTAGCTAAACCAAAGGATGCAAATGCCAGTGCCCTGTGCTAGCTGTTAATGTCATCACAATAACCATAGCCACATAGGAAAGGAAGGTGCTGGAACTGGAAAAAACAAATCACCTCTCCGCTACCATGAGAAGCACAATGGAACACTCAAAAGGCCAGGTTTGAAACTGGATTGTTAAGCAGAGGTTGCATCTTGGTTATTGCTCTCAAAAGCTGCATAACCCTTGACAAGTTAATTTCTCTAATCTTACCTTCCTCATGCATAAACTGGGGATGATAATAATAGTTACCCTACAGGGTTGCTGAGTATTAGAATAGCATGAGAATAAATCACTTAGTAGTTGCTCAAGAATTTAAGAGTAGCAGAAGTAATCGCAGTAGTATAATATCACCTAATACTTTTTCGAATATGATAAGGGAAGAAAATGTATAGCTTTGATCAATAGAGTTTAGCTTCAAGAACAGTGGCAAAATAGGACTTGGAAAAATCTCTGGCAAACCTGAGAGCAAAGAATTCTATGTATGATCTGTCAGCATTTATAGAGGAGCAGCCACCGTGATTGTTATAGATTAGATGCTACAAAAACCATGAAGTTAAATATTTACATTTTGGAACCTCCAGAAAGCAGGCCAGTATTTTCTCAGCAGGCTCCAGCAGTATGCTTGAAAGAACACGAGTACTGTTTATACTCTACGCATGTTGGATGCACGATAAAATGACAGATTGGGGACAGGTCAGAGCAAAAATGTGACAGAGGTAGAGCTAAATGGACTTCTGCAAGTCTCTCTGGGACATAACTTTCTTAAAGGAAAATACAACGACTCTAATTGGACCTAATCGCTGTCCCATCACGTTAAGTCCAGAATTCAGAGATTCCTGAAAAGTGCTCTAAGGACGACAGAGAGCCACGGCTGCGAGCATTATGCATTAGTGGAGGACTATAGGCTTCTCTTTGCTGAAAAATGATAGATGACCTAGGCAGGCATGTCATTTCCTATTTTGTGCTTTCATTTTTCAGACCAAATTGCACTAAACCACAAAACCATCGTGTGTCCCATGATCGATGTCATTGACCACAATCACTTCGGGTATGAGGCACAAGCTGGGGATGCCATGCGAGGAGCCTTCGACTGGGAAATGTACTACAAAAGAATCCCCATCCCTCCAGAGCTCCAGAGGGCAGATCCCAGCGACCCTTTTGAGTGAGTAGCAGCCAAGGGAGGGGCCGAGGGGGTGAGGGCAGGTAACTCATTGCAGTGTTAAACCTGGGCTCAAGAAGACACTTATCTCTAACAAAATGGAATAAAACAGGTGGCAACAATATGCAAAACATCAGAGAAAGGTCAGACCTACACCCTGTAGAAAATTACAAGCTGTGCCGAATTCATGGATCACCCCTTCTTAAACTTTGCTAAGCATGAAACAGTACAGATGAAAGAACCAGGAAAATGCATAAACAGAAAATACATAGAGAAGGAAGGCATGTTCCCTTCTTAGATGCTTTCTTATTTTCAGTTGTCTCTGTTCTTTTGACTTTTCCCTAAAGGATTACTGAAAACAACTACTTTGCTTTTCTTTTTATTAGAAATTGATATAAAATATGAACCAGTGTTTAAGCCTACTTTCTACACCCTGTCGAAATTGTCTACCTATAATGGAAGTGTGCTCCTGAGCAGGTGTTCCCACAACTGAAACATGGGGAATTCAATCAAAGTGATATATCCAGAGTCAATTATCTTTGATAATCCTGTCCCTAATTTAAGTACATACTGCACAGAGAAGAATGTACAGCAATGATCTAATGATTAATTTCTACCAAACGACATCCTGTTTTTTCAGTGTGGACATGAGAAGTATGCATTTAAAGAAAAAGAAAAAATATCTATAGTTTAGTTTGACAGACTATCAAGACCATTCATAGTGAATGGTAAACTTTTTCCAACAGTTAGCCTAGAGGTTACCCAAGGTATACTATATATCTATTCCTCATACTGCAACATTTGATATCATTAAAATTGTTATTTTAAAACTATTATATATGTTTTTCTTAGTACAAGAAAAATGTCTGTGATCAAGGCTTTGCACACTCTGAGTCCATTTAAAATGCATTAAAAATATTGTCTTTTCATCAATAATATGGGCCATAAAAGTTTGCAGTAAAGAAGCTACTGAGTACAAAAACCACTTCCCTGACACTAACAGTTTAAATTACAATCAACATTTCATAATTATCAGGAAAATATTTCCTACACTTCTAGTCTTTAGAAAAATGAACTCCTGGGGAAGCAAAAGGAATTTCAGAAGACGTTAGCCTGATACCACGCGAGAGAAGTCGTTTCTTTTGTAAAATGAAGCGCTCTCATTAAATATCCAGAGCTTCTGGAGTTCAGCCTCTTTTGACTCGACACTTACTGGAGAGTTATTGAAAAGAAATAATAAAGGACCTTTGTTACTTCCTCAAATGCTTTGGCCAAAATTTCACGGATATTCAAAACTACTAGAAAAGCTTTTTAGTAATCTAAGCAAAAGTGTTTCTAATAAGCATTTGAAGTGGGCTTAGCTGAGAGAAGCTCTTCAGACTTCTCTGAAGGCAACCATCTGAAAATCTTGACAGAGGGGCTTAAGGTGGGACAAGTGACAAGGGTGTGAGGTGATATGTATGTTAATTAGCTTAATTTAGCCATTCCGCAATGTGTACATATTTCAAAACATCATGTTGTACATCGTAAATATATACAACTTTCATATGTCAGTTTAAAATATAGATGAGAAAAGAAAATAAATTTAAAACGTTTTAAATGTAAAAGATTTTTAAAACATGCGTGTGGAGAAGAGTACAAAAGGGCCTTAACCATGGTAGAACTGTTATTAGATGCTGGCCCACAGCAGAAGAGCCACAGTTCGGCCACTATGATGTGAAAGTACATGTTTTAAGGGCTAGAACTCACCCAGGCTGGCTTTCCAAATACCATGATAGTAACTGGTTATAATGATCTTTAGTTTATTTGCACTGTGATAGCAGAGTAGGGGTCCTGCTTCCTGAAACAGTAGGATCAAAATGCTATCAGAGGAATCTGCAGTGGAGACAGTTATAAAAGTATTCTCAGTGCCTGCACTGACAGTCACAATTTTTGTCAGGCTGACTCTGACTATGGCTATTACAATATCAAGCACCTTGCTTAACTACAGAGCTGGCAGAATTGGTAACTTTCAGAACTAGGTTACCTCTTGTTTCTGCCCCCTACATAGGTGGTTGTTGAGCTGTCAAAAACTGCATTCATCTATTGCATATTACTATCTTTCTGCCTTAAGTCTTATTGATTCCTAGGAATGTGGACACTTTAGCCTCTTGTAATAAATGTAACTTGCAGGAGGTGTCCACTTTGATCTTATAAACCGTGTTTGCCTTCCTGGTAATAAAAGA
Organism: Pongo pygmaeus; assembly: GCF_028885625.2. Classification (NCBI taxonomy): domain Eukaryota; kingdom Metazoa; phylum Chordata; class Mammalia; order Primates; family Hominidae; genus Pongo; species Pongo pygmaeus. Next base: position 186,112,556 of record NC_072376.2, read on the forward strand.
ATGGTTACCCAAGCAGCTCTGAGCAGTGTATCAGCAATTTCATTATCACGGCAGTCACCTGAATGTGCTCATAAACAGACAAGCTTTAGGCTAAAACTTGCTTCTCTAGCTGTAAAGCTTTAAGGTACACAGAAAGAACGAAGGCAGTCTATCTATATATCTTTCTTGTAGTCTTCCACATTTCAAGACACTGCTACCAAAGTGTATCGTTTTCTGTGGGAAGACAGAGAGGAGGCTGAAAGGCTAGGAAGAAGGGAAACAAAGAAGAATGTGCAAACGTATCTCAAACCCCAGTACTTTTCATACAATAAGGATGCAAAAATTATCTTTCTGTAGCAAGTTTATCAAATGTCTTAAGTGACAAGATTTGAATATCTAATTTATTCTGCCATTACTTGAATTTTCAGTGACTATTATAGCAGTGATTACAGCAGTGTTTTCCAACCTGAAAACTCTGTGAAATTAGTGGGGCATTAACAGTATTTAATTATTAATTACTTGGATTGAATTCTGTTGAAAATTTTAGAGTGTTATACTAGTGGGTAGGCATAAGTGTCATTTCTCAAATATTCAATTTCAGTTATAAGGCATATATGAACCTGATGTGGTATAAACTGTATTTCTTCACATAGACTACAGAGTCAAAGAGGTCATCATGTACCAACTTTCTAAACTAGGAATCAAGACTTTCAACAATCTGACTAGAAAAGAAAAGGAAAACTCATGGATAACTTTGAGCACTAAGAAAATATTTACTGATATTTACAAAGGGATCCTGTTTTTCAACAAACTGCTACTAGAACATAAGAGAAAAAGCAACATTCATGATTCAAATTATTATATGGTGGTCATAATTCCTATTGGATTGGATACATTTAAGAAATATTTTGGCTGGGCATGGTGGCCCACACCTGTATTCCCAGCACTTTGGGAGGCTGAGGTGGGTGGATCATTTGAGGTCAGGAGTTCAAGACCAGCCTGTCCAATACAGTGAAACCCCGCCTTTACTAAAAATACAACAATTAGCCGGGCATGGTGGTGGGCGCCTGTAGTCCCAAGCTACTTAGGAGGCTGAGGCAAGAGAATCGCTTGAACCCAGGAGGCAGAGGTTGCAGTGAGCAGAGATCGCACCACTGTACTTCAGCCTGAGAAACAGCCAGACTCCGTCTCCAAAAAAAAAAAAAAAGAAAGAAATATTTTGGGGCCAGGAACAGTCACTCACACCTGTAATCCCAGCACTTTGGGAGACCAAGGCAGGCAGATTGCTTGAGCCCAGGCGTTTGAGACGAGCCTGGGCAACATAGCAAAACCCTGTCTCTACGAAAAAAATATATACATATATAGTGGGGCATGGTGGTGCACACCTGTAGTCCCAGCTACTTGGGAAGCTGAGGTGGGAGGATCACCTAAGCCTAAGAAGTTGAGGCTGCAGTGAGCCATGATCACACCACTGCATTCAACCTGGGTGATAGAGTGAGATCCTATCTCCAAAAAAAAAAAAAAAGTTAAAATAAACAAGAAATATTTTGGGTTATTTATTAAGGAAGAAACCAAAATGTTCCCTCTTTCTGGTGGCTTTTATCATGATGTAATGCTTTGAGGAAATTCTTGTTATTCATGGCTTTTAGAAGGTTTTCTCATTACCGGTCCATCTTGAATTCAGGGCACTTAGCAATGAAAGACTTTTCTGTGTGACAAAACATAATATGCTCCTTCAGCCATGATGACAAAGAGAAAGATGTTTATTTACTTTCTAAAAGTTTAGAGTGGGCCCTAAGAAATTATCTTGTCCAGATTCCCTTCAATGTGAGCAACCACTAAACAATGTCCAAGACAGGCATCCAACCTCTGCAGTAACTCATCTTTAAAGTAAATTTCCTACCTCAAAAGATAGTCGTTTCTGTTAGACTTATTGACAGAAATGTTTTCCCTTGTATGAAGAAAATTATGCCTTCCTGATCCCAAATTGTCCTACTTGAGATACAAGGAATATCTAATTGGTCTTTAATGACAGAGCTATTAGAAATATTTGAGAATAGTTGCCATGCCTATACTGCCCAAGAGGGAAAACAACAAAACATTTTTCTTTTCCAGGCTACATATTTTCAGTTCTATCACCATGTTTTCCAGGTCTACTAGAATCTTGTAAAAGTTCACACTCGTTGATGTAATGGTTCCATACATGTAAATTCACTTCACTGCTGCAATACTACCAACATTTCTCCAACTTGTCTCCAAGGGCAGCATGAAATAGTCCATCCAGTATATCAGGTACCCAGGCCCTAATACATGACTCTGTCAACTATAAAAATCAAGTTAATTTCTAGAGAATTTATGCAGGTTCCTAGCTATCATGCTTCCTTTTGCTAAATACAAAGAATCAATTCAGCAGTTTATTCAATTTTGTAAGTTGATTATATTTTTCAGAATCCACCTGTATTCTGTCTTTGTGATTGTGGGGAAATTATCTTTGCACTGCCAGTCTTCCTCAGATAGATCTTCACAATTCCTTAAAGACTTCTAGAACTAAGAGTTTTAATCACCATCAGTGGAATTCTTGCCTAGACTTATTAGTGAGAACTGACATTCTCTATTTTCCATCTATTTATACCATCAATTTCCAAAATGTTGAAAATGAATATATATATACAGCAGTGGGGAAATTCACAGGCTACAATCATCCTTTTTTTTTTTTGGAGACAAAGTCTCACTCTGTCACCCAGGTTGGAGTGCAGTGGCACGATCTCGGCTCACTGCAACCTCTGCCTCCTGGGTTCAAGTGATTCTCCTGCCTCAGCCTCCTGAGTAGCTGGGATTACAGGCGCACGCCACCATGCCTGGATAATTTTTGGATTTTTAGTAGAGACAGGGTTTTGCCATGTTGGTCAGGCTGGTCTTGAACTCCTGACCTCATGATCTGCCCGCCTTAGCCTCCCAAAGTGTTGGGATTACAGGCATGAGCCACCACACCCAGCCACAATCATCCATCTTATTCTCTCAGAAACCACTATGTTCCACACACATATCAGTTTGAATTCAGTAATTCCTCATCCAGGGCCAATATCTAGCCTACAAATGTCCCTAGGCATGGATAGCAATAGCCATGACCCATTGCCAAGGACCTCAAGGTAGGCACTTCAGACATGAAAGATCCTCTGACATGGGCCAAAGGTGAGATCCTTGTGAGCTGGTTCTGCAATCCAGAAGTGTGAGGCATAGCCCATGCTAAAATGGGGAAAATTCTACCTCTTTGCTACAGAGAGTTGTAACACTGTCACATGGAAGTGGAATGCTTTCTATAGATTTACTGATAGTACCTTCCTTTGTTCTTCCAAGGGACGCAGTGCAGAACTTGCAGACTCTTTCTTGTATAAGAATGTGAGAAAGTGCTGGTGCCAACACCATGTGAAAGTCAGTGGTTCTTAGGTAACAAATATAACTTTCTGCTAAATTTAGGCTTAGAATAAAATCAGAAAAAAGTACAAATAATCATAAATTAATCAAGCTAGAAAAAACCTTAGAGACAATTCAACTTCTTATTTTTACAAAAAAGGAAACCTAAGCTATACAGTCTAAATGACTTATCCAGTGTCACCACTAGCTAACTTAACAGCTACTACTAGAATCTGGGGTTGCTGACTCATCATCCCATGCTATTCTTTCTTTCACGCATGTTGATGGAGGGGAAATTAACAGTTGTTAAATGTCTACTGCTATGGGTCAGGCACTTTGCTAGGAAATTTACATATCTTCCTAACCCATTTCATCCTTATTTCAAGCCTATGAACTATGTAATTTTTACGAATGAGATGATTCAGGCTCATAGAGGTTAAGCAGTTTTCCCAAGTTTACACAGCAAGTAGGAGTAAGAACGCAGAGCTAAGAATTCCCATGATTCCATGGAGATTTCACCTCTCATTCTACTTAGAGAAGACTACACATTCTCTAGTGGTTAAGGAATAATCATACTCAAATAGGGAAAAAACCTTCAGAGAGTACAATTACTTCTTCCCTAAAACACGGCAATGCAGCTGGTAAGTGAATATCACAAAGCCAAAACATCACTGACCTTTACCAATCCTTACAGCAAGTCTTATTTCAAAACACGTTCAGGACACTGGGTCAAACAAAATCACTCCAGGTCTGCCTCATACAGATAGACTTGTGCCTGCACAAGGGTGCTCAGTGGAGAGTGTGTGTAAGGCTAAGATCGAGCCTCTGTTCATAAAGCCATGGACCCAGGCTTGGGTTGACTAACCTGGAGGAAGAGGGGCTCCTTCTCCTTGGTGGGCATAGAAGCTTCACTTTATTAACACAAAGGAGATAACAACAGATTGAGGATCAACTTACTTGATGCCTAGAATAAACTATTAGCTTTTATCAGAACCTTATTGATGGCACTAATTGACCTTCAAAATTTTATCATCCTACTTGGGTAAATTTCATTGAGGGTTAGGGGTACCTTAGCCTACTCAGAATTTGAAAGTAAAGATAATCTGTTTTACACAAAACTCTTTCCACATAGGTTTTGACCCAATATTAGTAATTCTACATTTAATCAAAATCAGTAAAGCATGAAATTGATTTCCCATGGAAAAAGTGACTGGTCAAACTGTGAATTTAAGGTAGAATATAAGCTTAGAAGGATAACTTTGGGGGTTTTCTCCACTTTCACCTCTAAGTTTAATTAGATACTGTTCATCCTCCCTTTTATTCTATCCTGCCCCTATTAGGACACCTCCAGAGCCTGGAAAATCCATTTGGTAGAGTGGGAGAACTTTGTTCATTCCCTGCTTGTCAAGTCAAGTCAATATTCTCACAAATTTTGCATGGTCTCCATGCAATTGCTACAAATCTTCCTCCTTTTTTCCTCAAAAAATCAAATTGATGCATAAAAATACCAAAGTGTGTGCTCCTTGACCTCAACCTCCAACCATGTAATTCTCTATGATTGAGGTTTCAAAACTGAAGTTTCAAACATTTGAAGGATTGGATTAGAATCTATGTTCATCAGTTTAGTCTAGAGACAAGTTCCAGGAGAGTTAACTAGGTCTTTAGCTCTCCACAACCACAACCACAGATCTTGCCAGAACTTCTCATTATTCCAGAAGCCGCTCAATTAAACTGGCCAAAGAATCTATTTCATGAAACCTATGTAGTATGTAATATGAAAACTAACATCTGTTTAGCACTTCACTGTATGTAAAGCCCTCACTATATTATCTAATTAACTCTATGTAATAATCCTTTAGAATGGGTTAAAGTAGATACTGTGGTTTTCTAATTTTGCAAATAGAGTGAGAACCAAAGAAATGAAGGGACTATCATAATGAGTAAGAGACAAAATCAGGACTCAAATCAATGCCTTCATTCATTCATTCAGATTTCAAATCTTAGGTTTAATCAATAGTCTCATAGGACTCAAGTGAATGCCTTCTTTCATTCATTCAGACTTTGAATCCTAGGGTTAATCAAAAATTTTCTTTTACTCTCCTTGTAAGAGAAACTTAGGCACCCACTAAGTGAAGTAGTTTTGTCAATTAATGTTTCATAGTGAGTTCATAATAAGAGCAGGAAAGGAAACAGATTGCCTTGTTCCCCATACTGTGTTCTTATCATTAGACCAAACTGGAGCTGATAGGTTGAAAATGTCAGCTTTCAGTTACTAATGAAGGGAAATGTCAACAATGCCAGCTTCTGGTCTGTTTATAACAAGATCTAATTCAATATTTAACAACCGCAAAAGGACAAAATGTTTAGGGAAAAGACTGTCAAACTTTTAAATGGTGTCCTAATCTACAGAAGGTGAGAATAAAGGAGCAGAAATGGCTCAAGTGTTTAAAAAACTAATCAAAATATTGAATAAAATCAATCTCCTTTGAAAGCTCAGAATAAACACTCACTGAAGATTTTTTAAATGTAAAGTAAAATAGTATAACATGGGCAGAGATGTTCCAAAGCAAAGTTGTAAATTACCCATCTCTCCTTTTGAAGCCCCCTCCCCCATTGCTTGGCTCTGGAGGCCCCTGGCTGCCTTGAGCCCCCAGTCTCCAGGGAAATCACATCTGACAAAGAAATGCTCCGTAAGGGGTGGCAACAATCTCTTTTCCTTTGTCAGGGTCAGAAATGACTGTTTCTTTCTTCCCTCTCCCTGTGGGTATGATCTTTACCTCAACAGGATGTTCCCTATGACTTTCTCCTTCATTTAACAGTTAAAATGATATTAACAAAATTAATTCTTAAATTAGCAATTCCTGTAATTATCCTACTGTACCTCCCTGCTTTTCTTCAGTTTGTCTTGGTCTCTTGAGATCTCTGAGTTCCTGGGATAGCTTGGGCTTTGAGATCTCATCTTTCTGGTTCCTGACCATGTATCCAGACTCTTGAACCACTTTTTTTCACTGCGACTTCAATCATAGGTAGCCTGGTAGGTTATGTGCACTATTTTAAAAGACGGTGAGACCTGTTCATCCATCCTGAAAGAGGTGTTCACTCTTGCATACCAGCCACTCAGGACCACGGTCTCTCTGGAACTCCAGAATACACTGCTCTTCTCTACCCAAACCTTACAGTGACTTTTGTTCTAACTATCCTCTGTGTTTCTTTGGTAACATCACCTCTTGAACTTTGGACTTTTGATCTCATTCTTGGTCTTGCTTCACTGCTGCCAGGATAGATAGCTCCTCCGTAGTCAGGCTAGGGCTTGAATTCTTCATGCCAACCACCCCTAGACCTCCAGTACCACCCAATAGTTAAAGATAAAACTTCACCACCTAAGACATAGCAATGGCTCCCTATGTGTTGAACTGTGAAGTTCATGAATGGATTGATGACTGTTTTTGGTAGGGGTTTTTTTGGCCCATTTACCTGTTATATCAACTATTATCCACTTTGTTCTGCTTCCCCAGCTGGTGTCCTGAGTCTGTTTGTCTGTCTAATGTGTGAGGGTAATTTGCTCTGTCCCTTCCCCACCCTTAAGATGTGACTTCACTTCATCTCATTTATTCCTTAGCTGGGCATTTTCATGGGTTCTGTCCTCTAGGATATAACGCCCCACTCTCTTCTTTCTGGCTCCCCAGTCTTCTTTAACTGAAATCTTGCTCCCTTTAGCTAAGGGAGAAACTTCCATGCACCTGTGAAAATACTGTCACAGCCGCCTTCCCAGCACCTGAAGTTCAGCAATATTGACTCTGCCCCAATAACATGATACCAGAGCATGACAGAATTAAACAGAATGTTCTGCCATTCACCTAATCTTCCTCTTCCCTCCCTGCAGATAGGGATATAGGCCTGAGGCCTATATATTAGCTTCATTTCGCTTCATTTTCTCACCCAAAGCTCCATTGCTAAAATATCACCTTCAGCTCTGCTCTCCTCTTTGCTTTCCTTCTCAATTCAAAAACTCTTCTTTTTTCCTAATCATTTTAACATCAATATTAGAACGTAAACTCCATAAGGGCAGGGAGTGCTGTTTTCTTTCATTCAGTCAGTGCTGCATCACTAGCACCTAGTCCCTGTGCATAAAAGACATGCAACAATATTTATTGAATGGATGAAATAAATATTAAGATTGGAAGAAGAAGTGGTCAGACAAGGTTGTGTATATTTGAAACAGAGATGACAGTTCTTCAGAAAAGGATGCTAGCTACAGAAAATGTTGTGGCAGGACTGAGCACAATTATTTGTAGGGTGTGACCCACAGAGCAGTCTAAATAGAGCATAAATTCTTATAGGGGAGTGGTAGAAAGTAAAGAAGAAAAGGAAGAAATGAAGAAGACAACAGAAGGCATTTATCCAGTATGTAGAAAGAAGAAAGATGATAAATAAATATTTTAGAAAAAAAATAGAAGGCCTTCCTGAAGTCCTTTACACCATGAATGAAAATTAAAATCATTTTTAAAACCACAACCTAGAAGATAACATCTTTAACAAGGGGGCAAGGTAATGATATTGATCTTCAGTTCTGTCCTTTTCTAACAAATAACAAGATGCTACGAGCATCTTGTGCTGTCTAGGTTCTAGACACCACCTACAGCCCAAGCTGGTGGGGGTGATGGACTTCAAGAGAGTTGACCAAAAATCCATGCTTGAGAGCAGGGCTGGGAAGGGCCAGTGGGCTTGATGGCGAGTATAATGTTAGAACTTATATGTGTAGACTATGGTCTTAGAATGGGAGGGCGTAACAAGCCTGAACAATATGTATAGATCTAAAGTCTAGCGAAGAAAACTAAGCCTTACATGTAGTGTGCCGTTGAAGCCTTCAATATTTATATTTAAAGAAATGATGAAAACTAGAATCTGTGTCCAGGGGTCAGCGAGGAGTCTCTAGTCCTGAATTACTCTGTTACTCTGCCACAGAAAAAGAACAGAGTTGGCCGCAAGGGCTTTCAGTCAGAACCTGACTTCCGTGTGTGTGTGTGTGTGTGTGTGTGTGTGTTTATGTGTGTATGTGCACATATATGTAATAATAATAAATTGGGATCAGGTTATTTATATATATTTATATTATGTATATGTGTATGTGAGTATATATATTATTTATGTGTGTATGTGAATGTGTGTGTGTGTAAATTTTGCTTGTAAATTGCTTCAAATGTAAATTGCTTTTTTAAACAAAGTGGATACATAGAAATAATAGGAGTGAAAAAGAAACAAAATCTGGCTTTGAGTCTATGCTGCTGTCTTCTCAGTGGGGCTGACTTTGTTCAGGATCACTCGTGGAGGTAGGAGAGACTGGCTTCAGGTGAGAAGGCGTCAGAAATGAGATAATTCCCTATCTCAATCCTCTAACAAAGTCAGAGCAAAACTTTTTAAAAATAAAACAGTACCGCACATACTCCCCTGATGTAAATAGAGTTGAGTGACACTAGAAAAGTAACAGACTTTCATGAGCTTACGTGTGACAAAAGTCATTAGTCTTTACTGTTTGCTGCTTGGATTATTTATTTGGATCTAGGCTCAGTATCTAAAGTGAGGCTACATCCACAGAGGCACTGGTTTTGACACGATCATCACTCCCGCCTTCAACGAAATAATCAGCAATGACTATGATGCTAAATCGGTGGGACAATTTTTTTTTTTTTTTGGTCTAATACTTCTTGGTATAGATCCACCTAGAAATACATTTAAGAGAAAGAAATGTCTGTTTTTGTGTCCTGGAGTACCAATAAAAATGAGACAAAATGTACTCTTGCGGTGGGAAGGGAGGGAGATTATATGGCATAATTCAGTGGAAAGGCTGAGGCCAGGCCGCCAGTGGAAAGGCTCGTGCTGGTTGGCCACTCCAGGTTGCAGCTTCTGATTCAAAAGTGACCTCGAGGGCACCTTCCCGCTCCAGCCTTCTTCACTGATGGAGCTCGGTGGTAACACAAAGATGTTTGCTGTTTCTGTGTCTTCCTCCAGCATGTTAGCGTGTTTTTCTGTCAGTGGGAACTAGGTTGGAAGCCCAAGACTCTGCCCAGATCCTGCTTCTGGGATTGAGGTGAGCCGGGGCAGGAGGGCAGGAGCTTAAGGTCTCCCAGCCTGCACTGCATTGGTGGGAAAACTCATCCAAGGCCTTCCAGAAGTGGTACATAAAGGGAGAAATTGAGCGAAGTGGTGGATAAGGTAAAAGTATACATGAGAGAAAGAATGATTACATCACAAGCCACAAAAAAAAGAAAGCAGGTTTGAATACCATGTAAGAGGAGGGAAACTGTAGGGGAAAGCTGTACATAGCTGAGAGAACTGGGATCTGCACATACAGAAGCCAGAGTGGGATCAGGCCATATTTCCCTCCTCCCCACATTTATCCCCCAGCCATTCCACCGATTTAAAATTAGTGAAGAATACAGGCTAGCTAAATGTTTTTTCCTTTGCTTGACACTGCTCCAAGAATTTACATTTTAACTTTTTGTAGCAATAGAAACCATCTCATAGATGATAATTGTAGCATATGGAGCAGGTTTGAAACATACAGTTACAACTCAAGTGGGCATGAATGTAACTTTCTTTATCTCCATAATTGAGCCTTGCAGAGCCCTGGAGTCCTGCTTCCACGGTGAGCAGCAGGCTGGCTCCCAACACATTTGGGCCCAGGACAAGAGTGCAAATGAAGGCTCAGGTGGCATATGGCTAAGTATTTGGAAGTTTATAAACTGAGCTAGCAAACTACTGGGTTCTGCTCTGTCCTCCTTTCTTGATCAATGTACCTTCAAAACAACCCAGAGAGTAGGGATGCATGGAGAATTGCTCCTTAGCGTCCATTCAGCTGTTGTAGCACCTGCGGACAGGCAGGACCGCAGCCCACAGCCCACACCTTCCCTTCCTATTTGTCCTGTGCCTCCACAGCCCATGGGCAGACGCTATGCAGGTGGACAAGGAAGCCCACACATCGAATTCCTTCTACAAAAATAGCCATCCTTTGCCCAACCCCCAGCCCTAAGGATATAAATTCCAAACCATGGGAAAGCAGCCCATGGAAAAATAATCAAATAATAATGGAATGACGCAGGCCTTTGAAGCAGGCTCAGAATCCTATGTGCAGGGAATAATGCAGTCTGGAAAACCCAGTTCACAAAAGGTGTGCAGCCTGTGGGGATGGGGGGAACGGGACATCCCTTTAGCCTCCAGACTACCCATCCCGTAGGGAGAGGAACATCCAAAGAAGACCAGAGCACAGCCCACTTTCCTGAATCTCAGGTCACTGGACAGCAGTGAGCCCCTGATCTCACCGATTAAATGTGTATTTCTTCTGATCCAGAACTTGGTCTCTTATGGGTAAATTCTCAGTAAATTCCCAATTCAAACTCAGTCAATTCAAAAGTCTAACTCCATGCCAGGATTGTTTTCCTTTCCAAACTGCTCTGCTCAACTTTCCTCCATTCTCCTCCACTCTCAGGATGGCATCTTGATAGTGGGGCAAGTCACGATGGGGGCAGGTGTCATCTGATACTTTATCTTTCTCAGCTAGCCTCAGCTGGGTTCAGATTGGATGCAGCAGACCTTTCAAAAGAGGCTTTGTCCTCACTGGATACAGTGCCCACAGATGTCATGTCTCCATCTGCTCTCTTGCATGGTAGGGTCACTCTCCCACTGACTCAGCTCTACCTAAGTTCTAAGATCTGGCTAAGGACTAGTCCAAGAGGCCCGGTTGCAGGCTTTTACTGAGCCCTAGCTTTGGTTTGTTCAGCCCCAAATCTTGGAGATGAGTCCCTTCACCCCGCTTCATAGTGCAGGTCCTCTAGCTTTCAACTCTCATCTGGTCCCCTCCCTCCAACAGGCAAGAATTCCACCCTTTGTGGGTTACAGAGAACCAAGAGGCCCTATCTCAGGCTCTGTCTGCCTAACCACACCATGCCACTCATTCTATTATAATGAGCTTCCTCCTGCTGGCATAGAGCATGTTACTTAGAGGTATCTGCAAACCGTGAATTCTAGGCAGGAAGTGGGGACAATCCCTCTATGTTCTGGAATCCTAAAGCTGATCTGGAGTATTTGTCTCCCTACCACACTCCACCCACCAGGACCGATTAGAACTGGGCCAAAACCTCCCAACTTTGATTTGTTGGAACCAACACCTCATGTTCCCTCTTTCAACAAATCATTGCTCTTGCAAATGAAAGCTCTGTTTCTTCGATACTATGTTATTTTGAAAGCCAAGCTGAGCAGTGACTTTCCTATTCTTGGTGGTGCACCGCCTTCCTCTAAACCAAAAGAAGCCTGAGCTTCCATGGGTGGAAAGCCAAATGCAACAAGAAAAATAAAGACGAAAAATTTTATCAATAATAACTTTCTTTCAAAAATACTATCTCACTATACAAGTTTTTTTCACTGCATTCTTTAAGTGGTAGAGCAAGGAATAAAAAATAAGTAGCCTTCTGCTTGCACTTTAGACATTGAAGGAAGAAAGGAAAGGCAATTCTGCTTAGGAGAAAAATACAGTGGACTGGGCGTGGTGGCTCATGCCTGTAATCCCAGCCTTTGGGAGGCCGAGCCAGGCCAATCACCTAAGGTCAAGAGTTCGAGACCAGCCTGGCCAACATGGTGAAACCCCATCTCTACTAAAAATACAAAAATTAGCCAGGCATAGTGTCAGGCACCTGTAATCCCAGCTACTTGGAAGGCTGAGACGGGAAAATTGCTGGAACCTGGGAAGTGGAGGTAGCAGTGAGCCGAGATTGCATCATTGCACTCTAGCCTGGGCAACAGAGCAAGACTCCATCTCAAAAAAAAAAAACAGAAAACAAAAACAAAGCCACTGAAGTGTTCTAACCCTGACTAAACCCTCCTTATTTTGTCAATTGCTGTCCCTGCACCCCACGTCCCACAGGGAGGGAAACCTGCCTGTCATCCTATGCCCCCCTCACTCGGGGCCACAGTCAGCCCTGCTGTCAGGGAAGGACCATTTCCACACCACATACCCAGACACAAGATCCTATGAGCCTACCAGTCTTTTCTTCAAATGTATGATCTGATCACCATCATGTGTTAAATTAGCATAAAAAAAGAGAAAAACCAGAATAAACCAACAGAACCCAGAAGAAACAAAGATACTTATTTTAAATAATCAAATTATCCTCATCCACAATCTAGAACAGTTTCTGTGTGGAAAGGGAACAAGCACAATTCCTCATGTATTTAAAATATGATAACTAAAAGAAAAGATTCAATGGATGAACCAAATAAAAAAAGGAACCAGGCTAAAGTCCACGCTGGCAATCTGGAGAAGAAAGTCAAGGAAATCCCTCACGCTATAAAGAAAAAAAGATGGAACAAAAATCTGGGCTATTTTCCTAGGGCTTCCATAACAAAGTACCACAAACTGAGAGGCTTGAAGTAAGTGAAACTTGTCTCACAGTCCTGGAGGGCAAGACGTCCTAAGCCAGGGTGTCAGCAGAGCTATGCATGCTCCCTCTGAAACACTGGGGAAGGATCTGTTCCAAGCCTCTCTTAGCTTCTCCAAGCTGCGTGCATTCCTTGGCTTGTGGAAGCATCGCTCTGGTGTACTCCCGTGCCTTCACATCCTCTCCCCTCTGTATGTGTATGAGATGCAACCTGAGAGAGAAGAGTTACAACACAGGACGAAGGCATGCAAGACATTCGCCATCCACCTACATGCACTCTTAGGAGCACAAAACACAGACAGGAGAGGAAGAGAGCCAGAGTTCAGATCCACAAGGATGTCAGCAGAGAGTGTGTCTGCCTGTTCCTGGCTGGAACTTCACACAGTGACTCCTCATAGTAGCTACTATTTGTTGGATGAAGGAATGAGTTTGGAGTCAGTATTGGTAGGGATACTCTGGGCTATATCTTTCTTTCTACCCATCCTTCGGCACCTCATTGCTTCAGGTTCAGGAATCTGATATCCATGTTTGAGCAGCACAATGAAAGAAGAAGGTAAAATATTTACTAGAAAGTAAATGGGGATGCAGGGCATGGGATCTGTAGTAGGAAGATTCCTCTTGCCTCTAGAAGGAGAAAATACACCAAAGAACTTCAAATGCTTATTTAGACACAAGTGAATTGGAATAACCTAAATTGCAAGTATTTATTCACCATAATTGAACATTTTGCAACTCACTGTCTTTTCTGAAAACAAAATGCAGTAGACATAGCCTTTAAGTAACAGATTTCTAACTTCCTGATGTACTTCTAACCTTTGCTTCTTGGTTATCTAAAAGTTTAACTAGGCACATCCTGCAAACTACTTCTTGGCTCCTGAGACATAAAATTCATCTTGGCCTGATGAATACTTTCTTCCAGTTTTATTTGAGAAATTCCCTAGAAGATATGGATAATTTTAAAAGTCTGAGAAACGAAATCTCAGGAAATCTAATTCCACAAAGAATGCTGAGTCTAAAAAATAAATTATAATTCTGGAAGACTGAAATAACTCTTTGAAAGACAATATCCCCATAAGTATACATATATCTAGAATGGGTATTCAAATAAATTCCACCAAAAAACTATTTTTCTCATCTGAGGTCACACCATAGCTCAAATAATTTTATCTTAGCTAACATAATATAGTGAATTTAAAGTAGCAACTAAAAATTCATTAAGATGAATGCACATAGTAAAAGAGATAAAGAGAATTTTTCCTAAAGACTCTCTTTTGTTTTATATTTTTGACATGGCAGGGATAAAGGAATTCTTATATATAACCAGGGCCAAACTTTACAGTTTGAAAAAATATATGCGAATGGCTGGCTGATAGTAAAAAGATGACCAATAGAGCAAATCTTTGGAAAGATTCTATTTTTAAATTCAGAATTATTGTAGAAATCTAGGCCAGAATGGGACTGCTATTGCTTGTGATGCTGAAGTGAGCCTAAAATATTAAAAACGGCAGTTTACTCAAACTTTTGTTTGTGTTATACTGCCACCTTCTGGTAAAAAGGTGAATTGTCTTTAAAAGAAAACGCACAAAAGGTCAAAATCTTTGTTTTTGCAAAGGAGGCTTTAACTCCTAAATTAAAGGTAATGTACACAGGGAATCAAGAGGAATAACATCCAGTCCGGATGCCCAACGTGTCCCAAGTTGAGAGGTATGAAATAAACCCTAACTGTAAGGTCATCAAGCTGCCACACCGTGGCATTATTTGTAGGTGAGTAGATTGATTGACAAAATCTTTCTGGTCTCTCCTCTGACAGAGCTCCCATGAAGGGAGTGCACTGTTGCTCTCCATTGTGTAAGATGTGGGGACCAGAGAAAGAGATCTCAGAGATTCTCAAGGGTAGGTTAAAAAGGTATGTGGAGATAAATGTCTGGGGCCTAAAGTAGTTATGAACAGAAAACAAGATTCACAATCAGGCGGGAGCAGTAGTGCACACCTGTAATCCCAACACTTTGGGAGGCTGAGGCAGGTGGATCACTTGATGTCATGAGCTCAAGACCAGCCTGACCAACATGGTGAAACCCTGTCTCTACGAAAATACAAAAATTAACAGGGCTTGGTGGCACATGCTTTTAATCTCAGCTACTCAGGAGGCTGAGGCAAGAGAAAAGCTTGAACCCAGGAGGCGGAGGTTGCAGTGAGTAGAGATCGCACCACTGCACTCCAGCCTGAGTGACAGAATGAGACTCCCTCTCAAAAAAAAAAAAAAAAAAAAAAAAAGATTCAGAATCAAAAGACATGGGCTTATTTATTTACCACGCAAATATATGAGTGCTGGTTTTTCAGTCTTGGAAGCTGCAGCTAATGCAGAGTGGCCTAGAACCCAAGCACAGTAATAGACGAGGAATGCCTTGTCTCTGTTCTCTGAATGGAGATGCAGACGAGGCATAAACACCCGCAACACACCGGGATTCACCGAGTGTACTGCAGATGCTGTGCAAACTGCTCTGAACTGATCTGCCCAAAGGGACTAGGTCAGAAAAAAATTGGAGAGGGGTGTCAGGAAAAGCCTCAGCGAGGTGAGATTTGGACTACACCTTGAAAGATCAGCACAAATAAAGAAAGGTGGTGGAGACGGGGAAAGAAAGATGACTTCCGGGGAAAGGAAACCGTGAAAGCACCAAGGGGGAAAAGCACAGGGTTGGCAACTGACAGGAACCGGAACTGGATGTGGGGTCTGGCTGAGTCTGAAGGGCCTAAGTGTTTGTATCCCTGCAAAATTCGTATGTCAAAGCCTAAAGCCCCAACATGATGGCATTTGGAGACAGAGCCTCTAGCAAGTGATGAAGTCATGAAGGTAGAGCTCTCAGGAATAGGATTAGTGCCCTTATCGACGGAATAAAGAGACCAGAGCTCACCTTCTCTCTCCACCATGTGAAGACACAACAAGACGTCTGCAGTCTGCAACCCCAAACGAGGGCTCTCCCCAGAACCGGACCGTGCTGGCACTCTGATCTCCGTCATCCAGCCTCCAGAACTGTCAGAAATTAATGTCTGTTGTGTGTAAGCCACCAGCTCTATGGTACTTTGCCAGAGCAGCCTGAACAAAGAGAGCCTTGAGCCTCATATTTTCCTCTGAGTCAGGGGCGCCATCACAGCTTTCGGCAAGGATAAAGCCCTGTGTGGACACTAGATTTGTCATCTTGAGGAAATTGCTTTACTTCTCTGGACCTCGGGCTTCTTGGTAAAACACAATGAAGTTGCGGAACCAAGATTCACTTCTTGATCTGTCTGACCCCACTCTCTGCCACAGCAAAAATGCTAACATCTGCCTATCTCGGATGTTGTGTGGGGATGGTGGGAAGTTAATTACTTACTCCCAGATCATCAACAAAGCTGAACTAGGATTTCAGACAGAGATAGAAAGTACGCGGTTCCACCAACTGGCATTCAATGTGTAGTAGCATGCTAAAATATTTTAAATTAGACCATCCTAATGCTTTTGGAGACTCTAAAGGTCTTTCTCATTTAACACCTATTATTATCTCTACCAGGAAGAAACCCGAATTTAATGATCTGTGTCTGTGATAAAGTTTAAATTATCATCATTCTTCTTCTAAGCTGCAAAGATGTGTGACTAGGCAGGCTCAAAAATTTCTCTCCAAAGAGTTTCCCTTTGAAGAGCAGAATGACCTTGGGCCAGGCCCCGGGAGGCTGGCTTCCCCCATAGTGTGCAATTCACCCCAGGAGCAGACAGCCTGAGGAGCAAGGGGGTCAGTGGGCTCACACAGCCCAGTGCCAGAAAGGCCAGAGCCTCACACCTGGAACAACTGGGCCGGGGTCTTGAATATCACCTGGACCCACTTCTGTCTCTCATCTCTCTCTCCTATCTGGGTGGCTTCATCCTCCCAGGCCTTGGGTTTTCACTAGACAGGACAGAAAATCGTGGCCACAGGTGGTGCTTGTCTCACCATCTAACAGCTCTGCCATCAGAAAGAAGGGGCGGTGATCCCCACTAGCTCCAGCTAGAAAAACATGAAGGGAAAACCTCTCTTGTGTGGGCCTATATCACAGCCACGTCCACCCCCATGGCTCTGGCCAGGCGGGAAGAACTGTGATTGGCAGCCCCACAGAACCATATGGTGAGAGTGTGTGTGTGTGGGGGGGGAGTGTTACGCACTAGAACATGGGCGTTCTTCTGGGATGACCCAATAATAAACATCCATTGCACCTGGCCGCAAGACCAGACCATAAGCTAAGTATATTGCATGCAGCTTATACAAGTTCTTCAGTAAGCCAAATTTTTAAAGTGCCCAGTATTTTCTTTTCTCAGTAATTCTGGAAACCTTATGTTGATAGTTTATAGAAAAATTGCAATTTAAGGGAGAAATGATAACCATTTATCATTCTGAAGATACTGCTGTGAGTGGATGCCAGAGAGCCCTTAAGTTGAAGAAAAACTGGGGAAGGCATCTTTTCTTGTCATTCCAATAGTGCTCTAGACAGGGTGAAATAGGGCAACTGGAGTAGGTGAAATCTGCCTACTTCACCCCACCATAGCCGCAAGAAGCCGCATCTCCTGGCTTTCCTCCTCTGCTCTCTGCCTTTCCAAAATCTTCATTCCCTCACACTTGAGCTCCATAAGAATTAGGAACAAGGGCTGATTTGACCAAATACCCGTCATTTATAGTTAGTGTGACTTTAGATTATCATTCTCTCCTGAAGTAAGCAGCTAACCCCAACTCTAATGCCCCATTCTGCAATAAGAGAATATTATTAAAAACAGCATTTCTTGATATCTTGGAATTACAGTGAAAGCCTCGAAACTGAAGTCAGTGGATGGCAAAAACGTCTTTCTACAGAGAGATGCTAAATATTCAAGATAGAAGGGAAGAGTCAACTTCCCCAACCCCTCATTTACAAGAAAAGACTCCCCTTTGGGAGGCTGAGATGGGTGGATCAACTGAGGTCAGGAGTTCGAGACTAGCCTGGCCAACATGGTAAAACCCCGTCTTTACTAAAAATACAAAAAAATAGCTGAGCATGGTGGCTCATGCCTGTAATCCCAGTTACTCTGGAGGCTGAGACAGGAGAATCACTTGAACCCAGGAGGCGGAGGTTGCAGTGAGCTGAGATTGCACTATTGCACTCCAGCCTGGGCAACAAGAGGGAAACTCCATCTCAAAAAAAATAAAAATAAAAATAAACTCCCAAGAATCCTTTAACAGGAAGGGCTGACAAGAGGAAAGGCATCTTACTCTCTGTTTGGAGCCTCCTGAGGTATAGAGAAGTGTGGACCCACCCTGGGTTACCTCTGGACTGGAGAGTAAAAGAAACACTGAGAACCATGAGAGCCCCACATGGCCCAGGAGTGTAGAAGGCCTAAGTGAAGACAGAAGGTGTCTGCCCTATATGTGGAGCAGTCCCAAGGCTGGAGTATGGATGGCGTTGCCCATTACAGTGAGGTAAGCATGGGCAATCAGGGAGAAGCTGGTGGTTTGACCACTCATGCCACTGACAGGACAAGGCACTTCCCAATAGGTCAAGTGGGCAGAGCACCAAGCTTGCAATTTCTTCAAAGGACTGTGCCCGAGAGAACTGCCTGCCAAGGAAAGAAGAGGATGGGCTGCCCTTCTAGCATGGGAATTGAGGGAAGTGGAACCAAGAGATCAGCTGGACAGGAAGACATCAATCATGTCAGGGTGGTCCCTGACAAATGCACCCTTGGAGAGAGCCAATGTCTAGGTACCTACCATGACAGAGAAAACCCAACAGCCAAGAGAGATCTAGAAAGAGCACCAGCTATTCAAATGCCCATTGGCCCCTTTCCTTCACTGTCTCCTTCTTTCACCCTGGAGGAGCCTGAAGCAAAGCAGGGAGAAACGGTGATATAAGGAGAATGACAAAACAATGCTCTCTATCTTCTTCACAGCTTGTTCAAGAACCATGAGTGAGACCTCTGTTGAGGGTGACAGAAAGAGAAGCTTTAAACTGGGGGAAAATTACAGTTTTTATTCTGATTGAATGAGATTTCTGTAATGCCTGAAGAAGAAACTGTTCTCCTTTGAATTCATCTATACCTAAGGTTCTAGAACCTGCTCAAGATGTCACCAAGAAGCAGGAAAGGATAAGCTGACCAAAAGGGTTTGAAAGCAGTGACAGGAGAGACACAAAGCAGGTTCCAGCTTGTGCCCTACCAAGGTCACACAGGTCATTGAAGTGATGAGGCTGCATTGACACCTTGCATTATGCAGTGAAAGGCTTTCTCTTGAAAAAGGGATTTGAAACAAAGTGAGTGAGAGGGAGGAGCATGCTCACAAAACAAAAAGTGCTAACAACAACTTCCCACAACCTGGCACTAGAGAACTCCAGCTGGGAATTGCTGGCACTTGAGGGAGACCTCGAAGGATGAGGAGGTTTTGGAAAGGTGGAGGAAGATGAAGCTATTCCAGGTATAGACAATAACATGAGCAGAGTCACGGAGACAGGTCCAGAGAAGAAGAATGATCTCATTTTAACAGAGTCTTGGCTCCATGGGGAGTTCTTCTCAGTGTTAAACCAGAAATACAGTGTGGAGTCCACACACGGTATGCTTAAATCTAATCTTTAAAATTTGGATTTTATTCTTTAAATAAAACCATGAGAGGCTTTTGAGCAGCAGACTACCATTATACTAATGGTATCTGTGTTTTAGGAGAATAACTCTGGTGACAGGGTGTACCATCCGGAATAGTGAGAGTAGCAAGAAGCCGAATGCACTCAGATTGGTCAGGAAGTGAATACCATGTGGATACCAAGAGACAAAATCATGGCTGTGGTTCCAGAAATGGAAAAAGTAAAACTGAGTAAGCAGATAAGTTAGAGGTAAGGTAGACAGGACTGACCGCGGCACTCCTCATAGACGTGTCTCTGAATACATTACTGCGGTTTGAACGTTTTCCTACAGGACTTCCAAAGAAATTCCCTCATTTCCTAGGGAAACCTAGAGACCCCCAAAGGGCCAGCCATGCTCTATGATGCCCAAAGCTCAGCCCAGCTAATGAAGAGTGAACCTCCACCTGCTGATGGGGCTTTTGCAAATCGGGGCCACTGTTTTCTCAGGGGTATGGGGTCATCTCTGCTGCCTGGCCGGGCAATGGCAGAAACAGCTCTGCCTCCCTCTCCAAGCCCCCAGCAGAGCCGGAAAGGATCTCTATTCCAGTCCCAATCAGGTAGACAGCAGAAGGCTGCAGCAGCTTATTATGTGGCCCACTTGGTTCAGCATGGCCCGTTCTTGCTTCTACAATAGCAGGCAGAAAAGAGAAACACCTGAAATGAATGTTACTGTGATAAGTTTTCCCACCTGAAGAAAACCTTGTGACTACCACAGCCAGAAAAGAGCAAAATCTCACAAGCTGTCAGCTTTCACTTCCCTTTCACATCCAGTTAAACTCCTCCACAGATGTCCTTACCTGGGCTGGGGAAGTTTGCTATATATTCTTCAAAAATAATACTTTATGTAGTGCCATGCTCCAAAGCATGATTTTTATCAACCTGTGTTTGGGGATGACTGCCAGTTACCCTTACAAAGTCTTCCTATGAGTTGTGGCAGTTAGATCAAATTGGATACAGAAGCCCAGACATTCTGAAGAGGAGAAAAATCAATGTAAATACATGTAATTTCTACATAAAATATGCTTTTACCTAATTGAAAAGTCATTATCAATTAGCCAAATACAACTTTAATCAGACATGAATGATTAAGGAATTCTATATTTAGAAGAACACAGGTTGGCATTTGAAAACACTCATGTCTCATGCCATTAGCCTTGAAAACCTTTTCCCATGTAACTGAGGTGTGAGTTTTAATTCCCAGTATCAAACCAAGAATAAAATTATTTTAATTATGGTCAACTGGGTAAGGAACACTGACGATCTAATTGCTGAGCTGTAATTCTGTATTCTGTCCCTGGGAGACACACACCTGAGCCAAGTGCTTCAATAATTCATTAAAGCACTTTCCCTGTGCATCAATTATCAAATCATGTGCCTTGATTACTTAGGGAAAGTTACCCTTGCGAAAAAGACTTTCACCAATTATCAAAACACAGAACCTCTAACCTACATTATACGATTTTCATTAAAATAATACAAAATTGTACAATAGCTCTCAGTTATCTATGTGCCAAAAGCAATAGACAAAATGGTTACAAGGGCCGTAGCCTGACTAGCTTTATACAAAATTATGAGGTAGGCGGGTTTGGGGTTTTACCTCCCTAATTCTGGTTTTGCCAGTAGTTCATCATAAAGAATTGTTTCAATTTTCTTTAAACATCAAAATATTTGTGGTCCAGAATTAGATTGTATCACCTTCATATTCCCATGACGCCAAACTCCATGCTTTGAATATAGAGCACATAGCAGATCATCAGTCCGCTCTTTTCCATAGGTCATTTGTGGCTTTGATCATCCATAGTTATTGTTTTATATATACTGTTTTACCCAAAAATTCATATAAAAAATATATGAAAGAAAGTGAAAAACAGTGAACAAATGTATAAATAAGAGTCTATAAATAGAAACTAACAATAAGATAGTCTCAAAGTATATTTCCTTAGATACATAGAGAAGGCATTCCATAAATATTTGTTAGGTGGTAAATCAACAAAAAAATTAGAAGAGAATGAGAGGGGAGAAAGCCTTCATTTTCAACTTAGTGGCCAAAGATTTTGCCCTTACAGCCAATAAAAAGGAGTAACATTCAATGTGAAATTTAACTTTTCTTCCTGTGCTGATCCACCTCCCTATGATAAAAGTAATTCTAAACAGAAAATCACTGGATTAATGATAGCCAGATAAATATAGATGAGGAAAGGACAATTCACCGATTGAATAATCAATCCTGGATAGCTAAAAACTACCTTCATGGGGTTTACTAACTCATAATAATAAAAAGCAATGAGTATATTTATCCTCTGTAATTATTTCCATTACCAACACTCTTCTTGATACTGTAGTTTTGGGACCAACATGAACACTAGAATTGAGCACAAGGGTAATATATCTCAGTGCAACTGTTTTTTATTATTTTTTTCTGTACCTACTATGGAAAGGAATGCCACCAAAACAGGAACTTAATGTAGTGGATATTTGTCAGTGTTTGCTCGCACAGAATGGAAACACAATTCCTATGTTTGGAAATCAAAGGTGAGGGCAGTGGGGGCAGTTGAGGGATGGGGGGAACAGATCTGAGTTCTGCCTCCTCCCGTCCCACCTCCCACCTCCCACACTGCACTTGTGATCTAGTGATTGTGAAGGTGATCAGGGATTTTCAATCTTGAAAGAATGAGGCATGGGCAGATGTAGACAAAGACTGTTATTCACTGTGGCAGCAGCGGTGAGGGTGGAGTCAAGAGCCCAGCAACGCGGCAGGAAGTGTCTGGTGGGCGGAGTCCAGCCATGCAGTGTGTCCACAGGGATGCCCCAGGGTCAGCTGTCCTGCCACACTGTTCTTGTGGTGGTGGCAGAGGAGTCTTGCCCATGACTTCAATCTCTTCTTTCCCACCTGTTTGCCACACATGGACAATTCTGTGAGCCACCTGTGGTGCTTGTAACAAATTCCTTCTCTGTTTAAGTTAGACAAAGCGGCTTTCTTTTGTTTTGCAACCAAAGTCCCTGCTTTGTAGGATAATAAAATACAATTTTTAAAGGCATAATTTTCTGGGAAATGAAACAGGTGCAAATTCAAAAATTAGACTCGAGAGTTTAAAAATGGCATGCTTTTCCCATCTTTCACCCCTCCCTACTTACAATAACTTCCTCTGATGTATAAAAATAATTCATATAGGCACCAAAGACTCCACTTGACAGCCTGTTTACCCTTTGAAAAATACTTTTTGCCTAATTATAATAAAAAAGTGTCTTAAATTTGGTATTTAGATAAATTCGCAGGTAATCAGGTTAACCCATCACCACAGGGCATAAATGAATGAGGGGGAGAAGAGGAGACTGCCAAATTAGATTATCCAACTAGAGCATCTGTCAATAAACGGAGGGAAGGTGAACTAATTTAGAGTTTGTTTTATTTTACAGACTGTAAAAAGACCAACTGGCTTTTTAATTTAGAGGTAGTCATTCCAGGTTGTCGTAACAGCCAGAGTTCATAATAAAGGGACTATTACAGACATAAGATTACATTTTGCTTCAATAAAAAGGTGAGAAGGCACAGGGGTAAATGTCTGCAACCCACACCCTTTGGGAGGGGCCCCAAGTTTGCAGGTCTGAGCCGAAACCCAATATGAATGTAGCAGTTACCGAAGGCTGCCAGAGTTGTTATGCCTGATATTTCATAGAGGATGTAAATATTGAAGACTGAGAGACTACCTGAAGTTGCTAATCTAATTCTCAGACAATATTAAATTCATGTAATGACAGTTACAGCATCGAATCCTCAGATATTATGCCTATAGTATCTTAATATCACTATGACCTTCTGCAAGGAAACTGACTAATTTAAATTAAAATTCCATTAATGTTCTTAAAAGTCTTGATTAAACTGTGAGCCATTAGAAAGTCATGGCCACATAGAGGTGTGAAGATAGTGAAAAGTGAGTGTGAGTGTGTGTAATATCTGAAGTATTATCTGAAATTCTTTTTCTGAAAACCTGCTTGAGTCCAGGTTTTTAAGATGCCATGGTCTGATAGATTTTAATCATTAGTAAAGGTCTTTCTAGAATACAGAATTGATATATCTTCAGTCCTTACAGGAGATGAGTTAAGTAAAAGTTCTAGCATGCTTAGTCCTAAAATACAATGCCTGTTTGAAAATGTTGGATAACCTTTGAGGCAAAGAGAGTTTGTTCTAAAACTTAAAACTTCTAACCAGAGAAAAATTATCTTTTCCTCTTTTGAAAACAGGAAGGATCTTGGCAAGTGGCACAAGATCCTCTTGAATGAAACCTGAAAAGCAAAGATTCTTTTTATGTGAACATATGCAATTTTTCAGGAAGATTTTAAACAAAAAAATACATAATGCTGACAGTCAGATTTCTGAAGACTAGTTGTCTTACCCTATAGAGGTATGATGTTAACTCAAGTTCCAGAACCAGAGGCAAATGCTTCAAATATTTTCAAATTTTTAAATATTTTTAGCACTAAAAATAAACACATCCACAATAAGTGAGCTGCACAAAAAAAAGGAACCCTGTAAAATAAATTTAAAAGCATCCGCAAACGTTCCTGTTTGTTTTTCTCTGTACTGCCCAAATTCTAAAGATATGAAAGTAGGGTTAATGATGTATTTTATCTCAAAATGTTGAGTCACTAGAACTGTTATAATGTTAAGGCACTTCTTAATTCCTAATCAGACAGTCATCATATAGAAAGTCTGTAAACACTGAATTTAAATTCTATTTCAAAATTGGTTTTAAATTCATCAGTGGAATCGATTGTAGGCCCTTATTCTCAGTCTCAAGTCTTCTGAGCACTCCTCTTTCCCTTCCCCCAGCTGCTGGGCCCTGAACAGCAGTTCTGATGTTAGGATAAGCAAATCTGGATAATTCTCTTCTATCATTGCTAATCCTTTCTCTGAAACTTTCATCATGACCACAATCCTGCTCACCATCCATCCATTCATTTGTTGACTCACACACCAACATTTACTGAACAGCTAATGTGCAAGGCCACTATTCTAGATACTTGGGAGGCAAAGATAAATGAAAGCACAATGAACAGGCTTAGAGTTCATTGTGCAGAAGCACCATGTATACAGAAATGCCAATGACACGCAACATATAGATGTTTTGAAATGGCACAAATGTAACCAATTCAGTGCTTGGCAAATAAATATTCCTGTGAGAGACAAAGATATGTGCTATCCAGATTGTCCTTCAATCAGGACTTGCTACCCCAGCTGCTGGGAGGCTAGAAGTGGATATCCATTAGCTAACTGCCCTTCAGGGACTGGCTCAACACTCTTGCTCAAGACATGCCCTCTCCAGATCAATCCACATCCAAAGATTGATTAAAGGCATGAGCATTTATGCCCAACACAGTGCTGCCTCTGGGGCCAGTGGTCCTTCAGGTGTGCATGCATCTCAATTCTCTGCCTGCTCAATCCTGCCTCTTCCTCCATTCCCCTTCCATAGGTCTTCATTCCTGTGATACTTCCTAAAGAGTCATGCTGCCGCATCTGCTTCCAGGGAAACTCAACCGGCAACATTTCTTAAATAAGTTTTAAAAATAAACTCTGCCCTTAGCTTTCTTGCATTTCCATGAAGCCTCAGAAATATGCTACTGGAAATGGCTGCATTAAACAGAACATTGATAATGGTAATGATAATAATAATAGAATGGCAAAGATTGACATAGGATTTACCCTGTGTCAGGCACTATTTCAAGTGTTCCATGCATATCGGCTCATTTAACCATTGCAACAATTAAGTAGAGAGAATAAGACAAATACCTAGCTCCAAGTTCATGCAGCTACTATTTGGTTCCCAGGCAGCCCCAAAGTGTAATCTCGTAACTACTGTATTAGTCCATTTTCAAACTGCTATAAAGAAATACCCAACAATGGGTAATTTATAAAGAAAAGAAGTTGAATTGACTAACTGTTCCACATGGCTGGGGAGGCCTCAGAAAACTTACAATCATGGTGGAAGGCGAAACAGGCACGTCTCACACAGTGGCTGGAGAGAGAGAGTGTGTGAGTGCACAGGAAAAACTACCATTTATAAAACCATCAGGTCTCATGAAAATCCACTCACTATCACAAGAACAGCATGGGGGAAACCGCCTCCATAATCCAATCACTTCCCTCCCCTCTACATGTGGGGATTACATTTCCAGATGAGATTTGGATGGGGACACAAAGCCTGATCATATCAACCCCTATCTTCTGCCATTTCTCTTATTCTCTAGCGTCCTAACAAATGTCATAGCATCATTAATACCTGCTGTGGAATTATACACCTTAGAAGGTCTTTTAAATAATAACAGCTGCCATTCACTGAGCCCATATCACATGCTGGCTCTGTTGTGAGTCCTTATAACTTTTACTTATGGTCATGACATCCCTGTGGGTTAGGCCAGGCTTGGTTACTCTCATTTCACCAATAAGAAAACAGGCTCACAAGGATGAAGTGGCTTACCCGAGTCAGAGTTCACAAGTAGCAGAGATATTCTCAAATCTAACATTTCTCTCTCTAAAACAAAGTATCTTGAAGTTATCTCGATTTATTTAAACTGTGCTTAATCTATGAACTATAAACTATACTTAACCTAAAATAGCTTAAAGAATTTACCATCTTTAGGATCCATCATTTTTAATTTTGCCACCTTAGCCACTCTCTAAACACGTCAGAAATGTAGAAGACAGAATATGGCTCTCTGTCCGTTAACACAGCTATAGCTATGATCTGGAACTTTCTTTTATAAACCTAGATTACTTAAACAGAATTATTCTCTGTATTCTGTGAAGGACTTCCTGAAGGTCTACTAGAGCTTCTGCTCAAATAAAGAGGCATCATATTCTTTAGTTTAAGCCCAAGTGCTATGAATGCACCACATTTTATGTTTGATTATGTATTTTATGTTTTAGGGCATTGATGCAAATTCTAGGAAATCCCAGTTCACAAGGTGTAATAATATGATGTTATATCTGTGCTCTGAAGATAATTTTAATTTTGAAAAGACCACCAAGGCCTTTGGCCCATGAGTAATTGATTAAATTCAGCAAGCAGAAGTCATTCCTGTAGGTAAGATAATGGATTGGGGAGCTAGGGGAAGGAGGGGGAGAGTAAGAGGGTTTCTCTTATGTCACTTTTTTTTTATGGCAGTGAAATTACATGAATTTTCACCTTGGGAAATACAAAATTATAAATTTATCCTAACCAAAAAAGGACCCCTGAACAGTTTTACTCTAACCAAAGTGAGTCGTGAGGGAAGAGCGGCTCCAACACACAGTGCACAATGCCAGCTTTTGGTAACAGGAACAAATGGACAGAGAATAACGACTTCTGCAAGGCTTGCTCCTTGATGGGGGAAATGCGCTCACTCTTTGTCTCTATTATGTGCTGCCTGACAATTGTTCCCCGCAGTGAAAGGCAAGCTCACCCTCTGGGAATGGGTTCAAATATAAATGACTAAGAGCCCTGTCAAAGGTCCTCTGTAGCTGACACCCCTCTCCTCCACCCCTCATCCCCTCAAGGGCACTTCATTTTCACTTTATTACTTTTTTCCCTCCAAGGGCAGATTAAGGTTCAGGAAAAAATGCCATTATAAATAGAGGTTCTTGATTAGAGGCTAAAATGTCTGCCCTATCTCACCTCCCACTCGCTTTACTTCTGTTCTGCCTCTTTCCAACGTTATCCTTTTCTGCAATTGCAGAATCCCAGTCCCTGGTTTTGGTATTTGAGAGTGGCTTGTGTAATGGCTGCTGTAAGGCCTCTCATGATCGACCCCTAATGAACATGCACAAACCCTGGAAAGCGTTGCTTCAGTATCCATTTACTCTGCTCTCAGCATGACAGCTGACAGCCTCCTGCGCTGAGGGAAAGAAAGGCCATGACTTCTGAAAGCCACAGTTTACTTTACTTTTCCTTCCTTGTGAAAGTCAGGTTCACCCATACAACACTCTTTTCTATGCTCTGGTGTTCTGAAAATAGCAGTCATTTGGCTTCTCGGGAGAGTTAAAACAAAGAAATCACAATGGCAGGAGGCTTGCTATTCCAAAACTTTAAAATAACAAAAATTATGGAATGCATCACAAAAGAAATGACAGATGTCCTTGAAGTGACCCCTCATGACACAGTTCAACAGCCATTTAAAAATAATGGTCAAGCCAGGCACGGTGGCTCACACCTGCAATCCCAGGACTTTGGGAGGCCAAGGCAGGCAGATCGCTTGAAGTTAGGAGTTACTGACCAGCCTGGGCAACATAGTGAGACCCTGTCTCTACCAAAAACACAAAAATTAGCCAGGCGTGGTGGTGCACGCCTGTTACTCCAGCTATTTGGGAGGCTGAGGCAGGAGAATTGCTTGAACCCGGAAGGGGGATGTTGCAGTGAGCTGAGATCATGTCACTGCACTCCAGCCTGGGTGACAAAGTGAGACTCCGTCTTGAAAAATAAAAATAAATAAATAAAAATAATGGTTGACAGCTTGAATTGGGAGGAGACATAGATAGAAAAGAAATGGCTTAAATTCCACAAAATAAGGTTTTGGCTCATAATGTGTACATTGAGCCATGTTCAACATGATCTCTGACAGAGAAAGTAACGTTTTCCATGGTGGGAAGGGCTGGGAAAGGCACTGGCTCAACTGCGCATTACTACAGCTGACCTTTGAAATCTCAAAATCTCTTCACCTCTACTATCTTTCTCGATTCTCACAACAGCCTTCTGAAGTTGGTGACTGCTGTTAATATCTTCATTTCACAGAGAAAAAACAGTGATGCTCAGAGACTAAGTTATTGCTCAGGCATCGACAGCTAGAGAGTGGCAGAGCTCCAGCACAAACTCAAATCTTTTTCTTCCAAAGCTCATGTGTTTTTCACTCCTCACACCGGATTTTAGTGGCATGGCAAATTCTCAGAGGGTTTCAAGTTAAAATTAATTTTTCTTTCATTATGTTAAATCTGCTTCCTTAGAATGCCTAAAATGAGGAGGTCTCTTTTCTTTGGCAGGCAAAATGGTGACCACATGGCTCTCAGTGTGTTAGAATTAACATTCTTTTAAATGAGAAGTTGATCTACCAAACACGATTTCAGTTAAACAGATGCGCAGTGTGACAGTGTTCTCAGGGTAGGTGCCACAGGTCAATTATGCAAGCATTGCATAAGCAGCTCATTGTTGCCAGTTTCTAATTAGATTCATCAGGGACTTATTAACCTCTGGAAAAAGTTACAAGTTTTGCATAGAAGCAAAATGGAAAAAAAAAAAGTCCTCATTCACACAAAGTAAAATATGAAGGAAAAATAAAATAAAAATAAGATTCTGGCTGGGCACGGTGGCTCACGCCTATAATCCCAGCACTTTGGGAGGCCGAGGCCGGCAGATCACAAGGTCAAGAGATCGAGACCATCCTGGCCAGCATAGTGAAGCCCCATCTCTACTAAAAACAAAAACAAAAACAAAAATTAGCTGGGCGTGGTGGCATGCGCCTATAGTCACAGCCACTCTGGAGGGTGAGGCAGGAGAATCGCTTGAACCCGGGAGGCGGAGGTTGCAGTGAGCCGAGATTGCACCACTGCACTCCAGCCTCGTGACAGAGCGAGCCTCTGTCTCACAAAAAAAAAAAAAAAAGAAAAGAAAAAAGAAAAAGATTCACCTTATTCACATGCTCGTGAGAATCAATTGCATAAAAAACTCGTATTTCCTGGGCCTCAGAGACATTAATCCAATAGATATCAGGTAGATTCCAGGAACACAGCATTTTGTGCACTACTCTTATGTAGAGAGTACCCCAACCGCACTTAGAAATGTACTGGACTGTGGGTGGGAGGACATGGGGAGGAAGTTGGATTCCTGAAAAAAGCTGCAATTCAGAGTTTGCAAGATGAGACAAAGTTACCCTTCCTGATGCTGGCTTTGAATGAGAGCATTGTTAGCAGTAATATATAATTAAGCTCTGCCTTCAAAAATCACTGAGACTAATAATAACTTAGTAGACAGTAATTTGACTAGTTTTCAGTTTTAAGTCTCTTCATTGCCTCTTACTGTTTGTAGCTAGAATAAAACTTCATTAATAAAGAAATTAAGTGGACTGAAGTGAACCTTTTTACTATTTTTAAATGATTTGTAAAAACAAGAAAAAAGACTTTTTTTTTTACCATCAAATCAGCAAAGGGATTTTTTTTATGTTAATTCTCAGTATTGGTGAGGCAGGTAAGTTCCTAATTACCTGTAGGAATGCAAATTTGTGTAATGTTTAAATTGTTCTGGAAAGTAATTTGGAAATGTGCATAAAAGTCTTCCAAATAGTCGTAACCTTTGGTTCATAAATATAAGTTCTGTCCTAATGAAAAATGTGCACAAAGATTTGTACATAAATATGTTTATAACAGTGAAATTTTTATAACAATCTAAGTGTCCACAATAGGAAGATAGATAGCCAATTTGTGATACATTTCTATTAAGCATGTCAAGTTACAAATAATCAAATGTATCTAGTGTCCTTCTCAACTGAGCCCTGGCCCCAGTAGGGAAGAGCATGTGTTCCTGACATCCCCAGTTGGAATTTGGAATGCATTTTCCTAAAGAAAATCACACTATAAATAGTCAATGTGATTGCAGGCCAACTAGCAGAAGCCTATTTAACCAAAAAGCTTAAAACTTTAGGAGGAACATGAACCTTAGAAAATATAATAGTGCTATTTCAACATCAAATCCAAAAATGTTATAATTATTACTTGAAAAAATACATTTTCACTGCTAAACAACTGACTTATAAACTGGCATCAGGAACATAATCATCTCGTTATCCGTCTTCTGTGTACATACACAGAACATAACCATATGCCTTTTGAATACTTTCCAAGATAAATTCTCAAAGAATTAGGACAACTGTCAATTTAACCCCCAAATAGTATTATTCAACGATAATAGCAATAGATTTTTCTGTAATATGGCAAAGAAAAATGAGGTTATCCTGTAAAGTGGATTTCAGTTTGTTGTTTTAATTAAGTTATCATGTGGAATTAGTAGTCTAGTAGCATGAGTGGACCTCAGCAATGAACACTTCATTTATGAAGAATGAGTTAAAATCATTCCTATTATTATTGCTAATTTACAGATCAATACCACAATAATGTATTTGTTGCCATGTACACTGCAGGCACTATTGATGAACAGGAAAGTTTAAATCTTAATATATCTGATAAATTTAATCTTAAATATAATTTTGACTACATGAATTTTAGAAGTCTTACATTGTTTATAACATTACCTGAGAGTAATTTTATTCTGTCCTACAATATATCAAATTTTTTCTTTGTTTCTTTCTCTCGTCCTCTCTCTCTCCCTCTCTTTCTCTTCCTCTCCTTCTCCCTTTCTCTCTCTGCATTGCTCCTGACTTAGGTTTTTGAGGACTACACACTGAAAACTTGTCCATGAATATAAGTCACAATCACCTTTTTATTCATCGGCATGGGAAGGCAATAAAAAAGCGATTATATTTTCTTTTGCCTATAGCTTTAAGGCAGCCACTTGACCTATGGCAAACATGAACCAATCTTTATTTCAGAGGTTTGCAATTTCAGCGGTAAAAGTGGTGCTGCATCTCCCTTGAAGACTTTATTTAAGATAACTCTATCACGCTTATTTGAGTTCTTATCAACTATCTTGGCCTTGAATGTATGTTTTCCCTTTATTACTCTTCTTTGGATCTAGCAATACATTCTATTCCATTATAGAGCTCTCTTTTTAAAATTCATATTTTCATATTTCTTCCACCCAGGTAGACAAAGTTAAGACATGTGCACAAATGAGAAAGTTTGTATGTACTGATCAATTTTTTTGTAAACAGAAGATGAATTTTCTCTGTGTATGCTTGTCTGTATATGTATCTATATATTTATTATTATTTTATTCTAAGTAATTCCGTTGCTGAAAGATTTAATCCTACTTTTTCTGTTTAAGTTGCTATATTATTCCCAAAGGTTGTGATGGATGAATTTATTCAGCAGACATTCACTGTGTTCCTGTATGAGCCAGGTTCTATCCTAAGTATTAGGAATTGGGTGAGCAAATGAGACATTCTCTGCCCTCATTAAGTTTTCAGTCTAACAAAGAAGGTGAACATTCATGTAATCTTCACATAAGTATCGTTTTATATTGCCTCACTTTTTTGAGGGTATAAGGACATCTATGTAAATCAGTTTCCAAACTTTCAAGACACAAGGGATCCCTAAACTCCCAGGGACAGTGCACAACTGGGGGTCTTAAGATTGCGTTTTCACCCAGCTTTCTTCCTCTACTAACCATTAAGTGTGAGAGCTACTTAGAGCTCAGTCTGAGAGACCCTCTATCTACATACACCTCACCCTCCCCATAGGCAATTTTATTATGCACATCTAGAAGCTTTAATCATTGTGTATACAAAGGTGAAGGTGACACACATGTCTATGTCTTAGTCCAAAATTTTTTTTGAACTAGATTTCTTTGGATTGGATTGACATATCCTACTAATGACTTGGCTTCTTCTCTTGGGATATCTTTAAATCATCTCAAAAGTTGTGACCTATGTCTGGTGTACATGACCCTGAAAACCTGCTCCTCTTCCAAAAGAAATACTGCTTCACTGAAGCTTTTCAGATCTGAGCTTAAATGTCACCTCCCCAGGGTAGACTCATCTAAGCATCCTTCCTGTCATTACCTTCTTTTATAACAGCCCGTGTTTCCTTTTCATTGACCTGTATTTATTACAAGTAATAATTCTATACTGGTGTTGAATATTCATGTAATTAACATAATAACATATAAATATTTTCAGAAAGCTCTGAGTATAATGGAGCTGCTATTATAGCCTCAATATTTCTTAGAATAGACCCTTAAGAAAAATATTAGCTGGATGAATGAATAGACAGGGGAAACGTCTCAGTTATCTGGATTCAGACCCTGCTGGGAAAAGAGAAGCAGTTGCTGGTTTCTTCGGCTCTCTGAGCAAGTTTAAGAGCTCATCTTGAGTCAACAAGAAGTCTGGCACAGCCAAGAGAGTTAGGGGACAGCTGGAAAGGACGCCACTATCTAATGCACATTAAAAGGGTTATTTTTCTTGTAAATTTGTTGGAGTTCATTGTAGATTCTGGATATTAGCCCTTTGTCAGATGAGTAGGTTGCGAAAATTTTTTCCTGTTTTGTAGGTTGCCTGTTCGCTCTGATGGTAGTTTCTTTTGCTTTGCAGAAGCTCTTGAGTTGAATTAGATCCCATTTGTCAATTTTGGCTTTTGTTGCCATTGCTTTTGGTGTTTTAGACACGAAGTCCTTGCCCATGCCTATGTCCTGAATGGTAATGCCTAGGTTTTCTTCTAGGGTTTTTATGGTTTTAGGTCTAACATTTAAGTCTTTAATCCATCTTGAATTAATTTTTGTATAAGGTGTAAGGAAGGGATCCAGTTTCAGCTTTCTACATATGGCTAGCCAGTTTTCCCAGCATCATTTATTAAATAGGGAATCCTTTCCCCATTGCTTGTTTTTCTCAGGTTTGTCAAAGATCAGATAGTTGTAGATATGCAGTGTTATTTCTGAGGGCTCTGTTCTGTTCCATTGGTCTCTACCTCTGTTTTGGTACCAGTAGCATGCTGTTTTGGTTACTGTAGCCTTGTAGTATAGTTTGAAGTCAGGTAGCGTGATGCCTCCAGCTTTGTTCTTTTGGCTTAGGATTGACTTGGTGATGCAGGCTCTTTTTTGGTTCCATATGAACTTTAAAGTAGTTTTTTCCAATTCTGTGAAGAAAGTCATTGGTAGCTTGATGGGGATGGCATTGAATCTATAAAATACCTTGGGCAGTATGGCCATTTTCACGATATTGATTCTTCCTACCCATGAGCATGGAATGTTCTTCCATTTCTTTGTATCCTCTTTCATTTCATTGAGCAGTGGTTTGTAGTTCTCCTTGAAGAGGTCCTTCACATCCCTTGTAAGTTGGATTCCTAAGTATTTTATTCTCTTTGAAGCAATTGTGAATGGGAGTTCACTCATGATTTGGCTCTCTGTTTGTCTGTTATTCGTGTATAAGAATGCTTGTGATTTTTGTACATTGATTTTGTATCCTGAGACTGCTGAAGTTGCTTATCAGCTTAAGGAGATTTTGGGCTGAGACAGTGGGGTTTTCTAGATATCCAATCATGTCATCTGCAAACAGGGACAATTTGACTTCCTCATTTCCTAATTGAATACCTTTTATTTCCTTCTCCTGCCTGATTGCCCTGGCCAGAACTTCCAACACTATGTTGAATAGGAGTGGTGAGAGAGGGCATCCCCGTCTTGTGCCAGTTTTCAAAGGGAATGCTTCCAGTTTGTGCCCATTCAGTATGATATTGGCTGTGGGTTTACAAATTTACAAGAAAAAAACAAACAACCCCATTAAAAAATGGACAAAGGATATGAACAGACACTTCTCAAAAGAAGACATTTATGCAGCCAAAAGACACATGAAAAAATGCTCATGATTACTGGCCATCAGAGAAATGCAAATCAAAACCACAGTGAGATACCATTTCACACCAGTTAGAATGGCAATCATTAAAAAGTCAGGAAACAACAGGTGCTGGAGAGGATGTGGAGAAATAGGAACACTTTTACACTGTTGGTGGGACTGTAAACTAGTTCAACCATTGTGGAAGTCAGTGTGGTGATTCCTCAGGGATCTAGAACTAGAAATACCATTTGACCCAGCCATCCCATTCCTGGGTATATACCCAAAGGACTATAAATCATGCTGCTATAAAGACATATGCACACGTATGTTTATTGCGGCACTATTCACAATAGCAAAGACTTGGAACCAACCCAAATGTCCAACAATGATAGACTGGATTAAGAAAATGTGGCACATATACACCATGGCATACTATGCAGCCATAAAAATGATGAGTTCATGTCCTTTGTAGGGACATGGATGAAATTGGAAATCATCATTCTCAGTAAACTACCACAAGGACAAAAAACCAAACATCGCATGTTCTCACTCATAGATGAGAATTGAACAATGAGAACACATGGACACAGGAAGGGGAGCATCACACTCTGGGGACTGTTGAGGGGTGGGTGGAGCGGGGAGGGGAGGGATAGCATTAGGAGATATACCTAATGCTAAATGATGAGTTAATGGGTGCAGCACACCAGCATGGCACATGTATACATATGTAACTAACCTGCACATTGTGCACATGTACCCTAAAACTTAAAGTATAATAATAATTTTAAAAAAAAGAAATTAACTCTTTCTCCTCATTATTGCTTTTTCACTTTCTTTTGGTGTTGTACTATAGTGAGTTATATTCTCCAAGTCATCGCAACTAGACAGTAAACTCTTTAAAAATGGGAAGTACTTCTATCATGTTTTTCTTTTGTACCTTTCAGAATACCAGGACAGACCCTGCTGTAAGTAGTAGGTGGTAAAATAACAGTAGGTGGCAAAATAACAGTAGGTGGTAAAATAATATTTATGAAATTGACTTGGGAAAGATGCCTCAGTAAATCTAGAACACATTTTTACAAAAAGTGACTGATGCCTTACTGAGCTTTCTTCTACAGACAGAATTTAAAATAATCCATCATCTAAGTTCAAGCAAAGCTATGTTTTATTTAAAACAAAAACAAAAAGCAAAAGAGCCCACTTGAAGAGAGCAAATTATACAAGTGGAAAGCTAGTCAGGATCCTGAGAACTTTGAGGTGGAAAAAAAAAAAAAAAAAAGAAACACACAGAGAATGGTTTTACAAATAGTTTTCCTCAAATGTGGTTCACATACCACTGTGGTGCTTAAGTTTGTCTAAGTGGTAGAAATACACAGTTTTTATTTTTAATATTTTGTATTTATTTTGATTGTAATGGAAAGATATATATACATAATAATAGTTTCAGGGGTATTTTGCTCATGATGAAACTCAATTAATTTAAGTTTAAAGAAAGAATTGAGTAAATAATAAATAGTTCAAATCCTATGGGATGTAATAAAAGTTGTGAGAAGACTACGGAAATGACTGCAGCTTGAGAAAGAATGACCAATTTCCGTGTTCTAATCAGTCAGCCAAGGTCATGAGAGCTCATTGGAACTTCTGATTTCTCAGTTCTCCTGGCTGATCTCAGGCCACTGTCTAAGGGTCTCTGAATGTAAATCATAGATTTCCCTCAAGAGTTTTCAGCCCTTGAGTATTTGCTTTTTAAAAGACTAGATTCTATCACTGGCCACATTAATACAATTTCTACCAACACCCCAGAATTTCCTCAGCATGTAACATTTCGTTTTTGCACAGCTGTTTCCCAAGGCCACGGGCTCCTGTTGCACCCTGGAACTTGAGTGATGAAGATTCTGTGTTGTTGCTAAAGTGCCTCTCTTCTTCTTTAGAGAGGCCTGGATGTCGATATGCAGCAAACGTCCCACTGTCTGTGGTGCAATCGACATATGTCAACTTGTTTCCAGGCTGGGTCTCTGAAGGGCCAGGTCCAGACTGCATTTTCTTCCCAGTTGTCCAGGCCAACGATCCACACTGTACTGCTTATGAAGGACAGTTGACCTCTCTCTTCAAGGGCTATGGCTTCTAAAACAATGCCGGCCTTCTATTGAAAACAGTTTCATCAGTTGCATTGCTATCCTCAATGATTTTCAGTTTCTCATCAACGTAGTTGGTCCTTCTTGCTGATTCTTAAATAAATGATGATTTACTATTCTTCTTCTGACAACTTGATGATTCCTGACATTATCTTTGTGCAATGAGTGACTGGAACAACTCACATCTGAAACTAAAGCCAGCTCAAAAGCACAAGTCAAATCAGAATTTGATAAAATGGACAATAAAAAATGGTGAGAAACAGAGAAAAATTGTTTTAGTATAACCTTCCACATACAGCATTTTCCCCCACAAACCTTCAAATTATTTTCAAACATCTCATTATATGGGTACTTATTTTCCAGCCTTTTCACTTTTTTTGCCATCTTCCCTATCCATGCTTTAAAAGGAAGTAAGAAAAGACATTGCAAGTTCAAGAAAACACAAGAAGTCAGGGCCATAATTGCACGGCAGGACCATTATTGTTTGTTGCTGTTCACTTCCTAGAAACAAGAAAACAATCTCCTTCTTTTTGTGGACTGATAAAACATGAAGGTTCATTGACTGTGGTTTCTACTCTTCTACCTGTCTGGCTTTACAACAGTTTCAAATTAAAAGCAGGCAGGACAAGGGGATAATAAAGGGTCCAGCCTCATCAGCTTTCAGCTTTTATTCTTTATGGTAAAGGGGATTTCAGTGTTTCTTTGTCAAGCCTATTTTTAAGAAACCACTTTCACAGCTTTTACAAGAAAATGTCACTGTGCCTCTGGTGCAGGCAAGGGGAAATCTAATTTCATTACAGTTAAGTGCCTGACTCCACATTACCCTCCATAATAGTGTAACATGGTATATTATAGGGCTTTAATAAATAGGAAGGATGTGGGTTGCAGCACATTTTAGTAGAAACCAAATTACTTTGGGCCACACATCTGCCTCCTCAGTTCATCCTATTTGCCACCATTTCACAACCTAATTACAGGATTTTCTGGAAATTGCTGTCCAGCAGTAACTGGATGACCTGCTTTATGTGGCCGAGACAGGCAGCTCCACCGACTTCAGTCTTCATCACTGTCACCATGTAATTGCATTGGACTTCCATGTTAATCCGTGAAGGTGGGAAGTAAATGAAATATTATAATTACCTTTTATTCCCTTGCCCCTGAAGCCTGGATTAGGGCAGTGTGCATCCAAAGGAAAGAAGTGGGGACTGCCTCTAAGAGTATTAGCAATGGTCTGATCAAAAGCTGAGGATGGTCTCATCTTCAGCTTTTGGCCTGAACACGGGCCACATCATTAAAGCCCTATGTCTCATCCACTTAGCAAAGTGTGTGGCCCCCATCTGTTTAACACAGGATCACTACGAGACACGTTGGAAAGATCCTGGAAAAAAGGCCTATTATATCAATATATATGTGCAAGGCATTGGAATTTGAAAAGACTTTTCTGAAGGAAAGCGATAGGTGAACTAAACTTAACAAGAGAACTAACATTTTCAGACTATTCCCCTGAAAATATAAAAGTGCATTGCTGTTCTTTTTGAGAAAATTGTATTGGAGTCACTTAATTGACATATCTCACTAAGAATGACCTGAATTATTGAAAAGGTACATGAATTTAAGGCTAAAGTTTTCTAGTCTTTTTTAAAAAGTCTTTAAAATCCAATGATTCTTTAATGAATGGGATAAAAGCAATTGTCTGAATTTAAATTCTACTCATGAGCCTGTAAAAGATATAAAAATAATCCCAATAAAGCAAATCTTGACTTTGAGGAAGGAAATGGCTCTTTGCTGTATTTCATTTACCTTGGTGGGGGTGGGTTGAGTGTAACTGGAGACTAATCCATGGTGACCTGTTGTCCCTGATTACTCTGCAGGCAATCCTTTGAAAATACTTTAAACATGGAGTTCACTTAATTTCTACTTCCCTCCTGAAGAGTTCTAAGCTGGGACAAGAGTCTGTGTCCTTGAGAAGTACCTTTGCAGTTGCACTTTATGGGAATTATTGAATAGTACTCAATTTAGATATAATTTCCCAGAATGCATTTTTCAATGGCACAGCAGGAAGCATGATGAAAAAGGGGTGGCATTCCCTTTAACTAGGCAACTCCTCCAATAATAGAAACAACACTTCTCAATTTTAAAGTGCTGCTTTCACTGTATGCCAACTTTATCACTATGTCCAGAGCTAAGGACATAGGAATAAACAAAATAGCAATATGTTTGTCCTCTTGGAGCTCATACTCCAGCAGAAAATCATCAGAAAAGTAAACATAACCTGCAAAAATGTAAGATCTGTGAGTAAATATAAAGCAAGGTAAGGGGACAGAGATTACAGGCAGAGGGGTTGAAGGAGTTATTCTCAATAGGGAAGTCAGAAATTCTTCTCTCATATAATATCATTTGAGCAGAAACCTGAGGCAATGGAGCAACCTATGCAACTAACAAGAGGTAGAGAAAATCAAAAGAAAACCTTTGGCTGCTGGCCAGGCATAGTAGCTCATGCCTGTAATCCCAGCACTTTGGGAGGCCAAGGTGGGTGGATCACTTGAGGTCAGGAGTTCAAGACCAGCCTGACCAACATGAAACCTACTGTCATGGCATAGTGTTGGTGAGGAAGCACTAAGCAGACTAAAATCTAAGCTGTCTACTGTTCCTGCTCATTCACATGGTACCTACTCTTCAATATCCAGCAGCCTAACGAGCTGACCCAAAAAAAATGGCGCCACTCAAAGATGAACAACCAGATAAGAACGTGACTGGGACTTGCACTAGATAATGCAGGGAAAAGTTGTAACAAAGACAAATGAAAAATATGCATTAGAAAAACTATACCCACAAAGAAAATTAAAAATGAACAAACCCATCTCCATGAAATCAAAGAAATTATGGTCTCTTGAAAAAAAATAAACAACAAAGTTTAAGGATTCAAGAAGATAATGAGTCAACAAAATGGAATGAAATGCAAGCTGGAGTGGTCAGGAAAAAAAAAAAACAATGATAAAGGAAAAGAAAATGGGGTCAGGAATCATATTAACTACAATTTATTCATTGCAAGCAACAGAAGTGGACTCAAACTAACTTCAACAAAAACGGAATTTAATGACAAGATATGGCAGAGCTCCCAAGGTCAAAGGAAAGACTGAAGATCATACAAAGGAACAGCAAGTTCCAGAGGCCTTGTTGAAGGAAAATTATTATAGTTTTACCTGGTGTCACCCCTGTAATAAATGCATGAAAGGTGACTCTCTAGCTTCAACCTTGTTCTCATCTTTGTTCAAGATTCAAGATTGCAGGAGATTAGGTCACGTCCTGGCTCTTGGTTATACCAAGGCAGTACATGAAGTGCTTCAGTATAAGAAGCCCATAGAGATCTTTTCCACATCTTTGTTAGAAGGTAAGAATTTATTGATTTATCATCCTCCGAGACTTGCACCAAACAGGGGAGAGGAAATTCCTTAAAGGGAAATAATGCTGCCGTTCATTAAGTAAATGATACAATGCAAAAAACTAGTAACTATCCACTACAGAGACAAGATAGACAGGTTTGAGAAAAAAATTAACAGGGATAGAATAAAAAGCAAAAAATGAAGGGCTTACAAATAAAATCATACTTTTATAAGACAAGGCAGATCAAATGTAATACTATATACTCCAGGGTTTGCTTTTTTAGTAAATCATAAATGATGACTAAGAAGTATTAAAAATTAACGAAATATACTTATCTCCATAATTCACTATCACCTCACTTTTGCAGCTGTTTTAATGCTGAGTTGTGGTGAAGGTGGTGTAGAATTTTTCATAGTTTACTTGCTCCAAATATAATGAATCCAGCAATACTATAGCCTGACTAGTATTTTCTCTTATGGCTGGCCGACACAGCTCCCTCAATAATACAAAGCTCTGGAAAGAAGTGATACAGATACCTTGTTTATTGTTATTTTTAATTCATTTGTTATCCAGGTCAAGTCCATTTATAATAAGCAAATTAGTTTCCCATCCTCCCATGAATTATACTGAACTACTGAACTGATCTGATTATAAAAGTTGCAGAGAAAGCAGAGACAAATCCACATATGTAACTACTTTTGGCCTGCTGCTATTTCAAATTGCAGCTTGGCAGGGGAAAGAAAATACTTACACCTCTGGTTATATTTTTCTACAAAAAATTTTTTTTGAAGGAACACGCAAGGAAAGAAATAAGGAGACATGGAGATACCTGCTTAAGAGATCATCTCCAAGGCCTGTTTAACACAGCACAGTAGGAGGTTACGGTTATGCTGAATATCTGAAATAGAAAAAAAATTCACAGAAGTACTCAAATTATGCAAATTATCTGACCAAATCATCAGACACATATAGACTAAGGGAACCCTGGGTGTTTTTTGTGTTAAAACAGCTGCTGAGACTTTGAGAGGAATGATACATTAAAACAAAATGTCGGAGCAGTCTGACTAGGTGATCCTTCATTGACGATTTGCTAGGGTTTTGTTATCTTTGGGTCACACAGCCATTAAGAACAGAGGCTCCAGAAACAGACTGGGCCTGCGTGTGGTTTCCAGGCCCATTCTTCACTACAAAACCTCACTCTGGGCTTTGTTTTCCTCATGGGTTGTTTTGAAATTAAATAAAACAAAACATGTAAGGCAATGAAAATGGTACCTGAGGTCACAGGTATTTAATAAACATCTGTTATTTTTATTGTCATTAAAAATATTATGAAGGGATAAAACCATAACAATAAAGACAATGAAAAATTGTGATCACTTTGAAAGGCATGCTACTTTGAAATAGAACAAATTCAAATATGTAGCTAACTCCGTCCTCTGAGGAAGAGGTCCTCAAACACCAGGCCACAGACAAGTACCCATCCGTGGCCTGTTAGTAACCAAGCCACACAGCAGGAGGTAGAGGCCAGCAAGCGAGCAAAACTTCATTTGTATTTACAGGCACTCCCCATTGCTTGCATTACTGCCTGAGCTCCACCTCCTGTCAGATCAGCAGCAGCATTAGATTCTCATAGGAGTGTGAACCCTATTGTGAACTGCACGTTGAGGGATCTAGGTTGCGTGCACCTTCTGAGAATCTAATACCTGATGATCTGTCATTGTCTCCCATCACCCCTGGATGGGACCGTCTAGTTGCAGAAAAAATAAGCTCAAGGCTCCCGCTGTTTCTACATTATGGTGAATTGTATAATTATTTCATTATACATTACAATGTCATAATAATAGAAATAAAGTGCACAATAAATGTGATGCACTCAAATCATCCCCAAACCCCCTTGACGTTGGTCTCTGGGAAAATTATCTTCCATGAAATTGGTCCCTGGTGCCAAAAGTTGGGGACCGCTGCTCAGTGATACAAACATTGTGTTTTACACTTTATAGGTTCTGTGTATACTTCTGTGTTGCACATATATTGTTCACTGATGAGACTGTAACCAATTTGAGGACACAGACTACTTCTGACTCAAATACTTATGATCTGCAGCATATTATACTAAGGAATATAGAATTCATATTTTAATTTTGTTCAGGAGTTGAAAATTAGACAGCTTTTGTTTTTAAGAAAATCAAGTGCAAGCATAATGACAAAAACTAGCATCTAATTGCTTCCAAATACATTAAGACCAAAACTGGCAAGTTTAAGACAGACTGAAATTGGACCTTATTAATCTTTATTTCACAACAACAAAAAAGTAAATTTATTGAGGTTAAATATCCCCAGCCTTTTACTTAAAAGAAATAACCTCTATGACTCAGAACATCTGAGTCTTAGATACTCTACCAAAAAGTGCTGAGGAAACTAGGAAAACCAATAAAGATTGCACAGAAAATAAACTCTTATCTTACTGTAATGCTTATAAGTGAAGTAAGAGAAGATGCTTCTAAATAATATTTACAAGGAAAATATATACGAAAATGATGCCTAAAATTGTTACTAAAATGTAGCAGTTAAAACCAAATCACATTAATGATGTTTAAATCACTGGCATCCTACTCAGCCATTAGTACATTTTATAGGTGATTTTTACACTGCTACTTCACAATAATTACTTATCAACTTGGAAATAATCTTTCCCTGATAATTCTGGCTGTTTTTGTTTAATAAGTGCTATGCTTAATAAGTGCTTAAGTGGATACAGAATCCCATATGGCCTCTTCATATAAATGTCACTCCGTCCATCAGCAATATTGATAAGCATGAGAAAAACAATCTACAGCTCAAGGCATCGTGCTTAGCTTACAGAAGAGAAACTTGGATGCTATTTTCTTTTGTCTTGTAAAAATGAAGACTATGTTCTTCATAATGATTGATAGGACATACAAACTAATATTTAGAAACTTCATTTAACAGAGAATATATTTTAGAATGCACTGGGTTAGGTGAGATTTGAGGATAAGCTGGTGAGAAATAAACTTTTTGTTTCATCAGTAGGTTATGCCTAAACTCTCCTGTTTCTGGAAAAACTTTGCTGTGTAAGGGTGTTGTCTGGCTTGGTTTTTGCTTACGTGTGTGTGTGTGTGTGTGTGTGTGTATGTGTATGTGCGTGTTCTGTCACTCATTTGAGCCCATTTCAAAGCATCTGCCCTGAAGAAACTTTCACTTCCTGGATTAATCCAGGTATAGATCGTAAGGACTTGAATAAGACAATGTGGTTACCATAATGAAATCAATGTCTTGTTCAGATCATATAGGAAGATAATCAAGGTGGAGATTACATGTAAGAGTGAGCCTGGGAGGAGGCCTGCTGTGGATTTTAAACTTTAGCTCAGTCCTACCAATATGGTGTGGCTATGTCCCCACCCACATCTTATCTTGAATTATAGCACCCATAATTCCCACATGTCGTGGGAGGGACCAAGTGGGAGGTAATTGAATCATGGAGGTGGTTCTTTCCCGTGCTGTTCTCATGATAGTGAATAAGTCTCAGGACATCTGATGGCTTTATAAAGGGGAGTTCCCTCGTATACACTCTCTTGCCTGCCACCATGTAAGACATGACTTTGCTCCTCATTCACCTTCCATCATAATTGTGAGGCCTGCCCAGCCATGTGGAACTGTGAGTCAATTAAATCTCTTTCCTTTATAAATTACCCAGTCTCAGGTATGTCTTTATGAGCAGTGTGAGAACAGGCTAATATAGTAAATTGGTACTGATAGAGTGGGGTACTTCTGTAAAGAGGCCCAAAAATGTGGAAGCAACTTTGGAACTGGGTAACAGGCAGAGGTTGGAACTGTTTGGAGGGCTAAGAATAATATAGGAAAATGTGGGAAAGTTTGGAACTTCTTAGAGACTTGGAAAGCTCAGAAGACAGGAAGATGTGGGAAAGATTAGAACTTCCTAGAGACTTGTTAAATGGCTTTGACCAAAATGCTGATAGTGATATGGACAATAAAGTCCAGGTTGAGGTGGTCTAGAACGGAGATGAACAACTTGTTGGGAACTGGAGTAAAGGCCACTCTTGCTGTGCAAAGAGACTGGTGGCATTTAGCCCCTGCCCCAGAGGTCTGTGGAACTTTGAACTTGAGAGAGATTATTTAGGGTATCAGGCAGAAGAAATTTCTAAGCGGCAAAGTGTTCAAAAGGAAGCAGAGCATAAAAGTTTGGAAAATTTGCAGCCTGAAAATGGGATAGAAAAGAAAAACCCTTGGGAGGCCAAGGTGGGTGGATTACAAGGTCAGGAGTTCGAGACCAGCCTGGCCAATATGGTGAAAACCTCGTCTCTACCAAAAATATAAAAAGCTTAACCGGGCATGGTGGCGTGCACCTGTAGTCCCAGCTACTCAGGAGGCTGAGGCAGAAGAATCGCTTGAACCCTGGAGGTGGAGGTTGCAGTGAGCCGAGATCACACCACTGCACTCCAGCCTGGGTGACAGAGTGAGACTTCATCTCAAAAAAAAACAAAAAGAGAAAGAAAAAACCCATTTTCTGGGGAGAAATTAAAGCCAGCTGCAGAAATTTGCATAAGTAACCAGGAGCTGAATATTAATCAACAAGACAACGTGGAAAATGTCT
This sequence comes from Pongo pygmaeus, assembly GCF_028885625.2. Lineage (NCBI taxonomy): Eukaryota > Metazoa > Chordata > Mammalia > Primates > Hominidae > Pongo > Pongo pygmaeus. The sequence continues at coordinate 186,156,643 of NC_072376.2, forward strand.
CCAGGGCATGTCAGAGAACTTCACAGCAGCACCTCCCATCACAGGCCCAGGAGCCTAGGAGGAAAAAATGGTTTCCTGGGCTGGTCCCAGGGCCCCCTGCTGTGTGCAGCCTAGGGACTTGGTGCCCTGTATCCCAGTTGCTCTAGCTGTGGCTAAAAGGGGCCAAGGTACAGCTCGGGCTGTGGAAGGTACAGGCCCCAAGTCTTGGCAGCTTCCAGTGGTGTTGATCCTGCAGGTGCACAGAAGTCAAGAATTCAGGTTTGGAAACTTCCACGTAGATTTCAGAGGGTGTATGGAAATGCCTGGATGTTCAGGCAAAAGCTTGCTCTAGGGGCAGGGACCTCATGGAGAACCTCTGCTAGGGCAGTGAAGAAGGGAAAGATGGGATCAGAGCCCCCACACAGAGTCCCCACTGGGGCACTACCTAGTGGAGCTGTGAGAAGAGGGCCACTGTCCTCCAGGCCCCAGAATGGTAGATCCACTGACAGCTTCCACCATGGGCCTGGAAAAGCAACAGGCACTCAACACCAGCCTGAGAAAGCAGCCAGGAAGGGGGCTGTACCCTGCAAATCCACACAGGCGGAGCTGCCCAAGGCTGTAGGAGCCCATCTCTTGCATCAGTGTGACCTGGGAGTGAGACATGGAGTCAAAGGAGATCATTTTGGAGCTTTAAGATTTGACTGCCCCACTGGATTTCAGACTTGCATGGAATCTGTAGCCCCTTTGTTTTGGCCAATTTCCCCCATTTGGAATGGCTGTATTTACCCAATGCCTGTATCCCCATTGTATTTAGGAAGTAACTAACTTGCTTTTGATTTTACAGGCTCATAGGCAGAAGAGATTTGCCTTGTCTCAGGTGAGACTTTGAACTGTGTACTTTTGAGTTAATGCTGTGAACTGTGGGCTTTTGAGTTAATGCTGAAATGAGTTGAGATATTGGGGGAACTGTTGAAAAGGCATGATTGGTTTGGAAATATGAGGAAATGCGATTTGGGAGGAGCCAGGGGTGGAATTATATAGTTTGGCTGTGTCCCCACCCAAGTCTCATCTTGAATTGTAGCTCCCAAAATTCCCATGTGTCATGGGAGGGACCCAATGGGACGTAACTGAATCATGGTAGTGGGCCTTTCCCATGCTGTTCTCATGACAGTGAATAAGTCTCATGAGATCTGATGGTTTTATAAATGGGATGCACACAATTCCCCTGCACATGCTCCCTCTTGCCTGCTGCCATGTAAGACATGACTTTGCTCTTCCTTTGCCTTCTGCCATGACTGTGAGTCTTCCCCAGCCATGTGGAACTGTGAGTCAATTAAACCTCTTTCCATTATAAATTACCCAGTCTCAGGTATGTCTTTATTAGCAGCATGAGAACAGACTAGTACACCTACCAACAAGCTCTTGCTTCCTAACTTAAGAATCCCAGCACATGCTTCCTTCTCAGACCCTTTCCCATTCATCTGCTCCTTATCCCCTTCCTAAAAGCACACAGTAACCCACCCATAGCATTCATCAATGCTTTCTCCCCTGTCCTAGCTAGAATCATAAATAAGTAGAATGGAGCTCACCTAGTAAGCTGAAGAACAGCTTACAGTGTTGGAAAAACCCTAACAAAGAAGAAATAGAATAATTTGAGAAGTACTAGAATAATCTGTGAAATTAATCAAGAATGCTCTGTCCCTATTTAGAAGGTGGCATAAGAATTTTCGCGTGGGTCCATTCTGCTTATATAACAGTTTGCTGTTTCCCTTGGAGAAGCCATGATATCTCTATTTCAGGTTTTTTCACTTATAATATACAGTCATCTGTTTATAGGGCTGCTTAAGATAAAATGGGAAAATGTTGATTAACAATATTTCCAGATCCTTAAAAGAAAGCTTAGTTTAATCTATTAGAAATCTCAAAGTTACATGTGATGTTAAGGCATATCACATATATTAGATTGGATTTGTAGAATATTTGTTTCCTTTTTTCCTTGACATTGTCTTTGATGTTCTATTTCTATCTTTACTATGTTTGTATATATGCCTCTTATTAAAAGTATTTAAAATTATTTTGGAAGGGGACAAGTATCAACATAAATAAAGTAAAACTTTTAGATAAAGGCAAATTATCAGGGGAACAATAGCCATAGACTATCACTGTTATAATTATAGTTGCATTATTGGATCTGCTTGCCTGAAAGGATTTGGGTTTTGTTATCTTCCTAGAAAAAAAAAGAAGTTGAGAAACTATGAACCTTTGATAACCTTTACAATATTTTTTCAAGTTTGCCATGTGCCACCAAGGGAACATTTCCAGGCAGAGCGGAAAATTCATTAGACTTGAGTGTTTCAAATATCTATATCAAGGACAAGGACAAAACTGCTGTCATGGAGAAAAGGCTGGTGCACTAGGGCACAATAACTTCAATTTTTCTTCATCTGGGTCTAGTGACCCATTCCATAAAAATGCCAACACTGCATTATTTGATCCAGAGGAACTGAGGTGATGACATCAAGATAAACGCTGTTTGTTCAGAAAGTCCCATGCACAGCACCACAAGACTACAGTCCTGATAATATTCACAATCTCATTCAGTAGAGTCAAAAGTGACGTCTGGTTTGGATGACATTTGTGGAAATTTTGGCCGAAGTCTTTCTGTTTCCCAAAAGCAAAAACTTTAAATCAATGGGAACAGTAAGTTTAAATTAAGGTATATTTTATAGTAATCAGATAATATTAGATGTTTGATTAATGAGGTGAACAACAACTATAATTGTGATATCTTTATGTACCAATTTAGCTTTGCAAACTTTTAAAATATACACATAAATCACTGTTTAATTATTTTCTAAAAGATACATTATCCCATTTTATATCACCTCCTCTTGCTCTGTCTCTTCTCTTGGCTTCTGTGCCATGATTTTGTCCTGACTTTCCTCCTGTCTGTCTCTTCTCTCCCTCATGAGCCTCTAGTTTCCTCATGTCCTGGGCCTCTTCTGTTCTCACTCCATGTTTATCCTGGGTCTTTTCATCTGATTTTATGCTGATGGCTTTTATGTCTACAGACATCTGTACCACTACCCCAGGTCTTTCTCCAGAGTCTCCAGTCCTGCACATTCTACTACGTATTTAATAACTCAATTTGGATATTGCACAGACAACTCAAATCAAACATGCCCCAAACCGAACTCGTAATCTCACCTGTTTCCATGCCCAACTCTCGGTTTCAGGGAATTGCACTGCCACCTACCTGATTTCCAAAGACACAAACCTTCTAAGTGAAACCACATTTTCAATCTCTCTTTCGACTTCTTGTGATCCTTTGTGCTCACAATCTCTTGGACTCTTTCCTTCTTCCCATCCTTACTGCCTTCATCTTGGATCAGGTTCTCACCCTTCCCACTTGGATGCCTGTAACAGCCTCTTAGCCTTCCCACCTAGGATACCTGTTCAGGTATCCTGCTCCAAACTTTGAATCCCAAACGTCTCCCTACATAGCCTCTCTAAAATAGAAATCTGATGATGCCATTTCCAGCTTAAACACTTCAGTAAATCCTCATTGACTATGGGATGGTGGATGTGAGTGCATATACGAGAGAGAGGAAAGAGGCGAGGAGAAAGAGAGAGAGAAGGAGAAGGAGCATAGGCTAGGCTTTGGTGTCACACCCTCTTGATTCAGATTCGCACAACCATATGACATCAGTCAGATCACTGAAACTCTTTAACCTGAGATGTTTCCATTGTCCAGTGGGGATAAGAACTGTATCTGACTCATAGGGGAATTGTGAGAATAGATTGAGATAAAACATGCAAAGCACTTAGCCCAGTGTCTGGCATATAGTTAGATGTTGATCATTGTTGGTTATTGTTACATTACCTGACAAAGTCCAAACTCCTCAGCATTACAAATGGTCCCTCTGCTCAACCAGCCTGCACTTACTGCCTCCCAGCTTCACCTTTGCTCTGGCCCTCACACCCTAAGATTCTGCCATGTCCTGTGGTTTCGCCTGCCTCTTGCAGTGAGGATGCTGCTGCTCTGTCTGAATTGCCCTGCCTTTTCCCTGGCCAATTCCCACTCACCCTTCAGGGCCCTAACAAGCACATCTTTCTCTAGACCATTTTCCCTGACCCACATCCCTGTCTGTAGTATGGGCTTGTGCTATGAATTTAATAATTACTTCAATCAAAAACTGAGTGCATTTTATGTGTCAGTCCTATGGCAAATGAGAATAAATTGATGTCTGAGAATCCAGATCTTGTCCTCAGAGAGGATGTAGGTTAGAGTGAAATAGCAAATAGACAGGTGTGTCTCCAAGCTTCATGGAAATATGTAGAAGGGGTCCCTCATTCAGTCTTTAAAAGTCTGAGAAAGCTATCTGGAAGAAATGGAATTTTCAGAATCTTCTGAGTATGCTAATCTTGACATTCATTAATTTGTTGCCCAAAAGGAGACACTCCTAAGAATAAAAGAGGGTGCTATTAATCATTACACTGGGCAATAAGCATAAACCAGGACTGCCTAGGACAAAAAGGGTATAACATCCCCCCTACTTGTAGCTATGTTGTAATGAGTATGTCTGCCACCCGTGCTATAAAGTGACAAGTCTACTACGGAGTGCACTTCCTGACATAGCTTAGTAGACGCTAAGTAGGTGTTTGTGGTTTTAGAGGACAGAGGTGGTACATCTGAAGACAGTCAGAAAACAGAAGAGGGCTGGCAGGTCTCCAGAGCAAGAAGAAGCCTCTATCCTTCTGCGTAGGAGCATGGTGGCAGGAAGAAAAATGAGAGAGGAAAATGGGCTTCCTAAACAGCAATAAAGTGAAATCTTCCTGGTGTTGCTGATTTGTCCATATAAGTCTCGGCCTACATCACCCATACAGTGTGGTGAGGGCAAAGGAGATGAAGGCGCACGATGCTTTCTGAGCATCTCATGTTCTTCGCCACTAAGGCCAACAGCAAAGCTTTAATTCTCCAGATAATATCAGTCTTCATCACATGACCAGACTTCCCTATCTTTGTAGCACAGGCAGGTATACCTGTGACCCATGACATTCAGCAAAATGAATGGCTTTCTCTTTTTCAGCTGTAGGGAACAGAGAACATTATGACCACACAGGGAGGAAAGCATATCTTCGGAATATGGTCATCTGAACCATCCAATTGGAGTGGCAGCAGAATAAGAACACCTGAAACACACAGTTAAGTTCAGCCAGTGCTTAACATAAATTGATGCATGGGCAGAAATAAGAGGAGAGTCCTCTCTTGCACACATAGTTGCATATTTAGTACCCCAAGGGAATGCTAATAAACATCATATTACAAAGGCCAGAAGACGATCCTTTGGGCTCTATTTTTGTATTATCAGAACATAGCAGTGAATAGAATGAGCTACATGCAGTTATCTATTCTATTTACAGCCAAAACTGAATATTTAGAAGCCAGGGGTGACCTGTTGACTGAAATTTGCAATGCCTGAAGGGATGCATAAACATAGATATATGATTCAAATCCTGCAAAGCCCATCACAACACTATGCAACAATCACAGGCTCTTGGAGCTAATACCACCCAGCTTAAATGGAGACCCTGCCTCCAAGTAAGTCAAAGCACATGGAAGATCCTTTTTCACACTTTATCTTCTCCACATCTTTGGGAGCTAGGAAGAGGAAAACATTATAAAATTTAGGGAGATGAAAAAGGATATGAATATATGATATAAAAATCTCCTAAGAAGAAAGAATCCAGGCAGTTGAAATGTTAATTGTCTGCCTTTTTATAACAGAGAAAACCTGCTTTTAAGATGCATACTATTGTACTTCAGAACAATGCACCAGTGGATCTTTGCAAGCTCTATAAATTCCAAGAATTACTAGGGCAAATAGAAATGTAAATTTATCTAGCTATTTCACTGGTAGAATATAACAGGAGCACCAAGCTAGGAATCAGCCAATCTGCATTAGGACCTGTCTCTGAAACTTGTAATGGAAGCAATGCTCTGTACTTCATCACTGGTCTAAGCATCAGATGAAATTGTATATAGAAGATTTGGCCATTCATGGAGTACTGTGCAAATCTAAAATACTGAGCACTCTTTCCTTTTCGCTTTTCTTTCTTATTTTTAATCCTGGGACTGGAGGGCACTGAACAAATGAACTGAGGAACACAGTCCTGCCTTCTAAAATTTGTTCTGGCCATTACCTCTCAGCACACCATAATCTATCAGGCTGACATGCTCCATGACAACCTGCTAATGTGTAGTTATAGCCTGTGCATTCCATTAATTGTGCAGACATTAAATACTAGATCTAATTCCAAATAATTGATTTCTTTGGTGTATTTGAGAATATTCTATGTTGGAAGGCATAGAGCGGTCTTTAAAAAGCAGGAAGTGTGGATAAGAAAATTGTATTCAGTCAAGGGAACAGAAGAATTCTACTGCAAATAAATTCTGGCCACTAGTAAGTTTAAAATACAAAATATTTAAGAAGACAAGCTTAAAATGATGAATATAAATCAAATCCACCTAATATAAATTTCTAAAATAAACAATAAACAGTAAGGAAACTGATATAGGTGGAGTTGTCTGAAAGCACAGCTTGAGACACAAATTTGCGTATATTTGATTTCTTAGTGGAGTGTGCGTCAGGAAAGATCTACAAGGGAGCTGGAGAAAAAGACAGAAAAATGAAAGGGGCCAAGAAGGGCATGATCTGATTCAGAAAGGTCTGGAGCATAAAGTGCATGCAGAGGTGGGATTTCTCCATGAGAAAAGGGGGGTGGGCTTTTGCATCCCCACATCCGTCTGGTTTCCAAGTCTGGGCTCCTAACCACTACTCTACATTCAATCCTTAACACTCACTCTCAACATAATGTGAACTTATTTCCAATGTCATCTAAGGTAGAATTACTTGTGAGAAAAGACTATAGTATATTTCCATTTAGATGCCAGCCTACATCCTTTTACCATCTTCTGGTACCCACACCCTGATTTCTCTCTTGGAACAATTCCCTCCTCCACCTCATTCTCTCTGGTTCCCATGAAGTGGACTCTACCCTCTACTCTAGAAATGGAGCAGTCAACCCATGCATAAACTAATCAATACGTTCACATGTGTTAGTCACCCCTTCTTAGGCTCTGGAAAGACTCATCCAAATAGACAAAGACATGACATAGCCCACTCATGACACAGAGTGGATTGTTCTTAACTTCTTTCATTTCCTAATTCCCTTCTTCTTTTCCCTCAGTCCACACACCCTGGTATTTGCTCTGAAATACACGGGTCCAGGTGACCTTTACTGTCATCATCCTCATCATCATCATCATCATCAGATGTTTGTAAAAAGATAGAAATTCCAGTGTACCCCTAACTATTTTCCCTGGGAACCACAAGAACATTTAAGGATCATAAAGATCCTAGGAGTCAAAAACAGCCTACTATTTGAACAAATGTATGTTTAAATTTTTTAAATTTTTTATTTGCTTTTAAAGATGGGTCTCAGTATGTTGCCCAGACTGATTTTGAAAGCCTGGCCTCAAGTAATGCTCCTCCCTTAGCCTCCCAAACCACTAGTATTGCAGGCTTAAACCACCACGTCCAGCCTGAGCAAATTTCTATATTGTCCTTTTGCTGCTGTAATTGTACATATTTTTGTTAACGGTGAGTTTAAAATTGTAAAGTATTTTTTTATTATTTCAGGGCAAAGAATCCATTTCTTCTGTATTTTACAACACAAGACTATTTCAGGTAATAGCCTTTCGCTTTGGCCCAGGGCCTGTGTGCATTTCTCTCTTTGATCTCTTTTATGAGGAATAGTTTTATAGGTTTGACATGAAATGAAAATTTGCTCCTCAAAACTTTTAGCTGCGACACAACAGGTTACAGGGCAGTGTGAGCTACAGAGCAAAGCAGATCCTGCTCTGATTTGGAGATAGTTGAACCGTTCAGACCGGCCTAGGACAGAGACACCTGGTTTACTGATGATAAATCTTTAACGACACTACAAGTACATGATAAATTCATCTCAGGATTATTAGAGAAATGTGACCAGGATTAAAATAAGAAAGTACTTACTCAGAAAGTGTCATGGAGTAAATTCCATGTAAACTTGTATGATATTCTCTGGACCCACTGAAAATAAGTTGGAAAGAGACAAGGACAATTGAGGGTACAGTTTCATACTGACATTAAATGTGGATATTCTTACAAATGATTTTCAAACATGTTTTGTTCAGACCCGGAGTGTTTCATCTGCTGGCTCACAGAGTTGGGAGGCTACAACTACAAATGCCAAAAAAGAAAAATTTTTTTAAGTAAGGGGGTATCAGGGGAAGGCTTTCCCTCTCTCTCTTCACAGAGTTTCTGCTCCATACCCTAATTACTTCTGGTCCCAACCCATGCCAAGGGCCAGGCCTTCTAAAACAACTCCTTCTGACTCCCAGCTTTTGTCCCTTCCTCTAGAGATAATAACAATGAAAATAAAGCTTTTATTTTATTTCCTTCAGGTTCTCGAACATTCAAACTGGCCTCTCCACAAATTGAACATGTTCTTATCTGGTTTCAGAAACTCCACTGTGAGTGATGAATGTGCCCCAACAGAAACAGGGTTACGTGCCCTCCTGTGTCTCAGTCTTCCCAAGCAGGAAATGGACCCAGCAAATAGGCTCTTTAGATATGGCTATACTGATCTACTTTTCCTTCATTCTTTTTCCATATTTTATTAGTGAGAAAAATGTCATAGACTTTAGGCATGCATGTTCCAGGCTTCACATTCATACTTTTTAGCCCAACAGAGGGAACAGTAGGATCTATAGTCTCTGACTCTGGGTGGTGTGTGTGTGTGAGAGTGCGCGTGTGTGTGTGTTACATTGTATATATAAAAGTTGAGAAATAACACTCAAAATTGTCCTTCAAGGCAAATGGTACAATTGTTTCTCAATGGTCAGTTTGGAGAGACTGGTAAAGTTTAGTATAGTTTTTTGTTTGTTTGTTTGTTTTTTTGGTGATGGAGTTTCGCTCTTTCACCCAGGTTGGAGTGTGACGGCGCAATCCTGGCTCACCACAAACTCCTCCTTCCGGGTTCAAGTGTTTGTCCCACCTCAGCCTCCTGATTAGCTCCGATTAGCTGGGATTACAGGCATGCGCCACCACGCCCAGCTAATATTGTATTTTTAGTAGAGACGGGGTTTCACCATGTTGGTCAGGCTGGTCTCAAACTCCTGACCTCAGATGAGTCACCCTCCTCGGCCTCTCAAAGTGCTGGGATTACAGGCGTGAGCCACTGTGCCCAGCAAGTTTAGTATCTTCTAAACAAAAAGATACAGAGATATTTGGGGATTCATTTCTGCTGTAACAACACTGAATTTTGTCCACAGTGGTCGTAAGAAGTAGAGTTTTGATTACGTGTATCCTCCATGCTAATTTGCAGAACAGAAATAGGAAGCAATTATGTGATTGTCGGGGCGGGGGAGAAACTAATTTTTTTCCTCAGATTATTTTTAGGATAAAACTGTGAATGAAAACAGCATCCTATACTTCTGATTTTGATGAATTTTGACTGCCCTTCCCCTCAATTAGGACAAATTAGTAGAAGTTTATTCTAATTACCTTCTGTTCATCTCAATTATTTTAAGCATTTCTATTTTAATGTGATTTCTAAATCAGCATGCTTGAGTTTTAATGTAAATACCTTCTCCTAAAAATGCAAGATGCACTACAATGTAGTGAGACTTTAAATAAAGAAAAATGCAGAAATATCCATCCAAATAAGTTTTTCTTCAAAAAAGAATAGCACATTGTTTAGCCTCAGGAGATTGTTCCAAAGAGTAACTACAAGAAACACTTTTGGAACTCATTTTCCCAGATTACTTTTGGAGTCTGCTTAAGAGTCAAACCAGAAAAGAAATCTCACTCTTTGCAGGCAGATCTTACTTTCTGACCCAAAACTGTAATGTTAGCTTGATCTTTTCTGTTTTTGTTACACCTGCATTTCCTCTTTTCTTGACTAGTTACAGGCCTATCCCACCCCACCTCTCCCGTCAATCACTACCTCCTGCCAATTTTACCTCTTAAATATTCATCCTATTTATCTTTGTTTCCACGGCACTAGCAAAAGTGCCTCATCTCTCCAGGACTGCCATTACCTCCTAACGGGGCTCTGTGCTCTGGTGTTGTCACCCTCAAGCTCACCCTCTCTATGCCATCCAAGTACTCCATCAAAAACAGAAATCTGCATGTATTATTCTCCTGATTAAAATTCTTCAGTGGTACCCAGTCACATACTGGCTAAAATTATTAACCCAAGATTCATAAACTTTCTTGGATTGGCCTTCCAGGAGCATCTATAATTCCCTTGAATCTTTATACAAAATTTTGTGTTTGCATTTATGCAAGGAAAGACCCTTCCACCAGTCTCCCTGAGGGAGGAAAGAATAACAACCAAAAGTTCCCAGTCAAAGCCATGCTACTTAATGTGTTACAAAGACTCTCAACATTAAGTGCTTCCTCCTAGGCTGGTGGCTTCCATGTAGGCTGAATTCTCTCACGATGACTCAGAGCTAAAAGATCAAATGTTCCAACAAACAAGACAGGAGCTACATGGTCTTTCATAAAGCACCTCGGAAGTCACAGGGGGTAAAGTCTGCCATCTCCTCTATGGGTCAGAGCACCCGCAATCCCACCCAGATTCAAAAGGAGGGACACAGACCCCACTTCTCAATCAGAAATGGTTTAAGATTTTGTGAACATGTTTCAAAGCTGCCGTAGATCGTGAGGGAGACAGGTAGAAATAGAACACAACAAGGATGCTGTTTTTCCCTCCTGTCAGAGTTAGATGAAACTTCTTTGTGGATAGGCTTGACCTAGAGGGGCAAATAAGGTGATGCTTTTTTCCAGACTTTTGATAAGTTATACTTATAGACTTTTTGCTTAAGAACTCTTCTTCTCAGGTCCTTTTTTTTGTTGTTGTTTTGTTTTTAAGAAATTAAGGTCATTAAGCAGGGTGTAAACGTACAGTATAAATTTATTAAAAGGTAAAGGGCTGATCAGAGGTATTAAAAAATCCATGCCACATGCAGTAAATTTTTACTTGATATAAAGTGTCAGGAAATGAGACCAAAATTGCCTTTGAGTTGCAATCAGTGCTGTAGAGAAAAAGCATATTTTGCCTTCCTTACTAAGATGAAGGAGTAATGTTTTCATAAGAAGAAACTGTCAAATGTGTATTAAATAAATGAAGCATAAAACAAGCTTTCCTGCAGTTTCAAGCATGCTTGGATTTTAATAACAAGCATTTATCCCATGAATGAAAAGTTATATTTGTATCCAAGAAGAAAGGCTCTCCACTCTACGCTGGGTATTTTCAGCTTTTAACAGTCTCCATTACGGATGAAGTCAGTGATTTGCTCTGCCATTTCACATCACATTTCGATGTTGGTGTTTATGGGAGAGATAAGAGCCTAGACTAAAGAGGGAAGAGCAATGGGAAAGGATCCTTCCAGGGTTGGATGGAGAGTGTAAGGGAATGTGGAAACAGACTACAATTAAGATGGGACACAGAAGCTAAAGCCCAGTAGTGTGCACTCATCAACATTGTGTCAGTGTCTCAGGGATCCCTCTGTGCCAAATTGTGGATTTAGAAAGGGGCAAAGGTCATGTTTTGAGGACAAATGAGGTGGGAAACAGGAGGGTTTCAGAGTCCCCATCCTGATTGTTATAAGATCTAATCTATGTTTTATGTAAGAGAAGTTGGGTACCTTTGCTAAGCCCAAACTGGGATTCAGAGACTGACAGTGCTGGTGAGCCGGTGACACCCTGGGGCATCTATTTACATATATCGCTAGATGTGTGGTTGGCAATTTTTTTTAAGCTAAAGAATTAGAGGAGCATTTGGGAAACTGGGAGAGGAGCAAAAGGCAATAAGGAGAACCTCAAGGTGACATGATGGCGTCTGCTCCTGTCTGGCCTGAGAGACTGCATGGTGGCCCATGTGGAGAGCAAGGTGAATTTCAAAAGAGAAAGAGTTGTTTTGACAAAAGACTTTGTGAAGCTCGGGGCATTCGCAGTGTGGCTTTAGCACTCAAGCCTAGGACAGGACACACAGCTCTAGGCCTAGGTCCCAGGGCAACCTTCCCCAGAAAGGCCACTCCAGGGGACCAGCAGCAGGGTCTGACCATGGCTGGCAGAGCAGCTGCCAGCTGGAGGGGGCTGGCAACAGGCACCATAGCAAGGTGACTTCATGGGCCAGAGGAGAAAAGCACGAGCAGACTAGTTCCTGGGGTTACAGTCACATCCCTGGGGACTCTCAGAAAACCAGGAAAATCCAATGGGCAAAACACTGAAGCACTGCTATCACACAGATGGACCCAAAGACCCTTGTCATCTGGCCATTAATGTTAATGCAACCTCACTTCTCCTGTCAGGCAGGGTGAGTTTGCACTGAGATTGCATAAGAAAATGATTAATAATTGAAACATTACCAAGATCATTATCCTATTATGTAATGTGAATCTAAGGCCGCTTAGAAATTAGAAATGAATGAATCCAGTAAGAATTGCAGGATAATTAGACTAGGGGCATAATTTTGGAATATAAAAAGAAACTAAAATCTATACTTTAGCCAAGGTTCCAATCCTTCTCATTCCTCAGAGAGAAATGGACAGGAAATGACTTAACAAAATAAGCCATCATATTTACACTTTGTATGTCCCCAGACACCTTTGAGGAGATTTCTTCAAAGGAGACAAGATGTGTTCTGCCATTTTTAGGAGTGGAGTGTGGGTGACCCCAGCAGATTGTTTACCATCCACCTACTGAACAGCAGGAAAGATCAGCTCTATCCACCAGGTGAAGCCATCTATCACTCACTGTAGGAATGAGGAAGGGAATTTTGGAACCCTCCATTGTTGTTAGATCCTCCCTTTGCTCATACATAAACACACACATACACACACACATAGACACACACACACACACACACAAATGAGAACAAAACATTTCTGACCACAGAAAAGTAACTGAGGGACAAAGCATCTTGGTCACATAACAGAAGACTAAGACTGAAAAAGTCTTTACAGCATCTTATCCACTTACCTCCTGTACCCACTAAGATATTGTTGATGTAGGCCTTTGGCATCCACAGTTTTCAATTTCATCTCATGTAAAGATCAGTGCCAACCACTGAAGATATGGAGGCAGCAATATTCTGAGCCACTTCAGAACCAACAACTTAATTGAAACATCAAACCAAGGCCCTCCACAATATTTATGGCTATAGTTTGGTTTAATGCCTTATATAATTGGTACTGACATACACAAGATTTCCATCAAGTCTTTATATCCTTTCACAGAGGAGTCTACTAGTCTACATATGAAGTAAGCAGCAAAAAGCATATTCAATCTTATAAAACCTTTTAAACCATAACAGTATTATATGTCATTATGTGTGTGATAAAAACAGAATTATAAATCATGGTACAAAATAGCACAAAATTTGTACCATGATTTATAATTTTGTTTTCTTCCTCATCTTATCCAAAAAGCTGAGAAGTCATAATTCTGCCACCTGCTTTTGGATAACTAGTTGGCCTTATTCCTTTTCTACTAACTCTTTCCTAAACATTTGCATTTGCATTTGTAAATCTAGGAAAACAGAGAGCTTTTTTTATTTTTAAGGAGCAGCTTCCACTTTCATTTTGAGAAGCTCTGAAATCCAGTAAATCCAGTTATACATTGCAATATACCCTGGGGTATGAGTGCAGATAACTTTTCAAAATGACCCCAAAACAATGAGCCTATTTCAGAGAGACTTTAGAAATAAAGAAACTACCCACAAGCCTGTCTCTATCAAGGGCTATTTTCATCTATCAGCAGCATAATGGAAATGCTAATATATCTTCCTTTAAGAGCTTGAATCTCAAAATGAAGTCTGTTATCTGCCATCTATGGGTACACCACAAACCATCCCAGAACTCAGTGGCTTAAAACAGCAACTGTTTTGTTGGTTCACCGTTCTTAGGGTCAGAAATTCAGACAAAGCTTGAGTAAATGGTTGTTCTGTTGGTCTCTTAAATAGGGTAAACAATTTATCTTGTTCGCCTGGGACTTTCCCAATTTTAGCACTAAAAGTTCAGCATCCAGGGAGACTCATCAGTCTCAAGCAAACCACGACAGTTGGTCGCCCTGTGCCTGGGGTCTTTCATGGGGTGCTGGGCATCTGATGGTTCAAATGGAGCTGGGTGATCTAAGACTATCTCACTCGCATACTTGGTAGTTGGTGCTGATTGTCATCTGGGCCACGTGTATCCAACAGGCTTCCTGAAGCAGTAAGAGGGGGTGCAAGCCTCAATGCATAAGACCTGTGCTTGCACCACATTTGTTGATGTTGGCTACACCAAGTCACCTGGCCAAGCCAGTCAATGTAGGAGTGTACCACACAAGGGCATGGATACAGAAGCCACGATTCACTGGGATCATTATGCTTACCATCTAACATAGAGTCGCATTCCATTTAGTTCAGATTTAACAAATCTGAGATCCCCATCTTATTAATGCTGTTACTTTGGGAGTCTGTCCTCTACTGGTAAGTCAAAGAACTCCTCATTCCTGGGATACAATCCAAGTTAACTATTGTTTCTCAGAAAGAAAAGCAGAAAACCTCTGTTTGTTGCTATTTTTGCTTTTGTTGCCTCTTATTAGTGTTTAAAAAATAAAAATTCCAGCAGTCTGGTGCAGTCTAGTGGAAGAAGTAAGAAGTGTAATGCTGCTAAGACATAGATCACTCACTTATTCAATACTTCCTCAGAGTCCATCGAGCACAGAGTAAGCCTCGGTTTACTCAGCACTGCTGTCTCCGGACACAGGCCTGGGCACTTGGTGGGAAACCTCTTCACTTACACAATTTGTTCAGTTCCCATGCTATCAGAGCCATTTTTCCCATTATACATCTGTAGTTCCAAGATGGATGACTCAGGAGAAAGCACAGCCTTCTAAGATTGGAATCCATTTTTTCCTCCACTTCTGCATCCTGGTCTTCCAAAGAGGACACATTTCTCCCAGCCCAGGAACAGCTTCTATCTTTGCCCCTAGAGTGATCATCTCCTTGCATACCAGGAGAGTAGTCCTCTCTCATCGCCATAGAATCCCGTGACACCATAAAAAGTAAGCAAATTATAAAAAATGGTAATTTTTAAACATAAATTATACAAATGAATGTATCTGTAGTTATTTAGCCACCCTTTTCAAAATTCTAATGTAAACAATGCTTTCATACTTCAAAGTGTTTAAAAAGAGTGTTTTAACCTGAAATATCATTTTACTCCACAATTGAATTCTAGCTGAAAATAATTATATTTTAGCTGCAAGTGTTCTGAGTCATGGGCAAACTAAAGATTTCTGGTTATATAATTGAAAATTATGTGGTTCATCTTTATGTTTATTGACTTGGATTGACTGAGTCCTGAGGGAAACTGTGCCGTTTCATTGCTGATCAAAGTCACATCGCAAGCCACATGTCCGGAATGCTCACTGTGGCCATTGAAATGAATGGAAATTGTGAGCCAGTTTATTTTCTAAGAGGCCAAATTGGTAGTCTCCTTTAGTTTACTGAACCTAAGTTTTAATAGTAAGTAAATTTTTTAATAAAATTCTTTATGTATGTTTATCTTTCAATATGATGTCTTTTTTTATTATTCTGACCCCCAAAGATTATACAAGATGCATTAAAACTTGAAATAATGTTGTCTGAAAATGTGAGAAAGTAGGCAAGAATAAGCCAGAGAATTTTTTTTAAATTAAACTCCACCATTTTTTTCATTTATGGCATAAAGAGTCAATATGTGAAATAGTGAATATCAGGAAGATCAGCAGCTCCTTAGAATACTGTAAGAGTCACTCAAGGCTACAAGCATTAAGTACTGTATCTTGGTTTAGAGAAGATGACCAACTACACATTTTGAAAAATGCATTCACAAGTGAAAACATAAAGAATGTTTTCCTGATACCAAGTAAAGAATGGTTTTAGTACACTTTACCTTATAGCCTTGTTAATTTAAAATTTAGCTGAGTTTAGAATATAAAAATTGCTATAGAAAAGTAAACTAGTCTACCATATAAGTAAAAAGGAAAGCATATTTATTACCTTATTTAACAGACAACATAAAATAGAAAATTGATTTCCATTAAATATTCAGAAAAGTCATGTATTTCTATGGCCTGTAGAATAAAAAATCTTCAGTAAGAACATGTTGCTTCGTGATCATATTAATTTTAAAAGGCATCTCATGGATAACAGGTTTGTATTAGTAGCAAAATTCAAAGCCTGATCTGTGATATTGTGAGCAATATTCATAAAGTACATTAATATGTTAAAAGTTACATGGACACAGAGCCACCTTAAAACACAACTGCAATGTGTTAACATTTTCAGGGAAACAAAAATAGCAAGAATATTTTGCAAGAAAACAAACAATGTGAAGATAAACAAGTGGGAGATTGTAGGCAATAGAACCTATGGCTAAAGTTTCAAGTAATTAATATTATATTTTAAGCGAAAGACTGGTAGAACATGCTCAAGATAATAAACTACTCTTTTTCATTTCCTCTAATGAAAAAACAATGTGACACATTAAAATCTTTTATCGTTAATGTATGGGGGAAACAGTCATCCTTGTTAACTTCAGTACAACACTGCACAATAGTTAACTCCTCTTTTGGTGGTGGAGTATGAATTTCAATCCACAAACTCAGTTGTGCGTAATACATCACAATTTCAATTTTCCTTAGGGCCACTTATTTCCAACAGAATACACAAATGGTGTTCATAATATAATTTCATCTATATAAAACGGTGTTCAAAATAAAATATTATTTAAATCTTTTTAAAAGTTAATTGGCCAATTAAACAAAAATAATAATAATACAATGTGGGATTTAAAACATGTGTAAAAGTAAAATGTATGGTAACAAAGGCATAGGCTGGGGGAAGAGAAATAGAGCCATACTCTCAAAAGATTTTTATAGTATATGTGAAGTGACATAATATCTCTGGAACATAAATTGTGATAAAAGAAAGGTATATGCCATAAACCATTATGATAACAAAGAAGCCACTTAAAATGAAGAAACAAGGAGTTTTGTCATGTCAAAAAGGATAATAAATGAAATTATGAAAAATATTCAGTTAATCAAAAAGAAGACAAAAAATGGGGAAAAGAAACAACAGGTGAGACAAATAGAAGAGAAAGAGGAAGATGATAGATTTCAACCTAAACACATGAATAATCATATTGAAAGTAAGTGATCTAAATAACCCAGTTGACATGCAAGATGCAACTATATGTTACCTATAAGAAAACTATTTTAAGTGTAAAGACACAAATAGTTTAAAAGTAAAAATATAGAAAAAGTTATAAATACTAGTATTTAGATAACACAAATCCAAATAAAGCTGGAGTGACTATAGTAATATGAAGACAAAATAGATGACAGAGTGAAGAATATTATTAGGGATAATAAAAGTCATTTCATAGCAATAATAAAGTTAATTCATCAAGAAAAAAACAACAAAAAAGCCTGAACATTTATGCATCTATTAAGAGAGCTACAGAAACATGATGCAAAAAACTGACAGAATAGCAGGAAGAAATAAACAAATCCAGAATTATAGTCATAGATTTCAATACCCCTCTTTCAGTAATTGATACATCAAGGAGACATAAAATCAATAAGAATATAGGAGATTTGAACAACAGTATCAACCAACTTGACCTAATAAATATTTATAGAACACTCTACCCAACAGGAATAGAATACGCAACCTTTTCAAATACACATGGAACATTTACCAAGATAGACCATATTCTAAGCCATTAAAATGTCATAATAAATTTAAAATAATTCAAGTCATACAAAGTGTATTCTCTGACCACAATGGAATTAAATTGGAAATTAATAACCGAAGGATCTACAAAAAATTCCCCAAATATTTGGAAACTAAGTTATATATTTCTATATAACATATAGGTCAAAAAATAAAATAAAAGAGAAATTAAAAAATATTTTGAACTGAATGAAAATAAGAACATGATGTATTCTTATATTTGTAGTAGTCTGCTAAAGCAATAGGTAGGAAGAGATTTACAGTACTAAACACCTATATTAGAAAAAAGTCACAAATCAGTTATCTCAGTTTCCACCTTAAATAACCAGGAAAGCAGAGCAAATTAAATCCAAAGTAAGCAGAAGAATTAATAAGACTAAAGAGAAATCAATGAAATATAAAACAGAAAAACAATAGCGAAAATCAATGAAACCAAAAGTTAGTTTTTTCAACGGATTAATTAAATTGATAAGCCTCTAGCCAGACTTACTAGGAAAAAAGAGAAATGATACAAACACGTTAACATTATTAATAATTATGGAAATGCAAAATAAAACCAAAAGAAGATACCACTACACACCTATTATCATGACTAAACTTCAAAAGACTGACCATAATAAGTGTTGGTGAGGACATGAAGTAAATGGAACTCAACACTGCTTGCAGGAATAGAAAATCATACAGCCACTTTGGAAAAGAGTTTGGCAGTTTCTTGAAAGATTAGACATACCTACTATATGATCTAGTTATTCCACTTCTAGGAATATTCCCAGGAGAAATGAAAACACACATCCACACAAAGATTAGTACACAAAGTTTATGGCAGTTTCATTTGTAATAGCCCCAAACTGGGAACAACCCAAACGTCCATCAACAGGTGAATGGATAATCAATTGCGGTAAATTCATGCAAATAGAATACTACTCTGCAATTTAAAAATAATGAACCATTGATACATGCTACAGCATGGACGAATCTCAAAATAGTTACATTGAATGGAAGAAGACAGATCCCCCCAAAAAATGTATACTGTATAATTCTGGGTATATATAGCTGTAGAAAATGCAAACTAATCTACAGTGATGGAAAGCAGATCAGTCATTGCCTGTTGGAAGGAAATGAGAAGAGATTACAAAGAGACATGAGGAAACTTTGACAAATAATGAATAGGTCCATTTTCAGTGACGGCTGCACGGAGATACACACAAGTCAAAACCTATCAAACTGTACACTTAAAATATGTGCAATCAATTGTATGTCAATTACACAACAATTAAGCTGTTTTTAAAACTCATGGACAAATATGAGTAAACACATAAATACAGTAAATAAAAAGTTTATTTCTTACCTGTCATTCACACCAATCAGGACAGGAGATACCAATTTATTTAGGTCTTTGTAGGAACATCAATAAAGGTACAGAAGATCCATTTGAATTTATGTTATTATATGTCTAAAATAACCTAAGATACACTGCATGGGTTTTTTATAAACTCGTTAAGAAAACAAGATTATTGTGTTTCTGACAATTTGTAATAAAAACTCAATTTAGAATTTTTCTTGCCCAATATCTTTAACACTGTATCTATGGTGGTTCTAGTTTTGAGATTCATTGTGCACAGTGTAAGTTTTGGTGCCCTTTGTCTCATGTTTTACACAAATGAGAATATGTTTGTATGACTTGGGACCTTTCTATTTGCAGTTCAGATTAAATAAGACTGAGAATTTCTGACTACTTATAACCAACACTTGCAGAAGTAATGCTTACAATTGGTAAAGTGTTCTTTGGGGAACTGCACTCGATAAATGTTACAATCCTAGTTTGTTGCAGCTTCAGTTGTAATTCCACTCTGAAATTCAGTGGGTGAAAAATGGGAAAAGATCAGGCTGCTAGAGAGAGGGATAAAGTAAGGTACATATGATTCTAGGATTTTTATTACAAACAAAAAATTACATGAGAGTGTCTTTATATTATTTTCTGAATTCTGCCCACTTTCCCGGAGAAAAACCTAAATCTCTCTTCCAGTCTTGTAATCTCTTCATCTGCATAAAGCCTACAACTTCAAAACAATTCCTAGATTGAAGTAATTAAATCAAGTACCATCTTAGCATGCAAACTCTTTGAAATATATAATACACTTAGACAGATTCAGGTTTATGTTCCCCAAGGGCCTCATAAAGCATTACCAAGACTAAGTTCTCAGTTGTTCAATAAATTGGTGTCTACTATGGTTATGCATATCTTTTTGTGTATATCAACATTTGAAATGTTGTACTGTTATTTATAAATATCCTTTGTTTCAACAAAATTTTCAAAACTGTCACTTCAATTATGTGTTTTTATCGATTTGCTTGATCTGCATAAGGGTGTTCTCTGTTTCATATCCATTTGTATATAGTTATCTCTTTTTGCCTCCGAACATTGAAACAGAAACAGTGTTGTGGTGAAGAGCCCTTGCGCAGCCTCACCACACACTAGCCTCAGCCTTGGGCAACATTCCACCTCTTCTGCGTGATTCCTCAAACCGTATGCATAGGGAAGTTGTTCACAGGGTTGTTGTGAGGATCGATCAAGGTAATTAGGTATAGATTTTATCCTTTAGACCAGCACATAGTGAGCAGTCCAAAAAAAAAAATGAACAAGAGCACCTTTGAACTGCAAAAATATTTAGGGCAGGGCCCACCAAGTGGTTATAATTATCATATTACATGACTGAAATGCATCCTAGCAGAAGTGGAATACTTGAAATTATTATTTAATCAAAATTAATATTTCTTAGGCAGAGAAGACCTAAAAAGAATAGTATAAAATGAAAAGACTTAGTTTAAATTTTAACTTTGGCACATTAAACAACTAATTCTGGTTTCTTATTTTATTCTAACCTGCCGATCTGTAGTTTGTAAACTGGACATGACCTGTTCATAGTAGATGCTTGGTGAATGCGTACTGAGAGATTACTCAAAGATATTGTCTAGAAAAGCGTTTTCAATACTTTCATATGTCTGATAGTATAAGATCCCTTTAGTTTCAGGAAAAACCATAAAATTGAGTGACATTTCTCATTTTATGGGCCATTATTACTCATGTAGTAATATTTCTCACTAGTGATAAACAAGTGGAGCAAATGTGGCTCTGCAGGGCAATTGTTGCATTAAAACCTGAACTGCAAATATTTAATGCTTACAAGAATTCTTCTCCCTCCCCATCCATGTCCACTTCAGTGAGAGACCCAATGAGAACCCTATATCCACTTACAGAAAACCAGTGCTGAAAATTTCCACACAGCTGACCACTAAAACATATCTTGAATTTTACTTTTTTCCCGAGGAAAATGCCATTGTCTGTAATGTTCATAGTCCTTTAAAGATAATTTTGTTCATTTCACAGGTCTCCTGTTATGGCTGGAGGTCTCTTTGCTGTGGATCGGAAATGGTTTTGGGAATTGGGTGGCTATGATCCAGGTTTAGAAATCTGGGGAGGAGAACAGTATGAAATCTCTTTTAAGGTAAGCCCCGAGACCCTCTTCACACTATGTCTACATAATTTTGACAATTCTGATAGAATATCAGCATGTTGCTTTGTGACCTATGTTCTGAGATGACTTAATAATGATAATAGATGTGTCACCTTCCCAAGTGAGCTCTTGCAGTTTCTTTCTTTTTTGGTTTTTGTTTTTATTTTTTCTTGATATATAATCATTATACATATTTGTGGGGTACATGTGAAATTTTGAAACATGTATACAATGCATAATGATCAAATCAGGGTAACTGGGATATCCATCACCTCAAACATTCGTCTTTTCTTTGTGTTGGAAACATTACAATTCTTCTCCTCTAGCTATCTTGAAATATACGATAAATTATTGTTAACTATAATCTCCCTACTTGTATAAGGCCATTTTTGCATTGCTATAAAAGAAGTATCTGAGACTGGGTAATTTACAAAGAAAAGCAGTTTAATTGGCTCACAGTTCTGCAGGCTGCACAAGAAGTGTGGTGCTGGCATCTGCTTCTGGTAAGGGCCTCAGGAAGCTTTTAATCATTGTGGAAGGTGACAGGGAGCCAGCATATCACATGGTGAAAGCAAAGGCAAGAGACACAGGGGTGAGCTGCCACACACTTTTAAACAACCAGATCTCATGAGAACTCACTCACCAGCAAGGGGATGGTGCTAAGCCTAATTGATCCAAACACTTCCCACCAGGCCTCACCTCCAACACTGCGGGCCACATTTTGACATAAGATTTGGAGGTGACAAACAACCAAATTGTATCACTACAGTACTATCAAATACTAGAACTTATTTCTTTTATTTAACTGTATTTTTGTACTCATCAACCAACTTCTTTTTTTGCCGCCTCCCCACCCCCACTCCCTTCTATTCCCAGCCTCTGGTAACCACCAATCTACTTTCTACCTCCATTAGATCAACCTGTTTAGTTCCCCATATGAGCTAGGACATGAGATGTTTTTCTATGCCTGATTTATTTCACTTAAAATAATGACCTTCAGTTCCATCTATGTTTCTGCAAATGATAGTATTTCATTCCTTTTTATGACTGCATAATATTCCATTGTGTATATATACTACATTTTCTTTATCCATTCATCCAGTGATGGACACTTAGGTAACTATTGAGACCATTGTCACAAAACAACGGGAATGCAGATATCACTTCTACATACTGATTCCTTTTCTTTTGAAAATATACCCAGCAGTAGGATTACTAGATTATATGGTAGTTCTATTTTAGTATTTTGAGGACCCTCCATACTCTTTCCCCTAATTGCTACATTACTTTGCATTTCCACCAACAGTGTAGGAGCATTCCCCCTTTCTCTGCATCCTTGCCAGCATTTTTTTATTCTTTGTCTTTGAGAGAATAGCCAGTTTAACTTGGGTAAGGTATAACCTCAATGTCGTTTTGATTTGCATTTCTCTGATGACTAAAGATGTTGAACATTTTTCGTATACCTGTTCGCCATTTGTTTGTCTTCTTTTGAGAAATGTCTATTCATGTATTTTGCTCATTTTTAAATTGAATTATTTGAGGGGTTTTACTATTGAGTTGTTTGAGTTCATTATATATTCTGGTTATTGTCAGATGGATAGTTTGCAAATATTTTCTCCCATCCTATAGGTTGTCTCTTCACTTTGTTGATTGTTTCCTTGCTCTACAGAAACTTTCTAGCTTGATGTAAATGTGTCTATTTTTGCTTTTGTTGCATGTGCTTTTGAGGTCTCACCCAAAAAATACCTGTGCCCAGACCAACATCCTGTAGTGTTTCCCCAGCGTTTTCTTCTAGTAGTTTCATAGTTTTGGGTCATATAACTAAGTCTTTAATCTATTTTCAGTTGATTTTTGTACACGATGAAAGATAAAGATTTAATTTCGTTTTTCTTCACATGGATATCTCATTTTCCCAGCATCATTTATTGAAGAAACTGTCCTTTTCCCCATTGTATGTTCATGATGCCTTTGTCAAAAATGAGTTGGCTGTAAGTGCAAGGATTTACTTCTGGGTTCTCTATTTTGTTCTATTGGTGTATGCATCTGTTTTTATGCCACTACCATGCTATTTTGATTACGATAGCTTTGTGGTGTAATTTGAAATCAGGTAATGGGATGCCTCCAGCTTTGTTCTTTTTGTTCAGGACTGCTTTAGCTATTTAGGGCCTTTTCTTGTTCCCTACAAATTTTTGGATATTTTTTCTGTTTCTGTGAAGAATGTCAATGGTAATTTGATAGGGATTACATTAATTATTTAGATGGTTTCTGGTAGTGTAGAGATTTTAACAGTATTAGTTCTTCCAATCAAAGACCATGGTATATCTTTCCATTTTTTGTGTGTCTTCAATTTCTTTCATCATTGGTTTGTACAGGTTATTTCACTTCTTTAGTTAAATTTATTCTTAGGTATTTTTTAGCTATTATAAATGGGATTGTTTTCTTGATTGCTTTTCAGATTGATTTCTGTTAGTGTATAGCAACTTTATTGAATTAATTTATCAGTTCCAAGAACTTTTGGTGGAGTCTTTAGGTTTTTCTAAAAATGAGATCATGTCATCTGCAAAGATAATTTGACTTCTTCCATTACAATTTTGATGCCCTTTGTTTCTTTTTCTTCCCTAAGCACTCAGGCTAGGACTTCCAGAACTAGGTTGAATAAAAGTGATGAAAGTGAGCATCCTTGTCTTGTTCCAAATCTTAGTGGAAAGGCTTTCAATTTCCCCCCTTTCAGTGTGATCTTACATGTGGGTTTGTAATGTATGGCTGTTATCATATTGAGATATTTTCTTTCTATATCCAATTTGTTAAGAGTTTTTATCATGAAGGAATGTTAAATTTTACCAAATACTTTTTCAGTATGTATCAAAATGATCATATGCTTTTTGTCCTTGGTTCTCTTGATGCGATATATCACATTTATTGATTTGTATATGTTGAGCCATCTTTGCATCTTTGGGATGAAGCCCACTTGATTATGGTGAATGTTCTTTTTAATGTCTTATTGAATTATGTTTTGTCGAAGGTTTTTACATCTATGTTTATGAGGAATGTTGGCCTATAGATTTTTGTGCATGTGTATTAGGTATCAGTTTAGTTTAGGTATCAGGATAATACTGGCATTATAGAATGAGTTTGGAAGAATTCCCTCCTCTTCAATTTTTTGAAATAGTTTCAGTAGAATTGGTATTAGTTCTTCCTTAAAAGTTTGGTAGAAATCAGTAATTAATCCATCAAGTGCTGGGCTTTTCTTTGATGGGAGACTATTACTGCTTTGATTTCATTATTCATTATTGATCTCTTCAGGTTTTCTTTTTCTTCATGGTTCAATCCTCATAGGTTGTATATTTACAAGAATTTATCTACTTCTAGGTTTCCAATATTTTGGTGTATAGTTGTTCATAATGATCTCTAACAATCCTTTGTATTTCTGAGGTCTTATTTGTTGTTTCCTTTTTCCTTTCTGATTTTATTTATTTGAGTCTTCTCTCTTCCATTTTTAGTCTAGCTAAAGAGTTGTTACATTTGTTTATCTGTTTAAAAAATTGGCTGGATGCAGTGGCTCACGACTGTAATCCCAGCACTTTGGGAGGCCAAGGCGGGCGGATCACAAGGTCAGGAGTTCGAGACCAGCCTGACGAACATGGTGAACCCTGTCTCTACTAAAAATACAAAATTAGCTGGGCATGGTGGCACATGCCTGTAATCCCAGCTACTCAGGAGGCTGAGACAGGAGAATCACTTGAACCCAGGAGGCGGAAGTTGCAGTGAGCCGAGATTGCACCATTGCACTCCAGCCTGGACAACAAGAACAAAAAACTCCATCTCAAAAAAAAAAAATATTTTACAGTTCATTGATATTTTGTATTGTTTTATTAGTCTCTATTTTTAAATTCAACTTTTATTTTAGATTCAGGGGGTACACGCACAGGATTGTTACAAGCAAATATTGTGTGCTGCTGCAGTTTGGGTTATAATTGAATGCATCACCCACATAGTGAGCATGGTATACAACAGGTAGTTCTTTAACCATTGACCTCCTACTCCCTACCCCCTCTTGTAGTGATCAGTGACTTTTGTTCTCATATTTATGTCCATGTGTACTCAATGCTTATCCTCCTCTTATAAGTGAAAACATGTGATATTTGATTTTCTGTTACTGCATTAATATGCTTAGGATAATGGCCTCTAGCTGCGTCCATGTTGCTGCAAAGGAAATACTTTTGTTCATTTTTTATGGCAGTGAAGTATTCCATGGTGTATATGTACCACATTATCATAATTCAGTCCACCATTGATGGGCACATAGGTTGATTCCATGTCTTTGTTATCATGAATAGTGCTGCAATGAACATATGAGTGCATGTGTCTTTTTGGTAAAATGGTTTATTTTCCTTTGGACATATACTCAGTAATGAGATTGCTTGGTTCTATTTTTAGAACCAGCAACCAACCCCAGCATGGTAGTTCTATTTTTAGTTCTTTGAGAAGTCTCCAAACTGCTTTCCCCAGTGGCTGAACTAATTTACATTCCCACCAACAGTGTATAAGTGTTCTTTTTTCTCTGCAGCCCTGCCAACATATTCTATTTTAACCTTTTATTTATTTATTTATTTATTTATTTATTTTTCAGATCGAGTTTCACTCTGTTGCCCAGGTGCAATCTCAGCTCACTGCAACCTCCACCTCCTAGGTTCAAGTAATTCTCCTGCCTCAGCCTCCCATGTAGCTGGGACTATAGGCACCTGTCACCATGCCTGGCTAATTTTTGTATTTTTTGTAGAGATGGGGTTTCCCCATGTTGGCCAGGCTAGTCTTGAACTGCTGACCTCAGGTGATCTGCCTGCCTCGGCCTCCCAAAGTGCTAGGATTGTAGGCATGAGCCACTGCACCCGGTCTCTATTTTTACCTTTTAATAATAGCCATTCTGACCGGTGTGAGATGGTATCTCATTGTAGTTTTGATTTGCATTTATCTTACAGTTGGTGATGTTGAGCATGTATCAATATGTTTCTTGGCCACTTGTATGTCTTCTTTTGAGATGAGTCCTTTGCCCACATTTTAACAGGGTGTTTTTCACTTGTTGATTCATTTAGGTTCCTTATGGATTCTAGATATTAGACCTTTGTCAGATACATAGTTTGCAAATATTTTCTCCCATTCTGTGGGTTGTTTGTGTACTCTGTTGATAGTTTCTTTTGTGGTGAAGAAGCTCTTAAGTTTAACAGGCCCCACTTGTCAATGTTTGGTTTTGTTGCAATTGCTTTTGAGATCTTAGTCATAAATTCTTTGCCAAGGCCAATGTCCAGAAAAGCATTTCCTATAATTTTTATAGTTTGAGGTCTTACGTTTAAGTCTTTAATCTATCTTGAGTTAATTTTTATATATGGTGAGAGATAGGAGCCCAGTTTCATTCTTCTGCATATAGATATCCAGTTATCCCAGCACTATTTATTGAATAGGAAGTCCTTTTCCCATTGCTTATTTTTGTCAAGTGGATATCCAGTTATCCCAGTGCTATTTATTGAATATGGAGTTCTCTTCTCATCGCTTATTTTTGTCGACTTTGTAGAAGCTCAGTTCATTGTAGGCATGCTACTTTATTTCTGGGTTCTCCAGTCTGTTCCCATGCTCTATGTGTCTGCTTTCGTACCAGTACCCTCCTGTTATGATTACTGCAGTCTTGTAGTACAGTTTGAATTTAGGTAATGTGGTACCTCCGGCTCTGTTCTTTTTGCTTAGGATTGCCTTGGCTATTTGGGCTCTTTTGTTTCTTCCATGTGAATTTGAGAATAGTTTTTTTCTAATTCTGTGAAAAACGACATTGGTAATTTGACAGAAATAGCTTTGAATCTACAGATAGTTTTGGATAGTATGGCTATTATAACAATATCTATTCTTCCAATCCATGAGCATGGATTTTTTTTTTCATTTTTATGTCATCTATGATTTCTTTCATCAGTGTTTTGTAGTTCTCCTTGTAGAGATTTTTCACATCTTTGGTTAGTGTAGTCCTACATTTGCTTTTGTGTTTGTGGCTATCGTAAATGAGATTGCATTCTTGATTCAACTCTCAGCTTGAATGTTATTGGTGTATAAAAATACTACTGAATTTTGTACATTGATTTTGTATACTGAAACATTACTGAAGTCATTTATCAGGTCTGTAAGCCATTTGGCAGAGTCTGCGGGGTTTTCTAGGCATAGAATCATATCGTTAGTGAAGAGAGGTAATTTGACTTCTTTTCCTATTTGGATGCTTTATAGTTCTTTCTTTTGCCCAAATGCTCTAAGTAGGACTACCAGTACTATGTCGAATAGGAGTGGTGAGGATGAGCATCCTTGTTTTGTTCCAGTTCTTAAGAAAAATGCTTCCAGCTTTTGCCCATTCAGTATGATGTTGGCTATGGGTTTATCATAGATGTCTTTTATTATTTTGATATATATTTTTAATGCCTAGTTCGTTGAGGGTTTTTATCATGAAAGGATAATGGGATTTCTCAAAAGCATTTTCTACATCTATTAAGATGATTATATGGGCTTTGTTTTTAATTCTGTTTATGTGGTAAATCATGTTTATTGATTTGCTTATGTTGAACCAGCCTTACATCCAAGGAATGAAGATTTCTTGATCATGGTGAATTAGATTTTTGATGTACTGCTGAATTTGGTTTGCTAGTATTTTATTGACGGTTTTTGTGTCCATGTTCATCAGGGTGACTAGCCTGTAGTTTTCTTTTTTCATTGTGTCTTTGTCAGATTTTGACATCAGGGTGATACTTTTTCATGGAATGAGTTAAAGAGGAGTCCCTCCTTGTCAATTTTTTGGAATAATTTTAGTAGAATTGGTACCAGCTCTTCGTTGTATGGTTGGTAAAATTTGGCTGTAAATCCATCTGGTCTGGGCTTTTTTTGTTTGCTGGTTTTTCACTACTGATTCAATTTCAGAACTCGATATTGGTCTATTATTCAGTATTTCAGTTTCTTCCTGATTCAATCATGGGAGTTTGTGTACTTCCAGGAATTTATCCATGTCCTCTAGATTTTCTAGCTTTTATGCACAGAGGTGTTCATGACGGTCTCTGAGGATCTTTTTTATGTCTGTGGAATCTGTTGTAATGCCTTCTTTGTCATTTCTGATTATGCTTACTTGGATCTTCTCTCTTTTTTCTTTATTAATCTTGCTAGCAGTCTATTGATCTTGTTTATCCTTTCAAAGAACCAACTTTTTATTTTGTTGATCCTTTGTATTGATTTTTGAGTCTCAATTTCATTTAATTCTGCTCTGACTTTCATTATTTATTTTTTTCTGCTAATTTTGGGGTTGGTGTGTTTTTGTTTTTCTAGTTCCTCTAAGTGTAATGTTAGATTGTTAATTTAATGTAGGTATTCAGAGCTATAAGCTTTCTTTTTAACACTGCTTGTGCTGCATCCCAGAGATTTTGATATGTTCTGTTTCTGTTTCCATTTACTCCAAAGTCATTCAGGAGCAAGTTGTTTAGGTTCCATGTAATTGTGTGGTTTTGAGGGATACTCTTTGTATTGATTTTTATTTTTATTCCACTGTAGTCTGAGAATATGCTTTGTATGAATTTGATTTTTTTGAATTTATTGAGACTTGCTTTATGGCTAAGCATGTGGTTGAGGTTAGTGTATGTTCCAAGTGCCAAGGAGAGGGATGTATATTCTGTGGTTTTTAAGTGGGGTATTCTGTAGATGTGTACTTTGTCCAATTGGTCAAGTGTTGGATTTAAGTCCAGAATTTCTTTGTTAGTTTTCTGCCTCAATGACCTGTCTAACACTGCCAGTGGGGTTTTGAATAGTCCCTATTATTGTGTGGCTGTCTAAGTCTTTTCATAAATCTAGAAGTACCTGTTTTACGATCTGGGTGCTTCAATGTTCAGTGCATATAGATTTATAATAATTAAGTCTTGTTGTTGAATTCAACCATTTGTCATTATGTAATAACCTTCTTTGTCTGTTTTTACTGTTTTTGGTTTAAAGTCTGTTTTATTTGAAGAATAGCAACCTTTGCTCTTTTTTGTTTACCATTTGCATAATAGATCTTTCTCCATTGCTTTCCTTTGAGCCTATGAGTGTCATTACATGGGAGATTGGTCTCTTGAAGACAGCAGAAGGTTGGGCCTTTTTTTTTAATCCAACTTGCCACTCCGTGCCTTTTAAGTGAGGCATTTAGACCAATATGCGAGGTTTTGATTCTGTCATGGTGTCAATGGCTGGTTGCTTCATGGTCTCAATTGTGTAGTTGCTTTATAGGGTCTATAGACTACGTACTTGCATATGTTTTTGTGGTATCTGGTATTGATTTTTCATTTCCTTATTTAGCGCTCCCTTTAACATCTTTTGTAAGGCAGGTCTAGTAGTAGCAAATTACCTCTCTGGAAAAGATTTTATTTCTCCTTAACTTTTGAAGCTTAGCTTGAGGGGATATAAAATTCTTGGTTGGAATTTTTTTATTTAAGAATGCTAAAAATATGCCTCCAATCTCTGACTTATAATGTTTCTGCTGTTAGCCTGATGGGGTTCCCCTCATAAGTGACATAACCCTTTACTCTAGCTGCCTTTAAGATTTATTTCTTTGCGTTGACCTTGTAAAGTCTGATGATGATATGTATTGGGGATGGTCATCTTGTATAGTATCTTGCAGGAGTTCTTTGAGTTTCTCAAATTTACATTTCAACCTCTCTAGCAAGACTGGAAATTTTTTTATAGATTATATTCTCAAATATGTCTTCCAAATTGCCTATTCTTTCTTCTTCTCTCTCAGGAATGCCAAGGAGTCATAGGCTTTGTCTCTTTACATAATCCCATATTTATTGTTGGTTTTGTTCATATTTTCAATTCTTTTTTATTTTTGTCTGACTGGGTCTTTGAGCCTTTACATTCTTTCCTCAGCTTGGTCTAGTCTTTTGTTAAGACTTCCAGTGGTATTTTGAAATTTTCATAGTGAATTTTTCAATTCCAGAAGTTCAGTTTGGTTCTTTCTTAATATGGCCATGTCATTGTTCAAGTCTTAAATTGCTTTTCTGATTTCCATGCATTGGCTTTCAATTTTCTCTTGAATTTCATTGAGCTTGCTTGCCATCCAAATTCTGGATTTTATTATTGAGCTTCCTTGCCATCCAGACCCTGAATTCTATGTCTGTTATTTCAGACATTTCAATGTGGTTAGGATCCATTGCTGGGGAGCTAGTGCAATCCTTTGGATGTAAAGAAATGTTCTGACTTTTTGAATTGCCAGAGCCCTTCTCATATGAGGAGGCTGGCAATTCTTTTTCCTTTTTAAATTGCTCTACTATGGATGAGGCCTTTTGTTTTTATATATTCCTTTTCCCTTGAGGGTTTGACTGTGGTGTATGTTGTGTATAGTTGATTGTCTTCATTTCTGAGTGCTTTCAAAGGGCCAGGGCTCTGTATGGGCTCCTTACTTGTGGATCGTTTCCTGCTTTGGGTTTCACCGGTGTTGGGTGTTGAAGAAATTTTTTCTTCGGTGGTGTAATTCAGGATGCGAACCAGTAGATGGCGCTTAAGAGTAAGGGCCAGCAGATAGGCTCTTAGCCAAGCTCCTCTTGGAGCTTACTGTTGTCGGCTTTGTTCATATTTTTAATTCTTTTTTTTTTTTTTTTTTTTTACTGCTGCATATGCACTTACACCTTTTTTTGTTGTTGTTACTGACTGCTGCATATGCCATATGCCCTTACTCTTAAGTGGTCTGGAGATGGGAGATGGGGGGCAAGAGATGACTCCCTCACCAACTCCATTCCTAGGTCTTGGTAGAGACCTTTTCAATTATTGGTGTTGCATCCATGATTTCTTAGTCTCAAGCGAAACGCTGGCAAACTGCTTTCCCTCCTCCCTCAGGGGCAGCCCAAGGAAAGGTTTACATCACCAGGAAATCCACAATTATTTAGGGACCTACTGGTCCTCTGAGCTTGGCAGAGTCAGAACAGGTTGTGGTGTGTGTCTGCAGGTGGTCTGGTGATGCAGTGGGTCAACAGCAGAGGATGCCCAGGCAGGACAGTAATACCATACATGTGGCACCCACAGCCTGCTGTTCTTAGCCCAGCAGATGGCTGTGGGGCCAACCCAGCTCACACTTGCCCAACCCAGTAAGTCTTTCTGCAGTGTCTGCCCCAGGAGTGGGCCTGACCAGCTAGACTTGTCCCAAACTTTCTGTGCCAAGATTGCTGGGCAGTTCCAGGTGTTCCACGCTGTAGGGATCCCTGAGGAAGAAGGTGCTACTGGCTAATAGGCCACACCCTTCCCAAAACAGTCTTGTCGAGAGAGGGACACCCAGCTCCCACACCAGCACACAAACCTGTGTATCACTCTTCTAAGTGTTCTGGGGCGGGGGGAGGTCTTCCCCTTCTCAAACTCAAGCCAAAGATCTCAGCTCCAAACCCCTGGACAGTGTGCTCGAATCCTGGGGGTTTTGGGACCACGCCTACAGTTTTGTCTGCTGACCCCTCAGGGTCCAGTGCTGGCTGTGCAGAAGGAGCCAAACTACTCCCAGGCAACCAGCAAAACACTCAGGCAGGACAATGAAAGCTGTGCTGTGGGCACCTTCCTGAGGGAGTGACCAGGTAGGCAGTCTTGGGAAGATCTGGTGGACAAGGGGGCACAAAGATCGGATGCACCCCAGTTCCACGGAAGAAATAGCCAAGCCCTGCTCTCTCCCAGCCTGGAAGAAAGCAGGAGCTGTAGTCACTCAGAGCAAAATGGAGAGCCTGGGGGGATGGGTACCTATGGTCACATTTTGTTGCAGCTGCAGTGTGCACTGCAAAACCTTCTGGGATCCAAGCAAGTTTGAGCTCTTCCTCTGCCTTATCTCCAGGCAGTTCCCTCTGCCAATTCAAATGTCTCTGGAGGTCACAGGATCTCATGTATCTAGGATCCCAGATGTCCACAGTGGGAGTGTGGAGTCCCGGAGCTCCTTCACTCGCCCCTTCCTTAGGACCTAGTCAGGTTTGGGAGCTGGTCCTCAGCATTCACCAACTCCAGGCAAGCTTCCCAGCTTATTCCCTCTTCAAATATGGTGTCTATGTCACCTATCAACTTTCAGTATTTTCTTTCAGAAGATCTGTTCAAAGTGTGAGGATTTGCTCAATATTTTGGTTCCTCTCAGTGGGAGCGGTGTCTCAGCTATGTCTAATTAACCATCTTAGTTCAATCACTGTTTTATTGTCTCAGTTTCACATATTTATGTTCTGATCTTTATTATTTCTTTTATTTTGCTAATTTTGGGGATCGGTTTGTTCTTGCTTTTCTTGAGGTGTATCACTAGGTTGTTTATTTGAAGTATTCGAAGTTTGTCTATTTTTTATGTAGGCATTTATTGCTATAAACTTCCCTCTTAGTACTGCTTTTGCTGTATCCCATATATTCTGGTGTGTTATGTTTCCAATTTTGTTTCAAGAAATATTTCAATTTCCTTCTTAACTTCTTCATTGACCCATTGGTCATTCAGGGCATATTGTTTCCATGTACTGGTACAGTTTACAGAGTTTTGCTTTTTATTGATTCTGGCTTTATTCCATTTTGATCAGACATGATTTCAACATTTTTTAATTTGTTGAGACTTGTTTTGTGGTCTAACATATAGTTTATTCTGGAGAATATTACATGTGCTGATGAAAATAACCTGTATTACATATTAATTGGATGAAATGTTCTATAAATATCTGTTAGGTCCATTTGTTCTAGTGTATAGTTCAATTATGATGTCTCTTTGATAATTTTCTGCCTAAATGATCTGTCCATTGCTGACAATGGGGTGTTGAAGTATTCTACTATTATTGTATTGCATTCTCTCTCTCCCTTTAGATCTGTTAATATTTGCTTTATATGTCTGGGTGTTTTGGTATTGGTACTGGATGCACATGTATTTACAATTGTTATATCCTCTTGCTGAATTGATCTCTTTATCATTATATAATGATCTTGTTTTGTCTTTTTTACAGTTTTTTTTTTTTTACTTAAAGTCTCTTGTGTGACATCAGTATAGCTACTCTAGCTCTCTTTTTATTTCTATTTGCATGAGTGGAATAAATTTTTTTCATCCCATCACCTTCAGTATATGGGTATCTTTATAGATAAAGTGAGTTTCTTATAGGCAGCATACAGTTAGGTCTTGTTTGTTTAATTCATTCAGTCACTGTGTCTTTTAATTGGAGAATTTAATTCATTTACATTCAATGTCATTATGGATAAGTAAGAAATTACTACTATCATTTTGTTACTTGTTTTCTAGTTGCTTTGTAACTCTTCTTTTCCCTTCTTCCATTTTTCCTCTCTGTCTTTGTGGTTAAGTGATTTGCTCTGATAGTATTTTTCATTTGTTGCTTTTTACTTTAGTGTGTATGTTATACACTTTTCATTTTTAGTGTTTTTGGTTTTTTTATTTATTTTATTTTATTTTATTTTTTTGCTTTCAGCACTCTGAATATATGGTTCCACTCCCTCCAGGCCTGTAAGGTTTCTGCTAAGAAGCCTGCTGTCAGGCATATTAGAACTCCCTTAAATGTTATTTACTTATTTTCTCTCATTGCTTTCAGAAATTTTCTTTGCCTTTTACTTTTGTGAGTTTGATTATAATATGTTTTAGGGTATTCTTGTTTGGGTTGAATAAAATTGGAGACTTTTCACTTTCTTCTGCATGGGTATTTATATCTATCTCAAGGTTTGGAAAGGTCTTTGTTATTATTTCTTTAAACAAACTTTATGTTCATTTGTCCATGTCAGTTCCCTCTTTAACTCCAATAAACTGAATATTCGCCCTTTTGATGTTGTCCCATAGATCCCATAAGCTTTCTTCATTTCTTTTTATTCTTTTTCTTTTTTTCTCTTCTGTCTGTATATTTTCAGATAGTCTATCTTCAAGCTCACTGATTCTTTTGTTTGATCAGTTCCACTATTGATACTTTCTATTGCATTTTTCATTTCATTCATTGCATTTTTCAGCCCCAGGATTTCTGTGAGATTTTTATTATTATTTCAATCTCTCTGTTAAATTTCTCTGATAAATTTTTGGATTAACTATCTGTGTTTCCTTTAGGTTCATTGACTTCCTCAAGACAGCCATTTTGAATTCTTTGTCTGAGAGGTCACACATCTCCCTCATTTTAGGGTTGCTCTCTAGTACCTTACTTTATTTGTTTGGTCATGTCATATATCCCTTCATGTTCTTGATGCTTGTGGATGTGGAACAATGTCTACACATTGAGGGATTAGGTATTTATTTTAGTCTTCTTTGCCCAGTTTTGTTTGTGCCTGTCCTTTTTCCAAGGGCTTTTCAGAGATTCTAAGCAGACTGACTATTATGTTTCATGAGTCCAGCTATACTCACTGCAGCCATTTCAGCAGTAAATAACCCCCTAAGCCCAGGCATTCTACAAGTCTTCAAAGGACTCTCAGGTTGATGTGGTTTTTCAGTCCAGACAGACCTGGGGAAGGCCCAAAGAAGATACTTGTGTGGAAACTCTGTACAGGGCTGTGTGGAAACTCTCTACAGGGGTTCAAGCCTAGAAGACTGTCCCAGTGGCCCAGACAAGCATGTCTCCCAGCAGATCCCTGCACAGGCAGGATGGATCCTCAATTGCAACAAGGAGAACTTGAATTGAGACTGGGATCCCTCAGGATCTGCTATGGGAAGGAAAATAGCATGCCTGTCACATTGGCTTAAACTGGTACATGTCTCCTAGCAGGACCCTCCACAGATAGGATAGTTCCCTGACTGTAGCAGGAGGGGTCAAAGCTGACACTAGGCTCTCTTGCAATTTGGTGTCAAATAGAGACTGGAAACCCCAGTCTCAGCTCAGAGGGTGCATGTAATGCAGCAAGTTCCTGCACAGATAGGACAGTTTCCTAATTGCCGCAGGAGAGCTGGGAGCTGATACTGGGCCTTCTAGAGATCTGCTGTGGGACAGTGGCTAGCATGCCTGTCAAAATGGCTCAGACGGGCCCACCTCTCCCAGCAGGTCCCTGCACAGATGGGATAATTCCCCAACTGCAGCAAGAGGGACTGGAGCTGAGACTAGGCCTTCTTGGGATCTTCTGTGTGACAGAGGCTAGAACCATCTCCTTGGTTCAGAAAGGCAAACATCTCCCAGCAGGTCTCAGCACATACAGGATAGTTCTCCAACTACAGTGGGAGGGGTGAAAGCTGAGACTGAGCCCCCTCGGGGAGCTGCTGTGGGTAGAGGCTGGAAAGCCTGGTCTCATTGCTAAGAGGGACGCATGTCTTTCAACAAATCTCTGCACAGGCAGGATAGTCCTCTGATTGCAACAGGAGGGTTTAGAGCTGGGAGTAGGCCCCCTAGAGACCTGCTGTGGGACAGAGACTGGAGAGCCTATTAGGCAGGCTCAGACTCTCAGGCTGCACGATATGGGCAATTCGCCCTCTGGGCCCTTGTGAGAGCCACTCTGAGCTAGGACCTCAGCTGAGAGAGGCTGGAGCAACACCATGGCAATTTTCAGGTTCACTGCCTAAACTGATGTCAGTGGGCAGATGAGCCTTTCCACCAATAAGCTAACGTGCAAGGGTCCTTCCAAACCCCTTGGCAGATGGTTTTGATTGTAGGCTCGAAGAAAAATGGGGTTATAACCAAGTTCCTTGGGGGGACGGGTCTGCTTCCATGCTTGAACTTGGAAGCAAGCTTGATGGGACAAAACATGTACCTTGGTGTTGGTCCACACTCTCAAAACAACCCTCCTAGGTCTTGGGCTCTGCTAGGGTTTCACAGACTCCTACCTGAATGTTGAAGCTTCTTCAGAGAGACTTTTGACTGTGGATGGGTGCAGAATATTTGTTTTTGTAGGGGGATGTGAGCAGGTTGCCTTCTATTTTGCCATTTTGGTGATGCTGCTCCTCTCAAGTAAGTTTTCGAATGAGAAAAACTACTTCCTTCTAATCTTTCAGTGAGATGTAGCCATGCCATATGCAAAAAGAAATAATTCAAGCTTTCATTTGCAGGGAGGAAACTTGGTATTGTAGTAGATCTACTGTTCCACTAACAAGTACGTTCCTTCTAAAGCACTTAAAACATACAAGTAGAAGAATTAAGACAAACTAAAATGAAAGAAATCAAGTTATTGAAGCTTTTTATGTTTGTATTGTTTCTAGAAAGAGTAAGCCAGATTTTGATCTTAAGCAATTATTTCAAAATTGCAATAACAGAAGAGGAAACTTAAAAATACAAATGACAATGTACAGCTCTTCTTCACATGTCTCATATGAGCAAGTTTTTTGATTATTTTTATCTGAAATTGCCCAGTTCTCTACTTACTTTGATCAGTAAAATTATATACTTCATTACATACACACACACACACACACGTATATATTTAAGATAAAATATCAAATTTCAGAGCTTATAAATAAAAATAATTACAATAACATATGAAGATGCTAACCAAAGGAAAATAAAGAGCAAAAGGTTATACTCCAAACTACCAAGATGGGTATTTTTTTAAAAAAAAAAAGTTCTCATAAAGTAAAAGAAAACTTTTTTCACTTTTTCCTTCATTACAGTCATTATTTATTAGAAATGTAGGTGGATTCTTGCAACATTTCTCATACAGAAATCTCTCATTAAGCAAATCAGCTGTTGCTAATTACTTCTATTATAAAATCAAACCAGTTATTGCTGAAGGAAAAAAATGCATTCTGAATATAGTACAAGTCAAATGTAAGAATACAGCTAACTTTTAAAATGTATGCATAAAAAGCAAATGATAAAACTGATTTTATTAAACTATAACAGCTATATTCAAATAAGGGAGGAAACCACCCCCCATATTATCTTATGCCCAATTTCTGCCTCAAAGAAAAAGTAGGTGTTAAAGAAAAGACAGAAGTGAAATCAGTAGTCAGACAGCCCAGTGCTGCATTCCAGGCCTGGTAGTTAAACATCAACCCCTGACCTAACCAGTTGTGTTATCTCTAGATTCCAGACATTGTATGGAAAAGCACTGTGAAAATCCCTGTCCTGTTCTGTTCCCTTCAGATTACTGGTGCATGCAGCCCCCAGTCACATACCCACTGCTTGCCCAATCGATCACAACCCTCTCAGGCAGACCCCCCTAGAGTTGTAAGCCCTTAAAAGGGACAGGAATTGCTCACTCAGGGAGCTTGGTTTTTGGAGACGTGAGTCCACCGATGCTCCCAGCTGAATAAAGCCTTTCCTTCCACAACTCGGTGTCTGAGGGGTTCTTGTCTGTGGCTCGTCCTGCTACACAATGTGTTAACAGAAATGTTATGTTGTCTTCAAAGTGTCATATAATAAGATCACCAAAGAGAAAATAAGAAAGCATAATTGTAGGCTTCAGAACATCTAGAAATTTCCCTCTCACTATGGTGGCAGTAATCCCTGAAATACCATCTATTAAATTAGTGCTTGTTTTCCCCAACACTCAAACTCATCTAATTTCACATCTAAGGCACTTTTAAGACTTTTTTGTAGATGCATTTTTAAAAATCTTTGAATTTACTAATGTGTTTTGGGTTATTCTGGTATAGCAATAGTTGTACACTTTGTTACAGTGTGTGTGGCAGGAGGTAATACTAATAGTACTGGTAACTATAGAAATAGCATCTACTACCTTTACTTAGTAGTGTTACCAGAAAGGGGTCCTGATCCATACCCCAAGAGAAGGTTCTTGGATCTTGCTCAAGAAAGACTTCAAGGCAAACCCATAGAGTAAAGTGAAAGCAAGTTTATTAAAAAAGTAAAGGAATAAAAGAATGGCTACTCCATAGGCAGAGCAGCCCCAAGGTCTGCTGGTTGCCCATTTGTATGGTTATTTCTTGACTGTATGCTAAACAAGGGGTAGATTATTCATGCCTCCCCTTTTTAGACCATATAGGGTGACTTCCTAACGTTGCCATGGCATTTGTAAACTGTCATGGCATTGGTGGGAGTAGCGATGAGGACACCCAGTGGTCATTTTTGTTGCCATCTTGGTTTTGGTGGCTTTTGGCTGGCTTCCTTACTGCAACTTGTTTTATCAGCAAGGTCTTTATGACCGGTATCTTGTGCAGACTTCCCATATCATCCTGTGACTAAGAATGCCTTAACCTCCTAGGAATGCAGCCCAGTAGGTCTCAGCCTTATTTACCCAGCCTCTATTCAAGATGGAGTTGTTCTAGTTAAAACACATCTGACGGAAGTACACACCAGATGCTGAGCTGAGTGCTTTGTGTGCATTATCTAGTTTAAAATCATAACTCTAAAAGGTGGGTATTCTCATTTCATTTTACAGATGAAGAACCTGAGATTTAAAATTTTAAAGATTATTAGATTAATGTTTTTAAGTTTTAAAAATCACATAAATTACCCAATGTCACTTAGGGATTAAAATGTTCTGTTTCTGTTTAATTGCAGAGAATGCAGAAACATGAAATTTTCTGACATCCAAATTATGTCTACCAACACCATTCTCAAGTTCACTCTTAACCTTTTGATCCCTACCTAATGGTTTCTCTCATTAAGACTAGTCTCTTCACTAAAGTCTATTAATACAGCAACAAATTTTCTGCTGATCCTGAAAAACTACTATTGATTATCAGATATTGTTCAAATATTATCTGGGTGCAAAGTTTATAATTGCACCTTGAACTTGAAGAACAGAATATTACATTTCATCCTTAAAGAAAAAAAGAAAAGTATTAAAGCATTAAAGAAAAAAATGGCATTTCTGTATTTGCAGTATCTCTGAAATTCAAGGGATATTTTTTAGTTTTCACAGTTCAAGAGGTTTTTTTCTTAAATTTTCTTAATTCATGAATTCTTTAAGCTTAAAGTGTTATTCAGAAAATTCCTATTAAGCAAGAGATACCTGGCTTTGAATAATAAACTGGTTGGTGGATAAAATTGCTATTGAGAATCTGGAGAGTTTGCAAAATATATATTTTGCATTCTAAATCACAAAGGTGTTTTTTAGGCAACCGTAAACTTGCATCTCTCACTTCTCTGTCACTTGTGTCTATCACATCTCTTCTGAGTGACCTGAGATTTTATTGCCTCATTTCCTATTTTTCAGTTATCTGTCATTCTGAACGATATAATTGGAATGCCGCCCTATCGTCTTTGTCTAGAAACCATGGCAACAGTACTGGAAGTTCAGGACTAAATTGCCCCAGGTTGTTTGGTGGGAATGATAGATTCTTTGGTGACAGCTCTGTCTTAAAGGGGTCCCATTTCAGACATAGTCCTTCATTCTTCTCACTATCGTTTGCTGACCCTGGGGGTTCCTGTCCCTCCCTGTTAGTATTTGTGACATGAATGGGATGAAGTTAAACAGGCTTTGGTAGAATTTGCAGTGAGACAAGAAGAATTTTCTGTGTGTGAAAGGAATCAAAAGAGTTGCAGACAAAAAAAAAAAAAAGAGTTGTAGACAAATAGCTCTGTTAAATGGTAATGAAAACAGAAGACAAAAATCAAACATCTGCATTTTAGAACATTTTTCATCAATTGTGATTAATTTTTACAGTGGAAAGCACTGTAAAATATACCTAGTCAGCATTTAAGGTCTGGAAAACACATCTGGATAACTGAGAGTTTACTAGCCAATTTTAGGCCATAATATAGAAATTAAGTCCAGAACTTAGGTGTTCTAATTCAAAAGACTTACAAATGGTCATTATCATGCATCTTTGTTTCCTGTTTACCCTTGAAACAAAGAATCATTTCACTAAAGTGTATGACAAAACTTCATGGCCGAATGAAAAAAATTCCAGAAAATTGCTTTATCTGAAGGACTGAGTTTTTGCTCAAACAGTATTTGGCTAGGAGTGCTCTTCAAATCTGTTTCTATGTAAATATCTTTCCTTTATTTTCCTAAAATCTGACTAGATGAGTAAATTTCACGCCATAACATAAACATCTACCCTGTAGAATTTTCAGGAGTCTGCTGAGAAAATGAGCTCTCTGGAGAAATGATCTGTCTGCACTGCGCCCAGTCTTCAGTCTCTTTTCATATTAATCTGGATTCCTGAATGGCTCACAATTATCCAGCTGCCTTTCAAATGTTTCTAGATTAGCCAGCTGCAGGGGTTGGGGGGCAGAGACAGTATTAAGTCAATCCTTCAACCAGCTTTTATTGAGCATCTAATGTATGCCAGGCATTGTTCCAAATCCAGGTACTTAATTTGGAGTTGCCCCTGGATACACAGAGGAGCCTGAGACAGACCTCACGACGTGCATAGAAGACACACATCCCACATCTTAAATGTTGTCTACTGTTTAAGTTACTAAAATGATATTAAAACCACAAGTCTCTAATTTTTCCAGAGTGCAATTTTACATTTAGTCCCCAAAGATTAAAGTCCAAATATTAACATTTTCAAAAGATCAATCCTTTGATTGCAAAAACTTTTATCAAACTAAAAGTGATTAACGACAATGAACACTAATTAGACACCCACAAGAGACTGAGAAGGAAGCCCAGGGACTCTGCTCTGCAGAATCCTCTGGTAGGAGATATGAAGTCTCAATCCAGGTTGAAGAACACCAAATCTGGTTTCCACTGCCCTTTTCCATCCCCAGGATCTTGCCAACATGGTCCCATGTGGATCTGACAGTTCTTGGGCCATCTATAATTCCAGGAAAAGCTCTTGATCAATAGCCTCAGCAAGGCAGAAACATCCAAGGTTCCAGCTGAGACAAGTATGAACACCGTCTGTCCTAGAATGAATCTAACAAACTTGGGAGCCCTACAGCCTATTGCAAAACCATTCTAATGAATTATAACAAACTAGGTAACCACCTTTGTTGTGTTTTGTTGTCCCACCTATGTGGTAAGCTTAAGGCCCAGACATTTAAGGAAATGTTAACTTATCTCTCTCACAGTCGTTCAGCCCTTATCAGTCACGAATTCATTCAACAGACATCTACTTATTGATTACAACGTGCCAACCCTGGGCTAAGCTCCTGAGATTCAAAGGTAAACATGAGAAGTTTCTATCGCTGAAGGAGCTGACTCTCCAGTAGCAGCC
Organism: Pongo pygmaeus; assembly: GCF_028885625.2. NCBI lineage: Eukaryota > Metazoa > Chordata > Mammalia > Primates > Hominidae > Pongo > Pongo pygmaeus. Next base: position 186,198,028 of record NC_072376.2, read on the forward strand.
TGGAAAATTAATTCACTACAATTCCTCATCGTCACTATTGTTTGGAATATATTTTATTCCCACATTCACCGTAATAATTCAAGACATAGCCAATAGCTTTTTCAATAGCCTTACCTTGTCTAATCTTTCTCCTCTTTTAATCTACCCAATATTTCATTATTTTTTCCCTGAGTAGCTTTATTTCCCCCCCTAAAAGTTCACACTTGTCACTAATTACTACACAAATCAAATTAACATATTGAATCATAAACCATAAAACTTTCTATAAATTATCTGCTCACCTAACTGCCTCAATCTATACTGCACACCATCCTAAACGTGTTTTCCTCTCCTTCCTAAAAAAAGATGGAGACTTATACTTCCATTTTTGTCCCAATTTACTGCAGGGATTTTAACTAACTAGTCAGACTTGGTTGGTTCTGTTTCTGAGAAATTTGTTTATTCTCTCTAACAATACTAATCAGCAACCTGCACTGTGAGTCCATATAACGTGCAAGCTTAACTCTGCAGAAAAAGGCAAAGGAAGCCCAGTAGAAGCCTTTGGATCAAGTACAACTGAGATGACTATTTCACCCATTAAACATAAACATCAATTAAGCAGGAAAGCATATAAACTACATTAATAATTTTCTCTAACATAAAACCTATAAATGTACATTTATCTATTTACCAGTCTTACACAAGGGAGGCAAAAGTTTTTTTTTTTTTGGCACTTGAGCCCAGTAATTGGAGTAAAACTACAGGTGTATAAACTACTCCCATACTGCATTCTCTGTGATTTCTAGTTTGAGTTCCTTTAAGTTGGAATGAGAACCTAAAGACACATAAAAGCAATCTTAATGCAGTAATAGAATCCTTTTGGGCATTTGTTTTATTATTTTACTCAATCTTTTATTGTTATCTTGCCCACATCTATATTTTTCAACTTTTATTTTAGATCCAGGGGGTGCATGGGCAGGCTTGTTACCTGGGTATATTGTATGATGCTGAGCTTTGCAGTAGAAATGATTCTATCACCCAGGTACTGAACATAGCACCCAATTGTTAGTTTTTTAATCCTTGGCTCCCCCCCGCACATCTATTTTGACAGCATATTTTAACAACTTAAACCTTCCAAACTATTCAAATTAGTTTTGACATGAACAACAATTCTTTCTGTTTTTATAACTGTATTTCATCAGTTTAAATAATATTTAATTAAATTACATAATTACAATGGAAAAACTAGCATAATCACATTTTGGGAAGAAATGCACTGCCTTTGAAGTAAGCATGTAATTTAACTATCGGAAGTATGGGGAGCAAAAGATGACAGGTGTATTCACTGTAGCCTATACGTTTATTGTAACATGGATATCATTCAATGTGTTTACAGAAGAAATAGAGAGCGATGGTTAATACCTTTAATTGGTTAAACAGAGCTTCAGTCCTTGCTCTTAAAACCCTTCTGTCTAATAATAGAGACAGGAAAAGCATCTGTAGCAGGGAGGCAGGGGCACTGCTGCCTTTGCACGGAGGTTAATTTCCCACTTGCTCAGTTTTGTTATGGGATGAGGCTGTCTCATCTGGTCCTTGTCCTAACCTAGGTGCCCCAGTCCCCTGACTTCTGTCCAGGAGGCTTACAGGTGCCCAGGTTTGTTGAATGGCCTGTGTGCTTCAGTGATGAGTCTGTTGGGGAGTCAGTCTTAGAGAGTTGGTCGTCTCCTTTGTCCCTTCCTCTCCACCCTGGTCCTCCAGACCTGTTCCTTCTGCAGTATTTTTAGTTACTTACTTTTAACCACTTATTTTTCTCATCTCCCAGGCCCAGTTATATGTAGTCTCTCTTAAGCAGAAAAAAAAAATTAGTCCTAAAATAACCCTCAGGAGTTTCTTTGAATCTTTGTTTCTACTTTGATGTGGCGCAAAAAACAATGTTCCTGGAGTGAGAAGAGAGAATATGGAAAACACACTGGGCATAACCAGACTAATACTTCAAGGTCTAATTCTGCCACACACAAATGCACATATACAATTTAAAGGGATTGAAATATGTCTGAGATTTTAATAGACAACATCTCTTTTATTTTGTGCCCCTTTATGATTTATAGAATATTTACATTGTATCCCTAAGTTCAGGCCTCTGTATTTTTTCTGTGGCGATGATAACTATAATTTGAGCCTTAACAAGGAAAAGTAACCAGTTAGCACTTGAATGTCATCAAATTTAATTTTTTATCCCATTCAACACTAGTGCAAAATGAAAAAAGGAAAACATCTGTGTTATAATCACAAAACAGGTATTACCTAGTTCATATCAAAGCAAGGATTCAAATTTGGGTTGCTCTCAAAACCATTAACCTAATTTATCTTAGCTGGAGAAATTGAAGACTATACGGTCTTATTAAAAAGTGGCTACTGCTACTTTCTGAAACTACTTTTAAAAGGAAATATAGCTTCTTCCTGTCTGACCTTTATTAAAGAGAAGACCCGAAAAATCTTGTTATGATTTAATATTTAATTTTTTACTATGTTCAAAGTGCAGTGGCTACTCAATAAGGAATGAACATGCATAAGAGAGACTAATCATTGAGTACAGAGCATTTAGTTCTAAAGAATAAATTCAAACAAGGCAACAGCTATCACTACAGAATTATCATAGCTCAGGAAACCACATACTCTAGAGTGTAACCTCATTACAGAACTTCTCAAGAACAACATGGATTTTTACTATTTGTGCCTAAGATAAACTCAAAATTAGTAAGTCTACAAAATTAGCCAAATTTAAAGCTTCCCTACATGGTACATAAGCCACCAAAAATGTTTTAGTTATACTTTATTAATTAGATGTTATATAATTACAATATATTTAGAGTTTTAAGATGGAAAAGAAAGACCTTCTCCTAGGGTTCACTCAAAAAAAAAAAAAAAAAAGGAGAACAAGAAACAGGAAAAATAAAAAACCTAAATTTATCCTTAACAAAACCGGAATCTTACCCCCCAACCACAACCTTTAAGGAAGGATATCATATGCAGGATGGCAAAACAGGGCCATGGAAAGATGCAATGACCGCAACTACAAATCTCACTTGAAATTGTCAGATATCAATTCTCCAAAGTAACTGGCACATCCCACTAAGTGGGGAATCAGCAATCGCTTGCTTGAAACAATAGCAACAGATGAGGTTGCTGGTGGCCAGAACTTCCCCTAGATGAGTTTGGCACAAAGGAGAAGCAGATTTTGTTTTTAGTTTACATGGCCAAAAGGGAATATTTAATAAGAGATATAGGTAGATGTGGAGACAGATAAATTCACGAGAAATGGTTAAGTGGCCATTAAAAAAAAACACACACAAATACCCAAAAATGATAATGGGGAAAAAATTAAAATTTCAGGAAAATTTAAATGAGATTACTTTGCTCAATTCTATGCAAATAAAGTTAAGATTATAGGTGAAACATGATTTCTAAGAAAATATAAATGGCAAACTGACCTTCAAAAAGAAAACACCTAAAGTGACTGTGTTCATTTTCTATTCATGTATAACAAATTATCACAAACTTAGTGGCTTCAAACAATACAAAATAATCTTACAGTCCTTGGGTCAGAACTCCAGCATGTTTTAGCAGAGTTCTCTGCTAAGGTGGACATCAAATGTTCAGCCAACTCTGTCCTTGCCTGGAAGCTCAACTGGAGAAACCTCTCCTTCCAAACTGGCTCTGGTTGTTGGCAGAATCCATTTCTTCGTGGTTGTGGGACTGAGCCCCCATTGTCTTGCTGGCTGTCATCTGGAGATCACTTTCAGCCCCTAGCAGCCACTCTCAGGTCCTTGCCATGTTGCCCCCTCCAGGGCCCTCTCACAGCATGACAACTTACTTCTTCAAGGCCAGCAGGAGAATTTCTCTCGCATTTCAGAATCTTCAAACATCTTCCTTGAGGAAGGGCCAAGTCCCATTTTAAGACTTACTTGTTAGGTCAGACCTATCCAGGAAAATTTCCCTTTTGATAGAACCATAATTATATCTGCAAAACCTCTTCACCGACTTCACAGAATGTCATCTAATCACAGGTTTGAAATCCATCATATTCAGAGTCCTTTCTATACTCAAAGGAAGGAGATGATACAAGGGCATGTATACTCCAGTGGGAATTTTGGGAACCATCTGAAAATTCTGTCAACCACACTGACCAACGACCTTAGAAGAAGGAGAAAATCATCAACAATCTATCTTCTCCAAAAAAAAAAAAGCACCAAACCCCATTAGTTTTTTCCAAACCTTTAAGGAGCACATACTATAATGTTCTAAAAAAACTTTTTTTCTAAAATCAGAAAAGAAATTCTTCAAATTGAATATAAAACTATCACAATATTTTTAACAAAGCTTCACCAGGGTAGCAAAAAAATAGAAAGTGAAGGTATATTTTTGTATAAATACTCATACTGAAAAATGGTAATCATAAATATAATATTACACAATAGACTAGCTATTTAAAAACTATACATCAAATTAACTTGAGCTTTCACAGGTATGTTTCAATATTGGGATATGTATTAACAAATTCACCTTAATAGTAAATTTTAAAGGTTATCATCATCTCTACAGATAACATAAAAGCATTTGATAAAATTTGCAAACTGCTTTTGCAAAATACTTAATACAGTAGATCCCCCTTATCCATGTGGATACATTCCAAGACCCCAAATGGATGCCTGAAACCATGGATAGTACCAAATCTGATTACTGTCGGTTGGAACATGTTTCTGTTCCAGTATTCTGCTCACAAATTTAATGCCTTTCCCATCGTAACTAAGCACTTAACATGCCTTAACAAGCACTGTAGCTATAACTTTTGCAGTTTGAGGTGTGACAGTAAAACTAGCATGAATTTCTTTTTCCTCCTGCACAATTTCATGGGTAGATTTGTTCTTAGGATAGATCTTAGCACCTCAGCCTATGACTTTTTTACTTTCCTTATTAAGTCAAGAACTGTCACCCTTTCACTTAAAGGAAGCACTTTACAGCTTCTCTGGCACATTTCAGTTGCCAGAGTCATCACTCTTGCATTTGGGGGCCATTATTAATCAAAATATGAGTTACTTGAACACAAGTACTGCAGTAATGTCACAGTTGATCTTATAATCAAGGCTATCAGGTGACTACAGGCAGACAGTGTAGCTAGCATGGAAATGCTGGGCAGAGGAATGACCCATGTCCCAGGCAAAATGGAGCAGGAGGATGTGAGATTTCATCACACTATTCAGAACAACACACAATTTAAAACGTATGAATTGTTTATTTCTAGAATTTTCTAATAATATTGTTGGACTGTGCTTGACCACAGGTAACTGAAACCATGGAAAGAGAAGTCATGAATAAAGAAGGACTACTGTATTTAGCATGATTAAAATATAAATATGTGTGTTTGTATAATGGATATATTTCAACTGAAAAGCTATCATTTTCTTAATGAGAAAACGCTAGGAATTTTTCCATTAAATTATTATTTAACGTTATTTTATATTATTCTGCAGATAGTAGGCAATGCAATTAGATAAGAGATAAAAATACGATATAAAAATTAGAAAGCAGGTGGGAAATTTTCTATTAGGTAATATGACCTGCCTAAATAATGCAGTGAAATCAACTGAAAAATGACTATAAACAATAAGAAATCCAGTAAATTACCCGGGTAAAATGTGCGTGTGTGTGTGTGTGTGTGTGTGTGTGTGTGTGTGTATTTGTAAATATATGGAAAACAATAGCCTTTATAAATATAAAAAGAAACCACCCAAAAGATAACAAGAAAAACACAATTTACCACAGCAAAACAAAAACTAGGAATAAATTTAAGAAATGTGCAAAATTCTATCAGAGAATGTTATAATCTACTAAAGGACACAAAAAAAAGACTTGAAAAAAATAAAAATTTATAAAGAAGATTCTCCCTAAGTATACTCATAAATTTAAGGCAATCTCAGTAAAAATGGTAATAATTTTTTTAGCTAAGCTAAGTGCTTCTAGTTCATAAGAAGAAATAGAATAATAAGAAAATTTTGGAGAAAAAATGATAAGGGGCTAATCATAACAAATAATAAAATACATAATAAAATTGGCCTGAATAAACACAGATATCTATAGCACAAAAGTTAAATAGACCCAGATAAAAATGTGAAGTTAACATAAGATAAAATTAACATTTCAAATCAAGGAGACAATAGTTGCCTCAGCGATAGTACAGAACAACTACCCATTCTGAAGAAAAAAAAATTGAATCCCACACTTCATACAAAAAGTATGAAGATCCTAAGAAGACAAATCATTTTAAGCATTAAAAATGACAAAAAATATAATTACAAAAATTACACAAGAATTAGAATAGAGATAGTCTCCTAAGTGTGATTTAAAAAAAAAAAAAACTAGAAGCAATCAACGAAAAGGTTAATTCATTTACATAAAAAAATTTTATGTGAAAATAAAAGTCAAATGACAATCTGGGAAAAATTATTTGCACCTAATACCCTTCATACATAAAGATCTCTCACAAATCAATAAGATTAAGCATTATTTTTAAAAGGCAAAATATTGCGACAGTTCACAGAAATGAAAATACAAATAACTCATCCATCAAAAGTTATTGATTCTCAATTATGATAAGAAAAATGTGAATTAATATTATAATGATAGATTTTTCACTTATCAGATTTGCAACAATCAAGAACTTTGATAGCAATGTGTTGGTTTAGAGGAACAGACGCTTTCAAATACAGTCAGTCACTGTAGTTAAAAGTGGTACAACCTCTAGTTGGAACGATTAGAAAATATGTTTCAAGATGTAAAATGTGTGTATATGTTGGCTCAACAATTTTATTTCTATTCACATAAACCAAAGATAAACTCACACCTGTGTGAAATGACACATATACAACACGTGTATCTCAATATTGTTCTTATGGATGGAAAAAGTGGAAAACACTCAACATTTATCACTAAGGGACTGACTGAATTAATTATTATCTACCTATGCTATAGATTACAGTATAGTCTTTAAAAATAAAGCAACTTTATTTTTACTAGTATGGAATAATATCCAAGCCTATTGGTAAGTGAAAAAAAGGCAAAGTATGTAGAACAACTGTGCAAAAATTAAAATGAAGGGAATACACATGTTTTTATTTATATTGAATAATTTATATATAAAACATATATAGTATATGTGAACATATTTATAAGACAAAATTAAAATGGTTTCATATGCAGACAATATTCATAGATGTCCTCATGAATTCAACAAATATTTGTTGAAAGCCTATTATGTGAAAATGACATTGTTATTGAAGATAATATAATATTATAATCTGCAGGAATGACAAGGTCTCTACCTTATGAAATTGAGTGCCAAGAAAGATTATACATAAACAAATATGATCATTTAAATCAGCCAATATTATAAGGCAGGATGCCCATAATAAAACAGTTATAACTGACCACGTCATTGACTTGGCATCTATATGCCAAGGTGGAAGAGGGCAGAATGGGCTGTGCTATTTCCTGGCCCCCATTTCTCACATATTAAACCCAATACCTGGCTCAATATGCATTCTCTGTTGGCCCCTGAAGGCCCCTGACTTTTAAGACCCTCTTAATGGAAGGAATTTAGTTTGGATGGTCAGAAGAACCTTTTAAAATACATCTATATCTGCATTCATGTGTTAACATATATTTACATGAATCTCACAATTGTTTAAATACAAACTCTAGAAACAAATCCAAGGTATCGATTAGGCCAAAACTTCCAAGCTAAAGGAAGGACTTTGGTCCACTAGGAAACCCCTGAGCAAAGAGAATGAGCGATTTGTTGAATAGTGTTCTCCGCATGGCATCCCTTCCACAGGTCTGGACCCCAGGGTAGCTTCTTTTCTTCACCCCTTACACCTCCAACCTTGAGTCTCTCTCATCCAGCCGTCACCAAAGCACTGTTTGCAGTGAATGTTCCATATGTTATACAACTCACAGATTTGTAAGAGAAACTACAAAATCATGACACACCGGCATCCTAAAGAAACGGGTTGTTTCTGGGCCCTTGTCCCCAAGCCGGGTGGTTGGCCCCCAGCCTCCACACTTGCTAACTTGCCAAACACTTGGTTCCCAAGACAAACCACTGTCAAAGAACCTCAGTATTAATTCATAAGCATTTTCACTTTCTCCATAGTTGTCTGAAAATACAAAAGCCCCCCAGGGTGTTTAATTTATACTCCTAAAGTAGTTCATTTGCCTCCCTGGAAGGGTACAACTCAATCTCATTTTAGGATTTTACACTTTTTCCCTTAAGCCATCTCTCATTAAACTATCATGACAATGCTTTGTACACATGGTTTTGTTAGAAATAAATTCAGCCTTATAAAATGTGCTCATTAGAAATCCTTTTTATGCCAAGGATGATTCTAAAATATTTTATATACCTTCTCATAGCCTTTATGAGACAGTTGTATTAGAGACCACTCCCTACTTCTGAGCTTGCAAAGTAAGTCAAAGTGTAGTTGCATTTCATATCTAAAATGTGACAGAAGCCTTTTTATGGCACATCACTTACCCCCAGATACACAAGAAAATATCTGGAATTGTTCCTATGGAATTTTTCATACAGTATTTAGCCTAGATGACATTAAAATATCCATTTTAGTTCAACATACCCAGAACTGATCTTCCAAAGAAAATATTAAAATGACTCTAAACTCATTCAGAAACTCAAAGATAAACAGAAACAGCTGCTAAATGTCTCACCAGCCAGTCTGAGATTCAATTACCCAACAAAAGATACCTCAGGTGTATCAGAGCACTTTCAAGTTAAATTTTATGTCTATTAGATATAAGCCTAGGGGCAAGTATGAATTCCTCCCAGTTGTTACTTCCTTTATGTCTAATGGCATTTTCCTAATTCCCTGTTTAATTTTATTTTAGCTTTTATAGATAGTTGTAAAGTGAGCAAGCTATAACAGTTTACATGGCATTCAGTACCTGTGGTAAGGTCAATTTGACTTCCTATAGAAATCTTTTTAATGTTGAGATTTTTTTCCAAAGTTTTCTATTTTTCTGGTTGCCATTTTTCCCTAACAAGAAAAATGAAATATAGTCTAATCATGCTAATGCTTCTAACACATCAATCTATATAAAGCAAGTCAGTTTGCCCCCCATACAAGAGGTATTTGTACAGAAAGTTTCAAAATAAAACGCCTCTTCATACAGTCCTCAAGTCCTTCACCCAAATCCAAATAACAATATTACTGTGAGCCTTCAGAGTGTATACACACATTAACTTTAGAGGTATAAGAATTTGATTTTTGGTTCCAAGATGGCCAAATAGGTCTGCATGAGCAACGCAGAAGATGGGTGATTTCTGCATTTCCAACTGAGGTATCAGATTCATCTCACTGGGACTCGTTGGACAGTGGGTGCAGCCCATGGAGTGTGAGCCAAAGCAGGGCAGGACATCACCTCACCTGGGAAGCACAAGGGGTCAGGGAATTCCCTTTCCTAGCCAAGGGAAGCCGTGACAGATGGTACCTGCAAAATCGGACACTCCCACCCTAATACTGCGCTTTTCCAATTGTCATAGCAAATGACACACCAGGAGATTATATCCCATGCCTGGCTCGCCAGGTCCCACACCTACAGAGCCTTGCTCGCTGCTAGCACAGCAGTCCAAGATCCAACTGCAAGGCCCCAGTGAGGCTGGGGGAGGGGCGTCTGCCATTGCTGAGGCTTGACTAGGTAAACAAAGCAGCAGGGAAGCTTGAACTGGGTGGAGCCCACCGTAGCTCAATGAGGCCTGCCTGCTTCTGTAGACTCCACCTCTGGGGGCAGGGCATAGCTAAACAAAAGGCAGCAGAAACTTCTGCAGACTTAAACATCCCTGTCTGACAGCTTTGAAGAGAGCAGTGGTTCTCCCAGCATGGAGTTTGAGATCTGAGAATGAACAGACTGCCTCCTCAAGTGGGCCTCTGATCCCCGAGTAGCCTAACTGGGAGACACCTCCCAGTAGGGGCCGACTGACACCTCATACAGCCGTGTACTCCTCTGAGACAAAGCTTCCAGAGGAAGGATCAGGCAGCAACATTTGCCGTTCTGCAATATTTGCCGTTCTGCCGCCTCCGCTGGTGATACCCAGGAAAACGGTCTGGAGTGGACCTGCAGCTAAGGGTCCTGACTGTTAGAAAGAAAACTAACAAACAGAAAGGAATAACATCAACAAAAAGGACATCCACACCAAAATCCCATTGTAGGTCACCATCATCAAAGACCAAAGGTAGATAAAACCACAAAGATGGGGAGAAACTAGAGCAGAAAAGCTGAAAATTCTAAAATTCAGAGCGCCTCTTCTCCTCCAAAGGATTGCAGCTCCTCACCAGCAACAGAACAAAGCTGGACGGAGAATGACTTTGACAAGTTGACAGAAGTAGGCTTCAGAAGGTTGGTAATAACTAACTTCTTCGAGCTAAAGGAGGATGTTTGAGCCCATTGCAAGGAAGCTAAAAACCATGAAAAAAGATTAGATGAATGGCTAACTAGAATAAACAGCATAGAGAAGACCTTAAATGACCTGATGGAGCTTAAAACCATGGCATGTGAACTACGTGATGCATGCACAAGCTTCAGTAGCCGATTCAATCAAGTGGAAGAAAGGGTATCAGTGATTGAAGATCAAATGAATGAAATGAAGTGAGAAGAGAAGTTGAAAGAAAAAAGATTAAAAAGAAATGAACAAAGCCTCCAAGAAATACGGGACTATGTGAAAAGACCAAATCTACATTTGATTGGTGTACCTGAAAGTGATGGGAAGAATGGAACCAAGTTGGAAAACACCCCTCAGGATATTATTCAGGAGAAATTCCCCAACCTAGCAAGGCAGGCCAACATTCAAATTCAGGAAATACAGAGAATGCCACAAAGATATTCCTCAAGAAGAGCAACCCCAAGACACATAATTGTCAGATTCACCAAGATTGAAATGAAGGAAAAAATGTTAAGGGCAGCCAGAGAGAAAGGTCAGGTTACCCACAAAGGGAAGCCCGTCAGACTAACAGCTGATCTCTCAGCAGAAACTCTACAAGCCAGAGGAGGGGGGGCCAATATCCAACATTCTTAAAGAAAAGAACTTTCAACCCAGAATTTCATATCTAGCCAAACTAGGCTTCATAAGTGAAGGAGAAATAAAAGGCTTTACAGACAAGCAAATGCTGAGAGATTTTGTCACCACCAGGCCTGCCTTGCAAGAGCTCCTGAAGGAAGCACTAAACATGGAAAGGAACAACCGGCACCAGCCACTTCATAAACATGCCAAATTGTAAAGACCATCGATGCTAGGAAGAAATTGCATCAACTAATGAGCAAAATAACCAGCTAACATCATAATGACAGGATCAAATTCACACATAACTATATTAACCTTAAATGTAAATAGGCTACATGCCCCAATTAAAAGACGCAGACTGGCAAATTGGATAAAGAGTCAAGACCCATCAGTGTGCTATATTCAGGAAACCCATCTCACATGCAGAGACACAGATAAGCTCAAAATAAAGGGATGGAGGAAGATCTACCAAGCAAATGGAAAACAAAAAAAAAAGGCAGGGATTGCAATCCTAGTCTCTGATAAAACAGACTTTAAACCAACAAAGATCAAAAGAGACAAAGAAGGCCATTACATAATGGTAAAGGGATCAATTCAACAAGAAGAGCTAACTATCCTAAATATATATGCACCCAATACAGGACCACCCAGATTCATAAAGCAAGTCCTTAGAGACCTACAAAGAGACATAGACCCCCACGCAATAATAATGGGAGACTTTAACACCCCACTGTCAACATTAGACAGTTTAACGAGACAGAAAGTTTACAAGGATATCCAGGACTTGAACACAGCTCTGCACCAAGAGGACCTAATAGACATCTACAGAACTCTCCACCACATATCAACAGAATATACATTCTTCTCGGCACCACATCGCACTTATTTCAAAACTGACCACATAGTTGGAAGTAAAGCACTCCTCAGCAAATGTAAAACAACATAAATTATAACAAACTGTCTCTCAGACCACGGTGCAATCAAGTTAGAACTCAGGATTAAGAAACTCACTGAAAACCTCACAACTACATGGAAACTGAACAACCTGCTCCTGAATGACTACTGGGTAAATAACAAAATGAAGGCAGAAATAAAGATGTTCTTTGAAACCAATGAGCCAGAGGAGGGGGGTGACAAAAGACAAAGACAGAACATACCAGAATTTCTGGGACACATTTAAAGCAATGTAGAGGGAAATTTATAACACTAAATGCCCACAGGAGAAAGCAGGAAAGATGTAAAATCGACACCCTAACATCACAATTAAAAGAACTAGAGAAGCAAGAGCAAACAAATTCAAAAGCTAGCAGAAGGCAAGAAATAACTAAGATCGGAGCAAAACTGAAGGAGGTAGAGACACAAAAAAAAACCTTCAAAAGTTCACTGAATCCAGCAGCTAATTTCTCAAAAAGATCAACAAAATAGATAGACGGCTAGTAAGACTAATAAAGAAGAAAAGAGAGAAGAATCAAATAGATGCAGTAAAAAATGAGGAAGGGGATATCACCACTGATCCCACAGAAATACAAACTACCATCAGATAATACTATAAACACTTCTACACAAATAAACTAGAAAATCTAGAAGAAATGGATAAATTCCTCGACACATACACCCTCCAAAGTCTAAGCCAGGAAGAAGTCAAATCCCTGAACAGACCAATAACAAGGTCTGAAATTGAGGCAGTAATTAATAGCCTATCAACAAAAAAAGTCCAGTACCAGATGGATTCACAGCCGAATTCTACCAGAGGTACAAAGAGGAGCTGGTACCATTCCTTCTGAAACTATTCCAAACAATAGAAAAAGAGGGAATCCTCCCTAACTCATTTTATGAGGCCAGCATCATCCTGATACCAAAGACTGGCAGAGATGCAACAAAAAAAGAGAATTATAGACCAATACCCCTGATGAACAGTGATGCAAAAATCCTCAATAAAATACTGGCAAACCGAATCCAGCAGCACATCAAAAAGCTTATCCACCACAATCAGGTTGGCTTCATCCCTGGAATGAAAGGCTGGTTCAACATATGCAAATCAATAAATGTAATCCATCATATAAACAGAACCAAAGACAAACACCACATGATTATCTCAACAGATGCAGAAAAGGCCTTTGACAAAATTCAACAACGCTTCATGCTAAAAACTCTCAATAAACTAGGTATTAATTGGACGTATCTCAAAATAATAAGAGCTCTTTATGACAAACCCACAGCCAATATCATACTGAATGGGCAAAAACTGGAAGCATTCCCTTTGAAAACTGGCACAAGACAGGGATGCCCTCTCTCACCACTCCTATTCAACATAGTGTTGGAAGTTCTGGCCAGGGCAATCAGGCAGGATAAAGAAATAAAAAGTATTCAATTAGGAAAAGAGGAAGTCAAATTGTCCCTGTTTGTAGATGACATGCTTGTATATCTAGAAAACCCCATCGTCTCAGCCCAAAATCTCCTTAAGCTGATAAGCAACTTCAGCAAAGTCTCAGGATCAAAATCAATGTGCAAAAATCACAAGCATTCCTATACACCAATAACAGACAAACAGAGCCACATCATGAGTGAACTCCCATTCACAATTGCTTCAAAGAGAATAAAATACCTAGGAATCCAACTTACAAAGGGATGTGAAGAACCTCTTCAAGGAGAACTACAAACCACTGCTCAAGGAAATAAAAGAGGACACAAACAAATGGAAGAACATTCCATGCTCATGGACAGGAAGAATCAATATCATGAAAATGGCCATATTGCCCAAGGTAATTTATAGATTCAATGCCATCCCCATCAAGCTACCAATGACTTTCTTCACAGAATTGGAAAAAACTACTTTAAACTTCATATGGAACCAAAAAAGAGCCCACATTGCTAAGACAATCCTAAGCAAAAAGAACAAAGCTGGAGGCATCACACTACCTGACTTCAAACTATACTACAAGGCTACAGTAACCAAAACAGCATGGCACTGGTACCAAAACAGAGGTATAGACCAATGGAACAGAACAGAGCTCTCAGAAATAATACCACAGGTCTACAACCATCTGATCTTTGACAAACCTGACAAAAACAAGAAATGGGGAAAGGATTCCCTATTTAATAAATGGTACTGGGAAAACTGGCTAGCCATATGCAAAAAGCTGAAACTTGATCCTTTCCTTACACCTTACACAAAAATTAATTCAAGATGGATTAAAGACTTAAATGTTAGACCTAAAACCATAAAAACCCTAGAAGAAAACCTAGGCAATACCATTCAGGACATAGGCATGGGCAAGGACTTCATGACTAAAACACCAAAAGCAATGGCAACAAACGCCAAAATTGACAAATGGGATCTAATTAAACTAAAGAGCTTCTGCACAGCACAAGAAACTACCATCAGAGTGAAATGGCAACTTACAGAATGGGAGAAAATTTTCTCAATCTACTCATCTGACAAAGGGCTAATATCCAGAATCTACAAAGAACTCAAACAAATTTACACGAATAAAACAAACAACCCCATCAACAAGTGGGCGAAAGATATGAACAGACACTTCTCAAAAGAAGACATTTATGCAGCCAATAGACACATGAAAAAATGCTTATCATCACTGGCCATCAGAGGAGTGCAAATCAAAACCACAATGAGATACCATCTCACACCAGTTAGAATGGTGATCATTAAAAAGTCAGGAAACAACAGGTGCTGGAGAGAATATGGAGAAATAGGAACACTTTTACACTGTTGGTGGGAGTGTAAACTAGTTCAACCATTGTGGAAGACAGTGTGGAGATTCCTCAAAGATCTAGAACTAGAAATACCATTTGACCCAGTGATCCCATTACTGGGTATATACCCAAAGGATTGTAAATCATGCTACTATAAAGACATATGCACACGTATGTTTATTGTGGCACTACTCACAATAGCAAAGACTTGGAACCAACCCAAACGTCCATCAATGATAGACTGGATAAAGAAAATGTGGCACATATACACCATGGAATACTATGCAGCCATAAAAAAGGATGAGTTTGTAGGGACATGGATGAAGCTGGAAACCATCATTCTGAGCAAACTATCACAAGGACAGAAAACCAAACACCGCATGCTCTCACTCATAAGTGGGAATTGAACAATGAGAACACTTGGACACAGAGTGGGGAACATCACACATTGGGGCCTGTTGTGGGGTGGGGGGAGGCAAGGGATAGCATTAGGAGAAATACCTAATGTAAATGATGAGTTAATGGGTGCAGCACATAAACATGGCACATGTATACATATGTAACAAACTTCCACATTGTGCACATATACCCTAGAACTTAAAGTATAATTTAAAAAAATAAAATAAAATAAAAAATAAAGAATTTGATTTTTATATTCTACATCAAGGTCAGCAATCTATAACACATAAGGCCAACAGAAGTTACCCAGTACTCCCTTTTCCTCTCCAAACAGCTGAGAATACATATAATGCCTTTCTTCACCCAACACACACATTCACAGACCTGCATGTTATCGTACACCCTGACTCCTCTCATGGAGGCCAACATATGGATACACGTCAACCACCTCATGTAACCCCCAACATACCAGAAAAATAGGCTGTCCACTAGGTAGACTATACCGTGTAATCACCATTCTTGAGCACCTATAATGTGCCTCCTCCAAATGCTGTGTGTATTATTTAATTCAGTCCTTACAACCACCTATGAAGTAGATACATCACCCCAACTTTATGGAAGATGACAATGAGACTCAGAAAATGGTGGAAACCACCAAATTGAAGCTGGGGTCACTGTGCCACATCGTGAAAGTGTATCAACTTTTCCTAGAGGTAGAAATAATTTGCAAACACCATTATAAACCTTCAAGAGTCTTCACATTTTTTATTTTGGTGAAAACATCTTCGTATTGAATATTGCTAAAAAAAAAAAACTAACAAAAAATTTAAAACTGAATTTCTATTTGATTCTTTGAAGTATTTATTGCAATGCTGTTCATTTGAGTAGCATTTGACTGAGTGCTTGTTTTAAAGTGCACCCTTGGCTCCTAGAAACCCAAACCCTCACTGTTCACGAAAAGAGTTTTTAAATGTGGATGTTTGACTTGCAAGAAGACAGAAACCCACCTCATTTTAACTTAGAAGAAAGGAAGAATTCGGGAGGAAGCTCATGGAAACAGTGCAAAAGTCAGGAAAATGGATGAGTCTCTTGGTGGCCTGAGGGCCTCAAGTGCTGCTAGGACCTTTGCTCTGAATGTCTCCCCACCATGCCTCTCAGTGTCCGCTTCATTCCCTCTCGTGGACTCCCCTCCTGCCCCTCAGGCATGGCCGCTGAAAGCTCTCGGGCTTTCATTTTCTGCTTCACCACCAGAGAGGTAGTTCCAGCCAGCAAGATGAAACCTCAGAGAAGGACTTCAATTCACCTGGCCTGAGACATGTTCCCACCCCTGCCATCAGGACATGGCAAGATTGACAGCCCAAGTGAGGGGCAAAGGAAAATCCTATTTGAATATTTCTGTAAAAGAAGGAAGTTTCTGTTCCACTACAGAAAGTCAACTCTTTAAAAATGTTTTTAAAACTTTGATTATATTTTTAGCAGATGGTGAATCCAGAAAATTTAAGCAATAAACTCAAATTCTGGAGACATATGGAAATATGGTAAAAAGCAGGTGCTTTGCCTCTGGTGTAAATTCTAAGCTGCAGAATAACAAATTAAGGGAAATGACAGGTTAGGTCCTTAATTACATTTTACCCAAAGAAGCACTCTTCAGATGTTCAAATCCAGTTTTTCCTCCCCAAGACTTAAAGTTTTGAATAAACATTAAGTGATACATCTGTTTTTAAGTTTCATTCCCCGCCCCCAAATCACTGTTTTTAAGACTGCTTAATGTTACTGTAGAAATTGAACACTTTCTTAAAAGTAGTGATCCCGTGAACAATGTAACCTCTGAAGCTCTTCTGCTACCACTCAAACCTCTAGAAACTCATTAAATGCAAAATTGACCACATTTTTTATACTGACACAACAGAGCGTTTCTGACTTAGAAAAAATTCTAAGCAGATAACTCAAGAAATTAGGGAATTTTCCCCTGAAAATAAAACCATCGTATTCTCATTAAAGACTATAAACACATTTCTAACTTCTACTTTTATTTCATTCTGATCAACAAATAGAAAAGGGGGATCAGGACAAGTCAAAATAAGCTGTTCTTTTTTTCTCGCTATCTCAGAGAATAACCTCAAAATCCAGATTTCTGTGAATAAAGGAAAGCAATGCTTTGTGGAAGTGTATCTTCCCAAAGTTACCCTTTTTAAATGTAGTTTTATTACATCTAGCCCAGAAAAGTAGTTTAATGATAGACATAGCCCTTTTCAAAATCTATATCCCAAAGCTTTTCAGGTTAACAATATTTTAATTTCTAGATAGATGGTAAAGTGCTTGACTATCTAGTCTTAAAAATTTTTTCAACCTTACCCGGCCTAAGTCATACCATACAATTAGAAAGTTATTTTCTGGTCCTAGAAATTTAATTATTTATGTATATACAGACTGCTGTATTTTTAACATCACTCATTTCTTTAATTTATAGTAAACCACTTGTGAATGAAAATAAGCTCAAAAAAGCTTATTCCCTTGAAATTTACATTTGAATGTACTATGATCGTAGCTGTTATTTTTAATGGCAGCTAGCTACAGAGTGAGTTATCATTAAGTAACTCAGTTGTCTGGAATTAACCTGACTTTATATTAATAAACCAATAACTCATTCATTCATTCAGTCAACAAATACCTACAGAGTACCATGTGTCAGGCACTGTTAAAGGTGCTTAGGATACATCACTTAATGAACATAGTAAATAAGTGAGATATCTACTGAGTTAGAAGGTGTGAGAACACAGGCAGAAGAGGGTGATGAGTACTGAGAGTATAGGATGGATCAAAAGGATTTGGAGCTATGACTTGAAGGAGATGAGGGAACTAGGCATGTGGAGTTCTGCAAGAAGAGAATTCCAGGCAGAAGAAACAGCCAAGATAATGCCCGAGGGTGACAGAGTATCTGGCTTGTAGGAGGAACAGAAAAGAAGCCAGAATAGCTTGGGCAGAAAGAGGGAAGGAAAGAAGCATAGGAAATAAGATTAGAGAGATAGCCAATTTTGGGACTGAATGCTTTTAATAAATACTTTTTTGAGAATTTGAATTATTATTTCCATAAAGCATATTATGCTTCATCTTACACCTGATAATAATGTTCCCTTATTATCCTCCTAATAACCAGTTTCTTATTGAAACTAATTTCATAGTTCATGTGACCAGTATAATTGTATGATTCTATTGAATTTAACATTCTCTATGTCCAAATTTCAGGTTGTGGCTGATATTGAAAATTGTTTTAAAAATAAGACAAACATTTAATTATTCCATCAATTTGAACTACATTATGACAAAAGAAAAAATGCCAGGCCAGGCACAGTGGCTCATGCCTGTAATCCCAGCACTTTGGGAGGCTGAGGCAGGTGGATCACTTGAGGTCAGGAGTTCAACACCAGCCTAGCCAACATGGTGAAAACTGTCTCTACTAAAAACACAAAGATTAGCTGGGTGTGGCGGTGGGCCTCTATAATCCCAGCTATTTGGGAGCCTGAGGCAGGAGAATCACTTTAACCTGGGAGGCAGAGGTTGCAGTGAGCCATGATTGCTCACTGCACTCCAGCCTGGGTGACAGAGCAAGACCCTGTCTCAAAAAAAAAAAAAAAAGCAAAGAAAAAAATGCATGTGTTCATTCACAGCTGAAATAACATTTCTTCAAAATATTTATGCTGTCAAAAGAAGACACATTATTTGCAAATGTAAAATATTTCTCTAAGAGTTAACTACTAAAGTATGGCGATATGGTTTGACTGTGTCCTCGCCCAAATCTCAACTTGAATTGTATCTCCCAGCATTCTCATATGTTGTGGGAGGGACCCAGGGGGAGGTAATTGAATCATGGGGGCTGGTCTTTCCCATGCTATTCTCATGATAGTGAATAAGTCTCACGAGATCTGATGGGTTTATCAGGGGTTTCCACTTTTGCTTCTTCCTCATTTTTCTCTTGCCACCACCACGTAAGAAGTGCCTTTCACCTCCTGCCATGATTCTGAGGCCTCCCCAGCCATGTGGAACTGTAAGTCCAATTAAACCTCTTTTTCTTCCCAGTTTCACGTATGTCTTTATCAGCAGCATGAAAACAGACTAATACACATGGCATGCCAATTTTTTTAGACTATCATCACATCATACTACCAAAAATGTCTTTTAAAAATATAATCCATATCTTTCAGAACAAATATGGAATTTGATACCTGCCACAACAGTGTGCTTTCCTAAGGAATCATGTTCCCACACTAATACCTAAACAATCTACTGTATCAGAATGTGAATGCTTCTACTGAAATGTGCATAGTTATTGGAAGACTGAAAAAAAAATAAAGTAGTGCATAGTGATATCCAGGGGATAGAGACAAAAACAACTCTAAGATTAAAGATAGTGGAAGCAGTGTGCTATGGTAAAAGTAAGGGGGCCCTGAGGTTGTGTGAAGCAACACTAAATTAAAAAAGCCTTAGGGGCTTCCACATAAGTAGGAGCACTAAGTATAATTGAAAGAAGAAGCCACTGTACTCACTTACTCCACAAATATTTATTGAGTGTCTTCTATGTGCTGAACCCTTCAACAGTAGCTGGAGATATAATAGTGAAAAAAAAAGTCATGGAATTTATAGTCCGGTGAGGGGAGGCAGATGCTAAGCAAATCATACAGGGGCACTCAAAGAAATAACTTCATTACAGTTATCCTAAGTGCTATTGTTAGAGTAGACAGATAGCTAGGCATGAGCAGGATGGGGAGCCCCTGAGGAAATGGAGGTCTGGAGAAATCTCACACCTCAGAGATCACCAGAAACAGGTAGGCCAGTTATAAGCAGAGAGGAGGGGAAATACCTATGTTGGAAGGACAGCTCCTTAAGAGACCCAGTAATCGTCTCTTTGCAGTTAACCTGTCAGGATGTAGCTAGGTGCGTGCTGAGAAGGAAGGGAAGAGGGTTTATTAGTCTGTTTTCACACTGCTGATAAAGACATACCCGGGACTGGGCAATTTATAAAATAAAGAGGTTTAATGGACTTACAGTTCTACATGGCTGGGAAGGTCTCAGGATCATGGCGGAAGGCAAGAAGGAGCAAGTCACATCTTACATGGTGGCAGGGAAGAGAGAACTTGTGCAGGGGAATCCCTCTTTATAAAACCATCAGTTCTCATATGACTTATTCACTATCATGAGAACAGCACTGGAAAGACCCACCCCCATGATTCAGTTACCTCCCACTGGGTCCCTACCACTACACTTGGGAATTGTGGGAGCTACAATTCAAGATGAGATTTGGGTGGGGACACAGGAAACCATATGAGAGGACAGAGAAATTCCTAAGAAATATGCAGGTACAACAAGTATAGATCTGACCTCTATACAACCTTCCTGGGATGGTGCTAATGAGCAATGCAGCCACTAGGTAGACTTAATATCCAACACTGCCCCATGCATGCACACTAAGGGGAGTATATTAGTCTGTTTTCACACTGCTGATAAAGACATACCCAACACTGGGCAAGTTACAAAAGAAAGGTTTAAATGGATTTATGGTTCCACATGGCTGGGGAGGCCTCACTATCATGGTGGAAGGCAAGGAGGAGCAAGTCACATCTTACTTGAATGGCCTCAGGCAAAAAGAGCTTGTGCAGGAAAACTCCCCCTTATAGTAAGCATCAAATCTCGTGAGACTTACTACCACGAGAACAGCACAGGAAAGACCTGCCCCCATGATTCAATTACCTCCCACCGGGTCCCTCATACAACACGTGGGAATTCAAGATGAGATTTGTGTAGGGACAGAGCAAAACCATATCAGGGAGGGTCCCACAAGCCTGGGGTGGGAACTAGGCAGGGAAAGGTCAGGAACTTAAGGCAGAAGCAGGAAAACTAGACAAAGAAAAAAGGTGATGACTTAAGACAGAGGTGAAAACTTCAAGAAAAAAATCCAACATCATAAAAACCCAATGCAGAACTCTCGGGGTGTGCCTGGCCCATTCTCTTTCAGCAGCCCACTCTGCCTCATCTTTCACAATGTCCTGTCCCTTTAAATAAACTCTCTGCTCCCTCTTTCCCTTCAAGTAAAGCTTTCTACTGTCTTTGAAATGGCCAAAACCTTTCTCCCAAGACTATTAAGGACTGAGGATTCCCACACTTCTGGGCAACACTGTCTCCAATTGAAAGAAGGCTCCATGTGCTCAAAACTTTAAGTGGGTCACACATTAGAGCTTCTGTCTGGGACGGATGCTTGGCACCTAGTGAGTGCTCACTACGTATTTGTTCACTTAACGAAGTATATGAAAGAGAAGCACAGGATAGAGTGAGAGCATGAAACAGGGAATGCCAACCACATCTGGAGGCTCAGTGTGAGTTAAGCTGAAATCCGGAAAATATAGAGGAGAAGACAAGGAATAGGAAAGAAGGAAAGGGAAGAGGAGAAGGTGGGAGAATTTTCTTTGGAGAAAACAACTGATGGCAGCAAGCTCTGAGGAGGGAAACCTGATCCTCCCTAAGGAATTAAAAATCGCTCTGGCCAGGGGAGTGGGAAGGTAGTGACTGAGAGACAAGTAGGCAAAGGCCAGATCCTGCAAGGTCTTGGAACCTTTATGGAGCAGTTGTAACTTTGCCCTAAGAGCAATAGAAAACCACTGAAGGATTTTGATAGAGGGATGGTATGCTCAGATCTATGTTTTTTCGTTTTTTTGTTTTGTCGAGACAGAGTTTGGCTCTGTCGCCAGGCTAGAGTGCAGTGGCGCGATCTCGGCTTACTGCAAGCTCCAACTCCTGGGTTCACGCCATTCTCCTGCCTCAGCCTCCCGAGTAGCTGGGACTACAGGTGCCCGCCACCATGCCCGGGTAATTTTTTTGTATTTTTAGTAGAGACGGGGTTTCACCGTGTTAGCCAGGATGGTCTCGATCTCCTGATCTCGTGATCCACCCGCCTCGGCCTCCCAAAGTGCTGGGATTACAGGCATGAGCCACCGCGCCTGGCTTTTTTCTTTTTTTTTAAGTGATCATAGGGGCCCTACGGTGGGAAAAAAAATAAATCGCAGGATTCTATAGTTTTCTCAACACTGAATTTAGAATTTAAAAAGTCTGCCCAGAAGTTTCTTGAATTTGACTTAACTACACAGAGAAACTTCTGAGGGGAAGAATTTTAAGAACCAGGATGAGGTTATCGATAGAAGACATGAATTTAGAGTCCTTGGAAATGGTGGTAACAGAACTCTAAGATGACCCTCTTCCCTTGGTTTATTCACATGAATATGTCAATGTTACATGTAAAAGAGATTTGGCAAATGTAATTAAGATTATCAATCAGTTCACTTTAAGAAGAGGAGGTGGTCAAGGTAGGCCTCGTCTAATCACATGAGTTTAACCACTGCTGGGATGGAAGTTCTGTGAACCAAGGAACTAAAAATGGCGTCGATAAGCTGAGAATGGTCCCCAGTCAGCAGCCATCAAGAAAATGGGGATCTCAGTCCCACAATTTGCAAACTGAATTCTGGCAATAACCTAAATAAACTTGAAAGCAGATTCTTCCCCTGAGGCTCCAAGTAAGAGCTCCACCCAGCAGACACCTAGACTTCAGCCTTGTGAGACCCGTGGTGGAGAGCCTTGTTGAGCCCTCATGGACTCCTGACCTACAGAACTGTGATACAGTAAATGTATGTTGTTTTAAACAACTAAGTATGTGGTCATCTGTTATGCACGTACATCTGTAAACACAGTGTTAGAGTGACCCTGTGAGAATAATTAGTTGAAATTTTATTACTGTGTGTCTATTAGGTTGTTTTGCTATATCTTAAAAAGGAAAGAGTCTTACTTACCCATTTGGGCTGCTACAGCAAAGTGCTATAGACTTATAAATAACAGAAATTTATTTCTCACTGTTCTGGATGCTGCAAGTCTGATATCAGAGTGCCAGCATTGTTGGGTTCTGGAGAGGGCTCTCTACCAAGTTGCAGACTGCCAACTACTCATTGTGTCTTCACATGGTGGAAAGACAGTGAGAGAGTTCTCTGGGGTCTCCCTACCTCCAAATACCACCACACTGGAGGTTAAAATTTCAACATATGAATTTCATAGGGTGGGTGGATACAAACATTCAATCCATAACAGAAAGCAATAATGATTTATTGAACTTTCTCTCGCGGCAGTTTTCATTCTGCAAATACTCTCCTAAGAAGCATTTAGTTCACTTCTGCTCACTTTGTAAGTATTTTACAAGATCACATGAAGTGAAGAATAGGTTAAGGCCAGAAAATGTAAGGCATTGCTCCAGACCTTGATCCCACATCTTGTCCTCACTTGTCACCATCTCCTAGTCCTGCAGGAGAGATTGGCCACCTCCACAAGCTAATCAATATTGTCACTTTTTTGTGAAAAATAAAAAGCTGTGCCAACAAATTCCTATCTCCCAGCTGCAGATGATAAGAAAGTTTCTTTGCCTTGACATTTGCTTATCTTTGACCAATAAGCACTGATATTTGATTATACACTGGACTATCCAGCATTCTCCTCCCTCCCATTTCCCACCCCATCACCTGTTGTCTAATTACTTTTAAATTCTACCTCTTTAAAATGCACGAGTAAGAATTAAAGTAATCTCTCAAATAATTACAGTCACTACATTTGATTTAAAATATCAGAAGAGGCTGAGAAAAAAATGAGTATTAATTAGGGTGGAACAACGTCTATAATACATCCAAAATCTTGGTAATTTAACATTAATAAGAATTTTCTATTGCTTGTCTCACAATTTGGAGGAGGAGGCATGAGCAATGCTTCACCCAGTTTTCAGCAACCCTGTCCCCATCCATTTAATGATTCTACCATCTGCTAGGGCCTCAGAATCCTCCTGTGTATCTTCTGCAATTACTCAGGCTCTGAGGGAAAAATATATTCTAAATAAGGTAGAGAAAGAAGTCCACTTGTAATTTCTTTGGCCCAGAGGTGATGCGCATGACTTCCATTTGCATTCCACTGGCAGGAAACAATTACATAGTCACATCTAAATACAAACGAGCTGGGAATTATAACTTGGCTGTGTGCCCAGGAGGAAGGGAGCATGGAAATTGCTGAGTCCTAGCTCTGTATCCCGTACAATAGAAAAAGATGAAATCTATGAGTGATCCATAAATTTTGGTTATCGGTGTTAGTAATTCACCTTTATCATGGATTTAGAAATATGTAGTTCCAATTACTACTGTTGCATAACAAAGCTTAGCACCATAAAGCAACTGTTTTATTAAGCTTTTGGATTTTGTGGGCCGCAAATTCAAAAAAAGGCACAGAGGAGATAGCTCGTTTCTGCCCTGTGATATCTGGAGTCCCGGAGGGATGATTCAACAGCAACGGGCTGGAATCACGTAGAGGCATCTTTATTCACAGCGCTGGCAGCTAATGTTGGTCATCAGTTAAAACTCCAAGCAAAGGTGTTTACCCAATGCATGACATCTCAGGTGCTTGGACTTTTTCACAATGGAGTAGCCTCAGAGAGTCAGATTTCTCACATGGAAGCCCAGAGTTTCAAACACAAATGCCCCAGAGGACAGGCTATGTGCCTTTTATGACCTATCTTCAACCACTTCTGTTGTACTCTACTGGTCTAAGAATTCATAAGCCCACCCTAATTCAAAGAGAGGAGACACAGACCGATCCCCTAATGGAAAGTTGGTTACCAAGGTCACATTGCAGAGGGGTATGTGCAATGGAAGATATTGTGGTGTCTAATTTTGGAAACTATAATCTCCCACATACATTATCTTAGAATCACTGAACTTTAGTGTTTGAAAGGATTAATTTCCTTATAGAACAAGAGCCAGCAAACAATAGTCCACTGCCAGTTTTTGTAAGCAAGGTTTAACTGAAATACGCCATGCCTATTTGTTAGCAGATTTGAGGAGTTCCAAAAGACACCATACGACCTACAAAGGCAAAAGTATTTATTATCTGGCCCTTTACAGAAATAGTTTGCATAATCTGTAGATACAATATCAATTAAACACGTGGACACTGAAGTTAGACTACTAAGTTTTCAAATCTCAGTTCTGGAAGTGGCCAGTTATGTGGCTTTGAACAAGCTACTCAGCGTCTCTAGGCTGCCATTTTCCCACCTTCATAATTGGGGAAACAGTAAAGTCTGTCATTGAATTGTGAGCATTACATGAAATAATTAATGAAAAGGGCATAATTAGCTTTCATAAATGCTAACTTGTGCTGTAGAATTGCCTTAAATTATCAGCTAGATCAAATGTCCATTCGAGTCATGTGTTTATCTCCAGTGTCATCTGCTGCAGATTTCAACACATCTAATGATACGGGAAGTCCATTCTATCTTTAATCATTTTATTAGAAATTTCTTTCTACTAGGTTGAAATCTGCCCCCTTATAGCTATATGCAATTAATCCTGGTTCTATCTCCTAAAGGCTCTACAAAACATCTCTTCCAAATATTAGGTTCTTTGAAAAGGCTATCTCTGAATTTTATCTTATCAGAACTACACATGTTTAGTTCTTTCAATTGCCTCTCCTAAGACAGAGTTCACATCACTTTTCAACTTTAAAATTCCCTTTAGAAGGAAATATAAAGCATTTATCCAGAAATTAGCAAAAGACTTCAGGCCTGCAGATACATCTAGATCTTTGGTCCCTAAATTCTCCATAGTATGTTAATGATGTGTGTTTTGTGCTACTCAGTCTTTTTCCACACTTCCTGCTGTGGAAGAGTTGATTTCTTAAGATCCTGGGACAGGTGTTTATTGTTGCCTTTTTATGTTCAATGTTATAGAGCTCCAGCCTGTGGAGATCTTTCCAGATGTTGATAATGTAGTTTAGACTGTCCACTGCCCTTACCAGCTTTATATCACCCACACATATTTCTGAAGGCTTGATCCAAATCGTTAATAAATATCCCATCAAGTTGAATTAATACTATGAGTAATCCTGAACTCAATTATAGTAACTGAATGTTGCTTTAATAATTGCACTTCTTCCTTCCTGGACTTCCATTGACCTTAATCACCATTTGTTCAACGATTCTCACTTGGGTGTCATTCCTCTTAGTGAAAGAAGTTGGAAGCAAATATAAAGGAAAACATAAGCATTTCTCTTTCTCTCTTTCAATATTACACTTCAAATCAAGATATGTATCTGTATTACTCAGGGGTCTCAGAGACCCCTGTATTACTGTATTACTGTATCTGTATTACTCAGAGAAACCAAACCAAGAGGAGAGAGAGATTAATTTTAAGGAATTGGTTCACATGATTGTGGAAGCTTGGTAAGTCCACAATCTTCAGAGTAGGTGGGCAAGCTGGAGACCCAGGGATTCTGCTGGCAGAATTCCTTCTTTCTCAGTAAAAGGCAGACTTTGTTCTATTAACATCTTCATCCAATTGAATGAGGCCCATCCACATCATGGAAGGTAATTCACTTTACTCAAAGTCCACTGATTTCAAATGTTAATGGAATGCAAAAAACACCTTCACAGAAAGATCCAGAATAGTGTTTGACCAAGTATCTGGGCACCATGGTCCAGCCAAGTTGAGTCATAAAATTAACCATCAGAGTATCTCTTTTTATAATCATTTATCTTACAATAAAAATAGCTAAGACTATAGCCTATATGAAGCCTGGATTTATGTTTTGATAATTAGTTCTTTTATAATAGAAGATCTGTTATATAAAACCACAATTAAGTGTGCGTCTGTCTGAGAAGGTAGTCATGGTTAAATATAACCATGACTTTTGTTACTAAATATAAAAGTACAGCATCTAGGGCCAGGTGCAGTGGCTCATGCCTGTAATCCCAACACTTTAGAAGGCCGAGGTGGGCAGATCACCTGAGGTCAGGAGTTCAAGACAAGCCTGGCCAACATGGTGAAACTCCGCCTCTACTAAAAATACAAAAAATTAGCTGAGCGTGTGGTAGTGGGCACCTATAGTCTCAGCCACTTGGGAGGCTGAGGTAGGAGAATTGCTTGAACACAGGAGGCAGAAGTTTCAGTGAGCCAAGATCACACCATTGCACTCCAACCTAGGCAACAAGAGCGAAACTCCATCTCAAAAAAAAAAGTACAGCATCTTAACTGATTATTTTCTGTACCTAAGAAAAAGATCAGTGGGGGGCAGAAATGAGAATGCAACTCTGATTTTTAAGGTTAGCACTGTTGCAAGTTTCAGAATGCAACTTAAAAGGTATGATATGCTTGTGTTCTTTAAAGCATTCACCTATTTTTAAAATTTCACTTTTTATATGTTAAATTTTTAAATTGGCATTTTAATTTCAAATGTTATTTCTTCAAATGATTTTACAAGATTATTGAAACAAATATCTATATAAATAAGATGTCTAAGCATGAAATGTCAGTTCAATACAATATTTGTAACAAAATTTTACTAGAATTTTTCTTAAGCCAACATGTTGTCTATGGAAACAGGATTTTATTGAACTAGTATTTTAGTTTTGGTTTTGTTTTGTTAAGACAGGGTCTCGCTCTGTTGCCCAGGCTGAAGTGCAGTGGTGCTAACATAGCTCACTTCAGCAAGCCTACCTCAGCCTCCCAAGTAGCTGGCACTGAAGGCTCACACCACCACACACAGCTAATTTTTGTATTTTTTGTAGAAATGTGGTTTTGTCATGTTGCCCAGGCTGGTCGTGACCACCTGGGCTCAAGCAATCCTCCCTCCTTGGCCTCCCAAAGTACTGGGATTATAAGCATGAACCACTGCACTCAGCTGTATTTTGGTTTTAAACTTTTATGAATCTAGGTTTAAAAAAAAAAGTGGTTTTCTTTTCTGGTTAGCCATTTATAATAAGTAGAAATTATTGATTTAAAGACTTTTAGAGATTTTAAGATGGTTTATGAGTCCTACTGATTATTCCTTTCTTGTGTGAAATTCACTGTTGTCTTTTGTTCTATTTTTCCCTCTTCAGGTTTGGATGTGTGGAGGAGAAATGTTTGATGTTCCATGTTCTAGAGTTGGTCATATCTACAGGAAGTACGTTCCATACAAAGTTCCATCTGGGACAAGCCTGGCAAGAGTGAGTAACTCAGCATCAGAACAGACTGGGGTTGATATGGCTTTCTGTAACCAGAGTAACCAACCTTGCCCATGGCACAGTCTGAGAAAAGCTCTCCAGTGTATAGAGAGCTCCTTTGCTTCTCAGAGTCTTATTTCCATTGCTTAAAGAAGTATTAACTATAATGCTATTTCTTGTTACAAATTGTTTCAAAGCATTTTCACATACATTATATTTAATCTTCATCATTACCTTCTGAGGTCTGTGTTCTTATCTTTATTTTGTAGATGGGAAAATGAAGTCTGAACTAGGTGGTTGTTCATGCTCACATGAATGCCAAAAGCAGAGCAGGTCCGCGAACCTGGGGCAGCCAGTTATCTCCACCCACATGGAGTGTAGCAGGATCTGTAATAAGTCAGATGGAAAAAGGGGTAAATGGGAGATGGGCAAAGGTGGATGTCCAAACTCTGCCTTCTTCTCTTTTATAAGTAGGGCCAGCTCTGCCTCAAATTTTGCCCCATCCTCAACATTTCAAAATTGGCTCAGTCTAAGATTTTTTTCCAATATTGTTTTGAATAAAACCTTTCTTGTAAACCAGATGCAAAGATGCTCTTCTCTTCTGCTGTTTGAAATATTTTTATGCATGTTTAGGAGAACAGACTCACAATACCATCTCCAAACAATCCTGACAATTTCTCTGCTTTCTATATTACTTTCTTCAGGGCTGGGTCAGTTTTTGTCACCACAATATGTACCTGCTACTGCTCAGAATCCAAATCTAGAAAAAGAGAATTTTATCACACTGCTACCCTAGAAATCAAATCCTGAATTATTCATTTTGGTTCTTTTACTAAGGCTGCAAGATATAACTATTTGATCTTTTATATAAGGCTCACATAACAAGCTTTCATAAAAATAAATAAACGAATCCACCAGGAATCATTAGAGTATCAGTAACACAAGGGTAGATCTTTGGTCTGTGTTAGTTACCGCTGTACTCCCAGAACCTAAAACGGGGCTGAGGGAACACTCAGATATTTGTTGAAAGAATTAATTAATCAGGAAAGCTAAGAGAGGAAAATGCTGGAGATTTAAGTTGTTACTAAAACTTAAATACTTTTTAATGAGTATAACAAAATTTTCTTTTACAGTGAATCTTTGTGGGGCGGGGGGAGTTGTTCTTCCTTATTCCCTTTCTGAGAGTATTCATCAACTGTCCATTTTTCTTTAGCCACATCCATATTCTTTAACAGCAATTAGAGCTTCTAGTAATAACATTACCTTGCACACACCTTGAATGGAAATACAGGCTGAGTATCCCTCATCCAAACTGCCTAGGACCAAGAGTGTTTCAGATTTTCAGATTTTTTCCCAGATTTTCAGATTTTTTCCAGATTTTGGGATGTTCACATATACATAATGAGATATCTTGGGGATAAGACCCAAGTCTTAACACAAAATTCATTTATGTTTCATATACGCCTTATATACATGGCCTGAAGGTAATTTTATACAATATTTTTAATAATTTTGTGCATGAAACCAAATTTGTGTTAGTACTTATGTGTGGAATTTTCTACTTGTGGCATCATGTTAGCACTCAAAGAGTTTTTGATTTTGGAGCATTTTGGATTTTGTATTTTCAGATTACGGATGCCCAACCTGTAGTAATATTCCTGCTTTCTCTAACTAAATTAAAATTTTAATTAGATGCTAATAACATATTCCTCTAAGTAGCTGTCAAAATACACTATTTGAAGGGAAAAAGCAGTCACAAAATCATAAAGTAATTAAAAAGCTGCATTTGGGTAAGGAAATATGGTTTGATTTAGTCATAAGACTTAAGACATATGAATCAGAAAACAATAGTTCACAGGAAAGTAAATGATTGAACAATTTAGAGCACATGTCACCAATCAGCCTGGTAGATATAATAAATGATAGCAGTTTAAAATATCCTAAAGATAATAATATTCTCTCATGTATCCACTTTTATTCACTCATATGCTCCCCCGCTTGTGCTCTGAAAAGAACCATCCTTGCAAGACAATGGGTGTGTATGCTTGCTTCGTAGTCTAAAGTGGAGTGTAAAAGCTTGTAGGGGAATGTTGTGCTGATCCAAAAGAACCTATTTTCAAGAAAATAAAACTGTTCATATATTTTCAAGAAAGAAATTAAGTACTTTTTCAAGGATTGTCAAATATGGAGAAACTGGGGTTGGCACATAAAACTTCCAGGAAAAAGTGAATATTTATTCAACTGAAAAAAAGTCCATAATTCTGAATTTTAATCTTTTCCACTCAAATTTTACTTCAGGGCTCATTTTTATTTTTTTTTTCTAAACTGCTAGAGCAATCAGAAAGTCATAAATATTAAAGCTTGACTGTCACTCTGAGAAACATTTTATGGTTTTTTTAAGTTAAAAAAAGTACATTAAAATGAAAAACAATTCTGATATTTTGTGGGAGCACCTCAACTACCTTGCTACATGCTACATTATTACTATATCATCAAAAATGAAGAGAGACTTTATATATACTTCAAATGCAGGGCCACGTCTACTCAACTGGTATTTTAATCTTGCAGCCTCATCAGGAAATGCAGATGAAGGTGGAGACTTGACTCCAAAGGCTTATTTTCTTACTCTACAAAGCTCAATTAATTCTTCAAAAATGTGCACTTTTCACATTGATGATTCCAAAAGACTTCCAAAACATTTAAACACACACATAGACACACAAATGTCTGAACAGCCTTAAACAGCCTGCTGGTTGGTGTATACTATAGAAATACATTTGTAAAATTAGTTCTTCAGTACCTTCTATTTACCTGGCATTAGAGTCTGGTTGCAAGAGACAGGATATCCATATATGAAATCATTAGAGGACAGTACAAGACAAGTAACTGCTTAAATGTATCATAAGGATATGTATAGGTAGAGGGAAGAGGAAGAAGTAGCACCATAGCTGTGACCTTCTTCAGTCCTCTCAAATTAAAGCACTTGAAAGAGGACCTTCAAGAATATGTCCACTGAATTAACGAGTTTCATATAACAGTGGTTTCCAAACTCAGGATGAATGATGAGAGCCAATTCCTGACTAACATTTCACCCAGCCTCAGTGAACTAAGAAAAATAATAATCCCAAAGATAAATCTGTTCAACTTAATAACATCTTTTTATGCAGAAACTATAAGCTATTTTTCATTGGAAAAAAAATAGAATGCAAGATAGTAAATTTTTGTTAGTGCCCTTATTTGGCAAAAACAAAAATCAGCATCACTTTGTCATTTCCCACAAAATGTAAAAACCTAGGACACCATAACTTACACTTCAGCTTCATCTGGGAATCAGAGTATTCACTTGTCATTAATAAGCCTAGATAGTTTTACTGAGTCAGCTCGGGGCCTAATGTCAGCACACTGGGACACGGTTGTGGTGTCTTGCCACAAGGAACAAGCAGCGAGTCCCTGAGGGAAGGGATGCTCATGTCTAGAGTTGCACGGAGACTAGAAAGACAGCAGGGCTGTGGTGACAATCATCCTTTCTTTGGGATGGCACTGGCCATCCTTCATCACAGAAGTGTGAGCACCTCCTCAGCAAAGATCCACTGAGTGTCGCTTTGCACAGCCCGAGGAGGCTGAGTGGCAAATAGGTGGAAGAATCTCAAAGAAGAGATTCTTCTCTTCCTTCCGACAGGTTTTTATGTGAGCCAGGCACTCTGCTGAAGGATCAGCTATTACTGGCACCTATGGGGCCAGTCCGCAAACTCCTCTGTGAATGTCAGTGTGTTCAGGAACAATCAAAGCCACTGGATCTGTAACAGGTGGCTGTAATAGCAGGGACATGTCAGAAGTGGAGAGCAGTCACCCCATGGCTAAACATAGCAGCTGATTGTCACACAGCAGTGGTCTTCACGGGAACAACTTGGCCCATGAGAGTTTCCTCAGACGGTCACCATGCCAGAGTGCTGCCCTGCAGACTGTGAGTGGGGCAGTCCTGGAAGTGCACACAGCCACCCTCGCCAATACAAGACAAGGTTAGAACCAAACACTTACCCCAAGTCTGTAAGAAATATCAGAGAATGCAAACCTGTATATTGCTGTATTTCACCTCTGGCATAGTATCAGTAATTTTTTCATTTTAAAATTTCACCCTAATATCAAAATTAAAAGAACTAGAGAAGCAAGAGCAAACAAATTCAAAAGCTAGCAGAAGACAAAAAATAACTAAAATCAGAGCAGAACTGAAGGAGATAGAGACACCAAAAAAACCTTCAAAAAATCAATGAATCCAGGAGCTGGATTTTTGAAAAGATCGACAAAATAGGTAGACTGCTAGTTGACTAATAAAGAAGAAAAGAGAGAAGAACCAAATAGATGCAATAAAAAAAGATAAAGAGGATATCACCACTGATCCCACAGAAATACAAACTACCATCAGATAATACTATAAACACCTCTACCCAAATAAACTAGAAAATCTGGAAGAAATTGATAAATTTCTGGACACATACACCCTCCCAAGTCTAAACCAGGAAGAAGTCAAATCCCTGAATAGACCAATAACAAGGTCTGAAATTGAGGCAGTAATTAATAGCCTACCAACCAAAAAAAGTCCAGGACCAGATGGATTCACAGCCAGAGGCACAAAGAGGAGCTAGTACCATTCCTTCTGAAACTATTCCAAACAATAGATAGA
This sequence comes from Pongo pygmaeus, assembly GCF_028885625.2. Classification (NCBI taxonomy): domain Eukaryota; kingdom Metazoa; phylum Chordata; class Mammalia; order Primates; family Hominidae; genus Pongo; species Pongo pygmaeus. The sequence continues at coordinate 186,230,977 of NC_072376.2, forward strand.
GAGGGAATTCTCCCTAACTCATTTTATGAGGCCAGCATCATCCTGATACCAAAACCTGGCAGAGACACAATAAAAAGAAAATTTCAGGCCAATATCCGTAATGAACATCAATGTGAAAATCCTCAATAAAATACTGGAAAACCAAATCCAGCAGCACATCAAAAAGCTTATCCACCATGATCAAGTTGGCTTCATACCTGGGATGCAAGGCTGTTCAACATACGCAAATCAATAAACATAATCCATCACATAAGCAGAACCAATGACAAAAACCACACGATTATCTCAATAGATGCAGAAAGGACTTTGACAAAATTCAACACCCCTTCATTCTGAAAACTCTCAGTGAACTAGGTATCGATGGAACGTATCTCAAAATAATGAGAGCTATTTATAACAAACCTACAGCAATATCATACTAAATGGGCAAACACTGGAAGCATTCCCTTTGAAAACCAGCACAAGACAAGGATACCCTCTCTCACCACTCCAACATAGTATTGGAAGTTCTGGCCAGGGCAATCAGGCAAGAGAAAGAAATAAAGAGTATTCAAATAGGAAAAGAGGAAGTCAAATTGTCTCTGTTTGCAGATGACATGATTGTGTATTTAGAAAACCCCACCGTCTCAGCCCAAAATCTCCTTAAGCTGATAAGAAACTTTAGCAAAGTCTCAGGATACAAAATCAATGTGCAAAAACCACAAGCGTATCTATACACCAATAATAGCCAAATTATGAGTGAACGCCCATTCACAATTGCTACTAAGAGAATAAAATACCTAGGAATACAACTTACAAGGGATGTGAAGGACCTCTTCAAGGAGAACTATAAGAACCACTCAAGAACATGGGAGACTTTAAATTTTTTTCTAGTTTCAGGACAGAAGCTAAAACTGAAGTCAAATCTCATAAAAGCCAAATTGTACAGGCTGCTTCCCAGGTCCTGAAAATGTTAACTTAGAGTAAAAGGGATAGAGGTTAAATGGTAAAGGAGTAGAGCTGGGTCTATGAACTGAGGTCTGTCTGGTCGAGGTTCATGCTCCTCACCATAATGTTTCTTCTAGAGTGCTTGAGACAAACTGGAGCAGCCTGGGCATCTCTGGTAGGGCACCAGTTTAGCAAAGTACCAAGTAGAAATGGGCAGGCAGAGAGTTACAGAGGGTGTGCATGGGACCTGTGGAGTTAGCCTTGGAAGACCCTAGATGCAGATCACAGTGTTGACCTTTACTCCTTGACTGTAGGGCCTTGAACAGGAAGTGTCAGGATAAAAATAGAAGAGGCAAAATAGAAAAGTCAACCAACAAATTATTAAAATGGAGAAAGTCTAAAGAAAGTCTAAAGAAATTAACATTTCGAATGCAAGGAGCATTTGTAAAAAAAAATCATAAAAGATTTTTATTGATTTGCTACACTGTGCATGGAGGTGGGGCTCACATGTGACTATGAACTTTCCATCTCAGCATCCCAGAGAAAATAGTATCAGTCAAAAACAGGGAAGGGAGGAAGAGGAAAGAGGAAGAGACTGAGACTGGTTTTAGATAAAGTTAAGTGACAGCTTGGGATAGCCTGGGACAGCCAGATCTGGAGAGATACCCACAGATTTTCCATCCAGAATTCTGAGAGCACACAAAAACTTTTGACAGATTTTCTTTGGCAAATAAATGTTTACTTCTGAAAAAAGAAATGCTTACTGTGCCAGTCACTGTGCTAGGCCCTGGAAGTTTAAGTGATGAACAAGTCAAACACAAATCTCAACCAGACAGTAATGTAGAGTCCACACCATGCAGCAGTAATCCATGTATTCCAATGCCAGAATATCGTGAGGATGAGAAAACGGTTAAATGAAAATAATAAAGCACATTATGGAATGAAATCTGTATCTTATATAGTTCACTATTTGGAAACTGTTTTTTAATAAACTGTCATATTATAATTGAGATTATGATGTAACAAAAGAGAAATATATGCCCTATATAGCATATAGCATTGTTTTATTTATAGCAATATATATTTGATATTAACAAATTATGTTTAATGACCCAATAGGCTAATCTACATACAAGTTACAAACGTTTTTGACTTTATGCATTTACCTAGGGTTTCTTAGCAAAGTGTAATGACCTTTGACGATTTCCTATGGTTATTATACTTCACAGGCACAAAGTTCTAAGTCTGAGGTCTGAGGGAGAATTGCGGTTGTGCCTCTGTAAGCTGTGAAACGACTTCTTTATATACTTCCCAAGATGCCTTTCTTCCTTCCTGTGCCATCTCCCTGGTGACATCCAGCTCTTTTGATTCCATAGATCCTCTCAGACTCTTGAAAATGATGGAGGTTGGGAGAGGCATAGAGAAAGGGAGGAGGAGGAGGTGGAGGCAGAGGGCTTCAATGTAAAAGCCAGACTACCCCAAGTCGATTAATAAATGCTTCTTCATTGTTGACCGTGGTGTCAGCTTTCCCATCTGAAATAGCTGAAATAAAAGAGCACAATGTCAGGCAAACACAGCTCGCCCTTGTTTATGTCAGAAAAAGATATCAGCCGAGGAAAAGCATTAACAAAACCAAAATGACTAGTTTGATATCTGAAAATAAAATCACCAACAAGGTTATAAAGTATGGTGATGAATGGGAAATCTATACTCCCTCAAATTGACCTTTCTCTCCCGATGACTGTAAATCACTGTACTCTCTTAAAGCTGCCCAGCATACAAGAGCTTGTGGCACGATAACCTTGGGACACCAACAGCAGCACCACTTCTCTCTCCTGCTCTTAAAACTGCAGGGTTCAGATGCTCTATTTGAAACCATCATTGAGTTCAGGGGCATGGTGGCCTATTATGGGTTTTTCTCCCAAAAAGCAGGAAATGATAGATCTTCCCTCAGGACTCAGCCCTCATAAATGGCTAGGACTTTTGTGCAGAGGCAATTCTTCTGAAAACAATACCTTTCTCTAATTCTTCCTTACAATATAACCTAAAGGGCAATACGGCTGTCTAATAGTTTTGCTCAAAACTAAAGATGATTCACATACTGCAATTATATGTTTGCTTCTCTCCTGACTTGGCCACAGTTTAAAATATAATACCTCAGGACAGGCATAGTGGCTCATGCCTGTAATCCCAGTGCCTCAGGAGGCTGATGCAGGAGGATCACTTGAGGTCAGGAACTTGAGAACAGGCTGGGCAACATAGCAAGGCCCCAGCCTTAAAAAAGTTTTTTTTTTTTTAAAGTTACCTGGGTGTGGTGGCATGTGCCTATAGTCCCAGCTACTTGAGAGGCTGAGAAGGGAGGATTGCTTGAGCCCGGGAAGTCAAGGCTGCAGTGAACCACGATCAAGCCACTGCCCTCCAGCCTGGGTGACAATGTGAGACCCTGTATCAAAAATAAAACAAAACAACACAAAATATAATACCCTCTACTTAGGAGCTTTTTATTTTAAAAATTAAGGCATCTTCCATAAATAATGTCTCATTATTCTCCATGATTGATATCCTCTCTAAAAGTCAATCATAAATTAATGTGACAATGATTCAATAAATCATTAAATACCATGAGTTCATTGCATGCTATAAAGACAAATGTCATCTCTAACCTCAAAGAAGTCTCAGGCTAGATAAATCCTATTAATAAATATTTATCGAGTGCCTACTATGTGCCAGGCAGAAATGCACACAGCATGCTATGTATCCTAAGCAAACAGCATTGGGCCTTGCCAGTTAGATCAAGCCACCCCTTTGTGATGTAATGTCACCTCACCTTGGGGCATCCCCTGCACTGGGGATGAGTTTCTGGTAGACGACACTGGTAGAGCACTCACTCGCCCTTCAATCCTCCTTTTTAAACATTGAGCATTTCCTGCTTGTGTTAACCATGAGAAAAATTAGACCAAGGGAACCATTCTGTCAGCCAAGGACCCACAGAGAAGAAATGAGAAAATATGAAACACAAATTTATTCGCCACTCAACCCTCATCTACTACCTTAATTCCTAACCCAATGGCATCAGAATTTTTAAACTGTCTATATATTTTGTTAGTTTAACAAATAACAATAGAATCCTACATTGCTTTTAAAAATTTTAAACAATATGGAGGTAAAGCATAGATTTTTTTCATATCAAACATAGACACTAAAACAGAAAGTAAAATAGCAAATTGCTGGCAGGTATAGTCTCTTGCCATTTGCAAGTATCATGAAAAAAATATGTGAGGTAAAGACGACATTATTTTCAAACTTGGTAATTTCCCACAAAACCTCGCAAAACTTTTTTTTTTTTTTTTTTGAGATGAGGTCTAACTTTACCTAGAAGGTAAAGTTGGCTATTGATATATGAAATAATGTTTAAAAAACAGTATGGACTGATTGCAGTAAACACATATGAACTCAAAACTAACTCCACTTCCCAACTAGGAATCATTTATTTATAGAATACAGAAAGTAATTTTTTTTCTTTTTGAAATGGAGTCCCACCCTGTCACCCAGGCTGGAGTGAAGTGGCGTGATCTCGGCTCACTGCAACCTCTGCCTCCCGGTTTCAAGTGATTCTCCTGCTTCAGCCTCCCAAGTAGCTGGGACTACAGGCACACGCCACCATGCCCAGCTAATTTTTGTAATTTTAGTAGAGACGGGGTTTCACCATGTTGGCCAGGATGGTCTCGATCTCTTGACCTCATGATCTATCCACCTCAGCCTCCCAAACTGCTGGGATTACAGGCGCGAGCCACCACACCCGGCCAACATTTTATTATTATTATTTTTTAGAGACAGGGTCTCACTCTATTGCCCAGACTGAAGTGCAATGGTGCAATCTGTGCTCACTGCAACCTGGAACTCCAGAGCTCAAGCCATCCTCCATCTCAGCCTCCCAGGTAGCTGGGACTACAGGCACACGCCACCATGCCTGGCTAATTTTTGTATTTTTGGTAGAGATGGGGGTCTCACTATCTTGCCAAGGCTTGTCTCAAACTCCAGGAGTTCTCAAGCAATCCTCCAGCCTCAACCTCCCAAAGTTCTGGGATTATAGGCATAAGCCACCATGTACAGCCTCAAAACTATTTTTTAAGTTTAGTTTTTTCCAACTTATTTACTCTAAATATTTTTTCTTCAAAAGTTCTCACAGATGTTATATTCTTCCCAACATTAAGGAATTTTGCTTAATTTAAATTTTTCAAATATTCCATGGTGCTTTCCCAAGTTTCAGCTCAGCTATGACTTGTGATTCAATTATCTGATGCTTTCCATTGTGCAAAAGACAGCTTGTAATTGAGTCAGGTAGTCCCCAAGCTATGAGGACAATATTAAGCATTTCTTGAGCTATCACATGAGGACAAAGATTGTATGTTAGCTTTTGTTTATGCCTATTGGGATATTTCATAATGTAAATAGAATATCTGAATAGTGATCCCAGTTAATTGCATAATAACAAGCTATCATGACTAATCATTACTTTCACTTTGTCATTCTTAATGAAATTAAAATGGGATTTATCTTCCACTTCCTATGGGATCTTTTCCAGTTTGTTTTGGTTATTCTTTCTCCTACCTAGAGACCTTGGCATTTCAGGCAGTTATTGAGCATTTATATAACTTTCTTTTTTCAAAACACTTGAGAAACAAACTACATGGTGAGACAAGTTTGTGGACTAGAGAGAATTTTAATTGCATTTTTATCATTATCCCCATTAGAAGTGACCATTTACCTGTATTCACAATTCCACTAGAGTCTCATAAAGGAGAATGCTGGCTCAGACAAAGTAGGTCCCTGCTGCTACAAAATAAAGCTGCTGAAATTTAAGCAAACTCAAATATTTTAGCATGCCATAATCTCAATAACCAAAAATGCAACTCTTGCAAAGAAGAGCAGGGCTGGCCATTTAATAACTGTCTTCCAGGAACCCAATCCCACATCTAAGCCATGGGAGCACCTGGATGGTAGGGACTCATTTCATGGAATTAGCTTCTTCCCATGAGATGTGTGAATGCACAGTACCGCTGTGCTTGGGGCCTCTGCAATTTCATTCACATTCCAATCCTCCATGTTTCCAATGGTTTATTAGTTCATGGCAAGAATTCCATTTCCAACTGCAATTCCAGCCCAAGTGTATCTCCATTTTAGTGCCAGTTGAGATACAGAAAGTAGTTCTAGTTGCTATTTTGTAAGCTGAGAAATGGTCAAAAACAAAATGGCAGCTTTGTGGTGTGTGGATGCTTCTGGGTGTTCTAACTCTGAAAACAGTTGATAGAAATAAAATTTTGCAGATTACTTACAATTTGGACAGATATAATTTTCAATCTAAGACCCCTGTAATGGGCATTTAGAAACATAGGGATTTTATTTTCTGCCTGTTTGAAAGTCTGGGAAATAAAACAAGGTTTATTAATAATAATTGGAATAAATGCTATAGCACCTTTTAGTTCAACCACAGTTTGTTTGAATGCTTGCTGTGGATGTTCTTGTGAGGGAACCAAACTCTTGATAATCTCTTTGGGTGCTGATTAGAAAATGCTGGTTGTGATTTATAAAAAAATATCAAATGGATTAATGATAATCATCTAGAAATAAGGTCGTACTTCATTTTATACCTAAGTTGTGATGACATGAGGCACCATTGGCTTGATTACCAGGAAGAACACCATTCAGATTGTCCTCCAACCATCTGTAGACATTCCCAAAAGCCTCCATCACATATGATTGTGCACCCACTTGTCAGAAGCATACCCATGCTGCACTGCCCCGGATTTGCTTCTTTTGTTTCTGCTTTCATTTGCCTTTGTCTCCTGCCCATGAAGCTGTAGGTGAAGGCACACCTCCACCGCCACTCACAAAAGCATCAACCACTAGCTCACAATGCTGAGTCTGGAGGAACTAAGACTTCAGTCGTTAAAGTGCCAGAACTTCTCTGGGTCCTGGGTAGACTCAGTCAAGATGGCTGTCTCCTACCTGTGGGCCATGCATACTCACTTGGACACAAATGACCTGTGTTTCTGTGGTCTCTCTTCAACAGTTCCAGCTTCTGATTATCTCCACTTTTCCAGGGTTTCAGAAAATCAATCACATAAAATTATTCCGACATACTCTGACCCTCAAACCCAGCCAAAACAAACAAATACAATCTTAAGGGATACATGAAAATTAGCAACCATACTTTCATTTTAGTCCTATTATCCTTTTTTTTTTTTTTTTTTTAACTTCCAAGGTAGGGCATAACAGACATTACAGCTTTCTCCTTGTTCTCTTGGATGACTTGCTTTGGAAGAAGGCAGCACCAAGTCATGGGGATACCCAAGCAGCCCTGTAGAACAGCCCGTGTAGCAGAAAGAAAGCCGAGTCCTCCCACTCAGCACTCATAACAAGCACCAATTTGACAGACATCGAGTGAGCCACCTTGCAAAAAGATCTTTTAGCCCCATCGAAGGCTTAAGATTACTGCTACCTCAGCCAAAATCTGACTGGAACTCATGAGAAATCTGATCCGGATTGTACAGCCTATTTTATTCCCAAGTTCCTGACCCACAGAAACTGTGAAGGATAAAAAATATTTTTTATTGTTTTAAGCCACTCAGGTGTGAGACAGGGTGTTATTTATCAATAGGTAATGAATACAGTTGTTTCTGCTTAATAGTCTTTCATCGGCAACACTCAGACTAATTTTATCTTCAGGGACATGATTACCTCAGGTGGCACATTTGAAGCTCAAAAATTAGGCAAGCTTGTACACCAAAGGACACTGTTCACAGAATGAAAATCCAGCTCACAGAATGAGAGGAAAAAAATGCAAATCATACATCTGATAAGTGCTTAATATCCAGAATATAGAAAGAACTCCTACAACTTAGCAACAACAAACACACGACCTGATTGATATATGCAAGAATCTATTTCTGGAAGAGAAGAGAGAGCCCAGAAATGGATTCTTGCAAATGGTCAGTTGATTTACATAAAGGTATAAAGGTATACATTGGAGAAAACATTATTTTTTCAACAATTGATGCTAGAACAATTAGACGTTCATATCCAGAGAAGTAAATAAACAAACATCAATCTGTATCTTGCACCATATACAAAAATTAATACAAAATCAATCATAGACTTTAAATATATAGGATACAATTATAACATTTCTAGAACACAAAAACAAAGAAGAAAAATTTTTTGAGATGAGGCAAAAATTTCTTAGGTATGACACCATAGAAAAAAACTGACAAATTGAACTTCATTGAAATTAAAACCACCTATTCTTCAAAGGCACTGTTAAGAGAATAAAAAGACAAGGACCGAAAAGAGATATTGGCAAATCACATTTCTGGCCAAAGGTTTGTATCCATAATACATAAAGAATTCTCAAATTTTAATAATAAGTAAAACAGCACAATTTTTAAAATGGGTAAATGATTTGAAAGACATTTTACCAAAGAAGATACTCAGGTGGCAAATAAGGACATGAAAAAATGATTAACATCATTAGTCATTAGGAAAATATAAATTAAAACCACAATGAGATGCTACTGCATGCTTTTATAATGGCCAAAATTAAAAAGACTGACCACACCAAGTGTTGGAGTAACTGGAAATCTCATACAATGCTAATGGGAATGTAAAATGGGTACAACCACTTTGGAAAACAATTCACATTTTTTTTAAAAGTTAGACACATACCTAGAGTACAACCTAGCCATTCCACTTCAAGATTTTTATCCAGGAGAAATGAAGGCAAATATCCATAAAAGACTTGTACAAGACTGTTCATACAGTTTTATTTGTAATAGCCCCAAACTGGGAACAACCCAAGTGTTCATCAACAGGTAAATGGATAAACAAATTGTAGTTTTTTCATGTGATAGAATACAATAAGAATGGGCTGGGCACAGTGGCTCATGCCTATAATCCCAGCACTTTGGGAGGCTGAGACAGGAGGATCACCTGAGGTCAGGAGTTCAAGACCAGCCTGACCAACGTGGTGAAACTCCGTCTCTACTAAAAAAAATACGAAATTAGCCAGGCATGGTGGCGTGCACCTGTAATCCCAGCTACTTGGGAGGTTGAAGCAGGAGAATCACTTGACCCCAGGAGGAGGTGGAGGTTGCAGTGAGCCAAGATCACGCCATTGCACTCCAGCCTGGGCAAAAAGAGCAAAATTCCATCTCAAAAAAAAAAAAAGAATACTATAAGAATGAATACATGCAGCTGCAGCTACATAGATAAAGATCAAAACACTTATACTAAGTGAAAGAAGCCAGACAAAAAGAGCACATACTGTATGATTCTATTTATATAAAATTCTAAAAAATACAAATTAAACTATAGTGAAAAAAAGTACATCAGTGGTTGTCTGGGGACATAGAAATGCCACAGAAAGGAGATCGGGAAAGGGATTTCAAAGAGGCATAAAGAAAGAAACCTTTGCAGGTGATGGACATGTTCCTTATCTTGATAGTGTTGATGACTCCACTAATATAGTATATACATATGTCAACATATACCAAACTATTCACTTTAAATATGAGCAGTTTCTTGTATATCAACTATTCCTCTATAAAGCTGATTTTAAAATTAGGCTTACCAGCATTTTTTAAGACACATTGTTAGCTCATTTGGGGTTTTTGTTTGTTTGTTTGTTTGTTTGTCTTATATCTAAAGGCTACATTAAATGCCATCATAAACACCACCATAGATATCCAAAATATTTGGGCAAAAATACAATAGAGATATAAAATCAAAGAGAAAGCTAACCCTTGTTCATGACAGCCCAAAGAAGATAACCACCTACAAACAGCTCACACAGACTTGGGGAAGAAGGAAAAGGAAATTGTCTGTCAGAGAAGCTCTCTTTATAGGACTAGATTAGCCTCCTCTCCTTATGCTGAAAGTTTCCCACTGACTTCAAAGAAGTGCTCAGATCAGAGAAAAGTAGAGCTAGGCTGAATAATTGTGGTGAGGTTGGGGCTGTCTTAAAGAGAATCTCTTTTGAGCTGTACCCATGATGACATTATCATATTATCAATGATAAAAGGGCTGTGGGGTGGGACTACTGAGCCACAAAAGCACTCTTAAGCATCAAAGAGGAGGCAATAAATAAACGCAGAAATTTAAAATCATGGGATACGGATACACCTCCTTGCTGTAGGAGTGACTGTGACAAATTAGAAACTGTTTCTGTGTGGGACTGGCTTTACTAGTTATCACTAGTTTCAGGGGGAAAAAGCATGTGTGTGTGTATGTGTGTGTGTGTGTGTGTGGTGTATGTGTGTGTGAAGAAAGAGGATTCACTGTAACACAATCCACCACAATACAATAGCTTAATATTGACACAAGCACGATTTGTGAAGCGGGATCTTGCCAGGACACATGTAATAATCACACCTTGCACAAAGAAATAGAAACACTCTACTGAGGTAGGATGGCCCAAATAATACAAATACAGTTGACTCCCAAATAATACACTGAGAAACTGAACAGGGATTGAATAGTCTAACAGTAAGATGTAAAATGTTGCTGGTAAAAATAATAATAATTAGTGGATAGATTTATGCAGTTTCACAAGCCAACAGGAAAAATTGAACTATCTATTTTCCTCATGCTGTACACCAACAGTGATCAGTCAAGCTGGAAATATGTTCTTATGACCTGAGGTAGAAATGTCATTAATGTTCCTGGTAAAATATCAATTCAAAGACCTGATGAGTATTAGAATTAAGGAAAGATTTAGTTTTGGATAGCACAAAGAAAACAAGACTAGAATTCTAAAGACCTCTAATGAAAGGCTGAATGTGTTGATAAATATTTGAGCAACACAGAAAAGAGACATTAATACCAGTTTGGGTTGAATAGAGGAACATATGTGATACACAAAGAACCACAGACAGGTAACATAAAAATAGAGAATACTGTTAACATCTTGTACATAGAAGATGCTCCAAACAACAGTTTCTATTTCATTTATCATTCAAGAAGATGAAGGTCTGCAGATTTTTAAAATAGAAGAATCTTTCATTGGCTTTCTACAGCAAAAAGTAAATATATTCCTCAGCTCCAGTAGCCATTTTTATCAGTCTCTTACATGACTGCCATGCTGGGTACATCCCTAGCATATGAAAACCTCTTGGATCCAACCTGAATGGATTTGGGTCCTCTCAATTTCCCTTGTGCACACTGAACTTGGGGCCTAGATGAAAGCCAACTCAGATGTACAGAAACAGAAAGGCTTCACCTACTTATTTTCACACTGAGGTTAGCATTAAGCCCTAAACAGTTCATTCTGGCCATGCTGAGCCTCACCTCTAGCTACCAATTAGTCCTGCTGTTTCCTCAAATTCTGTGACTGCTTCCCTGTTTGCTTCACAGATAGAGGGCCAGCAGGATCCCACCTCTTAGAAAACAAAAAGCAGTGGGATTGTGTGTTTATATTCTATCAGCTGTGTGTTATGGCAGGCTTCTCTGCAGAGAACTGCTTGAAACTCCTCTGGAATAATTTCCACAAAAGCAAAACATTCTTTATGTATTGGCAATAACAAGACATGCCGGATTCTGCATAGATGTTCACTCAATGAATTAAAAAACATTCACAGAGCACATGTTATATGCAAATTATATACATCAGGAGTAGGATTGCCATTATTTAGCGAGTAAAAATACAGCATGCCTGACTAATTTGAATTTCAGATAAATGACAAATAATTTACTACAAATATGTCCTATATAACATTAATAATACAAGTATTAATTACATTTACAGATTGATATGGTTTGGCTGTGTCCCCACAAAAATCTCATCTTGATTTGTAGCTCCCATAATTCCCACGTGTTGTGGGAGGGACCCAGCAGGAGATAATTGAATCATGGAAGAGGTTTCCTCCATACTGTTCCCATGGTAGTAATTAAGTCTCACGAGATCTGATAGTTTTATAAGGGGAAACCCCTTTCACTTGGCACTCTGATTGTCTCTTGCCACTGCCATGTAAAACGTGCCTTTCACCTTCCACCATGATTGTGAGGCCTCCCCAGCCACATGGAACTATGAGTCCATTAACCTCTTTTACTTTATAAGTTACCCAGTCTTGGATATGTCTTTATCAGCAGTGTGAAATGGACTAATATACAAGTTATTTATTGTTATCTGAAATTCAGTTTTAACAATGTGCCACATATTTTATCTGGCAAGTCTAACTGAAAGAAAAAAGAAAAGCGTTTTAAAGAGCGGGTGGGATCAGACAAATAGGAGAGGACATTGAGTCAGGAGAACCTGTACAGACAGACAAGTGCAGGGAGTAGTTGCATTTTTTTCAGAGATGATGAACAGAGAAGTTTACATAAGCAGAGGTTACATGTAGGGGAATAAAATTCAAGATAACCATTAGGGACCTATTTTGGAATGTCTGAAACAGTGGGCAACCTGTATCTAACAAAAAATTGGAGGTGGGGTGTTACCAAGGGCAAGTTGTTTCTTTTTGGAGAATTATCCTGTTCAGCAATCCATTTTGGTTATGGAAAAGCAGCCAACATGGTTTGCCCAGGATAAGCAAGGACAAACAATGAGAAAGATGAGTTGCCAGGCACGAAAAGAGAGAAGAAATTGTAACATTCTGGTACAGCCCCACAAAAGAGACGTAAGAGAGAGATTTTTGAGTTGGGCAGAACCATGGCAGGAAGCTAAAAGACAGAAGGAGGAAATTTTAGCCAGGGAGAAATTCCCTTTGGCAGCCAAGGGAAAAGAATCCAAGGGGTCAAATACTTCATCTTACATCATCATCTGTGCTGTTTTGTTATCTAAGTCTCTGCTACTGCCCAAAAATCTTCAGTAAAAGTTATGCCCAGTTGATGTACCAAGAGACATTTGAGAGATGAGGGAAAATACCTGTGCACCCCACCCCATTCAAGTCTCTGCAGGACAGAAAGTAGACAGCAAGCTGGGGGCAAGATGCCAGGAGGAGAGAGGGATCACAAACAGAAAACTGAAGTGAAGGATGAATGTGTGAACACCCCTGGAAATCCACAGAAATCTTCAGGAGGACAGGGACATGCAATTTGAGGTTAAAGTATTTTTATTTAAACCTCAAAAAACAAGAACCCCAGCTAACACCTGGCTCTGTAAATAAGGCAACCTCTAGAGATGCAACATCTGATAGTTCAAGAGTAAATGATTACATGTATAGATCTCCCAGCATTCATGCTTGACTCTTTCTTTCCCCTTGATAACTTTTTTTTTGTTTTGGACATCTTAGCAGGTCCACCAATGTCCATTCAATCTCAGAGAAAGATAGGACTACTCAGATTGATTTATTTTCTCTTTTACCATCTCTGGCACGAGGTGTTATTGGGATGTTTCCATTTCATGATTCTACACATGTTTACACAGCCGTAAGTGTTCAAGTGAGAAATATTGCTTTGCTCCTACTCCACTATCTCTGTGTATGTGACTGTGTGGTATGCATGCTCCTACATAAATACCCCAACGAACTCCAATGAGTATACGATTGTACTATTTCTTGGAGTGGGTCAGTTTATTGTACAATCTATAAAAGGCCAACGAAACTCTCTTTTTGCAACTGTTTGCAATATTTCTCAGCTGTGGTACCAATGTTTTCCCCAAAACTAAGTACTGATTTATGATTCCAGTGACAAACTAACACGATGTTTTATTATTTCCAGAATAGTGACCTCAGAAAGATTTTATTTGGCCAGCCACCTGGTTAGTTGAGGAGTGAGGGCTATTCCTTGAATATAATAATTGACACTTTATAAAGTTTCTCCTGATAGTAAATTCTGGAGAACAGGCATCTATAATCCAAAATGTCTAATGAGCCAATCGGGACATTAGAGAATGGTCAGGATGTTTCACTTATGTTTAAATGTTTCTGTAACACTTATAGCTAGAGGGAAACTTGTTATTGCCATCTTTGCAATTATTATGTTGTTTCTGTTTTACCATCTCTTGTAAAACTACAGAAAAGGAATCGATGATTTGACATGATCCTTGGAATATGTCCATGATCCACCTGCTTGCTTTGGAGTGGTTTTTTTGAGGGGGGCTTTTTTGGTTTGATTTTTCTTTTTGCTGCTGTTGTTGTTGTTTTGTTTTTCTTTGAGACAGAGTTTTGCTTTTTTTGCCCGGGCTGGAGTGCAGTGGTGTGATCTCGGCTCACTGCAACCTCCGCCTCTCGGGTTCAAGTGATTCTCCTGCCTCAGCCTCCCAAGTAGCTGGGATTACAGGCACCTGCCACCAGCCCGGCTAATTTTTTTTTTTTGTATTTTTACATAAAAATAGAGATGGGGTTCCACCATGTTGGCCAGGCCTGGTCTCAAACACCTGATCTTAGGTGATCCACCTGCCTCAGCCTCCCAAAGTGCTGGGATTACAGCGTGAGCCACGGCACCTGGCCACTTTGGAGTGTTTGAGAAATCAACACACCTAGTGTCTTTCAACTTGAAAAGGACACGATGATGCAGAGCTACCTGGTTAGTTCCCTAGTTAACTATACTAAAGCCTACTTGACCCTTGGTGACAGCTTTCCAACATGCTGACTTCTGCCTCTTTTACTTATTGATATTGCCTATTCCGGTTAGCATTTATCATGATCCTCTGAGCCACTTCCCGTTGACTGCACCGGAAATAGTTAGTTCCTCTATGAGTTTTGCAGTAATTGCCATATCTATTTCAAAAACCCAAAGCAACAATTTACCATTTAGCAACAGCACTTGTTTTTAATTGTTCCCATTTCAGTGCTTTTATCAATAGATTCATATGCACACTATGAATTTGTTCACATTCATTTCATCATATGATCTTTCATTAATTCAATGATTAGCATGCCCAGATGAGCACACACATGTTTCTGGAACCACACAAGATGCTAGGTCTTTTAAGGCAAAAATAGATATATCCCTAACTTCATGGCACTTATAGTCTGAAAGTGCTTACTTATCAAGTCAAAACAAAGTCCTGAGGGATAGATCTTTTCTGCAAGCTACCAGAATTTTAAAGGCATATTTTTTCTTAAGAAAGTCACTTTCTCATTATTACTGGGTCATTTGCTTCTGCTTTTTGCTATTTCCCAACTGTATTCATTTTCACTTATCACAGAGGTGTAAATTGATGAAAATTCAGTATTTCCACTTTATTTAACATTGCAGTTTAGGGGAAAAGATGGTAACTACAGCCTAAAATCAATTTTGAATATAAAGTTTTAATATTACCAATTAATTTTTTTTTTCATTCTAATCCTCATTAAAAAATTTGGCCTGGCTGGGTGCGCTGGCTCACACCTGTAATCCCAGCACTTTGGGAGGCCAAGGCGGGTGGATCATGAGGTAAGGAGATTGAGACCATCCTGGCTAACACAGTGAAACCCCATCTCTACTAAAAATACAAAAAATTAGCCAGGCATGGTAGCACACACCTGTAGTCCCAGCTACTTGGGAGGCTGAGGCAGGAGAATTGCTTGAAGCCGGGAGGCAGAGGTTGCAGTCAGCCAAGATCGCACCACTGCACTCCAGCCTGGGCAACAGAGTGAGACTCTGTCTCAAAAAAAAAAAGTAAGAAAAGAAAAAGAAAAAAAAGAAAGAAAGAAAAGAAAAGAAAATGTGGCCTGAGGACAAGTAAAATAGAATGCATTTCATACAGAATGTTTGTCACAATGAAATGAAAATAGTAAGATGATATTACAGACTCACGTTGAGGTTTTATGTATGTAGTACAGTGCCATCCCAGAGCAGGACTCTCAAGACATCATCTGTTTCCTTTCTGGTCCCCAAATGAATCAGGCAATTCCGAATTGGTGGCAAGGGCTAGAATATTACAAAACCATGTTGACTCTGATCATCTGTCTGTTAAGGTAAACTGGAGTCCAAGGAGTAGAAAGCGCTATGGGCCAGGCAATGCTGAAGGGATGGTAGGGTGCACAGCAATGGCAAGTAATAATCTCTCAGGGAACAATTCTCACACTCTCAAGGTCATTTCCCTATCTTCCTATCTATGCACCCAGGCACCTTAGAAAGAAAGGAACACAGAGGGAACTGAGAAATCAGAGCTTTCTTTGTGGCTCTGTCTCTTTTCTGCATCTTGCTGGGTTAACAGAGCCCTTCTTGGTGCCCACCATCCACCAAAAGCACCCAAGGAGTGCACGGAGAATGAAGAGCAGGGACAAGGTCAGACAGGAGAGGCCCGCTGGGAGACACTAAACACACAGAGTGGGTGAAGCGGAGTAAGAAAATGTATGGTCTCATCAGGAATGAGGTACCAGTGATGGTGTCTCCAAATCCAGCAGACCTCTGGGCATAGTTCCAGGCCTGAATTAGGATTTTGTAGTCATTTTCAAGATAAAGCACTTTTCCTAAATATCACTAGCTTTTACTTTAGTCACCGATGTCTGATTCTCATTAAAGTTCCTGGCCATTGCAGTCATTTTATCTTCTAAGTGCAAGTGAGAAACAGGAGTGGGTCAATGCTTGCACCAACTGGGCACTTGAAAGAAGAATTTGAACAGGACACAAGAAGTAGAGACTATGGGACACCAGCCTATGAAAATGTACTGCAGCACATTTAAGCTGGAGGCATCAAAACTGGTATCTTCTACACAAATACAGCTGTTCTCCCTACTGTTTAGCACCATAGAGCTTGAAGGCACATCAGAGAGCATCTCATCTCAGCTAATGCCTTTCCTAAAGGCCACAGGAACAATTCCATTAATGTGTGGCCAGCTCAACACCCAGGCTCTCCAATTTCCAATCCTGCACTCTTTTTACTGCTAATAATAGCTCTACTATTTGTGGTACCTATTATGTGCCAGAGACTTATTCTAGGTGCTTTACAGGTGTTGCCTTGCTTAATCCTACAGCCCCCCCGTGATGCAGGTATGTATTACTGTTGCCATTTTCAGGTGAGGAATCTGATACCCAGCATGGATGAGTAACTTGCTCAATTCCAAAACTGACAAAAGGGCTGAGCTTCCTACACTGAATCCACACACTGTCCTACACCTACGATCCATGCTTATTCCCCACCACCAACCTTCTGCTTCCTTCACCCCAGGGACACATCTGTGGAAAGGACTGGCTACTTGGTGCTTCCTTTAGCCCCACTTCATCATGCAGTAAATTACTAAATTCTGATTGATATCTGTGTTGCACACATAGAACATCAGAACACACAGTTTTAAATGTACTGATGCTCTGTGATCTCTCTAAAGTTGGGGGAAAAGAATAACAGCTTGTTTGTCCTCATTCTTTCCAAGATTCTTGTTTCTGGAAATGCTTTAAGCAATTTGATGCCTGAGAGGAATTTCATTCTCTACAGTTACAACACCTTTAGTTTTATGTAAAAAATAAAAAATGTATAATCATGAAATAACAGAGGGAATGAGAAAGCTAATGTAATAGTGAGCTGAATCTTTACTGGCTCTGATAAATTAACTACCAAATTGGCAATTGAACCCCATGCCAGAAGTAGAAATGTGTGCGAAGCCACAGGCTAATTATATCATACCCCTCACTGTTACGAAAACTCTCATTGTTCATAAACCACCAACCAGGGCTGCTTGAGGTTGTCTGCTATCTTTTCCTTTTCTTTTTTCAATTTCTCGTGCAACGAAAAACACCTTTTGAATGAATAAACCAATAAATGACTTTTTTTTTTCCTGCTGCACAGAACCTGAAGCGGGTAGCTGAGACCTGGATGGATGAATTTGCCGAGTACATTTACCAGCGGCGGCCGGAGTACAGGCATCTCTCCACGGGGGACATCTCTGCCCAGAAGGAGCTGCGCAAGCAGCTCAAGTGCAAGGACTTCAAATGGTTCATGGCTGCTGTGGCCTGGGACGTCCCTAAATACTACCCTCCAGTGGAGCCCCCGCCTGCTGCCTGGGGGGAGGTGAGGAAAGGTTGCCTGAGACCTGCGCCTACCTGTGAGACTGTGTGCCTCCCCCATAGCCTCAGGTGGTGGGAGGGACTGCTAAAACCTTCACTTTTACCTTCCAGCCAAGTAGCATTCATTTAAATCATCTCAAATACATGAATGTTCAACCTCTTTTTAGCAATTACTAGATTTAGCTTCAGAGTTGATAGCCTAACCCAGAATTAGTGACCACTGTTGATTCCCCAGATTATTATTATTTTTTTTTTTTTTGAGATGGAGTCTCGCTCTGTCTTCCAGGCTGGAGTGCAATGGCATGATCTCAGCTCACTGCAACCTCCACTTCCCAGGTTGAAACGATTCTCCTACCCCAGCCTCCTGAGTAGCTGGAATTATAGGTGCACACCACGACACTCAGCTAATTTTTGTATTTTTAGTAGAGACGGGGTTTTGCCATTTTGGCCAGGCTAGTCTCAAACTTCTGACCTCAGGTGATCCTCCTGCCTTGGCCTCCCAAAGTGTTGGGATTACAGGCATGAGCCACTATGCCTGGCCATAAATTTTTAAAATACACCTAGAAAATATTTTTATTTGAGATTAGGGAAATCACCATCGGCGTTTGTAGAGAACTGATATATCTGTCATACAAGTGCGTAAATATGGGCACCTGATATACGTGATAAAAACCCTCTGTCCTGGTGCACAGCCTTGCTGCTATTGGTATATGCAAGTACAAGGCAATGAGTGGCTTAGCTATTTTCCCCTCCAGGCTGTGCTGTGCAGAATCATAAAGAAATGCATTTCCATAATATACAGAACTGTGACACAGGCAGCCACATTGACTCTTTAAATAAGCACCAACCTTTCCACCTCTGAACACTTCTATTCAGTGGAAATAGAATGGACAAAGCTGAATAGCCCCAGGCCCCAAATTTAAAATATCTATCTTTTGGCATAGAAAAGACTATTGCACTGGGTTCGGTTCCATTCAATACTGTTACTATAGCCTTTCTCCGTAGAATAGAGTCTGCTAAAAGCAGGACTAAAATTGGATAGGGTGGATTTATCCTAGCAATTCAACCTGCTCTGAACTGAGGATATCAGGGGAAATGCATCAAGGCTAGATGTTCACACCATCCCACTTCTCCAGCCTTTCAGAAATCAAGAGTTGATTGTCTCGCATTGTGGAGGAGTATCATCAGTGTCCTTGGTTTTATAGTCTCTGAAAGAAGATGTCATTGCCTAGATAGTGTCTGTGGCTGCAGAGCTCTGAGAAAAGGCTACCCCAGGGCATGGTAGGAGAGGCCAGAGGACTCAGGCAGTGTTCCTGGGCGAGCTGTTCCAGATCCCCGTAGAAGACGTGTTCAGCAAGTCACAGGTGCACTGCTTGTTGTGTTCAGAGGGTCACTCTTCATACCTGGGACACCCAGGATGAAGGAAAGAGTCAATCCTGCCACTATACCCTCCATCTCCTCATGGTTTTTGCATGTGTATGTCATCCTGACATTGTCTGCTTAATTCAAGTTAGTAATTTGGTCTCATCCTTTGCATCTTAAACATTTTATTAAAACATCCCTAGAATATTAGTACTATTAGCCTGCTTGTATTAATTTAACTGTCTACCACAGACTCAATTCACAGCAGTGGAAATTTGAAAAGAATTTTCTTATCCTAATGTGTTGGAAGGCATGGGAAGTGAGCTCCTTCTACAGTTTTTTTTTTTTTTTATAAGGTTCTGTTTGTCATCTTTCTATGATGATTCAAATGCTGTCCTGCCTAGTGACTAAGAAATACACTTGAAGAGCCCACAGTATCATTGTGTGATTCACTACAGGGCTAAAATCTCATCAATCTTTTATCTGCCTTATGTGGAAACGTGAATTTTTCTTCCTACCAGTTACTATGTTCTGCAAACTGCAACTGGTCACATTTTTCCCACAGTACCTGATTAAAACATAACCTAAATTTATATAGCACCTTTTCTAAATAGACTCAAATCTTCCACTCAGTTTCTAGGAAAGGTACAACCTTCCAGAAAGATGGTTCCAAAATCAGAACCAACTTAAGCCCAAGTAGGCTATGCCAGTGTGTTTATATCTATTACCCTAGATTGCCTCATACTTTTACAACACTTGCCTTATCCCTGGAGACATTTGCATTCATTATTTCCGGCTTAAACAATCAGACATTGAGATCGGATTTTTTATTTTTCCCGAGACAAGGATTTGCTCTGTCACACAGGCTGGAATGCAGTGGCATGATCATGGCTCACTGCAGCCTCAAACTCTTGGACTCAAGTGATCCTCCCACCTCAGCCTTCTGAGTAGCCCAGACTACACATTCACACCACCAGTCCCAGCTAATTTTTTAAATTTTTTGTAGAGACAAGGTCTCAATATGTTGTCCATGCTGATCTTGAACTCCTGGCCTCAATTATTCCTCTTGCCTCAGCCTCCCCAAGTGCTGGAATCGCAAGCATGAGCCACCACACCTGGCAACAGATTTTTTTTTTCTTTTTTAACACAATGGCGAATTTCTTTCCCCAAAGCCTCAGAACAGTAAACAAATAAAGGTCATATTTAAGTTTAGGAAAGAAGAAAATGGGGACATAGTTTATGGGCCAGTTGCATTCAGTTGTATTTGTTCAGTGAAGATGTGATGCATAGCAAGAATGAAGACATAGAGGATGGGAGGAAGGCAAGAAGAAAGGAAATCAATAAAAGACAAGGGTTTGCACTGTTAAATACTAGTTTTTAAAAGTATCTAATTCTCAGGCAGAGTAGATCTCTGAGAGTATAAGTGAAACACGTACATTTAATGCAGGAGGCAAGTGAACGATTTGAAATGCAGCTTAATCAAAATGAAATAATGAAAAAAGATTATTTTCTAACTCTAGGTGGGTAATAATATTTTTAAGAGTGGCTAGGCTGGGCACAGTGGCTCAAACCTGTAATCCCAGCACTTTGGGAGGCAGAGGCAGATGGGTCACCTGAGGTCAGGAGTTCGAGACTAGCCTAGCCAACATGGTGAAACCCCATCTCTACTAAAAATACAAAAATTAGCTGGGCATGGTGGCATGTGTCTGTAATCCCAGCTACTCGGGAGGCTGAGGTAGGAGAATCACTTGAACCCGGGAGGTGCCACTGCGCTCCAGCCTGGGTGACAGAGTGAGACTGTCTCAAAAAAAAAAAAAAGAAAAAAAAGGATAAAAAATTATTAAAAGTGCAGAATATATGTGTTGAGCAACTTAATCTCTGATGAAAAAAAAGACTTTCAAAATGTTGACACATGCAATTTCTTTTGCCTTTCAGAGGATTTCTTAAAATAAACTTTTTATTTTGGAATAATTTTAAATTTACAGAAACATTGCAAAGATAGTGCAGGAAGTTCACATATACCCTTCACCCAGCTTCTTCTAATGTTAACATTTTATATTTACTTTCACTTGCGTCCCTGTGAAGAGACCACCAAACAGGCTTTGTGTGAGCAACAAGGCTGTTTATTTCACCTGGGTGCAGGCGGGCTGAGTCCAAAAAGAAGGGAGATAGGGGTGGGGCTGTTTTATAGGATTTGGGTAGGTAAAGGAAAATTACAGTCAAAGAGGGGGGTTGTTCTCTGGCTGGCAGGGGTGGGGGTCACAAGGTGCTCAGTGGGGGAGCTTTTGAGTCAGGATAAGCCAGGAAAACGAATTTCACAAGGTAATGTCATCAGTTAAGGCAGGAACAGGCCATTTTCACTTCTTTTGTGGTGGAATGTCATCAAGTTAAGGCAGGAACCGGCCATCTGGATGTGTACGTGCAGGTCACAGGGAATATGATGGCTTAGCTTTGGCTCAGAGGCCTGACATTCCTGTCTTCTTATATTAATAAGAAAAATAAAACAAAATAGTATTGAAGTGTTGGGGTGGTGAAGATTTTTTGGGGGTGGTATGGAGAGATAATGGGCGATGTTTCTCAGGGCTGCTTCAAGCGGGATTAGGGGCGGCGTGGGAACCTAGAGGGGGAGAGATTAAGCTGAAGGAAGATTTTGTGGTAAGGGGTGATATTGGTGATATTGTGGGGTTGTTAGAAGAAACATCTGTCGTATAGAATTATTGGTGATGGCCTGGATATGGTTTTGTATGAACTGAAAAACTAAATGGAATAAGACAAGGAGAAAAACAGGTATTAAAGGACTAAGAATTGGGAAGACCTAGGACATCTAATTAGAGAGTGCCTAAGGAGGTTCAGCATAGCCCTGCCAGCAAAGATTATTTATTTACTTTAAGAGGGAGTTAAGAGTGGCAGTTTGGGGATAGCAGCAGGAGATATCAGCTGTGATGGCTTGGAGAAACAGTGAAAACCGGCAGTTGAGAACAGTGCATAGGAGCATGACTAGACAGAAGATAGTAGAGATGAGAACAGTGAATAGGAGTATGACTAGACAGAAGATAGTAGGGATGACAAGTTTTTTGGGGCACAGGCCAAGTTGGTCTGGTGTCTGGAATGAGGCTGGGGCCTAATAAAAAGAAGCATCTACACAGGAGCTTAAATGGGCTGTACCTTGTAGCATTCCAAGGACAGGCCTGAATTATGAGAAGGGAAAGAGGTAAAAGTACTGTCCAGTCCTTTTTAAGTTGGAAGCTGAGCTTGGTGAGGTGTGTCTTTAAAAGACCATTAGTCCATTCTACCTTTCCCAAAGATTGAGGATGGTAAGGGATATGAAGTTTCCACTGAATACCAAGAGCCTGAGAAACTGCTTGGGTGATTTGACTAGTAAAGGCCGGTCTCTTATAGGACTGTATAGAGGTGGGAAGGCCAAACCGAGGAATTACGTCTGACAGAAGGGAAGAAATGACCATGGTGGCCTTCTCAGACCCTGTGGGAAAGGCCTCTACCTATCCAGTGAAAGTGTCACCTAGACCAAGAGGTATTTTATAGTTTCCTGACTCGGGGCATGTTGAGTAAAGCCAATTTGCCAGTCCTGGGTGGGGGCAAATCCCCAAGCTTGATGTGTAGGGAAGGGAGGGGGCCTGAATAATCCCTGAGGAGTAGTAGAATAGCAGATGGAACACTGAGAAGTGATTTCCTTAAGGATAGATTTCCATGATGGAAAGGAAATGAGAGGTTCTAAGAAATTGACTAGTGGATTGTAACCTACATGGAAGAGGTTTTGAAATGATGACAGAATAGAATGGGCCTGTGAGGCTGGAAGGAGATATTTTCCTTGGTCTAAGAACCATTTGCCTTGTGTGGGAAGAGATTGATAGGTGGAAGTTTCAGCAGGGGAGTAGGTGGGAGTGGCCAGATGAGAAGGAGAAAAACTGGAAGTGAGGGATAGAAGTTGGAACGCTAGCTGCTTTTTTAGCTATCTTATCAGCATAAGCATTTTCCTGAGTGATGGGATCTGATGCCTTCTGATGGCCTTTGCAGTGAATGACTCTAGCTTCCTTTGGAAGTAAAGCGGCTTTGAGAAGCGTTTTTATTAAAGACACATTAATGATAGAGGACCCTTGTGTAGTGAGGAAACCTCTTGCATGGTAGTGCAGGATATGGAAGGCATATTTAGAGTCAATATAAATATTGACATGTAGTCCTTTTGCAAGAGTGAGGGCTTGACTTAAGGCAATGAGTTCGGCTTGCTGAGAGGTAGTGGAGGGGGGCAGAGCGGTAGCCTCAATGATAGATGTGGAAGATAATATAGCATAGCCTGCCTTTGCCGGTGAGTGGTGATTAGGCCTGGTGGAACTGCCATCAATAAACCAAGTGTGTTCAGGGTGAGGAACACGAAAGAATATGGGGAAATGGAGTGAATGTCAGGTGGATCAGAGAGATACAGTCATGGGGGTCAGGTGTGGTATCAGGAATAATGTGGGAGGCCGGATTGAAGTCCGGGCCAGAAATAATGGTAACTGTGGGAGACTCAACAAAGAGTGAGTACAGCTGAAGGAGCCAGGGAGCAGAAAGTATATGTGTCAGGTGTGAGGAAGAAAATAGATTTTGGAAGTTATGAGAACTATAGAGTGAGTTGAGCATAGTTTGTGATTCTAACGGCCTCTAAGAGTATTAAGACAGCGTCAGCCGCCGCATGCAGACTTGAGGGCTAGGCAAAACAGTAAGGTCAAGTTGTTTGGATAAAAAGGCTACAGGGTGTGGTCCTGGTCCTTGTGTAAGAATTCCGACTGCACAGCCCTGCACTTCAGCTGTGGGTAATGGAAAGGGTTGGGATGAGTCAGGGAGAGCTAGGGTGGGGGCAGTCTCTAAAGCTGTCTTCAAGGAATGGAAAGAGGAGTGGGGAAAGGATTTAGGATCTATGGGGTCAGCTGGGTTTCCTTTTGTGAGTTTATATAATGGTTTTGCTAGGATGGCAAAACCAACTATCTAAAGTCGAAAGTATCCAACCATGCCTAGGAAGGAAAGAAGTTGTTGTTTTGTGGAAGGTACTGGGGTTTGAGAGATCAGTCAGACATGATTGGCAGGGAGAGCATGTGTGTTTTTATGAGAATTATGTCGAGACAGGCAAAAGATGAGGAAGAAATTTGGGCTTGACTGAAGTAATGGGGTCTGTCTGTGAAGCCTTGAGGCAGTACAGCCCAGGTAATTTGCTGAGCTTGATGGATGTCAGGGTCAGTCTAAGTGAAAGCGAAGAGAGGCTGGGGTGAAGGGTACAAAGCAATAGTGAAGAAAGCATGTTTGAGATCCAGAATAGAATAATGGGTTTGTGGAGGGAAGTATTTAGGATAGGAGAGTATATGGGGTTGGCACCATGGGGTGGATAGGCAAAACAATTTGGTTGATAAGGCATAGATCCTGAACTAACTTGTAAGGCTTGTCTGGTTTTAGGACAGGTAAAATGGGGGAATTGTATGGAGAGTTTATAGGCTTTAAAAGGCCATGCTGTAGCAGGCCAGTGATAACAGGCTTTAATCCTTTTAAAGCAGGCTGCAGGATGGGATACTGGCATTGAGAGGGGTAAGGGTGATTAGGTTTTAATGAGATGGTAAGGGGTGCATGATCGGTCACTGAGGAGGGAGTAGAGGTTTCCTATACTTGTGGTTTAAGGTGGGGAGATACAAGGAGAGGACGTGAAGGAGGCTTTGAACTGGGGGAAAAGGTGGCAATGAGGTGTGGCTGTAGCCCAGGAATAGTCAGGGAAGCAGACAATTTAATTAAAATGTCTGGACCTAATAAGGGAGCTGGGCAGGTGGGGATAACTTAAAGCAGTGCTTAAAAGAGTATTGTCTAAGTTGGCACCAGAGTTGGGGAGTTTTAAGAGGTTTAGAAGCCTGGCCTACACCTACAACAGTTATGGAGGCAAGGGAAACAGGCCCTTGAAAAGAAAGTAATGTGTAGTGGGTAGCCTCCATGTTAATTAAGAAGGGGATAGACTTACCCTCCACTGTGAGAGTTACCTGAAGATCAGCATCCGTGATGGTCTAGGGGGCTTCTGAGGCGATCAGACAGCGTCAGTCTTCAGCCACTAAGCCGAGAAGATCTGGGATGGAGTCAGTCAGAGAGCCTTGGGCCAGAGTTCCAGGGGCTCTGGGAGTGGCTTCCAGGTGAGTTGAACAGTCCGATTTTCAGTGGGGTCCTGCACAGATGGGACATGGCTTAGGAGGAATCCCAGGCTGTGGGCATTCCTTGGCCCAGTGGCCAGATATCCGGCACTTGTAGCAAGCTCCTGGAGGAGGCGGACCTGAAGGAATGCCTGGCCGCTGTGGTTTAGGCATTTGGAATTCTTGTGTGCTGGAGATGTGGCTGGGGTTTGTCTCACAGTGGAGGGAAGGAATTGCAACTCAGAAATACATTGCTACTTGGCTGCCTCTACTCTATCATTGTACACCTTAAAGGCGAGGTTACTTAAGTCCTGTTGTGGGGTTTGAGGGCCGGAATTTAATTTTTGGAGCTTTATTTAATGTCAGGAGCAGATTAGGTAATAAAATAAAATGCATATTGAGAATAAGATGGCCATCTGACCTTTCAGGGTCTAGGGCTGTAAAGCATCTCAGGGTTGCTGCCAAACAAGCCAAAAACTGGACTGGGTTTTTATATTCAATGAAAAAGAGCCTAAACCCTAACTGATTTTGGGAGGGGTCGGATAAAGAAAAAGGAGCATTAACCTTGACTATGCCTTTAGCTCCAGCCACCTTTTTAAGAGGAAATTGCTGGGCAGGTGGAGGAGGGCTAGTCGCGGAATGAAACTGTAAGCCAGACCAGGTGTGAGGAGGGGAGGTGATAAAAGGATTATAGGGCAGGGGAGCAGAGGCTGAGGAAGAATTGGGACCTGGCTCAGCCTGGCGAGGAGCAGCCTGGGGAAGAGGGGAGAGGTCAGATGGGTCTGTAGAAAAGGAAGATTAGAAAGATTCAGCGACGCTTGGGGTTGGGACTGAGGGGACAGATGGGAGGGAAAGAAGGAAGATTTGGGATGAGTCGCATTGGGAACAGAGACTAGGGAGGGAACAATGTGTAAAAGAATGCCTGGACATCAGGCACCTCAGACCGTTCCCCCATTTTACGACAAGAATTATTTAGATCTTGTAGGATGGAAAAATCAAAAGTGCCATTTTCGGGCTATTTGGAACGACTGTCGAGTTTGTATTTGGGTCAAGCAGCATTGTAAAAGAAAATAAGGCATTTAGGTTTTGGGTCAGGTGTGAGTTGAAGAGGTTTTAAGTTCTTGAGAACACAGGCTAAGGAAGAAGGAGGAATGGAGGGTGGAAGGCTGCCCATAGTGAAGGAGGCAAGCCCAGAGAAAAGAGAGAGTAGAGACATGGAGAGAAGGGGTGGGGGGTGCTTGCTCTCCAGGAAAGGGGAGAAGGGGTAGAGACACGGAGAGAAGGCGTTGGGGGGTTCTTGCCCCCCAGAAAAGCACAGAAGGGGTAGAGACATGGAGAGAAGGGATGGGGGTGCTTGACCCCCAGGAAAGTGGAGAAGGGGTAGAGAGAGAGAAGGGGTCAGGGGGTTCTTGCCCCCCAGAAAAGCAGAGAAGGGGTAGAGACACAGAGAGAAGGGGTTAAGGGGTTCTTGCCCCCCAGAAAAGCAGTACTTGCCACTAAGGGTGAAGGACCAAGGCAGGCATCCCCGCATGGTCAGACACCTCTGAAACGTGGGTGAATAATCAGGCAGGTGTCCCCATGTGATTATACACTAAGGGAAGATTGTCTTCCCAGTCTGTGACCAGTGCCGGAGTTTTGGGTTCATGGATAAAATGTGTCTCCTTTATCTCTATCAGAAAAGGAAAGAAACTGAAATTAAGAGAAGGGAGAGATTGAAAGATGGCGCCAAGATTGAAAGGAGAAAGAGGTTGAGGGATAGTGAGAGAGGTTGGAGAAGAGGATAAAGAGAGGCCACTTACCGGATTTAAAATTGGTGAGATGTTCCTTGGGCTGGTTGGTCTGAGGACCAGAGGTCATACGTGGATCTTTCTCACAGAACAAAGAGCAGGAGGACAGAGGATTGATCTCCCAAGGGAGGTCCCCTGATCTGAGTCATGGCACCAAATTTCACATGCGTCTGTGTGAAGAGACCACCAAACAGGCTTTGTGTGAGCAACAAGGCTGTTTATTTCACCTGGGTGCAGGTGGGCTGAGTCTGAAAAGAGAGTCAGTGAAGGGAGATAGGGGTGGGGCCATTTTATAGGATTTGGGTAGGTAAAGGAAAATTACAGTCAAAGGGGAGGGTGTTCTCTGGCTGGCAGGGGTGGGGGTCACATGGTGCTCAGTGGGGGAGCTTTTGAGCCAGGATGAGCCAGGAAAAGGAATTTCACCAGGTAATGTCATCAGTTAAGGCAGGAACAGGCCATTTTCACTTCTTTTGTGGTGGAATGTCATCAATTAAGGCAGGAACCGGCCATCTGGATGTGTGCGTGCAGGTCACAGTGGATATGATGGCTTAGCTTTGGCTCAGAGGCCTGACATTTACCACATTAACTATGGTATATTTAATCAAGCTAAGTAATTAACATTAGTATAATACTATTAACTAAACAGGACTTTATTCAGATTTCACTAGTTTTTTTTACTAATGTCCTTTTTCTGTTCCAGGATCCAATCCAGTATATGAAAGAGCTTTTTAGTTTCCTATAAACTTTAAATTAATTGTCAGAATGGGCAAAGTTCCTAAATAAATGTAATAAGTCAATTATTATTTTAGTAAGAAAGTGAAAAGGGGAATGCAGACTCGGTGGTTCTTTTCAAGCAGTTATGGGAAGGAACCACAAACCTCCAGCAATGTAAACACAAGATTCCTTTATGGGAGATCTGGGCCAAGAAGCAGGGCAACTCACCATTTTATGCACTTGTACTTGGAACAGTTTTCCACCTGCTTGTCTGTGCCAGCCTGATTCTGGGTAAACAATGACGTGCTTAGGCAATTTTTGGCTCTGGTACTTGGAACTCGGCTTGTAAAGGATATGTTACAGACCATAAACAGCCTATAAACCGCCACTCATTTCCCTGACAAATTCAGCTGGATTACTGCACTTGTCTCCTGGCTCATCTCCCTGCTTCTGCCCGCCCCGCTTCAGTTTATTCTCAACACAGTCCACTTAAAACCAACTGGAGACGAGGCCACCACTCGTCCATTCAAGCTTTCACTGGCTGCCATCTATCTCTAGGTAAAAATGAAAGTCCTTACCTATAAGATTCTAAACAATCTGACCCCTGTTGTGTCCCCTCCAACCTCCTCTCTGACTCCTCACCCCCTGGCTTCCTCCTCTCAGGGCCCACTGGCCTCGTCACCAGTCTTCACACAGGCCAGGTCAGTCTGACCTCAGCACCTTTGCATTTACTATTCCTACAGCTTAGAATCCTCCAGTCTCAGAAATCATATGGCTCCCGCCCTTACTTCCTTCTGGTCCTCACTCAAAAATTCATCTTCTCAGTAAGGTCTTCCCTAGTCATCCTATCTAAAATTGCAACAACACCCACACACATCCACATGCATACTTACACACTCCCTACTCCCTTTCCTCCTTTATTTTTCTCCCTAGCATCCATCACTATATAACAAGCCATGTAATTTTTTTTTTTATCATGTTTCTCATCTATCTCTCCCACTAGAAAGTAAACTCTGTGACACAAGGATTTTGTTGGTTTGTTGTGTTGCTACTGCTCTTTCGCAGAAAGACATAGTGTCTAGCATATAGTAGGTGCTCCATAAATATTTGTTGAATGAATGAAAGATGAATGAATGGGGGATCCTGGCTCCGTGTTGTCCCACCTGCCATTCACTGCTTTGCCCACACACCTGTGTGTGTGAAGCCTCCCCAGGGCACACTAGACACTCACTCCCTCCACGGCCACACAAAGTCCACTTCTTTGGAAAGCTCGGCCAGAAAGGCAGTTTGAGTAATGACTCTCAGGTAACTGATTCTCATGAACGGTCGGGTCTATGGTCCATTTCATAGTTAAACAAGTTACAAAATATTCCGTTCTGACATCTTATGGGGAAAAAAGAGAAACTCCAAAAGTTAAAAGCCTCTGTTCAGCAATTTCCAAACTCTGCCTACCAGCTTCCTATTTAAAAGGCAGAAGAGATTACAGTCACATCTGATACAGCAGTACTCTCCAGAAGTCATTCCATCCTCTGGTAGGCAAGGAGAGTGGGTAGAGTGGGGAGGTGATGAGTCCCAGAGAGAATAAATAGGATTCTGAACCATGGAATAAATTGAACAGCCCTCAGTGCTGTTCAAATAGAAGCAATGTGCTTTCCCCCATGCTATGTTGGATAGGGTAAGAACAGGTTTAAAGTGGAAAACTATTCTTAAACCACTCACATATGGAGTGCCTCTTTTTGTGTCAAGATGCTAAATGAAAGAAACTGAATTTCCTATTATTTTCCCCTTCTCCTCCTTAGAATTCATGAATTTGCTAAAGTCATTTAGAGTGCTCCTTTATAGTCTAAAAAGAAGAGTTCTGCAGAATTCTAAATATCATGTGTAAGAAGGAATAAAAGATGTAAAATAGACAAACGTGTCTTTTCCAAGCAGTGCCATAAATTCTTTTAAGAAGTGTCTGCTTACTGTCCTCAATGTGCCAATCTGGGCACATCCATTTGTCACCTTGCAATTGTGCAAACTTTTAAAAAAATCTTTATTATAAAAATTCATGTCAATACCGAACTACCTAGGCTGTTTATTTGAATTCCTTCCTCAAGATTAATGTCACCCTGAATTGTGGAACATTCACAAAGACAGGCACCCTAAATAATTCCAGTTCTCCTCCTCTGCTGCAGGCTGCTGTTCTTAACTTCTTTTCACCTGCTTGCTTCTTTCTTTTAATGTTCTCTCAGTGCACAAGGCTTTTCAGGTTTCTCCCTATCAGCTTACACAAAAGGAAGTTCAACACTAGGAGGTGCATTATCTCAAAGACCATCTGAGGATGCGATGTCTCAAAGAAATTCTGTGTGAGTGCTGCTGATGTGTGATGCAGGAGTAAAAAGCAGGTGCTTTCTGCAAAATGAGCGAGGCTCCCTCGCATTCTTTTGGAACAGCCAAAGCCAGCTTTCCTGAATTCCCCTGCAACCTAGTCTCACAACCAGGAAAGCTGCAAAGTGAGATTGTCCTCCTATTTCCCTGGCAACTATGCAGGGTACTGTCTTTGCCCTTTAAGTGCTATATCTCATCAACCCAGATCTTTAAATTAAGCACTCATTCAGAGATGATTTATCATTCAGACTGTATTAGACTTGACTTGATCTGTCATTTATTTTCTCAGGCAGAGGCAGTGCTGGTACACTATGCTATGTCATCTCTCTAGGGCTCAAAAACGAGGTTGGGAAAAATGTAACAACACATAAAGAACTGCATTATCCTCTCAAATATTTCTGTGCTTTCTGAGTTTTCAACATTGAGACAGGGCTATGAAGACAAACTTAAAGTGTCCTATAATAAACACAATTTGGCCAGGCGTGGTGGCTCACGCCTGTAATCCCAGCACTTTGGGAGGCCGAGGCAGGCGGATCACAAGGTCAGGAGATCGAGACCACCCTGTGAATGGTGAAGCCCCGTCTCTACTAAAAATACAAAAAATTAGCCAGGCGTGGTGGCGGGTGCCTGTAGTCCCAGCTATTCGGGAGGCTGAGGCAGGAGAATGGCAGGAACCCGGGAGGCGGAGCTTGCAGTGAGCTGAGATTGTGCCACTGCACTCCAGCCTGGGTGACAGATCGAGACTCTGTCTCAAAAAAGATAAATAAATAAAATAAAAATTAAAAATTAAAATTAAGAAAAAGCTATTTTAATTCCACATTCCCAGATGAGCAAATTGGACATCTTAGTGCCCCAACAGTGGCAACTTAATTCAAGTCATAACAGAATCAGAGGTGCTTCCGAGTTAACCAATATTTTTTTTCTTCTCCTATCTGGCGTATATAAATTAGGCAAACAAAACATTCTGTCTTATCTTTCTGTTTATTTTATAAACGTATGTATTTGTATTTGATATATGTTTACACACATAAATATATACTTTTTTTTAATTTATTTATTTATTATTATTATTATTATTATACTTTAGGTTTTATGGTACATGTGCGCAATGTGCAGGTAAGTTACATATGTACACATGTGCCATGCTGGTGCGCTGCACCCACTAACTCATCATCTAGCATTAGGTATATCTCCCAATGCTATCCCTCCCCCCTGGGTAGGAAGAATCAATATCGTGAAAATGGCCATCCTTCCCAAGGTAATTTACATAAATATATACTTTTTTGGATTCATGTGACAGGAGTCCATGACATTTTAAGTGTATGTTAGCCTACTCATCAATTTTTCCTAGTATTTAATTTTCAATGAAAATTAGTGCCTTTCTAATTCCAAGAATGACAGTAAATTAATAGAACTTAAATAGAATGAATAAAATTAATCTTTGCCAAAATTAATCAGTTGGGAGAATGTTAGACCGAAAAATTAAGACAATTGAATAGAATTCACTCAACTATCATAGCAAAATTTCTAATCCACAGCCTTAGAAAGTTAACATATATAGAAAAATTCAATATAATGTTTCCAGTCTTGGACATAGGATACCTCCACCCTACCAATGGGATGACAAAGTGACCTGCTGGCTTCTGTGATAAATAAGAGTGGCCTCTGCAGTGGCAACTGCCCTCAACTTGCCTTAAACATCCAGTAACCATCCACAGGCTGGTGGACAAGAATAGCGCAGCCAAATAAAAAGGAGCAAGGGAGGTTCCTGGGGTCCTGGGATGAAATTTTTTAAAACAGGGAGTCAGTCTTTTTTCTTTTTGAGATGGAGTCTTGCTCTGTCACCCAGGCTGGAGTGCAGTCGCGTGATCTCGGCTTACTGCAACCTTTGCCTCCCAAGTTCAAGCGACTCTCCTGCCTCAGCTTCCCAAGTAGCTGGGATTACAGGCATGCACCACCACGCCCAGCTAATTTTTGTATTTTTAGCAGAGACGGAGTTTCGCCATGTTGGCCAGGCTGATCTTAAACTGACCTCAGGTGATCCACCCACCTCGGCCTCCCAAAGTGCTGGGATTACAGGTGTGAGCCACCACGCCCAGCCCAGGGAGTCAATTCTAAGACTAATGCCAGTATGCATTATTGGGCTTGAAATTTTATTTTAATCATCTGCAGGCAGGCAACAGTTTAAAAATCAGAGCCAATATTCCTCTAAGTGTCCTTGCAATGTATTGAGCCACTGTGTTAGCAGCAGGCCATCATGGGCACTGCTCCAAGCTCTGAGAAGTGTGGTGACTGTGCTGCTAAAGGGTAAGTTGTCTCTTACATTCACAGGAGGGACCTTTTTAGAAACCCGAAGGTCATCGATCAGTCTTAGATTTTGTAAGCAACCCAAAACATAGGTACATCTGTCGTGGTTTGGGAGGTATGCTCCCCATCGGCCTCTGTGGCTAAATTCTTTCTCCATGTTTCATTTTCTCACAATTATCTCCGTGTCTTTGATCCACTTGATTGCATTTCCTCCTATTGACTTTAGGAGATGCAGGAATTAACGTTTACCTTATATTTCCAAAGTTCTCTGTTTGTCTAATTGATAACCTAGTTGTATTTTGCTCAGCCTTCACTTACATTTTGCCTTAGACCTTTTCCTTTTTATAGAGCTTGCATGGCTCTTTGTGTTGAGATTTTATTGCCCGATCGAAATGACGCCTGGTCAATTTCTGGAAAGGATGGCCCATTGTTTAGGCCCATTCCAAAGAGAAACTAAAATAACAAGATAATCTTAGGAGGAGCTTAATTTTCTATACCAATCCCTAGCACAGGAAGTACAAATCAGCTTTTTCAAGTCTTGTTTTAGACTCAAGTCCTCCGGAACTAATCATATACATTGAAACTCTTTGCCTATGCTTTTTTATTGTCAGAATTGCATATAAGTTTGTAGCAAATACAGAAGTCTTCCATTATCCATGGTCTCACTTTCTGCACTTTTGCCCAACTATATTATGAAGTCTCAACTATAATATTATGGGACTTCAAGATATTATATTATTTTGGAACAGAGAAAGAGAGACCACACTGACATAACTTCATTATAATATAGTGCTATAATTGTTGTATTTTATTATTGTTGGTGTTAATCTCTTACTGTGCCTAATTTATAAAGTAAACTTTAGCATAGGTACATATGCATAAGAGAAAACATTGTAGCCATAGGGTTTAGTACTATCTGTGGTTTTAAGCATCACTGGGGGTTTGGAATGTATCCTCCAAGAATAACGGGGGACTACTGTAGTTTCGTTTCAAATTTCAATACTCAAGTACTTCCCTCCTGTTGAAAATGATGGAATGATGCCAGAAATAGAAAAGCTACATTTTCTACAGTATTCTTTACTTAGAATATATTAGCATTTCTGATGCTAAAAGCATGGCAATGCCATGGTTTTGTTTAATCATCAAGACCAGACAGAACATTGAGGATAGCAAAAGAAAGAAACAAACAACACGGACATGATCTTACATAAAACTGATGACAAGAAATCCCTCAAGTACTACAGATCATAGGTTAGTGTCACCAAAACACCAGACAGCAGCAGATCCAGTGTGGGGCCAGGAGAGATGAAGAATTGGTAGAAAAGAAAAAGGGGAGTACTGCTACTTCTCCAAGAAGAGTACTCAGAAATCAACAACAAGCATTCATTCCCAATAGGAGAAGAGCCTTTCCAGAACAGGAATGAAGGCAATCAAATCTGCACCTTACCAGTGGAATTAAAAGACCCTCTTACAGGCTCCAAGCTGAGGCCACTGCAAAGAGACCATAGGGAACCAGTAATGTAAACCATGCTAATGCAGAGTTACCCTGCATATATCTGAGAAACACTCCAAAGTACTACCTTCTGGAAAGACAGAGACTCATCCTCTCCCCTCCTCCCCACACAAAAAAAGAATAAGAAATCTGCTGTGAATTCAATCTAAAATATAACACTGAGGAAGCCAGCAAGAAAAAAGCTTCCAAACCAGAGAAGGAGGCATCAGAGATAGATCTCAGAAAGTACAGAATGACAAACACATTCAAAGGTAACAATACTGCTTTGAAAGGAAAGACCTTTAGAACTCTAGACAACACAGAGTTAGAGCAGGAAGTTTTTGTGAACTAGGCAGAGCCCTAAGAGACAGAGAAGTGCCCCTATAAAAAGGCCATATTTTTTAATACTTCACAGTAACAACAGAGAAGAGAGCCCTACACAGGAATCTTCCTCTAATAGTCCAAGAAAATTATCTCATTTATATATGAGATCGTTCATATATGGAAAATAACAGCAGTTTACAATAAAACCCCATGCTGAGATACAAGGATAAAGATAAGAATTAATCAAATATAGTTCCAACACATAAAAATATACGACAAAAGTGGCTATAAAGAAGATGAAAACTACAACATAAGATTTCAAAATGAGCTAAAACAATCTTAAAACTAATCAAAGCTTGAAAGAACCATACAAATCAGAATTAGAACTGCTCATAAATAAGATGGCTAGAACAATATGAAACATCATTTTATGGAAAGAGAACTGAGAAAACTCAGGGATGAACTAGAAAAGAAAGAAACAGTATTTCAGAAATTAAGGGTATATTAGAAGAAATAAAAGGGCAATAAGAGACCATGGAAGGCACAGTAAGAGAAACTGAGGTTAGAAGGGAGAATGAAACTAATAAAACAGACACAAAGAAAAGAGAACAAAAAGAATTTGTCAAATGATTTGGAGCAATAAGTGAAGGAGATTCAACATAAAATTCCCAAAAGAAGGAAGCCCTCTGAGAAGAAAAAACAACTAATATATAAAACTATAATTCAAAGAAACCTTTTCAAAATAAAAGATTTGAATCTATGTATTAAAAGGACCATCTGGGAAATCCAGCTAAGAACCATCAACACTGAAACACTTTCTAATAAAATGGTTGTATTGTTAAAACAAGAAAAAAAATTGCATCCAAGCAAAGAATGAATCAGACTTTGAAGTATACACATTTTGTACCAGAAGACAATGAAGCAGTATTGTAAAGATGCTCAAGAAAAGAAAATACAAGCCAAAGATTTTATATCCAACCAAACTATCCCTCAAGTATGAAGGTGGGTTTATGATTTGAATTTGTCCCCTAAAGTTCATGTGTTGGAAACGTAATCCTCAATGCAACAATGTTGAATAGTAGGATGTTTGAGAGGTGCTTAGGTCATGAGGGCAAAGCCGTCATGAATGCATTGATGCTATTATCACATATCGGGGGAACCAACCACCAATATTTCAATGTACGTTCTTTCTATTTTCCGTAAGTGTCAGCTGGTCTGAGAAATAAAGAGAAAGAACACAAAGAGAGGAATTTTACAGCTGGGCCGCCAGGGGTGACATCATATATCGGTAGGTCTGTGATGTCCCCCAAGCCACAAAACCAGCAAGTTTTTATTAGGGATTTCAAAAGGGAAGGGTGTGTATGAATAGGTCACAAGATCACATGCTTCAAAGGGCAAAAAAAGGAGAACAAAGTTCACAGCTTCTAAGGCCAATAAAGATCACAAGGCAAAGGGCAAAGCAAGATCACAAGGCAAGGACAAATTTAGAATTACTGATGAGGGTCTATGTTCAGCTGTGCATGTATTGTCTTGATAAACATCTTAAACAACAGAAAACAGGGTTCGAGAGCAGAGAACCAGTCTGACCTCAAATTCACCAGGGCAGGATTTTTTCCCCACCCTAATAAGCCTGAGGGTACTACAGGAGACCGGGGCGTATTTCAGTCCTTATCTCAACTGCATAAGACAGACACTCCCAGAGCGGCCATTTATAGACCTCCCCCCAGGAATGCAATTCTTTTCCTAGGGTCTTAATATTTAATATTCCTTGCTAGGAGAAGAATTTAGCGATATCTCTCCTACTTGCATGTCCGTGTATAGGCTCTCTGCAAGAAGAAAAATATGGCTCTATTCTGCCCAACCCTGCAGGCAGTAAGACCTTTGGTTGTCTTGCCTTGTTCCCTGAAAATTACTGTTATTCTGTTCTTTCTCAAGGTGCACTGATTTCATATTGTTCAAACACACGTTTTACAATCAATTTGTACAACAGTGGTCCTGAGGTGATGTACATTCTCAGCTGACAAAGATAACAGGATTAAGAGATTAAAGTAAAGACAGGCATAAGAAATTATAAGAGTATTATTTGGGAACTGATAAATATCCATGAAGTCATCACAATTTATATTCAGAGATTGCAGTAAGGACAGGTGTAAGCAATTATAAAAGTATTAATTTGGGGAACTGATAAATGTCCATGAAATCTTCACAATTTATGTTCAGAGATTGCAGTAAAGACAGGGTAAGAAATTATAAAAGTATTAATTTGGGGAGCTGATAATTGTTCATGAAATCTTCACAATTTATGTTCCTCTGCCATGGTTCCAGCCAGTCCCTCCGTTCAGGGTCCCTGACTTCCTGCAACAATCACAGGAGTGGGTTATTGTGGGAGCAAGCTTCTAATAAAAGAATGAGTTTGGCTCCCTTCCCTCTTTCTCTCACCCCCATAGGATGATGCAGCAAGAAGGGCCTCACTGGATGCAGCCCCTCAGACTTGGACTTCCCAGTCGCCAGAACCATGAGCCAAATAAATTTGTTTATTAAAAATTATAGTCTGTGATATTCTGTTATAGCCGCACAAAACAGACTAAGACACGAGGCCATCAAAAAGCAGTTATAAATATTCAAGAACTCTGGGATTATTTTTACCAAAAGCCTTTCTGAACAATCTGCTGGAGAAGGAGCATTAGAAAACCAAGAGCTGCTTGAAGAAGCTTGTTGCAGGGTCTGGTAGAAACTGGCTACAGGATAGAGGAATATACAAATTATATATAATCTGACAATGTAGAAATAATACAAGTAACAAGTGGGGAAAGTGAGTGGAAAGCAGAATACATTTGCTGATTGTCGCATAGGCATTAACCAGGAGTAAAACAGTATCATCTATGTTTAGACACTGGGGAGGATGGAAGAAAAGCAGTAATAATTATAGCCAACTTTGGTATTGCTTAGAGAAAGATAGAGTTAGGCATTAATTTAAAAAGAGAAGCATCAGCTATTATAAATAATATTAGTGTAAAGGCAACAAGTGGAACAAAAACACAAACTATATTAAATACTAAAGATTGGAAAGAGAAAACAGGCCATATGGGAAAAGACCTTCTAGATAACAGTAACTTATGTAATAAATCAGTATGTCAGAGCTGAGATCAAACATATAAATCCACTGAAAGAAAAAGATTCAGATTGACTAAAAAGGCAAATCTCTCTGCCGTATATGAGACATACCTAAGTCAAGATGATACAGAAAGATTAAAAATTAAAGAATATGCGTAAATATACCAGGCAAATTTAAGTAATAAGAAAGAAGGGCTTGAGATCTTGATAGGAAGCAAGGTAGAATACAGAGAGAAAAAAAGTTAAAAGAGGCTGAGAAAGGCATTATAATATCAAAGACTGCAATCCATTGAAAACAACTTACATAAGGCAGAAACTGCTAAAAATCTAAGGAGAAACAGAAAGAAACATGCTAATAATAGAACCTTAACACACCTCTCTTGATCCAATAATGAATAAGTGGACCAAAATGAATAAGAATGTATAGAACCGAAACCATGTCATCAATAATGTAGATCTAATAACCTATCTAACTCTAAAGCATTTTTGGAATTTACTTTCCTTTCAAGTGCACAAATTTAAAAGTATGTTAATATTATAAACAAATAAGATTTTTGAACAGGTATCAAAAGATATCTAAACCTAAAATTAAAGAAACAAATACCCTACAATCTTAAACTTGAATTAGAAATTTCAACGTCAGCTACTTTCGGAAAATAGCCACATTCTAGTTTTGTCCACTGAAAAAGTCTAGAAATAACTTCAATCCAATCAGTGAGCACACCTAGCTTTCAATTGTGGTCTCTAAATAGAATTGTTCACAAATAGAACTAAAGATTCATGAAGAAATAGCTGATTCTAGTTGTGGGGCAGGAAAGGTAGACGGTGGGCTGAGATAGTTTGTTACTCTAGAAAGCAGAAAGGGAAGAAAGCTTTCAAAGGCTGGTGGAGGTCATGTCAAAAGGACATGAGAGTCAGCTACAAGGGGATCCCACTTGCCATAGATGAGACAACATGAACAATAAAAAAGTGACCCCACTAATTAAAACAAATTGAATATACAAAATGTGGTAAAATTAAAATGATATTTTTTAAAAGGGGGTTAGGAGAGAAAGAAAAATAAAATAAAAGTCACTGGGCACCAATGGCAGTTGCTTGGGCACCAAATCATGACTCTAGAAATTGACATTTAAAGGGAAACAAGCATTTGTCTGGCTTTTCTGGTATAATGTGCATTTCAGGATGTCCAAAGAGCTCTGTAGTTGAGGGATTTTATACAGATGCTCAGATAATAAATTCAAAAGGAAAGAATTTTCTAAATCAACATTTTGCAATTCCTGATGCAATAACTGATTAAAGAAATGGTCCTCATTAGATAACAAAACCTTAGATGAAGTATTGATGATAAACTTCACAATAAAATTATCAAGCTACCATCACCTAAACCCACTGATCAATTTTAGCATCACTGAATCATACACATTCTGGTATGATATGATGCAACGTGAAAGCATTTTAGACAAGCCAGGAAATCAAGAACCATGCATGGAATATTCTTTTTATAAAACCAAAAGAACATCTAACTGAATTTAATCAAGTCTTTAACTTCAGTCTACAGGAAATTCAGAAGTTGAGGGAAACTTGAATAGCACCTCAAGCCAAATCTAGAATGTAGGAATCTAATTTAGTCAATAAGTCCATGGCAGAGAGAAAAGAGGAGATAGGAAGAACTGTTCTAGATTACAAGATACAAGGCTGAAGTACAATAAAATGAAAACTGTTTAAATCATAAATATTATATATGCTATGATTTCATATAATCATATATTCTACTAGTTCAGTTAATCATGGAATAAGTGAAAAGAGATATTTTAGACAACTAGAGGAATGTAAATATGGAGCAGATACTGGATGATATTAAGTATTAAGTAATTATTGTAAATTTGTGGATACGTAAGAAAATGGTTTTTTCTCTCTCTTTCTCTCTTTGCCTGCCACTTTCACTCTTTCTCTCTCCCTCTGTCTCTGTCTTTTTCATTTGGAAAAGCTTGCTAAAATATTAGGAGTGAAAGGACATGCTGCATGGTATTGACTTCAAAACTCTGCAGTAAAACAGAGAGAGATTGGGAAATGTATAGATGAAGAAGTATGTAAAATGCTGATGGTGTTCAAAGTTCAACGACTGGCTCATAAAAATGTTCATAATAAATGTATTTTTTAAATGCAATGCCTTTGAAGGTATGTGGGAACATAATAACTATAAGAAAGACAAAGCATACACACGCTTTTTGGTGATATTGTAGGTAACTAGGTATCAGTATTTTTATTGTACTTATGCCCTACAGCTAAAATAATTATATTGAAACACATCACCATATCCTGTTATGTTGAAATGGCATAGTGCCACAATAACAAAAAATTTCATTCAAAGTTTATATTTAGGATATGTATTTGTTCTATCTTAGGACTGTTGTGAAAAAACATGAGACAAGGTGCTGTATAATATATGAGCAGACGGCACCTTTCTGTCTACCTCTCTTCCTCTTTCTCTCTCCCCCATTTCTTAATGTTGGAGCACTGATAATCAGTTACCTAGAGTACTTTCCTCTTTCTCACCAATAAATAAAATAACTTTTGAAATTATACTACAATTAGTAAAATTTATAGAATAATTCATGTTTTCAAAATGCTTACTGTAATTAAATTCTCAAAACGTGTATGAAACATATGAGCCAATTATTCATCATTTAACTAGATAGCAGTAGAGGCCACGCTGGTGTCACGGGATCCTTGGGGTGTTGTTTTGCCAGCCAGAAGCCTCTGTGGCCAGTGGTATCTTTGCCAGAGTTTTTACTCAGGCCCACTGGGCTCATTCCACCCACTCAGCCTGGCAGTCTGCACTCAGTTCATCCTACCAGCCTGAATCCCATGCCTGTCAAGGGCGAGCCAGGTGCAGACTGGTGAGGGGTGTGTGAGTGAGCACAGGGTCTGGCCACTGTGTAAAGCCAGGCATGCCGGCTGCAGCAGGGCAGGCAGCTCCAGGCACCGGCACGGACCCTGGCTCCCTGCGAGGCTGCAGCTGCACCAGGCATACCGCAACCAGCTTCTACTGTGGGCACCAGGGAACACAGTGATGCTCAGAAGCCTGGAGACACCAGGAACCACAGAGCTCCAAAGAGGGTGTCACAGCCCTGGCTTGGGGAGCTCCTATGTCTGGGCTCCCCAAAGGACTACAGCTCTTCCCTCTCTTCTCTCCTTCTGGTTGCCCCCACGTGGCAAGCAGGGGATGGGTGTGTGTTTCAACCATTTGTGTTACAGCTCTCTTAGTCCCACCTTTTGGCAAGTCTTGAGTTTTTGCCCTGCATCCAGGAAGAATGAGGTGTGTGGACAACTGCAGGGTGAGCAAGGTGAAGAGTTGCTTTATTGAGCAACTGTACAGCTCTCAGGACACCCAAAGTGAGTAGCTCCTATCTGCAGGCAGGTCATCCCATTGAGTTTGCAGCATTTAGTGGAGAGGAGACCCAGAGTGGGTAGCTTCTATCTGCAGGCAGGTCATCCCATCAAGTTGATGAGACCAGAATTGGGTAGCTCCTTCCCACAGCTGGTAGTCCCCACATCTGTCTGAGTCTCGCTGAGTCCGGGGTTTTTATGGATGTCAGAGGAAGTGCATGCTGACTGGTCCATGGGAGGCCATGGGTGGGCCCAGAAATGGCACTAAATGGCACCATAATTCTCATTCTGGTCCACTGAACTGACAGCCTGGCCACCAGGCTTCAGGGAGTCCCTGGTTTGAAGGTGGGGCTTCACCAGGGACCTGTCTCTTTCTACCCAGGAGCCTGTTCCCTGCTGTCATCCACAATGCCCAGGCTGTTCTGAGGGATGCCTGCAGGCACATGCTGAGCCATCCTCAGCCCCTTGCCTCAGCCGCCCTTCCATGCTCATCCGCGAGGGGGCTAAGGAAGGAGGAGCCTGGCATGTCAGCGCCAGCCGGAGCACACACACACCCAGCCAGGTCACAGCCACCCAAGCTCAGCCTCAACTTTGCTTCGAAATCTGAGTGGGCAACAGGATCGGGGAGAAGCCAGACAGCAGGAGTAGGCACTTCGGAGCCTGCAGGGTTGGGCCGGGGGTGGCTTCCCAGGCCCCTGAGTGTGCAGGGATGCACAGCTCCACAGCTACAACTGGGTGGCTGCAGCTGCGCCTGGGAGGACGAGGCTCCTCCCGGTTAACTGGGAAGGGGGCGGAGCTCCAACCTGTTCCTGGCTCCCACCAGCTCCCTGGAGTGCCCACCGCCTGCCATGCCTCCCCCGCTGTAGCCAGCTCCTTGGCAGTCACTGCTCCAAGTGGACCACCACTGCCATCACTGGTATTTAAAAAGGAGAGAGAAAATTAAAAAGAATTGCTATTGAACCAGGTTGAGGAGATCCTAATCACCACAACCAAAATTACTATGTAGCAATCTAAGTTAGTCATTAAAAGATCAAAATAATCAGTCATTTTCTGGTATAAAAAATTCTATTTAGAGGAAGTTAAGTAGCTAAAGCTCATAAAATAGATTTTTAAATTATAAAATTGTTTAAAACTCTAAGACATAGAAGTCACATAACTGCAAGACTTAAGCATG
This sequence comes from Pongo pygmaeus, assembly GCF_028885625.2. Lineage (NCBI taxonomy): Eukaryota > Metazoa > Chordata > Mammalia > Primates > Hominidae > Pongo > Pongo pygmaeus. Next base: position 186,273,022 of record NC_072376.2, read on the forward strand.
TGTCTAAGGCAGGGCTTCTGAAATCACATAAGCATATCCCTGCAGGAGTACTCAGCTGCATGCCCAGAAGTACAGTACGTGGGCCACAGGAAACCACAGCATCTCTTTCCAGAACATCAACTGTACTTAAAGTTTAGTAGGCAAAAAAATCATATGAAAATAAAATTGACACAAAATAGATCAGTTACAGAATAGAATGCACACTTTATAACATTTTTAAAATAGAAAGAATGCTTCAGGAAAATGTTGTATTTCAATCTAATATTGCTGACTCCCCAGACACCTGTCCACCTTTTCTGATTTCAGCCTGGTCCACACAGAAGGATTTGAGAGACAGCAGCCTAAAGAAAAGGCTGGATGCAAGAAACTGACTCTCTTCTTTGAAGACCTAGAAACACTCTTTTACAGCCTTCACAATGATAAGGTCCCCAGGACTGATTGTCACCAACTAAAATGCACAGGAGCCTGAGATCAACACCAAAATATCCACTATTAATAGACAATGAAAACTATTTAATACAAGTGTCACAATGCTCAGAAATCCAGGTGTGAGTAAAATCAGTGAGTTTGGTCTCAGAAAGCTATGTAGACATCAAATGTTCATTGGAAACCTCTTTGTTGATTTTGCATGAGAAATTACTGTCAAACGAATAGAAAAACATGAAATCCATATCATCAGCACATTCTCTCCATGTAAGCAGATTACACAGAGGTCAAAAAGTTGTTTGATGAACATGGAATCAGAACACAGACGAAGAGGCTGTTCACGTTATCAGGGAGGCCATTGGGTTTGTTTGCCAGAAAAAACAACACTCTGGGTCTATTGGCGAAAGAATCCTACCTTCAGCTCCATCCCATGGACAGCCCTTCCATTGAGGCTAGGAATATTTGAGTCAGTGTTTATCCTGAGTAGCATTTGAGAGGCACTGCCAAAACTTACTTCTCAGTCACCTTTTTCTGTCCTTCCACAACTGAACAACTCCTCACATTCTTTCTCTTGTCTATGCCAGGATACTGAGTGGGTCATTGTGGAGTTTTGCTGTCTCCATCAGATGGTTGTTGGCTGTCGTGAGACCTCAGTTTTTGTCTTCTCAGTTTAAATGAATGTAAACGAGAGACACACAGCAAAGAAGATGCAGCATAGAGCAATTTATTGTAAAGAAAAAAGAATATTTGGAAAGTTTGGTGCAGAATACACCGCACACTCTGAGAGAGAGAGGATTCGGGGCGGGCTGCTGGTAAGGATGAGACAGCAAAGATCGGCACTAGGGAGACTCTCTCTAGGGGAGTCTTACATGATGATTCATAAGCGGGTGGGAAGAGGTGTTACTAGGAAGCATGTTCTGGGTGGTCCTCTGGGTGCACATATACAGTAGCTGTACATGCTTGTTCATACGTCGCATGTCTCATTAGCATCTTAAATCTTCACCTGTATGTTTGGTTTTTGTTTTGTGGCGCATTCTCGCTCTGTTGCCAGGCTGCAGTGCAATGGCGTGATCACAGCTCACTGCAGCCTCTGCCTCCCAGGTCCAAGTGATTCTCCTGCCTCAGCCTCCCAAGTAGCTGGGATTACAGGTGCCCACCACCACGCCCAGCTAATTTTTTGTATTTTTAGTAGAGACGGGATTTCACCATGTTGGCCAGGCTGGTCTCAAAGCTCCTGACCTCAGGTGATCCATCCGCCTTGGCCTCCCAAAGTGCTAGGATTACAGGTGTGAGTGTGGTTTTACTATTATAATGAGCAAAGGGTCAGTCTGAGAATAGGTAAAATAAAAATTTCTCTCTACAGGAGAAATTTCCTACTGGATATAACTTTGCTTGAATGAGTTTGACTATGATGCAAATGCTGAGGCTTCTTGGGTTGACTGTATAGTCCCACAGTTGCCGAATCCCAAGAACATGATTACTAATCACAAAGGAAAAGGTGAGCATTTTAGACACTAGTTGAGCTCTAATGAGGATGAGCTGCTTCCATCATTTTGAGCAGCAGACATCTCACTCACAGGATACTGAGTAAATCCTAGAGCTCTTGAAGCCCTCCTAATTGTGCACAATGACTTCTGAAGAGACCCCATCTCCACAGCCACAATATGGCAGACCGCAACAGAGTTGAAATGCATTGTTCTTCAGTAGTCCCAGCCTGTGCACCCCAAGAAAATCAAATCCACAATTCATCCCCTTATATTAGTATGTTACCCAATTTCAGTGCATAAAATGAGCAAAAAAATTCCATATTGAAATAACTTCTAAGTTAACATTTGAGATATTTAGCACAATGCTAAATATTCATTGGCTTTCCTCATTCTTTAATTCTACAAACATATATTGAGCTCATTCTGCCACAAATAAGGCACAACATGCAATGTTGTGGCAAACACAACGATAAATAGAAAATGATCACTGTTCTCAGCTCCTCACAGATTGGCACACATCCTCAGTTCTATTGAATTCCCAGGCATCTCTGTTTAAATTTCAGCTCCAACATTTACTGGATGAATATGTTAGAATCAGGCAAGTCACTTTAATCTCTCTCAGTTTCCTTAGCAGTAAAATGAGGATAGTAGTCCCTGTATTATAGAGTTTGTTGAGGATTAACTATAAATAATTCCTGCAAAGCTCTTACCTCAATGTCTGGTACATGACGAGTAATCAACATAAGTCACCTGTTAGTACTGGCAGTGATTTTGGTACTAATAGTGGGTGGTGGTAGTGTAAATATTTGCACATCCAAATTAATCGTTAACAGTAACTGGAGTGTTGGGGTTTTTTAATGGCCCCTGGCCATATCAAAGCCAAATGAATGCAGAATTACCCAAAGATTCATGCGTGCCAAAATTATTGACAATGAAAACTTAAAGTATGAAAACTTAAAGTACCCCATATCTAAAAGAGAAATACATTGAATTCCCTTCCATGCCAAAGTAAAAGTGACCAAATATTCTCTCTTGAAGAAAATTGTTCTTTCCTTCCCTAAAGGTCCAATTCACCAGAAAATATTCTGGATAGAAGTTGCAAGCTACATAAAATAATAACTGAATATGGAAAAATAAATTGCTTTCAATATTGTCAGGCTTCATTGTGATGTTCTGAGTAAAGAGTTCAAGTTCATATCTAGCGTATACCTTAGTTAAACTGAGTAGAGCAATGCAAGAGCCTCCTACTTTTCAAATATTATTTCCTCTTCCTGATCCTGTCTCTCTGAGTGAACTATAAAATTGCTTATGGAATTTAAAAGCAGATTGGTTTTGTATCTTCCGGCTCATTCAAATATTCACCTGGCTTTAGGAGCCCTTTGAGTTGCCCCGCTTGGTTCTTAAACGCTGGTTGACACCTACCACTGGAAAGCTTGGCTGTTAACTACTTGAACAATACTTTGAAAAACCAATCTTTGTTAGCTTCTCAAGAAGACAGCATGCATTGAAAGGGACAATCTCAGATGAAGCAGGAATAAAGGGATAAAATAAAAACAAGAATGCTTACCACTTTCTAATGTCCTCCCTGCAATTGGAAGTAATCCCCGTCCTTTTGGGAATTTCCAGTTGTTATCTCTCCTAAGACAATTATGCACCATCATGGAAAAACAGATAATGCTATATGTCTTTGTAACATTTCTCTTTATGTATAAAATGAGGGTGAAACACCTCATCGGTGTGAGATAGAGTCAGCTCTAAATATACTGAGAAAATTGTATTTACTCAGAGGCCGTATTGACTACATCTCTACTTCTTTCACCTCACAGAAAAGGAATTAGGTCCTGCCTTATGTGATCTGCTAGTCCCCATCAGACCCTACAACTTGGTTTCTTCTCTTGCAGAGATTTACACAAAGCAAAAGCAACACTGTCCCAATCACTACCAAATAGACACTGTATGATATTTTTGTATTATATACAGACTTAACTTTAAATTTGCCATTTTAATCAGTGGCATACCAGTACAGTGACATTAGCATGCATTCACATTGTTGTGCAACCAGCACCACTATCCATCACCAGAATTTGTTTTATCATCACAGCCTGAAACTCTGGAGCCATCTTTATTAGTCACCTCTGGCTGCTGTAACACAATGCCACATAGTGGGTGGCTTGTAAACAACATACATTTATTTTGTCGCTGCTCCTGGAGGCTGGAATTCTAAGATCAGGACACTAGCATGGTCAGGTCAGGTTCTGGTGAAGGCTGTCTTCCCGGCTTGGAGACAGCCACCTCCTCTCTGTGTGTTCATATGGTTGTGCATGTGCTGGGTTTGGTGGGCAAGGGGAAGACTCCTTTTCCTCCCTCTTGTTGTTAAGCCAGTTTTATCAGATTAGGACTCCATCCTTATGACCTCACTTAGCTTAATTACCTCCTAAAAGCCCTATCTTCAAATACAATTACATTGACGGTTAGGGCTTCAACATATAAAGTGGCAGGGGAAAGAGAGGGGCACAATTCAGTCCATTACACCATTAAACAATAACTTCCTATTCACTCTTCCCCCAATTCCTAGTAACTTCCATTCTACTTTTGTTTCTATCAATTTGACTATTTCAGGTACCCCTCATATAAGTAGAATCATACAATATATTTCCTTTAAATACTGGCTTATTTCGCTTAGCATAATGTTTTCATACAACATCCATGTCATTGTATGTATCAGAACTTGGTTTCTTTTTAAGGCTGTATAATATTCCATTGAATGTATATACCACATTTTCTTTATGCATCCATCTGTCAATGGACACTTGGGTTGTTTCCACCTTTAGGCTATAGTTAATAATGCTGCTGTGTACATAGGCATATAAATATCTGTTCAAGCCCTTGCTATCAATTCTTTTGGGTATACACCTAGTAGTGGAATTCTGCATCATATGGTAATTCTGGGTTTAACTTTTTGAGGAAACGTTAAACTTTTCTTCCAGAGCAGCTACACCATTTGGCATTCCTACAACAGTGCACAAGGGTTCCAATTTCTCCATATACTTGCCAACACTTGTAGTTTTCCATTGTTGTTGGGATTTTTTAATAGCCATCCTAATGAATGTGAAGTGGTATGTCACCGTGGTGTTAATTTGCATTTCCCTAATGACTAATGATGTTGAACATCTTTTCATGTATTTATTGAACATTTATATTTTTTCTTTGGAGAGATGTCCAAAACATCTTTTGCCTGTTTCTATTGGTCTATATGTCTGTCTTTATGCAAGTACCATACTGCTTTAATTACTGTGGCACTATAGTAAGCTTAGAAATCAGGAAGTGTGAGCCTTTTGACTTTTTTGTTCTTTTTCAAGATTTTTTTGGCTATTTTGGGTCCCTTGAGATTCCACAGGAATTTAAGGATACATTTTTATATTTCTTTAAAAAAAAATTGAGATATTGATAGGACTTGCATTAAATCTATAGAATCCTTTGAGTAGTATGAACATCTTTTTTTTTTTTTTTTTGAGATGGAGTTTTGCTCTTGTTGCCCAGGCTGGAGTGCAGAGCGATCTCGGCTCACCGCAACCTCTGCCTCCCAGGTTCAAGCGATTCTCCTGCCTCAGCCACCCAAGTAGCTGGGATTACAGGCATGCGCCACCACCCTGGCTAATTTCGTATTTTTAGTAGAGACAGGGTTTCTCCATGTTGGTCAGGCTGGTCTTGAACTCCTAACCTCAGGTGATCTGCCTGCCTCGGCCTCCCAAAGTGCTGGGATTACAGGCATGAACCACCACGCCCAGCCAAACATCTTAACAATATTAAGTCTTTTGATCCAAGAACACAGGACATCTTTCCATCTACTTATGCCTTCTTCAATTTCTTTCTGCATGTATAATATTTTAGCCAAATGTTCCCACAAGCTCACTGCCCTTCTGCCCAGGCAGGTCCCAAATGCAGCTCAGCAGGCTTCCCAGGTTCCTCAGAGCCCTCCCTCTGCTCTCTCCATGACACCATCACCATGGGACGTCTCACACCAGAATAAACCCAAGGAGCTAAACTAGAGGGAGGAACTGTGCCCTTAACGTGATATTTGGCTTTATTGTCCCTGGCTAAGCTTCTTTGTTTATTTGTGTGAGTCAGCTTCAAATTTCCTCCAGAACTGAGACTGCTATCAAAATGGGCCCTGACATGTTAGCCAGCAGCCAGTCTATATACATAAGACAACGGTCCTCATGACTGAAAGTCAGAAGAGACACTCAAGTCTACAATTAGAAAGTGTGGGACTTTCACAAGCTCTTGAGGCCCCAAGACAAGGGGTTGGAATCCCAGGTTTACTACTGACTCACTATAAATTACCTATGTATTGTCTAGCAGGTCAAATGAGGGCCCACAAAAAGATATGTCACATCCTAATTTCAAGAACATGTGAATGTGACTTTTTTTGGAAAAAAAAAAAAGAAAAGTTTTTTTCAGATGGAATGAAAAGATAATGCAAAAAAATTTTTTTTCCAAAAAAACATTATCTGAGATGAGATCATCCTGGATTTTCTAGATGAGGTATAAATCCAATGAAAAGAGTCTTTGTAAGTAGCCAGGCACAGAAGGTCAACTATCACATCTTCTTACTTATAAGTAGGTGCTAAAAAATGTATACACATGGATATAGGGAGTGCAATAACAGACAATGGAGACTCAGAAGGGTGAATGGGTGGGAGGGAGGTGGATGATGAGAAATTAGTTAATGGGTATAATGTACTTTATCTGGGTAATGGATTCCCTAAAAGCTCTGACTTAACCACTACACATTCTATGCATGTAACAAAATTGTACATGCACTCCATAAATTTATACATTTTTTAAAAAAAGAATCCTTGCAAGAGACATTCAGGGAAGGCAGAGATTGCATAAGCAGCCACAAGCCAAGGAATGCTGGCAGCCACCAGAGGCAAAGAACGTAATCTCCCCTAGAGCTTCTGGAGGAAGCACAGCCCTGCCAACACCTTGATTTGAGACTTCTGGCCTCCAGAACTGTGAGATAATAAATTTCCAGCCACCAAGTTTGTGATCATTTGTTACAGCAGCCACAGGAAACTAAGACACCCTGTTTCCTCATTCAAAATATGAATAATGGACAGGTGCAGTGGCTCACACCTGTAATCCCAGCACTTTGGGAGGCCAAGGCAGGCAGATCATTTGAGGTCAGGAGTTTGAGACCAGCCTGGCCAACATGGTGAAACCTTGTCTCTACAAATAATACAAAAATTAGCTGGGTGTGGTGGCACATGCCTGTAATACCAACTACTCTGGAGGCTGAGGCAGGAGAGTCACTTGAACCTAGGAGGCAGAGGTTGCAGTGAGTCGAGACTGAACCATTGCACTCCAGCCTGGACAGCAAGTGCAAAACTCTGTCTCAAAAAAAAATATATATATATGAATAATAATAGTACCTACTTCTAGAGTTGTTGTGATGGTTAAATAAAATTATCATGGAAAGCAAGTAGCATAGGGCCTACCGCTATAAACTCTCAATAAAACCCTGATTAGCATTACAAATGGAGGAGGGAGGCAACACAATGCCTAAGCTTATAAGAGCCAGAGGTCCAGGAAAATAATTGTTTTTGCCTGCGACATCTCCCAGTTGATTTTTTTTTTAAGGTTAAAAACTACAGTCATTTTCTTGCTTACTGAAGTCCATGGGCTATAGACAAAATATCACATTCTGCATTCCAAAAAATAAATATCAAACTCCCATGTGTTTGTGCAATGGGAGGTGGGGAGAAAACTATATATGTAACAAACATATGAAAATGTTCTTAGGCCACCAGATATAGAAAGCAAAAATACTTTGTGTGCCAACTGTTGTGTCTGTATATGTGTAGGTATTGGTCCGTTCTCAGATTGCTAATACAGACATACTAGACTAGGTAATTTATAAGGAAAGAGCTTTAGTTGACTTACAGTTCCACATGACTGGAGAGGCCTCAGAAAACTTACAATCATGGCTGAAAGCAGCTCTTCACAGGGCAGCAGGAGAGAGAATAAGTGCTGAGCAAAGAAGGAAGCCCCTTATAAAACCATCAGATCTCAGGAGAACTCACTCACTATAACAAGAACAGCCTGGGGGAAACCGCCCCCATGATTCCACTATCTCCACCTGGTCCTGCCCTTGACATGTGGGGATTATTACAATCAATTCAAGGTGATATTTCAGGGGGGGTGGGCACAGAGCCAAACCATAGCAGTGTACATTTCTTCTGGAGAGTTCATAACTTTCATCAGATTCTCAAAAAGAGTCTGTGTGGAAACAATAGACACTGGGGACTCCGAAAGGAGGGAGGGGGCGAGGACGGCAAAGCCTGGGAAACTTCCTACTGGGAACTGTGTTCACTGTCTGGGTGACAGGATCAATAGAAGCCCAAACCTCAGTATCATGCAGTATCCTCTTATAAGAAACCTGCACATGCACCCACTGAATCTAAAATTAAAGTTGAAATTAATAAAAATAATAAAACAAATCAATAAAATTCTTTCAAAAACACTGCCATGGAAGATTAAAGGAAATTATAATTGCTCTAGGAAATTAACATTTCTAATTACTATAATAATGAACATTTTTTATGCAACAGTGGATACTAATGGGAATTTATTTATGCTATTAGAAGATTACACTGTGTTAACCCTAACAAAAAAGAGTCTGTACCCCCAAAAAATGTTAATCACTTACATAAAATAATAGTGATGGCCTTGAATAAAATGCTTAAAGCCAGGCTCTAAAAAATAAACCAGGCAAGTATTACATTCAGCCAGGGGGCTACCTGTGGCTCAAAACGTCATTGCTGGAGCCTTGCCCATGACCCAATTCCAGCAATATGAGATGAGTCTGGATTCGAGTAAGAGATTTGAGAGAGAAATGAACAGCAAGTGGCTTCGACAATATAGCAATCTCCCAGTTGTGTAGTAACAGAAAGTGCATTTAAACATGACCTGCAAAAAGTTCTAGCAATAAATTACTTTTAAATTGTTTGGTGAGGCCTCTTTGTGAAACTCTAAGATTAATTGTAAAAAAAAAATAATAAATTGCTGTCATTGTGACCCCTCACATTCATAATCAGACAAACTAGATAGAAAATATTTAACATTTTTTCTTTATTTAAAAGGCAATTATTGAGTAAGTACTATATCTTTGTAACCACCTGACAGGTTCATCTTGCCTGTTGCCTAAACAGCTGATTTATCAAGACAGGGAATTGCAATAAAGAGTTTAATACATGTAGAGTCAGCTAAATGGGATGCTGAAGTTTTCTTACTACTCAAACCAGCCTCCCTGAAAATTCGAAGACTAGGATTTTTTTAAAGATAGTTTGGTAGTCAGAGAGCTAGGAAATGAGGAATGCTGAATGGTAGGGTGGGAATGAAATAATAGGAAGTCAAAGCTGTCCTCTTATGGTGAGTCAGTTCCTAGGTGGGAACCACAAGACCAGATGAGCCAGTTTACTGGTCTAGGTGGCACTAGCTGATCTATCAGAATTCAGGATCTGAAAAATACCTCAAACATCAATCTTAGGTTTTACAATAGTGGTTATCTATAGGAGGAATTGGGAGTTTGAATTCTTGTGGCCTCTGGCTGCGTGACTCCTAAGCCATAATTTCTAATCTTGTGGCTAATTTGTTGGTTTTACAAAGATAGTCTGGTCCCTAAGCAAGAGGAGAGGGGAGGTTGTTTGGAGAGTGGGCTTTTTACATTCTTTTCAAAGTTAAATTATAAACTCAATTACTCCCAAAGTTAGTTCAGGCTACCCCCAGCAATGGACAAAGGCAGCTTGGAGGTTAGAAGCAAGATCAGCTGATTAGGTCAGATTTCTTTCACTGTCATAATTTTCCCATGTCAAATTTTTCTCACTGTCATAATCTTTGCAAAGGCAGTTTCAATCTCCCCTCTTGGGTTTCATCACACATTATTCTTAAAGGTAAGAGGAATGAAACCACTTTGCAGCTGTCTGCATGTATTCACAGGTGCCTATTTGGGGTTTCAAGACTTGCATGACAATGATGTTACTACTCTCATCCACAGTTTTAGCACAGCACTTCAATGAGCAGCAGACTAGAAGATAATGAGTCTTAATGTCAGGAGTGAAAGTCCGAGCTTCAGTCTTTTTTGTAGAATTGATTTGAAACTCTGGGGGATTCAGGCAAATAGCTCTGAGAACCAATCAGACATAGGGTCACTAGTAGAGAGAGATTTGGGTCAGGTTGTTAGAAAGACAAATTGGGACACACAGAAAAGAGAAAATTTAAATATATCATCTCATATATTTTTAGTCAGCTTTTTAGACCTGAGAATAGATCAGTTGAGTTAAACAGTAGTGTCCCATTCTAGGAGGTGGCATTGCAGATGGGCTATGCTCCTATAAGTGAAGAAGGTAAACAAATTTTTAATAAGAGGTATTTCTATGGAAACAGAAGAAAAAGGTTAATGTTAAGCACAATCTATCCAGATGTCCAATTCAAAACACTTTTAGTTACAGAGGAGGAAGACTGTGGTAATTTGACACATTTTTCTTGACTGTAACCCAAGGAATAAGCTTTAGCTTGTAGGGCCTCAGGGAAAAAAGAAGGTAGTAGTCCAAATCCGAAATATGGAAGAAAAATATGTAAGCATTAATTTGGGGACTTGCAGGCCAGAAAGAATTTCAGTCAGTCCAAACTGTAGAACATATTTTTTTTAATTAAAAACAATGAACAAGACCAAAATCTAACAACAATTGTAGTGTAGCTTTTAGAAACATAATTTTTCTCTCTCCAGTCTCCCAATTTTATTAAAGACAAATCATAGTAGGACTGATTTACTTGCAAAATAAGCTTTAGTTCATGTATTAGTCCATTCTCACACTGCTAATAAAGACACACCCAAGACTGAGTAATTTATAAAGGAAAAAGGTTTAATTGACTCACAGTTCAGCATGGCGGGGAGGCCTCAGGAAACCTATAATCATGGTAGAAGGGAAAGCAAACACATCCTTCTTCACATGGCGGCAGCAAGGAGAAGTGCTAAGCAAAAGGGGGAAAGCCTCTTATAGAACCATCAGATCACATGAGAACTCACTATCATGAGAAGACCATGAGGGTAACCACCCCCATGATTCAATTACCTACCACTGGGTCCCTCCCATGACACATGAGGATTATGGGAACTACAATTCAAGATGAAGTTTTGGGTGAGGGTACAGCCAAACCATATCAGTCCAATTATACTTGGCCCAATTATTTGCATAAAGTACAGCAAGAATGATTATTTGTTATATGGTGATATGATTTGGATTTGTGTCCCCACCCTAATTTTATGTTGAATTATAATCCCCAATGTTGGAGAAGAGGTCTGGTGGGAAGTGACTGGATCATGGGGGCAGACTCTCCACTTGCTATTCTCATGATAGTGAATGAGTTCTTATGAGATCTGGTTGTTTAAAGGTGTGTAGCACCTCTCCCTTCTCTCTCTCTTTTTTCTTCTCTGGCCTTGTAAGATGTGCCTGCTTCCCCTTCACCTTCCACCATGATTAACAGTTTCCTGAGGACTCTCCAGCCATGCTTCCCGTACAGCCTGCAGAACTATGAGCCAATTCAACCTTTTTTCTAATAAATTACCCAGTTTCAGGTATTTATTTAAAGCAGTGAAAGAATGGACCAATACAGAAAATTAATACTGGGAGTGGGGCATTGCTATAAAGATACCTGAAAATGTGGAAGCAGCTTTGGAACTTGATAGTGGGCAGAAGTTGGAACAATTTGGAGGGCTCAGAAGAAGACAGGAAGATATGGGAAAGTTTGAATCTTCCTAGAGACTTATTAAATTGTTGCAACCAAAATGCCAATAGTAATATGGACAATGAAGTCCAGGCTGAGGTGTTCTCAGATGGAGATGAGGAACTTATTGGGAACTGGCCTAAAGGTCACTCTTGCTGTGCTTTAGCAAAGAGACTGGCAGCATTGTGCCCCTGCTCTAGGGATCCGTGGAACTTTGAACTTGAGAGAAAGGATTTAGGGTATCTGGCAAAAGAAATATCTGTGCAGCAAAGCATTCAAGGTCTGCCCTGGCTGCTTCTAACAGCATATGGTCATATGCATGCGAAAAGAGATTATCTCAAATTGAAATTTTTTAAAGGGGAAGCAGAGCATAAAAGTTTAGGGAATTTGCAGCCTGACCATGTGGTAGAAAAGAAAGATTCATTTTCATGGGAGGAATATGCCTAAGTAAAGAGCATATTAATATTAATAGCCAAAACAATGGAGAAAATGCATTGAAAATGTTTCAGAGACCTTCATGGCAGCCCCTCCCATCACAGGCCTGGAGGCCTAGGAGGGAGGTATGGTTTCATGGGCCAGGCCAAGGACCCTGCTGCCCTGTGCAATCTTGGGACACTGCTCCCTGCATATTGTCTTCTCCAGCTCCTGCTATAGCTAAAAGGGCCCCAGATAGGTCTCAGTCCACTGCTCCAGAGGGTGCAAGCCCTAAGCCTTGGCAGCTTCCACATGGTGTTAAGTCTGCAGGTGCACAGAAGCCAAGAGTTCAGGCTTGGGAGCCTCCACCTAGATCTCAGAGAATGTATGGAAATGCCTGGATGTCCAGGCAGAAGTCTGCTGCAGGGGCAAGCCCTCATGGAGAACCTCTGCTAGGACAGTGCAGAGGGGAAATGTGGTGGCAGGGCCCTCACACAGAGTCCTCAAACTGGAGCACTGCCTAGTGGAGCTATGAGAAGAGGGCCACTGTCCTCTAGACATCAAAATGGTAGATCCACTGGCAGCTTGCACTGTGCACATGGAAAAGCTGCAGGCACTCAATGCCAACCTATGAAATCAACCAAGGAGGCTATATCTTGCAGAGCCACAAGAGTGGAGCTGCCAAAACTTGGCTGATTTCTACCTTTGGGAATAGGTGTATTTATGAAATGCCTGTACACTCATTGTATCTTGGACATAACTAACTTGTTTTTTATTTTACAAATTATATGCAGAAGGGACTTTCTTCGTCTCAGATGAGACTTTGGACTATGATCTTTTGAGTTAATGCTGAAATGAATTAACACTTTGGGGGACTGTTGAAAAGGGGTGATTATATTTTGCAATGTGAGAAGGACACGAGATATGGAGGAGCCAGGGGAAGAACGATATGGTTTGGATTTGTGTCCCCACCCAAATCTCATGTCAGATTGTAATCCCCATTGTTGGAGTAGGGGCCTGGTACAGGGTGATTGGATCATGTGGGCAGACATCCCCCTTGCTGTTCTCATGATAATGAGTGAGTTATCATGGGATCTGGTTGCTTAAAAGTGTGCAGCACCTCCCCCTTCTCTCTCTGTTCCGCCTTCTTTGTCCACGTGAGACATGTCTGCTACCCCTTCACTTTCTGCCATGACTGAAAGTTTCCAGAGGCCTTCCAGCCATACTTCCTGTACAGCCTGTGAAACAATGAGCCAATTAAACCTCTTTTCCTATAAATTATCCAGTTTCAGGTATTTCTTTATAGCAGTGCAAGAATGGACTAATCCATATAGACTTTTTAAAAATTGGCTTTTCTGGAGGTTTCTCCTTAAGGAATCTCACATTAGACTTTTTAAAGCCTTGAGCCCAGCCACAAATTTATCTGTGCCTTCAAATGCGTATATGATTGGATGAATTTCTCTCCTCTTGAGCCTGGGCCCATCAAAAATTACCACAGGTCAGAAAATCTGTACAGGGACTGTGTAAATAAGATATAAGTCCAGTTCTCCCAAGGGGCTTTTATTGGCTCTGTAAGTCAACTCTGATTCCTTCAAGCAGTCTGTTTATATCTGAAAGCATGTCATTCCAATTTAAACCTTGATAAAGTAGCCAATGTCTCCAATTGTGTCCTGTTATAAAAGAAAGCAGATCCTTATTGCACCTATGCAAATAACTATATTGCCATAAGTTAAGAAAACTCACAAGTAGTTTCCAAATTCTGATAAATTAGGTAAAGAAAGAAACATTTTTTTAATTTTTGTTCATAGGAGTATAATTTCTTCAATTGTTAAAAGCTATAAATAACTCAGAAGAAAAAGTTTTCTATACTCTGAAAAACAGAACAAAAAAGATCAGCAGTATGTCAAGCAGTAAGTCATAAAAAGGTTATTTGGGGCTTCTGTTAGTTCAGTTCATGCAATTAACCCTTGTTCTTCCTGTTGTTGAGCCAGCAGTGCTCCTGAACACATCAGCTGTCTACAAGAGTCCTGAAAGTTTTTTTTTAGTTCCAATGACCCAGTCTCCCAAGTTATCAAAAACCTGCACTCAAAAGCAGCTGTCAGAGTCTCATAGCGGATTATAAACTGCCGTTTGTAAAGGATAAAAACAAGATAACAATTATCTGTGGATAACAAAAATCTTAGTATAGCCACAATTAAAGACAAAATCAATGAGGAAATCTGGTCATCTCTGTGGCACACAATAATTTAACATAATCATTATTAATCATAACATATACTGAGACATATCAGAATTACAGAAATCTTATAAAGTTTTGAAGCACAAATTTATAACACATTTCTATGAATATAAAGAAAATTAAAAACCATTTTATCTTTGAAAATGCTTTCTGTATGATTTTAATATACCAAATAAGCTGAATTTGTCCCTTTTTGGAATTCAGGGGACATAATTCTTAAAAAGTTAATGAGGCCAAAAAAGACTTAATTTAGAATTTGATTTTGGAAAGTTTGTCAAATATCAAAGATTTAAAACACTTGGTATTATAAAATAGAATTCCATGTTACTATAAGTAATTTCTTTAACAAAAATGATAACTCAAAAATTTTAAAAAGACATAAACTTTTACTCATTAATAGAGGGGAGATTCAGCTTTCCAACCAACAAGATCCAATAAAGACAGTATGAAGACAACTGAATCTATCTCTTCTCTCTTTTTGCATTTTTTCTGTAGTTGATTTAAAAGGCAAAATATATTTTATTATCTCAATATTACATGAAAATCTTGTTCAAAAGAGAAAACCCTATTTTACTTTTGTATTCGCATATGATTTTTGTTAAACCCAGTTTTTTTGTTTGTTTGTTTGTTTTTGAGACAGAGTCTTGCTCTGTCACCCAGGCTGCAGTGCAGTGGCATGATCTCAGCTCACTGCAATCTCTGCCTCCCAGGTTCAAGCAATTCTCCTAACTCAGCCTCCTGAGTAGCTAAGGCTACAGGGGCATGCCACCACACTCAGCTAATTTTTGTGTTGTTGTTTTTTTTTTTGCGTAGAGATGGGATTTTGCCATGTTGGCCAGGTTGGTCTGGAGCTCCTGACCTCAAATGATCCTCCCGCCTCAGCCTCCCAAAGTGCTAGGATTATGGGCATGAGCCACTGCTCCCAGCCTAAACCCAATTTTTAATAAAACCTCATAAACAAATTTATCTCATTTTAATTAGTGTGAGCATAAGATAAGGTTTTGACAACTCCATTATTACTTTATAATTTCTTGTTAAAAAGCAGATCAATATTTTAAGAAAATCTTGTTATTTTGACACAGAGCCCAGATCCGGCCCTGCATTTTATTTTAATGTTTCATTTATGGGAAAACTAAATAATATCCTTTTAATTTTAGCCAATTTGCTCACACACAGAATTTCTTTTACGAGATGAATCTATCATAAACCTTATAAACTTGCTTAAACTTTTAGTTTTATCTTCTCCTTTATTAAATTTAGAACAATTCCTAAACCCTCTAAGCTAGACCCAAAAAACCAAATTCTTATGTCTTTTTACCAATAGCACACAACTCCTATTTTTAAGCATAAGCAATTTTAGTTATGTACCAGGTGCAGAGCCTATGACACAGGACAGAACTGCAGATAATGTCTGACTCTTTCCAACTAGCTAAGGGACATGGCTAAATCCACATATCCTCAGGCCTTGCTTACGATTTAAAATTTGGAAAATATTTCTAAAGCAGGCAAGAAGACACCTATCAAAAGTCATAGAAGCAGTGTGTAACTTTAAAGCCTCTAGTAAATACAGTATCTGAACTGCCTAATTTAGATGAAATGTGTAAATCGTGAAGACATTTTTATTTTATTTTACCAATAATCTTTAAAACTGCCTTTATTTTTCAAAGCTTATTAGAGTCCTGTGAACCAAAAGGCATTAAAGTTTCCATTTTTCTGGCAAAATATTTGATTTCAATGCTTATTTTTAAAGCCAATTAATTAGAGCTCTTTTATATATTTTAATAATGAGGCATCACATATACACATGACATATATGAATACACAGAAGCAGATCTGGTAGAATCTGCTGCTTTTAATTTTTTAAACAGTCTGGGTAGCACCAGCTAATCCATCAGAATGCAGGGTCTGAAAAATACCTCAAACATCAATCTTAGGTTTTACAACAGTGATGTTATCTGTAGGAGCAACTGGGAGGTTATTATCTTGTGGCCTTTGGCTGCATGACTCCTGAGCTATAGTTTCTAATCTTGTGGATAATTTGTTGGTTTTACAAAGGTCATCTGATCACTAAGCAAGGAGGGAGTTTATTTTGGGGAGGAGATGTATTGTCTTTTTTTCAAAGTTAAACTATAAGCTAAATTACTCCAAAAGTTAGTTCACCCTACCCCTAAGAATGAACAAGGGCAGCTTGGAGGTTACAAGTGAGATCAGTCGATGAGGTCAGATTTGTTTCACTGACATAATTTTCCTATGTCAGATTTTTCTCACTGTCATAATCTTTGCAAAGGCAGTTTCATCTCATGAACTGAATTGTGTCCCCCCAAAAATTCGTATGTTGAAGCCCTAATCCCCAATTGTCTGTATTTGAAGATAGGGTGTTTAGAAAGTGCAACAGGTCCCAAGGGTGGCGCCCTAATCTGATAGGACTGGTGTCCTGATAAGAAGAGAAGAGACACCAGGGATGTGTGCACACAGAGAAAAGGCTATGTAAGGACACAGGTAAAAAGTGGCCATCTGCAAGCCTAGGAAAGAGGCCTCAGAGGAAGCCAAATCCTGCTGACACCTTGATCTTGAGCTTCCTGACTCCAGAACTGAGAATCTCTCTTGTTTAAGCCACCTAATCCGTGGTATTTTGTTATGGCAGCTCTAGCTATATACCAAAACCATTCCAGGTGCCAGTTACAGAGGTGATTAAGGCAAGCTTCTCCTAAAGAATGTCTCACTGGCATGAGGTTACATTACAGACCACTGCAAGAAATAGATCCCACTCAGCCTCTCATGGCCACTTGATAAGCTTTCACTTGATATGGCCTGGACTGGCTGATTAGGTTGTCCATGCAATGGGGCTCATTAGACTAGAACTAGACTACTGTTCACTTCCCTCAAAACCTCTTTTGTTTTGCTCTGTTATCATTTTGTTTTGTTCTGTTCTGCTTTATTTTCAGGGAGAACTCATCTCACTGTCTTCCCAAGAAAGGATAAATGTTGGCTTTTCCGGGCATGGTGGCACATGCATGTAATCCCAGCTACTCGGGAGGCTGAGGCAGGAGAATCACTAGAACCCAGGAGGCGGAGGTTGCAGTGAGCCGAGATTGCGCCACTGTACTCCAGCCTGGGCAACAGCAGAGAAACTCCATCTCAAAAACAAACAAACAAACAAAATCTTGGCTTTTGACACCCACCCTTCATATCACAGTCCAACCAAACCCCAACCCGTTCATTGTCAGAACTATCCACTCATTGAATCTAGCAGGATTCGTTGCATCCACAGTAAGAAATTTGAGAGGAGGGAGATTAAATAAAATGCTTAAATAAGAAGCACATATGAGATTTTTCAGAAAGCTGACTGGAGCATTCACATCAGATTACTACAGTAACTGTTGTATAAGATGGTGCCCTGGGTGGCATTTCTGATGTCACTGGTTTGGAAGGAGTATATTTGCTTTTTTATAGAAAATATCAATCAGTTTTCCCTATCAGTTTTGCATGAATTTCCCTTGCTACAGAAAACAGTGATGGACTGCTGGTCAGTGTGACTCGGAACTTTAAGGCTACACCTTTGAAATTCAACAGTTTAGGCTCCCCATTAGTTTGATTTTAGAGCAGGAGGTAATAAATAGTTTGAAGATATATTTTTACCACATCTCAGTTGTGAGCTCCACAAAACAGAAAGGCCATTGCTTTATAATTTAAGGCTCACAGAGAAATATTTCAGGGAAGTAGTTATACCATGAAATATTTTACAAACGTTACATTACAGTTTCATATGCCAAATGAAATTTGACATTTTCACCTTTGTTCCCCTTAAAGAGCCAAGTCATCTCTTTCAATATGTTGAATATGTTTAACAGTGCTGACATTTGCAATAGAAAACCCAGACTCTGAATTATTTTACCTGAAAATAAAGACAATTTGCAGGCCTTCCTTAGAGGACTGGCTATTACACTCAAGAATGGGCTCAAGACAATCTACTTCTCTAGAGAACTTGAAAAGCCCCATGGGTCTCAGGGGTTTTGCTGCCATCCTGTCCAGGGCTAAAACGTCACATCCTCGGAACCAGTCCCATGATTTTAATTGCAGGTCTTCATGGACTAATGGTCCTGAATCTTACACAGAGCTTAACAACTGTATATTAGACCATATTTTCAACCTGCTCACATTTCAACCATCTGACCTGACTTCAAAGGGAGAATTATTTTATCTAGACACCGTATTGTGTGAGTAGTTTTTCAAGTACTAAAAATTTGCTTTATCTTCAAAGCCTGTGACTACGGCCCTTGGCTTTGAGGATAATGTTGGAAGTGGCTTTTCATGATTGTACTAGAACCGGAGCAAATCTTAGATTTATTGGCAATTCATATATGAATCCAACCATTGGGAGAAGTGTTTATATTCATAAAATAGCACTTCAGGAAAAAAATGACAGGAATATTAAATGTGGAGACATTAGTTAAAAGATCAGCTGCTTACCCTGCACAGTGTGGTTCAGTCTGAAAATACAGCTGCATGCCATTTTCTGACTGATGATGCAGGAAATATGATGACCAGCCACGTCCAGCTTGCAGGCCACTTGAGGTTTCTTCCCACAATCTGGGAGTGGAAAGGGGCCACACTGTCTCCACAGCACATAAGCCAACTTCTGTGGCTTTCCTTCAAAGCAGCATTCCCTGCTTTTAAACATCAATTAGTGGAGCACAGGAACTGCTATTCCCGTAGATTCTTTCTCCCACAGAATACTGAAAACTCATGAACTCCTGACTTAAAGTACCTTTCAGGACTTTCAGGTATACTTTTGATGAGTTTCTCTGCAGATATTCTTGAAGTCTCACGGTGAAGTTTTCTATCAGATCTCATTTTCTCTCCTCTTGTGCACCCTTAATTTACTTATCTGAGTTTTGTAAATTGTAGGGAGAAAAAGAAGAGCTAAAGTAAACTTGTTCATCTCCTAAGTTACTTCTTATAACTGTTTTAAATGCCTGCTTTCATGTTTCTGACATGCCATGCTCTTTTGTCTCGTAACAAATATTTGAATAACTCATTTCAAAACATAACATTGTCACCTGAGTTTTCAAAAACTCTTGGTCAGCCAAGCTGGCTTTTGGTTATTTCCTCACCTGACCATGCCTCTGTTCCAACAGGGCACTCATGAGAGGATCTATAACAAAATACTTCTTTCCTTGACTTTATGAAATCACAGCACAAAAACCTAAGAAAAAAATTTAACTGTGGTAAAATGATTTATATTCCTTTGGATACATACCCAGTAATAGGACAAATGCACGATATGTTCATTGCAGCACTATTCACAATAGCAAAGACATGGAATCTATCTAAATGTCCATCAGTGACAGACTGGATAAAGAAAATATGACACACACACACCCACACACACACACACACACTCACCATGGAATATTATGCAACCATAAAAAAGAATGAGATCATGTCCTTTGCAGGGACATGAATGAAGCTGGAGGCCATTATCCTTAGCAAACTAACGCAGGAACAGAAAATCAAATATTACACGTTCTCACTTATAAGTGGGAGCTAAATGATGAGAACACATGGACGCATAGAGGGGAACAGCACACACTGGGGGCTATGGGAGGGTGGAGGGTGGGAGGAAGGAGAGGATCAGGAAAAATAACTATTAACTACTAGGCTTAGTATCTGGGTGACAAAATAATACGTACAACAAACCCCCATGACACAAGTTTACCTATATGACAAACCTGCACATGGACCCCTGAACCTAAAATAAAGTTAAAATTTTTTTTAACTTAAAAAAAGAATTAATAGTTTCCGAGGGCTCACATTCTCATGTGATCAGAAAAACACAAATTGTTCCATATTCTCTGTTTACAAAGAGTAAGTCCAAGCTAGCAAAGCTTTCTAATCTTCAAAGATGATATGAGAGGGCAGGAATAAACTTGCACTCAGGCAGAACCAAGTAGAGTGATGTATCCCTGGCTGTTGATCACAAGACGAGCTACTTTCCAGTGAACTGTATGAGTCAGGATGAAGTCACTACTCTTCTGCCATTTTCTAACTTTTCCTTTCAGAAATGGATTTTTTTAAGTCCAGGTTTAAAATCTAGAGCCTCTTGCAAAGGTTAGGAGGTGTTTGCTCCTATTGCTACTCCATGATGCCTTTTCTTGTGCCACCGCAGCCTCCCCTAGAGTCAAGCCACTCATGGGTAACCAGGTCTTCTTCTTCAGTCTTGTACTTTGACGACTTCATTGTCATGTCTCCATCCCTTGGCAGCCCCAAGTGTTAAAGTGATTTTCTTTCTAACTCTACTTCAGTGTCTCTATCTGTACCAGACTCCAATCCTATTTTTGACTAGGATCACTTCTTTTCTAAACCCAAGGACTCACAGCCTTCTTTAATTTCCATGTGTTTCATTGAGCTCAGTAAAGCAGTTGCCACAGATTTAACACCTAAAATGACATTTTTTCCAGTGAATTAGTTATAACCATTACCATTTCCTTGGTAAACAGAGCCCAGGTCTAGGAATTAGACATGGGTGCGAATCCTGCCTGCTGTCTGCTGGTTGGATAGCACTGGACAAACCACCTACTTTCGCAGAGCCTCAGTTGCAAATGTGAATGAAAACACAGCATGGCGAGAGTGCAGACGAGGAAGTGAAATGATGCCCGTGAAAGCATCCAGTTCAGTAAGAACCTTAATTTATTTTCCTTCTAGCAGAAAAGAGTTGCTTACCCTAACCTGAAAAGGTAGTAGAGTAGCTTCTTTATATGAATTTCTCTCTGTGTCTATTTGTGAAAATCAGCTTGTTTTTTGGCCAGAGATCCTCAACTTAAAAGTTTCTATTTTGTGATAATAGACTGGGAAGGGTGAGTGGGGGCAGGGGGAAGGGTGAAGAGATGTGGATTAAAGAGTACAAACATGCAGTAAGATAGAGGGAGTAAATTCAATGTTTGATGGCAGAGTAGCGTGACTATACTTCACAAAAATGTATTGTGTTTGGGAGATGGACACCATAAATACCCTGACTTGGTCACTATGCTTTATATGCATGTAATGGAATTTCCCATGTTCTCCATAAATTCACACAAGTAAGAAAGTTTTTGTTTTGATGCCAGACATATTTCACAAATAATAAAATGCTTAGCTTCAAGTGGCAAGTTCCTAAAGACATGGCTTTAGGAAAAGGTGATTTGGAGCAGAACACATATAAACCTGAGGGCCCTCTGATAATATTTCTGCTGTGGGCTCTTCTTTCTCTTGCATAATGTAAGCCAGCCTCTGAAATGAGTAGTCCCAACAAGTCCCAGGGCAAGAGAGAGATGCCAAAGCAATTACATTTATGGTAAATTCAGAAAAAGAAAATGAGCACAAGATAGGAAGAAAATCTCTGCAGGCGTAATTTCAAGGAAAGGCACTAGGTGATCTCTGCCAGCAGTCATTGGATGTGACTAGCATGGAGCAATTAGAGGTGGAATGGATCTGTTTTAGCAAAAATGGTGCGATGGCTATGAGGCAAAGCCTTAAATAGTGAAAAATCCTATAAGAATCACAAAAGCATTTCTAGTATGTTGCATTTATATGCTGCTTTTAATTTCTACAAGCACTTCACAATTTTTTTATCTGAGTCTCAAATGAATTATGTCAGGGCTTATATGTAATTCTATCCTCAAATCTCCCTATCCCCAAAATGTTTATTTTAATTCTGCTTTTCTCCTGTATATATCATTCCCATCTCTATCAAGCTTCTCAAAAGAGAAACTTCCATTTGTTGACTCTGTTCACCTTCCATTTTTTTCTCAGTCCTCTTGGCAATCTGTCTTCTACTTTCATTCATCAAACCACAGAAACTGTCCTTTGAAAGGTCTCTGGAGACTTCCTTATTGCCAAATCCAACAGCCTCTCCCTAGGCCTCCCCTACTGGATCCCTCTATGAAATTTGACACTGCAGCTCACCCCTCCCACCTTGAAACTCTTCTCCCAGGCTTCTTTATGATTTCTTCTTATTTTCTCCTTCTTATTTCTAGCTACACTTTCTTTGCTCACTTTCAAAAAAAGTCATTCCCTGGAGTTCCCTCCTCAGTCTTCTCATATTCCTTTCTATTCTTTGCTTGAGTGAGATCATGTACTTCTATTATTTCAATTCTTACTCATATGTGGTTGCATCAGTCCAAGTCCAGCCAGAAGACAGAAATCACACCAGTAATTTGAATAGGGACATTTTAATATTTAAAAAAAAAAAAGTTAGCTGGTAAAAGGGGTAAAAAAGGGCTCTAGGGAGTACTGAAGCAGCAACTCCAAAAAACAGTAACCATCATTAGGGCTGAGGAATGTGACCAAGGCAGGAACTTGGAAACTTAGAAGAACTCTCCAACTTTTCCCATGCCAAGGTTGAGATTCAGGCCTCATTTGATGTGGTGTGGCTGTCATATATATGCAGCTTGGTAGTGACGAAGAAACTTGCAGGACATAGCAGCTGCTGCTTATCTCTGAGGGCCACTCCTGTGAGGGCTGCTCTCTTCACCCCACCCCACATGCCCATTTACTGGCTATCACATGGAAAAACTGTGCATGTGCACATGTGCACACTCACACACACACACACGAAAGACCCTTCCTCCTGCTCAGCCCTTCCAGTGTCCTTCCAGCACCCTCTATTAGCAAAATTGAATCCACTGACAAAGGAGAAATATCTACAGGGTCCATCTTGAGAATCACAAAGTAAGGGAAAAAAGGATTTGAAGTTGAAAGGCAAAATATTGGTAGAATATTAGCAAAATATTAGTAGAACAGTAGATAAGAGCATATACCCAAATAGGCATTTCTTACCCTGACCCATCTTCCAAATTTCAGACTTCTAGGTGTCTATATATAGATGTCACACAGACACCTCAAACTCAGCATGCCTTCTTTATTACACACATGGAAACAGCTGTCAAGATCTGTAATTTTTATTTAAAATGTCTAAACACATATCTTCTTTTGAATACATATAATATATACATATAATTCGGATATATTATCTGGATACATTGTATCACCAGTTCAGATTCTCATTGCCAATTAGAACTAGTACCCATTATGACAATTACATAACTCTCCACCTGTCTTTCTCATAATCACCAGAATTTACTGTCTAAAACAAGTTTTTGTTCTCAAAAACATTTAATGATCTTTTTGCCAACAGAACAAGGTCTAAATCCCTTATCTTGATATTTAAGACTCTTCACAAAATGGCACCAATACACTGCCCCAGTCTCATTTCTTACTACATCTTGATACTACTGCTACTACTACTATGAAACATTAACATCTATTGAGCACATAATATGGTCCATACACTAAAACAAATATATGTATAATCTCATTTAATACTCACAGCAAATTTATGAAGCGTTATCCTTAATTTTAAGGAAAAAAACTGAGGCAAAAATAAGTTAAGTTAACTTGCTTAATGTCACGCAGCTCTACTAAATGGTGAAATCAAATTCTGGGCAGTCTAACTTCAGAATATGCGCATTTAACCACTACATTATATGTCTCCCTAAAAATAAATGAGAGTAGAAATACATTTAACAAATCGGTCTAAAGACTCATAAAAAAACACAAAACATTACTGAAAGAAATTGCTTATCTAAATAAATGGAAAAACATCCCATGTTCATGGATTTAAAAACGTGTTATTGTTAAATGGTGATACTACGCAAAGTGATCTACAGATTAAATGCAATCTATCAAAATCTAAATGGAATATTTTGTGAAAATAGAAAAACCCATCCTAAAATTTATATGGAATCTCAAAGGACCCTGAATAATGAAAATAATCTTGAACAAGAAAAACAAAGTTGGAGAACCCACATTTCCTAGTTTCAAAACTTGATACAAAGCTACAGTAATCCAAAAAATGTGTGGTACAGGCATAAAGATAGACATATAGACCAATGGAATCGAATAGATTGCCAAGAAATAAGCCCTCACAAGCAAAGTTAATTGATTTTTGACAAGGGTGCCAATATCACTCAATAAGGAATGGACAGTCTGTTCAACAAATGGTGCTGGGAAAACTGGATATCCACTACTAATGGATTGAATTATGTCTCCCCAAAATTTGTATGTTGAAATCCTAATCCTTGGTACCTCAAAATGTAACCTTATTTGGAAATCAGGTTATTGCAGATGTAATTAATTAAGATGAGATTATTCTGAGTATGGTGGGCCCCTAATCCAGTATGATTGGTGTCTTCATAAAAAGGGGAAATTTGGACACCAGCACACACACAAACAGAACATCAAGTGAACATAAAAGCAGAAACCAGCATGATATGTTAACAAGCCAAGGAACATCAAAGATTGCCACAAACCACCAGAAGCTAGGAGAGAAGCATATTATGTACTCTCTTTCACAGCCCTCAGAAGGAACCAACCTGCGAACACCTTAATCTTGGTCTTTTAGCCTCCAGAACTGTCAGGCAATAAATTGCTGTAGTTTAATCCACTCGGTTTGTGGTGCTTTCCTATGGAAGCCATTTCAAACTAATATATCTGCATGCAAAAAAATGAGGTTGTAAACTTTACTTTACACCATACACAAAATTTAATTCTAAATGGATCAAAGACCTAAACATAAGAGCTAAAACTATAAAACTCAGAATAAAACATAGGGGAAAATCTCCATGGCACTGGAATGGCAATGATCTCTTAAATATGACACCAAAGCACAGGCAACAAAAGAAAACAAATAGATAAACTGGACTTCATGAAAATTAAAACTTTTGTGCATCAAAGGCACAATTGACAGAATGAAAAGGCAACCCACTGAATAGGATAAAATATTTACAAGTCATATACCTGATAAGGGATTAAGATGTAGAATATATATTTTTAAAACTCCTTAAACAAAAATAAAACCACAAATGACTCAATTCAGAAATAGGCAAAGAACCTGAATAGGCATTTCTCCAAACTATACAAATGCTTAATAAGCAAATGAAAAGGTTTTCAACATCATTAGTCATTAGGGAAAAGCAAATCAAAACCACAATGAAATACCACTTTACATCTACTAGGATGGCTATTACACAAACCAAAAAAACTACAAGTGTTGGAAAAAATATGAAGAAACTGGAACCATTGTACATTGCTTGTGGGAATGTAAAACGGTTCAGCTACTGTGGAAAACAGTTTGATGGTTCCTCAAAAAGTTAAACATAGAATTACCTTATGACCCAGCAATTTCATTCCTAGGTGTATAGGCAAAATAATTGAAAACAAGGATGGGAAAGATATTTACATGCCAGTGTTCACAGAAGCATTATTCACGGTAGCCAAAAAGCAGAAACAGGCCAGGAGCGGTGGCTCATGCCTGTAATCCCAGCACTTTGGGAGGCAGAGTTGGGCAGATCACGGGCAGATCAAGAGGTCAGGAGATCGAGACCATCCTGGCCAACATGGTGAAACCCTGTCTCTCCTAAATTACCAAAAGTTAGCCAGGTGTGGTGGTGCACACTTGTAGTCCCAGCTACTCAGGAGGCTGAGGCAGGGGAATTGCTTGAACCCAGGAGGCGGAGAGTACAGTGAGCCAAGATTGTGCCACTGCACTCCAGTTTGGCAACAGAGTGAGACTCCATCTCTAGAAAAAAAAAAAAAAAAGTAGAAACAGTGCAAGTATCCATCAACAGATGAATGGATACAAATTTGGCATATTTATATATGTGTTCATTCATATAAATATATATGAGGTCAGGCATGGTGGCTCACACCTGTAATCCCAGCACTTTGGGAGGCCAAGGTGGGTGGATCATGAGGTCAGGAGATCGAGACCATCCTGGCTAATAAGGTGAAACTCCGTCTCTACTAAAAATACAAAAAAATTAGCCGGGCATGGTGGTGCACACCTGTGGTCCCAGCTACTTGGGAGGCTGAGGCAGGAGACTCACTTGAACCCAGGAGGTGGAGGTTGCAGTGAGCCGAGATTGGGCCACTGCACTCCAGCCTGGGGGACAGAGCGAGACTCCGTCTCAAAAAAAAAAAAAATGAATATTGGCCTTAAAAGGAAATGAAGTTCCGATACATGCTACAATGTTAAGTTAAATAAGCCAGACACAAAATGGCAAACATGGTATGGTTCCATTTATATGAGGTTTACAAAATATTATTTATAGTCAGTAGAATAGACAGTACCAGGGGTTGGGGGAGGAGGGGAAGTAGGGAGTTATTGCTTAATGATTAATAGTTGCTGTTTTGAATTATGAAATATTTTAGAAATAGATCTTGGTGATGGTTACACAACATTTTGAATGCACTTAATGCTATTCAATTGAACATTTAAAATGGTTAAAATAATAAACTTTACATTATGTATATTTTATCACAATTTTTTAAAACAGCTCATGAGAAGATGTCAAAGGGCTGGGAGACTGGGATGGAGAGGAAAGGAGTGGGACATTCAGTACCTAGGACTAGAATCAGCAGAAATTGTTCATTCATTGAGGGGTAGGGAGGTGGGTGTGTTTGGTGTGGTGCTCAAATTGCCAAATTGAGATCTTGGGGGATTGTGTAAGACACTGTGAAGTTTAACCGGTGATACACACTGAAGAACAGGCCTGCAATGCTGGACCAAGGCTTGTTCATCTGCAGTCTCCTTCGACTTAAGTGCTGTGAGCAATCACATGATATAATAGAAATGTGATTTGGCCATGGCAGCACCCCATTTACCATCACAGACAATTCAGCCAAAAAAATTAACAAACAAATAAATAGTAGCTAACATTTACTGACCACTTGCAATGTACAAACACTGTGCCAGGCCCTTCGCATGCATCTGTTTAATCCTCACAACTGCCCTCTGAGGCATGATCATCTTCATTTTACAAACCTTATGTTGAGCCATGCTATATCATTTGCCATTCCCTAAAAAATGCCGTACACTGTCAAACTTCAATATCCGTATTCATTTCTGATTCCTAAGGCAATAGTGTCCTTCTGTCATTTTACTGTGTACATTCAATTCTACTCATCCTCCAGGGCCCCTTCTAATGTCATCCATCCTACCAAGTGCTCCAAGCCCATCTCACCCAGAACGGTCATTTCCTCTTCAGGTCTCACTTAGCATTTAGTCTCTTAAGAAGATGTCTTCAGAGTAATGTCTCCCTGATATGTGTGGGCTCCTTGAGAACAGAAGCCAGTTTTTCTTAGTCTTTGAATTTCTAACTACAAAGTGCCTTTCATTCAAAATCACTCTCAGAATGTTGACTTCCTGTAAGTGGATGAACTGAGCTTTAAAAAGGACAGGAGGCTGAAGTGGGAAGATCGCTTGAGCCCAGGAGTTAAAGACTGTGGCAAGCTGTGAGCTGTGAACACACCACTGCAGTCTAGCCTGGGCAAAAGAGCAAGACCCTATCTCTTGAAAAAAAAAATGAGGTTATAGGGAACCTCATTTGTACCTCATGAGCAGAACCCAGACCTGCTCAGTCTCCATCCAGTTCTCTTTCTGTGTTACCCTAGTGTCTTCTGTCTTTCCAGCTCTGCAAATAAATTTGCATTCTAAGATCAACTATAGTCCAGAGGTTGGGCAGAGTGGCTCACGCCTATAATCCCAGCACTTTGAGAGGCCAAGGCAGCGGATCATCTGAGGTCAGGAGTTCAAGACCAGCCTGCCCAGCATGATGAAACCCCATCTCTACTAAAAATACAAAATTAGCTGGGAGTGGTGGTGCATGACTGTAATCCCAGCTATTTGGGAGGCTGAGGCAGGAAGATCGCTTGAACCCAGGAGGTGGAGATTGCAGTGAGCCGAGATTGAGCCATTGCACTCCAGCCTGGGCAACAAGAGTGAAATTCCATCTAAATAACTAACTAACTAACTAACTAAATAAATAAATAAATAAATAAATAAAATTAACTATAGTCCATAAAAGGGAGCATCTTAATTTTTTTGCCACGTTAAAAATTCACAGCCAGAAATATTGGAAGTCTCAAGCCTTTCTTCCATTCAGGTCCTCTCTGATGTCCTCACTAGACCATCAGGTGCACAAAGGATAGGACTGGTTCTTTTTTAATTTTTTGCTGTATACCTGGTTTCCAGCAGAGTGCCTACGACATAGCAGGTACCTAGTAAATGTTGAATGAGGAATGAACCCACCACTTCTTACTTAAAAGACCTAAGGCTATCAGGAGGAATTAGCAGACCATGCTGGCTCATTTGTTAAGCTAAGGCTAGTCCCTCTCTAACAGTCAGTTGAATTACCTACCCCACATCCACCAGGCTCCTTGACATTTATGCCACATTCCCCTTCTCTTGTACCTCTCTGATAAAAACCTCCTGTGTTGGGAGCTGGGGGGCCAGTATTAAAGCTAAGCCTGACTTCTCTTGCAGACCTAAAGAACTCCTTTACTCTCTGCCAGACCTTTTCCTGATCCTTGCCCAAAAGGAGATTATCTCTGTAATTCCTGTCACACATTATGATTCCCCTTTTCCTCATTTTTCTCCTTCCCACCCATTCCCAGCCAAGCACTGCCTCATTTTCTAATCCTGTTCAGTGTCTCTGAGGATTCCTTGACACAATTTCAATGCTGTCAAGCTCTGAAGCTGGGCATCAAAGGAATAAGGCCTGAAAATGATTGATTCTGCCATAGACGTATTTAATATCCCGTGTCCTAGGTTTGGGCCATGTGTATGTGTGTGAACTGCTTCACCTTCAGCCAGAGGTACAGAGCCCATGTTGAAAAAATATGAATCATCATAAGTGTTCTTGTCTACATTTTTTAAAAAATATATTATTAGCGTGAATAAACAAGTATTAGAATCAGTTCTGTTAGAATTTTATCCACTTGTTTATTTTAATGGAGTTGAGTTTGTGAGCAAAATGAGAGAATCTGAATATGTGCTGGAGAGAGGCAGGTGGACAGGTAAGAAGAGAAGCAAGTGGGAATGGCTGGACACTAATCTTGAGGAAGAGCTGGATATTAATCTCGTATCCAGCTGCCTACCTTATCCTATAGTGAACTCACAGCATTTCCTCTCTGGCACAACTTTTTGCTGGAATTTACACAGATGTAGACAATTATGCCTTTGAAACCTGAAATTTGGCTTCCAAAGCAGTTTATCCCATTGTCTACACAGATGCCGCTTGAGTGAGAATTTAGAAAATTCAAGAGTTTAGAAAATGGTATCCTCCATCCCTGCCAGAGGCCTTTTGAGCTCATAACATTTAAAAACAAAACGAGGCACTCCAATAGGCTTTTGTGCATGTCCACAGGCAGATTTGGCAGACTTGTCACTCAGTGTCCCTGGCTTGAGTATGTTTTTTTCTCCCCCACATCCTCCTTTTCCAGGAGCAGAGCTGCTCCACATGTGAGTTCAAATGCCAGCCGACATAGGAGAGTAAGCTTCTCCCCTGGGATCCACTGGCCATGAACCTGCAAGCAGCTGCTTTTTCTTCCCAAATGTGTTCAGAGCTCCTGGACTCAAGTAGAGAGAAAAATAGTGCCTTGAAGTTGTCTTCAGTATAAACTGATACTGGTTCTCTAAGAAGAGTGTGTCTGTGAGTTAGATGGCCCAAGAATGAAAAGAAAGGCCTGCTCAGAGTTCTGTCAGGTAGCTTTCAGGTTATAGACAGCTTTAGAAAACCAACACGCTGCACTCAGATAAGGAGATCAAATAGGAGATTTACAGAGTGTGCCAGGCTCAAGACAGCAATAGCAAAATCTACCTTTGACCTTCTGGGTGTTTCTATTTCACTAGAGAAACTCCATCACACATCAGGAAACTGATTTTACAAAACGTGTATTTTAAGCTTGGCTTCACAAATTCTAGAGGGAAGTTCCTCCCTGGTACTTATTTCAGGGAAGGTGTAGTAAAGGTAAAAGAAATGAGAGCAAAACAGATGCCTTCTGACAACCAGCCAAGTCCATTCCCTGTCTTTCTAGATCTCCTACACTGAGAGAAGGAATGCAACTAGTTCCCAAGGGGTCAGGGCAGGCATTTTCCCTAATTCAGGGTTCAAATCTGGAGTCGATGGGTTCCAGGAAAACCAATTCGAAAGTGCTTGGACATATCCACTTATAGTTTTGTTTGTTTGTTTGTTTCAAAAATGTCCACCACTTTCCTTGGATTCTCAGAGAAATCTGTAGGCAAAACCAGGTTAAGAACTGTTCCCCTGTACCCTGCATTATTTCACATTACCTTGTCATCAGGGACAGAGATCCTGAAAGCAGAGCCCCAGCAGTAGCAGATGAACCCAACCTGTTGCCTAAGTCCCTATTGAATAAGGAGATTAGTACCCACCACATTGATTCCCTCCTGACTGGCATCCCCAACCTCTACTCCTAGAGTAAATGAAATATGAACTACTCTTTCCACCACCACCATTCTATCCCAGCATTATTTATTCCTTTCATGATACTCAGTATATTTCATAAAAACCTTCTCTCTGCCTCATTGCCCACCCCAGCAGGAACGGGCCCAGGTGGGTATTCTTCTGTTGCAGAGACTCCTTTCCTTATCTACTCATCCAGGCAAAAGAACCTTGGTTAAATGATCAGTTGGGCCCATCCTGGTTTTGTTTCCATTCTTAAAAGGACCTGAAGGTATTATCATAATCCAGGACTATATAAAGGCTTAAAAAGGATTAAGATCATTGACTTTCTGTAAGGGTACACACCTAAATAGCAAACTATCAAGAATATCCATCTCTGCTACAGGCTGTGCTTCTGACACTATCAGGAAGATTGGTGAAACCTTCAAGCAGGAAGATATGACGAAAGGGCCAGGTGTGGTGGCTCACACCTGTAATCCCAACACTTTGGGAGGCCGAGGCAGGTGGATCAAGTGTGGTTGGGAGTTCAAGACCAGCCTAGCCAACATGGTGAAACCCCATCTCTACTAAAAATACAAAAATTAGCTTGGCGTGGTGGCACACGCCTGTAATCCCAGCTATTCAGGGGGCTGAGGTAGGATAATTGCTTGAATCTGGGAGGTGGAGGTTGCAGTGAGCCGCGATTGCGCCACTGCACTCCAGCCTGGGTGACAGAGTGAAACTCGATCTCAAAAAAAAAACAAGATATGACAAAAGGACATGTCTCTGCCCAGACTCTACTTCTGTTGCTGTTTCAGCTTTTGACACTTTTTATCATCAACTCTTCTCCCACCTCTAAGTATTGAGTTCCTTATATCAGTGCTAACATAATTGTAAAGAATTATCCTTTTATCCACTCTGCAAATTTTCAAAGGTCAGGCTTTATGTAGAGAATCTTTATCCATCATAGTATTTCAGCAATAACACTGTCTTTCCTATTTTGCTAATACTCTAGAGTGACATTTAATTTATCATCCACAAGCAATGCTAAACTATGACAATAGGTGTAGACCAAGACCATTGTAGCCAAACTGAAGCCAAAGGTCACCATGTTCTGCACAGAACCATGCAGGGCTAAGTGGTTCACTCTCCTCCATCACATCCTATAACTGCAACATTCGCCTCATATTGGATCTCTCTCCTGCTAACATGATAGTGGTAGAAGGTGCTTTGAAGCAGGAAGATAATAAATTCCAGATTAAGCACTATCTGAAAAGAAAAGTCTCCCATTTTACCGAAGTCATAAACTCTAGGCTACTGCCTATGTTGCATTATCAACACATTCTTTGCCCCAACCAGCTGCAGTTTGGCTGTTTAACCATCTCATGTTCTTTAGCATGTCGAGTAGACCATGTTTTAACCATAATAGGCCTGTTGCCTGATGTGTACAGCAAGTCAATACACCAAGATATGAGGTTGCAGCAGAGAAAGAGTTTAATTATAGGGCCACTAAATGAGGAGACGAGAGGAAACCTCAAATCTGTCTCCCCAAGGAGTTTGGGGCTAGGATTTTTAAGGGATTTGGAGTAGGCTGAAGTTGGGAGATTATTGATTGGTCACAGAGAGCAGCATGAGGTCATGGGACAGGGAGATGAAGAAACAATATTCTCATGTTGGTCCATTTCCTCTGTGAGGGTCTTTAAACTGGCTGCAGTCAGCTGTTGCACTGGAATTCAATATCTGCTTAAGCAATTCTTAAACAAAAACCTTATGATTCTAACATCAGAAATCCTATGTATAGGAACAATGGAGATGCAAATAGTCAGTATCTAGTGCTACAGACTTTCAGTTACAAGGAAGTGGGTCAAAGTACAGACTGATTAATACTGAATTATAACTATATTTCTTTCCAGAATTCTTGTTAAGCCTGTGAAGATGGCTTCAATGTTACATTTAATTCCCTGATTTTTCTCCATAAATTGCATACAAATTCAAGGTCTCATTCAATATGCATGTAACCAAAAAGATAATCTATGTCTTACTTAATCTATACCATGGTTGTTAGGAGCCAATGATAAAATACAACATAGCCCCACACTCAAAATTCTTTCTTCTTTCCACAGATCCGAAATGTGGCAGCAAATCTCTGTGTGGACAGCAAGCATGGAGCCACCGGAACAGAGCTGAGGCTGGACATCTGTGTCAAGGATGGTTCTGAAAGAACATGGTCTCATGAACAGGTGCGTCACCTCCCAGAAGACAGGGTAGTGGGAGCCAGTCGGGGGCTGAGGCAGACACAGAGGGATGCAGCTGGAACAAATCTATGAATGGTGCAGATGGTACTTGTGGGACCTGGAGTGAGGCCGCTGTATCACCAACCAGCCCTGCAGTTCAGTGAATCACTTAATGTCTCTGTTTATGTTTCTTCTCAGAGCAGTTGTGATAATCAGTTCAGATAATGTACACAATTATGCTCTAAATATGAGAAAGGATGGGAGAAATGTGGATTGCGACCCTAGTCTTATTTCTTTTCCCAGAATGGTAGTTTAACAGAGGAAGCCTGTAGAGTGCTTTGGAACACTTCCAACTAAATTTCATGGTTTTAATGACTCTGCTGTTGTGTGTTTGTGATGTAATCTTAACCTTGCTTTTCCCCTGACTATGAACAGATCACTTTACATGGGCCTCCTGTTGTTGTAGTAGTTTTTAATCTTACATATGAAGGATATAAGCAACAACACCCCGACGTGGACTTCAGGAAATACTTTAAGGCTATGTATTGCTTTTATTGATTTTTGTTTTGTTTGCTTTTTTCTATTTTTGTGGTTACATAGTAGGCGTATATATGGGGTACATGAGATGTTTTGATACAGGCATGCAATGCATAACAATCACATCATGTAAAATGGTATCCATCCCCTCAAGCATTTATCCTTTGTGTTACAAACAATCCAATTATATTAGTTTACTTATTTTAAAATGTACAATTAACTTATTATTGACTATAGTCGCCCTGTTGTGCTATCAAATACTAGGTCTTTTTCATTCTTTCTATTTTTTGTACCCATTAAGCATCCCCACCTCCCACCCCCCACCTCATACCCTCCCACTACCCCTGCCAGCCTCTGGTAACCATCCTTCTACTAGCATCTCCATGGGTTCAATTGTTTTGATTTTTAGATCCCACAAATAAGTGAAAATAGGCAATGTTTGTCTTTCCATACCTGGCTTATTTCACTTAACATAATGACCTCCAGTTCCATCCATGTTGTTGCAAATGACAGGATCTCATTCTTCTTTATGGCTGAATAGTACTCCATTATGTATAGGTACCACATTTTCTTTATTCATTCATCTATTGATGGACACTTAGGTTGCTTCCAAATTTTGGCCATTGTGAACAGTGCTGCATCAAACATGGGAGTGCAGGTGTCTCCTCGATATACTGATTTCCTTTCTTTTGGGTATAAACCCAGCAGTGGTATTGCTGGATCATATGATAGCTCAATTTTTAGTGTTTTTTTTTTAGACAGAGTCTCGCTCTGTCACCAGACTGGAGTGCGGTGGCACAATCTCGGCTCACTGCAACCTCCGACTCCTTGGTTCAAACGATCCTCCTTCCTCAGCCTCCCAAGAAGCTGAGATTACAGGCACACACCACCATGCCCAGCTAATTTTTGTACTTTTTTTTTTTTTTAGTAGAGACGATGTTTCACCATGTCGGCCAGGATGGTCTCGATCTCCTGACCTCATGATCTGCCCACCTCGGCCTCCCAAAGTGCTGGGATTACAGGCATTAGCCACTGCGCCCAGCCAATTTTCAGCTTTTTGAGGAACCTCCAAACTGTTCTCCATAGTACCTGTACTAAGTTACATTCCTGCCAACAATGTATAAGGTTTCCCATTTCTCTGTCCTCAACAGCATCTGTTATTGCCTGTCTTTTGGATAAAAGCCATTTCAACTGGGGTGAGATGATAACTCATTGTAGTTTTGATCTGCATTTCTCTGATGATCAATAATCTTGAGCACCTTTTCATATGCCAGTTTGCCATTTGTATGTCTTCTTTTGAGAAATATCTATTAAAATCTTTTGCCCTATTTTTAATCAAATTATTAGGTTTTTTACATAGAGTTGTTTGAGCTCCTTATATATTACAGTTATTAATCCCTTGTCAGATGGGTATTTTGCAAATATTTTCTCCCATTCTGTGGGTTGTCTCTTCACTTTGTTGATTGTTTCCTTTGCTGTGCAGAAGCTTTTTAGTTTGATGTGATCCAATTTGTCTATTTTTGCTTTGGCTGCCTGTGCTTGGCGGGTATTACTCAAGACATTTTGCCCAGACCAATGTCCTGGAGAGTTTCCTCAATGTTTTCTTGTAGTAGTTGTATAGTTTGAGGTCTTAGATTTAAGTCTTTAATCCATTTTAATTTGATTTTTGTGCATGGCAAGAGATGGGGTCGACCTACTCTCCCGAGTAGCTGGGATTACAGGCTTCTGCATGTGTATATCCAGTTTTCCCAGCGCCATTTATTAAAGAGACTGTCTTTTCCCCAGTGTACGTTCTTGGTACCTTTGTCAAAAATGAGTTGACGACTATAGGTGTGTGGATTTGTTTTTGGGTTCTCTATTCTGTTCTATGTAAGACTGAATTGCTTTTAATTGAAAAACATTTCACTGCAGCTCAGTTTAAGTGAGATGTGATTTCTAACCCACTTAGAAATTTGAAAGTCCTTGCAAGCAGCTTCCCTGATACTGTGTCACCTGTGAAAGAGAAAAGATAGTGGGAAAAATTGCTTTGCTCTCTTTTAGCGTTTTTGTTTCTTATATTTTAGAGGTGGGGTCTTGCTCTGTCACCTAGGCTGGAGTGCAGTGATGTGATCAAAGCTCACTGCAGCCTCAAACTCCTGGGCTCAAGCGATCCTCTTGCCTCAGCAGCCTGAGTAGCTCAGACCACAGGTGCATACCACTAAGCTCACCTAACCCTTTTCACTGTTTTAATTTTAAATTAAGAAATATTTCAATAGAAAGCTATAGAAAATATCATAGCAGATATTTATGTACTCATCACACTCATCTCTTATGAAAAGCAAAAAAGTAAGCAAGCAGTTCCCAGTAAGGCGTTACTGCCTCCTATAGCCAGATTCCTCTGGTGTCCATCTTGTACATTAAACTAGAAAAGGTCCACCATGCTCAGCGCAGGATGTTAAAGAATTGTCCAGATGTGCTGAGATTCACCTCCCACGCCCCACGTCACTGCCTCTCCCTGCCTCACCTCCACCACGCGTTACAATGCAGAGCATCATGATGTGAGGAAAACAGCCAAAAACCAAGTCCACAATACAGTCCAGAGTCTTTCAGTCCATCAACAGCGCCTCTCCCTAACCACTGATCTGATCTTTGAACCCTCTCCCCACAGCCTCATGGTATTCTAGGAAGACTGTGGGCCTTGTAGCCAGGCCAGGCTGGATTTTAGTTTAAACCATGTGGCCTTGTGAAACTGTGAAATCTTTCTAGGCCATAGTTCTTCCATCTTGGACAGGGTGGTTAGGAGAATAAATCTTGCGGTGGCATCTTGCACATGCAGCAGGTGCAGAGTAATATCCTCTCCCTCCTGCCTTCCTTCTCTCAAACACTCACAAATCCTTTTATGCTAATACCAAGTTAGAAACCTCTCTCAGGTCCAAGGCAGCTGGGACTTTGGCTTCAGTTATCTGTTCCCAGCACAGTCAGCAAATACTAGTTATTATTCATTCAAATGTGCCCTGCCTGGCTGGGCACGGTGACTTACGCCTATAATCCCAGCACTTTGGGAGGCTGAGGCGGGTGGCTCACTTGAAGTCAGGAGTTCAAGACCAGCCTGGCTAACATGTTGAAACCCCGTCTCTACTAAAAATACAAAAATCAGCCAGGCTTGGTGGCTAATTTATATATATATGTATGTATGTATATATCCAGATGGGTTTATAGAAGGCTCTGTGACTCCAGGATTTATTGATAGGAATCAAATATCAGTGAAAAGTGATTTGCCTCCTCCTTCCTCTGTCTGTTTCTGTAAGCACCATGGGGTTGTTACTGGGGACCTGAGGAATAGTGTTGGACTGTTAACTCCAACAAGCAATTCTGACTTCAGCCTGGGAGCAAGAGAGAAGGCTTTAGAAGCTAACGGTAAGGCTGGAATCTAGAGTGGAAAAGAACTTTTTAAAAAAGAAAAAGGAGCAAGCCATAAGGAAAAGCTTCATTTCTTGGGCTAAATTCCTCTCTACCACCTCTATTCAGCCCAACTAAGAAACACACGTGGCCAGCTGGTGAATATAAAGCAGGCCTTGATGTCTGAACTGGGCTTAGTATTTCTATCCAGTAATGCTCTAGAATGAAATCTTCTCTGGCCTGCAGATTTTATTTGACAGCTGAACATGGATATAAACAAAGGCAACGATATTGCATACACTTTAAAAATTGCTAGTTCACTCCCCGCACCCCCCACGCCCCCGCCAACTCCCCATCTCCCACCCCCAGGCTAAAATGCAAAAATCTATGACCTGTAATTCAAGAAATGGTCACCAGAGGGCAGCACTAGACAAGCAGAAAACTACATAGGCAGAACAGAAAGACCAGTTAATACAGCTCTTTAAAAAGATTTCCTGTCTCTAGAGATCCTAAAAATGAAACTACAGTAGGATTAAATAAGGTTGATAAGTGGTGGAAAATGCATCATATTTGAAATATTGCCATATATTGACTTGGAGGTTAAAACATTACAAGCTGTTTCATTCGCCAGTAATTAACTGTAAGCTTTATTCAGTATATCACTCAGTGACTTATAAGAATTAGGAATCACTCTTCTACATTTAGATTAAAATTCCTGCATGAGGAAGGCATATCGGACCATGAAAATTATGGATTTTCTTTTTAATTCAAAAACATTCAAAGTACACAAAAGGAGACTTATTAGAGTTGAAATAATCCCTTTTTTCCAAAAAAAAAAAGTGGCAAAAATAAAAAAAAGGAAAAAACAAAATTGTTACATGGGAAATAAAAAAGAGTCCATTGAAGGACCTGTATAAGAAAATGCCTTCTGCTGCAGAACACTGGTGGTGACTAATGTGGTTTCTGTGAGGAAGCAAATGTATGATTCATTTTGCCAGGGCAATATGCGTAGCTGTTTGATATCATGGTAGCATTATGCTTCCTTTAGGGATCAAGAAAGAAAAACAAAAATAGATCCTAATAAGACTATAAGGTCTGGAAAGAATACTCCCCAGCTCCCATTGAGTCCAAGGGAGAGGAGTGGGGAGGAGGAGGAACCCCCTTGGCCTAGTTTGGCTGTTCCCACTCTGCAGGCCCAGCAGCAGGCTTTGATGTCATGCTGGGGAGCAAGTGTTGCAGCCCAGCTTTCGTCCTCCCGAGGAAGCAAACACGGACTCCATTTCCAGGGCCTAGGGGAAGATTCACAAAGACAGAAGCAAGCAAATGTGTGCATCCAGGGGAAAGATTCTTTTGCTTTCTTTTTTCCCTCTTTGGGAAAAGAGTCTCATTATCAAGACAGAGCATACCGATGGGTGCAAACTGCAAGGAGGAACATGCTGTATTTCAGGTTTCTGCAAACCTCATAACAATGAAATGAAACATCACAATCCAGACAGAGAAAAATATTTTCTGTTGTCTCAAGTCAGGTAGCAAGAGCAAGAGATAATAAGTGTATTTGCAGTACCAAATCCAGTGACCTTATTCATATAATACAAAGAGACCCAGGCAACATGACACATATCACATTAATATTAAAGCAAAGAAATAAGAGTTAACATTGTGATATGGTTTGGCTGTGTCCCCAAATCTCATCTTGAATTGTAATCCCCATAACCCCCATGTGTCATGGGAGGGACCCGGTGGGAGGTAATTTAATCATGGGGGCAGTTACCCTCATGCTGTTCTCCTGATAGTGACTGAGCTCTCATAAGATTTGATGGTTCTATAAGGCGCTTTTCCCCCTTTTGTTTGGCACTGCTCCTTGCTGCCGCCATGTGACGATGGATGTGTTTGCTTCCCCTTCTGCCATGATTGTAAGTTTCCTGAGGCCTCCCCAGCCAGCTGAAATGTGAATCAATTAAACATCTCTCCTTTATAATTTACTCAGTCTCAGATATGTCTTTATTAGCAGCATGAGAACAGACTAATACAGTAAATTGATACCGGTAGGGTAGGGTGCTGCTATAAGGATACCTGAAAATGTGGCAGCAACTTTGGAACTGGGTAACAGACAGAGGTTGGAACAGTTTGGAGGGCTCAGAAGAAGAAAGGAAAATGTGAGAAAATTTGGAACTTGCTAGAGATTTGGAGGGCTCAGAAGACAGGAAAATGCAGGAAAGTTTGGAACTTCCTAGAGACATGTTGAATTACTTTGACCAAAATGCTGATAATGATAAGGACAATGAAGTCCAGGCTGAGGTGGTCTCAGATGGAGATGATGAACTTGTTGGGAACTGGAGTAAAAGTCACTCTTGTTATGCAAAGAGACTGGTGGCATTTTGCCCCTGCCCTAGAGATCTGTGGAACTTTGAACTTGAGAGTGATGATTTAGGGTATGTGGCAGAAGAAATCTCTAAGTGGCAAAGCATTCAGGAGGAAGCAGAGCACAAAATTTGGAAAATTTGCAGCCTAACGATGAGATAGAAAAAAAAATTTCTGGAGAGAAATTCCAGCCTGCTACAGAAATTTGCATAATTAATGAGGAGCCAAATGTTTATCACCAAGACAATAGGGAAAATGTCTCCAGAGCAAATCAGAGACCTTCACAGCAGCCTCTCCCATCACAGACCCAGAGGTCTAGGAGTCAAAAATGGTTTCTCAGGCCAGGCCCAGGGTCCCCCTGCTCTGTGTGGCCTCAGGACACGGTGCCCTGTGTCCCAGCTGCTTCAGCTCCAGCATGGCTAAAAAGGGGCAAGGTACAGCTCAGGCCATTGATTCAGAGGGTGCAAGCCCCAAGCCTTGGCACCTTCCATGTAGTGTTGGGCCTGCAGGTGCACAGAAGTCAATAATTAAGCTTGGGGAACCTCCACCTAGATTTCAGAGGATGTATGGAAATGCCTAGCTGTCCGGGCAGAGGTGTGCTATAGTGGTGGGATCCTCATGGAGAACCTCTGCTAGGGCAGTGCAGAAGGGAAATGTGGGGTTGGAGCCCCTACAGAGAGTCCCCACTGGGGCACTACTTAGTGGATCTGGGAGAAGAGGGCCACCATCCTCCAGACCCCAGTATGGTAGACCCACTGACAGCTTGTACCATGAGCCTGAAAAAGCCACAGGCACTCAATGCCAGCCTGTGAAAGCAGCTGGGAGGGGGCTGTAACCTGTAAAGCCACAGGGGCAGAGTTGTCCAAGGCCGTGGAAGCCCACTTCTTGCATCAGCATAACCTGGATGTGAGACATGGAGTCAAAGGAGATCATTTTGGAACTTTAAGGTTTAATGACTGCCTCACTGGATTTTGGACTTTCATGGGGCCTTTAGTCCCTATGTTTTGGCCAATTTCTCCCATATGGAATGGCTGTGTTTACCCAAAGCCTGTACCCACATTGTATCTAGGAAGTAACCAACTTGCATTTGATTTTACAGACTCACAGGTGGAAGGTACTTGCTTTGTCTCAGATGAGACTTTGGACTTAGACTTTTGAGTTAATGTTGGAATGAGTTAAGACTTTGGGGGACTATTGGAAGGGCATGATTGTGTTTTGAAATGTGAGGACATGAGATTTGGGAGGGGCCAGGGGCAGAATGATATGGTTCGGCTGTGTCTCCACCCAAATCTCATCTTGAATTGTAGTTCCCATAACCCCCACATGTTGTGGGAGGGACCCAGTGGGAAGTAATTTGATCATGGGGGTGGTTACCCTCATGTTGTTCTCATGACAGTGAGTGAGTTCTCATGAGATCTGATGGCTTTATAAGGGGCTTTTCCCCCTTTTGCTTGGCACTGCTCCTTGCTGTCACCATGTGAAGGAGGATGTGTTTGCTTTATCTTCTACCATGATTGTAAGTTTCCTGAGGCCTCCCCAGCCATGCTGAACTGTGAGTCAATTAAACCTCTTTCTTTTATAAATTACCCAGTCTTGGGTATGTCTTTATTAGCAGCGTGAGAATGGACTAATATACATTGTAAATCTATGTTTTAAAGGATCATTCAAAAGAAGAAAGCGGAGAAATTAACATCAACTTCCTTTAACACTGAGGAATTTAAGGTTGAAAAGAAATCAGGAGTTATTATACAGGAAACCTGAGGAAAGTCTAAATTCTTCTGTCAATAAGAGCAGGCCAAGGGTGAAGACAAACTATAAATGTCACAATGACATTACCCAAAGCAAACAATGAATATAATTCAATGAATATAATTTCATAATGTCTATTTGTTTCTGCTTTGACAAGCAGGAAACATTTGCAGACAGGAAAATGTGCCAGTGAAAAGACTCAATGCCTGATTGGTTTGACATGGCCACTGAGATAAGATAAATGGCAATAAGAAGTATTTCAAAGACCTAAGAGAGAAAAACATTAGCTAATCGCAGGTGTAGAAGAATAAAGTAATTGATACAATCTGAAGATGTATCACCTTGGATGCAGGAAAGTAATCAACAGGTAATAATAATAATACATAAAACACTGTGAAAATGACAGGCTAACCATCAGGCTACAAATCTAAGCATGATCATGGCACTACAATACCCGGAAACAAGAAACAGAAGTCACCTAAGGATGCCCGCAGATATAATTGTGACAATAGGTGAATAAAGTTGCCCAACAGACAGATTTGCCAGTGTTTGCTGTAACACAGGTATTCTTTTGGACTTAACTGATGCATTTAGTAAAAAGTATGAAAAGGCCATCTACCAAAGAAGGGAGGACTCTTGAGATGTGACAGAAGCAAGACACTCATTTTCTGCAGGCCTGATTTTCCCCAGCTGACTCATGAGGGACTGTACTAGGCAGTGATTAGATTCCCTTTCAGCTCTGGCCTTCTGAGTGTATAAAAACCAAAGACAGAGAGATGGAGACAGAGCGGGAAATAAATCAGTCAAGACCACTTGTTCCTGCATTGGTTGGACTGCCTATAGTACAGGGACATGTGCTATTTAAATAAAATAAAGATTTAATCAAAGCCAATGGCAGGTTTATTGGCCAGGAAATTTCTATTAATTTCTATTCCAATAATAGGTAACTGAATCCAGAGTCATCAAAGTAGAAAATTCAAAATGTAAGCATTATCATTTGTTATTGTTGTAATTAAACAGCACAAACTCATTTGAGAGAATAAAAAGACATTCATTTATTTTGATACTTATCTCAACATATAATAACAGACAATTGTGGGTTTTATTTATTCAATAGAAATTTAATTGAGGATCTACTGTGTGTCATAAATTGTTCTGGGTGCTGGAAACACTAAGGTAAAAATGTTCCAAGCCCTGCAACCAAGGATCTCACTGTCTAGGGAGGGATAGAGAAACATAAGTGGACAATCATGATGAAATAGGTAAGGGATGGAAAGCAGTAAGCGGTTCAAAGAGGATGGCTTCCTGGATGACTGGACACTTGAACTGAATCTTACATGACAGGTGAGCATTACCTAGGTTGGCTAGTGAATGTCTGCTTTCCAACCACGGGGATTTACACGAACACGGCACAGAAGGAAATACACAGCCTGGTTTGTGTGAGAACTACAAAGGTTTTAGCATTGCTGGAACATAAACTTGAAAGAAAGGAATGTAGGTGGAAAGAACAGCAAAGGCCAGATTGTGGAGAATTCCTAAGAGGTCAAAGAGTTTGAACTGTATTCCCTAGGGGTTATGTGAAAAGGTTGTGAGATTTTAGATTGAGAGGAAACAAGGTCACACAGGCCTTTCCAACAGACTTCCCTGGAGGCTGCGGAAGGCAGATGTGTGGTAACCAAAAAAGGCAGGTGGGAAAGAAGCCAGTTTGGAGATCATTGCAAGAGCTTTTGAGAGCAATGGTTGTGGGCATAGAAGGGAATGAACAAATTTCAGAAATGTTTATAAAACAAAAGTGGTAAGACTTGGTCACTGATTAGACGAAGATGGTAAGGGAAACAAAGAAGTTAAAGACTCCAAGGTTGATAAGGTGCATGACATGACCACCAATTAAACCAAAATAAAGGAGCAGGAACAGGGCAGAAGAGAAGAAAATCAATTGCATTTAGAATATGCTGGATCTGAGACGTCCATGGGATGTGCAGCTGGGAAATTCTGCAAGGAACTGGACATAAGATGGATGATGAGTGACCGGCATACTGGTGAGAGTTGAAATGAGAGTGTAAAAGACCAACCAGGGGAGGTGCAAGGACAGGGTCCAAGAGAGAACCCTGAGCAACACCTGCAGTGGAGACATGCATGAAAGAGAGGGTGGTGAGACAGTTACAGGATAACAGAGGTGCACAGTGCTTCCAAATCCAAGAGAGCAGTGAGTTCTGAATAGAAGAGAGTGATCAAAATCTGAACAGACACTTCCTTGAGAAGTCATTCTTCTCTGCGGGATTTAAATGAATCTAAAAATGTCTCAGTCCACAATTATACTTTAAAAACTCTAGGAAAAAAGACTACACAATTCCTCTTCGTGAATTTATTTCAAATGCCTATTCTAAAAACCTCTTGTTCTTCTATATGAAATCTTCTCTTTTATCCTGTCTTCCAGGGTAACAGAGTACGCAGTGGCCATGATTCAGAAGGTTGCTGTTCCCATGCTCGTTTAGGTCATTTCTTGAGACCTCTTAACCCAGTTCTTTGCATTTGTCTTCAGATTCCTCACCACCTAACTATTTTTGTTAGCCATCCCTGGAATTTTGCCAGGTT
This sequence comes from Pongo pygmaeus, assembly GCF_028885625.2. NCBI lineage: Eukaryota > Metazoa > Chordata > Mammalia > Primates > Hominidae > Pongo > Pongo pygmaeus. The sequence continues at coordinate 186,316,514 of NC_072376.2, forward strand.
CTCTACATTTCCTTTCCTAGGTAGAACCTAACAGCTGAAATATACTGAGGGCCTGGTCGGTGCATAGTGTATTATCTGCATACAGCTCAGCATTGTGCTTTCTTTTATATCCACAGGGTTTCCCTGACAGCTCTTTTTTATTTTGCAATTCACAGTTTGGCTTCACACAGCCAGCCTGCCGTAAGTCCTATTGTAAGAATTACATAACCTTCCTGGGATTTTAGAATTGGGAGCAATCACAGGGCTCATCTAGTCCATTTTCACACTTACTTAAGGATTTCTCCTACTGTACCTTTCAAATACCCTTATTTGTTGTACAGTACAAATAACTCAAGCAAATGCTCCTCCCCTACAGGTGTGTTGCTTGTTTGCTTGTTAATACATTGTAAAGCCAACTTAGTGCATCATAGGTCACATTTTTAATATAATAGAATGGGATGGATATAATACAATGGGATAATATGATAGAATGGGATAATAGAATGGGATGGATATAATAGAATGGGATAATATGATAGAATGGGATAATATAATAGAATGGGATGGATATAATAGAATGGGATAATATGATAGAATGGAATAATATAATAGAATGGGATGGATAATAGAATTGGAGAGGCTGGACTAGGATAGGAACGTGTTGGATGGAATATCAGTCAATTAAACTCAGTAAGGGTAAATATCCTTTCATGAAACTTCTGTTTCTATTGGAATCAGGAGGTCTCTGTGTGTGTGTGTGTGCGTGAACTGCATTTCTTACTGTGAGTTACAGTCTAAAACTTTCTACATTGCCCTGCAGAATTACTCTTACCAACCCTAGGGAAATTAATTGGCCCATTCTTCACTTCATCAAGCTTAGCTTTCCTTTACATTAGGTTTTTCAAGGTGCTAGAATCAATTCGGCTCATCTCTACTCCTTGTCTCTTTAGCTAATCTGCAAATTTGGGCAAACTGTGTAGGATTTGTTCCAGTAACATTTTAGCTAAATAAAGACCGTAGAGTGTTATTAAGGACTTTCCGGCCAGGCACAGTGGCTCGCGCCTGTAATCCCAGCACTTTGGGAGGCCGAGGTAGGTGGATCACCTGAGGTCAGGAGTTTGAGACTAGCCTGGCCAACATGGTGAAACCCCATCTCTACTAAAAATACAAAAATTAGCAGTCGTGGTGGCCTGCGCCTGTAATCCCAGCTACTCGGGAGGCTGAGGCAGGAGAATCGCTTGAACCTGAGAGGCGGAGGCTGCAGTGAGCCGAGATCGCGCCCCTGCACTCCAGCCTGGGAGACAGGGTGAGACTCCATCTCAAAACAAACAAACTAACACTTTATTTCTCTCTCTGACCCTCCTCCCTCTCCCCTCTATCTTTCCTCCCTCTGTCCTCTTACTCCTTCTTCAATCTCCTTCTTCCATGCCCCTCCCTGCATCTCTTTTTCCACCACCCTCTGTATTTTCTCTGGTACCTGATTGCAAACTCTTCATTTGTGTTTTTTGGCAGCCTGGACCAAAAGTGCAGCTGTTACTGCTATAGCACTTTATGACACGTGCCTTTTCCAACACCTCTGTTAGGCTGAGACTTAGCTCTTTTTGGTAGATCACTAAGCAGGAGTTCTACATTGCTAAAAGACATACCTTCTCCTGCCCTTGCATCTTCTCTCCAAATCAAACTCACTGCAGCTTTTCTGCTACTGTTGCTTTGCTAGCTTTTTACCTTTGGATGGAGAGAAGATATTCGACCTGGTGAGCCACTGCATACCCGGAAATACTGCTTTGATGCGATCTCACACAACAGCCCCGTTACACTCTATGACTGTCACGGCCTGAAGGGGAACCAGCTCTGGGGATACCGGAAGGTAAGAGTCAGTCCACTGTGATCATTCTCAAATTGCTGTGGCTTAAGTTATTCTTACTCAAAGTTTTCTTTGAAAACACACCGTTTTAGGCCTGGCGCAGTCACTCACACCTGTAATCCTAGCACTTTGGGAGGTCAAGGTGGGCAGACCACCTGAGGTTGGAGTTTGAGACCAGCCTGACCAACATAGTGAAACCCTGTCTCTACTAAAAATACAAAAAAATGTCAGGCATAGTGGTGGGTGCCTGTAATCCCAGCTACTCAGGAGGCTGAAGCAGGAGAATCACTTGAGCATGAGAAGGGGAGATTGCAGTGAGCCAAGATTGTGCCACTACACTCCAGCCTGGGTGACAGGGCAAGACTCTATTAAGAAAAGAAAGAGAGAGGGAGAGAGAAAAAGAAGGAAGGAAGGAAGGAAGGAAAAGAGAGAGAGAGAGAAGGCAGGAAGGCAGGAAGGGAGGAAGGGAGGGAGGGAGAGAGGAAGGAAGGAAGGAAGGAAGGAAGGCAGGAAGGGGTTTTGATTTGAAGTTTTACCTAGTCATACATACACACATTTGGCTCACACATCCGGAGATCACCAGCAAAGGTGAAGGGAAAAATCGAGTGTGTAGAAAGGGGCAAGCTTTTGGCTTCACTTGTTATAAGTATGGCCATCACAATCAGTTCTGATTGAAAAATGGCTTTGAGCCAGAACAAGGGATGGGTCTAGGTTTAACTCAGAACACTCCCAAAAGGAGGAACCACATATCCAATAAGCAAAACCACACATGCATAATTTTTAACACCACCATTCACACACAACACACATACACACAGATTGTGGCATCCATTCATTTTTTATGTATCTCAGGCTCACTTGCTTGGGACCTGTCTGGGTTAAGACAATGATGTTTACACAAATATTTATACATCTATGTAGATATAATTGCTGCAATCCTTATACACAAAGTGACCCATTTACATTTTCACCAAAATCCTGCCCAAAGGTAGCAAAGAAGAATTTATTTGGGGAATTTAAAAGTTTCAAAAATTATAAAGTTAACAGTGAATGGTAGGAAAAATTCAAAAACATACATAAAGTCACATTTTATTGAGTTAATAAAATAAAGAGCAATTAAGTTATTGTTTGAAAATATTTTTATTGTTTCCTTTTGACAACTTTTTAGAATACTATACAAAATTGCTTTTCAGATTCTTTGCTTTTGGGGATAGAACTTGGCTGTCAATTAGCAATTACTCCATAAGCTCCATTCTGCCCCTCAAATCCATGGACCTGCTGGGGCCTTCTCAGCCAGGGAGAAGTTGCCTTCTGTTTGCTTTTTCACACTCTGAGGCCAGCCTTGCCTCAGCCTTATAAGGAAAATGGAATATCCCCCACTTTATTCATGAACTTGGCCATCCTGTGGCTGAGGCAAGGTCAGTGTCCCCCCCAAATTACAGAAAGCTAAAGGAGAGAAGTGGTGGAGAATCAGTGTGGGTAGAGGGAGGACTGGTTATGTCACTTGTTCCCTTACTTAATAAGCACTCTAGTTTCCACTTCTTAGAGATGAGCTTCTAAAACTATATTCACCCAAAGGTGGACTTGTTTGTGTAAGTTTATTCTGCATCCCACCCCCACCCAAACACCTGGCAGGTTGTGGCTGTGTCTAGCAAAATTACAAAACATCAGTTGAGCTGGGCGCAGTAGCTCACGCCTGTCATCCCAACACTTTGGGAGGAGAGGTGGGAAATCACCTGAGGTCAGGAGCTCAAGACAAGCCTGGCCAACATGGTGAAACCCCATCTGGACTAAAAAATATAAAATTAGCCAGGCATGTTGCTGCATGCCTATAGTCCCAGCTACTCGGGTGGCTGAGGCAGGAGAATTGCCTGATTCTGGGAGGCAGAAGTTGCAGTGAGCCAAGATCACACCATTGCACTGCACTCCAGCCTGGGTGACAAGAGCGAAACTGCATCTCAAAAAAAAAAAAAAAAAAAATTCAGTTGTTATATACTTCTACAAAACAATCTAGAATGAAAGGAGCTCAGAAGATGGTATCCGATAAAAATGAGGCTGGGGGAATATCACTGCAATAGGAAAACCTCATCGTTTTCTTTATGAAATGTATAATAAATGATTCATCTTATCAAACTATTTTGCTATTCAACATGATACAGCCTGTGCGTGGTGCAATAAAGTAAGGTTTTTTTTTTTAATGATTATATTCTGACATCTAAAGAGTTACTTTCTGCGCACATCAATAAAATAGCTGATTGGCCATTTGCTTAGTATGTTGGTGGTCCCTAATGAACAGAACATTTCTCATTACTGTACATTTATAGCATGACACACCAACCACTCAATAATATGCAGTTAAGCCAAGAAAATGCAATTGTTTTTATTAGGGAGCTTAAAAAGCTTACAGATGGATAAGACCAACTAATACACAGAGCTCCTGGGGAGAAAAAAAACAGGCTGCAGTGGGTTCAAGGGGAAACTCTTAGGAGCTTCAATGCTAAACCTTTCCAGGATCCTAAGGGATTTGTGAAAGGAAACCACTAGATTCAATTGTGCTGTGGCTCTCTTCTCAGCTTTTTGTAGCTGTTGGTCTTGCATTACTTAGCAAAAGGTTATACTCCATGTGTATTTATACAGCAAGCAAGGTATTTATACTTAATCAGGAACATGCAAAGGCTCAAAATGGAAAGTTTCTGAAATATCACATTTTGGTGGATGACTCAGGCCTATTCAGACACACCTGTTTTAGAAAATTCCTCTTGTTTTTTCCAAGGGCTATGCCTAAGGCATAAAGAGAAAAAGCACAAAGAGAAATCTCTCTGGGGTGCTACCTTGTCTATTTGGATGCAGTACTTGGCTCTGGAGGCTTCTGGCAGTTTTGGATGTTTTTGTTTGTTTGTTTTTTGAGATGGAGTTTCGCTCTTGTCGCCCAGGCTGGGGTGCAATGGCATGATCTTGGCTCACTCCAACCTCCTCTCCCAGGTTCAGGCAATTCTCCTGCCTCAGCCTCCCAAGTAGCTGGGACTACAGGCATGACCACCATGCCCTGCTAATTTTGTATTTTTAGTAGAGACAGGGGTTCACCATGTTGACCAGGCTGGTCTCGAACTCCTGACCTCAGGGGATCCACCCACCTTAGCCACCCAAAGTGCTGGGATTACAGGCATGAGCCACTGTGCCCAGCCTGGAACTCCCACTTTTTATAAGCATATTCATGAATCAATCAGAGCCCTCTACTAATTGCCTAAAGGGCTGTGTGAGCCATCTCCTAAATTCCTAAAATCATCATCATCATCATCATCATCATCATCGTCGTCGTCTCCAATTTAGACATCAAGCTGATGCTTTACACACATTATCTCAAACCTCAAAACCACTTAGTAACCACTTAGGTACTATTGTGTATAATTGACACAGGAAGAAACTGATACTAGCAGATATGTGGATTCAAACACAGGTGAATCTGGCTTTAAAGTTTCTACTATTTCCTCTGCCATGCTCTTAAGGAATAAGATCAATATTTCCTAGGAGAGTTCCCCAATGCCTTGGATTCAGTGTCACTGATACCAGCCAACCCCTCCCTCCCAGCTACATGGAGATATCTTGGAGAGAGAAGGTGCCCAGAAGCCACCTTGCTTGAGTGGATGAAAGTTGTTTTCGGGCCTTGCTTCCTGGTTTCAGCAACTCTCACTCTGCTTTTAGTTATTTTTAGATGTGGCTCTTTGCCACCACAAAAGGAGAAGAGCATCCTTATTCTACGATGCTGGGGCTATGTTCAGTTGCACAGCTGTTTCCTACAATAACAGGCACCCAGGACCAGGAATCCTGTTCCCGGTTTTCTTTTACCACCAGGGGGACCCCTGTTACAAGAACAGTGAATTGTTGAGGCAACCACAGTAAAAATATTTGTCCTCATCCAGCATCAAACAGGAAACTGTCTTTCCTCTTCTTCAACCCCCATTGGTCACTAAGACTTGTCACCCACTTCCATCCCCAGTCATTGGTCACTAAGACTTGTCACCTGCCCCCCTCAGCCAATATCTCTGAAATCCACCCGCTCTTTGCCATTTCTATAGCCAGCCCCTGCCTGGTTCAGTCTTCACATCTTACCCCTGGGTTATTGCAATGGCTTCCTAAAGGGCTGCCCTGCTTCCTGTCTTTCCCCTTCCCCTTCCCCATCTTCCATCCTGAAGCCAGAGGGAGATTTCACAAAACCTGGTCATGGCATTCCTCTGTTTTATGACTTCATTTCGTTTCTCATTGAGTAGAAGATCGAGTGCTTTAGCCTCTCAATACTCATCTGGATCCTTCACAACCTGGCCAACATAACAGCTGACCATCAGCCCTTAGAGTTATTCAGGCTTAATACACCCCAATTCATCCTGAAATTGTAAGGGGATCTTGAATAGTTGTTTTGCTTTTATGACTTTCAACTGCTTCACCAACATAATAATGATAATAACTGAGTGAGATAAACTATGGAAAACTTCTAGCACAGTTTCTGATCATAAGATTTCCATCTGTGTTGGTGACAATGCACTTTTTACATTGATCATCATGGCAAGGTATATCCTAATATACCATATCATTAAAGCAATCTCTCCTAGGCAATACTGACAGTTGTTATCCCTCTAAAATTGAGAGCTATCTCCCATGCCCTTTTCATTTTAAGTAAACATTTTATTAGATTATAGCTTATGTCTTAATTTGGGTTTCCCCATATATGCAACCTAAAGTAAGAATTTTAATGCACATGGTACAAGAAATCTTGACAGGGAGTGAGGAAGTGAAATGGAGGAGATATTGGAGCCAATAAAGGGTGCCTTATCAAGCAAGTACCACTGCAGGCAATTAGAACTCAATCCTACTGAAGATCTCTGGAAATGGTATATAGAACACACATCAGGGAGTCAATTTTTTAGTCAGGTTCCTGACCAAAGATTGACTGGAATGGTGTATAAATACCCCCAACTCCCTTGATACCTCTGGCCTGCTGCTCTTACAGACAGACCATTCTTAAGTCCGGAGAAAGTCCTTAAGCAGAGAGATGCAGTGACATCTAGGCCAGCATGCACTGAAATGGAAAGGCCTGAAGGGCCATGCTCAGGGTACAGGCACTGCCAAGAATCCAGGTGCTCTGCATCCTCACCAACACTTGGTATTGTCAGTTTCTTTTTCTTTTTTATTCTGTGATTGTAAAGTGATATGTTTGTTAGCCATTTTGGATATTTTATTTGTGCAGCACCTACTTGAGTCTTTTGCCCATTTTCAAAACATGGGCTGTCTGGCTTTTTCACACAGATTTTTAGGGATTTTTTTCTATATATAAGTGCCTCATTGGATGTATGCATTGCAATATCTTATTCTTGCTGGTGTCTTGTCTTTTTTCTGTTTAGTGGAGTGTCTTAATGAAAAGCTATTATTTATGATTCGTGGGTTTTGTGTTCTGCTTAGGAATTCCTGGCTTTCATGTAGTTAGTCTTCCAAGTCATCTTTGGAAATTTTATTGCTTAATGTTCTACATTTCGGTTTATAATTCCCTGATATATCTATATATCTATATAGATATATATAATTTTTTGAGACAGAGTTTCACTCTGTCAGCCAAGCTGGAGTGCAGTGGCGTGATCTTGGCTCACAGCAATCTCCACCTCCTGGGTTCAAGCGAATCTCCTTCCTCAGCCTCCCAAGTAGCTAGGATTACAGGCGCATGCCACCCGGCTACTTTTTGTATTTTTAGTAGAGATGGGGTTTCACCATGTTGGCCAGGCTGGTCTCGAACTCCTGACTTCGTGATCCGCCCACCTCTGCCTCCCAATGTGCTGGGATTACAGGCGTGAGCCACCACGCCCAGCCCTCCCTGAAATATTTTTATGTGTATAATGTAAGATAAGGGTTGATTCATATACAAAGATAGAAATAGATATAGATATATATTGATAGAGACATGCTATTGATCAATCACCATTTATTTAAAAGACCATTGTTTCCCACTGCACTGAAGTGACACTTTTATTGTAAGTCAAGAGGTCTTATATACATTGGTCTATTGTTAAATCCTCAAGTTTTTACCATGTAACTAAATAGTCTTAGCCATACAGAAAGTAAACTAATAAACTAAATTAATCTAATAGGAAGTACAGCCAAAAACCCACAACTACCATCACTCTTAGTGGTGAAATGTTAAAGCTCTCCTCCAGAGATGGGAAATAAAATAGAAAGTTGACTATAATCATGCTTTTCAACCTTTTATAGGATAACTAATCAGTGTAATCAGGCAAGATACAGACCTTTAAAGGAATAAGAATTAGAAAGGAAGAAATAAAACAGTCCATTCGTAGATGTCATGTTTGGGTATTTAGAAAATCCAAAAGATTATGCAGCTAAACTATTTTAAAAATGAATAGATACATTTAGCATAGGCCCAAGATGAAAATGAATTGTTTATATACTAGCAACAAAAAATAGAAAATGAAGTTTAAAAGTGATTCCATTTGGTCACTGTGAAAAGCACAAAATAGGAATAAATCACGGCAAAGATGTGAAAGACTTCTATGCAGAAAACTACAAAGCATCACTAAGAAAAATCTTAAAAACTATAGAGGGATCCGTCATGTTCAAGGATTATGTCTCAATATTGTGAAGATGTCAGTTTTTAAATGATCCAAACATTTAATGCAAAACCAAACAAATCTCAGGAGGCTTATTTGTGGAAATTGATAACCTGATTCCAAAATTTACAGGGAAATGTAAGGGACAAGAATAGCTAAGAAAATCTTGAAGAAGGAAAAAAAAGTACTAAAACATTGTAAAAGCACCAGGTATCAAAACATTACAAAGGTGTATTATTAAGGCAATGTACTTGCATGAGGATAGACTGACTGAGGCTCTCTAGAAGGTGAAGCCTGGGTATTGATATTCTTTGAAAGGTCCCGAGAGAGTCTAATAGACAGTCAGATGGAGAATCACTTTTGTAGCTCTAATTTTTACCTTCTTTCTTTAATCTACTCCTCCCTTTTGCTCTAGTTGGAATTTTCCCCTCTTTCTGTATAGCATTTTGTTTCCTATAGCATTTTGTTTCCTTCTTTCTACTTAAAACACTGTATATTATACATACTTAGCCCCCTCACCCCCGCCAACTACCTGAGGGCAAGAACTTTTTAAAAAATGTCTATACGGCCTGCCTAATACCTAATATATGAAGTTCCTAAATAAGCATTCATTGACTGGCTTAAAGAACCACTAGTTCAATTATTGATATGACCCCTGCCTTCATAAACCCCAACCTGTGCTGGATAAAACTTAACACATTTATTTGTCTCAAAACTACATATGCAACCTCCCAAAGACCAAAAATAAAAGATTTAAAATTACTTTCTTTAGTTGCTCTCTGGGGGTTCTTATAATTTAACTTTCATAATAAAGGACTTGCAAATAGCATCAAACAGGAAGTACAGGTAAGAAGGCACCTGCCAGGCTAAATTGATAACAGTGTGACAATCCCATTCATTTAAAAAGTGAGTGGGTGGAATTCTTGGCATCTGCCTACATTTGACTCTTTGTTGTAACTTATGATATATGCCAGGTTTTGGGCTCTCAGTTCATAAAATGAGGATGTACCGGTCCACAAAGATGCCAGATAGAAGGGCTCGAGGTTGTTATTTTAAATCATTCTGCACAGGTATTGATTTGGGACCAAAAATTAAGGAAAGTGTATACAACAAATTTAACTTAAAAGTCATGTAATTCAACTCTGGTTCTGATAAATGAAGTCCCTAAAAAATCCTGGACATGTGGTCAGAGGTTGGGCAGTCACACTCTCCCCGGTCAGTCCTAATTGCCAAAAAGCTCTTCCCTGGCCTTTGGTTACCACACAGATTATATTTAATTCATTTTACTCAAGACAGATCCCAAATATTTGAATAAATACCTGCCTGGTCTTTAATCCAATTAAATGGCCCAATTTCCTGCCACTGCTCTCCATATGACTTAATTTGAACCTACCTCCATCTCCTGGACACTCACCCCTAATGTACTGCAGATAGTCTTAGAGAGTAGCATGATTCCCAGAACACAATATTGTAAAAATGTTGTCAACAAAGAAAGTAGAATAAGTTTCTAGCACATTTTGTTATGAGCTTCTAGCATGCTTTGCTGTGAGCAATGTTTCTGTTAATTTAGCCTGAGTTGATTGATTTCCTGCCTTAACTTCACACACTCAGCTTCTTAATGAGTTTTCAGTACTGGAGAAAAAAAAAAATCTCAGTCTTTTTCTCTTGCTTTGCTAAACAGACATATCTCTCCAATCTTATACCTGTACAGGTCATCTTTTACATTTATGTTGCTATCCACTTTTTCCATTAAACTCTATCCTATTATAATTATCCCAACCTGGATTTAAACATTTTGATTCAACTTAATAGCAATTGAACTATAATTTGTTCCATCCACAGATTGGATCAGCATCCATTCATGCCTTCATCTAAATTGTTGATCCCAGTGCAAAGTCAAGCACTGAGCCCTCTGTCATATAGCAGAGGTAACAAAATCCATTAATGAGCATCATTTGGAGGAAGTTACTCAACCAGATAAAAATTCATGTAAAATTATCTTCTAGACCACCATTCTCCAGCTTGCCCATAAGAAAACAAAATTGGACTCTTCAAACATCTTGCTGAAAACCAGATGCCCAATGTCTGCAACATACCCCTTTTGGTAACAGATGACTTATGTCATTTTATCCTAAGAAGTTGTGACCCTTATGCAGAAAATTTCAGTGCAAATTGAAAATTCAGTTACCTTATCAAAGAAGAATTAGGCTAACTCTCAGGAGGACTATACATTCGCCCCAGCAGTGAAGCTGCCTTTTCAATAATTAATTCTATCTTCCCATCCTATTTTTAGCGGTATGTCTAACCCAGCTGAAACCACTTAGGTTGTTATGACCTTCTAACTTTTGCCATTTCAACTTACCAATATTCCTACTGTTTACCTAACATACTTAACTGCCATTCTCTGGTCACTCTGAAATAGAAAGGCGCTGTTATGACTCTCCTGGGGCTCTTCCATAAAGAGAAAGTCTTTGTGAATTGAATGCCTGCCCAGATCTAGACTGACAAACAGAAAAGAATCTTGTTAATAGGAACTATGAAAAAATCAAATTAGTGTTTGTTGATCAGGACAATTCTTTCCTACCAAGCAGGTGTGGGGTGGGAGCAGGACTGGTAGTTGGCTCAGCCAAGAAAAGAGATGAAACATAACTCAAAGACTCTGCGCCCGGTCTGTGTTCTTAACCTCTGAGTTATGTTTCATCCCTAATCCTAGCATTTTGGGAGGCCGAGGCATTTGAGAGGCCAAGACAGATCATTAGAGCCCAGGAGTTCAAGATCAGCATGGGCAACATGGTGAAACCCTGTCTCTACCAAAAAAAAAAAAAAAAAAAAAAATAGCTGGGCATACTGGCACAGACCTGTGGTCCCAGCTATTTGGGAGGCTGAGGCAGGAGGATCACCTGAACCTGGAAGGACTAGGCTACAGTGAGTCATGCCACTGCACTCCTGCACTCCAGCCTGGGTGACCCAGCAAGACCCTGTCTCAAGAAAAGAAAAGAGAGAGAGAGAGCACAGGCTCTGGCTCCTGCAGAGCCTGATAATAGTCACTGGCCCCACTGTGGATGCTGGCTTTGGGACCTTGGGCAACTTTCTTACTATGAATTTCTGTTTCTTCATTTATAAAATGGGGATAATAATTCCCTTTATTATCTACTTTAGTATATGCCTTAGCAGGTTATTCTGATGATTAAAAAAAAAAATTAAGTGCACCTAGAGCATAGCACATAACAAGAGTTCAATTGATGTTAGCCGCTACTATACCATGCACTCAGCAAGATAACATCTGATTTGATTTTAGCTCTCCAAATAGATCTGCATACAGAAATAGATGGGCTAACTAGTCATATTTCTACACTGTACATTTCTGTACTATTTTAACTATTTAGTTGTAGCTAAATCTTAGAACATCAATTTCATGAGAGCAGGAATTTTTCTCTGCTTTCTTTCGTGCACTCTTTCCAGCATCTAAAACACTCTGTGGCACATAATAGGTACTTAATTCAAATTCACTGAATGAATGAATAAGTGAATCTAGCTTCCTGTTTGTCCACATTCACTATCTCTTCAGGTTACTTAAGTGGGTTTAGGTAGGGAAAAAAAAGACAGAGAGAGAGAGAAACTCTGGGTAGAATACTTAGCACTGCCTGACGCCTAGATACATTTGACGAATAGTAGCTATTATGTTCACATGACTTGGGGCAGGTTTACTGAGGGGAGCTAAAGAGATATGGATAGACGGAAACAAGATGCAAAACATGTGGGCTTGTTCTACTCATGGAGATTTCAGTATAGAGGGGAAGCAGACAAATACTACTTAAAGGAAGTGTACAGGGTAATATGAGAACACAAAACACTGGGCACTATCCAGATCAGAAGGGTGAGGAAGCCTTCTCTGACAAACTAACTTCTAAATGGACACCGAAAAGATGGAGACTTTTACCTTTTTAGATAGGTAAAGAAAGTGATGGAGAAAAAGACCCCAGACGTCCGGATCAACTTGTGCAAGGCCCTGAGATAAGCAGGATATTGGTTTTCTCAGAACAGAAAGAAGCCAGTTGAAACGCATACGTGCGACAGAAAATGAACTATTAGGTTGGTACTAAAGTAATTGCAGTTTTTACCATTAGAAGTAATACAAGGGCCGGGCGCTGTGGCTCACGCCTGTAACCCCAGCACTTTGGGAGGCCAAGGCGGGTGGATCACGAGGTCAGGAGATCAAGACTATCCTGGCTAATACGGTGAAACCCCGTCTCTACTAAAAATACAAAAAGAATTAGCTGGGCGTGGTGGCGGGTGCCTGTAGTCCCAGCTACTCGGGAGGCTGAGGCAGGAGAATGGCGTGAACCCGGGAGGCGGAGCTTGCAGTGAGCCGAGATCCTGCCACTGCACTCCAGCCTGGGTGACAGAGCGAGACTCCGTCTCAAAAAAAAAAAAAAGTTATATAAGGTCAGACATCCCAGCCTGGGTAACATGGCAAAACCCCATCTCTACAAAAAAAAATACAAAAATTAGCTGTGTGTGGTGGCAGCACACATGTGGTCCCAGCTACTCAGGCTGAGAGGGAACGATTGTTTGAGCCCGGGATGTCGAGGCTGCAGTGAGCCAAGGTGGTGCCACTGCGCTTCAGCCTGGGCAACAAAGTGAGACCCTATCTCAAAAATATAAAAAAGGCCAGACATCTGTAGAAGCAGGACTATACAAGACCTTGTAGGTCAGGCTAAGAATTTAGCTAAGAGAGTGTGAAGTGTTTGAATGGATTGCAGAGCAGGCATCGAACACATCAGGATTGATTTTTTTTTTTTTCATGATCCTGGCTGCTCTCGGGAGAACTGAGGACAGACTGTGCACATCACTTGACCACAGCCCAAAAATGCTGGTGAGAAGAGCAGAAGGAGGGTTTGAAGGTTTGCTGTAGCCAGCACCGTCTCAGCACACACACCAAGGGGCTCTGTCAGGGCATTAAGAAACATTAATTCTTTTCTTTTTTTTTTTGAGATGGAGTCTCGCTCTGTTGCCCAGGCTAGAGTGCAGTGGTGTGATCTCAGCTCACTGCAACCTCCACCTCCTGGGTTCAAGTGATTCTGGTGCCTCAGCCTCCCGAGTAGCTGGGATTACAGGCATGCGCCACCATGCCTGGCTAACTTTTATGTTTTTTAGTAGAGATGGGGCTTCACTATGTTGGCCAGTCTGGTCTCAAACTCCTGGACCTCAGGAGATCCACCCACCTCGGCCTCCCAAGGTGCTGGGATTGCAGGCATGAGCCACTGTGCCCAGCCAACAAACATTATTCTGATTGGCCAAATTAACCACTAATGCAGGAAGACCAATTTTCTCCTCCAGTGAGGAATTCTAGCTGTCAAAAAAAAAAAAAAAAGGAAAAGGGTAGACAAAAAGACTGCTTTGTCCCTTTTATGCCTATCAAGGTGTTATTTGCGTTCTCTCAGATGCCAACAGTAAAAATAGGCAGAAAAAGCCTCCTTGATTTGTCTTTCTTCCAGATGGCTCAAAGGATAGTCAAATATCAACCTTGTTCTTCTGCACAACCCTAAGAGGTGGGAAAGCAGATCTTTTAATTCCCTGTCTCATCCCACTCCTCTCCTGCTCACTCCATTCACTTTACAGATGGAAACCCTGAATCACTGACAAACTAAGTGACCACAAAAGGTTATTGTCAGAGATAAAACTAGGATTAAAACTGGTTTCTTAATTCCAAGCCTTCATTCCCTCATAGCCATATTAGACACAAAAGGCTTTGAACAGGAAGGAGTTCTCTCTTACAGAAACATCCTCTTCCAATGTATACTCTTGAAATGAATCTTTCTACTTACATGGAAATTGATAGGAGGGGGTAACTCGAGTCTCCCAACTTGACACAGAGGAGCTACCCTGAGATCCAGTCTATATCTAACTGCTCACTGGGCGTCTAAACCTTGATGTCCCATAAGCATCTCCAACTCGTCATACCTAAAACTGAACTCATTATCATTCCCACACCAATCCTGTTTCTCTTTCTGCATTTCTTGCCTCAATACAGCTTTTCCTCTAGACATCCACCTCCTCCCTCTACCTCAACCTCCTCATCTCATTAATCAGAATGCCCAATGCATTTCACTTCTCAGATCACTCCCTGGGTCACCCCCACCTCATCCCCATTGCTCTCGTTTTTGCATTAGCTGAAATCTGAATCATTGCGGTAGCCTCTGGTGGTTCTCTCTTATTGCAGTCCAATGCCTTTCTACCCCTCCTCCATCTTCCTCACTGCCACCCTAACTATAGACCCTGTGACTCTTGTTCAAATCTCCCAGTGACCATTCTGAGATACTTTCATGACAAGTCAAGCCTTAGCACTGTACCACCATCTCATCATGATGTGGCCCCTGCCTATCTCTCGGATATCCTCGTCTGGAATTTTTCCCCTTGCTCCAGCTACACCACATGACTTGCTGGTCTGTGGCACAAGACCCAACCTCCATCACCTCTGACAACATCTCCTCACTCTGGCTTCCTCACTGTTCTCTAACCACCAGGGTGCATACCTGCTTAGGGCCCAGACCCTGGCCATTCCCTCTGGGTAGGAAGGTCTGAGACTCTTTGCATGGTTAATTAGCTTACCTTCTTTGAGACTCCTCAGATGTTACCTTCTCAGTGAGATTTTCCCTGGCCACTCTATTCAATATTCACAGTGGCCCCACCCCTGGCACTCCAGGTCCTTCTGACTGCCTTGATTTTTTTCATGTCACCTCTGAACAGGCTATGTGTTTACATACTACGTTCATTGCTCATTGTCTGTGCCCCCACTGCCCCAACCTCACCCCTACCTCTGGAAAAGAAGCTCCAGGAGGGCAGGGATTTTTGTCTCTTTAAGTTCATATTCCAAGCACCTAAAATAGTGCCTGGAAAATAGCAGGTGCCCAATATATTTTTTTGCTGAATAAATTGAATGCATAAGTATATATATTATTTTATATAGTTTTTAATGTGTTCTTCCTTAAATCTAGAACAACCTAATTCATATCCTACTCACCCTCATCTATAATCTCATTGACACTTTTTTACCACAAACATTTCTTTTTTTTATTATTATACTTTAAGTTCTAGGGTACATGTGCACAACATGCAGGTTTGTTACATATGTATACATGTGCCATGTTCTTTTTGTTTTTTTTGAGATGCAGTTTTTTGAGATGCTCTTGTTGCCTGGGCTGGAGTGCAATGGCGTGATCTTGGCTCACTGCAACCACCTCCTCCCAGGTTCAAGCAATTGTCCTGCTTCAGCCTCCCGAGTAGTTGGGATTATAGGCATGTACCACCAGGCCCAGCTAATTTTGTATTTTTAGTACAGACAGGATTTCTCCATGTTGGTCAGGCTGGTCTCAAACTCCTGACCTCAGGTGATCCGTCTGCCTTGGCCTCCCAAAGTGCTGGGATTACAGGCGTGAGCCACCGCGCCTGGCCTACTACAAACATTTCTTGTTTACCTATTGGTCTCCCTATGTCATGGGTCAGAGGGTGCCTCTTAGGTTATCTTTCTATGCTCTCTCCTCAAACATACCAGAAAATAAAAGTCACTTAGTAAATATTTGTCAAACTCAACTGATGTGATTAATGTTATCTTCTAGGCAAAGGACCTAAACACATAGATCAGATACAAGCTCTGATCATAATTGCACAGAAGAGTTCATTTCAGAGCCATAGATACCTTCGCTCCATAAATCCTTTTGCTTAAAACGGGAGGTACTATTGCATCAATTTGGATAACCAGTTGAGGCAGAGGCTAACTTTTGAAAATTCTATTTTGCCAGGACTTCAGAAAACACAATTTGGTGTCGAATAGCTGGTCTCAGACCAGATGGTTGGTACATTCTGATTTTTAGAACTAGGGACGCTCCCTGACTGAAAATAAAGTAGTAGAAAGGGAGGGAGGAATCACTATTACTTAGTTATTTACTTATAGGCAGGACACTATGCCAGTGATTTTATATCTATTAACTCTTTTTATCCTCAAAATAAATATGTGAGGCATACTGTCATTTACATGTTACAGATAAGTAACCTGAGGTTCAGAAAATTAAACAAGTTGTCCAAGATTACATAGCAGGACTAAAATTTGATAAATCCCCTACGCCACAAATCCAAGCACTTTCCCAGGACCGTCTTGTCTCTCCACCCACTATGTGGTAGTTTCATTCTTGGAATCACCTACCTATACATAATGGACTCATATACCTATTTTACTATCTTTGCATCTTTAGCATTTGGTTCTTTTATGACCAGTGTGGAATCTTTTCTGTAACTCACACATTCTTTTAGAGTTCGGAGCCTACAGGACTATGGAAACTAATAAAGTCTAGCACAAACCCGTGAGTGCCACAAAGTGTCACACACATGCCAATCAAGTCCGCGGGCCTGCTATAAAGAAGTGCCCCTTTCAATGAGCTACCTGGAAAGGTGCACCTACACTTGCCAGGGTAGACTGATCGACTGGCATTGAGCATTGATTAGGAAGTAGTCCTGGATTCAAACTTTTGCATTTCCTCTCAAGGATTTCTAATTTTCTCAGGCAAAACAAAACAAAACCCAAACAAACAGAAAGACACAAAAATAGATGGAGTAGGCATCCAGGAAAAGTGAGAGGAGTAAAGGGAAATGCACTGCTGGATTACACTGTGAATAGCCAGAGCACAGGCCGTGCCATCCCCCAGGACTGGACAAAGAACAATCTAGTTAAAAGCACAGAAAGGACGTCTTCTATCATCCTTTAGGGAGGGTTGTTTTAGAACAGCAGACTTGCCGAAACACTCAGAAGTCTATTCCACAGAAGAAACTGTGTTCAGTTCTGTTACAGCCATCACTGCTGTGACCACTGAGGTGAAGGGCAGAGGAGGGAAAGGCTGTCATAGAACCAAAGACCACATTCAAAAGACAATTACTCGATCCACTGACTTAAGTCCAACCAGGAAAAGCACCAGGAAAGACATTTAGTGATTCACAAGCTTAGCTGAGTAGAAACGTAAAGATGGCAATGATGTAGCTTAGCCCCCAAGGTCAAAAGTGGAAAATGCTTGCCATGGGCAAGGCAGAGGGCGCTTCGAGAAGCTTCACCTCCGGGACTCCTGGGCACTCCCAAGACAAGGGTGAGCAGAGCTCTGTCTCCAACCAGGGAACAAATAGTCTGTGGATCTACTGATCACTGTGGATGGTCTCTAGTTTGACACCTCATCATTTGTCTCTGTCACTAGTGACCTTTGGAATAAAATGCTCATTCAATTTTATGACTAGGAGAGGATCCAGAGATTTATCTAATCCCCCCACCTCATTTTACTGATGAAGCTTCTCAGACATAGACAGATGAAGGGAATCCAATTTTTCAACTTTTATGAGAACATGAAGTACAAGAACAGAAAACATATTCTGGATGGTTCAGGGTAGTGGTATATTTGCATACTCGACTTTGTTCAGCCCAGGAGTACATCTGTATTTCTCAGAGCATGTGTTCCAATATGGGATTTGGAAAAATATGATCTGTTGATGGCTCAGAAAATAATGTTCGAAAAAATAAAATGTTCAGAAAGGCTGGTTTGGCATTTGCATGCATGCTGAGGTACACAAGCTAGGGAAGAAAAGAGAATAGAAACATGTCCTACTCCTTTTCTCATTTCTTAACTCTCATGAAGTTATGTGTTTTGAGGGGGAAATTGTGCTCATCTGGAGGGTCCACATGAGCATTTTTTTTTTTTTTTTTTTTTTGAGACAGAGTCTTGCTCTGTCTCCTAGGCTGGAGTGCAGGGCCTGATCTCGGCTTACTGCAACCTCTGCCTCCTGGGTTCAAGTGATTCTCCTGCCTCCGCCTCCCACGTAGCTGGATTTACAGACGTGCACCACCACGCCCGGCTAATTTTTATATTTTTATTAGAGACGGGGTTTCATCATGTTGGCCAGGCTGGTCTCGAATTCCTGGTCTCGTGGATCTGCCCGCCACGGCCTCCCAAAGTGCTGGGATCACAGGCGTCAGCCACGGTACCCAGCCCCACATGAGCTATTGATAAAGGTAACAACAGGAAAAAATACAGATAGTGAAGAGGGGGCAAGAAGTGCATGTGTATAGAACAAAGTGAATTAGAATGTAGCGGGTCACCTAGAATTTTCATGACTATAACAGCTTAAGAGTGCTCTTTGAAAAACTGACCTAAATATATTAGATCCATGTAGCTTCACTATTGGTTGGGGCTGAGAGAATGAGCATGAGAGATGCTGGGGAAGAAGAGAGAAGATAGTGAAGGAGACTGCTGCCTGAGGAGCCACAGCAGCGGCGGGGAGAGGGCATCTGGGACAGCAAATATCTAGGACCCCCAGAAAGAAGGGCTGGCGGAGTGAGCTGCAGCCTGCATTCTCCTTCCTCCTGGAAGCTGCTTCCTCCACCCCAGAGGAGAGGGAGGAGAGAGTTTCTCAGAGTCTTTCCCTGGGGTCAGACACGGGTGGAATTAATGAAGCAGGAGGGAAAGAAAATGGCAAGGAGATCTCAGGAGCCCTCTTTGTGTAAGGAAAGTAAAATCCACAATAAACTCAGGAAACTCATAAAGAGAGCAGGAGAGAATAGCAAGCCTTTGTATTAGGCACAGCTCTTTGTTTACACTGAAAATAGAAACAGGCAAACTAAATTGCCTGCAGGTTGCCTTTCTCCTTCCTTATTCTTTCTTCCTTCATGCAGTGCTTAACTATGCAAACATCCGGATCCTAAAAGGACATTAAATATTGGTTGATGGAGTCTTAAAATCCAAGAGCAACCCAGAAATGTTTACAAAGGGTGCCTGAGAAACTCCTAATTCTAAAAGCATTGCAAGTTTAGTATTCCTCAGATAAAGGTAACCAGAGCCTGTAAACCTTTCCTCAACTAAATAATAAAACATTACTTGATCCTAAAATATAAGCAGTGATTTGGGGATGTTTTCTTGTATTATTGGCATTATAGACAACATTAGAGGTAAATTTATTACTAGTTAGGAAATTTTTTTTTAGCATTACCTTTTCACCACTTAACACAATTAAAAAGGGGTGTGTGTTAACAGAGCTTGTTCAGATAATGAGCTTGCTCACTACTTAAACTTTCTGTCCCCGTGGTATATTTTCATTCACTGGGCTGTTATCTGCATCATGTAGCTGGGGGCTTTTTTAAAATGAATGTTGCCTCCTCCATTTTGCGGAAAGCAATGAGAACAGCAGCATTGGAACACCTGCATTATATCAATAAAGGGATTGAGAGGAGACTGAAGCTTAAGAGCTAGCAAATTTGAATTTGTACATTCAGCTATTGCCTGTGTGTCCCTTGTCCCAAACTCATATTCATCTTCTGAAAAGGGCAGCTGAGAACCCAGCACTTTTGACTGCTGTTTTTTTTTTTCTTTTGTATTTCTGTTTCCCATTAGAGATTCAATGTGAGGGAATTATGACTCTTCTAGCCATTGTGTGTGCGTGTGAGCAGGGGGTATTATTTACTGTGGACTAAAATATAATTTTTTGTGTATGTGTTTCTTCCCAGATAGCTACATCATTGGCTACTTGACAGGCAACCCCATATACTTATTATTTTCAAAATCTAAGCAGATAGCAAAAACCTCACCACAGAGCAGAAAATGAATGGATTGCTTTTTTTAAAAAAGTGGATGATTGAATGAATGAATGAATACATTTATTGTCTCTAATTGAACCTGCTTGTAGGCCCTACATGGTGCCAATACAGCCTACAAATTCACATTCCATATTGGCAACTCCACCTGCTATTGTTTGATTTGGGAGCTGTTCTATTTACACAATGAATATATACTGAAATATAAACAGAAATATCTTACTTCTGTATGTGTTGGGTTGTAACCATTCACCACGTATTACAACAGTCTTTTCTTTTCTTCCTCACTCCTCCAGGACAGAACATTATTCCATCCTGTGAGCAACAGCTGCATGGATTGCAACCCCGCAGAGAAGAAGATTTTCATGGCCAGATGTGACCCTCTCTCTGAGACTCAGCAGTGGATTTTTGAACACATTAATATGACTGTTTTAGAAACGTTTAACCACCATGCCAGCTCCTAGAAAGAAGAAAGGAAGAAAGAGTGATTACCTACAGGTTATAAATTAAATTTTAGCCAGCATCTGGGTCGAAGGAGTCAGGAATAACATTTCCTCGATCCAGGAAGGCTGGTTTAAAAATTTGTAAATGCCATGTCAAAGTAGGTTGTTTTGAAGAACTTCCTGCATCTGAAGAACTTGGCTGAGAATCTCACCAGCTGCTTCTGAGAACTCGAGACTAGCAGTTCCCTTGCTGGCCAAGGGCAAAGATAATTTAGGGACTTTTCAAAACAACTGCTGAGCTAATAAATCCTAGCATTTCTCAGGTCAAATCCTGCAGTAGTGAGTAGCTATGAATGGATCCTATTAACTGGGTGGGAGGGGGGTGAAAACGGAGTGCATGACTGCTCTGACAACCTGAGGATATCACAGGTTTAGAACTAACCAAGCTTAAGGGGTGAGCTGTACTCTTTGGTGCCATTCTCTGACTAAGAATGGGTTCAGCAGGTTTAACCCTTAAAAGTGCTGCAGATGATTTCAGAGTGCTCATACTATTCTGGGTTTTTTTTTGTTTTATTTTTAAATGAGGGTGCAATATCTAATGTAAGACTTAAATTACATAATGAAATGGACATCCAGTGTTCCCATTCTTTCGTTTATATTTGCCATTTTTTTTCAGAGCAAAGGTTTCTTATTCATGAAAGTTCATGCTCCAAGAATCCACTGAATTTCTAATTCAGTGCCCTTCTATGAATCCAGTTAGAACAAAAGCAAAAACAAAAATCTATGCTATCAAGTGACTCCAAAGAAAGATTTCACAGAAGCAGCAAAACCATATAAGATTTAGGAGAGGGTCTTCCCTGGGAAATCTATTTTTACTTTTCTATTATTTTTAAAATCTTAAAAGTCTGATATTTGTCCAGTCATAATTTTTATTAAGCAAGGAAATGGAGTGAGGTTGATGTAATTTGTTTAGGAGATTCTTAAACCCAAATAAATCTACACTCCAAGTGATATGTGAAAATGGCTTGGTTCACTTCAATTCTGTTTAGTCAGTGGTGGAAGCTTAGAAGTGGTTTTATTTGTTCGTTTGTTTGGGTTTTGCTTTTGTTTTTTATTTTTTTCTTGTTGTTGTTCTTTTGTAGTGTTGATATTAATGATGTTCTTTTATTTGGAAGCTCATAAAAGGAATTACCATTAATAAAGTGTTTCTGACACCATTTTCTGTTAATGGGACAATATTTCAGGGATGAAGAAAGGAATGCTCCGAAAACTAAATGGAACACTTAATCCTTAAAGCAATTTTTTACTGTTCAATAATATCACGTTGGGGGAAGAAAATACAGGTATCAAGGTGGTTCTCGGGAAAAAAGAATCATGTTTATTACACATCTCTCAAGTTTTTTTGGTATAAAAATGTTTTAACTTTGCTTTCTTTTTGTTTTTTGTTTGAAGTTGGTTTTCCTGTTAATAAAAATTTATATAACATCTTGGATCTAGAGCATTAAATTTGAGAACTGGGAGGACTCCTAGGATCCAGTCCCTTTGCTTCTTCAGATGAATCACAAAAGCCCAGAAAGGACCAACTCCTGGCAAGGCTGATGTCTTCTGAGCCCTATTCCTGTGTTTTTTATCTTGTACTGTGTTGCCTCACTCTGTTACCCAAGCTGGTTCTGGATATTACTGTGATTTAACTTGAGATTTTCAGTCACTAGATGAGAATACTATGCCTCCCTGGGGATGCCCACTAAAGTAATATTCACATTCAGAAACTTTAATACAGTACATGACGCCTCTTCTTATACATGTTCATGATTTTGTTATCTCCCTGAAACTTAATGAAAATGTCTAGTTAAACTACCAGGCTATAGTTGGGGAAGAGTTATTTCATTATCTTTACTGATTTTTCAAGCATTCTTTTGAAGGGCTATTTTTTTTCTTTTTCTTTCTTATTATACTTTAAGTTCTGGGATACATGTGGAGAATGTGCAGGTTTGTTACATAAGTATACACATGCCATGGTAGTTTGCTGCACCCATCAACCCCTCATCTACATTAGGTACTTCTCCTAATGCTTTCCTTCCCCTAGTCCCCCACCCCCTGACAGACTCCAGTGTGTGATGTTCCCCCAGTGTGTGATGTTCCCCTCCCTGTGTCCATGTGTTCTCATTGTTTAGCTCCCACTTATGAGTGAGAATATGTGATGTTTGGTTTTCTGTTCCTGTGTTAGTTTGCTGAGAATGATGGTTTCCAGCTTCATCCATGTCCCTGCAAAGGACATGAACTCATCCTTTTTTATGGCTGCATAATATTCCATGGTGTATATGTGCCACATTTTCTTTATTCAGTCTATCATTGATGGGCATTTGGATTGGTTCCAAGTCTTTGCTATTGTGAACAGTGCTGCAATAAAAGTATGTGTGCATGTGTCTTTACAGTAGAATGATTTCTAATCCTTTGGGTATATACCCGGTAATGGAATTGCTGGGCCAAATGGTATTTCCGGTTCTAGATTCTTGAGGAAACGCCATACTGTCTTCCACAATGGTTGAACTAATTTACACTCCCACCAACAGTGTAAAATTGTTCCTATTTCTCCACATCCCCTCCAGCATCTGTTGTTTCCTGACTTTTTAATGATCGCCATTCTAACTGGTGTGAGATGTTATCTCATTGTGGTTTTGATTTGCATTTCTCTAATGACCAGTGATGATGAGCTTTTTTTCATGTTTGTTGGCTGTATAAATGTCTCCTTTTGAGAAGTGTCTGTTCATATCCTTTGCCCACTTTTTGATGGGGTCATTTTTTTGTTGTAAATTTGTTTAAGTTCTTTGTAGATTCTGGTTATTAGCCCTTTGTCAGATAGATAGATTGCAAAAATGTTCTCCCATTCTGTAGGCTGCCTGTTCACTCTGATGATAGTTCCTTTTGCTGTGCAGAAGCTGTTTAGTTTAATTAGATCCCATTTGTCAATTTTGGCTTTTGTTGCTATTGCTTTGATGTTTTAGTCGTGAAGTCTTTGCCCATGCCTATGTCCTGAATGGTATTGCTTAGGTTTTCTTCTAAGGTTTTTATGGTTTTGGGTCTTATGTTTAAGTCTTTAATACATCTTGAGTTAATTTTTGTACAAGATGTAATGAAGGAGTCCAGTTTCAGTTTTCTGCATATGGCTAGCCAGTTTTCCGAACACCATTTATTAAATAGAGAATCCTTTCTCCATTGCTTGTTTTTGTCAGGTTTGTCAAAGATCAGATGGTTGTAGATGTGTGGCTTTATTTCTGAGGCCTCTGTTCTCTTCCATCAGTCTATATATCTGTTTTGGTACCAGTACCATGCTGTTTTGGTTACTGTAGCCTTGTAGTATAGTTTGAAGTCAGGTAGCATGAGGCCTCCAGCTTTGTTCTTTTTGCTTAGGGCTGTCTTGGCTATACAGGCTCTTTTTTGGTTCCATGTGAAATTTAAAGTAGTTTTTTCTAATTCTGTGAAGAAAGTCAATGATAGCTTGATGGGAATAGCATTGAATCTATAAATTACTTTGGGCAGTACGGCCATTTTCATTATATTGATTCTTCCTATCCATGAGCATGGAATGTTTTTCTATTTGTTTGTGTCCTCTCTTATTTCCTTGAGCAGTGGCTTGTACTTCTCCTTGAAGAGGTCCTCCACATCCCTTTGTAAGTTGTATTCCTAAGTATTTTATTCTCTTTGTAGTAATTGTGAATGGGAGTTCACTCATGAGTTGGCTCTCTATTAGTGGTGTATAGGAATGCCTGTGATTTTTGCACATTGATTTTGTATCCTGAGATTTTGCTGAAGTTGCTTATCAGCTTAAGGAGTTTTTGGGCTGAGACAACGGGGTTTTCTGAATATACAATCATGTAATCTGCAAACAGAGATAATTTGACTCCCTGTCTTCCTATTTGAATACCCTTTATTTCTTTCTCTTGCCTGATTGTCCTGGCCAGAACTTCCAATAATATGTTGAATAGAGTGGTGAGAGGACATCCTTGTCTTGTGCCAGTTTTCAAAGGGAATGCTTCCAGCTTTTGCCCATTTAGTATGATATTGGCTATGGGCTTGTCATAAATTTGAAGAGCTATTTTTTTAACCTTCTGTCACAGAGATATTTTGTATAGGTCAAGAGATCTTGAAGCATTCAAGATGTATACTGGAGAAAATCAATAGTGAGAAATTAACCTGTGTGTTGAGCAATTCCAGAGAGTAAATGAAGATTTATCTCAAGTGTTCAGAGAGCAATCTTGTTGTAGAATTAGATGATCCTATAAAAATTCACATTATGTCATTAAACAGCTGACTGCTATTTACACTTCTATGAAAGAGACAACCATGGGTTCTGCACCCTGCAAAGCTCAGATTCACAGTGATCTTGTAGGATGCTATAATCATAGAAAGCTAGCCATAACATGTTTGGCTCTGTCCTTTGAGAAAGCCTGCATATATTGCATTATTTTGGTGTGACACACAGAGGTTAACCAAGATTGGTCTCTTGATCTCTGAATAAAACAATGTAATATTTTGGGGCCTATTTGAGGGTAGAGGGTGAGAAGAGGGAGAGGATCAAGAAAAATAACTTACTGGTACTGGGCTTAATACCTGGGTGATGAAATAATCTGTACAACAAATTGCCATGACACAAGTTTATTAATATAACAAACCTGCACATGCACTCCTGAACTTAAAAGTTTTTAAAAATTAAATTAAAATTTTTAAATGTAATATAAAAAATTAATTTTTTAAATTAAGGAACGCTTGAGACATTAAGGCCAAAATTAAAACTCTAAACTGTCAAGCAACTATTAAATGTGTGCAAATAGGAAACAAATAGAACGAGATGAAGCCTCTAGAATCTACCCCTAAGCCAAAGAGCACAACATTGCTAATAAGCACATCTGAGGAGGCATTTCCACTCCACTGAAGGTTAAGACTCTGTTTACCCGAAGCACCACTACTACCATTCTGAAAAGTAGAAAACTACGTATGTTGGTATGTTTATTTAACAAAGGGGACTGAACAATCCTCAGAAAGACTCTCTTTCCTGGAAATAACATGATTTGAAAATTGGACAGTAGGCCGGGCATGTGGGTCACACTTGTAATCTCAGCACCTTTTGAGAGGCCGAGGTAGGCGGATCATGAGGTCAAGAGATTGCGGCCATCCTGGCCAACATGGTGAAACCCCGTCTCTACTAAAAATACAAAAATTAGCTGAGGATGGTGGTGTGCACCTGTAGTCCCAGCTACTAGGGAGGCTGAGGCAGGAGAATCATTTGAACCCAGGAGGCAGAGGTTGCAGTAAGCCGAGATCATGCCACTGCATTCCAGCCTGGCGACAGAGCAAGACTCTGTCTCAAAAAAATAATAATAATAAATAAAAATAAACAGGACAGTAGAGTACTGACCTACCCTTTTATCAGAATGGGAGGAAAAATCATAATCTGGCCTTGGAAATTGCTACTTCTCCATCATAAGACATGGTTTTGCCAGAAAAATTAATGTTTAAAATCTTTTTTACGTATTTACAAAGAAAAAGCTGTGCTTTAAAGCAATCATGAACTAAACGCAGGACTTACATTTTTTTCAAGGCTGGATTAATAACCTGGCAATAGCAATGTACAGGCATCTATGTCTACTGGTACTTACTTAAAAACATTAATATGATCACATAACTGTTTTTAAAAGTATTCACTATATCAGAAGCCTCAGGGAGTAATGCAAGTTCCAGAATTGCTTTATGAATTGATAACCTAAAACTTTATGCAATAAATGAATAACAGAAAATGAAAATGGACTTACAAGCAATGAAAGAGTGTGTTAGGCCCATTCTTCTCATGTTTCTTGGAAAACATGAAACCCATGCCAACACTTGACATCATTTCCTTTAGGAGCAATGTTTTAAAAGAAGATAGCCAAATATAAATAAGTAAATACCTATTAATATTTTGTGCTTCTTCCTCGCAGATGAAAAACTTTTATTTCAATCTTTTTATAAATATCTCCATAAGGAAATAGTAAAAAAGAATGCCTTCTTGGAAAAATAAGCACTGTGAAGTTTATGGCTGACCCATCAAAAGAGTTAGCGCCCCAGGCGCAGTGGCTCACACCTATAATCCCAGCACTGTGGGAAGCCAAGGTGGGAGGATCACTTGAGTCCAGGAGTTCAAGACCAGCCTGGGCAACATAATGAGACCTCGTCTCTACAAAAAATAAAAAAAAATTAGCTGGGTGTCATAGCACATGCCTGTAATCCCAGCTACTGGGGAGGCCGAGGTGGGAGGATCACTTGAGCCCAGGAGGTCGAGGATGCAGTGAGACATGATCGCACCACTGCACTCCAGCCTAGGTGACAGAGTGAGATCCTGTCTTAAAAAAAAAAAAATTCAATCACACTTTGATTACAAAGCCGGCTATCCAGCAGTCATAGAGGGCCCCACCTGCCACTGTGGGATATTCTTGGCCCAGGATATCACACACCTAAGAATTCAGAAGAAAGTTGATGATAAGGCTATGCCAGATGTGCCTTTGACTTCTTGTCTTACTGCAGAATCTCCCCCAGAACTAGGCAGTTCTCCTGACCCTCCCCTGAAGAAGAGTGCTAGGTTATATTTTTTCAGAATTTAGAATCATCGTAACAATATGACATTGTGAACATTGATTTATCCCTAAAAACTCATTTAGTAAAATGTCTTTAGACTTGTTACCCCGGCAGGATTATGAGGCTGCAACGCGCTTCCATAAACACATGCTGGAGATATGCTGGAAATAAAGCATTTCTTATAAATCATGAGAAAGAATGCCTCAAAGGGAAAATATTTTTAAGTGATTCCCTATGATTCTGGGAGTACATATAAATGGAGATAAGTAAATTGTATCTCTCAACATGGGGCACGCTTCATTCTCTCCCTTCACCTCATCGACCAGGCCTGTTCCTGCCATCATTCCTCTCAGATGACACCACCAACTGTAATTACTCTCCATGTGTGAAACGGTGGCTGAGGACACTGAAGCGTGACAAGTGGCCAGTCTTTCCCGCACTGCCGACATTGGAAGATTGCTCTTTGATTTATGTCTATAGCCTTTGCTTGCAGAACTGGGAGCTGTTTGCAACTCTATTTGGTAGACTTGACATTGACCTGAAGCTTTTATTCATAGTCACTCATCTCTGAGCTTGACATACCAGACTGGTGTGTCTGGTACTGCAGCCTCTTGGCAGACAACAGCTCAGGCACATGTTTGATGCTTCACTTCAGAGAAACCTGGAAACATTTCTTCCATCCCTGCTGCCTGAAGTTGCCTGCTTCTGCCCAAAGCACAATAGCTTCCTGGGCTTTCCACAGGCCTCTGCTGTCCTTCTTTCCTCGTTCCAATGCGGTGCTCCAACTGACCTCAGTACAGAAAGGCTGGTTATATTTCAGAATGTTTTTGCCAATGAGTTTATTCTGACTTTACTCACCTTGAGGGGGCTATTCATAACTGAACAGCTTAGGTGCTGGGTTTAACTATGTTACTTTATGCCTATGCTTGTTGTCCTGTGTGATTTTTAATAATGCCCCTTTTACTGTTTTTTTTTTTATTTTAATTTTTACTTTTATTATTTTTGAGAGGGAGTCTTGCTCTGTCACGCAGGCTGGAGTGAAGTGGTGCAATCTTGGCTGACTGCAGCCTCTGCCTCCCATGTTCAAGCAATCATTGTGCCTCAGCCTCCCGAGTAGCTGGAATTACAGGCATGTGCCACCACGCTTCACTAATTTTTGTATTTTTAGTAGAGACATGGTCTCACCATGTTGACCAGGCTAGTCTCGAACTCCTGACCCCAGGTGATCCACCTATCTCGGCCTCCCAAAGTGCTGGGATTACAGACCTGAGTCACTGCATGCCAGCCTGTTTTTATTTTTTAGAGACAGGGTCTTGCTTTGTTGCCCAGGCTGGAGTGCAGTGATGCAATCTTAGTTCACTGCAACCTCAAACTCCAGGGCTCGGGTGATCTTCTTGCCTTGGCTTCCCAAAGTGCTGGGGTTACAGGTGCGCACCATCATGCCTGGCCCCCTTTTACTCTTAAAAGTGTCCTAGTTTCAGTAACAAATACTCACCCTATTTATAATCCACGTGCCTGTTTATAATTCCTGTAGGAAAAGAAAATGTATTTTGCTTATTAAGGCTTACAGTCTACAAGAAATCAACTCAACTTATTCCTTCCCTTCAAACAGGACCAGACCAAAATCAGCTTCTTGATGACTGTGTATTGCATTCACATGGGTCTTTACAAGTTACTTAATGAAAGCTTTGTAATCAAGAGTTCTATATCCACCTAAATCTCTTTGCTGAATGAAGTCTAATTTAAATGATTTTTTCATAATTTAAAAAATTTATTTGAAATCAATGCAGTCATTTTATATTTTTCCAAGCTCAAAACATGGCCTATTAACCACATTATTAATTCTGAATATTATGGTAAGGTGTAGATAGATAGATGATAGATAGATAGATAGATAGATAGATAGATGATAGATAGGTGATGGATAGATATGCTATTTGCATTATTGCTTTTGTTTTTCTAAGCAATTTTGTATGTATTATCTCACTCCACGCTTTTAACAACCTGTAGTGTAGATAATATTATAATCCTTATGAAAAAAACTGAAGGACTCAGAGTTAAGGGGCTTGTAAGGGGATAGCAAGTTAACAGCAGAATCAGGACTAGACAGATTCAGGCCTTCTAATATGTAGGCCTCTGCTCCTTCCATTCTCCATGGTACTTTATACCTCACTACAGGGTCATTCACCCAGAGCAAAGCCCATATGAGTTGTATGGAGGTATCTCAAAATAGCAAGATCACTCATTCCTTGGGGACTTCTGTTTTTAACCCCTTAATTATGTTTGTTCTTCTCTGTACCTGTGTGTTTTTGTGGATTTTCCCACAAGCTTATTAAAGAAAGAACTGAATCCAGGATTAGTCCTTCTTAATGAGATTTCTAAGGTACTTTTAAGAAAAGAAGTGATCTATTAAAGCTATTTGCATAGCTCTAGATGATAAATCCAAAAGCAAATACTGTGTTCTTGGTAATTATCAATGGGTTCAGTCCTCAGGGAGAGGAAAACAGTCATTAAGCAAAGAATTTGCACTCACTTCGCAGTAAGACTCCAAGCTGACCTTCTTTTAATAGTCTTATTTCTGAAAAGTTGTCAGGCACATTTCTTAGCCATTGGAGACTCTCTGTCTGCACTGATATGAATTCTCTCTGGCAGTTTTTCTCTTCTGAGGGTACAAATTAAACATGAGTATTACTAGGCATTTTGGTCCGTTTGGGCTGCTATAACAAAATATCATACACTGGGTAACTTACAGATAATAGGAAAGTATTTCTTACAGTTCTGGAGGCTGGGAAGTCCAAGATGGAGGAGCAGGCAGATTCAGTGTCTGCTGAGGCCCCAGTTTCTGGCTTAAAGATCACATCTTCTCACTGCGGCCTCACATAGTGAAAAGGGCAAGGGAGCTCTCGGGGCCTCTTTCTTAAGGGCACTAATCCCAATTATGAAAGCTCTGCCTTCATGACCTCATCACTTCCTAAAAGGTCTCCCTCCTAATACCATCACTGTGGAGGTCAGGATTTCAATATATAAATTTGGGGGATAGGGACACAAACATTTAGAATATAGCACCAGGTCTTACCCCAAATCTACTATATCGGAATTTCTGGGTTAGGCCACTAGATACAGAAAATTCTATTATCAAAGAGATAAATAATTGCTTTGTGCCCCAGTTCCTAATTTCCTACCACTAGCAAATCCAAGTTAATTCTCTGACATGGTTGTTCACAAATAAACACTGCAGATCTCTGGAAGAATGATCAGTTGTAATCCAAAGCTATTATAAATTTGCATTTAGAGAAACATGCCTAAGAACATTTTATTTCGAAAATCCTCTGGCTTTTGTTAGGTCAGTGATTATTATACTGTTTAAACACCTGGAGGTAATGTTAAAACACAGATTGCTGGGCCACCCCTTAGTGATTGAAATGAGGCTAAGGAATTTACATTTCCAACATGTTGCTAGATGATGATGATGCCGATGGTCTGGAGTCCACATTTTGAAAGCTATTGGTTCAGACCAATGGTCTCACCACTTTGAAAATATCTTCTTAAAGATAATTTTGTTAATGTTGCATGTGTTTAGAAAGCCTTAGTTATATTTAAGAGGCATCTATTGGAAATGATAAAACCCCAACACACACAAAATTCAAACAAGTGTTAATTTAATCCAATAAATATTTATAGCTGGAAGAAAGTTTCTCCCATAAATTCTTTAAAGCAGGATCACAGAATTTGAAGACCAAGAATAGGCAGTATTATGGTATCATAGTAAATATCTTTTCAATCACTTAAATTTCTCAATTAAAGTATAACAAATACATCAAGACTCCTACTTTCAGTGCTCGGTATTGAGTCTCACATTAATAATTTGATATTATTGTCCCTTTCTCTAAATTCCTAGTGAACTTCATTCTACTGTAGAATAGAACTGAAAATCAGAAGAAGGCATAGCATGGTGAACTGATTTACTCAACATTGTTTTTCAGTGTATTAGTCCTTCTGCCCCCAAACCATGCTTTTTCTCAAGTTTTGTCTTGGGAAAGGAAACATTAATTTCTGATGGCAAATAACCAGCCAAGATAATTTCAAATACATTGTGTAAATACAATTGAGCTATGGTTCCCCCATCTTTGAAAAAATGCTACAAGTTTAATTAAAAGTCTTTTAAGTGTAACAATATCTCACTATGCTCAACTCAGTTCACTAACTTTGTTAGAAAAAAGTTGCAGAAGGTAAGGAAAAGCTTAGAATTTCTGCTGTGTTTTAACTGTGGTTCTCTCAGATTTGTAACTTTCTTTTCATTGAAAATAAACACTAAGGCCTTCTTTAAAGGTCATTTCTACCTCATCCTCTGTCTTCAAAAATAAAAGGTAATTTAATTTTTTTCTTTTCAGTTTATTTAAATTTCAGCCTCTAATGGCACACAGAGTAAATCCTCCACATTATTTTTTTCCAAATATTTTTCTGTTATTTTTGTGTATACTAAGGATGCATGAAAGAGAACGTATGGGAAAGGGTGTTTCACTTTACTGATGTTTGCCATTCAAATCTCTACCACCCAGAAAATTGTTTGCTATGGAATTTATAGTATGGTTTTGCACCAATAATCCAAGCCATGTGTTCAGATTTTATGATGAAAAAAAAAATGCAGCAGATGCAAAATATCCTATTAGAGTCAAAACCTAGACAGTGCATCTCAAATCAAAAGGATAAAATTAGATGATCAGGACTTTCAGTTTTTGTTAAAGATAAAGGGAGTATTGAGGGCCTGTCCAACACTCCCTATTCTAGTAAAGAATGGAGGTGGGAAAGTGTCTATGGGTGGGATTGGGAGACAGAAAGAAACAGTCACGCTGTATTGCTTAAGACAATTTTTTTAATGTCCTAGAGGAAGCAGCAGGGAAGTGTCAGAGTGACTGAGATGTCAAAGAAATAATCTCACAAAAGAAATGCTGCATTTGAAGCAAGGAGCCAGTTCTCATTAATGTCTATCCGCTAGCAAATGGTTAGGGTCAGAAACATGTACATTCTCCAAAACTGCCTTCAGTCGGAAGACAAGGATATATATATATATAAAAAAAATAGGAGCTCAAACAAGTATTAAATAACTCTGCAGAGTCAGCCATTGAAATGTTTAAAATAAAACAATCTTTGGGGCAATTCATCTGGATAATAAATGTCTCTGCTTGAAAAAGGGTCTGGAGTTGAGGTTCTTTTATTGTGAACGACAGGAAGGATTTAACTGGAGGAAAGCTAATGACCTTGTTTCTACATTCCTCAGACATCAGCTGTCTGCCAGAAAATCGCCTATGAGGTTGAGGCAGTGACGGTTTAAAATGGCCAGGGAGAAAGTCTACAGAGAAAATGAGCTGCAGCTTCAGTGGCAGTTTCTAAAAATGTTGGTGAATATTTCCACTATGGAGCAAAGCAACACACGTTCCACTATCTGCTACCAGAGCTAAGCCGCTGGCCAAGATGCAAAGCTCTTTGAGAAATTATTCTTTCTGCTTTAAAAAATTCTTTTCTATTTCCATCAACCCCGAGTAAACTTCCTCTAAGAAAGTTAAACCATCAGATGAGTGAAAATCCTTTGGTAAGGAAATCAAAGGATCTTTCTTGTTGGAGTAAAGAGAAATGTTAGAACGGCAAAATCCCCAGTCTTCTCTCATATCATACTTTGTGTGTCTCTTCTCCCAAACTAGGATAAACTGTTTCAGGCAATGTCAGCAGCTTGGTCTTTTGCTCTGAGGGCGCAACATTCTCTCCAGATTTATTTCAATAAATGTTTGTTGAATATTAACAAGGGTGAGTTTTTGCATTAGACTAAAAAGTATATGCAGCTAGGGAAAAATGTCTGGTTAGTTGTCAAAAAATGACTGCTACAGTCTTTCTTTCGCATTTGAAATTGGACAAATATTCAATCCCTTTAGACCTTCTTAGGATTGTGTGAAATACGATAATAAACATGAAATTGCTTCATAACTTGCAAAGCAAAATGTAAATGAAAGAGTTTAGTATTTAATGAAACCCTGTCCTCCAGCAGCCTACAGTCTAGCAAAGTGCTTCTTAGGTAGGGTGGCCATATTATTTATTGTGCAAACCAGATAATTTTTTAGAGTGAAATGAGGTGTTATTTGTAATTACAGAGGAAAAGTAGATGAAAATAAGGACTGATTTTCTTCTTAAAGACATTGAACAAAATACTCACGGACAATATGAAATATTAAAATAGAATCCACAGTCAACATGTAGGGGTTCACAAAGTAGGTTTGGGTTTGAGTACTTGGATTACTTATTGAAAAGTTCTAGGCCAGGCATGGTGGCTTATGCCTTTAATCCCAGTACTTTGGGAGGCCAAGGCAGGCAGATCACCTGAGGTCATGTTCGAGACCAGCCTGGCCAACATGGTGAAATTCCATCTCTACTAAAAATACAAAAATTAGCCAGGCATGGTGGCGGGCACCTGTAATCCCACCTAGTTGGGAGGCTAAGGCAGGAAAATCACTTGAACCGTGGAGGCAGAGGTTGCAGTGAGTTGAGATCACACCATTGCACTCCAGCCTGGGCAACAAGAGTGAAATTCTGTCTCAAAAAAAAAAAAAAAAAGAAAAGAAAAGAAAAAGAAAAATCCCTTGAAATCATTTAGGCAACGTAGTTCTATTTTACTGTTTTTAAGTTCAAGCATGAAGCTTTATCTAATATAAAATTGTTTGTGTGCTGTTATAGCTAGATTATAATATCTAGGCTATTCACTGCTTGAAAATGTCCCTACAACCTTTCTTCATCAATCATGTATCAAAATAAATCATAATAACAAGCTTAATTTAGAGTATATAAATAAAAAACATATAAAGAAGGTGCTTTACAAAGGAAATACAGTCTTCTACTCTGTTTTGATATGCAATTATATACACTTAATTAAAAAGTAAAGAAAAAGTGAAAGTAGAATTCACAAAACAATTGAATTGTCAAACACCTTCCACAAGATTAAAATTGTTATTTTGTAATTTGCTTTATGTATATTGCCAATAAAATTGTGTTTCAC
This sequence comes from Pongo pygmaeus, assembly GCF_028885625.2. Lineage (NCBI taxonomy): Eukaryota > Metazoa > Chordata > Mammalia > Primates > Hominidae > Pongo > Pongo pygmaeus. The sequence continues at coordinate 186,350,685 of NC_072376.2, forward strand.
TTGATGAATGAGGATTTTGGAAGGAGACTGCTGTCAGGGAATTTAGCAATAAAACAAAGCAGTGAAGAAGATATTAGCTTTTTATTGCTAATTTACTTCCTTGGCTTTGCATTGCACCAGGGGTAATTCCTCTATCAAAGTGTGGTAATAATGTCTGATAGACTTACCTGATAAATGTGCCCCATCTTCAGAATGTAGGATGAGCTGTGTTTGTTCAATTTTACTGCATCCTGAGACAAATGAAATTGGGGAAAAGCTGCTATGAAATGAAGCTATTTTCTACAGAGTTTGTCCTTGACAAGCTATATTGCAGCCCCAGCCACAATAAAGAGACAATGACTCATTGGGCATATAGCAAAACAACGAAAATAAAATAAACAAACAAAAACAAATATAAAGTTCCTAAATGCTATTCCAGCAATAGACCTGTAAAGAGGTATCAGTTAATCTAAAATATGTATATATTAGATGCTTAACATTTTTTTGTTGGATGCATGAATGAATAGCAGGAATAATGCCTACTTCAATGCACTACTTTCAATATTTCCCGTAGTTCAACCTAGAAAATGGAAAGCAGAGAGAGAAAGAGATAGATAAAATAAGAAGAGAGGGAGAATGAGAGAGGAAGAAAAGTAACCGAGAGTAAATGAAAGTCTTCACTCAAAATCATAAGGAATGTATCTCAACTGAATATTTTGATTGATGTGATGCATTGTTTTATAATTGCTGCTCCAAGGAAAAAATTGAGGCGTGAGGAAAATATACCCCACTGGGCAGTGGGCAGGAAAAAAAATCTCTGTCAAAGAGCACAAATCTTATTTACAATGGACCTTTAATGACTCTAAGCTGCTTTAACTCCCATGTAGTTCCCCCATTGGAAGAAGATTATAAAAGACTGCTCTCCTCTCTCCCAGCTCACACTGATGTTTTTACCCCATTCAAAATGAGTATGGTAATGGCATTCACTAGGGATTATCAACCTGTAGAGAAAAGAGTTTGAGAAAAAGAAAAAAGATCCAATACAAGCTGAGAAGAATACAAATTATCTATGGAGCTTCTATTGGTGGAAATGGCAAGTATAGATATTAATATATTACATGAGTCACTCGTGGTAGACATTCATCTTAATGGCTTAGACCTCAATAAAGCTAAGGCAGAGGGACCCATTGTATAATAGTTTTAGGACTCTTCACTGCTAATGGAATAAGCTCTAACCCTTTCCAAAGGAGCCTGGAGTACCAGAATCACGGAGAGAGAAAAAACAGTGTAAGCTATGTATGATTTCCCAATGTACTCACATTTATCCACTTATGAGTGGGAATCTGTGATTTGAAAGCTTTCCAGAGTGACACTGATTTCTAAAACTAATTAAGCAACAAGAAATGCATGAAACTGAGAAAGGAGACACGTCTAAGGTGAACACTGGGCTATAACACAATCATAAGAGGCTTCAGAAATAACTGAAGAAGGCTGACTGTTCTTGACCTATAACTTTACCTCATTTTGCTTGTACTGCTGAATCGCATAAATGGAAAATAAGCAAAAGCAGTGGTTGTTGTAATTACTTTCATAATGGTGACGATTTTGACCTGATGTGAATTAATATTCTTAAACTTCTTCAAGGTACATTGCATTTGGCCAATTCTTCTTATTCTAAATCACCACAAAAGAACAAGGCTTACCATACATCTTAACAAAGCTGTTTTTTGTTTTTGTTTCTAATTCTTAAGGTCATCAACTCTAATTTTACAGAAGTTAAGCTTTGTTCTAATTGGCTATATAATCAGGGGTAAGTAATCTAATTTCTATAATTTAGGGTATTTATTCCTACATTGCACTGTACATTGTTCCTTACAAGTAGAAGACTATGTGATTTTGTAGTAGTAATAAAGTCAAAAAGGGTGTCCATGTTAAGCTATGAGAATTCAGTCTGGAGAACATGGAGCATATTTTCCCTCACTTGGAGGGCTAGGGTAAGAGTAATTATTGGCAATGTTAGACTGAACAAACAGTACACTCCGTAAAAAATGAGATGGCCGACAACATTATCAATTGCATAAGATATTGGCTCATTCATTCATCAAACGTTTATTGGTTGACACTAACCATGCAAGTTTACAAAAACCTGCAATACAGCTTCATGGCAAAGCTTTCTCCTATGAAGCTTTTTACATAATAAAATTCAGGGAGAAAAATAGTCAAATGCATACTCGGTAAACCTTCCCAGTAGGCTGAAAATCTGTTTCCCAATTGAAAAACCACAGCCAGATATCATGTATAAAGGAAAGTCATTCATAGTAATCTTACCCTCCCTTTACTATTGTTTTTTAATAGATAACTGAAGAATCCTGAGAGAATAAGATAAAAAGAAAAAGACAGAAAATATTGAATATGTTTGAAGTCTTTAACCCTTATAAAATAAAAATATCCAATCATCTTCACTACAGGAAGGAAACTAGGAATATACATCTTTGGGAGTAAAAGACACCTCGCCTTCCTTTTCCTAAATAGTCCCTTCTGGCTCAATTAGCTGATAAAGGAGAGCTATTTCACCCTTGAAATCCTAACAAGGGAGCATGGGAAGGGCAGCAGTGCTCCAATCCTTGTTGGGTCCACCCCTGGATCTTGATCAGGGATTAGGGGTGTCACAGTTAATTCATTCATAACATATAAAGCTCCGAAGTTTCTACATTTTTAACTGAGCTAAAGGAATTTAAATTTTTCCTAAAATAATATCATTTTCACTCCCTTGTACTCTGTTATGCTTTCTCAGTAGCATGAGAAGGGATTAGAGTTACAGTTAGTCCTGAGAATTGAGGACAGTTAGTCCTAGTTGTGATGATAGGACAACATCAGACACGTGAAGGCCACCCATCATTGTCACAAGGGAACAACACAGAACAGATACCTCAGGGAATTCCTGGTGATTTAGTCACCCACCTTTCCCCGCTTTGCCTCTTGGGATCTCTGAGCTCTAATGGTGGAGAAAAGGGAAGGAGATAAGGGTCAGTGCTTCCCTCCGAGGGAAAGTCCTAAGAAAGCAGTGCACAGCCATTGAAGGTCCGAGGCCATTCACTCTGTACAACACACTGATAAAAAACAAACCTGTGAAAAATAAAGTCTAGTTAACTCAGGCAAATGCTTTTGAAAAAGTCAAATTCAAAGTCTATCAAATGTTAACTAATTAGGAGGCAATTTCTCTACCAACAGTGAGCAGGTTTCCATTTGCATCCCCTGGTTTCAGATTTCTCTTCAAAGAGACATAGTAAATAGTGCACTGATATTTTTCAACCTGGCAGGAAATGTGCCACATGCACCAGCCGTTCGTTGGAAAGGGAAGACTATTATCCCAATTGCCAATTTTAACCAACCCAGTAAGTAAACAGCCTGGGCCTAATCTTTATAGGCAGTTAAACTGTGCAGTGCTTGATAAATACAGCACTGGCTTGATAAATACAGCAGTGGCTGTGTTAAAGCAAAACAAAGAATACTGCTGGATAACAAGACAGCTGCAAAAATTAACGTTAGATCCCAGAGGAGATAGGAGTTTCCGGATCACAGAAGCTATCTGTGACAAGAGAGATACCTATTACAAAAGAGTGATGGTTATTAAAAGAACAATAAGCCACTGCAGATACATTTAAGGCATTCTACAATCAATTTTGAGATAAGTAACATTGCCTGAAGTTAAGATAACAAAATAGAAACCCCATCCAAATGTATCAAAGCCTGGCAATTAACTTCTCATTACCAGAAACAAACTTTGTGTAAAATGGCTATTGAAGAAGGATATTGGTCCAGGAAGGCAATAATGGAGTTTGGTGGGTCAGACCTTGAGTTTTCTACAAAACGTATAGCTTCTCTTTTCAACTAAGTGTAAAAATCCTTGCCAGAAGCAGGAAAAATCTATATGCTAATCATATTTCCAATTGGGCTCAAACTGAAGGAAGTTAAGAGGACAGCACAAGTATGACTCAGAGGGCAAAGAGACTGACATACACAAAGAAATGATTAAAAGATTCTCAAATGCCCAGCTCTGCTGAGTAGCGACCGAGAGGAGACGTGATTGTCATTGGAAAGTGTCCACAGAGTAAACAACAGTCAGAGTCATTACTGGGCTGAATAGAAGGACTAAATTGGGGTAAAACTAAGGACAGAGAGATTTAAACTGAATGTCCGTGATGAGAAGGGCTGCCAGATAGTGAAACATCTCCCCAGGGTTAACCATGAGACATCCTCTCAGAAGGCTTTTAAAAGTCAGGCTCTACCATGAACCAAAGGAGCATTTTTCCAATCCAAAGGAATGAAAAAAAAAATCCCTCCTTAAAGAGCAGGATTATATTTTGGGAGGGGGGCAGGAATAATTATCTAAGGTTTCTCCTAGAGAAGGAAAAGTCTGTAGTGGGAATCAACAAGGGAAGCTCATTTTAGAGGAGGTGGGGAAGAAGGCAGGAAGCATGAAAAAGGGAAGGTCACCAGCCAGCAGAAAAGAGGTAGGAAGCAACACCCTGTCTAGACTCCAGAAAAACAATGACAGACCCATGACTGGCAAACACTTCTGCAGTGGTTTTGTGCTGAAAGTGATGGCACAGGCATCTCCTTGAGCTCATCAGCATGACGTGGTTTTTCCTAGCAGTAGCCTCAACAGTTGGTGATAACCTACCATGTAAATTCCTTGTGTCCTTAAGCTAACAAATAATTCTCTAAAAACCATAGGAAGCTAGTCTTTGTAGTATTTTCTATTTTTAACTAATGGCACTTAACAGAGTAGTGGTTTAGAATACAAGCTTGGCATCAAGCGGATCTGGGTTCAAATTTCACCCCATTTACTGTGTGACTATTGGTCCTCTAACATAGCCTTTCAATGACCCAAACTGTCAGCTGAAAATGGGGTGATAACATACACCGTTAGCAACCAGTGCTCTTGGTTGCAAGAATTACACTGGAAAACATCAGCAGAAGAGGAATTTATTGGAAGGATATTAGAAAGCTCATAAAATCAACAGTAGCACCTGAGAAAATGGGTGGGAATTAAGGGAGGTAGAGCGCACTGCACCATGGGCAAGGCTATGCCACAGAAACTGCCTGGTGAGGGTGTCACTGTATGAATTGCTGCTCCCACACACTGTCAGATTCTGCTGCCACTGGACACTGGATGCTGTTCCCATCCCCTCTGTGTCATCATTATGAAGTGAATTCTGAAAGATCACTGCCTCTTGTTTATCTCACTTAAGATTCTCATTCAACACTGGGAGCACCTGATTGGCCAAGACTCCGCCACAATGCATGTAGCATAGCTGCCAGGGGAACAGAGAAAAGGTAGTAGCTGATCCTTTGCATCTTCTTTAGTGGAAGGCAGGATGCAGTGTCCCATGGAGATTTACAAAGCGCATGTTTTCCTCCATATAAGAAAGAGATTTGAACACTGGAAAGCCAAAACACAGGACAAACATCTTTCCTAGTTCAACTCTATGTCTGCCCAACTTTGCCTACATTCTTCTTCCCCTAATTAAACTTCCAAAAACTGTTCACACCTAACAAAACACAATGACCCTTATATAGTGAATAACCCTCTTCCAAACAGAAAACAAGACATCAATTCTCACACCAACTGGAATCCAGGCTGCCTGAATGATGTTAATTACTCTAACATCTCATCTTGATATCCATCAACCAATGAACCAAGTTGTAACATGAGTAACTCTACCTTAGGCTGTTGGAAAGAGAGAGGAAAGAAAAAGAAAAAGAAAAACAGCAAACATGCAAGTGTCTGTCTAACCCATATCTATCAGGTTCTGAGCTCAGAAAGTAAAAGGTTGGATAGGAGATGTTATTTATACATTTGACAGCAAAGAAGGAAATACAGATAGGAAGAAAATCAGTGGTCATTATATCTATAATTGGTCACTAGGCCATAGCTACAATTTAATTTCCTCTTCCATAGCCCCTTTGCTGCTCAGAGTTCTTTTCCTAGTAAGGCCACCCAAATCTTTATTTCTGAGAGATATAGGTCCTTTGGGGGTTCTGCCTATATAGAATTGTAGTAGCCTTCCCTATTCAATGTCACCTCTGGTTGCAGTAGAAGAAAATACCTCAGAATATGCCCCTAATGTCACAACAGAAGCCCACTGTCACTTTGAAGCTCAGGATCAGTCACCACAACCAACACCAAATCCTCTATTCCAATGGCATAAGGAGACCAAAATGGTCATGTTGTAGTTTCCAATTCAGGAGAACCATTGTTTTGTTTCCTGGAAGACACACCCATCCCTTGAGTACTTAAGGTTCCAGCCAATAGCAGCCAGGGTCAAAAGACTAGAAGCAAAAATTTCAAATTGGTCATTAGGTATAATTATTTCTATTCCTTGGTTCCAAGATACCTGTATTCAAACTGGACAAAGCATCATAAATTGGCCTAAGAAAATACAGTTGGTATCAGCTGTATACAGCACCCTGAAAAATGTTACATACCAGCTGGTATTATAAATAAGTCTTTAACACACATTTCAACAAAGTCAGCTGCTTTTGAGTGATGGGAAACATGTGAAGGCCAACAAATAACTGAGTATAAACCCATTACCTTCCTTGATTCACTACAAAGTGAATTCTTGGTCAGAAGCAAATTTGTGTGGGATAGTGGTAAAATCATGATTATCAGAAATCCAATCACTAACCAAACCATTACCCATTGGTCATAATATATATAAATACTTACATCATGCTGCACTCCTTTCCAGACTTAATAGCTAGTAGATAGATACTGTTCAGAGTTCTTCCCACTGGAAGGACCTGCCTTCATCACTCTTTCAGGATCAGGCTCAATAGGGCTGTCATTGCACTACACTTCACATCTGGCTTATGCCAGCTAGGGGTTCAGAGTGCTAAGTCAAGCTCAAAGCGTTCCCTCATGAAAATAGTCATAGAGAATCACCATTAGGCCATACACGTTTGCTCAGTTGCAAAATGGGTTTTAATAGATTGTAAGGTTGAAATGGAATATGCTTTTGAATCTCTTAGTCCAAAGTCTGACATAAAATAAATATCCCCAAATGCAAATAACTAGGGTTGTCAAAGTACATTTTTAGGTAAGAGCCAAAGTGTTTAGGTAAGGAAATGAAATCAAATATAGGTTTTCCTGACTCTACGTATTTAATAAATAAGAGTAGTCAATACATAGATTAATAGATACATATTTAGCATCCTGTTATTACTGAAGTTATGCATTTTAAAACCAATTAATTGACACACTCTCATTCTTTAATAACTTACCAAGGGAAAATAATACAGGTCTATGATATCAACTAAAAGGAAAAAATTATAATCATTTCTGCCTACCATGAGGCTTACATAAAACATCTTATAACAGGTTATTTTAAGCTGAAAACAACTTAATGTTGATTACATAAAATAACACTACATTTTACTCCCCCCACACACATTTCATGTAGGTTTTGTTTTTAATTTTTATTTCAGTAGTTTTGGGGAACAGGTGGTGTCTGGTTGGATGGAAAAGTTCTTCTGTGTGATTTCTGAGATTTTGGTGCATCCATCACCCGAGCAGTACACACTGTACCCAATGTGCAGTCTTTTATTCCTCACCTCCCTCCCACCCTTCCCCCCAAGTCCCCAAAGTCCATTATATCATTCTTATGCCTTTATGTCCTCATAGCTTAGCTTCCGCATATAAATGAAAACAGATGATGTTTGGTTTTCCATTCCTGAGTTACTTCACTTAGAATAATGGTCTCCAACTCCATTCAAGTTGCTGCAAATGCCATTGTTTATTCCTTTTCATGGCAGAGTAGTATTCCATGGTGTGTGTGTGTGTGTGTGTGTGTGTGTGTGTGTCACAGTTTCTTCATCCACTCAGTCAATGAGCATTTAGGCTGGTTTCATTTTTTGCAATTACAAATTGTGCTGCTATAAACATACATGTGCAAGTGCCTTTTTTATATAATGACTTCTTTTCCTTTAGGTAGATACCTATTCATGGGATTGCTGGATCAAATGATAGTTCTATTTTTAGTTTTTGGGGAATTTCCATACTGTTTTCCATAGTGGTTTTTATTAGTTTGCATTCCCACTAGCAGTGTAAAAGTGTTCCCTTTTCACCACATCCATGCCAACATCTTTTTTTTTTTTTTAATTTATTGATTATGGCCATTCTTGCAGGAGTAAGGTGGTGTCTCATTGTGGTTTTGATTTGAATTTCCCTGATAATTAGTGATGTTGAGCATTGTTTCATAGGTTTCTTGGCCATTTGTTTATCTTCTTTTGAGCATTGTCTACCCATGTCCTTTGCCCACTTTCTGATGGGATTGTTTTTTGTTTTTTATTTTGTTTTTTGTTTTTGTTTTTGTTTTGCTGATTTGTGAGTTCCTTGTAGATTCTGGATATTAGTTCTTTGTCAGATGCATAGTTTGTGAAGATTTCCTCCCACTCTGCGGGTTGTCTGTTTACCTTGCTGATTATTACTTTTGTTATGCAGAAGCTTTTCAGTTTAATTAGGTCCCATGTATTTATCTTTGTTTTTGTTGCATTTGCTTTTGGGTTCTTGGTCATGAACTCTTTGCCTAAGCCAATGTCTAGAAGAGTTTTTCTGAGGTTATCTTCTAGAATTTTTATGGTTTCAGATATTATATTTAAGTCTTTCATCCTTCTTGTGTTGATTTTTGTATAAGGTGAGAGATGAGGATCCAGCTTTGTTCTTCTACATGTGGTTGGCAAATTATGCCAGCACTTTTTGTTGAAAAGGGTATCCTTTCCCTACTTCATGTTTTTGTTTGCTTTGCCAAAGATCAGTTGGCTATAATTATCTGGCTTTATTTCTGGGTTCTCTATTCTGTTCCATTGGTCTGAGTACCTATTTTTATACCAGTACCAAACCATAGTATAGCCTTGTAGCATAGTTTGAAGTTAAGCAGTGTGATGCCTCCAGATTTTTTTTTTTTTTTTTTTGGCTTAGTCTTTGATATGGTTTGGCTGTGTCCCCACCCAAATCTCATCTTGAATTTTAGTTCCTATAATTCCCACGTGTTGTGGTGGGGACTGGTGGGAGATAATTGAATCATGGGGGTGGTTTCCCCCCACTGTTCTTGTGGTAGTAAATAAGTCTCACGAGATCTGATGGCTTATAAGGGGAAACCATTTTCACTTGGTTCTCACTTCTCTCTTGTCTGCCAGCATGTAAGACATGACTTTCACCTTTCACCATGATTGTGAGGCCTCCCCAGCCACGTGGAACTGTGAGTTCATTGTACCTCTTTTTGTTTATAAATTACCCTGTCTCGGATATGTCTTTATAAGCAACGTAAAAATGGACTAATACAGCCTTGCTTTGCCTATGCATGCTCATTTTTTGGTTCCACATAAACGTTAGGATTGTTTTTTCTAGTTCTGTGAAGAATGATGATGGTATTTTGATGGGAATTGCATTGAATTTGTAGATTGCTTTTGGCGGTATGGTCATTTTCATGATATTTATTCTACCCACCGTAAATATGGGATGTGCTTCCATTTGTTTGTGTTCTCTATGATTTCATTCGACAGTGTTTTATAGTTTTCTTCATATAGACCTTTCACCTCCTCGGTTGGGTATATTCCTAAGTATCTTATTTTATTTTATTTTATTTGTAGCTATTGTAAAAGGGGTTGAGTTCTTGATTGTTTCTCAGCTTGGTCACTATTGGTGTATAGCAGTGCTACTGATTTGTGTATATTGATTTTGTACCTGAAACTTTACTGAATTCATGTATCAAATGTAGGAGCTCTTTGGATGAGTCTTAGAGTTTTCTAGGTATTGATCATATCATTGATGAACAGCAACAGTTGGATTTTCTCTTTACTGATTTGGATGCCCTTTATTTCTTTCTTATCAGGGAATCTGCCCCGATATTCACATAGGTTCTTTTCTATTTTCCTTAAGCGTCAGCCAGCTTGAGAAATAAAGGGACAGAGTACAAAAGAGAAATTTTAAAGCTGGGTGTCTGGGGGAGACATCACATGTCGGTAGGTTCCGTGATGCCCCACAAGCCGCAAAAACCAGCAAGTTTTTATTAGGGGTTTTCAAAAGGGGAGGGAGTGTGCGAAGAGGTGTGGGTCACAGACATCAAGTACTTTACAAGGTAATAGAATATCACAGGGCAAGTGGAGTCAGGGCGAGATCACAGGACCACAGGACTGGGGTGAAAGTAAAATTGCTAATGAAGTTTTGGGTACCATTGTCATTGATAACGTCTTATCAGGAGACAGGGTTTTGAGAGCAACTGGTCTGACCAAAATTATTAGGCAGGGATTTTCTCTTCCTAATAAGCCTGGGAGCGCTATGGGAGACCAGGGTCTATTTCACCCCTGCAGTCTCGATCATAAGAGACAGGCACACCTGGGGTGGCCGTTTATTGACCTATACCTCCAGGCACGTATTCTCTTTCCCAGGGATGTTCCTTGCTGAGAAAAAGAATTCAGCAATATTTCTCCCATTTGCTTTTGAAAGAAGGGAAATATGGCTCTGTTCCACCCGGCTTACTGGCGGTCAGAGTTTAAGGTTATCTCTCTTATCCCCTGAACAATTGCCGTTATCCTGTTCTTTTTTCAAGGTGCCCAGATTTCATATTGCTCAAACACACATGCTGTACAATTTGTGCAGTTAAGGCAATTATCACATGGTCCTGAGGCAACATACATGCTCCCCAGCTGACAGGATTAAGAGATTAAAGTAAAGACAGGCATAGGAAATCACAAAGGTATTGACTGGGGAAGTGATAAGTGTCCATGAAATCTTCACAATTTATGTTTAGAGATTGCAGTAAAGACAGGCATAAGAAATTATAAAAGTATTAATTTGGGGAACTAATAAATGTCCATGAAATCTTCACAATCCACGTTCTTCTGCCATGGCTTCAGCCGGTCCCTCTGTTTGGGGTCCCTGACTTCCTGCAACACTTTCTCTTACCTGATTGCTCTGGCTGGGACTTCCAGTATTATGTTGAATAGAAGTGATGAAAGTGGGCATCTTTATCTTGTTCCAGTTCTCAGAAGGAATGCTTTTAACTTCTCCCCAGTCAGTATAATGTTGGCTGTGGGTCTGTCACTAATGGCTTTTGTTACCTTGAAGTATGTCCCTTCTATGCCAATTTTGCTGAAGGTTTTAGTCATAAAGTGATGCTGGATTTTGTCAAATGCTTTTTCTGCATCTATTGAGATAACCATATAGTTTTTGTTTTTAATTCTGTTTATGTGTCACATTTATTGACTTGCATATATTAAACTATCCCCGGTTTAATATATGGTGGATTATCTTTTTGATATGCTGTTAGATTTGGTTAGCTGGTATTTTGTTGAGGATTTTTGCATCTATGTCATCAGGGATATTGGTCTGTGGTTTTCATTTTTTGTTATGTCTTTTCTTGATTTTGGTATTAAGGTGATACTGGCTTCAGCCTCTTTCTCTATCTTTTGCAATAGTTTCAGGAAGATTGGTACCAATTCTTCTGTGAATGTCTGAAATAATTCAGCTGTTAATCCATCTGGTCCTCAACTTCTTTGTTGGCAATTATTAAATTACTGTTTTAACCTTGTTACTTGTTATTGGTCTGTTCAGAGTTTCTATTTCTTCCTGACTTAATCTAAGAAGGTTGTGTATTTCCTGTAATTTATCCATCTTCTCTAGATTTTCTAGTTTGTGTGAACAAAGGTGTTCATGGTATCCTTGAATGATCTTTTGTATTTCTGTGGTTTTGGTTGTAATATCTCCCATTTCATTTCTAATTGAGCTTATTTGGGTTTTCTTTCTTCTTTTTTTTTGGTCTATTAATTTGGTTTATCTTTTCAAAGTACCAGCTTTTTGTTTCATTTATCTTTTGTATTTTTTGTTTCAATTTCATTTAGTTCTGCTCTGATCTTTGTTATTTCTTTTCTTCTGCTGAGTTTCGGTTTGGTTTGTTCTTGTTTCTCTAGTTGCTTGAGATGTGACCTTAGATTGTCTATTTGTGCTCTTTCAGACTTTTTGATGTAGGCATTTAATACTATGAACTTTCCTTTTAGCACCACTTTTGCTGTTTCCAAGAGGTTTTGATAAGTTGTGTCACTATTATTGTTCAAATAATTTTTAAATTTCCATCTTGATTTCATTGATGACTCAAAGATCATTCAGGAGCAGATTATTTAATTTCCATGTATTTATATAGTTGTGAGGGTTCCTTTTGGAGTTATTTTCCAATTTTATTCTACTGTGGTCTGAAAGGGTACTTGATATAATTTCAGTTTTCTTAAATTTATTGAGACTTGTTTTGTGCCCTATCATATGGTCTGTCATAAAGAGTGTTCCATGTGCTGATGAGAAGAATGGATATTCTGCAGTTGTTGGGTAGAATGTTCTGTATATACCTGTTAAGTTCATTTGTTCTAGGGTATAGTTTAAGTCCATTGTTTCTTTACTGATGTTCTGTCTTGATGACCTGTCTAGTGCTGTCAGCAGAGTATTGAAGTCCGCCACTATTATTGTGTTGCCATCTATCTCATTTGTTATATCTAGTAATAATTGTTTAATAAATTTTGGAGCTTCCATGTCAGGTGCATATATATTTAGGATTGTGGTATTTTCCTGTTGGACTACTACTTTTATCATTATGTAATATCTCTCTTTGTCTTTTTTACCTGTTGTTGAATTAAAGTCTGTTTTGTCTGATATAAGAATAGCAACTCCTGCTCGCTTTTGGTTTTCATTTGCATGCAATATCTTTTTCCACCCCTTTACCTTAAATTTAAATGAGTCCTTATACATTAGGTGAGTATCTTGAAGACAATAGATAAGGTACTTGGTTGGTGGATTTTTATCCATTCTGCTAGTCTGTATCTTTCAAGTGGAGCATTTAGGCCATTTACATTCAATGATAGTATTGAGATGTGAGGTACTATTTTATACATCATTCTCATTGTTGGCTAAATATCTTTTTTTTCATTGTGTTATTGTTTTATAGGCCCTGTGAGATTTATGCTTTAAAGAGGTTCTACTTTGGTGTATTTCAAGGTTTTGTTTTGAGTTCAGAATTTTTTGTAGTGCTGACTTTGTAGTGGCAAATTGTCTCAGCATTTGTTTTTCTGAAAAAGACTTTATCTCTCCTTAATTTATGAAGCTTAGTTTTTCTGGATACAAAATTCTTGACTGGCAATTATTTTATTTGAGGAAGCTAAGGATAGGGCCCCAATCCCTTGTGGCTTGTACAGTTTCTGTTGAGGAATCTGCTATTAATCTGATAGGTTTTCCTTTATACATTACCTGATGCTTTTGCCTCACAGCTCTTAAGATTCTTTCCTTTGTCTTTACTTTAGATAACCTGATGACTACGTGCCTGGGTGATGATCTTTTTGTGATGAATTTCCTAGGTATTCTTTGAACTTTTTTTATTTGAATGTCTAGCTCTCTAGTGAGGCCAGAGAAGTTTTCCTCAATTATTCCCTCAAATATGTTTTCCAAACTTTTAGATTTCTCTTCTTCCTCAGGAACACTCATTGTTCTCAGGTTTGGCCATTTAATATAATCCCAAATTTTTTGGAGGCTTTGTTCATTTTTTTAAATTATTTTTTCTTTGTCTGTGTCTGATTGGGTTAATTCAAAAGCCTTGTCTTCGAGCTCTGAAGTTCTTTGTTCTACTGGTTCGATTGTTGAAATTTTCCAGTGTATTTTGTATTTCTCAAAATGTGTCTTTCATTTCCAGAAGTTGTAATTGTTTTTTATTTATGATATCTATTTATCTGGAGCATCTTTTGTCCATATCCTGTATTGTTTTCTAAATTTATTTAAGTTGGTTTTCACCTTTCTCTGCTATCTTGAGTAACTTAATAATCAACCTTCTGAATTCTTTATCTGGCAATTCTGAGATTTCTTCTTGGTTTGGATTCATTGCTGGGGAGCTAATTAGTCTTTTGGGAGTGTTACAGAACCTTGTTATCAGAGTTGCTTTACAGATTTCTTCTCATTTGGGTACACTAGTTAAGTGGAAAACCTGAAACTCAAGAGCTGCTGTTCAGATTTTTTTGTCCCATGGGGTGATCCCTTAATGTGGTACACTCCCCTTTCCCCTAGGGATGGGGCTTCCTGGGAGCAAGACTGCAGTGATTGTTATTGTTCTTCTGGGTCTAGCCACCCAGTGTGGCTACCAGGCCCTGCCTGGTGCTGGCAAATGTCTGTAAAGAGTCCTGTGCTGTGATCCATCTTCAGGTCTGTCAGCCATGGATATCAGCACCTGCTCTGGTAGAGGTGGCAGGGGAGTGAAGCAGACTCTGCGAAAGTCATTGGTTGTAGATATGTTTTGTGTGCTGTCTTTCTCAAATGCTGGTTATGCTAGAAGTGAAGTTGTCACATGGAAAGACTCAGGACCACTGGTTAGCCAAGATGTTGCAGGGAGTGTAATTAGCTGCCATTTTCTCTTTCCTTGGAGCAGGGTTATTCTGTCATGAGTTGCTATAATGTCTTAAGTTGATTGGCCTCCAGCCAGGAGGTGGCACTTTTGAGACAGCACCAGCTGCAATAGTAGAAGGGAGATATAAGCTTGCTCTAAGTTGGCCAGGATAAGTATTTGGGTTTCTCAGGGTGATGAGTGGGTTCATAAAGCTCCCAAGAGTTAATGTCTTTTGTGATGGGCTACCAGGGGAGGTAGAGAAATACCATCAGACAGGGCAGGATTAGGTGGGTCTGAGCTCAGACTCTCTTTGGGTGGGGCTTGCCTTGGCCACTGTTGGGGATGGAGGGGTGGCTCTTAGGCCAATGGGGTTATGTTCCAGAAGGAATTATGGCTGCCTCTGTTGCCAGGGAAGTGGGGGGGAGCCAATAGCAATAGGCCTCGCCGAGCTCTCACAGAGTTTACGTGGCCAGTCTCACTCCTGCAGTGCCTTGCTAACAGCAGCAAGTTTATCTCCAGGCAGCCTGCAGGGAGAGACTCAGACCTAGCCCCAGCCTATATGTTTCCCTGCTGACAGGCCATGCCCGTCCCTGTCTGCCCACACTGTTGGCTGCATCTCCTGCTTTCCTTTTTGCCGCTTTTCCTGTTCATCCCCAAATTTTGCTCAAGAGAGTTTGTGCCCAGTCTAAATTATTGCAAAGTTCCATTGGAAGCTTCATTCACCATGTGACTCCCTCCCAAATTCCACCACCTGCCTTCCCTGAGAGCCCCTGTAAGATACAGTCAGGGATAATGCCTTTGGGCTCAAACTGGAGAATAGGAGTGCCTACAAGGCTCTTCCCACTACTGCTTCTACTTTTGTATTTCATGCCTGATTTGTTCCAACTCTAGGTAAGGTTAAATACGTCTCCCATAATCTGTACTTTCAGGTTCTGCAGTGGGGATGTGTGTTCAGAGGCAGGTTTTCCTCCTCTCACACTTTGGGAACTCAATTTTTCACCTGTCTCAGAATCTGCAGCAGCTTGCTGCTTCTTTCAAAGGATCTGTGATTTCTTTCAGTTTTCCTGGTATGCTCCTGCAGTGGTTCCTGGAGCAAAAGTCTATGGTGTGAGTCTCCACATATCGTTCTGTTCATCCAAGTGAGAGCTGCATGTTAGCCCTGTCTTCTATCTGCCATCTTCCCTCCATTTTGTGTTTTGATGTCGCATTTACATATTTTTATATTGTGTATCACTAACAAATTATTGCAGCTATTATTAGTTTTGTCTTTTAACCTTTTTACCAAAGATATAAATGATTTACATACCACCATTACAGTATTAGAGTATTCTGAATTTGACTGTGTTCTTACTTTTATCAGTGAGTTTTATACTTCCATACATTTTTGTGTTACTAATTAGCATCATTATCTTTCAGCTTGAAGAACTCTCTTTAGCATTTCTTGTAAGACAAGATTGGTGATAATAAACTCCCTCAACCTTTGTCTGAGAACGTATCTTGCCTACATTTCTGAGGGATAACTTAGGCAGGTACAGTATTCTTGGTAGGCAATCGTTTTCTTTTAACACTTTGAATATATTATTCCACTCTCTCCTTACTGTCAGGTTTCTGCTGAGAAATCCACTGCTAGCCTTACTGGAACTTCCTGATGTGTTACTTACTTCTTTTGCTGCTTCCAGGTTCCTCTCTTTATCTTTGATTTTTGACAGTTTGATTACATGTCTTAGTGTAGTCTTATTTGAATTGAATCCAGTTGAAGACTTCTGATCTTCCTTTAACTGGATATTTACGTCTTTCCTTATATTTGGAAAGTTTTCTGCAATTATTTTTTAAAATAGGCTTTCTGGACCTTGGACTTTCTCTTCTTCTTAAACTCATATAATTCAAATATTTGTTCTTTTGGTGCTGTCTCATAAATCCCATGAGCTTTATTTCTTTTTTCTTCTCTGACTGTATACTTTCAAATAACTTTTCTTTGAGTTCACATATTTTTTTTCTTTACTCAGTCAATTCTGCTGTTGATGTTTTTCTATTGCATTTTTTATTGCATTCATTGTCTTTTTAAGCTCTGTAATTTGGTTTTTAAATAATTTTATTCTTTCTGTTAAATTTTTCTTTTTGGTCATTTATGATTTTCCTTATTATGTTGGGTTGCTTCTCTGTATTTTCTTGATGTTTGCTGAGCTACCTTAAAAACAATTATTTTGAATTCCTTGTCAGGCAGTTCATAAATCTCCATTTCTTAAGGGTCAGTTACTGGAGCTTTATTTTGTTCCTTTGGTGGTATCATATTTCCCTGATTGTTGTTGAATCTTGTGGCTGTATGTTGGTGTCTGTGCATTTCAAGAGTGGTGGCTTATTCCAGTTTTTGCAAACTGGCTTTTTCTGGGAAAGACCTTCAGTAGTTAGCCCATCTAGAGATTCTGGGCAGGCCATCTGGCATGGTCTCTGGGCAGGCTTGCTTAGTGTCTGGGTCAGCAGGTGCACAGACCTCTCTCTCAGATCCACAAGATTGAGCCTGCAGCCTGTGTCTGTGGGGTTGGCCTGTGATATATGCCCCTGTACTGGGGTAGGCCTAAAGCCTGAGTTCATAGGGGTGGGTGTGGGTCCACAGGGGCTGCCCTGGAGTCTGTGTCTGCAGAGGTGGTTCTGGAGCCTGAGTTCATGGAGGTGGGTCTGCCATGGAGTCTATATCTGCAAGGGTGGTCCTGGAGCCTCAGTCCATAGGGGCCAGTCTGGCACTGGAATCTATTGGAGTGGGTCCGTATCTTGTGCCTTCTGGAGCCTTGATCGACAAGGACCAGCCTGGAGACTGGAAGTGGTGTAGTGCTGGGTCAGACATGGAGCCTGGGTCCAACAAGGGCATCTTGAACCTAGGATCCCAGGTGCTGGTCTGGAGCATGGGCTTGAGGGGGCCAGCTTGGAGGATGGGTATGCAGGTGCTGGCCTAAAGCTAGTTCTTCAAGACTGGCCTGGGTCCTGGGACCATGGGGGCTTACATGAAACCTGAGTTCAGAGGGGTGGTCCTGGAGCCTTGATCCATGGGCACTGGCTCAGCACTGTGGTCTACTGGGATGGGTCTGCTGGACCCCAGGTCTGTTGGAGTGTGGGGGCACAGGTGCTAGCCTAGAGAGTAGGACTACAGGGAACAATCTGACACAAGGCAGACCTGGATCTTGAGGCCAGGGGTGCTAAACTGGCAGTGGGGAAGACGAAGTTTAGGGATGCGAGGGCCAGTTCACTGCTGGAGGCTATTGGGAACCAGAGGCCACCAGGGTGAGCCTCTTGTTCATGTGTGCCTAGAAACTGAGTCTGCCAGGCAAGCCTGGAGCCTGAGGCTAGAGGATCTACCCTGGTGCTGGGCAGGTCTGGAGGCTCAGTTCACGGATACCAGCCTGGGGTCTAAAGTCATGGGGACTCGCCCAACATTGGGTTTTACTGGATCTGTTCCAGTGTTGGGGCCCAAGGCAAAGGCTGATGCTCACATTCCTCTCCTTTCCCCACACAAAGGGTACCTCTCTCCAAGCTGTGATGCCCGGGGTTGGGGGAGGGGTGATGCAGGTGATATAAAACTATCTTTCCTACCTTCTTCGATGTATCTTTTCTTATTTCTGTGCTATTCCCAGGTGCTGTAATCTCTCACCTGGTTTCCTTAGCTCTTGTGAAAATAGTGTTATGCATAGATAGTTGTTTAACTTGATGTTTCTGTGAGGGCACAAGTGTTAGAAAGTCATATTCTGTCACCTTGTTCACATCTAGATGGAGAATGGATCTAAATATTTCTGCATAGAATACTTTCTGCATACAAAAAAATCATCTGTCTAGTCTAGTAGGTTACCAGGAGGTTTTTTTGGCTCATAAATTGATACCCTTTATTTAACTGTATCCATTTAGCAGATCCAAGCTATGACATTGAGAAAGGAATCTGTAAAGAGGTCACAGAACAAAATCTTAGAGTCCAACTAAAGTCTCATCTGTGAAATTTCCACTCTGACAATGTCATCATGCTGTGTACAGCTCTATACACTCTCCACCAGATCATCTTTTCCCAAACACTAATATAATTACCAGAGGAAGAAATGAGCACAGGAGACATCTGGAGAAACTCAGAAACCTGAAGGTGAGAGACTGCTTGTTACACCTCCTCCTACATGATGTATTCTAGACTGAAGTTTTAGAGTGTCTCTTATAGCAAAAGTGTTATTTAATCAAATTACCCCTTCACTAATTCAGTTTCAAAATAACTGAATATTTAATTAATTCTCCAGAGGGATCTAAAATATGCAATATCTGAATTGATTAGTGAGTAAAAATTTTATGTTTTTTTCTATAATTCTAACCTCATTGAACTCAAGCTAAATGCCCCTAAATGCTATCAATCTAAAGGATATTCAAATGTTAGAGCTGAATATTAAGAACATCTATAGGACCATGGGCTTCTAAATAGCACCCACCCTGTTTTCACAATTAAGCTGTACCTGAAGTTAAAGGAGAGGGAACTATTCATGTGTAATTTTATAAAAATATTTAATTAAGCATTTGTAAATGCTAGGTCACAGTCAAATTTTTAAAAAGCTATTTTGTGGATATATTTACTGGTTATGCTGTGGTTTGAATGTCCCTTCAAAAGTCATGTTGAAACTTAATCCCCAATGTGACATTATTGAGAGGTGGGGCCTTTAAAAGGTGGTTGAATCACGAGGACACACCCATTAACCCATGCTAAATGGGTCTGTCCTTGTGATTCAACCACCTTTTAAAGGTCCCACGTCTCAATAATGTCACATTGGGGAATAAGTTTATACTTCCCCTAATTATAAAGCCACCATGATGTCACATTATGGATTAATGTGTTAATGAATTAATAAGTTATTGTGGGCAGGGAACCAGTGGTTTTATAAAAAGAGAAAGAGAGGCCTGAACAAACATGTTCAGTCCTTACCATATGATTCCCCACACCACTTCGGGACTCTTCAGAGTCTCCACCAGCAAGAAGGCTCTCACAAGATGAAGCCCCTCAACCTGGGGCTCCTCAGCCTCCAGAACTGTAAGAAATAAAAGCATTTTCTTTATAAATTACCCAGTTTCAGGTATTCTGTTATAAGCAAGGAAAAATGGACTAAGACAGGGTACTTGCTTAATTCCACATGATAAAAATTCTGCAGCAGAAAAAAAATAATATGTAGGTTCCACCTAACTGCAACTAAGCAATTAGAAAAACAAATCTCTTATAGTTCTAAACACCTGAGACGGGGGGAAAAAAAGAAAGAAAAGGGAAAAAACCAAATCTCTTTGTTAAAATAGTGTGCAGCTCAAGGCTGATTACTTGTCTAACTAGAATGACAACAAACAAGGCATTTCAGGACAATCTTGAGAACAATTCATATATCAAAAAAGCCACCAATCGGGTATAAGGTTCTCCTTATTACGAGAAGTTACAAAACAACCTCTGCTTTGATAGATACCCTTATGGCAATGGAAATGACAATGTGAGTGGCAAAGTCGACATAAGAATATACTCAGTAGCAAAATATGGGAAATATTCTTTATTTCCTTAATCAAAACAGGAGTGGTTAAAGAGAGTCACAGATTATACCCAGGGCAAGGAGCACTAAAAATGGGTCATAGGTGAGGTCACCTCGATGGACCTTCAACATCTAAGTGGTCAATTTTTCAGCTCATTACAATTTAAGCACATCACCCATCTACTTAAATAACAACAACAACAACAACAACAACAAACCTTCCTAAAAATTAACATTTTCATACAAATGTTTGAATATGCAGGTTCTTATTTGTAATATTGGACTCACCAGCTCTAAAAATAAAATTGTGACAGCTCACAGTCTTTCACTGTACAGTTAACATCCCAGATTCACTCATGCTCAAAACTCGTTCATCCTAAATTGTCAACCAGCAAGAAAATTGTGTTTTGTTTTGTTTAAAAATTTTCTTGAAAGATAAATAAAACTAATCTGGCCTGGCATCTCTCTGAGTCCTCTAGGTTTAGGAGACTGGGTGGAACCCAGTGGAGGCAGCAGTCAGTGGCATCTATACAAAAAGTAGTTCCAGCCAGTGAGGCAATTAATTACCCAGCACAGATGAAAGCAGCATAAACAAAAAAGAGAGAGAGAGAGACTCTCTTAAATAAGGAATCCAAGTTGTTAGCACAAGAATAACAAAAACTGGTATGTCAAATGCAAGGGCTGAAAGGGAGATTTCTTAAAAGGGAAATGAGCCAGGAATTATGGGCAGAAACAGGTGATAAGGCACAATTTAAAACTAGCCAAGGTGAATTTTCACAATGTAGGTGTGGTGCTGAGTGCTGTATACAGGGTAAAGATACAAGGCTGGACTGGGTGATGTAAAAACTCATTAAATAAATTGTCTGTTAGAGTGCACTGACTGGTATTCATGAGAGAGTTTATTTGCTGCAAAAATACCTAGTCATTTTGTTTACTCCCAAAATGCCACTTAGGAATTCAAGGTCAGGTTTAAATTTGCACTTTTCTTCCCTAAAGCAGATGGATGGGCAAGGTCTTCGGCACCAGTTTGGAATGCAGCTTATTCAGAGGCCCTGCTGTCATGCTTAAGGCAGCCCACTTTTTAAGGGGTGGCCAGCTGAGTAGGCATTTGTCAAGCAGAGAGCAGAAACAGAACAAGATGCATGGAGGGAACATTAAGCACAAAATCAGGCCATGTGGCAATAAGCATCCCTGCTGTGAAGCAATCTCAGCACCTAGGAGAAAGTGAGTCATTGTGAATGCGGGGAGAAAAGACATAGAGCAGCAGATTTTGCAAACAGTGACCACAACCACCAAGCCCAGGCAACAATACAAATGGACTCTGAAAAGGACTGCGTCAAACACACACACAGACACACAGCACACACACACACGCAGCACACACACACACACACACACACAGGGTTTAACACTCTTGCTGTAAGCACCTCTAACATATATCACTAACAGAAAAGGAATGAAAGAGAAAAAGCACTTTTTAATAATTATGTTTAATAGTCATATTGTCAAATAAATTATCTCTATTTTAATGCTATTTTCTCTCTTTGGGTGTTCTCCTGGATTTCTCCAAAAGCTGAAAAAAAATTTTTAAGTATAAATCAGCTATTATCAGGAAATTAGAATGATTTTCAGATGATGATTCTTTCTTTCTTCCTTCCTTTCTTTTTTTTTTTTTGAGACAGGGTCTTGTAATCTTGCTATGTTGTCCAGGTTGGTCTCCAACTTTTGAGCTCAGGTGATCCTCCCACCTCAGTCTCCCAAGTAGCTGGGATTACAGGCATGTGTCACCATGCCTGGCTTCCGTGATTCCAGATTTCTAAGACTACTAGTTAGACAGGTAGATAATAAACTCTTTCATTAATTCACTCACTTATTTGTTCATTCAACCATTATTTATCAAGCACCCAGCCTAAGACAACACTGTACAGACCTCTGGAGTCACAATGGTGAGCCTTACAGATACAGTTTCTGCCCTATCAGAGTTGACATTCTGGTAGAAAAGTCAGATATTAATTAAACAGTCTCATGAATTTGGAAGCATACAGTGGAGGACTTGGCATAGTCCCACAGATACAAGAAAAGTTTTCTTGAGGAAATGACATTTAACCTGAGCTCCAAAGGATGAGGAGAAGTGTTTTAGGACCTGCCAATTTAGGCATGATCCCCTCTCTTAGGCCTTGTTTTGTTTTGTTTCCTTTTGTTTTTAAAATATATAATGTGATTAAAGTATCAAGGCACCAAGAAAGAGACCAGCCAAAAGTGCAGGCATTTGCAATGACATCCAGCATCTTAAAGATGTTCTGTCGCTCAGGCTGGAGTGCAGTGGTGGCGCCATCTCAGCTCACTGCAACCTCCCCCTCCTGGGTTTAAGTGATTCTCCCACCTCAGCCTCCTGAGTAGCTAGGACTACAGGCACCCGCCACCACACCCAACTAATTTTTGTACTTTTAGTAGAGACGGGGTTTTGCCATGTTGGCTAGGTTGGTCTCAAACTCCTGACCTCAGGTGAACTGCCCGCCTCAGCCTCCCAAAGTGCTGGGATTACAGGCATGAGCTATTGCATCTGGCCAGGTCATGTATTTATATATGATATCAGGAATTGGGTGAGAGAATCACTATTAGACCAGCATAAAGCTCACTAATAAATGAGTGAGGAGTAAAAGGACAGTCATAACAACTGGAAGGAAGAGAGGCCAAAAGGCACATGCCTCAATGAAGCACAATTTTCAAGAAGACTGTGGAAGCTACACAAAAACAGCATTGAAGAGCAAGGAGAACCCCAACCCTCTCTCTATTCGCAGAGGCATATGTGGCATGCAAAAATGCACAACTATCCCCAAGGCAACCTCAAAGTCTATGCTTCCATTTCGCCAGACCATCTGCCCTTGCTCTTCCAAGTCTATCCTTTTTACTCTGTCAAAAGTTTATGGAATGATACCATCATTTCTTTAAAATTATAAACATTATTGGGTATTTGAAAGATCACATTTTTGGTTTAGCTAGCTCAACCCTAAGATAGTTAAAGCTGCTATTATAGGCCTATCAGACAGTCTCAGAAGCATCAAAAAAGTGGAATGTTTGGATAACACTCCACTTTTTTTTTTTTTTTGAGATGGAGTTTCGCTCGTGTTGCCCATGCTGGAGTGCAATGGCATGATCTCGGCTCACTGCAACCTCCGCCTCCCAAGTTCAAGCAATTCTCCTGTTTCAGTCTCCCAAGTAGCTGGGATTACAGGCGTGCACCACCACACCTGGCTAATTTTTTGTATTTTTAGTGAAAACGGGGTTTCATCGTGTTAGCCAGGCTGGTCTCAAACTCCTGACCTCAGGTCATCCACCCACCTTGGCCTCCCAAAGTGCTGGGATTACAGGCGGAGTTTAACTTTTAAAGTAAGACCTTCAAGGAATATTCATCAGGGATGCATATTCACAATCTATTCAGTTGGTATATTTGGATTTTATACTCAATATGTCTATAATAGCATACTTTCACACTTCTGCATCTCCACAGTTACAAGGTCTTAATCATAGTGACTCATAGTGAACTCTTCTTTGGTAAGTGGGATTAACATTCCCATATGAACTCGAGACACTAAATTATTAATAGCCTCCCAAGGCTTTTGGTTTTTACTGCGATGCCTGCAATGCTTTCATAAAAGTTTAACAGCATTTAAGTAAAATATAGCTCAAAGTATAACAGTTTTTAAAGCTATTTTTCCTACTATGATTTCAACATTCTTCAGGATAGGAAAAAACTAACAAAAAAGGCCACTGTAAGCTTCTCATGAGGTAAATATTAAGTGAGGTGATGATCTTTGTAATTATTTTTAAATGTTATTACATCACACTGAAGAGTTTTGTTTTTACTATGTAGCATTTATGGCTCATCATCATGACTTTCTTGACCATCTGTGTTGGCATGAAACCAGTAGTAGTCAATGAAAAGTGAAAAACCGAAACAACTGTGAGATGGCTCCCAAAAGACGTGTGGTTTTACTGGGTTTTGTCTATTAATTTTCATGAAGGTAACTGGGGAAGACAATACTAGAAAATATTCATGAGAAATGCTAATCACAAAGAGGAAATCCCTTTGCAAAATGCTGAAGAATTTATCATTAAAAAAGCAAGGAGGGCTGGTCGCAGTGGCTCATGCCTGTAATCCCAGCACTTTGGGAGGCCAAGGTAAGAAGACCACTTGAGCCAAGGAGTTTGAGACCAGCCTGGGCAACATAGCAAGACTCTGTCTCTATTAAAAAAATTATTTTTTTAAATAGGTAAGGAGGAAGGGAGATGAAGGAAATTAGTCACAGCAATGTTACCTTCAAAGGTGGGAATTAAAATAAAAAGGGTCCAAAAACAAAGGAAAATAGACCCTAAGAAGGGGTTTCCAGAAGAGATGTAGATTACAGTTGACCCTTGAACAATGCAGGGGTTAGGAGCACTGACCTTACTCGCAGTCAAAAATACATGTATAACTTTTGACTCCTCCCAAATCCTAGCACTCCCAAAGTGCTAGGATTACAGGTGTGAGCCACTGAGTCCAGCCACATTTACAGACTTTTAATGGACTTCAGGTTGTGATAGGGTGAAAGGAAACAATCATCATATTTACCAAAGAAAGTACTCAAGAGTATATTTGTTTCAAAAGCTTTGCCATTGTTAGAAGAAGAATGACATGGAGTGAGAACATTCAGATAAGTTGCAGAGGAAAAAAAAACAAAGAAAATAAGAATTCTGGATCTGCAGTTGATGGAACTCACCTAGAGGAGAAAGGAATAGCAAAGGGTATAAATTACATAATGGAAATTAGAATATGAGATGAAATTGAAAGGAAAACCTGAAGAGTCAAAGTAAGAAAGAAGGGGGAGTTTACAGGAAACCTAGAAGTGGTGACACCATTATACAATCATGAAGAAAGCAAAACTTTTAGAAGAGAAAAGCAAAATAAATAGCACATACATGTAAACAGGTAGTAAGAGAAGACTACAAAGCTCAAGATACACTTTTCAAACTAGTTTTTTCAAAATTATAGACAATGAACAGACAAAGTGTGAAGCAACCGGCATCAGGGCTCCTTTCAGTGGTAGTATTAGTTTGCTAAGGCTGTCATAATAAAATACCACAAACTCAGTTGCTTAAACGTTCTGGAGGGTAGGAGTCTGAAATCAAGGAATCAGCAGGGTTGGTTCCTCCTAAGGCTGTTCAGAGAAGGATCTGTTCCAGGCTTCTGGACTTGGTCATAGACGAAGATCTTCTGTGTCTCTTCACATGACATTCTTGTGTGCATATCTGTGTCCAAACTTCTCAATTTTTTTTTATACTTTAAGTTCTGGGATACATGTGCAGAATGTGCAGGTTTGTTACATAGGTATACACATGCCACGGTGGTTTGCTGCACCCATCAACCCATCATCTACATTAGGTATTTCTTCTAATGCTATCACTCCTCTTGCCCCCCACTTCCCAACAGGCCCTGGTGTGTGATGTTCCCCTCCCTGTGCCCATATGTTCTCATTGTTCAACTCCCACCTATGAATGAGAACATGCAGTGTTTAGTTCTCTATTCCTGTGCTGAGAATGATGGTTTCCAGCTTCATCCATGTCCCTGCAAAGGATATGAACTCATCTTTTTTTTATGGCTGCATAGTATTCCATGGCATATACGTGCCATATTTTCTTTATCCAGTCTATCATTGATGGGCATTTGGGTTAGTTCCAAGTCTTTTCTATTGTAAATAGTGCTGCAATAAACATATGTGTGTGCATGTGTCTTTATAGTGGAATAATTTCTAATCCTTTGAGTATATACCTAGTAATGGGATTGCTGGGTCAAATGGTATTTCTAGTTCTAGATCCTTGAGGAATTGCCACAGTCTTCCACAATGGTTGAACTAATTTACACTCCTACCAACAGTGTAAAAGCGTTCCTATTTCTCCACATCCTCTCCAGCATCAGTTGTTTCCTGACTTTTTAATGATCGCCATTCTAACTGGTGTGAGATGGTATCTCATTGTGGTTCTAATTTGCATTTCTCTAATGACCAGTGATGATGAGCTTTTATTCATATGTTAGTTGGCCACATAAATGTCTTCTTTTGAGAAGTGTCTGTTCATATCCTTCGCCCACTTTTTGATGGGGTTAGTTTTTTTTCTCATAATTTGTTTAAGTTCCTTGTAGATTCTGGATATCAGCCCTTTGTCAGATGGATAGATTGCAAAAATGTTCTCCCATTCTGTAGGTTGCCTGTTTACTCTGATGATAGTTTCTTTTGCTGTGCAGAAGCTCTTTAATTAGATCCCATTTGTCAATTCTGGCTTTTGTTGCCATTGCTTTTGGTGTTTTAGTCATAAAGTCTTTTCCCATGCTTATGTCCTGAATGGTATTGCTCAGGTTTTCTTCAAGAGGTTTTATGGTTTAAGGTCTTATGTTCACATTTTTAATCCATCTTGAGTTAATTTTTGTGTAAGGTGTAAGGAAAGGGTCCAGTTTCAGCTTTTGCATATGGCTAGCCAGTTTTCCCAGCACCATTTATTAAATAGAGAATCCTTTCCCCATTGCTTGTTTTTCTCAAATTCGTCAAAGATCAGATGGTTGTAGATGTGCGATGTTATGTCTGAGGCCTCTATTCTGTTCCATTGGTCTATATATCTGTTTTGGTACCAGTGCCATGCTGTTTTGGTTACTGTAGCCTTGTAGTATAGTTTGAAGTCAGGTAGCATGATGCCTCCAGCTTTGTTCTTTTTGCTTAGGACTGTCTTGGCTATACAGGCTCTTTTTTGATTCCATGTGAAATTTAAAGTAGTTTTTTCTAATTCTGTGAAGAAAGTCAATGGTAGCTTAATGGGGATAGCATTGAATCTATAAATTACTTTGGGCAGTATGGCCATTTTCATGATACTGATTCTTCCTATCCATGAGTATGGCATGTTTTTCCATTTGTTTGTGTCCTCTCTTATTTCCTTGAGCAGTGGTTTGTACTACTCCTTGAAGAGGTCCTTCACATTCCTTTAAGTTGTATTCCTAGGTATTTTATTCTCTTTGTAGCAGTTGTGAATGGAAGTTTACTTATGACTTGGCTCTCTGTTTGTCTATTATTGGTGCATAGGAATGCTTGTGATTTTTGCACATTGATTTTGTATCCTGAGACTTTGCTGAATTTGCTTATCAGCTTCAGGAATTCTGGGTTGAGACAATGGGGTTTTCTAAATATACAATCATGTCATCTGCAAACAGAGATAATTTGACTTCCTGTCTTCCTATTTGAATACCCTTGATTTCCTTCTCCTGCCTGATTGCCCTGGCCAGAACGTCCAATACTATGTTGAATAGGAGTGGTGAGAGAGGGCATCCCTGTCTTGTGCCGGTTTTCAAAGGGAATGCTTCCAGCTTTTGCCCATTCAGTATGATATTGGCTGTGGGTTTGTCATAAATAGCTCTTATTATTTTGAGATACGTTCTGACAATACCTAGTTTATTGAGTGTTTTTAGCATGAAGGGTTGTTGAATTTTGTCAAAGGCCTTTTCTGCATCTATTGAGATAATCATGTGGTTTTTGTCTTTGGTTCTGTTTATATGCTGGATTACATTTATTGATTTGTGTATATTGAACCAGCCTTGCATCCCAGGGATGAAGCCCACTTGATCATGGTGGATAAGCTTTTTGATGTGCTGCTGGATTCTGTTTGCCAGTATTTTATTGAGGATTTTTGCATCAATGTTCATCAAGGATATTGGTCTAAAATTCTCTTTTTTTTGTTGTGTCTCTGCCAGGCTTTGGTATCGGGATGATGCTGGCCTCATAAAATGAGTTAGGGAGGATTCCCTCTTTTTCTATTGATTGGAATAGTTTCAGAAGGAATGGTACCAGCTCCTCCTTGTACCTCTGGTAGAATTCGGCTGTGAACCCATCTGGTCCTGGACTTTTTTTGGTTGGTAAGCTATTGATTATTGCCACAATTTCAGCTCCTGTTATTGGTCTATTCAGAGATTCAACTTCTTCCTGGTTTAGTCTTGGGAGGGTGTATGTGTTGAGGAATTTATACATTTCTTCTAGATTTTCTAGTTTATTTGCATAGAGGTGTTTGTAATATTCTCTGATGGTAGTTTGTATTTTTGTGGGATCGGTGGTGATATCCCCTTTATCATTTTTTATTGCATCTATTTGATTCTTCTCTCTTTTTTTCTTCATTAATCTTGCTAGCGGTCTATCAATTTTGTTGATCCTTTCAAAAAACCAGCTCCTGGATTCATTTATTTTTTGAAGGGTTTTTTGTGTCTCTATTTCCTTCAGTTCTGCTCTGATTTTAGTTATTTCTTGCCTTCTGCTAGCTTTTGAATGTGTTTGTTCTTGCTTTTCTAGTTCTTTTAATTGTGATGTTAGGGTGTCAATTTTGGATCTTTCCTGCTTTCTCTTGTGGGCATTTAGTGCTATAAATTTCCCTCTACACACTGCTTTGAATGCATCCCAGAGATTCTGGTATGTTGTGTCTTGGTTCTCATTGGTTTCAAAGAACATCTTTATTTCTGCCTTCATTTCGTTATGTACCCAGTAGTCATTCAGGAGCAGGTTGTTCAGTTTCCACGTAGTTGAGCGGTTTTGAGTGAGATTCTTAATCCTGAGTTCTAGCTTGATTGCACTGTGATCTGAGAGACAGTTTGTTATAATTTCTGTTCTTTTACATTTATTGAGGAGAGCTTTACTTCCAAGTATATGGTCAATTTTGGAATAGGTGTGGTGTGGTGCTGAAAAAAATGTATATTCTGTTGATTTGGGGTGGAGAGTTCTGTAGATGTCTATTAGGTCTGCTTGGTGCAGAGCTGAGTTCAATTCCTGGGTATCCTTGTTGACTTTCTGTCTCGTTGATCTGTCTAATGTTGACAGTGGGGTGTTAAAGTCTCCCATTATTAATGTGTGGGAGTCTAAGTCTCTTTGTAGGTCACTCAGGACTTGCTTTATGAATCTGGGTGCTCCTGTATTGGGTGCATATATATTTAGGATAGTTAGCTCTTCTTGTTGAATTAATCCCTTTACCATTATGTAGTGGCCTTCTTTGTCTCTTTTGATCTTTGTTGGTTTAAAGTCTGTTTTATCAGAGACTAGGATTGCAACCCCTGCCTTTTTTTGTTTTCCATTTGCTTGGTAGATCTTCCTCCATCCTTTTATTTTGAGCCTATGTGTGTCTCTGCACGTGAGATGGGTTTCCTGAATACAGCACACTGATGGGTCTTGAGTCTTTATCCAATTTGCCAGTCTGTGTCTTTTAATTGGAGCATTTAGTCCATTTACATTTAAAGTTAATATTGTTATGTGTGAATTTGATCCTGTCATTATGATGTTAGCTGGATATTTTGCTCGTTAGTTGATGCAGTCTCTTCCTAGTCTCGATGGTCTTTACATTTCGGTATGATTTTGCAGTGGCTGGTACCGGTTGTGCCTTTCCATGTTTAGCGCTTCCTTCAGGAGCTCTTTTAGGGCAGGCCTGGTGGTGACAAAATCTCTCAGCATTTGCTTGTCTGTAAAGTATTTTATTTCTCCTTCACTTATGAAGCTTAGTTTGGCAGGATATGAAATTCTGGGTTGAAAATTCTTTTCTTTAAGAATGTTGAATATTGGCCCCCACTCTCTTCTGGCTTGTAGGGTTTCTGCCGAGAGATCCACTGTTAGTCTGATGGGCTTCCCTTTGATGGTAACCCGACCTTTCTCTCTGGCTGCCCTTAACATTTTTTCCTTCATTTCAACTTTGGTGAATCTGACAATTATGTGTCTTGGAGTTGCTCTTCTCGAGGAGTATCTTTGTGGCGTTCTCTGTATTTCCTGAATCTGAATGTTGGCCTGCCTTGCTAGATTGGGGAAGTTCTCCTGGATAATATCCTGCAGAGTGTTTTCCAACTTGTTTCCATTCTCCCCGTCACTTTCAGGTACACCAATCAGACGTAGATTTGGTCTTTTCACATAGTCCCACATTTCTTGGAGGCTTTGCTCGTTTCTTTTTATTCTTTTTTCTCTAAACTTCCCTTCTCGCTTCATTTCATTCATTTCATCTTCCAGGGCTGATACCCTTTCTTCCATTTGATCGCATCGGCTCCTGAGGCTTCTGCATTCTTCACGTAGTTCTCGAGCCTTGGTTTTTAGCTCCATCAGCTCCTTTAAGCACTTCTCTGTATTGGTTATTCTAGTTATACATTCTTCTAAATTTTTTTCAAAGTTTTCAACTTCTTTGCCTTTGGTTTGAATATCCTCCCGTAGCTCAGAGTAATTTGATCATCTGAAGCCTTCTTCTCTCAGCTCGTCAAAGTCATTCTCCGTCCAGCTTTGTTCCGTTGCTGGTGAGGAACTGCGTTCCTTTGGAGGAGGAGAGGTACTCTGGTTTTTAGAGTTTCCGGTTTTTCTGCTCTGTTTTTTCCCCATCTTTGTGGTTTTATCCACTTTTGGTCTTTGATGATGGTGATGTACAGATGGGTTTTTGGTGTGGATGTCCTTTCTGTTAGTTTTCCTTCTAACAGACAGAACCCTCAGCTGCAGGTCTGTTGGAGTACCTGGCCGGCCGTGTGAGGTGTCAGTCTGCCCCTGCTGGGGGGTGCCTCCCAGTTAGGCTGCTCGGGGGTCAGGGGTCAGGGACCCACTTGAGGAGGCAGTCAGCCCGTTCTCAGATCTCCAGCTGCGTGCTGGGAGAACCACTGCTCTCCTCACAGCTGTCAGAGAGGGACATTTAAGTCTGCAGAGGTTACTGCTGTCTTTTTGTTTGTCTGTGCCCTGCCCCCAGAGGTGGAGCCTACAGAGGCAGGCAGGCCTCCTTGAGCTGTGGTGGGCTCCACCCAGTTCAAGCTTCCAGGCTGCTTTGTTTACCTAAGCGAGCCTGGGCAATGGCGGGCGCCCCTCCCCCAGCCTCGCTGCCGACTTGCTGTTTGATCTCAGACTGCTGTGCTAGCAATCAGTGAGACTCCGTGGGCGTAGGACCCTCTGAGCCAGGTGCGGGCTATACTCTCCTGGGGCACCATTTCCCAAGCCCGTCGGAAAAGCACAGTATTCGGTTGGGAGTGGCCCGATTTTCCAGGTGCCGTCTGTCACCCCTGGAAGGGGAACTCCCTGACCCCTTGCGCTTCCCGAGTAAGGCAATGCCTCGCCCCTGCTTCGGCTGACGCACAGTGCGCTCACCCACTGACCTGCGCCCACTGTCTGGCACTCCCTAGTGAGATGAACACGGTACCTCAGATGGAAATGCAGAAATCACCCGTCTTCTGCGTCGCTCGCGCTGGGAGCTGTAGACCGGAGTTGTTCCTATTCGGCCATCTTGGCTCCTCCCTTTCCCACTTTTTCATGTGGGCATTTAGTGCTATAAATTTCCCCCTAAACACTGAGTTAGTTTTGTCCCAGAGATTCTGGTACATTGTGTCTTTGTTCTCATTGGTTTCAAAGAACTTATTTATTTCTGCCTTAATTTCATTATTTACCCAGTAGTCATTCAGGAGCAGGTTGTTCAGTTTCCATGTAGTTGTACGGTTTTGATTGAGTTTCTTAATCCTGAGTTCTAATTTGATTGCACTGTGGCCTGAGAGACTCTTTGTTATGATTTTTCTTTTGCATTTGCCAAGGAGTGTTTTACTTCCAATTATGTAGTCAATTTTAGAATAAGTGTGATGTGGTGCTGAGAAGAATGTATATTCTGTTGATTTGGGGTGGAGAGTTCTGTAGATGTCTATTAGGTCTGCTTGGTCCAGAGCTGAATTCAAGTCCTGTATATCCTTGCTAATTTTCTGTCTCATTGATGTGTCTAACATTGACAGTAGGGTGTTAAAGTCTCCCACTATTATTGTGTGGGGGTCTCAGTATCTTTGTAGGTCTCTAAGAACTTGCTTTATGAATCTGGGTGCTCCTGTATTGGGTGCACATATATTTAGGATAGTTAGCTCTTCTTGTTGCATTTATCCCTTTACCATTATGTAATGCCCTTCTTTGTCTTTTTTGATCTTTTTTGGTTTAAAGTCTATTTTATCAGCAACTAGAATTGTAACCCCTGCTTTTTTTGCTTTCCATTTGCTTGGTAAATCTTCCTCCATCCCTTTATTTTGAGCCTATGTGTGTCTCTGCACATGAGATGGGTCTTCTGAATACAGCACACTGATGGGTCTTGACTCTTTATCCAATTTGCCAGTCCGTGTCTTTTAATTGGGGCATTTAGCCTGTTTACATTTAAGGTTAATATTGTTATGTGTGAATTTGATCCTGTCATTATGATGCCAGCTGTTTGTTTTGCCCATTAGTTGATGCAGTTTCTTCATAGTGTCGATTGTCTTTACATTTTGGTGTATTTTTGCAGTGGCTGGTACCAGTTTTTCCTTTCCATATTTAGTGATTCCTTCAGGACCTCTTGTAAGGCAGGCCTGCTGGTGACAAAATCCCTCAGCATTTGCTTGTCTGTAAAGGATTTTATTTCTCCTTCACTTATGAAGCTTAGTTTGACTGGATATGAAATTCTGGTTTGAAAATTCTTTTCTTTAAGAATGTTGAATACTGGCCCCCACTCACTTCTGGCTTGTAGAGTTTCTGCCGGGAGATCCACTGTTAGTCTGATGGGCTTCCCTTTGTGCGTAACCCGGCTGTTCTCTCTGGCTGCCCTTAACATTTTTTCCTTCATTTCAACCTTGGTGAGTCTGAAAATTATGTGTCTTGGGGTTGGTCTTCTCAGTCTGACCCTTATCAGAGCTTTCCTGAATTTGAATGTTGGCTTGTCTTGCTAGGTTGGGGAAGTTCTCCTGGATAATATCCTGAAGCGTGTTTTCCAACTTGGTTCCATTCTCCCTGTCACTTTCATGTACATCAATCAAACGTAGGTTTGGTCTTTTCACATAGTCCCATATTCCTTGGAAACTTTGTTCATTCCTTTGCATTCTTTTTTCTCTAATCTTGTCTTCATGCTTTATTTCATTAAGTTGATCTTCAATCTCTGATATTCTTTCTTCCACTTGATAGATTTGGCTATTGATACTTGTGTATGCTTCACAAAGTTCTCATGCTGTGTTTTTCAGCTCCATCAGGTCATTAATGTTCTTCTCTAAACTGGTTATTCTAGTTAGCAGTTCCTGTAACCTTTTATCAAGGTTCTTAGCTTCCTTGCATTGGGTTAGAACATGCTCCTTTAGCTCAGAGGAGTTTTTTATCATCCACCTTCCAAAGCCTACTTCTATCAATTCATCAAACTCATTCTCTGTCCAGTTTTGTTCCCTTGCTGGCAAGGAGTTGTGATCCTTTGGAGGAGAAGAGGCATTCTGTTTTTTGGAATTTTCAGCCTTTTTGCACTGGTTTTTCCTCATCTTCGTGGATTTATCTACCTTTGGTCTTTGATGTTGGCAACCTTCAGATGGGGTTTTTGCATGGTCATCCTTTTTATTGATGGTGATGCTATTTTTCTGTTCGTTTTCTTTCTAACAGCCAGGCCCCTCTTCCGCAGGTCTGCTGGAGTTTGCTAGGGGTCCACTCCAGAACCTGTTTGCCTGGGTATCACCAGCAGAGGCTGCAGAGCAGCAAAGATTGCTGCCTGCTCCTTCCTCTGGAAGCTTCATTCCAGAGGGGCACCTGCCAGATGCCAGGTGGAGCTCTCCTGTATGAGGTGTCTGTCAACCCCTGCTGGGAGGTGTCTCCCCATCAGGAGGTACAGGGATCAGGGACTCACTTGAGGGGGCAGTCTGACCCTTATCAGAGCTTGAATGCTGTGCTGGGAGATCCACTGCTCTCTTCAGGGCTGACAGGCAGGAACATTTAAGTCTGCTGAAGCTGCGCCTTCCCCGAGGTGGTCTGTTCCAGGGAGATGGGAGTTTTATGTATAAGCCTCTGACTGGGGCTGCTGCCTTTCTTTCAGAGATGCCCTGCCCAGAGAGGAGGAATCTAGAGAGGCAGTCTGGCTACAGCGGCTTTGCCACACTGCAGTGGGTTCTGGCCAGTTCGAACCTCCCAGCAGCTTTGTTTACACTGTGAGGGAAAGCCACCTACTAAGGCCTCAGTAATGGCAGATGCTCCTTCCCCCGCCAAGCTCGAGAATCTCAGGTTGAGTTCAGACTGCTGTGCTGGCAGCAAGAATTTCAAGCCAGTGGATCTTAGCTTGTTGGGCTCCATAGGGGTGGGATCTGCTGCGCAAGACAACTCGGCTCCCTGGCCTCAGCCCCCTTTCCAGGGGAGTGAACGGTTCTGCCTTGCTGGCGTTCCAGGAGCCACTCAGTTGAAAATGTAGAAATCACCCACCTTCTGCGTTGGTCTTGCTGGGAGCTACAGACCGGAACTGTTCCTATTTGGCCATCTTGCCTGGGAATCCCCCCACTTTTTTTTTTTTTTTTTTTTTTTTTTAAGACAGGGTCTTGCTCTGCCACCCAGGCTGGAGTGCAGTGCAGTGGTGCCGTTTTGGCTCACTGCAACCTCTGCCTCCCAGGCTCAAGCAATTCTCATGCCTCAGCCTCCCGAGTAGCTGGAATTACAGGCATGTGCCACCATGTCCAGCCAATTTTTGTATTTTTCGTAGAGACAGGGTTTCTTTATGTTGGCAAGGCTGGTCTTGAACTCCTGGCCTCAAGTGATCCACCCACCTCGGCCTCCCAAAGTGCTAGGATTACACAAATTTCCCCTTCTCATAAGAATACTAGTCACAGTGGATTAGAGGACCGCCCTATTCCAGGATGACTTCATACGAACTTAATCAATTTTGTCAGCAAGAATTCTCTGTCCAAATAAGGTCACATTCTAGGGTACTGGGGTTAGGGTTTAACATGTGAATTTTAGGAGGACATAATTCAACCCATAACAGTAGTCAACAGGGTTGCCAGCAGAATGCCAAGCAGTAGAGGGATTTTTATGTAACCCAGCTATCATCTGAGGTCTCCTGCTCCTTGAAATTTAAATACAATCATAATGAACCCCTATCCACGCCCAGTGGATATTCACGCCCTCCCCATTACTTCAGTGGTTTCCCTGGGTATTGTCAAGGCAAACTCCGATTTCTGGTTCCTGCTCCCATGTGCTCTCTATCTTGCTGCAATGACCCACGAGAGCAATATGTGTCTTCCTTCCTTGGTATCCACCAAACTAATGAAAAACAAGTAAGGGTCCTACTCATTCTAAGGACTCGTGAGGGTAATGGATGTTGCTAAAGGTACAAAGACCATTTGGGACAATGAGGTGTGGGAGATGAGGTATGTGTGTGTAGCAGCACACAGTGAACCACTAAACCTTTCTGTCATGAAGTGTGTTGCAGGCCAGTTTGCCACCAGGCTTCCATGCCAAGGTTGCTCCTTCCTGATGCCTGGTAAATCTTCAAGCAAATCTTTGTGCTGCCAAATCAACCACGTGTTTCCTGTAGTCCTCTGAACTGGAGTGAGTTCCCTGAAGAAAAGGAGAGAGGCCCTGTTCCATCCCCACTGGGTCACATTTGTCACATTGGCACTGGAGCAGGGCCGCTTGTGTGTTGCAGTGGGCCTCTTGTGGTTACAGCCCTCTCAGCTTCCCTTTGAGCCTCTGTCTCCATTGAGACTCATCCGAGGGTGGGATCCTTTATGAAAGGTACAAACTGTGCAGCCTCCTCCATTCCTTTCCTCCCTTTCCCCAGGGTGTAGGGCAAAATGCCTTTACCTCACTTCATGCAGATAAACTTCTTATAGCACCATCTATGAATCTAGGCTTGTCTGCATCCCAGAATATACTAAAATAGGAACTTATGTTTCATTTACTTATTAAGCTTTCTGAAATGTGAGCTTCGGCAATGAAACACAAGAAAATTCCCATCACAACTGAAAGAAACTGAAAAATGTAAGAGAAATGATCTAGGGGAGTGAGGATCTGTTCTTTCAATGTGTCAGAAAACAGGAAACATATTACAATACATAGAAACTCTCAACGGAAAGCACAAAGCCAAAGATTTTTAAAGAGCAAAGCAAACATTCCCAACTGTGAGCATATTCATCAAGCACATGCTAGAAAAAACAAAGGTAAAATACCGGAGTGAGATATCAAAAGACAACATCTGAGAGACAGTTCTATCAACAGAGTCAAGACTGATAAGGGAAGAAGAGAAATCAAGCAAGATTAAAGACATCTCCTACAGATATTTTAAGTAGACAAGGAGAGACTAAAGAATGGTAGTGGGCTTAGGAACTAGAAATAGATTGAAGTTTAGCCAGAGGAAAAGAAAATAAAAAAGATCTTTAAAAGGAGCACTGCACAGAATTGTTTCCAAAACAAGGTATGGAAGGGACCAATTCTCAGGAAGGTGGGGTGGACACTATGATGTGCTGCCCAGGCCCCTGCAAGCAGAGAAGGACCCTTTACCTCAACTGCTGGAGGTGCTGGGTACCTTCAGTTGGTAGCCCTTTCAGGGACTGCCTCAGTTGGCAAGAGAGCCCTGCTCGAGGTCATGTCCCTTCTCAGGAAAGCCCACATTCAGTCACTCCTCAATTCAAGGACATAAAGGTCTGGCCACTTTGACCCAACTCAGGACATCTCTGAAGGGCCATTCTAGCTCCAGAGTTCCCGGTGGGGTTGGTTAACACTGTCGATGGGTCTGCATAACAGTTTGTCTTCTCCATCTACCCTCTTCTGCTTCCTCCCCTCCCTTTCTTATGCATTGATATCAAAAGCATTCCTTAATTACTATACTAACAACTAAACTTCATCTTGGAGTTTTCCCTCGCTTTCCTGGGAACGCAGTTTGTGAAAAAAGGTGAACCACCTTAAATAAACAAATGAATTTATGCATCCCTACAAGTGAGTGATATGAATAAGATGCTAAGCAGAGGGAAAGCTCCTGTGTTTATAACATCACTGCTTTGTTCTTAAAACTTTGAGGATGGTCTGAGAAAACTTGGTTTTCAATGTCATATGCAGGAAAAGTCAGCATTCACAATTTAAAGAAACAAGTATATTATCAATATAGTGTTAAACAGAGAGAGGAAAGGCAGTTTTCACTTGATGGTATTACCACTATGCAAACTTCTTTTAGAATAATTATTACGGATATATAATAGTTGCACATATTTATGGAGTAGATGTGATACTTTGATACAAACATACAATGTGTAATGATCAAATTGGGATAACTGAGGTATCCATCATTTCAAACATTTATCATTTCTTTGTGTTTGGAATGTGCCAATTGCTCTCTTTCGGTTATTTTGAAATATAAGATAAATTATTGTTAATTATAGCCATCCTTTTGTGCAACCAAACATTATATCATATTCCTTCTATCTAACTGTATGTATGCATTAACCAACCCCTTTTTATCCCCCACCTCCCCACTACCCTTACTGACTCTGGTGTCTATCATTCTACTCCCTACCTTCATGAGATCAACTTTTTTTAGCCCCATATATATGAGTGAGAACATGCAATATTTCTCTTTCTGTGCCTGGCTTGTTTCACTTAACATAATGTCATCCAGTTCCATCCACATAGTTGCAAACAACAGGATTTCATTCTTTTTTACGGCTGAACAGATTTCCATTGTGTATATGTACCACACTTTCTTTATCCATTCTTCTGTTGATGAACACTTAGGCTGATTCCATGTCTTGGTTATCATGAGCAGTGCTGCAATAAACGTGGAAGTGAAGACACCTCTTCAGTATACTGATTTCCTTTCTTTTACATATATACACAGCAGTGAGATTGCAGGGTCATATGGGAGTTCTATTTTTAGTTTTTTGAGGAACCTCCACACTGTTCTCCATAGTGGCTATACTAATTTACATTCCCACCCAGTGTATGAGGGTTCCCCTTTCTGAACATCCTTGCCAGCACCCATTATTGCTTGACTTTCTTACAAAAGCCATTTTAACTGGGATGAGATGATATCTCATTGTAGTTTCTATCTGCATTTCATTGAAGATTAGTGATGTTGGGCATTTTTCACATACCTGTTTGCCATTTCTATGTCTGTCTGTTTGTTTGTTTGTTTGTTTTGAGACAGAGTCTTTCTCTGTCACCCAGGCTGGAGTGCAGTGATATGATCTCAGCTCACTGCAACCTCTGCTTTCCTGGTTAAAACAATTTTCGAGACTCAGCCCCCTGAGTAGCTGGGATTACAGGCATGCGCCACCATGCCCGGCTAATTTTTGTATCTTTAGTAGAGATGGGGTTTTGCTACATTGGCTAGGCTGGTGTGGAACTCCTGTCCTCAAGTGATCCACCTGCCTTGGCCTCCCAAAGTGCTGGAATTACAGGCATGAGCCACCACACCCGGCCCATTTTCATGTCTTCTTTTGAGAAATGTCTATTCAGATCTTTTGCTCATTTTTAATTAGATTATTTGTTCTTTTGCTATTGAGTTGCTTGAGCTCCTTATATATTCTCATTATCAATTCCTTGTCAGATGGGTGACAAATTTCTTGTATGAATCTTATTGTAAAGTCAGGTGTGCACGGTAGAAAGATGATGGACAAGACACAATGTTGTGCCAAAAAGAAGGGAAGTATAGCTGCATAGTGGTTTAGGATAACTAAAGAAGCAAGCTAGGGAAGGGCATATGTTATATTATGTTACATACTAGGAGGAAATCTGAAACAAATGAGCTGTAGGCAGCCATGTTCCAGGATGAGGAGCAAAGATGAGAGGTAAAGGGAAAATCCTGTGGATATTCAGGTCCTGCTTTTAGTTTATTCTTAAACCCTGTGAAGAAAAAGGATCTCTATCCCATGTTAGCCTGAGGGAAATACAAGGCTTTGTAGAAGAGCCTTTGGTTTGAAGATAATCTTCAAGAAGGGGCAAGTAATCTATAAAAAGAGAGGAAGTTAAGCCTAAAGAAGCAATTTCTGGGGCCAACTTTCTCTTCCATGGTAGTTCTTACTACCATTAAAAAGTGTGCCGTTTCAATGGCAAATTAAAACCAGACATTCAAAGCACGCTGTAGCTCTATATGAATTCATATGAAAAGGAGTCAATGACATAGTGTCCAATGAAAGAAGACTTTAAAGCAGTATTTATGACCTCATTAAGGTAAAATATCTTATTTCTATATATGGATGTATGTACCCAGTTATCTGTGGATAGTGGGATTTTCAAGGTTGTTTTTGTATACTGTTACACTGGCTGAATTTTCTACAATATCATACAGAACCCATATAAATTTTAATATTGAGTAAATAATGAAATCAGGCCCGGCACAGTGACTCACACCTGTAATCTTACCTCTTTGGGAGGCCGAGATGGGAGGATCACTTGAAGTCAGGAGTTTGAGACCAGCCTGGGCAACATATTGAGAACCTATCTCTACAAAAAAAAAAAAAAAAAAAAAAAAAGCTAGACATGGTGGTGCATATCTGTAGTCCTAGCTTCTTGGGAGGCTGAGGCAGGAGGATCACTTGATCCCAGGAGTTTGAGGCTACAGTGAGCTATGATCATGCCACTGCACTCCAGTCTGGATGACAGAGCAAATGCTTATCTCAAAATAATGATAATAATAATAACAAAATCAAATAAGTCTTTGGGTGAAGACTTTTCTATATAATGGAAATATGAAAGCCTACAAGTGTGAAAAGAAGACAAGAATTTTTCAAAAATCGTAAAACATAAAAGGATAGTAGAAATAAACAAAATTAAAGCCTTTTTGAAAAAAATAAACTAAATTAAATTTTTGAGAAATCGAAGCTGTTGGGGGACAATTCTTCATGGATATATTTCATTTTTGCATGGCTCAGGCCTTCTGAGTGAAGAACACTTTTTAAGAACAGCCTTGGGAGCTAGAGATAGTGTAATCCTCTGCAGAGATTAAGTGATAGAGACATGCCTCACCAGAGATATTCCATGGTAATAAAGATATGAGCCTCTTCTCCACCTAGAATCATTTACTTACATTCCAGGATAATGAGGAATCTCTCTCTAGAGGGGAGGAGATGGGAAGATGCTCCAGGAGCCCAATTTAGCTAAGAGTCTCCTAAATGGGGGATTCCTCTCCTGTGATGTACCCTGCTGCATACACAGGTAACATCTGGTCCTTATCACATCACTATGCAGTGATTGGGATGTGGGAACCAATACATGATGCTCTTTGGCTGCGGTTTTTGCAGGGAGTGATAAATGATCTGTTTTGCAGGCTCAGGGATCTTGTGCTCTTATGTCAGTATATGTAGATAAAGTTGGGGCAGTTTAACTTGTTATCTTTCAATAAGAGTAAAATCTTGGAGCCTTTGCAGTTTTGTACTTAGCAGAGACAATGTGTAAATTTTATTGGTTTCATTTTGTGTTGGAAAAAGAAACATAAATATTTTGAATTTATCATCTCCATGATAACCACATATAAGTTATCAGGCCAGGCGCGGTGGCTCACGCCTATAATCCCAGCACTTTGGGAGGCTGAAGCAGGCGGATCACCTGAGGTCAGGAGTTCAAGACCAGCCTGGCCAATATGGTGAAACTCCATCTCTACTAATAGTACAAAAATTACCTGGGCATGGTGGTGGGCACCTGTAATCCCAGCTACTCAGGAGGCTGAGGCAGGAGAATTGCTTGAGCCCAGGAGGGGAGGCTGCAGTGAGCTGAGATTGCACCATGGCACTCCAGCCTGGGCGACACAGTGAGACTCCATCTTAAAAGAAAAAAAAAGCCATTAAAATTCAAAAACCTATGCAAATATAAGGAGACGGGTCCAGTAACTCATAGTGATAATCTTAAACTCAAATAGAATGGACATTGGTGGCACTGTAACCTTCAGATGTGGAACGTGCTTTACTGCATTTCTGTTCGATAAATAGTTGTTACATTTGATGTTTACGTGCAGAAATACAACTTGCATATGTGTATGTCTATATTCATATTTTTGATCACCTTTTTCTTCAGCCTTCCTCTCTTCTTTCACCAGATCCAATTACTTTATTTTGCCCCCACCCTTTCTGCCCAGTGCCTGCCCACTCTCCATCGCTTCACTGGGCCTGTGACTTTTGCCTTAACAGATTTTGGCACCTTGCCTGCAGCTGTGGGTATTGGGATGCTCAGTGTGCTTTATTGTTCTATGATGTGTTTTTTTCAGCTCCTGAAGTTTATCAGTTTTGTCATCTTTCTCAGAAGGGCAAATAACTGCCATCAGCCACCACTGACTGATGGGAGAAGGGATTGTCTGCCCTCTCTATCATCCAGGGACCCCTTGTCAATCTTCTACAGTGACCTTATTCCAAAGACTATCTGAGCCTTCAGGGTTTCTCCCAAGTAAACCAAGAGACAGACACATGTTGGGGACCTGAATTAAATGTCAAGAATAGCTCCCTTGACAGTGCTCTTAGAGTGTTTCAGATGCTCTGGCAGTGAAAGCAAGCCATTGGAATTTTTTTTTACCTTCTTCATACTTGGTCAAGCTGCTCCCTCTCAATTGCTAGTTTCTTTCAAGTTGCAGTCTTATTATCCATTGTCATAACAAACATTTCTGATTGCTTTATTCAAAAGGTCCACTCAAAATATGCTATAAAGATGTTTCCTGGAAAATTGACTGTTGTTGCTTAAATGCACATTTGTCAGAGAGCTCTAAAGAACTAGTAAGTTTCTACATTTACATAAGATTAATTTGCATCACAACTGTTGCCATTTCAATGCCTTTAGTTTTTCTTCTTTAGCATTAGTTTCTTAACCTCTTGTCTTCACTGCGTTATTTTAACACAGCACTCTCTGCTTGTCAGTGATAACACTGAGGTGGAGTCTTCAATAGATAATATTGCAT
Organism: Pongo pygmaeus; assembly: GCF_028885625.2. Lineage (NCBI taxonomy): Eukaryota > Metazoa > Chordata > Mammalia > Primates > Hominidae > Pongo > Pongo pygmaeus. The sequence goes on from NC_072376.2 coordinate 186,392,293, forward strand.
TGTTTCTAGGACTAGGTTGAGGTGCCCTTGCCTAGCTTAGATCTCTTCCACTACTGGCTCTCATCCTACCCACACCAAATATTCTAAAATAAAATGTCCCTTTCCTTGTTTTGCTATTTAGTTTAACTCTCTCTGCTGCTCAGTAGAGTGGGAAAAGAGCTGGAGAATGGAGGTGAGTCACTGACTGAAAAGTACAGGAGGTTTGGAAGAGATATTACCTAGATCAGGATAACCAAGGGAACCTTCTTTGAAATCGCTATTAAATGTGGCTGAGACAGGTTTGTTCTCGGCACAACTTCAGTGACCAACCACTATAATTCCCTCTGATCTGAAGTATTACATAGAGGAGAAGTGGAGGAAAGCAGATATGTCAGGAGTTATATTCCAGGGCTGGGATTGGTAAACACTGGACAGGTGAGTGTGAATGTCAGTCCATCAGATCCTAGTCAGAGTTAAATGGAAACTTCAAGCTCAGCTCGATTTGGATTTAGGGACCAACAAAAGACAGGAAATAGTGGAGGGTAATGACAAAATTCAAAGTGCTTTTGTGAAGCCCATGTTGTGATAAGATCAGTTTGAGTCTTAAGATGAGATGCCTGTAGCCTATACAGGTGGGCATAACCAGGGTGGGAATGAAGAAGAGAGACTGGCTAACCAGAAGTCTTTATCCTGCTTTGTTGATGTTACTATTCTTCTAATTATTTCTTCCCCTCTAGCTTTTCTACTTATATATTAAACAATTACAAAGCAAGGAGGATGTATGGGACAGTGTACCAGGAGACATGAAAATTAGATAAGACAGTGTTCCTATCTTTGGAATAACCCTATTACAGGAGGTGATGGTCTAGGCCTATATTTTCTAAACTACATGTGAAGAGTCATTACTGTCCCCATAAGCTCTAAAATGTTTTCTGATGTTTTATTTCCATAGTCAAAGAAGTTTGGGAAATGCTGTATAACATATCACTCTTAGATGATCACTATGTATATTAGCACAGGAAAGGTACTGATATACCCTGCAATGCAGAAATTGTTTAACTTATTATATCATCAATGTATTTGACCATAGAACTCTGTTTTTTCAATATCCTAAATGAAGGAATTCTTGGAACATGCTTATAATGGAGGGCTTAAAGTGTTTGTCTAGTAAGTCCAACATCTGGACTTCCACAAAGACAGTTTCTATCGACTGCTTTGTATCCTGTTTGTGAACTATATTGCCTTGCAAATCATCACACAGTCAAAGTTTTGAGTCAGGTCACATAGACCTGACTCTGAGAATAGAACTTTTCCATGAGCTTCCAGACAAGCCAAGTAATGACAGTTCTCTGGGCATGGGACTTTGGTGTAGCTCCAAACTGTTCTGTCCCATCCAGTGGGTGCTAAGCTTCTGGTTTTCACAGCTACCATTGTTATGAATCTGTTGGTTTTCAAGGCTATGACAGAGCTTAGGGAGAATTATAGAATTAGGGAAAGTTAAAATGCTACAAGACTTGCTATTTTTTCTGAGATTCTGTAATTTTTCTTGATCATATACTCCATGAACTGTTGTAAGCCTTTAGTTAATTTCTAGAGCTCTGATAAAGTTTATTTTTATTTATTTATTTATTTATTTATTCATTTTTGCCAGTGTTCTCATTGCTTTTATTATAAGCAGATTTGGGGAGTTCCTACTCCATCCTTCCCTCCAAGCATTTTTTTTTATGTCTCTTTGTCTGTATTTTTGTTATTTCCCATGCTAGGAATGTCCACATTCTCTGTCTATTCTGCTTGGACAATTACCAATCATGCATCAAATGTCTAATTTTCAATGTAGCCTTCACCAATTGCCTTTGGTTCTTCCCTTCCCATGTAGAACTAATTGTGCTTCATATGACTTTGTTTATATATTTTATAGTACTAATCATATTGCTATGCTTAGTCATTTCAGGGCTCCACATTTGGTATAAATTCATGTACTGCACACCCCAGAGCATACTGCCCACAGTAATCTTGAATGTGTCCCCTGTAGTTATATAAAGAACCATCTGAGTGGTCATACCTGGGTATCCTGTGACTATTCCACCAGTTAACATGAAATACTTCAGACAGAAAGAAGTTCTGATTCAAATGTGCTTGCCCAAGACTTTTTTTCAGACCAGAACTTCTCCACAGCACATACTCAATTATTTTTTAAATGAATAAATGGAATATATTCTTCTTACCTTTGTTAACAACAGCAGGATATTCCTCAGAAAGACTTACAATGTAGAATGTGAACAAGAAATCAAAATAACTAAACTTATAGAGACCTACAACTGCCATAGATTAAGAATAAAATTTTCATTATTTCCACAGTGAGGGAGAATGATTAGCAAATTCATGAATCAACCTTATGTTTATTGTGGAATTTTTACTTAATTCATGCTTTAGGCTTTGATTTACATGTTTCCACATGTCTTACTAAGGAATCAGGTTGCAAAAAAACAGAAGTTGTTCAGAGACAGCTGAAGCAAAAAGGAATTTTTGTTAAAAATCAGAGATATTTCATAGAAACCAAGTACAGAACTTGAATAGGGCCTCTTAAGAGACTGGAAGTCAGTACTTCAGAGTTCACAGCCAAGGTCCCTCCTCCCGTCTCTCTTAGGCTACTCTTGTGGATTAGCATCTCTTCCTCTCTTCACACATTTGCATGTCTACTTTATTTTTTTTCTTCTCCCCAAAAATCTTCATGCACATGGTTACCACAGCCCAGGCTTCAAAGTGTGAACAGCTGGGATAAATGGCTGTTCTCAGGTCGCAAGCTTACATTGCTTCCTTGCTACCCACTTAGCCAGATCTATGGGAGCTCACTCTCTAGAAGGAAGTAGGCAATGAGGATGGGGCTGTAGGTGATAGGGCGTTTAACTGGATAGCCATCTATATTATTCTGTTCAAACTGTTGTAGCAGAATATCAGAGACTAGGTGGCTTAAACAATAACTTTATTTTCTCACAGTTCTGGAGACTCAAAGTCCAAGATCAAGGTGCCAGCATGGTTGGTTTCTGATGACAGGTCTCTTCCTGACTTGCAGATGGCTGCCTTCTTGCTGTATCCTCACATGGCCTTTCCTCTGTACCCACTCTGAAAGAGAGAGTGATTTCTGATTTCTCTTCCTCTTCTTATAGGGACACCAGTCTTATCGAATTAGGGCCTTACCCTTATGAGCTCATTTAACCTTAATTGCCTCTTTAAAGACCCAATCTCCAAATGTGTTCACATTGGGGGTTAGAGCTTCAACATATAAATTTAGGGGAGTGGGAGGCACAATTCAGTCCATAACAGCATCCCCCAAAGTATCCACAATACCATGTAAAATGATGCCTGAGTGTAATTTCTGAGCACAATGGATGCTGTTTTTAACTTACTTATTAATGGTCACTTATGTTCTGGAATCGTTTAAGATGGTAAAGAATAATTCATGACTTAGTTTTTCTTTTTCATGGCAGATATTCTTTCTCTCTTTCACACACACAGAGTATATATGGTCATGTATAACCAAATTTTAACTATGTATGCTAGTGAAGCTGTAGAGTGGGTATTCAGATTACCTAGGAATCACAAGTATTGTTGTAACTGTTCTATTCTAGTAATCAAGTGTTCTGCAGGAAGAAGCAGTACAATTCAGATGATACAGGCCAAAACTTTGCCATGCCTTTATATGTAGACATACAAACTTTAAACTTAGTAGGAAAAGGTTGTCTATTAGAGTCATGTAGATATCTCCATCCTATCTCATTTTGTAAGGGAGAGGACTGCAGGGCAAGGAATCATGAAACTGGACCTCAAAGCAACAGAAGCGAGTAGATGTAATAGCAAAGCTAAGGGAACTCTATAATATGCAGAAGTCAAATTAAGTACATCATCTTTATCCTACTACTCAGAAGATTCTAACAATTTAATGGGGACTGGAAGAATTCCCCTTTAAACAAATGCTTCTCAACTCTGTCACTGAAATTCATTCACTCAAAGCCAATGACTTACTATTCAAATACTACTTGGGTTCCACTCTGAAAGCAAAAATCCTAATATCTCAGGAGCTTAGGTATATTGTTCTACTGCAAGCAAATACTTCTGAATATTTTGGTTTTCAGAGAGCTAGCAATATGAAAATATTTTTAAACTTTGAGCAAATCAAAGACTGCCCAAAGAATGTTACCCTAACTCTGCCATGCCCAGTATAGCTACCAATGAGAGGAAAGGAAACTGACACTGACTGAGCACCTACTATGTAGTAGCACATACATTATCTTATCTATCCAGAATGTTTTTATTTCTTGTGAAACTACTGATAATCAGACACCTCCTTCAAATATAGAAGATAAGAAATAAATGAAAATCTACCATATTTGTCAATAAATTAATATTTGTAATTTTTGTTATATAGCTATAAAGCATATGCAGTGTAACATAGTGTTTAGGGATAAGAACTCTAGAGTCAGAATGTCAAGTTTTAAACTCCATCTCTTATTAGCTATGTGACCCTAAGCAAATTACTTAAGCTCTCTGTGCTTCAGTTCCCTCATTATTAAAATGGATATAATAATAATGCCTACTTCATTGGGTTGTTGGAAGGATTAAATGAATTTATAAATGTAAATTCTTAGAGAAATGCCTGGCACAGAATTAGTACTATGTTAGTTTTTGCTATAATTACAACTTCTATTATTTCCATGTTAACTACTGTGGTAGGCTCACTCTAAAATGGTCCCCACTTCCTGGTATTCATACCCTTGTATAATCCCTTCCCTTGAAATATAGGTGAAATTTTTGAGTTGCTTCTAACCAATAGAATACAGCAGAGGTGATGAGAGGTCACTAACATGATTAGGCTAAACAAAACTAAGACGTCTGTCTTAGACTCTATTGACTTGCGTATTTTGATGAAGCAAGCATCCAGATTAGAAAGGTGGCATGTGTGGGCCAGCTGCAGTGGCTCATGCCTATAATCCCAGCACTTTGGGAAGCCAAGGCAGGCGGATCACTTGAGATCAGGAGTTTGAGACCAGCCTGACTAACACGGAAAAACCCTGTCTCTACTAAAAATACAAAATTAGCCAGGCGTGGTGGTGCATGCCTATAATCCTAGCTACTTGGGAAGCTGAGGTAGGAGAATTGCTTGAACCCGGGAGGTGTAGGTTGCGGTGAGCCGAGATCGTGCCATTGCACTACAGCTTGGGAAACAAGAGTGAAACTCCATCTCAAAAAAAGAAAAAAAGAAAAAAAAGAAAGGTGGCCTGTGTGGAAAAAAATTGAGGGCATTTCCAGCCAACAACCATCTGGGAACTGAAGTTGCAGTCCAACAACTTTCAAGGGATTAAATTCTTCCAACAACTATGTGAGCTTGAAAGTGAATACTTCCCTAGCTAAGCCTTCAGATGAGACTGCCTCCCTGGCCTACATCTTGACTGCAGCCTATGAAAGACCCTGAAGCAGATGACCCATTTAAGACACGCCATGACTGCTGATTCATAAAAGTTGTGATATAATAAATGTATGCTTGGTATGGTTTGAAATGTGTGCCCCAAAAGTTCATGTGTTAGAACTTAATCCTCAGTGCAACAGTGTTGGGAGATAGGGCCTAATAAGAAGTGGTTGGGTCATGAGGGTGGTGCCGTCATGAATGGATTAATATAAGTATCTTGGAAACAGGTTAGTTATTGCAAGTCTGTCTGTCTCATGCTCTCACTTCCATTTTCCACATGGGATGACTCTTGCCAGATGATGGCATTATACTGTTGGACTTCCCAGCCTCCAGAACTGTTTTCTTTTCTTTTCATTTCATTTCTTTTCTTTGTAATTTATCCAGTCTGTGGTATTCTCTTACAGCAGTGTTGTTGTAAGATGCTAAGTTTTGTGGTACTTTGGTTTCAGCACTAGATACCTAATATCCCTACATAGTGCTTAACACAAAGTGATTGCTCAGATAAATATTAATTTTCTCTCCATCCTCAGTTATATTTATTTTTTAATGTGATTTTTGCCTAAAGGCAATTCTTTGAAGCATTGTTTATTATAACACACATGGGATTGGCTCACACTTGGCTTATGTCTCCTTTGGTCATCATTATTCTGTTGCTTTGATTCAGTTTCTTCAACAATACTAAACACTGCTTATGAAGTCCCTACATGCAGCAAGCAGAGTATGTACCAAGCACCTTATCCATAATATCACATCTAATCTTCATAAAATCCCTGAAAGGTGACTGTTATTTCCTTCATTTTAAGGGAGGAGACCACCCCTCATATTGTTTTATGCCCAATTTCTGCCTCCAAAGAAAGAAAAAGTAAAAACTAAAAGGCAGAAATGACATCCACAAGCAGACAGCCCGGCGCCACACCCTGGGCCTGGTGGTTAAAGATCGACCCCTGACCTAATCAGTTATGTTATCTATAGATTACAGACATTGTATAGAAAAGCACCGTGAAAATCCCCATCCTGTTTTGTTCCGATCTAATTACCAGTGCATGCAGCCCCCAGTCATGTACCCCCTGCTTGCTCAATCGATCATGACCCTGTCACGTGCACCCCCTTAGAGTTGTGAGCCCTTAAAAGGGACAGGAATTGCTCACTCAGGGAGCTCAGCTCTTGAGACAGGAGTTTGCCAACGCCCCTGGCCAAATAAACCCCTTCCTTCTTTAACTTGGTGTCTGAGGAGTTTTGTCTGCGGCTCGTCCTGCCACATTTCTTGGTTCCCTCACCGGGAAGCAAGGTGATTGGCAGACGGTCGAGGCAGCTCCTTAGAAGGCTTAAGCCTGCCCTGTGGAACATCCCTGCGGGGGATGTTCCCAGCCCAAGCGACACAGATCCTGAGAGCGCTCCCGGGTAGGCATTTGCCCTGGTGGGACACCTCGCCAGGGCAGTGTGTGGCAGGCCCCTGTGGAGGATCAATGCAGTGGCTGAACACCGGGAAGGAATGGGCACTTGGAGTCTGGACATCTAAAACTTGGTAAGACTAGTCTTTGGAACTTGCCCACTCCATTTGAGTGGAAGCGTGGCCTGATCACCCATGGCATGCCTTTATTGGCACTTTGGTTTTGGTTTTGGTTTTGACTTGGTTTGAATTGCTTGACAGGACTGGTCTTGGGAACTTGCCTACTCCATCTGAGTGGAAGCGTGGCCTGATCACCCACAGTGTGCCTGTATCGGCACTTTGGTTTTTGTTTTTGATTTGACTTGGATGGCTTGACACTTTGGTTTTTGTTTTGACCTGGCTTGGATTTCTGGATACTCTGATTTTGGTTTTGATTTTGGTTTGGTGCAAACTGCAAAAGTGTGTGTGTGCCCTTTTTACCTGTTCTTTGTTTTGTGGTGTGCGTGTGGCGTAAGCATGGTGTTTTGTCTCAAAGAAGCACAGGTCAGGCACAAATAAGCCCACCCTACTAGGAACTATGTTGAAAAATTTCAAAAAAGAATTTAAGGGAGACTATGGAGTACTATGACACCAGGAAAACTTAAAACTTTGTGTAAGATAGACTGGCCAGCATTAGAGGTAGGTTGGCCATTAGAAGGAAGCCTGGACAGGTCCCTTGTTTCAAACGTGTGGCACAAGGTAACCTGTAAGCCAGGGAACCCAGACCAGTTCTCATACATAGACACTTGGTTACAGCTGGTTTTAGACCCCCCGCCCCCAACACACAGTGGTTGAGAGAAAAGCAGCATAAGTGGCTGGCAGAGGCAAGGAAAGACCAGCAGAGAGAGAGAAAGGAAAGAGACAGAGAGGAAAAGAGGCAAAGAGAGAGAGGAAGAGACAGAGAGGAAAAGACAGACAAAGAGGGAGTCAAGGAGAGAGAGAGAGAGAAAGAGGCAGAGAGAGAGAGAAAGAGACAGAGGCAAAAGGAAAGTCAAAGAGAGAGAGAAAAAGTCAGAGAGAAAGAAAGAGAGAGATATACAAGTAGTTAAGAAAAAAAAAGTGTACCCTATTCCTTTAAAAGCCAAGGTAAATTTAAAACCTATAATTGACAATTGAAGGTATTCTCTGTAACCCTATTACACTCCAATACCACTTTGTTTTCAGTGTAACCAAGGGCATATCCCGAAAGCACTGAGGCCTTCCTATCAAAAATCCTTAACCCAGTAACCTGCGGATGGCCCACATGCATTCAATCTGTAGCGGCAACTGCTTTGCTAACAAAAAAAACAAGCAAAAAAAATAACTTTTAGAGGAAACCTCATTGTGAGCACACCTCACCAGTTCAGAAGTATCCTAAGGGAAAAAAAAGGAAAAAGGGTGGGGGGGGGGGCGCGGAAATTTATACAAAAAGAGTATTATATGGTAAATTCTTGTCCTGAAATAAATCAACTGCTTATTTAAAGAAAGAAATATTTGTAATAAGTCAGAAAGTTGAGGCATGTCGAAGAATTGTCTGTGAAAGTCATGAAAGAGAAAAATGTTATAAAAAAGAATTTATGCAAAAAATGTTGTATAATTTAAAAGTAACTAGGCCTCCTGAATGTAAAACTATTAAAAAAAAACAGTTGATGTGCAAGGTGTATAAGAAAAGTAAAATATACCTTTGGTAAAAGGATTATAAGGAAGCATAAGAATGTATATTTTTACCTACATTAAAAAGTTAAAAAAAATTATTGTCTTGAAAGTTTAAGCAAGTTTTAAAACGTTAATTGTAAAGAAAATTCTGTGTGTAAAAATATTAGCTAAAGTTAAAGGAGTATCATCCAGTTTTCCGTGAACTGGACATTAAAGTAAAAGCATAACAGGCTTTTCTTAAAGCACCAACCTGCTCTTTAGCAAAAATTATAAAAGGTTAAAAAGAGTCTGTAAAATCTTACCTTATGGGCAAACATTAAAAATTAGATATGTCTAGAAGGTTTTATTAAAATTAGGTTTAACATTAATAACACACTAATATAAAGATAAAATTTAGCTTATCTGGTATAAAAATCATACGAGAAGCACTGTTAAATGTAAAATGGTATTTGGCTTTCTTTGGTTTAAAAACTAATAAAAATAGGTGCTAAAGGAAATTCCTCAGTAAAAAGGCACTAAGGACAATAAAGTCCATTGCCGAGGTCCCCACATTTAAAACAAAAGGTCAATTTCTTAAAAATTATATACTTGGTTTATCTTCCATTTTCCTTTCTCTCAAAACAAAGTCTTTTAGCACATGTACCACCCCTAGAATTTCCGGTAAACCAGCACCAGCCTGAAGATCATGTTCTTATCAAAAGGTGGAAAGAAGAAAAACTCGAGCCAGCCTGGGAAGGACCCTACCTTGCACTGCTAACCACCAAGACTGCTGTTCATACAGCAAAACAAACAAACAAACAAACAAACAAACAAAAGGATGGACTCATCACACCTGAGTCAAGAAAGTGCCACCCCATCCAGAGTCGTGGGCCATAGTCCCAGGGGAAAACCCTATCAAACTAAAGCTAAGAAAAATTTAACTCTTTTCATCTATTCTATTACTCTTTCTTCTTTCCTCGTTCTACTGCTGACCATCTAGTTATTAACATAACCAAGTCAATTTTGCCTCAAACTACTGCATTTCATGCTTGCCTTTTTAAACCCTGTGAGGACTTGCCAAGTCAAAGACAGCTTTCTACTTCAGAAAATTACTTCTGTCCCTCCTGACTCTCCTCAGACTGGGCATTAGTAAACAAGGACCATTTAATTCGGGGAGATTTCGATAAAGACGCCAATGCCAACCAGGAGTCTTGCCCCCCGATGTACAGCTTTCATGCCATAGTTGGTCCAACGTTCTGTGGACCACTAAAGAGCAAGGATGGACTGCCCCAACCGGTTTTTGTAATTTCCTAAAACCATACATCCATTTTACTAGAGAATCATAGAAGTTAAAGACTTAAAACAAACTTTAGCAATATCAAGATGCAAATGCCTGGTTAAAATGGATCCAATATTCCATCTGCACATTAAACAAAAGCAATTGTTATGCTTGTGCACATGGCAGGCCAGAGGCCCAGATTGTCCCCTTTCCACTAAGGTGGTCCTCCAGTCGACCAGGCATGGGCTGCATGGTAGCTCTTTTCCAGGATTCTACAGCCTGGAGTAATAAGTCATTCCAAGCTCTCTCTGCTATATCCCAAAGTCCAGCACCCTGCAGGTCAGCCCCCGAGGGCCATCCAGCCTCCGTCTCCCAACACTAAGTTCACTTCGTGTCTCTCACAACAAGGAGGAAACTTAATGTTCCTTGGAGACCTGAAGGGATGCAGTGAGCTTAAGAATTTTCAAGAGCTTATCAATCAGTCAGCCCTTGTTCATCCCCGAGCGGATGTGTGGTGGTATTGTGGTAGACCTTTACTGGGCACTCTGCCGAATAACTGGAGTGGCACTTGTGCTTTAGTCCAATTGGCTATCCCTTTCACCCTGGCAATTCATCAACCAGAATGAAAAAAAAAAGACTTCATAAAGCGAGAGAAGCCCCTTATGGGTCTTTCAACTCTCATGTTTATTTAGACGCAATTGGAGTCCCACGAGGAACACCAGATCAATTTAAAGCTTGAAATCAAACAGCTGCAGGATTTCAGTCAATATTTTGGTAGGTGACAGTTAATAAAAATGTAGATTAGATAAACTACATCTATTACAACCAACAGCAATGAGATTTCCAAAAGTTAAAAGAAAAACTCATGTCGGCCCCAGCCCTGAGGCTACCTGACCTGACAAAACTCTTTACACTCTATGTGTCAGAAAGAGAAAAAATGGCAGTTGGAGTTTTAACCCAGACTGTGGGGCCCTGGCCAAGGCCAGTGGCCTATCTCTCAAAACAACTAGACAGAGTTTGCAAAGGCTGGCCCCCAGGTCTAAGGGCCCTAGCAGCAACTGCCCTGTTAGCACAAGAAGCAGATAAACTAAACCTTAGGCAAAACCTGAATATAAAGGCCCCCCATGCTGTGGTAACTTCAATGACTACCAAAGGACATCATTGGTTAACAAATACTAGATTAACCAAGTACTAAAGCTTGCTATGTGAAAAATCCCCACATAACCATTGAAGTTGGCAACACCCTAAACCCCACCACCTTGCTCCCGGTATCAGAGAGCCCAGTTGAACATAACTGTGTAGAAGTGTTGGACTCAGTTTATTTTAGCAGGCCCAACCTCCGAGACCATCCTTAAACATCAGTAGACTGTGAGCGGTACGTGGACGGGAGCAGCTTTGCCAACCCCTGCAAAGTGACTCTGAAGAAGACGACAAGCCCTGCTCCAGTCACATCCAGAAGCTGACTGGTCCATGCATGGCCGAAGCATGAGAAAACTCATCGTGGGACTCATTTTCCTTAAAATTTGGACTTTTACAATAAGGACTTCAACTGACCTTCCTCAGACTGAGGACTGTTCCCAGTGTATACATCAAGTCAGTGAGGTAGGACAAAAGGTTGCTACGGTCCTATTGTTTTATGGTTATTGTAAGTGTACTGGGACTCTAAAAAGAATTTGTTTGTATAATGTTAATCTATACAAGGTTTGTAGCCCAGGAAATGACCAACCTGATGTGTGTTATGACCCATCTGAGCCTCCCATGACCACAGTTTTTAAAATAAGATTAAGGACTGAGGACTGGTGGGGGCTCATAAATGATACAAGTAAAGTGTTAGCCAAAACAGAAGAAAAAGGGGTGCCCGAACAAGTCACCTTAAAATTTGATGCCTGTACTGTCATTAATAGTAATAAGTTAGGAATAAGGTGTGGTTCTCTTCATTAGAAAAGAGGCTATATGGCAGAAAATAAGTACATCTGTCATAAATTAGGACTGTGTGGAAATAAATGTCAACACTGGTCTTGTGTCATTTAGGCCACTTGGATTAAAAAAAAATGAAAAGGATCTAGTCCACCTTCAGAAAGGAAAAAATGGCCCTTCCTGTACTAAGGGACAATGTTACCCCTGAGATCTAGTAATAACCCATCCCCTTGATCCTCGCTGGAAAAAACAGGAGCGTGTGACCTTAGGAATCGATGGGGCCGGACTGGATCCTCGAGTAAATATCTTAGTTCGAGGAGAAGTTTACAAACGCTCTCCTGAGCCAGTGTTTCAAACTTTCTATGATGAACTAAATGTGCCAGTACCAGAAATTCCACGAAAAACAAGAAATTTGTCTTTGCAATTAGCCAAGCATGTAGCCCAGTCTCTCAATGTCACTTCATGTTATGTATGTGGAGGAACTGTAATAGGAGATCAATGGCCATGGGAAGCCCAAGAATTAGTACCTACAGACCCAGTTCCTGATGAACTCCCGGCTCAAAAGAATCACCCTGATAATTTCTAGGTCCTAAAAGCCTCAATTATTGGACAATATTGCATAGCTACAGAAGGAAAAGAATTCACTCACCCCGTAGGACGACTTAGTTGTCTGAGACAGAAACTGTATAATGGTACTACAAAAACAGTCACTTGGTGGAGTTCAAATCACACAGAGAATTTAGTAAATTCCCAAAGTTGCAAACCGTGCAGACCCACCCGGAGTCCCACCGGGACTGGACAGCCCCCACTGGATTATACTGGATATGTAGGCATAGAGCTTACACTAAATTTCCTGACCAGTAGGCAGGTAGTTGTGTTATTGGCACTATTAAACCATCTTTCTTCCTACTGCCCATAAAAACAGGTGAACTCCTGGGCTTGCCTGTCTATGCTTCTCATGAAAAGAGAAGCATAGCTATAAGAAATTGAAAAAATGATAAATGGCCCCCTGAGAGAATCATACAATATTATAGGCCTACTTAGGCACAAGACGGCTCGTGGGGATACCAGACCCCCATTTACATGATCAACTGAATCATACGGTTACAAGCTGTCTTAAAAATAATCACTAATAAAACCGGCAGAGCCTTGACTATTCTGGCCCGGCAAGAAACTCAGATGAGAAATGCTATCTATCAAAATAGATTAGCTCTCGACTACTTGCTAGCAGCTGAAGGAGAGGTCTGTAGGAAATTTAACCTTACTAATTGCTGCCTACACATAGATAATCAAGGGCAAGTAGTTGAAGACATAGTTAGAGATATGACAAAACTGGCACATGTGCCAGTGCAAGTGTGGCATGGATTTGATCCTGGGGCCGTTTGGAAAATGGTTCCCAGCACTGGGAGGATTTTAAACTCTTATAATAAGAGTTATAATAGTAATAGGAACCTGCTTACTGCTCCCTTGTTTGCTACCTGTACTTCTTCAAATAATAAAAAGCTTCATCGCTACCTTAGTTCACCACAAAGTGTACTATATGAATCACTATCGATCTATCTTGCAAGAAGACATAGGTAGTAAAAGTGAAAGCGAGAATTCCCACTATTGAGTGACAGTCTCAAAGTGGGGCAATAAGGGAGGAGACGATCCCTCACATTGTTTTATGCCTAATTTCTGCCTCCAAAGAAAGAAAAAGTAAAAACTAAAAGGCAGAAATGAAATCCACAAGCAGACAGCCTGGCGCCACATCTTGGGCCTGGTAGTTAAAGATCGACCCCTGACCTAATCAGTTATGTTATCTATAGATTACAGACAGTGTATAGAAAAGCACTGTGAAAATCCCTATCCTGTTTTGTTCTGATCTAATTACCGGTGCATGCAGTCCCCAGTCATGTACCCCCTGCTTGCTCAATCGATCACGACCCTCTCACGCTCACTCCCTTAGAGTTGTGAGCCCTTAAAAGGGACAGGAATTGCTCACTGGGAGCTCAGCTCTTGAGACAGGAATCTTGCCGATGCCCCCCGCCGAATAAACCCCTTCCTTCTTTAACTTGGTGTCTGAGGACTTTTGTCTGCGGCTTGTCCTGCTACAATTTCACAGGTGAGGACACCGCTGTTCTGAGAGATTGAACCTCTTTTCCAGGGCCACAGCTAGGTCCTCTCAACTCTCAAAATACACTGGAAAGCCACTTCCAATTATGCTCAAAGCTTTTCCCAAGATAAATACTATCTTTATACAAATAGTATATAAAGACTTCCAAGATGTTATTTCTCTTCTTTCTCCATTTCTTTCCCCTAGAAAATTCTAATACATCAAATACCATTCAATCTGTCCTTCTCTGTGTATTGATACCGCAATCTAAGCAATGCCCATGCTGAAGGGCAGTGAGATCAAGTTGGCATCCTATATGAGGAGATACCTTCATACCCAGCTGTATCTGAAAAAACCTAGACAGCAACTACAATAGACCAGAGTCAGGCCAAATGCTATTGTTACAATATGCAAATAAGCCTCTAAAACATTTTTCCTCCTAAGTTAAAGGCTTAGGTAGAAACAGGGCTGAGATTTATGCCCACAAATATCAGGTTCAAAATTATGGTTCCCATGACAGTCATAACTTACCCCCAAGCATATAGGTAGTATTTTTAGTTGTTAGGCTGTAGCAGGAATGTTGCAGCCTAAAATATATATGTGATATGTTCAGATTACAGCTAATACAGGACCAGTTTATTTAGATTTCCTTTACTCTAAGGTTGTTTATATTTATATGTAAGCTGATTCACTTGAGTGTGATTTTTGCACTTAAAGAAATCTATGCATTTCAAATTCAAGAGGAAATAATTATTTGCAAATTTAAATTAAAGTACTTAGAGCTTAAAATAGCCAGTGTTTGAGCTCAGCACTCGATGACAGGTAGTGGGAATAAGGTAATCTCAAAGCACATTCAAATATTTAAGTTTAGGAGACTCAGGAAAAAGAAGGGCTGTCTTGTTTATAAGGTAGGAGAGAAGTCTCATGGTTAAAATAAACTAAGCTAACAAATGTGTTTCTTGTTGTATTTTATGTCCTAATGATCCTATACATGCATATAAGTAATTCTTGTAAATGCATTCATGCATGTAAAGTCATTCTCAAAAACATAGTATAGAGCAGATATGAACATTTAATCTAGAAAACTAGTACATAATCATGTGCCTGGGCCTGAAAATGAATTCTGAAGAAGAAAGGAGAAACAGGATATGAGACTAAAGGAAGCAATATATATTTAGCTTCCCTCATCTGTTTGGATTCCTTAGGTACTAGTGGCTACTTTGGGAAAATCGTGAGTGGATTGGCTTCAGGAGATGATTAAATTATCTGAGTCAGTCTCAGACAATGCTGTAGAAATGTACCTGACACATAGCACTTTTTAAAAACTATTGTAGAAGTATATGTTTCTGAAATAATGTTTATATATCTAAATTATTCTTTGTCTGTAAAGCCACATATTTAAATATATGAAGATATTAAATGTTCTTACACACACTGATTTTTTTTTCTTCATTCAAAATTTGAATTATGTGAAAACATTGAGTTCCAGAAGACAATAGGGGCTATGAGGAGTGAAATATTTGGAATAATTTTAAATGGGTAAGAAGCATGGAGAAGGATATTTATAACTTGAAAGTAACATTGTATTTGGTTTTCCTCTGAGCTTTGACTACTCATTATAAAAATCTTGGATTTTTAAAAATAAAATTTGTTTAAAATGATTCAAACTTATGAGACTGAATCAATATGGAAAACCAATCACATATGCAGAGTTGTCTTTCCAAATGTCCATTAAGTAACAGTATGACTTTTTAAAGTGACTCTCAAATTGTGGTTCCCCAGGCCAACAGCATCAGTATCATCTGGAAACACAAAAATGTAAATTTCTTCAGCCTCTCCCGACATCTGCTGAAACATTGTGGGTAGGTTTTAACAAGATCTCCAGGTGATCCTGATGCAGGCTAAAGTTTGGGAATACCTGGTTTAAAAAAATAAATCCAGAGAAGCCCAGAAACCTAGAGTACCATCATCAGAAAAAGTTTTTCGAGCCATTTCTGGAAATAGAAAGCAAACCAAATCCAATTCTCCAAGTAACCATATAAGAAAAAACCTACAAATCTTATTATGTGTAAGAGAAAACATCATTAAGGTAGACGCAGTTCATGCAAAGGATTACTTTACCAAGAAAAGTGGTCAGGTGTGTTGGGGAACTTAGTGGCTAGTGGACAGGGTGGGAGGTGTTTAAGAAGCTCTTGGTGATTAATTAGGCAGCTGTGTTGAATGGCTGGCTACTCTCCTCATTTTCTGTGCCCCTCTTCTACCCCACTAATGGTTGCAATATAGCTGCTAAAGCTCCAGACCACAAAGTAAAAAGTAGAAGACATAAAAATGACAGTATCAATGAATTCGGCTAGAATTATGAATGTGACTATAAATTCCAACACCTAGGACAGAGACAGGCAAGGTTGTGAACCTACAGAGGATCTACCACATAAGCATAATTATTGTATTCAGAGATTTAAGAATATATTGCATTGGTGAAAACTTTTAAATGTAATTGACAAACTAAAAACTCAATTGATGGACTTAATTGCAGAATGGACATAGCTGAGGAGTAGATTAGTGAGTTAGGAAATCAAACTAAGCATTGTTAGAAAATGTCCCAGAGCCAATGTCTTCACGAATTTCTAGTAGGATTTGAAATACATTGATGGAGGAATTTCAGAACACCAAAGACAAAATTTAAAAATCCAAAGAGCTTCCAAAAACACAAAACAGGTTACCTATTTATATTAGCTGAGAATAAGCCCTGTCTGTGGTCTGTCCCTCCACTCTGCAATCACTGAGCAGGCAATGCTAAACTCTGAATTTAGGATCATTATGGTTGATTAAAGATTTTCGTCTTCAGGCAGAGAGCTGTAATAATGTGTCAGTGGACTATGTCTTAGTATATTAGTCTGCTCTGGCTGCTACAATACACAGTTTTAAAGGCTGGAAGTCCAAGATCAGGGTGCCTTCCATTTACGTTCCCCAGTGAGGACTCTCTCAGCTTGCAGACAGCCACCTTCTTGCTGTGTCCTCACATGTTGAAAAGAAAGAATCTGGTCTCTCTTCCTCTTCTTCTAAGGACACAGATTCCATCATGGGAGCTCCATCCTCATGACCTTATCTAAATCTAATTACCTCCCAAAGGCCTCGCCTCCAAAGGCCATCACCCCGGGTATTGAAGCTCCAACATATGAATTTTGGGAGGACACAATTTAGTCCAGAGAACCTAGATATTATTTGAGCGTTGCATAAAATATAAAATAATGAGTAGGTAGGCTTTTGACTGATCTGTATTATTTCATATTTCTCATATTGCAATAAGACAAATAAAATTATGATATGAGCCAGGCAGCTATAGTGTAGGCAGACCTTAAAGCAAACAAAATTACAAAAACAGGTGAAAAATAAAGTGATATAAAAAGAATGTAACAGACTAATTTTGGCAAAAAGAAAGGAGGTATGGCAATATTAATATTAGACCAAACAGAATTTAAAGAAAAAAGCATTTGTTAGTTTTTAAAAGGCATATTTTACATTTATAAAAGATACAAGCCACAAAATAGTGTAACAGTAGTAAACTTTTATGCATCTGTGAGCACAGCTGAGAAACCTATGAAGCAAAGGCTAATAGAAAAACCAATAAGAAATTGAAACTTTTATAATTACGTGAGAATGTGCTACATCTCTTGTAGAAATAGGCAGACCAAATAGATCCAAAAAAGGTAGTAAGTTTGTTCTAGTTTATATTTGTTCTCTCTTTCTCTCTCCCCTCACCCTTCTTTCTCTCAATATAAATAAAAGCTAATACTTTGGAAAGACCAATAAAATAAAGTTTTGACAAGAAAATAAGAGAAAACACACACACACACAAAACCACAAACAGCATTAAAAATTAGAATGGAGTATGCCTCAGGTAAAGACAAAAATGTTTTTTAATTATAAGAGAAGATAAAAAATAATTTTGCTCCAGTAAATCTAAAAACCTAGAGAATATATATTATTTCCAAGGGAAAAAACTGACTCAAAAACTGGTAAAAACAAAACAAAACAAACCAGGCTGGGTGTGGTGGCTCACACCTGTAATCCCAGCACTTAGGCCGAAGCAGGTGGATCACCTGAGGTCAAGAGTTCAAGACCAGCTTGGTCAACATGTGGAAACCTGTCTTTACTAAAAATACAAAAATTAGCTGTGCATGGTGGCGGACACCTGTAATCCCCTACTTGGGAGGCTGAGGCAGGGAGATTCGCTTAAACCCGGGAGGCAGAGGTTGCAGTGAGCCAAGATCGCACCACTGCACTCCAGCCTGGGCAACAGAGCAAGACTCCGTCTCAAAAAAATAAAAATGAAAATAAAAGCTTAATGTATCAATAACTACAAAATAATTTTTATAGACAAAACAAATGACACCCCTAAAAGTACACCAGGATGTTTTAAGGCAAGGCTACCAAATAAAGAACAGATCATTTTGTGCCATATAAATAAATCCAGAACATAAAGAATATTTTAAACTTGGCATATAATTTTGATACCAAAGCCGAAAACATAATACAAATAAAAAGGTAGGCCTATATCACTTGTAAACATATATATAAATCATAAATATGGTATTAGCATATAAAATCCATCATTCTATGCCTAGGTAGGGTTTATGCAAGGGATACAAAGATTCACTACAGAAAAGGAAAATTTGAGAAAAATAATCATTAAACTTGGAAACAGAGGACCTGTATTCTAGTTCTAAATCATGCAGATCACTTACCCTGTCTGAGGGGTGATAGTGTTTATTTTTAAAAATCTCTTCAAACTTTAAAAACAAATTATTAAAAATAATATTGCAGAGAATGGGGAGAACATTTTCACAATGCTCTTGTCAAGGATTATTAAGTTAAATGTCTTAAACACGTATTTCTGTAAACATGAAAGTGTTTCCTGAGTCATAGCTATATGGCCACTCCTAGCCATTTAATGAAACACCAGATCTCTGAAGTGAAAGAAGAATGAGGATTAAATAGTACTTACATTATGCTGATTGCTCAAAAAGTAGTTACAGAAGGTAAATAACTAGGGTGGACCTGTAAATTAATAAGAGCCACTCAAGCACATTTAATTGTCAAGAGTGAATCTACAAAAAAGCCGAAAAAAACCTGAGAACCATTAAATCAAACAATTTAGGTCAAACATTATATTTTCTAGGCACAGACTGAATTAACTTTAGATTATTCCTCTGTAGTTAACCTACATGAGACATTAATAATGAAGTGTTGTTATGCAACTTTATGAAGCATCATGACATAATGCAATATCCATGGATGGAATATTATGCAACCAATAAAAATAAAGTTTATCAAGGATAAAAATATAACTTTAGAGAGAATATCTCTAAAATAATGGTAATTTTAAAAAGCAGAACATAAAAATTTTGAATATAGTGTGATATTAGTGTATTTCAAATAAACACATTTTATATATACATGAAATGCATAATATATATAAGCTTTAGGTCCCAATATCTACAGGCATTTGGATTCACTCTTTCCTTCAAAGTCAATGTTATGCCTTCTTCAATTTTTCTAAACTTTCCAGCCTTTCCTTGCTTATCTATTTCTGCACATAGTTCCATTTCTGGCACCAGCTTTTTTAAGGTGGACACTCCCAATCCCATTATTCCTGAGAGGACCACTAACATAAGGCTATTGGTGTGAAGACCTTTACTAAAAATTGGGGATTACAGAGGGAAATTCCTATAACACATACAGGAAACTACCTAAAACAAGCTAGAATAAGGGGAGATTTCCTGACTAAGTGTTAAATCTATTGTAAAGTTACAAAATTAAAGCACTGTGGTACTGCATTCAGAATAAATGGATTGAATAAATGCTATATCCAAAAATTAAATCCAATATATATATAGTTAGAATATAATTTTTAAGTGTTCCAAAACAGTAGGAAAAGAACAGACCCTTCAGTAGTCAACAAGAAAACTGGAAAACTACTTTTCTAAATTAAGTTAGATTTCCCATCTGATGTTGTATTCCAAAATGAACTTAAGATGGGTTAAAGATTTATATATACAAAATGAAAACATTCAAATTAGACATTAATAAAAGTAAACATTGATAAAATAATCTTGCAGTAGGGGAAGGAATTTCTGAAACATAAGAGAAAAACCAGAAGTTTTAGAAACGAACTAGCAAGTATACTTCCAAAAAGTGGTCCAAAGGAAATACCTAGGTAAGAAGACAAAGGTATAATTAAAATGGTGCTTGAGGGAGTGTTGTTTATACAGTCTAAATGTCTGAACTAATTTAAACACCTACCAAGAGAATTGAGTGAAATAAATTATAATACTTCTATGCAGTAAGATATTATATTGCAATCAAAAATAATATATGTTTATATTTATTGACACAAAAAGATGTCCAAAAAACTTAATCAGTGGGATGGAGAAGAAGTTACAAAACAATATGTAGTGTTTGCTTTTTGTTTTAAAACAGTCTGGCTTCCTAGGCTGGAGTGAAGTAGCAATAATCATTGCTCACTACAGCTTTGAACTGCTGGGCTCAAGCAACCACCCCGAGTAGCCGGGGTGGGACTACAGGAATGAGCTGCCACAACCAGTTAATTATTTATTTATTTATTTTTGTTTTATTTATTTATTTTTGAGACAGAGTGTCGCTCTGTCTCAAAACAGAGAGCCTGTTGCCCAGGCTGGAGTGCAGTAGTGTGATCTCGGCTCACTGCAACCTCCATCTCCTCGGTGTGGCCACACTGCTTCTTAAAGTGGGTCCCCAGTCCTGTTCCTCCTCACTGGGCAGGACCTCCCAAATGGGGCCTCTAGCCACCCCCACCGATGTTCTCTGGCTGCTAGAGATTTGAAAATTTCCTGGGACAGACCTCCCAGAGGGAGGGGTGGGCTGCCATCTTTACTATTTGGGCAACTTAGCTATTCCAGCCTCCAGGCTTTCGACAGCCCAAGCCAGTCATGGGTGGAAGCAGTACCCCAGCACAGCACGGCTGCTCTATGAAAGCGGCCAGACTGCTTCTTTAAGCAAGTCTCTAATCCTATTCTTTCCAGCTGGGTGATACCGCCCAACCGGGGTCTCCAGCCACCTCCTACAGGTATGTTTGGGCCGGCAACTGGTCTGTACCTCCCTGGGACAGAGCTCCCAGAGGAAGGGTCAGGCTAGCATCTTTGCTGTTTTGCAGTCTTCACTGGTGATACCTATAGAGTACTAGAAGATCTGAGGTGACTAGGTACTGGAGTGAATCCCCAGCAAACTGCAGCAGCCCTACAGTAAAGTGGCCAGACTGTTAAAAAAAAAAAAATCCAACTGTCAAATGGTCAGCAACCTCAAAGACTGAAGGTAGATAAGTCCACAAAATGAGATAGAATCAGCACAAGAACACTGAAAATTCAAAAAGCCAGAGAGCCTTCTTTCCTCCAAATGACTGCAAGGGTTCAGAGCTGGGTTCATAACTGGGCTGAGGTTGAGATGGCTAAAATGATAGAAGTAGAATTCAGAATATGGATTAAAAACAAACTTCACTGAGCTAAAGAATCACATTGTAACCCAATGCAAGGAAGCTAAAAATCACGATAAAACATTGCAGGAGCTGATAGATAAAACAGCCAGTATGGAGAAGAACGTAATCAACCTGATAGAGCTGAAAAACAGGATATAAGAATTTCATAATGCAATCACGAGTACTAACAGCAGAATAGACCAAGCAGAGGAAAGAATCTCAGAGCTTGAAGGCTGTCTTTCTGAAATAAGAAAGGCAGACAAGAATAGAGAAAAAAGAATGCAAAGGAATGAACAAAACATCCAAGAAATATGGGATTATGTAAAGAAACTAAATCTATGACTGATTGGTGTACTTGAAAGAGATGGGGAGAATGAAACCAGTTTGGAAAACATATTTCAGGATATTATCCACGAGAACTTAAACTAGCTAGACAGGTCAACATTCAAATTCAGGAAATGCAGAGAAGCTCAGTGACATACTCCACAAGAAGACCACCCCCAAGACACATAATCATCAGGTTCTCCAAGGTCAAAAGAAATAAAAAATGTTAAGGACAGCTACAGAGAAAGGCCAGGTCATCTATAAAGAAAATCCCATCAGATTAATAGTGCACCCCTCAACAGAAACTCCACAAGCCAGAAGAAACTGGGGGCCAATATTCAACACTCTTAAAGAAAAGAATTTCCAGCCCAGAATTTCATATCCAGCCAAACTAAGCTTCATAAGTGAAGGAGAAATAAAATTCTTTTTAGAGAAGCAAATGCTGAGGGAATTCATTACCACCAGATCTGCCTTACAAGAGCTCCTGAAGGAAGGACTAAATATGGAAAGGAAAGACCATTATCAGCCACTAAAAAAATACCATGAAGTACACAGACCAGTGACACTAGAAAGCAACCACATAAAAAGTCTGCAAAATAACCAGCTAACTTCATGATGACAAGATCACATCCACACATAGCAATACAAACCTTTTATGGGGCTAAAAGGTTTGTATTAAGCAATACAAACCTTAATTGGGGCTAAATACCCCAATTAAAAGACACAGAGGGCTGGGCGTGGTGGCTCACGCCTGTAATCCCAACACTTTGGGAGGCCAAGGCAAGCAGATCACCTGAGGTCAGGAGTTCAAGGCCAGCCTGGTCAACAAGGCAAAACCCCATCACTACTAAAAATACAAAAATTAGCTGGGCACAGTGGTACATACCTGTAATCCCAGCTACTTGGGAGGCTGAGGCAGGAGAATTGCTTGAGCCTGGGAGGCAGAGGTTGTGGTGAGCTGAGATCATGCCACTGCACTCAAGCAAGACTTCGTCTTTAAAAAAAAAAAAAGACACAGAGTGGCAAGCTGGTTAAAGAACCAAGACTCAATGGCATGCTGTCCTCAAGAGGCCCATCTCACATGCAGTGACACACACAGGCTCAAAATACAGGGATGGAGGAAAATCTACCAAGCAAATGGAAAGACAGAAAAAAGCAGGTGTTACAAACCTAGTTTCTGAGAAAACAGAATTTAAACCAACAAAGATTAAAAACAAAAAGACAAAGAAGAGCATTACGTAATGATAAAGGATTCAATTCACCAAGAGGAGCTAACTATTCTAAATACATATGCACCCAATATAGGATCACCCAGATTCATAAAGCAAGTTCTTAGAGACCTACAAAGAGACTTAGACTCCCACATAATAATAGTGGGAGACTTTAAACCACATTGACAATATTAGACAGATCATCGAGACAGAAAATTAACAAAGACATTCAGGAGCTGAACTCAGCCCTAGATCAAATGGACTTGATAGATATCTACAGATCTCTCTACCCTAAAACAACAGTATATACGTTCTTCTCAGTGCCACATGGCACTTAATCTAAAACTGATCACATAATTGGAGGTAAAATATTCCTGCACAATTGCAAAAGAATTGAAATCATAACAGTCTGTTGAACCACAGAACAATCAAATTAGAACTCAAGACTAAGAAATTCTCTCAAAACCATGCAATTAAGTAGAAATTGAATAAGCTGCTCCTGAAGGACTTTTAGGTAAGTAATGAAATTAAGGCAGAAATAAAAAAGTTCTTTGAACTAATGAGAACAAAGATACAACATACCAGAATCTTGGGGACATAGCTACAGCGGTGTTAAGAGGGAAATACATAGCACTAAATGCCCACATAAAAAATTAGAAAGATCTCAAGTTAACAACCTAACATCACAACTAAAAGAACCAGGGAACCAAGAGCAAACAAAGCCTAAGGCTAGCAGAAGACAAGAAATAACGAAAATCAGAGCGGAGCTGAAGGAGATAGAGACACAAAAAACCATTCAAAAGATCAACAAATCTAGGAGCTGGTTTCTTGAAAAATTAATAAAATAGACTGCTAGCTAGACTAATAAAGAAGAAAAGAGAGAAAATTCAAATAAACACAATCAGAAATTATAAGGGGATATTACCACTCAACCCACAGAAATACAACCAACCATCAGAGAATATTATAAATACCTCCATGAATGTAAACTAGAAAATCTAGAAGAAATGGATACATTCCTGGACACATAAACCCTCTCAAGACTGAACCAGGAAGAAATTAAATCCCTGAAGTTCTGAAATCGAGGCAGTAATAAATAGCTTACCAACCAAAAAAAAAGCTGGGACCACATGAATTCACAGCTGAATTCTACCAGCTATACAAAGAAGAACTGTTACCATACCTACTGAACTTATTCGAAAAAATTGAAATAAAACTAACTCATCCTATGAGGCCGGCATCATCTTGATACCAAAACCTGGTAGAGATACAACAAAAAAAGAAAACTTCAGGCCAATATCCTTGATGAACATCAAAGCAAAAATCCTCAACAAAATACTGGCAAACCAAATCCAGCAGCACATCAAAAAGCTTATTCACCACAATCAAACAGGTTTCACCCCTGGGATGCAAGGTTGGTTCAACATACACTACTCAATAATCAATAAATGTGATTCATCACATAAACAGACCTAAAGACAAAATCCACATGATTATTTCAATAGATGCAAAAAAGGCTTTAGATAAAATTCAACATTGCTTCATGTTAAAAAACTCTCAATAAATTAGGTATTGAAGGAACATACTTCAAAATAATAAGAGCTGTATATGACAAACCCACAGCCAACATCATACTGAATGGCCAAAAGCTGGAAGCATTCCCCTTGAAAACTGGCACAAGACAAGGATGTCCTCTCTCACCACTATTCAGCATTGTATTGAACGTTCTAGCCAAGTCAATCAGCCAAGAGAATGAAATAAAGGGCATTCAAATAAGGAGAGAGGAAGTCAACCTGTCCCTGTTTGCAGACGACATAATCCTATATATAGAAAACCCGAGTCTCGGCCCAAAAGCTTCTTAAGCTGATAAGCAACTTCAGCAAAGTCTCAAGATATAAAATTAATGTGCAAAAATTGCTAGCAATTTTATACACCAACAACAGTCAAACTGACAGCCAAATCATAAGCAAACTCTCATTCACAACTGCCACAAAAAGAATAAAATACAGCTAACAAGAGAGGTGAAAGATCTCTACAAGGAGAACTACACTCTACTGCTCAAATAAATCAGAAATGACACAAACAAATGGAAAAATGTTCCATGCTCATAGATAGGAAGAATCAATATCATTAAAATGGCCATACTGCTCAAAGCAATTTGTAGATTCAATGCTGATACAGTTTGGCTGTGTCCCCACCTAAATCTCATCTTGAATTGTAGCTCCCATAATTCCCATGTGTCATGGGAGGGACACAGTGGGAGGTAATTGAATCATGGGGGTGGGACTTTCCCATGCTGTTCTTGTGATAGTGAAAAGTTTCACAAGATCTGATGGTTTTATTAAGGGGAGTTCCCCTACACAAGCTCTCTTGTCTGCTGCCATGTAACACATGCCTTTACTTCTCCTTTGCCTTCCACCATGATTGTGGTGCTGAACTCCCCAGCCATGCTGAACTATGAGTCCATTAAACCTCTTTCCTTTATAAATTACCTCGTCTCAGGTATGTCTTTATTAGCAGCGTGAGAATAGACTAATGCAAATGCTATTCCTATTAAACTACCATTGACATCCTTCACAGAACTAGAAAAAACTATTTTAAAATTCATATGGAACCAAAAGGAGCCTGAAAAACCAAGGCAATCCTAAGAAAAAAAAAAAACAAAGTTGGAGGCATTACAGTACCTGACTTCAAACTATACTACAGGGCTACAGCAACCAAACAGGTACAAGAACAGACACATCAACCAGTGGAACAGAATAGAGGATCTAGAAATAAGGCCACACACCTACAACCATCTGATCTTTGACAAAAACAACAGAAACAAGCAATGGGGAAAGGATTCTCTATCAATAAATGGTGTGGGGATTACTGGCTAGCCACATGCAGAAGATTAAAACTGGACCCCTCTTCACACCATATACAAAAATTAACTCAAGATGGATTAAAAACTTAAAAGTAAAACCCCAAATTATGAAAGTCCTGGAAGACAACCTAGGCATACCATTCAGGACATAGTCACAGGCAAAGATTTCATGAAGATGCAAAAAGCAATTGCAACAAAAGCAAAAATTGACAAATGGGATCTAATTAAACAAAAGAGCTTCCACACAGCAAAAGAAACTATCAACAGAGTAGACAGACATCCTACAGAATAGAAGAAAATATTTGCAAACTATGCATCTGACAAAGGTCTAATATCCAGCATCTATAAGAAACTTAAATTTACGAGAAAAAAAAACAACGCAATTAACAAGTAGACAAAGGACATGAACAGACATTTCTCAAAAGAAGACATACATGCAGCCAACAATCATATGGAGAAAAGCTCTGATCATTAGAGAAATGCAAATCAAAACCATGATGAGATACCAACTCACACCAGTCAGAATGGCTATTATTAAAAAGTCAAAAACAATAGATGCTGGCAAGGTTGCAGAGGAAAAGGAATGCTTATACACTGTTGTTGGGAGCATAAATTAGTACAACCATTGTGGAAGACAGTGTGGCAATTCCTCAAAGACCTAAAGACAGAAATACCATTCAGCCCAGCAATCCCATTACTGGGTATATACCCAAGGGAATATAAATCGTTCTATTATGAAGACACATGCATGTGTATGTTCACTGCAACACTATTCACAACGGCAAAGACATGGAATCAACCTAAATGCCCATTGATGATAGACTGGATAAAGAAAATGTGATACATATACACCATGGAATACTATGCAGCCATAAAAAAGAATGATATTATGTCCTTTGCAGGGACATGGATGGAGCTGGAGGCCATCATCCTTAGCAAACTAGCACAGGGACAGAAAACCAAATACCACATGTTTTCACTTACAAGTGGGAGATAAATGATGAGGATACATGGACACATAGAGGGGAACCGCACACACAGGCCTATTGGAGAGTGGAGGGTGGGAGGAGGGAGAGGATCAGGAAAAATAACTAATGAGTACCAGGCTTAATACCTGGGCAATGAAATAATCTGCACAACAAACCCCCATGACACTCGTTTGCCTATGTAACAAACCTGCACATGGACCCCTGAATTTAAAAGTTAAAAAAAAATACTCAGCAAAGTACTTAATAATTCTACCCCCAAGATAATCTGTATTAAAAATTTAATACATATACTGATATCACGGGGGTGGTTTCTAATGGTTTAGTACCATCCCCCTAGTGCTGCTGGTTTAAAAATGTGTTAGCACCTCCTCCCCCAACCCCACTCCTTGCCATTCACGTGAAGATGTGCCTGCTTCCCCTTCACCTTCTGCCATGATTGTAAGTTTCCTGAGGCCTCCTCAGAAGCAGAAGCCTGTATCATCCATAGAACCATGAGATGATTAAACCTCTTTTCTTTATAAATTACCCAGTATGTCTTTATAGTAGTGTGAGAACGGACTAATACACAATTTGTTTTATGTATATGTGATTTTATGTATATATGATTTTACCCTTACACAATTTGTTTTATGTATATATGATTTTGCTTCAAAAATTGCATCATATCAAAATTTTTTTCAGATTAGCAGATTCCTCTCCTTAACTTTCTGATTAAAAAAATGCAGAGTATCAGTTTTCTTCAAGATTCTTCCTGCTTCTTTCACAGATTAGACCAGGCATTTATTTGCTTTTCATTTCATTCAACTCCACCCATAAATCCTCAATTTTTCAGGTCCTTTTATTATAAGGAGGCAATAATTCATGGTCACTTGGCTTGTCTGTCCAGACTTGCGTGTCTGTCTGACTCATGCCTTTCACCCAGTCTTGGTTGGGCTGACTTTGAGCCTTCTCATTACTGGGCTTATATGGTCCTAATTACTGTTACTGGGGTACACACAGAAATCACCAATTAGCTTTTGACTTTAAACAGATCCCTTACCTCTCTGGGGTAAGTGATTCATGCAATTGTTTTCCAATCAACTTTTGAGCATCTTTTGCACACCTAACCAAATGTTGGGAATTCTACAATTAATATGACCCAGCCCTACCTTCCAGGAATAATAGGGAAAAGCAGAGAGGCAAATAACCACAGATAGGTAAAAGTCCATGGAAATGAAGAGAAAAAGACAGCCTTGAAAGAGTATGACCACAGGTTTGCCAAATCCCTTTTAAACTCTAAAAATATACAGTTCCGATGGAAAGAAAGTAATTTTTTCATGATCTGAGGTACTGTATTTAGATTTCCTCCTCAAAAACACTGAAAAATAGGGATGGAACTTGGAAATATGTAATGTGGGTTGACTCGTATATTCCCCAAAATACAAGCCTCCCAAGGTGGTCTGGAATTGCCACCAACATTCGGACAGCAGATGTGGGGATGTTCCTGTCAGTGTCTGCCACATGGGAGAGTTTCATGAATATTTGGTGAATTAACTAGTAAATAATTAGCAGACATAACAGACCAGAGTAGAGGAAACTGTATAGCCTTTTTTTGTTGGTATGGATTTGGCAAAGGCTAAGACATGGTAAATGTGACTCTGGGGACAAGAGTGGAGCATGAATTCCTTGGGACATGAACTTGGGCCGTTATTCATCCTGCTGTGTTTCCAAAGCTGATTTTCCAGCAAAACAATAATAATAATAATAATAATAATAATGACAACAACTTAGCAAGCTTGGAGATAGTTACCAGAACTCATAGAGTTACAGATTAATGCTTCGGCCTACAACAAAGTGAAACATTTTTCAAACATAGAATATGCCTTTACCATTAAGCAGGCCTACCACAATTCTATGTAGACATTTAAATTTTGGCAAATCATTTACGATGTCTGTAAGTTTCAGACATGTGTAGGAAGGAGCAATGACAGACTTCTCTGTGGTATGCATTGCCTGCTTCAGTCTGTCCAGTGACATTCTGGGCTTCCAGGTGTGGCAATCAAGCAGGAAGTGTGCTGGGAGGGTCACAGCATAAGGCAGCTGCCTGGGGAGCAGATTCAAAGCACAGCTGTTTGGCTCAGAGAACAGCAGATAGGAAGAACACTTCTGCCTGCCACAGAAATCAGCTGGGATATCTGCTATTCTTGCAAATTGGTCTATATTAAATACGTAATTCAGAAACTAAAATTAAAACTAAAACGAAGCCACAATTTCTGGAGCAATCTTCAAACATTCCAGTCATAGCAGCACTTCTTTTAATACAGCCAGCTATCTTTTGAGGCTAAAAAGGAATTTCCTCTAAGCAGAAAAGTCTGAAGAGAGTTCTTCAGAGATCCTTGAGGGGAGCTCATCTGACAGCAGGAAAGGAAAGTTCAAGATGCCTCAGAGACTACATGTATGGAAAAACACTTTACACTGTCAAGGGGAGAGGAGGTCATCTTAGATGATACATGAGAATGCAGTATCTAGGTAGAAATCCTGCTCAAAACTAAAAGAAGAGTATGTAAAGCTATAACCTTGTAAAATAAGGACTCAAGAATGTGTGTGTGTGTGTGTAATACATTATATATATGATTGCACATATATTAAAGGCAGGGGTGATGTCCAAAATATTTAACAACTGCTGTAACAATATACAGTGATCAATGGCCTTAGTTTGTCTGGAACTAAGGGCTTTTCTGGGACATGGGAATCTCAGTGTTAAAACTAGGACAGTCCTGGGCAAACTGGGATGGTTGCTCACCCCAGGCACTAATCAACTGGAATACATGCTAGCAATACACAACTGACGTGGCCTTAATAACAACACACCTGATCTCTCATCCTTAATACCTGAGGATGTTTGTACAGGATAAGTCCTGGGAACCATGCAGTCTTGCATTTCTCCAAATTGCTCATGCATTCACCTCCCTCTGTGCCTTTGCACACACTGTTCCCTCCACCTAGAAAATCCTTTCCTGACTTGGCCAACCCCTGTTACTTCCTGCAAGAAGACTTCCTGGCCCTTCAAAAACTATATTAGGCACCTCCCTGAAGGTCATCCCTAGGACTCTGTATTTACTCCTATATTTAGAATTTTGGAGGAAAAGATAAAGAAGAAACATAAATCCAAAGAAGCAAGACTATGAATCCCAATTCATTTATGAATGAGGATGAGTGGGAGAGCATCTCCCCAAATTCGGAATCAAAGTAATTCAGTGACAGTTGGTAATGTTCTCCAGGAGGCCACTAAAACTACTACAGTCTTTTGTTCATGCTGCCAGATCCCCCAGGCAGAGTAGAAAAGAATCTGAACCTGATGATTTCAGGCACAATAATGAAGACGAGATTTTCTGCAGGTGTTAACCAGAGTTCTGCTAATTAAAGAATTTCCTCTCCTCAAGTGATCCGCCTGCCTCGGCCTCCCAAAATGCTGGGATTATAGGCGTGAGCCACCAGGCCGGGCTCACAGTCAACTTGAGTTTGGCCATAAGCCAGATGAGGCATGGGTGTGAACTCAGGTGGAACCAGGTCAGGAATGGGGGAACATCCAAGAGACTGCATCAGTTAGGGCTTCGGCAGGAAATAAGTGGCATGTTCATAACAGGAAAATTGAAGGAAATTTTAATAAAAAGGAGAAATCGTAAGGGGTTAGTGCAATCTCTGGGGCTGGTACAGCAGGTGTTACCACCCCAAGGCCTGAAGTGGAGTAAGGGAGGGAGTGGTTACCAGAACCCAACAACAGGAAGGGCTGCCTGGGAAGGGCCATAGGACAGGAGCTTGACACTATGGGGGCAGGACTCAGCCAGCAGGCCGTGACATGCAGAGGTAGCCTGTGTGTTAGTTAATGGTATACAGTAGGTGCTCAATAAGTGTTTGTATTAATGTTTCTGTTATCATTATTACTGCTTTTTGATACACATTATATATTCCATGACATCTGATGTTTTCCCATTGAAGAGGCTGAAGTGTCAAGGGAATAAGGGAAAAGTAAAGGAGGGAGGCTTCTTCATTACATTCTCTCCAGCACAAAGAGAAGACAGTCTCTGAAGGTGTTAAGAAACAGAGGCTACTGTGGCAGCCAAGAAACCCAGAATGCCAGAGACAGCAGAGGGATATCTGCAGGAGAGATGGTAAGGCCAAACTTCTGGATTGTCTCATGTTGTTTAAAACATCCGCCCCTAGGAAAGAGTTGGGAGGCTCACAAATTCCTATTATACTTAAAAGAGGAAATAGACCAGAAAGGTGAAATTGAGTTTATGTAAAACAATGTATGTATTACACAGAGAAATGAAAACTCTTCAGCAATTCATTGGCGATCTTAGCACATGTCTCAGAAAGCAGAGAAAACTGGTTACCTCCAACAACTGCAAAAAGTCATGGTCTGCATAAACTTTGTCCTGTATAATCGGCCACAACATAAGAGCACTTGCAGAAATTGATGCTGTTCAAGTGTCCCCTATATTTGGGAAGCCAGGATTTTCTCCTCTCTACCCCCAATAAGTATAATCTTTTATAATAAAAATTTATATTTTAACAACCTGACATAGCTATGTTTAAAATCAAAAATTAGTAATGGCAAGTTAATAGAATTCTGTGGATCCATGAGTCACTAAGTTCGGCATCAAATAAGAACACAGAAACAGAGAACGCAGAACACAATTTCTACCAGGAGAGTTGGAATGAGTTGAGGGCAAACAAGGGACTAACACTATGAACACATAAGATAGAATCCCTTGGCTTAACATTTCAGTCTTAGATTATCTTGCCTGTTTTGATTCAAGAAACTTGAATAGACATTGATAGGTTGTGGAATCCTTTTTTTCTGTCAGTTTTAGATTTTTCTTTAAAAAAAAACAGTTTTATTGAAATATAACTCACACATCATATAATTTTCCCATCTAAAGTGTACAATTAAGTGGATATTAGTATATTCACAGATACATGCAACAATAACCACAGTCAACTTTATTATTTTTATTTATTTATGTTTTATTTTTTAGACAGAGTCTTGTTCTGTGGCCCAGGCTGGAGTGCAGTGGCACGACCTTGGCTCACTGCAACCTCCACCTCCCGGATTCATGCAATTGTCCTGCCTCAGCTTCCTGAGTACCTGGGAGTACAGGTGCGTGCCACCATGCCTGGCTAATTTTTTTGTATTTTTAGTAGAGATGGTGTTTCACCAAGTTGGCAAGACCAAGTTGGCAAGACTTGAACTCCTGACCTCAAGTGATCTGCCTGCCTCAGCCTCCCAAAGTGCTGGGATTATAGGCATGAGCCACCATGCCGGGCCCACAGTCAACTTTAGAACATTTTTATCACCTCAGAAAGAAACCCTGTACTCTTTAGATATTGCCCATCTGTCCCACATCTTCCACTGACACCTCCCATTCCAAGCAACTACTAATCTATTTTCTGTCTCTATGGGTTTGTCTATTCAGGCCATTTCATATAAATGAAATCATATAATGTGAGATCTTTTGTGACTATCTCCTTTTACTTAGCATAATGTTTTCAAGGTTAATCTATGTTGTAACCTGTTATCACTGCTTCATTCCTTTTTATGGCAGAATAACATTCCACTGTGTAAATATACCACGTTGCATTACTACTCATCAGTTGATGAAAATTGAGTTGTTTCTATCTATTCTAAGATGAGTTAATGCTGCTATAAACATGCGTGCATGCATTTTTGTATGGATATATGTTTTCATTTCTCTTGGATAGATACCTAGGGGTGGAATTGATGGGTCATGTAGTAACTCCATGCTTAACTATTTCAGGAACTCCCAGACTGATTTCCAAAGTAGCTGCACTATTCTCCATTCCCATGACTCCATTTTTCTTACTTCCCTTAGGACTGTTACAAAGTTAGTCAACTTAATATCCAAGTGAAAGCACAAAATACTAGGATGGTCTATACACAGTCACAACCACAAATAATTCTCAGAATAATTCTGTTTTCACTTTCCTATCCATTCCCAAAAGTATACTGACCTTCTACAGCAAGTCACAGCAAATCTTGAGAAGATTCACGTAAGAACTCTGTAGTCCTTTGTAGTAGCTCTGTGAAAT
Organism: Pongo pygmaeus; assembly: GCF_028885625.2. Classification (NCBI taxonomy): domain Eukaryota; kingdom Metazoa; phylum Chordata; class Mammalia; order Primates; family Hominidae; genus Pongo; species Pongo pygmaeus. Next base: position 186,425,066 of record NC_072376.2, read on the forward strand.
GCAATCACCTTATGTATTTTATCCTCAAAAAGGAAGTGAGATAGGAATGAAGGGCATGACTGTCTCCATGAAGCAGATGGAAAAACAAAAACACAGGCAAATTAACTTCACTTGCCTTAAGACACATCTAAGTGGTGATGTCAGAGAAAGTATCACATATTTCAATCTCTTCCCTCAAGGAAGTTATAATTGAGTAGGAATAATAAGGTCTTACTAAGATCACACATGATAACAGTACAAGCTGCATGTGCTATGAGTCAAATGAATGACAAGCCAAAATGTAATAAGAGCATGGTAAAATGTGAGAGCAGCGGGATAAGCGTGTACTGGGGAGGATGAAGGAAGATACAAGGAAGACCTCCTGAAGGAGAAGAAAAGGTGGCACCAGAACTGAGCTTTAGAGGATGCATAGGAGTTTGAGAGTTTGACTCAGACTAAGTTGAGAGAAGACACTCCTGGCCTACAGAGCAACAAAACCAATGATTTCGAAAATGCAAGCAGAGCCAAGGAACAATGGGTAGTCCAATCTGAGTGGAAAATATTCCCTTAAATTTGGCTGCGTAGTAACAGGTTTTGAGTTTGGTTACAGATGACAGATTAAAGAGTCTGGTCTTGGCCGGGCACGGTGGCTCATGCCTGTAATTCTAGTACTTTGGGAGGCCAAAGCGGGCAGATCACCTGAGGTCAGGGGTTCAAGACCAGCCTGGCCAACATGGTGAAACCCCATCTCTACTAAAAATACAAAGACTAGCTGGGTGTGGTGGCTCATGCCTGTAATCCCAGCTACTCGGCAGGCTGAGGCAGGAGAATCAATTGAACCCAGGAAGCAGAGGTTGCAGTAAGCCAAGATCATACCACTGTACTCCAGCCTGGGTGAAGGGGTGAGACTCTGTCTCATTTAAAAAAAAAAAAAAAAAAAAAAAGAATCTGGTCTTTATTCAGTAGGCAGTAGAGAGAAATTGGCAGAAATTTTAGCAAAGGATTTTCATAAACAATGTGGTGTTTTCATGACATTATTTTGGCAATGCTGTATTAAAAAAAAGGTAAGAGGATAGGTAATGAAAGTGGAAACAGTAGATATAAGACCAGCAAAGTAGGCCAGATGCAGTGGCTCATGTCTGTAATGCACTTTGGGAGGCCGAGATGGGTGAATCACTTGTGGCCAGGAGTTTGAGACCAGCCTGGCCAACATGGCAAAACCCCATCTCTGCTAAAAATACAGAAATTAGCTGGGCATAGTGGTACATGCCTGTAATCCCTGCTACTCAGGAGGCTGAGGCAGGAGAATCACTTGAGCCCGGAAGGAAGAAGTTGCAGTGAACTGAGATTGTGCCACTCAAACTCCTATGCATTCTCTAAAGCCCAGCTTTGGTGCTACCTTTTCTTTTCCTGTAGTGAACAGACATCCCTTTGAGACAAAGGGGACTCTGTCTCAAAAATAAAATAAAATAAAATAATAAAATTTAAAAGACTAGCAAAGTAGTCCAAGTGTAAAATAACAAATGTCTAAATCAGAGATTCTAAACCAGGGGATTATTTTGCTCCTAAAATGTCTGGAGACATTTTAGGCTGTCATACCAGGGAGAGTGCTTCTGGCATCCATGAAGTAGAGACATCCTACAAAGCACAGGAGAATACCCTACCAAAAAGAGTCTCCTGACCCACAATGTAAATAGTGCCCAGGTTGAAAAAACCTGGTCTAAATCAAGGTGGTGGCAAGGGAAAATAAAAGCAAATGACAGATATGAGAATTACTTTCAAGGAAAAAGTGATAGGATTTGATGACTGATTGGGTTTGGGGGCAAAAATTGGGGAGTAGACAGTTTATAACTTGCATGGTTGACAAAATTATGACAGTGAAAACAATTTTTTTTGAGACAGGGCCTTGCTCTGTCACTTAGGCTGGAGTGCAGTGGCACCATCACAGCTCACTGCAGCCTTGAATTTCCAGGCTCAAGCAATCCTCCCACCTCAGCGGATCTACAGGCATGCACCACCATGCCCAGCTAATTTTTTTTCCTTCCTTCCTTCCTTCCTTCCCTTTCTTTCTTTTCTTTCTTTCTTTCCCTTCTTTCTCTTCCTTTCTCTCCCTTTCCTTTTCTCTTTCCTTGGCTGATCTCAAACTCCCAGGCTCAAGGGATCCTCCTACCTTGGCCTCCCAAATTGCTGTGATTATAGGCATAGGCCAGTGTGCCTTGCCAAAAACCAAAACTTTTTTAAAGAAATTGGTAGTAGGAGGAAGGAAGAGTGTAGTGAATATATATTTTTTAATCCTCTCAGTATCCCAATTTTTGGAAACAACCTCTTTCCCAAAATGTAATGTGATTTGGGTGAGGAAGGTAACACCCGTAACCCCACCCCAAATGGTACTTTCCTTACCTAGGTCTGGCCAATCAGAATCCACTGTAAACTTGGCCTTAGGGAATGGTTCTCTAGGTGGGCATGCGATCCAGGCATCCCAATTAGAGTTCTTGCAGGACTTCTACGCATATCACACATGAAGCTAGCCTGTCTGAGAGCAAAATTAAACAAAGGCAGGCAGAGCAGAGTGAGTGAACGAGAGAGAGAATGAATTTAAATAATATCGTTTAAGCTCCTGGATTCTGCTATGCCTGAAATATAAGATTTAGATTTAGATTTCCCAGTTAGATTAAGCCTATATGTTTCCTACTTTGCTTATGCTAGTTTGAGTTGGATTTCTATCACTTTTAAATGAAGAAGTCTCAGCTAATTACAAAAGGATGAGATTAGTTTTAGATATGTTAGTAGATGGAAAATATATTGAATAGGTGTAATTTGGGGAGTGGCTACAATTTAGGAGATTAGATTAAATTAGAAAATATATTTTGGAAATCATTTCTTCATACGTTACATTTGGATGCGAGAATAGTTGCAATCCTTTGAAACAGGCCAAGGATAGACAGAAATACTTTGTATTTTATAATTTATAATAAAATAAAAGGGATTACAAATTATTATTTAAGAAGTCTAAATTATTATTTAAGAAGTCTAAATTATTAACTTGTGATCATTCAGAAATAGTAATCCCAGGAAAGATGTTGGAAACAAGTTACTTAAGAGCTATTTAATTATTTGTAGTTTCCATCACATGTAGAATAGCTTTGAATGTGTTCAATTCTGCTCTATCAATGTGTTAAGCATTTGCCCATTTACTCTTAGATTTCTTTTTTCTGCTTCCCCTGTTCTGCTCTGTATCACAGAGGGTTGATTTCTGCAGAACACATTACCAGTGCTTCTTTGCTAGCTGGCTCCTGTTTAGTTTGGTTAGTAAGCATCACTGGCAGGAGTCTGGAATGTAGGCGGGGAGAAGCCAGTGAATGCTCCTCCATTCCTTGCTTTGGCCAGTACTTCTGATATTGCTTGTGTCTCCTCCGTGGTCCCAGCTTCCCTGGGGAAGCCTTACCCTTGGTGGTCCCAGCACCCACTGAGCAGCCCCAGCTCCTAAACTGTGGTGAAACCACCTCCTCCAGAAAGGTGATGGTAACTTCCTACTTTTGCAAAGACCTGCCTTCACCATTTGTTGTTTGCCTTTTTAGCACTTCCCACCTCTTTGTTAAGTTCCCCATGTTAAATTTTCTCAGTGAAACCACTTGGTCTGGGTTCTTTTTTCCTGACTGTACTCTGACTGATTAATTTCGCTTGTAGTCTCCAATTCAAACAACCAGAAATGGGATGATGAACACGGGAACCAAAGGAGCACATTGACCATTTTTGCCCCTTCAATTAAATTATATAAGATGTATACAACTATTGCGTTGCTAGTGGTAGACACAGACATAGAAAATATAGTTCATAAGGAGCATATAATGTAAAGCCACATATAAACAAAATAAAAATATAAAATAGTATAGCTGTAAGTTTTAAAGTTCAGAGGAAGGAGAGGTTGGTGTTAATAGTAGGTAATGGAGGAGATAAGACCAGAGCTGAATTCTAAAGGATGGAAAACCAAGTGGTGAAAAAGAACAGCCAGCAAGATGTGGGGGAGAAGGGTGGGGCACAAGCAAGGAAGCAGGATCAGGCCCAGTGTGTTCATGGATGGAAGATGGACTGAAGTGAAGGCATGGCAGGTAGGGTGTGTAAATTGTTTCAAATAGTCAAGGAAAAGTCACACCACAGAGGTTCCTCAATAACAGGAAGAAAATCATGAGGTCTCTATTCAGAAAAGCTGAATGGAGAGACTATGTCCTTAGACGATGAGGGCTGTAGCCCCTTCTTCATCTGGTTATGAAACACAGAACAAGGAGTCTGAAAGCCAGATTTTATTCCCATGAACCACTTTGTAATCTTAAAATCCTTAGGGTCTCGGTTGCCTAATTGCAGGGGAGTTCATAATAAGTCAGAGTCACCTAAAAAAAGTTCTTTGTTCTGTTTTTCAAGTTGCTAAGTGTTTTAAAGATATTTACTACACACCTAATCTTACACTCTAGGAGGTTAGTTTTATTTTTGCCAATGCCCAATGTACTCCTTCACAATAAAGATGACTCTAGGTTGCATAAGAGTAACCAGAAAGAAGGGTATTTTTCCTAGTACCTAGTTCTAGAACATGCTGAATTGAGTGTAACTCTGACCTCAAAAAACTAGAGTAGATAAAATGAAGTAATACTTTTCACGTAGTATATTAATTGCTATTAAAAAGTGAAAGCATACATAACCCCTAGAAAGGGCACGTCATTTGAAATTTGATGAATTTTTTTGAGAATGAAAATGAAAAGCAACATTAATGCAAAGGTTAAAAACAACATTAGAATTTCTAAGTCGGCTAGTTTGACAAGTGGCTGATGAAATAAAATTCTACATCCCACATTATATTAAAGTGAATTTGTTTTGTCAGGTGTATTATAATTCACATTAGAAAAGCTAGTAATCATTTTACTGTTACTTCCACCTTTATTGTGGGAAGAACTTGGAGAAGCAATAGCTTAGTTCTTATCCAATGCCAGGAATGAATTGCAGTCGGAACAAACAAAAGACTTAATTATAACCTTTAAGTGAAAGCAGGAATAGCACACATGTAACTGACATCTTATCCCAGACAGATTTTTTTAAAAAGAACAAGAAAGAGAATAAAAGAAGTGATGCTAACTGGAACTTTAGCATCTGGAAGAAGAAATCAAACTTAACTTCTACCATTGTATAAATTAATATTGGTAAAAATTAGGTTTACATTTTGAGTCTTTGAAAGGATTTTCAACTGTCTTTGAGTCTGTTTTAACTTCCACCAAAACTGTCAGAATTTCAGTACTGATAATAAAAAGAATTACAGTAGATATGGTCTATATAATGTTATGAAATGAAGACATATGTGACTCGAGCATAGTTTGCAAAACATGTAATTTCATTTATGGCTTAAGCTGGGGGTAAGGGGCCTTTAATAGAAAGTAGGTAAAAATAAACCTCTTAACAGAAGGCGAATCAAAACTTGCCAGGGTCCCATAACCACGTCAATCAATAAAATGAGCAGGCTGGGAAATGAAGAAAAATTAATACAAAGGGCGTTTTCAGTTCTGAATAACAACATGGCAAAGCAAGAGCTTAATTGTTGCACTTCCACAAGATGATGATGATGCTGAGCAGTCTCCTGAGTTTGACAAGAATTTCAGTGAACCCTTAATTGTTAAGTCATAACAACTACTGATGTGTCATCCCTACTATAATTGCTTTAGGCTCTTTCCAGCACCTGTTTTGCATTTAGTGTTAGCATTAAGAGACTTAACACACATGTAAAATAAGACTATTACTCTGTCAGCTGCATGTATACATTTGTTATAAAGCTTTTTTAAAAACACACACATAGCCAGGCGTGGTGGCTCACGCCTGTAATCCCCAGCACTTTGGGAGGCAGAGGCGGGTGGATCACCAGAAGTCAGGAGGTGGAGACCAGCCTGGCCAACATGACGAAACCCCATCTCTACTAAAAATACAAAAATTAGCTAGGCGTGGTGGCGCATGCCTGTAATTCCAGCTACTTGGGTGGCTGAGGCAGGAGAATCACTTGAACCCAGGAGGTGGAGGTTGCATTGAGCTGAGACTGGGCCATTGCACTCCAGCCTGGGCGACAGGGTGAGACTCTGCCTCAAAAACAAAACAAAACAAAAAAACACACACACAACACAATGGAATAACCTGCATCTTTTAGTGCTGTGCAAATGAGATTGCCTCTTTGAGCTCTGAAGTTCAAAAATTATAAAAGGAAACACAACAACAAAATTCATGCAATCAATCCAAGAGCAATTTTACAAAAACCTTGAAAAAAGAGAAAAGCAATAATTTTCACATAGCCAATATTCTGAGGAAAGAGGATTTATTTACCTTGGCAGCCACTACATCCTCCACACCTCCTAAAATGCCTGTGCCCCAACATCATTTACATGGCCAAAGCTGCTTTCAGCTCAACCTCCTGGCCCATGAAAAGGCTGAGAAGTCATGGAAAATGGAGTCACTGGAAACAGAAGTGAGCCACGACCCCGCCCAGTCTGCTCTTCTCATAGCACCCCTCCGTAACGAGCGGGCAATTTGTAAAAAGAAAGCCCTTGAAAATCACCTGTTTACATTCCAGTTCTTTCTCTAAAAACAACCGTGGTCCTGATCTGAATAGATTGACACTGAATTTATGCAGATAATTTACATGAATATTTCAATCTCCATTGATGGAAGTAGAGGTTTATGGGATCTAACCTCAGAGCCTCATTTGTCAAAACAAAAACAGCCATTATTGGGAGCCTCAGAGTAATTTATTCCCATCACAGTATTAAAAATATATGTATCAGGATGCAGCTGTGAGATCAAGGTACCTTCAGTTCCCCTCTCTTGTCAGTCTCTGGAAGGATAAGAAAATGTCCCCACTCTGATCACTGAGTCAGTGCAGAACCACAGGTCCTGGGTGGGTTCTGTGGGATGGCACTTCTGTGAGAATAACTTAAGTTACACTTTAGCAGGAGCGGCCTGTGTGACCTGCAGCATTCCGTCAATGGCACACTGGGCAGCAGCTTCATGTTGATGCCTCAGGGTGGGTATATAACTCATCCTCCACAGGGAAGAGGTTTTGAAATACTAATACTTCTGATATCAAAACTACCCAGTAGCAGGCTGGCCTCCTCAGCCCCAGAGCTGGTTATCTTGTTTTAGAGATGATGTTTCCATTCTTTCTTTAATATGAAAGCACAGTGGATAGACAGAAGTTTTGAAAACCTGTACCAGAAAGATTTATCAACTAGTCCATTTTATCATCACTTGAGAAGAGTTCAGAAAGTATACTTTCCAACATGAATAATCTAGAAAAGAAGAGAGTTAAAATAAACTGCTCTCTAGAGGTATTACACTAAAGGAAAACATAAAGACCTATAGTGGCTATTCAGGACCTACTATTTTTGGTTTTGGTGACAAAAAATAATTTGGAATAATATCAGTAGCTAAAATAGTGGATATGCAGGGACTGCAAAATGAAACCACAACACAGATACAATCTGAAAGTAAATGAGCTGTGACTCTTAAAAAAATTAAAAATTCTCATACCAAAAAAATGCAATGCTAAGAGAGTTCTCAAATATTTTTTTCTCTTCCTACTGTAGTAGATAAAAGTCTGTGTATATTTTACAGAAAGAGAATTCCAAGTCACAGGACACCCAGAGAGTAAGTGAGTTGTCAAAGACTACATAGCAAGGTCATTCTTGATTTTCATACTCTAAACACACTGCTCTGACCACATTACTGCACTGTTGTTTCAGAGGTCATTTTACATGAGAGCATGTTTTCTTTCATTGCCAAAGAAAAAGAAGTAAAAGATTTCACTAGATATATCGGACCAGGTTTAGGTATTAGAGGAAAAACAAAATCACTTGTTTGTTGTGGTTGACTTAATGCCTTATAGCCTCATTTTCTTAATGCTACAAGCCAATAAAATGTTTTACTTTGCACTTGCTTGGAAGCCAGTTGAAAGTAGGCAGATAGTTTCACAATGGCCTATCAAGGCACTTTTTCTGATCTCTAACTTTGTGATGGATGTAGCATAGTTTTAAACCCAAAAATTTTATGGCAAACTGTGAGGTTAGAAGGAAGAAACAGGTGTTGAGTGATACAAAAATACACAGGATCAAGTTACTTGAAACACCATTTTCATTTTTTTTTTTTAATACTTGAAAGCCAAGGAAGGGGTTTACTCCCTACAGCGAGGATATTTTGAAGATGAAAATGCAAAGTTCGGGATTTTGGACTAAAGTTGTCTCTCCATCATAGAAAAAGCATGAGTTTTATCGCTTTTGAAGAAGATTAAGGGAGAGATGGGTCTTTGAGAAAGGCCTGTTAAGGATATGAATTGTTAGGATAGAATAGTGCAAGTGTAGCAAATTTCTTTACTCTCTGTGAATGGCATGGAAGGAGATATACAATTGTATTTGTGGAATTAAAGGCATTCTAAAGATTTATGACTTTTAACATTCATTTTAAGGCGTTCTGAAGATTTATGTCTTTTTACATTCATTTTAAGGCATTCTAAAGATTTAGAACTGAAACTGATTGTAAAATATGAGTCAGGCAATATCTGCTTTTTGCAGCTATTGCAGGGTTTGATTTGCAAATGCATTTGATTTGGAGAAATGGCACTTTGTAATTTATCCACTGGCATAATAGATGATTCAACATTCATTTAGTCCCTTTCCCCATGCTGCTAACAAAATGCATTACGATTTAGTAAAATTACCTGGTATTTGGGGCAGGAAAGGGCCTCGGGAGATTAAAGGTGAGAAGGGGTTATATTACACAATGATGTCTTCCAGGAACTAATCTTGCCCTAGGGCGATACAAAATGAGCTACTAGTGAAGGCAGTTACAGAATAGCTCATATTTGTTTTTTTCAGCTGAGTCCAGTAATACTTGATGGTTAGCATTATCAGTACATACACACAACTATACTGCATTTCCCTTGGTTTTGCTTTCATCTTATTTAATATTCCTTCATAACTTTTCACTTAAAACACAGCGTAGAGATGTAGCAAGAAAATCATATGGGTACATAAATAATTCATGTGCACCTGAAGGCGTAAAATCATGCTAGACAAAAACAAGTAGTAAGAAAGGTGAACGAGAAGTTAAATTTAAATGTTGTTAGAGGGGGAAAAACACCCCAGTGTAAATCTAACTGAAGGAGTCTGAAATTTAATAAAAAGTGACATGGCTCTCTCAATGAGAATGTATGTAACCTTAATCTTTGGCCCACATCAGAGCAATTAAACTGATTCATCAGGGATTGTCTTGAGTTTGAATAATTTTAGTGTCTAGAAGATTGTTAATGTTAAGATACAGAACTATCAGCTCAATATAAAGATTTCCAACTCTATTTACAGAGTGTTCTTCTTTACCTTCTAAGATAATTTTCTGAACTATGCCCACACTTCTTAGGAGCCTGTCAATCCGCTTGCAGACTTCAGTGGCAGTAGCATTATGTCTCCAGACTTTAGAATTAGAGGTTCAGCACTGAATAAGGGATAGTGACTACTTTTTAAAGATAATATGTGTATTTAAAACATAAAACATATTTTCAGGGAAAACAATTTTAATAGCCTTAGGTTTGATGAGGCTTTACAAAGCATTTAACCATGTTGTATATACTTTAGAGGGATATTTGATAGATTAATATTCATTAATTTATTTTCTGAAAGTATTGAAGCAAGTACACCAGCAGAAAAACAATGCACGGTAACCTAAAATCTCAAAGAAATGTAAGTGCACAGGTATAAAAGGCAGCAAAGCTACCTTTTTACGTATTAGTGTTATACTTCCTTAGGTATATATTTCCTTTAATTCTATATACTGATAAACTAATGATACTAACAATGGTTAATACTTATTTAATACTATGTCAGGCACTATGCTGAGTATTTTACAAGATCTATCCCATTTAATCCTCCCAACAACCGTATCAGTTACCACCAATGTATAGATGAGGGAACGTAGTACAGATGAGGGAATCTGGATAAGAAACTTACACAAATAATTAATGCCACTAATGACAGAACTATCTGCAATCCAGATCCACTAGAATTTCTCTCTGACTTCAATCATTCTTCTTTATAATGAAAGATACTTGCAGCCAAGGAAAAGGGAGATCATTTGCAAGTGACTGAAAGGCCACATCCCTATCTAGAATTTTCTTCTCTGTAACGGTTAAGATTCTCTCTCTCTCTCTTTCTCTCTCAAGAGATGGTGACTCACTCTGCTGCCCAGGCTGGAGTGCAGTGGTATGATCCTAGCTCACTGTAGCCTGGAACTCTTGGGCTCAAGTGATCCTCCCACCTCTGCCTCCCAAGTAGCTGAGACAACAGGCACAGACCACTATGCCTGGCTATGTTTTTTTTTTTTTTTTTTTGGTAGAGATGGGATCTCACTATGTTGTCTGTCCAGGCTGGTCTTGATCCTGGGCTCAAGCAATCCTCCTGCCTGGACCTTCCAAACTGCTGGGATTACAGGCGTGAGCCACCATGCCTGGCCTAGGTTTGTCTCATAATTATCCTTGGTTTGGGGAATAAAGAATCAAGGAAACAGTCACTGCAAGTCCAAAATCATTTCAGACTCCTCAGACTGGAGGTTGAATGGGGCACCAACTGCTTGGCTGGAAGGAAGTAAAGAGGAGAAAAGGAGAGATGGGGCAAAGGCAGAGAAGACAATGGTGGAGACAGCAGCAGTGATGTTACCTGGCTCTATGATTTCTCTTTACTGATCAATAGCCAGCCCTTTATTTAATTTTCCTGTGCTCTGTCCAGGACAAAAGTGTTCTTCCTAGAAAATCCTTGATTTATAAGAGAAAATGTATTCTAAAACAAAAATTGAAAGGGTGTCTATGAAAGAGATTGTGGGAAAATGCAATTAGTCTAAAATACATGCAATTATTTTCTAAATATTTAGAATTATTAGTCTAAATACAATTATTAGTCTAAAATACATGCAATTAGTCTAAAATACAAATCCTTCCTGAGAAAGTTCATGTAAAAGAAACAGTATTTCTAACAGATTTGTCTCATGCTTTTTACTTACTATAACATCATACTGGAAGTTGGAAGCAAAGTCAGGGGTCATCCAAATAGGAGTTTCTTCTAAAACTCCCCAAGAAGTAGTCATGTGCTAAACACCATCTGTGGTAGAGAATTCTACCTTCATAAGACAGTCATTTCTTCCTTATTCTGAAATAGAGTCTGTCTCCCTTCATTATTCCACTCATAGGTAAGAGATCAACTTCTTGGAGCATCAGAAATTTCTAATCTCTCTGCCACCTAGCAGTCCTTTTACATTTGAAGACAGGTGTACGTATAGAAGCCCTTTCTGTCTTGCTATTTTGCAGAGAAAATAACATGGGATTTGGGGTCAGTCCTAGATTCAAAACCCAGCTCACCATAAAGCACTTACAGAAACCTAGATACAATATTAAATGTCTCTAAGTCTGTTTCCTTAATGAGAAAGCAGAGAAAATAACACCATCCCATTTTATTGATAAATGGATTAATGAGTTCATATATGCAAAGTGCCTTACATTAGAGGTGCTGGATTAATTGTGGCCTGTATAATGACTAATTTTGTGGATTCTGTTTCCCTCGCCCATCCCAGCTGGTTTTCTACGGACACAATAGACTACAGCTTCTCAAACTGGGTGTTACAAGTGTGCCAACATATTATTTTCTGTGGGTGTCATGGCACTGGGGTGTGCATGACAGCATTATAATCATTTTGTTTCCTGAGTATTACAGATTTTTTAGAATAAAAAAGTATCCCTCCTTTGTCATATAAATATTCTCTCATTATCAGCATTTAAACAGCAACTAAGAGAAATTTGTTAGTTCTTGACAGCGTCTTAGTCCCCCAGCCTTCAGATGAGCAAAACCTTTTTTACCCATTTGTATCTTACAAATATTACCATTTTCTAGGGTCACCAGGATGGAAAAAAAAAGTTAGGGAAACACTGCACTAAAATGTATTAATGTCAGTCTTTCCTGCTGTGTAGTACTATATTTAACTAAGTGTTATACTCCAGAATGAATTATGTTCTTCATTTATCCTGGATCTGACACCTCTATTATTGCAGCCTAAAATGGCATTTGGGTTTTAGGAGAACCACATCAGACTGTTAACTCACATTGACCTTGCAGTTAATGAGTACTTCTAGCAGAAATGCAGATTCATTCACTTAAAAAAATATGTATTTTTGAGGTACTTATAATGTGCACTATTCTAAGCAGTAGGGATGTAGTTTCTAACAATATCAACAAGATTTGTTCCCTCATAAAAATAAAAAAAATAAAAATGCAATTTTAAATAAAGTCAAAGGAATCTACAGTATCATTTGAATGTCTTTTTAAAAAGGAATAAAAGGACTCCCAAGTTGCTGCCTTGGCTAATTTCTGATCAGGAGAATAAATACCAGAACCCAAATGGGATAGGAATAAATTGCTTTAAAAAAATAAACTAGGCTGCTGGGGCCTGTTGTGGGGTGGGGGAAGGGGGGAGGGCTAGCATTGGGAGATATACCTAATGTTAAATGACGAGTTAATGGGTGCAGCACACCAACATGCCACATGTATACATATGTAACAAACCTGCACATTGTGCACATGTACCCTAAAACTTCAAGTATAATAAAAAATAAAAATAAAAAAATAAACTAGGCTGGGCGCGGTGGCTCACCCCTATAATCCCAGCACTTTGGGAGGCCGAGGCGGGCGGATCACCTGAGATCAGGAGTTGAAGACCAGCCTGGCCAACATGGTGAAACCCCGTTTCTACCAAAAATACAAAAAATTAGCTGGGTATGGTGGCGGGCGCCTGCAATCCCAGCTACTCGAGAGGCTGAGGCAGGAGAATCACTTGAACCCAGGAGGTGGAGGTTGCAGTGAGTCAAGATGGTGACATCGCACCCCAGCCTGGGCAACAGGAGTGAAACTCTGTCTCTAAATAAATAAATAAACAAACTAATATTTTTCCTGTTCATTTAGTATAAATAAATGCAGAAGGATGCACAATAGGTTGCCTGACATTCTTTCAGCCAGTGTGTATTATAATATGCAACATCTGTCCTACTTGAGCAGGCAGAATTTTGTAGTATTCAAATTAACTGAGACAATTTGGGATAGCTTTCTCATAGCAACTACTAGTGATTCTTTTGTTAAAGCAAAGCAGAATTGAGAAGAGAACCTGTCTTTATTTCACTCTTGATGATGATGTCTAAAAATCAGATAGATGCTTGCATACTTTTGCACATGGCATTGTGACAGGACAGACTAGGTTGTGACACAGTGACAAACCCCAAAATCTCAGCAGCTCAAAACACAAATTTTAACTATTTCTTGCTATGCTGTATTTCTTTTGCAAGTTGGAAGCAGGACTCTGCCTTTGGTAATTGTTCAGGGATCTTGGCTGGCCAAGCAACTGCCATCTTAAATGTTACTCATCACAAAGCCAGAGGGAAAAACAGATGCAGTGAAGGAGACGCTGTCTCTTAAAGCTTTCACTGTCTCTAGCCAGAGAAATTAATTGCCACACCTAATTCCAAGTGCACAGCAAAGTACAATCCTACCATGTGTTGAGAAAGAGAGACAGTCTGGGATTTGTAAACCGCAAATGATGGCCACAGGAGCACAAATTTTATTCTTCCCTCCCAAATTACTATCAGAATTAGAATACTAATTGTATTCTTTCCTGCCAAAGTAATACTACTTTAGGGTCTTCTGAATCTTACTTTGACAATTATTCTAATATGACTATTGGTGCAATTTTAATAGTGCATTAAATTTAGGAAGTTCTTATATTATCTGTCAGTTGCCATCATAAATCTGGAGTGTATGTATTCTCTAATTAGATATTTCACTTTTTTAATGTCAAAGAAGTAAATCATTTTATCCTTTTGTAATAGAGTAATATTGATGTAAAGTACTGACTTAGGTCTCTGAGAGGTATAAATAAATCTGGAATGATGTGGGGGCATTTATGGTTTTTTAATAAATTAGGATTTAGGAATTTACCAATTGTGGGTGGTTTTGGTTGGCCTGAATGGCGACACTGGCAGAATATTTTTGTGAACTGTTCTGCTTTAGTGTTGGATATGGTACTACTGGAGTCCTTATAAAGTGAAACACTGTCTGGTACTCAGTTTGAAAGAAGTATCTGGCTAATAGTCTGTTTGGGCATGTCTTTATTTTATAAAAATTCTGTTGCAAATAAAATTGTATTTTTTTAATACTGTTTACCTCTAAAGAGTGTGGCTTTGATCTTCCTTTCCTGAATTCCTACAGGCTTTGTGGCTAGTGCCTGTTTTGTTTGTTGATGCTCTACTGCTCGCATGTTGGATAGAAGTGAATATTTTTTCTTATTCTTTGTTTCATACAGAAGGCTGCACTGTGCACTCTCCTGTTACTTGAATGCATCTCAAACAGTCTTTCAGAACTCCCACATGAGGATGACAATGAAAGTAGTCAGTAATTGTTGATGAAAGCTTTGTAACTTCTGCATCATGTAACAATATTGAATTGTTAAGAACAAAAGCTAGTCCCTTGACCTCCTTTGTATTCTGAGACGGTTTACAGGAAATTCAGGTATGGCCAAAATTTGGTTATTCTTCCAACTTAGCAAATGCAATATAAGACAGAACTTGATGAAAAATTAACAAGATAATCTGACAAACTGAATATGTATATGACCAGTAAATATTCTCTCTTACTGATAGGTTTGGTGTTATGTCCCTGAGATATTCTAGAACTGAACTTGCTGAAGAAGATTTACTCATCTTTGCATTTATTATTGCAGTAAAGTCTCCATAAATTATCCCTTGTTTATTATAAAATGTTTATTTTTTGGAAGGCCTGAGTTATAAACACTTATTTGTTGGGAGCATAAACTGAATCTAATGGTTTGTTCAGATTATTTATTTATTACCTAGCCCATCCATTTTGATACAACTCACAAAAATACTACAGTGCAAAAAAAGAGAACAATAATTGAGAAAATTCAGGATATACGGAAAACATGAATGAGAAAAATGAAGCTATGACAGCCATTAAAACTGAGAATCAAAAATTGATATTGCAGCCACATCTCTGATGCTTTGCATTACTAAGACTGCAGCAAAACTTCAAAAATCACGAAGCTTATTAAATCACATTGCTCTTCCTTTAATTTTAACAAGAATTAAAAATTCTTATTAATAATATATTTAAGAGAAAACACGTTTTTGTTCTTGAATAAATAATGTAAAATAATTATTATCTTTATTATAGTCTTTTAAACATTTTAAATATGAGTAATATGGTATCAAGGTAGTACCTGTGTATAATAAATACCTCTGGAGGCTACTGATAGCAGAGAGCACAACTGTAGGGGAAGTCTGACCATTAACTTTTGTTCTAAATAGTGAGGGTAGGGGCATGAATAGATTTATATTTTGGTGACTGTGAGGAAGATGAATCCAAGGGGTGAGACCAGTTAGACAGTGACAATAATACCCCAGATTAGAAATGACAAGGACATGGGGCAAAGAACAAATACAAAAGGAAAGTGGGGGCAAGTTCAAGAAATATTTAGGGGGGAAATCAATGATTTAATAGATATAACAATTGTCTTCGTTTTGCAAATTGTATCCAGGCCAACTTCCCAACGTGTAGACTCCATACACATCTCTAAAATATTTTATCATGAGATACATCACACATGCAAAGGGTTTAGAGTATATATATGCACAACTTAAAGAATAACAATAACACGAACAACCTTGCTTCTCTACCTTGCTTCAACTTAAGAAAGGGAATATTATGAGAAACTTAGAAGCCCCTGGCGGCCCCTCACCAAACAGAGCTGCCTTTCTTCTTCTAGAGCTAACCACTATGCTGAAACTTGTATTAAGCATTCTTTTGCTTTCCTTAGGGTTTTACCATTTGTATTATATATAAAAAAGGTATTTCTAAACAACATATCACTTAATTTTGCCTGCTTTTATGTATCCATTAATATACAAAATTGATATAGAAATACAACCGTGTTTTGATATACCAATTAATGATATACCAGCACAACTATATTTTGTGTATTACTGTGATACATTTCTTTTGTTTTGCCTTAGGTTTGTGAGCCATCTGTGTTGACATATGTGATTGTAGTGGAATAATTTTTGTTACTTAATACCTTCCAGTGTATGATTATACAACAGATTATATATTCATCCTCCTGTTGATGAGTGCTTCTAACTTTCTGCTATTAAGTATAGCACCCTATCTACCAGTTAAGACTAGTTGTAACAAAATAAAGAAGAATGCTGCCAGATGCTGTGGTGCATGCCTGTAGTCCCTGCTACTGGGAGGCTGAGGCAGGAAGATCTCTTGGGCCCAGGAGTTCTGGACTGTAGTGCGCTACGCTGATCAGGTGTTCGCACCAAGTTCAGCATCAATATGGTGACCTCCAGGGAGTGGAGGACCACCAGGTTGCCTAAGGGGGAGTGAACCAGCCCAGGTTGGAAACAGAGCACGTCAAAATTTCTGTGCTGATCAGTACTGGGATCACGCCTGTGAATAGCCTCTGCACTCCAGCCTGGGTGATATAGTTTGGCTGTGTCCCCACCCAAATCTCATTTTAAATTGTGGTTCCCATAATCCCCATGTGTCATGGAGGGACCCCATGGGAGGTAACTGAATCATGGTGGAGGTTACCTTCATGCTGTTCTCGTGATAGTGAGTTCTCACCAGATCTGATGGTTTTATAAGAAGCTTTCTCCTTATTTGCTCAACACTTCTCCTTGCTGCTGCAATGTGAAGAAGGCTGCGTTTGCTTCCCCTTCTGCCATGATTGTAAGTTTCCTGAGGCCTCCCTAACCATGCTGAACTCTGAGTCAATTAAACCTCTTTCCTTTAAAATTACCCAGTCCCGGGTATGTCTTTATTAGCAGCATGAGAACAGACTAATTCACTGGACAATATAGTGATACCTTGCCTCTAAAAAAAATTCTTGGGAAGCCGAGGCAGGCAGATCACTTGAGGCCAGGGCTTCGAGATCAGCCTGGCCAACATGGCAAAATCCTGTCTCTACTGAAAATACAAAAATTAGCTAGGTGTGTTGGCACGGGCTTGTAATCCTAGCTACTCAGGAGGCTGAGACATGAGAATCACTTGAACCTGGGAGGTGTAGGTTGTAGTGAGCTGAGATCATGCCACTGCATTACAGCCTGGGTGACAGAGCAAGACTCTGTCTTAAAAAAAAAAAAAAAAAAAAAAAAAAAGCCCTATTAACATTCTTCAACATGTCTCCTATTCAATTTGTGCAAGATACAGTACACCTAAATGTGAAATTATTGTGTCACGGGTTATGCATATATACTACTTTACTAGGCAATGCAAAATTTCTCTACAAAGGGAATGTACTAGCTTCCACCTCTGTCAGTAATGAAAGTTTCCCTTGCTTAATATCCTCAATAACATTTAGTGTTATAAGAGTTTTCTAGGCCGGGTGCGGTGGCTCACGTCTGTAATCTCAGCACTTTGGGAGGCCGAGATGGGTGGACTGCCTGAGGTTGGGAGTTCAAGACCAGCCTGGCCAACATGGTGAAACCCCGTCTCTACTAAAAATACAAAAATTAGGTGGGTGTGGTGGCAGGCGCCTGTAATCCCAATTACTTGGGAGGCTGAGGCAGGAGAATCGCTTGAACCCGGGAGGCAGAGGTTGCAGTGAACCGAAGTCACGCCACTGCACTCCAGCCTGGGTGACACAGCGAGACTCTGTCTCAAAAAAAAAAGACTTTTCCTTGTTTTTTGTTGACATAATTATTATATCATTGTCTTTTATTTGCATCTCGCTGATTACTGATGTGGCTCGCATTTTTTCCTAGGTTTATGGCCATTTGTATTACTTCTCCGAAATGTCTTTTCATATCTTTTGTCTATTTTTTTTTTTACTGGGTTACATGTATTTGTGAGAATTCTTTCTATTCTAGATATTAATCCATTGTCAGTTATATGCATTAGAAATGTCTATTTCTAGTTTATCTTTTCACATTCATTAAGCTGTGTTTTGTTTACTTCATAATGTAATCAATTTTTCTAATATTTTTCTTTTCATCCATTTCACACAAGAAATAACCCACATCAACTCCTTCAGTTTTACTTCATGATATTTCTATTTGTTCATTCACATGTAAATATTAATGTATGTATAATATGGAAAATAGCCTTTACATGTTGAGGGAAAAAAATAACATACTATCTTACCCTTCACAATAACCATGCTATTATACTGACCACTCATTACATAATTTACCAGAAAAATTATGCAGAAGGTAGCATAAGTCTTTCCAACATTAATGCAAAGACATCATCACTGATTTTGATTTTGAGATGTGGTCTCAGGTAAAGTGACAATTGTATTAAAACTAATCTTTTTTCAAATGCATTCCAAGATCTCAATTTTCTCCCTCAAATATTACCATAAAAATTGATGTGTTAGCCCACGCAATCCTTTCTATCAAATTCCTCACAACCAGGCTTTGGATAGAGGGAATATCTAAGCCCTGCTGTGGTTGTCTCCACCTGCTCTTCCACGCCATTCCTCCTTCTTCCATGCCCACATTTATATCTCTAAGAACCTATCTCACGAATCAATATTCTACCTCTGTTAGCTCAACTCTCCCAGTCATTCTAGTTGAGGAAAAAAGAGTGGGAAAGTAAAATTACCACTGTGGTCAAGATTAAGACAACTTAAACCAGAAGCTGAATTCCAACCTCTGTGAAGCATGAAGAACACCGAGAAACACAGGCTGCTAGGAATTATTGCCTTGACTCTACCTTGAGATTTCAGCCTTTCCAGTTCCCCTATACCTAGTAAAGCATCATTAATTTGGGGCTTCACTAATTCAAAAATTGTTAGAGTTCACACAGGTACTCTGTTGAAGTTTAATTTTACACTAAGAATAATGACAGATGGCAAACAATACTAGTAGCATTAGGAGGATATTCACCATAAAAAACCCTATCTTCACAATACATATAAAGAGGATAGTCACAAAAAATGTATCTTCATAAGATATAAGGGGGATAGTCACAAAAAAGATCTTCAAGTACTGCAAAAGAACTTGTTTGTTTACAATATTATGCTTAAAATATATGTTACATTCCCTCTCAGGAAATTCTACTAAGCAGTCATTACATTATTACACATTGCTAGAAAGAAATGATAGTTTTCAGACTAATTTGAAGTAGCTTTTCTCCCAAAGATTTCCAAAATATTTTTTAATAAACACAAACACATTGCAATACTGTTTAGTGCATTTAATAAAATGGGAAATAATACTGTGATTATACTTTAGTTTCAAGAGATAATTGTTAATATATATGTATATATTTTAGATAGGGTCTCACTCTGTTGCTCAGGCTGGATTGAGGTGGTATGATTTTGACTCACTGCAGCCTGGCCTCCCAGGCTCAATTGATCCTCCCACCTCAGCTTCCCAAGTGGCTGGGACTACAGGCACACACAACCATGCCTGGTTAATTTTTGTATTTTTTGTAGAGACAGGGTTTTGTCATGTTGCCCAGGTTGGCCTCAAACTCCTGAGTTAAAGCAATCCAACCGCCTTGGCCTCCCAAACTAATTATTAATTTTAAAATGTCCTGTTGGTAACCACTCTTAACATATTTTACCCGTAGGGAATTTTTCTGGAGAAAAATAATTAACATAGAAACAGAAATGTCAAAATTTGTCTAATTATCTAATTTACTCATTACTGACCCATACTGGTTTTATTGATTTTATTTATATGCTATGTGTTTTAATTATCTATTGTATAATAAATTACCCCAAAACTTAGCAGCTTAAAACAACAAACATGTATTATCTTACATGGTTTCTGAGAGTTAGTTCTCTGGGGGTGGCTAAGCTGGGTGGCGCTGGCTTGGCTGTCATTCCAGCTGTTGTCTCAACTGAAGGCTGAGGGAGGATCCACTTCCAGGCTTGCTCCATGGTTGTTGGCAGGCCTCAGTTACTTGCCTGAGTTCTCAGGCTGGAGTCCTCAGTTCCTTAGCAAATGAGACTCCAGTGGCTGTTTGAGTGTCCTCTCATATGACAGTTTGCTTCCCCACAGCAAATGATCCAAGAGAGAAAGAGTGTGACCGCCTACGATGGAAGCCATGGTCTTGATGACCTAACAACATACCATATGACATATCATCACTTCTGCTCAGTTCTACTGCTCACATAGACCAACCCTGGCACAAAGTGGGAAGGGACTTCACAAGCATGTGGATACCAAGACACGGGGTATGAATACCAGGAGGTGGAGATCACTGGGATCCATTTTGGGGCTTTGCTAACACAATATGATTTTTTAAAAAGAAGAATATTAAAAAAAGGGAAGAAAACACAATATGGGGGAAGGAAATGTTCACTCAGAAGGTCCAGAAACACATTCAAATATATATGAAAATATTGTATACAAAAGAATGGTCTCTATATATTTGAGTATATTTCTGGGCTTTACTTTTTTTATTTTTTATTTTTTTGAGATGGAGTCTCGCTCTGTCGCCCAGGCTGGAGTGCAATGGCACGATCTCGGCTCATTGCAACCTCTGCCTCTGGGTTCAAGCAATTCTCCTGCCTCAGCCTCCCAAGCAGCTGGGATTACAGGCGCACACAACCACACCTGGCTAATTTTCTGTATTTTAGTAGAGAGGGGTTTCACCGTGTTGCCCAGGCTGGTCTTGAACTCCTGAGCTCAGGCAATCCACCCACCTCGGACTCCCAAAATGCTAGGATTACAGGCGTGAGCCACTGTGCCCAGGTTTTATTTTTATTTTTTGAGACAGGGTCTCACTCTGTCACACAGGCTGGAGTGCAACGGTGCAGTCACAGATCACTATAGCCTTGACCTCCCATGCTCAAGTAATCCTCCCACCTCAGCCTCCTGAGTAGCTGGCACTACAGACATGTGCCACCTCACCTGGTAATTTTTTTTTTTTGAGACAGAGTCTCCCTCTGTCACCTAGGCTGGAGTGCAATGGTGCGATCTCAGCTCACTGCAATCTCCACCTCCCTAGTTCAAGCAATTCTCTTGCCTCAGCCTCCCAAGTACCTGGGACTACAGGCGTGCACCACCATGCCCAGTTAATTTTTGTGTTTTTAGTAGAGATGGGGTTTCACCATGTTGGCCAGGCTGGTCTCAAACTCCTGACCTCGTGATTCACCCCCTTGGCCTTACAGGTGTGAGCCACTGCACCTGGCCATCTAGTGAATTTGTTTAATCTTTTGTAGAGACAAGGTCTCTCTATGTTGTCCAGGCTGGCCTTGAGCAATCCATGTGCTCAGGTGATCAAGTGATCTCGCTATGTTGCCCAACTCCTGGTCTCAAGTGATCTGCCTTGGTCTCAAAGTGCTGGGATTACAGGTATAAGCCACCATGCCCAACTCATTTCTGGGCTATTTCAGTCCATTGATCTGACTATTATAGCATCACCATTATACTGGTTTTGATTATTATATTATTAAAATATAGTATCTGGTAGAAGAAAAAGAGAAGAAAATTTTAATTTTTAACAATAAGAAAAGTATAATTTAAAAAAAAACTTTGCAACAGCTTTTTTTGTTTGTTTGTTTGAGATGGAGTCTTGCTCTGTTGCCCAGGCTGGAGTGCAGTGGTGTGATCTCGGCTCACTGCAACCCCTGCCTTCCAGGTTCAAGCGATTCTCCTGCCTCAACCTCCCAAGTAGCTGGGACTACAGGCATGCACCACCATGCCTGGCTAATTTTTGTATTTTTAGTAGAGATAGGGTTTTACCATGTTGCCAGGCTGATCTCGAACTCCTGACCTCAAGTGATCCGCCTGCCTCGGCCTCCCAAAGTGCTGGGGTTACAGGCGTGAGCCACTGCACCCGGCCTTTATAACAGTTTTATGCTCAAATAATCAATTCTGTTCTCTTCTTTTTGCCAAATTCATTAATTCCAAAAAAGTGGTTATCAACAATTTCTGAAAAAAAAATCATTTTTTAAAACTTGGAAATGGAATGCAGGATAATAATGCTCAATAATCAAGGGGAAAATGTTGTGAATGGAATAAATGAACTATTGGATTCCAGGGGCCAGTCAAGAAATATGTCAAGGGAAATGTGATACAGATATACAGAATTTACTTGAAGAAAAGAATGGATGGTAGTGAGGTACTCAACCACATTGGATCCCTGATATATTGGTTTGGTAACTTTTTGTTTATGTCTGACACTTCTATCATGGGGTATTACTATTACCATATTCACTTCCACAGGGAGTTATATGCAATTAGTGGCAAACTATAAAGCGAAGATATCTGCTTTCTCATTCTCCTACCCACCATCTTCCTTTACCAACTGTATTATTCATCACGTATTAACTGCAATGATTAAAAACTAAAGCATCTGGGTATAATGCAAAATAGGTTAATTTCTTGCTCAGGTCACAGTCCAACACAAGTTTAGTGGGAGGAAGAGAGGTAAAACTATTCTGCACACGCCCTCAGTGTGCCTTTCCCATCCCCCTAGACCTCAGCCTTTCCCTGAATTCTGTGCATAGTATGGGCAGATAAGAGAACTTGGCTGGGCATGGTGACTCATGCCTGTAATCCCAGCACTTTGGGAGGCTGAGGCGGGTGGATCACCTGAGGTCAGGACCAGCCTGGCCAACATGGTGAGACCCTGTCTGTACTAAAAATATAAAAACTAGCTAGGCGTGGTGGTGGGCGCCTGTAATCCCAGCTACTTGGGAGGCTGAGGCAGGAGAATTGCTCGAACCCAGGAGATGGAGGTTGCAGTGAGCCGACACGGTGCCACTGCCCTGCAGCCTCGGTGACAGAGTGAGACTCCATCTCAAAAAATAAAAATAAAAAAAATGACAGAACTTTGTGGACTATGCAAGATGAGTTTTAGGGACCAGGCCTGCAAGTGTTGCACATCATTTCCATTGGTTAGAACTCAGTGACGGGACCCCACCAAGGGCATTTGGGAAATGTACTAAAGCTGTGTGTCCAGAAAAAAAAAAAAGATGGGAGTTTGGTGAACATGTAGTATCTCTATATATTGCCGCATTAGTCTACCTGGAGGATGAGTGTGGGCTCTGAGGAGAATGTTAAATCCTGATAACTAGTCCTTCAATGTATACTTTTCTTGTATTTTATGCTTTGAAACAGTTATCCTTCAAATTTGTAGAAATAAGAAGAGACTTCACTGAATCTTAAAGCTACCTAATAAGCTCTGAGCTTGGTGGTAGACAATAGGCTCAGAATGAAGGGAAAGGACTCGTTTGGAGCTTCTGTGAGTTATTGAGTGAGGTTGTGCTATTATTAAAATCACTTGTGCTCAAATTCTGAGTGTTCAATAAATACAAGTTTATGGCAACTCTAAATGGCAAAGTTCCTCTTTTGATGTTCTGATCCAAAAGTATGAGAATGTATATTTAAAATGATGTAGAGTTTTTTTTTAATTGTCTACTTGCCCTAGGCAGGTGTGAATTCTTATTCATAGCACCTTATCTCTGTGCAATCGACATTTTTAAAAGCTATCAAGTAAATCTTCACTTTAAAATTTACATATGTAATTCTATGAATTCAACAGTCACTTGAGACTATTTGAAGAAAAGAGAAATGTAATGACAAATTCTGATTTCTAATGCTGAGATTTAAAAATTAAAGAAGCGAAATAAGTCTCAAGCCTCAAAACCAACAGATTAGAACTGCTATTTTACCTAACCCTTGATTGATTTACTTTTGTTATTAAGCATTAGATGACTCATGAAATCAGACATCACTTATTTCTTTGCAATCATTTATCTAATTGACCTATTTCTAGGCAAGAGACATAATTCTAGTCACTTGGTAGGCTTTATATGGGCAATTGGTGGCTGAAATTTTATTTCTGGCTGAATTAAGGAATTGCAATACATTATTTCCTCTTGATGACATATCTAATTTAGGATCTTCTCAATCATTAGGTTATGTCATAGGCTTTTATTTAGATTGCATTAACTATTAACCTTCTGTTTTCCCAACCTTGGTTAAAAATAATTCTGATTTGTTGTACAATTCTACCTATATTTCACTTTGCCTTATCTCTGTGCTCTCAAATTGCCGCTTCCCAAATTTTCCTTCTTTTATTATACATGTACCATAAAAAGCTTCAGAGGTAGCTATGTTAATCCTTCCTTCCTCCCTTCCTTCCTTCCTCCCTTCCTTCCTTCCTCTCCTTTCTTTCCTTCCATCTTTTTTTTTTTTTAAACAGAAAAATTCACCACAGTGAATCATGGCAGTAATCTTCCTTTATAAGTTCATGATGTGAGCCATTGTAGCATCAAATTAAAGATACCTAGAAAAGCAGTGGTTTTAGGCAATTCTAATCAAAGACAGTATATGAAAATACTAATAAAGTATGACCTTCGATTTTTTGTTAAAAGTATTAGTAAGAAGAATGGTCAAGAAAAAGAATCACCTTCTGTAACTATTCATTACGCCATCAGATTCTATAGGCTCTAGGTGCTCTAAGGGCAGGATTCTGTATCCTCACGGTCTGATACAACTAGTCACTCAATACTTACTGAATACATGTATCAATAAAATCTTATGTGAATGGTAACAGTTATGACTCATTTGCATATTTTGAATAAAAGCAGAAACCTTTCCATGTTGATTTATGAAAAATTGTGTATAGCATTTAAGAAGCAAGCTATACAAATGCTTTTAATACTACGAATGAAGTCTGTTTTTTTAAAAAAGCAATGGACATTCTTAGAAAGTTTTCTGGGATCTAGTGTATTGGTTGATTTTCTTTAACCTGTGCTGACAGAAAACTGCCTAATCACACTGAAAATGTCTCCTTCTGATTAAAACAGTTTCATTTTTGGAATGCAATTTGCTACCTGTTCCTTTTCTGATTACCAAAAGACTAATTCTCCAAACAAGAAATGGTTCATGACTCTTATAACTTTATTAGACAAATAAATGTTCTATTTAGAACATTTCAGAAGAAAACAGAAATGTGTTGGATTTCAAGCATTTTATTTAAAATTGTGTCAATAAAAATGCAGGAAATGGGCTGGGTGAAGTGGCTCACACCTGTAATCCCAGCACTTTGGGAGGCCGAGGCAGGTGGATCACCTGAGGTCAGGAGTTCGAGACCAGGCTAGCCAACATGGCGAAATCCCGTCTCTACTAAAAATAACAAAAATTAGCTGGGCATGGTGGTGGGCGCCTGTAATCCCAGCAACTCAGGAGGCTGAGGCAGGAGAATCGCTTGAACCCAGGAGGCAGAGGTTGCAGTGAGCCAACATCGTGCCATTGCACTCAAGCCTGGGCAACAAGAGCAGAACTCTGTCTCAAAAAAAAAAAAAAAAAAAAAAAAAGCAGGAAATGCATTATTCTCATTTTGCAGTATGATGGAATGGAATAAATTAAACAGGTTTACAAAGTTGCCCACATTACTTTAACATCTTCTAACATTTTTATAGCACATCCCACCATAATATATTTATTGTTATAGTTCCCACTTGTTTGCAAGCTTCTCAGAGGCAAGGAACAATGTCCTCAACTTGTATCACTGGTACAATGCCTGGCACATAATATGCACTTATATTTTTGAGCAAAAATTAATTTTGTACCTGTACTATAAAACTGAAATTAGTTCTAAGTCTTTAAAAAATAACATTAAAAACCAAAAATTCTCTTATTGTTGGATATAACCCTGAGATCAACTTGGTTGTTTATTAAAACATTAAGCAGTGTGCATAATACCTGTTTGTAGACAGGCCTAGTTGCTTATTTTGTTGTGTCCTACTTCCAGTGAGATTACTGTAAACGAGGCCCACAACTTCATTTATAATCACCACAACTCTAAGAGTGTAATGGGAAAGCACTCAATAAATATTAACTTGTATGTTGAATGTTCAACAGTGCTTAGCATAACGTGGTACATGCCCTTGAATATACCAGATATTCAGTAAACATACATTAAATAAATTGAAGAATAGCATCCAGTAAGAGAGCACTGGCTTCTCTTTCCCCAGTCTACTTTTAGGAAAGCAGATATATGTGCATTCTTAACAGTATCAGATAAGATGAGGCAAGGGACTCTAAACTGAAGTCTGTATATTCTGGTGTGTTAAGCTAATCCTGGTGCTCTCTGTAGCTCTCCACACATAGTCACTTGATAGTCTGTTTTCCTCCCTTGCCCATTGTCTTTAGGATTGCCTCGAAAACCCTGGGTTTAGCTACTGCCTACCCTGGAATACTCACTCCAGCCATCCGGATTTCCTCCTATCACTGTAACTCATCTCAGGCATTCTGCACATTCTCCTTTCAACTCTACCCCCTTGCTTGGGTAATATCTGTGCATCTGCCAGTGTCCTCTTGAATGGCCCTTGTTCCAGAAAGCCTTTCTGGATCACTAGAGTAGATTAGATATCACTAGGTGCCTCCAGCATCCAGTGCTGGATCATAAATATCTCTTATCATAGCATTCATCATATAATTTAATGTCTGCCTTCCCTATGGACCTATAAACTTTGTGGAAAGTAGAATTCTTCTACCTTGTCTATCATCGTATCTCTAGCACCCATGTTCAATTTATAGTTAATGAAATCCAACAAACTAATCATGTCTTCAACTTGAAATAGGAGGCTCAGTAGAGTAAAGGGAACTCTAGACTGGGAGTCTGCAGAAATGGGTTTAAATCCTATTACTACTATGGTGTGGCCATCTGCTTTGACTCTAGTCCTTTTCTTCCCCTACAAAGCAAGTTAAATAGCATAATTTAGTTTGCTCATATCACAGTTTGTGAAGCTAAGAAATACAACCACTATTGTAAATTGAAGAGGGACACTTTGGTACCCTAGAGAAAAACTGTTGTCCACAATGGGGCTGAAAAGGCCAACAATTGAACAACAGTCTTTTCCATGGAGCTTGTCCCTGGCTGTGCAGCTGGAACTGCTTGCAGTGTAGTTGGCTGGGTCTGCCTCTTTGCCTCGCTCGGATGCACCAACCTGGTGACTCCTCCAGCCTACTCACCAAAGGGGGCCGAGGGGCACATCGTCTATTGTCTCCCTGGCAGTTTACGCAAGACAGAATCGTCTATATAATTTTATTTATGAACTCCAGGCATTATACCTTGGCGTCAAAACAATGGAAATGTACATTTGTAGGTCTCAATGATTCCCATTTAAAGTCTAACGAGCTCAGTCAAAACAGGCTAAATCCATGATCTTTTATTTATAACTTGTATCCAACGTCATAAAAGATGAGGCTGTGTAGGGTAATACACACATGAAACCAGCTGTTTAGATAATATATGAAGACACCGTTGGAGATGGAGAAGGGCGTGCCAGGACATGTGATCACTGCAGCTCCGTAAGGTAGAGGTTGGGGCTCCGGCATGTTGTGGGGCAAACGGAACATTTATTATGGGCCTAAAGCCAGAGTGTCTCATTCCTCTATTTTCTTGATCTTTCTCTTTATCTTGTAGATGTGGAAATATTTCTATTTCATAAAAGGGGAAAAATCAATTCATAGTTCCTCACTAATAGGACAATACAGAAGATGGATATTTTTTCTTAGGTATCCTTTCTAATTATTCATTTTTTTTGTTCAATAATTAAAATACACCCATAAATTGAATCGCATGATGGAATGACTAGGTATAATAGAAAGTCAGTCACACCTCATTCGTAATAATAAAAAATAGCTCAGCCCGTGTGTTCATAGCCATCAGTACGCAGGGAAGGGCTTATTCCAAAAGTCTGTGCTCCACAAGAATGCTAATGTTCGTTTATCAGCTGTTGTTTTACAAGATTCTGCATGGACTTTGCAGGTGGGGTTTGTGCTGAAAGTTTTTATTTGTCTTAAAAACACAGAAAAAATAAAATTATACAGGTTTTCCACCTTAACCTGTCTAGTGTAACTTATTAATTCATTTGGTTTAATAACTACTTGGGTATGAATCACAATTATTAGATTGCTGACTTCACCCAGTCTTGCCTTGCTCCCAACCATTTCTTAATACTTAGCATTAAGAAAATGAGACACTTAATCATAATAACCACAAAGTCAGAAATAACCTAGAAACAACATCCATATTTTCAGACATCCCATAAATTCCAAACAGGTCTCTATTGTAAGGATTTCCCCCGATCAATTCTATAAGTTCCTTTGTATTTTTTAAGTGTCTCAAAACCTAAAGTTTGCCTATTCTTTATCATCTAAAAAAAAAAAAAACCTTCATTCAAAGTGTAAAATTAATGATTAATCTTCTTTTATTTTAGTTACTTATCTTCTCTGAGAAGAGGATTATGATCTCAAGAAACAGTAGTTAACTCTCTATTTTACTCACTTGAGCAAGGTACACACCAAAGCAATCTACTTTTAAAATGTTTCCTAATTAACCAACTTATTAAGTTTTGCCATAGAAACATTTTATGTCACATCAGTGAACTTCCACTAAAAATGGGGTGGTGGGAGAGAGACAGAGTATTAATTGTTTAAAAAAAAAAAAAAAAGCAAACTGGCATGCTTAAGAAAAAATCAGCCCATACAGCACCTGTTAAAGCATTCACTTTTTGGTACCTATATATATGCACATATATAAACATAAATGATGAAACTAGATCATAAATCATAAAAACTAGATGACAGCTGGGCAAAACATATGATGTTCACGGTCCCCAAACACATAGAAGTTTGAACCTAAAACATTAAATAGGGAAGTACAATATATTATAAGTTAGTTAATCCTAAAGTGTGGTAAATCCAGGGGTAAAAAGATGATTAAGTAGGCTGGGTGAGGCGGCTCACACCTATAATCCCAGCACTTTGGAGGGCTGAGGGAGGTGGATCACCTGAGGTCAGGAGTTCGAGACCAGCCTGACCAACATGGTGAAACCCCGTCTCTACTAAAAATACAAAAATTAGCTGGGCATGGTGGTGGGCGCCTGTAATCTCAGCTACCTGGGAGGCTAAAGCAGGAGTATCGCTTGAACCCAGGAGGTGGAGGTTGCAGTGAGCCAAGATCATGCCACTGCACTCCAGCCTGAGTGACAGAGCAAGACTCCATCCCCCAAAAAAAAAAAAAAGATGATTAAGTAGATAGAACACAAACATTTAAAATTTCAATAATTACACATTTATATTTTAATATGTGTAGAAAAAATACACTGCTGTGATTTTACTGGTATTGCTGTTTAATACAATGCTAAATTTAGGTTAATAAAAAGTAAGTAATTTTAATGAAAAATATGAAAGCAATAGGATATTGCTAATTTAGGTAGGACTGAAAATAGTATACATAGTACCAATATGAATAAAGTTCAGGAATCATTAACACAGGTAACTCACTAGTATTAATGCCACACTTATGGTATAATTTAAGTGTTATAAAACTGAAATCAAGGTAATCATATAAAGAAGAAAGTATGGTAATTTGGTTCATCGGTTATCACATTTTATATGGTGTCACTAGGGAAATAACTTTCCTAACACTTTGTTCTTAGGCTATTTACACTTAATTATTCTATTCAATGGTACAATGATTCAATCAGTGAATATTTATTAAGCATCTACTAGGAGGACAAGGTCCTCTAATAGGTAATTTTAGGGAATAGAGAAATATTTTTAAAAACACACCATTGTCTTTAAAAATTTTTTTGGTAATGCTCATTTTGAAAAGTAATAATTTCACTGTTAATAATGTAGGTACAGAAAAACATTAGGAATATTCCCAGCGATCCTACTATTCAGATATAGATCAAAATGTTAATGGGTTATTTTTTAAAAGTTGTTTGAAAAATGAAAATATACAGATTTCTTTTATTAACAGAATTAGAACCAGAGTGTGTTTAGCTTTGTATCATGTTTTCTTCTCCACTTAATGGTCTATTGTTTCCTTTACTAAATATTTTTTAAAACATAAAGGAACAGATACACTGTTTAATGATTCATCTACCAATAGGCATGTGGCTGAGTTCTGGCAACAGAACTTGGGCAGAAGGGACATTTCCTGCCTCTAGGCCTGACTCTTAAAACACTTCCTAGGCTGGGCGCGGTGGCTCATGCCTGTAATCCCAGCACTTTGGGAGGCCAAGCGGGGTGGATTGCCTGAGCCCAGGAGTTCAAGACCAGCCTGGGCAACATGGTGAAACCCCGTCTCTACTAAAATACAAAAAATTAGCCAGGCATGGCGGTGGGCACCTGTAGTCCCAGCTACTTTGGAGGCTGAGGCAGGAGAACTGCTTGAACCCGAGGGGCGGAGGTTGCAGTGAGCTGAGATTGTGCCACTGTACTACAGTCTGGGTGACAGAGCAAAACTCTGTCTCAAAATAATAATAACACTTCCTAGTGATCCTGCAAGTGCTCTTTTTCACCTTCCACTGCCAGCTAGTTGCAATGCATCAGTGGAGGCCTTTGACATCCCAGGAGATAGCAGATCTACCAAATGGAGAGAGTCCCTTTCCCACCCCTCAGCAAACCCACAGAGAGAAATGGGCTGTGCTGTGATGAATTTTTATTGCATTAAGCCCCTGAAATTTTGGAGTCATCACAGCAACTATTCATTTATGTTCTTCTTCCAAGTCTTAAAAACTTCCAATCCTCTGTTCCCTTGTTTTGCAGCACTTTTTCTATGGGCCTGATTTTGATTTTTTTTTCTTTTAATCTCAAATGAAGACGTCTATCTAGTGGTCTCCCCGTTGAGTGAATATACTTGATTTCACTTACAACCACTTCTCAAATCCAAGGTAGGAGAGTAGGTTGCTGTGTACATCACCTAAGACAACTTTTAATGAAAGATTTATCTAATATGATCCTACAGAATGTTCTCTTTCTCTGCCATCTATCTAGTTTTCTAACATTCGGTATCAAAAAGTCCATGAAAAGCTATAATCTTCTTGATGTTCTCCAACCAGGACACTGACGCTGTACTTTAGTGCTTTATTTGAGATGATACTTCCCAGGATGCAATGAATGACTACATCTACGGGTGAACCACTAAAGGCTTTTGCTCCAAGAGTGGTATGATTGAACTTATATTTTAGAAAAATAATTCTGGTAGTGCTAGAAATTACGGTTTTAAGAAACAGGATCCTAGAAGGTGGGAAAATGATGAAGGAAATGGCAAGGGACCCTGAATCACAGCAGTGAGAATAGATGCAAAAGTAAATACCAATGATAGAATGGTCTTGACTTGACAACAACTAAATCTGGGAGGAAAAAGTGGAGGAAACTGTGGAAGATGTCAGAAATTTCTTGTTCAAGTGTCAATGACTAAATCAGGAGCCTGCAAAGAACAGGTGACTCAGTGGGGAAATAAATAAATTCCATTCTGGAAATGCTGACTTTGAAGTGCTAAAGGAACATCCATTGAGAAATGTCCTGTAGGTTTAATGATCAGCAAACAACCCGTGCCAAAAGTTTAGGTGTGGGGATTATTAACATAAGTTGAAGCCTTGTGAATGGGTTAGTCCAGGAAGAGATTACAAACTGAGGAAAAGAAAAAGAACTAGAACGGACTGAATTCTAAATGATGCCTTTTTTTTAGAGATAGTAGAATTTCAATGATAATTCCAATATGCAATTTAACCCATTTAGTAATAAAAAATTTTTTTAATTATATTTTTTATTTCTGGAAATTAGGTCTTTTCTCAATTTCATTCATATTTTCAGGCCTCTTTTTTCACTTCTTGAAATGTATTAAACACACTTATTTTACATTCTATGTCTGATAACTGCAACTGCTAATTTTTTATGTATCACATTTTGCAGTTTATGGATTTTGCTGGCTCTCCCTTATGGCATCTTGAGTGTTCAGTGATTGTCAACTGTGAGTAACCCATTGTTTTAGAGACCACATGAACAAAACATTTTTCAAAGCATGAGGTGAAGGGGTTCTTGCAAAAAGTATTTGTATTTGCTTTTCAGATGCCTGTGCCATTATTGGCCTGGAACCACTTTAAACTTATTGTACGTCTTAAAATAACTAAGAGTATAATTGAAATGTTTATAACACAAAGAAATGATAAATGCTTGAGGTGATGGATACCCCATTTACCCTGATATGATTATTACAACATTGTACTCATGTATCAAAATATCTCATGTACCATATATATATATATATATATGTGGTATATATATATATGTGGTATATATATATATGTGGTATATATATATGTGGTATATATATATGTGGTATATATATATGTGGTATATATATATGTGGTATATATATATGTGGTGTATATATATATGTGGTGTATATATATATGTGGTGTATATATATATGTGGTGTATATATGTGGTGTATATATATGTGGTATATATATGTATATATATACACAGACACCTACTATGTACCTATATACATAAAAAATTAAAAATAAAAGAATAGGCTGGGTACAGTGGCTCATGCCTGTAATCCCAGCACTTTGGGAGGCCGAGGCAGGGAAACACTTGAGCTCATGAGTTCAAGACCAGCTTGGGCAACATGGCAAAACCTCATCTCTCCAAAAAATACAAAAATTAGCCAGGTGTGGTGGTGAATGCCTGTAGTCCCAGCTACTTGGGGGGCTGAGCTGGGAGGATCACTTAAGACAGGGAGATCCAGGCTGCAGTGAGCTGTAATCGCACCATTGCACTCCAGCCTGGGTAACAGAGTGAGAACCCATCTCAAAAAAAAAATTAAAAAATAAAATAATAGAAAAAGAAACAAACAACCATCTCCCCCCAAAATTATTGCTTTAAAGTTCTTCTAGCCATCCAGATAGTGTTAATTCCTGACATGAGGGCCAATTTATGATTATGAATTTCTTAGATGATGGTGTGAATACGTGTAGAGGGAGATTTCTCTTCAAAAGTTGAGGAAATGAGTTAATTTTAGTTCTCTCTCACCTTGGGGATACAGCCCTTTGGGAATCCTGGTTTTGGCAGACCTATCTGGTTTTCCATTTTGGGGAGGGCCCTCAATTGGTTTTTTGTTCCCAAACTCACAAACTGAGAATATATATGATACTCAGGTTCCTCAGTTCTGGCCAAAGCCCTTAAAGTAAAAGCCAGCTTCAGTGCTCAGCTTACCTGCCTTATCAGTCTTTGACCTTAGCATTCTTTATTTTCTTGTTACCAATGGATGCATTTAATTTTTTTTTTTTTTTTTTTTTGAGACAGAGTCTCGCTCTGCTCTGCCACCCAGGCTGGAGTGCAGTGGCGCGATCTCGGCTCACTGCCACCTCCACCTCCTGGATTCAAGCAATTCTCCTGCCTCAGCCTCCCAAGTAGCTGGGATTACAGGTACGCGCCACCGTGCCT
This sequence comes from Pongo pygmaeus, assembly GCF_028885625.2. Taxonomy (NCBI): domain Eukaryota; kingdom Metazoa; phylum Chordata; class Mammalia; order Primates; family Hominidae; genus Pongo; species Pongo pygmaeus. Next base: position 186,458,391 of record NC_072376.2, read on the forward strand.
GGCTTATGTTTGTATTTTTAGTAGAGATGGATTTCACCATGTTGGCCAGGCTGGTCTTGAACTCCTGACCTTGTGATCCGCCTGCCTCGGCCTCCCAAAGTGTTGGGATTACAGGCGTGAGCCACCGAGCTCAGCCTATATTTTCAAAGGCAACAACCTGTATTTAGAAATTAAATCTCCTATGCAACACTGGCAGTTTAGGGGCCAGGACAACTGATCTCACAAAAACAACTGAAAATGCCAGGTAAAATATTTTTTAAATCTTTTTAAGGCCGGGTGCAATGGCTCATGCCTGTAATCCCAGCACTTTTGGAGGCTGAGGTGGGCAGATCATGAGGTCAGGAGTTCGAGACCAGCCTGGCCAAAATGGTGAAACCCCACCTCTACTAAAATACAAAATTAGCTGGGCGTGGTGGAGCATGCCTGTAATCCCAGCTACTTGGGAGGCTGAGGCAGGAGAATCACTTGAACCCGGGAGGCAGAGGTTGCAGTGAGCTGAGATCGCGCCATTGCACTCCAGCCTGGGTGACAATAGTGAAATTCCATCTCAAAAAAAAAGGAAAAGAAAATATTATATTATTTGATACATGAAAATCTAAACAAAGATGTTTAACAAAATGCCAACTAATTGCTTGCAGTTTATTTAAATAATGTGTGATGCCAGAGCATTTCGAGTTTGCTTTACAGGTTATTAATTTAACTACTTATAGAGAGCCAGGAACCAAAACAACAAGCCTAATTAGTTGGAATCATAATAGCTGAAGAATAATCAAAATATATCCCCATTCTGACATATTCTACCCACCTCTACTCTTACAAACCTACTCTATGCTATCACAATGGCCTCCTAACTGATCCTTGCTTTCATCTTTTTCTTTTCCAAACCAAACCCAGAAGCCAGAGGCTGTGATCCTATTTAGATGTAAGTTAGATGACACCACCTCTCTCCAATGGCTTCCCCTGTCACTCTAAATAAGTGCCACAGTCTTTACTATGATCTAATGCTCTCCCTTCACTTTCTTAGCTACAGCTGTCCTTATGTCCTTGCTTTTCCTCAAACAAGCAGAACATTCTTGCCTCAAGGCCTCACATTTGCTGCTCCTTGTGCTTGGAGCCATCTCCCTTCAGATACCCATTTGGCTGTGCCCTTATCTCCAGGTCTTGTTCACATATTATCTTCTCAGACAGTGTAAAATGGAAACCTCCCCTCACCCCTCTCCAGCATTCCACATTCCATTTCCCTGGCTTATTTCTCTCCATTGCATTTATCTTCTAACATGCTATCTAAATGAATGAGTTAATCTTTGTATACTCTTAGAACAAGGCTTGGCACATGGTGATACAGCAGTTTATTCAATAACAGTATGTAATAATACACATATTTGGCTTATTGTCTGACTCTATGGGGACAAGGATTTTGGCTTTTAGTTTACTGCTGTATTTCCAGCATCTAGAACAATGAATAGCACATGACACATGCTCAAAAAATGTTGAATAGAAATATCTAAAAATATACAAGAAAAGATCATAGAAAAGGATGCCATTTGTTAAAAATAATTTTATATGGTTTGAAAAAAGAAGTTATCCCATAAAACCAAGTCCTCAAAGATCACTCTCCAAAAAAGAAATGTAATTAAAATTCAAATTTCATAACTCTTTGCAGTATGCTAAAAGGTACATTTATCTAAATGGCAGTATTTTGAGCTCCCCGGAAGATCAGCACTCTTAGCTCACAACTTTGTTGTGGCTCTCCAAATAGTCATTTAATACAGAGCCACATGTTCAAATAAAAGAGAAAATGTACTTGTCATTGTTCAGTTGTTACAAACTAAAGAAAGGATGAAATTTCTGGACATTAGCAAGATGGCATAGTTGGGAAGTAAAAGGTTTGGAATTAACAGATCTCTAGTCCCTGTCCAGCCTCTTAATTCCTGGATCATTTGGGAAAATCTCTCGCATCATAATCTCTCTGTAGTCTGAACCTCAGTTCCTTTATTTGTGTGTAACTGTTTATGTCGTCTCAAATGCCTAAAAAGGCTTGAAGACATACTCCATTACTAAAATAACCCAATTTTATACAAATTAATCAAAAAACGTTCAGAAGATGGTCAAGCACAGGAATGTCCCCTCCTCCCTGACTTTTTTCTCCTGTCCACACATCTTCACACACCTCCAGGTATCCTGCTTATCCAGCTATGCCCAATGTAGTTTAGCCAAACCTCTCATTTTACATATGGCAGCATGGGTTATCTGGCCTTTTCACTGACATAGTTTCTTTCTATTCCACCCCTGTTGTGCCAAAGTTATGCTCTAAGAGATAACCACAATATTAACAAGAGAGAGGCTAGTTTGTCTTATAGGTTCCCACAATAAAGAATGTCAGGTTCTAGGCATAGCTAGATAATCAGGATCTCTGGAAGGATGTGATAACAAATTGATAACTGTCTGAAACTAGTCTGCTTGCTGATGGAGAGGTTTATGTGCACAAACTGTAAGACGACTTACAGTAATACCTTGATAAATACCAGTTTTCAGGTCATTTAACTAACCGCACTGCTGAGAACCTGAGTCTTTCTTCAGTGCATTTCATACCCTAGTTTTAAGAAATTTGAGCATTTGAAAGGAAATTAGAAATTTGAGTCTAGCCAAATCTCTTAATCTGCATATAGCAGGGCAGGTTCTCTAGCCCTTTCACTGACAGAGTTCCTTTCCATTCTACCCATTATTTAGAAGTTATGCTCTAAGAGATTATCAATAGTAACAGAGAGAGGCCAGTTTGTCTTGTAGGTACTGGGTTCCCACATAAAAGATATGAGGTTGTGGGCAATGCATTTTCCCTTCAGTGAGCCAACAGGCAGTTTCAAATAGCTATCAGCTTATTATCTAGGAATTACAGTACTCATTTTGGTCAGGTAAAATGTAGAATACCGTACCCTTCTTCCCCAACACCCAAATAAAGGCAAAACCATCTACCTATAAAATGCTTCTGCAAATCATTTAGATATTATCATATTTTAAGAGCTATTAAAGAATGCTTCTTAAATCAGAAGAAGACTACTGAATTACAGAAGTCCAAAAACAGTACCAAATTATGAAGAGGTGGTGTTCCACACTGTGAAATCTGAGGGCTTTTAAATTAGTATTTTTACTTATGCAACTCCTTTTTCCCCACGCTTAACAGTGAACACAGGAAATATATTTTCACTCGTTCAGTCTCTTAATACTGAGCATCTCTTCTGTGCCAAGCGCGGTCAATATCTAGAGACACAATGCCAAATTCGAACATGGTCCTTGCCCTTAAGGAACTTGGTCTAGGCCAGGCACGGTGGCTCACGCCTGTAATCCCAGCACTTTGGGAGGCCAAGGCGGGCGGATCATGAGGTCAAGAGATTGAGACCATCCTGGCCAACACGGTGAAACCCCATCTCTACTAAAAATACAAAAATTAGATGGGTGGTGGTGCGCGCCTATAGTCCCAGCTATTTGGGAGGCTGAGGCAGGAGAATCGCTTGAACCCGGGAGGTAGAGGTTGTAGTGAGTTGAGATGGTGCCACTGCACTCCAGCCTGGCAATAGAGCAAGACTACATCTAAAAAAAAAAAAGGAAGAAAAAAGAAAAAACTACTTGGTCTATATGCTCTGAGGGAGAACTTACAGAGTGCTTTGAGAGCATGAAGCAGGGTCTTCTAACCTAGCAGTGGAGTCGGGGGCTGAAGACAATTAGAAGTTTCTGAAAGAACTGATGTATAAATTGAAATCTGAAGGATTATCAGGGAGTTCATGGGAGAGGGGTTGGTGTAAGAACTACAGAGAGAGTGTTCTAAGCGAGAGAATAACACACACAAAGATCTAGAAGTGAGAGGGAAGTTAGCCTATTTCAGAAATGGAGAGAAAATCAACATGGCTATAATTTAAGTTGCAAAAGAGGGGATAACTGACCAGCCATGGGGCTGCAGACGTAAGCAGAGGCAAGCTCACACAAAGGCTTTGTAATAAATGGAGGAGTTTGGGCTTAAATCTAAGAGCAATAGGAAGCGTTGAAGAGGTTTTAAACAGGAGTGGTAAGAGACAAAATCCATTTCAATCACCTCTTAAATAAATGGTTAGATCAGAAGAGCACTTCTGAATTATGGGAGTCCAAAAACAGTACCAAATTATGAAGAGGTAGTGTTCCACGATGTGAAATCTGAGGGCTTTTAAACAAATATTTTTGCTTTCCAAACACTGTAGGAGACCCTTAACCTCATCAAATGGAAGCCCTTGACAACAGTCCTTTATTCCAGATGAGCACAACTCAGGAATTATCCATCTCAAGCTCATGATAGAGATAGTACCCCATGTCAGAAAAAAAGTACAAAGGCAGGATTTTATCTCATAGTATTCCACATGAAAGCACAAATTAGTCTCAATCACACATCGGCATCATAGGAAAATCTCAGAATTTCAGTATTGGAAAGAATGTTAAAGATCATTTGATCCAACACCTTCATTTTACATATGAAGGCAGTATACAGATTATTTCTTATACAAGACTGTGGATTCTGCCTTGGGCTCTCTCTCCCTCAGATCTTTCATGAAGGGGGGAAGTCAGCTTGGCATGTCATGAGTAGCCCTGTGGAGAAGCCCACGTGACAAGGAACTAAAGCCTCCCACCGCCTGCCAGTGAGGAACTGAGGCCTGCCTGCTGGCCATGTGGGGGAACTTGACAGCAAATTCTCCAGGCCCAGTTGGTTATGATAGTGGTCCCAGCTGACAGTTTGGCAAGAACCTCATGAGAGACCCTGAGCCAGACTACCTTGTTAAGCCACTCTTAGATTCCTGACTTCAGAAACTGTGTGAAATAAATGTTTGCTGTTTGAAAGTGCTAAACTTTGGAGTAATTTGTTAAGCAGTAAGAGGTAACTAATGAACAGTACACAAAATTAATAAATTCTTAACAAACTTACACTATGCTTCCTTTGATATCTAAATAGTAGTTTTTTTCTAAATAATAAAATGTATCTTCCTTTAAAGATACTACCAATTGTGCTCTTCTTCTTTGAAAAGAGGTGATTAAATGGCTTATAGAATAGGTGATAGGATATTTAGTCATTTAGAGGTCACTGACTCTAATTTAACCTGAGTTCTTGGCAACCAGACATGGTTAATATTGAAATCTGTTTGCAAATAATTCCCTATGGCTACATATTCCCATTTTAATGCAGCTGTTTTTTTTAAATCTCCGTACATACAAAAATATGAACTTAAATTAAAATTACCCTTTCTTCTTAGTTCTGAGTAGCCTTAGTAGGATGCTGAGTAAGGGGGAAACAACAGCCTATCAATTGATGATGACCATGTGTAAAATGATCACTTTTCTAATTTAATAAAACCTCCAAAGTTTTATCCTTGGAAGAAAAACCTCCCAGTGAGGAGGAATAGCATTTGAAGTAAACCCGGCCCCTCTTCTAAGTTTCGTCTGTCTTTTATATTTTCAATCCCATTATTCATTCAGCATTCCATCAAGAAACACTCACTGAGCCCTTTCCACATACCAGACACAGATAACAATAACGAACTAGATAGACAAGTCTCCACCTTCATACACATTTTTATCTGGATATAGGAAAAAGAAATTAAGCAATTACAATATAGTGGTAATCATTAGGGAAGAAGAAGTAGAGGGTGCAGTGGAAGCACCTAGCAGGATACCTACCCTAGTACATTGGTGGGAAGAGATATAGGGGTGTGGAGTGGGACATGTGAGAGAGTCTAGAAAAAGCTTTTTGTAACTGACATCTAAGCGTAATGTTAAGATGTCAGAAGGTATTTCAGGCAAAAAGAACTCCCTGTACAAAGGCCTGAAGGTAAGTGAGTTACATTTAGAAACTTAGAAGTTCAGCTTGGCTGCAGCACAGCATTGGGGTAGTGTAGCCCCAAAATGGGTACAATTCCCTCTGCTCGGCTTCCCTGTAACAGAGTTGACATGGTGGAGAAATTAAAAAATAACAAAGCTTTAGGCTCCGGTCTCTTGCATATTATGCTGCCTGAAAACATTTATGTTCCAGATGCAGAAGGCTAGTCACTCTGGCAAGAATTCTGAGGTTGGAAAAACCTGCTTTGAATCCCAGCTTGAGAGCAGTAATACCCACAACAGGTTGTGTAGAGGTTAGGTGAAATAATAAATGTGAAGCATCTTACACACACTAGGTGCTCAAATAATTCTCTCCCTTCAGTTACCTTGCTTCTGAGCCCCCAGCTGGACTCTGAGCTGAGGACACCATGTCACCATCCACCACACATGACCCCATGACTTGGCAGAGGACGATACTTCTCTTGGCCATCTCTATGTCCATCTCATTCAGTTCTAGTCTCTACCCTCTTCTTCAGTGACTATTATCCCAGGAACTGCAGCATTCATAAAACAAGAATTATAGCCACACGCACCTGAGACTTGTTCCATTACACTAATTGTACTTTATATTTGTATATGTACTTGACCTCAATTATTCCTTTTGAGAACATTGTGAGGTTGAGTATTGTAATCACTATTTGGCAGATAAAAGCCCTAGGTTCAAAGAGGTACGTGATTTATCTTGACCAAAGCTTTGAATGTAGCTCCTCATTTTCTAAACAAGTTCGTCAACCCTACAAAGGCTGCCTCCCAGCAAATACTGCAATGGGCATATGTTTTAAGGTATATTTGCACTTTTTTTAAACTTTTAAGTTCAGGGGTACATGTGCAGGTTTGGTACATAGGTAAACTTGTGTTATGGGGGTTTGTACAGATTATTTCATCACCCAGGTATTAAGCCTAGTACCCACATTAGTTATTTTTCCTGATCCTCTCCGTCCTCCCACCCTCCACCCTCCAATAGGCCCCAGTGTGTGTTGTTCCCCTCTATGTGTCCGTGTGTTCTCATTATTTAGCTCCCACTTATAAGTGAGAACATGCAGTATTTTGTTTTCTGTTCCTGTGTTAGTTTACTTGCAGTTTCTTTTAAAAGTTATTAGAACTCAGAGAAACATAAACTTTTACAACTATATACCTATTCATCAATATACAACTGTATAACTATATACTCTTTCACACATATTTTAAATTCTGTATGTGTAAAACTAAAGGTGGGGGTTGGTAGTGGTGGCAGGATGTTCTCAGAATACTAGGGCCTTCAAAGGACCATCCTCAATACTTTGATGATAGGTATCACTTTCCATTTGCATACTTGCCCAGCTATGCTCATAACAGTAAAAATAAAGCTTCCTACCTTCTTAAGAATAAAAAACTGTCTCCCCTGTGAAAATAACACAAGTGAAAGATTTAATTATTCAGGTGGACTTCAGCTGCTGATTTCAAATGGAATTATTCTCTTATGATCACAAGATACCTTGTAAGTTACCTGTTTCAAGCCCAGTCTCTGCCTAGGGAACTGTCTCCTATGAAAAGGAGTCCAGGTGGACCATGGTGGCTCATGCCTGTAATACCAGCATCTTGGGAGGCCAAAAAGGGAGGATCGCTGGAGTCCAGGAGTTTGAGACCAGCCTTGACAACAGGACCAGACAATAGACCCCGTCTCTACAAAAAATAAAAAAAAAATTAGCTGGGCATGATGACTCACACCTGTGGTCCTAGCTACTCGGGAGGTTGAGGTGGGAAGATCACTTAAGCCCAGGAATTCCAGGCTGCAGTGAGCTATGGATGTGCCACTGCACTCCAGCCTGGGTGATAGAGCAAGACCCCTACTCAAAAAATACATAAATAAAAAAGAAAAGGAGTCCACCTCACTTCTGAACAGTTCAAGCTGAGTCCATAAATGAGCCTATTCCTGCCTTCCAAAGATATCCATATAAGACTTTTCCCAACCCCTCCTGCCACCCACCTTGCTTCCTTTCAGTGTTTCTCCAAAGGTGGTGCCCAGATTACCTGGATCAAAATCACCAGGGTACTGATTAACAGGAGATTCCTGGATCCCAACGCTGACCTGAATCATCACCAAGAAATGGTGCATTCGCTTTTCATATCACATTACCCAGCAGATTCATACTTCGTGAATTACACACTGGAGATCTCTGTCACCAAAAAAAAATGGTCTTAGGCAAAATCTCTCTCATCTTCTACTTAAAACAACTAGTTTTAACCTAAGGGGCTGATATAAATGCTAAGTCAAGCAGTGATTTGTGTTTAACACTTGACAGTCCCTCTTCCAGGTACTCTATATAGTGGACTTTTATACAATATGATGTACAGTCATTCAGCCAACCAATACTACACCTAACTACAATCCATTCTACATTTCCAGAACCACGCTGTTCATGAGGATATCACTTCAGATATTTTGTGGAAATTCTGAAATCATGGCATCTACAGAACTCCCCGATATACTAGCTATTGTAAGCCAAGCCAAAAAGCACATGAAGGTAGTTTGGTACAATTCTTTATCTATCTTGATGATTGAAATTGTTTCACTGTAAAACTTTACATAACTGGGCTTTGTTTTAAAGCAAAAAACTTGCAGATATGAGACAGTATGAGAAAAAAGAATCAGCTGTCACCATCTTAAAACTTAGGATAGCCTAGGCGTGGTGGCTCACACCTGTAATCCTAGCACTTTGGGAGTACGAGGCAGGCGGATTGCCTAAGCTCAGGAGTTCGAGACCAGCCTGGGCAACACCGTGAAACCTCGTCTCTACTAAAATACAAAAAAAAAAAATTAGCCGGGCGTGGCGGTGTGCACTTGTAGTCCCAGCTACTGGGGAGGCTGAGGCAGGAGAATTGCTTGAACCCGGGAGGTGGAGGTTGCGGTGAGCCCAGCTCGCACCACTGTACTCTACTCCAGCCTGGGCGACAGAACGAGAGACTCCGTCTCAAAAAAAAAAGAAAAAAAAATCCAAAAAACTTAGGATAAAATCTTAAAACGTTTTGTTCGATTTAAATTTAAATTAGCAGTTTAGGTTATAGTACACTGATAATGTAATTACATACATTCTGCTATAAAGGCATAAAGGCATAGACATCTTTATTGGGAGATATGGGCAGAAAAACTATTTCCTCAGGGTGGGGCATTAGGCTAAACACTTGCCAACATCCTTTACTGTGTAATTTAGGTAACACAGGCAGAAAAGGCGTTTGAAAAGCACAAATCAAGTGGCAAAAATCAGATCTGAGGGACGCAATGAGGGTGGAGTTGAAATCCGTGGTCCTTGGATTTGAAACTTACCAGCCCGTGAACAAGGTTGGTATTGCTTTTGGCGTAAGACGACAGCCTTTCTTTTCATTAGCTCAGGAGAAATACTGGCTTTCCAAGTGAGCTCCTCCAACCCAGTGATATTTGCACATCTCACCTGGGCCTTTCGGTTACAAATTCACCACCTTAAGGAGCCGTGTGAAAAAGCAAGAACAATCAATAAGAAGGAAAAAAAAAAAACCCTTCAGCTATAAATCAGCCACGTGGAGCTGCTGCAGCAGCAGCGGTAGTCCCACTTCCTGGTTGGCTTCCTGAAAGCCTCTCGGCAGGGGGCTCAGGGAAGTGGGTCTAAAGGTGCAGACAAGAGCGACTCCAGGTCCAACGGAGGGGGCGGCGGGCCAGAGGATCCCGGAGGGCACAGGCGTTAAGGACGGAGTTATGGTCCATAATTACAATAAAAGTTTGGGGATCTGAAAGCTTTAAGGAGCTGAGCTGCAGGGCAAAGGCTAAGGACCAGACTCGGGGAAAGTGCAAGTTAGTTGCAAGGTAGCAGGAGACTGTGAAGGGGGCTCGCGTGGAGAGCAGGGGACTGCGGATCTGGAAGGGGGCAGGTAGAGAGGAAGGCAGCCTGGCAGAGCGAGGCACACGGGTCAGTCGGAGCTCTGCGGTGGCCGCCGGAGGGGAGGGGGCCGCGGGGAGGGGCGGAGGAAGAGCCCGGGGAAAGGTGTAGCCGAGGGGAGTTCCGGATCTGGAGCTGGAAAGGGCAGGCAGCTGAGAGGGCGGTAGCCGTAGCGGTAGGGGTGGGGGAAAGAGGAGGAGGAGAGCCGGAGGAGGGGGAAGGAGGGAGGGGAGAGCGGTGGCGGCGGCTGCGCCGGGCTGTGAGTCTCTCGCCGCCAGAGGAAGATGAGGCTGAAGATTGGGTTCATCTTACGCAGTTTGCTGGTGGTGGGAAGCTTCCTGGGGCTAGTGGTCCTCTGGTCTTCCCTGACCCCGCGGCCGGACGACCCAAGCCCGCTGAGCAGGATGAGGGTGAGTGACCCGCCCGGCCCCCTCCGGCGGCAGCGACCGGCAACTTGTTTTGTTTGCCCGCGTGTGGAGGGAGCAGGGGGCGGCGGGGTCGCGGCACGGCGTGGGCACCGCAGCTCCGCAGGTGGTGCTGGCGCAGCGCGGGCCGAGGGGGTGCCGAGCCCCGCGCACCCCGACCTCCCTGGCCGCCGCCGGCCCGCCCCCTCGCCGCCCCTTCCTCCGCTCTTCCCCGCCCCGGGCTCCGCCGCCGACACCCGCGCTGCCGCGGCAGCGGCTCGGGCGGCCGCTCTCCACGCCGGGACTGCGGGCGGAGCGGGCGGAGAGCCGGGTCCGGGGGGCTGCGGCCGCCCGGCGTCCCACTCTGGGGGGCCGGGACCGCAGCGCTCACGGCCCGGGGACGCGGGGTTGGTCCAGGCTGCGGCCTGTGGCGCGTGCAGGCCTGAAGGAGGCGAGATACCGATGCCGCCACCGCTGGTCCGGTGGACCAGGCCCCTTGGTCCAGCCTCCCCTCCCGCAGCCGCCCGTCTGGGGGTGTTCGCAGCCCCACGCTCCCCCGGCCCGCCCGCCGGGGAGTGGGAGGGCGATGGCGCCCCGCCTCCGGCTCTTACGGAGAGCGCGCCTCCCCCTCAACTCTGGCGGCGGGGAGTCGGGGTGCGATGCGCGGCTGAGGCCTCGCCCGGACCGCCGGTCCCCCTCGCGTCCCTGGGCGAGGGAGGGGCGGTTGGCCGGAGATGGCGGAGGGGCGTCCCCGCCCCGCCCCGCCCGCCGCCCCCAGCCCTCAGCGCCTGGGGAAGCCCATGCTCTGGCAGGGCTCGGGCGCTGTCCGGGGGAAGAGGAGCAGTTCCTCTTCCTTGGCTGCGGCAGGGCTGCTTGGGCCGGAAAACTAACTTGTGTCGGCGCCCGGCCGCCCCGCGCCGGCTGCCGGCTCGCTCAGGCCGACGCCGAGGGGAGCGGCGGCGTGGAGCTCGCGGCGGCTCCGCTGGGAAGCATTTGTCTGCCGCCCAGGGCGCGAGTGTTAGCGCTGACATTCCTTGGATTTGGAGGGTTTAGTCAGGCGCCTCGGAACATTAGTTACCCGGAGCCGCGCCGCGCGGGGAAGGGACCGCGGCCACTGCGGGTTCCCTGACCCTGCAGCGGGCGGCGCGCACCGTCCTCGCCCCCGACCCTGACCTGCTTCTCCCGGGATGAACCGTTGCACCCCCTGCTTCCTCCTCCCCGCTGGGACAGCCAACTGGGCCGGCTGCCAGTGGGGGTAGGAGAGGGTATGAGGGGCTCACGACCGCCTAGGCGGCGGGGCTGCAGGAGGAGTCGAGTCGCTGTCTCTGTTGTAAAGTGCTTTTTGCAAATGTGATCAGCATCCCTTCTAAGTCATGTTTATTTAACTTTCCTTCTGGAAAGTTAGCATCAGGAAGTTGGGCAAAAAGGCTTGTGGCGTCCTTTCAAGAGTAAGAATCGTAGGAGGAGATCCCATTATCAGCTCTTTGCCTATATCATGAGATTAGATGTAATCTGGAAGTTTGAGTATTTGAAGTCTCTACAGCAGTGGAATCCCTTTGTAATATCTGGGATAGATTCCCATCTAAGTCATCTAAATTGATGGTAATAAAAAGTATCAGTTTTCCTTTTCAGTACATTTGCGGTTTTAAGCTTCTCAGCTCATGGAGTGATGGTGATTTTTTAATAATTTTGCTCTGAATATGACTTATTGACAAAGGATAACTGAATATTGCAATTGAGGATATTTGTTTTAAGTCATCAAATGGCTTTTTACATGTAGCTAGAAATGTTTAACCCCGTATTTTCTGTTAGAGAAACTGACGAAAAACTGACAAAACTAGCTAGGTTCAGAATGTCCCGCCCTTCTGATGATCTTTTAAAGAGGTGGCGGAACATCAGCATCACTTGCCAACTCGTGGAACATTTTATTAGTGCAAATAAAGGATGGGCCATAATGCCCATTTCAATACTATATGGTGATGGTAAAGAAGGTGATGATATCTTGATTTTTTGTTTGTTTCAGTGTACTTGATAAAGTTTCTCAGTGGATCCAGTGTAATTTCTGTCATTTGTCAAAAACAAAAGTTAGATTTTAAAGACTTAACATAATTAACATTAAGAAGAATGCTTAGGTATCAGAAGAGCAAGAAAGACCGTTTTATTGGCTTCCCAGGTAAATAGTAATACAAGCAATTTAAAGTGTAGCTTATAAATAATAAGAGCATAAATAAGGGATTATTGTCTTCCTTTAATAAAGACTAACCTAGGAGTTTTTAAGGTACAGTGCTAGAAGGACAAATCCTGTAGGGAGGATTCTGACTCCTGAGTTTCTCCTCCCCCTTGTGGTTCTTTTACTTCGATGATTATTGCATATATTCCACCCATTGTGAGATCTCTGCTTCTCTTTAATGCTGATCTACACATGGACTTTTTTGGATCCCTTTAAATAGCCTAAACGATACAGTTTACCAGGTATGGGTTCTGCCTCTACTCCAGCAAGCTTGTACCTGTGGCTCCATTCACCCTGTGCCACTTTTTGTCTTGAACTATGAATATTTCAGACACTAAATTCTGTTACAGCCTTGACAACTTGGGATGGTCCTTCCTCATCTGCACTATTTCCTTGTTTTAGGTCTGTCCACCTGTGGAGTCAAGACAAAAGAAACATGTTTCTTATTTCCTTCCCATCTCTGGGCCTCTTGCCCTTTCTCTGAAGTGAATGATGTGAAAAATGACCTTACATTTCCAATCATATTCTGTTGTGTGATTTTAAATATTGATTTATTTGAACATTTTTGAGTGCCAATTATGTACCAGGCATGGTACTAGTTGTTAAGGAAGTACTCCTTGTCCTTAATCTCATGGATCTCGTAAAAACCACACAGCAATCAAACCTCGATAAATATATAAATAAAAATTGTGCTACTGCTTTCATAGTGAAAACCATAGGGGGCAAGAAAATGGAGGAATTTGGTCATAAAAGCCTTACTTGAAGAAATGACTGTTAGCAGTAGCAAATCCATACAGGTCTGAAGCAACTCGATTCTTACCTCCTGTGGGAAAGAATTTATTGGAGGGGCATAAGGCAGAGTGAGAGACCGAGGCAAATTTTTGAGCAGGAATGAGAGTATTAAAAAGCTTTAGAGCAGGAACGGAAGGAAGTACACTTTGAAGAGGGCCATGTGGGCTACTTGAGAAATCCAAGTACCTCGTCTGACCCTGGACTTGGGGTTTTATACATTGACATGATTCCAGGGTTTGCGTTTCTTCTCCCGTGATTCTTCCCTTGGGGTGGGCTGTCTGCATGCGCAGTGGCCTGCCAGCAGTGGGGAGGGGCTGCATGCAGTGTGTTTACTGAAGTTTTACTCATGCTCACTTGAGGCATTTTTCCCTTACAATTTGAGCCTTCCTAGAGGAAGGGCATATACTAGTTAAAAGCTGCCATTTTGCCTATTAGTGCACATGCTGGAGCCCACTTGCCCAACTCCTGAGATCTTAGTGGGAACCTGCTGATAACCAGCTTTAGGTGTTTTCCATCTAATGGGAGACTGCCTTTCCATGGTGTTGGCACAACCAATTATTATTTTAGAGAGACAGTTTAACAACTGCCTGACCATCACCTGATGGCCGCCTGACATTCCTGATGGTGGGGGGCCTTTCCTGCCCTGCTCATGTCTGCCTAGCTGCCTACTCTGACTTTTGAGGCGAAATCTGAACATTTCAAGACAAGTAGTTAATCTGAAAGTGGGTGGCAACATTCTTGGGAAGGAGCATTTGGGCAAAGGTCCTGAGGCAGGAGGTAGCATGAGTGAAATAGTGAGAAACTAGGAGATAAATACTGTTGGAACGTGGAGAGTGACAAGTAGAATGATGCCACACAGGAAAGCATGGGTCTCGTAGTCCATGCTAAGGAGGAGATCTTAAGTGCAGTGAGAAGCCATTGAAAGATTTAAGTAGAGAAGAGTGGATTTGTGTTTTGAAAAGATCACTCTGGCTGCCTACAGAAAGTATGTATTTGTCTATAGAACAGGTAGCAGAAGTCCTGGTGGGGGTCGTCATTATTCAGGTGGGACATAATCCTTGCTTAGATTGGCAGGGTGGTGGTAGAGATAGAAAAAAATAAATTGATTCAAGAGCTCGTTAAGATGCAAAGGCATCAAGATTTAGCTACTGGATATGGTAGTGAAGGTGTCAGGAGGCCTAGGATGATAGATTATTTGTTCCATTATGGAAAGTTCTCAAAGCAAAATGTATACCTTCTTGTATTGTATTTTATGATTATGGGAAGTTTTTTTTTTTAGTGTTTGTCCTCTGGATATTTTAAGGTCAGCATTTATTAAGATTATCTGTTTGGACTTGCAAAGCACAGAAAGTTCCTTTAAGTAAATAAATTGTGTCTCAGACTAACACCATTTATCCCAGGTTTTAGCCCTGAGTGACTGTCTACAGTTGACTCATAAGCCTCTGAAAATAAAGGTTTTTAAAGGAAATGTTGACAGATCCATTAAAACAGCAGTCCCCCACCTTTTTAGCACCAGGGACTGGTTTTGTCAAAGACAATTATTCCACAGACTGGGGGAGTTGGGTTGGGTGGGGGATGGTTTGGGGATGAAACTGTTCCACCTCAGATCATTAGGCATTAGATTCTCATAAGGAGTGCACAACCCGGATCCCCTGCATGCAGTTCACAATAGGGTTTATGCTCCTGTGAGAACCTAATACCACCACTGATCTGACAGGAGGCGGATCTCAGGCGGTAATGCTCACTTGCCAGCCCACTACTCACCTGCTGTGCGGCCTGGTTCCTAACAGGCCATGGACTGGTACCTGTCCATGACCCGGGGTTGGGGACCCCTGCATTAAAACATTCAGTACTGGTGAGAAGCTGTTTGTAAACTAATGAGTCTCTGGATATGCAAATACAACTTTAGTAAAGTCATTAATGCCACTTAGGTTCAGGGTGTACGTAATAGGACTAATTCAGGAACTACTAGGCCAAGAGGTTTTATGTGATAGGCAAGCTAACAGGTTTGAAAGGAATATAGCTTAAATGAGGATTAGCAGCTGAATTGATTACCCTGGCAGTCAAGTTCCACCTTACCAAAGCCATTTTATCTCAGTGATGATCAGTTGTAAGCTGAAAAATTCTGCCCTTGAACATGAGATTGTACTTCAAATGGAAGCTCTGTTTATGCTATTAGGGATGGAGCTATCACTTAGTGAAAGTGTAGTGTCTTAAGTGGTCACTCTTCTCTCAGTTTCCCAGGCTATACACCTTAGGATTGGTTTTTGTTTCCTTTGCTGTTTTCAGTGTCCCATCCCCCTTCTCCCGCCACACATAATAATGATTAAAAATCTCACATGACCAAGTCTGAGAAGTTTGGGGTTTATAGACTTCCTGAAATTAATGCAGAACTTTTGCATACATCTACATTTTTTTCTAGGTTGATAATCAGAAGCTTTCATGTTTCCTAAAGTGTCCTCTAAACCATACAAGGCTTCCAACCACTGACCATGTGCCCTTTGAAGGCAGGGTTCATGTTTCCTGTTTGTTGAGTATTTCCTCCATCTTCCCTGGTGCTAATTT
Organism: Pongo pygmaeus; assembly: GCF_028885625.2. Taxonomy (NCBI): domain Eukaryota; kingdom Metazoa; phylum Chordata; class Mammalia; order Primates; family Hominidae; genus Pongo; species Pongo pygmaeus. The sequence goes on from NC_072376.2 coordinate 186,474,164, forward strand.
TATGGAAGACACATATTAAATGTTTTTCAAAGAAACTAAGGTAGATCCATTTATGTCTCCCACATAGGTCTGAACATTTCGGGAATGTTTGGTGAATTCCTAAGAATTGCTGTATTTAAAACTTCTGTGGAAATGTTTTCCATCCAGTGGTCTATGTGAGGTCAGGCATCAGCCCTGTTACCACCTGCTTGCCCCTCCTCCGTCCCCATCCTCCCCTCCCTAAGACCTCATGAAGAATACTGATAACACCTGAAGTGGGAGTTCCTGCTCTCACAGTCTAGTTGGGGGTGGGGAGAGCTATTCCTTAATCCAGTAGCAATGTAAAGAAATAATATAAGAACTGTCATAAGGATATGTTTCATCAGTAGTCAAACCAGTAGGTGGAGAAGGCTTAAAATGGCCTTTGGGGAATGCACAATTATTAGTAAAGAGAGAATGAAAACTGTTGAACAGCAGTCTATTTTGTGACTTAGGCTGGTTGCATGGGATGGGAGATAACGTGTAAGATACGATTTGGGTTTCTGTATAAAGTGTGTTAGACAAAAGTAAATTGGAGAAAGAGGAAGAGAGAAAATAATTCATGAATGAAAAGCAAAATTCTGAGCTTGAGCCATCTGTAAACAGAATATGTGGAAATTCTAACTTGAGTTATTAAAAAAGTTGGTCAGCAAGACTTGAGTAGCTATTGAATGAAGGAAAATGACTGTGATTATTTAGCTCCTAACTAGATAATTGTCTTTGTTCATATTTTGAATTTCGATTCTCATTCCTGAAGAATGAATGTACAATCTGAAAAGTAACTAAATTAAGGATTTCAGTAATAACAGCAACAATAATAGTTTACATATATTGAATCCTTTCTTTGGGCCTAATAAATATTCTACAGGTATTTGGTTGTTTATTTGTAACAACCACCCTCTATTGCAAGTCCGATGGAATCCCGACTTTATAGATGAGACTGTCGTGGTATAGAGAGGTGAACTCTTTGTCCAAGTTTGTTCACTTAATTAATTGTAGAGCCAGGATTCAATCTTAGGTGTTCTAACTTCAGAGCTGTGCTCTCTGATCTTGCACTACAGTTTTTAACAACACAGACAAGTACACATGGACTACATTGAAAGGTGGATATGTAGACGCTAGCTGGGTAATTTCAGATAAACACTGAAGACAATATAGATGGTCCCTGACTTACCATGATTCAGCTTACGATTTTTGACTTTTCAATGGGTTTATTGGTGTGTAACCCTGTCATAAGTCTGAGCACATCTGGACTTAAGATGTCTTATGATTCTTCAAGTTTACGGTGGGTTTGTTGCAGGCTGTAACCCCTGGTAAGCTGAGGAGCATCTGTACATGGTAATATGAAAAAGAATGGGAGGCAGGTGCGGTGGTTCACACTTGTAATCCCAGCGCTTTGGGAGGCCTAGGCAGGCGAATCACTTGAGGTCCGGAGGTTGAGACCAGCCTGGCCAACATGGTGAAACCCCGTCTCTACTAAAAATACAAAAACTAGCCAGGCACGGTAGCACGCCCCTGTAATCCCAGCTACTCAGGAGGCTGAGGCAGGAGAATTGCTTGAAGCCAGGAGGCAGAGGTTGCAGTAAGTGGAGCTTGCACCACTGCACTCCAGCCTGGGCAACAGAGCGAGACTGCATCTCAAAAAAAAAAAAAAAAATTAAAAACAAAAAAAAAAGAGAATGGGGTGGAAGGGACCACTCAGGGAATGTCAGGGAAGGTGATGGCCAGAGCAGAGACTTCAGGAGTAAGTGTAAGACTATCATGCAAATCTGGGGGAAAGAGCATTCCAGGCAGAGGGAACAGAAGTGCAAAATTCCTGAGGTTGGAATGAGGCTGGTGTGTTTGAAACCAGTGTGGCTGGAGTTTGTTGAGTTTGGAGGGAGTACAGTATGGGATGAGCTTAAAGATGTAGTCAGGACTCAGATGATGGGGGTGTGTGGCTCCCGTGGTCTGTTATTAGGGTGATTATTTGTTTTAGTTTACATTTGCTGCCCGTTAGCCATTATTATCCTTTCACTCTCAGAAGTGTCCTGGGTTGGATGGTAAATTATATGGATGTCTTGCTTAAAATGTATGTTCCTAGATAAATAAAATGAGTAATAACCCTTTTTGGCCACAGTTTGTGGGCCAGATGCACAAGTAAACAATTGTGGTGGGTAAGACAAAAACTGTGTTAAGTCCACTGAGTCCTGTGGGATCACAGAGAAAGGAGCATCTAGTGTATGGAGCTGGATGCTGTCAGAGAGCTTGTCTTATAAAAAGACATGCTGGAGAGATGAGGACAGAGGAGACTGTGTGCAACAGCATAAATGACTGTGACCAATCCTGGGGACTACATGGCTGAAAATTGGGTTGGAGGGGGTGGAATGGAAGAGAGGACCCTAGAAAGATAAATAGAATCTGCGCCATGAAAGACTTTGAATGGTCAGAGCTGGGCTATAAGGAATAATCTGGAAACAGTGCAAGCTAGATTTCAGTGAGGAGAAAATTATGTCCGAGACATCACAAAGCTTAAACTAAGGAGAAGGACCTAGAAACTGAATACAGAGGAAGAGATTACGGAAGTGTAATAGAATTGCCCAGTGGGAGGAGGAATCATTCTTGATGGTAAAGGAAAGGATGTTGATGCCTTTAGAAGGAATACAGCTGTCCAAAGCACTGGCTCTCAAACTTCTTTAGGCTTCGGAATCACCTAGAGGGTGTGAGAAAACGGATTACTTGGCCCCATCCCCAGAATTTCTGATTGAGTAGATTTAGGGTATAGCAGATAATTTGCATTTCTAACTAGTTCCTGGGGATGCTGGTGCTGCTGATCCAGGGATCATGCTTTGAGGAGTGCCAGTCTAGAGGTTATATAGATTTAGGGGCTGCAAAATGAAAATGAAAAATTTGGTTTGGTTTGGCATATAATATTTTATAGGCCACAGGTCAGTCAAGTGAAGGTGTCTTAACCAGGTAGATGGAGCTCAGAATGGAATCGGAAGTGGATGCATTTCATTGGCCAGAGGGTGGTGTCTGAAGCCCAGGGAGCAGATTGGTAAGTTAAAGGAGCCTGTGTGGATGGAGGAGAAAAATGTGTATATTAAGAAAGAAACATGGAAAATGCCTTCTTTTAGGCTCTAGGAGGTTGGTGGGGAGAGAAGAAAGAAGGCATAGACTGGAGTAAAATGACTTAGACAATATTGCCTAACCTTGAGCAAAAATAATTTCTTTAAGGGCAGGGCCATCAACAAATTCAAATGTTACAATATTTGAGAACTGATTAGAATGAAAGCTGAAACAAGTGGCTGTGGAAGCATCACCTGCCTGCTAAGCTAACCAGTAGTACTTCGGTCTAGAGAGGGACTACAGCAGCATCATCATTAGCATCTCAGTAAATATTGTGGCCCAGGAAAACTGGTTCAGATGATAAAGAAGTTCAGGTCATGAAGAGTCATCTTCACTATGGGAAAAATACAAATAGAGAAAAAGGTTTATTAGAGAACTGTAACTATCAAAGAGGAACTTAACCCATTTTTGGTTATATCTGGGCTACCATAACTTTATGTGCCTTTCCACCTCTCCCTACCCACAACTCTGTGTGTGTGTGTGTGCGCACGCGTGTGCGCGCAGACACCTATGTATATATATTTTAGTTGTGATCATATATAATACTATATAAGATAGATATTGCAACACATATTAGTCATTTTTTTACTCATGTCTGAAATCCAGTGATTTGAAAAGCTGTGACTAGAAAACCAATTTAATATTTAAAGTTGGAAAATAAATTTTATTCTGAGAACATTAGGCAATTTTTAGTTTTTAGTACATTAATTTGACTGAAGGGTATTAAACAGAATAGCAAAACTATGCTATTCTCAGCGTAGAGAAAATGTATGTTCAGCATTTCAGTACTCTTAGTTTTTAAAAATGAGGTTTATCATTAAATTATAGTTCAGCCTTGTGATCCTGAAAGCAACACTGAGACAACATGAACTGCAGTCACCTAGGGCCTATGTCGTTTTGGAGAGGGAAGAGCTAACTTTCAGTTGCTTCATTTGCTAAGAATCCTGAATATTTCAAAATGAGAAATGTTCTCATTTCTGCACCATTATAAATTCCCTTCTGGGCTCCCCAGCCTTCGAAGCATTTTCAAGCGTCACTCTCAAGGAGCATTTAAACATGCCAACAGGGAGACCTGATTCACTTCACTGAATACAAGAACTGGTACACTGAAACTTGAGGAAAAATTTAACTTTACATCATCTAATTAGGTTTATAGAATTGGTGCAGAGCAGCCTGGTTTCCCAAATCTAGAAGGTACAATTAACTACAGTATTATATCAATACCAACTAGTCTGCGAATAGGCTTCTAAACAATAGGAATCTGTTATTACCAAGAATATTTTAAACTGGATAAGTTAAAATTAAGTCACATACTATCGGAAACCATTCTGTATGAGAATAGAGTAGATGACCTAGTCATTTTTTAATTTTAATTTTTACCAATTCCCTGGGTTTAGGAATACATCTGAGCCTCAAGAGGTATGCTACTGTCTTCGGTAGTAAACTTAACATGCTCAATGATTATCTGGCTTCAGTGTAATTTTGGCATTTGTAGTTACCTTTATGAAATTATTTTTTATGCGTAGCTGTTTACTATGAAAACTGTATTCACTGGTAAAGCTATGCTTCCTATGAAAACTGTGTATTCGCTGGTATCTTATAAAAAGAAATAGTATTATTTATTATGTAAGTATATCTTAAACAGGCAGTAACTGAGAAATTGCCAAAACTTTTTTGGAGGGAATTCACTCTTATCAGAAGTTGGGTATGTCAGCATTTTTTATTTATTGAACTGTTTGTATTAATAATTCTCCTTTAACTTTTGGTTTTCCTTTTAATAGAAACATCAGCAAGGTGTGGTGGCTCATGCTTATAATCCTAGCATTTTGGGAGCCTGAGCCTGGAGGATTGCTTGAGGCTAGAAGCCTGGGCAATATAGCAAGACCTTGTCGCTTATAAAACAAACAAACCAAACCTGATAAGATATTCTTTAATGTGAGCAAGGTTTGCAAGTAGCTTTTACAACTGTGCAAATGCCTAACTCCTTCTACAAGTGGAACCCTTGATTTACAACCAACCCATTGATTCTAGTTATTAAAGTGAAACAATAGTTTCAATTCCTAATGTAGTATGAAGAGACCCCTTTGAACCGTTTCACAGAATTTTAAGAATTAACACTTGTAGAGAAGTGATATCATGACAACATCAATGTAGTATCTTTATGTGTCTGTGAGAATTTGGTTTTTAAGAAATATATTCCTTAGAAAGCCTAAATAGAAAACAAAACAAAAAAAAGAACAGTAAGGTACAGTTGTACATTGCAAAAAAGAAGTCCTTAAGTCATGATGCGTGAAGTTCTCTAGAAGTTCTTGTCAGTAGTTACTGCTGTACTTCAAATTTTTTATTCTGTAGATTTGAAGTAAATATTTTATATACTTTTTATTAACATTTATTATTGCAAAAATAGTTCCCTTACAACCCTAGTATAAATTAAAACTATCAGTATACTTAAGTGAGTCATGCAAGTGTCATTTTGCCAGGATATATAAAAGATATCTGAGTAATATTTAGAAGTGGAAAATGTGAAAATAGCATCATTATAGGAAGATTCCAGTTCTGTTTAGATTTATAGTTTATGGTCATTTATATAAACATTTTAAAAATGACTTAGGAACAGTCTAATTAGGTTAAGTCAATTAAGTTTTTTTTTTTGCTTGATTGTTTAATGCTCTTATGAAAAACACATATTTGTGAAAGACATTATTTGCCTAGAAAAATTTACCATGCAATATATTTCATCATATTGGAGTTCCTTTTTTTTTTTTGAAATGGAGTTTCACTGTTGTCACCCAGGCCGGAGTGCAATAGCACAATCTCGACTCACTGCAACCTCCGCTTCCCAGGTTCAAGCTATTCTCCTGCCTCAGCCTCCCGAGTAGCTGGGATTACAGGCGCCCACTACCATGCCCGGCTAATTTTTGTATTTTTAGTAGAGATGGGGTTTCACCATGTTGGCCAGGCTGGTCTCGAACTTCTGACCTCAGGTGATCTGCCTGCCTTGGTCTCCCAAAGTGCTGGGATTACAGGCGTGAGCCACTGCACCTGCCCAGTTCTTTGTTAATAAAAGCCTGTGTACCTGGAAGTCAAAGGTATACTTTGCATAGCCATTTCAAAACTTGTCTTAGGTATTTTCTAAAATGTTTGTCTCATTGGATACAGGTTTTGATTGTGCTTACTTGAGAAGACTTAAATCTTTACCCTTCTCCTGGTAGTTTTCTTCTGGCAGTTCAGTATTTTGCCATGCAATTTTTATTAGACAATTTGATCATTGTGTTTCTTATTGCCTAATCCAACAGATTTAATCTTTTAATCTCAAATACAGCAAGGTGTGCTGTGCCTTTACAATCTGTTTGCAGAGTTTTACATCTTCGTTTGAAAGGAAGTGTTTAAACACTCCTTTTCAAAAATCTGCTAGTTCTAGCTAGGATGATTTAAAATGAATTTTAAAAATCCATTAGATTTTTGGCAAATAAGCTCTCAATTATGGTACAGAATAAATGACTACAAAGTGCTTTTTAGAGTAATGGAATAGAAATGACTGAAATTTTATTACTTGTGGTACACATGCAGATTTTTCTACTGTGGTAGATGTTCTTAAACTAAAAGATTACTGTCAAGATTGGAAATTTTTATCACTTAAAATATATAATTATATTCGAACATTTAAGCGAAAGATTGCTGGAATGGGGATATACAGGCCTGCAGTTTCGTTAACTGTTGCTCCCTGTGTGATGGCCTCGGAGGAAATTCTAAGTCCAGTGTTCGTCAAAGAAGCTGGAGAATGTTTTTCCATTTTAGTGATCAATGAAAATAAATTTGCTTACAGTCCAGGGAGATCATGGTAGTAGAGAAAAAAATACTTTAGCAAATAATTTTCTAAAATTCTCTATTCTAAAAATGTACCAAGAGAGGATGATTTTTAAATACCTTGGTATTTTAAAGAAATACATTTTCTGTATGAAATTAAGATAACTCTATTCCTCTTCTTATAGCTAACATTTAGACTCTAAATCATGGCACATGTAACACTTCTATTTTAAAATAAATGTAGGGTACGTAAAAGCACAGTTGTTAACTTTGAAAATTTTGAAGAGTGGAATCACCTACAAACATAATAGAGCTGAAATACCATGCCTTTTCCCAGGTCCTGCTGTTTGCTTAGCCTGAGAAAGGAACTGCCGGTATCATCCAAGTATTGGTCAAAATACGTATATACTGTATGGTCATTCTCAGATTATTTTTCCCAGTGTCCTGTTTGAAAATCTGAGGAAGTTTTTAATGAATGTGGCTTCGTCTTACTTTCCATTAATTATGACTGCAAGAAGAGTACAGCCACTCTTGTTTGATCAGCCTATACACTATGACTAATGGAAAGCGAATCACAGCCAGAGAGTCTAATAGTTTCACAGTGGTAAAATCATGTTTTGTAAGAAGCAGTTACCATCCTTGACTCCTGCTCTGTTAACTGGTAACAGTAAGATAAAAGTAAATGTTAAAATCTTTCTTATACGTTGGCAAAAATCACTTCCTAAAGATAAATGAATGGCTTGAAACATTTATTTGCATCTACTTCTTTAGCTTAAGTGACAGGTACTTATGTTTAAAAATAACGTGTCTTGTGTAATGATTTATGACTTCAAAGGGCTGATAAATGTAGAAAGAATAACTAAAAGGAATTTGTAAGTGTCAGTTAAGGAATAGATGCTTTTTTAAATATAGAAAATTAGAAAACTTAAGATAACAGCAAAAGTAATACACATTTTTTCAGTATTTTTGTTTTCTGGTGAATTAAGATACTTTTCCTACTATTCCTTTAATTCTTTTTAAAAATAACTACAATCTATTTTTTTCTCCCTTGGGAGAGTGGATTCCTTTCTCTGATTATGAGGCCTGGAATTTGAGTGATTCATTGGTCAGTTTCTTTTGGGTTCCAGTGGGTGCTAAAAGTAAGAATGATTCTTTTAAGGATAAAAAATGTCAGTTGTATATTTTATAGAATGCAGGTAGCTAGAAAAAGTAAACTTGCCATGTGGGCACACTCTGAATGATGAGGCTAGCAGGTTACTCATAATACACACACACACACACACACACACACACACACACACACTGAATGATGAGGCTAGCAGGTTACTCATAATACACACACACACACACACACACACACACACACACACACCCCCCCGTGTTGCCCCTGAATGATGAGGCTAGCAGGTTACTCATAATACACACACACACACACACACTCTGAATGATGAGGCTAGCAGGTTACTCATAATACACACACACACACACACACACACACACACACAGAATGATGAGGCTAGCAGGTCACTCATAATACATACACACACACACACACACACACACACACACCCACACCCCGTGTTGCCCCTGAATGATGAGGCTAGCAGGTTACTCATAATACACAGACACAACAGCGTGTTACCTCTGAATGATGAGGCTAGTAGGTTACTCATAATACACACACAAACACATACACACACACACACACACACACACACAGAGCTTTTTCTCTATGTATCTGATTCTTTTAAAGATAACCAAACCTTTGAATGATGAGGCTAGCAGGTTACTCATAATACACGCACACACACACACAGACACACACACTGCTTTTTCTCTATGTACCTGATACTTTTAAATTAAAGATAACCAAACCTTTGAATGGTGAGGCTAGCATAGCAGGTTACTCATAATCCACACATGTAAACACACACACACACACCGCCCCCCCCCACACACACACTGCTTTTTCTCTGTGTACTTGATACTTTTTAATTAAAGGTAAAAGGTAACCGAACCTTTAACTCTTGAGCCAGTGATAATGAGAAAATAAAATTTCATTTCTAAAATTAGAGATAATGGAACTTTAAAAAAAATGTGTTCTCTGTGTCATCTCTGTGCACCCCCCCCCCACTGTTCCTCTCACATGCTGCACTTTTTTTTTTTTTTGAGCTGCATTAAGAGGCTGTTATATCCTTTGAGATACCACAGGTCTTGAGAGGGATGAATGATGAAAATTAAAGATCAGTGATTGAGCAGGAATGGGAGAAAGATTAGGGATTGGGTTTTCTGGCACAAGGCTCCTTTCTGTCAAAGGACTGCAAATTTTCCTGGGTTGATGTGGGCTTAATTTAAAATTGCTTTATATATGCAGTGATGAAAATCAAATCAAATTTAAATTACTATATGGAACATCTTCCTGATAATGTAAAAAAAACTGATTTAGGAGAGGGTTTTCGGTACTTTGAAATATTAATATTCTGAAAGTTGAACACTGATGTTTCAATCTGCTTCACTCCATCCCCATTACTTCTTGTCAGCTGTCTATGAGCATTGGGCCACTTGCCACAGTTTTACATGATAACCATATTGAAGTGGTAAAAAAGATCAGAACATATACAGTGCCTTCTTAAGTCAGGTTCCTGATTTATTTCTGGTACTTTCCATTTAGATACATATTGATTTACCTAATTTCTTAAATCCATGGACCAGTACTGATATTCCTGTTTGTCTTTATTTAGGATTTTACATGTGTATGTTAAAAAATACATTGGTAACAGCTGACTGACAACCAAAAAAGTAAAAAAGCAAAACAAAAATCACCATGCTTTAACAGGTTTGTCATGAAGCAAAATGCATGAGAAATTTGATCTGTTTCAGTTTGCTTGTTATCAGTCAGAAATCACCTTTGCCTTGCCCAGAGAAGACTCAGGTTCATTGAATTCTCTTCACCACTCTGTGAAAGTGTATAGCAGCATGGACAGCACATGTTAGGTATATGTACAGAGTAAATGGTGCACTGGGTGGCATTTGGAATCTTGAAAGGACAGTGTCTCTTAGATGCTTAACTTACTACTGGGAGTGAAGAAGATCAATGATTCTCAAAAAAAAAAAAAGTGGAAAAATTCCTTGTGGGGAAAAGAAGCTAGGATAATTTAGGGTTTTAATTATTATCATACTTGATTGAGAGAAATCCCTTATTCTTAAAATAATACAGGTACTGCATTTCTTATTTTATAATACTGTTTAAATGCTTCCTGTCCCAGGCAGTATAATGAATTAAAATGTAGTAGATATTTAGCACAAGCAAAAAGGACCTATAGTTTAGGAATACTAAATTCAGAACTTTGTATTGTAACAAGTTACCAGGAAGTAGTGGGGGTTAAATCTGTGCTGCTGGGAAAGTGCGTTTTTTTTTTTTTTTTTTTAATTTCCTTGTATACACGTTAGAGTCTACAGTTTGTATGAACCGTGTGCTAGTCAAGAAAGAGATAAATAAGCATTTTTTAGGTTCAAGAGATTTAGCAATGTTACGGTTTTGGGATAAGCTGCTATCCTAGTGATGTCTTCTTGTCACTGTCTGATTGAGATTTTTAAAAACTCAAACACATCCTTAATCAATTTGAAAGATTCCTAGGGAAATTACATTCAACTTGATTATGGTATTCCTTATGAGAGCTTGGGCATGGGGCAAGGAGAGTGAACTTTAAGGTGTGGGAAGAAGATAAGTATGTGCCACATAAAAGGAGGAGGGGCCTGCTATATAGTACAAGGTCATGGCTTAAGCCAATCATTTGTCTTGGGGTTGGGGAGTCGGAAGGATGAGTGGGTCTATTTAAAAAAAAAATTGAGTTGATAACCATGAACATTAATCCTTATGAATACTAAATGTTCTAGAGAAATTATATTCATGTGTAATTTTCCTTAGTGTGTAACATATAGCTCCCCAAGGACAAGGTGGCAGCTGGCGGATTAAAAATAAAAGCTGACATCATTATATAGTAGAAGTACACATGGACTCTGACATGGGTTAAAATGCTGGTGCAATCACTGTTAATAGCGTTAGTGAGCTTGGCCGAGTGATTTACTTTCTGAGAGCTTCCTTTTCCTCATCTGTAAAGTAGACATAAAATCAACTTCATAGCAATGTTCTTGTGCTTCCTTTAGATACGTTTATCAGAGCTTCTATGGCAGGGTTTAACTTGCACTTTTATGCATACTGTTTTTCCTTCCTTCTGTTCCTTCTTCTTGGATGAGCACCATAATTTGTACATAGTTTCAAGAGTGCTTTAAAAATGAAAATACTTAAGTTCTGCAAACTTCTTATGAATTCATTATTTTGAATTATAAGTGAAGGAGGGCTGAATATTGTCTTTTCTCCTGGACTTTTAGACTTTTGCCTTAAAAGTTATATCCTTAAATGAACCAGTGTTCTCAAATGGGGAAAGAGGAAAATATTATTGTTTACTTACTTTTTTTTTTTTTTTTTTCAGATGGAGTCTTGCTTTGTTACCAGGCTGGAGTGCTGTGGTGCAATCTTGGCTCACTGCAATCTCCAACTCCCTGGTTCAAGCGATTCTCCTGCCTTACCCTCCCGAGTAGCTGGTATTACAGGTGCATACCACCATGCCCAGCTAATTCTTTTATATTTTTAGTAGAGAGGTGGTTTTGCCATGTTGGCCAGGATGGTCTCGATCTCCTGACCTCGTGATCCACCTGCCTCGGCCTCCCAAAGTGCTGGGATTACAGGTGTGAGCCACCGCACCTGGCCTACTTACTTTTAAAATACATTTACACTAAGAAAAAAAGAATGTATGTTCATTGTAGAAAATATTACAAAGTTAAAGCAAGTAAGAAACAAAATTATCTACAACCCATCCTATCCAAAGATAATTATCATTAGCTATTTGGTGTATTTCTTGCCTAAATATATGTACTATACATAGACATAGTCCACAGTATAAATAAACTCTGTGGATTGCTTTTTTAATTTCACTGTAGAAATATTTTAATTGTTTTTAGGATATGTATAGATTTGTAATTTTTTTTTTAACCATCTGGTCATTTTAGTATTGAGACGGTTTAAGGAAAGAGGACATTAGGAAAAAAAAACCTGTGTGCTGGGAATTAGAGATCTGAAATTGTCATATACACCACATTTGCAAAATGTTTTCACCTGCCCTTGAAAAAAAACCAAGGCATGATTTTGAATTTTATAAGATGGTCTATTAAGATGGCTGAAACTTGGAGTGCTTTCTGGCAAAACCAGCAATTAAATGAAGAGAAACAGAAGCCATCACTAGAAGAGCAACTATTTTGTGGCAGTTACTTATTTCACTATCTCTTCTCTATTCTTTACCCCAACATAGTTCATAACTTAAAGTTGTGGACTTTAAAGCACTCTAAAGCTTTTAAACTTCTGCCTAGTGAGTTAGTATTAAGAAATTTAAGTCACTGCCATGGGGTTAAATATGAGGTTTAATAAAAATATTGGTTTCTTAATTTTGTTTATTAGTCTTACTCCTATAGTCTGTGTGTCGTGAAGCATAATTTCTCTCTTCTTTCTCCTGATGCAACTCAGCCACTCCAGGATTTTCTCATTTTCCTTCATATTATGAATATGTAAAAATTAAAACAATACCTTTTCTTTTAGTCATTGCATAATTGGACTACATGTATTTCACTCTGAGGTTATAGGGCTCTTCTTTTCTATGTCTTTGCATCTTAAATACATACAGACATTATGCATTTATTTATAATACAACAAGTCAGCACAGTCACTCCTCACCCATGTGGGGAGCCAAATTCCAGTCTGAAAATTGAGCATCAAATACTAATAAGTAACTTGTACTGAACTCTTAGGTATGTTTACATTCTTAATTTAATCTTCTGACATTTTACAGTTGAGGAAATTTGTGGCTTAGAGAAGTTAAATTACCTTGCCCAAGGTCACTTGGTCTTGTGGGTAACAACTAGAGTTCAAACCTAGGCTGACTGCAGAGCCTACCTTTTCAGGTGGGATTCAGTACCACCAAGTAGCACTTTCTGAACTGTGTTCTATGAACCAAGGTGTATTAGCAGGCATTACTTTAAAAAGGAGTTTTGGGCCAGTAAGGTTGATAAGTGTTGCATATTGTATCACCCCCTCAGAGATTTCACAGCGTACATTGGTATGTTAAAAGCTTTGAAAAGTACTATTGAAAATTAACTTCAGCATTTTAGCACATCTTTCACAAACTGACCTGGTCACTGATCCAGTTTTTAAAGAACATCTAGTTTTCTTTAAAGAACTTTAGTGTCCTGAGAGAAGAGAAACCACTGTGGACAGATGGACCTGTCTTCAGGGGAAGAATCTGGCTGCCTCAGCTCGCTGAATTCTGCCTTGAGGCCTTCCTTACGTGTTCATGTGCAGCATGCTATCATCCAGCTGTGTAAATCTTACCATCCTTCAAGGTCAGTTCAGGATCTACCTGTTCTCTGAAGATTTTCCTGACCACTTGAGTCCACACCGATATATCAGACCTCAGCAAAATTCCTCATTATGTACCTGATTATGACTGATGGTAATGCTCTTTAGCATGTGGCTGTTTCCTCAGTTGGTTCCTAAACTCCTCAACAGCAGACACACCCTACTTTATACTATTCCCCTGTCCGCTGCTGAGTAGTCCCTGGCCTTACTGCCCTCGAGGGAGAGGTTAAAGTGTTCCAGTGGTTTTTGTTTGGTTTACAAATACTCATTGTCTCCCTGGTCATGAACCCTCCTGAGACCTGCAGTTCATTCTTAATCCTCAAACTTGAGGTGCTCATGTGATCATCTTACACTCATATCAGCACTTATGCTCCCCATATTGTTTCCTATCTGAACACATCTCACTGATCTTGTGGTTATTTATCAAAAAAGATTTCTGTTTACAGTGTATTTCACAATTACAGAAAAATTCTACTGATAGTTAAAATAGGTTTCCTAGAACAACCCCTGCTTGGCAGTCACCTCCATCTTGCTACATTGCCACAGAGCGTGATGAATCTGCTAAGTATTTTGTTTAGGAATTTCTTTTATGCAGGGAACCCCAACATAAGTGGTTCCTTGACTCTAGTTATGAGTCAAATGGTTTTAAGTATAACCCATATTAGATTTCTATTCATATAGAAATAGATGTCCAGTGTATGAATTATGTTTCAGTTATTGGAAACTCATTTCATATCATGGAAATATCAAAATAGTTCCCCCAAATCAAATATACTTCCAAGAACATTTTGCAAGCACTAGAGCCATATTGTGTCTATTAGTTGGATAAATTTTTCTGCATAGGCAAGATTGAATGAAGTGCTTTAAAATATTAGTCTAATAAAAGTATGCACCGAAAACACCACCTTTTCTTTTGGCAACTCCCTGCAGTAGTCATGGATATTCTTCCCTTGCTCCAAGGGAATTCTGTGTACAAAATTAACATTATCTATCTTCAACATTTTTACTCCATATTCAGTGTTCATGAATGGCTCTGGAAGTCTTTGAATGGTACCTGCTGGGAAACATTATTTCTACCACTATCCCAATCTTAATGGAAATACATAAAGGCTGAACGATAGATTCAACTCTCAGCTGGTTCTATTGACTCTGCGTGAACTTTAAGGGATAGTAAATATTTGAAGTTTATGTTAATTAAAATATAGATTTGGCTACTGTAACAGCAATCCAAAATGTTAGTTTTTCTTTTTTTCTCTTACATAAATACCCAAACTGATAATGGCAAAATAGACTTCATAGTCTTTTATGGTACTGTTAGGGATCCACGCCCCTTTTCTCTTGTTACTCTGTCATTCCTGGAGAGTTGCTTTCATCTACGTGGTCTGAGATTTTACTACCATGTCCACATTGCAGCAGTAGGAAGGAAGGAAACAGAAGGGATTTGCTTCTTCATCTGTACGTATCACTTTCAGTATCTTTATTCTAGGTGGCCATGTGCATAGCTAAGAATGGTTTTAGTGAGTGGGTAACTAATGAGATAGAAAGGGAGAAAGGACATTGGGAGGAATCGTAGTCTTTGCTACGAGGTAATACCGTATAATTTTTTAAATGATAAGTTGTGTAAGTAAGGGTCAAAAGTCACTTGTAGCTGACTTTCATTTGTTCCACCTTCTCCTTGCCTAGCACAGTTAGCATGGTCTTGGTATCTAGTGTAAATCTGATCTTATCCAAACATAAATTTGTTACTTTTTATATTACTTGGTTAACTGTTGATTTCAAGTCTCTTTTCAGACTTGTCTCCCAAGTTCACATGAATAGGGCCAGGCTTTAAGTTTTTTTTAGTGCATTCATTATTACCAAGCAGTGCTTTTTAACATTAGTGTTCAGTAAGTTTATTGAACATTGGGTTATGATGATTTATTGAAATTCTACATTTATTGCTTTGCTTGGTTGTTAATAGATTCAATGTCTCTTGTCTTTTTTCTGCCAACTGAAATAATCCCTACTCCACGTATGTGAGCTGTATCCTGTATCAGAAATGTAGAGGAGGCATGGAATTGGCAAAGATTTGTTACCAAAAATCACTATCAGACCCCATTGCTGTTGGCAGTCAGGGAACCATGGAAAAGATTATGGGTCATGGAAGGTTATAAGCAAAAGTCTGTGGATTTGCATGGCAGCATTGAGAGGTAGGTCTTACAGTGGGCAAGTTGTATTGGAGGACTGAAAAAAACAAAATGGAAATATTAAGGAAACACACAGATAGTGATTCCAAGAAGAACTAGCACCTATAGGGCTAAGGCAATAAAAGGAAGAGGTTGGGTTTATCAAAATTTGGAAGCTCACAAAAGCGCCTGGCAAGTTGGGGTTCAGATCTCTGGGGGGTGGGATGGGGGAGTACTTGGCTGGCTGGCTGCCTGTTGTGTCTCTAGAAAATAATGGGGCTGGTTTGGGGAGAAGGAGTAGGGTTGAGTAAATGCTGGGACCTCTCCAATTACCATGGTGAGTTGCCTTTATGCAGTGAGCAGAAGGATGTAAGTCTCTTCCGCCAGCCTTTCTGCTTCTGTCTAGTGTCCCCTGTTTGGTAAAGCCTAATGGGAAGGCTGTTGGCAAGAAATTTTTGCAAAGTTCTAGAGCCAGATTCACAAAGCAAAATATAGAAAGGTGGGTTTGGAACTGAAAGATAATAATCACTGGCACAGTAGTGGATATAAAGTCTTCCTTTGGAAAGTTCAGCTGAAAGATATTGTGCCAAACAGTACTGTGACAGAAATTAGAGGTGGATCTGGGCCAGACGGTATGTACAAGATTGAGTACAAGAGTGGTCTACTCAGTCTTGAGGAGTGTCTTGCACATATACCAAAGTCACTTTTACGTGAGAAAGCATGCTTTCTATGGCAGTCTAGAGTTTCCTTTCTTTCCTTAGAAATCCATTGTGAATCTATTATTCATGAGTTTCCATGACGCTTTGTTGAATTTGTTTGTTTTTAGTTTCTGTGACTCATCGAAAAACTACTTAGTGGGTTTTTTTAGGTGTCTTTTGTTATACTGGACTTTGAGGAAACAAAGGTGTCTAAGATATAATCTCTGTTCTCAGGTAAGCCACACCCTGGTTTGTGGTAGAAGGTGAATGTGAAGACACTGACATTGTATGTTAAATACTAAAATAAAATGAATCATACCTGGGAAGTGGAAAAGGGCAAGTCTGGAGAATTAATTTTGTGCTTGTCTTTCAAAGTAGGACTTTGTCAGGCTGAGGGAGAAGTGTGTGGAGGAGTGTGTGGTGGGTGAGGACAGCAAGTAGAAAACACAAATTTAAAGGGCATGGAGAAATAATTATTAAGATGACACGTGCTGTATATTTACCAGTTACTGTGTAAAGAAGCGTTGTTCCTTTGCCCTGAAATCTTTCTTCTTTTGGCTTCAAGGGGTCTTCCTTGTTTCACAATTTTGTATTTGATATATACCCTCCCCCATCCATTATGATTTTTCTGTACTTCAGCCATATTGCTGAGATATTCAACTTTATAAGCAACAGGTTCCTTTAAAAAAAATACCTTTGTCTTCAAACTGAAAGCCGTCTCATCCCTGTTTTTATATAAGTTGCCCTTTGCAGAACAATTTGTAGTTTCTGTATGTGGATCCTCCCTACTTCTGAAAGGTTGTCTGGAGAGGTATCAGAATCACCAAACAATGAAAGATGCCCAAGCTGCCATGCCACCAGAAGGGGGCATGTCTCATTCATATGTACACTCGAGTTCTTGAATTATCATCGTTGCCTTGAAAGGCTGTAGAAGTAAATTGTTGGGAAACCATCAGAATGCACCTGCCTGAGCCTGTCTCCCCTAGTCTTCCTGTTTGTGTTCAGTGGTTAATATTATCCTCTCCACGTATAAAATTTGAATTCAGCAGGACCTTGTAAGACACATGTGTTTCATTTTAAGCTACATCCCATTCTCAGTTCTCTGTCCCTATCCATGGGTGGGAAGGTTCAACCCTGTTCCATGGACATAGCTGATGGGACAGGAGTATCCAAGCTAGGTCAACTGTATTCTGTGTCCTGGGATTTTTGAATCATGTGGTGTTGTCCACTAGAGATGGCACAGAGTTGGTTGGTAGGCATGGTACCAGGGTCAGCTCCTTATGCATCAGTCACATACCAGGCAAAGTTAAGGGGGAGGAAAACCTAAAAGGTTTGCCAAGGAAGCCAGTCTATAGAGAAAGGAGTGAAGTAGATTTTCACTTTCTTTCCAGAAAAAGAGATAAAAGAAAGATGATATGGAGAGGAACAAACAGACGAAAAGGCTCAGCCTCTGCCTCTGCCTAAGGACCTTCTAATATTACCATGAGACGTGCCTGTTCTTCCTGCTGATTAGGTTGTGATATAGGCCTGAATCCTTATAACAAACACTATTTTATTTAAGCTAGCTTAAATTGGTTTCTGTAACTTGTACATAAATCATTCTAGAGTAACATACACTCCTTACAGAAATAATCTCCTGCTTTACCCTAAAGGAATTTACTATTATGGAAAATTCACAAGGAAGCCAGGAAGGGAGATTTTTGAGCAGGACCCTTAAATCACATACATGAAGTTGCTGCCTAGCCCTTGTGTCTCATCTGTCTTTTCTCTCCCCTCACCCCAACTTTATTTTTTTTAAAGGCATTACATTCACAGAAGACAAAGCATGTTTTCGAGAACCGTAAAATTATTTTTCTATAATTTTTTAAAGTGATACTTAGCTTTTTGTTGATCTTTTTTGACAATAAAATAATCATCAACTGTGATATATAGTAAGAAATTTGAAGAAATTTCTGTGTAAATAAGCGATAAAGCAGAAGGCAGCAAACAAGAAAAAGGCATTTACCAACCTCCCAAATAATGAGTAGTGTGTTTGCTTTGATTACAATCCCAAAACTAGTTTTTTTGGGTGGCTAAGGTTTTCATTTTTAAAATCCTTTCTAAAGAATATAAAATTAATGAATTTGAAATAAATCTGTTATTAGGGAGGCATCCGAGTGGCTTATAAAATAGATGATTTTACCAAAAACTATTGTTTTTTTAAAAAAGGAGGCTAAATATATTCGGTTGTTGACAATACTAATTATTGCTTTACTTACTATGTAGTTACTGTAAATTTTATTCATATGCTATGTAGTTATAATGAAAGCAATTAGACTTTAGTTTTCAACTTTCCTATTTGTAAATGGATTTAAAGTCTTTTTGATAGTCTAGGAACCAATTAAATATTTCTTTAATGGCTCAACTAATTGCTTTATAACTATTACTTATTTTAAAGTGTTTGCTTAGGGTACAGAGAGTTAAAAGCATTAAGAGATAATAGGCTAAGGAGACTAATGATGTAAACTAATTGTAAATCTTATTGTCAGATTTAATATAACATGTTAACATACAGCATTCTTTGTACATGCCTTAGGTTGTTTAAAAGGGCAATTTAAATTTAAAGTAGGCAATTTACTTATCGTCTCAGAAATTCTGTCTTATTGCCCTAGGGCTAGTATACACCATATTGCATTTAAAAAAATGTTTGGAAAGCTGTTGGAAACTTTTTGTCAACACGTCCACATTTGCAGTAATATTCTGTGGCTTTGAATGTAAATTTAGGAATTTATCATGTTCACAAATAAAGGAGAGATGAAGTTTACCAATAATAAAATGAAACTGATAATCAGTTTTGAATCTAAGCAGTTGTTTCAGAGGCGGTTTCATGTGAGTCTTTGATTAGGATTTTGCCTTATAGGAGATAACTTTATTTATTTATTAGTTTTTTTTTATATTATACTTTGAGTTCTAGGGTACATGTGCACAACGTGCAGGTTTGTTACATATGTATGCATGTGCCATGTTGGTGTGCTGCACCCATTAACTCGGCATTTACATTAGGTATATCTCCTAATGCTTTCCCTCCCCGCTTCCCCCACCCCACAACAGGCCCCGGTGTGTGATGTTCCACTTCCTAGGAGATAAATTTAATCTGGTTTTCAGCCATAGTAGCATTCAGACTGAATCCTGAAAATGTCCTCTCCACTTTTTGCTGCTGTTGAAGAGATCAGTGAAGGGTTTTGTAAACCTGAAAACTCTGGCTTAGATTTTCTTAGCTAAATTTCTACTTAGAATCAGTGAGTAAGTGACAGATGTTAATTTTCAGTGCTAGTTTAATAATAACTTTTTCATAAGATTTGGTTTCACACACACATAAAGTCTTTATAAAGCCATTTGTTTCCTTTAATTTCAAGACCCAAAATATTAATTTGGAATTAATATTGAGTGTTTTGCTCCTGATAAAGTGTCCTTAAACAAGTCTGTCATATTGTTTGAACTTTTATTTCTACTTCCTCATCTTCAAGTATTTGTGACTATTTCTCATGTTGCTAAATTTAGTTATTTCTGAAAAAGTACCAAAATGACCTATAAACGCAGGAAGAACAGTCTTCCAAAGCCTGAAGGGGGCTCTGAGTGACTGGCTCTGGGTCTAGGCTACTTTGAAGTGCAATTCACATTTGAAACAGTTCACGGAGCCTAATGCCCTTCCATTCAGAAGACCTGTAAATGCTTGAGTTGTTTCTCCATCTTCTCTAAATAAAACCTGACTGTGTAATTTCTCTAGGATCTTAGGGTCATCCTGCAAAGGAATAAAGGTGACATTTAAAAACACTGTACTTCCTAGTTGCCAATAATACCTGAGTATAACCCCAAAACATATTTCTTCTCTAGGAACACTAGATCCTGAAGGTAATCTCTCAAAGTAGGAGCAGAGTTGTCCTTACCTGGCTAATCTCCTTGGACAATCCGTGATTACTGTCAAGAACTTCTGTTCCATTCCATGCTTACAGTGAAATCAGATAAGATGATGACTTCCATGAGACAGGCAAAGGAATTTATATGTGGTTTACTCAGATGCATAGTCTCTTAGTGAAGACACTAGATCTGGCATGTGGGATTTAATAGCGAGGACAGAGAGTGCACACACATATCACTATGTGGTTTCTATTAACAATTTAAAACCTAAAACTAAAACATGCCTCTTATTAATGTTATACAGTCAAAAGAATAACTGCCTTCAAGTTAACATGGACATGACTGATAACTTCAGCTGCTTACTTTACTTGCTTTCAGATGTGGAAGAGATACTTACTCGCAAATTCCCTAATTAATAGGGGAAAAAAATCTAACAGTTGGACAATACAGAATTACATAGCAATTTGCTAGTTCATATTTTAATACAGAAGACAGTTTTAAGTTGGAATTTTTTTTTTTTTTTTGAGACAGAGTCTTGCTCTGTCGCCCAGGCTGGAGTGCAGTGGCGCAATCCTGGCTCACTGCAAACTCCACCTCCTAGGTTCAAGTCATTCTCTTGCCTCAGCCTCCCAAGTAGCTGGGATTACGGGCGCCTGCCACCGTGCTCAGCTAATTTTTGTATTTTTAATAGAGACAGGGTTTCACTATGTTGGCCAGGCTGGTCTCAAACTCCTGACCTCAGGTGATCTACCCACCTCAGCCTCCCAAAGTGCTGGGATTACAGGTGTGAGCCACCACGCCCGGCCCGGAATGTATTTTAAGCTGTTTAAAATGGAAGCATTTTATATATTCTATAAGACCTTCTAAAAAGAACTTGGAATTTGGAGCAGGGATAAGGCACTGTTATTTGGTAACGTGAAGATTTTTTTTCTTCAACTTTTAAGTTCCGGGTTACATGTGCAGGATGTGCAGGTTTGCTATATAGGTAAACATGTGCCATGGTGGTTTGCTGCATGCATCAACCCATCACCTAGGTATTAAGCCCGGCATCCATTAGCTATTCTTCCTGATGCTTTCCCTGTCCCCACAGACAGGCCCCAGCGTGCGTTGTTACCTACCGTGCGTCCATGTGTTCTCATCATTCAGCTCCCACTTATAAGTGACAACATGCGATGTTTGGTTTTCTGGGTAACATGAAGATTGTTGTTGTCATGAAAACAGGTTTGATGACTATAGTGCAATAGTGTAATAAGGGCCTAACCTCAGAGACACTTTCACATTTGGATTTTTCTTTGCTTCCTAAATGTTATCTTTATTCCTGTTGCTTCAAGAGCCAGTTTAATGCATATAAAATTTGGGTTCTTTGCCCAGACACCCAGAGGTACACTTGATAGGTACATGTTTCAGAGAAGGTGAAAATTTTAGATTATCTATCTCTCTCTCTCTCTCTCTTTTTTTTTTTTTTTTTTGTTGACAGGTAAACAGAAGGAACTATCATTTGGGGGTATCAAGATGTGGGTAGTAGATACCTAATTCCATGAATACCTTCTCTGTGCAAGTTCTGGAAAGTAACCTCAGAGTTCCAGACTCATCACTGAGATTCTTTTTCTTAAGCAAAATAGTGATGCTCTGCAGGATTTCTACAACTGAAGTTTTCTAAAAGATGAATTTATATTGCATTAAGAGGGTAAAGGGTAGTATTTAGAGCTATGCTCTCTTAAAAAAGAGTAAAGAAATTTCATGTATATGAAGGAACAGAAAGCATGGGGATAAGTTTTATACACCCTAGAGTGGACTTTTATGATAAAAAGTAATTTACTTGTTAAACAATTTAATTCAGCAATGGGAAAAAGATCTTTCTCTTCTTTCTGAAATCTTACACAGTAAAGGGATGAAAATGGTTATACTACTGGTAATCAGAGATGTTCCTATTTTGTTTTGATGTGTAGATTCCATAGTACCTAGTGTTGTTGGATATTAGGAAAAACTCTAATCCCTGTTCTTGTGGGAATTGCACAAGGAGCAATGTAAACACAGGTAGTGGAGGTAGAGATGTGCTGTCGTCTACTTCTGCTCTAACTTGAGCAGCCACATCTCACTCAGGGTCATCCCACAGGATGTCCAGGCTGTGGTTGGAGAGAAGTCGGGGGATGAAGACGTGGGGTGCAATAATGGGAGGAGGATGGGCTTTGGGACCAGAAGGTTGTGAATTTGAGTTCTGGTCCATCCTCTTGGCAGCTGGGTGGATTAGGATGGTGAATTAGCTGGCTGAATTACTTCACAGATCAGAGCCTCACTTTCCTGGTTTGTAAAATGCAGATTGTGCCCCTCTCCCAGGGCTGCCACGAGGGGTAGGGAGGCCAGGAATTAAAACATGTAAACCATGCATTACGCTGCATTTAAACCACTGCAAGGGTGATGCAGCTAGCTTTACCTGATTTTACTTGGATTGTTTCTTTTTTCTTTGAGATGGAGTCTTGCTCTGTCACCCAGGCTGGAGTGCAGTGGTGTGATCTTGGTTCACTGCAAGCTCCACCTTCTGGGTTCACGCCATTCTTCTGCCTCAGCCTCCCAAGTAGCTGAGACTACAGGTGCCCACCACCATGCCTGATTTTTTTTTTTTTTTTTTTTTGTATTTTTAGTAGAGACGGAATTTCACCGTGTTAGCCAGGATGGTCTCGATCTCCTGACCTCATGATCCGCCTGCCTCGGTCTCCCAAAGTGCTGGGATTACAGGCATGAGCCACCGCACCCGGCCTGGATTGTTTCTTTAGTGAAGAAAAGACTGGGGAGAAGGGCACTTCTTAAAGCAATGTCAGCAGCCTCTCATATAGTTAATACATCTCTATGTGGCCCTTCCCAGAGTGTCCTTCTGTGAGGAGGTCCATTACAAATACAAAAAATTCCTGTGGCCAGATAAGTTCTATGACCAGATAAGTTTGGCAAAAGCTGTTTATTATACCTGCCTCTTAAAGATTCACAAGCCTGAAAAGTCCTGAAGGAATGTAACTTTCTGTAACCCAGCATTTCACAAACTTATGAAAACAAAATCTTTATTTAGTATGATAACCTGTTGGCATCATTTCATGTGTTATTTCAGTAAATGTTTGAGGACTTGCTGTGTGCCACAGACATCATCACAGGCTGCTTCAGCGAGGACTGGGGGAGGATAGAGAGATGAGTAAAAAGATTGAAATGATGATTCCAGATCATGAGGGATACATTGAATATAATAAATCAGTGTGGGTATTCTGGGTGAGAAGTGAGAGCTATTTTAGATCAGATGGTCATAAAAGGCCTCTTGAAGAGGTGATATTTGAGCTGGAATCCGAATAATTCAAGTTAACTGGCCTTGCAAAAATCTTGGAGGGTAGAACCTTCTAGGCAGACATAAAAGCAAGGGAATTAGTGTTCTTGAGAGCACACTTTGAGGAAAGCTGTTGCAATAAGAGCAAAGAGCATGTATAAGAAGTATTTCAATCAAATTTTTGTATACAAAATATGTAGTAAATCTTTATGGAGCATTATGTGCTAGATACTGTGTGCCACAGACACAGAGATGACAGTTACATTTAAAGAGTAGAGTAGTTCGGAGAAGCAAGACTCAACATCTAGGGCACTGAGTGACAAGTTGCGTGGTGGAGGTAGCATGTTGTAGTGGCTGAGGTTAGAGCCAGACTGCCCAAGTTCAGATCCTAGATCCGCCACTTACTTGATAACCTTGGGCAAGCTACTGACATCTGCATGCGAACATTGGGGACATTCCTAGTGCCTCTCAGTGGATTGTTAGTATACGCAAAGTTGTTAGGATAGTGCCTGGAACATAAAGACCACATGCTAAAATTGAAGATGATGATGTTAGAGATATTCCTGTCATAACCATCATCGTTACAGTTGTCATCACTGTAATCTTTTAGTGCCATGGTCCAGCTCAGATGCCCGAGTCTTCACGCCCTCCTACTGGGCCCCAGGTTTGCCCATCAGAGTCTTACACATGATCACCCACACCATGTAGGCACTATTCTTATCCAGCAAAGAGATTAAAACTTGCTTCATCTGTTTTCTACCCAATTTAACTTTGTTAACCACCCTCTTAAAAGAAGTTTCTTGAGGATTTATCTCTGGTTGTCTTCTAGTTTGGGCGGCGGGTCGTGGGTGGTGATGGTTGGTAATAGGGTTGAGGTAGGATGGAACAAATCAGAATCTGCAATGAACCACTTGCTGGATAATTAGGGTAGATGAGAACCACAGTACTGTAATAAAAATGGATTATCATAACAATGACCCTACAGTGCTAAATGATGCACCATGTTCCTTTTGAATCAACAAAAGTTAAAGTCTTCCTGGAATAGTTTTAGTACATTATTGATTTCTAATTCTTAGAAAATTGGCAATCCATGTATAGAATAAGAAAGTCTCCATTGCTGCAAATATTCATAACCTGAAGAACCCATTCCCTAACCATTTTAGATAAATAAGATTTTTATAAAGTTAAAGCAGTTATTAAAATTCTATTTGTGCATGGAAGAAGCCATTTAGCTAACCAATTATATATCTAACTTCTGTAACAGCACTTTGGAATTAATCTAATTGCATCCTATTGAAAGTCAGTCGCCTTTTGCAACATGACAATTTTATGCCAAGAGAATGAAAATGTCAGGTCTTTCCATTACAGAGAGTCATTCTGACTCTCTGTAATCAGAAATCAATCTGATTGTTTAAGGCAGAAAGAAAGTGACTCAGATTAATCTGTTTAGAACTATTTTCAGTTATCTGTATATGTCATACATGCTGTCATGTTCTAAGACCACTTTGTTCTTGGATACTGCTTTCCAAAATCTATGGGATTCTACTCTTAAAGAAAAAAAGAAGATCTCGCTTTACATATCATTTTATTCTGGGGAAGCCTAATTAGCACACTAATATCAGAGAGCTGACAACCTCCTACATGTTATTTTAGGATTCCATGTGCAAGACCATATTATTCTAGTTATTTGAGTGGCACATATTCTCCACAGCTTGCTAACAGCAATTTTGTCTTTTAAAATTTATGTGTTTCCAGTGTTTAGGGTATGCTAAGGAGTGGGAGGTGAATGTGTAATCATAAAGAATGTTGCAGCAAATATATTTTGCAGGATACAGCCATTTCCATTTTTTTGTAGTACAAAGATGCTATAATCCTGAAATTTTATATTGTAGATTGTGTTATGTGCTGCTTTTTATTTCAGTGAGATGAAAGTAATACTATGAATGAGAAAAGAATTACAGTAGCATTTCTCAAATACCAGTTTTGAACCTAAGTTTAAAATAGAGAGATTTATCACTGAAAAGATTAAGAGCAAAGAAAGAACATTTATGGAATAGGGATTACACTAGGTATTTTCATAGAGGTATTTAATTCTTGCAGTAAACCTTCAAGATCTGTGAGATTTATCCATCACAAATAAATGTATTCAGATTAAGTATGTGGCCTAGCAATTTTGTGAATTACTGTTTTTTACTTTGCATTTAACATTTGTGTAATTCCAAGCCAATATTTTGAACCTACTTTTAACAGTTACATAAGACCTTTTAGAATGAATTTTGTATTTATCTTTTTTCTCCTGATTTTCTGGCCTTCATTTTTCTGCCAAATATTTTTAAAAATAGTGTTTTACTGTATGTTTTTAGATAAGCCACCTCATGTCATTCTCGATATAAGTTGTGGTTATTAAATTAATTTAATAAATTAACTAATTATAAACTTGGCCAAAGTCACACAGGTAAGAAATGGTAGGTCCAAATATATAAACCTAAATATGATAAATTTCCAAGTACTTGCTGTTCTCATTGCACCTTGCTGCCTTATGGAATCAAGGTAAAAATAAAGAAAAAAATTTAAGCGCTTTGAAAGGGTTCACAGCTATTTGTATAACTAGAATATAATCTATTTTGAGCAAAGAGAATTGGGTTATATGCTATTTCTAGATTGAGCCAAACCAGTAAGTCATTTTCGCTTTACAGGATTCAATTCAACATTGTATTAACATTAATGAAAATGCCAACTCCCATTCAGAGCAGATGAGCAACAGGTGATATCAGAGAGGACATCTTAGAAAAAGCACCCTTTTTTTCTAGTAACTGCTGATTGTGTCCTACAACCTTCTGTGTTAATTAGCTTGAAGTGCCTCAATAATGCATCGGCCAGGTTGCCCAGAACCCTGCAAACATCTTTTCATCATCCCGCATGTTGTGGGCTTTCCTTAATAGGAAGGCAGATCACTTCAGATCTTTATGTCTCTTAGATTTTAAAGTTTTGAAAAAGTGACAGTCTTTTTGTCAATAGATGCCTGGGTCTTATACTTCTGAAGAGAGGAAAATCAATCCAAAAGAAAACACAATAGATTCTAATTTTATGAACTGTTCATTAGGAAGTCTGGTTTTGCTTAAGACAACTGTGCTGGTCTAGAATTTCATAGTATTTATTGATTTTTCTTCTTTCTGATGATCATTATTGCCATTTTGTAGCAATATTGATATTGTATGATATAAATTTTTTTTATTTTGCTAAAGGGAAATGCTTCTGTATTCTTAAAAACTGAGAATCAAACAGTATTTAAAGTACTTTTTCTGGTTTATCCCCAGTGTCTATCATATGGCATAGCTCTAAAGAAGTTCACTCAGATATCAAGGGTGAATGAAAATTCTCTGAAAGAGAAGTACAAATTATTGTGGGTCCAACTCTTTACCATACATTATAGAAGGCAGAGAAACCATGACCACCTAAACTTGTAGGACACTGTGGGGATAAGAGCCTATGAAGTTGATTCCTAATGTAGGTCTGCAGTGGCCATGGAGCTGAGAAATCACTGAAATGGGAAGGAGAGGAGGGATCTGTCTGCCTAACTTTGGTAATATTACTGCCTTTTCTTAGATAACCCTCTTTACTCTTTTCTGTCTCCTCAATCCTTATCTAGCTGTCAAAGTCTAGTTCAAATCCTGCCTCCTCCAGGAAGCCTTATCTGCTCACTACAACTCAAACTGATTTGTTTACCTGGCCGTTTACAGCATTTGTTTGACCATACCACCTGGCCCTTAAGACTGCCTGGCATTTTCTAATAAAAGCTATCATTTTTCTGAATACAGACTATTTGCTTGCTTTTATTTCTCAGCAGCTCCATGAGATACATACTGTCATTGTCCCAAATTTATATTGTCTGTCTCTCCCTTCACATCTATTAATATTTGCTTTATGTTTTTAGGTGTGCTAATGTTAAGTGCATATATATTTATAATTATTCTCTTGATGAACTGTATCCTATACCACTATATAGTGACCTTCTTTATCTCATTTTACAGTATATTTTTATCTAATACAAATATTGCTACCCTGAAAGTATAGCTCTCTTTTGATTGCAAGTTTCATGGACTTTTTTTTTTAAATTTCTTTACTTTCCGTCTATGTGTCCTTACAGGTGAAGCGAATCTGTTGTGGGCAGTAATAGTTAGGTCTTGTTTTTTTTTGAGAGGGAGTCTCGCTCTGTCACCCAGGCTGGAGTGCAGTGGTGCAATCTAGGCTCACTGCAAGCTCCGCCTCCCGGGTTCACACCATTCTCCCACCTCAGCCTCCCAAGTAGCTGGGACTACAGGCACCCGCCACCATGCCCAGCTAATCTTTTGTATTTTTAGTAGAGACGGGGTTTCACCATGTTAGCCAGAATGGTTTCCATCTCCTGACCTTGTGATCCTCCCGCCTTGGCTTCCCAAAGTGCTGGGATTACAGGCATGAGCCACCGTGCCCAGCCAGATCTTGTTTTTTCATCCATTCAACCACTATATATTTTTTGAGTGGAGAATTTAATCCGTTTACATTCAAAGTAATTATTGACAGGTAAGGACTTATTATTGCCATTATGTTCACTACTTCCTGGTTGCTTTATAAATCCTTCATTCTGTTCTCTCTTGCTGTCTTTTTTATGATTAGGTGATTTTCTCTGCTGCTATGCCTTGATTCCTTGTAATTTAAATTTTGAGTATCTGCCTTAGGTTTTCTTTGTGGTTACCATTAGGTTTATATATAACATCATCTAGTTATAACAGGCTATTTTAAGTTGATAACAACTCAGATTGCATTAAAACCTACACTTTTACTCTACTTCCTCCCAACATTTTATGCTTTTGATGCCACAATTTATATTTTTATATTGTGTATCAACAAATTACATTATAGCTATTATTATTTAAATAATTTATATTTTAACCTTCATACTAAAGTATAAGTGATTTATACACCACTATCACAGTATTCTGAATTTGACTGTGTACTTTTACCAGTAAGTTTTATGCTTTCATATGTTTTCGTATTACTAATTAGCATCCTTTTCTTTCAGCTTGAAGAACTCCCTTTACTATTTCTTATAAGACAAGACTAGTGGTGATAACTCCCTCAGCTTTTGTTTGTCTGGGCAACTCTTTTATCTCTCCTTAATTCTGAAGCACAGCTTAGCCAGGTACAGTATTCTTGGTTGGTGATTTTTTCTCTTTCAGCACTTTGAATGTATCATCTCACTCTCTCCTGGCCTGTAAGGTTTCTGCTGAGAAGTCTACTGCCAGTCTTTCTGGAACTCCCTTATTACGTTATTTGCGTCTTTTCTCCTGCTTTCTTTATCCTCTTTTTGTCTTTGATTTTTGACAGTTTGATTATAGTATGTCTTGGTGTAGTCTTGTTTGTATTGAATCTGAGTGTAGATTGTTGACCTTCCTGTACCTGGATATTTATATCTTTCCCTAGATTTGGAAAGTTTTCTGCTTTTACTTCTTTAAATAAGCTTTCTGAGCCTTTGACTCTCTTCTTCAATTCAGTTCAAATATTTGCTGTTTTGATGCTGTCCTGTAAATCCCAGAAACTTCCTTTGTTCCTTTTCTTTTTTCTTCTCTGTATATTTTCAAATAACCTGCCTTTAATGTTACAGATTTTTACTTCTGCTTGAGCAGTTCTGCTGCTGATGCTCTCTATTGCATTTTTCATTTGACTCTTATATTTCAGCTTTAGAATATTTGTTTGAATTTTAAAAGATACTTTCATTTTTTCTGTTGTTTCTCATTTTGATCATTTATTGTTTTCTTGACTTTATTGAATTATTTCTCTGCATTTAAGTTTCCTTAAAACAATTATTTTGAATTCTGTGTCAGACAGTTCATATATCTCCATTTTGGCAGGGGGCAGCTCCTAGGAGATCTTTTGTGTTCTTTTGGTGGTATTATGTCTCTTTGGTTTTTCATGTTTTTTGTTGCTTTATGTTAATAATCTGTGCATTTGAAGAAGTAAGGACTTATTCCAGACTTTGCATACTGGGATTTTCTGGGGAAGCCTTTCACCAGTCGGCTCATCCAGAGATTCTGAGCAGGTCATCTGGTGTGGTCCTCTGGCAGACTTACTACTGGAGCCATTGGACTTTGTGCCTGGATCAGCAGGTGGGTGGGCCTGGTACCTGGGTCTCTGGGTCTGTGGGGTTGGACCTGGAGCCTTGGATCCCCTGTTCATTGGATCTGTAAGGGTAGGTCTGGATCCCATATCCTCAGAGGTTGATCTGAAGCCTGGGGCCACAGGGGCTGACCTGGTCCTGGGGTAGGTCTTGAGTGTGAGTCTACAGAGGCTGGCCACGTACTGGGATGGGCCTGGTACCCAAGTCTGTAGGGTTGGTCCTGGAGCCTTGGTTCATGGGGTCCAGCTTGGCAACAGGGTCTGCTGGGCTGGGCCTGGACCCTGGGTCTGCTGGAGCACGGGGCTGCAGGGACTTCATTCTGTTCTTCTCTCTTGCTGTCTTTCTTTTTTTATGATTAGGTGGTTTTCTCTAGTGGTATGCTTTCATTTCTTGCTGCAGAGACCAGACTGGCACTGGGAAATCTTGAAGCCTATGTCCAGAGGTGCCAGCCTGGTGCCTCAGACCCAGTCCAATGACAGGTTAGCCAGCCAAATGACAGACCCAGCCCCTGTCATTGGGCTGGGTCTGAAGTCTGGGGCTGTGGTCTGAAGTCTGGGGCTGTATAGGGCAACCTGGCCCTGGGATGGTCTGAAACCCGGGGTGGGACCTGGGGTCATAGAGGCTGGCCTGGTGCTGAGTGGGTATGGAGCCTATACCTGCAGAGGCCGGCCTCATGACTAGGGCTGCAGGGCCAGCTTGGTAGCTTGGGTGGGCCTGAAGTCTGGGGCTAATGGGGCTGTTGCGGTTGGCCTGGTGGTGGGGCAGGTCCAGAGACCAGGCCTGCCAGGCTGGCCTAGAGCCTGGGGTTGCAGGATCCTGCCTGGTGCTGGGAAATACTTGGAGGCTCAGTCCACAGGTAGGTACCATCCTGGAACCTGGAACCTCAGGGGCTGGCCTGGCTCTGAGTGGGCCTGGAGCCTGTATCTGCAGCCGAGAAGCAGGGTCTGCACGTGCAAGCCTGATGACAGGCTGCAGGGGACAGCCTGGTGCTGGCTTTTATTGAGGCAAGCTTCATTTTGCCGGCAGATCCAAAGCAAAGTCTAGTGCTTATTTCTCTCTCCTTCCCCCATGCTGAGGATACCTTGCTTTAAGCTGTGCTGCCTGGGGTTGGGAGTGGGGTGATGCAAGTGATGTCAAACTGTCCTTCCTACCTTCTTCAATGCTACATCCAGGTGCTATAATCTCTCACTTGGTTTCCTTAGTTTTTGTGAAAGGTGTTTTTCTATGTGGATGGTAGTTCAAACTGCTATTTCTCTTGGGTGGGGGGATGTGTACTGGAAAGTCCTATTCCTCCATTTCTTCATATCTGTCTCAAATTGTCCCAGATTTACAGATGAAGAAACTAAAGTTCAGCAAACTTGAATATCTTGCCAAGGACACAAAACTATTTAGTAGAGCCAAGGTTCAAACTTCAGTCTTTGTGAATTCAGAGGTTGCTTGCTTCCACTGTGCAGATGTGGAATCTCAAACTAGTCTTTAGATTCTGCGAGATTTTTCTTTCTTATGTACTAAGAAATGGGAAGTGGAAAAGAACAGTGATGGATGAGGGAGAACTGTCCTTGAGTCTGCACCCTCCACAGGAGTTTTGTTGCTGGGGAAGGTTGGGGAGGGGCTGTGGAGAGAGGGTCCTTAGTGCCCAGCTGAAAGTATTTCTCCTACTGGAATGGTTCCAGATTTACCAAACTGCCATGAAACTTGCAACCAAGGTGTGACACTACCCCTGGATACAACTGTCTACCGTTGCCAGGCCTTTGGAAACTGCTGCTTTTGCCACCAGGGCCTTTGTGCAAAAGGGCACTTTGCTTTCTGTCCCTGTGGCCATCACCAGCTTCCCATTGATAGCTCCTGTCTATAACTGTTGGGGTTTACCATCCAACAAGCAGACTCTATATCAGCTCTCTTCACCTGTGTTGTCTCATATGTTGCTGTGTGTCTGAGGTGTGATAATTTGCCCTTTCTTCACTTGTTTTTCATAGCTGTCTAATTTATATTGTTCTGAGTACCAGGACTGTGCAGTGGGCTCCAGAACTTTCTCCACAGGGAATCTGTTGCCTTTTAACTGGGGCTGTTCTAGTGTGTGCTACCCAAGAATGCCCCTTTATATGCTTTTTGAAAACCTTAATTAAAAAATACATTTTTTGTGAAAAATACCAAAAAGAATAAAATAATTACCACCCAAAGACAACTTGCTAAATTTAGTATATATTATTCCAGCATTTTCTACATTTATGTATATATATTTACATAAAGAAAACATACTTTTTAAATAAAATGGCTTGTTTTGTACCTATAGCTTAGTGTCCTGACTTTCTCTCGAAACTATCTTTCATACCATTAAATATTTTCCATATCGTTTAGTAGTAAAATTGTTCAGCTAATCCTCTATTAAGGTTGTTTCTCACCTCTCCGCTGTTGTAAACAGTTCTGTAATAAGAGTTGATGTAGCTAATTCTTTGTGCACATTCTTAAATATTGTACTTTTCTCCCCTTTCTGGTTTATTTTTCAAGTAATATGTGTAAATGAGGGAAGTAACTAAGTTGCTCTCCCTGCTGATCCACAGTGTCATGATTTCTTTAGGGTACATTTCTAGCATTTTAATTGTTGGATCAAAAATTATGCAAAATTTTAAGTCATTTGCATTTTAGAAAGGTTATGTAAGTTTACTCTTTTACCAATAACTGAAAACCTTTGTGGACAATAGATATTTTCATTTCAGATTTTGTCAACTTCATAGGTGAAAAATGAATCTCATTGTTTTTAACTTATATTTTTAAATCGATAGTGAAGTTGAATGTCTTTTTAATTTACAAATTGGTTATTTGGATGTTTCTTCTTTTGTAAATTGCCTGTTTGTTTTTTCCTATTTTTTTACCATTAATGTGTTTATGTGTTCCTATTGATTTGTAAGAGTTCTCTAGGGGAGGGAACTTGGATTTAAGAATATTAACAATTTGGGTGTCATAAATATTAGTTACTCCCCCCAGTTGTTTTTGTTTTTATTTTATTTGTGATATTTTAAAATATTATTCAAGGTTACAGAAGATGTAAAAGTTAAAAATGAAAAGTATAATCATGCTGTTTTCATATTTTCTACCTAACAGCATTAGAAAATATACAATTCTTTATATTTTTGTTTTAGCAATAGAAAATTTCTATACACTTCTTGATAGAAAAGATGTGAATTTGACTTACCCTTTCCCATTTGCCTCTTATCCTATTAATATTTGAGATTTTAAAAATTATTGTTATTTACCCTTATGAGTTGAAGTAACTCACCTAATTCTATTTTGTATTCCATTGTCATTCAGCGGCATCTCTTGACTCCCTACTTTATAAAATGAGAATATTAGCACCTTTATCCCTTCTTACCCCCTCCTCTGCACCCGCAGACTGAGCCCAGAGCATTTCCAGGAGTTTCTCCTTCCTCCATAGTCTACACAGGACAGGCTTTGATCTCCACTGCAGCTCTTTCAGCTGGTTCATCTCCCAGCTGGCTCTCATCTGCTTCCTGTCGTTCCAGCCCATCTCTTCCCTGTTACAAGTTTTCCTCCTTGTACCTCCGTCTTTTTATTTAAATGGTTCTCTAAAGATGAAAGGCAAATGTGCCTAGCTTGCCATCTTGAGCTGAACATTGCAGTGCTTTGGATATATAGAAATTTTAAAATTTTTATGTGATGAAACCTGCAAGTGATTCCTTTTGGTTTCTACCTTTGCTGCCATGTTTAGAAAGTCCTTCTCCAATTTAAGATTATGTTTTCTTTTGTACTTTTGTGAATTACTTCTTACTTTGAAATCTTTGTTCATTTCTAGAATTTATTTTGGTGGGTAGAATAGTTTGGAGATTCATCTTTTGTTCAAATGGTTAGCCAACTACTCAGTATCATTTATTAAATAATACAAAGTTTTGAAGTACTGAATTCTTACGTATATTTGTGCCTGTTGCTGAGCTTTGCTTCTTTAACCTGTCTCTGATGCACACTGGTGCCAAACTTTTAATTATTGCCATTTCAGAATTTTAATATCTGGAGGGCAGGTCTTCACCACCATCCCTCGACATCATCGTTCTTTATCAAAATGTTTTTAGCTGATGTTGTATTCTCTCTTCCCTGCTGCAAAAGGAGAAGTTTACTGTAATATACACGTTTGAATGAGGCTGCCTTGGTCAGCCCACGTCTTAGCTCTTCTTGAGTATTTCTTTCCAGCTAGGCAGAGAGAGTAAAACTTCTGTGTAATACTAGTTCCCTGTTCCATCCAGGTTTTGTCTTCACTTGCTTTTAGGTCTAGGACTGGAAAATGCAGTACATGCCAATAATTCTAGTCTTCTCTGATCTGTGAACATATACCTCCACTGACATTTATGTAGTTACTTGGAGCCAAAAGGAAAATGGTCACTTAACCAGATTTCACTCTCAACATTTCAGGTCTCCTTCCGGTACCTGACACCTGCTAGTACCTCCCAGTCACCCAGTCTGATCTCCTAATCTCTGGCATCTGACGCAGCCTCCATCACTGCCTCCTCCCTCAGGAATGTGTAGATGGCCTTCAGGCCATTTCGTCAGGCTCCCTCTTTCCCACCCTACCTGCCAGTCTATCCTTCGCCTGCATGCCTTCCTTCCCGGGTGCCAGCACAGAAAGTTTGTGATCTCAGGTGCCTTTGTGCTCAGGCAGAATTAGGCACCTAGCAATTTACGAAACACTCATAGCTGGGTGCGGTGGCTGACGCCTGTAATCCCAACACTTTGGGAGGCCGAGGCAGGTGGATCACGAGGTCAGGAGTTCCAGACCAGCCTGACCAACATGGTGAAACCCCGTCTCTACTAAAAATACAAAAATTAGCTGGGGGTAGAGGTGTGTGCCTACACTCCCAGCTACTCAGGAAGCTGAGGCAGGAGAAATCGCTTGAACCCGGGAGGCAGAGGTTGCAGTGACCTGAGATCGTGCCACTGCACTCCAGCCTGGGCAACAGAGTGAGACTCCGTCTCAAAAAAAGAAATACTTATTTAATTATGCTTACCTAGAAACATTGCAGCATCAACATAACTGGCTCCAGCCAGAAGAATGAGTACTTGTTTCCTGGCAGGAAGGATGCCAAGAAGCCTATGCTTTGGAGTCTCTGTGAGCACGGAGCCTGTGTTTGAGGCAGATGGAATTTCATCCGTCGGAAACTCGCCGTCATTGACTCTTTCCTAAACATACTTAGAGCTAACTGAAAAATGGTCACCTTTGCACTTTTGCACAAATCTCTATGAAAAGCCAGGGAGAACAGAAAATCCCTTTTACTACTTTTTTATTTTCCTTTTTTTTTGAAACAGGGTCTTGCTGTGTCGCCCAGGCTAAAGTGAGATGGCGCCGTCTTGGGTCACTGCAGCTGCCACCTCCCGAGTCCTAGCGATCCACCTGCCTCGGCCTCCCAAGCAGCTGGGACTACAGGCTAAATTTTTTGTATTTTTGTAGACACGGGGTTTCACCATGTTGCCAAGCTGGTCTCCGACTCTGGGCTCAAGCGATCCGCCCACTTCGGCCTCGCAGAGTACTAGGATTGCAGGGGTGAGCCACCATGCCTGGCCTATTTTTTCCTTTTACATTTGCTGATTTTTGTCCCATCCTTCTTTTTGATTCTGCAACAAAAAAATTAAAATGTTGAATATTAAATATATTTTGTAGAAGATACTTTATTAAAATTCTATTTCAGTGCTATCCAGTAGAAAAATAAATGCAAGTCACATTTATAATTGTAAATTTTCTAGTAGCCATATTAAAATAGCTTTAAAAACCCAGATGAAATTAATTTTAACATTTAAGCTAGTGTATTCAAAAGAATGTATCAGCATGTAATCAATATTAAAAAATATTGAGATGCCTTACATTCTTTTTTTTTTCCATTTGATATCTGGTGTGTATTTTATACTTCTAGTACATCTCAATTTGGGCCAGCCACATCTCAAGTACTCAATAGCTACATATGAAATCACTTTACCTCCAAATTCTGAGTGATTTTACTAGTGTCTTTATATTGGAAATAACCACATCTAGAAGTTCTTATCTAGGGATGCATGTTCAGAATCACCTGGAAGCTTTTTCTAAATGTGCATTCCCGCCTGTACCCTCACTAGATCTATTAAGGTAAAAATCTCTGCTCTGTGTGAGCCTGGGCATGTTTGTCTTGAGAAGGGTACATAGGTGATATTGACAAGTACATTTAATTAAAAACCACTAAGATGGTCCAGCTTCTTCGGTCTACCTATGACTAAACACGTCCGGTGTGATCAAACAGCTTTCCCACAGAGAGTAATGATACAGACCTCAGTCTTCCATTCACAAATCTGGTGTCCTTTTTGCCTCATCATTTCTAACATATAGGATAAGAATGTAGACTAATATTATACACAGATTTGTTCAATAACAAGAGTCAGCAACAAAAGGGATTTTCAAGTTACTCTTTAGATTCTCAGGAAATTAAATGTAAAATATCCTACCTGCACATGTGTGCGCGTGCACACACACATTGTCTAAATAGTCTTGTTAATTGAAGTTTCATTGTGATGGGCATGACTGTGTAGATTTTATATGTATTTCCATGTTCTTGATACCTTTTAGACTCACCTCATAGATTATACTTTTCTGAAACTGCTTTTAAAAATCTATATCAAAATAGATACCAAGGGCTATTGTAATTATTTTAGTATGTCTCTGGACATCATGACCAAATACAAAAGTTCTTCAGCCTGTCAAGTTTTCAAAGTGTCAGCTCTGGATTTTTCGGGTTAAAATTTCATATCTTTAATAACAAGGCTGCCAGATATCAGCAGGCAGTGTGGTTGACTACTCTGTAATTTAATGGGAATTCTTTATAGGTGAGTCACAATGGCTTGCTTCTCTTTCTTTCACATAGTGCTGACAGGGACAGCACACGTGCTATACTGAAAGATAATAAGTCTCAGAAAGGTCATCCAAAGGTAATTCGTGGATTATTTTTGATGAGTTGGAGATACGGAGAAAAATGTTTGCTCTTTAACACTTAATTTTGTATGAAGTGACCAAGCTTAGATTATCTAGTTTTATTTCATGCAAGTGAATTTAACAATTAAATATTTTCATAGTTCTTTAATCCATATCCTTATTAAAAATCAACTTAAGTCTACAAAAGTCACAAGTAATTAACAAGGCCTGTCAAATAAAATAATGGTATCCATAATAGCCTACAAATAACTACTAGAATTTTTAAAAAGCATTTTAAAGGTCCAAAACGTTTAAACAGGTTATTTAACAGTAATCAGGATGGTTATATGACACTCACTTGACAGAGACTTCAGTTTAGATTATCTAGACTAACTGTCTTTTTACAAATGGAAAATTCAGAGAGATCCAAAGAGAAGAAGGGATTAACTCCACTCACATAGATTCCCTTCCAGTGCTAGTTTGCCACTGTCTTCTGACTCACTTCAGTTGGCTTTGTTTTTCTTTTAATCAACTATGATGACTTCCTTTTGCTAGAATGTAATAGCATGTTAAGGTGTAGTGATTTGCTTATAATAAAATGATTTAAAATATTTTGACACATGTCTATTGGACATATCAATACAACAGAACAAAGACAATAGCAGCATGACTTCAGTGCTTCAGAGTTCCATGTGTGTTTCCTTCCGCGTGTCTACCAAAAGACATTAAAGAGCGTGATCATTTCTTCAAAAATAGGTTCCTTCGAGCTGAGTACAAGATCCAAATTTTAAAAATACCTTTTGTGGAAAATGCTAAAACTTGGAACCACAACCTTGTTTCTCTCTTTTAACATAATTGCTCACTTCATGAAAAAAACATCCCCTTTGGACAAATGGATGTAATTGTATATGTAATGCACTGGGAAGTATGAGTTACTATTGATTAACTTGTATTAAATATCTGAGAAAAAGGTATGTATTTTATTTGTAATTTTAAGTTGATGAGATGATAAATAGAAAACCCCTTATTTGGAGTTCCCTGATGTATTCTTAGTGTTCAAGACCCTTAAAACAAAAAATATGATTTCTCGTTTTATATTATCCTCCTTTCTAGTGTTTTTTTTCTTCTTATGTAGAACAGTGATTTTATTGTAGAATTAAAACAGATAAACCTGATCCCTCAGCTCTGTGCTATTTTGTTTACCCCATGAGGAGTTGCTCCCCATAAACCTGAGAGTTTGTTAGAAGGTACCTTGTTCAGTAGATTATCAGGTTTAAGCAATTGCCATTCGAGAGAGTAGAGAAGAACTAGTCTAGAAGCTGGCAAGAAAAAAAGAGTTGTTATTTCTAAGTCAGTGTTTGTAGAACAATTGCCTGGTTAGGCAATGAAATAGTAGTGTTTAATACAATTGAGCTGTGATGTATAATATGAGTAGTCATACACTATTTTATAAGAGTCTTGGATTGATATTTTTGTTATACTTTGTAATCAAATAAAGGAGGCTGTTTGCACATACCCTGAAAACTATGATTTGATAACTATATAGTGATTATTTCTTAGTAATTTTTGAAGGTCTACTAACCAAAAAATTCTAATAAAATTCATTCTTATGAAATTAAAGATTAAGTCACAAAAATACAACTGTTTAGATAACTATTCAAGCACTGACAGGCATACAGCACCTCAGTTCTGTTTGTTTGCTGGCCATTATGTTTTTACCAGCTTTTGTTTTAAAAGTCCCATCTTTCTCCTTGATTAAATTAAATGAACATCCTTTCCTATTACTCCAGAGGATTCCTTATAATTTTTTTATAGCACCTTTGATTTTAGACTGAGGGCTTTTAGATAGACTTAAATAGATTCTTCTACTGTATGTTTCAGAAATATTGGCCCCTGTACTTTAGTAACATACATTTCACTTTATAAAGTTAATGTAAGGGCTTTTCAGTGACTCCAGGCAAACCTCAATCTCTGATTTGCAAAAAGATCAAGATACCTCTGGAAATAACACACAACCCAGTGTTGTTATTATTATTTTTTTGCAAGACCTAACTAGAGAAGTGATCATTATACTGTATATTCTTTAATCTTGATGTTTTTAAAGAAGTTTAAGTGTTGTGTCCTTTAAGCAATTAAGTTCAGTTCGAAAGACAGAATAAATACAAAGCTCTTAAAAAAAAAAAAACCCTTAAGAGACCACATTGTGGTAAGTATTTCAGCCTCTGGATTTTGATAAACTAGAAAGCTTTATTTTGAGGAGTCATTAACTTGCAATTTGGCCCAGATCACTCTGTAAGGTCATGGTAGCTTCAGGCCCCTTATCTCTAACTAGCCTGCCCGCTGGGACAGAAAGTGTGTTCCAAGAGAAAGAGCAAGATCTCTGTGATTAGATTGAGTTTACAGGGGACTGAGAGCCCTAAGAAAACTCCAGATTTTAAGAAATCTTCAAAGAGAAAAGGGACTAACAGATCCAGATGAGCCATGGGAACAGTGAAGTGCTTGGTGCATGTATATATAAGTTCTCAATAGAGCTGTTTCAACCACTAGTCCAAATTCAACGTCTCAAGCCTGGTAGAGTCAAATTTCTGGCACTTGGCAGCAGAGATTTTATAGAATGCCTTGATGGAATCAAGTAGTAACCTGTCTTCCTTGTCTTCCTTTTGCTTCCAAACTTATGACTTGGATATTTTTTTTGTTGTTGTTAATGCTCCTTCCAGCCCTAGTAGTGACAGCATTTTCCAAAATGTTACTCAAAACCTCTCAAATAGCAGAGGCAGTACCAACACATCCTGGCATCTAGCCTACGGTCGTGCTTCAGGAATACACTGACTGCCTTTGTGATGGCCAAATGCCAGTTCTTATAGTTAAGTTGTGGCTTGGACATGTGGACCCATTCCTTTCTGTAATCCTATCATGATCCCCTACTTACTTTCTTCCCTACCAGAATCTAAGCTCCTGGAAAGCAAGTGCTATGACTTTTATCTCTTGTATTCCCACAGCCATGTTGGCTAGAAACATGGTGGATGCACAAAGATATTAGTTGAAAGAACAAATCCAACTATCCCAGAGGTTCTGAATACCCACTGGCCCCACCACCAACCTCTGCTCTTCTTCTTCTGTTTTTTGAGATGGAGTCTTGTTCTGTCGCCCAGGCTGGAGTGCAGTGGTGTGATCTCGGCTCACTGCAACCTCCGTCTCCTGGATTCAAGCGATTCTCCTGCCTCTACCTTCCAAGTAGCTGTGATTACAGTTGTGTGCCACCATGCCTGGCTAATTTTTGTATTTTTAGTAGAGA
Organism: Pongo pygmaeus; assembly: GCF_028885625.2. Lineage (NCBI taxonomy): Eukaryota > Metazoa > Chordata > Mammalia > Primates > Hominidae > Pongo > Pongo pygmaeus. The sequence goes on from NC_072376.2 coordinate 186,514,025, forward strand.
CAGGGGTTCACCATGTTGCCCAGGCTGGTCTTGAACTCCTGACCTCAAGTGATCCGCCGCCTCAGCCTTCCAAAGTGCTGGGATTACAGGCGTCAGCCACCATGCCCGGCCTGCTCTTCTCCTTTTAATGCACTCAAGTCCTGGGGAACCCAACTGAGGATCAGAGCTGTCAGCTGGGGGAAGGCCCATTGTTTTGACCCTAAGACCTGGCCTGACTTGAGAAGTTTCAGGATGTGGAATTTCATCAGGCTCAAGGAATCCTTTCAAGGAGCAGTCTGACAATAGAACCATATAAAGTCCACTATTCTTTTTGTCAATTATTTTAAAACTGTTCTAGTAATTAAGATTGAGCTAGAAAATATGAACTACATTTTTACAAACACTTAGACCTTCAAAACTGGTTTTAAAAGGCCGGGTGCAGTGGTTCATGCCTGTGATCCCAGCACTTTGGGAGTCCAAGGCGGCAGATTGCTTGAGCCCAGGAGTTCGAGACCAGCCTGGGCAATATGGTGAAACCCCTTCTCTTTCTAAAAATAAAAAAATAAAAATAAAAAAAAGAAATCAGCCGGGCATGGCAGCATGGGCCTGTGGTCCCAGCTACTTGGGAGGCTGAGGTGGGAGGATGGCTTGAGCCTGGAAAGCAGATGTTGCAGTGAGCTGTGATCACGCCCCTGTGCTCCAGCCTGGGTGACAGAGCAAGACCCTGTCTAAAAAAAAGCCCACAAGCTGGCTTTAAAGTGAACTAATAATGATGTCTATGTTATTATTCTATATGATATTTGAATATGTTCACCCTTTTCTCTTTTAATATTGTTTCAACTACTGATTTACTTTAGCAAACACTTTCTTCATTAAAAGTGCAAAGGTAAACTTAAACCATCCAAATAATCAGCCAAATCAGTGGAATCTACATGAAATATACAACAATCTAAATGCTTAAAATAGATAAGTACAGCAGTGGAGGGCATTATGTGTTACTGGGCTTTTGACATCAAGGACATCTATGTTCGAATCCTGACTTTGTCAGTTGTTAGTACCAGTTGTATTGACTTAGATAAATCATTTCACCTTTCCAAGTCTCAGTGTTTTCTTTTATAAAAACTATGTTTGTCAGGAGGATTTTGTGAGATAATTATATATGAAAGAACCTACTAGGATGTATTCTTTAGTAAACATTCAGTATTTGGCTCTCTATTTGGCAACTGAGTGGTGGGTGTGTTCCCCAGGTGTGAGGGTTCCTGGGCTGGGCTGGGGTTACTGTCTTGTAGTTTCAGTAATTTGGTTTCTTGTGTACTATTCATATATATATATATATATATATATATATATATGTTTTTTTTTTTTTTTTTTGAGACGGAGTCTCACTCTTGTCCCCCAGGATGGAGTGCAATGGCGCGATGTCGGCTCACTGCAACCTCCGCCTCCCGGCTTCAAGTGATTCTCCTGTGATTCTCCTGTCTCAGCCTCCCGAGTAGCTGGGACTACAGGTACCTGCCACCACGCCTGGCTAATTTTTGTATTTTTAGTAGAGACGAGGTTTCACCATGTTGGCCAGGCTGATCTTGAACTCCTGACCTCGGGTGATCCACCTGCCTCGGCCTCCCAAAGTGCTGGGATTACAGGTGTGAGCCACCATGCCCGACCCTTATTATATATTTTTATATACTTTAGAAAATTTAATCTGTGGAAAATCTGGTTCTTGTTTTTTGGCCACATTATCAGATCTATCACTCATCTACTCTAAGTACATTAAAAAGAATACATGGTCACTTTGCCCAATTAACCAGAGAATGGTGCCATTAAGTTAAAAAATGCCTATACATGTATAGGCATGATCCTCATAAAGATTAGTTTTGTTAGCTGCACAGTCACAAACCAAATCCTGAGTTATTACCCTTCTTACAGAAGGGTGTGTCGCTTGTTCATGGTGGGGACAATGTTGTCAGTGAGGATAGCTTGATAGTAATAAACTATTACTACCATTGGAAGAACATTTCAAAATACAATATTATGCATCCTACTTAGGTTATTTTCACTTCATGTGGTAATAGTCCATTAATTTACCCTAATAATATTTAGTAGATTTTGACATCTACTAGAACATAAGGTTGAAGTGAAAAGCATGTTTTAGTTTGTGCATTTTAAAACAATTTTCTACAAAAGAAAACCAGAATTACCTTGCATAGCTTTCTTATTTAAATTAGACTTAATATTTCTATTGTTTTTAAGATTCACCTCTTGGAATCTTCTACATTTCTTTGCCTAAGTAATAGGGGATGGTTTATGTTTTTTGCCATTCATAATTTTTCTTAAACCTTCATACCCACATTTAGCCATATGCGCTTTAAGTCACACAGTGAAGATGAAATTTAATACACATCAAACTTCTGTGCAGACTTGGTGAGAAACAGATATTTTGCAGCCTGCTTTCACTCTGTGAGTCATTAAGGAGTGGGTTGATAAACTTGCATTGCAACCTTGGCTTATAGAAGATTGTGCCTATTGTAAGATACTCCCCATAAAGCCAAAAGATAAAAAAATGTTAAGGGTACTGACAATTGTTTATAAAATACAGTCATAAAGACATCAGCCTCCAGAGAGTTCTCTGATTAAATTTCATAGTAACTGTAATTTCTCTGCCTGAATCACTTTGTTAAATTTTGTCTTGGCTTCTGGAGACAGGGTAGGGAGACAGATTAAATTTCAATACCTTATGCTATTCATTGGGCTTGGGAGAGTTTCTTCAGCTTAAATGATAATGAAGATAGATTAGTGATTCTGGTTTATCCTCTAATCTTAGCATAGACATTTTCTGTAGATTAGAAGTCATTTCATTTATGAACAAAATACAGCTTCTGATATAAAAAGAAAAATGAATCTTACTCAGTTCCCTAAGGCTTAGAAAAGATTGCTGGAATTTAGGAGTTGGGTAAACGGTTTTACTTTAGCTACTACTCTAATTGAATAAACGTGAGATGATTTTCTGAAAAGCTAAAAAGCTCTTATAGTAAATTTGAGAGGATTTTTTAAATTATGGAGAACAAGATAGTATTGCCCTTACCTAAAATTCTCCCTCAATATTTTGTTTCCTTTGCTTTGGAAACAGCATCCAAGCAGGGCCACTGAGAAGGGTGTGTCGGGGTGGGTGTTTTGTAGACAGCTGTTTGAAGGAAATTATGCACAGGTACCTAAAAAGAGCAACTCAGGCAAGTTTCCCAGCCACTTAGATTTCCTGTTTCTTTAAGTTAAGCATTGCTATTCACATTGTGTTGACTGTAGAAGGATTGATAGTGTCCAGTACAAATAATAATAGTAAAATAGAATTTCTGCTTAGAGTTTGTGGTAAATATCAAAATATCTTAGTGATAAGCACATGTATTCTTTTAAATTTTGTCAGTTGCCCAGTGCTTCCATTCATTTATCACTTGTTTATTTTATTCAACCAGCATTTATTGACCCCCTGCTGGTTCTGGGTTTCCTCTCATACTGTGCTAGATGCTTGGTATGCAACGATAAATGAGTCATGGTCTCTCCCCTCAAGCAGCCACCAACTAGCAAATTCTTGGTCATTTTAGTTGTTTTCTTTTTTCTTAAAAAAATTTTTTTTTCAATAGGTTTTTGGGAACAAGTGGTGTTTGTTTACATGAATAAGTTCTTTAGTGGTGATTTCCAAGATTTTGGGGCACCCATCATCTGAGCAATGTCACTGTAGCCAGTGTGTAGTCTTTTATCCCTCTCTTCCCTCCCAGTCTTTCCCCTGAGTCCCCAAAGTCCATTATTTCATTCTTATGCCTTTGTGTCCTCTTAGCTTAGCTCTCACTTATGAGTGACAGCATATGATGTTTGGCTTTCCATTCCTGAGTTACTTCACTTACTTACCCTCCAGTTGCATCCAGGTTGCTGCAAATGCCATTATTTCATTCCTTTTTATGGCTGAGTAGTATTCCATGGTATATGCGTGTATGTGTATATATATATATACATACACACACATACACATACATACCATGTTTTCTTTATCCACTTGTTGATTGATGGGCATTTGGGCTGGTTCCATGTTTTTGCAATTGCAAATTGTGCTGCTATAAATACGTGTGCAGGTATCTTTTTCTATAATGACTTATTCTCCTCTGGGTACATACCCAGGTGTGCGATTGCTGGATCAAATGGTAGATCTACTTTTAGTTCTTTAAGGAATCTCCACACTATTTTCCATAGTGGTTGTACTAGTTTACATTCCCACCAACAGGGTAAAAGTGTTCCCTTTTCGCCACATCCATGCCAATATCTATTATTGTTTGATTTTTTTGATTATGGTAATTCTTGTAGGAATAAGGTGGTATCACATTGTGGTTTTGATTTGCATTAGTGATATTGAGCATTTTTTCATATTTTTTGGCCATTTGTATATCTTCTTTTGAGAATTGTCTGTTCATTTCCTTAGCCTACTTTTTAATGGGATTATTTTTTTCTTGCTGATTTGTGTGAGTTCCTTGTAGATTCTGGATATTAGTCCTTTGTTGGATGTATAGATTGTGAAGATTTTCTCCCACTCTGTGGGTTGTCTGTTTACTCTGCTAATTATTTCTTTTGCTGTGCAGAAGCTTTTTGGTTCAATTAAGTCCTGTGTATTTATCTTTGTTTTTGTTGCATTTGCTTTTGGGTCCTTAGTCATGAAGTCTTTGCCTAACAAAGCTATTGTCTAGAAAGTTTTCCCAGGGTTATCTTCTAGAATTTTTATGGTTTCAGATCTTAGATTTAAGTCTTTGATCTATCTTGAGTGGATTTTTGTATAAGGTGAGAGATGAGGAACCAGCTTCATTCTTCTACATTTGATTTGCCAGTTAGCACCATTTGTTGAATACAGTGTCCTTTCCCCACTTTATGTTTTTGTTTGCTTTGTTGAAGATCAGTTGACTGTAAGTATTTGGCTTTATTTCTGGGTTTTCTATTCTGTTCTATTGTTCTATATGCCTATTTTTATACCATTACCATGCTGTTTTGGTGACTGTGATCTCATGGTATAGTTTGAAGTTGGGAAATGTAATACCTCCAGATTTGTTCTTTTGCTTAGTCTTGCATTGGCTATGCGGGCTCTTTATTGGTTTTATTTCTTTTCATAAATATTATTTCAGGAGATCTACTAGGTGCTGGAGTTACAGCAGAAGAAAGACAAGAATAGTTTCTTCCCTTATGGAGTTATTCTCTAGCCTAGGAATAAAAGTCAACGTGAATAAAATGGAGAAGCAATCAATGCTGAGCTGAATTTTTCAAATAGAGTAGAGCTATTAATCATATTAGGTCAGAGATGTAATTCTTTGGTGAGAGACTAATAAATGAAATAAAATTAGAGGTCTTTTTGAGACTAATCGAAATTATGGAACAACCAGTATAGTAAAACTACATTCTAAAATTGTAGTTTCTAGATTCAGACTTAGAATTCTTTAATTAACTTAGCATTTGATTTATAGAGAACTTTAATATTTCAATAGTATTATCTATCAAATAGTTAATGAACTATTTTAACTTTCTTTGAGAAAGTTAAAAGGAAGATATCTCCAGTTTTAACATTTGGCTCTGACTCAAATTTTGGTTAAGTTTTGCTGTCACATCTGTTACATAAGCAAAGATTTAAATTAATTACAGTAACTTCAATGGGATATATAATTCAGATTTATTCAACTTCACTCATTCTTTAATTACTACTGTTCAGAGATTGTTCTTGTCAGAGATACACTATTTTAGCATGACTCAGAAAAGGGGCCACAAACCTTAATAACAAAGTGAACATTTTAAAAGCATACAAAATACAAGCCCAAATTAGATTCAGAAGACATAAAATTAAGCTATCGGATGCTGTAGTTTCTCAGTGCTGGTGTGACTCTCTGCCCCTGCCTCATGATGGAACTAGGAACCATAACAGTTCACTGAGTCATGCTAGGCCATGGTGTCAGCGCGTGCTTGGCAGACCCTCAGTAAACCTTTGTGTGAGTGGGGGCATTTGTTGCATGATGATGATCTCAACATCACTTTAATAATCTATACCCCATATTTATGCTTGGTATTGGTTTGTTTTAAAATGCGATTTTTAATTTAATTTTATTATTATTATTTTTTTGAAATGGAGTCTCGCTCTGACCCCCAGGCTGGAGTGCAATGGCGTGATCTCAGCTCACTACAACCTCTACCTCTTGGGTTCTAGGATTCTCCTGCCTCAGTCTCCTGAGCAGCTAGGATTACAGGTGCCCACCACCATGTCCGGCTAATTTTTGTATTTTTAGTAGAGGCAGGGTTTTGCCATCTTGGCCAGGCTGGTCTCGAACTCCAAAATCAGCTATTCTTTAAAACTTATGTGTTTGAAACAATGAAGATTTAGCCATTCTAAACACTTCTTTAGAAACTTTATGCCTGCCCTTCCTTAATCGATTACATTTAGATGGAACTTTTGTACAAAGTGCTCTCCTACACATGATCTCCTTTGATCTTCTTGACAGTTCTGTGACTGATATTGGACACTTATTATTATCCCCATTTTATCAATGAGTTAACTGCTATTTACCTGCAATTATATAGCTAATTAATGGAAGGCATTGGCTGTACCATGGGATTTGTGACTCCCACTTTACAGCTGAGCTCAATCCTTTCTACCATTGACCTGCAATGATGTTTTAAATAAAATGACTACTAAGGTTAGACTACTAAGGTTAGAGGTTAGACTGCTAGTTTCTGCCAATGGATCATTTTTGCCAATAATAGGATAATTTTTTTTCACAATAAGAATCATCCTAAAAAAAAAAATTCCATCCTAGCCTCAGCACTTCTCTACATCAATTCTAGGAAACACTTGTACTTAGGTGGAGTTTCCTAAGGACCAGCAATCTTTTTAACAAAAGATGAGCCCTTCAAAAGCTGCCTGATAAGTGAGTGCAAGAATTATAACCATTGATACTCACTGTAGTCATCAAAAAGTCAAAGCACACAGTCTATTCTGCATACGACTCCATTCATTGCCTTTTAAATGCAATAAATTTCCCCTCCCTTTTTCACACCATATCCTGCCTTTTTCTAACCTATATTAATTATTCAATACATATGGTGAATAAATTGATAGAGTTTTTTTAATTAGCAAGATTTTTATATAGCAAGATATAACCTGAGTTATACCTGTATTTCACTTTGATCTAAGAGAAGCAAATCATACTAGCTCTTATATAAAAACTCTGTAATGGTAGCGTAACTATTCAATAATAATAATGTTACTAAATGAAAAAGAACTGCACAATGCATTTTGTTATGCATATTTTCTTTAGGAATTCCTTCACTCTTGGAATAAACTTAACTCTTTTCCATAAATGAGACACCCACCCCCCGCAGTCCAAAATTTATCAAGCTGAATGATCACTAAAATCACCTAAAGAACATTTTTAATGTTATTTTTCTCAAGCTTTTTATAACTAAAATTTTCTTCCCGTATACAAAAAGCTGAAAGACTAGTACAATGAACATTCATACAAGTACCTCGTAAATTCAATAGTTGTTAATATTTTAACAAATTTGGTTTCTCTCTCTGCCTTTCTCTCCCTCTCTGTGTATATACATAGACCTATCTTATAAGTCTTGGCTTGATTTGAGTTTAGGTAAAGCATTATTGATAAAAATACTTCTTTACTGATGTGTGTACTTCATATTGCATTACATCAGGTGGCAAATGACGTCAGGTTGTTTCATTGCTGGTAATTGTATTTAATCATTTGTTCATGGTGGTAAGTAGCAGATCTCTTTTTTTTGTAAATAACAAACGTGCCTGGGTGGTACTTTGGTACTATGTGGATATCCTGTTGCTAACATTTCACCTAAAGGAAACCATCCTTTTGTCCCTACCAGAATCTATTGTTCCATCAGACTCTGTTGTTACATCTACATTGATTAGCTGGCCTTCTTCTGTAAAGGTGAGCATTTCCTTATCAACTGTGGGTCGACTACAGTTTCTTCTAAAAAGTTAGGGTAATTTGTAATCCTTCCCCTTTACCATGTTTCGAGTAGATCTCACCATATCGAATTTTTCCCATTATTTTTTCAAGGCTACTTTTCTTTCTGACACAACTAAATTTGCTCACTTTCCAATTTCCTGCCTCAGACCCCAAATCAACCATTTCTTCAAGGAACCTCAGTTCTTTTTAGTGAAGGATGGTATGTACAAATCAAGCTCTAAGTGTAGGCATGCCTATTGTACTTGTATCATTGCTTCTAGACCTTTTCAGTGTACAGTGCAAGGAAATATGTGTATTTCTCTTAATCATGAGTTCATGTTAATATTTGTAATTTAAATTTAACATTAATTTTAAAAATTATATTTGTATATCACATTTAAAACTTGCAATATATTTATTTGATTCATATATACATATATAGTTTTAAATTACAATAAAATTCTGAACAAAGTTTAAGATTTCTTTGCAATTCTTTTTGTCCCTGGGGAGTTTTTAAAAATACAAATATTGGCCGGGCGCTGTGGCTCACGCCTGTAATCCCAGCACTTTGGGAGGCCGAGGCAGGCAAATCACGAGGTCAGGAGATCCAGACCATCCTGGCTAACACGGTGAAACCCTGTCTCTACTAAAAAATAAAAAAATTAGCCAGGCGTGGTGGTGGGCGCCTGTAGTCCCAGCTACTCAGGAGGCTGAGGCGGGAGAATGGTGTGAACCTGGGAGGCGGAGCTTGCAGTGAGCCGAAATTCTGCCACTGCACTCCAGCCTGGGTGACAGAGCGAGACTCCGTCTCAAAAAATAATAACAATTATAATCATATCTGTGCCCACTTCCACAAGATCTTCTGAATTAGAATCCTGGAGAGAGAATTTTGTCAGATTGTAGGTTTGTATTTTAAAATAACAAATCCATGATCTCCTGCCCTAGTCAGCCTCAGGCCTCCTGGAATATGTGAAATCTGTTTTACTTTGGGTCATATCTCTCAATCCTCCCTGCCCTCTTTTTTCCTTCTTAGACATTTTTATAATTTTGTTATAATGTAATTACAAAATTATTGGGCACAGGGAGAAATGTTTAAGGAAATGGGAAAAGGGTTGACTGGGAAGTAAAAAGAAAAATCAAGAATTTGCAGGAAGATGGTATAGGGAGCTTAGAAGCTACTGGCATGAACAGTAGCTTTTCATAAGCTATCATTATCCTCAATATCTTCCTTACAGTTCTTCAGAGGATTTTAAACAGTAATCCTGTTTTAAAAAACAGGACTTATTTAATAATGGCTTAGCATTTATTGCATATTTAGGGTTGCCAGGCAAAGTATTTTATATAGTGCCTCATTTAATCCTTGCAGGAACCTTATTGTGCTCACATATTATTATTATTATTTTTTTCTTTTTATTATTATTATTATTATACTTTAGGCTCTATGGTACATGTGCGCAACGTGCAGGTAAGTTACATATGTATACATGTGCCATGCTGGTGCGCTGCACCCACCAACTCGTCATTTAGCATTAGGTATATCCCTCCCCCCTCCCCCCACCCTGTGCTCACATATTAATATTCCAATATTGTAAATGAGGAAACTGACTTAAATATATGTACTCTGCTTAATGAGCTACTTTCTAAGGAAAACACAAGTTTTATCTTTGCCACAGGTTGGGTTACCCAGGAAGCGCACTCTGAGATTGAGATTTGGATGCCTTATGTTGTTAGAGATACCTGACAGATCTAACAGAATTGATCTCTGGGGATCAATACCTTTGGAAGGGAGGAGATGCAACCACAACCACTCAGTGAAGCTGAGCTATGAAGTGGTTCTCCACCAAGTCCTGAACCAACCCCACAGAGAGCTCTGGAGCTAGGGTAGTTGTTCAAAGTCTTTCCAATTTGGAGCAGGAGGACTGGCCTTTTTACCTCTGCATTGACCCATCGCTGTGTGCAGATTGCCCCTGGAAGGAGGCTTGATCTTGGATGGGGACTCTTTTCTGCTGGCACTCTCTGCAGCCAGGGGAATAAGTTTTTTAATCCTGAAAGGGCTTCTGGGGTAGAAGTGATCACTGATCACAGTGTCCACCACATCTCCAAAAAGTTTGCTATAATTTCTTCAAAACAAATTTTCTTGATAAAGACTTTTTCCCTATTGGCTATTCTTTTCTTATTTTTCCCATTGCAGAATATATATATTCAGAGACATTTGCTCTTATGTCATTCACCATAAACTCAAAGTCTTTTTTAACCCAGTTTTACCAGCTTTTAACTCCTTGCCTTATATTACATCGGATAAACCAAAATATTTTTATGCAGATAACTTGCTGTTTTTTTTAAACATCAGGCATTTAGCATCTCCAGTTCTCAACATTTTACTCTGCTTGTCTTTACAGCCATTCTTGAGAAGGTTCTCAAAGAGGTCAATGCAAGAGAAAGTCTTCATATTAATCCATGCTTAGGATCGCCTCAATTTCAACCCCTTCTTTGTTAAAGCATCCTCTTTGACACTCAGCATACGTCCTTCATCCCATGATTTTCTGATGGAGAAAATTGCTCACTCTCAGCTTGCCGGCTGACTGTCCCAACTGGCTGTCTTCTCTGTGAACTTGGAGGCAGAAGGGCTGTGTGTGCTATCACTCCCTGGTGTAGAGAAACACGTCCACCTCCTCCTGCCTCTGGTGTACCTGGTCCCTTGTGTATGGGATTATATGCTCTCAGCATAAGAAATGCCTGACTTTTCCATTTAAATGAGGTGAGGCTATGTTACAAATGCACTATTTGTTCTCTTCTTCCTTTGGGAGTATTTCTGGTCTTCATTTTTATTGGAAGAGCTCAAAATACTTTAAATATGTTTGTTCTATAGTTTTTTAAAAATGAATCATTTTTGAGTATATTGAAACTCAGTACCCAGCAATATAATTTTCTTTGGTTAATAATTTTTCTAAACTAGAAATGAAATGCCTTAAAATTATGCATTTGTCATGTATGCTTTAATATATGGTTAAAAGCCAATCTAATAAGGAAAAATAACCTAAAAATTAGTCCAACCATTCCTTTTAATTCCTTGCTTCCAATTTACCACGCATATCTACCGCTTTGGAGAGAAAAACTGTTGATTTAACCTTAATTTTTAGTTTAATTTAAAAATTTTAAAATGTAACTGCATTTAAAGAAGTATCTTGAGGAAGATTGAACCTGGGAGCAAGTAAGTAGGAGGGATCACTAAAGAGCAAAGTGTAAGGTAGAGCATTTGTTTCCTTCTTTTTTGTTTGTTTGTTTTTGTTTTTGTTTTGAGACAGTGTCTCGCTCTGTCGCCCAGGCTGGAGTGCAGTGACTCGTTCTTGGCTCACTGCAAGCTCCGCCTCCCGGGTTCACGCCGTTCTCCTGCCTCAGCCTCCCATATAGCGGGGACTACAGGCACCCACGACCACACACCCACGACCACGACCAAATACTTTGTATTTTTAGTAGAGACGGGGTTTCACCGTGTTAGCCAGGATGGTCTCGATCTCCTGACCTCATGATCCACCCGCTTCGGCCTCCCAAAGTGTTGGGATTACAGGCCTGAGCCAACACTCCCGGCCTCCTTCTTTTTTATAAGGATGTGTGCCTCTTCACATAGAGTGCTGTGTAGGACTTGAACTTCTATCTCATGAGTGTCTCATGTTGGGGGAGGTCATGCAGCATGATTCTCATTGCTTTTAAGTGATGGATAATTGAGTGATTAATAATTGATTTCACTGCATTCTGTGTTTTTTACACCTTTTTTTAAAAAATCGCTTAAGCTAGGGTTTTTGCTTTTGTTTTTTAAATGCTACCTCAAGTTCGGTTGTGTTCTCAAGGGAAAAATATTGCTAGCTATGCCGTGTGTGAACTTTCAGCCTAGTCATTTTGTGGCCATAAATATTGTTTCTATGAGCCTCTTTTCAGCTGTGCTAGTCATGTGTTTTCTGTTTGTTCCTTAAATTATGTAAAATGACCCCTTTGGCAGCCAACAAATTTTTTAGCTTACTATGATAAAGAACTTCCTTATGGAAAAAATATTCAAGTTATATAAAGTGTTTTCCAGCAGGTCAAATTTTTTCTGAATAAATAGTTTTAAAAACAAATTTAACAGGAAGCTTAACAATTTTTTGAAAATTTGTACAAGCAGTGCTCAATGTAGGGAATAAGGAAAACCCAAGAGATGAGAAAAATTAACACCCAAAAGCTCATCACCAGAGAAAACTGCTTTTACTCTCTCTTCTTCTAGTCATTTCTATGCCCCATTATTATTTTTGCATATTTGAGGTGATGTGGTGTAAACAGTATGTATATTCAATGTGTATATTCTACTTCTTCAAACTAATATTATATATAAGGATTTTCCACAAAAATTATTTTTTGAACGTTTTATAATTATATACTATTCAGTTGTGTTAAGTTCAGTTAGCATAATTTTTCTAACTGTTCTCATTAAGGGCATTTTGTTTGTTTCTAGTAAATTGGCTAGTATACAGGTTGCAGTGAGCATTTCTGCATAAAGTCTCTTCTGTAATTAGAATTGTGTCCCTAGAATATAGTCACAGGTCTGAAATTTTGTAGTCAGGAGGAATGAATGCTTTTAAAGATTATGATACTCACAGCCAGATGGCTTTACGAAAAAACTCTACCAACATTAAATTGTTTTTACTTTTTCCCCCCCTAGGAGGGTCTAAGATCTTTGTGACCCTAAAAAGGTTAAGAGCCACTGGTATGTTTATGAAAAACAGATTTTATGCTTCTTGAGGTCATCACTGCCTTTTAACTTCCTAGAAGCCTACCAGTAAGCATACCCTGAAGTAGATGTGCAAGAAATTTGTTGAAAATAATTATCTTAGTGAGATCTGCATGTGACCAAAATTGAGGATGCCTTTCAGGAATCCTAACATGCCTTAGGCAGTGGAAAGGGTGGCCAACTCCTCTTTGGTGTCAATTTGAAAGCCTTATTTTATTTACTTCATATTGTCAGTGGCAGACAACAGATTTTTGAAGACCATTTTGTGTTTTTGCAAAATCAAAATAGCAAGCACAGTAGCTCAGTTTAATGGTCCTATGTGCCAAAGTGACTAGCTGAAAATAAAGTGTTTCTTTTTTATCTGTAGGAATCAAGTCACATGAGATGAATATATCATGTCCAACATACTACAATTTATTACATCTTAATATTCACCTACCCTAGTGGGCGTCATAGTAAGTTTTTACTTCTATTACAGTAGCCTTTCCTGAGCTACTTTATTATGAATTCTAGTTAGTAGTATTTTATTGGTTTGAAAATAAAGGAAATTTTTATTGAAATAAATGTATTGAAATTAACAGTGATTCTAAGGAATATATTTGTTTTAGCATTTAAATAGTCTACAAAGATAACTATCAATTTATTTAGCTAGAAGTTCCCTAGAAATTCTAGTTAAGGATATGAAAAGCATGGATGCCTCCCTCTACCTAGAGAGAGTACAATAGTTTAAGAACATGGAATCTGTAGCCAGAGACCTTGGATTTGAATCCTGCCTTTACTGCCTCCTTGGAGCACGGCTTTTATCAAGTTACTTAAACTCTGTGCCTCTGATTTCTTAACTGTAAAATGGGGTAATAGTGGTATCTAGCTCAAAGAGTTGTTGCAGGAATTAAAAGAGATACGTGTAATGCAGGCGGAATCATGCTTGTTTCATTGTATGGGTTCTTCTACCTTCTCCTCATCCTATTATCGTCTTTGTAGCAGTCATCATGATGGAAGTCAGTATTCAATGAAATACTTTCTCTGATAAATTGATTTACTACCTTTTTTTTTCTTTTTTCATTTGTATCTCTTCCATTTTTCTTGGTAAGCCTTTGGAGGTTCTGTTCCAACTTTGACGATGCTTTGACTGACACATTGGCAGGCTGTCTTAAGTGTGTGCTGTAGTAACAACATGCTTCCTTTTTCATTTATTTGTAGATACCAGGTAAACGTGCTGCTTACCTTCATTATACCAGGTAAAAGAAGGAACCTTTTTAATAGAAAACAAAAAACCTGTATGACTTAGGGTCATCAGAAGAGTATGGCAAAATAAAACTGAGATATTCAGTAAGACTTGCCAGTGTAGTCTTCCAATAAATTATGGCATATTATTTGCCAGAGCTTCACCTTTTGTTGCAAACAGATAGCAAATTTCAGTTGTACCACTTTGGCAGCTTATGTGTGAACAACTGAGGTTGGTTGGAATGTGTCAGACCAGCTAAATTTAAGCATATGTGATTAGCTTTTTTCAGTTAATTGGTAGAGTTGCTTCCTGTTGCTCAACTACTGCTATGTTTCCTTCTCTCAAAGTGCCAAAAAGTTTTTTGAAATAAAACGATTACTTTAATTGTTTAGTATTGTGAACATGGTTATGATAAAATTAGAATATTGCTTCTTTCATCTAAAAGGTGGTAGGTAGCAAGATGAAGAAATGGAAATAGAAAGTAATGGAAAGTTAAAGTTAACTATCATATTTGTAATGTTTTAATATAAGTATAATCTGTTTACTACATAAATCAGAAATTAAATTAGGAAAACATTCCATATTATTCTCTATGAAAGTAGTGTTTTGATATGTCACTCCTAATCCTCACTTGGGTTTCATAGTGAACATTCTCATGTGTCCTAGAAAATAGACTGTTGGTTGTATTTCTGGATAAGTACTCTGTGAGGGATTTTCCCCCTTTCTGTCATTGATACCTCTTACATTATGGGAGGGAAAAAAATGGAACTCTGGTCTTATATATAATATAGTTAGCATGTCCTGGGAAATATAGTAAATTCTTCTGTGATAGTGTAATTATCTTCTGCTGTTTTTATGGAACCAGGCATTTGATAAATTTTTGGTTAGAGTAGAATATCAGCAAAGCTATAGGAATGGGCTCAATTGTGAATAATTTAGTTTTCCTCCATAGCCACAGCACTACTTTTGGTCACAAAAAGGCAAGAGTATTCATGAGCGATAGTTTGAACATCTAAAAATTCACAGTAGTACCTCAGTTGGAACAGTCTGCTTAACATAGGATGAAAAGCACTTTAGTCCTTACTTATGGGACAGACTGATTTAATTCTTTGTATCAAATTTTTCAAAATGTTTTTCTCTTTATTTCACAAGCTGTCAGGGGAAATCATGACCTAACACATTGAAGGAACAAAACACGTTTGACAGGCAGATCTCATTGTGCAGTGTCAGAATTGGCTTCTTTGGTGTAACTGGTTGCCAAAGATAGCCTTATAACATGATTTTAAAAAGCAGAATAAAGAGACATTAAAGTATATATTCATCGCATGTTTTAAAGGCCCCTCAAGTTCATTGTTTTTGTAAATTTCTGGGTTTCTACAAAGTAGAAGTCATTATCAAGCAGTCTTCTTGAAGTTGTTTAGCATTGTAGCCACCAGCACAGGATCAGGAGTCACAGGCCAGGGTTCAAACCTAGATCAGTGGCTTACTGATTGTGTGACTTAATGATGTATAATCTCCTCTCTAATCTTTGGCTTCCTCAACCATAAAATGTGAGAGTAAAATTACAGGTCCTGTCTCACTGGATAGTTGTGAGGATTGGAGTATGTAACATACTTAACAGTGTCTAGTAGTTTTATTTTTTAAAATCAAAAATTGCACTGCTGTTGCCCCAAAAATCCATCTAAAAAACATAAGGCAGACCCTCCTTTTAATATATGGAGGCCAGGAAACATGTTTCCTCTTGAATAACTGTTATTATTTTGTATATGGGAGTAGAAATAAGGGAACTAGAAATGGCACAGAATTTAGGAGAAACGAAGACACATAATAGAAGTTCTTCCTGTGCAAAAGGATCAAAAGAATAAGACTCTCCTCAATTAGAGCTTTTTAGTCTGGTTGGGGAAGAAAAACTAACATATAGGACAGTTAGAGAATTATAAAAATATTGAGTAGAAATTCGTAAGAGGGAAAAATATCACTGGAACTAGAGCAGATGGTGGGGGCTGAGTCTTTATAAATGGAATTGGAACTGAACTTAGAAGAAAGAGAGGAGGAAAGCAGGGCAGTGCTGTAGGCTAAGGCTGGTAAGTGAGCAAACCCTAGAGGCAGGACTGAAAATAATTTTTTAAAATCATCTCCTGAAGGGACATGACTGACTAATGAGTACAGGGACACCTTGAGTGAGTACATAGTGGGTAACACTGAAGCCAGGCAAAGAGTTTGAGCCTGGTTAGGGAGCCTTTCAGTCTCTTAAAAAAAAAATCCCTGACATATACTAGAAAGCAGTGGTTTTTATAAATTTTTGATTGATACATATGAATTGTACATATTTATGGAGTGCATGGGATATTTTGACACATGCATACGGTGTGTGATGATCAAATCAGGGTAATTAGGATATCTGTTACCTTGAACTTTTTTTTTTTTTTAGAGACAGAGTCTTGCTCTATTGCCTGGGCTAGAGGGCAGTGGCACGATCATAGTTCACTGCAGTCTCGAACTCCTGGCCTCAAGCAATCCTCCCACCTCAGCCTTCCAAGTAACTGGGACTACAGACACACACCACCATGCCCTGCTGATTTAAAAAATTTTTTTGTAAAGATGGGGGTCTCTCTATGCTGCCGAGGCTGGTCTCAAACTCCTACCCTCAAGAGATCCTCCTGCCTCAGCCTCCCAAAGTGCTGGGATTACAGGTGTGAGCTTGTAACATTCCTTTTCTTTGTTTTGGGAACGCCTCAGATCTTTTCTTCTAGCTATTTTGAAATGTACAATAAATTGTTGTTCCCTATGGTCACCCTACTGTGGTACTGAACACTAGAACTTATTCCTTCTATCTAAGTGTATGTTTGTACCCATTAACCAATCTCTCTTTACCCCTTTCCCCTTCCCAGCCACTGTTAACCATCATTCTACTCTACCTCGGTGAGATCTACTTTTTTAGCTCTCACGTATGAGTGAGAACACGTGGTATTTGTCTTTCTGTGCCTGGCTTATTTCACATAGCATAATGACTTTCACTTCCATCCATGTTGCTGCAAATGACAGGATTTCTTTCTGTGGCTGAATAGTACTCCATTGTGTGTATACATACCACATTTTCTTTATCCATTCATCCACTGATGGACACTTAGGTTGATTCCATATCTTGGCTATTGTGAATAGTGCTTCAGTCAACCTGACAGTGCAGGTATCCTTTGATATACTAATTTCCTTTCCTTTGGATAAATACCCAGTAGTGGGATGGGTGGGTTGTATGGTAGTTCTATTTTTAGGTTTTTGAGAAACCTCCATACTGTTTTCCATAATGGCTGTTGTAACTTACATTCTCACCAACAGTGTATGAGAGTTCCCTTACTCTGCATGTTTGCCAGCATTGTTATTTTTTGTCTTTTTGATAATAACCATTCTGACTCAGATGAGATGATACTTCATTGCGGTTTTGATTTGCATTTCCCTGATGATTAGTGATGTTGAGTATTTTTTCATATATCTGCAGTGTTTAACAGAGCTAAGTCTAAATGCAACATATAGAATAGGTTAAATGGGAGACACTGTTGGATTAATTCAGACTGCAGTGGTTGAGGATTTGGATCCCAAAGAAGAGAACAATGCCAGTATCTTCACCAATTCTATCTTTCCTATTACATCAGAGTGGGTGTCCGCCTCCCAACCAGGCCAGTCCCCATGACTTCTTTGGCTCCTATCCCTTCTTCATTCTCAAGAACTTTCTACACTTGATTACCCCTTCTCTCACATGCTTTTTAATGTCTCACCCTTGCCTTTGCTTTTAAAAATCTTCAAGCTTTTCCTATTAAAAACAAACTAAATTTTCTCATTCCACTTCATATTTCTTCTAGCTGCCTCTTCATCTCTATTCATCCCTTAACAGGCAAATCAAATTTTTCAAAAAATATTGTCTATTCTTGTTTGTATTGTTTCCACATCTCCCAACTCCACACTTCCACTCACTCCAGTTGGGCTCTTGACACTATTACCCTACCAAAACAGCTGTCACTAAAGTTATCAGTCAGCTTAAACTTCACGTTACCAAATGGAATCCTCATCTTGCTTGGCTTCTTGACATAGTTCACCGTGCCCTGTGTCTTGAACACAGTTTTGGTTTTTGGTTTTCTTTCCACATATTGGGCTAGTCATCTGTCTCTTCTATGGTCTCACCCTCTTCCATCAATCAAGTAAGGGGTGGATTCCTCGAGGCGGGATCCAAGGTCCTCTCCTTTTCTCACTTTATGATCTCTCCATCATTCGTCTTATTGGCTCTTGAGTCAGTTATTATCTGCATGAAGATTTCTGCCAAATTATATTCTCCAGTCCAGACCTCTTCACTGAGCTATAAATTCTATGTTTCCATCTCCTTTTGAGTGTTTCAGAAGCACTTCAAATCAGCATATCTAAAAGGGAACTCATCAACTTCAATTCTGGTCTATTTCAGTGTTTCCTCTCTCAGTGAATAGTATCCAGTTGTATAAGTTACAAATCTTAAAGTCATTCTTCATACCTCCCTCTCCTTCATCACACATATGCAATCCATCATGATTGGATAGCAAAAGTAAACATTTGCTCATTTTACTTCCTAATTGCTATAATTTGGATGTCTGTCCCCTCAAACTTCATGTTGTAATTTGAGTCCCAATTTTGGAGGTGAGGCCTAATGGGAATTGATTGGGTCATGGAGGCAGATCCCTCATGTATTGTTTTATTGCCATCTTCACTGTAATAAGTGAGTTCTCATTCCGTTAGTTACCAAAAGCACTGGTTATAAAACAAAACAAAACAAAACAAAAAAAACTGGCACCTCCTCTCTGTCTCTTGCTCCCTGTCTCGCCATGTGATCTCTGCACACACCTGCTCCCCTTCCCTACTGCCATGCATGGAAGCAGCCTGAGGCCCTATTAGAAGGAGATGCTGGTACCATGCTTTCTTACACAGCCTGCAGAACTCTGAGCCAAATAAACCTCTTTTCTTTATAAATTATGCAGCTTCTGGTATTTCTTTATAGCAATACAAATGGACTAAGCCACTAATTAACCCTTGAATCTGTCCACTTTCCACTTTTTTTCTTCCACCACCAAGATTCTCATCCAGACTACTGCTGTCTGTTCTGGAATCTATCCTCAGTCACTCTGGCCTGTTTCCAGGTCTGTTCTCTGACTACTTAGCCAGGGGATTGTTTTCAAAATGCTTCTGTCCCTTCCAAGGTACATTAAAGCTATTAACTTGCTTTTTACTGCTCTCAGATGAGGTCCAGATGCATTACCATGGACATCAGGCCTGGCTTGATCTAGCTACTACCTAATCTTCAGCCTCACCTTGCCCCAGGCATGCCTCACTCTGTACTCCAGCCATATCTAGTCCTTCTTGCTTGGCATAGGCCTTCCTGCTACAGGCACTTTGCACAACACGTTCTCTTCCTGGGATACTCTTCCCTCCTCTCTTTACCTAACTAATTTCTCTTCTTTCAGATCTTTGCTCAGTGATATACTCATTCTCAAGAAAGCCTTTTATTTTACTTTATTTATTTTTTTTGACACGGAGTCTTGCTCTGTTGCCCAGGCTGGAGTGCAGTGGCATGATCTCTGCTCACTGCATGCTCCACCTCCCGGGTTCACACCATTCTCCTGCCTCAGCTGGGACTACAGGCGCCTGCCACCACGCCCGGCTAATTTTTATATTTTCAGTAGAGACGGAGTTTCACCGTGTTAGCCAGAATGGTCTCGATCTCCTGACCTCGTGATCCGTCTGCCTCGGCCTCCCAAAGTGCTGGGATTACAGGCGTGAGCCACCGCGCCCAGCCACAAGAAAGCCTTTTCTAACTTCCTAAATTGGATCAATTCTCCTTGAAGCTTCTTACAGCACCATGTTTATATGATTATTTGTTTATCTGTCTGCCCCACTGGACAGAAAGAGCCACAAAAGCAGGGATGTATTTGCTTACCTTTGTATGTCTGTAACCTGGTACACAGTAGATACTCAGTACATATTTGTGAAACCATCAGTTAGGCATTTGAAAGGAATGTCTAGGGCACAGCAACAAGGGGATCACAAAAATACTTTGTGTGCTGTAGAAGGTAGAAAGCAGTATAACAGATCCATCCCCTAGCTGGGTAGGAGAGAACTGTGAGGAGTCCGGAGGCCTTTCTAGTTCCATGCTCCTGGGGCCTCCACTGTTGTCTATCAGAGAGCTGGGAGCGAGCCCCACTGCAGCACTGCCATTACCATACTTCCGTGGCCTGTACCTTCAGACTTTGTCATTCTTGTTACTTCAACATCATGACTGCAGTTTTTAGCCCTGTTGACCACTCTGGTCTTGAAATTCTCTCCCACTTTGCCTTCTGTAGTATTTTATTTTTAAGTTTTTTCTTATCTCTCTGACAACATCTTGGCTTCTCTTCCCACTCATTTGCTCTATCCGTGTACTCATTCCAAAATTCAGCTTTGATCTCATGGCTCCCATGTAAGAGGATAAAGTCTGAACCTCTCAGCAGTTCTTAAGAGGCCCTCTGAGGAACTTGCCGGTATCTCAAGTTTCATCTCCTGGCCTTCTGTTATAGCAAATGATTTGGCGTTCTCTGACCACTCCATGTTTTTATGATTTTGTGCCTTTTCCTCTTGCCCCACCTTGCATCCCCACCGCCTGTGTCCTGGGGAGCCTCTACTATTTTCAAAATGCAGATCAGGTCACTTAGGCCTGCTCAGGCATTCCCTTCCTCCAGTCTGTGACTCCCTTAGAGGCAAGGCCTTTTTCTATAACATGGCACTTTTATATAGAGTACCTGGCATATAGTAGACCTGTAATAAATATTCAGATAACTAAAAGGACAGTTCTTTTATCTTTTAATGATGCGTATAAATAGTAACCTGAATGACAAATAACACTCATGATAAACCAGAGTATCACTGAAAAAGCATTTCCTCTTGAGAACAGACCTCTTGATAGTAAAAAAGTAAAATGTCAAAAAGTTTATTACATAAATAACCTTGATCTACTCTGACTGTATTTTTCTGTCTCACATAATTCTGTTACATTGTTACACCCTCCTAAAATGGATGTCTAGTCATGACATGGTAATAAAATGTTGTTCCAGGCTTTAAAATGATACATCTGCCCTGAAAGCTTTGAGGTATTTTTTTCCCTGGGGTGGTTATTTTTTCAGATTTCCAAGAGAAGGTTATCATATACCAATCATAATGTATGTGTTGTAAAGCCACACATTGCAATACTTTTTTAATGAGCTGTTATGTAAGCCATGCTTCAGGGCAAAGCGGCGATGCAGTGGAGGAAGAGCCGTTTTATGCATTTCCAGCTGCACAAAGTAGTAACATTTCATGTGGCAGTGCTATATTCATTCTCGAGTTTCTCCCCTAGAGGGATAATAGGACATTGCTTTTTTGCCTTTCAAAAGGGTATAACAAAACATTCTCTCCCAACACAAATGCCACATTTGACCTCATTCTGCTCTCAGTCAGTAAAATGTTTTTCTTAGTGTCATAAGAATTATTTTCTGTTGGTGACTTTAATTTCCTATAAGGTTTTTAGGGAGGTTTGGAAATCATTATATGGTTTCACTGGGTTTGCCAGATGTGAAGGAGGATTAAGAATTAAACTGTTTGCTTGGCTTTGGCTAGTATTAGATTATAAAATGCACTTTTATTGGAAACAAGAATCAAAGGATGGGCCTAAATAAGTACTTCCCTGGATTAAAAAAAAAAAAAAAAAAAGTGTTAACAGTGTGGTCTCCAGGGATTGATATTCGGAATGCTATTTTAAAATATTTTAAAGAGGATCGAGAAAAGAGAGAGTCTTAGCTCTTCTAGGTACTAAAGTAGGGTTGATTGGCACAAGCTGAAAGTTCATTCCAAAACATGATGTGAGTGGGCAGAAGAGGAGCAGATGTGACCTCATTTTCAATCAGTTCAGCTTTTAAGCCGTTCCCCTTTCTCCACCTGATGAAATGCTGTGGTTGTTCTTTTGAAGGGTCTGTTATCAGGGTTAATTTCTTATTATCCTACTAAGCCATTTGGTTTTTAAATGTATATTTCCTCTCTCCATGTGCATACATAATATATATGCGTACATAAATTATTCATATGTGTAAAATTTCTCAGAGATTTTATTTTACAATCTTTCTTTCATTACTTTGCTTTCATTTTTTTTTTCTCTTCACTTTCCCAGTACCTTTCTTATTTTTAGACAGATCATTTTGTAGGAATAATGTGGTAAGATATTTCTTGTAAAATATTGACTTTTATTAAAATATTTTGTGTAATTTATGATATCTCATCTTTAGAATAAAAATGCTACTTAGGAGCTTTCTTTTTAAAATTCAGGAATTGCTTAGCTCCTAAACATGAAGAGTTAAAATCTACTAGATCCTTTTATTATTTCTAAAAGGTATAATTATCAGCCTTTTACTACCTATGGGAGATGGGCTTTTCAGTGGCATTCGTATGCCTTGTATTTATAGGCCTATCTTGGCATACGTGCTCTTACCACTGAAATGATGGCATAAACTTTGACAAATGCAATTTTATCACCTTTTGAAATATACTACAAAACGATGTATTGACTGTTTAATATTTATGTGTGATTTTTTTCAAGTTCAGTTCAAATCAGCTAAGGAGTTAATGTTAAATATTCACAATAAAAAATATTTTTTTAAACCTGTAATGCATATTTATGATTCAGTTTATGAACCAAAGCATGAATTTTTATAAGTTCTCTGAAAGATAGAACTTACGTAGATTTCATAAATATTTTCAAATTTCTTGTGTTACATAGACTTCTTAATTAATTGTCTATGATGATAACTTTGATCTGCTCCAAATAAACAGTCTTAAGAATAAAAGTTTTTCTGTAAGACAATAATCAATTTGTTGTTTATTTTTCTGTTGCAAAAATTAACCTGTATTTTGGTCCTTTAATTACTTGGTTGTTTTTAAAATTTATTCCCACTTGAGTATTAACTCATGTTTTTCTGACCTGATTTAGCAGGGAACTGTTTGCAAGACAAATTCGCCAAGAGAACTAAGACTAACATCAGCAGATTTACTTTTTCATGTTTAAATAAAGTACTCATTTTCCATGAAGTGCCAACATGATTTATCCAAATCTGAGGAAGAGAAGAAACTAAAAAAAGGATTATTCAAATTTTAGATTTGTAGGGAAATAATGTTTTCACTTATCTCATTTGGATTCCCAAAATGCTAGCTTAAACCAAGCCAAGCAGTGGCATAAGATAATAGACCCAAAATCAGTTTATCTTCCAGCAGGATAATAGATGAGCCACAGCTGGATGTTCTCCATTTACTCATCCATGAGCAAACATGCACTGAGTACCTGCTGTCTACTAGGTACTCGGGACACACAGATAAATAATACACAGTATCTGTCCTCAAAGAGCCCTCAGTCTGACTGGGGAGAAACATACAAACAGATACTAAGGCAATACAGAAGTGCAATGTTAGAAATATTCACAGGTACGAAAGCAGAAAGTGCATCTGTGTAAACAAAACAAAACAAACAAACAAAACAGGACCCAGGACCGTGGGAGGAGGGCAGAGTTTCCCAGGAGCTGGTTCCTGAGTTTAAATGTGCTGGTTTGAGCCATTGTGTAGTTAATGGTAAGTTCACATTTACAAAATAGAACATTAGACATTACAGTGTTAACACAAAGAAGGGTTTTGTATGAAATCTCCCTTTTTCCAGTAATAATTTTAACTTATATGTTGAGAATCGAAAGTTTTTATTTTGTAATTTACCCTGATGCCTTTAAAATATGCAGTGCATTGTTATGGTTCTTTAAAAGTAAATTTAGCATAACTTTAGTAAATTTGATCACCTACTTCAGTTTGGATGAACTAAATTTTGTTGAAAATTGTACTGTATACTTCTGAGTAAATATAATGGATTTGTTACCCATATTTACTAATATCACTGCCAAGACCACTTTTAAACTATACCTAATCACTGGAATAATCTAGAGTTCCAAAAGATCAAACTTGTGACTTAGAAGATTTTATATTTCTGAAGTTTTTCTTCTTAATATAGCCTCTTATCTCGGAAACACTTTAAATAAATGTATATCATCTAAAGAAAGTTATACTTGTCCATTAAGATTGGGTTCTGGTAAAATAAAGGTAATATTTCTTGTCAGTTGAAGGGCAGTTTTCCTAAAGCCTGAGTGAAGAGGTGCCTCCCCACCAGAAAGTATATTCACTCACAGTGTCTAATGATCTGAGATTAAATGTCAAATACTTACTAATGTATCTACTTGAAATAGAGATGGCGATGGAAATTGGACACTGGCTAATTTTTTTTTTTTTTTTTTTTTGAGACGGAGTTTCGCTCTTGTGCCCAGGCTGGAGTGCAATGGCGCAATCTCAGCTCACTGCAACCTCCGCCTCCCAAGTTCAAGAGATTCTCCTGCCTAGGCCTCCCGAGTAGCTGGGATTACAGGCATGCGTCACCACGCCTGGCTAATTTTTGTATTTTTAGTAGAGATGGGGTTTCTCCATGTTGGTTAGGCTGGTCTCGAACTCCAGACCTCAGGTGATCTGCCCACCTTGGCCTCCCAAAGTGCTGAGATTATAGGCATAAGCCACCGTGCCTGGCCGAAACCAAGACTGGGGATACCATCAGTGCATAATTATTGTCCAAAGACAGAACATATGGGACTAATGTGTCAGTGTTTTTTATATACTAAATTGAAATAAATCTGGTGGGAACAAACCTGTTTAACCCTTGTTTGGCTTCTTCAATGTTTTAAATGCTTAGAACGGTTCAAAGTTTTTCACATTGAGATCCAGCTCCCCATCTTTCACCTGGAGGAAGAAGCTCTGTGGGGGGTTAGAAACAGGGGGATGGCTGTGCATGCTTTGCTTCTGTTTAAAAAGGGAATTCAGTCTCCAGAAGGGAGGGGATTGCACTGGATGCTTGGAGCAGGCATCAGAACCTGTAGATGGTTTTGGATAATCTTCATATGAGGTTATCTTCAATAACTCAAAGAGTTGATTGACAAAAAATAGTTGATTAGCCAGGCACAGTAGTTCATCCCCTGTAATCCTAGCATTTTGGGAGGCCGAGGTAGGAAGATCGCTTGAGTCCAGTAGTTCAAGACCAGCCTGGGCAACAAAGTAAGACCCCATCTCTATTAAAAAAGAAAGAAAAGAAATAGTTGGTATTTTTCTGATGAGCATGTAGTGTTTTTGGTACATTTAATTTTCCTGTTAAGTCAGGCAAATCACGAAATTATACTAATGATGTAGGAGAAATTGCATTAAAACTGGGGGAAAAGAGCCCAGGATTTAAAACTTACCTCATCTAGATATTCTGTAGTTGATCACAATTACTGTACAGAATGCAGAGATCTTTAGACAATTATCGTGTTGATACAGATGGGGACTTCTTTTAAGAATTCCAAATGGTAATGCATAAAAATCCTAAGATTGGTTAACAAGTTGCAAAATTGTGAGATTTATTGGGAGGCTCTTATATAATGGAAATCTTCCTTTTATTCAGATGACTAGGTGTTCAAAAATGTGATATAGACAACTTTTTAAGAAGATACCTTTGTTTTTGAAACAGGGTCATGCTCTGGTCCGCAGGCTGGAGTGCAGTGGCACAATCATGGATCCCTGCAGCCTAGGAAGATACTCATTTATTTCAGTATTCTTCATTATAGTACAGGATAGATATGTATTATATACTGTGTTATATATTTTGCTTGTTTGGTTAAAGGGGGGTGGCATTTAATTGGCTCAAAATGCCCCCTTAGAAACCTGATAAAATCTTTCCAGTAGATGGCTAAAACTGCTTCACAGACTTACCCACTTGTAACTGCAGTTGCCATAGTGTATTAGAAGTCTTGAGATAAAAATAAAAGATATAACTATTAGCTATTCCATAATAGGCATCACTCCATTGTCAAGAGTCCCAGTGTTTCAATCCGTAAAGTAAGTTTGGGACGAACTGGTTTACTGTGTAGTACTCAGCCTGGTTACCCTGCTTAAGTTTAATATACAGTATTAGAGTTGCTGACTTTGATTTCTTTTAGTGGAGCATTATGATGTCAACTCTACTATTTTCTCTATTTTGTTACCCTTTGGTTTGTATCTTGGCCTGATACTTAAAGAAAGGGAAAAAAAAAAAAGATAAAGAAGAATAGGAATTCCTCTAAGCGAGTCTATTTCTTTGAGCAGATAATTCTTACCAGAATGTCATACTTTAAGCCACAGCTAGAGCTTATATAGAATTTTTATATTTCCATGAACTTACCTGAAAGCACCCTTCATCCATTTTCAGTTCTGTCCTGGTTGCTAACAGAGGCATTGCCATTGGAAAGTGGCCTTCAATCTCTTTCTGCTTTAGGGATATTAAAATATACTTGGAAATGGGTCCTTTCCTGTATGGATGACATTCTAGATATTTAAGGACTGGTAAGGTCTCTGTTTAATCTTGGGCTTATCCATTTTAAGCCCTGATTAACCGCAGACAAATTCCTTGACCATGCCCAGCAGGGCTACAGCTCCCAATGCAGTCATCGCTCAGTGCTCTGAAAGGAGCAAGACATGGAGGTCTTCAGTCAGCCGGAAATGTCTAGTCCATCCAGCTGTAACTAAGCAGAGAGAAAGAAGGGTACTGAGGCTGGTGCACT
Organism: Pongo pygmaeus; assembly: GCF_028885625.2. NCBI lineage: Eukaryota > Metazoa > Chordata > Mammalia > Primates > Hominidae > Pongo > Pongo pygmaeus. Next base: position 186,540,653 of record NC_072376.2, read on the forward strand.
CCACATTCCCACCCACATCCTGCCACATGTTGGTGAGAGTCTGGGGAGCCCCAGCCTACTAGCACGCCTTGTTCCCTCTGAATTTCTGGAGCTTATTTATTTTTACCACCTCCCTCTCTGCTTTTTGTGTCCATTCCTTCTGCTCCTTTTAGGTAAGTGCAGCCAGAGAAAGGATGCTGATACGATTTTTCTGATGAAAGATGTGTTTGATCAAGAGAGTTAAAATCACAGAATGAAGTTTGGCTTGTTATGCCTTTAAATTCTGTGGCTCATGAAGTATGATAACCAAATAGTGTGCATGTTGTTCAAGCAGTGGCCCTTTCCTAAAGCTAAGTCGTCATTTCTCAAGAGATCATGTGACTGCATAAGCTCATCATTAAAAGCTTAGTTTTCTAGGCTTCACCTGTGATTTCAAATTCAAACAAGCCTATGTTACTGTCATTTGCTCTAAAGACCATTTTTCTAAATCCCTTTGGATTTATATTATCTCTACCAAGGCATGGCCATCTTGGAAAAATATTACATATAAGCAGGATTTGGGGATAAGAAGGGATACTTTGTAAGTTGTAAGGTGGATGGTGACTAGCCTGACCTTACTTCTGGTAATCCATATTACCATCCAGTGATAAGTGATTATATTTTTCAGTCCATTTCTACCTTTATGAACATACTGATCTTGGAAAATTATCTACTCATCCTCTTTTCCATTTCTATTTAACAGCGATTCATTGGTTTGGGCTGTAGAGTGGATCAGCTGGTGTTTACGAAGTTATCATAGTACCAGTGAGTCACAGAGGCATCTACTGATTCTCATTCACTCTCAGAAAGGAGGAGTATGTAGCTTTCCTCCTCAGGGGAGTAAAGTATTACACCACTTTATAGCCGTTGTTTGAATCATATAATTAAGATTTGATGTAATTATTCTTAGTTGACTTGGGATTAGACAGACAATTCTTGTATTTGGTTTTGCCTTCAGATTTAATGACATGCAGCCTTTGAGAAGTGAGCAAATTCAATTTTTCTGGTGCTATTATATAGCATTATTAAAAGTACAGTGCCGTGTAGGGAATATAGAGTTATGTTCTTGGTGAATTCATAAGGTATTGCCAGTACGGGTCTATCTGATCTAAGCCCTGCTCTCCCATTTTGTATTTTCCATTCTTTATCTCCCCTTTTCTTTTCGGAGTCTATCTTACCACCAAAGCAGAAATTTTAGGATTCTTTCATTTATTCAGTGAGTATTTATTGAGGAATTATGTGCCAGGATAAGCATTGGGCATGCAGTGGTGTGTACGATGGACATAGCCTCTGCACTTTCACAGAACTTACAGTCTAGTGCAGGGATTAGGGGACCAAATCCAGCCCAACACCTGTCTCTGTAAATACATGGTTACTGGAACACAGCCATACCCATTCATTTACATATTGTCTATGGCTCCTCCCACACTGCAGAGGCAGACTTGAGTAATTACCACAGGGACCCTGTGGTCTGCAAAGCCAAACATGTTTACTACTTAACCCTTTGAAGAAAAAGTTAGCTGACCCCTCTCTCATGGATAGTGCTGGAGACATTTCATAAATGCAGTCTAGAACCGGAAAAGCCTTGCCAACCCCCTTGAGGAGTGTGTATTCTCCAGAGGACAGTGGGCTACTGCTGGAATATTGTAAGCAGGGAAAGAAACATGTTGATGTATGAATTTTAGAAAAGTCCCTGTGGCTGCTGTGTAGGAAGTATGTGTCACGCCGAGAAGCACTAGGTCATAGTAGCTAAGAGTATAGATCCTGAGCCAGACTATTTGGATTGAAATTTTGACTCTACTACATACTGATTCTAATCTTAGGTAACTTCCCTGTCAGATATCCTGTCTATAAAATAGACATGGCAATCATAGTACCTAACTCATGGGATTGAATAAGTTAATGTATTTGAAGCACTTAGGACACAGTGTTTACCATCATCACTATTATTCCTATTGTAATCTTGTTCAGAGGTGAGGATGCCTGAATTAAGGCAGTAGCAGTGAGGATGATAGAAAGAAGTGGCCAGATGGAGGCTCTACACAGGTGATAGAATTGACAGGAATTTATGATTAATTGGATGTCAGAAGGGTAGATAAAAGAGAATAAAAAGTTGAGGATGATTGCAGGTTTTGGATTTCATCAGTTGAGTGAATGATGGTTTCAGTCCCTGAAGTAAGGAGACAGTCAGTGAAACAGGCTTGTGATGTGAGGTGAATGATAGCTTCAGTTTTTGGTATGTTAAATTTAGGTACTAGAGAGATATGAATAGAAATGTTCAGGAAGCAGTTGCCTATAAGGTTTTGAGTTCAGAAAGGTGATATGGGCTGGGGAAATGGATGTAGCAATGATCACTATAAAACTGGTCACTAAGCTTGGAAGAGAATGAAATAACCCAGAATGAGGATGGAATGACAAATAGACTAATAACAGAACCCTAAAGAACACTAATAGTTTAAGATTAGACAAAGAACCATTAAGTTAAGAAAAAAAAAAACTTTTGGAGGAAAATAAACATGAATTTTTAATCCATTAAAATTTCTGTCGTTGAAATAGTTGAATTTGAAAAATATTTAAATTTGCAATTTTGGTATTAGCATAGGCCAACCTAAACTATAGCATGTATTTCACAATTTGATTTCATGTACTATCATATTCTATATTCTTCTAATATTCAATTTCTTCTCTATGGAACATTAGGTAACTTAGTAGATGCTATGGCTATGGATGCTGACATCATATGAGCTGTTCAAACTACTCTTCTATATTTAATAACATTTCCTTACCTCCCTGTTTACCAATTCACTTGAGCCTGTGATAGGAAAAACTGAAGTGGAGGAGAATGTCTTTCTTCTTTTTGTGTTATACTTGTTTCAGCATCAACAACTTGGAACCAGTTTGTTACAACATTTTATGATATCTCTATATTAATTTACCTACAACACTAACATAAGTAAGTATAATTTTGGAAGGAGCCAGGAGATAAATTGGAGAAACGAACACTTTTTCCATCATCAGAATCACCCCTTACCTCTCTTACAGTCATGCGTGCCTTACACTTTACTTAGTTAATTCCCAAGAGAATCTTCCTGAATATGATTTCCAGCAAAACAGCCTTCTACTCACTTACTCTGACCCTTAGTAGGGCTCACAGATTAGGCTCAAGCTAAGTCCCTGAGGTGGGACAATCAGAAGGCTGATCCAGAGGCTTTCTCAACCCTGTACCACACATGCCTGAAGAAAGGCATCACATTTATACAATCAGGCTGTGTTGCCTTTTCTGTTTAGGGGGGAACTTGTGAAAAACTTTGAAATGCTCCCAAAAGATGACTGTCTAACTCAACTTGCCAGTTTATCTCACCCTTTCCTATTTTACAGTCCTGGAAATTACAGAAAACTGAGAGTGATGCAAAGGACTCTTGTCCACTGAAATGGAAATAGTTCTGGTGGAATGCAATTGATTATTGCCCTATGCAGAGTGACCAATTGAACCAGATTTGCATCTATTTGTAAATTCTTTGCAATATTCTTGATGTTTATGTTTGTCCTTTGGATTTATTTTTGAACCAGTTGTAATATCTTACAGTTCCTTTTTTAATGAGTTAGTTAAAATCTATGTCCCGTCTTCAAAAAAAATTATCTTGTTATATATACACGTATGTTTATACATGCATATCACATCTGTAGAAAAATTCACAAGAAGTTGGTAGCTGTAATTAGCCCTGCAGAAGGAAAGGCAGGAAAGCTTGCTTTTCACTGCATGCCCTTTTGGATGTTTTGAATTTTGTGTTGTATGCCTGTGTTACCTAAACAAATACAAAATTTTAAAAAGTTTCTTTTTGAACTCTTGAAAGTCAGGACTTAGCGATCCCTTAACTACTAACTTCACATCTGAAATAACTGACTTTCTATAAAGGTTTTTGCCTCTAAATAAACTACTAATAGAGAGCAGCCTACACATCAACATCATACTTAGAGACTTACTTTTGTATTTTTTAAGGCAAACTAGTAAACTTTACTTTTCAAGGTAGCTCTAACCCTGTAGAAAGATTTTGGTCAGGTGGTGCTAATATTATGACTAATCTGTTGGGGAATCACACAGTCTTAGTGTAGAGGGAAGTGGCAGACCCATCAGCCTATTTTGCATTTATTCTGTGTGCACCTTGCCTCTTCACCAGCTGTGTCCTCTATAATCCCCTTGTCTAATTATAACGAGCAGCCCTCCCATTAAGCCAGTGATTCTCAGGCTCAGATGTGTATTAAAATCACCAGGAGTGCTTTTAAAAATCGAAATGCTTAGACCAATTAAATCACAATGTCTGAGGGTAAGACACAGACATTGGCATTTTTTAAAGCCATCAAGGTGATGCCAATGTTGAGAAACAGTGTCTTGTGCAAAGAATGGTACTGGCTTAGGAAAAAACTTAACATATAATACCTCAGAAGCAAAAGCACTCAGGATATCTGACTGGAAGATCTGCATAGGTGATAAAGATGGTCCAAACAGAAAAGAGAGGCACCCTTTACTGTGAATGAATATCCTTGTACAAAGAATCTGTTTTGACCCATGCCGCTTCTGGAATGGGGCAAACTAGATATGGGGGAGTGGTTTAAAAGCCCAAGCTGACTTAGTGACAGGTATTAGCTTTTTTTATACTTCTGAATTCAGATAAACTCTCAGTGAGTAAAAAATACCAAATTGGGACTCTGCACATCCCTGCCTTGTTCCTCTGCCATTTGGGGCACTGATCCAGCCTGCTGAGTGACATCCATCTAATACCACTGCCACCATATGGTTGTGCTACCGACAAAAGGTTATATTTATCACACACGGGACAACTGGGAAAACCACATACTGTACAAACATGACCTATTAAGCATCTGTTTTAATCAAAGATTCTAGCACTTCTTTGCTCTGACCCTTAAAAATATGCTTTATTAAGAGGTCTTTGATAGAGAGGTAGATTTGTAAAGGGAGAAGTAAAAATGCATCCTGTCATTAATTTTGAAATAGTGAGGCGAGGAGATAGCCTATTTCTTGGTATTTCCTCTCTACCCTGAAAGATATCTTCCAATGGGAAGTCCTGATTAATGGCCTGCTTATATTCCGAACTGTTTTATTGTTGCCTCAGCCTTTTTTAAAACCTGAAAATTGGTCTCATGAGCTCTACTGTGGTGTTTTGCCTTCATGTACTCATTGTATATCCCCTCCCTTTTGTATAGGAAGACAGAGATGTCAATGACCCCATGCCCAACCGAGGCGGCAATGGACTAGCTCCTGGGGAGGACAGATTCAAACCTGTGGTACCATGGCCTCATGTTGAAGGAGTAGAAGTGGACTTAGAGTCTATTAGAAGAAAAAACAAGGCCAAAAATGAACAAGAGCACCATGCTGGAGGAGATTCCCAGAAAGATATCATGCAGAGGCAGTATCTCACATTTAAGCCTCAGACATTCACCTACCGTGATCCTGTGCTTCGCCCAGGGATCCTCGGTAACTTTGAACCCAAAGAACCTGAGCCTCCTGGAGTGGTTGGTGGCCCTGGAGAGAAAGCCAAGCCATTGGTTTTGGGACCAGAGTTCAAACAAGCAATTCAAGCCAGCATTAAAGAGTTTGGATTTAACATGGTGGCAAGTGACATGATCTCACTGGACCGCAGCGTCAATGACTTACGCCAAGAAGAGTAAGCACACATCCTCTTCTTTCTAAAAATGGGGCAGCTGTTGTTTTCATAGGTTTTTAGGTTTAGTTAGATTGTTAGAATGGAGAAATTATTGATGCCTTTATTTCAAGGAAATAAGAGGATCTTTGAACAGCAAAATGGTCAGAAGGAGGCAGTCCCTCCATTTATGCTATTGTATTGAAGGCGGGCTGTATAAAATTCCGGGGCCCTCTACATCAGTGCTATTCAAAATATGGTCCCCAGACTGGCACTGGTCAATGAATTTTTTGTTACCAGTCCACAGTGAGAAAATGAGCTTGCACCAGGATGTAAGTCAACTACACTATTAAATATGTTGTTTAGTTTTAAGTGACAATTTTTTAATAGCAAAACTTCCTTGATTTGTTGATTTTCATTCTGGAGCAAGTGCCTTATCTTATTGTGGAACAATAGCAAACAGTAACAGTGTTCTGGGTGTCTCGCATAATTAACTAGATTTATGTTTCCTTTAATTTTTTTCCTCAGTACTGAAACTGGGAATTGAAACACTTTACTATATGCAAAAGTAACACTTAGATAGATAAAACTGTGACCTAAGATTTCCAATTCTTTTCATGTAGTATGATTTTTAAATGAAAGATTTTCAGCTCTTAACTTTTGATGGATAGTGATTATTGAATGAACTCAAAGCTTTTCTCTTTCAGTTTATTCAATAACTGGTTCTACTACTATAGGATCTACATAGCTTTCATTAATGTAGTTGGAAATTTAATTCACTGCTACTAGAAAACACTCAAAATGTATTCCTGATGATGTATTGTTAGCATAATCTTCATTTTTAAAAGGTTAATACAGCAGGTGCTCACACTCCCATACCTGTTCACATACACGTATGCATGTACACACACACACTCACACCTATTCACCAGCATTCTTTATGACCGCTAAGTAAAATCCTGTGTCCAATGTAATGCCATTCAATAGACTTTGAGCATTCCTGTACATTTACTGGTAAAAGTGAGAAGAGATCAGTGAATGTGCAAAGAAAGTAGGAGTGGAAGTGCAGCAGTGCGATGGTGAGTGATACAACCTCTTATACAGAGAAGAGTCAGAGCATCTCCCGGGGCTGTGAAGGAAGAATCTTAGAGTAATTTATTCCCAGTAGAGACTTGCCTAGTCATGGATAGCACTGCCAGATTTAGCAAATAAAAATACAAGATGCCCAATTAAATTTGAATTTCAGATAAATGGTGAAAAAATTTAGTATATGTTCCAAATATTGCATGGGACATATTTAAAAATTTTTTTTTTAATTTCAGGGAAATCCAATTTTAACTCGGTGTTCTGTGTTTTATCTGGCAGTCTTAGTCAGGAGATAAAGATGGTTGTTAAAGAGTTAGAGCTGCCATGTGGGGACCCTTTAGGATCCCTAACAGGATCTTGAGTCCCTCGTCTAGAGTGTGTCTCAGTTATCTTCAGTATAGCACTCAGTCAGATCCCTCATCTCTGTTACAGAGGTGCTTTGAGAAATGACTGGTGGCATTTCATCACTGTAATGAGGGAGAAGGGAAGGGAGTCTAACATTTATTGACTTTCTGCTGCAGGCTGGGACTTAGTATAAGTTATTGAATTCTCACAACCAAACTGTGAGAGAGCTCTTACCTGTGTGTGTGAAGTCTGAGGCTCAGACAGAGTTGTGACTTCTTTGCATTTACCCAGAAGAATGGCAAAACTATGAGTCACCCCTAGGTGATTTGGTGCGAAAGCCCCTTCGTTTCCATCGCTGCACACCTGAGGTATATATATCTCTCTCTGAGTAGCGTACCTCAGTGCAGATGTTACAATCAGAGGGTGAGCTTAACAGTGTGGAAACAAGAGATTTTAGCACATAAACTGTTTATTTAAAAATATGTCACTTAAAACACCAATATAAATATAGCTAACTTTTCAATATAAGAAATAAGAAAATTAAATGATGTACAAGGCTTAAAGCACGGCACAGGATTTAGAGACATCCTCTGTGCCTCCCTCCCCTTCACCCCTCACATCCAGTCCACTAGCAAGGCCCCTTGGTTCTGCCACCAAGATGTAGCCCAGATCAGTTTTGAGGTCCGCTTCTTTCCTCTCCTCTGCCTCCACCTGAGGCCATGCAACCATCATCTCTCCTGGAATCCTGCAGAAGTCTCCTTACTGGTCTTTCCATTTCTACTCTTGCCTCTTACTGTCTATTATTCAGACAGAAATCAGTGTGGTCTTTTAGAAACCCAAATCTAAAACCATTCTGTGCCTTCCCGTTGCACTTAAAACCCAAACTCCTAATGTGCAGCATCCCCCACGCTGTGGCCCTTACCCACCTTGCAGACCTCTTCTTGCTACTATACTTCTTGCCCACATAGTCCAGCTGTGCTGGCCTGTCTCAGGTCTTCTGCATATGTTCTTCCCTCCTCCATGAATGCTTGTTCCTTTCTTCCCATGACGGGCTGGCTCCTTGCCATCCTTTAGGCCTCACTTGCACTTCTCTAAGCATGCTGTCTAATTTGCTAAGGCCCCATTTTATTCTCTATTACTTCTCTTTAGCCATTTTGTTCATGGTATTTTATCAAATTTTATGATTAGATATTGGTTTATTAAGTTGTTTATTGGCTGTCTTTCTCATTAGATAAGTTCCTAAGAGCAAGAACTATGCCTATTTGTAAGCCTAGTAACTGACAAGTAAGAACTCAGTAGTAGTACCTAGTTGGTAAATATCTGTCGAGAATGAATGAATGTGTGAATGAAATCAGCCAGGGTTCAAACCTTGATGCCATCACTAGATGTGAGATCTTTGACCAGTTACTTGTCCTCTCTAACCCTCAGTTACCTAAACCTTAAGACGGATCTAACCATACCAATCTCTCAGGATTAGCATTAGAATTAAATGACATAATTGACTACAAAAAGTCTTTTATTAGCCTGTTGGTTAGAAACCTGAGTATTATTAGCTGTTTTTACTGCTATGGTATTTTCTTCATTACCTTGTCAACATTCGAATGTTTTCAGTTACTGTTTAGCTTTGATAGGCTCTGTTGCTTTTTGGAAAAGATAAATGTCACACATTGCCTTATCTACATCCTCTTGCTTCTACTAGTACCTTCCATGATGCTAAAGCCTTCATCTCCTTTGAAAATTTCAGACACACTGATTTCCATGGGAACCTCGCATCTCTGAGTCCTCCTTGCACCCCGCAGTTTTGTTCCTGTCTCCTTTCTTTCCTTCTTCCATGCCTTGCATAGCCAGTTGCGTCCCATGTTCTTTCCTCTGGCACAACTGGAGCAGTGCCTAGAAATAGGACATTGCATGTTTTTGTGTATTATTTCTGTAAATATTGTGTCTCCAATAAAATTAAAAGGCCCAAATCTATTTTAGTAAATGCTCCTAAGCCTCTCTTTGAAATCCTATACTAGTGATAAAAGTCATTTTTTAATATTTCAAAATGCCCAAATATAATAAATCCCAGAAACTTTTTTAAACTGAATCCAAATTATTTTTTAAACTGGATTCTTTCTCCCACTTAAAAAAAATGAGATAGACTTCATTCCTTTTTGAACACTTAAAATTCAATGTAGAGTATAACATAATTTTCTAAGTAAAATTATTTATACTTTAGAATGTGGACAATCTTTGGAATTTTTCTCTAAAATAAAAACCAACCATGAATAAAAATCACCTAAGTGTTGCATATTACCTAATATGCATATTAGCACTTGTCTGCTTTTCCTGGCAACATATTGAAAACATATCGCACATCCATATTGTGCACATGAGGATGCACCCTTCCTCATCCCTCATGGTGAATGTGCTTGGAGCCCCTCAGAAGCTGGCTTGCTGTGGCTGGCTTTTTGCCACTTCAGAACACAGGCCCTAACAGCCTTGTTCTCCTGCCTCTGTCTGTCATAGAAATGAGGCACCTGCATAGCTTAGAGACCAGGCTTGGGCTGTTTGTCCAGCTGTGACATCTGACACTGTGGTTAGCTTGTTCGTTCTTGCGGCTGTTCTGTAGTCTTTGTAGATGAATGTTCTCTTCCCTAGAAGCAGGAGAGAACTGTCCAGCTGCTGGCATGACTCACACTTCTGTATGTGATAGCTTTGAATTACATTCACTGACTGAGTAATTTATTGGCTGTTGATTGCTTGTTAAAAGGGTGAGTAACAGTATTTTGAATGAACTGGAGGCCTGCTTCTTTTTTAAAGACTTGAGCCAAGAATGACTTCACCTGCCTTCACACTTTTTTCTATAAAATACAAATATGATTTTCTTCACAGTTCAACAGATATTGAGTATCTCTAATATGTAATGCACTGTCCCTGCCTTCAAGGGGCTCACCATCTACCATTAGGGAGAAAGGAAAGAATGCCATAATGTAAGGCAGAATGTAAGAACCATTAGAAAGGTATTTTAATAATGTGGTTCAGAGGAGTGAGAGGTCAAGTTACAGGGGAGTCAGAAAAGGATACTTTGCCAGGCATGGTGGCTCATGCCTGTAATCCCAGCACTTTCAGAGGCCGAGGTGGGCTGATCGCATGAGTCCAGGAGTTCGAGACCAGCCGGGCAACATGGTAAAACCCCATTTCTACCAAAAGTACAAAAAAATCAGCTGGGCGTGTTGGCGCATCCCTGTGGTCCCTTCTACTTGGGAGGCTGAGGTGAGAGGATCCCTTGAGCCTAGGAGGCAGAGCTTGCAGTGAGCCGAGATCACGCCACTGCACTCCAGCCTGAGTGATAGAGAGCCCATCTCAAAGAAAAGAAAAGGATAGTTGAGGGGGATACTAGGGAAGACCCTGAAGGATGAGTAGGGTGTCTTTAGGAAGAGGGCACTTGAACATGTAGTAGAAAACATGAGCACATAGTGCGGTTTACTTGGATCTGGAGGTATGTGGAGGGAAATACAGCTGGGAAGATAGTAGGGCATTGGAAGACTACATGCCATTCACAGAGTCTACATTGAATCTGGTATTTGGGAAGACCCACTGAAGGCTTATAAAGAGAACTTTGGGGATTTCAAACTAGTAGAGGTGTTAGAGTAGATCAGGGGGTGGAGACCTGTTAGAGGGTTAGTGGCATTCGAGTGGGAACTCCAGTGGAGGTTATAGAACCAGAAAAAGGAGATTCAATGTAAGAGAACAAAAGAGTTAGAAGCAGTAGGCCTTGGGAGGTGATGGAGTGGAAGGGGAAATCAAAGATAAATCCAAGGCTTTGAAGCTCAGTAACACGAAGAGGAGTGGTGCCATTAACAGAAAGAGGCTGGTTAGGATAGAACAATCCACTCTGTCCAAAGCTCGTTTACCTGAACCGGTCTGCTCCCTGGTTTAGATGAATTCATGCAGAGCCAGTCAGGATGAGGAGCCTGTTTATGAGAAGAAGTAGAAAGTTCTATTTGTGGATAGATTAGATTTTCTTCTGATAAAGTTTGGGATTTTATTTCCTTTTACTGTGAACTGCTGACGAAACACTTGGAAATATTCTTACCCTTTTTTTCTGCCCAACAAAGCAGACAATCAGAGGTATTTTGATTCATACAAATGAATTAAATATTTTGACTTATTGAATGAATTCATTTGCTTCTCATATTTAACCTTTTCTCCCACCTACACACCTTTTGCATTTCTGTTTTGTAGAAAGCTATCTTAGTTGCAATTACAAAGTGAGATGATAGATGTAAAAGTGCTTTGAAAATTCTAAGAGCTATGCACATGTTAGTAAGATTGTTAATATCTTTCTTAAGCTTGCCTATGGGAAATATTTTTTAAAAAGATATTTTACATTTACACTCATGCCTTATATGCCAGATAATTCTCCTCTTACCTGAGTCCAAAATAAATATTGATTCTTATACTGTAATTTTATCTAAGGTGAATTGTGTTTGTGAGGTTTTCTTATTCTCTATCCATGTTAAAGGTTCTCTTTGATATCTACCAAGCTATTTAGAATGTATTGCTATAATTTATAAAGTAGTTGCTATTTTTAAAACATTGATTTAGTTGGAATGCTATAGCTTTCCTTTTAATTTGGTTTTATGTATCTTGATCCATAGATTTCAGCTAGAGCTAAAACCTTAAACTACTCATAAAACATTAAGACAAATATTTAGAATATATAGAAATCATACATACACATACATATATGAATCATGTATATGCAGAAGTATTTGTACTTTGCCCTAGTTTCTGTTTTTGGAATATGTAGTAGTTCTATATGACCATCCAAACTAATTGATGACAATTTTTCACACACAATCCCTTTTTTACATAGATTGCCCAAAACATGTTTTATTTTTCAGACTACAGTTTGGCAACTTTAGGTCTGATGTTCAGAAAACACATTTGAAAATGGTTTCAGATGACCCAAGATGGACATGTTGCTTACTGACCTGAAAATTTTTACTCTTGGAAACTAGACTACTTTGTGAATTCAGGGGTTTTCCAGATTTACTTTAAAATAAGTCCTTGTGTTCTGATGTCTACTTTTCTTCTTCACATACATATAAACACAAAAACATATACACATTGCATGTTAGAATTTTCTCAAGTTGATTTTTGTTTAAGGTTCTGGCTAACGACACATGTATTTAGACAAACTGAAATTATTTTAAAAAACAGGAGTTAAACTTACGTTACCCCCATTTCTACAGCAGTTTAGGGAGGTACCATATTTATTTCAGTGAGGCTACAAAAACTGGAAATTGAGGTAACTTGTTTCTCTAAACCTCCATTAGCAGAGTAGCAGCAATCTTGAATCCCTCTCTCCCTGAAGTGCCTTCTTACCCTTGATAGGTTCTAGATGGCTCCCTTCCCTTGGTGGAAACGTCCTTCTGCTGCCCAGACCTCATTTGGTTAATGAGAGCCTTCCCACTCTCTGGTTATTGTCCAAGTTGCTCTATTGACAGAGGATTTATCTTCATTTCCCCTCCCTTCATCCCTGTAGCTCTGCCACCAATGTTACAATTCACAAAGTATGCCTGATAAAAAGTTATAAACTCACATTGCGTTTGTTGTATTTTCACAGCCCTCTACCCCCAACTACGAATTTAGAAAAAGTTTCCTGGAAACTAGTTTGAAAAATATTTACGGTGGCACTACTAGATATCCCATAACATCCCACCCCAGTGACAGACAATTTCAGGAAAACTTTGACTCTTTTTTTCTCTCAGAATAAGTCTTTTGCCCATGGGAAACAATAACACAGAGATTAAGGGATGTTTTTTTTACCCTTTCCTCCTAGAGCATCTCAATGTTTGAGCTAACAGTCTTTTCAAAGTATTTAGTCATTGTTCTCTGCCAAAAGGTTATCAGTTCCTTCTGAAAGACAGCCTGTGCCAATAGACCCAGACATGCTAGAGTGCAGTGTGGATGGCGGAACACATGCCCCTTTCCCTCAGTGGGTCAGCATGGTCACCTTTGGTAATTTAGCTCAGACTATTCCAGAACCATTAGATACAGGCTGTCTACTACAATATATGTTCCTTTGATGCATATTGGCTCCTGTGTGTTTGGTAAATAGGGAAATTATATCAATTCAGTGTGTAAGTTTTTATGGTTCATAGATTTCCTCTTGCATATTAATGTTTGGAAGTGATCAGGAATAAGGTTTCTCACAGCTAAAGAGACAGCCATAAAAAATTATTTATGAAGACCTTAAGGGGAAAAAATTGTCTTCTGCGGAAGTGTTTTTCTTTAGTGAAAGAAAAGGGGAGTTTACTGGCTTTAAGACCCACTCACTGTACTTGCCGCTATATTTAGCTGTCTGAAGAAGCTGCACATGCATCCAAAGAAACTGAGAGGGACATTGATTGATGAAGAAGGCCATCCTTGGATCATACTTTTAATTTTGGTGAAATTGCTCTGTATTAGAAATGAATGTCTCCAAAGACCTACAAAAAATAAAACACAAGCCTATGGGTTTTAAGTTTGCAAAGGATGGACTGTGATACGAAATGCAAAAATTAGTTGCAATTTTAACTGTGCTGATTGGTTTTGGTTTCTTTAGGGCTCTGGTCCCAAAGTTCCTTAAGTTTTGTGTGGTCTGGTCATTATCCCTATTTTTTTTTTTTTTAAGTCCTATTGCCCTCCCTCCCTCCCTTCCTTCCTTCCCCTATTTTTTTCTGAAGTCTTTCTTTCTTTCTTTCTTTCTTTCTTTCTTTCTTTCTTTCTTTCTTTCTTCTTTCTTCTTTCTTTCTTTCTTTCTTTCTTATACTCTTGCAAAACAGAGATTTCTAGGACTACATATACGAGGGAGAAATGCCTATAATTGCACCTAAAAAGCAGGCATAGTCAGACTGCTGGGCTTAGGGCTATGCTATGACTGCTTTGCATAATATAGCCATAATATAAAAGGAAGAATGGGAGATATTTTCTATATTTTAGGTTAATAATTTACATGACACTGTCTAGCTGGTAAACCAAGCATAAACCAACATTTATATAGAAGGAATATCTCCTACCTCTCCATTTATTGTAGAAGTAGAGCATCTATTCTGAAATATAGACCACTCTCAATAGACAGCAAGGATTACATATGGCCACAATGGGGAGAAACTTGGCTCAGTTTAGAACCAGGACTCACTTTTGCCACAGTCGGCTATAAAACTCCAGATGACTTCACTCTTTTTACATTTACACATGTAGATGTTTACCTCTGGAATATCTGGTAAAAGGACCTGTGTTGGAGAGAAGGCACTCTTTAAAAGTAGTTGAACCAGGTTCGAGGTAGTTAAGGGAGGCTTCCTTCCTCTCATTCTGAGTTTAAAATTGACTTCAACTCCTTAATCTATAGGAATCATTTGTGACAGTTTCCCCATGGTTAAGACAAGTCATTGGAGAGAGCTGTAAAGCAGGATCGTAAGCACCAATTTTTTTTTCTTCAGAAAGGATTGTAGAAGTAGTAATATGAATAATGGTTGAATAATTGTTATATAACTTCTTGAATGCACTTATAAATAAGTTAATTATCTTTGCTCATTTTAAGCTGAATATGTAAAAGGTACACTTGGTGTATCATAGATAGATTTAGTCTTTCATCATTTTTGCAAGATACAAGTTGAAAGTGCTAAGAAGGAAAAAGGGCTTAGCACCAAAGCCAAGCTAATTACATGAGTTAAAATTATATAAATAATATAGTTTAATTAACATTCAGTAAACTTTTAGTCTTTCACTGGGAAATGACCTGTAGCTTTGCTTCCCTCTTCACTGAATCCTAGGGGAGATTCCACTCTTCAAAATGTAGCTATTGTATAGGAGGTAAGTCACATTTTTAATAGCCTGGTGACTTATTTTAGAATGAGCCCTGCCATTTTAATCAAATGGAAAATATCTGCGCATTCTCCAGAATAGAAAGGCTCAGTGAGCAAACTAAAACATGGTAAGGGCTCTAGAGAAAGATTTGAGAATCTAAACTCCACATTCTTAAGACCCTGGAGATTCACAACTGTCACTTTAAAGGAAAGCATTGTAGTCTTCAGTAAAAGGATGTACTTCATCTTTTGTGAGGTAGGAGCTCCCTCCAGAGTCCACACGTGGTAAGCTGCAGGCCTGCTGGAGTGGGTCCCCATCCAAGGAAGATATTTAAGGCTGATTTCTTCTCCCGTTGAGATTGAGTTGGGGAAGGGGCGTTAAAGGAGGACAGAGAAACTCTCTTGAAAGCTTCTTTTGAAGTCTGTGTAAACACAACTGCTTAAGAAAGCAGCTTTGGGTATTCTTATTTAAATCAAATACAAAGATGAATCTATCTATCTTCTGGGCAGACAATAATGTAACCTAGACTAGAGTTTGGTTGGTTCTTGACCTCATATCTTCTGTCATTGTGGTACTAGTCTCTGGCTCCAGGGTCATGTGCCAGATGTTGAGGCTGATGAGCAGAAGGGCTGGAATTAACAGTGTGCTAAGGGTGTTCACCAGTAGACATAGAGTGGCCCAGAAAGGGTTCAGCCCTAGTGTACTTACTTACACTTGTTTATATGGTTTTCAGGAATACTTCTCGATCACTTCAAATGAGGTCTAAGCTGTGTCTTCCATTTCCACATAATTAACTCTGTTGCTGTGACTGCTGCTTTTCTTATCTCTCTGTTGCAGCAGCTGATGGAGACGGGGGGCCTCAGTCAGTGACAGTAAGGATCAACAGCGTCACTGTCCCTGTGTTACACCTATATGTCTAGCAGTATGCTGGGTTTTTAAATATACTATCTCATGTGTTTATAACCATACTGAGATAGTATATTTTCAATTTCACTATATTTTTGGATGATGAAAGTGAGGCTCAGAGAAGTAGAAAACTTGCAGATCACATAACTTGAAGATGGAGATCCTGGGACTCAAATTCTGGCATACACACCCATTGCCTTGTTAGGGATGCTAACAGCCAAGAGGTTGTGTTCCAGTTTGCTACAGGACATTAACTTTTTTTTACAGGGAAAGTTAGAAAAAGGTAAAAGGCAAAGGTTTAGTGTGTCATTATTGCAGAATTTTTTCCTGCCTCCTAAGACAGGGTTTCACAATCTCGGCACTTGACATTTGGGCTAGATAATTCTTTGTTGACAGTTCCTTGTCCTGTACGTTGTAGGATGTTTAGCAGCATCTGTGGCATCTACCCACTAGATGTCAGGAACACACACACCCGCTTCCACCTCCCTAGTTGTGACAACCAGTTCTCCAAATGTTGCCACATGCCCCCTGGGGGGCAAAATCACCCCTGATTAAAAATCCCTGCTGTAAGGGGTTAATCGAGGTAATGTTGTGGGAAGAGGGTGTGACTCAATGAAAATAATAGAGTTGGATTTATAGGATTAAGGGGAAGAATTGGAACAGATTGATGGAATGGGACAAATAGATAGGAAGACTTTGTCCTAAGTAAGATGAAGATAGTTGTTAGATTAGTGGAGGGTTACATGAAGGTTCACAGGCTCCATTGTGGCAGATCTGAATATTGTTGATGGTAGTATAGTAATCATTCATGGATGCATTTATAACTCTTTCTCTCTTCCTCCTCCTCCCGCTTTTTTTTTGCTGTTTTTTTCTTAATAACAAATACCGGGAGTGGAGTGGAGGGAGCCATCCTTTTTGCACTAAACAAGAAAAAAGATCCAATCCTGCTATTTCTCTAGTTCTACCTTTTGGCCAGTTGGTGGCCACTGAGGGCGTCTCAGAATTTGGTGTATATTTGTCCAAACTTTATTCTGAGTTATATTAAACTCATTCTCCTCTTGAATTATCCCCCTTATTTCTTATTTCCATTACTTGGTTTTGTTTTTTGTTTTGTTTTTGAGAGAGAGCATCTCCCTCTGTCGCCCAGGCTGGAATGCAGTGGCACGATCTCAGCTCACTGCAACCTCTGCCTCCTGGGTTCAAGTGATTTTACCACCTCATCCTCTCCAGTAGCTAGGATCTCAGGTGCCTGCCACCACGCCCAGCTAGTTTTTGTATTTTTAGCAGAGATGGGGTTTTGCCTTGTTGGCCAGGCTGGTCTCGAACTCTTGGCCTCAGGTGATCTGCCCACCTCAGCCTCCCAAAGTGCTGGGATTACAGGCATGAGTCACCATGCCCAGCCCATTTCTTGTATATTTAATTAGAAGAATTGCTAATACCTGTGGGGGAAAATTATTTGAAGTAACAAGAAAAATATCAATAATGCTTATTTTATTAACCTTCAAAGATAATTTTACAGTATACTTGTCAGGACTATTATAAGAAATTTTCTTATAAATATTGTAGTTACATACCATCGAATGCCAAAATGAATTATACAAAGGTAAAGTACGTAACAATACTATGAGTCCTTGCTCAGTGTCTTCAATAGGTTCAGGAAGAGGACGTACAATGAAGCTAATTTTACCATAGGCAAATTGATATTGTTGACTGAAGGAAAAAAATTTAAGCTTTTAAATAATTAAAGTTAGTTCTATTTGGAAGTCTTACTGAGGACTATAGACTGAGGCTTAGAACCCAGAAGCAATTCTGTCAGGCTGTTTTAAGGCAGTATTTTAGTTTATGGTTTACATGTAGGTGGTGAAGATTAATATGTGTAAAATTATATCTAAGTTTCAGTGTAAGAGTATATCTGGTGATAGGTTATAGAAGTATAATCATTAATTTTGTCAAATGTTATTTTATGTATAGGAAAAGGCAAGAACTAGGGTAATTTATCTTTTAAGAAATGTAGTTACTGAGGCAAGAGTTGTGGTGGGGCCATGTGTTTTATTTTGTTTTGTCTTTAAAGTATTTTTTACAGAGCTGTATGTCATCACTGAATCCAGAGCTTTGTGAAATTGTGTTGGCAAGTAGAAATGAGCGTGCCTTTTTATGTTTGTTATTGTGCCTTACAACATAAACAAGAGTCAAGTTCCTATGGCATATTTCTGGTCACAAAAATATCACCAAACTTCTAAGTAAGGACCAAAATACTTCTAGTATTAAATATTGAAATAAATGTGAAGTATGCATACATTTAAGAAATATTAATAAAAACAAGTAAGATGACGATTTACTCAATTTTCGGTGAACCATGAGTGATGGTGGTCATAGTCGTGGTGAATTTAATCAACGAGTAAACGTTTACAAAGAGAAAATTGTCAGGAGTACCTTCCACCACCGTGCAGTTCAAAAACAAGCAATAACAGACGTGGGGAGCTTGCTGAGCACTTCTGTCCCACATCATTTATTGTCCTGCATCTGTATAATTGTTGTCTACATTGCACATTTTTATTTCACAGCAATTTGTATTTATTCATATAATTTGCAATCCACTCATTCCAGTTTAGGGTGGTGTGTAGCCAGAACCAATTTTGGCAGCTGAAAACACAAGATGGGCACCCTCCCTGGCCAGGACACCATCCCATCACAGGTGTACTCACACACACCCATACTCATTCACCCTGGGCTATGTAGACACAGCATTTCACCTAATGGGCACAGCTTGGGGATGTATATCCAGAGAAAACCTATGCAGACAAGGGAAGGGTGTGCAAACTCTACCCAGACAGTGGCATCAGTTTTTTTTTTTTTTTTTTTTCCTCATCAGCATTAAAACAAAACAAGGTTGAATGAGGTAATGTTATTCAAGGACCTGCACTACACTTATTTAATAACTTGGCTTGTCAGAGCTTACAGAGCATACTTTAACGTGCTTAAAAAATAGATAGCTGCGGCTGGGCGTGGCAGCTCACGCCTGTAATCCCAGCACTTTGGGAGGCCGAGGTGGGTGGATCACCTGAGGCCAGGAGTTCGAGACCAGCCTGGCCAACATGGTGAAACCCCATCTCTACTAAAAATAAAAAAAATTAGCCAGGTGTGGTGGCACGCACCTGTAATCCCAGCTTCTCAGGAGGCTGAGGCAGCAGAATTGCTTGAACCCGGAAGGTGGAGACTGCAGTGAACTGAGACTGTGCCACTATACTTCAGCCTGGGGGACAGAGCCAGACTCAGTCTCAAAAAAAATTTTAAAAATAAAAAATAAATAGATAGCTGCAAATAATTAGGCTTTTATTTATGTGGGTTAACTATCAAAATATACAACATTGAAATTAAAACTATTTTAATCGTTAATTCATTTTTGAATAATAATTTCATTACATATTACATATTTTATGAAAATAAATTTTTTAAAATTAAAAGAAATGAGTATCATTTTCTTAGATTTTTACCAACTTCTGTAATGTCTGGCTTATAGAAGATACCTGAATTCCAACACCTACCTCTGCATTAAGTCTATGCCCCTGGGTTGTTTTAGTTGAAATATATGAAGAAAATCTGGCCTCAGATATGTAATTGCAAAAGGGGGGAACATTTTAATAGCTTTTTTCAAGTAATTGTGGGTACTCCTTTTTGATACTGTACTAAAACTCAACAAGTGGTAGTTTTTTAAAAAAGTGGTTGCAATATAGAATCTGAAAGCATAAAAAAGAACCTTTAGTACTGTTTCTAGTCTGTCTTGCACTTTAACAGGACATTTTACCATTGTATGATGCTGTAACATCAGGAGTTGGTCATTTGGAAAATACTGGTTTCCCAAGTAATGCAGATCTTTTAAATACTGACAATTTCATTATATAATGATAAGAACAATACATTTGTTAACATCATCATCAGTCTCATTGGAAACGCCTTAACTCCTGAGAGACTGTCATATTTCCAAATTTCTTAGTTTTGCCTGAAAGCTCAAATTTTGTCATTGGCAACAAGTGATGTCAGTTGTTTTTGTTGAAGTGACAGGCTCCCTTCGTTCATGTTCAAAAAACTTCCAGATAACCAATCTCAGTGACCATAGTTTGTCCTTTGTTTCTTTCAAGTGAAAATGGCATTCTATTAAAAAATAAATCATAAAAACTTATTCAGCATACAGATCAGTCTCAGACGCTTTTCCTTGACACACCCATCATAGTTGAATATCTAATAGAAGTCTTTCATGCATACTTCCCATTTTGTCTCACAGAATATTAAAAAGGCATACACTCAAGGGATTTAATAAAATTAATCTTCATCAAGGAAGACTTACTGTTTCATCAAGATCATTCAGTGTAAGTGGAATGTGTTTTATATTTAGGGTATATTTATGAAGGTATATTAGGTATATTAGGGTATATTATTATGAAGAATAACATAAATATGGGTACCATTTGGTGTCATTGCCTTGATTTATGCTAAGGCACCAGCAGTTTTACCCACTTTGCTTTGGTACCATCAGAGTAAATATCCACACAGTGAAAAAGATAGTATCTTTATATGATCAGCAAAATAATTTTGACCTCACCAAACTTCAGAAAGGGCCTTGGGGACCCCACAAATCTGTGGGTCATACTTTGAAAAAGCCACTGCTATAGATTTTAGAATGAAGAAGGTGAATAGTAAGTTTCCTCAGAAAAAGTTTGTCATCACCAGTCTTCCAGTTTGATTATTGACAAATACAGCATTATTTTATAAAGTAAAATTCGATCTCTTATACTTGATTTACTGGTAATTTCAGAGATTCTGTGCTTAGTGATAATTTAGATAATTAAGATGCTCACTCAAAATTGTATTGAGCTCTATTTTAATTAACTGATACAGAAGAAAAACTTGATTTTATATTGCAGAAGTGCAGTCAACATCTGCAAAAACATAGATGGCCGGATAGTATGAAATCCTATCTCTACACTAATTACTTAGGATTGATGGATAAAATAATAGCAAATTGGCCAGCTTTAATATTCCTGGGACTAAAATGGTTTTAAATGGTATAGGGCAACCAGCCTCCAAACTGGAAGGAGTAATTTATTTTACCATCATCCTATTAATTAAAATTAAAGGAACTCATGGGAACAAAACCCAGTGGCTCAAGGTTCATCAGTTTATTAGTTGGGTATTTTATTATAATATCAGTATTTTGTAATGATTGCTTTTGGAATGCCAAGAATTCATTGAACAGGGTTCCCAAAAGTTGTCCATATTTTTTAAAGTCTAGAGATAGTGCTAAGATAAATGTAAACACATCATAAAATAAGATCAGTGGTATTTACATGATGAATACCTGTGGTCAGACATTAGTCTGATTACCTAAGTTCTAAACTGCTAGCTCATTGGTTTGGAACATCTGCAAAGCTATTCCATGCAAAGCCTTCCCCCTTTAGCAAGTTACTTTTATCATAAGTAGTGTTTATATAGACAAAATAATTGTTTTAAAGTTAGTCTTAGGACCAAATTTTCAGTAGGAAAATAATATACCAACCTGAGGGCATATTTCGATTTTTCCACCCCCTCCACCCTTCCCTTTTCAGAAGAAAAATATCTGCTATATGATACCTGAGTAGTCAGCAGGAACTTACTATTTGTATTCTAATGATTGTGAAACGTTAAGCAGATATATAATGGAATCAGAAGAATTCACCCAAAGCCAGAGTAACTAAGATATGAGTGGTTATGATACCAGGCAAAATGTTATAAGACAAAGCCAACCCTGCAAGATGATAAATTGTCTTATTTTTTCCGTCAGTGTCCATTATAAGGTATAATGTGTGAGTCTACACACTGTGGTGTTGATTCTTGTATCTCTGTCCTAATACGGTGTGAGTTCTCTGAGCACACAGTAGGGTCAGATGGGTATTGCTCTTCCATATTCTCCTCGGAGTCTCAATTTTCTTATCTGAAAAAGACGGAGTTGTCAATGTTTCTAACTTGTTTTAACCACAAGAAGCCCCAGAATCCTTTTTCAAGTGACTTCTTAGGCAACTCTATACTTTTGTTCTTGGCACCTTCTTGAAATCCCTGCGCTCCTCCAACAAATTTGGAAACCTGAGACCTAGATGTTTTCCCAGGTCTCTCTCATTTTAAAATTAAGTGTTTCTGTGTTTCTACATTCTCCCCTGGGTGTTCCACAATCGTTTCTCTAGATAAAAAAGCTGAATAGAACCAGCCAGCAAGCAGCTGGTGTGCAGCTGTTATCACTCGAGCCTGAGCTTTGTGACATGCTTTCTGTTGTGGTATTGCGTCTTCCTGCATCCTGGAGGGTGGAGTGGCTTCACAGCCCTTGGGCCACTGCCAGGTGCGACAGCTCTTTTTGGAAAATAACGATAGATGCGGCATCTATTGACTTGGCTACCTAGTATTGGTGCAGAAGCAAATGCTGCTTTGATCCCAGCACTTTAGCAATTTGCACTGTTTGGCAAAACTTGCGCTTCATGTACAAGCCACTCAACACTGTGCCCATCCTGGCAAGGAGAGCATCAGATGCAGCCAGGATACCAGGCTTGCCCTTCTTCAGTTTCCCCAGGAGCAGGCAGGGGACCAGATGGATTAGCTAGAGGACAGTCAGCCATTTTATATTGCCAAGCCCAACCCTGCTAGCATTTCCAGGATATAATCCTGTTATGAGAACGTCTCCCTCTATTAGCCTTTGTTTGTGCCAGCTCCAGGGGTGGAGGAAACCCATTTTGCCTGACATACCAAGAAATGACCTTTCCAGAGCCAGCTACCGTTTGGTGAATAGTTGTCATGGTCTTTCCCCATATCTCTGTATACACATTCATGACTTTTAGAACATAGAAAACTTATTTTTTGTTCTAAAAGCTTATCATCCCCTGTATTTCCTTATCCTTTAGGCTTACCAGCCTTCTCTACATGACCTCAGGTTTGTGACATGCTTAGCTCACCACCTAACACATGGTAAGCAGCAAGTACATGCTAGCTGTTTTACTAGCAGTGATGGTGACGTAAGCATCTCTCTCTCTCTGTCTCTCCACCCCCCAGACCCCCTCCTTCCCCCAGTCTCCCTCCCTCCCCCACCCCCTACCCTGTCTCTCTCCCTTCTTCCTTCTCTGAAGCAATATGGGATTATCTTGAATTTCTTCCACATGTCTTTTCAGAGTTTTTACCTTTTTCATTTCTTTTTTCTGAGTCTAGAGCTTTGCTTTCATCTCACTCTTCAAATGGCCCAGAAAAACTGCTTATCAGAATGGATGGGAGCCCAGTGCATAAGATTGCATTTTGGGAGTCACGTGGTAGCTTTTAAAGGGAATGGCTTGGATGCTTCAAGAGCCTTACTCATAATATATTGCATGTGTCATAGAGTTTTAGAACTGGCCAGGCTCAATGGCTCATGTCTGTAATCCCAGCACTTTGGGAGGCTGAGGCAGATGGATCACTTGAGGCCAGGAGTTCGAGACCAGCCTGGCCAACATGGCGAAACCCCATCTCTACTACAAATACAAAAAAATTAGCTGGGCCTAGTGGCGTGCGGCCGTAATCCCAGCTACTTAGGAGGCTGAGGCACAAGAACTATTTGAACCTGAGAGTCAGAGAGCTTAGATCGCACCACTGCACTCCAGCCTGGGCAACAGAGCAAGACTCTGTCTCAAAAAAGAAAAAGAAAAAGAAAAGAAAAGAATTTTAGAACTGAAGGGGGCCAGAGGGGTTCCTTGGTACTATGAGAGATCCCTCACTTTGTGGATAAGGAATCCCAAGTGTAAACAGTATGTGATCATCCGGGATTAAATTAAGTGGCTGAGAGGAATGAATCCAGGTCTTCTAGGACCAACCTTTCACTATACCAGACAAAAGAGCAGGAAAGTTTGTTGATCAGAGCAGTAGTTTTAATTGTAGTATTTTTGATACATTTGTGAAACATTTTGTAGTAATAAAAATTTTTACTTAGGAGCAGAAGAAGTATGTTATCAATCCCAAGGTAACTCTCTTTAAATGTGGACATATAAAATTCCAACTGTATGTAGAAGGGCCTCTGCTTAAATCTAAGTTGTAAGAAGTCATACTATTAATAAGAGAACACACATAAAAATAATGAAATCCTGCCATTTTCAGCAACATGGATGAGCCTGGGGGACATTATGTTAAAAATAAGCCAGGCACCAAAAGACAAGTATTGCATGTTCTCACTCATGTGGGAGCTAAAAAATTTGATCTCATGGAGGTAGAGAGTATAATGACGGTTGAGGCTGGGAAGAGGATGTGTAGTGTGTGTGTGTGTGTGTGTGTGTGTGTGTGGAGGGCTGGGATGTGGAATAAAGAGGGGTTGGCTAATGGCTATAAACATACAGTTAGCTGGAAGGAATAAGTTCTAATGGTCAATAGGACAGCAGGTGACTATAGTTAACAACAATGTATTTGTATTTCAAAAGGGCTAGAAAAGAATATTTGGGATGTTCCCAACACAAAGAAATGATAAATGTTTGAGGTGGTGCATATCCTAAATACCTTGCTTTGATCATTACCCATTATATGCACATATCCATATATTACATGTATCCCATAAATAGGTACTATTATCATATATTAATTTTTGAAAGCCACCTTAGTGTGGCCTAGGAGTAGAGGATCAGTATTGGTATGGGCAAAATTTACCATTGTACCATGCCTGTCACTTAGATCACCCTCCAGCCTGGTCCCTGGAACGCATACCTGAATGCTAGGGAGATACACTGAAAGAACGTTTCATTAAAATGCCTGTCAAACTCAAGGATGGCAAATTTCTGTACTTGAGGGTTTGTGGACACTCGTGGGTAGATTACCAGCCAGTGGCTTCTGCAGCGACAGGAAACCATGCCTGGGCCCAGCCCAGCAAACGTCATCAGCAATGGCCATTCCTTAGAATAGGCACAGCAGGGGGACCAGCTTCACAGGAGCAGGGGCCCCTTTGCAGCAGAGTCTTCACCTCAGCAAGCAGAGCTCACAGAAAATGAGGGGTGCTGCATGGTATCCGAGAGTGCCAAGTTCGTAAGTACACATGAGGTTCACTTTGGGAATCCCATACAGAGCTGAAAGAGTTATGAGCATGATATTGAGCATTTAGGGAGCTTTGATTTCCTCTTCCAGCAATTGTGGATAATAATACTTGGCTTATAAAGTTATTGTGGGGAACAAATGTGCTAAAGGACATAAAAGGCATATCACACGTGAGCCCCACTGGTTGGAGGTCACAGTTGTTGGAGGCCATCTTCATCCCTAGTGTGGCATAGAGAAGCTTCAGAAGCTCTTTTTTCTGTATAGGCCTCTCATCATGCCAGGTGTGTGGTATTCAGCCTTATCTTTAAAATATGGTACCCTCTTTATTGTATTTCATCCTGCTGTCTTACTACAAAAGAGGAGGAGTCCTAAAGGTACTGAGTGAATACAAAGAAGTTCTTAAGGTCAACCTAAGATAAAGAAATGCTTGCTTGTAAGTGCTGGGTGATTGAATCTATAATTTGCGTCAAGAGAAGTGAAGAAAAATGTTAGGGTGGTGCAAAAGTGATTGTGGTTTTTGCAATTTTTTAATGACAAAAACTGCAATTACTTTTGCACCGACCTAACCTTGTTTTAGGCATGTATCTATTTAAAGACACTTTATTTTACCTATAATGTTGATGGGTTTACACTGAACTCAGGGCCAGTAGCACTGTAACTCTCACCCAAACAAAGCTTGTCTCACGTGGATTTTCTGCACAGGACACAGCACAGCATCTTTGTGCTTAGGAATACCAGGTAGCACACTGACATTATTCTCGGGAGGCTGTTTTAAACAGCAAAATTACCAACTAAAAGCACAAAAATGAGAAAATCTGTGGCACCAAACAAACTGCAAATAGGACACTTGTTTTCTCTCTGGGTTTTGTTTGTTTGTTTGTTTGGGCGGAGGGGACGGAGTCTCGCTCTGTAGCCCAGGCGTGGCGTGATCTCGGCCCACGGCAAGCTCCGCCTCCCGGGTTCACGCCATTCTCCTGCCTCAGCCTCCCGAGTAGCTGGGACTACAGGCTCCCGCCACTACGCCCGGCTAATTTTTTTTTTTTTTTTTTTTTTTTTTTTTTGTATTTTTAGTAGAGACGGGATTTCACCGTGTTAGCCAGGATGGTCTCGATCTCCTGACCTCGTGATCCGCCCTTCTTGGCCTTCCAAAGTGCTGGGATTGCAGGCGTGAGCCACCGCGCCCGGACACTTGTTTTCTCTATGAGCAGAAACAAGAAACAGAACATCCTCGTGTGCATGCCCATCAGGCATCTCCAATTGCAATCCACATTTGTGGACATAGAATCCACAAATAATAAGGAGCCACTGAATTTTTGTATATTTAGTATGGGGCTCAGGTTAATCACAGAAATATTTACTATATAGTTAGTGGGCAAAATGCTCAGTACCCCATTATAATAAACCCAAATCTCAATAACAGTTAAGATGTTTCTCAGAGGGGCATGACTCCTCTGACGTTTGTCAGATAAGCATGTCTTATTATAGGGGCACTCAGACAACAGAGGCACAGAACAAAACAAAATATTTTTTGCCTCTTAATTTATTTCAAAAATGAAATCTGATAATGGCTTTTAGAAATGTCAAGACCAAAAAGCATCAAATATTGTTTTTCCATTTAAAGAATAGAAATAAAGTGGCCGAGTTATTATTATATGTTCCCCCCATAATTAATCTTTCTTTGCTCCTTCCCACCCCTCCCCACTTTATCTTCCACCTCCTTTTATAGATACCTAACTGCTAAAATGGGCTTGGGAAGGCAGCTGGAATCATGCCAAGGTGTACCCAACAGAAGCCACTGCAGTTAGTGACATGAGCTATGGAACACAAGAGGTCTTTTGCACTGATTGGAATATTTATTAGATTTAGTGCTGAAATAGTCTCTGCTGATAAGCAGACCTAATCTGAATTTCAAAGGTACTTATGACCACGTAAATGTGATAGTATCATATCCTCAGGCCCCAAGTGCATCAACCCTTCCTAAATGGTTGGATGCTGTATTGAATCTATTTAATATCCTGGTAACTAGCTTTGACTTTTATCAGGAATACTTATTAATTTTAGATTTAATCTTCCCTCCTTCTCCTCCTCAACAGAAGTAATTTAAATTCTTTCCAAGTAGTCATTGCA
This sequence comes from Pongo pygmaeus, assembly GCF_028885625.2. NCBI lineage: Eukaryota > Metazoa > Chordata > Mammalia > Primates > Hominidae > Pongo > Pongo pygmaeus. The sequence continues at coordinate 186,567,694 of NC_072376.2, forward strand.
CCTGTTTCTTACTTCAGTCTTGGTCTCAAAGAAATATACAACAAACTCCGATAGACCACGGCCACAAAGTCCAATTTTATAATCATGCAGGAAAAGGAATGCTTTTTGAGGATCAAAAGTTGCAGTCATGATGCTAGGATGTTTCATATCCAGTAAAACTAGAGACACCCCACCTCATCAGCTGATTGTGGGAGAAGTCATTTACAAAAGTCCTGTGAAGAAAGAACTAGATGATATAAATGTATGCATATTTCTAGAACCTGAAAAATATAAAAAGATAATCAAGCGTACTTGGACCCATAGCCACTGGTTTTAACCATTCTGCAGAAGTATAGCACAGCTATTATTGGCAGTATATGAAGATATGGATGATTTCATGGGGAAATCTTCGAAATTGAAGTGGGATAATTTGGAGGTACAGGGGAAACGTTTTTGCCTTTAAACTGTGGCAATAACCCTTATAATTGCATGTGCTCTCTGGAATAAAGAGATAGAAGATTGACATCAGCTTCAAGAAATGAGACATTGGGTACCTGAGGGATTCAGTCAAATTGCTCCTATGAAATCTTGAGTTTTGAAGATTGAAAAAAGAATGCTTGTTTTTGTGACAAGTGTTTTGGGGAATATTTTAGGGGATAATTGATGTTCTGCATTCCAATACCTTAGGTAATGAGGAAGCTGCGGAAACAGCCTCCTTTCTTTTATGAAGGCTTTAGAATTCAAGATCACCATAGAGGTCAGTGCTGTGAAGCTAATCTTGGACGCCTATCTCAATTGCTTCAGAGTATTTAGGATTTCTAAGGTTTTTGATGGATTTTTTTCATCAAAAGATATAATTTTTCCTCTGCATGAAATGCTTTAAAGTGGTGATAATTAAACATATTTACTCACTAATATTTGGAACATTATACTGGAATTCAGAAGCTCTGGCTTTCCTCTTTGAATTTATAAACCACCAAAAGTTGGCAACTGGCCCTTGTAAAAGATTTCTTCCAGCAGAGCTCTTGTATCTTTGTTTGTGTTTTCCTTTCCCGCTTAAGCACATTTATCTTTGCTTTTAGCTGCTGCAGCCCTCTGAGAAACAGCAGTCTTCTTGGCAGCTGCATTCTGTGCAGGCTCCTGCTCTATCAGTATGACAGCTATCTAGAAGGACTATATATTAGATGGAATAACCATTTAATATCAGAAGGGAAAAAACTGGAAGCAACGAAGCACAAAGTTCCCTTAAGTATAATTTGCAAATCTTTCAATTAACCTATTGAATCAAAATGAGAATGGGTATAAATAGTAATGATTTTTAAAATATGCCCTTGCTTTTTAGAATAGATGCATTTTCAGCAAAGCCATCTGCAAAGTGAATACCAAAATTTGGTCTAATTCTGTTAGTAAGGTGACATTGTTGTTCTGTGGAAAGCTTTAATGTATTATTTTTTATGAGAATAAAGGTATCAGGCTAGATCTTTTGCCCAGGGGTTTGCTGATTATGAAGCTGCCAGAGTAATGTTCTGTTCACTTGTAGTTGTCTTAAGTAGCAATTTTAAATATTTTGAAAAAAGAAGTATTTATGTTTAGTAGAATATTTAAAAGAAGAAAGTAAAAACAATCACCTGTAATCCTACAAGCCAAGTAATACATAGATTTATGTTAAACTATTTATTTATTTATTTATTGAGACAGAGTCTTGCTCTGTTGCCCAGGCTGGAGTGCAGTGGTGTGATCTCAGCTCACTGAAACCTCCTCTGCCTCCTGGGTTCAAGTGATTCTCCTGCCTCAGACTCCCGAGTAGCTGGGATTTCAGGTGTGCACCATCAGGCATGGCTAATTTTTGTATTTTTAGTATAGATGGGGTTTCACCACGTTGGCCAGGCTAGTCTCGAACTCCTGACCTCAGGTGATCCACCTACCTCAACTTCACAAAATGCTAGGATTACAGATGTGAGCCGCTGTCCTGGGCCCCAAGTAGTATATTTTAAAAATATGAGGTCATTTTAAAAGATGAGGTTAGATGTTATATATTATTTCTAAAATTTTATTAAAATTGTTTTTACACATTTTTATGTATCTTTAAATATTTTTTGTGCAACACCATTTTGCTAGCTATATGATCCGCTGCATGGATGACCACAATGTATTTCATCCATCCTTTATTTTGGGACATTTGGATTATTTTCAGGTTTTCACTATTATAAACAATGCTGTGAGGAACCCGCTTATGGCTCAATCTTTGTGCCCATCATTGATTATTTCAAGAGGACAAATTCCTAGTGGAATCACTAAACCAAAGGATTAATAACTGGTTCCTTTTACTTGGTAGTGCATTGTCAACTCTGGAGTCTCTCGTCTGCTCTCCATCCCTGTCCCTCACTGCTTTCACTTCATACAGAATATATTTGTTTTGCCCTTTTCCATTTTTCTTTTTTTTTTTCTCCTTTGGTAATGGTCTCCCCTTGTATATGGACTATCTGTAGACCATTAGAAATTGAGGGACTCTCAGGAGAGAATGCAACAAACTGATACTATTTCAAGATGACAGTTGATCATAGCTTACATGCAGTGTTCACATGAGTTAAGTCATTGGGTTCCCTGCCAGATTTTAAGTGAACTAAAATGTTTTCTAAAATTTTGGTTTGAGATTTTTCTGGCATCTGCCTCTTTCAGAGTGAGAATTAACATACCATCTCAGTTCTTATAATTCCATCCCATCTTTGAGCCATAAACTATTTGATAACTAACTTCAACTCACTCTTCATGACTCACTCGCCTCAGAAAGATTTGATTTTCTGGAAAATTACAACGAAGCAGAGATGTAAAAAGAGAGGTAAAGATAACTCAGTTGATTCCGGAAATGAGGTAGACTACTGCAATAATTTTTTGAAATAGTATTACCAAATTTTCTCCTCTACAACATTTTTAAACATCTCATATGTATCAATTATAAGCTAAATGAACTACTTGTTTCCTAATACCTTTAACAAGATAAATTACTAAGTGTAGCCAACATATATTCTTACTAACCCCAGAAAATGTCTCTTCTGTGAGTTAATAAATGTTAACTGTTGTATATTACATACTCTTTTCCATATTTATTTTACAGTGGAGAGGGTCTTCAAAAAATGATCTAGTACATCTCTTCATTTTGCTATAGGGACATTACTATCAATGTTTAAGACTTCCGTAAGTAAATATTACAACCTATCTTGCAACCAATCCTGTAATATCTAACAATTCTCTTTTGAGAAATTATTTACTAACTCCAGCCTAGTTATCATGCTGCTACTGTAAGACTGTACCTCAGTCATTAACAGTGTTAAAATTTGCTTTTGGAAATGTAAGTCCTCCATATGGTTGATGTCATTTCCTCATTGTAATTAGAGTACATTGAGAAGGCATATAATCACTCACTGAGTGATGAAACATGGATTGGGAGAGATGACTCAATAAACATTTTAAGGAATGTTTGTAAAGTGTGATTTTCAAATCTGTGTTGAACTTAAATTCCCAACTTGTTCTCTGCACAACTGTTTTGTACTGACTTGCACCTTGGTACAATGCCATTGGTCTCCATTGAAGTCTTCATGAAAAACAGCACAGTGAAACTCATTACTGTGTTTACCATAAGGAGGACCCTATCGTTGTTTAAAAACAACAACAAAAAATCCCATCTGATCTTCACACCATGAATATTGTACTTCTTCTGAACAACTGGTTTGTTAAACACAGACCTCACCACGTTTTCTTGCTAGAAAATTCAAGCCAATATTGTGATTTACCCATAAGAAGTATTTGGTATACCCAACCCACCATGCTACTCACTTGGGGTGGTGCATTCATAGTGTGCTCATTGTCAGTCGTACCCCAGAACTGTGCACACAGGAGCCCTTGACCCTCTGGTATATACTTCTAAAACCTCATTCTTGATTCCTCCTTCTTTTTCCTCTCATTCTTTATCCATCTTTTTCCCTCCTTCTATTTTTAACTTTTGTAATACTGTTTTATTCTGTGTGTCTTTCTAAGCTGCTCAAAGTCCTTGTGGAATAAGGTGTATCATAAATTAATAACTAAGTCAAAAATGCAGACCTTTATTTGCTCAGACTGTTACGTTATCTATACATCCATGCATGGTGCCCAATGTTGATCCTTACTCCTGTTGTTTCAGCTCAAATATATTGGTGTTTGATAAGCCGGTACTTCTGTAACACAGAATATGGCATGTAAGCTCGTATTTGAAATGGGAGTTCAATATAGCTGTAAACATATGGCTTACACTGTGAAATGTTCTTTTTTTCCTTTCCCAGGGAGTTTTGAAGAAATATACAAGAACATATGTCCAGTCCTAGGAATCCCTGCCAGATATTTTTTCTCTAAATTGTGGTTTGAGATTTCAAATCATTAACTGGATACATCTGTCTGAGTATGTTTTCCTTTTCAAAAAAAGAAAATTTGAAAATAGCTACCCAAAAGACATAGTTCAGTATTCTTAATTTTCCATAACATATTTAGTGTCCTCAACCTTTAAAATTAAACTGACATTCTCTGAGCTGTGTGCAGTCATTTTGTTGGTGGCCATGTATTCCCTGGGTATTGGGTGAAAAATAAGGAATTTATTTTCCTGTATGTTGTTTAAGCATATATTTGTGTGTAATTCTTAGTAAACTTGTAGGTTTAAGGAAAGAGCCTTCAAGTTAGAGTCAAAGGATTCATTTTTAAATCTTGCTGCTGTCACTAACTGTGTGACTTTAAGCAAATCATATAACCTAACAGAGCCTCAGTTTCTTTATATATAAAATGAATAATAATAATAATGCCTGCCCTCCCTATTTCACAGGGTTACTGTGAAACTCACATGAGATAACATGTATTAAAGTGCTTTGAAAACTAATAGCAGAGCTATTAGAACTGCATTGCCTCAGTCTGGGATAAAAGGAGATCACAATAACTAATAGCAAAATCACCATTTATTTGGCTTAAATACTATCTACTCTGCTAGAATTTTAACTCCCTCAAATTCACAACTAGTTCTGGGAGTCAGCTGGGGATGTTGAACATATGCTTGGGAATGGATCCTGTTGGATTCCTCATGGATGCTCATGTGCCTTCTGTGTGGCTCACTGCTGTGGTCTCTCCTCAGCTGCTCTTGCAGCCAGTGCTCAGTGACTCCATGGTCATAGCCCCTGACGCCTCTAATGTCCTCACCAAAAGGAAATAGTCATCCCCATGCAGCCACTCTTAACACCTGTGAAGTGTTAAGAGTCAACTGTGAAGTTCTCACCTACATCTTCTCTCATGGTATCTCAACATGGGGAACATAACTTTCTCATTTGTTTGGGTTCATTAGGACACTAAGTGAGGAGGAGCATCAGGGGATGGCTGAGACTGAGGTGTTCTCTAAAACTGTATTCGAACGTTTCTGTCCCCGAGTTTGTACACATTATTTAAGGTTATAGTAGAGACCGCAAGCTGAATGGACCAATGACGATGTGACCTTTAAGAAGCCTCTGGCTTCCTTTGTGAATTCTAACCATACTGTTACTGTGTTTGAGGATCATTGGCAGCCGAGCTCTGAGTGGGGAACTGGGATAAGAAAGGTGTTGTCATGATAACGCCTGGACAGCTGCATCCCACAGACTATCGGAGTGCCAGGAAACTGGCTACCTCACAGCAGAGTAGAGAAAATGGAAATAAACACAAATATAAGCTTTTCAGTGAGCTGTGGGTCAGAGAAGGCCACAAGTGGTCTGGCAGATCATGGTGCAGCTCTTTGTTTCGTGAGCTACATGCAGCAATGGTTTTTATGAGCTCTTTTTGTAGCTTTCCAGGCCTAGGATTCAGCCACGGTAAGGTGGAAAGTTTCTGGTACTACCCCTGCTGTTCTGCTAACAATGGTCCACTTTCCTCCAAACCCATTGATTATTTAGACATGAAATAAATCTATGCATCTCAACTCTCTGCCTCAGAAAATGAAATCTGTCCCAGGAAAAGTTCAGATGCAGTAACCTGCTTGGAACTAGGGATGCTTGTCTTAAAACCCTACACACATGGCAAACACTGTTTTATTTAGATTGAGCTGATTGGGAGGGGTGGACCTGATAGGGATATGGGCATGATGAGCTAAAGCCACCAACTGGCGCTACCTTCAAAAATGGGTCCTACCTTCCAACTATGGCACCATACAGTACACTCCAAAGCAAGGATTGTAGTTAACAGCCATACTTTCTTAATTATCTAGTTTCATCCTGAAAGGCAGACCCATCCATTGATTCCATGAGCATTGATTTTGACTTTCAGCCTTAAATAGAGCAACAGGTAAACATTTTTATTCCCCTTTTCATTAATATTTAATTCCTTAATGAGGAAAATGGGTAATGTTCTGTGATATAGTACTCCTGTGACAAAGGAGTAGTCCCAGGAAAATTTTTGGAATCAAATCAACAAGCATGTATTGAGTTTTGACATAATACATGAAAATGCTGTTTTGGCTAAGAGCAGAACTTCTGATGATTAGTTTTGCTGACATTTTAATCTTGGAGATGATAAGGTAGAATTATAGGCTTAATTTTGACCTTCACGGGGATTGATCTTAGAGTCTCTATTAGCCAAGGAAAAGAAGAGAAAGTCTTCAAGGAATTGAGGCATCGATTGAGAAAATGATTAAATAAAAAACTATAACCTCAGTTTTATTTTGTCTAGTTAAAATAAAGAATATATAGTATTATCAAGAAAAGAATAGTCTACATGGGGGTTAGAATAAGGGAACCTAAGAAAAGATGTGATTATTGTACCACTAGCTATCCATCAGAGAGGGAGCTTGAGTCAGTATAAATTTAGTCTGTTCAGCACACCCTATTGTGGAGGAGGAAGCAGGGAGCTTCAAAACTGTAAGGCATCAGCCATTAAAACAGATTCTGTGTTTGCCAAGCAACATTCTCATTGTAACCAGAGTTTGCAGGCAGAGTTTCCAGTGATGACTAGGTTGCATGAAAATTTGTTTTATTTTTTTCTCATTTCAAACAATATTTTATATATCAGCTTCTTGTTTGGTGAGCATATGTAATTCTCTTAAGTTTAATCAATTTTGCATATTTATAACAATTTTTAGGACCTACCAAGTATATCATCTCTGTCTCTAGCTTACCTTCCTGTAACTTCAACAATGACCATAGAGGAAGATCTCCAATAATCCCAAATTTAAAGAGAAGATAGATAGATAGATTGATTGATTAAAACTTAGTGAAAAGCTCTCAGTTTAACTCTTAGTTCATTAATATATAATAAACTAAAATTTACAAAAATATCAAGTGTAGCATGTTAGACATGGATTATTTGCCCATAAACAAATCTGTTTAACTAGTTTAACCTTAAAACAAACAAAAAATGTGGAGCAGGGTGGTGCGAGCTACTAGTTGAAAGGATATATGAGTATCTCATAGAACCCAAGGTCAGGAAGTACACATGGTGGCTGTGGGAGACTCGGAAGTACAAACTGAAAAGTTGAGAACTAAAGTCACGTGCTCTATCTTTCTCAGAATTCATGAACTCTTCTCTCTACTTCTTTCTCTCTGCTTCTCCGTGAAAATAGCTGCCCAGTCCTTGCCTGACAATGCAAGAGCCTAGTAGAAACCAACAAGAGTTTCAGAAGCTCAGAGTTTGCAGAGAAGGACTCTGATTGGCGATTCTCAAACAGGTGTGCACTCTGAGTCCATTTTGATGGCCTAGGGATGATGTCACATGGTTGCTTTTTCTTGGGAACTGCTGTTTAAGGAGATTCTTAGAGAAGGGGACCTCAGTAGGGCCAAGTGATGGAGCGGCTTTCAGAAAAACAGGAGACATTCTAGATATGTATTCCAAATGCAACCTACAAAATGGGAGAAAATTTTCGCAACCTACTCATCTGACAAAGGGCTAATATCCAGAATCTACAATGAACTCAAACAAATTTACAAGAAAAAAACAAACAACCCCATCAAAAAGTGGGCAAAGGATATGAACAGACACTTCTCAAAAGAAGACATTTATGCAGCCAAAAGACACATGAAAAAATGCTCATCATCACTGGCCATCAGAGAAATGCAAATCAAAACCACAATGAGATACCATCTCACTCGTTAGAATGGCAATCATTAAAAAGTCAGGAAACAACAGGTGCTGGAGAGGATGTGGAGAAATAGGAACACTTTTACACTGTTGGTGGGACCGTAAACTAGTTCAACCATTGTGGAAGTCAGTGTGGCGATTCCTCAGGGATCTAGAACTAGAAATACCATTTGACCCAGCCATCCCATTACTGGGTATATACCCAAAGGACTATAAATTATGCTGCTATAAAGACACATGCACACGTATGTTTATTGCGGCACTATTCACAATAGCAAAGACTTGGAACCAACCCAGATGTCCAACAATGATAGACTGGATTAAGAAAATATGGCACATATACACCATGGAATACTATGCAGCCATAAAAAATGATGAGTTCATGTCCTTTGTAGGGACATGGATGAAATTGGAAATCATCATTCTCAGTAAACTATCACAAGGACAAAAAACCAAACACAAAAAACCAAACACTGCATGTTCTCACTCATAGATGGGAATTGAACAATGAGAACACATGGACACAGGAAGGGGAACATCACACTCCGGGGACTGTTGTGGGGTGGGGGGAGGGGGGAGGGATAGCATTAGGAGATATACCTAATGCTAAATGACAAATTAATGGGTGCAGCACACCAGCATGGCACATGTATACATATGTAACTAACCTGCACATGGTGCACATGTACCCTAAAACTTAAAGTACAATAATAATAAAAAAAACACTTTAAATTCTGTTCAGAGTAAAATAATGAAAAGGCAAAGAGTAGGCAGATTATTAGGGCATATTACATGATTTTAACGTATGAGAAGAAAGAAAGATGTGCAATACTTTTTTGTTTCTTTCTTAGTTATCTGCAGGAGTGATTTCCATATTGAAAGTATTATAACTGACATCTTAAGAGTGCACTAGATTTGTTAAAGCTTTTAAAGCCTCTTACAGCACCAGCTATTGAGGAACTTGCCAGATGAGTTTGAGAGGAAGTACTGTCAGTAATCCTCAGGTACTGGAGAGACGAGGAGAAATTTTAGGAAACTGGAGGTGGGAAAATAGTACCTTATATTTTTCAAAGGGGAGAGAGAAAACTTGTTCTTGGAAACTTGTCACTGACACACAGTACTTAAGGGAGATCGTTTAAACATATTTAAAAAGTAGCCGTCACTAGGTACCAGCATGGGGCTATGAAAAAGAGTCAGACCAAAGTCATAGCTATACCTAAAAGAAGACATGTGTTTACCTTAGTAGACCAGGAGACTATGTGATAGATACCTCATGCAGTGTGAGTTAGCAAGATATTTGAGTAAAGTCTTCAGATCCCCATGGAGAAGAGAAATAAATGTAGTTTGAATGATAGTGCAATTAGGTGAAATTGATAAATGGAGTGATATCAGCCTCTCAGGGAAAACACGTAGCTTTAAAACAATATTTGACCTCATATTCCTCCATATAAACAGTAGATAAAGTGGAATCATATTAGTCCAATTTTCAATGTAGAAAACGGGGAGGGATGGTTATACACAACAAATGACAAAAACCAAAGAGGGCAGAACCTGCTGGAACATGCACCTAAACCAACAATATAAAATGCAATAAATGTAAACATGGTATTTTATACTAAGTTCAACTGCTAAAATACAAAATGGGAAACATTGGACTTAATAGTAGTTTGGGGAGAAAAATTCTAGGGAATTGTGAGATAGCAATATGATATAGTTGCAAAAATACAGTGCCAATATAATTTTAGATTATACTTGTAAAGGAATTACATCCAGACTAAGAGTTGTAGCATTGATCTCATATGTTGTCCAGTCCACATCTGAATTATTATAGCAGTCTTTTTGGGAAAGACATTGACAAAATGGGGCATTTCCAGAGAGGGATAATGAGGAATTTTAATCTATAAATTTCCTTCGAAGCTTAGATTTTTTATTTTGCTATGTGTAATGCACTATATGGAATAAAATCTACCATACTGTGTTCCCAAGCATAGTAACTGAACACTTGGGTAAAATTCACTCCCCTCAAGTCTATTGATTTTGATAGTTGGGTTTAACAGTGACATATTAGGCCATTCTTGCATTGCTGTAAAGGAATAACGGAGACTGGGTAATTTATGAAGAAAAGAGGTTTAATTGGCTCATGGTTCTGCAGGCTGTACAAGCATGGCACTGACATATGCTTGGCTTTAGGGGAGGCCTCAGGAAGCTTACAATCACGGCAGAAGGCAACGGGGGGAGCAGGTCTCACATGGTGAGACTGAGAGCAAGAGAGAGTGGAGGGTGAGCTACACATTTTTAAACAACCAGATCTCACCAGAACTCACTGTTGTGAGGAGAGCACCAAGAGGATGGTTCTAAACATGAGAAATCCGCCCCCACGATCCAATCATCTCCCACCAGGCCCCACCTCTAACACTGGGGACTGCATTTTAACATGAGATTTGTGGGGGGCAAACATCCAAACTATATCACATGATAAACTGTCCTTCCACTGAAAATGTATATTGATTTCTGAATGGTAAATTAAACTTTGTATTCTACATTAGTAACATATTCAAGTGTCAGCACTGTTATAAATTGTAAGCATTTTTCCACTTCCTTTTATGATGAAAATGAGCAAAAGAGGTTTTAGATGAAAGCAGGAAAAGTCCTCAATTTATTTTAAAATAAAAATGGAGGCCGGGCGTGGTGGCTCACGCCTGTAATCCCAGCACTTTGGGAGGCTGAGGCAGATGGATCACCTGAGGTCAGGAGTTCAAGACCAGCCTGGCCAACATAGCAAAACCTCGTCTCTACTAAAAATACAAAAAAGTTAGTCAGGTGTAGTGGCGTGCACCTGTATTCCCAGCTACTTGGGGGGCTGAGGCACAAGAATCACTTGAACCCGGGTGGCAGAGGTTGCAGTGAGGCAAGATCACGCCACTGCACTCCAGCTGGGCGACAGACAGAGCGAGACTCTGTCTCAATAAAAAGGAAAAAAAAAAGGATAGTTAAAAAAAAAATCAGTGTTTCTCAAATTGAGGATTTGTTTCCTATGCCTTAAAGAATCTTGCTGGTTATATTTACTTCAGAACTAAGGGAAGAGAATCAAAAATGACTCTTTGTCTTGAGACTCCTAGTGAATGGTCTAAAAGTAAGAAACAGCCTTTAAAAAGAGCGAGAGATGAGTAACTTCCACACACCAAATACACAAAAGCATGCACACACGTATTATTGTGGATTAATGATAGTGTATATTGAGTGCAGGGACTCGCAGCCTCAAAATGTTACGTTTTTCATAGTCTGCTGAATTAGATATTATTTATTGATGAAGTCTAAATATAACAAGGCTTTATATGAAACTACAGATGTTAAAAACATAGCTGATACAGAGAAAATGCAAGTGAGACATTTCATTTTTATTTTTGAAATCTATTTTTTTAAGTTATTGGAAAATCACTATGGAAATTCGTTATTCTCATATTTTCTGCTAATGCCAAGCACCTGACCCACATAGCTACCCTGGAAATATTCTGTAAAATTACTCTAAGAATAACTCTAATCATTGCAAGCCTGTAATCTGAATGTGAGTATATGTGATCAGAGCAGTTCTACAATGTAGCTGAACCAGTATTGTCCTTGATGTTAGAGGATTTTAAAGCTTTCTTGGGAAATGAGATACCAAAGAGGAGAAATTAGTCAAAAATATATATCAGGGCCCATCCATTTAAATGTTGTCCTTCCTTCTTATTAGAACTTACTACAAATGCTACACCAGTAAAGTGAGAGGAATGATGCAGAATAGGGGGTTTTACCTCAATGCAATGGGCATTTCTTTCTTACTAAATGTTAATATCAAGGCTTTGTGTATTATCAATACTACTTCTGTGTGCTCTACCCAGTGGCTTCGTCTCACAATGACAAACCAGAAAAGAGCTACACTTTAAGATCATGCCTTCAGGCTGACGGTGGCAAATGAAAGCTTGTAATTGAAGGTAGCTCAATCTGTGTTGGGCTGAAGCTTTCATTTGGGATAAGTGTCCAATCCAGTCGGCCCAAAATTCAGACTCCCTCTCTGGGCTGTTTCTGTGCTCCGGAGGGTCTCTTTTCCTCTCTTCCTTTTCTCTTTAGCATCCAGGTGACAGGAAGATTGTGTACCCTTAAGGAACATGTTTTAGGTGGTTCTGGCCTGCTTACCTCTGTCTCTGCTGCCTCCTCCTGGTTCTGGGTAAGGTGTGGCTGTCTTCCCAGGTATACTGTCACCCTTTCATCTGCTGCTGAAGGAACCCCTGCTGCAGTAACTTCTATTCAGTTCTCTTGCTGCCTTTGGGACCAACGGTCCTTTCTTCGCCAGCCCCACTTTGGGGACTCATCTCCACTTTGGCTCTCACTGGTACTGTGGATCCTCTGAAGCCCGCTTGTCTACAAGAGCCTGTCCTGTCTTAAGCCTTCCATCCCATAGAGTTGCCCCATGTCTTCCTATTCCTTATTACTGGGACCCCTGGCAGGCCACTGGCTCTCAACTCTTAGCTACCATCCATGTTCCCCACTGGAAGCATGTGGAAATGTCTGGGCTCCCTGGCTGCACCCTACAGCCAAGGGAGACTGCACAGCAGATGTGGAAAGGGAAGTTGTCTCTAGGTCTCCTGCCCAAGTACACTTCAGCATGGTTTCTCTTTCACATGGCAACCATCTTCTATTGGATAGTCTCCTCCCAAGCTGGGAAATGGAGGCTGCGCACAAATCCGTTCCTTCATCTGCTTTTGTTACCTTCCATCCCCTTGTTCCCTCCAGATTTTCCACCTCTCCCTAGTAGAAGAGCTTCTGCTTCCCTTTTCTGTGGAAGAGGAACATGTCCTCCTCCACAGAATGTGGAGCCATGTAGACTTAACTTGTTCTGTTGCAGTTTTGCCAGTGCACCTTAAAGTAGCAGTTTCTCATTGTCTGAACAAGTAACCGGGGTTCTTTGTCCTGCATCCAAAAAAATTAAGGAGCATGGACACAAGGGTAGGGGTGGAGTGAAAGTTTAATAAGTGAAAGAAAGCACTTCGCAGCGGAGAGGGGAGTCCGAGTGGATTGCCAAGTTACAGCTGACTCCAGAAGCTTTTATAAGAAACTCTACTCATCTCTGTAGCAGTTTGAGTAACTTCTCATATCAGTAAAGCTGTCTGTGCAACTCCCCTTATCTTATGCAGCTGTGGGTATGTCTCTAGGCAAGCACAAAGCGCCACTTCTCTTTTTTGTATAACTGTGGGTTTGTTTTAGGTAAGCCCCCATCTTCCCTGTGCAAGTTTCCATGGAGCCCACCATGTATATGCCTCAAAAGGGAAGGAAACCTTTTCCTGGAAGCTTGCTAATTATACAAAGAACAAAGGGCTTCTTTGCTGGACGCTGTCTGCTTCTCTGTGTGCAGGTGCAGCCTGACTTTTTGTCCCAGGTTGTTTTGTTTTTGCCCATCGCTGTGACTTTTCAGGCAGACCGCTTCTACATTCTAAGTTTGCCCCAACTGATTTTTCTTTTCCCTCACCCTCATTTCCCACTTCAGAAGTGGGAACTCTAACTGCTGTTAGGGAGATTGGGCATTGATCTTTCTGGCTATTTCTTGCTGGAGAGGGGCATTGTGTGAGGAACAGCAGCTAAGATTCCTCCCAAGGCTGGTTTAAGGGTCCTCAGAAAAAAGGTGCGTTTAATGCGTGGTTCCATTTACATTACCATTTGGAGCTTGATAGCCTCTAGATGAAAAAAACAATTTGGGTTATTAGACAACATGTATTAAATGAGACAAGGAAGGGGGTAAGGACAGCTTAAAAATCGTGAGGCTGCTGACATGCCCTGATAACTGGTGGCTATAGTTACGTCTGTTAAGATTGGGTGTATGGGGCTTGGCTTTGGTTAGCTTCCTTGGTTTGACCTTCCCCAAAAAGGAAACCTCCAGGTTATGGGGGCACTTTATTTACTCTTTTATGACCTGGCAGAATTTGTAGGATAATTGCCCAGAACTAGAATATTGTTCCAGATTTTGACATTACCCATCCCTTTCTGTCTCCTCTGAGCTGCAGCCAGAGATGGCTGGTTGGTTTACAGGAATAAACAGGGTTAGTCTAAAATGTAGGCAAGAACTTAAAAATAACTAATGAGACTAGAAATTAATGACCACTGTATGATAAGTTTTGAAACATAATTTCCCTCTCTCCAGTCCTCCTTTTTGTTAAAAACAAATCATGATAGGACTGAGTTGTTTGCAAAATAGACTTTAGTTTTAAACTTGGTCTGATTATTTACATAAGTGCAGCAAGAATCCTTATTTTTACATAGGCCTTTTAGATTGGCTTTGGTGGAACTTTGTTCCACAAGGAATCTTAGATAGGACTTTCTAAAGCCGATCTAGACGTGGTGGGTCATGCCTCTAATCCCAGCGCTTTGGGAGCCCAAGACGGGCAGATCACCTGAGGTCAGGAGTTCAAGACCAGCCAGACCAACATGGCAAAACCCCATCTCTATGGAAAATACAAGAATTAGCTGGGCATGGTGTCAGGCACCCATAATCCCAGCTACTTGGGAGGCTGAAGCAAGAGAATCCCTTGAGCCTGGGAGGTGGAGGTTGTGAGCCAAGATCATGCTACTGCACTTGGCCTGGGCGACAGAGTGAAACTCTGTCTGAAAAAAAAAATAAAAAAAAAACAAAGTGACATTCTTTACTCACCACAGGTTAGGAACCCTGTACAGGGGCCATGTAGACAAGGTATGAGGCCGGTTTTCCAGGAGGCTTTTATTGGCTCTGCAAGTCGAACTTGACTCTTTAAAGGGAAACACACCCTTTCAGTCAAAGCCTTGGTAAAACAACCAGTTTTTCCAATTGTGTTTTGTTGCAAAATAAAGTGGATTCTTATTGCACTGATGCAAACAACTATATTGTTATAAGTCAAGAATACTTACAACCAGTTTCTGAATTCTAGAGAAACCAGGCAGAGAGAAACAAACATGTTCCAAATTTTGTTCACAGGAGTATACCTTGCTTAGTTGTTAAAAGCTGTAGCTAATTTGAAAGAAAGTTTCCCTGACTCTGAAAAACAAGAATTAGCAGTGTTTAAAGCAAAAATCAAAAAGATTTGTTTAGTTTTCTATTAGTTTAGTCCATTCCGTTAACTCTTGTTCTGCTTAATATTTGTAAACATTTCAGCTTTTCATGAATCCTTTACATTTTTCTATTATCAGAAACCTACATTCAAGAGTACCTATTTAAGTTCCACAGTGATTATAAACCATTTTTTGAAGAAGATTAAAATAAGACAACAATTGTCCATAAATGACAAAATGTCCAGGGTGGTTACAGTCAAGAACATGATTGACAAATTTGGTTATTTCTGTGGCATACTATAACCCAACATAACAACCTTAATTGTGATTGATAGCACATATTCAGACATTAGAACCTTACACATCCCATACAATTTTGGACACATGTTAATATTTTTCCCTAAAACATAACCTGAAGAATATTAGACATCATTTTGGCAATCCCGTATACCTAAACATGTTAAATAATCCTGTTTACCTCTCTTCAGCATGCTCCAGGGACCCTTTGTAGCACCCAAAAGCAAGGGGTCAGGAAAGACAACCTTGAGACTGAAGTTTAATTTTGGGAAGCCTGTGAAATATGTTAGAGGTTTAAAACACTGGATATTATGAAACAAAATTTTACTGTAAGTCATTTGTTTTGCCAAAACAATGACTTAAAAATTTGGAAAAAAAAAAACCAAAAACTTTTCATTAGCCCTTATTACTATATGAATAGAGAGCCAAATTTCACCCTTTCATTAGTCTCACTATTAATGTTAACCCCAGTTTTTAATGAAGCCTTATAGACAATCCTATTCAATCTTAACCAGTTTGACCATGAATGAGGTGAGATTTTTACGTACATTTTATGTATGGTTATTTTATAACCCTTTACAAGTTTTGCTAAAGAGTAGGTCAGCATCATAAGAAAACCTTGTTTTGCTTTTATTTCAAAGTTTAATTTACAGAAAAAAATATATAATACCCTTTTGAATTTAGTCAGTATGTTCACACACACAGTTTCCTTTGCAAGATTAATATTTATAGTCTTTTCACAATTTGCTTAAGCCTTCTGCTTTATTTTATCTAATTTAAGACAATCCTTTATCCCTAGGCAAAATGGACATTTCCATGCCTTCTTAATAATCTTTTAACTAAAAACACATTTTGCATTTTTACACACCTTGCATGCAAATCCATGTTCAGTAGTCTCAATTACATGTCATAATGGTAACTCTTAGCGATTTTTAACTTTAATGTAAAGCCTGGTAAATTATTTTAATTATGTGCTAGGTGCAGATAAAATCTGATTCCTTTCAGCATAGTTAGGAGCATGGTCACTTCTATTTGTTCCCAGACCATACTAATTGTGAAGCAGGCAAGTTGACAGTTTTTAAAAGGCCAAAGAAGCAGTCTGCAACTTTAAAACATAAACTTCTATGTTTTTTGAATTTTGTACAACAAACTATGCATTACTTTGTAATTCTTAAGACAAAGAATATAAGTAAGACAAATACATACCAATAGAGTTATTCTGGCGCACAACCTGGTTTACGTTTTTTGAATTATTATTTGTAAACTATACATTGGTGAAAGGAGATGGAAAAATTATACAACACACAGCACAAAATTATGCTCTATTCCAGCTCTGTTGTCCCTTGTCCTCTGTAAGAATGCAAGGCCTGCAGATGTTCCCCAAATGGAGGTCCCTAGGACAGCAAAGGGGTCCCTCACCACCTTCTGTCACCTTCACCGCACTCTTTTCCTCCCTCCTTCAGCCCCTTTATGTTTCTAACTCCATCCTGTCTCCCATTCAAAGTTTCTATCTTGCCCTTTTCCCCAAGTTGCTATCTTCTGCCTTAGAAGCAAGTCCCAAATTTCCTTTCATGTTTTACATATTTTCGCCAATTCTGGTGTCTGTTGTAAATCAAAATTGCTGTCTTTCTCACCCAGTTCTGCTGTTTTAAGCCCAGTAGTTAGAGTCAGAGGAAGAAAAATGTAGCCTGAGTCCCCATCTGGGTTATAGTTTGTTTGGGGGGATTATTATCCCTACCCATCTAAAATTAGGCATACGTTGCTCTGCCTGCTTCAGTTTCTCTCCAGAAACATTACATCTTCCTACAAGATCTGCTTTTCCCTACTACTGTGTTTTTGAACTTATTCTGAAAGAGTGTTTGGTCCCGCCCAACACTGGGTTACACTGCAAAGTACTCTTTCAGAATCAAAATGAGTCTTTACCAGTCCCTGTTTGGGGTTTCTTCTATTTAGGAAGAGGCTTCTGGAAACTGTACTCCTGCTACAGTTGTTTCAGATAGTTGTGTAGAACAACTAAGCTCTTTAGCTAATCTAAAAGCTCTAAACAATATTAGCACTTTGTTCATTCCACAGTAAATTTCTGAATGCTTGCTATGTGCCTCAGGTCAACCTGTTTAATATTTTTCTGAATATTTTAGAAAAACATAGTAATATAATGTGTTTAGCTTTCAAATGCAGTAATATAATGGTTTATTTATAGCAAGTGAAATAAATCTCTTGTGCCAAAAGCTCATTTCAAAAAGGAAAATAAACTAAGATCCAGGTCATGGAAAAAAGAAAAAGCCAACCACCTGATAGCTGTAAATACTATCTTAAGCATCCTCAGCATAAATTCACAAATTAATTCTTTTTATTACAGAATAAGTATTGGTTATGCAGTAGCTTTATCTAGGAGTAACTTTATCTCATAACAGCTTCTCTCTTTTATCTTGTGTTTCTGTTAAATATTGAAGGCTATATTTCATTCCCTTACCGTAGTTAAGTCGATAATATGTAATCCAATCAGAAAATATAGTCAGCTTGGAGCCAAGCATTATAGATTGCCTGTAAATAAATATGATGAAATTTTCTCTTTACAGATGCAAGTATTGGCATTATGATGAAAACTTGCTCACTTCGAGTGTTGTCATTGTCTTCCATAATGAAGGATGGTCAACCCTCATGAGAACAGTCCACAGTGTAATTAAAAGGACTCCAAGGAAATATTTAGCAGAAATTGTGTTAATTGACGATTTCAGTAATAAAGGTAATGGCTGTAAAACTCACATTTTGTCTATAAAGTAAGTTAAGCATGAATAATTGCAAAAATGTGATTTCAAAATAATTAGCTTTAAAAAATTAATAGCATCTATTGATAGCATCTGTTATCAACAAGTTGACACTGTGCCAAGCATTGTATGTGAGTTATTTTGTTTAATACTAACGGTATTCCTTGCAGTGGATATCATTATGTCCATTTTTTACACGCTCAGAGATGTACAAGTAGTACACAAAAATTTGGTTGTACACGAAAATTCAGTAAAAGTATACCACTGATTATAATGTTAGAAGCGAAGATAAACATAGGTAGCATGAAAATATCATTCAAAATGGCTTTATAAAAAAGCTTCCTCCAAAATTTAATTGAGAATTCTTGCAGTCTGGATAAACCTTTGCTGGTTTTGCAAGGACATGATTAGAATCTTGAAACTGTACACATATGTTAGCATGAATAAATAGAAATATGGCCTATTTTTCCCTTCATCTCTGTGCAGCTGATCCTTTTATTAACTAATCATTTTTAAGTATCCTAGAGAATGTATAGCTTTAAAATTTTTAGTCATATCAAATGCATTTAGAGTAGAGGCTTTAAGATACTTTAAAACTTTTCTTCAGTTCTCATGTTAATGTCAAATCTAAAAGCTTTTAGGCACCACATTTTGTGCATGTCCATTTTGTTTATGTCCATCTTTGTTGCAAATTTCTATGACAGTAATGTTTTCATTAAAATACTATTTCTATGTCAAGACAAATGATATTGTTGGTACAATAATAATTGAGATGAACAAAAATCTAAATCTATAAAATAACTTTTCAAAATCCCCCAATTTTACTAATTTTAAGAACCTGTATATTATTAATACCAGTAAAAGTTTATCATATCCTAAAAAAAGTGAAGATACACCAAAAGGTATTTAGCATCCTAAAATAACTGCTTTGCCAAAGAAAAGAACACAATTTCAGACCTCAGAGTATTGTGTATTTTTTTTACTGTTGTCTTTTTTTTTTATCTTTACTTCTTTCACAAATCTCTAATGAAGACAATCATGCAGGGTCCCTTGAGTTTAAAGTAGGCAGAGAAGTTTGGGCTACCCTTGAACGAAAGTACAGCTTTAATTAGTTTTTTCAATTTCAAAACAACCTGAAAATTTCAGTCGTATCCTTAGTAAAATTATATACTGTTTGGTTAATCAGACTTGACTGATAACTTGGTGTGTACATTCCCTAATACATTCAGGAAGTAAAACTTTTAAGATAACGATTTTTCTTTTAAAGACAAAATGCATATAAAAGGAGCTAACTCATAATAGCACTTGGGTTTCTGGGCATCACAGTATCCTCTATAAAGGTTTGGAGCTTTTAACTAGAGCAAATTCCTCCACACACGTGTGCATCAGCTAACTGCGGCTGAGTTGGGCCGAAGTAAAAGCAAACCCACACTCTCAGTGGCTCGCACAACAAAGGGTTAGCTTTTGCTCAAACTACACGGTCCCTGTGGGTCAGCGCTAGCTCTGCGCCCCATCCTCACCACAGGACCCAGGCGTGCAGAGCAGCCTCAGCTCGGACACTGCCTGCAGAGAGGCAGTGGGAAAGAAGACACACAAGCAGCCTCTTAACGCTTCTATGCGCGTACTGATGTCATTTCCACCCACATCTCATTGGCCAAGGCAAGTCACACATGTCCTAGCCTGCAGTCAGTGGGTTAGGGAGGATAATTTTCACCCAAGGAAGGGCAGTGAATATTTTGAGCCCTTAACACAGTGTACCGCAGTGTGAAATACAAGGAAGCCAGAAGGCATTGGATGCACCATTTCCCCCTTTGGTCCATGGTAACCAAGAATCTAAACTTGAAGAAACCATCAATTCATTTCTGTCCATAAAAACTTAAGATGTGTTTAACTTGCATATGCAAAAAATTCTCCTAATGGAATTCAAAAAGGCTTTAAAAAAATAATTTAGGACTGCACTGAACTTTAAAAAGAAGAGGATAAAGGCTTTTTTTTTTTTTTAAGTTAACTTGAAGGGAAAATTACTCAGGTTTTCTGAGGGGAAAAAACATGATTAAGCATGAGAATTTTATTTATAATACTTATTAAAACTGGGTACCAAAATAGAAAGTTTTTTTTTCTCAATTCCAGATACCCACGAGTATCTTACTAATAATAAACACCCTGAAATGAGTAAAATATTAAGTATACAGACTGATTTGCCCATTTAGCCACTAACTCATCTCTAAATACAGCAATTTTCCTGTGATTGCATATTCATGGGCCAAATTTTTAAACAATTTTAAAACAATTTGTGTGTCCTCAAGAAGCATCTTTTAAATGATCTGCAGCTCATTCTGACCGTGGTGAGCTAATTTCATGGGCTCATAGTGGTACAAACAAAAGCTATTCTCTTGTAATGGGAAGCCAAAGATGGAAACTTTGCCAAATGTGTCTGGTTTTTATAACACAAAACTTCCTCTACTAAGTTACAAACACATATATACATACATGTATGTATAATTAGAATTATATTTATAATGTGTAATTATACACTTGATGCTTAAGATAAAATGAGATTTTTTTGTTATTTGCCAACTTGATGGGAACCATATTCATTACACCAAGGTTACAGCTTTCAACACTGATTGTGGTTGGGGAAAGATGTCCCAGAAACAAATGTTAAATAACCTATACCCTGTATGGATTCCAGTGAAATTGCATAGTATTGTTAGTAGGCAGTGCATCTTCAGAAACCCTAACCATTGCTTCTGCCGACAGCAAACAAAATGTTCCTGAAAGCATTCAGATTTGACATTAACATGTGAACAGGAACAAAAATTTTAATATATCTTAAAACCTTAACTGTCAATTCGAATAATCATTGTTTAGAGGGATGTTTGATAACTCTCAGACTAACCAGTTCTCTGTAGGCATATTAAACTCAAAATTAACTTGAATAATATACTTCGCCTTCCTTCTTAATAGATAAAACATTCAATCTGGTCCATGTAAAATTACTGTATACCCAATGCACCTGTATTCTTGTTTCCTGAGAAAAATAATAATTAATTGGTTTCTATTAGTCTAATTTATAATATCGATTGATTTTTCTTAACAGAGCACTTAAAAGAAAAACTAGATGAATATATTAAGCTGTGGAATGGCCTAGTGAAGGTATTTCGAAATGAAAGAAGGGAAGGTTTAATTCAAGCACGAAGTATTGGTGCTCAGAAGGCTAAACTTGGACAGGTAGGAAGCATTTGATATCTACAATGCCAACATTTTGGGTTTGGTAACTAAATCATACACATTTTTGATCATTCTTCAGTTTTTTTAATTGAAATGAGAATGCTGGCTTAAACAGATAACTTATGTGTCAGAACTGACTATAATGCTAATTTTTATTAGCATCTAATTTTAAATTGTGTGTAATATATGATGTAATGTATATGAGGAGTATTCTTTCATCTGCCTCTTTTTTTTAAGGTTTTGATATACCTTGATGCCCACTGTGAGGTGGCAGTTAACTGGTATGCACCACTTGTAGCTCCCATATCTAAGGACAGGTAACATTACCTTGCTTTTTTTCTTTCCTGGTTGAAAGTAAACCTTGTCCTAGAAGGGCAAATAATATTTTCATCCTTTGATTCCAGTTCCATTCAGTGCATCAAGTGTGCTTTAGTGTTATCCCTCATCTAGTTGTTTCCTTGGGTGGAGCTAGACTAATATTGTGGACTGACTTAAATGTAGGCAGTCTGGCATTTGGGAGAAACCTAGGGTTCCTCACTCAAGAATCATTTTGTGGTTGGGTTATTAAGACTCTTCTATCTCCAGGCACTTTCTCCAAGAGTAATATGAATTGCTACCTCTAAACTGGGGTAAGAGTTCTAAACACTTGAAGAACCATGCTTTGAAATTATACCTGTTGATTTCTGATTTCTGTGCCTTTTAAATTAGTACTTTCAATAGTAAAGACCAAGTGTTACTTGTGTCAAGGCTTTGGGTTCCTATAGAAACTTTAAAGTTTAGAAATAGACAACTATTCCATGGAATTGTGGCAATCACCATTAAATTTCCAGAAATGTCTAAAACAGCATAAGGCACCATCAGTTTTCTAGCTCCAAAAGCCTTCCTTGCTTCTAGTCCATAATTAGGAAAATAAAACACGTCCATGTGGCAAATGGCAAATGACATGAATCAAAGGCAGAACTTCGGAGGATTTAATCATGAGAGGATTTAATGTGAAGGCCAATCACGAACATTTTTCACATGCTGTCTGATTTAATCCTCACAGCAACCCTACATGATAGAGATTATTAGCCCCATTTGACTGAAGAGGATACTGAGGCTTAGAGAAATTAAGTAATTTTCCCCAAATCAGATAGCTAATAAACTGTCAGACCAAGGCCTCCCTGGGAAACTTTACACCACACCATGTATTTAGGAATGTGAAAATCATAAGAAGTGAGGACGGTTAACTGACCAAGTGTCAGATAAGTCTCTAGGCGAATACCAGCAGGCTTCTGGGCAGTGAGGAAGTGGTTTTCCAGATTTCAGTGGCAGATTCCACGAATCTGACAATGACCCTCCAGTGTAAGTTCACACTTTGGAGAGAAGGAAGCACCTTTCTAAACTCTGCTTCCTCCATATTAAAGTTCTAAGCCCTGTAGGTTTTCCCTTTTCCTTGGTTTTTAAACTTCTAAAAAGCACCTTGACCTGGATGTAAAAAGCTGTCATTTTCATTTTAGGAAAATAGATTTTAAAATCCTTTCTGACGAGATGAACATTGCAACAAGCAGGGTACCAGATAATCTTTATAATGTCACTTTGACATCTAATTGCTTATAGAGTACTAGCATTTTCGTGAAGCCCAAATATAAGAGATTTTTTGTTCCAAATTCTCAGACCACTTCTTAAGTTCTTCAGCAAGTTTTGAGGGATTTTTTTTGCTTTTTTTTTTTTTTAAGCAACAATACCTTTTTTTTTGTTTTGCAATAAAAGCTGTTTTCTGCAGTTAGAGGAGTGAGGAAGATCAAGTAAACGTACAGAAACACATTTTCCTAACCGTTCCCAAGAAACAGAAAGCAACAAAGGGTTGAGAGAACCGCTAAGAATGTGGCAGGTACTATCTGTGACCCCACACACACGCACATGCATGCACACGCACACGTGAGCTTTTTCATGGGTGATAGGGAAAATAACAGGCAAGAAAATCTTATAAATAAGATAAAATTACCAAAAGAAAGTTGCCTTTAGGACCAAAGTGAAAAGGAGAAAACTCTATTAAGCTCAGTGATATAGTTCTTTGTCCCTGACATTTGTCTGTAAGCCTAGGGGGAAGCCTCCTCTCTCCTGCCCTTACGTAAACAGGCTTTTTGGCTTTTATGGGACATTCATTTACTCTATTTCCCGTTAGATATTAAAGTCCCCTAGTGCACAAACAAATCAACAACAAAAAGAGATAATGTAGTTAGGCATGCTGAACTAGTCTTGGGTTCTTAAATGCGTTTTCATTTTCTGTAAATGTTTCAGAACTACATGTACTGTGCCTCTAATAGATTACATAGATGGGAATGATTATTCCATTGAACCACAGCAAGGTGGGGATGAAGATGGTTTTGCCAGAGGGGCCTGGGACTGGAGTTTACTATGGAAACGTATTCCTCTAAGCCACAAGGAAAAGGCCAAAAGAAAACATAAAACTGAACCTTATCGGTAAAGACTGTTACTTTATTTTCTTATGTTGAATGTTTATCTAAGTTCTTTTTTTTTTCTTCCCCATGAACTCATATAAATGTGTGGGTCCGTACATACGCTTCCATTTGATCTTTGCTGCCATCATCAACACAATACAGAACCATTTGCACTGTGCCGCTTATAGATGTCATAAATGGCAACACATATGAAATTATACCCCAAGGGGGTGGTGATGAAGATGGGTATGCCCGAGGAGCATGGGATTGGAGTATGCTCTGGAAACGGGTGCCTCTGACCCCTCAAGAGAAGAGACTGAGAAAGACAAAAACTGAACCGTATCGGTAATCACTAAATCACTTACATATTTTTCTTTTCTCCAGTTGCTGCTAACCTATTAACCTCTTGCCAAGCTAAAGATTTGTTATTAAAACTGTAGATGCTGTCTCAGATTCTGAAAGAGCATCTTTCGTTATACTGTTTCAGAGCTTTCAATCTGTTCCACTTGCTCTATTGTAATTGCTTTTACCCTAAATGTGATGTCCACTACTGAGACGTACACACTTTCATTGGGGAAAGAAAAATAATGTAATATGGCATTTTTTCCACATACAAGTGAAAAAAAAGAAAATCTTAGTTATCCTGTCCTACTGGATTAGACATCAAATTTTATTCTTTTGATGACAGTGTCATTCTATAAATTTAAAATACATAAATTACTTTAATCCAACCAAGAGTTTTATTTCCACGTTCATGCCGTGGGTATAATGCTAACAATGAAGGGCACTAGCAAGAGATTTTTGGGTTTTTCTCCCCTTCTGCTGTTATGTTAACTCTCAAATACTAATTTTATACTAGTTAAATCTGATGAATCACAATACATGACTTTAAAAAATGTTACATAGAATCGTTTATTGCTTCATTCTCAGAAAAGTGATTGATTAAAAGAAAACTCTATTCAAAAATCAGCTTTTGTCCCTTCTTGTGGTTCTTTCAGTAGAACAACTTGTGCTACTCTCTTCTTTTGATCTTGTAATTAGAACATTTTACTGTCTCTGTAAAAAGTGACCCCAAATGAAATGTTTGCTCAAATGTTAGTGTAGCCTTCTCCTGAGTGTGTCTAATCTTATTTTTCTGGTCCTATGGTTCTGCTTTTGGTCTCTCTCTCCCTGTTAAACTGCTGATAATGTTAGAACTCTGTTTTGGGAAGGTGCTTCCAATGTCATGGAAATGCTGGTGGGATTTGGGCATGTCATGATATCAAGATACTGAATGGCAAACATAAAGAAGTTATAGCACTTAGTTAATTATAGTAGCTTAATTGGACATTTACCAAAATTTTTTTGGTAAATTTCTTATTCAGAATAGTCCAGGAATCTACTGCTTACGTGCTTAACTTAACAAATAACTGCAGGAGAAAAAAAAATAAAAGGGTCTGAGCAAATTTATATTTCTGCTAATTCCATAGGCCAGTAAAGAAAATGTTTAAAGTGAGCTAGAAAAATTAAAGGGAGGTTATCTGTTAACTCACTGGTGTCCATGTTAAGATGCATTTTCAAGTATATACTGAGATGAATGGGAATATATTTAAAGAAAAAAAAAAACCCAGCTGCCGGGCAAGGTGGCTCACACCTGTAATCCCAGCACTTTGGGAGGCCAAGGCAGGTGGAACACCAGAGGTCGGGAGTTCGAGATCAACCTTGCTAACATGGTGAAACCCCATTTCTACTAAATATACAAAATTAGCTGGGCGTGGTGGTGTGCGCCTGTAATCTCAGCTACTCGGGAGGCTGAGGCAGGAGAATCGCTTGAACCTGGGAGGCGGAGGTTACAGTGAGTCAGGATCACGCCATTGCACTCCAGCCTGGGCAACAGAGTAAGACTCGGTCTCCAAAAAAAAAAAAAAAAAAAAAAAGACACAGCTATAATGGAATAATCTTAAATGACAGTTAAATAAAGGTGACATGAAAATATCACCTAAAATGTAATAGTGTTGTTACTGAGTTAGGCAGAATATTTTAAGAAGAAAAAGCATGAGAGAAGAACTTTTTCCTGATGCTATTTTCTTTTAGTATTGAAAATATTTCTTGATTCATTATCCACTCGACAAACATTTATTGAGTGCTTACTGTATGCCAAGCACTATTTTCTGGGGATACATTTTTAAAGATATGTTTCCTCATTGTATTTAAAATACAGTGAGTCAGACAGAAATTAAACAGATAACTATATAAATAACCCTAAAATTAGCCTGGTGCGGTGGCACGTGCCTGTAGTCCCAGCAACTCAGGAGACTGAGGCAGAGGGATTGCTTGAGCCCAAGAGTTCAAGGCTTCAGTGAACAATGATTGTGCCACTGTACTGCAGCCTGGGCAACAGAGTGAGACCCTGTCTCACAAAACAAACGAAACTCTGGAACAGCAGCTGTGATAAGTAGTATGAAGAAAAATCACAGAGTACGAGTTTATGGAAAGATGAACCTAATCCAGCTTGGGAGATCAGGAAAGGCCCTTCTGACAAAGTGTCATTTAGGCTGAGACCTGAAGGATGAGGGACCAATTCTGTGGAAAAGGAGAAGGAACATTTCAGGATCGTGAATAACATGAATGAAGGCCTTGAGACAGAAAGGAGGCTGGCACGTTCCCAGTGGGAGCAGAGCCGTGAAGGACTCAATGGGAAGAGAGACCACGGTGAGCCCAGAGAGCCAGGAGAGGCTGGTACCATGCAGGCGCATGTGGAGGAGTCTGCTCTGGCTGCTGTGTGATTAGCCTTGAGCAGGGGGCAGAAGAGAATAAAGGACACAAGCTTGGGAGATATTGGAAAGTCCAAGCAGTGTTGGCCTGGTCTAGGCTGGTGGCAGTGAAGTTGGAAATAAGTCAGCAGATTCAAGATATATTTTCAAGGCTGGGTGCAGTGGCTCATGCCTATAATCCTAGCACTTAGGGAGGCCTAGGCAGGTGGAACTTTTGAGCCCAGGAGTTCTAGAGCAGTCTGAGCAACATGGCGAAACCCTGTCTCTACAAAATACATTAAAAGGTAGCTGGATGTGTTGGTGTGCGCTTGTAGTCCCAGCTACTCAGGAGGCTGAGGTGGGAGGACTGCTTGAGCCTAGAAGGTCAAGACTGCAGTGAGCCGCAATCATGCCACTGTACTCCAGGCTGGGCAATAAAGTAAGACCACGTCTCAAAAAAAGAGATTTTTTTTTTTCAAGGTAGAATCAATGGAACCTTGAAATAGGTTCCATTAAACCTATTTGAGTAGATTGAATATTATGTATGATGATGAACTTACCCTAATAATATTGAGTACCCTAAAATTTAAGAATCATGATGGATTAGTAATTAATTGTTCAGGGGAGGGGAGCAGGGAGCAAGATAAATTCTGCTGTAATTTCTCCCAATGTTGGGAGTGACTTGTCCCTAAGAAGCTACCAAATCTTTTTTCTCTTGGACCTAAAAAGTGTCCAATTTAAGATCCATTCAAGAAGCCCCACAGATCCACAGGTCACCCTTTTGCATTCCTACCTCCTGGCACAGTAAATATCTATGTCTAATTCTCCTGTGTCATTTCTGTGCTACATTTGCAAACTCTGAATGAACTGTGGTTGTTCTACAATGATTTACACCCTTATTTGGCGAGCCCCTGAGCTATAAAATTAAAAAATGACAGACTACTTCCATGGTGTATGGTTTTGTTCATCCAAGAATGACTCATAAATCAATGCAGGAGCAGTTAGCAGACCACGGCTGTATGGCTCAGTGTTTTTAAGAGTGAAAGAGAAAATTCTGTTTTAACTAGAACTAAGGCTTAATTTTTAAATCCATAGAGGTACCAAGGCGCCCTCTAATGGTGAACTGAAGCAATGCTCTATTTGGTAATGAACTGTAGTTTCAGTTAGAAATTGTGGTAAATTCATTAGGGAATTATGAACAGATTTTTTTCTTTTTTTGTAAAGGCTTTATAATTTCTTAATGTTTGGCCATCAGTTTTGTCTCTTCTATGCATTTTCAGGCTGTATTCTACAAGGCTTCTTGCCTATTGGTGAAGGGTTATTGGGGGTTTGTCTGTAATGGTTATTGCAGTGTTTCTTTTTCTTAGGTCCCCAGCCATGGCTGGGGGATTATTTGCCATTGAACGAGAGTTCTTCTTTGAATTGGGCCTCTATGATCCAGGTCTCCAGATTTGGGGTGGTGAAAACTTTGAGATCTCATACAAGGTAACATTTTATTTCAACAGATGGAATTCTCCAAGTAGTTACTAACTTCTGGCTTTCAGATAAAGCTAGTTTTTTGTGGGGGAAAAAACACACAATTATATAACGCATTTCTCCAAATTATAAAGAATGATTTAATGAAAATAGATGCCTTTGAGGAAAAAATAAGGCAAAATGCAAGCTCCAAACTTACCATATATTTACAGGGCTTAGCTCAAAATTGTGGCTAGAAAGCTTTAGAAATGAAAATATCTACCCCCACACCCCAACTTTCTATATATTGGAGCTTTTTATTATAGAAGCCGTTGGAAGAATCTGCATGCGTTAGGGCCACAGTTGACCACCCACTGACATAGTCACCCTTTATCACTGTAGGACATGATTCAAGACAGAAGCAGAGCCCCACAATGACTGCATCCTCAGGCTGACTTTGGAGCTGTCTTCCTGCAGCGCCTACCCTGTTGTTGAAGCAGCCTTGGAGCAATACTACCTTCCATGCTCCAGCCCCCACCTCAACCCCCATTCCTACCCCCATTTTCCAAAACAAAGAGAGAGAGAACTATATCAGAGTTTGAGTTAAACAGGTATTCATTACCTCTTGTCTTAAATGTCCTGTGCATAGCACTGTGAGGGATAGAAGAGGAGTAAACCAGTCGTTGCTCTCAAGGAACTTGATAAGAAGATATTAGAATTATACTTAAATTCATAATACAAGAAGGCAGAATGGCATTCAGTTGGTGTGCTTAAAAAACAGCGTCGGCCAGGCGCGGTGGCTCACGCTTGTAATCCCAGCACTTTGGGAGGCCGACATGAGCAGATCACGAGGTCAAGAGATCGAGACCATCCTAGCCAACATGGTGAAACCCCATCTCTACTAAAATACAAAAAATTAGCCGGGTGTGGTGGTGCGCACCTGTAGTCCCAGATACTCGGGAGGCTGAGGCAGGGGAATTGCTTGAATCTGGGAGGCGGAGATTACAGTGAGCTGAGATCGCACCACTGCACTCCAGCCTGGGCGACAGAGCGAGACTCCATCTCAAAAAAAAAAAAAAAAAAAAGAAAGAGCAAGCATTATGCTAGATGTAGAATTTGAGGCAGAAGTAGGAAGATGGGTATGATGTTAGTAAGCACAGATAAGGGATGGGAGGGGGACTTCTAAGCAAGTAGCATGGGGAAAAGTACAAAGAAGGGAACACAAAGAACATATTCAGAGAACAGCAAGGAGCACACTTTGGTAGAATCAGGCAACATGAATAAGGAAGACATCTAAGAAGATAAAATGGGAAGGTGTATTAGGGCCATATTGAAGAGAGCCTTTAAAGCTGAGTTAAGAGATTTTTATTTAATTTGATAAGCAGTAGAGAACTATCAAAGATATTAAGCAATGGAATAACATGACCCAAAGCTGCCCTTCATCTATAATAATCTCTTGCTATAAATAAGGATAGTTGAGTAGAGAGAAAATGAAGGTGAAGAAGCCAGTTAGGAGGTTATTATAATAATCACCCAAGTAGGAAATATATTAGCAATGGAAATGATTAGTGAGTTAGGAATAAAGAATCCACATGACTTTGCAAGGTTATATTGGGAGAAAGTTGCTAGGGGCTATGAGTATACAGTAAGAGGCCCCTCAGTAGCAGTTTATTATTAATACTATATTCCCTGTTGCCTTCTTGGTTGTTACATGAGCTTTTCAAAGCAAATTATTTTAGGATTTGTTTAGTTTAAGAATTCTGTGTGGACACTGTATATAATTTAGATTTTAGATTTACACTTACAAGATAAATTTTCGGTTATGGTTTATGTTTGTATTGGAAACAACTTTCACAACGTGTTTTTCCTTCATAGATATGGCAGTGTGGTGGCAAATTATTATTTGTTCCTTGTTCTCGTGTTGGACATATCTACCGTCTTGAGGGCTGGCAAGGAAATCCTCCGCCCATTTATGTTGGGTCTTCTCCAACTCTGAAGGTGAGTTTTTTGGATAAAAGGGGAGGATAGGGAACTAACATTTATGTACCACATGCTATAGTAGTTACTTAACAATTGTCAGCTTATTGAGTGGGCTCTTCAGCAGTCATGTTGATTCTCACCTTTAACTTAGCTACTTATTCACGAAATATCTTATTGTTCTTTAAGATTATTCAGCTGAAGCAGGAGGATTCCTTGAGCCCAGGAGTTCAAGGCTGCAGTGAGCTGTGATTGCACCACTGCATTCCCCCCCCGGATGACAGAACAAGACCCTATCTCTTAAAAAAAAAAAAAGATTTCACCCTATTTTTTAATTGACAAGTAAATATTGCATGTATCTTGTACAATATGATGTTTTGATATATGTATACATTGTGGGATGCCTAATCTGGCTATTTGGACATGTATTACATCACCTACTTGTTTTTGTGCTGACAACACTTAAAATTTGTTCTCAGCAATTTTCATATATGTAATATATTATAAATTGTGGTCACCATGTTGTATAATAGATCTCTTAAAACTATTCTTCCTAACAGAAGTTTTGTGTCGTTTGACCAAAATCAGCCCACTCCCCCCAGTCCTCACCTTCTGGTAACCACCATTTTACTCTCTGTTTACCTGTTTACACTCCACATGTAAGTAATATCATGCAGTGTTTGTCTTTCTGTGCCTGGCTTATTTCATTTAACATAATATTCTCCATGTTGTTGCAAGTGACAGGATTTTTGTATTATTTAAGGGTGCATAGTATTAATACCATCATGTATATATACCATATTTTCTTTACCCATTCATCTATTGATGGACATTTAGCTTGATTCCATATCTTGGCTATCGTGAATACTGCTGCAATGAACAGGAGTGTAGATACCTCTTTGATATACAGATTTTATGTCCTTTGGATATATACCTAGTAATGAGATTTCTAGATCAGATGATAGTTCTATTTTTAATATACTGAGGAACCTCCGTACTGTTTTCCCATAATGGCTGCACCATTTTGCATTCCCACCAACAGGTGGGAGGGGTATCTTGTGGTTTAATTTGCATTTCTCTGATAATTAATGATGTTGAGCATTTCTTCATATAACTGTTGGCTATTTGTGTGTCTTCTTTTGAGAAACATCTATTCAGGTCCTTTGCCCAATTTAATCAGGTTGTTTCCTTACTATTGATTTGTTTGAGTTCCTTCTATGTTATGGATATTAGCCCTTACCAGATGCATGGTTTGCAGATGTAGCCTCCCATTCCATAGATTGTCTACTTTGTTAATTGTTTCCTTTGCTTACAGAAGCTTCTTAGTTTGATATAATTCCATTTGTCTATTTTTATTTTTGTTGCCTGTTCTTTTGGGGTTGTTACATCCAAAACCAGTGTCATGGAATTTTTTCTTTTAGAAGTGTTACAGTTTTAGTTCTTCACGTAAGTTTTTAATCCATTTTGAGTTGATTTTTATATATGGTGTGAGATGAAAGTCTAGTTTCATTCTTTTGCATATGGATATCTAGTTTTCCATTTATTGAAGAGACTATATTTTCCCTAATGTGTTCTCAGCATCTACCTTGAAAATCAATTGACCATAAATGTGTGGATTATTTCTGATCTCTCTGTTTTGTTCTTTTGGTCTGTGTGTCTGTTTTTATGTGAGTACCATACTGTTTTGATTACTATAGCTTTGTAGTAGATTTTGAAATCAGGTAGTGTGATGCCTCCAGCTTTGTTCTTTTTGCTGAAGATTGCTTTAGCTATTCAAGGTCTTTTGTGGATCCATATGAATTTTAGGATGGATTTTTTTATTTCTGGGAAAAATGTCCTTGGAATTTAGATAGAGATTATATTGAATCTGTAGTTTGCTTTTATAATATGGCTACTTTAATAATATTAGTTCTTTGAATCCATGATCACAGGGTATCTTTCCATTTATTTTGTGTATTCTTTATTTCATCAGTGTTTTATAGTTTTCAGCATGTAGATTTTTCACCTCCTAAATATTTTATTGTTTGGCTTAGCTATTGTAAATGGGATTGTTTTCTTAGTTTGTTTTACAGATAGACCACTGTTAGCATATAGAAACACTACTGATTTTTCTATGTTGATTTTCCTGCAACTTTATTAGATTTGTTTATTAGTTCTAACAGCTTTTTAGTAGAGTCTCTTTAGGGTTTTGAATATATAAGATGATGTCATCTGCAGAGACAGTTTACTTCTTTTCTGATTTGGATGTCTTTTCTTTCTTTCTCTTGTCTAGTTGCTCTGGCTAAAACTTCCAGTAGTACGTTGAATAGAAATGGGGAGAGTGGGCATCCTTGTCTTGTTCTTAATTGTAGAGGAAGAGCTTTCAACTTTTCATCGAGTATAATGTTAGCTGTGGACTTGTCACGTATGGCCTTTATTGTGTTGAGGTACAATCCTCATGTAATTTGTTGAAGCTTTTTACATTGAATTTTGTCAAATGCCTTTTTCACATCTATTGAGATGATTATATGGTTTTTGTCCTTCATTCTGTTAATGTGGAGTATCACATTTACTGATTTGTGTATGTTGAATCATCCTTGCATCCCAGGGATAAATCCCACTTGGTCATTGTAAATGATCTTTTAATTATTTCTCTGTGTTTGATTGAAGTTAACTGAGCTTCTGTAAAACAATTATTTAGAATTGTTTATCCAGGTCTGCTACTGGGAGATTATTGTGATCTTCTAGTGGTATTACATCCTCTTCATTTTTCATGTTTCTTGTTGACTTACATTAATGCCTTTGCATTTTGTGGACCAGTCACCTCTTGAGGACTTTACAGGCTGGTTTCAATGTGGAAAGACTTTCCTCTATGGGGGAAGGAGGGTGTGAGGGTACTTGCTTGGTGGGATATAGCAGTTCTGGGACTACTGAGGATACCAGCTATGTATTCCCTGTGCAGATCAGCCCACCAAGGTCAGTGTTGGCAAAGATTCCAGTGCTCCTCAGTGGCTAATGCTGTAGATATCTATAGTGGCAGTGAGGCATGTTGGGGTCTTTGGGTATGGCTGCCAAGGTCATCCTGATTTTTCTCTCATTGCAGAAGATGAATGCCCCTTGGCACTGGTTCTGACTCATAGGCTCACTTGCAGCGGCAGTGGCACTTGTAGAGTGGCTGTGGAGCTGAGGACTGAAGCACAAGCATGAGTGGAGAGACTGTGGCTACAGGATCTGGGGCAGTTTAAAAACCCCAGGTCTTAGGGCACAGGTATTTCGCTACTGTATTGATAACAGAATGCGAGGTACCAGATGCTTGTGAGACAGCTGAAATAGCCAAGAATGAGAGTACAGATGTGCTCAGAATTAATGCAGCTCTAGGGACAGAGTGGTGCCTAGGTCTCTATGGCAGCTGAGCTGGTGCTTGGGACATAGGTACCTCTGCTGCCATGTTGGTAGCAGTATGTGAGGCCCAGATGCTTGTGAAGTAGCTTTTAGAGCCAAGAAAAGGAGCAGAAGCATGTGTAGAGTTAGAGCAGCTCCTGAGTTGGGATGGGTTCTAGCTCTCTGTTGCAGCTGATCCAGGGCCTGGAGATGGGGCATGCACAATAAAGGCGTGGCTCTGGGGCCTGGAGCATGAACGAACTATAGCAATGGTTCCAGTGTCGGGGCAGGCCCAGGGCAGCCACAGAGCCCGGGGCTGCAGTGTGGACACTAGCAGAGCAGCTGTGGCTTCAGGATCAGGGCTCACTGGGCCACGGGAGAATTGGCAGAGCAGCTTGCCCAAAGTAATCCAAGAGTAGCTGCTTCTTGGATGGTGGTGAATGTTCAGATGCATCTCCCTCTCTGGGGTTCCCCAGCAAAGGGGCTGTTGTTTACCTCAGTGGCAAGTGATGCCAGTGTCCTCTAGGGAGCAGGCCTCTGGAAACTATGGTAGTTCCTGCTGCATGACCGATAGCAATAGCATCTGCCTTTCTTCTTTGTTCCTGGCTATCTCCTTGTGCCTCAGGTATGTAGACCTCACAGGTGATCCTGTCCTATGTAGATATTCTTCGTTTCTTTTGCTCCATTGTGTTGCTGCAGATTCTTCAGTGGGCCCTGGAGCTCTCTCTGGGCTGTTTGGGTTTGTGAATAGCTGTCTGTATTTGTTTTTTAGTTGGGATGGAATAAAGGCTGGTGTGTCCTACTTTGCCATCTTGGTGACCTCACCTTCCATTATATTGCATTCTGATTAAGATTCCTATATTGAATGTTCTCCATGAATACATTTCAAATAAACTCAAAAAAGTCTGACAGTGTGTAGGGAAATAGTTGAAGGGAAAAATACTAGCTTCTGTTATTCACACATGAGTAAAATATGGTTTGTTTTAATTTAGATAATCATGTTAGGAGTTTGCATAGTAAGCAAAATCAAATTTTTGAACAGTGCTTACAAAAAATTAATATCTCTTGTCCCTCAAAGATTGAAAAGTTAATATGAATATGCTTTGTCCTGTTGCATTCTGCCTCCAAATTCTCCATCTCTGTCACATAAAATAGAGGAAAATTGGCCAGGCGCAGTGGCTCACGCCTGTAATCCCAGCACTTGGGGAGGCCGAGGCGGGCAGATCACGAGGTCAGGAGTTCGAGACCAGCCTGACCAACATGGTGAAACCCAGTCTGTACTAAAAATACAAAAATTAGCCGGGTGTGGTGGTGGGTGCCTGCAATCCCAGCTACTCGAGAGGCTGAAGCAGGAGAATCACTTAAACCCTGGAGGCAGAGGTTGCAGTGAGCCGAGATCTCGCTGCTGCCCTCCAGCCTGGGCAACAGAGGGAGACTTCATCTCAAAAAAACAAAAAAAAAGAGGAAAATCCCACTGACTCTTTTCATTGTGACATCCAAATTGTTCTACTGTAATAAATATTTTGCTGTGATTATTTAATAAAAATTTCATCTCCTATGCCATAAATATAGAACTAGGATTGATAATCTATATTTTACCAAAACTCATGAACCTGCAGAAAAACAAAACATTGGTTTTTAAAACATTTTGGAAATGTTAAAAAATATTTTTTGAATAAATAAAATGTATTTAACTTAAACTGAACAGGACTGTTTTAGTGGGATGAGCATCCTCCCAGGCTTCTTTCCCAGTCACACATTTATTAGGAAATAAATCATAGTTCTAGTTCCTTCTATTGATTCTCACCATTCCATGGAGTGTAAGTTCTCTCTCTCAGCTTCCTAAAATGAGATAATGTCATAGTTGCCGTATTCCAAGAGAATGACAGTTTCTAGCTGGGGAGGACAGATTTAGAAGTAGTGTAGTGGTGAATGATGATCTGGTGGTTATCCAGCCATGTTGGGGTCTCCCAGTTCTTTGACATTTCATCCCAGACTAGTGACACTTAGGGGTGGCATTTATTTATGAAACAAACCAAGGAAGCTTCATGTAGAAATCCAGATGTCCCACTGCTTGGAGGACAAAGACCTCTATCCCTGGCAAAACAAACTTTGAGGTTTATTTGGTTGGGCTGCTTTCATAAGTTCTAAGAGGCATGCAACTCTGATGCCCCTCATTTTCTGGAACGCTTAACCAAGTCAAGTTTATTGTTGGCTGTAGACACAACTTGGGACAGTTCATAAAAGGGGAATAGGTAATAAGCAGACAGCTAAGCTTTCAGAACCAGAACATCCTTCTCATTGACCAAATGAAACCCCAGCTACAACAGGGGATGAGATTTAAATGTCTGTGATAAAACAAAAATAGTACCAAATTAACACCAGGCATGATTGACATTGCAGGAAATTCCCCTTGGAGTTGGACTCACAATCACGAAGAATTGGTGAAAAGCCAAATTGACTCAAAAAAGTCTATTCTGAAAGAAAAACTAAAAGAGCTGAGAGGTGGCTATTTATCCACTCTAAAAATTAGCTGAATATACCATACAAACTACCCAGTAAGTGTGAATTTAGCATACACTTAAGTGAGTACCCAGCATATGCCAGGCGCTTTCTTTTCTCCAGTTTTGACAGCATCTGCTTGAGCCATCAGGGGGCCAAGTAGAGAGGTCTGTTTCTCCAGCTCATTTGTCTCCTCTGAGCCTCAAACCATCTAGAATTATCCTCTTTGATGTCCTTTAGATCTTCCACTCAACAGAAGTCAAAACTGACCTTTAACTTTTCCTCAAAAGTGATTCCTTCCACTGTGTTCTCTATTTTCCCGTGAATGAAACTTAGGGGGCATGTAGAGTTGTTCCTTGTCCCTCCCTCTTACCAAGCCCTGGTGATTCTGCCTCACACATAGCTCTTCAATCCATCCCTTTCTATACTTAGTGCAGCCCCTCAAATCTCTCCCATGAATAGTAAATAGCCTCCTACTTGGCTCTTTGCCATCAAGTTCAACCCCGTTCAGTCTACCCTCCACTCACTACCAGTGTCATTCATCTGAAAATTAAATCTGATGTCACTTACCTGTTTAAAACATTTTTATGGTTGTCATCTCAAGGGTAAAATTCAAAGTTCTTTTAAAAATAATAATAATAGCTAACATATGGTAAGTACTTACAGTGTACCAGGCATAAATCTAAATCCTTTATATAGATTAACTTCTTAATTTTCACAACACGCTATGAGGTAAGGACTATATCCTCATCTAATTTTTTTTGTTTGTTGTTGTTTTTTTTTGAGATGGAGTTTCACTCTTGTTGCCCAGGCTAGAGTGCAATGGTGTGGTCTCAGTTCACTGCAACCTCTGTCTCCGGGATTCAAGAGATTCTCCTGCCTCAGCCTTCCAAGTAGCTGGGATTATAGGTGCGCACCACCACACCTGGCTAATTTTCGTATT
This sequence comes from Pongo pygmaeus, assembly GCF_028885625.2. Classification (NCBI taxonomy): domain Eukaryota; kingdom Metazoa; phylum Chordata; class Mammalia; order Primates; family Hominidae; genus Pongo; species Pongo pygmaeus. Next base: position 186,604,550 of record NC_072376.2, read on the forward strand.
TTTAGTAGAGACAGGGTTTCACCATGTTGGTCAGGCTGGTCTCGAACTCTGCCTCCCAAAGTGCTGAGATTACAGGTGTGAGCCACCACACCCGGCCTATATCCTCATCTTAAAATGAAGAAACTGAAGCAAGTTTTCTCTCAGTGAATACTGCATTCCAGTTTTTGTAAACTACTTGCTATACTGCAATACACCATGATTTATCATACTGCATTTGCTTTTCTCTTTGCCCTGAATACCATTCCCACCTAATTAACCTCTCCTTCGAGATGGGGCAACACAGTGCCACTCTGGCCCTGTCCATCCCAGAAAACTAATTGCTTCTTCTTTTTGTTGCCATAATCTTACACGTGTATGCATAACTCTTCAGGTTTGTTCATGTCTGGAGTACATGTACTATGTCTAATTTCGTATGGATTTGCAAAGATTCAGAATGTTTAGTGGTATATTAGTCTGTTTTCACACTGCTATAAAGATATGCTTGAGACTGGGTAATTTATAAAGAAAAGAGGTTTAATTGGTTCACAGTTCTGCAGGCTGTACAGGAAGCTTGGCAGCTTCTGCTTCTAAGAAAGCTCAGGAAGCTTCCAATTATAGTGGAAGGCAAAGGGGGAATGAGGCGTCTCACCTGGTGGGAGCAGGAGCAGGAAAGAGAAGCAGGAAGGTGCTGCACACTTCTCACCAACCAGATGTCACGAGGACTCACAGTCACAAGGACAGTATAGGCATGGGGGTGGGGGGTGGGCTGGTGCTAAATCATTCATGGAGGATCCACCCCCATGAACCAGTCACCGTCCACCAGGCCCCACCTCCAACACTGGGGATTATAATTGATCCTGAAATTCGGGTAGGGGCACAGATCCAAACCATATCAAGTGGTAATATCGTATGTTCTTTTATCATGCTGCTTATAACAGCTTTTTTTAAACCCATGGGCTTTTGCGACAACATTGCATTTAGGGGCATGTTCACCCTTTGATAGTTATCTTGTTGCCTAGAAAACATTTCATCTGAACACTAGGTATTTCTTTTTGGAATGTAAAACATGGGTCAGCCACATGGCTGACAGGCCAAATCCAACCCTTTTTAGTAAATCAAGTTGTATTAGAAGATAGCCACACTCATTTGTTTGTGTGTTGTCTATGGTTCCTTTCACACTACAATAGCAGCGTCGAACAGTTGCCACAGATAATGTGTCGCTCAAAAAGCCCAACATACTTACTATCTGGCCCTTCATAGAGAATATTTGCTGATGCATGATGTAGAAGATTAAGGGATTGAGTATTATTTTAGTTCACTTAGTGTTGCTACAACAGAACACCTGAGGCTCGGTAATTTATCAAGAAAAGAGGTTTATTTATTCACGATTCCGGTGGTGTGAAAATTCAGGCTTGGGCAGCTACAGCTGGTGAGGGCCTCATGCTGCTTCAACTCGTGATGGGAAGCAGAAGGGGAATGCACATGTGCAAAGAGATCATCACATGGCGAGAGAGGAAGCAAGAGAGAGACCAACGAAGCCAGACTCTTTAACAACCTACTCTCATGGGAACGAATCCACTTCTGTGAGAGCAAGAACTCACCCCCTCACCTCCATAGGAGGCCATTAATGTATTAACAACCCAAACTCCTCCCAGTAGGCCCTGCCTCCCAGCATTGCCACATTGGGCATCAAATTTCAACATGAATGTTGTTAGAGACAAACCACATGCAAATCACTGCAAGTGTGTACCAGTTTGGTCACATATATTCATGCAAGCATTCATTCATCAATTAAAGCTTTAAAAGCTGGATATTTGTCAGCTATCACAGTGTCAGCATATTTTATTGCTCTATAGCTGCTTTTTCTTAAAGTGAACCAACTGGGGTCGGGGGCAGTGGCTCACGCCTGTAATATCAGCACTTTGGGAGGCCGAGGCAGGCAGATTGCTTGAGGTCAAGAGTTCAAGACCAGTCTGGCCAACATGGTGAAACCCCATCCCTACTAAAAGTAGAGAAATTAGCCAGGTGTGGTGGCGGGCACCTGTAATACCAGCTACTCAGGAGGCTGAGGCAGGAGAATCGCTTGAACCCAGGAGGCAGAGGTTGCAGTGAGCGGAGATTGCGTCATTGCACTCCATCCTTGGTGACAGAGTGAGACTCCATCTCAAAAAATATATATATTTTTTAAATTAAAAAAAGGAACCAACTGGGGAAAATACCCAGTCCATTTGGGGTTATAGTAAAATGGTTCTATTATAGTTATAACAGGATCAATAAAATCACCTGCAAAAATGTGTTTTATTAAACAGAGCTTTTGTTTCTCATGATGGTTTCTGAAATGAGATTTTTTTTTTCCCTACACTTACCAACAGAATGATTCTAATAGAAAGAGATTGTAGGCCAGGCACAGTGGCTCACACATGTAATTCCAACACTTTGGGAGGCTGAGGTGGGAGGATCTCTTGAGGCCAGGAGTTTGAGACCAGCCTGGGCAACAGAATGAGACTCCATCTATACAAAAAAATAACAAAAATTAGCCAGGTATGGTGGCATGTACCTATAGTCCTAGCTACTCGGGAAGCTGAGGTGAGAGGATCGCTTGAACCCAGGAAGTTGAAGCTGCAATGAGCCAAGATTGCACCACTGCACCCTAGCCTGAATGACAGAGCAAGACCCCATCACAAAAAAAAAAAAAAAAGAAAAGAAAAAGAAAGAAAAGAAAGAGATTATTATAGGGAAAGAAGTACAGTGTCCAGCCAGGCTCTCATAAACTCTCTCTGAGATTCAACTTACTCTTCCGTTAGCAGAATAGAATACTTATCTCAGCATATATGATCTTCCAGCTCAGGGATATCAGGTTTTGTACAATACTTTTTACTTAAATATACATGATATTTTTAATCCTTGGCAGATGACATATTAGAGTCACTAACTTGCATTTGTTGTTTAATTAAATGCCAGGTCCTGTTGAAATGAATTTGTGATGTGTAGGCCATATTTCATGTGTCTAATATAGGCTGTTTATGATATGACATTTGTATTTTTATAACGACATATATATATATATATTTTTTTTTTACAGAATTATGTTAGAGTTGTGGAGGTTTGGTGGGATGAATATAAAGACTACTTCTATGCTAGTCGTCCTGAATCGCAGGCATTACCATATGGGGATATATCGGAGCTGAAAAAATTTCGAGAAGATCACAACTGCAAAAGTTTTAAGTGGTTCATGGAAGAAATAGCTTATGATATCACCTCACACTACCCTTTGCCACCCAAAAATGTTGACTGGGGAGAAGTAAGTAGTCACATCTCAAAGTGTGTGTATTTGTAGACTGATTTTGGGAGAAGGCAGAGAAAGGTGGAAATATGTGAGTAAGAGAGAAGTATTCTTGGGGAAAAGTTAGGGTAACAACTGTCTGATAGCATCTACCACCTTTCCACTAAACAGCTACAGCTGCCAAACTAGCTTGCCACCATGCTGTCTCCTGGCAGCCTTTGCACATTGGCCCCCTAGCCTGCAACACGTCCACTCTTCACTCCAGCTCCTGGCGCCTCCATGCCCCTTACTCCAACTCCCTTCCTTAACTAATTCCAGTTTATCTTACTGCTCTCAACTTAGAGATCACCAATACTGAAAAGCCCTTCTTACTATTCCCCACTTCATCAAAAAGATGCAGTTCTATGCTCTTTCCAGGGGTTCTCACAACACCCAAAATCACCTATCTCCCAACCAGTCTGAGTGCTTCAGGACCTTGATCACTTGTGTCCAGGTGGACTGATGCAGGGACCCATATACAGTAGACACTCCAACAATGCTTTTCAAATGAATTAAAAATAATTAAAATCAGACAAAGGCACTTTGACAATCAGACATTGTCATTTCTTTGTTTATTCAAACTTGTCTTCAGACTCACTTCTGATTGCTCCCCTCAGCCCCGCTGTATGCCTCACAGGTACACTAAACCGGCCATGAACGTTCAAGTCTACATCCCTCTGCTTAATTATGTTCAGCAAATATTGGTTGAGGGCCTACTATGTGCCAGTCACTCTTCTAGACAGAAAACAAGAGAAGCAAAGTCCTTTGTCTCAGGGAACTGGCATGCTACCTGGGGAGAGAGACCAAAAAAGTCTGAGAAAACAAAAATGATAATGACAGATGGTGATAAATGTAAATGACACATAATACTGTCAAGAGGACTTAAGGACAGGGTAAGGAAAGCCTCTCTGAGGAGGTGACATTCGCTCTCAGATCTGAATGATAAAGAATCAGCCAATCAGAGAGTGGAGATGAAGGGAAGCAGACCAACTGCAGAAGCATAGTTCATCTGGGAGTGGATTCCTTATGGGTTGGTGTGTGAAGGGATAGGGGCCAGAATGACATTGAGGTTGTTCTGAATAGCTGATTAGGTGGCTGCTGAGATTGGGAAGATAGTAGGGGAGTGAATGGAGGGGGCAAGGCTTCTGTTGGTGTTCTGGGCATGTGAAGTACCTGCTAGGCGTCCAGGTAGAGCCGTTAAGGCCTACTGATCACAGATTGTAGGTTGTATGATGCCAAAGTCCAGAAGAGAGGCCACTCTGGAGATGTGCATTTGGGGCCATCAGCAGGTAGATCATTTCATGGGACTGAATGAGGTCACCGAGGGAGAAAATACAGATAGAGAAGAGAAGACTAGACCCATCCCTCAGAAACGCCAGCATTTAGAGTTCAGGAATAGAAGGAAAAACCAACAGAGGACACTCCTGCTACTCTCTCTGTACTTCTTGCTTTAATATACTTTTTCCCTATACTCTTATTTTACCTGTCCTATTACAGCAAATTATGTTTAACTCCCAACTAGACCATAAGCCCTTCAACACACAAATCTCTCTCTGAGGGCCCAGACAGGTATATCCAACTGCATGCTTAACTTCAGGACTTGAATGTGTAACAGGCATTTCAAACTCGACATAACCTAAATTGAACTTCCTATCTCCTCCCACCAACCCATCTTTGCTGATTTCTCGGTCAAAAACTTTGGAGTCTTCCATGAATCCTGTCTTTGTCTCGCACTTCATATCTAGTTCCAGAATCTGATCCCTTCTTGCCTGGTCTAAGCCACCATTATTTCTCACTGAGACTAACGTGTTGACTGTCCTACGGCCTGTTTCAAGTACAGCAGTCAGAGTGACTGTTTTAAAATGAAGGCAAATCATGTCCTTCTTCTGCTAGAAACCCTGCACCTTCACCCCAGAGTGAAGACAAAGTCTTTTCTGGTGGTCTCCAAGATCCACAACATCTGTCCCCATTCCTCTCTGGCCTCACCTGCTACTGCTCTCCCCACTGCACTCCAGCCCCATGTCCTTACTGGTCCTCAGACTCCCTCCAGGCATATGCCTGCCTGTGCTGTTCCCTCTGCCAGGAATGCTTCCCTGCAGATACACGCATGCGTGGCCAGCTCTCACACCTCCTTCAAGTCTGCTGACCTACCACCTCTCAGTGAGGTCCACCTTGTTACTTCCCAACGCCCTAGCTCCCACCCTAACTTCCTCTTCTTTTCCTTTTTTTCACCACACTTACCACCTTTTGCCATAACAGACAAATTGTCTACTATGTTTTTTAACTTATATTCTGTCTTTTTTCCCTTACATTCCCAGAGTGAATGGAGACAGGGGCCCATATTCGCTGTGGCATGCCCATTACTGGGGTAGGGGTCTTTATTTTGTTCACTAGTGTTTCAGAGCCTACAACATGCCTGGCACACATCAGGTACTTAATATTTGATGATTGAATAAATACATGAATGAATGAATGGAATTTTCTGTCCTCCTTTTACTGTCTCACTCCCAAATATATCTTCAGTTTAACCTCTTCCCATTCTGACATCTGCACTTTATACTTCATTTCTCGGCATTTCCTTAACATTCCAGGGTAAACCCCTACCTGTTTTAAAGGTGTCTCTTGGGGCAGTCTTCGGAGCTCCTCCAGGCAGGGTGAGCAGCTCTTCCTCTGCACATTCACACCTCTGTCCTGACTGGCCCACTACCCCTCTGTCTCTCTACAGGCGGTGAGGACCATGACTTGCTCTTCTTCATATCCTCAAAACCTCTTATCATTATAGGTACACAGTCCGTATTTGCTGACTGAATGCAAGAATAAAACATTTTATCCAAATAGTATAGTGATTTATAATTCAGAGAAATATATATTTTTTCCAAAAAATATATTTTCCAAAAATAGTTATTTTCATACAAAATGTACATTCCAAAGATGGAAACCTGTGTTTGCTTTTCATCTACGTTTATAGAGAAAAGCCTCACTGCCTGTCCATGCGCCATGCATGACCTATGCACCCTAGACCCCTACAGGCAGCTACCACAAGTGCTGCACAGCCATCTGGGAGAGGTCCCTTACAAATCCAGTCTGTTCTAGATATCTAGGGCCAGGCCAGTGTTTATTACCACTGTGGTTAGGTAGCTTTCCTCTATTTGCTTCTCATTCACATGAATTACTGTGATTCTGAAATTGCAATTAATGGTAACTTTTTTTTTCTCTGTGGTATTTTATGGAAATGTATAGTCCTTTGCTCTTAGAGAAAGAACCCATTCCAGTGTTGACTTCAAGACCATAAGTTATTTCAAAACTATGTAAAGATTGACAGTCCAGTAATAACCTGTCACTACACATACCCAGATTTTCCCTGTAAACTGTAATATTTAACATGAAATATTAAATTCTGATGCCAGAGTTCATCAAAAACTAAACTGTTGCCTGCTTTTTGCGTCTTTGTTCATTTTTTTAGATCAGAGGCTTTGAAACTGCTTACTGCATTGATAGCATGGGAAAAACAAATGGAGGCTTTGTTGAACTAGGACCCTGCCACAGGATGGGAGGGAATCAGGTAAACCACCTTACTTTTGTGTTTAAGTTGTTCCGTATTAAGGGCCATCAGGTTTATTGATCACAGAGTGATCTTTGTACTTTGGTTTTCGATTTGGCAATTTTGTTTGTTTTGATAAAGTGAAACATTCTGTAAAAAAAATTGACAGTGTTAAAACATTCACTTAAATGATGGAAATAATAGCAGTATTGGTTTTCACATAAGCAGTGAGAATCTAGAATTAATATCTAATATAAGAGATTAAAATATATTCCTGTGGGAGTATATATTTGTCACTACCATAACTATGTAAGCCTAGCTCCCTAACAATTTTTTGCAAGTATTGCTCACTAATCCTCATCTTTTTGGAAATAGAGTGTTACTGCCAGTAATGTATATTTCACTAATATATATTCTCTTACTTATGTGGGTATGGTTTTGCTTTTTCATTTTCTCACATTGTTGGTACATAATAAATTTGTGTTAGTGACCCATTTGGTATCTTAGAGACTAAAGAACTTAATGATTTCAGTGTTAATAAGGAACTTCACTAACATCAAAATAAATATAATTTGTCTGTGGACTTACAGTTCTAAACAGAAAAATTATGGAAAAATAAGTTAGTCATTCAATTTAATTATAGGAGTTAAGTTTCTTTCTTTTCAAATGCACATCAGCAGGGAAGGTGCCTCTGTTACTTAATTCTCTCTTTTCCTTTTACAGCTTTTCAGAATCAATGAAGCAAATCAACTCATGCAGTATGACCAGTGTTTGACAAAGGGGGCTGATGGATCAAAAGTTATGATTACACACTGTAATCTAAATGAATTTAAGGAATGGCAGTACTTCAAGGTATTCTGCATTTTAACTTCTGAAATATTATATGCTATTTCATTTTCAATAACATCTAGCATGTGGGATTTAGATAAATAAATCTTAAAACCTGCATTCAAATTCACTTGCATTTTCCTCTCATTTAGTCCCTTGCATAGGTTTTCCTGAGCACTGGATGACTCATTGTTCTATAATGAGGCATCACTTTTGTTCTCTCGTACAATATTGTCATGTAATGAGGCCACGATGATGTCTATAAAGAGCACTGCTAATTTTAGTAATACAAGAAAGTCAGTGTTCTATGAGGCAGTCATCATCATTGCTCTCATCAAAATCTGATTTTTGAAATCTAAATGAATCATTCATTAAAGTAAAATATATTTAAATATATTTATACTATTAAAAAATTTGGTTAATATTTGATATTGTCCAGCAGGTGGAGATAGAGACAAACAAATAAAACTTGAAATCTAGGCTTTCATAATGTCTTTATCATTGTTGTGTGCTAAATACAGTGGGATAAATGTAGCTAGTTGCTTGCTTTAATGGTCAAATTTAGTTATTCACGTGACACTACTGGGGTAGCTTTGTGTTTCAGCTGTGAGTATTTAAAGCTCTGTGGCAAGTTGAGGATTACATCATATTAATAGATTTATGTATAGTTTTCAAATTCTAGATTTGGCTAACATAAATCAATTTATTATGAAACAAAAAGTGGGGAAAGCTGCCTCACACTCAAAAAATCTGTCAACCCTCCATTTTATTTACTCACCTAGTATTTGTTATCATATCCCATCTGTCATGCAAGCAAGGACTTGTTTGCTATGTAATAATGATATGACCTAGCTTAACATTCCCTGTTACTGTCATTTACAGATAATTTCCAAGAAGTGATAAGCATGTATCAATTGATGATTTTGTTTCTTATAACAACTTAGGAAGGAGAAGAATAGCATAAACCTTAAAGAGTGGAGCATTTATTTTCACAAAGAAAAAGGAAATATAATAGCAATAAATAGTAGGGGTCAGTGAGAACAATATTAGCAAAATAGTAAAAGAAGGCTAACACACCAGAAACTACATCAAGAAGTAATTGACCAAAAAATGACACATAACATGTTTTAGGTATTTTAAAGACGCAGCACTGAATATACATTTGTGTGTTATATATTACTGAACATTCACTTGGGGGCCAATAATATGTTAGACTGTAGGGGAATTCAAAAATATAGCTAAAGCATGCTATTATATAATGGCAGAGAAGAAAGAAATGCAAAAATAGAGATAAGCAAAATGCCATAGGACAGAAAAGAGTGATTCATGGGAGGAATTACTGCTGAGGAGTTTCATAGAGGAAGTGTCATTGCACAAGTCCTGAAGTGTAAAAAGGCTTTCCATGGGAAGTAAATAAGAAAGACTGGATGAGCAAAGACGTGGCATGAAAACATGTAGAAAATTCAAAGAATTGTATTTCATTTGGTATCCCTCAATAAGCTTTGGAGGAAAGAGCACCGAACTTCATTTTTTAAGTTTTGGAGAGGGATCGACCTTATTTGAGGAAGGTAGTGATGGAAAACAGTGGCTACTTTTAGGAAAATAATTCTGGAAATGTGAGTTATGGACTGATGAAGCAACGAGATCAGCTTGAGCAGCAGTTCTCAAACTTTCTGTCCTCTGGATTCCCTTTACACTCTTAAAAATTATTGAGCTCCCCCACCCCTAAATTGCTTTTGTTTTTATAGGTTATCACTAACAATATTTCCAGAACTGGAAATTGTCTGAGAAATTTGTAAAGTTTTTATATATTAATTCATCTAAAAGTAATAATAATATACCTATTAAACATTAATATAAATGACATTTTTAATGAAAAATAACTATGTTTACCCACAAAAAATAGTGAGAAGAATGGAATTCTGTATTTTTACAAATCTCTTTAATGTCTGGTTTAATAGAAGAAGACAGCTGGATTCTCATGCTCCTGCTTCATTTGGTCTGATCTGAAATGTTGTTTTCATTCAAGTATATGAGGAAAACCCAGCCCCACACAAGCATACAGTTTGTAAAGAGAGGCAGTAATTTAATAGCCTTTCATATAATTGTGGCTGTTTTTTTATTGTACACCACAACTTAATAAGTGGTAGTTTCTTAAAAGCTATTTCCAGTGTAGACTGATATCCTTGAGCATTGTACCTCATTATATGGAAGTACTTGATACGTACTTCCCACTTCATCTCATAGAATTTTTTTTAAGTATACTGAGGGGTCAAGACTGAATAAAATTAATGTTTTGCTCCGTCATCAGTGACATCCTTAAGTGAAACCGGCATTTACTTTTTAACTGTGTGTGGCCATGAACAATACAACTACAGGTACTAGCATAGTTTGATTCATGCTAAGGCACCGTCAGTTTTACTCACCATTGCTTTTGCACTATCAGTATAAATGTTGCTAAAGTGAAAAGGCAATGGTGTCTTTGTATTATTATGAAAATAGTTTCGGCCTTACAGACCCAATCCTGGATAGTCTGAGGACCAGACTTTGAGAAGCTCTGAGCTATATTGAAGAAACCTACAGCATACAGTGAGGGCCAAACCAGGGCATCTGCAGTGGCGATGGGAAGGAATATAACCAGAGACATTGCACATATCCATCCTTAGTGACTGGCATGTGAGTGAATGAGGGAAAGTGCAGTATTTCCTAAGGACTAGCCTAGAGCGGTGGGATTGTCATTAGCCAGGATAGGAACAAGAGACATAGATTTGGAGGGGCAGATAATGAATTTAGGTTTGTATACAGTGAATGTGAGATACCAGCAGTATATTGTGACTTAACAATGAAAGATCTTAGGACTTAGAAAACTGACAGTCAAGAGAAATCCAGACAACTGACAATCAAGAGAAATCCAAAGTCTGAGGTGTGGTTGATAAGCTTTTCCATTTGCTTAAAGTGTCTCCTCATGAAAGCCAAGTGATGATTTCTGATGTCAGTGATATCAAGGGTCCAAATTTGAAACTTTTTTCTTACTGTGTTTTCCAGAACCTGCACAGATTTACTCATATTCCTTCAGGAAAGTGCTTAGATCGCTCAGAGGTCCTGCATCAAGTATTCATCTCCAATTGTGACTCCAGTAAAACGACTCAAAAATGGGAAATGAATAACATCCATAGTGTTTAGAAAGAATAAAATAAACCAATAACCTACCTACTGACAAGTAAATTTATACAGGACTGAAAACCGCCTGAAACCTGCTGCAACTATTGTTATTAACTCTGTATAGCTCCAAACCTGGAACCTCCTGATCAGTTTGAAGGACATTGATAAACTGTGATTTTACAATAACATTATCATCTGCAGTTACTGTTTACAAGACTGCTTTTACCTTAAACTTTGTAGATGTTTACATCTTTTTGTTGTGTTTTAAGATGATGTTGGTAATTTGTGCCTTTAGCTCTGTTTTATTAGACAGAGTTAAAGCATGTTGTCTTCTTTGGGATTACACTCAGGGGTCTGAAAGGCAGTTTGATTTTTATTTTTAACACACTTGAAAAAAGGTTGGAGTAGCCAGACTTTCATATATAACTTGGTGATTATCAACCTGTTGTGTCTTTATTTAATTTTACATCTTTTTGAAGCACTGCCACAGGTTATTAGCCAAGGTGGCCTTCCTTCACAGTCATGCTGCTTTTTTGAAAGGTGAATTTCAACACATTTAGTGCCTCTTTCATTTCTCAGTATATATTTCAAGAGCTTGTGATGAAATTTATAGGATGGTAATGATGGACTTGTCACCTGTATGGGGAATACTTTTACTACTCAGAAATGAATTTATGTGCTGCCATTTGCTATAAAGTTGAACTTTGTATGGCTTGAAAAAGAAATGACAATATGGAACATCCCAAGGCTGTCCCATAGGGTTGGAAGTTGTGTAGCATTCACTCCCTTACCTACTGGCATTCCCAGTGCCCTCTGTCCATACCTACTTCTAGAATTGCAAACGAGTCTTCCAACTAGAGAAAAATTGTCCACTGACATTTGGGATTTACTTTTCTCCAATACCTGCCACTATAGAAAACTATTTTCAGTTGTTATTGTTATCCCTTGAAAGCGAGGGTGACAAAAACAACAAAACACCGTTATAAACACATCTAAGGTTCATTCTGAGGTAGGACTTTCCAAGCCCTTGTTAGATTAGGCCTTATAAAACTTGTGTGCATTGTAACCTAAGCTGTGCCACCTGTGAAGCCAAGAGTGAAATGATGTTTCATTTAAATTTTCATCCAAATGACATTATCTGCACATTTTTAAAATTTAAAAACAAAGGACTATTGAAAAACACAGTTTATTAACAAATGTGAACTACTTTCTGTTACATTAGGTGTTCCCTAGTGTTTCTTAATTTCTTTTTAGGAAGTGTATTTTTATTAGTATTTTTCCGGTAAACAGAAGATTTGTTTGGATTTAAACATTTACTAAAACAGTACCTATTAGGAAAACCAAATATTGCAAATGGTCAATTCGATTTTAATTTCTCAAAAGACACTCTGTTATCCAGAAGATTAAAATGCCTACATTGAGTGCTTAAAAAAAAAAAAAAAAAAACTGTGATGATGTGAGCAGAATGGCAAGTAAGTTTAGCATTTTTGATCCTGTAATCATGGTATCATTACAATGAAAGGAATTCACAAACTACTGCCAGAGGAAGTTTGTTTTTTAATTTAAGAGGGAAATATAACCTATAAATTTGTTTCTTCCAAGCTTAGCTCTTAAATTTGGAGAGTCAAAGTTAAACATCCTCAACAGAGTTTTATTTATAATTTTGAATTGTCAATTTGTATTTTGCTACTGATCTGTGATCAGCCATTTAAACTTTCATCTCTAGGGATGTTTAACATTGATAATTGCAAAATAAACCAACTATAAAAAAAGAAACTAAGAGAGAATTGGTACTTTAATTACTTGTGTGTTTGCAAATAGGCTCCATTTTCCATGTTGAATAGATTATAACCTTATTAACTATGCATAGGCCTAAGAAAGGTGGCAATGAACTGTGCATGTAAATTTTAAATGGGTACTTTGTGCAATTCGTTAAAAGAAGATACTCTATGAATATGATTCTATATATTGAAATCAGAAAACCTACCAAACAAAAACATCAGAAGCTGCTGCCATAATGACTATTTTCTACTGTAGGCTGCTTTGGAAATAATTCCCATATCCTTGCTTTGTAAGTTGGTAATATCACTATGCATTTCTACACATTTTATAAATTTGATTTATGCAGATTTTGATACACTGTATGTTTCTGTAGAAATTGTATAAATATTCAGAATTTTATTAGGATAAATTTGAGAAACTTATGTATATCTTAATTCTGGGTTGCTTGTTTTTTAGGTGACAAAAAATAAAATATTGTATTTTAATTCATGGGTTTTTTTTGGTGCTTGTAATCATTTCAAATCTAAACACTGCACATTTGAAAGAATTACTTGATTTTACTATTTACAAGACACACTTAATACCTAAAATATTATAGCCCATAGTTATTAGTTGAGTATGTGCTTGAGTGTTGCTTAGCATTCTGTTACACATGCTCAGAATACTCAGAGCTTATATATCTGTTGGAAGGAAACAAAGGTTTATTTTTACCTGTTTGCCTATGTATACCAATTTTTTAAGTTTATACTTTTTTAATTAGAAAAAATTACCCCAGCAACGTATATCCTTCTTGGCAGTATATGCTACTATAAAATTGCCTATTAGAAGCAAAAACGCCTTTAAATCAAATTTGTTTACAACCTGACAGATCAGGTTAAGTGGAGAAAAATGAAGACAAGGGAAGCCTACCACAATGAAATTAGAAATAGTCCATAGGACCTTGTGGTACAAAACACATCTCAAGAGAAGATACAGTTGCTAACAGATTCAAGTAAGTGGCTGTGTTGATTTGGGAAACTTTCTCTCAACTGACCTGTCTATTGTCATATCTCCCAATTCTTAGCTGCTGTAGAAGTAGGCTAAGAATTTGAAAAAGTGACATAGCACCAGACTAGAATAAATGGGAGTTTCTTTATTTCTTAAGTTTCTCATAGGGATCTTGGAATATATTTCATTTCTGGACATAATTGGGAAAAAAATCCATATATAATTCAATGGAAAACATGACAAGTACCTCACCAGAGAGCCAGATACCTAACAGGCCAATAGTTTAGGTACGTGAAAATTATTCCATGTGAAAGTACTTTTTAAAAAGTGTTGAGCATTATGAAACTGATGTGATAAGTGCATCTTCAAGAATATCTAAGATATTGTATCCTTCAAATTACCTTTAAATGAAATTTCTCTTGGACTTTTGGTATGAGCAAATAAACCACAGCTGTATTAAGAATTAACTAACCAAAACAAAACTAAATATTTGAGTAGAAAATAGGGATGAATAGACTTCCACTTCCGGCTATAATTGTAAGTGGACTTATCTTGCTACCTCAAACAACAGTTAATACTGGACAAAATATATGAAGCAACTGTTTTCAGGAATTGGAAGCAGTTCCAGTTCAGGAATTGGAAGCACTAGTCAAAGCAGACTGATATCTAAAAGAAAGGAAATACACAAGGTGAATCCCAGGTTCACCACGTCTGTCTCCTTGGGAGGACATTCCCAACCATGGTGCAAGGAATGCGGCGCAGAATGGTGATATTGCTGAACTGAGGAGGCAGAGTGGAGGTTTCCGGCTGCTGAAACAGCTAGAATCTACAATCCAGGTTATTAGAGGGGAAGTACGCTTGAGTGTCAGGAGAGCTATACAGGAATTTTTATATCACAGCCATTTGCAATAGTAAAAACCCTGGAAGCAACCTAAATGCCCATCAACAGGAGAAAGGATTAATTGTGATATAATCACACAACGGAATATTACAGAGATTAATATGAATAAACTAGTTGTTATAAACCAGTTTTAGGTATACAGGATTGAATGAAAAAGGCACTTCCCAAAACACTTTATTCAGCACTTTTTATCAATATCAAAAGTGACTAAAAGTAAACATACAGTATGTTAATACATTTATACATGATAGGTTAAATAACTTGTCCAAGTTCACAAATTTAGTACTGGGGTCAAGGACATAATAAAGTCCAGTACTCAATATCCCTCTAACTCTGTGGGATGAATATTTACTTGGTGCCAGGAAAAACTCTCCTAAAGAATGTATGTTTTCCACATAACTTCTTTAATTTTCCTCTCTACCTAGAGTATCAAGAACCTCAGGGCTGGAACAGTGGCTCACACCTGTAATTGCAGCACTTTGGGAGGCCAAGGGGAGAGGATTGCTTGAGCCCAGGAGTTTCAGACCCGCCTGGGCAACATAGCCATGTGTGGTGGCACACATCTGTGGTCCCATCTGCTTGAGAGGCTGAGGCAGAAGAATTGCTTGAGTCTGGAAGGTGAAGGCTGCAGTGAGCTAGAACTTATCTAATTACTCCATCATAGTATCTGTATTAACCCATGTATATTGGCATATATACTTTTAGCTAATATTTATCAAGCATTTACTATTTCTTGCCACAAGGATAAGTGTCTTAAATGTATTACTTTATTTAATCCTCAAAAACATTCAAATTTTACAGATGAGGAAACCGAAAGGTTACATGAGTTGTCTGATGTTACAAAACCAGTAAGAAAAACAGAGCCCTATTCAAACTCGTGATTCACTACCTTGCTTTGAATTTCTTTCATAACCTTGTTTTTTCTCTTTGTATATTTTGTTCTTGTTTTTCTTTGTATAAGCCATTAATTTTTTTTGGAAAAAATGTGGAGAATCAAAGAATTACACAAATATGAATGGATTATGGTATTTTACTATCTCTTATCTGCCCGAGGACAATGTCCAAGTTGGTCCTGCTTTTCTAATGAAAGACTAAATGATACAAAGGCCATTTCCAGTTCCAAAATTTAGTGCTACATAATGCTGAAAAGTTATTTTTCCTTTTAATGCGACAGTCTATTGCACTCCTGAGTTACTATTCTATAGATGTGGTGACACCTAGGATGAGGATCACCAGAAGTCTGCACTGTTAACTTTTGAAGAATAAAGGCCCAAAAGCACAATGAAGTTCAATTGAAACATTTTTATTTACCTTTGCTGCAGGGTAAGTTGAGTTTCCAATCAGGGCAAGAAGGGTTTCTGACCTATAAAAACAATGGTTAGCTGTAAGGCATATATAAACTTTTATTAACCTTGGACCTGACTCGAGTAAAAATTATTACACTTATATTTATACTATTTAATTTATAGAAGTGTCAAACTGGTGACCTTTGGGCAGAATCTTACTTATAGACATGTTTTGACCCCAAAATTGGAATTCATTGCCAATACTGTATTTAAAATTCAGAATTCACGGAAGAGTTCTAGTTCCACTTGAAAATTTGAGAGATCTGGGAATCCTATATTCACATTTCCATCTAGCAACAGGACTGAGCTGAACAGTGGCTATCCCTTTTAACCTGGGTATTTGTATATTTACAAACATGCATAGAACACTGTTTCTTGCATTAGAGACAAAGCAGTATACAAAAGTGAAAATTTGACTGCCCTTACAGAGCTTACTTTCGAAATGTTCTTCACTTCACCACATCCAGTCCTTTTCCCTGGCTAGTCTCTATAGGTCTTGGCATTTCCTAATGTCAATAAATACTCTGCCTTTCTCTAAAACTGTCAGTCTCCAACAGGAATCTCATGAAGAACTAATCCAAACATGGTGAGGTATGAAATTTCATTTTTAAAGGACTAGATCTTACACAGTGGCATAGCAGCTCCTTTAGCTTTCTTGATTTTATTCCCCAAGAAATAAAATCATTACTGCTTTGTAAAGCATTTTTAGTGATATATTTAGTAATAAAAAGCCAGGTTCAAGACAATGCTATTTTTCTACTATGTAAGACAACCTTATGATTTACAGTAAGTGAAACTGGTAAAAGGTAAAATACAAAAAAAGCATACTTTCCTCTATTGATCAAGTTTGCAGTTGAGTGCTTTGTTTGATATATAAGAGAATTTAGGAAATTCTAACCCAGTGCCCTGCTTTGATAGATTAAAAGACCAAAAGTAGTGGCTGACATCGGGAAGGAAATATGAGCCCCTACCTCAGTCCTTGCACCAAAATTAATTCCAGAAGGATCAAAGATGTAATCAAAAATTTAAAAAAAGAAACCAAAGGATAATTGTTTTTATAGTCTTTTATGATCTTTGAGTGAGAAGGACCTCACTAGAAAAGTTTTTAGTGAAAGAATTGCTAAATTTGCCTACATAAAAAAATCTCTGCATTAAAAAAAGCATCATAAAGTCAAAAGGGTCATTTTCCTTAATATACAGTATTCCCAAAAACTATTAATAAAAAGACCAGTGAGAAAAGACCACAGGAAAGAATACAAATGGCTTTTTTTTTTTTTTTTTTTTTGAGATAGAGTCTTGCTCTTGTCGCCCAGGCTGGAGTGTAGTGGCGTGCTCTCTACTCACTGCAACCTCCGCCTCCCGGGTTCAAGCGATTCTCCTGCCTTAGCCTCCTAAGTGGCTGGGATTACAGGTGCCCATCACCACACCTGGCTAATGTTTTTGTATTTTTAGTAGAGATGGGGTTTCACCATGTTGGCCAGGCTGGTTTTGAACTCCTGACCTCAAGTGATCCACCTGCTTCGGCCTCCTAAAGTGCTGGGATTACAGGCATGAGCCACTGCGCTCAGCCCCACAAATGGCTCTTAAACATAAAAAAAACAACTAAACTCATAATAGAAAACATTTTATCTATATCAGAATAACAAAGACTAAGAAGTTTGAGAACTATTATGTTGCTGAGATGAGGAAACAGGCACTCCAAAACATTTCATTGCTATGGAGTGTCTACTCCATAGCGTAGTACTTCTATTGTTGAGAAGCAGTTTTGTTTAGCAGGCTCCATTAATAGCACCAGAGCAGTTTCCGGCATATATTAAGTACAGGTTTTAGCTAGTATAGTTCGCACATTTTTAAATGTGCATGTCTTTTGGCCCAGCTACTTCACTTGTACGTCTTTTTTCACATGTGACATCAAATGGTTTTGTTTTTTTCATACCAAGTCTTGGTCTGTTGCCCAGGCTGGAGTGCAATGGCACCATCACAGCTCATTATAGCCTAGACATCCCAGGCTCAAGTGATCCACCTCAGCCTCCCAAATAGCTGGGACCACAGGCGTGCACCACCATACCCAGCTAATTTTTGTATTTTTGGTAGAAACAAGGTCTATGTAGCCTAGACTAGTCTCAAACTCCTGGGCTCAAGTGAGCCTCCCACCTCACACTCCCAGAGTGCTGGGATTATAGGCTTGAGCCACCATATCCAGCAACGGTGTTCTCTAACTAAAAATAGAAAAAATTAGCCGGGCGTGGTGGCGGGCACCTGTAGTCCCAGATACTTGGGAGGCTGAGGCAGGAAAATGGCGTGAACCCGGGATGCAGAGCTTGCAGTGAGCCGAGATGTGCCACTGCGCTCCAGCCTGGGTGACAGAGCGAGACTCCGTCTCAAAAAATATATATATGTATATAAAACAAAAACAAAACAAAACCCATAATTATCGTATATCCTTAGGGAACTGGTTAAATTATGATCTATTCAATGGGATACCATACAGATAGCTATTTAAAGGAAAATGGCAGCTCTGTTACTCTGTCGTACTGAAAACAATCTCCAAAATGATGAGATGAATACACTTGTATATAGGAAGCTTCTATGTAATACTGTTAACATATACACACATATATATTTTTTACACCTATGTCTTTCTTAAAGGATAGATTATTGCATTGTTGGTGTTGCCTCCTGGGACAGGGTAGCAGAATCAAGGAAGAGTATAAACTATTACATATCCTTTTACATTCTGAACTATTAAGATATGATCTATTTTTAAAGAAAACAAGTTTCACAAACACACTTCCAAGTAGTGGCTGGTGTGAGATCTAATTCTTGCCCTCATTTTAGTGCTTTCCAATATGTTCACTCCTTGAAGTCACCTGGTCTTGATTATTGAGAATTTTGGGATTGAATTTTGATCCACACTTACAAGAATATCAAACATGAGCCAGGAAGGACCCATCTCAAATCCTGAGTTCATTCTGGAGGAACTCTTGATTAAAAGAATAGTTGTTCTTAGCTTAGAAACTTAAAAGTATATTTTATGGAAAAGAGAAATGAAAGAAGTCACAGACTCCCAAAAAGAAAGGTGACAAGGAACCCAACAGGTCTGCCTCTTGGATCTAATTTATTTAGAAATTCTTAAATAAACAAACTTACTCTATTTCAGTTTTAGAAACTCTTATTTGATATCCTTTATGCAGTAGTTACTACTTTAAAATAACACTTCGACCATTAAAACACTGTGAAGTAGGTAAAGTTCATACTGCTAGCATTTGGTAGAGGTAGGGAACTGGGTCTCAGACATAGGTATGTATCTAAAATAGATTACCCCAAATGTTTTAGCATATTAAGTCATCTACCACCAGGAAACACTGAAAATTAGTTTTCATCTTATGATAAGTGAAAGCCCCAAGTCTGAATGTAAGATTTCTTATTTTTATGTAGGCCAATTTATCAATTCTTTCATGGCTTTGGGAGGCCTCTCCCACTCCGAATATAATTAATAGAGGGCAATCATAAAGATGATTGAAGATTTTACTTGTCCATTTGTTCTAATACCCCACTATTTAACAGAGGATTATCTTACCAAATATGACATGAGACAGCCAAAGCTCCCATGGTTGGGTAACAGAGATCCTGACTTCTATTTTAAAGTTTGGTAGGTAACCAAGATTGTCAAATTTAACTCTAAAATTGTCAACAAATAGCTTACTTCTATAAGCACGTAGCCAACCAGATGGCCAACCTTCACTAATAATCTCTAATGAAAGTTATCTTAATTCAAATACAGCAACTGCTTCCTTAAACAAGCATTTTTAAAATAACTGCCTTCCCCGTAAATAATACAATTCCCAGGTAAGTTTAAATTAGTCATGGAATATAACCATCTCAAACGGTTTCTTAGTTACCCATAATTCTAAAGCTTAAGACCAAAATGAAGATACAGTAGTCCTCCCTTACCACGGCTTCACTTTCCCACAGTACAGTATTTTCAGACCACATTCACATAACTTACTACAGTAGTTATAAATGTTCTCATTATTGCTGTTAATCTCTTACTGTGCCTAATTTATAAATTAAACTTTATCACAGTTGTGTATGTATAGGAAAAAACAAGGCTTCAATACTCTTGGCTCTTTCAGGCATCCACTGTAGGTCTTACACCCCACAGATAAGGAGGGACTACTGTAACTCAAAACCTAATCGGGTATTCTATCTTGAAATAGCTCAACTTAATAGCAGAAAACTTAATCTTGTTATTGAATTTTGTTTCAGTTTGTCCTTTTAGATATGAATTCACATTCCAGCCCCTCTTCTTCCCATTAAAGAGAATTTTTCACCCAAAATAAACTGTTGTTAAACAATATACTGGGCCAGGCGTGGTGGCTCACACCTGTTAATCCCAGCACTTTGGGAGGCTGAGGTGGGCAGATCATTTGAGGTCAGTTCCAGACCAGCCTCACCAACATGGTGAAACCCTGTCTCTACTAAAAATACAAACAAATTAGCTGGGCTTGGTGGCACATGGCTGTAGCCCCAGCTACCAGGGAGGCTGAGGCAGAAGAATCGCTTGAACCTGGGAGGTGGAGGTTGCAGTGAGCTGGGATTGTGCCACCGCACTCCAGCCTGGGCAACAGTGAGACTCCATATACATATATATACGTATATACATATATATGTGTGTATGTATATATATATATACATACACACACACCTGAGGAACTATTTAGCTAATAAACAAACGTCAAGTATAAAACTTAACATTCTGTAAAACTGCATAAATTCTTATAAAGTTCACTGAATTCAACATGTAACTTTTAAAGAACATTTTGCAAATATGAGCATGTTTGGTTTTCTTTTAATCCCCAAACATTTCACTAGGCCAACTGTGTCTAAGAACTATTAGGCAGAAATACCAAAAAAAATCAACATAGCTCTGGTCTTCAAATGGCTTTTCTAAAGTGAAAATTAACTTAGCATATTAAGACAAAGACAATAGAAATAATATACACAATTTTATTACAAAATTTTTTTTAAAAAAACAAAATGCAACATCCTAAAAAACCCAAAATTTACTATTGATACTAATTCCTACAAGTTTGCTGTGCTACCATACACAAGAAATTAAAAAAACCATTAAATATTTAGGAACATTCAACATCAGAAGCTGTAAAATCTAACTGTATGTAGTAGCCCATCAAAAAGCTACAACCTGCATTTTTTTTAAAGTATTTTCTCTACAGAGAATCTTATCAGCTATACAAAAATCTGTACAGTTTTTATACTGAAGCTAGTATTGAGCTGCACTTGAATTCACATTCTTAGCAAAACAATTGCCTGAGCACACACGCATCATTCCACACGCATCATTAAAGGATAGCCACTTATTCTTCATCTTCATCCTCTTCCTCCTCATCTTCATCTTCTTCTTCCTCCTCCTCCTCCTCCTCATCTTCTGGTTCGTTCTTCTTCTTTGAGCCTGTTGGCCTGCCAGGGCCCTTCTTTCCTGCTTCACTTTTGCCCTTTGCACGATATGCAGCAATATCCTGAAATATTGTCAAAAAAATAAAGTAAGCATCCGGTGTCATTACTCAACTGTGAAAAACACTTAATTGTAAACAATCTAAGATGATTGACCAATAACCCTAATAACTGTCTAAAAAGGTAGCCAGTCTAAGTTTTTAGAGCACTTATCCCACTAGGCTTTAACAAGTTAATGACGTAAAATGACAAGGGTTGCGATACAGTAGTTATCATTACTTTCACTGCCAATACCCTTTTACCTCACACACAGTGCCATAGTCCCTGCTGTACCTTCACATTTTATATATATCTACATAAAACAATTTCTTTGACTGCTTTAAAAAAAAAAAAACTAACAGACTATACAGTAACTACAAGTCTGTCTGCAGGAATATACTAGTGCTACAAACACTGGTTTCAGTCAAAAGGCAGGTTTCAATTACCTTGTGTTGAAGTGTACCAATTTTCATTAGGCCTTTTCAAAACATAGCTGACAACCATTAACACAAGATTAACTAAATTTCCCAAGTTTTCTACAGTTATTACCTATACCTAGTCTTATCCACAGCTTTAAAAAAGATGACAATGTACCTTTTCATATTTCTCCTTTAGCTTAGCTGCTTTCTGTTCATATGGTTGTTTATCTTTGGCTGACTGCTCAGACCACATTTCACCCAATTTCTTTGCAGTATCCCCAATGGATAGGCCCGGGTGTTCACTTTTGATCTTTGGGCGATGTTCAGAGCAAAACAGGAAGAAGGCAGATCTGAAAGGAAGCAACAGAGTTTAATAAACTGAAGGAAAAATCCAAGGAGCAATTTGGGTTATTTTAAACTTACGGTGGCCTTTTAGGAGCATTGGGATCCTTTTTCTTCCCTTTCTTATCACCTTTGGGAGGAACGTAATTTTTCATCTCCCTATCATAGCGAGCTTTGTCACTTTTTGCCATATCTTCAAACTTCGACTTCTCCTTTGCAGACATGGTCTGTGGACATAAAATAATCGCCAAAAATACAGCAAAATTGTTACGTATAAACATCCAAAGACGACAAGATCATCTTTAAGGACCACATTTTCCTTACTTAACAGCATTTTGCTTTCGAAGTCTTATATAAGTAAAAGCCTAAAATCGTCTGCCTGGAACTCTTAAGATATTCAGGTGAGTCATTGGGGTGGCAAAGTTGAATCTCTTGAGTTGCCTACTACTTGCCTAAGGCCGTCCTAGCCGAAAACCACACCTGCACCCCCTGAGCTCCATCCCTCTCCTGCCTCACCTTCCATCTCTCCGAACACTTCTTGGAGAATTCCGCGAAATTGACAGAAGAGTCCGGGTGTTTCTTCTTGTGCTCTTCCCGGCAGGTCTGCACGAAGAAGGCGTACGAGGACATTTTGCCCCGCGGCTTGTTGGGGTCTCCTTTACCCATGGTGACAGATCGGCGTCCACCTGACGGGGCCGAGGGGGGGAGAGGGGAAGCCGACGGGTCGGCGCGGAGCCCGCAGCTGCCAGGGCGGGCGCTGGCGGGGCTCCGCTTCCCGCCCAAATCCGCTCCCGCCCTGCCCGCGCCCCCCTCCTCCCGAGGGCGTCCTCCCGAGGGCGGCCGCCCGCGCCCCGGCGCACGCCCTCCTCCTCCTCCTCCTCCTCCCGGCCCGAGCGGCCGCGGCGGACGACTCCTCACGCTCGCCCAGCAAGTGGCTCCCGGGGCCCGAGACGCCGCCGCCCGCCCTTCACCGAGTCCGGTGACTCCGCAAGCGCCCTCAAAACGCCTTTCCTGACAGAAATATCCCCCGGCTCCCACGTCGCGAGCCTCACTCAATCGCTAATCACCTCGTGACCGACATTGAAAACTCCCAGAACCGGGCCCGGTCAGGGGCAGTTTCCGCCTCCTCCTACTGCCCGCCGGCCCTCCCCTCCACAGACCCAGCCCTCGCCGGCCCGCACCCCAAATGCCGCTCGCCGGCTCAGACCCCGAGAGCCACTGCGCCGAGACCGAGTAGAGGCTCTGAGGGAATGGGGAAAGGCAGGTCCAGGAACCCGAGGGTATTGGAGGGTATTCTTGCCTGGTGCGAGCTTTTCCTCAGAGTCCCGCAGAGCGGCCGGACCCAACCGAGACGCTTCCCTCACGGAGCTCCGGCGTGAACTGGTTTATCTCTAACGCAATCCTCAGCCTCTTGTTTTGCAGAGTTCTCCGCGCCACGGCAACTTGACGAGCTAGGCCACGGGCCACATCCCCACTAATCTGATTGGTTCTGACGATTATTCAAACCCAGATAGTCCCCGCCCCCTTGCCACGGAGGCTAACGGTTGGTCAGTGTCTTAACAGACCCACCCTCCACGCCCCAGCCTAGCAGGTTCGGTGGGTCGCCCAGGTCGTTAACTCCCAGACCCGTTAGAACCGGTCAGGAGAGGAATGTACTGCTCGATCCTGATTGGCGGCGGGAAGAGGGTTTGAAAAATGGCGGGCCTCAAGCTGACTGGCTGGGACTGTAAACGGTGGGAGTGGTTGGCTCGGGAAGGAAAGCCCCGCCAGATTTAAAAATACTTAGTCGGGAGACTGGGGGTTGGTTTCCTGACTTGGCGACGGCGGCGGCTCGGTTTGCTGGCGCTAAGGTAACAGCATAGGTCTGCCTTGCCCTTCCTCCGACCACCATTTAGGTCCTGTCTGTTCCCCGCCTCGGCTCAGCCCTGCAGCGTTGGCTCCTGGGAGCTGTAGTTGCTCTGCTCTGTTGCCCTGCAGGGTCTCCCGTGCGCCGCCCAGAGAATAATAAATGAGGAGAGCCTGGAGTTTGCCCTGCAAAACCGATTACCCAGCTCCTCCCGCTGTCGCTGAGGTTGGCGCAGAACTCGGGGAAGTCAAGGCAGGGAACCTCGGAAAGGGCGCGGGGGGCCGGGAGGGAGCCGTTCCCGCGTCCCGTAGGGTGTTACAAAACGTTCTGAAAGTAAGGTGCTTCCCGCCGAGGGAGTTTCCCTCAGAAGGCTCCTCCTTCCTTCCCTCTTTGTCTCGGGTGACAAATACTGGGAGGTAAACAAGGGCACCCTCCGGGTCCCGAAGGGGCAGAGGCGTCGCCTTCTCCCCCGGCCCCGCCCCCTCCTGCCGGGTCCGGAATTCTAAGCCCCGAGCGTCTCGGCCCCCACGCCGCACCCTGCAGCGCTGCGCTGGGAGCTCGGAGCCCGGCAGCTGCACTGTCTTTGGCTGGCCTGGCCTTCGCCTGGGCATTCACTGTCTCGCCCTACTAGTGTGATAGTTTTTAAAAATTGAGAATCGCATGAAAGCAATGCATGCTCCCTATCCCACCCCCAATTGCGTATATTCTCCAAACGGCATACAGCCACATTTTACAGGCTCCTCCAAGCCCGGGTTAAGAACCTCCGTGTTAGTATAGGGAGAGCGCGCCAAAGCTACCTTACCTTACTGCTTACCAGCGTCACAAGCTGCTTTTCCCAAGGTAGAGGACTTTAATTGACACCCCAGTGTGCTATTTCTGTGGTATTTAGTTTTGAGGGATTCCCCCCATTATTGGAATATAGGTTGCGTGACTGTTTCAAGAAGTTTAAATATTTTGTCTTAATATTTCAGTAAGTTCGTTGGCACTTGTTAGACTATGCTCTTTGGTTTGTATATGGTTGTCATAATAGTACTTGAAAACCAGCAGTTGTTTATCTAGGTTTACTAATAAAAATGAGATCTTAAAAAAATGTATTTTCCTAGGAAATGGATAATGGTTGTCCAACATTGTGAATGTACTTAATGCCAGTGAATTTTACACTTAGGAATGGGTAAAATGGTAACTTTTATGTTATGTATGTTTTACCACAAAAAAAATAAAAGTGGCAGTTTTTGAAACAGAAAAAAATGTATTTCCTTGTATTTAAGGGAATTTTGTTAATCATAAACCTTAGTTTATAACATTCTCTTTTCTGCCTTAAGTTGCAATACCTACAAAATTAGTTACAAGGGTGTTATAAAAGCACCAAAAATCCAAATTAACCAAGTAATTCGTAGTACTTTATTCAAATAGCAATTAGCAGTGAGATCACTAATGCATTACACTTTTAAAACATATTTTTAAGTTTATGTTTAGATTTTTTTTTAATTATGACATAAAGTAAGCTGTGTTTATATAAAAACTGGGCCTTTATTCAAGAACTGTGTATTGAATATGCCAAGCATTGAGCTTGGCAGTCAAGATACAAAGATGAAAAGTCATAGCCTGTGACCTCAAAAATTTAGAGGGACAAAAATAGGAAACAATACAACATTACTTAAAATTGTTCATTAATGAGAGCATAAGACAGTCACCTAAAGACTGTGTAGGGAAGTAGGAAAACCCTTCTATGAAAGTAGCATTTGAGTAGAGGTGGATTGGAGAACGTCAAGCAGAGGGAAACAAAAAACAGGCCTTTGAGAGAGCCTGGCTTGTTTGGGGATCAACTAGTAGTAGTTCTGTATTACAGGAACTTAATGATGATGATACTCAACCTGCAGCTTATAGAGGAATTTAGTCTTTATCTCCCCAGTGGAAAACCGGGGAAAATGAAATAATTAGGTTTCCACATTAGATAGCAGTGTCGATAGCATGGTATAAATGAGGTAAGGTTAGAAATCAATTCACTGTGTTCATTCTTTTCTATGAGTCCGAAACTAGTCAGAGGGGCAATGGTAATAGATGTGAGTCACTTATTTACATGAATAATCTCTCACTACAAGTTAATCAACTTTTTAATGTTCACTAAAGTTTTACTTCACTTGAGGAATTTTGCATTATTTGTATAATTTAATAAGATGGTTTCACAACCTGCTTTTTTTAATGTCACTGTAATGCAAATAGTGAATTTATTCACATCCAAAATCAGAGCCACTAACTGAATTTTACATTCTATTCTAGCACTTCTGTTTTCTAAGAATGATTCTTAGATCTCTTTTCTTTCTGTTCCATCACTTAAACTAGCAATTGATTGGATTTGGGGTACTATTTTTCATAAAGGTTTTTTTTTTTTTGGAGTGTAGTGGCTCAACCTCGGCTCACTGCAACCTCCGCCTCCAGGGTTCAAGTGATTCTCCTACCTCAGCCTCCTGAGTAGCTGGGATCACAGGCACGTGCCACCATGCCCAGCTAATTTTTGTATTTTTAGTAGAGATGGGGTTTCACCATGTTGGCCAGGCTGGTCTCAAACTCCTGACCTCAGGTGATCCTCCTGCCTCAGCCTCCCAAAGTGCTGGGATTATAGGCGTGAGCCACCATGCCTGACCCAGAAAAGTGTTTTGATCACTTCCCAGTAGTTGATGCCTAGGAGAGGCAAAGGACCACAGGGTAAGCTAAGAGTAGATGCTTGGCTCACCTAAGGATTATATGTTGAATTGTGTTCCTCCCACCAACTTTCTATGTTGAAGTCCTGACTAACACCCTGTATCTCGGAAGATTATCTTACTTGGGAATATAGTCATTGCAGAAATAATTAGTTAAGATGAGCTCACACTGCAATAGGGTGAGCCCCTAATCCAGTATGACTGATGTCCTTACCAAAAGGTGAAATTTGGACAGAGACAGTCATAGAAGTAAGACGATGTGAAAAAGACATAGGAAGAAGATGGCTATGAACAAGCCAAGGAGAGAGGCATGGAACTGATCCTTTCCTTACAGCCTCCAAGGAAGCAGGGAAAGAACCACCCCTGCTAATATCAGTTACCATTCTCTTCTCCATAACAGCAGAGAAAAGGAAAACATTTCTATATTTAACCTACTTTTACCATCACTGCCAAGACTTCACTCTTACAACACACTTCCTGCCTTAAAAGTACCATTAAGAGGCACAGTAAAGTAATAAAAGAAATAAGGCTTAGCTGAGATCGTATTATACAGTTTTTGGTTACAGAACAACCCCATTTTTTGTGTGAAAAATATATACAGAATCTGGTAGCACAAAAAATCTAGTCCTAAATTTAATTCTCAAAAGATGGATTAAATACACACACTCAAAACATAAGGCCAGTTCACTATACTATGAATTATTTGCCACACTATTATGACTTTATCAGAAAACTAAAATGTCCCTTAAAGAGTTAATACTAAACATCTTTCGCATTGTTTTAATCCTGTTGTCTTAAATGCGAAATAAGATTGTATTTCTAAAACAGCTTTAAAGCCATTTTTTCAAGAACATATCAATTGTATATATTCTAAAAAGTCCACAAATTTGTTTCAATTAAAATGATACATATTTCTAAAACATGTTTCAAGATAAAACATGTATCAAGATGATATAGAGGAAAATACTTGTGTTTTTCATTTTTTAATAAATGCATAAATTAGAACCCAGCCAGGGCTTGTGGTTTTGAATGGTTCACTTAGCATTTCTAGGCCTTTTGAAATGGAGTTTCACTCTTGTTGCCCAGGCTGGAGTGCAATGGCACGATCTTGGCTCACTGCAACCTCTGCCTCCCAGGTTGAAGCTATTCTCCTGCCTCAGGCTCGAAAGTAGCTGGGATTACAGGCGTGCGCCACCATGTCCGGCGAATTTTGTATTTTTAGTAGAGACAGGTTGGTCAGGTTAGTCTCGAACCCCTGACCTCAGGTGATCCACCTGCCTAGGCGTCCCAAAGTGCTGGGATTATAGGCATGAGCCACCGTGCCTGGTCTTTTCTAGGCCTCAGACTGATAGACTATAAATTGAAGTTTATGGTATAATCTCCAAGGTAGAATTCAGCTCTTAAATCATGTGATTCTATAATTTTGTGAATATGTGATCATAGTGTGGGAAAATATATATTACATTTTAACTTATGCAATTGGGCAGTCAGGAAATTATAATTACATTTTAAAGAATAAATAACTTGGGTCATATGAAATCCCTTGGCTGTAAGAGTGACAATTAAGCCAGGCGCAGTAGCTCATGCCTATAATACCAGCACTTTGGGAAGCTGAGGCAAATGGACCACCTGAGGTTAGAGTTCAAGACCAGCCTGGCCAACATGGAGAAACCCCATCTCTACTAAAAATACAGAAATTAGACAGGCACTGTGGCATGCGCCTGTAATCCCAGCTACTTGGGAGGCTGAAGCAGGAGAATTGCTTGAGCCAGGGAGGCGAAGGTTGCAGTGAGCCAAGATCGTAGCATGGCACTCCAGCCTGGGTGACAGAGCAAGACTCTGAGCTCAGGAGTTTGAGACCAACCTGGGCAACATGGCGAAACCACATCTCTACCAAAAATACAAAAATTAGCCAGGCATGGTGGCATGTGCTGGTGGTCCCGGCTACTCAGGAGGCAGAGGTGGGAGGATCGCTGGAGTCCAGGAAGTTGAGACTGTAGTGAACCGTGATCACACCACTGCACTCCAGCCTAGGTGACAGAGCAAGACTGTGTCCCAAATGATAAAAATAAATTTTAAAATCAAAACAGCATTAGGATAGAATTGATAACCCAAATATAATAAACTATGTAGACTAAACTTTAGATTACACAATATTGCTCAGTCATCCTATTCTTTCATTAAAATGACCTTACCAGCTTTTTTCCCCGCCAGATGATATCAGTATATTACTTTACTTGCCAAACTTTGTCTGAGTTCAGCATCTCATGAATTGTAAAATATAAACATTAGGCAATAAACTAATTATGAGTTAGTGAAGCTGCTTCCAAAGTAGTCCTCTAACACCTCTAAATAGCTATTCTCTTGATAAACTGGAATTTATCTAAAGCAGTGTAATCTGACAGAAATCATCTGTGTTAATGCCAGTTATTGAAATTCCTAGCATTTATTTAGTTTTCCTAAAAATTGGACTTTTCATAATCTGTGGTCATCAAACCAGACTGGAAAATACTGACGGAAAGAGAATATACACTTTTTTTGTTAAGCCCTTCTTCTGCAAAGCAATAAAAAGGTCTTGATAATTATTATTTATTGACTAACTCATAGCCAACATTAAATATACTTTATATAAAGTTAGTTGCATATAAAATAATTGCTTTCTTGAGTTGCACAATATAAAAAACCGAAAACCATTACTCTGCACACAATTTCTCAAAGATAAATCTTACATTGGAGCTTAATATTTTCAAGTTGTTTTAAAGGCTATGAGAGGGAAAGGATCAGTAGACTGAAGTATTATCAAACAGGCACATCCACTAGTGGGTAGATCACCAATTCTGAAGCCAAACTGTATCCTCACCCCAAAAATTCAATTTACTGAAATAATTTAACACTCTATCTTTGAAGAAGTGAAGCGCAGGTTAGGAAGAAATGAAAACCTCTCATTCTGCTGCTAAATTTTCAATGCAAAACAATTAAATAGTCAAAGATATTTTGTTTTCCTATTTAAACAACTATTTTTGTGAGTCATGGTAAACTGGCCAGGTGCAATAGTTCACACCTGTAATCTCAGCATTTTGGGAGGCCAAGACAAGAAGATTGCTCAAGCTGAAGAGTTCCAGACCGGCCTGGGCAACATAGTGAGACTTCCTTTCTACTGAAAAAAAAAAAAAAAAAATTAGCCAGGTTTGGTGATGCGTGCCTGCAGTCTGTACTACTGAAGCTGAGGGCAGGAGGATTGCTTGAGCACAGGAGACGGGCTGCAGTGAGCTATGACTGAGCCACTGCACTCCAGCCTGGGCTACAGAGTGAGACTCTGTCTCAAAAATAATAATTAGAAGAAGCAGCAGCAAAATGTCCACAAGAAAGTTACTTAGTTCTAAAAGCCTCTACTACAATTAGAAAAAAAATGACAAGCTGCAAAAATCATGTTTTAAAATACATTGGAGATCTGTTGAAGCAATCAAAAAATAACTCAAATTAAAATTCCAGACCGGAAAGAGCCCTTCCTAGGTATGCTGATGAGTTTTGAAAACATTCTGTAGATTTTAGGCATGGAACTGAAGTCAGTCTAACTTGGCCTAGGCTTCTAGAAGGACTTTGACTAAATGAAAGAGACTCCAGCAAGCATTTGTCAGTTGTATTGGTGGGGGTTAGCATAATCAGTTGGAAACTAAAGGACTCTGAAATATCCGTAATGGCCTATTTTCCACAGATTAGCTGAATGCCGAGGTGGTATGGGAGACTAGAGAGTTGTGCCAGAAGCTTCTAAAAGACAAAGCTAAATGTCCCAGGGTTTCACAGTGTTTAGTGGACAATAGTCTAGCTGGAGGGAGGGGTCTGCCACAAACTCATTGTCTTTTCCTGAAGACATTTGACATTTTTTGAAACTGTTTAGGCAGGAATGTAGAGACACAAGTTCAAACCCTCCAAAGAGCAGAAATGAATTTTTCATAGTCTTTCAGGGCTAAGGAGACAGAGACTGTCAATCCCTAAATCAAAAGACTGTGTGATAATGTCTTAATGTATGAGCAAAAGAAATAAGCCACAGATGGAAGGGTCTTACTAAAACTTTGCAGCCTAGCCTGGACACAGCTCAATCTCTAATTGGATTAAGATAATCAATCCTTTAACTTTCTCCCTGTTAGCAGTAGGTAGAATATTGCAAAGGTCAAACCATCTCTAGTAGAAGATATCATCTGGACCACATCATAATAAAAAGTATTGAAAACTAACAACAGAAAATCTTAAAAGGAACCAGAGGAAAAAGGAAAAATAAATTCAAAACAGCAACAGTAAGTCTAAATGCTGATTCTTCAACAGAACTAGGGAAACCAGAATCCCATTGAATGACATCTTTAGATCGCTGAAGGAAAAAAAAAATTGCTAACCTCAAGTTCCATATCTAGGGAAAAAGCTTTCAAGAATTACAGCAAAATAAAGATGTTTCTTGACAAACAGAAGTTGAGAGAATTCCCTGCCAGGAATCCTACTTAAGGAAAATAATCTCAAATCCTTAGAAGGAGGAAAAAAGCATAGTCAAGGGTAATTATGTAAATTTTAAAAGATTATTACTTTCTTAAAACAGCAATAATAATGTCTTGTGGATTTTTATAAACTGGACAAGTAGAATCTATGACAACGATGGCAAAAAAAGGTAAGAAGAATAAGTAGATTTAAATTGACACCATAAGAGTCTCTGCAGTTCTTTTTTTTTTTTTTTTTTTTTTTTTTGAGACAGAGTCTCTTTCTGTTGCCCAGGCTGGAGTGCAGTGGCTCAATCTCGGCTCGCTGCAGCCTCCGCCTCCCAGGTTCAAGTGATTCTCCTTCCTCAGCCTCCCAAGCAGCTGGGATTACAGGCATGCGCCACAATGCCCGACTGATTTTTGTATTTTTAGTAAAGTGGGGTTTCACCATGTTGGCCAGGCTGACCTCAAGTGATTCACCTGCCTCGGCCTCCCAAAGTGCTAGGATTACAAGTGTGAGCCATTATGCCCGGCTGAAAATAACTTTATCTGCTTCTGTGTAGGTGATATATTAATACTATATTGACCTTATATCAACTCAGTGATTGATAACAACTTAAAACTGCAAATTCTTGTGTAAATACTCATATAAATATAAAGGTGGCATATTTACAACTTTGTCCTCTAAATCGTGTTGTTACTGTGCTTAGTATTTTGACTGTATTTAAAAATATATTCACAAACTATGAAATTTTCAGATATACTTTTCAAAATATACATCTAATTTAAAAGCCTGGAATTCTAATTAGACTGAAAAAATGCACTTACGCATAATTGAGGATTATGCATCCTTCACCCTATTCGGGCCACTCCTGGAGTCAGGGTAGTAGAGCACAGCATTGCAGAGGCCGGAGCCAGAAGAAAAGAAAAAATGCCTTCCACCTTCTGGGCCTTGAATCTCCCATTAACAGAACTGAACCGGAAACAAATTGGCAAGTGAATCTGGGAAATGATTTTTAGAATTCCAGTACTCTGCAATATAGAGAGAGTAAAAGAATGAGAATGGAACTGACAGACAACAGAAATATAACCAGCACAGTCAAACAACTGGCAAGTGGCAGAGTTTATATCTCGAGCAGTCTAGCTCCTGAGTCCATGCACTTAACTACTACAGTATGCAGTGACACTATGATATCCTATAGTAACATTATTTCATACATTTTAAAATTAATGGCTGATGATGAATGCAAGTTGGCAGGAAAGAAATTGTAGGAATTGGATTCATTAAATATTCCAGAAAGATTAAGTTTCTACGTTGTGCCGGACACTACTCAAAATAGAATGATGCAAAACCAAAATGAAACAAAGATGAAGAGAGTTCCTTTCTCGGTATTTCAGACTGGACAAAATTCCCTGTGAAGGATTCCAACTGGCTTGATTTGAATCGTGTGCCCCCCTCATTAAGGCAGGCACTTTCGGGGCAGGTATTAGGGGAAATAATCTAGTGGAAATGCTCAGTAGAAACCTGAGACAAGGATTTTGTTGCAAATAGTTTATCTAAGAGATGCAGGAAACACCAGTAGGAGATGGGGAAGCGAGACAAAGAAGGGAAAACAGTCAATAAAGGGTGCGGTATCAAGCCAGATACCACTTGTAATGACTGGAGCATAATCCCATGAGAAAACTCTGGGAAAACACAGGCCTCAAAGTTATCCCATCTGAAGGCCAAGGAAGCTGGGGTATCTACGTAACAAATCTTTCCAGTCACTTGGTGAAGGCTGCTAGAGTGGGAGTTTGTTAATTCCCAGGCATTTCCAAATTGCCCTGATCACATAGGGACAGAGCTGCCTTCCACAGCTTTGGAGAAAGCCCTCAGGTCAAGAAATCAGTGTTGAAGTGGTAATGGCCAGAGAGACAAGAGCAGGGTCTGTCTCAACTTCTTCATCAGGTAAAAATTTTATCTGCCTAATGCATGGAGTTATAAATTTCAAAAGAAAGAACACTTATGAAAGAGTGTTATAAAATATAAAATGTAATACCAAAAATTCTTGTTTAGGAGTTTCTTGAAGGCAGGAAGTGCATATCATGTTTTTACATCTCTCATAAGGCCTAGTACAGTGCTATGCATATGCATAGGCTCAAATATTTATTGGATGAATTTTTCAATGTAACGATTATTAAATATTCATTAAATATTTTCTAGGTTAATAGGTGTTTTTAAACTTATAATTCATATCAATAACTCATTACTGTTAACTTCTGAAAACCTTTATGTTTGAAAACTATAAAGTAGCATGGTCTTGTTCTATTCCTTTGTCTAAAATTCTTAAATCTAGGTTGTTGTTCAGAACTCTGTTAATTACCCAAAACCCATTTTCTCCTTTCTTCTTACTTTAAAAAATACCTTGATTATAAAAAAGGTAATGATAAATTATTGCCTTTATGAGAAAGGTATTCTCAGTAGCATAAGAGAAAGGCAAGAAAATTGTAGACATCAATCCGGACATTATTGAACTACAGAACCATTACCAGTAACCATCTTCTCTCAGTCTTCTTATATGTCAGAAAAATAAACTCATAATAATACTGTTAGATAGGTATTCTATTATATGCAGCCATTGGCTAATAACTTTTTCAATAGCATTTTTTTCTTCTTTTGCATAGCAACCCCAAGACAAGTCATTTATTTCTGGACTAGATTATTTCATTATAGTAACTCATCAGAAAACTGAGATAAGCAGTAAGTATTTGGCCACTCAAGTTTTAACTATTTTGGATTCCCCTCTAACTAAAGAAAGATCACGGTTTTTCCCTACGGCTCTCTACCTGTGCTGGCTCCATCAATATTCAGTTTGACATTTTGACACATACCTAAAGAAGCTCAAGAGGGCTCTATCACCAAGAAAGCCGTAGTGAGATGATAGCCTTTCAGATACAAGTTAAAGTCGCATGTCCAGTTATGTATGTGATCTTCTGCAGAGCCACTTTGCTTACTCAAAAAAACACATTTTCTGTTCTCTCACCAGAATATATTTTGAAATCATCCACTTATCTCCATCTCTACTATCATCACACAAGCTCAAGCCACAATAATTTCTTATCCAGACTACAGCAATAGACTCTGAACTGGTCTACCTGATTCCAGGGACTTTTGGCTTTAACATTGCATCCTCCACAGAATAGCCAGAGTGATCTCAAAACATGAAACAGGTTAATCCACTTTCCAGCATAAAATCTTTCAATGGCCTCCAATTCCACATAAAATGTAATACATTATCATTGCATACAATGCCCTGCATAGCCTGCCCTCTTCCTATCTCTTTGACTGCATCCCCTACCACTTTCACTCTCACTCCCTATACTATAGCTATATAGAACTATTTTTTAGTTTGTCAAACACCAAAATATTTTTTGCCTCAAGACTTTGGCACATACTATTGCTTTTGTGTTTAATGCTCTTATCTTCTCTCTCGTCGTGGCTGGCTCTTTCACTTCAGATTTAAGCTTAAACATAAAGTTACTACCCAACTTCCTCTTTTATCACCGGTTATAACATTCATCACTATCTGTAATTATATATATATTTGTTAGCCTATTAGTTTAGTATCTGTAACCTTGCCTAGACCTCCAGAGGGTAGAGACATGCTCCTTTTCTTCTCCCTTAATAAAGCATTTGGTACATAAATCCCTATAAGTTTGAATCAGAATGAATGAATGAATGAAAGGCAGTGATTTTATTTGAAAGCAGTCTTCAGATTCCAAGCTGGCCTTTTTTCTTTTTTTCTGTCTTTCCATGTAAAAGAGTGATGTATGATTGCAGCTTTCATCACTCTGGTGACCTAGATACTCAGATATTTTTATGATCCCCTCAAAATTAGTTCTAAATAGATTTTTACTGCATTCCTAGGATGACAGAAAATGGGAAAAATATCTAATGAATTTTCCCTGACACCAAAATAAGTCAGAGGGTGGGGGCGGAGGATGAGGATTGGTAGGGATACCAATCATGAGCTAGACTCAGGCTTGGTAATTTGAGTGGTAAGTAAACCTGGGAAGCAAATTAGCCATGAAAACAAATGCCCAAAGCAGAAGTTTGAATTGTAATCCTTACCTATAGGCCCACAAAAACGAAAGGAAACCAAACTGGATACTACGTTAAGCTGGGACTCCTTAAAGAAACTAAAATGGTAGCATGTTAGTAGCATACTTTGTCTCTTGGCAGAAACAGCTGAAAGCATCTTACTTTAGAAATATCACAGATTGATGGAATAAATATAAGTACAAAATTAGAGATGACCAGGCACATGAAGAAGCAAGCCACCATTGAACACCCAAGGAATTCAGATATTTACAATTGTTAGATTCAGAATACAAACATTTTTAATAAGAAAAAGGACGAAATTAGAAAGATGAGGAAGCAACAGGTATCTATCAAGAATGGCAAAAAAGTTCTGAAAACCGAATGGATCTTTGAGAAAGAAAAAAACATAGTTGTTGAAATCTTAATGAACGAGCTACACAGATTAGATAAAGCTAAAAATAAAATTAACATATTTTGCTGAAGAAATTAGACTGAATCACAGAAGAATGAGATGAAAAATATCTTAAAAATAAAACAGAAACATTGGAAATAGAATAATGTTTATCAATATTGCAATATGTTTAATTAGTCCTAGAAAAAGAGAATAGAGAAAAGCACAAAGTGGCACTATTTTAGTTAGTATTTTTGATGCGTTTTTTTCATAGTGAATGATATGAATGATATGAATTCAAATTGAGGAAGCATAAAGTAACCCAAGTAGCTTAATAAAAAGAAATCCACGATAACTTCAAGGTGAACTTGCAGATGTCAAAAAAAAAAATATATATATATATATATATATATATTTTTTTTTTTTTTCCTTGAGAAAAAGTCTTGCTCTGTCACCCAGACTGTAATGCAGTGGCACCATCTTGGCTCACTGCAACCTCTGCCTCCTGAGCTCAAGTGATTCTTGTGCCTCAGCCTCCCGAGTAGCTGGGGTTACAGGCGTGCACCACCACACCCAACTAATTTTTGTATTTTTAGTAGAGACGGGGTTTCACCATGTTGGCCAGGCTGGTCTCAAACTCCTGACCTCAGGTGATCTGCCCACTTAGGCCTCCCAAAGTGCTGGGATTGCAGGTGTGAGCCACCATGTCCGACCTAAAAAATAATTTTAAAAGAAGCAAGAGAGAAAAGAAAGTTCACCTACAAAGGAAAACAGTTATACTGATGGCAGACTTCTCAGCAGCAACAGTGGAAGCTGGAAAACAGTGGAAAAATACCTATAATATAAAGTGCTGAGAGAAAATAACTGCCATTCTTGAACTGCAAGAATATGAGCAGGCCAGGTGTGGTGGCTCAGGTCTGTAATCCCAGCAATCTGGGAGGCTGAGGCGGGAGGATTGCTTGAGGCCAGGGGTTCAAGACCAGCCTGGGAAACATAATGGGGCACTCATCTCTACAAAAAATACAAATGTCAGCTGGGCATGATGGAAGGCACCTGTAGTCTCAGCTACTCATGACACTGAGGCAGAAGGGTCATTTGAGCCCAGGAGATTGAGGCTGCAGTGAGCTACGATCTCATCCCACTGCACTCCAGCCTGAGCAATAGAGCAAGACCTTGTCTCAGAAAAGCTATGTGGGCAAATAAAAATTTTAAGGAAAATTGAGAGACTATCAACATACTAGCCCTGAAGGGACTACTAAATTATGTACTTTAGGAAGAAGGAAAATAATCCTAGAAAGACAGTATGAATAAAAGGAAGAGTGAGCATTATTTTTTAAAAAGGTAAACAGAGCTGCTGGTATAAGAAAAGGAAGGTAGATAAGTAGAAAACAGAAGCACAGAGAAATGGGAAACTGCAAACTACAAAAAAGACCATCAGAAATAAATGCAACAGTGTGACTTCTTACATTCATGTAACTCCAGTCATAGAAAGTAAAGAGAGAAAATAGGGGAAAGGTATATTTGAAGATAGAATAGCCAAGATTTATCTACAACTGATAAAAGACAGTTATTGCAATAAAGAAGTGTGTAAACTAAACCTAAGTCTCACACCTTACACAAAAATTAACTCAAAATAGATAATAGTCTTAAATGTAAAATGTAAAACTACAAGACTTTTAGACAAAACATAGGAGAAAATATTTGGGATACAAGCATAAAGAAAGAGTTCTTAGACTTAACATATGGCAATAGCATGATCTATATAAGGAAAAACTGAACTTTATCTAAACTAATACATTTTCCTCTGTGAAAAGCATTAGGAGTAGTAAAAGGCAAATTACAGACTAGAAGAAAATACTTGCAAACCACACATCTGACAAGGAACTAATATCCGTAATATATAAAGAACTCTCAAAACTCAATAAAAGTCCAATTAGAAAATTTAAAAAAGACATGAACAAAAACTTACCATAGATGGTTTACAGATGGCAAATAAGCAAATGAGATATTCAACATCATTAGCAATTAGGGAAATGCAAATTAAAACACAATGCCATATCACTATACACCTATCAGACTGGATAAAATAAAAATAGTGACAACACCAAATACTGGCAAGGATGCAGAGAAGCTGGATCACTCATGCGTTGCTGCTGGCAATGTAGAATGATACAGCCATTGTGGAAAATAGTTTGCAATTTCTTAAAAACCTAAGCATGAAACTGCCCCACAGCCCAGCAATTGTACTCTTGGATATTTACCTCAGAAAAATGAAGGACTTTCTCCAAAAGTAAGTAGGGAGAAAAAAAGAAAGAAAAATACAGACTTAACATTTTCACAAAAACCTATACATTAATGTTTATAGCAGCTTTATTCATAATATCCCCAAACTAGAAACAACCCAGATGTCCTTCACTGGGTGAATGGCTAAACAAACTGTTCTAAATCCATACCATACTACTCAGCAATAAAAAGGAACAAATTACTGATACATGCAATAGCCTGGATGAATCTCCAGGGAGTTACATTGAGTGGGGGAAAAAAAAAAAAACAATTCCAGGCCAGGCACGTTGGCTCACGCCTGTAACCCAACACTTTGGGAGGCTGAGGCGGGCAAATCATGAGGTCAGGAGATCAAGACCATCCTGGCCAACATGGTGAAACCCCATCTCTACTAAAAATACAAAAAGTATCTAGGTGTGGTGGTGCATATCTGTAGTCCCAGCTACTCTGGAGGCTGAGGCAGGAGAATTGCTTCAACCCGGGAGGTGGCGATTGCAGTGACCTGAGATCGCACCGCTGCACTCGAGCCTGGCGACAGAGCAAGACTCCATCTCAAAAAAGAAAAAAAAATTCCAAAGGTTACATACTATATAAGCCCATGCCTTTTTGTATATTTTGTCTTGAAATGATGAAATTATAGAAATAAAGAACAGCTTAGTGGTTGACAGGTGTTCAGGAGGCAGTGGGGACGGGAGGGAGTGGGTGAGGCAATAAAAGGGCAATTTGAGGGATCCTTGTGGTGATGGAAATGTTCTGTATCTTGACTGTATCAATGTCAATTCCTGGTTATGATACTGTACTACAGTTTTGCAAAATATTGTCATTGGAGAAAACGGGGTAAAGACACAGTGTCTCTCTGTAATGTTTCTTACAACTGTATGACAATGTGCAATTATCTCAAGAGTAAAAGTTTAATTTTAAAAACTATAATAACAAGCTACTGGAGGGGGGCATTGAAAGATAAAAATAATTTGTTAAAAAAAAAAGTGGGAAAGAAGAAAATGAAATAGGACAAATAGAACAAATATAAAATAAATGTAATGTGGTAGTTTTAACTTCAAATATATTGAGTAAGTATACCAAGACCAAGATTGTCAGACTGGTTACAAAATCAAAAACCCAATCATATGCTGTTTAAGAGATATGCCATAAAAATGGCACAGAGGTGAAAGAAAAAGGATGGAAAAAAGTTTATCATAAAAACACTAACCAGAGAGAGCTGATACGACTTCTCTAATAGCAGACAAAGTCAAATTTGTTTCGATAATACTACTAAAAACAAAAAGAATATTTCATAAAAAACTCAACAAATCAAGATAACTAGAAATCCTACCACCTATTGGGAGGCTGAAATGGGAGGATTGCTTGAGTCTAGGAGTTTTTAACCAGCCTGAGCAACATAGTAAGATCCCCTCATCAAAAATGAACAAACAAAAAAACAGAAATATCATAGTCAATCCAATTGAAAATTCAGATGAAATAGACAAATTTCTTGAAAACACATTCTGTATTAGTTCGTTCTTGCATTGCTATAAAGAAATACCTAAGACTGGGATATTTATAAAGAGAAGAGGTTTAGTTGGCTCATGGTTCTGCAGGCTGTACAGGAAGCATAGTGGCTTCTACTTCTGGGGAGGCCTCAGGAAGCTTCCAATCATAGTGGAAGGAAAAGCCAGAGCAGTTGTCTTATGTGGCAGGAACAGAAGCAAGAGAGAGAGAGGGAAAGGGGAAGTGTTACACACTTTTAAACAACCAGATCTTGTGAGAAATCACTATCATGAGAATAGCAAGGGGATAGTGCTAAACCATTCATAAGAAACTGCCCTCATGATCCAATCACCTTCCACCAGGCCCCACCTCCAACAATGGCGATTACAATTCAGCATGGGATTTGGGCAGGGACACAGATCCAAACCATATCAACATCTTAATGAAACTCACAGATAAAGAAATAGAAAACCTGAATGTTCCTCTGTCTATTAACAAATTGAGTCTGTATGTAACCTTCCCACAAATAAAATTCTCAGCATGTTTTGCTTCACTTACAAGTTCTATCAAACGAGCTGAGCATGGTGGCTCACATCTGTAAATCCCAGCACTTTGGGAGGCCAAGGCGTGTGGATCACTTGAGGTCAGGAGCTCGAGACCAGCCTGGCCAACATGGCAAAATCCCGTCTCTACTGTTAATAAAAATACAAAAATTAGCCAGGCGTGCTGGTGTATACCTGTAATCCCACCTACTCTGGAGGCTGGGGTAGAAGGATTGCTTGAACCAAGAGGTGGAGGTTGCAGTGAGCCAAGATCATGCCACTGCTCTCTAGCCTGGGAGACAGAGCAAGATTTTGTCTGAAAAAAAAAAAAAATTCTATCACATATTTGGAAAGTTCACAAACTCTTCAATACAAAATAGGAAATACAAAAGAGGAAATATTTGAAATTGTTTTATGAAGTAAGCAAAACCTTGGTAACTAGGGTTGCCCAGTTAAATTTGAACTTCAGATAAATAATGAATAATTGTTAGTATAAAATATTTCACAAGACATAGTAAAAATTATTCATTATTTATCTTTAAATTCAAATTTAACTGGGTTTCCCATATTGTTATTTGCTAAATCTAACAACTGTATTGGCAACAATACTTGACAAATACTTTACAAGAAAAGTAAATTACAGGCAGGTCTCTGTTATGAATATACATACAACAATCTTGAACAAATTACTGATAAATTAAATCCAGCAAGTTTCAAAAACGATGATATTATGGCCCATTTGGCATTCTTCTAGAAATGCAAGATTAACATTCAAAAATTAATAAAAAGGCCAGGCATGGTGGCTCACACCTGTAATCCCAGCACTTTGAGAGGCCGAGATAGGTGGATCATTTGAGATCAGAAGTTTGAAACCAACCTGGCCAACATGGTGAAACCGTGTCTCTAGTAAAAATACAAAAATTAGCCTGGCGTGGTGGGATGTGCCTGTAGTCCCAGCTAGTTGGGAAACTGAGGCAGGAGAATTGCTTTAACCAGGGAGGCAGAGTTTGTAGTGAGCTTAGATCACGCCACTGCACTCCAGCCTGGGTGACAGAAGGAGACTCCATCTCAAAAAATTAATAAAATAAAATAAAATAAAAAATAAATATCAATGTTATTTTCTGTATTAATGGAAAGAAAAAAAAATCATCCAATCATCCCAAGATGCAGAAACATTTGATAAAGTTAAACCCCTATTTATAATTTTTAAAACTTTTAGCAAAGTAGTAAAAGGGACCATCAATAATTTGATAAAAGATATATGCAAAAGCCCTACAGCAAACATTGTATTTAAAGTGAAATGTGGAAGTAAGTTTTCTCCTGAGATTGGGATTAGGACAAGGAGATTCACCATCACATTTCTATTCAAACTTGTATTGATGTATTGATGGTTCTCTCCAGTGTAATAAAGCCCTTCTTTCCCCGCAAAAGTATAAAGACCAGAAAGAAAAAAAATGTAATATGTAAAGTAATGGTATATGTAAAATATAAAGTAAAATAAAAAACATTGTTTAAAAACTCCAAAT
Organism: Pongo pygmaeus; assembly: GCF_028885625.2. NCBI lineage: Eukaryota > Metazoa > Chordata > Mammalia > Primates > Hominidae > Pongo > Pongo pygmaeus. The sequence continues at coordinate 186,645,998 of NC_072376.2, forward strand.
TGCTGGGTAGATTGGATGCAATCCTAATATAATTTTCAGCAGGTTTTTAAGGAATGTGGCTGATTCTAAAATTTGTGTATAAATGCACTGGGCCAAGAAAAGCCAATAATCTTGAAGAGCAACTAAGTTGGAAGACCAGACATCAAATATTAGATATCAAGTTTATCATAAAATGGCAATAGTTAAGCTGTGTGATATTGGTGAGACAACAGGCATTCAGACCAAGGGAACAGAAAAGACACACATAGAAAGTCACTTGATTTATGACAAAAGTCTTAGTACAGTATAGTTGGGAAAGGATGATATTTTTAAATAAATGGTGCTAGGTTAATTGGAAATCCACACAGAAAAATTTGCATTGAATGGCTACTTCACATCATATACAAATAACAGTTCTAGGTAGATGCTAGTCCTAAATGTAAAAGACAAACACTGAAGCTTCTAGAGGATAACAGACAATATCTTCAGTATCTTTCCAGGAGATAAAATTTTCTTAAACAGGACACAGAAAGCACTAACCAAAAGGAAGAATATTGACGAATTAGACTTAATTTAAACTAAGACCTTCTGTTCATCAAAGGACATGATTATGGATGTGCAGAGGCCAACCCCAGGGTGGGTGAAGGTATTTGCAATACATCTATCCAATAAAGATCTCATACCCAGAAAACATGAGGACTTCCTACAAATCAGTAAGAAAAATACATCATTTGTATAAAATGGTCAAAAAGACTTGAGCAGGCATTTTACAAAAAGGATATACAAATGGCCAATAAACATACAAATATGTTTAATAACAATAATCAAAGAAATATAAATTAAAGCCATAATGAGATACCTCTTCACACCACTAGGATGGATAAAACTTTAAAAACTAATATAAAAGTTTTGGCAAGGATCGAGCATCTAACTCATACACTGCTGGTGAAAGTCTAAATTGTTAAAACCACTTTGGAAAATCATTTGCATCTACTGCTGGTCATAGACATATTTGTGTCCCAGCAATTCTACTTCTAGGTCTATACTCACAGAAATGTTTATGTGTATAAATATAATTCAGTAAACATACTGGAGTGTTCATAGCAGCAATTTTTGTAACAGCTCACAAGGGAGTTGGAGTGAATGATCAAATAACGAGTTCGGGAAAATAAATTGGATATATATAGTCCAGCCATTTTTTTCCCCCCTTTTTCTCTTAGGAGCAAGCTGCCTTCAGGAATCACACATTCTGTTCTCTTCATCCATGCGTTATTTTTCAAAGTTCAGTGTGAGTATGGCCTTTGGTTGAAAGATTAATCTTCTAATCCTGGGGTTTAGTATTAGGAAGTTCACTTGCCTGCTGAATAAGTCAATTCTCTATTATTTATTTCATCAGTAATAGAGGGGATGTTTATTCTCTACATGTGATGTCTTTGGTCTTATTTCTCAATTGCTTCATATTATTTAATGAGCTTCTGTATAGTCATAACATCTGGTGTATTAGCCAAAATCATCAAGAAATAAGACAACAAAAAGGAGGTGTATGGGAGAGCAAACACACAGAGGGACTGAGACTTTTAGAGTCAGCTGTATAAGTAGCTTTAAATTTTTATGGTGCTTTTGTGAGCACAAACCATGTGAATTCTTGACCTTGGTCTTTGAGGCTTCTATTCTGCAATCTGACAGATTTTTTACAGTTACACAGTTTGCTGCTGTGCTGTGCTGTCTGTGAGTGTCTTTAAATCTTAGGTCTTATGAATTCATTCACTTGGGTGGACTACTGAAATTTATAATAATAGACAAATAGCTGTTTTTAGAGGGCCCTGCTAGCCCTAAGCAAACGTGCATGAATCTCAGCAAACAGTCTCTAAAAAGCAGATGAGGCTGGGCGTAGTGGCACACACCTGTAGTCCCAGCACTTTGGGAGGCTGAGGTGGGAGGATAACTTGAGCCCAGGAGTTTGAGACCAGCCTGTGCAACACAGTAAGACCCCATCACTATAAAACATTTTTTTAAAAAATTAGCCAGCCATGGTGGTTTGCTCCTGTAGTCCCAGTTACTTGGGAGGCTGAGGTGGGAGAATCATTTGAGCCTAGGAGGCTGCAGTGAGCTGTGGTCATGCCACTGCACTCTAGCCTGGGCAACAGAGCGAGACCTTGTCTAAAAAAAAAAAAATGCTGGAAAATATAGATGAGCCTTACTGACTGGCCTAATAGATCAGACTAGGCTCCACAAACCTACAAAGACGTCAGAGACCTTAGTAAATAGAAGGCAAGGAGGACCTTAGCAGACACAATCCTCAGAGAGCAGACAGCAGCACCTTAGCTCGCTCGTTTGGAGCCCCTACAAAACCAACAGATTTCTGTAGCATGCGCGAGCCCTAATTTTAAAAAGATACGATCATAGGGAAAAGAGACATGAGAGGCAGATCAATTATTTGCTGCTTATACTACATTTTTCAACTAGGTCTACAAGGCAAGACTCATCCTATACCCAAGTTTCATGTATGTTACAAAGCACTAATATTTTAGCTTTAAATTGTTACTGCTAGGCCTAGTTGGACAGTGTGGATAAGCCAAATCCTATACATTTGTATACGGTTTTTGTCTACCTATAGGACCAAAGGAGGAAACTATGTAAGTACTGTACAAACCTCTTGGATTCATGTGGATTGCTCACAAGCTCTTGAGGGTCACTCCCTATCAGGTTGATTTTAATTTGTTAATCTCATATGTTCTGACCATGGCTTTATCTGTCATGTTATACTCAAATAGTAGCTTCATTCATAGAAAGGTAATGTATTTTTATTATCAAATAATGGGAATTCTTATTATAAAGGCTACACCCTCTTTTGGGGTTGGAGTAGAGAAACAGCTTGATGAAATTACTGCAATTTAAATTTAAAGCAATTTAAAATATTGTGTTTTGAAAATTGGCTTTAGGAATCAAGTGTGTTCAAGAAATCAAGGATAGCAGACCCCGGTCACAGCAAGACCCCATTTCCCCCTGACCCCCCGCAAAAAAAAAAAAATGTATATATGTATATACATATTACATCCATATCCTAAAGTCACTGTTGCAGGGCATAAGGGTGACATTTCTTTTAGTCAGACTGAATTGTAAATTTTAGGTACCAATGGCAAAAATGGACATAATTATTTTGTCTTTTTACTTATTAGAACAATGTCTTTAATACACATTCATTCTTAAAAAAAACCACACACAGGGAAAACAGGTCTTTTCATGGATCAAATGTGTCTTCCATATTAAAGATAACATAGCATTAAAATAAATGTAGCAAGGATTATTGGTTTTACAAGAAAAATTCTCAGAAACACACAAATAGTAGTCCACATACCTACTCAATGGGGTCTGTTGTATACAAACCCAAAATATACCTTATAAACAGGCAATACTTATAAAATCTGATTACATATTTTGTAGCAAAACTTCAAAAATTTCCTTCAAAGTTAAGGGAGCAGTCCACAAGAGATCACCTTCACTTCTGACCCCAACTTAAGTGTTCAGGGTTCCCAGTGAGAGGTGAATCTGTCTGGGCTTCTGGGTCAGGTGGGGACTAGGAGAACTTTTCTGTCTAGCTAAAGGATTGTAAACGCACCAATCAGCGCTCTGTGTCTAGCTAAAGGTTTGTAAATGCAGCAATCAGCACTCTGTAAAAACGCACCAATCAACGCTCTGTGTCTAGCTAAAAGTTTTGTAAGTGCACCAATCAGCACTCTGTAAAAACACACCAATCAGCGGGATGTGGGCAGGGCCACATAAGGGAATAAAAGCTGGCCACTGAGCCAGCAGCGGCAACCTGCTTAGGTCCCCTTCCATGGAAGCTTTGTTCTTTCGCTCTTCAGAATAAATCTTGCTGCTGCTCACTCTTTGGGTCCACACCACCTTTATGAGCTGTAACACTCACCGCGAGTGTCTGCGGCTTCACTCCTGAAGTCAGTGAGACCACGAACCCACCAGGAGGAACAAACAACTCCAGACGTACCACCTTTAAGAGGTGTAACATTCACTGCAAAGGTCTGCGGCTTCACTCCTGAAGTCAGCGAGACCACGAGCCCACCAGAAGGAAGAAACTCTGGACACATCTGAACATCTGAAGGAACAAACTCTGGACACACCATCTTTAAGAACTGTAACACTCACCGCGAGGGTCTGCAGCTTCATTCTTGAAGTCAGTGAGACCAAGAACCCACCAGAAGGAATAAATTCCGGACACACCAGGACTACCCTTAAGTCTGGTAATTTACTTGAAGGACCGAGAGAACTCACTAATAACTATTATATTCACAGTTATGGTTTATTACAACAAAAGCATACTGGCTGGACACAGTGGCTCACATCTGTAATTCCAGCACTTTGGGAGGCCAAGGCAGGAGGATCGCTTGAGGCCAGCAGTTCAAGACCAGCCTGGGCAACATGGACTCCATCTTTTTAAAATTTGTGTGTGTGTGTGTGTGTGTGTGTGTGTGTAAAAGGGGGGAAAAAAAGGATGCTGATTCCAAGGGAATTGGTGCATAGAGCAGAGTCCAGGAAATTTTAGTCTGCAGCCCCTCTAGAGGTAGACTGGCTATCTCATGGCCCAAAGCCCACATCATAAATCACATTCTTACACCATCCAGTGTAGCTAAAGGCTCCCAGGTAAACAAAGCCACTCTTCCTAGAGATCACCTCCTAGGATACGAGGACAAAGGCCAGACTTCTTTCTGGGCAAGGTTAATTCTTTGCTACACACTTCTAAAATACCAAAATAATCAATTCTCTGAATATATTCTTATAAAAGTAGGTATTAATAACCTATTGTCTAACTCCCTGCTGAGTCAAATATATTACTTTTCATGATTTTACTTCATACCTGTGATTGCTTCATTAAGTTTTTCAAATTCACGTTGGAATGTTGAGTTATAAATTTCATTTGTTTTATGACAACGATTTTCTGGTAAATTTTCATCTTCTGCAGGAAAATCGTGCTACTCCGTTTCACAGTTTTCTTATTATAATTTTGAATAGATATTCTGCATATGACTTTCATAATCTTTGAATTTAAATTAGGGAAATTTTCCTGGACTACTAACAGGATGTGAAAAGGAAAATTAGGATAGCTTTATAAAATTCATCTCTCGAGGGCTCCCTCTTCTGTTGCTATAGCAGACGACTCTTTTCTTAAACTCTGTGAACACCTACTCTGCCTCTCAGAACTGAACCTGGTTCCAAAGAGCTTCTACACACAGTCCTGGGCTTCCTGATTTATTCACAGGCTGCAGGGACAAAGATCTTGCCTTCTAAGATGATGATACTGCTTTTAGAAGTTATTTTACTGGTGCTTTCTAAGATCTGCGATCTCTGATTGGGCACCTTCTGTCCTTCTCTCTCTCCCTTCCCAATGTTTGGAGCCTATTCAGTCTCAGCCTTATTTGTTTTTAGGGTACAGCCACCACTAAACTCCTTCCCCACTTCCAGTACTTTCCCATATTGTCTTGATTTCCTATGTGGGCTTGCTGTCCTCAATTGCCTATTGCAGCATTCACATTTAATTTTGGAGTTTTGGAGTTTTCTTAGCTATTTGCTGAAAGTTCAGTTTCTGTGAATTCATTTACATTTTCTTGGTTGCTCTGGTTAGATATCAGGAGAAGAAATGAAAACTTTCAAAACTAAGCAGACCTCATATTCTTTTAGAATGCTAATATAATTCATTTCTGTTCCATGTTTTCAAAAAATATGAAGAAATTCTAGGGAAGTACTCTGATTATTGGCTTCAGATAATGAAGAAGAATGTTATAGTTGTCAGTAGCCCACTTAGAGTCAGTTAGGTAGATGTTCCCATCTGCAATGACACCAAGGCTATAACTAGAAGGTAATATCCCAAAGCAGTTTTTATATAAAATCATTTGCAGCATACAGTGTAGATTTTTTTTTTTAATTAAAATGAAAGCACCTCAGTGAGGTGCTTTCAACATTTTATTCTGGTATACTAAAAAGAAGATTGTTAGTCAAAATGTTTCTCCTGAACCCAAGTAACTGGAACACTGTACAGCAGTGTTTGAGAACATATTCCAATCTAGGTGGATTATGGGTGAGGGAATGTTATAATAATTCTTGTTTTAGTTCTGGAGATTTTAATCTATGTTCAGTTTCTTTTTAAAGATTACTAACATTCTATTTTGCTAGTCAGTTGCAAATAATTTTGTACCCAGAGCAAGTTCCAGCATTACCTGGGAACTACATCTCCATCTTTTTTATGCCTCACTCTCTCATGAGAACAAAATCAAGGTAGAAGCCACAGAGATATGCTGAGCAAAATGTTAGACTATGAATAGTATCGAATGCAGATGTTATTTTACTATATACTGTACTAGTTATAACCAAGTGACTTAAAATAGGAAGTAAGAGGAAGAGCTGAGCGTGTGGCAGTCACTTGGATGTAGGGTTGGAATCCAGTATACCTTGATGGTGGTAACCCTAGTGAAACACCTCCTACTCTGGGATAGAACCCTGGGAAGCCTAGGCCAAAAGTGGGGATAGGGACTAGAATGATCTGGTTGGCTCAGAAATCCTCAAGCATTGATTCAGGACTATTGGCACCCTTTAGCACCCAATGGAAGGAAAAGAAGCGCCTCTCTGTAGGAACATTACATCATCCAGTGCTTCAAATTGTTTATATTAAATCAGTTTTTCCAATAAAATGAACTGCAAACAATCAAAATTAATGGACGCAGGAAGAGTAAGCATGAGAGAGCCACCAGGAGAAACAACAGACAAAAGAAACAGACTTAATAACAAAGTCTAAAAACCACTATGCTTACTATGTTCATGAAAGAAAAAGTCAAGATATAAATTTTGTCAAGGAACTAGAAATCATAAAAAGTGACATTCAAGGTTTTAAAAAGAACCAAATAGGAATTATAAAACTAAAAAATGTAGTAACTAAAAGTACAAAGACTACGGGTGAATTTTAGAGCAGGTTAGGGACACCTAAAGAGATAATGAGTGACTGGAAGATAAGTTAAAAGAAAACCTCAATAAATTTTAAAGGATTTAGATCATACAGAGTTCTAAAGTGACAATTTATATGTGTTGGAAATCAATAAGAAAAGGATAATCACATTATTTGCATATGTTTGGAAATTAAGAAACCTACTTCTAGGCTGGGCACCATGGTTCACGCCTGTAATGCCAACACTTGGGTCTAGGAGTTGGAGACCAGCCTGAGCAACATGGAGAAACCTTGTCTCTACAGAAAATACAAAAAAAACCAAATTAGCTGAGCATGGTAGTCTGCACCTGTAGTCCCAGCTATTTGGGAGGCTGAGGTGGGAGAATCACCTGAGCCTGGGGAGGTTGACACTGTCATGAGTAGTGATAGGGCCACTGCACTCTTGCCTGGGCAACAGAGTGAGACTCTATCTCAAAAAAAAAAAAAAAAGAAACATACTTCTAAATCTATGCATCAAAAAAATGATAGGGAAATTAGATGATGTTTTAAATTCAATGGTAATAATACATATCAAGACTTGTGTGATGCAGTTAAAACAATATTGATGGAGAAATCTGTAGCTTTTAATGTACATATTTGTAAAGAAGTTAGTAAAAGAAGAGCAAAATAGAAAGTAGAAAGAAATAAAGAAAATAGAATAATTGAAACAGAAAAAAATACAATAAAAACTATACAAAATTCAGGTCCTCTGAAAAGTCTAATAAAATTGATAGAACACTGGTGAGACTGATTAACAAAAGAGAGAAGGCACTAATAATTGATAATGAAGAAAGGAACACTGGTTCAGATCTTGCACACCTTAAAAACATGAGGTTGTTATGAACATGTAAATGGTATAAAAATTTAGATGAAAAACAAAAAAATCTGTATCAGACATGATACATAATAGCGAAACATGAAAAGCCTTTCTTTTGAAACTGGAAATGAGACATTTTTGCCTGCTAACACCTCTTTTTTAATGTTGTTCTAGAGTCCTGAATCTGTAGTAGCACAAGAAAAAAAGGAATAAAAAAAGAAGGAAAACTCACGATTTGAAAATGGTATGATTGAATGCATTGACAACCCAAACACATACACATTTATATTTTTATTGGATAAGAAATTTTAGCAGGGTTCCTGGATATAAAAATTAGTTTGGAAAAATTAGCTTACTTTATATATATTTAAGCAACAAAAAAGGAAAATGAAATATTAAAAAGATACTATTTACAATAGTGTCAAATATCAAATATATAGAGAGATAATAAAAGATCAGTGAAACTTCTGCATAGCAACAAATACAATTATATTATGAAACATTACAGAAGACCTAAATGAATTGAAAATCATGATTGGAAGGCTCAATGTTGAAGGAGTCTCTTGTCTCTCAGGTTAATGTATGGATTTGATGCAATATCATCCAAAATCCCAAAAGGCCTTTTTTGTTGTTGTTGTTGTTGTTGTTGTCTTATTGTTCATTTGGTTGGTTTTTCTTTTTTCTGGAACTTAAGCTGATTCTAAAATGTATAAGGAAATACAAAGGGTCAAGAATAACCAAGTCTGTGTTTTGACGAAAAAAAAATAAGGTAGAAGATCTATACTTCTAGGTTATCAAAATTTTTCTGAACAACTTTTATAATTAAGCCTGTGGAATTGGCAAAGTACAATGGAAAGACTAGGCTTCAGAAACAGACCTACATACATACAACTTGATTTATGACAAAGGTGACACTGTAAAAGAATGGAATATGGATAGATTTTCCAGTGAATGGTACTTGGTCAAATGGGTAGCATATACAAAATAAAATTGTACCTCAACCACTGTGCACAAAAATCAATCATAATCTTAAATGAGAAAGGCAATACAATGAAGCTGTTAGAAGATAATGTAGAAAAATATCTTCATGATTTGGGGATAAGGAACTTACTTATGTCACAAAAATCATCAGTCAGAAAAGAAAAGATAGATATTTTTTCCTCATTAAAAGACTTCAAACAAAAGTTGCCACTGCAGAGTCAAAACGCAAATTATGAAGTAGGCAAAGATGTCTGCAATATGTAAAATTGTGAAAAGGCTGTTATTCAGAAAACATGAATAACTACTACAAATCAACAGAAAAAGACACAATCCCAATAGAAAAATAGGCAAAAGACCTAACTAGGAACTTCCAAACAAGAAATCCAAAAGACCAATTAATATATAATCTCATTAGTAACTAAGAATGTTCAAATTAAAATCACAATGAGATACCATACATACCTACTTGATCTTTTTTAGGAAGTACAATATCAAATGGTAGGCAAAGATACAGAACTCTCATATAATGCTTATGGAAGTGTAAAAGTTTGGAAATATCTAGTAAAGTTGAACCTACGCCTACCTTAAAACTCAGCAATTCTGTTTACATATGTAAGCAAGGAGCTGGAAGTTCTCACTCCAACTTAACAACATATATATCTTACTAATCTGCAGTCACGTATGTATCAGGATACATGTACAAGAATAAGAATGTTCATGGCGACATTCTTTTAATAGCCCTAAACTGGAAACAAACCATATGTCTATCAACAATAGAATGGATATATTGTAGTTTATTCATACCATAATGAAGAGAAAGAATTAAACTATATAAAAGTATACCTTCCCTCTCCCCTCTCCCCCTCCCCTCTCCCCCTCCCCTCTCCCCTCTCCCCTCTCCCCTTTCTTCAGTCTCCCTCTCCTTCTTTTTTCGGTCTCCCTCTGTTGCCAAAGCTGGACTGTACTGCCGTGATCTCGGCTCTCTGCAACCTCCCTGCCTCGGGCTCCTGTGATTCTCCTGCCTCGGCCTGCCGAGTGCCTGGGATTGCAGGCGCGCACCGCCACGCCTGACTGGTTTTTGTATTTTTGGTGGAGAGGGAGTTTCGCCGTGTTGACTGGGCTGGTCTCCAGCTCCTAGCCTCCAGTGATCTGCCCGCCTCGGCCTCCCGAGGTGCTGGGATTGCAGACGGAGTCTCGCTCACTCAATGCTCAATGTTGCTCAGGCTGGAGTGCAGTGGCGTGATCTCGGCTCGCTACAACCTCCACCTCTCAGCCGCCTGCCTTGGCCTCCTAAAGTGCTAAGATTATAGCCTCTGCCCCGCCACCACCCCGTCTAGGAAGTGAGGAGCGTCTCTGCCTGGCCGCCCATCGTCTAGGATGTGAGGAGCCCCTCTGCCCGGCCACCCCGTCTGGGAAGTGAGGAGCGACTCTGCCCGGCCACCATCCCATATAGGAAGTGAGGAGTGTCTCTGCCCCGCCGCCCATGGTCTGGGAGGTGAGGAGCGCCTCTGCCCGGTCGCCCCGTCTGGAAGTGAGGAGCGCCTCTGCCCGGCCGCCCCGTCTGGGAGGAAGTGAGGAGCGCCTCTGCCTGGCTGCCACCCCATCTGGGAGGAAGTGAGGAGCGCCTCTGCCCGGCCACCCCATCTGGGAGGAAGTGAGGAGCGCCTCTGCCCGGCCGCCCCCTCTGGGAAGTGAGGAGCGCCTCTGCCCGGCTGCCCCGTCTGGGAGGTGAGGAGCGCCTCTGCCCGGCCGCCCTGTCTGGGAGGTGTACCCAACAGCTCGGAAGAGACAGTGACCATCGGGAGCGGGCCATGAGGACGATGGCGGTTTTGTTGAAAAGTGTGGGGAAAGGAAGGAGAGATCAGATTGTTGCTGTGTCTGTGTAGAAAGAGGTGGGCATAGGAGACTCCATTTTGTTCTGACTAGGAGAAATTCTTCTGCCTTGGGATGCTGTTGATCTATGGCCTTTCCCCCAGCCCCGTGCTCTCTGAAACATGGGCTGTGTCAACTCAGGGTTAAATGGATTAAGGGCGGTGCAAGATGTGCTTTGTTAAACAGATGCTTGAAGGCAGCATGCTCTTTAAGAGTCATCACCACTCCCTAATCTCAAGTACCCAGGGACATAAACACTGCAGAAGGCCGCAGAGACCTCTGCCTAGGAAAACCAGAGACCTTTGTTCATGTGTTTATCTCCTGACCTTCTCTCCACTATTATCCTATGACCCTGCCACATCCCCCCTCCGAGAAACACCCAAGAGTGATCAATAAATACTTAATAAAAAAAAAAAGCAAGAGTCACTGTACCCGGCCAACATGAATGAACTTTGAAAGTGCTATGCTAAGGCTAGGTGAAAGAAGTCAGTCACAAGAGACCACATATTTGTTGCATGATTTCATTTATATAAAATGTGCAGAATACGCAAATCTATAAAGACAGAAAATAGATTATAATACTTAGGGCTGGGGTGATTAGCAAATTGGAGGGTGATGGCTAAAGGTTTCTTCTTGGAGTGATGAAAGGTTTTAAAACTGACTATGGTGCTGTTTGCACAACTCTGTGACTATACTAAATATCATTTAATTGTACACTTTAAATGGGAGAAATGCATGGTATGTGAATTATATTTCAATAAAGCTCTTAGCAAAAAAAAAAAAAAAAGTAGACCTTTGAAAAACAGAGTGAATGAACCCAAAGAAAACAGAATATAAAGTATATGAGTCCACTTATATAAAGTTCAAAAACAGCAAAACTGAAAAAAAAAAAAAGAGTTGAAGAACTATGTGGCAAAACTGTAATGAAAAACGAGGTAACAAATACCATAAAAGTCAAGATAGCTACTCCTGCTAGCTGGGAGATGGGGTTTATGATGAAGAAGCGGCAGGTGATGGCTTTCTGGCATGTTGTCAATCAGGGCCATCTACATAATTTGTGGTGTCCAGAACAAACATCTTTTTTCTCTCCCTCCCTTTCTTTCTCCTCCCATGGTGTTTTCTTATTTGCTATTTAATGTGGCACTCCCTTGGGCACAGGTGGAAAACTGACCCTCACAGGAGCCAGGGGCCTGACTCCTGGTTCAGAGGAAATGGGGAGGATCCTGCACCTCAACCAGACACTTCCTGCACTGTACCTCCTGCTCAGCCTCTGCCAGAGCAGAGGGTGGGGTGGGGTGGAGTGGACAGAGTGAGCAGCCAGAACTCATTCTGGGGAGGAAGGGAGGTGGCAGGAGGCCCATGTTGCCTGAATCAATGCATTGTCCCATTGATACTTCACTTATAAAATGCAAATTCAAAGATAAAATTATTGAGAATTACATGATGGTGATTGCAGGGCATTAAATGTCAAGCAGGATGGAGGAGAAGGAGAGTAGAGCATGTTGACTCCTGAGCTTGGGGTCCTGTGCCACTGCAAGTCCCTGAAGCTGGCCCTTTCAGCAATGTTCTCTTTCCTGACCTGGGTAGCAGTTATACGGATGTGCATTTTACCATAACTGCTTGTCTCCGTTCATTTGTGCCACCATAACAAAATAATTGAGACTGAGTAATTTATAAAAACCAGAAATTTATTTTCTCAAGGTTCTGGAAGCTGAGAAGTTCAAGATCAAGATTTGATCCTGGTGTCTGGTGGAGCCTGCTCTGTGCTTCCAGGATGGTGCCTCTTGCTGCATCCTCACATGGTGGAAGAGATGGAAGGGGTAAACTTGCCCCCTCTATCCCTTTCATAAGGCGCTGATCACATTCATGAGGGTGGAACCCTCGTGGCCTCACCACCTCCTAAAAGCCCCACCTCTTTGTACTGTTGCATTGGGGATTGAGTTTCACAATGAATTTGGGAGGGGACACACACAAACACTGAAACCACAGCACTGCTTAAACTGGACATTTATGCTTTATACAATTTTCTGTATGACGGCTGAGTTTAAAACTAGATAAAGGAAAGGTGGTGTAAAACGGAATGAACTTTTGCTGTAAAATATAGAATTATTCACGTATAGAGATGTATATACTAGTAAATGCATATTTTTTTTCTAGAAGGAAACAATAATCTGTTAACATTGGTTGCTTCAAGGGACAGGGATTTGAGGAGATGAGGTAAAACAGGCTTTTGTTTTTCATATGAACCTTTTTGTATTATTTGAATTTCCTACTGTGGTCATGTTGGGATTACTGGCCAATTTATATGTTTTTGTAAATTAAATAAAATTATTTAGTTGCTTATTTTAAAGTAAAGCCAGAAAAATGCAATCATGTTAAAAGCCTATAGGGAAGAGAGGCACGGTTACACACTTTTTTAAGAATCATATTTTGAACCATTTTAGAAAGCAAAGAGCATTTTTGTTGATATGAACAACCCCCCTATAATTAAGGTTTCATAGATCTATATTTTTTACCTAGTCTACTCTGAAGTAGATTTACCGTGAAGCTAAAGGATTCAAACTTCAGAGTCCTTCACTTGGATAGACCCTTATAAAGTCCTGAACCTAATTTTGCATTCATAATTTTATATACTTCTTTAAAAAGACCTTTCAGATTATATAATCTTGAAGCCCCCCCTAAAACCTGATTCCGACCTTGACTGTGAGTTACACTCAAATCAAAGAGTTCTTATACCTGCCCTAAATATGAAGATTTGTAGAAATAAGTAACAAAACATGGTTGTAAAAATGTATCTAAACAGATTCACTCAAGATACACTTTAAATCTGGCAGTGAGAATTAACATGTCCCCTACTCCAGCAATCTTTTCAACTTGCCAGAAATGAATCATTTCCTCCTATGTGCTATGCCTGTACTTTCTCTCTATTGTTATTGAGGTTTGTATTACGTGCTTGTTAAGCTACCTGTCTGCCCTACTAGACAAGGAGCTCCCAAATAGCTAGGACCCTCTCAATTATTTTTGTGTCTCCAGGGCCTAGAAAAAGATTCTAGCATGCAACAAGTGACTGTTTAATAGGATCTTTTTACAACCACTGTATTGTGTGTAAAGGAGCCATAACTACAGTTCTTAGTTGAGTAAGCTTCATATGAAACTGATAACTATACATATACATACATGCACAGCTTAAGGAGATACACAAAGTACTTATCAGTAAGCATCTTTCTTTTTCCTACTGAATTTACATGATTTGGTCACATTTTGCAGAAGATATAAGCTTTTTTAAGCACAAGAACCAAACAATATCACGAATTATATGAATTATTTTAAAAATACATAAATGCACAAAGAAAAATATGAAAATTCAACATCCCACTGTCATGTTTCAGATATTTTTAATAAATAAACACTTTAAAATTCAGAAGAAACCATCTTTAAGCCATTCCCAGTATGAAAATTGATCATACAATCTGGGTCATTCTTGTCATACCCAACTAAATCAGAATCGAGGGACAAGGGGAGAAAGCAATCAGGGCACACAGCTCTAGCATTAAGAATTAAGTTTTTTACAACCTAGCTGCTGAAATGGCCTGCAGTAACTCTAAGACCAGTTTTACCAAGTAGTTGCTGAAACAATCTCCTATGACTAAGACTGGTTTTATCTACCACTCTCACTCACCAATCAGAGCTTGCCAGCTTCCCAAAACTTTACTATAGTGCCAATGAACCTTCTTTCAAAACAGTAGCAACATTTCTCTTTCTAATAAAACTCTCGACCTTCTCTTTGTTCTTCTGACATACTAAAGACCACTCAGTCTGTGTGTATGTCCTGAACTGCAATTCTTGCTTCCCCAAAAAACTATTAAATTTAGAAATTCATCTCTTTATATTTTATGCTTACTCTGACACCTTATACAAATTCCTTGGCTTCCTTCGTTGGAGATGAGCATCACCCTGAAGTTAGGATGTATCCATCCCATCCATATATTCTCATTTTTACCACTTAAAATGTATCCATAAATATATAATATGTATCCATAAATATATAATTATTCTGTGTTGTAATACTTTTTTTTTTTTTTGAGACAGGGTCTCGCTCTGTTGCTCAGGCTGGTGTGCAGTGGTGCAATCTCAGGTCACTGCAACCTCTGCCTCCTGGGTTCAAGCAATTCTCCTCCCTCAGCCTCCCAAGTAGCTGGGACCCCAGGCTTGCGTCCCATGCCTGCCTAATTTTTGTATTTTTAATAGAGACGGAGTTTCACCATGTTGGCCAGGCTGGTCTCGAACTCCTGACTTCAGATGATCCACCCTCCTTGGCCTCCCAAAGTGCTGGGATTACAGGCGTGAGCCACCACGCCCTGCTGTGGTTGTAATATTTTAAGCCAGTGTTATCTAATGCAACAGGTAAAATTTATTGTAATATTTTGTTTAACCCATTATATCCAAAATATTTAAACATATATGAAAAATTTTAATGTGCAATTCAATATTCTTTTTGAAAATTTCTTGTAGTAAGTCCAGAAATAAAAAAAAAATCCAGCTGATATATACTTACAGCACATCTCAATTCACATGCTAAAGTTAGAGTTCATATTTAAGTTGGAAAAACAGATTCATATATCTGAGTTGTTGCAAACACACTTAAAAGTACTCCAACAATTGAATCGAGCATCAGGTTTTTGTTTTTAGTTTAATTCAAATTCAATTAACGATTCAGTTTTTCGTCTCAACCACATTTCAAGTACTGAGTAGCCACATATGGCTAGACGACAGCCTACTGGACAGCGCAGCTTCAGGAGGCACACAATGTACTTATCAGTCAGCATCTTTCTTTTTCCTACTGAATTTACGTAATATTTAAATTGTTTTTCTTTGTCGTATCCTAGAACTCAAACGCACAGATGCAATGGATACCTTTGATTTTCCGCATCGATGGCATTTTGCATTTAAAAAGATCATCTGGGTGGGGTGGCGCGCGTCCCAGCTACTCGGGAGGCTGAGGCAGGAGAATCGCTTGAACTCGAGAGGCGGAGGTTGGAGGATCGCGCCACTGCACTGCACTCCATCCTGGGCGACAGAGAAAAACTGTCTCAAAAGAAAAACAAATCATTTATCACTAAATTTACTCACTAAAAGAACTTGCAAAAAAAAAACGCAAAACCCTACTGCCTAAAATATATTTTAAAACGTGTTTGTGTTTAAGCAGCATATATCTTCTGATAAATAATGACGCATGGTAGCTAACTAGTAAAGGTGCAGCTTTCATATTAGCCACGCCCATCCCTCTCCCCGCCCTCCACAAGCACGTCCCCGCAAGCACGCACAAACATACACGCGTACGCGCGCACACACGTACACGCGCGCGCCCGCGAACACGTACATACAAGCGGGCGCGCACAAACGCCGGCAGCACACAGGCGCGCACGCGCTTTTCAGGACTCAGGAAATGCGCTTTCTACTCCCCGCGCCCGGTGGAGCTAATGCAGGGAAGTTTCTGGGAACATTCGACCAGCGTTTGTATTGGTGAGGTTCCAAGCCTCCTTTAAAATGATATGACTCCGCCCTTCTCCAACACCGTTTGAGGAGAAATGGAAAAGGTTGGGCGTGGAGGTGAAAAGGGGCCCTGTTGTCAACTGGTCCGTACTCCACCTCAGGAGGCGGCCAACTTGGTGGGCCCAAGAATAAAAACTTTCCTTTGTAAGAACATGCAAGGGTTTAGAAACGCCCCCCCTCCCCCCCCCCCCCGCCAAGGCGTTTATGAGGGGGACCTGTCATAGTTGAGAAGTCAGGATGGGCGTTTTCCTCCCAGGAGTTGCCCTATTAATTTGCGGCCTCGATAGTTGGTCAAGCCGGGATGTTAGCTGCGGAACCTCCAGGACCGAAGAGCGCCAATTCTCCTGAGTTCTCCTTGGTTTGGGTTTCCCACAAAAGAGTGGTCACACCAAAAACTGTGTCTCCACAAATGCGAAACGGCCTCGAAACTTTTTTTTCCCCACACGATCACTTACTTCCCACACCACTCCCATCCCTTTATGTTTCGCCTCAGGAGTCGAGGAACTTCTCTGAAAACCAATTCTACAATATCCCAGCCGCTAAACACAGCCCGAATTCCCTAGAGACTAAGAGCGCGAGAGAAAACACTGTAAACCCCAATCACACGCTCCTGTTTTCCCGGTACTGAAAAAAAAAAAAAAAAAGGTGGGTCCGTGGCCGCGCTATGCATGCTAGGATTAGTAGTTCCTCTGTCCCTCATGGCGCGGGGTCAGGGCGGAGCTCAGGTTGACTCCGCAGCAGAGAACTACAATTCCCATGGGGCCGCGCGGCAGAAAGAAAGGGGCGGGACGGGAGGGGGCGAGTCGCGCTTGCGCAGGTCCCGGGGCCGGAGGGAGGCGGAGGCGTAGCGGTCCAACTGCTGAAGTCCCCATGTGACAGTGAGCGGGGTCCCCGCTCCAGGAGACGCTCGACTCTGCGTCCCGGCCCTCAGCACTGTCCACTGTTTCGGTGCCAGCAGAGACCAGCAGGCCCGGGACAGTTGGTGTTTGGCCGTGCGCTGTCTAACTTGGTGTGCAGAGTGAATTGCCGCTGCCGGAGCGGAGAAAGGCGGAGCGGCCAGGAGAGAGGGGATTTCTGTCAGCGCCGGCGCTCGGGAGCTCGGAGACATGAACGGCTTCACGCCTGACGAGATGAGCCGCGGCGGGGATGCGGCCGCCGCAGTGGCCGCAGTGGTCGCTGCCGCGGCCGCCGCCGCCTCGGCGGGGAACGGGACCGGCGCGGGCACCGGGGCTGAGGTGCCGGGCGCGGGGGCGGTCTCAGCGGCTGGGCCCCCGGGGGCGGCCGGGCCGGGCCCCGGGCAACTGTGCTGCCTGCGGGAGGATGGTGAGCGGTGCGGCCGGGCAGCAGGCAACGCTAGCTTCAGCAAGAGGATCCAGAAGAGCATCTCCCAGAAGAAGGTGAAGATCGAGCTGGATAAGAGCGTAAGTAAACCGCGGGACCGCCCTGCCCTCCCGCCCCCCGGTGGGGCCCCAGGAGCCGGGCAAAGGCACGGGTTATCGGCGGGGTCCCCCAGACAACCGCACTGGCTGCAGTGCGGTCTCGTGGAGTCTGTGTTTGGAAGCAAATAACAAAGTCGCTGCAACTCCGACCGCCACCCCAACACACACACCACACACACGCTGTCGTTCCCCTCTTCTTTCCCACACTGGCCCCCAACCTCCCGCTGCCTGCGTCTCTCCCGCGCAGTCTTCCCTCTTCCTTCTCCTCTGCGACCGGGACACGAAACAAAGGGGACCGCCGCACTGAGGGCCCAGAGTAGTTTTCTTGCAGCCCGGCAGCTCTTCTGGAATGGTGGCGCCTTTGTTTTGCTTCCCAAGCTGGTGTTTGGCCCCAGGCGGTACTAAATCCCGTCGTCTAGGAGAAAGCGGAGGACCTTCACGAACAAGGAAGATCCTGTTCTTTTCTGTGTTCCGTCTCCTCCGGAGCGGAGTGAGAGGGAAGCCGAGCTCACCCGCCGCCTGGCAGTGAGTCGGGGTTGTAAACGGCGTTTGCGCTGTCAGCTCCGAGGGCAGGTACTCCGATGGTGGGGAGCACGTAGCCTCTGCGGTTTTGCCATCCCCTTGGCAGCCATCAGGATTTCTTTTTTCCTCCTTTTGCACGTCTTTTCGTTTGACCATCTATGAGGTTTTTAGAAACAGCCGTTGCTACTTTTGGGAGATCTGGCTAGCGGTAAATGAATAACGTGGTATCAAGAACCTACCAGAAGTCCTGCATATTTTTATCTTGCGCTGGGCTTAGAAGTAAATGTAAAAGCCTGTTAGCTCAGCCCGTGTTTGTTTCAAATGTTACTCTACAGCTCGCAGGAGTATATGTAATTAAAGTTTTTGAAAAGTTTATTTGTGACACTTTTTGCCCGTTTAAACAATTTTCAGTGTTATCCGTGAGAAACTTTTCAGGTGAAGTTGCATAATTTCAGATTGCTTTGGAAAAATGTGTTATAGATAAATACATTGATTTAATATTCAGAAAAGTTTATAACTGAAATTTAAATATAGTTATGAAGTCGATAGCTCATTTGTAAAAACGGATGGTTTTGTATCTGGAATGTAATTTGGATATTCAGTTAGAAAGACTGGAAAGCATACATTATATTACTAAAATACGCTCTTCTTTAATTAGAGAAAGTACTGTCAAGTGGCAAAAGTGTGAGCAACATCATCTTTCCTCTTATCAGTTAAAAATTCAACATGAACTAATTCAGGTCATCCTTACTGCTATCTATCTATCTACCTATCTATCTATCTATCTATCTATTTAGGACAAAGTCTCACTCTGTTGCTCAGGCTGGAGTGCAGTGGTGCGATCTCGGCTCACTGCAACCTCCAACCACCAGGTTCAAGTGATTGTCTTGCCATAGCCTCCTGAGTAGCTGGGATTACAGGCTAGTGCCACCACGCCCGCCTAATTTTTTGTATTTTTAGTAGAGACGGGATTTCACTATGTTGGCCAGGCTTGTGTGGAACTCCTGAGCTCAAGTAATCCACCCGCCTCGGCCTCCCAAAGTGCTGGTATTACAGGCGTGAACCACCGCGCCCAGCCCCCTCACTGCAATTTGATGAGAAAACCCAGAGGGTTGGAATTTTTCATTCTCCTCTCCCTCCCTCCCTCCCTTACCCGCTTCCCCAAATGGAACCAACCCCTCCTTCCCCATCCACCATCCTTTTAACAGTATTCCAGACATCTTGTGTTTTAACAGGGTATAGGATTTAAACGTATAAATATTCCATTGTCTTAACAATGGCCCATATTGACTGTCTTTATTTTTAAGAACTCACTGTGGCATATGTGTTTTACTAATATATAGACACATTTTACTGTAATCATAAGCAGTGTGTGAAACTTTTTTGTTTCAGGCAAGGCATCTTTACATATGTGATTATCATAAAAACTTAATTCAGAGTGTTCGAAACAGAAGAAAGAGAAAAGGGAGTGATGATGATGGAGGTGATTCACCTGTTCAAGATATTGATACCCCAGAGGTAGATGGAAGTTTTTTGTGCTTAATATAAATCCTAAGTAGTGCATTCTGAAACCTTTATAAAAAGATATGAACAGTCTTTTAAGTGTTTAAAACATTTGAGAAATCTGAAAATGAAAGCAAAATTAAATATAGCCAGTTGACATGCATTTACACAGTTTGAATTGTTACATTTTAAACTGACAATTTTTGCAGCTCTGTTGTCACATAACTTACTCTTTTTTTAACCTCAGTTTATATTATTTATCCCCAAAAGATTAAATTGTTTAATAATTTATATGTTTGATTATGTAAATTTTTTAAATAATTTTTTTGATTTTGGAAGTAAATTTTTATTGTGCTGAAGTTAAAATGTTTGTTATTATTCATATCAATTATAAATTTTCAACAAATCGTATGAACTAATTTATACATGTTAATTTTTTCTAGGTTGATTTATACCAATTACAAGTAAATACACTTAGGAGATACAAAAGACACTTCAAGCTACCAACCAGACCAGGACTTAATAAAGCACAACTTGTTGAGGTATATATGAGTTTTAAACTATTTGAACTATCTGCACAACCAAGAGGTTATTAAATGCTAATGAAAGTATTAATGTAGTGTATGTAACAGTGCATTTTAGTTAGGAAGAACAAAGTTAAAAAATCTGTTGTGGAAGAATCTAGTTTTCTAGAAATGTTTGTCTGCCGCTTAGGAAATTCCTTTTTGTAATGACTAATCAGTAGATTGTGTACAGCACCTCTGATATTGGCTTTCAAAATGTGTTGTTTGTTTGTTTTTTGAGACAGAGTCTCGCTCTGTCGCCCAGGCTAGAGTGCAGTGGCACGAACTTGGCTCATTGCAACCTCTGCCTACCAGGTTCAAGCAATTCTCCAGCCTCAACCTCCCAAGTAGCTGGTACTTCAGGTGTGCACCACCACACCAGGCTAATTTTTGTATAATATTTTTAGTAGAGATAGGGTTTCACCATGTTGGCCAGACTTGTCTGAAACTCCTGACTTCAAGTGATCTGCCCACCTCAGCCTACCAGAGTGCTGGGATTACCAGTGTGAGCTACCGTGCCTGGCCCTCAAAATGTTGAATGAGAGTTTTTTAATCCTCACTTTAGAAATCTATTAGTTTTAAAACTCCATTTAACCAGTAAACATTTGAGCACCTAATTGAGGCATAATAAAATTAATTAACAAGCTTTAATGTCCTTATTAGAATTTATATTTTAAAGTGGTGGAATAGGCCTACAAATCAGCCCCTAAACAGTATTTTTATAATTTGCTGACTTAACTATTTCAAAATTTGTCCTTGTTGATGTTAGTTTGATTAGAGACATCCATGTGTTTTTCACATCTAGAAGAGGCAAAAGCTTTTCTTTTACTTGTAGTTTGCTTTGATAGAGGACTTCTAGTCAGTCACTGAGTTGTGAAAAGTTAATGGAGTGTGCATATGTTCTCAGGATATAATAGAACCAAGAAATCTGTGCATCTTATTAAGATGTTTATAGATTTATATATTTATATTTTAATCATATTTAAAATAAAAATTTTTACTTGCAGCTACTGAGGAGGATTGATTAAGCCTAGGAGTTTGAGTCACCATGGGCAACATAGCAACATTCCATCTCTAAAAAAAGAAAATTTAGCCTACTAGACAAAATAGAAGTATAGATATATAAATCAGTTTTCTCATATTCTTTGCATGGATTTAGTAGTTACCCAACATTTTCTAAAATGTGCATATTGAATAAAATGAAATATGAATAGAGTTACATTTATTTGGCAGAATGCTTTTTAACATTGTTAAAATCTAATATATTAACTATTTAGCTAAAATTTCTTATCCTTGGTTGGGCAACACAGATCTAATTAATTTTTCTTTAATTTTGATTTAAAAGATCAAGTTCTTTTGGGGTTGTACAATACATTATTGTAACATAAATATAGATGTTGCCCACCATGATGAAATATTTCAATAGGTACTAATGGAGTGAAGGCACCCCTGTTTTGGGACAAATGAGAACCAAAGGTGTAATTTCAGGTATAAATTAAACCTGAAATTTTTGATAAACTGACCTTCTAAGAACAGTTATATTATTTCCAGAGTTCTTTTCTTTTTTATACATAAGAGATAGCCATGAATGTTATATTTTACTTAATCAGAAATGCAGATATTAACAGGTTAAGGAATGTGCAGATGTAGTACATATATTTTAAGACAGGGGTCCCCAACCCCAGGGCCATGGACTGGTACTGGTTGGTGGTCTGTTAGGAAGAGGTCCACAGAGCAGGAGGTGAGCACCAGCTAGCAAGCATTACTGCCTGAGCTCCGCCTCCTATCAGATCAGCCACAGCATTAGATTCTCATAGGAGTCCAAACCCTCTTGTGAAGTGCACATGTGAGGGATCTAGGTTGTATGCTTGTTATAAGAATCTAATGCCTAATGATCTGAGGTGGAACAATTTCATACCAAAACCAACTCCCCCACCCCCAATCTGTGCAAAAATTGCCTTCCATGAAATCGATCTCTGGGGCCAAAAAGGTTGGGGACCACTGTTTTAAGGGATTCCAGGGTTGTATGACTAAGTCTTAAGTCTCTTAATTATTGTGTGGATGAACTTTTTTCTTAAGAAATTTTATTTTCTGGAATCTAAATATGCATGTCAGCACCCCAGGTAAGTCTATTATTCTTCTATTAGTAATTGTAGTATGCATGTTACGTTAGCACAATGAAAAGGCAAGGAAGCAGGTAAATATCCTTCATTAAACATCCCTCTTTCTCCTCTCATTTCCATTCATAATTTTTATTTAGAAAAATTTTCAAGGAACCCTAACCAAAGAATGCTACCAAGGTATGAATGAATGAATATAATTTGTAGCAAACAATTTATATGTTATTGTTGGTTTCTCTACTACCAAAAGTTTTCAACTTCATACTTCTTTTTCTGTCAGTAGGGTCTAAACCATTGCAGGTTTAATGATGCATGTGGTCTCTTACGTCTGTTTTATCTCATTTAAAGTTTAAAAGTAAAATCATTTATTCCCTACTCTAGATTCCAATTACAAAATTTATTATTTTTATTTTGTTTATTTATCTTTTTTGAGACAGAGTCTTGCTCTGTCACCCAGGCTGAAGTCCAGTGGCGTGATCTCGGCTCACTGCAACCTCCACCTTCTGGGTTCAAGCAATCCTGTCTCAGCCTTCCGAGTAGCTAGGATTACAGGTGTACGCCACCACGCCTGTCTAATTTTTGTATTTTTTTTGGTAGAGATGGAGTTTCATCATGTTGCTGAGGCTGGTCTCAAACTCCTGGGCTCAGGTGATCCGCCCACCTCGGCCTCCCAAAGTGCTGTGATTACAGGCATGAGCCACCACGCCTGGCTCAATTATAAAATTTAAAATAAATAAAAGGAAAATATATTTTCTAATCAATGTATGTTAAATTGAGTGGGCCAAAGGGTGCTTTGAAATCACACTATCTCTTGTTCATAACATTTTATTCTTAAATGCTGTTTGTCCTGTTGGTATTTTGTTAATATAATTTTTAAAGGAAATAGCCCTTATCGTATAGCACTTTTGATGAAACTGTATTTTTTACGTAGTTTATGAAACCTGTTATATCTAAAATTTAATTTCCTTAATTTTTCTTTTCTTTATAGATAGTTGGTTGCCACTTTAGGTCTATTCCAGTGAATGAAAAAGACACCTTAACGTATTTCATCTACTCAGTGAAGAATGACAAGAACAAATCAGATCTCAAGGTTGATAGTGGTGTTCACTAGGAGACGTGGAATTGAGACTAATAACTTGGATGTTAACACTGTTTACTGTTTTTTCACATGTAGAAATGTTCTTTGTGTATTTTTTCTACAGAGGATTTTCTCTGATTTTATTTTCTTTGTTTCTGATTCTAATAATTAGTTGGAAACTCGTAAAGTGAGCTTTCCTAAATTAAAAACTATTTTAAATAAAGGTTATTACTATTATAGTTGCTTCAGTGTATTTATTTTGTGAAACTTGATTTTTCTTTTAAACTGACTTAGAGATCAGTATTGAGATTTTAATGTAAAGTCCTTCATTTTGTAATCTCCCTTTTTTTTTTTTTAAAAACTTCCAAGAAATTAACAGGGTAAGGAGAAGTAACAAATGTAGCACATTTGCATTCTCTGGGACAATCTGAGTTGGAATTGAAGATAATCTAAATAGCATTTTTTTTTAAGTGCTTTATAATGCTAGCAAATTTGAAAAATAAACTTCTATTGGAATGCAACTTCTTTTTTATTTCCTTTTTTTGTTATTATTACTTGATGAAGTACTAGGAAGAACAAATGGTTTAATTTATATACCCACCTCCTTCAAAAGAAGACTTAATGTGCCAGCAAAGATAAACACAATGCTGAAAGTTGAAATAAGAACATAAAATTAAATAGCTGTTTTTGAAAATTTTGTCTTTGAGAAAAGATATTTATGTGGCATGAATATAGAAAATACCTCTGCTATGCCACTTAATTTTTAGTGATGTCCTGTACTGTTCACATTGCAAATTGTAACTAATAAGTTGAAGAGGTCTAGATATCTAACAAGATCTTCATTTACATTTTGGTTATATATGGCTCTGACTTGATTTATATCTCCTTTTTATGTTTCATTCTCTGTCAGATTTCTATCAAATTTTCTAAACCTCTGCTTTTCGTGAGATTATATTGTTTAGCTAAGTTCTTACAAATCAAATTTATAGCTTGTGACATGAAAAAAACGAGCTTCAGCAAACTGTTCTGAAATAAAGCTGTAGATTTTAGGCTGGAAATGGATGAGACCATTAATGTAGCTCATGATTTCTCAAAGTTGACATTTGAACTTGATAATTCTTTTTGTGGGAGGCTGTTCAGTCTATCGGAGGATTAGCAACATCCCTAAGTCCACTCAGTAGGTGCCAGTAGCTCCCCCAAGGTGTGACAACCAAAAATTCCTCTAGACACTGTCAAACATACTTTGAGGGTCAAAATCACAGCTAGTTGAGAACCACTGATGCAACTAAAGTACTACATCTAAAGTACTAGTTCATTAGTAGGTGACTGTGCGTATTTTCAAGTGTTCTTAATGTATTGACAGCTAGAAAATACAATGAACAATAAAGCAACTGGTCATTGGTTTTGCTATGACCATTTAAAGATTTACTTGCTACTTTATTGAAAGCACAGTCTGTGATAATTGCTATTATAGAAACTTCTCATTTCTGTCATTCTGGAAATCTGTGAGAAGATTTCTTATAAAAACACATTTTGAGGCAGGGTACAGTGGCTCACACCTGTAATCCCAGCACTTCAGGAGGCCAAGGCGGGCAGATCGCTTGAGCCCAGGCATTCAAGACCAGTGTTGGCAAAATGGCGAAACCATATCTCTACAAAAAAATAAAAAACTTAGCTAGGTGTGGTGGCATACATCTGTAGTCCCAGCTACTTGGGAGGCTGAGGTGGGAGAATCCCTTGAGCCTCTGAGATTGGGGATGCAGTGAGCCATGATTGCAGCGCTGCAGTCCAGCCTGGGCACTGGAGTGAGACCCTGACTCAAAAAAACAAACAAAAAAAGAACGAAACCCATATTCTGTTCTTGTGAAAAAAAAACTTGAAATTATTTGCTGACATAAAAGTATGAACATAACCTTTGACTGGCAATGTTAATTTCATATAATTATTTGTATAATAAAATGCAGTTTTATAAAATATGAATGAGTTCTGAATGGTAGTTATTAAATGAAATCAAATCCTTGTTAAAACAATTTAAAACACGAAAAATTGGGTCTTATAAGTTGAGAACTTTCAGAACCTCACCAAAGCTGAGTAACTCGAGAAGCTGCAAAGTCAGTTTTATATGAAAATTTCAGTTACCACTGGATTTTTTTAATGATGAATTCATTAGAAACTATTTTTACTTTATCTGAACAAAAAATGAATGGAAACTCATTTCTATAAGGGTATAGGTTACTTTTGATGTTAGAGCATTAAGAAAAGAATCTAAATTTAAATGCCACTAGAAGTAGGAGGAAAAAGCATACTGAATGGATAGCAGGGGCTCAAAAAATAAGTTAGTTATTTGGTTACTAACTTCAAAAGAATAATTTTGGGAAAGGCCTAAAAATTAATGCCTGAAATACATGTCTTTACAAAAAATAAATTCTATATTTTCTACATGAAGTCTTTTTAAATTAAGAAACATAATAAAATATACAATTAATCATTTTAAAGTGTATGATATGGTGGTATTTAATGTATTTGCAATATTGTATAACCAGCAGCTCTAATTTCAAAACTTTCTTGTCACCCAACAAAAACAGCCATACATAGTCACTCCCCTTTCTTCCCTCTCCCTATTCCCTGGTAACCTCCATTCTGCTTTTTATCTCTATGGATTTGCCTATTCTGGATATATTATAAGGGAATCATACAATGACGTACTGCAAGTTGGGTGAACCTTGAAAACATGCCAAAAAACATAGTGCTAAAAAAAGCATGTTTTCAAGGTTCATCGAAGTTGCAGTATTTCCTTTTTCAGGCTGAATAATATGCCATTGTATCTATTGAACACAGTTTATACATTTATTTGTTGATGAACATTGGGTTTCTACCTTTGGCTATTATGAATAATGCTGCTGTAAACATTCATGTACGAGATTTTCTTTGAACATATGTTTTCATTTCTCTTGGGTGTATACCTAGCAGTAGAACTGCTGGTACATAAATAATTCTGTACTTAACTTTTTGAGGAACTTCCAATCTTTTCCAAGTTGCTATGCTCTTTTACATTTCTATCAGCAAGTATAAAGGCTCCTATTTCTTCAATTCACTAACATTTGTATTTCATTAAAAAAAAAATTAAAGCCATCCTACTCGGTGTGAAGTGGTACCTCATTGTGGATTTTATTTATGTTTCCTTAATGATCAATTTTATTGAATATCTTTTCATGTGCTCTTGGCCACTTATATAACTTCTTTGGAGAAGTGTTTATTCAAGTCCTTTTTATTCTTTTTTTTTTTTAGTTGGGTTGTTTGTTTTTTGTTGTTGAAATGTAGGACTGTTTATTTATTGTGAGTATTAAACCCTTATAAGATACATGATTTGTAAATATTTTCTCTCATTCTGTAAGTTGCCTTTTCACAGTTCTGATAATGCCGTTTGATGCACAAAAGTTTTAAATTTTTACATAGTCCAATTTATCTATTTTTTCCTTTGTTGCTCATATTTTTGGTGTCAAAAGAATCCATTGCCAAAACCAACATCATAAACATTAATGTACATGTTTTCTTCTAGGAGTTCTACAGTTTTAACTCCTAAATTTAAGATTGTTGAACTGTTGTGAATCAATTTTTACATATGAATGAGGTAGGGGTCCAACTTCATTCTTTTGCATGTGGTTAGCCACTTGTCCCAGTACGATTTGTTGAAGAAACTATTTTTTCCCAGCTGAATAGTCTTGACACGCTTGTTGAAAATCAACTGGCCATAGATGTTTATTTCTGCATTCTCAATTCTATTCCATGGTCTATGTATTTCTTCTTATGCCAATACTATACTCTTTTGACTACTGTAGCCTTGTAATAAGTTTTGAAATCAGGAAGTAGGAATCCTTCTACTTTGTTTTTCTTTTTCAGTATTGTTTTGGCTATTCAGGGCCCCTTGCAATTCCATATGAATTTGAGGATTGGTTTTTTCATTTTTTGCCCAAAAGGCTATTAGAATTTTGATGGAGATTGCATTGAATCTGTGGACCATTTTCAGATTGCCAGCTTAACAATGTTAAGCATTCCAATCCATGATTATGGGATATCTTTCCATTTTTTTAGGTCTTCTTTAATTTCTGCATGTTTTATAGTTTCCAGTGTACAAGTCTTTCACCTCTTGGTTAAATTTATGTTTAGGTATTTTCTTCTTTTTGACACTATTGTAAATATAATTGTTTTCTTAAATTCTTTTTTGAATCATTCATTAGAGGTGTGTGCTGATGCTGCCTCTGCACTGAACTGATCAGCTCTAGTAATTTTTTTTGTGTGTGTGTGTATTCCATGGTATTTTTCTATATATAGAATCATGTTATCTGCAAACAAAAATGGTTTTACTTCTTCCTTCCCAATTTGGATGCCTTTATTTCTTTTCCTTGCCAAATTGCCCTGGCTATGATTTCCAGTACAATGTTAAACAGTAGTGGTAAAAGCAGGAATTGTTGTCTTGTTCCTTTTCCTAGGAGGAAAACTTTCAATCTTTGACCATTCAGTACGATGTTAGCTGTGGGTTTTCAAAAATGTTCTTTGTCATGTTAAGGAAGTCCTCTTCTATTGCTAATTTGCTAAATGTTTTTTTATCATGAAAGGGTGTTGAATTTAGTCAAATACTTTTGGTATTGAGATGATTTTTTTTTTCCTTAGTAGTATTGAGATGATTTTTTTTTTCTTTAGTGTATGTTGCATTGACCTTCTTATGTTGAACCACCCTCACATTTCTGGGATAAATCCCACTTGGTCGTAGTGCATAATTCTTTTAATGTGCTGTGAGATTTGGCTTAGTATTTTGTTGAGGGTGTTTGCATCTATACTCATAAGAGATATTGGTCTATAGTTTTCTTATGGTATCTTTATCTGACTTTAGTATCAGGATAATGCTGGCCTCATAGAATGTGTTAGGAAGCATTCTTTCCTCTTCTGTTTTTGGAGATTTTTGAGTAAGAATATTAATTCATCTTTAAATGTTTGACAGAACTTATGGGTGAACCTATCTGGTCTAGGCTATTTCTTCGATGGAAGAATTTTGATGGATTTAATCTGTTTACTTATGTAGGTCTTTTTGTTTTATATAGGTCTGTTGAGACTTTGTGTTTCTTTTAAGTTATTTTTGGTAAGTCATGGAATTTGTCTATTTCACCTAGATTATCTAATTTGTTGTCATACAAATTGTTCCCATAATTCTCTTATAATACTTTTAATTTCTGTAAGGTCAGCAGTAATATCCCTACCTTTATTTCTGATTCTACTTATTTATGTCTTCTCTCTTTTTTCTTAGTAGTCTAGCTAAGGATTTATCAACTTTGTTGGTATTTTCTTTGATTTCATGCATTATTTTTTTTCTGTATTTCATTTTTCTCTTTTCAGATCTTCATTATCTTCTGCTGGCTTTGGATTTAGTTTGCTTTTCTTTGTCTATTTTCTTAATGTGTAAATTTAGGTTAATTTGATATTTTTCTTTTTTAATGCAGGCATTTACAGCTGTAAATTTTTCTCTGAATATAGCTTTTCCCGCATCTTGTAAGTTTTGGAATGTTTGTTTTTGTTTTCAGCCATCTTAAATTATTATCTAATTTGTCTAGTGATTTATTCTTTAAACCACTAAAGAAAATTCACAGATACCTGGAACTAAGCCATATACTTGTTGTGAAGCAATATACTTTTTGTGAACAAGTATATTGCTTAGTTCCAGGTATTTGTGAATTTTCTAGTTTTCCTTCTGTATTGATTACTCATTTTATTGTGGTTCAAAAAGATAGTATGTATCACCTTAGTCTTTTTAAGCTTATAGATAATTGTTTTATGGAAGAACATATAGTCTATCCTGAAGAATGTCCCGTGTGTACTTGAGAAGACTGTATTCTGCTATTGTTGAGTGGAATGTTCTGTTTATGTCTCTGGGGTCTAGTTGGTTTTATAGTATTGTTCAAGCCTCCTAATTCCTTATTGGTTTTCTTTCTACTTGTCTATCGGTTGTGGAAAGTGAGGCATTAAGGTCTCCAACTATTATTGTAGAACTGTATATTTCTCCCTTCAGTTTTCTAAAGGTTTGTTTTATATATTTTCTGGCTGTCATATGGTGCATATATGTTTATAATTGTTATATCTTTTTGATAAATTAAAACTTTTAACAATATAAAATGTCCATCTTTGCTCTTGTAACATGTTTTTACTTAACACCTACTTTGTCTGTTATTAGTATAGCCATCCCAGGTTTTTTTGGTTTATAATTTGCACATATTTACATAAAGTTTTGATAGTAAAATACAGATTATGATATCTAAGCAAGTGATGGTTCAAGAATAAATTTTTGTCATGTTATTGTTTATTCATTTAGTGGAGTTATTTTTTAAATGTCAAGCAAGGTTTTGCTTATAAGCTAAAATAATGGATGCAGGAAAGCTAATATTCAGAGGAAAATTTGCTGTTTTTATACTTATGTATATTTTTAAGGGCGAATACTGCTTACTATAGAATTTATTCCTTTGTGATTATGAATTCCTTGCATTTCTTTCTAGCTAAGAGCTGATGCTTGCTGTACACTTGAGTTTATTGTGTGTATTTTGTCCTAGTTGCATTAACAGTCTACACAGCCAACTATAGTTCTCAAATAATAGTCATATTAATTGCTACCACATTATTACATATATGAATATATATTTTATATATAGTATATATATGTATTTATGTATATATACTTTAATGATACTAAATATAGATATCAAGTCAGCTTTTTATACATTATATCCAATGGACTTATCATTTGACTTCTTAACTTCTGAAAATGTAGATCACATAAACTCTTGAAAATATACTATGGCTTTTAAAGTTCTTAGAATATATCAGGTAAGTATATTCTACACATTTTTCTCTAGATATACCACCATACAAAGATGAGCATTTATGGTGATACCATTGCATAGAAGTAAATTTAGTATCAATTTACTTTAATTTTCTAATATCAGTTTCTCTTCAAATTTTTGAGAGAAAAATTTAGGCTTAGACTGTCAATGCAAGATTGATTTAGAAACACATGAATTTGATTTTTTCCTTTTGGGAAAATTATTTTGAAGCCTGTAGTGCTTTACTTATAGAGAGTTTTATATTTTAAAAACACCTGCTATAATATTTTACAAAAAATGATTTATTATGGAAATAACTTATATGTATCTTTTGATAATTATATGGACGTTGAAGTCACAAAATGATCTGTGAATGTTCCTACCTTGTCTTTTTTTTCCTCCAATAGTTGTTGCTCATTGTTTTGGTTCTTCATCTTCCTTCCAATTCTCTAATAATCCTTTAGGATCAGTACCTAATCCCAGCAAACAAAAATATTCAACAAGTCTCTATGAATTACGATGAAGAAAAGATGAATTTTAATGAAAAAGAGGTGAGCTATTAGTATGTATTACTATCAACTTTGTGCTCAGTAACGTGGGATTCACAGTAGGAACAATGATATAGAAAGTCAAAGAGAAAAATACAGAAATACTTGTTCAGTAAGCTTTTAGCATATATGAGCTATCTGAAATGTACAATTTTGTGTCCTATCCAAGTAAAAGTTTGCATTTCTGTAAAGGAAATAACAGATTAGGTAATGCTGTTAAACAACATAGTGGCTAAGACTCTAGATCCTAGTGTAAGACTGGCCATATTCAAAATCTGGCTCAATTGCTCACTGATAATGTAAACTTAGACAAACTACTTAATATCTTTAAACCTTAGCATTTTTGTCCATAGAACAAGGATAATATCGTACCTATCTCATTCAGTTGCTGCAAGATGGTGTTTAGAAGAAGAATAAAATTTTAATAAAAGCTTAGTTGTCTTATAACTAAAATCTATCGGAAAAATTCATGCCTGTAATCCTAGCACTTTGGGAGGCAAAGGCAGGCAGATCATTTGAGGCTGGGATTATGAGAACAGCCTGTCCAACATGGCGAAACCTCATTTCTACTAAAAAATACAAAAATTAGCTGAGCATGGTGACAGGTGCCTGTAGTCCCAGCTACTCAGGAGGTTGAAGCACAAGTATCACTTGAACCTGGGAGGCAGAGGTTGCAGTGAGTCAAGATCATGCCACTGTACTCTGGCCTGGGTGACAGAGTAAGACTCAGCCTCAAAAAAAAAAAAAAAAAAAAAAATCTATTGTTTTTAGAAATGCATTGACCAAGTCAGAGAGAAATAGTTGTATAAGGTAAGTTGTAAGTTGTGTGAATGTATGCTTTTACATTTATTTGGTAATATAAAGAAGGCTGTGTACTTGTATAATGCATTCATTTCTAAAAGAAATTACTGAATTTCATATTTTCAGAAAGGAGACATTATGATGAATAACTTATAAAATTTTATTTATTAAATATTTAGCTTTTTTAGATACAATTTTTCTTACCAGGCTTTGATTGCAGTAATAAGGGAACACTTACTAAAAGGCCATTGTTGTCTCACATATGTCCTTATGGTGATGTGTCATTTGTAAATGGAGACACTGGATCATTAATACTTTTTCCCCCTCAAGGAGAGTTCCTACCAAGTAGAAAATAAAACTGGTTTGCTGATAGTTTTTTTTATTTACCTATTCTATGCACTGTTCCAGAATGGATATGAAACTTTCGTTATTGAGTTAGTCTGATTTCATTACCAGTCAATTCAGTGAAGAAAGAAAGGCCAATCAAATCACATGCTCTCTTGATAAAACAACTAATATTATCCATCTACCTACCTACCTATATTATTTTACAATTTCACTTCATGTATTTTACAGGAGGTTACACTATTCGAAAACATGTTCTGACTTGTGTTTATATACACTTTTTTTTTTTTTTGAGACAGAGTCTCTCTCTGTCGCCGAGGCTGGAGTGCAGTGGCACGATCTCAGCTCACTGCAAGCTCCGCCTCCCGGGTTCACGCCATTCTCCTGCCTCAGCCTCCCACATAGCTGGGACTACAGGCGTCCGCCACCATGCCCAGCTAATTTTTTTTTTTTTTGTATTTTTAGTAGAGACGAGGTTTCACCGTGTTAGCCAGGATGGTCGTGATCTCCTGACCTCGTGATCCGCCCGCCTTGGCCTCCCAAAGTGCTGGGATTACAGGCGTGAGCCACCGCACCCGGCCGTGTTTATATACACTTTAAGACACTGCATTGTGACTACCTCAAAATTGTTTGGTCCAGCCCAGTAACACTTATTTAACACAGATTAGATACCAGACATTGTTCTGGGTGTGGTCTTCCAGCCCAGTAACACTTATTAAACACAGATTAGATACCAGATACTGTTCTGGGTGTGATCTTCAGAAACAGATCAGTGACCTCCAAGGATGTATTTTAATGAAATAATGTCACTTTTATTCATAAAATGATATCTCCCAGATTGCCTGTGTGGTATGGTGTTTCTCAAACGTTTCCCCACAATACTTTGTATAGCACCTTATACTTCTCTGTAGCAGGCTTCACATTTATAAATAATTATTTGTTTATAACCATCACACCTTTGTTAGAGCACGAGTTCCAAGAGGATAAGTCCATTTATTCATTACTGTATCCCCAGATCTTAATAATGGCTGGCACTTAGGAGGCTTTGAATACATTTTTATAACATGAAAGACTTTCTGACATTACCTCAGATGGCAATATGAGTCACATACCTCTTAAGATATGGGGCATAATCCAAAGCTGTCTCCTCTAACAATCAGAAAATACCTTTGAAGTTGCCTGTTTTATTTACTTTTAAAATGTATGAGACTTTTAAATTCTCATCCATTATGTTCCTTTTAATGTGTGTTTTGTTATTCTCAAGAAAAATGGATACTTTAGGAAATGTATCATGGTTTTAAGGATACATCTGTGTGTGGCATATGGGCTTTGGAATTGGAACTCTTTTGAAAATCTGCCTTGATTTTTAGCAAATATCTTAAACTTGAGTTAGCAGCTGAAAAATGGGGCTGAGAATATTTACCTTGAAGGCTTTTGTTGTTGTTTTTTAAGAGAGTAAAATGAAATGTGCTTAAAGTTCTTGGTTTTTGTTTGTTTGTTTGAGACAGTCTCACTCTGTGTTTCCATGGTGGAGTTCAGTGGCATCATCTTAGCTCACTGCAGCCTTGAGTTTCTGGGCTCGAGTGATCCTCCCGCCTCAGCCTCCTGAATAGCTGGGACTACAGGTGCATGCCGCCAGGCTCAGCTAATTTTTAAATTTTTTTGTAAAGACAGGATCTCACTACGTTGCCCAGGCTGGTCTCAAACTCCTGGACTCAAGTGATCTTCCTGCCTTGGCCTCCCAAAATGCTAGGATTACAGGCATTAGCCACCAGTCCCAGCCTGAAATGTACTTAAAGTTAATAGCATACATAATATGTGCTCAAATATTGTTCCTTTTTCCTTTTTTTTTTTTTTTTTGAGACAGAGTCTTGCTCTGTCACCCAGGCTAGAGTGCAGTAGTGCAATCATAGCTCACTGCAGACTCGAAATCCTAGATTCAAATGACCCTCTTGAGTAACTAGAACTACAGATGTGGGCACCCACAACCTGCTAATTTTTTAATTTTTTTGTAAAGAGGGGGTCTCACTATATTGCCCAGGCTGGTCTCTTTTTCCTTCTTACTAGAAAATTTCTAGCTCCCTTCCAAGAATCTCAGCTTATACCTGGTTCTTTCAATATATGGTTAATAACTGTCAACTAAGGACTGAAAGTATTTTCAATCCTTGAGCCATGCCTATGGCTCTTCGTCTGGGGGACAGAACTCTTTAACTGAGTATAATGAACACCTCATAGATTACATTTTCTGGGCAAAATTTTTAACCAATGCCAACAATGTCCACAGAGAAAAATTAGATTGAATTAACTTTTATTACTACTTGTTTAACACAGATTTACTTGTCTTAGACAAGTAAGAATTTATAGACTCTATGCTTTATTGCACTATATAGAAACTAGAAATGCAGTTATACTGATGTAGTGCAGTTTGTGGGAAATCAGGGATGGTGTTCTCCAGAATACATGAAGATTCTCATTGATTGTTGCAAGGAATCACGAAAGAGATCTTTGGTCCAAAGAAGACGTCTCTGAAAGAAAGTAGAGCATCAATTAAATTCACCTTAAGGATATTAGTTAGTCTTTTCTAGGTTAAAAATAGACAGTGATTTCCAGGATTTCAGTTATGACTATTCTTTTTAGGTGACTAAAATGTAAAGAGATGAGTGGGAGGACTTGCCACAGAAGCAACGAAGACCAAGAAGGTATTCGATTTGTCTACTTTCCCCGCATTTGCCATTGATATCATGCTATCATTTACGAAGAAAAAGAAATATTAGGTAATTTCAAAACTTTATGGTCATGTATACAATTTCATGTCTCTTATATGAGGATAGGCCATGAAGTGTAAATCTGCAGTTAGGAAACAGAAGATTCAACAGTTCTTGTTTATTACATAAATTTCTTGGTTTTATGGGGAAAGGAGAAACGTTACAAAGCTACTCAACTGTCCCTGGTTGAAAAGATCACATAAAGTAATATACAAAAATGCATGGAATAATACAAAATTATATACAAATGCAAGGTGATATTATAATTATGGCTTATTAGAAATATACTTAGCAGTATTTCTTTTTGATTTTCCCAAAATCAAGTATACCCACACTGCTGTTCTCATTCATTAAAAGAGATAATCACAAAATATCATAATATAAATGTAAGTCAATTTCAGTAAACTGTTTTCAAGTCATACCGAAAAAAGCAAACATGGCATTTTAATAGTAGTTGGCATTTTGTTTATGTAGTACAGGAAAAATTGTCACTTCATGAGATTAATTAACTCAAGTTCTTGGCATCATTGTTTAGTACAGTGATTCTTAAACTTTACTATGCATTAGAATCACCTGGCAGGTTTGTTAAAACATAATTGCTGGGTCCCGGCTAGGCGCGGTGGCTCACGCCTGTAATCCTAGCACTTTGGGAGGCCAAGGCGGGTGGATCACGAGGTCAGGATATCGAGACCATCCTGACCAACACAGTGAAACCCCATCTCTACTAAAAAAAATACAAAAAAAAAAATTAGCCGGGCGTGGTGGCGGGCGCCTGTAGTCCCAACTACTCGAGATGGTGAGGGAGGAGAATGGCATGAACCTGGGAGGAAGAGCTTCCAATGAGCCAAGATCGTGCCACTGCACTCCAGCCTGGGCAACAGAGCAAGATTCCATCTCAAAACAAACAAAAAAACAAACAAACAAACAAAAAACCATAATTCCTGGGTCCTACCTCCAGAATTTCTGATTCAGTAGGTCTGGTGTGGAGTCCAAGGATGGATATGCAATTTTAAAAACTCAGGTGATGCTGAAGCTGCTGTTCTGGGAACCACACTTTGAGAAGCAGCTGGCTTGGTAGAAGAAAAATGTGTTCTGAATCAGAACACGTGGGTTCTAATCCCAGTGTTGATATTAGCTAGTTATGTGGGATAGTACTGGTCATTTCAACCTGCACCTTTCCTTGGTAAGATGGTTATGTCTACCTTTTCTATTTCACAGATTTCTTAGAAGGATGAAAATATGATGACATCTGTTGAAAGTAATTTGAAAAAGCTAATTTCAATATGAAATATCCAAGAGCATGAGATTTGAAAGATTCCTCAATAACCAGGGGGAAATGATTTTAAAATCAAGAACTAAAAATATTTATTAATTTATCTACCATCATTTTATACCTTTTTTTTTTTTTTGAGATTAAGTCTTGCTTTGTCGCCCAGGCTGGAGTGTAACGGCACGATCTAGGCTCACTGCAATCTCCTCCTCCTGGGTTCAAGTGATTCTCCTGTCTCAGCCTCCCGAGTAGCTGGGATTACAGGCATGTGCCACCATGCCTGGCTAATTTTTTGTGTGTTTTTGTAGAGACAGAGTTTCACCACGTATACTTGTATTTTAAGTACAAAACGACAGTAGATAAATCAATAAATATTTAAACTTAAATATAAGTAGAAAACAATGGTAGATAAATTGTCTTGAACTTCTATCTAGTTCATTTCTGGTTAACTTATACATAGAGCTAGAAATTTATTTTTGACCATTACTAAACTTTTCTGTTCAGTTAATTACTTGATCCATTCACTGAGTTTTTTGTTGTTGTTGTTGTTCTTTTTTTTGTTTTTTTTGAGATGGAGTTTCACTCTTGTCGCCCAGGCTGGAGTGCAATGGTGCGATCTTGGCTCACTGCAACCTCAGCCTCTCAGGTTCAAGCAATTCTCCTGCCTCAGCTTCCTGAGTAGCTGGGATTACAGGCACGTGCCACCACGCCCAGCTAATTTTGTATTTTTTTTTTGTATTTTGTATTTTGCATAGAACGGGGTTTCACCATGTTAGCCAGGCTGGTCTCGAACTCCTGACCTCAGGTGATCTGCCCAACTCAGCCTCCCAAAGTGCTGGGATTACAGGCGTGAGCCACCGGGCCCAGCCTCACTGGGATCTTTTATCTAAAACTTTTTACTGGTTTTCAAGTTGGTTTAAGAGTTCAACCTTGAGATTGACTTCTGCTACTGGTAGATTTTTATTTTGGAGGGGGTAAAAATCAGATGGCGAGTTTAGAATTTAATAGATTGAAGTATTATTTTCTGGATTTAATTTACTTTTATTAAACTCAGCTAAATTCCATTTGAACTTTCATTTAAGTGAAAACATTTAGTTCTTTACACAATAGTGATTATTCTAGAAAAGAGCTGGGATTTGAACAGGATTTTACTAAAAGGGTTATTAATTTCAGCAAACCTATTATGAAGATGTAGCTAAAAGTTGTTCTGCATACATTTCCAGGCAATACACTTTGTGATACCATTTCCTTACTTTGGGCAGCAGAGCAATTCGCTGAAGTTGCAGTAACAGATCATCTCACATCCCTTCCCATCCCAGAAATGATCCTGGACATTGACATCAATCTGTGTCAGGTCAGCTACTCCTTCCGGAAGGTTGTGACAGTTGTGATCTTTTAGTATCTTTCTGTAGCAAGAGAGGCGATTTGCAGGCATGGCTTGAACTCCTAGCAGCAAAGTTAGCCCAATGGTGAAAACAAGTACCATCAATTTCATTTTGGCTTTTGGCCCTGAAATAGAAGAAAGACCAAAATGTGTCAATGTTTGTTTTTTAAAGATAGAATTCATCTGAATGAAGTTCTGTAGCATGCTTATAAACTCTTGGATAGAAAGAATGGGAGTTGGGCTTTTCTACAATCCTGTTTGTGTTTCTCAAAGTGTAGTTTTATGACCATCTATGATAAAAAACCATTTGGAATATTTGTTAAAAATCAAACGCGCAGGCTTCTGGGCCAGGCACAGTGGCTCATGCCTGTAATCTCAGCATGGGAGGCCTATGTACAAAGATTGCTTGAACCCAGAAGTTTGAGACCAGTTTAAGCAACATAGTAAGACTCTGTATCTACAAAAAATTAAAAAATTAGCCAGGCATGCTGGCATGTGCCTGTAGTCCCAGCTACTCAGGATCACTTGAGCCCAGGAGTTTCAGGCTGCAGTGAACCATGATTGTGCCACTGCTCTACTGGGGGTGGCAGAGTGAGACCTTGATACACACACACACACACACACACAGAGTCACACACATGCTTTAGGCAGGGAGGAGGTGTTGGTGAGAGCTGGAATCTGCATTTAAGAAGTACCCAAAGCCATATATATTTTGAACATTCAGTAGAGAACAACTGTTTTTTAAGGTGGTATAAACTCAGGCAAATTTCTAGAACAAATAACATAATTGAATACAGTGGTTCTTTACCTTACATTATCTTACATCCTAACAACGTTGTTGAAGAACCTGGATCCCATCCTGACAGAAACAAAAAACCCATTTATGTTGATAGTGACAGATGATAGTGTATAGATATATTTATAGTTTGATTGTTTTTTAACTTTCAGAAGTAGTTTAGTACCCATTATTGTTGCAAATTTTTAGCAATGCTTGGATTTTTATCCCACATAGACTACTTCCTCTTAGCTGCAGTTGAAAACGAAGGCTTGAATTCCTGCCTTATAATCATGTAGCCTTCCATGAACTCCTACCGTGATGGGGAACTCATTATTAACTAAGTCAACATAGCCCATTGATACAGTTCTAACATTTCCCTTATTGTAAAATACTTTTCTGTAGCTTCCACCCACCAATCCTAGTTTGAACCCTGAAGTCATGCCAACAATTCTAATTTCTCTTCCAGGAGATAATTTTTCAAGTACAGGATTTGCATAGAACTATAGAATATTGAATATCTATCTAATTAGACTTCTCTGGTTTCTATATTAGATGTGAAGAAAATGGAGACTATTGTAGTAAAGGAAGAATAGCAAAATAGTGGAGGAACCAGAATTAGAATCCAGAGCCATTCAGATTTTATCTCATTAACAGGTGCCAAAGTATCTTTCCTTCCTTGGAAAGAGGGAAAACAGGTGGAGGACATTGTACTTGGAAAGAAAACAATATTGTGGAATAGCCAGATGTGGTGGCTCACACCTGTAATCCCAGCACTTTGGGAGGCCAAACCCGGCAGATCACCTGAGGTCAGGAGTTTGAAACCAGCCTGTCCAACATGGCGAAACCCTGTCTCTACTAAAAATACAAAAAGTAGCCAGGCATGGTGGCATGCGCCTGTAATCCCAGCTACTTGGGAGGCTGAGGCATGACAGTGGCTTGAACCTGGGAGACAGAGGTTGCAGTGAGCAGAGATCAAGCCACTGCACTCCACCCTGCATGACAGAGCGAGACTCTGTCTCAAAAAAAAAAAAGAAAACAATATTGTGGAATGGACATTTTTGGTATGAAGTTTTTAGTGATTAGGTATATTTTAAAGGTAAATCATTTTAGATAAGATAATGGATTTTTAAATAAATACATTCATTGCTTTTTTTTCCTTTAGATTAGAAACAAAGTATTTCTTCATACTCCTAAGAGTTTCAGAGTTTCTTTGTCTCACAGTCTAATTTGAGTTAGCCATTTTTGGCTTTGGCTATATATTTCCTTAGAATTATCAATATCCAATTTAATTCCTACCTCCAAACATTAGTGAAAGAAAAGACTAAAATGAGATCTACTTCATTTTATATATTTTCAGATTTAATGGAGTAAGACATTGCAGTGTTACAGTGCATCACAATCCAGCATATATAAATGATATCTTCCAATGGGCTTTTTGTATGTAATGGTTTAAGTGACCTAATATGTGATCTATCATGGAGAATTTTCTGTATGTATTTGAGAAGAATGTATATTCTTCTGCTGTTTAACTGAATGCTCTGTATATGTCTGTTAGGTCCATTTGGTCTATACTGGTGTTGAAGTCCACTCTTTCTTTGTTGATTTTCTGTCTGGTTATTCTAACCATTACTAAAAGTGGAGTATTGCAGTTTCCTACTATTATTGTGTTGCTATTTCTCATTTTAGTTCTGTCAATATTTGTTTTATATATTTATGTGCTCTGATGTTGAGTGTGTATATAATTGTTATAGCTTCCTGGTGGGTTGACCTTTTCATCATTATATTTTCTTCTTTGTCTCTTGTGACAGTTTTCTACTTGCAGTCTATTTTGTCAGATATGAAATAGTCTACTCTGCTTTCTTTTAGTTACCATATGCATGGAGTATCTTTTTTCATTTCTTTACTTTCAGCTTGTGTGTGTCCTTAAATGTTAAGTAAGTTACTTGTAGAAATCATATAGTTATATATTGTTTTTTTTTCTTTCAGCTACCCTAAGTCTTTTGATTGGAGAGTTTAATCCATTTACATGTAAAGTAATTATTGATAGGGAAGAATTTACTATTGCCATTTAGCTTATTGTATCTAGTTGTCTTGTAGTTAGTTCTTCGGTGCTTTTTCCCCCTGCCTTGTCTTCCTTTGTGTTTTGTTGGTTGTTTTCTTCTTCTTCTTTTTTTTTCTCCTGATATGCTTTGATTCCTTTCTCTTTTGTGTAAACTGCTATAGGTATTTCCATTGTGGTTACCATGAGGCTTACATAAAATATTTTATAATTGGCCGGGCGCAGTGGCTCACGCCTGTAATCCCAGCACTTTGGGAGGCCGAGGCAGGTGGATCACGAGGTCAGGAGATCGAGACCATCCTGGCTAACACGATGAAACCCTGTCTCTACTAAAAATACAAAAAATTAGCCAGGTGTGGTGGCGGGCGCCTATAGTCCCAGCTACTTGGGAGGATGAGGCAGGAGAATCACTTGAACCCAGGAGGCAGAGGTTGTAGTGAGCCGAGATTGGCGCCACTGCACCCCAGCTTGGGTGACAGAGAAAGACTCCGTCTCAAAAAAAAAAAAAATTATAATTATAAGTCTGTTTTGAGGTAATAACAACTTAACTTCAATCACATACAAAAACTCTACACTTTTAATTCTGTCTCACCACACCATGTTATTTGATGTCACAATTCTATTTATATTGTGTATCCATAAACATATTTTAAATTATAGTTATTTTAATACTTTAGTCTTTTAACTTTTATGCTAGAATCAAATGGAATTCAACCACCACCATTTTAGTAATATAGTAGTCAGTATTTGTATATACACTTATCTTTATCAATGAGTTTCATATTTTCTTATGATATTTTGTTGCATTTAACAATAAAGATGTATAGAGTATTTCCTT
Source organism: Pongo pygmaeus (assembly GCF_028885625.2). NCBI lineage: Eukaryota > Metazoa > Chordata > Mammalia > Primates > Hominidae > Pongo > Pongo pygmaeus. Next base: position 186,687,070 of record NC_072376.2, read on the forward strand.
ATAATTAAAAATAAATCTTTTTCTTCCATTATGGTCTTTCTATATGTTGCTCTCTCTACCAGGAATGTTCTTTTTTTGGCTGGTTTTTTGACTTTTAGGTCTCAGTTTAAATGTCATTCCTTCAGTGGCCTTTCAATCTAAGGTAGTTTCAACCTTGTTCTTTCATAGTGCCCTTTTCTTTTCCTTAATGATATTTATCACAATTTAAATGATATATTTGTGAATTTACTCATTTTATGTCTGTCATTCTCATTAGACCAAAGGCTCCATGACAGCAATTTATTTTGTTCACTACCATACACCAGTGGCTAATACAATTCTTGGCCCATACTTGAAAATGAATGATTTTCCAAAAACACATTTTTTATTCTAGGCAAGAGCCTATAGAGGTTTTATGTTGTCTAAAAGAATATGTGGACTTCTTGGGCTAACCTAAGTCCTTCCTTTCACTTTGTCTCCACGCCAATCATTTATTCCTGTTCACCTAGCCGGGCAGTCAAGCCAGTCATCTCTTTAACCCTATGTATGTGTCTCTGCCTTGTTGTTCCTTCTCACCCCTTCCCTTGATATTAATTTCTGACCAAAGCATCCATGAAGGACAAACCTCACACTCATATCTTCTAAGAATCCTTCCCTGATTTCAGACAATACTACTCTCATAGCTCCCTTGCTCTATGTTCCCAAAGCACTTATATATAATCTGTCCTACAAGAACTGTGAATTTGAGTAAATAATGCCTTGTCATTGTCAGCATTTTTATAAGCTGGTTAACCATTTGGAGAATATGACTACAACTGGATATGGGGAGTGGGAAATTCAGAGAGCTGATTAATTATTTAGTGAATTGGTTATTATGTGAATTTACCTATAGCCAAGAAGGAAGATTGGGAACAATCATAAAGGGCCTAGAAGATATGATAAAGAGTTTAGACTTTATTGAGTATATTAAGAAGCCATTGGAAGATTTTGACAGAAGAGTAGAATGGTCTGATTTATGCCTTTTTAAAAAATCACTGGCTGGTCTGTGAAGATGTATTGTGGTGGGACAAGATTGGAAATAGAAGAAAAGAGGCTTTTGGTGAGAACTGATGGGAGATATGAGGCAAGAGGGAAAGAATCAAGGATGACTCTTGGGCTTTTGGCTTGAATGGTGTTGCCATTTGTTGAACTGTGGGAGAATTAGTAGGAGCCAATTTTGGGGGGAATCCAGGAATGAGTTTTTAGACAGGTTAGGTTTGAGATGCCTGTTAGATATCCAAGTGAAGATGTTGAGTAGGCAGTTGAATGTGAGTCTAAAGATCAGGGGTGAAAATACAAATTTGAGAGTAATCAGGATATTTATTGATAATATCTATATCTATGGGTCTGGCAGGGCAGTAAGGGTAGACCCAGAAGAGATAAGGCAAAGGGCTGAGGCCCAGGGCAATTCAATATTCAGAGGACTGGAAGAGGAGATGCCAGCATCAAGGCAGTGAGGACTGTAACTTCTACTTCTTTTGTATTGAAGCAGAGTGCCTGCTTCAATGCTGAGCTCACAGTAAGTGTTCAAAAAATTTCCTTCAGTGAAATGAACAAATAAATTGCTGGAAAAATAAGTAAGTAAATTGCCATACCACATACCTGTTCTGTGTTCATGCCAGAGCATAAAATCATTTATTGCCACAGTCTAAGTTGCATACAATGGAAAGTTCCACACCTAGCAAGTACCTACTGGTAGTTGTGTGTGTGTGTGTGTGTGTGTGTGTGTGTGAGTGTGTGTACACATTATAAATTACATGTTTTGGCCCGGCACAGTGGCTCACACCTGTAATCCCAGCACTTTGGGAGGCCGAGGCGGGCAGATCACGAGGTCAAAAGATTGAGACCATCTTGGCCAACATGGTGAAACCCCGTCTCAATTAAAAATACAAAAATTAGCTGGGAGCAGTGTCATGTGCCTGTAGTCCCAGCTACTCAGGAGGCTGAGGCAGGAGAATCACTTGAACTGCAGAGGCAGAGGTTGCAGTGAGCTGAGATTGCACCACTGCACTCCAGCCTGCGCGATGGAGCCAGACTCCGTCTCAAAAAAATAAAATAAATAAAAGAAAATAAATAAAATAAAATAAAATAAAATAAATTACATGTCTTAAATGCAGACTTCTCTTCTTCCTTTACTTAAGTACAGATACATAGCTTTAACTATTATTTAGCAAATGGAAAAATTTCTGACCCAGTGTGTTCCTGGGATACATTGGTTGTTGTTTTCATTAAAGGATACCAAACTTAATCCTTGGCAATCCATCAAAACCATATATGTTCAAGTGCCAACAAGAGTGAAATGATTTTGGCCAATTTGAAGAAAATTGGTCTTTTTTTTCTTTTTCAGTTGAGGTACATGTACTTAAAATCCCTCCTGGAGTACACCCAAATTACAAAAGAAAACAAAGTTACGTACTAAAAATTAGAAGGAGTGAGCAAGAGAAGCTTAGGTAGTTATCCATTTTTTTAATTCGATTTTATGTAATTAACATTGTTCCAAATGTTGTATGATACCATTTATATCCTAATAGTGTTGTAAGTTTTAATAGATCATTGCAGAGGATACAGGATTATGAGCAAGACATTTCCAACTAAACAATAAATCATTGCTACCATCCTTTGGTAGGGAATTGTAAATTTTGATTCTGTCTGAGGGCATTTAGCACAAGCAAGCTTTTGAATGGCTGGAGTTAAATGGAGACTTAAAAAGAAAAAAATTATCCCATTTAATTGCCAAAACTAACAGGACCATGCAGTTTAAGTGTTCAGACATTTATGGTGCAAATGCTCATACAGGCAGCTGATGTCAGTTCTGGGAACCCTTATTAAGAGCAGTGGCATGAAACAGAGTTGATGAATTAGACAGAAAAGACAGTCCATTTCCGGATTGCTTTCAAAAAAGCAGCAAGAGAGAAGCAAAGCTGCAAAAGCAAATGAAAACTCCAGCCCAGAACTTGACATTTGAAATATCAAAATTATAGTTGGGAGAGATTAAAATTGCTGCCCAGTCTGTGATGTTTTCCATTCATCTCTCTTGGAGGATGAAAATCAATGTTTTTTTCAAGTTCTCTTTTTTTCTTATTAACTGCCTTAGAAGACGTTTTTATCAGAATGACTGAGTCCTTAGAAGATGTTTTTGTTAGAATGACTGAGTCCCGAAGTGAAATTTCCCAAAGTATGTGTTAAAGAACAGAAGCAGTATTAAAAAGTGAATAAGCTGCTTAAAGATCCTCAAAACAGACATATCATCTTAAATATCTAAGATACCTTCATCCATAGAAAAACAAAATCCACATCCTGCCTAAAAGTGATCAGGCTCTTAGAGCATGCCAGAAGATGATATTAATATTCAGTCTTGCATCATTCTCCTTCTTTTCCTGGACACAGTAAATCATCATCACTGGAGAAAAGGACCAGCATTTGGGAGAGCTTTTCATAGACTGTGTAACTAAGTTAAGGAATTTTAAAGAGGAATTTTTCTAAGTCTCAGAGGGAAAAAGTGTTCTCTTTATATTAGCAGTACAGACACTGTTGTGTTCCAAGAATGGACACCAAGGATGAATTCAATGAATTCCTTCTTTGTATCACACATTTGTACCAGTTTCTTTTCAGGAATCAGGATTTTTAAAAGCAAAAAACATTTTCTTTCTTAGATGTCACAGTTAACTTCATGTAGTGTAGGTAATATAGCTGCTGCATTTAAAACAATCTTACATACTTTATCATCCTCACATAGTTCTGAGGACTAGGATGAGTCCTGTTGTGTGGGACAAATTCAGAGTGAATTTGGGCATTAAATAAATGACAGTGAAGAATCTGCCTCTTTTTAAACCTATAATGAAATGACTTTCCTAGTCAAGAAATATACATTTTCTGTTCTCTTTTAATCTGATTATTTGCCCTTCTATGAGGAAGCATCATATTTTTCAAAGTGCCTGCACCATCTCCTCAGAGGATCTCTGTCTTTCTTTTCTGACTCAACACATACATACATTTCTGCTCTAATCTACAGTAATAATTTGGAGCAGAACAACTGACATAAGATTTTTTTAATAGAGGAAAAATTACATACCTTTTTCTTCTTTCCTTTTGGTCTTCTTGGCAGAGGATGCTTCTTAAATGCTCACACTCACTGGGTGAGTTTGGGCAAAAGGAGAAGAGAGGAGGTGCTGGAAGGAGCTTCTTTACAAATGAACCTTTGTCTGCCTTGTCTCTGGCCTGGGATCGACAGACTCGCTGCTCCAGCCAGGACTGCGGGGAGGAGGGGAGTGGAAGGAGACAAGGCTGCAAGAATTGCCTCCTTTGGAAGTGTTCAGTTCGTTCCAAACCAGGCGAGAACGAACTGAACAGCTTCTTTACAGAGGGAAATAACTAGTCTATACAAGAACCTCAGGGAGGCAGACTCTGGTAGCAATAAAACATAAAACCTGAGGGATTTTAAAAGAACACAGAGTGATTTTTCCCTTAAGAAAAGTGTGTGTGTGTGTGTGTGTGTGTCTGTGTGTGTGTGTGTGTGTCTGTGTGTGTGTGTGAGAGAGAGAGAGAAGAGGAAAGTGGGGAGTGGCTAGCTGCGCACCTCTTCCCCTTTCACAGTTTTCCTAGCCATCTAGATCTCTTACAAAATTTTGGTAGAAGATATGTTCCAATTCACCTTCCACCCCTTCCATTTCTCACCCAAAGAGTCATTACTAGTCAATGGAAAGCTAAAATGATGACTAAAAAAGAAATGTATTCTGTGTCTTAGAAATAAAGGCACAAAAGAAATTTTATTCTGTTTTCAGCAAACTATACTAGAATTCTAGCATCTGTTAACTGTCTTTTAGGTTTTTAAAAAATTCGATTAGGAGTAGTGTTTTGGGAATTAGAGATATTATATTGTAATGGAGTTGGAATTATCTAGACAGACAATTGAGGAAAGGGCATTCCAGGTTGAATTACAAAGGCACGAAGGTGAAAGAGAGGGTGACAACTTCGGAGATTATAGGTAGTTTCATTTGGCTAAAACCAAAGATGGTAGGAGATGAAATTTGAGAGATAAGAAGCAGCTCATTGATGAATTACCTCATATGCCATGCTAAAAAAATGGCTTTCATCTTGAAGACGAATGGAAAGATGTTGAAAACATATTAAAAAGGATGAAAAGCCTGACTGCAGTGTGAAAGAAGGATGGTTTCCCGGGAGGAAAGGAGACTAAAACAGAGAATACTGGCTTTTGCTGTAGTCCAGAAGAGAAGATAGGAAGGAAAATTGAAAAGACCTGATTACCAATTAAGTGTTTATGTTTAGCATAGAGATAGGAAACTTTATTAACTTTCAAAGGCTTGGGCCTTTGGACGATGGTACTGTTAATCATCTAGAAAAAGGATATAAAAGGAAGAGCTGTTATTCATCTTGGAAAAAGAATACAAAAGTTTTGGCTGGAGGAGGAGTGGGAAAATAGAAATGAGTTAGTTGGTGAACGTTGAGTTTAAGGAACCCTAAATACAATTGAGAATGTTTAGTAGGCAGTTGGTTAAGTAGACCTGGAGCTTAGGAAAAAGCCTGGTCTGGAGAATTAGTTCATCAACCAATCAACTCAATATCAAATAATCTCAACTAAATAACTAATACAGATATTCAACTAAATGATAGCTGAAGTCATGGTTGTACCACTAACAAGTTACTGTGCTCTTACTGTGTGCCAGGCATTTCACACGTCTGAACTCGTTCACTCTCCTTCCAACCCTATGAAGTAGGTACTATTATTAGTCCCATTTTATAAATTGGGGGAACATCAGAGATGTCAGGTAACCTTCCCCAAATCACACACACAGCCAGAAAATGGCAAGACCCTGGCAGTGTGTTTCTAGTGTCTTCATTTCCCACCATTATGCTGTACTGCCCCTTAGAATATAGAGTTCATGATAGGACTGAGAGAGAATTATTCAAGGGATGGGTAGAGAACTGGGAAGAAAACTGACAAGAGGTAGCCAAAGAAGTAGGGGAAAAATTAGGAGAATGTCATCATGGAAGTTAAAGGAAGAGTATTTCAAGAGAATGGAGGTGAATGGAAGGCTGCTGATGACAGCAGTGTTGGGAGAACCACACATGCACACCCTGATATGAAGGTAGGCAAAGCAAAGTGAAGGTCAATACAACCAGAAGCAGTTCCAGCCCTGACAGAGATCAAATCTCTGCTTGGTCTCCTTTTTGCTGAAATTGGAGCAAGTGGCATGGACTTCAGGAAGGGAGATGAGAGGTGTGTGTGCAATGGACTGCACATTTCCTTTGCATATTTATAAACAAATCTGCTGTGATTCTTACTAAAGATGATGCCATACACAGATGGAGTTAATTTGTTTGCATGATTTAAATGTATATAAATATGTGAATATGAGGAGGAAAATGGAAACTAGACTTTATTCCACTTTAAGAGCTATCCGTCCTGTTTACCTCAGTTAGATCTAAACAGAGGTATGGTGCCAAGGCAAATCAACATTCCCTGTAGATGGATCCTCTCTTTACTCTGTTTTACTCTTATTTCTTTGTGTGTCTAATTCTGTCTAAATTTCCCTTATTGTGTTGCTCATTTTGTCTCCTTGTGTCTGAATTCATAGCTGCTCAAAATAGTTGATTCATTTTTATATTCAGCAACACTAAAATCCACACAATATGCTTGGCATTGTGCTTATGAATACTGCCTGTAAGTGGTACATAGCAGCTCTTGGTAATGATCTAATCGTCTCTGGATCATGTTCTGAGCCACTTAGGAAAGTTTTCCCCTAAGAAGCACATTTGGACCCTGGCCTCCAAATCCCTTGTGTTTTCAAACATGTGTTTATTACTAGCTGGACTTCCTATCATTTCTAGAAAGAATTATTAAACAATATCAAACTTATAATTGCTTGTCATTCATCCTGACGTCTATTACATGGAGTTGTCCATTTGAGAAGGAGTTCAATTGCAAACCAAGGCCTGCAATCACAGAGTCTGCCTTTGTGGTTTTTAATTTGTGGCTCAAATCTGAAACCACTCTTTGTTTTCCTGTACATGGAGCCTTAAGGCCTTTTCGTTTTCCACTCTTTGTTTTCCTGTACATGGAGCCTTAAGGCCTTTTCGTTTTCTTATCTGATGGGCTGTTACTCAGACCTCTTATCGAACCCACTTTATGTTGCTCTGAAGACCACCTGTTTCTTTGAGACGGCCTCAGGAGCCCCCCAAAGTGAACCTTTTATGTGACATAGAGCTTCTATTTTAAGTAAAACCATCCAAATGTAATGTACAGATTTCCAGAAAATATGTCCAGCTATGTATTTTTATGTGATGATGATGATGACGATGGTGGTGATGATGATGGTGATAATGATGATGTGTGTGTTTATTTCTACAGGTATATGTTATCACTTTTAGGTGCAATCAGGTTTGTTAGAAATAGAAAATCCTCACAAATTAGTGATAAGACCGATTCATGAGTAGAGAAACATTTTATACAGAATTTAAGCAATTACATTCAAAGTACTAAAATTAAATTTGTAAAGGGATCTAATTAGTATTTCTTTTTTTAAAAAAAAACCTCCCAAAATTGAAAAATTGAGAAAAACACCAAAAAACAGCAAAATCCTTCCAATCAGATGAAGTCTGAAGAGATGTCTCAGATATAAATAATTTCAGATATCATACATCTTAAGCTTGTGAGAGAAAAAAAGGGAACATGCATTAGTTCTTCCTCTGATGTCCACCTGGGAGCTCATGCATTCACCTAATTTAGAATCTGCTGCTCCTCTGTTCCATAATTGACCCCTTTCTCTCATTTCCCTCGGGCTTGACTCCTTCTGGGCTCACCGAGGCTGGCAGTATGGGGAGAAGCAGCAGCTGGTTTCAGCCTTCACAGCTCACATCTTCCCAGGAGAGAGGTAGGACTTGTTTTATGTGAGTATCCTTGACAAAAGGAGCCTCAAAATAATTGCACTTACTGAAAACTAACTCACAATATGCTTGTTGAAATAGTGATGAACTGCGACAAAATTACCTCTTAAAACTACCTTTAAAATCTTTCATCAGTTAAAAAGAACAAGCTGTTTTACTAACTTAACTATTTTTGAACTCAGTAAAAGAGTTTCCTCTTTGATTAAAACTATATAAAGTTTCCCTTAAGATATCCACTGAACCTTGGACATTTATGCTTAGAATGGTTTTTGCAAGTGGGTTGAACAACATAACCTCTATTACCCAAACTTAGCTTTATGTTGCTGAAGTGAGACTCAGGAAAACAGGTTCTACTGAGGAATCGTCAGTGAGGCCCTTGAAGAGACAGCAGAATCACCAAGTAGCTGTTGTGTAAGAGGGTGAACTGATGCTACCTCCCCTGCAGGGAGAGAAACGCTTCCATGAGGCATTCATGCTGGAATGCAATTTCGATGGTATGATGTACTTGGGAATGGCTAGGATTCCCAGATGGGCAACCCTGGCTATAATGGGGATAGCCGGGAGAGTCTTCTTGATCAAATGCTTTTAGTCAGAATATCAAACACAAGCTCTCTTTTCCCTGGGCATAGAGAGTAAGGCACCCCCCTTCATCTGCGCTGCCCCAGGAATGCTGGGCTTTTTTAACAGAATTGATACGTAGAGATTGTAAGGTTACTCATGTAACCATGAGTAACATGATTTTCAATGCTGCAGAAATAAAGTCAGAAAAATGAACATCAGGAGAGACCTGTGTCCAAGAAAACTATCCACATTTAGGAGCCCATGGAATAGTTAGAATGAATGGTAATGTTAAAATGAAAATAAACTTTGGCAGGAAAAGAGGCCAAGAAGGAAAGGAACATGAAAATAACCTTTTTAGTTTCCTGGCAGTCTCTAAGGGGCACTGGACTGGTCCATGGAATCACAGCCCAGAGCCTAGCAATAATTTTATGATTTGTTGGAGACAACCTACTCACTTACCAAACCTAGAAAGATGGAAAGATTGACTAAGTGTGTTAACGTGTATTCTTTTGTAGGTCCTGAGTTATTGCCCTAATTCTCGAAGCTGTTTCACAGACACAAGCATCTGGTGAGTTGATAATGTTAATGATAATAGCAATGATACTAGTAATAATAATGCTATTAACTGCATTGACAAGTGTGCTAAACATTTTGCAAATGCTGTCTTATTTAGTACACACAACTTACTTACATGAGGTAGTTTCCAGATGGGGGAACTGGGGTTCAAAAAAATTAAGCACTTGGCCAAGATCACACAGCTGATAAGTAGTGGAACACAAACTGGAAACCAAGACAAAACTGTGCTTTTAGCCTGCTGCCACAATAAATAGTAAAAGAAATAGAATGAGAAATTGGAGAACCTAAAATAACAGTACCTCTTTAAAAAATTGTAGCCCGTAATTTGAATGTGCATGAATCACACCTGCTCTCTGTGAGCCACAGAGTCCTCTCTCTTTTTACCATGTTTCCTCCGTCCATCTTCTGTTCATATTTGGATTGAAACAATTCTTACCCGGACAGTCAGAAGCTTAAAGCAGCTGAATGGTGTTTTCTACAAAGTCAGATATGGAAAGTTGCCAAAATATCAGTCCTTGGGACAGAGTTTTTAAGTGATTATAATTCTAGGAGTAAAACCGGTCACTCGGTAAATATTTGTCAAATGAATGAATGAGTTAATGAATAAATGAGTGAGGGGATTAGATTCTTGGGTAGAGGAGAGGTTCTTGGGAAGTAATCATTCATAATTATTTATTGTGTGTCTGCTGTGTACCATGAATGATATTGCAGTGTCGCTGAAGGCGAAGTTCAGCAACTGATCACCACTATTTCCTCAAGGTCCTCTCGAAAGCACAAGCTACTTGGCCAGCCTGGCTGCTGAGACCTGCTGTAAACCCTCAGTCTTCTCCCTTGTAAAATAAGGGGTTTAATTGATTGTTTTTATTGCTCCTTCTACTTCCCATTTTTCTATGAGTATATGATTCTAAATATCATTTTTAAACAAACATTTTTATTTTAGAATAATTTTTGATTTAACAGAAAAATTGTTAGCTTAGTACAGAGACTTCCTATATATGCTATACCGAGTTTCCTCTATTATTTAACTCTTACATTAGTGTGGTCCGTTTTTTTCTAATTAATAAATCTACATTAATTTATTATTAACTAAAGTTCATACTTTATTTATTTTTACTTAGTTTTTACCTTTTTCTGTTGCGGGATCCCCTGCCCAGAACACCACATTACATTTAGTTGTAGTGTCTCTTCAGGCTCCTCAGTGTCTCCAACTTTGCCTGTTTTTGATGACTTTGACTGTTTTGAGGAATACTGGTCAAGTATTTTGTAGAATGCCTCTCAACTTAGATCTGTCTAATATTGGTCTTATGATTAAACTTGGGTTATGTGTTTGTAGAAAGAGGACCACAGAGTTAAAGTGCCATTTCCACCACATCATATCACACATGAACATACAAGTCAGGAATGTGACTTATCACTATTGATTTAACTTCAATCACCTGGCTCAAGTCATTTTCATTATGTGGCTCCACTGCACATTTACTCTTTTTCACCCCCTTTCCATAGTACACTCTGTGGAAGGAAGTCCCTATGCAAGGTCCATATGTAAGGAGTGGGGAGTTATGCTCTACCTCTTTGAGGGCGGAGTAACTACATAAATTTTGGAGAATTTTTCTTCACATGAAATTTGTCCATCATTGCTTATTTATTTACTTGTATTAGGATGAACTCATGTATATTTATTCTATACTTTGGATTATTTTATACTTGGATTAAAATATTCCTTGCTCAAACTGTCCCAGCTTTTGCCTCTGGGGGCTCCTTTAGTTGCCTCTTGTGTCTCTATGGCATGCCCCATCAAGGTCGTGGTTTTTGGTTTTGTTTTGTTTTTGAGCACTTTCTTCCTTTCTGGCACTAAAAGATTGCTCCAGGCTCATCTTGTGTATTTCCTGTCCCAGTACTAGAATCAGCCATTTCTCCAAGGAGCCCTGGTTCCTTTCATTGAAGAATAAATTAGAAACCAAGATCTGGGAGCTAGGTGTGCTCATTAGTACTGGTGTGTCATAGCTGCTCATTCCTCTCAGCTGACAGAGCAAGGAAATATACTGTGTATACCAACCTGTGTAAATACACATATCTATGAATATTGCTATGCATAACTGTCTGTATCTACAACAACCTAAACATGAGTTTATACTGATGCCTCCAACTCTAATCCATTACTACGTGAATCATTTGAGCCTCCTCCTCTTGCTCATCTGTAACCTCCTGCTCCAGCAGTAGGAACCTAACTCCTACTATCAGCCACTTATTTGATTGTTCATTTCCAGTATACATATATAGCAGCATCAGAATTGTTAGCACATACCTCATGGTAAACAATTTTATCAGCTAGAGTACAGTGTTTATATACGGTGTCTTTTACCTTTAGTTTGACAGACTCCACTCATTTCCAAACTTACATAGGTCTGCAACTTCCCCCTCACTACGCCTTTCAGTGAGGTTGTTTCATACATGAGTGATAAAGTTAGATTGTTTTGTCACATTCTGTTTTTATCCTGGGATTGTCCAACCTCCTAAATAATTGTTCGTAATTTGCATGTATTAAGGTTCAGTCTTTGTGCTGAAAAGGTCTATGGGTTTTGACAAGCGCATAGTGTCTTGTACATACCATTACATTATGATACAGAATAGTCTCTCTGCCTTGAAATATCTCCTGTGGTTTACCTATTCAACCCTCCCCTCCCTCCTACCCTGAACTCCTGGCAGCCATTGATCTTTTTACCATCTCTATAGTTTTACCACTTCTAGAATGTCATATAATTGGAATCATGTAGTATGTAGCCACTACATACTGGCTTTTTTCACTTAGCAATATACATTTAAGATTCATCTATGTATTTTCATGGCTTGATAATTTCTTTTTATCACTGAATAATATTCCATTGTATAGATATACCAGTTTGTTTATACTTTCACTTGTTGGAGGACATCTTGGTTGCTTACAGTTTTGGAAATTAAGAACAGAGGTGCGCGCTGGGCATGGTGGTTCATACCTGTAATCTCAGCACTTTGGAAGGCCGAGACAGGCGGATCATCTGAGGTCAGGAGTTTGAGACCAGCCTGGCCAACGTGGTGAAACCCTGTCTCTACTAAAAATACAAAAAATTAGCCAGGCATGGGGGCACATGCCTGTGATACCAGCTGCTCAGGAGGCTGAGACAGGAGAATTGTTTGAACCTGGGAGGCAGAGGTTGCAGTGAGCTGAGATCATGCCACTGTACTCCAGCCTGGGCGACAGAGCGAGATCCATCTCAAAAAAAAAAAAAAAAAAAAAAAAAAATAGAGGTGCTGGGGCTGGATGCAGTGGCTCACGCTTGTAATCCCAGCACTTCAGGAGGCCGAGGTGGGCAGGTCACTTGAGGTCAGGAGTTTGAGACCAGCCTGACCAATATGGTGAAACCCCATCTCTACTAAAAATACAAAAATACATTAAAAAAAAAAAAATTAGCCACGTGTGGTGGCAGGCGCCCTGTAGTCCCAGCTACTGCAGAGGCTGAGGCAGAAGAATCACTTGAACTTGGGAGGCGGAGGTTGCAGTGAGCCGAGATAGCACCGCTGCACTCCAGCCTGGACAACAGAGTGAGACTTCATCTAAAAAAAAAAAAAAAAAAAAGAGAGAATAGAGGTGCTATAAATATTTGTATGCAGGTTTTGTGTGGACATAGTTTTCAATATCTTTTTAACATTTATTTTTCAGGTCAATTAAAATCATTATTTGTAATAATCTAGCCTTTATATGGATTCTCAAATATAGCTATTTTAAAAATAATAAACACATTCATATAATAAATCCATTCAGAATCAGACACCATTTTGTATGAAAGTGTAAACAATGAACCTGCAATTATTTTATGGAATAAGATAACTTTAGGGCAGTTTAGCAGTATTTCATTTAACATTCTTTGAAATTTGAGCAGACCTGTTGTCTATGGAAGCTGTTTCTTTTACATTGCAAACAGGGAAATTTATAGGTGTTAAATTTGCTACAAAATTGTTCCTTTATTGCTCCTTTACTAATAAAACATATTGAAAATTACATATTTGGAAATCTAAATAAAAGCATTTTCAAACTGAAATAATAAATACAACACAGTATTAGATAACTAAAACTTGCTCCCTTTATGTGTATACATATCAGACAGGACACATGAAATGCCAGGAAATAGGCAATGATGATATTTTCTCTGGATATTTCATCTCTAAACACATGAAATATATTACATACGGTATAATCCTGATGAAATATAACTTGTTATTCCAGAGGATTGGGTATGTGTTAGAGGGTCACCTATGTCCACTGAAAGTTTAAAGCATAGAAACAATTCTACGAAAAAAAACCCACACCTTTCTATAACACTATCTTCTATCAAATGACAATTTGATCAAATTAATCTTTGCCTTTAATACTAATATTCTAAATAAGCCTCCTTCTTTGGGGGTGAATTAACAAAAATTGCGCCTGGATTGTTACCACCTTACAGACTTTTTACTATGCTTCCTCACTCTATGTTAGTGACTTGTGTTGATTGGTCCAGTATGGCTCAAGTGTAAATATCTTGACATTAGAAAGATTTAACAATTTTAAGTGATTTATTATGTGTCTTAAGCTATCTTATGTCTATGGTTTATTTTATGTCTTAAGTTACTTTACGTAAAATATTTGAGAAAATAGAGAAGGATAAGTATCTGAGAATGAAGGGTTTAAGAATATCACACAAGTTCAATGTCTTTCCCCTCCCCATAGAAATTTTGACCATTTTAGTGTCAGAAAATTAATAAGTCTGCCAGGCGCAGTGGCTCACGCTTGTAATCCCAGCACTTTGGGAGGCTGAGGCTGGCGGATCATGAAGTCAGGAGATTGAGACCATCCTGGCTAACACGGTAGTCTCTACTAAAAATACAAAAAATTAGCCGGGCGTAGTGGCGGGCGCCTGTAGTCCCAGCTACTCAGGAGGCTGACGCAGGAGAATGGCGTGAACCCGGGAGGCAGAGCTTGCAGTGAGCCGAGATGGCGCCACTGCACTCCGGCCTGGGCGAAAGAGCGAGACTCAGTCTCAAAAAAAAAAAAAAAAAAAGAAAAAAAAAGAAAAAGAAAAGAAAAGAAAAAGAAAATTAATGAGTCTAAAGCTATCCCAGCAAATAATGGGATTTTCGTTCCTGACCTAAAAGTTTCTGAGATTTCTCCATTAGAAGCCTGCCTCACTGAGAGTGAAGACTTTTTAACCAATAAGCCTGGAGGTTTTAGGGCTTTAGTTTAGCATAAGGAATTCAGGAGAGAATCCCTGGGAATGTGATTCTCGCTGAAGCAAGTCACGGGTTATGATGCATTAGATGGGAGCTTCTGTGGTAGACCATGTCCCTTTTAACATCATAACATGGGAAATCTTCCTTCTACCTCTTTTTTCATACCCCTTCCCTGTGTGACAGAGGGCCCTTCAGATGCTTAGCTGCCTCTCCTATTCTAGGATCTCTTTCTGTCCTTTGATTTTCGTCTTCATCTCTCTTTCTCCATGTCTCTTCCTATCCTTTTGCTCCCATGAAACTATTTGTGCTATGCTCTGTATCCTTCCAGGTTGTGACTCATGTCCCATTTGAAGCTGGAGAAGCAGCACGATAGACTAAGATATGAATTCCCTGGATCTTCGTTGGTAGTTCCCTGCATACTTTTTTTTTTTTTTGAGACAGAGTCTCGCTCTGTCACCCATGCTGGAGTGCAATGGCACAATCTCAGCTCACTGCAACCTCTGCCTCCCAGGCTCAAGTGATTCTCCTGCCTCAGCCTCCCGAGTAGCTGCGATTACAGGCACACACCACTGTGCCCAGCTAATTTTTGTATTTTTAGTAGAGACACGGTTTCACCATGTTGCCCAGGCTGGTCTTGAACTCCTGACCTCAAGTGATCCATCTGCCTCGGCCTCCCAAAGTTCTGTGATAAAGGTGTGAGCCACTGCATCCAGCCTCCCTGCATACTCTTAAGTATGCCAATATTAGGTGAGTGGATATACATGTCTCCGGAAAAAGAACATTTTGTGGCCTCACAATGGTTGTTCTTTTCAGTATCCCCCTGACATGGCAAAACAAACTTACTGAGTGCCAAAGATCCTCCAGGAGGAAAGGAACGAAGACCTGGGGAAGGGATCTCCGTCCCATTTGAGATTCAACCTAGGTAAAACTTTCTGAAGGGTTAAGATAGCCTGGACTGAGGTCTCCCAAGAAGAGAGAGTCTGGCTCAGTGACAGGTTCAACACCAGAGCCTAGAGGTTTGTGGGGACAGCTTGTTCTAGATCCTGTGTGTAGCTGTGGTTAGAAGCCCAATTATACCCAGCCACTTTGGCAAAGCTGTCGTGTTTAGGGAACAGTGGCTGATTGTGTGTGGGTAAATCCAGTAAGCTGTTGTCTTGGGAGTCCATATGCACAGTGCTACCCTGCTGCCTGAGCAGTTTTCCATAGCAGCAAGGCCATTCCTACAGCAAGACAAGGACTCGCTGAAGCCTGATGGAATAGTTTTCAACAGTGACATTGTATAGAAGTTATGTTTAAAACCAGAACCTGTTAATGGACTGGTCACATGGACCACTGAAACAAGACTACTACCTTTGGACTAAGTTAATTCCCAGGTTTCTGTACAACAGAGAGAATGAAGGTTCCTTAAGAAAGAGAAACCAAATTACCTACTATATGGAGGAATGGAGGCTTAAGCAAGCAATTGGAAAAATAAAGAGAGATGCCCAAATTTTTCATCCTAAACTGATCGAGATCCATACAGATTATATTTAATATGCTAACTCATTGTGAATCTTTAAGAGCTGAAGGGTTTGCTAAATTTGTTTGACTACTGAACTTTTTTTAAAAAAACTATATATCTCAAGAGACTGGATTCTAAGGAACACTTGTTATAATAGAAAATGCTTCTTCAGTGACAGAATTTTAGATACTAGGTCATGACAAAGGAGCAGCACATTGGGAGCAGAGGCCCTTTCCTGGCACCCACCCATATAGTTGTTTGTCTCAGAGCAGACTAGTTCTATGGTTCTGTGCTGTTAATCATGTTGCTCTAGTGACTCTAACCCAAGGAGGGCAGAGTGTGCAGTGAGACTGTGCTGAGATGGGATTCCAACTTCCTCCTTAGCTCCATCTATGAATAATAGCCTTCGAATAATGCCCACCACCTGCAATTGCTCGTTGGCTACATGAGAATAGAGATTTCCCGTTTTATTGTTTTATGCATCCTCAGTGTCTAGAACTGTGCCAGGCACCATTTAAGTACTCAATAACTATTTATCGAATGAATGAACTTCTGATCTAACACTGTCCTGGGAAAGACACTAAAAGCCTAACTTAGCAATTTCTTTTGTACAGTTTGTACCTTGTGGCTACAAAAATTCAGGAAGTATGAGAACAGTGATGACTTGGAACTACTGACTAGGTTTGGTGGGCCCAGTCCTCAGCAGCAAACAGTAAATGTTTTATTCGTAAATCAAGTGAAACCTATCTTTTCCCAGGTTGGACCAACCCAGAATGGGGGTCAGGGTTACAACCATCTCAAACCACATCAGCTGAATCACCATCCCCCTAGTTCCACATTGCTCAATCTGAGGATAAATTGCAACATATTTAGCAACCTGTATGGTGGCATATTTTTATAAATAAATGTATTTCTATAAATCAGTATATAAATAAAAATTAAAAATATTTCCTTTCTAGTCTTTAAACTAAACTATGTATCATGAAACTGTTTACAGTGTAATGTAGCTTACAAGGCAACATTTTCATCAAATCATTCTAATAATTTCTAAATCATTATTGATTTTTAGAAATTAATGGTATGGTCTTATGTTTGGTAAGCTCTCACTAAACTAAATGCTGCTTGTCTCTAAGCTACAGTTTTATGGAGGAAACTGTACTAAATGCTTCCAATGGCTTCTCCTTGTGTCGATGGTTATTAGGTGTGGTCCCAGGCATGTGCCTCAGCAGGAGAGTGATTGGGTGGGGTGCCCATCGTGTTTAGAATGCTAATGTTTCTCACATCATCTGTACCCAGAGTACTTTTGCTTCTGCCCCATCTACAACCCTGTCACCAGCCCAGCTTGTTCTGCTACTCCTGCCAACCCTGGACCCTTCCTGAGCAGCAAGTAGGCACTGTGTCTGTCTCAGCTTCCACCTTGGTCTTCTTATATCATGCTGCCCTGTCCCAAAACCACCCATGCAGTGGCCACTGCATGATGTCATTTGGTGGCATGTGGTCTAACTTAAGCTACTTACCAACCATCAGGGCAGAATTTCCAATTTCTACCTGCAGTAACATCATGCCTGTGTGTATTGGCTGAATATCAGCCATGGCCCCGTCTCTTCTGAGTAGTTCTGCAAATCTCAAGGCCATCTCTCACATTGATGTTAGAACAAGGCCATGAATGCTGTTTTCTTCTATCTCATGATCCCTACCATTTCTTCTTCTGTTTCTCACCTCCATAAAATGGCTCCCATGTTGATGCCTTGATTCCTGGAAGGAGCTACTGTTTTGCTTTGCCTCTTAAGATCACTCAGGTGATGCTGCCCTTGCTGATACTCTGTCTCTGAGCTGAAGCAGAATCCCCTCTGTTGGCCTGAGTGGCCCATGGTCACCAGCC
Organism: Pongo pygmaeus; assembly: GCF_028885625.2. Lineage (NCBI taxonomy): Eukaryota > Metazoa > Chordata > Mammalia > Primates > Hominidae > Pongo > Pongo pygmaeus. The sequence goes on from NC_072376.2 coordinate 186,704,757, forward strand.
CAAGGCTGCCTCATGCTCTTCGTGACTTACTCCTTGCTATAATCCTGAGTCAGTGGATGATCACATCAGAAAACGCCCTCAGTTTACTGTTGCCTCCCACTGCTCCCCATCTTCTGAATTAAGACTGCACATTCTGGCTCTTTGCCTTAGGTAATTTTTTCCCCCAATTACTTGGGAGCTTTGATTCCCAGTGGCTTAGGAGAGTTGTTCTCCACACAGCTGGGCACCAGAAGCAGCCAGCTGAATGGGACCAAGGCATGAAGACTGAAAACCTCGCAGGTGACTTGGATCTGCATCCCAGGTTGAGAATCTCTAGCTTAGGAGTCTCTTTTGAGTCCTAAAGGAAATACTCAATTTCCCCCATCTGTCAGGCCCCTGCCACATCTACTGACATGCGCAATGGGATTAATTCTTAAGAAATTCACATACAGCTTAGATTGTTGCTCAGAGACTCCTGCCACTCTGTGAACCACCCCTATGGACACTGATGCACAATTTCCTTTGGGTTGATCTCATAAGTTGCATTTCCAAAAAAAAAAAAAGAAAGAAAGAAAGAAAGAAAATAATAAGACCTTGACATCATAAGGAAACCACTTTTAGTTGCTCCATTTCCTGGAGCCTACAGCTGGCAAAATGCCTGGGACAAGATGTATTCAATTCAAGGCAAAGCAGAGTTGTTAGGAGAAGCAGATGGCCCACCTAAGGTGAAAAAATTACTTTCCTGTGAGGATAGGCGGGGCAGTTTATTCACCTCTTCCTCTAGGAAGATGAGAACGTGTGGAGACAAAATAAATAAAACACATTACGAGCTCATTCCACAGATGAACAGAACAATTGGTGCTGAACAAGGCTACAGGAGGCAACTTCCAGCCTCCAGGAGGGCTGTAGGAGCTTGTCATGCATGCATTAAAGTGCCCCCAGAAATCGAAAACCATTCCATCAGAGGAGCTAATGAGAACCAACGAGTCATTGACAACAGCAACCATCAGTAACCCTCTCTGAGAGGTGGTAATGAACAGCAACAAATATTGGGGCTAGTTAAGATGAGCCAGGTAAAGGTTCGGGAAAATAACTGAATAGATTACAAGGCAGCAGGAACTGTGATCCATCTGAAGAAAAAAGGGAATCGTGTGAGTGGAGGTGTGGCAGCTAGATAATCTGCACATATTGAGGTAAGGGGAGGCCAGGCAGTGAGAATTTGTTGTGATTATCTAACTTTCCAGAGGAGAGAGACATGTTTCTTGGTAGCTACTCATGTTCAGATTATCCAGAAAGTACATTTCATTCAGAAGGCTTCTCCAGTATCTGGATGCTGCACCCCTTAAGGTTATGCAATGCTTTTGTTCTGAATCCTTGTTCACAAGCAACAGTCTGATTATGAATTTGGTCTCCCAGGTACCTTGATAATGGGCAGAATGTGTCCAAGATTGAGGGAACAAGTTTGGAGATCCTTGGAAAGGCTTATTGTGTACCTGTTACAAATAAATAAATGTGGGTTTTTTTGAGAGTTTGGTTAGCACGGGTCAGTTTCAACCTAATCACCCAGCAACACAGACAAAATCCTCTCTTGGGACCTGCATGGCTGAGGGTCAGACCCCAGAACACTTTGGCCACTCCTCTGTGTTGCCATCCTGTAAGACTCCGCTGGAGCAGCCTGGGCCTTCTTCCCTGACATCTGTGCCTGTTTAAATTTAACACAATCAGCCCAGAAAGTCATCTCCCCACCAGTTTCTTTAAAATCAACAGAGGATAATTCTAAGTAATGTTTCCTGTAATGCATTCTGGAGTCTCATAGCCCTGAACCTTAGGAAACAAGTTGTATCTCACACTCTGTGAGCATATACCCAAGTAGCAAACTCTCAGCTTCCTGCAGTGGTCCCTGCTGTCGTCTTCACCCTGATGGGTGAGGCTGCATGGTGACGTACAGGGGATCCTTAAGCAAGGAGTTGGAAGGGAAAGGTTACGCTGCCAAGCACAGCTCCAACCCAGAGCCCTCATGCCTCCTTGATCATGCCGTTTGAATGGGGGATGGCTTAGGTTAAATGAAGAAAGGGGTGGGTGTTCTCATCTACAAGAGCAGAACTAGAAGGGTGCTTCTTGTCAGCTGTGTTCACAGCAGCTGTGGCTGGGTGCACAGCTTTCCCCATTTTTCCACTGTTGAAAAGAGTGTGTGCTTCTGTGGCTGGTGCTGGCATTCTCATCCCTGACTCTTGTAAAGGTGCAACATCATCACTTCAAGCACTCTCTCTTAGTTTTCTCCTCCCTAGGGTGTGAATAGTTGACATCGTGCACTCCTTGGGGGGCACTACGCGCTTGCTTGCTATAGTACACTTGTTTACTGGTATTTTGGTAACCAGTAGTTTTTGCCTGTCTCCAGAATAAGAGGGAAGCAGCAGTGACCCAACTCTGGAAATTATCTACCAGGCTCACATCCCGTATATTGCCCTATATCCCTTGAAAACAGCAAATTTATATGCACAATAAAAACATTAATATTGCATACTAATTTCTTCTTCCCCCAAATTGGAGAGTTGGCAGAAGGACTAATAAAGATGACTAGTGTGAATAGTCTCTCAAAATAGTCATTTCATAAATTAAATAGGAGATGCATTCACTGCAGCTGAGATTTATGAAGGTTCTGTGAGGTGGCAAAACAGGGTTTGCAATTCAGGATTTTATTGCCTTTAGGGGCTGTGGCTAATCTGTTGTGAAGCGAGGTTTCAGTTGGGTAAAGATTGAGTAAGTAGAACAGAGATGCATTGTGTAACCCCTGTTTCCTTTTTATTTCTTGTGGACCAGTGAATATCCTAAGTCCCAAACTGTACTCCAGCTTAGTAGATTTAATTTTTGAGTGTTTTGTATCATGACAGCTCAGCATTTCTTGGAAAAAGTGGCCACAGATAACCATGGCCATTATATCAGTCTCTGTGCTGATGCTGAATTTGTCTGACAGACTCACACTGGGGCCTCCAAATAGCCTTTTCTTTAAAGGGAAAGAGAATTGGCATCTACCGATTACTTACTCTGTCTCCAAACGACCTTTATTTCTCATGGCAAATCTGTGACATTGGTATCACAGCTATTTCACCTTTGTTCTGGATAGGATTGAGGCTCAGAGAAACTAAATAGCTTGCCCAAGTTACTTAATTAAGAACCTTAGAAGCCTAAAACAAACATGATCTCTTCTGGTCAGTTTTATACAGGAGAAGTGAGGTTTCAGGATTTAAACCAGGCCTATCTGCCTCCAAATCCGTTGCTCCTTCCACTGTGCTGTGTGGCTGCATGAACACACCAGGAGGAGCTGGAGAAATGCCATAGGGTTTTAAAGCACCACCAATAAAATCATGCGAAAGAAAACATATTTTGAAAAAAAAGGCTGATTGTCATGTTGAAGCGCCCCACTGGCAAGTCTCTAGGAGGCCCTGGTAAGACCAGCATGTGTGCCTTGGGGTGTTCTGAGTACCTGGGAGGGCATGGGCCGTGCAGTCTCCTCTCCCGCAGGGTAGATGAGCTGGGCAGGGGCAGCAGCAATGCTGCCGCCCCAAAGTCATCTGCCCACTTCCAGTCAGAGGCCCTAAAGTTTTCCTAGTTATCTGAGTGTCATCTCTTACGATGACTTATCCTGCTCAAAGCCTCTTTATTTAAACATTTGCCAAGTGGGAGGGATTCTGTCCCGACAACGGCCTCCTCATTTCCATGTTCACTCCCAACGCACAGCTCAGACTCCTGTGCGCGGATCCGTCTGCCATAAGAGCCTCCCAAACGATGCTCCCCGCTGCCAGCCACTCCTTGCGCCCATCTTGTGGCTGCTAGATACATCGTCCTACACCACAGCTCCGATGATCTCATACCCCTGCTCAAAAGGAAGGAAGTTTCCAAATTTCAAACTCCAGTGCCGGGCGCGGTGGCGCGCCTGTGGTCCGGGTGACTGAGGAGGCTGAGGTGGGAGGATCGCTTAAGCCCAGGAGTTGCAGGCTGCAGGGAGCTATGATTGCATCACTGCACTCCAGCCTGGGCAACAGAGTGGGACCCCGTCTCTTAAAAATAATAAAAATAAATTATTTTAATTGTAAAAGTTTGAAACCTAGAAAGCGTCTGGGGCCATCCCCAGGCTCCTGGGGCGCTGTCTTCGTGTGACAGCCTCTAGGACTAGAGTGCTTGGTTTGTTTTTGGAAGCCATTTCCTCAGAGTGATGGTTTCTGAGGAACCATCAGCTGCAAGAGTTCTGCTTTATAAGAATATACACATAAGAAGAAAATAGAAATAGCCTAGAACTCTCCGGATTTCATCACATCATCACACACACACACCCAAACACACACACACACACACACACACACACAGTCACGTCATCACACACTCCCCACACACACCCCACACACAATCACATCTTCACACACACACACACACACACACACAATCACATCATCACACACAACACACACACACACACACACACACACAGACACACACACACACACACACACACACACACACACACACACACACACACAGAGCCTTTGTCTTTTTACATTTAGTTGTTATCTAGCGCCACCTGGTGTTAAAACTAAACAGCACCTCTGGAGAAAAAAACGAATCTACAGGCATGTTTTATCCCAAATCGAGGATCTTTAGCACTGGAAGGAAACTTAGAGATCATTTAGACAGATGCCTCATTTTATAGATTAGTAATGTATGCAGATTTAGAAACAGAATTGAATCTATAGTTCTTGAATTCAAGACACCTCAATTTTCCAGCATGCCCCAGTTGCCCCCTAAGCCTCCAAAGGAATTGGGCTAGACTGATGCCACCTTTGGAAAAAGACAAGAAAAGAATACTAGCATTTACAGATCCTTTATTATAAGCCAGTTATTCTGCTAAATGCATTTACAAACATGACCTCATGATCTCATTTCTTCTTCATAACTAGTCTCCCTCCCTCCTTCCTTCCTTTCTTCCTTCCTTGCTTCCTTCCTTCCTTCCTCCCTTCCTTCATTCCTTCTTTTTTTTCAGAGAGGAGGTCTTGCTCTGTCATCCAGGCTGGAGTGCTGTGGTGTGATCAGAGCTCACTGCAGCGTTGAACTCCTGGGCTCAAGCGATCCTCCCACCACCTCAGCCCCACAAGTAGCTGGGACTACAGGTGTGAGCCACTGCAGTAGGGTGATCTTATTCTTGTTCCGCAGATGAACAAAGTAAAATTCAGAGACCTGCAACATACCTTGAACCTGCAAGTACTTTTATGTCTGTTTATATAAGGACCTGTTCATTCCAGTTGTCTCAGTGGTCAGTGTGGATTGCCACATGAATAATTTGGTGGTGGCTTAAAAAACAAATATTTACTTCTTGCTCATGTTTCATGAGAACTGCAGGTTGACTGTGGGTCAGCTATAACTCTGATGGGCTCAGCTTGGCTGGATGAATAATTTGGTGGTGGCAATTGGCATAGATCTTGAAAAATAAAAGATAATGAGGAGCTCAATAAGGTCATATCGTATTATTTGTTCACAATTATTCCTTCCTTCCTTGCCTTTTCCATACTTCCGTGCAGGCAGAATACATTGCCCTCCCTGCATTGACCTTGGACTTGGCCACTTTCTTTGGTTAATAAAAATGTGTGTGGACTTGATATTTGCTGCCTGAGCAGAAGCTTTCAGTGATGTGCTTTGGTGAGACCTACTTCAGCCTTGACCTCCCCCGTGAGAACAGCACACCTTAGAGAGTTGCTCTTCCTTCAGTCCTGGCTCCTGGAAGGAGACAATAATTGTGGCTGAGCCGAATCCAGCAAAGCTGAGCCCATCAGAGTCGCAGCTGACCCACAGTCAACCTGCAGCCCTCATGAAACGTGAGCAAGAAATAAATAGTTTTTAAAGCCATTGAGAATTTGGTGGTGTTTGTTGCTGCACCAAAAGCTGACCAGTACGGAGTTTGAACACAAGTCTGGTTGACTCCAAAACCATTTTAGAAACTCTCTGTGAAAATGGACACTACTTCCAGGATGATGTCTAATATGGTTTGGCTCTGTATCTCCACCCAAATCTCATGTCAAATTGTAATTCTCAGTGTTGCAGGAGGGGCCAGGTGGGAAGTGATTGGATCACTGGTGGGGCGGACTTCCCCTTTGCTGTTCTCGTGATAGTGAGTTCTCATGAGATCTGTTTGTTTAAAAGTGTGTAGCACTTCCCCTTTCACTCTCTTTCTTCTTCTCTGGCCATATAAGACATGCCTGCGTCCCCTTCACCTTCTGCCATGATTGTAAGTTTCCTGAGGCCTCCCAGTCATGGTTCCTGTATAGCCTGCGGAACTGTGACTCAGTCAAACCTCTTTTCTTAATAAATTTCGCAGTCCTAGGTAGTTCCTTGTAGCGATTTGAGAACAGACTAATACAATGTCTAATTTAACTAATTTGAGAACCTACTAGTGTTAGTAGTGGCTGAGGCTTTCACCTCCTTCAAGGCTTTGCTGAATTCCACTCTCTCACTGACACTTATCCTGAGCACCTAATTTAATTCTGCAGTGTACTTCTCCAGCTCTACCTCTTCCGTCTTTTTTTTTCTGTTCATAAGTTTATTGTCTTTATCTGAAAAATCCTCATAGAAAATTGTTTGGTTTAGCTCTCGGCAGCCCGCTCCTGAGCTCTGAGGGAGCTTGCCTTCTTTTGAGCTACCCGATCTTTCTTCTGAGCGAGGGATATTTTGGGACAGTTCCACCTCTTCTTTTTAATTTCTTTCTTGGGCTTCTTTTCATAGACTGGATTCTCATATAGCAGCATGAGCTTTCTTATATATCTCCTCCATCATGTCTGGAGTTACGCTGTTCTTTATGTATTGAGAAAACTGTTTTTTGTAAGCATCTTCATCTTCTTCTATTAAGTAGCACAGGTCATCTGCAAACTTCTGGCCCATGATGTGCTTCCGGTGTACTTCTGCATTAAATTCCTTGCTTTCAGAATCATAACCAAGAATTCATTTGGTACTGTGAGGGACAGACAAACCAAGGAATCGTTTGCTACTGTGAGGGTTAGACAAACCTCCATCCACAGCTCCCTTCAGGGCGCCAAACACTTTATTGCCAGTGGTAGTTCTGGCAAGGCCTGCAACCAAATAGCAGGTAAAGGCACCTGGCTGACCATCAATGCTTTCCACATTGTATTCATCGCCAGTCACCTCCACTTGGCCTTCATAGATCTGGTCCATGCCTAACCTACTGAGAAGCCTGCGGGCCAGCAGCAGGCCAGTACAATACGCTGCAGCATAATTTGTCAGGCCGGCCTTCACACCATATTTTGTGCAGACTATCATAGCCCCCTCTATGCGGGCATAAGCAATCTGACAAATGATATCTCTATCAACCTATATTTGGGTGTGTTGTATTTATTTTTATACTGTATCACCAAGCATTTCTGAGCATAGTAATCAGTTTTACCCTTTCGTCATCTTCTAAATTTCACTTGGTATCTGTTAAAGTAGGCCTTATTCTTAACAACTTTAACAAACCCCATCCTGCAGAACAGAGATCCACATCCGTGGCTCGACAGAGACCAGCCCCAGTGGGGGAAAAGGGCCCTCTTCTGTACTTTTGATTCCCTTTACCTTGATCTACTTTTTTCTCTTTTTGAAAGCACCTATTGCCTTCTAAAATACTCTACAATGAACTTACTTATAATGTTTATAGTTTAAATGTCTCCCTTGCTGAATTTTAAGAGGGAAAGGGTCTTGTGTGTTTTATTTACTGCAATCCTTTAAACAATGCTTGGTACATAGTAGGTGCTGAAAAATATATTTTTGATAAATGAAAACACTTCTGAAAGAATGGTAGCTGTTGTATTTTGGTAACATGACCAGTAGAGGTCATAGATGAGTTCTTTAATTATCTTGGAGCTACAACCACTATGTCTGTTTATACAAGGATCTATTCATTCTAGATGTCTCGGTGATCAGTGTGGATTACCGCACGAACAATTTGGCGGTAGTGATTAGCGTCGATCATGAAAACTGCACATTAATGATGCATCGGATTGGCTTCCCCTTCATATATGACCTAGTCTTGGGAGCCAAGCAGAAAAAAAAAAAGAAAAGCAAATAGAAAACAGGATGCAAGTTAGGGCAGAAAGTGTTGGCTTCAAGGCTATGTCTGTCTGTATAAATTGCTTGTAAATGAAAGTTAAATTTAAATAACCAGAGAAGATAGTAGAATGCTTATTGTCAATTGCAAGCTATTTGTTTAGATTAATAATACCTCCTCCCCAAAGTCTGTGTGAGTATGTGAGGTGGGACAGGGGAGGAGTATATACTGATAGAGCCTATTAATACCAGGGCACTTGACTGGCTTTTTCCTCTTCCCTTTTACCACAAAAAAACAGCAAACCACAAATCATAAGCCATGATTCTGCCTGAATGTGGTTTATTCTCTCTGGCTTGATAGCTCGTGCCTAAATGTCACAGTATGTAACCACAGATATGGAGGTATAAAGGAATGATGACTTTGGATCAGAAGTGAATACTTTTCTTTTGATTGCATATGGATTTTGATAGATTGATTAGTTCAAGGATAAACATTTGAGAAGGAAGAAAATGTACTTTATTGATTGCCCCCCACACATCAGGCACTGTGATAGCTACCTTTCCATGTTATCTCACTCCTTGAAGTGAACAATGTCGAAGATAGCATCTAGAACTTAGTAGAAGCTCAATAAGTTGTCAAATGAGTCAGTGAACAGTAAATGACTCTTAGGAAGAAGCATCTGTTTTTCTGTTTTGGTTTGGTTTGTTTGAGGGGGGGTTGATTTGTTGCATTTTTTTATGTTTATGTTCAGTGTTTTATATTCATTACAGGCATCCATCTCCTGGGTCTGAAAAGTAAATAGAATGTGGTCCCTGTCACAAGACACTGAAAGGTGGGCCTGGATGGAGAGCTAGGATGAGGGGATGTTAGTTCTGGTCCTGCTCTGAAAATTAGCCATTCCCTTTGATTATATATGATAAATCATTACATAATTCCTACTTTTTCTACTTCACAACATGTCGTGAGATAAATGTAAGATGCCATACTTGAAAGGTTATTGAGATTTTAAATGGGAAAGTTAGTCAATAAATGGGAATTTAATGAAAAGTTTTCTGTGAGGCCTATTGTGGGAGAAGTAAGACTAAAGCACAAACTCAACCATGTATCACACATTGCTGGCCTTGTGTAAATGCATGGATGAACAAAACAGAGCAATGATTTCAATATCGCACACTACTTGCTTGATGCCGCCTTAATGGAGGATGTGGATTTCCAGACTGAAGAACTCCATTGTGTTGGAATATTAGAGATAATTTTTTTTTGAGCTTGGGGTTGGTAAAGGGCCAGAGACCTTAGTTCTTACACTATTCTGAGGCTTGTCACCAGATAAATGCAGGGGTAGATTCTCTTATGGGATGATGTAGAAACAGAATATGGCAGCTTTTCAAAAATATCTTTAGTATGGGGCAGGTAGGGTGGGAGGATGGGGAAGATCACTGTTGGAAGACTTTCCTCTAATAGTTTATGGAAGTTCATTCTCACACTAACAGAAGTAAAATAGGATTTCTTTCTTCCTCTCCTTTTTGTTTTCTTCTTCGATAGCACTTTGAGCTTTAGTTGGCTGTCAGACACATAATATATAAATTGCAAGCATGATCATCACACAGAATGTAAAGATGGCCAAGTGCGCATGAACAAATTAGAGGTTACTTAGTCAAATCCAAGGAAATATGTACCTGATAATGGCTTTGGCTGAAACATATTTTTATATTTTATAGCATGTTCACATTTGCCAGTGGTTAGCAAAGATTAAGCTTGCCAAACTTTAATGTGGTACAAATGCCATGTTCAAGGCAAAGTAAGTGGACTGTTACAGGATCTGGCAAATCAAAAACATTATCAACAGCTGTGGTTTCCAAAGGTTTTGTGAGACTGGAATAATAAAGTTGTGTGCATTTTAAGTGGTCATTAATTTTCCCATTGTTTTTTAAAAATATAACTTATGATCATGAGTAGCTTCACATGGTATTATAGTTATAATCAACTTTTGATTAGATGTGATAATGGCCAGAAGGCAAAAATTAATTAGGTCCCTAATTATTTAATTAAGGATTTATAGAGTGACTTCTATATTCAGGGTCATGTATTTGCTACTAATTGTAGCCACTCACTTCACATCTCTTCCCATCCTTACTTTTGCCAGAATTGTAATAAGTGTTCATTTGAATTTCACCTATTTCCATTGATCATTACTAGTGGACACATCTTTAGATGTGAAAAAGTCAAAAGGAAGGATAATGAAGAAAAACAGTGATTCTAAATTGTTAAACAAGAGACCTTTGTATAGTGGAATTTAGATTCTGATTCTATCTGATGTTAAAAACCATTTGAAAAGGGACAGGAGATTAACATTTTGTCTAATCTAGCAACTTGAACTGATAAAGTTTTATCGTGACTATGACCGTATATGATGCCAATCATTATCAGTATCTTGGCTTTTCATTTTATATTTTAATTGCTATAATTATAACCCTGGATAATTAAAAATTACCTTTTCAATAAAGCTGGAAACAAAAGGAAAAAAATGTCTGTCAAAGATTATCTAAATTCACATTTTCTCTGTAGGGTCTTGGAATTTACTGTTTTATAAAAAGCAGTCTCCAAGGAGTATGTTTTCTCTTTGGATGGTTGTTGGTTTCAGCTAACCTCAAGGAGACTTTGGTGATTCATGATTCACCTGGTTTTCTCCATAAAATAGTTGGGAAGAAACTGCTATGAACCTTATGACATTAAATTGTTTAAGAAAAAAAATCTTAACTATTAATATACTAAGGTACTTTTTCTTAAAAAAGTGACTTTGTTAGTTTCAAATATTTTTAATAACACACTTAATGCTTATAGAGTTGATTTATCACCAACAGTGTTGCTTAGTAAATGTCTTTTGAAGATGGTTTTAATGCAAAGATAAGGCTTCATCTAAGATATACAAATCTAAGTTCATACATGGACTAGCTCTTCTAGTCATTATTGTTTTTCTAGAGGCCAAAAAACTTAGTTGGACCTATAGATATTTTTATTGAAATGAAACAATGTTACCAAGAAAAATTGCTTTACCATTTCAGTGCTTTATCCAGTCTTCCCTAACCAGTTTAGCACATTCACTTGCATGGTTGATAAAGAAAGCATTTACTAAAAAAGTTAAAATGAAGGTAATCTGGAGAAATTATTCTCAATTTGAAATTTATTTTAAACTATTAATAATAAGAAAACCTTGTATTTGTATCCTTATTGTGAATACAATACTTTCATATGCTATAATTCTCTTTTTTTGGTCTTTTATCTCTTTTATTTTTAAATTTTTTTCAATTTTTTCCTTATAGCGTTTTGTTGTGACTGTAATACCTCTGATGGAACCTGTCTTAGTCCATTTTCTGGTGCTACAACAGAGTATTACAGACTGGGTAATTTATAAAGAAAAGATGTTTATTTGGCTTATGGTTCTGGAGTCAGGGAAGTCCAAAGGCATAGTACTAGTGTTTGCTCAGCCATTGATGAGGGCCTCCTTGTTGTGTCATCCCATGGCAGAAAGCAGAAAGGCAAGTGACAAATGCAAGAGACAGAGAAAGAATAGAAAATAACTTACCCTTTCATCAGGAGCACACTCCCCTTATAACTAACCCACTCCCACAATAACAGCATAAATTTATTCATGAAGGCAGAGCCTTCAGGACCTAATTATCTCTTAAAGGTCCCACTTGTCAATACTGTTATAATGGCAATTAAATTTCAACATGATTTTGGAGGGGACAGTCAAACCATATCAGAACCTTAATATACAGCTCATATTGAGGGAAGTTTTTAGGGAAAAACTTGAGCAGACCACAAAAACTTCAGATACATAAGGACAACATAGATGGCTTATTTAGCCATGCTCTGTGGTGCTTCATACTATTAGCATTTAGCTATTTGGTTTAGTCTAATTTCTTAACAAAATAGAAACTGTATTTATTCTCAAAATGGCAAAACTATGATATAAGAATTTACAAGGCAACAATTCAGCCTATTACAAATAGTTAATTCCATTATGTGTCAACATGTCACTTAGAAATAAAAAATATTATTAGCTGTTTCTTCTAACCCACAGTAGCCTTATTAAAAGCAGATGATATAAACCTTGGATACATGAGGCCAGGATGCATTTGATTGGCGCAGATCATTGCTCTAAAGAGCAACTGATGCAGGACTACCTTCTTGTCCATACTATATGCAAGGCCATTTTCTGCTATACTGTGCTTAAGAAATGTGTGAAGCTAGGCTGGGCGCGGTGGCTCACGCTTGTATCCCAGCACTTTGGGAGGCCGAGGTTAGTGGATCTCCTGAGGTCAGGAGTTAGAGATCAGCCTGGCCAACATGGTGAAACTCTGTCTCTACTAAAAATACAAGAATTAGCTGGGCATAGTGGCATGGGCCTGTAATCCCAGCTACTCGGGAGGCTGAGACAGGATAATTGCTTGAACCCGGGAGACAGAGGTTGCGGCAAGCCAAGATCGCGCCAGCTTGGGTGACAGAGTGAGACTCCATCTTAAAATAAAATAAAATAAAATAAAATAAAATAAAATAAAATAAAACAAAACAAAATAAATGTGTGAAGCCCATATCATGTTGAATGACTTTGTAAACCAAAGCACAATAAGATGCTATGTAGAAATTGTCAGTCATCATTTATTTCTGCCAACTTTCCAAGTTCGTATGCCAATCATTGGGAAAAAGATTGCATATACACTTTATGACTTCTTAGCTGACAGGAACATGCTGGTGTGGAAATACTTTCACGGTTCTGTAACATCATTGGAAAAATTTAAGGCTGAGTAATCCATAAGTAAAAGTGCATTTTCACAGGGCAAAAAAGGCAGAGTTACCAGTAAGTTGTCAATTTCATGACCACCGTTTTGCCTTTTTAATTTGGTTTTAGGACATTCTTTTCATTTTCCAAAAGACTTCACATTACTGATTAGGAGGATTTTGCCATAAACTCAGAAGGCAAAGCTGTTCGAAAAGATCACTGTATGCTTTTCTTGAGTTTGAGTCAACAGCAAGGAATTTTCTGGTCCTTTTAATTGGTAGCTGGCTTTCCAGTAGTTTTCCAATGCAGTAAACCTAATTCACCCCACTTATTTTAAAAGATATCCACTCTGTGTCTCTCACACATATACTGGATCGCTTCCTGTGTTCCCTAGGGGGCAGGTATGATGGACTACTGTATTTCCAGGCCTATAGTTCTTTGTGCTGTTAGAGCTCTGCTTTCTTTTAGTCCACTGGCCCAGGGCCCAATGAGACTCTCTGATCAGCATGAGGGCTGGATTCTGAACATTCGTTCCTGACACCAGAATGCCTCATCATCTTTTATCCAATAGGAGCCTTGCCAGTGCCAATTCACTCATGGAAAAATATTAGCTCATTTCTTCTATTCTTGTCTACTGCATTCTTCTCCCTCCCCTGCTCCCATATCTCCAGGGACCTAAAAGGGTATTCCACTGATTGCTACAATGATAGTAATAGGTAATATTTATTGAGCACTTACAATGGGCCAGACAATCCAAGAACTCCACACATCGAGCAAGAATGCTTCCTTAGGCCTAGCTGTCAACACTCCCACTGTCACTTCTGTGCCATCATGCCCATGCCATGGGGGGCTGAGGCCCCAAGCTAACAGTTCTCCTGGGATAAGTTTGCCAGATTTCACAAATATAAATATAGGAAGTCCAATTACATTTGAATTTCAGAGAAACAGTGGAAAAAAATGCATGTCCCAAATATTGAATAAGACATACTTATAATAAAAATTATTTATGTTTACTTGAAATTCAAATTTAACTGGGCTTCCTGTTGTCTACCTGGCAGCCCTGTTTGGTAGCCTGTCTGTACTACATCTGTAGAAGTCACCCACAAACCCCAATGTGCCCGGGCTTCTCCTCATTCATCCGGATGTTTGAGGTTGGGTCCCAGGAAATGAAGTAGAAAAAAAAAAACCACTGGTGTCTGATTTCCTCTTCTCCTCCCCTCCCCGACTTCTTGCACTTTCAACTCCGTCCACCACATATCTGCGTCCCTACTCCAAGTGTAAGTAGATGCCCAGTATACATAAAATCTGTGATCTAGTCAGCCAGTCCTATTTATTTTTATTTTATTGAGACAGGGTCTTGCTCTGTTGCCCAGGCTGGAGTGCAGTGGAACGATCATGGCTCAATGCAGCCTCAACTGCCCTGGCTCAAGCGATCCTCCCACCTCAGCCTCTCGAGTAGCTGGGAGTACATGTGTGCTTCTCCACACCCAGCTAACTTTTAAAAAATTAGTACTTGTGGAGACAGGGTCTCGCTGTGTTTCTCATGCTGGTCTTGAACTCCTGGGCTCAAGCAGTCCTCCTGCCTTGGCCTCCTAAAGTGCTGGGATTACAGATGTGAGGCACCTCACCTGGCGTCAAGAATTATTATCTTGCTATTGATTTGGAAAGCTTATTTGGATGTCCGAAACTAAATATTAACTCTTTGAATAACTTTGCATTCCTGTTGCTTTACTTTGATCTCTCCCTGGTACCCTTGCAGATCAATGGCTGTCTGGCTAATAAGATACCAAGAAATGCAAAAGAGAAATGCATACTGATGTATTTGTGAGGAGGAGGATTTTGCAAATTAAATTATATGCATTTTTTAGCGTTGTCTGTCTTCCCCTTTTTTACCACCCTAATCTAGAATTTAATCTTCATGAGCATATAGACCCTAATCTGGGAATGCTAAAACAGGGCCAGACACTGCCTAGTAAAAATGTGTTGAGTGACTTTTCCAGTGAGGAAAATGAGACTTAGGAGGTTAGTTTGCCCCATTTGCACAGCAGAGCTGGGCTTCACATGTTGATCTGACTAATTCGTGAGCCCTGGCACATCACTGGTATGTATTTCTGCCTATCTGCTGTCTAGCAGTTCATACAGTTTGTGTGTGGTATGTTTTTCCTCTTGAAGTTTGGTTTCAATGTGGAAAAAGCAAAAACAAGAAATGCATTTCTTCTTTAGCTCAACAAAAGGGATTTTTCAACACTAGCAACAAAAGATAAAGGAAAAACTGAAGAAAAACAAAAAGAATCTCGAAAGCATAGAACCATCAGGTTTATAAAGTACTGCTTTCTAATCGTACGGTGACCAAAGATCTTTTTATTCTGCCTCCTGTCTGAGAGTCCAATGCGAATGCCGTGATCTTGAGATAATAATTTCTTGCATAGGGCCACACATAGCCTATGGGAAGAGGCACCTTTTGCTGGTCAGACACGGTGCAGCTCCATGGCACACAGCCTGGTAGGAGGAGCGCAGACTGAATCTTAGCTGCACTTGCTGCCCTGGCCAGGCACCCTCATGGACTGGACAGCCCACACCTCTATAGGTAATGGCCTTTTCTTGGCATATCTGGCCCTCCTTCTCTGAGGTAGTGGGAGTTAAGACTCTAACATGTGTTTTTTTTGCTGGGGACACAATTCAACTTACAACAGGTTGCTAAAAGAGTTAAGTATGGTAACTTATATGAAGCACCAAACAGAAAACCTGGAATATAAGAACTACTTAATAATTAGCAGCTATTATAGTTATTAATGATTTGTCCTCTTGTCTTTTGGAGTGGTTACTTTGGGATTAAATGGACATATGTATAGATGACCTATGCATATGTATAAATAAAAGTGTGTAAATATCAGAAAATGTTAGACACAAGAATCAATTATTGAAGATCAAAGAAAGACTTTATGCATATGTTTGGGGTGCAGGGGAGGAACAGAGCAGGGATACAGGATAGATGGTGAATACGTGTGATAGAGTGTGTCCAGATTGACTGATTTTGGGTTAACACTCCATTTAACTTCACTTTGGAAACAGGTCAAAGGGAGACAGAAAGGGAATCACACTTTACCCTTCAACAATATAATTCATGTCAGAAATGGTCAGAATTTTTTCTTTGATTTTGATGACAGAAAAACTCAAACTACAGTTATTCAACAAACAGCATTGCTGGGGAAACATTTACTAGAGTTAACAGTTTGAAGCCTCTGTGGGGTTTAAAATGGTACACTTTCTGTGGCACCTTAGGCTTCCATGTGTTATTTGAAGAGAAATTCTCACTGTTAATGTAACCAGAAAGAAGAAAATTATATTTGTTAGGTCATGAAGAGAGACATATCACTTGATCTTGAACTCTCCCCTTCAGGACATCCTTCATGGAGGTTGTACACCTAAGACAATGAAATAGAAAGCATGAAAAAGAGGGGAGCCTTCAAGAAGAGGAGGGTTGTTTGTAAGAATCTGATCTCCATTAAGAACAGGGCCAGAGGAAATACATTTGAATTGCAGAAGGAAGAATTTAGGCTAGATCCAAATTCTCTCTGACTGCATGGGTAACCAGTAAAATAGGTGTCCACCATCTATTATGTGGTGGATGTAACCAGTACATTAGATGTAAAATAGAGGCTAAACAATACCTTTTTAAGGGAGATCTGTAAAATTTTGATAGAAATAGCATTGCTAAAATTCAAAAATCATAAGGCCTTCTGAATATTCTAACCAACATATAAATACAAAAATTAGCCAGTTATGGTGGAATGCACCTGTAGTCCCAGCTACTTGGGAGGCTGAAGTGAGAGAATCACCTAAGCCTGGGAGGTAGATGCTATGGTAAGCCATGATCATGCCACTGTACTCCAGCCTGGGTGACAGAGTGAGACCCTGTCTCAAAAAAAAAAAAAAAAAAAGAGAGAGAGAGAGGAGAGAAAATACAGGGAAAAACAATCTATAGTCATCAGAAAAAACAGCCACTATAATTAGATCCTCATTTAGAAAGAGACTAGAAAATAAGTATGTTTACAAAGATGAAAATAATAGACAGTGGGGACTCCAAAAGGGCAAGAGTTGAAAAACTTCCTAAACTACCTAGTGGGTACGATGTTCATGATTTGGGTGACAGGTTCAGTAGAAGCCCAAACCCCAACATGATGCAGTACCTGCATGTGACAAACTTGCACATGCACCACTGGAATCTAAAATAATTTTTAAAAAGAAAAGAAGTATGTTTAAAATTGTTAAAAGGCAAACAGAGTTCTGCTGATGGGCAAGGGGGTACTGCATGTTATTTGAGGGGCCACTTCCTGTGGCATAGGCTGGGGTTCAAGCAGGAGAACTGAGCATAGGAGTGGGCAGGGCTCCTGGCCTTTGACTGTGGACCAGCGGGCAAAGGGAAGTTTCAGTCTATACTCCAAATGAAAGTGAGTTTGGAAAGCAGACTGATTAATTGCAAAAGGGTAGAAACAGCAAGAACCCAATGAAAATGAAGCATGACAAAGCCAGTGAATTTAGAAGGTGGAATATGTGGTGTGTACTCTAAGGCAAAAATACACACAAATATAAGTACCTGTTTATAAGTCACCTTTAGAGGAGTCTGTGATTGGAAGCTTCCTGGGGCAATAGTCAGAGGTATTGCTTTGCCTGTAAAGTGAAGCCAGATCCAATAAAAGAGACTATGCTGGGGCATTAATAGCAAATTTTAATGCCTTGAACCATAGATATTTAACTAGAGTTGGTTTCTCTCATTCCTGCCCCAGGAATGTCTGCCCTTTGTTATGTGAGTATAAGAGGCAAAACTTCCAGGGTCTTCTGTCTGATCATCTTCCCAATGAATGGGACAGAAAGTTTCTTAGCACTAGAATTGGGCCTTGATGTTTTATCATAGTATGAATTAGTGTCATGCCAGGTCTGTAGGTAGTACATCACCATGCAAGGAGGTGTGTTGAAGACATGTGATGGTTACTTTCATCCACATTCAACTGTTTGGAACTTTTTGGTACCTGTTTTTTGATAAGGAATGGAATAGTCAATTAAATAAATAAAATCAGTTCAAACTGTTTGCTTAAGAAATTTCCAGATTTCCAGACAGGAATCACTTGTCTTCATGGACAAAATCCAACTTAGAAGTAAAAGCCAGATTAGCATAACTTGATGAGGATACATATAGTGGTTGCACATTGTGATGTTGTCAAATGAAGCATTTTAGTTGAGTAGGAAGAATTTAGAGCCAGTATCACGGGATCTGGAAAAGCAGCCAGTAGTAATTTTCCCCTCCCTCCCTCCCTCTTTCTATATACTTTACAGGTCCTTCTTTCCTTCCTTCCTTGTTCCCTTCCTTCCTCCCGTCTTTCCTTCCTTCCTTCCTTCATTCCTTCCTTCCTCTTTCATGTTTCCTGACATCTATAAAAGGGAGATTCCTCCTCCTCTTCCTCCCCTCACCCCTCCTTCTCCTCCCTCTCCTCCCTTCCTTCTCCTTCTTCTTCCTCCTCTCCTCTCTCTCCCCACCCCCTCCATCCTGCTCATTCCTCTTCTTTAAGCATCTGTCTTTGTGGATAACTCTTTCTACCCACTTTCTACCCATTCACCTGTATCTGCTGAATGCTGGCCTCAGCCCCTGTGTCTACGTGACCTTCCAGCCCAGCTCCCCAGAGTTTACCATGTACCACACTCTAGATTTCTGTTCTGTCAGGTGCCTCCTCCTGCCTGAGGCAGGCATGGAGGCATGGAGGTAGCCATAGTCCTAAAAGGTATAGAAAGAGAGAGAATAGAGTTTCTTTTTACCTTCTTGAGTAGAAATACAGCCACTCTTTGCCCTGCAGGATAATTTTCAAGCTACCCTATATGTTTAAGGCAGCTGGGCATCTCAGAGTGCTGTGTGATTTATTTGTACAGATTCATGTAACACTACCCTGTTCTCTTATATTTGGTTGAAGCTGGTGGTCTTTGTTATAGCTTGTGGTTCATGATTTATCTGAGGATTACATGAGGAATTTTTTCTCTAATGATGTGGTAAAGGGCAGAGGAGGATCTCCCTTTTACAGATATCATAAAGCATGAAAAAATAGAATTGGATATAATGCTTTGCAGATATTCCGTTTTTCTTCCCAATTATTTGATTTCACTTATATACATATTATTTTCTCTTTTTCCTAGCTTTAGAAGCAAACCAACAAAATCAGTTCGGACTTTAGTAACTTTTTTTTACAGCAGCATTTAGAACATTTTGCATGTTCTGAGGAATATTATATGTGTGTATGGGGGAAAGGAATTCACACTGAATAAATTTTAGAAATAATTAAACAAAATAAAGCAGGTTCCTTTACTGCAAGACTTCTCTGATCCTTTAATATATTAA
Organism: Pongo pygmaeus; assembly: GCF_028885625.2. Taxonomy (NCBI): domain Eukaryota; kingdom Metazoa; phylum Chordata; class Mammalia; order Primates; family Hominidae; genus Pongo; species Pongo pygmaeus. Next base: position 186,723,987 of record NC_072376.2, read on the forward strand.
TAGACTTTGTGATACTCCAAATTATAAAGATAGTTTTCCCAAACTTATTTGACCTTCCAAAAAACATAGTCATGAAAACAGAAGCTTTTAAGCTTGTTGTGTTTGCCAATGCAAGTTCTGCTGCTCTTCTGACCCAAGAGATTGTCTGATCCTGTGCTGGATTAATCTCAGTAACATAGCCTGCCCTGTACATTCTGCTCTGTGATGCAGGGGCCAAGACTCTGAAAAGTGCATTTCGCTCTGGTCGGTGAGCTTCCCCTTAGGATGCCCTATAGGGACTCTGGGCTGCAGTAGGAGGGACGGGGATTTTCCTTCTTCCTGTTTGCTTGCTGTTTCTAGGTGTCACCCTATCAGTGGCCTTTCTCTGGGTAGCACTAGTTATCTTCTGTCTTTAGCTTCTTTCCTTGCTCTTAGAACCTCACTGCAATCTGTCTGAAGGAGCAGTGGCCTCCAGCTAGTGCCTCCCTCGGAGGTCAGAGCCCCAGATCCAGGAAACCTGTCCTACAAGCTCCTGATGTATCAGGAATGACTTGGCAGTGGCCCCACCTCAAGACATGGGTCCCTACTCTATGAGGCTCTCATCCAACTTATAGTTCTGGAAACTCCAACCTCTTCCCTAAGAGTGGTAGTTACTTCTTACCCATCTCTGTTATCTTAGTGCCTCTTTTTGCTTTTTAGCCTTTCAACATCTGTAATAAATTTCCCATATCAAATTCCCTCTGTTAAAATACCTAGTGTGGTGTCCATTTTCTCGACCGGACCTCAATGGAAAAGAATGCGGTCCTCCAAGGGAGTGGCTCTGAGATGGGGCGAGGGTGGGAGGGTGGGTAGAGGAGACAGGGGAGGAGAAGCCTTGAATTCTTTCCTTGAATCTAAAGCAGTGTTTTTCAAATGTTAAAAATTTAAGGAACTCAGAGAAATTTCATTTGAAAAATTTTACAACACCCCTTGAGATAATAGGGGATGATCTGGGGTGTGGTAAAAAAGTAGAATTATGAATTTCTTTTGGATTTAAGGTGTTATGTTATCACACAAGTTTAGTAAAAAGGGAACTAAAGGAATCCTTTCTCAGGGCTCTATTTGCCACAATTGTAAACCACATATTTGAAGAAAGGGGAAGGAGAGCGTGTGACTTGGTAAAGTATTGGAATCAGGAGTGAAGTGCAAGCGATATGTTCTAAATGGAATTTCCAAAGATACATTTTGAAATATTTGGTTTAATAAATAACTAAACTGCCGGGCATGGTGGCTCACCCCTGTAATCCTAGCACTTTGGGAGGCCTAGGCGGGTGAATTATCTGAGGTCAGGAGTTCGATACCATCCTGGTCAACATGATGAAACCCTGTGTCTACTAAAAACACAAAAAAGTAGCCGGGTATCATGGTGGCGCCTGTAATTCCAGCTGCTTGGGAGGCTGAGGTAGGAGAATTGCTCAAACCTGGGAGGCGGAGGTTGCAGTGAGCCAAGATCATGCCACTGCACTCTAGCCTGGGCAACAGGGTGAGACTCTGTCTGTAAATAAATAAATAAATATAAAAAATAACTAAATTAAGTCTCAGGTTTGTAAATATTGATGATCATTAGAATCATCTGGCGAGCACTAAAATTCCACATTGCTGAGTTTGATCCCAGGCCCAGGGGTTCAGGCTGGGGTCTTAGTTGAGATGCTAGGATTGGGATCCTAGGAACTGATATTTTTTCAAAAACCACCTTATGTGATCAAAGAAATCCAATGATTAACAGATTTAGGATTCACTATTATATAGAATAAAAATCTTTTAATTATAAATGCATATATCTCTCTGTGTGTGTGTGTGTGTGTGTGTGTGTGTGTGTATGTGTGTGTGTGTGTTTAAAGAACTTAGATTCAGCTTCCCCTCCACCACCACTTAAAGTATGAGGAGCTAGGAGCAACACAGTGTTGACAGTCCCTATCCTGGCAGGGGGCAGTTGGGAAAACACTGGATTAGAAAAGATGAAAGACAATGGAGCTTCCCTAGGAGACTGATTTTTGAAGGGCTTTTGATCATCCTCCACCCAGTGGCAAAGCCAGTCATGAATCCTCAGAACCAAGGAGGTCCTGGCAAGTTCTGTTGTGGCTATCGGACATCCCTGTCTGGTCACCAGGGCTCCGAGGGGCGCCCTGCTCTCAGGATGCTGGGATATGAGGGTCTAAAGTGGGCCTTTCACTCATCAGTGCTTTTCTCAGGCTGTTACCTGTGTGTGAGTCTGAGATATAGTGACCAGGCAAGTGACTTCAAAACTGTCCACAGAGACTGCCAGGGGCTTCTCAGGTGAATGGAAAATGAAATAAATATAAGGACATCGCCAAGGTAGGCAGCAAGAAAGAGTAGAGTTTAAACTTAGTCAGAGTCCATTTTTTTGCTTTGTGACTTTGAAATGAAATACAGAGCAAAGGAGAGTCTTGATGTTTTTTAAACACTCTTGTGAAAGGGGAAAAGGGTGTTTCCCTGGCACTGCTGGTGCAGGCCTGTCTTGTCACCATGCCTCTCAAAATTAAGAAAATCAAGGACTTTCTGCTCACAGTCAGACAAAAGGATGCCAAATAACTCAGGATCAAGAAATATAAGAATAATGTGAATTTACAAGTTCAGTGCAACAGATACCTTTATAACTTGGTCATCACAAAGAGAAGGCAGAGAAACTGAAGCAGCCCCTGCCCCCAGTTTTGGCAGTGAAACAGCTGGAATACACTGGCACAATGATTTAACTATATTAAAATTCTTTTTAATTCAAACAACAAAATTAATTATTTCAATTAAAAGGATGAAAAAACTCCTCATTTTCTAATTGATTCAGTCAGCCAATCGCCTGGTGGAGTCTGGTTTGGGTTATATCATCAGGTTAGTTCGTGTTACTTAGTGTTCTGGATTTGATCAGGAAATCCACCAGGCGTGTGGCTTTTCAATAGTGGAATATTGTTGGCAGGAAAAGTCCTCAGCACACTGGGTGATTCAAGTGCACTTTCATAATTTGCTCTTGCTTTACCCCCTTTGTTATGTCCACATTCCACACGAATCCATCACTTCTCTCTGAGTTATGTGCTGCTCGGGACCGATGCTCTTACCACCCACCCAGTCAGAGCAACCTCTGCTTCTCAAACTCACAGAACCTATTGTTCTGTCCCTCTCTTACCTAGTGCTGTCACTGTAGCCTTTTACCTCCAGCCGGGGGCAGGGAAATGACTCCCCAGAGAGCCATTTCTCATGGTCATAAATGTTCTATTTTACTAAGTTCCATCAACATTCACCAAACACTGAAGCAAAACAATCATTCTCTATGTGTTCTTTTTTTTTGGTATAAACATATATACTGCCCATTAAAGTGCATAAGCTATTTGTGTATGTGGGATGGGTAAACTGGAAGCCATGTCAGCATCTGTACACAAATCATTTGTGTGTGTTGTAGGGCACGTTTACTTGTTTTTCAGTAACGGAGTAAGACACCTTCATGCCTGGCTGAACCACCAACTTCGCAGGCTTCATGTAGATACTACAACTGCTTATGTGTTTGGATTTTCATTAATTACTCTTCTCCAGTTTTTTCCCCTGGTGTCCCAGGTGTGTTGATTTTAATTGCTTCACTCATTTAAGCATCTCCCCAGACTCTAATAGATTAGTTAGCCGTCCAAGCCTGCTGCTGGCTTTCCCCTCTCCCCTTCTCATTTGCTTCTACACCCAAAATAACTGGAAACATTCATTGCTCAGTAATGAGGCTGCAATTCCTCTCTGTGGAATCCAGGAAGACATAAAAGGCAGTCTCTATGTTAACATCAACTCCTGCTTTCCTTGTCTTTGTTCTATTATATGCTCTCTGCTGACTAACTTTAGAGAAGAAGCAAATGTTACCCCACCTTACCAAAGCATGAAGTTGTGTTACTGACCAATCTTAGGACAATTTACTATGTAAGGCACCCAAAACAAACCAAAATAGACACACACACACAGACACACGCACAGAGTAGGTCAAAACAAAACAGTTTGGGCATCCTTTCTAATTTTTCAAACCTCACCTGCTGAATAGCATATTTAATAAAGCACATACCACTTACTTGATCTGGCAGTACTTAACGCAATAACTTACACACAAAGAAAGGCCCAAACATTTAGCCACAGATGTCATCAAATAAGGGAAGAAGGTTTGTAATAATGGTTTGTAATTAACGTTTAGGTTTTAAGAGATGCCTTAAGAAAAACAAAAGGTCTTATTAACTCATTTGCCCTCCTAAGTAACTCTATTTTTTAATTGACTGAGCAAACACCCAATTAGAGTGGTAATTTATTAGGGTCATACATTAGCTGAAAAGAAAACAGAAAAAAAGAAAAGCTACATCAGAAGCTAGAATTCCCAAAGGCTGATCTTGTTTGAGTTCGTATATGGTATCTTTTAAGCAAGCTGATGACAATCTTTCCCTTTATATATTAAAGATAAACAGTTTAGCCATAGTCCCCGCCTGGCTACCTTAATCTTAATTGCAGGAAAAGACAGTGTAGAAACACGGATTTAAAAACAGCAGCAACAATAAAACAAAAAACGTAGGCTGTGCCAAGATGCACAAAGAGAGAGAACGGTTTCAAATATCTCACTGAACTTAGCTTTCCTTCAGTTGATCCATAAGGCCTGCTATACCACATCATTCCAAAAAACACCAAGACTTTGTAGCTTTGCTATGGACACTATCAGAAAGGTCAGTTGGTTTGATCAAAATTGTGGTTGTGTAGCTTCAGCCATTCTCATAGCAAAAATTGGTAACCTAAGGTTGACAGCTAACTTTTTTATTTTTTAATTAATTAATTTATTTATTTTGGAGACAGGGTCTCACACGTGTTGCACAGGCTGGAGTGCAGTGGCGTGATCCGGGCTCACTGCAGTGTTGACTTTCCAGGCTCAGGTGATTCTCCTACTTCAGCTTCCGGAGTAACTGGGACTACAGGCCTCTGCTACCATGCCCAGCTAATTTTTTTTTGTATTTTTTTGTAGAGATGGGCTTTCTCCATGTTGCTCAGGCCGGTCTCAAAATCCTGGGCTCAAGCTATCTGCCCACCTCAGCCTCCCAAATTGCTGGGATTACAGGCATAAGCCACTCTGTCTGACCAACTAACCTTTTTATAAGGGAGCCTGCAGTTTACAACTAAATCTCAATTAAAATTGCTGTCATCTGTTATATTTATATTATTTTAAATTTTAAACTTTGATTGGAAATGAGATTTTTATGATAAAATAATGAACTCTGAGCAACATATTGATTAATCAATGACTAATATACTAAAAATGAGTTTCTTAATAACAAACATTGAGAAGAAAGTTAGAAAAACACCATCTAAATGTTTGATGGGATTCTAAATATTTGCAGGCCCTGTTTTTCTCAAAGTTCACATTTTTCAATAAATCTTTTTTTTAATTAAGTTTTTTTTTCTTTCAACCATTGCTTTTGGGACTTAATAGATTTACCTAATTCTTGCAAAGCTTGATCATGATATTTCACTTCTTTCTATTTAAGACTTCATAAAAAATTGAGATGTTGTAGTGGACAATAATTATTGTAGATAATAAAACAGAGACCGTGTTGGCTGTTCACCAAACTGGGTTCCTCTTCTTCCTGGACACCTACATGGCTTCCAAGGAACGGTTCCAATTAGAAGTGGCCATGAGACTGAGTTCTGGTGCATGGAATGTGTGCAGATGTGATGTATACACTTCTGGGTCTGTCCTCCTATGAGCCTCCTAGGAGTGATTATCCACGTGCTTTCTTTCCTCTTCTTCCAGATTAATGCAAATAAGTTCAGGCCCCTTGGAAACATTTGAAAATGGCAGAGTCACAAGATGGAGGGAACCTGGGTCCCAAAACATTACTGCTTGAAAGAACACTTCCAACAAGTCAGGAATACCCATTTAAATGATCCAAGAATAAACTTTTTTTTGTGTTAAAGATTTTTGGGCCTATAATCCCAGTACTTTGGGATGCCGCTGTGGAAGGATCAGTTGAGTCCAGGGGTTTGAGATGAGCCTGGCCATCATAGCAGACTCTGTCTTTACAAATTTTAAAAAACGAGTCAAGTACAGTGGAGGACACCTGTGGTCCCAGCTACTTGGGAGAAGATCACTTGGGCCTGAGAGGTCAAGGCTGCAGTGAGCCTTGATTGTACCACTGCACTCCAGCCTGGGCAACAGAGAGAGACCCTGTTTAAAAAAAAAAAAAGATTTTTTAATATACATGCATTATACACATATAATTGTATGTATCATATACAATACAAATATATAAAAATATACATTATTATATAATTTCAAAAACTATTATAAATATGTAATTGCAAAAATACAGAAAGAAAGCTATATTTAGATATATAAAAGTTTTCTTACTTGGGGCAAATACGTGGAGACATGTCCTCCCCTCTTACCATGATAGGTAAAGGTGGATAGATAATTCTTTTTTTTTTTTTTTTTTTCTTTTATTATTATTATTATTATACTTTAGGTTTTATGGTACATGTGCGCAATGTGCAGGTAACTTACATATGTATACATGTGCCATGCTGGTGCGCTGCACCCACCAACTCGTCATCTAGCATTAGGTATATCTCCCAATGCTATCCCTCCCCCCTCCCCCCACCCCACAACAGTCCCCAGAGAGTGATGTTCCCCTTCCTGTGTCCATGTGTTCTCATTGTTCAATTCCCACCTATGAGTGAGAATATGCGGTGTTTGGTTTTTTGTTCTTGCGATAGTTTACTGAGAATGATGATTTCCAATTTCATCCATGTCCCTACAAAGGACGTGAACTCATCATTTTTTATGGCTGCATAGTATTCCATGGTGTATATGTGCCACATTTTCTTAATCCAGTCTATCATTGTTGGACATTTGGGTTGGTTCCAAGTCTTTGCTATTGTGAATAATGCCGCAATAAACATACGTGTGCATGTGTCTTTATAGCAGCATGATTTATAGTCCTTTGGGTATATACCCAGTAATGGGATGGCTGGGTCGAATGGAATTTCTAGTTCTAGATCCCTGAGGAATCGCCACACTGACTTCCACAAGAGTTGAACTAGTTTACAGTCCCACCAACAGTGTAAAAGTGTTCCTATTTCTCCACATCCTCTACAGCACCTGTTGTTTCCTGACTTTTTAATGATTGCCATTCTAACTGGTGTGAGATGGTATCTCATTGTGGTTTTGATTTGCATTTCTCTCATGGCCAGTGATGGTGAGCATTTTTTCATGTGTTTTTTGGCTGCATAAATGTCTTCTTTTGAGAAGTGTCTGTTCATGTCCTTCGCCCACTTTTTGATGGGGTTGTTTGTTTTTTTCTTGTAAATTTGTTGGAGTTCATTGTAGATTCTGGATATTAGCCCTTTGTCAGATGAGTAGGTTGCGAAAATTTTCTCCCATTTTGTAGGTTGCCTGTTCACTCTGATGGTAGTTTCTTTTGCTGTGCAGAAGCTCTTGAGTTTAATTAGATCCCATTTGTCAATTTTGGCTTTTGTTGCCATTGCTTTTGGTGTTTTAGACATGAAGTCCTTGCCCATGCCTATGTCCTGAATGGTAATGCCTAGGTTTTCTTCTAGGGTTTTTATGGTTTTAGGTCTAACATTTAAGTCTTTAATCCATCTTGAATTGATTTTTGTATAAGGTGTAAGGAAGGGATCCAGTTTCAGCTTTCTACATATGGCTAGCCAGTTTTCCCAGCACCATTTATTAAATAGGGAATCCTTTCCCCATTTCTTGTTTTTGTCAGGTTTGTCAAAGATCAGATAGTTGTAGATATGTGGCATTATTTCTGACGGCTCTGTTCTGTTCCATTGATCTATATCTCTGTTTTGGTACCAGTACCATGCTGTTTTGGTTACTGTAGCCTTGTAGTATAGTTTGAAGTCAGGTAGTGTGATGCCTCCAGCTTTGTTCTTTTGGCTTAGGATTGACTTGGCGATGCGGGCTCTTTTTTGGTTCCATATGAACTTTAAAGTAGTTTTTTCCAATTCTGTGAAGAAAGTCATTGGTAGCTTGATGGGGATGGCATTGAATCTGTAAATTACCTTGGGAAGGATGGCCATTTTCATGATATTGATTCTTCCTACCCATGAGCATGGAATGTTCTTCCATTTGTTTGTATCCTCTTTTATTTCCTTGAGCAGTGGTTTGTAGTTCTCCTTGAAGAGGTCTTTCACATCCCTTGTAAGTTGGATTCCTAGGTATTTTATTCTCTTTGAAGCAATTGTGAATGGGAGTTCACTCATGATTTGGCTCTCTGTTTGTCTGTTATTGATGTATAAGAATGCTTGTGATTTTTGCACATTGATTTTGTATCCTGAGACTTTGCTGAAGTTGCTTATCAGCTTAAGGAGATTTTGGGCTGAGACAATGGGGTTTTCTAGATATACTATCATGTCATCTGCAAACAGGGACAATTTGACTTCCTCTTTTCCTAATTGAATCCCCTTGATTTCCTTCTCCTGCCTAATTGCCCTGGCCAGAACTTCCAACACTATGTTGAATAGAAGTGGTGAGAGAGGGCATCCCTGTCTTGTGCCAGTTTTCAAAGGGAATGCTTCCAGTTTTTGCCCATTCAGTATGATATTGGCTGTGGGTTTGTCATAAATAGCTCTTATTATTTTGAGATACGTCCCATCAATTCCTAATTTATTGAGAGTTTTTAGCATGAAGGGTTGTTGAATTTTGTCAAAGGCCTTTTCTGCATCTATTGAGATAATCATGTGGTTTTTGTCTTTCGTTCTGTTTATATGCTGGATTACATTTATTGATTTGCGTATATTGAACCAGCCTTGCATCCCAGGGATGAAGCCCACTTGATCTTGGTGGATAAGCTTTTTGATGTGCTGCTGGATTCTGTTTGCCAGTATTTTATTGAGGATTTTTGCATCAATGTTCATCAAGGATATTGGTCTAAAATTCTCTTTTTTTGTTGTGTCTCTGCCAGGCTTTGGTATCAGGATGATGCTGGCCTCATAAAATGAGTTAGGGAGGATTCCCTCTTTTTCTATTGATTGGAATAGTTTCAGAAGGAAGGGTACCAGCTCCTCCTTGTACCTCTGGTAGAATTCGGCTGTGAATCCATCTGGACCTGGACTTTTTTTGGTTGGTAAGCTATTGATTATTGCCACAATTTCAGCTCCTGTTATTGGTCTATTCAGAGATTCAACTTCTTCCTGGTTTAGTCTTGGGAGGGTGTATGTGTTGAGGAATTTATCCATTTCTTCTAGATTTTCTAGTTTATTTGCATAGAGGTGTTTGTAATATTCTCTGATGGTAGTTTGTATTTCTGTGGGATCGGTGGTGATATCCCCTTTATCATTTTTTATTGCATCTATTTGATTCTTCTCTCTTTTTTTCTTTATTAATCTTGCTAGCGGTCTATCAATTTTGTTGATCCTTTCAAAAAACCAGCTCCTGGATTCATTTATTTTTTGAAGGGTTTTTTGTGTCTCTATTTCCTTCAGTTCTGCTCTGATTTTAGTTATTTCTTGCCTTCTGCTAGCTTTTGAATGTGTTTGCTCTTGCTTTTCTAGTTCTTTTAATTGTGATGTTAGGGTGTCAATTTTGGATCTTTCCTGCTTTCTCTTGTGGGCATTTAGTGCTATAAATTTCCTTCTACACACTGCTTTGAATGCATCCCAGAGATTCTGGTATGTTGTGTCTTGGTTCTCGTTGGTTTCAAAGAACATCTTTATTTCTGCCTTCATTTCGTTATGTACCCAGTAGTCATTCAGGAGCAGGCTGTTCAGTTTCCACGTAGCTGAGCGGTTTTGAGTGAGATTCTTAATCCTGAGTTCTAGCTTGATTGCACTGTGATCTGAGAGACAGTTTGTTACAATTTCTGTTCTTTTACATTTATTGAGGAGAGCTTTACTTCCAAGTATATGGTCAATTTTGGAATAGGTGTGGTGTGGTGCTGAAAAAAATGTATATTCTGTTGATTTGGGGTGGAGAGTTCTGTAGATGTCTATTAGGTCTGCTTGGTGCAGAGCTGAGTTCAATTCCTGGGTATCCTTGTTGACTTTCTGTCTCGTTGATCTGTCTAATGTTGACAGTGGGGTGTTAAAGTCTCCCATTATTAATGTGTGGGAGTCTAAGTCTCTTTGTAGGTCACTCAGGACTTGCTTTATGAATCTGGGTGCTCCTGTATTGGGTGCATATATATTTAGGATAGTTAGCTCTTCTTGTTGAATTAATCCCTTTACCATTATGTAATGGCCTTCTTTGTCTCTTTTGATCTTTGTTGGTTTAAAGTCTGTTTTATCAGAGACTAGGATTGCAACCCCTGCCTTTTTTTGTTTTCCATTTGCTTGGTAGATCTTCCTCCATCCTTTTATTTTGAGCCTATGTGTGTCTCTGCACGTGAGATGGGTTTCCTGAATACAGCACACTGATGGGTCTTGAGTCTTTATCCAGTTTGCCAGTCTGTGTCTTTTAATTGGAGCATTTAGTCCATTTACATTTAAAGTTAATATTGTTATGTGTGAATTTGATCCTGTCATTATGATGTTAGCTGGATATTTTGCTCGTTAGTTGATGCAGTCTCTTCCTAGTCTCGATGTTCTTTACATTTCGGTATGATTTTGCAGTGGCTGGTACCGGTTGTGCCTTTCCATGTTTAGCGCTTCCTTCAGGAGCTCTTTTAGGGCAGGCCTGGTGGTGACAAAATCTCTCAGCATTTGCTTGTCTGTAAAGTATTTTATTTCTCCTTCACTTATGAAGCTTAGTTTGGCAGGATATGAAATTCTGGGCTGAAAATTCTTTTCTTTAAGAATGTTGAATATTGGCCCCCACTCTCTTCTGGCTTGTAGGGTTTCTGCCGAGAGATCCGCTGTTAGTCTGATGGGCTTCCCTTTGATGGTAACCCAACCTTTCTCTCTGGCTGCCCTTAACATTTTTTCCTTCATTTCAACTTTGGTGAATCTGACAATTATGTGTCTTGGAGTTGCTCTTCTCGAGGAGTATCTTTGTGGCGTTCTCTGTATTTCCTGAATCTGAATGTTGGCCTGCCTTGCTAGATTGGGGAAGTTCTCCTGGATAATATCCTGCAGAGTGTTTTCCAACTTGTTTCCATTCTCCCCGTCACTTTCAGGTACACCAATCAGACGTAGATTTGGTCTTTTCACATAGTCCCACATTTCTTGGAGGCTTTGCTCGTTTCTTTTTATTCTTTTTTCTCTAAACTTCCCTTCTCGCTTCATTTCATTCATTTCATCTTCCAGGGCTGATACCCTTTCTTCCATTTGATCGCATCGGCTCCTGAGGCTTCTGCATTCTTCACGTAGTTCTCGAGCCTTGGTTTTCAGCTCCATCAGCTCCTTTAAGGACTTCTCTGTATTGGTTATTCTAGTTATACATTCTTCTAAATTTTTTTCAAAGTTTTCAACTTCTTTGCCTTTGGTTTGAATATCCTCCCGTAGCTCGGAGTAATTTGATCGTCTGAAGCCTTCTTCTCTCAGCTTGTCAAAGTCATTCTCCGTCCAGCTTTGTTCCGTTGCTGGTGAGGAACTGCGTTCCTTTGGAGGAGGAGAGGTACTCTGGTTTTTAGAGTTTCCAGTTTTTCTGCTCTGTTTTTTCCCCATCTTTGTGGTTTTATCTACTTTTGGTCTTTGATGATGGTGATGTACAGATGGGTTTTTGGTGTGGATGTCCTTTCTGTTAGTTTTCCTTCTAACAGACAGAACCCTCAGCTGCAGGTCTGTTGGAGTACCTGGCCGGCCGTGTGAGGTGTCAGTCTGCCCCTGCTGGGGGGTGCCTCCCAGTTAGGCTGCTCGGGGGTCAGGGGTCAGGGACCCACTTGAGGAGGCAGTCAGCCCGTTCTCAGATCTCCAGCTGTGTGCTGGGAGAACCACTGCTCTCCTCACAGCTGTCAGACAGGGACATTTAAGTCTGCAGAGGTTACTGCTGTCTTTTTGTTTGTCTGTGCCCTGCCCCCAGAGGTGGAGCCTACAGAGGCAGGCAGGCCTCCTTGAGCTGTGGTGGGCTCCACCCAGTTCAAGCTTCCAGGCTGCTTTGTTTACCTAAGCGAGCCTGGGCAATGGCGGGCGCCCCTCCCCCAGCCTCGCTGCCGACTTGCTGTTTGATCTCAGACTGCTGTGCTAGCAATCAGCGAGACTCCGTGGGCGTAGGACCCTCTGAGCCAGGTGCGGGCTATACTCTCCTGGGGCACCGTTTCCTAAGCCCGTCGGAAAAGCACAGTATTCAGGTGGGAGTGGCCCGATTTTCCAGGTGCCGTCTGTCACCCCTGGAAGGGGAACTCCCTGACCCCTTGCGCTTCCCGAGTGAGGCAATGCCTCGCCCCTGCTTCGGCTGGCGCACGGTGCGCTCACCCACTGACCTGAGCCCACTGTCTGGCACTCCCTAGTGAGATGAACACGGTACCTCAGATGGAAATGCAGAAATCACCCGTCTTCTGCGTCGCTCGCGCTGGGAGCTGTAGACCGGAGCTGTTCCTATTCGGCCATCTTGGCTCCTCCCCCCGGATAGATAATTCTTGTCCCTTCTCTCTGGCAAAAGCACGGGCATGTGGCCTGACTCAACCAATCAGATGTTCCTGCCAGTTACTTGAGGGACTTGAGGGAATGATGTGCTTAATGATTCTTCCTTCTTTGTTTTGAACAAGGACACATCACACTGTCTTCATGGAGATTATTTTCCTCTTAGGTTGTAATAGGGGTATTTCTTTTGCAGCTCTAAATCCAACCAGTCAACTTGTGAACATCTCTAGGTGAAGCTTCAGAGAAGTCTTTCTGACATGTCAGCTATATTTCTGCAAAAATATGGTGATATTTCTGTCAAAATTAGTTTTATGGTGTATTTAAGCAAACTCAGTTTTCACTGCCTGGCAAATGAGAAGCCCTATAAGTTTCTTTTTGTTTGTTTTTCACACACAATGGCTTAGGGGAGTGGTTAGCAGTATGTTTACCGTAAAGAATTTCATTTCTAACTTTTGCTCTCTGCAGAATCTGTGTAGATTGAAAGGTTTTTCATCTACTAAAGTCTTTACAAATTAGTAATAAATTTGCTTTTCCATATTTTGTTACTTCTCTCCTACTCCTCACCGTGGAATATGTAGGCTAATTCTAGGGGAATGGGCACGGCTTTGACATGGGTTAGTGGGAATTTGAAATTTTGGCAGGCATGGCAAATTTGAATTTTGTTGGACATTTGGAATTGCCAGTCCTGGCTTGGTTGGTTTACTTTAATGACATTTATTTTGACAGATAGTGTGTTAGGTGCTGAGGACACAGAAATTAGTAAGCTATGCTTTTCTCTCCAAGAAGTCATAATCTGGGAAGGGAGACATATACACGAAAAGACATATCCAATATGGTGTGGCAGTGTTGGGCATAGGTGGATGTAAGAGAAGAGGGCTCTCTACTCGTTTCCTAGGGCTGTTGTATCACATCACTACAAACCAAGTAGCAGAAATGTATGCTCTCATAGTTCTGGAGACTGGAAGTTCAAAATCAAGGTGTCAACAGGGCCACCTTCCCCCTGAAATCTCTAGGGAAGCATCCTTCCTCCATCTTCTAGCCTCTGGTAGCTGCTGAGAATCTCTGGCATTCTTTGGCCTGTAGATGCATCACTCCGATCTCTACCTTCATCTTCATATGGCTTTCTCTTCTGTGTGTGTCCAAATTTCCCCTTCCTTATAAGGACACCAGTCATACTGAATTTAGTACCCACCCTAATCCAGTATGATCTAATCTTAACTTGATTCGGTCTGAAAGTACTCATTTCCAAATAAGGTCACCTCCACAGTTTCCCGGTAGACATTAATTTGGGGGTGGGTTGGGGGACTATTCAAAGCAGTATAGGGCATTGAGTTCAGATGAGGGCAAGTCAGAAAGATGATCAAAGGATGTTTCCTAGAAAAGAAGATGGTAGCTGAGCTGTATCCTGAAGGATAAATAAAAGTTAAAAGAGAAATAAGATGGTTCATCACCCAAACATGTGTGATACACGTAAAGGAGGCTAAAAATACCTTCTACACACAAAATTTTATTGTGTCACTTATTTTAGTTAACAGTAGGTTCAGTCTCAAACATTTACTTTGTCTTTTTCCTGTGGCAAGCTCTCCGTCACAGCTCTAATCCAGGCAATCCTACTGTAGTCTCAGCTGTGAAATATTTAGAAGCCATGTGCTAAATATATATCGCATTAACACTTCCTGGTGCCAAAGTCTCTCTGTAATCCCACCCCCTCTGTCCTGATTCTAACTGTGAACATGGAACACCTGTAGACCTCTTATTTTTCTCTAATTTTGGGTCTGGGACTACTTTTGCTCATAAAAAAGTATAAAGGATCACTGTATTAGGATCAGAACTAACTTCATTTATTCAGTCGAGTCATTCATTAATTCCACAAATTTTTTGAGTATTAACTATGTGTAAACCACTGTGCTAGGTGTGAGGCAATTAAGAAGATGAATACAATATAAGTCTTGTCCTCAAAAAGTCTGTAGTCTAGGCTGGGTGCAGTGGCTCACACCTGTGATCCCAGTGCTTTGGAAGGCTGAAGCAGGAGGATCACTTGAGCCCGACCAGGAGTTCAAGGCTGCAGTGAGCTATGATCATGCCACTGCACTCCAGCCTGGGCAACACAGCAAGACCCTGTCTCTCAATTTAAAAAATAAAGTCTGCAGTCTAATAAGGGAAAGCAAAACAAGTAATATACATGATAGACCGTAAAATCCATAGCAAAGGAGACGATGTTGACCTTGTTTATGGTTCTATCCCACACATAGTTCAACTTCTGGCTCACAATAATTCTCAAGAAATAGTTACTGAATTGAATAAAAAGGTTTAAACATTATTGGGGAGGAAGAAAGATTTCGGATCTTAAATTCCGTGACAGCTGCACTCTGGGAACTTGCCTGCCTAGATCTCTAAAATGTACTTATTTTTCAGGCCTTTGATTCATTCTCTGCTTTGAAATTTAATATTTAATCTTGTTGGGATCTCTGCTGCCTTGCCTTATTTCTGCTAGACAGAAGATCCTCATCTATATTTTAGGTTTAGAGTGAAGATGTGCAACTTCCTAGGAGCAACCATGTCTCTGATGTGCCTCTTAGAGCTTCCTGCTAATGGCTTGAGTGAGAGTCACTGCTGGGGCAAATACATTCGGGATCATGTGATAGAACAGATGATGGAGGACCTTTGTCTTTTTTTCACACTACTACAACTGCTTCCCATCTAGTTCTCATCTCATGGAACTCACGAGATATCTGAAGTCATCACCTAACATTCAAACTTAGTGTTCTGAGGAGCCCTGTAGAGCAGATGGGATAGGAATTTGAAGAGCATGTCTCCATGTTTTCCTGTCCATTTGTCTTAGTCTGTTTTCTGATGCTATAATAGAACACCACAGACTGAGTAATTTGTAAAGAACAGAAGTTTACTTGGCTCACAGTTCTAGAGGCTGGAAAATCCAATATCAAAGGGCCACATCTAGTGAGGGCCTTCTTGCTGTGTCATATCATCGTGGAAGGGCAAGTGAGGACGTGGGACAAAGAGAAATGGGGTCTGAACTTTATCCTTTGATCAGGAGCCCACCCCTGAGGTAATTAACACACTGGCATTAATCTACTCATGAGGTCAGGGTCCTCACAACCTAATCACCTCTTAAGGGCCCCATCTCCCAATCCGTTACATAGGCAATTAAATTTCAACATGAGTTTTAGAGGGAACATTCAAACCATAGCACCATTCAGTATTTATCTTTCAGTGCAATGCTTGGGGGCATAATAGTGCACATTTGAAGTATGAGGTTAGGAAAGTACCTAAAAGTGGTAGCTTTGAGGATAACAAGAAGTAGACACAGATTCCTTTCTAGTTAACTCAAGGATTTTCTATTCTCTTTAATGCATATCCTCCTGACTGGAGTGAGGCTTCTAGTTTTACCTCCTACCATGAATGCTTTTCGGATCTTATAAGATCCGTGTAAGACATTCTAATAGGTGGAAAGGAGAGAAAAATACCACAGAATAGAAAGGAAATGATACGAGACTTGTATCAACAAAGCTGGACAACAAAGATAAAATTTGTACATTTTTATCTAGAATAAACCCTTGTATTATGCAATGATTAAGGTTAAAGAAGACATAAGAAAGCCTGGGGGAAAACAGGGCCTGTAATACTGTAATAGTGTCCACGAACAGAAAGATGCCAAACTACCCCTTGGCATGCTGCTCACCTGCCTGTCAATAGAAAACACTAAAACACAAAGAAGCTAAGTCAAAACAGACCAGCATTCTGTATAGGTGTCTCATGAAACATTTTAGGGGAGAATTTGCATACTTTGAAAATATTATCGCTTTGCCTTTATTGATAACTTTTCTTCGGAATTTTTTTCTTTAAGAGAAAGGGTCTTGCTATGTTGTCCAGGCCGGTCTTGAACTGAAAATATTTTTGCCTTGCCTTTATTGATCACTTTCTGTTCTGAATTCTTTTCTTTTTAAGAGAAGGGGTCTTGTTATGTTTCTCGGTTGCTCTTGAACTCCTGAGCTCAAACAGTCCTCCACCTCAGCCTTCTGAATACCTGGGACTATAGGCTTGCATCACTGTACTTGGATTCCTCTGCATTTTTATGGCACTTGCAATCTTTGACACATAGTTTATATGTTCAGGACCGTGTCATATATACTGTTAGCTTTATCTCAACATTTCAAGGGCAAAGAACTTGTTTTTTTTTGTTTGTTTTTTTTGTTTTTTTTTTTTTTTTGTGTGTGTGTGTGTGTGTGTGTGTGTGTTTGAGATGGAGTTTCACTCTCATCACCCAGGCTGGAGTGCAATGGTACGATCTCGACTCACTGCAAACTCTGCCTTCCAGTTTCAAGAGATTCTACTGTCTCAGCCTCTGAAGTAGCTGGGATTACAAGTGCCCGCCACCACGCCTGGCTAATTTTTGTATTTTTAGTAGAGATGAGATTTCACCATGTTGGCCGGGCTGGTCTCAAACTCCTGACCTCAGGGGATTCACCTGCCTCAGCCTCCTAAAGGGCTGGGATTACAGGCGTGAGCCACTGCGCCCGGCCAAGAGCTTGCTTTTTTAAGAACCACTCTCTCGTAGTAGTCATTGTGGCTGACTTGTCATCATCTATTCTTCCCTGAATATAATTCTGTACACCAATGGTCAGCAAACATTTTCCATAAAGGACATAGTGCATATTTAGGCTTTGCAGTCACATGATCTGTGTTACAACCATTGTACTGTGCAGTTGCATGAGAAAGCAGCCACAGACAATATATAAATGAATGAGTATGGCTGTGTTACCATGAAACTTTATTTACAACAATAGGCTGTGGGCCAGCTTTGGCCTTTGGTTGTGGTTTTCTGATTTCTGGTTTCAATAAATGCTGGTCATACTGTTTCCCTCAACAGTGACTTGGTCAAAATGACACGTGCATGTGATGCAATCTTGGTCAAGGAAACATGAAGGAAATCCAGTGGGGACCTCTGGGAAAGGTTTCCTTAATTCTAAAGAGACACAGTTAGAGCCTCTCCCTTGTTTTCCTCTGGATCTTGTTGTGGTGGGAGCAGGCATTGTGCCACCTACCTGAGGCAGGACAACAGGCTGAGAGAATCACCGAGAAGAGAGAGACCCTGACCTACATGACCTGGAGCCCACTCTGTTCTGGTCTCCAAACTATGGAAATCAATAAATGTCCTTCTGTGTAAGTCATTTAGTCTGTTTTTTCCTTCCAAGAAAGCATAATAATTGATACTGTTGTATTCCTGAAAGATGTTAAAATGATATCAAAATGATATAAGTTGAGTTTGGCTTCTCTATGGGGAAAAGTAATATGCTTTGAATTACATTTCTGATAAAGAATACAGTGCCCAAGTTTTAACTGAAATGATAAAAAAATGCCATGTCAAATCAGCTACATTTATATAAAGTTTTTATAGTACATAGAAATGGATGAATTAGAGCAATATAATTAGCTACGCCAAACTGAAATTAATATGTATATGTATATTATATGAAGTTCTTATCTTACATCTTCATAATTTCTACACTGTTTTACTACAGAAAATATAGAAAATACTCATGCAAGGCCAGGCGCGATGGCTCACACCTGTAATCCCAACATTTTGTGAGGCCGAGGCAGGTGGATCACAAGGTCAGGAGTTCAAGACCAGCCTGGCCCAAATGGTGAAACCCCGCTTCTACTAAATATACAAAAATTAGCTGGGTGTGGTGGCAGGCACCTGTAATCCCAGCTACTTGGGAGGCTGAGGCAGGAGAATCGCTTGAACCCGGGAGGTGGAGGTTGTGGTGAGCTGATATCGTGCCACTGCACTCCAGCCTGGGTGACAGAGTAAGACTCTGTCTCAGAAAAAAAAAAAAAAAAAAGAAAAGAAAATACTCATGCAAGTCACTGAATCCATCAGGATTTTTTGGGGGACATTTTCACAAGACTCTTTAAGGAGACTTTTTTTTTTTTTTTTTGAGATGGAATCTTGCTCTGTCTTCTAGGCTGGAGTGCAGTGGCGGGATCGCGGCTCACTGCAACCCCCACTTCCTGGGTTCAAGTGATTCTCCTGCCTCAGCCTCCTGAGTAGCTGGGACTACAGGTGCATGCCACCAAGCCTGGTTAATTTTTGTATTTTTAGTAGAGACGAGGTTTCACCATGTTGGCCAGGCTGGTCTCGAACTCCTGACCTTGTGATCCACCCATTTCGGCCTCCCAAAGTGCTGGGATTACAGGCATGAGCCACTGCACCTGGCCTTTAAGGAGACTTTTAAGGAGATTTGGGTTCACATGATAAGTTGTTGAGACATCATTCAGTCCCCCTCCCACTTTTTAATGAAGACACTTCCAGGTATATTTATTTGTTCATTTTTTTAAAACTACAAAAATCACAAAGGATCAAATGATACAGAAATATAAGATAATGGTTTCCCTTTTGTGTCCCTGAGGATGCTAATATTCATTTATTTTCTTTATGATGACCCTGCTTCCAACATAAGCATTAAGTTTCAGAGGGTCTATAAGGTCAAAACCATTTTTGTAATAATACTAAGACATTATGTATTTGCCTTTTTCATTTGGTTGATGTTTGCATTGATGGTGCAAAAGCAATGCTGGTTAAAACTGCTGGCACTTTAGCATGAAACAAGGCAATGACACCTAACTCTACTAATAGTCATTGCATTCTTTGATGCCATGCACTCACGGGGGGAAAAAGCCAATTTTAATGAAGAATGGTCTTGAAAGAATCAATAAAATTATTACTATTATTAAATCTCAACCTTAAATATATATATGTTTTGGCTTTGGAGGAGGAGTTGGGGGTAGGATTTGAAGCCAGAAGGTTTCTCAGTTAGGCAAGTTACCTCACTCAGTTTCCATACCCATAAACATTAGAAAAGGAAAGCAAAATATAGAACTCTGCACAAATTTGCATGTCACCTTTGTGCAGGGGGCCTGCTTGTCTGCGTCATTCCAATTTTAGTATAAGTGCTTCTGAAGCGAGCACAGTGTACATGTTTTTAATATTCTGTGACACAAAATGAGAAGCACATATAAAGTACTTCTGCTGTGTACCAAAGCAAGACAGTTGTTAGATGGATAAGAACTTTTGTACTTATTTGTGTTATGAGCTTAACAAGCCTCATTTTTTTCATAGACTGCCATCTTTACTTGAAAGAATGACTGATGGACTATGGTTAATTTGGATTGAATTTTGGCAGATATTTTCTCTAAAATGAACCATGTGAGACAGTCACTTCAAGGAATGTTGCCAGTGATAAAATCTTGAGTTTACAAGTGAAAATATGAATTTTAGAAAATTTTTATCTGCCACTGTGAGCTTCATAGCTTCTGTCTTAGGCAGTTCAGGCCGCCAAAACAAATTGCCATAGGTCAGGTGGCTTAACAACAAACATTTATTTCTCACAGTGCTGGAGGCTGGAAGTCCGTGATCAGGGTGTTAGCATGGCAGGGTTTTTGATGAGAGCTCTCTTCCTGATTTATAGACAGCCATCTTCTTGCTGTGTCCTCACATGGTGAAAAGAGGGCTAGCTAGCTTTCTGGTCTCTTCCTATAATGCCACTAATCCCATTTATGAGAGTTCCACCTCATATCCTAACTATCTCCCAAAGACCCCACCTCCAAATACCATCACACTGGGATTAGGATTTGAACATGTAAATTTCAGGAAGACACAAACATTCAGTCCATCGCAGCTTCCCAATACTTAGAGACATTTTGGATGAGATCAGTGGCATTGTTATTAATGATTGTGATTGTAATATGTCAACATTTGTGCAAGATGGATCCATGGATTTTAATGAAACAGGAACGCAAAATTCACTGATTAGTTTTCAGATATCCCATTGTAAATAAGGCTTAACAAACTACCACATTTCAAGTTGTGGTGCATATCAAAGAAGAATAGCTTCAATTATCTGAACAAGACAATCAGGATCTGGCTGGGCGCGGTGGCTCACTTTTAGTTTCCAATTTTAGTATAAGTGCTGCTGAAGTGAGTACAGTGTATATGTTTTTAATATTCTGTGACACAAAATGAGAAGCACATATAAAGTACTTCTGCTGTGTACCAAAGCATGACACTAGTCAGGAGGATAAGAACTTTTGTAGTTATTTGTGTTAATCTCTGTAATCCTAGCACTTTGGGAGGCCGAGGCAGGCGAATCACCTGAGGTCAGGAGTTAGAGACCAGCCTGGCCAATATGGTAAAACTCTGTCTCTACTAAAAATACAAAATTAGCTGGGCGTGGTGGCATGCACCTCTAATCCCATCTACTCGGGAGGCTGAGGCAGGAGAATCACTTGAACCAGGGAGGCAGAGGTTCCTGTGAGCCAAGATCGTGCCACTGCACTCCAGCCTGGGCAACAAGAGGGAAACTGTGTCTCAAAAAACAAACAGACAAACAAACCAAAAAAACCCATCAGGATGGTGGGTCACCTTATCCTACAGTGACCCAACTTATAATAATGCAACTTCTTTTCATTTTAGTTTGCTGTGGCTTCTCTAGCCAAGTCTATAAACTCAAGGCCAACTGGAGTTGGAATGAGGCATCTGCTGGCCTGGCCGTCTGCCATGCTCTTGAGCATCTTTGTGGTACAGACAAACCAGAACAAAGGGATTCGCTGCAGAGAGACAGTGCTCCAATCCTATGACATGGCTATCATTGCCCCACGAAAGCCTTAGGATCCTGGCTTACACATCCTCTCTTGTTGAAGAAGGATTACTTTTCAGTTTAAGTCATTACTTCTGTTTTGCTCTAGTACTTACAGAAAGAGAACCGACAAGCCTGAAATGACCCTTCTGTGAACAAGGTTTTACGCCAGGATTTGAAATACCGGAAAAGTTGTGTCCCTAGAAAAGTAACTGTAGCCTTAACATCAGCAAAATGAGGATTTATTTTTATTTTTATTTATTTTTGCATTCAGAGAGGAATGATGATGTTATCCATGTCCTTATACACATCTTAATTTGTGGATTTTTTCTTACTTAACTCTCTTAATTGGATGAAAGTATGCAGCTGATGATTTATGGATCTCTAGTTGTGCCAGGCATCTTTTTAAATATGCACAGCTGCTCTGCAGTAGTTTAACTTGGCAGATAGTATTAAACCATTGAGTTGTGTCATTTATTTGTATATGCATACAATAACCTCCTTGTACAGGTTCTTCCAAAATCTCTACAGAAATGGTTTAGGACCATGCATTTAAGGAGTCTCAGAAAGTATTCTTTTGGAAGATTTTCAGTTTCCAGATAGTATTTTGCGATGTTGCTAAGTTCCCAAGGGAATCACAGAGACAGGCTGAAGTGGAGAGGCTAACAGAGTGAGAGGTCTCCAGCGTACATTTGGGAACTCCAATTTCAATGGTCGTTTAGGCAATGTAGGACATGTTACTGCTGACAACACTCTCACTTTCACTATAACACATCTCAGGGAAGCAGCTGAAAGAGGTGGGTGATCTAATACAAGTTGTTGCAGGCATAAATAACTTGAGAAGCTCTGTTGACAATAAAAGTCTGGCATTCACAGTAGTGAACAATGTTATCTTCAAATTCAAAGGACCCTGAGATTTGTCACTGTCATCCTTTGTAGTCAAGGATGATACTGTTGACACTGTGGCTATCCCCGTATGCAAGTGTGGCTGAAAATACCCGAATGTGACAGATGATAAGGCCTTTCTGCAGAGCATACATGATAAATCTTTTCTTTTTTTTTTTTTTTGGTTTGTATCTCTTGGTCTCCCAGGGCATAGCTGGCCTTGTCACAAAGTCATCATGTCTCTGTCTACAGAAGAACCTGCTGCTCTGGCACTGGCCTCTTGGCTCTTGCATTCCAAAAATGTGGCTTGAATAGCTAGAATGTCTCTCTCCTGAACTTTTATGAAGATCACACCTCCTACCTGATCTGCTTACTATCTCCCATGCCAAAGCAAGCCAGGCACATGCCGCAGCCCCTTCCGATGCTGTGATTTCTGTGAGAATTATGTTGAGGTGGGCAGTATTTCTCAATAACTTCATTCACTGGTGATTTTATTCTGCCATTTGACATTTTTGAGTGTTCTCAACTGGAAAGATCTTAGGTGCTGAGATAATTCCTCCTGCATGCCCCTTCTCAGTTTTGCCTGACCCAGGAATAGGAATAGGAAAAGCAGAGGAGCTGAGATATGCCTTTCCTGTAGGTGGAATAGTCTGACATTATACAGTTTGTCGAGGAAAAACAACCGTTTAAACTGATTAAAAAATTGTTTCCATATCAGCCTGGTATTAGACTGTTTTCACACTGCTATAAAGACATACCTAAGACTGGGTGATTTATAAAGGAAAGAGGTTTAATTGACTCACAGTTCTGCATAGCTGGGGAGGCCTCAGGGAACTTACAGTCATGGTGAAAAGTGAAGGGGAAGCAGGCAGCTCTTCACCAGGTGGCAGGGAAGAAAGCAAGCACAGGGGAAATTGCCACTTATAAAACCATCAGATCTCATGAGAACTTGCTCACTATCATGAGTAAACCATGAGGGAAACCTCCCCCATGATCCAACCACCTCCCACCAGGTCTTTCCTTTGACATTACAATTCCAGATGAGATTTGGGTGGGGACACAGAGCCAAATCATATCAAGCCTGTACTCCAGATATTTTTTTTAAAGATGAAAGTCCCCAAAAGCTCATCTCTGGAGCCTGATCCTGGGTGTTCCTGAGCCATTGCAAATATCTTAGAGAGCGTTTCTGTGCTAGTGGCTCAGATGACTCGTATTGGGCAATGATTAGATGAGAGCATGGGCAGCACTGGGATCTCATGCTGATAGCAAGCACTGCTAGCAGTTGGTTACTTTGCCTTTTTGGCTTTTTACACGTGGGTTCAGGATGAGGATTATGAAGGCTATTAAAAGGGCTCCTTGACTGTCCCTTAGTCTTAAAACCTCCTGCAGGAGGAACTGCAGATTCTCTCAGACTCTCAGATAGGGAAACCCAAAAAGCCTTACTAGCGATTTAACCTTTGAGTAAATTGCCTTGTCAGCTCTTCTTTGAGAAGACCCTCAACCAAGAGTAGTTCCACGCATAACAAAGCTGTGATGAGGTTAGCTGAGACATAAGAGGGATGAGAAGCGAGACCCAGTCACTGGGCCTCCCCAGAGGGGAAAGGCCTGACCCAGGGCATCCAAGAGCAGCAAAGGGATATTCGGTGTCCAAGAAAGAACACCCAACCAGGAGAGAGAAGGGGGACCTGAAAGTAGGAAGGGGGAGGAGCTAAAGACATACTTTGTCCACATCACAATTTTTCCCCTCTTTGGTTTGAGGTTATCCAATATAGTCCGATCTGACATAATCTTTGAAGCTGTTTCTCCAGGAATGTCTCTGAATCAGCTTTAAACTCTCTTTGGTCCTCCAAGGACACTAGAGGTCAGGCGCAGATTCCTTAAGATCCGTTGTATGTATCAATAGCCTCTGATCTCCTAGTTATCCTGTTTTTTTGAGAAGAGCTGAGAGGAAAGGCAATAAGAGTAAGCCAGCATCTAGCATGAGGAATGCTTTGTTATTCCCATAATATAGATAAGGAAACTGAAGTTTAGTTATTGAACCAGGAGCACCTAAGAGCTAAGAAGCAAAGTTGAAATTGAAACTGAGACCAATCTGCTGAGGTGAGCAGCTCCGCAAGTTAGCTCCATTCAGAAAGTTGCCTGAATTTTATTCCTCCTATTCTGTCACAGAGCTTTAGGGTTATTCTCAAAAGTTCTGACTATATCAAGAAGATAGCACATTCTCCTCATGAAGTTCAAGAGACCATTAACTAAAGTATGGGCCTCAACTCTATCTCTAATGGCCTACTAAAATAATAAAGAGTAGTATTGCTACAGTGGTACCATTTTATTTTATTTATTTATTTATTTATTTTGAGACAGAGTCTCTCTTTGTCACCCAAGCTGGAGTGCAGTGGCACAATCTCAGCTCACTGTAATCTCTGCCTTCCAGGTTCAAGCGATTCTTGTGCTTTTAAATACTACCTCTGTCCATTGGCTTTTTTTGAAGGTATCATGCAAAATTTGCTTGTTTGGTTTGTTGAGTCAAAGTAATACCCTTAACCTCCACTATGTGTGTTGAACAAGAGGTCAGAAGGAAATAGTCTCTGAGGTAGCTCTTGCAAGAAGATCCTAATAAGTCTGGGTTGATAGGCATCCAAGAGTTTACTGATTTTAAGGATGCCATCCCTCTAAAATTAATGTATGCCCAATAGGTTATCCCATATAGTTTCCTTCCTTTTCCATTGAATTTCTAAGTGTTGATTGTCACCATCTTCATGACATGAGACATAATGGGGCCCTTTCCACTTTACAAAGCTCTTCCTCATTAACTGTGTCATGAAATCTCAAGGAAGCCCAGGGAGAGAGTCAAAGCCTGAGTTATTCCATGTCTATCAGGTGAAGAAACAGAGACAAAAAAAGCACATGCTCTCCTGAAGGTACTCAAATTAGTAAATGAGAGAGCTAGGACTAGAATCCAGAACTCTAGTGCTATTAGCATTCTCCTGCCTTGATCTCTTCTCCATAGTACACAAAGGCATTTATTAAGAATTGCACTTGGCCCAGTCCAGCGGCTCACGCCTGCCCAGCACTTTGGGAGGCCGAGGCAGGTGGATCACCTGAAGTCAAGAGTTGAAGACCATGGTGAAACCCCATCTTTATGAAAAATACAAAAAATTAGCTGGGCATGGTGGCGCATGCCTGTAATCTCAGCTACTCAGGAGGCTGAGGCGGGAGAATTGCTTGAACCTGGAAGGCGGAGGTTGCAGTGAGCTGAGATTGTGCCATTGCACTGCGGCCTGGGTGACAAAAGCAAGACTTCATCTCAAGGAAAAAAAAAATCACACTTTTGTTTAGAGCAGACTGATGAGCAGCAATGGTCATTTGAAGCTGAGATCTCAGACAATGGAGCTGATGGGGTGTGAACACCTCTTGCCTTAGCTTGGAATTGGTCCTAAGGATTTAAATCATGACTGAACATATGACTGGGGTGCAAGACAAAGGAAGAACACCAAGGTTGGAAGCTAGATCCAGCCTGATTTTTGGCAGTGCTGGTGTGCTATAGTTTAAATGTATGTGTCTCTACAAAATGTTTACATTGGAACCTAATATTCAACTCTAGTAGTTCATACTAATAGTATTAGAGGTCTTTTGGGAAATGATTAAGTCAGGAGTGTTTCATTATCATAAATATGATTAGTGACCTTATATAAGAGGCTTCAGAGAGCTGCCTGGTCCTTTTTTCCTTCCATTTCTTCCACCATGTGAGGACATGGCATTCCTCCTCTCTGGAGGATGCAGCAACAAGGCACCATTCTGGAAGCAGAGAGCAGCCCTCACTGGCCGCTGAACCTGTGGGCACCTTGGTCTTGGACTGTGAGAAATAAATTTCTATGATTTATAAATTACCCAGTCTGAAGAATTTTGTTATAGCCGCACAAATGGACTAAAACATGGTAGAACTCAATGCTTTAAAGCATTTTCAAAGTAACTGTGAAATATTTTTTGACATAATAAGACTATGTTCAAAAGGTCAGAAAATATCTGGAAAAGCCATTCTTCACTGGGTTGATACAAATATTCCTAAGACACATTATGCACGTGTAAATTTGAATGAATCATTCAAAACATAGAATTGAATTCAATGATTTAA
This sequence comes from Pongo pygmaeus, assembly GCF_028885625.2. Taxonomy (NCBI): domain Eukaryota; kingdom Metazoa; phylum Chordata; class Mammalia; order Primates; family Hominidae; genus Pongo; species Pongo pygmaeus. The sequence goes on from NC_072376.2 coordinate 186,750,177, forward strand.
AATGGGTTTTCTCTTGGACTATATATAATAGTCCAAGACTATTATATATAGTAGTCTATTATATAGACTACTATATATAATAGACTATTCCAAGGACTATATATAATAGTCCAATATATAATCCACACATGTGGATTGATTGTAGTCCTCACTTTTTAATGTTTTTAAGTGTCAAAAAGACATAAGATGGCATCTCTCTAAGGAAATGCAGTTGACGATATACTCTATCCTCAATGAAAAATGGGTCTGTGTATTACTTAGGAATAAGTTCACTATATACAGAAAATCAAAAATAACAGTGGTTTAAAGACAATTGAAGTTTATTTTTTTCTCATGTAAAAGAGGTTAGGAGATAGTTTTTTTTTTTTTTTTTTTTTTTGAGACGGAGTCTTGCTGTCACCCAGGCTGGAGTGCAGTGGCGTGATCTCAGCTCACTGCAAGCTCCGCCTCCTGGGTTCACGCCATTCTCCTGCCTCAGCCTCCTGAGTAGCTGGGACTAAAGGCTCCCGCCACCATGCCTGGCTAATTTTTTGTATTTTTTAGTAGAGACGGGGTTTCACCATGTTAGCCAGGATGTTCTCGATCTCCTGACCTCATGATCCACCCGCCTTGGCCTCCCAAAGTGCTGGGATTACAGGCGTGAGCCACCGCGTCCAGCCTAAGAGATAGTCTGTTTAAGCCTGTCATGGTGGCTTCATGGTAGCAGGGGCTCATGCTCTCCTATCTTGTTACTCCATTATGCAAGGATTCTATTTTCAAATTTGCCTCATGGTCCAACATGGTTGCTAGAGCTCCAACAATTAAATCTGCAACCCAGGTAATAAAAAGGAAAAGGGGGCAAGAAGAAGGAAATGCTCTCCCTTCCACTTCCCCTTGTATCTCATTAGCTAGAACCCAGTAATATAACCTACAAGACAGGCTGAAGAATATACATTTGACCCTTGAACAATGTAGGGGTTAGGGGGATTAACTCCTCCATACAGTCAAAAATCAGCATATAACTTGGACTCTCTCAAAACCTACTTGTTGACTGGAAGCCTTACTGATAACATAAATGGTTGATTAATACATACTTTGTATGTTATATGTACTATGTACTGTATTCTTACAGTAAAGTAAGCTAGAGAAAAGAAAATGTTATTAAGAAAATCATGAGGAGGCCGGGTGCGGTGGCTCATGCCTGTAATCCCAGCACTTTGGGAGGCCAAGGTGGGAGGATCACCTGAGGTCAGGAGTTCGAGACCAGGCTGGCCAACATGGTGAAACCCTGTCTCTACTAAAAAATACAAAAATTAGCTGGGTGTGGTGGCAGGCACCTGTAGTCCCAGCTACTCAGGAGGCTGAGGCAGGAGAATCGATTGAAACCGGGAGGCAGTGGTTGCAGTGAACCGAGATTGCACCACTGCTCTCCAGCCTGATTGACAGAGTGAGACTTCATCTCAAAGAAAAAAAAAGAAAATCATAAGGAAAATGTATTTACTATTCATTGAATGGAGGTGGATCATCAGAGAGGTCTTCATCCGCGTTATTTTCATGTTGAGTGGGCTGAGGAAGAGGAGAAGCAAGAGGAGGATGGGAAGAGTTGGTCTTACTCTTTCAGGGGTGGCAGAGGCAGAAGAAAATCCACATACAAGTGGACCCATGCAGTTCAAACTTGGGTTGTTGAAGGGCCAACTGTATTATTTTAGCTAGCCACAATGTTCTCAGATAAAACAAAAATCAGCATTCTTTTTACAAAGGGAAAAATGAAGAATTAATAGTTAGAGGCAATTACGCATCCTTGTCACAGTTTGGCTCTCAAACCCATTTCCTGGATTTTGTTCCCTGGGCTCCTCACATTCATTCCTTTCCTATTCCCTCTTGCACACATGTATTTTTTTTAAAGACCCTGCTGCTCAAAATCCAGGGCCATGCAGAGCAGAAAGGATGAGTATGGACTGAAACTGAGTCAAACTAGAGAGTTTGTTGCTATGATGATTTTGTGTTATTTTCAATATCATTTGTATCATCAACAAAACTTATTGTGTACTTAGAATATATAAGGAAAAATATCAGAGATGTTAAGAAATACAATACAGATTTCTATCTCTAATCTCTGGCTTTCTTATTTAGAGGAGCTGAAACTCCCATGGAAAGATAACGTCAAGAACTGTGAAAGGTCTGAGATTTTTACCCTACAGTGTCAGGGATGCTGGCAGAAGACACAGGACTCCTGGGTCATACATAAATGCCTTTATTATAGCCATAGCAATAGTCACAGTACCAACTTTTTCTTGTGACTTCCCCAGGCCCCAATTCCCACCAGGTGACACAGATGGCCATTTGACACCAGCACATGACGTAGGTTGCATTATAGGAGAGAAACCCGGCGCTTAAGGAACCCACGTCTTACTGGGCAGCAGGCATGCCTGCCCTTTTCTCCAGAGAGACTTTGTTTTCATATTTTAAGCCTATCCCCTGTATAAACATCCTTGTAATCATAGTTCAGAATAAATGCAGTCAGTATCTTTGCTGGCAAGAGGTGCAGAGACATGGGAAACCTCCAGACAACTGTCTCCAGCAGATATAAGACAGTAGAATCATGCATCACTTAATAACAGAGATGTTCTGACAAATGCATCATTAGGTGATTGTGTCATTCTGTGAACATCATAGAATGTACTTACACAAACCTAGATGGTAGAGCCTACCACACACCTAGGCTATATGGTATAGCCTATTGCTCCTAGGCTACAAACCTTTACAACATGTCATTGTGCTGAATACTCCAGGCAACTGCAACACAATGGTAAATATTTGTCTATCTGAACATATCTATACATAGAAAAGGTACATTAAAAAATATGGTGTGATAATCTTATGAGACCACTGTCATATATGTGGTCTGTTGTTGACTAAAACATCATTATACGGTGCATGACTATGTATGCCAAGTGCTACGCAAGTACCAGAAACACTAAATATGACAAACATTCACCTTCTGAGTAAGAAGTGAGCAGCTGTGTGTGGTGGCTCACGCCTGTAATCCCAGCACTTTGGGAGGCCGAGGTGGGTGGATCATTGGATGTCAGGAGTTCAAGACCAGCCTGGCCAACATGGTGAAACCCCATCTGTACTAAAAATACAAAAAAATTTGCCAGGCATGGTGGCATGCACCTGTAGTCCCAGCTACTTGGGAGGCTGAGGCAGGAGAATCACTTGAACCCGGGAGGCGGAGGTTGCACTGAGCCAAGATTGTGCCACTGCACTCTGGCCTGGGTGACAGAGCAAGACTCCGTCTAAAAAAATAAAAAAAAGAACTGAGCACTGGAGGCTGTGCAATCTAGGAAGGCAGCTGGGCCAGGGAAGGGAGAACCTGGGCCAGGGAAGTTGGAGATCACTTTTACTTATTCAAGTAGGTCTGAAGACAGACATGTGGCAATGCAGTTGAAAACCTACAAAAGACAAGTTTGGTGAAAGGGAAGTTCACGTAGGAAAGCTGAGGGAGGTTAGGATTGGTTTCTGGAAGGCCTGGAGAAACTTTCCCACTGTAATGAGGAGGAATAGTAACAGTGCTAACTGGCAACACAGAGGAGGATGGGCCAGAGGCGGGGAGGTTAGGGGCAAGGCAAGGAGACGAAGGGAAGGTATTGCAGGGGTCTCAGCATGAAGTGTGGAATACCTGAATTTTTTCCACGTGGGATATATACCTGTATTTACTCAATTTTGTTTTCTTCACTAAAGAGTACCAAGGCAAACTTGGTAGATAATTTTGTATGTTTGAGGATTGATTTATAGTATCATTAATAAGTCTATTACCTTATGTGGCACTTCATAACCTTTCTCATCCAAGAGGGTGTCATCCACATGTGTTTAGAGCTGGTTTCTGCCATACATTTTGGGATCAGGCACTTCCCTGAAGGTGTTAGGGGTCAGGTCTAGAGAAGCTCATGGGCGTACCTTTCTGGCAGGATAAGGGACAGATTTGGTGTGGGGCAGACTGATAGACGTGACACCTATTGCACATAGAAGACCAGTTACAGTACCAGGTTCAATGTGAGAAAGTTAGTTTAAAGGACACATCCTCAAGGAAACGTAGGGTACTAACAAGCAAATGGCTTAAACAGAGGAGCCCTTGATAAAGTAAGTGCTAAATAGCTATTTCCTTAACCTTAACTGGAGATTGGAATTCTGTGTTCTATAGTGGTTTCTTATTATTCTTATGTAATAGTCTTGGCTCCTTGGTTGTAAGAAATGTGGGCAAGTCTCACACCTGCCTCTCCAAAAATGAATGAAGTGATACCTTAAATGTTCCCCAGGCTTGCATCACCCTCTGGGGGCCTCCCACAATCCTGGGCCCTCAGCGATTCTACGGTGAGGCCACTAGATCACAATCGAAGGCTTTGGCAGACCACCATGTAAGCAAACCCCTAAATATTTTTAACAGACCCAAGGCTGACAGGAGTCAAACTTTATATATTAAGGGGGTATTAAAACACAGCTATTTCCAATAATGCATTATGAACATACTCATAAACACATTACACTTGTCACAGAACATATACCTGTAGTGTGCTTTCCAGCGGGGACTAAATAACACTTAATGAAAATGCTGGTGGTGTTTTTTGATGTCAAGAACCCCAAGGTTCCAGCAGTGAAGGGGCGTCACAGTTGGTAGTCTTTTTAATGGGAAGTCCCCTGGCCTTTTGCTGCCTGTGGTGTGTCAGCCACAAGTTGGGAACCACTGCTCTTGGTGAAGGAGCAATTTCCCCCATGGCCTTACTCAGACTCATCATTAGACAGTTCCCTGAAAGTGATCCTGGAAGTTTGCATAGTGGCCAGTGTAAGCCTTCAGGGAGAATTAGAGTGAATATTGCAGGCTTATGTCAAGAAAAGGAATCATCTGTCACATGCGAAAAAGCAGTCAAAGTGCCAGTGTACTAATGGAAAATGACTGCACCCAAAGCATTGTCTTTCATTGTGGATACCAAGCTTAAAAAGGAATATATATTTTTTAAGTGTACAGAGGAGGGATGCATTCAGAATAGGTTAGTAAGGTGACCCGAGCCATGCCACCTTGGGAGCAGTCGAAGGAACAGGATGCATGTGGAAAAACCTGGGAAGCCATGCTAGTTGCCTTCAAATATTTTGAGGGTTGTCAAGAGGAAGATTTCCCCAGGAGCATGGTAGGCAGAAATCAACAATAAAGGATGGAAACCACAAAAAACAGATTTATAACAGAGAGGGGGTCAAGGGGAACCCGGTCTAATAGCACTTTTCAAGAATGGAACAGGTGGCTTGGGAGATATTGACTTCTCTGTCATTTGAGACATTCAAGCCTTGACATCACAACCACATTGAAAGAATATTGCAATAGGACTCAAGCAGCTGATCATGGAATTAAGTGACTTTAATTTTCAACCCTAGGACTCTGTGATTCTATGTACACAGAATTCGAATCTTAAGTAGAGTGTCCTTGTGAAACCCCTATAACTTTGATTGAAAATATATACTGAATTAAAATCTGTATAGTAATAAGTTTCTTTTTAGTGAACAGGAAACATGCCAAAGTATATCTTAACATTCAGTTGTAGATAATTATGTGAGCTGATTTTGTGTCAATGAATCTGAAGGTCTGATTTGGTATTAGAAAATCATACGACACCCGAAGCCTTCTCCTAGGAAGTTACCTTTTCCATTTTTAGCATTTCATTTGGTTGTCTGTCATCACCTATAACACACACGTGCGTACACATACAAATGCTGCTATAATTAACATTTTGGATTCCTTTATCATTTTTTTAAACCTCCAACTTTTTGTTATGTAATGCGCACTTATTTGAAAACATCTCCTGTTGAAAATCACAGAGGTCACAGGTAGAAATGCTGTATTTCCAGCACTGGTAAGGCAAATCTATGTATATTGAACTACTGAGAATATGTACAAAAATTAGGTAGAAATTAGAGAAAACAGCTCTAAGGATTGACAAAAAAAGTAGAAAGAGTAGGAGAAGTTGCTCTGCTCCAAAGAGATAGGATTGAAAAGTTTTTGCTTGGTGTCCTAGGAGATAACTTCCCTTCCTTCTGCTTCATCAGGGTAGAGGAGATGAGAGGAGCAGGTATCAGAGTCCCTGCCTCCTAGGGATTCTCAGCCTAGAGACTGGTTTACTGTACTTTCTTGCTTTATGGTCAACAGTTGACTTTGCATCTCAGAGGAGCTATTAGAGGACTCAGAGAGATTCTTTACTCTTTCTCTACATCAGAGGCCAGAAAGAGATAGAAGAGAATTAGGAAAATGTATTTGTTTCCTTGCCACCCAAACTAGCATCAAAATATGCTGAAGGCCAGGGTGGTCTGAGGTCCTCCATGACGCATGGCGCTTAACAAAACATCTGCAGAGGAAAGTGTACCAGGGCAGAGGGGACTTTTCCACAAAGCACGGTCATGCCCTGCACCACCACTGAGGAATGAAATATTTAGGAATCTTGTGGGAAAACTCAACAAATTCTGAAGACAGGCACACAATAAATGGTGTTCTGTTAGGGTGTTGGTAATGTTGATGACACTCAGAAGTAAGGAAAAAGAGGATATTCTCACATTTCAGAAGATTCTGGAATAGAGCCAATTCCTGGTGTTTCTTTGTTGTTCTAAAAAGAAAAGCTTTTTTTGTCTCTGTTTTCCATATAGCATCAAAGAATTGAGTAACCATCTTTATCAGTTAAAAACATAATTGATCCCTGCAGCCTGGCTGTTGTGCAGACAATCTCCCACTCTCTTTCCCGAGAGGTGTCTGTCCCCGTAGATGTGGGCTAGCAAGGCTGGCACTTGGTGACTGTGAGATTGCCTTGAAACTGGTTACTAGAAATTCTTTTGTTGTGCTACTTTTAACTTAGGTTTTATCTACGGGACCTTGACATTTTTAGTACTTTAGGCATTTCTGCATGCTTAAAAAAGGTAACCCTAATCTTATTGCTAGCTAAGGCATGTGTGACAGTTATACCTATACTACCTGGAGAGCTTGATTCATAGGTGCTGATCATCCTGTATTGGTGTCCTGTTGTCCCTTTTCCCCAGCCCCTGCACCCCACCCCAGCATCCTCTCCATAGCTCCCTGAAGGAGTCATACTGTTTTCTTGTTCCCTGAGAGCATTCTATTGGTAAAAGTTCTGTCTGTCTTCAACTACAGGAAGAACTGTGGGTTTCTCTGGGTTCTAGGGGCACCTGGCAGGCATGAGAGCGCTCTCACAGACAGGGCTTTGGTGGGCTATGAATGGAATGCCCTCTGAGTTCCCCTGAAAGGAGGATGGGAAGCTCTAGATCCCTAACTGCCCTCAGGGTACCCAGGACTGGCTGAAATGATCCAAACTCAGAAGTTAAGTGCTCACACATAGGGCCATAGGGGCCTGAGGTAAAACAGGGTGAGTCTAGCCATCCTGATAATGTCTGAGGGGAATTTAAGGGCATAAAAATTAGTCCAGTCAGTGAAAGCAAAAATCAGATTAACAGTGACTAATTGTTTGGTCCTGCACTTGCTCTACAGAAATATAATGCAAGTTACATATGTAATTTTGAATGTTCTAGTAACCACATCAAAAATAATAAAAAGAAACAGATGAAGTTAATTTTAATATTATATTTTATTCAACCCAACATGTCTAAAATATTATTACTTTCTTCCAAACAAGCAAAAGCTGAAGGAATGTGTCACCACTAGACTGGCCTTACAGGAAATGTTCAAAGGAGTTCTACCTCTGGAAGTGAAAAGACAATAATCACCATCATGAAAACACACAAAAGTATTAAACTCACTGGTAAAGCATATACACAAAGGCGAAAGAGAAAAGAATAAAAACTTATCACTACTGAAAACCATCACATCACGATGATAAATAGTAACAGAGGAAGAACGGAACAAAGGATACATAAAACAACCAGAAAACAATTAACAAAATAAGAGGAGTAACTCATTACCTACCAATAATGCCTTAAACATAAACAGCTTAAATTTCCCACCTAAAAGATACAGTCTGGCTGAAAGGATTAAGAGAAAAAAAAAACATGACCCACCTATGTACTGCCCACAAGAAACTCACTTCACTTATAAAGATATACATAGACCAAAAGTGAGCGGATGGAAAAGATTCTGCACACACAGAAACAAAAAGTAAGCAGGAGTAGCTGTACTTAACATTACATAAAATAGACTTTAAGTCAAAAACTGTTAAAAGAGACAAAAGTTACTATGTAATGATGAAAGGATCAAAAGGATCCTTCAGCAAAAGGATATACAATTGTAAATAAATATGCACCCAACACAGGAACACCCAGATACATAAAGCAAATATTGTTAGATCTAAAGGGAGATAAAGACTCCAATACAATAATAGTTAGGAACTTTGGCACCTCACTCTCAGAATTGCACTGATGATCTAGAAAGAAAATCAACAAAGCAACATTGTATTTCACTTGTATTTCAAATGGACCCAACAGGCATTTACAGAACACTTCATCCAACAGCTGCAGAATGCACATTCTTTTCATCAGCACATGAAACATTCTCCAGGATAGACCATATCTTAGGCCACAAAACAAGTCTTAATATATTTAAAATAATTAAAATCATATCAAGTATCTCTTCTGAGCACAATGGGATAAAACTAAAAACCACTAACAAGAGGAACTCTTGAAACTCTTGAATACATGAAAACTAAACAACGTGCTCCTGAGTAAACAATGGGTCAACAAAGAAATTAAGAAGAAAATTTAAAAGTTTCTTGAAACAAACAAACAAAAAACACAACGTATCCAAATTTATGAGTTACAGCTAAAGCCAGTCTAAGAAGGAAGTTTATAGAAATAAACACCTACTTCATAAAAGTAAGGAGATTTCAAATAAACAACTTAATGTAGGAGCTAAAAAAAAGTTTATCTCAGGGAGATAGAAAGTAGAATGATGATTACCAGAGGCTGGGAAGGAGGTTAGGAGGTTGTAAAGAGGTTGGTTAATGGGTACAAATGTACAGTTAGGTGGAAGAAATAAGTTCTGGTGTTTGACAGCACAACAGGGTAAACTACAGTTTACAATAATTTATTGTAATAGCCAGAAGATTTGAAACGTTTCCAACACAAAAAATAATAAATGTGTGAGTTGACTGATATCCTAATTACTCTGATTTGATCATTACACATTACATTCATGTATCGAAATATCACATATGGAGGCGGGGCAAGATGGCAAATAGAAGGCTCCATCTGTCGTCCCGTCCCCGCTGCCCCCCCACCGCCCTGCAAGGACACCAAGTTAAGAACTATCTATATAGAAAAAAATACCTTCATAAGAACCAAAACTCAGATGAGCACTCATAAGTACCTGGTTTTAACTTCATATCGCTGAAAGAGGCACTGAAGAGATACAAAAAACAGTCCTGAATCGCCACTGAATTGCCAAGACTCCACCCCTGCCCCACCCCAGGCAGCAGTGAGTCCTAATGCTGAGCTAAGCTCAGAGATGGTGGACTCATGGGGCATGAGACATACTGAGACACCAGCTGGGGCAGCCAAGGAAGTGCTGGCATCACCCCTCCTCTAGTCCCAGACTGCACAGCTCACAGCTTCAAAAGAGATCTTCTCCTTTCACTTGAGGAGAGGAGAGGGAAGAATGAGGAGGACTTTGTCTTACATCTTGGATACCAGCTAAGCCACAGTAGGATATGGCACTGGTCAGACTCATGAGGCCTCCATTCCAGGCCCTTGCCCCAAGACAATATTTCTAGACACACCCTGGTCCAGAAGGGAACCCCATGCCCTGAAGGAAAGGACTCAGTCCTGGCAACATTTATCACCTGCTAACTGAAGAGCCCTTGGGCCCTAAATAACCAGCAGTGATAGCCAGGTACTACATCGAGGGCCTTGGTGAGCCTCTGAGACGTGCTGGCTTCAGGTATCAACACTGCCACAGTGGGTAAAGGACCAAGTGGGCTCCTAGGGCCCACGATTCCAGGACTTGATTCTTGGATGGCATTTCTGAACCTGCCCTGGGCCAGAGGGAGCCTGCTGCCCTGAAGTGTGATTACCAGGCTAGGCAGCATTCACCACAAGCTGACTTAAGAGACCTTGGGACTTAAGAGATCAACTGTGGTAGTCTGGCAGTACTCCTCTTGGCCAGGGGTGATGGTGCCTACCAGGGGCAGGGGTATCCTCTGCTTTTAGAAAGGGGAAAGAAGAGTGGGAAGGACCGTCTTATGGTTTGAGTGCCAGCTCAGCCACAATACAATAAAATACCAGGTAGACTTCTAAGGTTTTTGAGTCTAGTTCCTGACTCCTGGGTGGCACTTCTGGACTCACCCAGGGCCTGGAAAACCTTGCTGCCCTGAAGGGAAGAACACAGGCCTGGCTGGCTTTGCCACCTGCTGATTTCAGAGCCCCAGGGCCTTGAGCAAACATAGACAGTATTCAGGGAGTGGTTATAGCAGGCCTTGGGTGAGACCCAGCACTGTGGCTTCAGGTCTGACCGAGTTTAGTCATAATGGTTGTGGTCACAGGGGTACTCGTGTTACTCCACCCCATAGCTTTAGGTGGCTCAGAACAGAGAGACTCTGTATGTTTGGGAGTAAGTAAGGGGAAAGAACAAGAGTCTCTGCCTGGTAATCCAGAGAATTCTCCTGGATCTTGTCCAAGACTATCAAGGCAGTATCTCTACGAGTCTGCAAGAACCACAGCATTACTGTGCTTGGGGTGCCCCTTAAAGCAAAAGCAGTTTAGATCACAACACCCAAGTCCTTTCAAATATCTGGAAAGCCTTGCTACGAAAGACAGGTATAAATAAGCTCAGATAGTAAAGACTACAATAAATACCTAACCCTTTAATGCCCAGACATCAAAGAACATCTCCTAGCATCAACACCATCCAAGAAAATGTGACCTCACCAAATGATCTAAATAAGGTACCAGGGACCGATCCTGGAGAAACAGAGATACGTGACCTTTCAGACAGAGAATTCAACATAGCTGTGTTGAGAAAACACAAAGAAATTCAAGATAACACCAAAGGAATTCAGAATTCTATCAGCTAAATTGAACAAAGACATTGAAATAATTAAAAAAAAAATAATCAAGCAGAAATTCTGGAGCCAAAAAATACAATTGGCATGCTGAGGAATGTATCAGACTCCTTTAATAGCAGAAGAAAGAATTAGTGGGCTTGAAGACAACATATTTGAAAATACACAGTCAGAGGAGAAAAAAAGATCCTACAGGATCTATATAGAAAATAACCTCAAAATAGCTTTAAAATAGCCTTAAAAGGGCAAATCTTTAATTGGCCTTAAAGAGGAGGTAGAGAAAGAGATGGGGTAGAAAGTTTATTCAAGCGGGTAATAGAAAATTTCCCGAACTTACAGAACGATATCAATATCTAAGTACAACAAGGTTATAGAACACCAAGTAGATTTAACCCAAAGAAGACTACCTCAAGGCATTTAATAGTCAAACTCCCAAAGGTCAAAGATAAAGAAAGGATCCTAAAAAGCAGCAAAAGAAAAGAAACAAATACTACACAATGGAGCTCCAATACTTCAGGCAGCAGACTTTTCAGTGGAGACCTTACAAGCCAGGAGAGAGCAGCATGGCATATTTAAAGTGCTGAAGAAAAAAACCCTCTTACTCTAAAATAGTATATCCAGTGAAAATATCCTTCAAACGTGAAGGAGAAATAAAGACTTTCCCAGACAATAGAAGTTGAGGAATTTCATTAATACTGGACCCATTCCACAAGAAATGCTAAAGGGAGTACCTAATCAGAAAGAAAAGGATATTAATGAGCAATAAATAATCACCTGAAGGTACACACTGACTGGTAATAGTCAGTAAACAGAAAAACACAGAATATTATAACACTGTAACTGTGGTGTGTAAGCTACTCTTAAGTAGAAAGACTAAAAGATGAACCAATCAAAAATAATAACTACAACAACTTTTCAAGACATAGTACAATAAGATACAAATAGAAAAAACAAAAAGTTAAAAAGTGAGAGATGAAATTAAGGCAAGTTTTATTAGTTTTCTTTTTGCTTGTTTGTTTATGCAAATAGTGTTAAGTTGTTATCAGGGTAAAATAATGGGTTATAATATAGTATTTTCAGGCCTCATGGTAACCTCAAACCAAAAAACATACAATGGACACACAAAAATTAAAAAGCAAGAAACTAAATCATATCACCACAGAAAATCATCTCCACTAGAGGAAGGCAGGAATGAAAGAAAGAAAGAAGAGAAGGCCACAAAACAACCAGAAAACAACTAACAAAATGGCAGGAGTAAGTCCCTACTTATCAATAATGACATTGAATGTAAATGGACTAATTTGCCCTTTGCCTTGACAGGCTCTACACTGCCCTGTGGAAGAGCTGCCTTGGGTGTAGGAATAAGGTTGAAGACCCTTCCTGGATTCTGAGAATTACCACAAACTTGCATTCCTGGAGTACAGGTTTTTGTTTTTATTATTTATTTATTTATTTATTTTTTGAGAAGAAATCTCACTCTGTTGCCCAGGCTGGAGTGCAGTGCCGTGATCTCAGCTCACTGCAACCTCTGCCCCCCCCGGGTTTAAGTGATTCTCCTGCCTCAGTCTCCTGAGTAGCTGGGACCACAGGCACGAGCCACTATGCCCAGTTAAGTTTTGTATTTTCAGTAGAGGTGGGGTTTCACTATGTTGGCCAGGCTGGTCTCGAACCCCTGACCTCGAGTGATCTTCCCACCTTGGTTTTTAATAGTTCTGTCTGGTATCTGTAATCAGAATGGGTTCTCTCCAAAGAAAGGCTGTACCATTGAGGGAAGGAACCTGAACTGAGAAGCAGTAGACAGGAATTCTTATTCTTTATCTGGTGGTCATTAACTCCAAATAAACTCTTTTAACCTATCTTGGTCAGTTTCCTCTGTGACCCCTAAGTTCTGATATTTTGTGATTTTGTGTTTATACCAGTGAAACCTTTGTGGTTATAGACTGTATGAAATACCAATGACAATGAACACTGAGAATCCTGGAAGGTTGGGGAGAAGGAGCTGATTGGGTGGGGCTCATACACTAATGGGTAGCATGGGGTTGGCGTTCTATCCAGTGGATCAACCAAAAAGCAAAGGAACTGAGCTGGTGGCATAACAGGCAGCTGAGCCGAGACTCAATAGGCAGTGGGGGGAGAATGCCAATTCAAGCAGCAGTCAAGCAATATTTATGACCAGATTTTCAAACTGTTAAAAGAGTCTGTGGTCAAGTAAGTTGACCAGTGTTTTACAATCTTCTATTTCAGTGGAAGGGTGAGGAATGTTGGAGAATGGAGCTTCTAAAAGATATTATTAGAATCTCACTACTTAGACAGCATCTGAACACACGAGTAAAGTAGAATATTGAAATTACCTAAATAATGAAATAAAAATCACTTTTATTTCAACCATCTCAATATTTTATAAAAAATGTCTAGAGATATCCCTATTCACTTTTTAACATTACCTCCAAGCCCAAAAAGTAAAATGAACTGTAATAAACAGAGTCACAGGTCATTGCTGTCCATAAAGCAGGACTAGAACATGTTTATTCAGGGTTTTCAGGAAGTTTACTTGATGGATTCAGTTGGAAGCACTATTAATTGTACCTTCTCAATTAACAAAATAACCACGAAATTAACCAAAAATTGTGGTTGTAAAGAAACACTATCAGAATAGTATCGTTATATTGTCTAAGTATCATTTTCAAAATGTTAAAAGTATATAGGTGCGTGTGTACCTCTTAGGATGGTTCTTATAAAACAACAACAGCCACCAAAAAATAATAAGTGTTGGTGAGGATATGGAGAAATTGGAAACCTCATGCTTTGTTGGTGGGCCTGTAAAGTGGCACAGCTGCTGTGAAGGACAGTTTGGCAGTTTCTCAAAAATTTAAACTTGAAACCGCTATATAACTCAGCCGTTCTATTCCTAGGTACATACACAAAAGAATTTAAAGGAGAGAATTGAACAGAGATTTGTACATCCATGTTCATCGCAGCATCATTCACCATAGCCAAAATGTAGAAACAACCCAAATGTCCATCATGGATGAATGGATAAACAAAACATGGTATGTACATGCAACGGGACATTGTTTAGCCTTACATAGGAAGGAAATTCTGACACATACTACAATATGGAAAAATCTTGAAGACATTATGTTAAGTGAAATAAGCCAGTAATAAAATGAAAACATTATACAATTCCACTTATATCAAGTACCTAGTATAGTCAAATTCACAGTGACAGAAAGTAGAATGGTGGTTACCAGGTGCTGATAGAAGAGGGGAATGGGAAGTTATTCTGAAATGGGTACAAACTTTCTGTTTGGTAAGGTGAAAACACTGGAAATAGGTAGTGGTGATGGTTGTATAACAATATGAATGGACTTAATGCCACTGAATGATACACTTAAAAATAGTGAAAATGGTAAATGTTATGAATATTAAACCACAATTTATTTGTGTATGTGCGTGCACATGCATCGACAACACACACAAAATCCTGACGATTCCCTTTTTTCCAGATGTTTTCAGCAGATTTATTCATAATGGCCAAAAAAATTGAAATTGAATGTCCATTAACAGGGCAACTGATAAATAAATTGTGGTATACAATGAATATTAATACGGTAGGCAGAATTTTAAGATGACCTTCAAGGTTCCCAACCATTGATATACGTGCCCTGAATAGTCCCCTCTCCTTGAGTGTGGGCAGGACGTGAGGAAGTAATGGAATGTCCCTCCTGTGATATCATTCCTGTAATTAAGTTGTGTTATTTGGCCTAGGTGAGGGGATTTTTTTATTGAGGTAATTATATACATACATACATATATTTTTGTATATATACATATTATATACATACATATATATTTTTGTATATCTACATATTATATACATATATATTTTTGTATATATACATATATACATACATATATATTTTTGTATATATACATATTATATACATACATATATAAATTTTATATATAGATAAAATTTACCATCTTTACCATTTCTAAGTGTACAGTTCAATGGTAATAAATAAATTTATATTCTTTTTTCTCCTTCCTCCCTCTGCTTCCCCCTTCTTGGCCTCTGATAACCACCAATCTATTCTCTGTCTTCATGAGATCCACTTTGTTCACTTCCACATATGAGTGAGGACATGCAATATTTGTCTTTCTGTGCTTCGACCTTACCTTTGTGCGCATCGGGCAAGTGGTTCATCTTCCCAGGTATGAAGGGAGTATCATTTCCTTTTCTCCAAAACTTCCTTTCAAACAGAGAGGATAATTACCAGCAATAAAGGAGACTTGGCACAAATTTGGAGCCAAATCCCCTTCCCCTTGGTTTAAAGACCATTTGTGTACAAAATGGCCAGTCTGAATTGGGGGATATAGGTTAAAAAGAAGAAGAAGAAAAATCTTGTGCAACTTCAGAGAGCTTACACTCGTGGCCAAATGGAACAAGTTTCTCTTTTATTTGGTACATAAATTTGTCCTAAGCAATGCACTCAAAGGGAAAATTCCCAAACAGCAGTGCTGGGTCTAGAGTCATTTGTCAAATTAATCATGATATATTTTCTTGCCTTGAATAGTGTCAGCTGGAATATGTTACATTCCATCCTAGGAAGGGAATCCAAGTGAAGAATTCCTAACCAACAATTTTTCTGTCTACAGAAAGAGTGAAAGTCCAAGTCCTTTCATTACTGTTCACAACACTTTTTCCATGGTCTTTCAGTTGGGAAGAAACAGCCAAATGGCAGAACAAGGATTGAAACCTCATACAGAGTTATGAAACCAACACAGTGTTGGTGTTAAGGGAGACCAGGATTCTAATCAGAGGCAATGCTGGGTTTGGTACAAGATAACCACTTAGGGAAAATGGAAAAATAATGTCAGGCCTGATAAATATCTGACAAAAACTTAAAGAAAGTGTCCAGATGCTTAACTCAGTCTTTTTTCCGATACAGCATCTGAAGTATGTGGATCATCTGATAATGAAATTTTAGCATTCAGCCATATAATATTTGACAAAGTAATGTACTTCACACTGAAAGCTGCAAAACTATAGTGAATTATAAAATTAGATATCAATTCGAATACTACGCAATTTTTAAAATGTAAAATTTTGTAATACGGAAATGTTATGTTCATTTACTTCATTTGAAGTATGTCAATATTCTATTTGACTCAGCAAACATAATCTAGTCACCTTGCTCATGAAAATGTCCACAGGAAAAAAATAAATTTGGCTATCAACTAATTTCTCTAATTTCTGAATGTTACTAGTTATGAGTTTTTTCTCCTTCTCTTCCAAATTTGGACCTAATATTAGGACAAGGGACATATATATCTCTACATAAAAAGCAGAGGGCTGGAAATTTTCTGATCATTTGGATTTTAAAAAAACATTTCCCCATGGGACATACAACCAATTGAAGCAATATTTTTAAAGGAAATATATTTTTCTTAATGTATCATGTTAATTTCCTGTATTCTTGTCTTGTTTGAATGTGAGTAAGCAGTCCATTGGGAAAAAAAAGAGATATTTACCTGTTGTAGTAAAGAATCATATCATCTAGCTTTTTGGGATTGGTGTAGAATCCAGACATCCTTTATACTATGTAATATGATGACTAGAATTTAACCTAAGTGATTAGCCAATGCACTAGATTAAAAGTGAATGAATCCACTCAAGAGACAGGCAAGCACAGGGGCAAAGCAGTCATCCTTAGCATCTAACTCTTGCCTTTTAGGTTCATGTGAGCATGGGGAGGGTAGAAAAGACTGAATATGAGGACAAAAATTGCTAGTCACCTGAGGCCAGATTTTTGTCTTGTATTGTTTTGGGAGAACTTTGCCAACAACTTAGAAAAAAATTATTAACTTGGACATTCGCCTATAATTCTTAGAACCCCTCCTGCTGGTGCAAAATATTAGCATAGGACACTCTTGTTAAAATGATCCTTTGAGGTTTAGTATCTCTAGGCTAACTGAATCTGCTTCAATCTCATTTCATCTGAATTATAAAAGCCACATGTGTTCTGATGTTCCAATTATGTTGTCACATGGAGTCATGCAAGCTAGCAAGCTTTGGGATTAGTAGAGGAGAACATTTTGAAATAATCTAAAAAAAAAAACAAACCATGCTTTTTAATTACAAGAGGATGGGGAATGAGGAGATTTTCCCCAAGTGGAAATTGCACCCAAATGGAAGGAAGGCTTTACAAAAACAGAATTATTGAAAAATATCAGTAAAATAATGTCTAGGTGTTAAGTCAAATAGTGACTCCATATATATTTCAGCCCAATTAAGCCCCTAAAAGTTGCCAATTTATCCATTCATTGATGAAAACCTTTGCTGAATGTTCACTATATACCAAGCATATACAGTCCTGTACCACATAACAATGTTTCCATCAACGATGGACCACATATACAATGGTGGTCCCATAAGATTATACTGCTGTATTTTTACTGTATCTTTTCTATGTTTAGATACACAAATAGTTACCACTGTGTAACAATTGCTACAGTACTCAGTGCAGTAACATACATAGCCTAGGAGCTACAGGCTATACTACATAGCTTAGGTATATTGTAACCTAGGCTACACTATACGGCCTTGGTGGTACAGTGGACTATACCACCCTAGGTTTGTGTAAGTACACTCTGTGATCACACAATAACAAAATAGCCTAATAACAGATTTCTTGGAACATATTCCAGTTGTTAAGTGACACATGGCTGTAGATAAGTATTGAATAACACCCACGTGTAAGGGAAATGAAGAAAGAGCACTCTCTGGCCCTTTGAGGAGTTTCATTCTCAGAGATGACCCGCATCAGACATGGATGGCTGCCTGTACCAGGGTAGGCTCTCTACCCTATTTTCTCACAAGGAGAAGAGTGATTTAGAATGTCCTTGAAGTATTTCATTGTTCTATCATGTTTGCAATTGATCAGCATTAGAAAGAAATTTTGCACCATAGAGAGTCAAGCATACTAATGACACAATGTGTACTTATAAGTAAACTCATCCCTACTTTGAAACCCATCAATAAAAGCAAACTTTTGGCCCCTGGGAGACACAATGACATTACAGTTTGAAAACCTATTCCAACAAAGACCATCAAATCAAGGACTGAGTCTTATCCACCTTTGAACTTGTGGCACCATGCTTTGCTCAGAGTAAGTACTCAGAAAGTCTTGTTTTATCTAGACTGAAAGACGTAGGCTTCTGCACAGTGCCATACATAGTATGCTCAGAAGTAGCCTGAGTAGAGGCTCTGAAGTATCCCCAGTGCAGTGATCCAAGTAACTTAAGGTTAATTTTGCCACCCTGTGTAAACACAGACTGCCTGAGGCCTCTTCATTTCATTTAGTTTGGAAGTCACACAAGACAGGGTTCAGAATTTAAAAACTGGATGCTGTCTTGGATATTGGTGATGGGCCATGAAAAATAAATTAGTTCCTTTAAGGAGTATTTTTAAAACTCAGGAAGTGTTTAGAGAAAAAGAAGCGGCAAAGCAATTTTTCCCAATAAATTTTTCTGTAATCAATTAAATCTTTTTAGGATTTGGATAATATAACAGACTCAGAATTTTGTCATAAAAAATAAAACTGCCAAGATAATAATATAAAATAAATGTAGAATATTTAATTTTTATGAATTTTCTTTTATTAAAAAATTGACAAATTATCCCTCAACAATCTTCCAACGGTTTTAAGTATTAAAATGATATATGCTATTTAAAAATTATTAGGCATTCATTAAATTGGCAAGATTTTACATTTCATGTATTCAAGATTTTGCTTTGGTAAGAAGCAAATTCTATAAACTCCCTATTGGAATCATGTATTTTGGGAATCAGATATTTCTGGATGTGAGCTGAGGTTTTCTTCTAACTGCAGGGAAAATGCTGTCTAAAAGAAAATAATAAATTTGTGTCTGCTGAGTTCTCTTAGCATAAGGCACCAACAAAACAACCTTCAGGAAGGGAGAAGAAACCATCCTCCCACTCATCCTTCAGAGGATTTAGATAAAGTGAAGGGAAGAATCCTTCTCCAGCTCCTTCGGAATTTACGCCGGCATGAGGGGAGGCTTGTTACTGCTGGAGCCATTGTCTGCTCAAGGTTACTTATTCCACTAAGACGCACATCCTACCATGGACCACGGCTTTGTAGCTAGCCAGGCTCTGAGTGTGTGTGTAGATGAACCATTTCTCTCTTCAGTAAATGAATGACAGTCTTTCTGGGGCTCTTGTCTTCTGCTGGGAGGCAGAGCATCTCCAGCCCAGGAAGAATGCCCAGACAGAGTCAGGGGGAATGGGGACACTAGACAGAGTTCATATTTGTGATCTATCCCCTTCATTTCTCTTTTTTTCTCTCTCTCACTCTTTCTTTTTCTTTTTCTTTTTTTTGTGTGGGTGGTGGTCGGGATGTGTTGTTTTTGTTGTTGTT
Organism: Pongo pygmaeus; assembly: GCF_028885625.2. Taxonomy (NCBI): domain Eukaryota; kingdom Metazoa; phylum Chordata; class Mammalia; order Primates; family Hominidae; genus Pongo; species Pongo pygmaeus. The sequence continues at coordinate 186,769,660 of NC_072376.2, forward strand.
GTTTAAGATATCATTGGTAAGCATCTCAGTATGAGTTTACCAGATAGTATAAACTATTATAAGAACAGAAGATAACAAGACTTTTAATTGGTACAGAAACCTATATTGGGCATCTGTTTTGTGCAACCCACCAGCAGGTCATATGGGAGATGCAAGACTAATGAGACATAATCCCTCCTTCGTGGAGCTTACAGTCTAAGTGACTGAGACCGGCTCGCAGGTAACTGAGTGTTTCAGTCATACTGACGTGTCACGCAGTCTTTGGTTGCTGAGTACATGGTTATAAAGACTGTGAAGAAACAAATTACCATTCCACCAAAGCAAATCAAATAACGAAGACCCAAATTGGATCATTTCTCATTTTCTATTTTTAAATGTACTTCATAAAGACATTTACTTACTAAAATCAGTTTTTGTCTTATACAACATTAAAGAAACCATATGACCCTTTTAATATAGTTCAAGGAAATTATCTGAATTAAGTAACTTGATTTGTTATTTTTCACCATTGTGGGAATTTTTAGAAGCACCATCATTCTAATTAATAGCAATGAAATACAAGTTTATTTAATAGTTTCTTCAAGTTAGATATGTTCATAGCTTAGTGATGAAAGGTAAATAAAATTAATAAACTTCATAAAAATCAGTGGACTCTGGAAAACATTTTAAAAATTCCTCTGTGAGCAACAGACTTTCAACACATTTCCCTCCAAAAATCAAAGGGCATGAATTAAAATGAAATAAGGAAAGTCTGCTAATTTTTAACCTTTAAAGATTAAGTATTTAGGAAGAGATAGAAACTGAAAATGTCATATACTTTTTGAAAATTAAAAGAAACATGGAAACCCTGTTCACATGATAAAATTATGACTGTGCACAAAGAATTTTTAAAAGTCATTACTCCTGGATACTAAGATTAGAAATACTTATATACTAAGTATAGTCATAGTCAGAAAAAAGAAACCATCTGATTGATTTATGAGAATCAATTCAAAAGTCCTTTGAAGTATTAGAATCATTCTGTATAATGGCAAGCACATGGTAGGGTAGTTTCCTAAGAAATACTGGGTACAGTTGGGAGAAAACAATGCAGTTTTGCACTAGAGAACCAAAACCTTCTGGAATTTTCTAGGCTTTTTCATTATGGCCAAGCCTCCACTGGGCCTGACCGCTGGCATTATTGGTATCCTAACTTTGGCTTTTTATTAAATAAAAATAAGAAATATTCCTACAAAGGATCACCCCATCCTGGAGGCAGCTCATAGTACAGAAATTGGAATAATCTTGTCTTAAGCTTCTACCAACCTTGTCCATCCTGCTACACACACCATTTTATACTCCAATGAGCACTTAATTCAACAAAAAATAAAAGTTAAAAAATGACCATTTCAGACTAAAAAAAAAAATGTTTGGGCAAACCAGTTTTTGGATTGACTTGCCTGGTAAGTATTGGCAAATGGTCACTCTGGTAGCCTATGTGCATACCCATCCCAGGAGAGGCTATTAAGTCCTGAAGGGTGGAAGATGGAAAATGAGTTTTGTTTTGCTTTTTTGCTCTTGTTGCCCAGGCTGGAGTGCAATGGCGCGATCTCAGCTCACCGCAACCTCCGACTCCTGGGTTCAAGCAATTCTCCTGCCTCAGCCTCCTGGGTAGCTGGGATTATAGGCATGCCCCACCATGCCCAGCTAATTTTGTATTTTTAGTAGAGATAGAGTTTCTCCATGTTGGTCAGGCTGGTCTCGAGCTCCCGACCTCAGGTGATCTGCCCACCTTGGCCTCCCAAAGTCCTGGGATTACAGGTGTGAGCCACCGTGCCCGGCTGGAAAATGAGTTTTGAAAGCAAGAACCATACTGACCTCTTAACACTTGGGTGTCTTCTTTTTCTTACCATTTCTTGCTTAATTGAGGCACAAACCTTTTAGCTGTTATGCAGTGAATATACCATGGAAGAATTTTTCTTTTAAAAAGGAAAACAAAGAAAAATAAAATTCAATGTCTAAAATATGGCCATGGAGTAAACTAATAATATGCAAGGTGTGTTTACATATAGTCTACCTTTATCATTTATGATTTTCTTTACCAGTTTTATCTCCAGTATATAATTTTACAAGCATTATTTTTACATGAAGCTGTGATACTTTATGGATGAACTTGACAAAATTAGATTTTCTTTTGCCAAGTGTATTAGGGTTCTCCAGAGAAACAGAACTAATAAAGTATACGAAGAGATTTATCATAAGAAATTTGCTCACGTGATTGTGGAGTCTGAGAAGTCCCCAGATCTGCAGTCAGAAAGCTGGAGACCTGGGAGAGCTGATGGTGTAGTTGTAGTCTGAGTCCAAAGGCCTGGGAAGCAGAAGAGCCAATGATACAATTCCAGTCTAAAAGCTGGCTGACCCAAGGCTCAAGAAGAGCTGATGTTTTAGTGTGAGTCTAAAGACAGGAAAATCCGATGTCCCAGCTCAAAGGCAGACAGGCAGGAGGAATTACCTCTTACTTGAGGGAGGGTTTGGGTCTTTTATTCTAGTTGGTTGATTGGATGAAGTGCACCCACATTAGGCAGGGAAATCTTTTTTGCTGAGAATGTTAATCTCACCCAAAAACACACTCACAGACACACCCAGGGCAATGTTTGACCAAATGACTGGGCATCCTGTGGGGCAGTCAAGTTGACACACAATTACCCAACACAGCAGGTGAGATTCAATCACATGATTCAGTAATTTTAATAATTATATGATTAAATGTTAATAAATTTACATGCAAAGAATTTTGCCTATATTATAAGCTCAAGTATTTGGCCATAGAACATTTAAAGACATGCTTAGTCAATTTAAGGAAAAATTAGCCATTGCAACATTATCTTCAAAGCTATTGTTGGAATAAAAACTATCCTAGAAAAGTAGCCCCCCATTAATGTGTTGATTAATTCATCTATCTAGCCATGAATATGTTCCACAAACTTTAGTTGAGTATCTACTATATGCTAGGCACTGTGCCAGGCACATGGCATACAGATACCAAAGAAAATAAACCTGGTTTCTGCCAGCTAGGAACTCCATTTGGCAAGGTGGGACAGCCAAATAAATAAATTAGGAGTAAAGTGTTAATGGTAGGCTGGCCTGACCACACATCCTATTAGCCTAGAGCAGTCCTCTTTTCTATCTGTTTTCTCAATCTACGAATAGCTCTCTATCATTTGCAAACATACCCTAAGTTGGGCAATAAATTTTGCAGCCACCTGGGTGTAGGCGATGTGAGAGAAGTTTCTCTGAGATACAGTAGTAGTGCCCATGGAGGGAACAGATGATCTAGCTGTTGGAGGGTGGGAGAAGGAGAGCCCTCAATCCTGGGATTAATCCTGAAAAATGAGAGTGGTGTTTAAGATGCAGAGAGAAAAGGAAAGGAGCTTTGTGAAAGAAGGGAACTCTGTGCATAAGGAAAAAGAGGCAGGGCTCAGTCGTAGGTGCAGGACAATTGTAAATATGCAGACCTGGTTAGGGCAGTGGGGGCTGAGGGGCTGGGGAGGCAATAAGGCCATGGGGGGTTGCAGCCACCACATCCCAGAGGCCTCACTCTATTGTGCTAAAGAGCTTGAATACATCCTGATGGCGGTTATATGACACAGTGGCAGTCATGGCAGATAATGGTTTGGTTAGATTTGTGATTTAGAACAACAAACACATCTGGTAAAAGTTGACTTCCTGGGCCAGACACGGTGGCTCACACCTGTAATCCCGGCACTTTGGGAGGCTGAGGTGGGTGGATGAGCTGAGGTCAGGAATTTGAGACCAGGCTGGCCAGCATGGTGAAACCCCATCTCTACTAAAAATACAAAACTTAGCCAGGTGTGGTGGTGCATGTCTGTAATCCCAGCTACTCAGGAGGCTGAGGCAAGAGAATCCAGGAGACAGAGGTTGCGGTGAGCCAAGATCATGCCACTGCACTCCAGCCTGGGTGACATAGTGAGTTTCCATCTTAAGAAAAAAAAAAGTTTAAAATTCAATTATTATGTATTTTTTCTTAGACTATTGACTAACTTCACATTCGTGCAATACAGAAATGGGGGAGGTAGCATAATAGCCATTTTTTCCAATTGATTGGAATACATCTTTTGCTGTTGTATATTTTTTGTGAGAAAATTATTTCAATTTAAGCATTATGTGATTAGTGACCACTTTTCAGGAATTGAACCACTCTGTAAATCCAGATTTGTGAATGGGGAGACAGAACATCAGAAAGTTATGAAAATAAAACTTGAAAAGGTAATATAAAATTTAAATGAAGTGGGAAAGGAGAAATTCTTTACACTTTCAGAAATTTGATTCCTTCAAATTATATGTGAGTTTTTGTGATTATTTACTGATCCCTGCCTACAATTACACTGTTTTTAAGGGATGACACTTGGCAACCATTTAACTGAACTTCACTTTCCCATTGGAGGTGTCGGAGGTCATGAGACGTTAAGAGACTAGGCAAGTCATAGTCAGAGACATCCCTAGACCAGTGTAACATTTCCCAGGAAAGACACAAGAGTTGTATTTATCATTACATTCATTTCCTTAATACAGCTCATATCCTTTTTTGAAGGATATGTTGTAAGCCTGAGGTCTTTTTAGAAAATCTCAATTTGTCTGACAAGAAAATAAAGATCACAAAAACCCTTAGTTTCTCAACAGGAAAGTAAATAAGATGAAAAATCCTTGTGTTGTGAGTTAATATTTTGAAATCTCTCTCTCTCTCTTTTCCTCTGTATTCTCTCTCACCCCCTCATGTCTCCTCCATTCAATTAAACTAGTAAATAAGATGAAAAATCCTTGTGTGGTGAGTTAATATTTTGAAATCTCTCTCTCTTTTCCTCTGTATTCTCTCTCTCTCCCCTTCGTGTCTCCTCCATTCAATTAAACTATATCATCTTCTGCTTATTGAACCAAGAAAGGAATGTGACAGAAAGAGAAAAAAAAGAGCCTCTACTAGGATTTTGAGTTTACAGAGACAAGGCCTTGGGGAAGCAGCAAGGGCTCATGGCATAGACCAGGGGTTCTAACCAGGCAGCTTGTTTCCACCCCTTAGGGGACGTTTGGAATTGTGTTGTGTGGGATTGGGGAGATGTTTGTCACAATAACTGGGAAATATCCCATTATCTACAAGTAGTAGGTGGGGCCAAGGATGCTAACCATTCTGCAAGGAGTGGTCAGTCCTACATACCAAAGAAGCACTGACCCCAAGTGTCAAGAGCACCCCTGTTAAAACTCACTGGAAGGCAAAGATATAGAAAAATTGGAACCCTTTTACATTGCTGGTGGGAATGTAAATGGTGCAGCACTGTGAAAAACAGTTTAGCAATTAAACAGAGAATTACCATATGATCCAGTAATTCCACTTTTGGGTATAATCCTTTTGCAGCCAAAAGGATTGAAAGCAGAGATTTAAACAGATATCTATACACCAATGTTCATGGCAGCATCATTCACAATAGTCAAAAAAGGTAGAAACAAGCCAAGTGTCAATCAGTGGATGAAAGGATAAAGAAAACATGGTATATACATACAACAGAATATTATTCAGACTTAAATAGGAAGGAAATCTGACACATGCTTCAACATGATAAATTTTGAAGATAGTATGTTAGTGAAATAAGCCAGCAATAAAAAGACAAATATATAACTCCACTTATAGGAATAGAAAGTACCTAGAATAGTCAAATTCATAGAGACAGAAAGTAGAAGGGTTGTTGCCAGGGCCTGAGGCAGTTAGTGATGAATGGATATAGAATTTCAGTTTGGAAAGATGAAAAAATTCTGGAAGCAGATGGTGGTGATGGTTGCACAACAATGTGAATGTACTTAATGCCACGAACTATATACATTTTAAAATGGTTAAAATGGTAAAGTTTATATTATATATATTTTATCACAGTTTAAAAATAAAAAATGCCACTCACTCATAGAGAGGAGCTGATGTTGAAAGCAAGTCTGTTTTGCCCTTGGTACCAAAATTGAAGAAGGGTGGGGAAAGAAGAATGGTGGGCAAGCATGAGAGGCAGATAGTGTGGGCTCCTGGGCAAGGGCCTGCACCCTGCTCTTGGGGAATGGGAAGAAACCTTGACAGATTTAAGACAAAGGAAACTTGGACCTCATTTCCTAGGAAAATCCCTGAGGGAAAAAAAATATATATATATATGAATTGAAGGGTAGGCAGATGGAAATAAAGGCCTCATAAGGATTGAATTTGTGACTACAGACAACCCAGGTTGATTCGCAAGTCAGTGTCCACTGAGTAGAGACAACCTACAGAACCACACGAGCCCTTCCAATGCCTTGGTTCTGTGTGAGCCACCCCAGAATTCACAGGTAACAGCATATGGACAGGGAAATTTCCTGTACTGACTGCATAAGGGCTTGAAATAGAATTTTAATTGCATCATAAAGTTAAATTTCTTGCATACTGAATCTCCAGCCTGATATAAGAAGCCATCATAGCTGGGCATGGTGGCCTGTAGTCCTAGTTACTCAGGAGGCTGAGATAGGAGGATCACTTGAGCCAATGAGGTTGGCTGCAGTGAGCTATGATTGCACCACAGCACTCCAGCCTGGGTGACAGGGCAAGATCCTGTCTCTGAAAAAAGAAAAAAATAATAAAAAATTAAAAAGAAGCCAGTATTACACTCCTTTCACCTCTAAGCTACCCTAATGCTTGGAGCCTTCATAGTAACATTCCATGGTATTTTTTTCACATGTATGAGATTTTCCATCATAAGTGACTACTTATGATTAGCATATCTGGGTGACATGTATGTGTTGGTTCCTTGTTTTACCTGGAACAGAAGGAAGGAATTGGCTGCCAGATATTTGAAAATTTGTTGTTGGAAATGGAAGCACTGCATGTAAGAGGAGCTTGTTCAAATAAATCAGTAGATAAAAGGTGGAAGCTTGGGACACCACTCACTTTGGTTCTTCCAGCCAAGCTCCCTTCAACAAGAGGAATGAAAATTGTAGTTCAATGCCTGCTGCTCACTTATCTCGTGTCTCATATCTTACTTCAACTTCCAGAATGAAGAGACCCTGCCACAATGAGGGGCTGAATAATTAATTGCCTGAAACACATGGGTAGTCTGAAATTTGAGCTTCTTATAAAGGTGTGACTCACAGCTTTCTTAGAAAAAGAGAACAAATATCCACTGCACCAGGAACAGGAAAATTTCCCTCCCATCTTCTTCTTTTTCCTATTAGGTAAGTGCTTTTTATTCGGTCATTCCCAGAATGTTTTGGGGTTGGGGGTGCATCAATTCAGCACACACCCTATGGAGAGCTGGGATACTCTCCTCTTCCAAGGCAGCACAGCCCATACCCAAGCAGCTTTCAATTGTAGGTGACTATTTTCTATCTGGGAGTGGAGGAAGGAAAGTGGAAAGTTAGTTGAATAAATATAATTAAGCTACTGGTGTGAGATATTTTAGCACATGGTCTTGTTTTTGTTTTTCTTTAAAGCAATAATGCTAAACCCAGTTGGTTTTCTTTTTTTTCCCTTCCTTCTTTCCTTCCTTCCTTCCTTCCTTCCTTCCTTCCTTCCTTCCTTTCTTCCTTCGAGACAGGATCTCATTCTGTAGCCCAGGATGAAGAGCAGTGGCATAATCATAGCCCACTTCAGCTTTGACCTCTCAGTCTCAAGTGATCGTTCCCTCACAGCCTCCTGAGTAGCTGGGACCACAGGCGTGCACCACCATACCCAGGTAATTTTTTACTTTTTTGGTAGAAACAGGATCTCATTATGCTGCCCAGGCTAGCCTTGAACTCCTGGCCTCAAGCAATCCTCCCACCTTGGCCTCCCAAAGAGCTGGGATCCAACTGGATTTTGGAGATAAATCCCTGAGGAAAAAAATTGGGCTTGGCTCCCCAAAACACCTGGATTTTAGTGTCTGAAAATTAAAGTTAATTGGAAAAACATAATTCCGACTTAATATAGCTTTAACCTGCTGATCTCAATGTACTATGATTACTCCCAGTGTTAATTTAAGTTTGAAATATAGTCTCATGTAAGAGGTGACTCACATAGAATCTCATCTCTTCTTCTTAATAATTCTACTGCAGATAAATGTTCTCTGGGCTATTAAGGCAAATCCTTATAATCCTGGGAATGTGGTCCTTAGGCAACTAACCTCTTGATGGAAGAAAAAAACAAAAAACAAAAAACAAACAAAAAAAAACAGTCCTGGTCTTCATCACTTTTTTGTACTTTACTAAGCTTGGGTTTGGGTAGTTTCCAGTTTTCTAGTGTCCAGAGAGAATTCATCTGCCTATAAGACTTCTGAATATTCTTGTTTTCCTCACATTTCCGTGTGGACTGTCTCAGTGTTAGCTTTTCCTCTTGCTTGCTCCTGCTCTCTCTCTTCCCCCACACCCCACACCCCTTCCACCCTGGGAATTAAAGGCATGTATTCTGCAGTCTCAGTAACACCGGCTTTTAAGTGAGACCACAGTACAAAATAATAAATGAGATTTTAAACAATGTTTGAAGTGGGTGTGAGCCATGTTGTACATTTCAAGACCAATATTCTTGCAGAAGCCATTGTGGAAGATGACGAAAGGAAAATGAATCACAGATGAGGAAGAAACAAAAACAAATGAAATAAAGAAAACGAACAGACACAGACTTTAGGAATGATGTTTGATTCCTAATTAGGCTTGATATTACCATGTTTGGTTACTGGTGTGTTTTCATTCATGTCTTTTGACCTGCTTAAAAAAGGAAAGAAGTCACTTCAAGGGATCCACATTTCGATTTCAGTGTGTGGCACAATTACCCTATACTAAGAGTCTATTAGCCATCATTCCTACAGTAAGGCCTGGCTTGTTCATACACTGGGTGAATCTCTGATCTAATTTTATTATGGATGACAGCATGACATTCATTTCCATCACATTCTACACTGCTCCAGTTCCGAATTTGGCATGTAATAGCCATAAAATAACATGAGTAAAGAAGGGAATTCCTGCACAGAACTCTGGAAACCAACGCCCAATTTACGAGTCCAACCATGCATGACTACTGTAAACCAGAATGGTACTAAAACCAATAAATATATGAGAAGAAAATGAATAGTTATGTAAAGGTTTATTGTAGACCCTGGTTCATTTTCATAATTTTAGGTTGAATATACCCAGCTGATGAAAACTTTGAAAAACTGAGTATAATTCCTTATTAAAATTAAAAGCACAACCTTTTTTTTTTTTTTTTTTTTTTTTTTTGTGAGACAGAGTCTTGCTCTGTTGCCTAGGCTGGAGTGCAGTGGCATGATCTAGGATCACTGCAGCCTCTGCCTCCTGGGTTCAAGCGACTCTCCTGCTGGGTTCAAGCGACTCTCCTGCCTCATCCTTCGAAATAGCTGGGATAACAGGCTTGTGTCACCATGCCTGGCTAAATTTTGCATTTTTAGTAAAGACGGGGTTTCACCATGTTACTCAGGCTGGTCTCAAACTCCTGACCTCAGTGATCCACTCTCCTCGGTCTTCGAAGTTGCTGGGATTACAGGTGTGAGCAATCATGCCCAGCCGACCTGTTATTTTTGAAAGAAAACTAACTTTAGCGAACTGGATATTTGCATGGCACCAAATTATCACCCCAGGATGACTAGCAAATTGACAAAGGGAAAATATATCTTAATAGTAAAGAGAATTGTGGTTGCCATTACCTTAATTTGGGAATCAAACTTGGCATCACTAATAGTGAGAAAACCAGGCTCAATGTGATCCTGATGCCATGCACTATGTTTTTAAAATTTTTATTAAAATTTTTTTTTGAGAGAGAGGGTCTTGGTCTGTCACCCAGGTTGGAGTGCAGTGGCATGGTCACAGCTCACTGCAGCCTCCAACTCCTGGGCTCAAGCATGACCCTCTCATCTCAGTTTCCTGAGTAGCTGAGACTACAGGTGTGAGCCACCATGCCTGGCTGCTGCCATGCAGTATGCAGGAGACAGCCTCATCTATGAGTATTCTTCAAAATGTATAACCTGAATCAAGTCAAGACTTTAGATGTGTAGGCTATGCAGATGATGGAGGAACAAGTTAAGCCTTGGTCTCAAGAAGCCTTGCAAGTTTTGCTTTCATTGTCTACCAAGTGAATTAGCTACTACCAAGTGAATCAGACCTAGCTGTCTTGCTGGAAACACATGGCCCAGCTGACAGCCAACAACAACCACCAAACATATGACTGAGGCTATCTGGGCCATTCAGCCTCATGTAAGCCATTAGATGACTGAGGCTGCCTGAGTGATCCCAGACAAAGCCAGCAGAAGAAGTACCAGCTGGGCCCAGCACAAATTGCAGAATTACGAGCAATTTAACAGTAGTTGTTTTAAGCCATTAAGTTTTGAGATGGTTTGTTATACCATACTATCTAACCACTTCAAGAGGATACATAGATTTTTATCTGATTCTCAAAGATTATGAACCACTACTGAAGTTGAATTAGATTATTAAAAATTGTGGCTGGGCCCTGTGGCTCATGCCTGCCTGCAATCCCAGCACTTTTGGAGGCTGAGACAGGCAGATCACTTGAGGTCATGAGATCGAGACCAGCCTGGTCAACATGGTGAAACCCTGCCTCTACTAAAAATACAAAAATTAGCCAGGTGTGGTGGCACACACCTGTAATCCCAGCTACTCGGGAGGCTGAGGCATGAGCATCTCTTGAACCTGGGAGGTGGAGTTTGCAGTGAGCCGAGATGGCACCACTGCACTCCAGCCTGGGCAACAGAATGAGACTCTGTCTCAAAAAGAAAAAAAAAAAAATTGTATGATTCCCTGTCTCTCTACTCTCTTCATAAACTATGTAAAAGGCATGACTTAATTTAGCAAATCTTGCATTCAAACTGCATTTTAAAGTAAATCCTAGAATTATGTAACTGAAGAATCAGCAGGCCCTTGAGTCTGTAGTTCAGAGACTTTCTCTTCTTTCCTCTTGAAAAAGTATGTTGGGCAGTGTTTAGGCACCTCTTTCATTCTCCATATTTTTTAAAGATTAAAGCAATTTCATCTGAAACTTCTGTTTACATTTTGGTTTGTTATTTCCAGGCCAGTGTTTAAACTTATTTATGACAGTTAGAATCTGCTCCTAGGTGATTTTAACCTTAAATTCTTTCTTACCAAAGAGTCTGAGAGTGTTCCATTTTGCATCCTTCACCACTGACATAATGCCATCACAGCTGGCCATGTATCCTAGGCTTTCTTGCTTTGGATTCAAACAGCCCTTTTCATCATCTAGAATGTTAACCTCCTTTTAAACTTTCTGACTCTTCTCACATATTCTTGACAGATTTTTTTTTCCATGCTTGTTTTTCTAGATCAGCTTTTGCATTTTACATGCACCATTTAAAAATATATCTGATCTCAGCAGACAGCTTCCTACCCAAAGACACTAAATCTTTTTGGCTACCTCCTTCCTTTTTCTTTTCTTCTTCTTCTTCTTTTCCTTCCTGCATTGGACCATTTACAATAGTAGCATCAGAATTTTATTTTGAGGAATCTCCTCTGCTTCTTTTTGGAATCTCAGACCGGGGTGTCAAAGTCAAGCTTTTATAATTTCCTGAAATATTTTTAGGCTCAGACTAACAGAGTGTGTGTCTGGCAGTGACCACATCCCTCTGGAATTTTCTGATGGCCAGGTGGCCCTCTTCCAGGGTTCCTGTCACTTCTGATTTTCCATTCAGGGCCTCCTTGTTGGCCAGAATTAGAAGCAGGGTGTTAATCCTCCTCCTCACTTCCTCTCCGTCTCCCTTCTGAAAGATGAAATTATCATTTGGGTTACTGATTCGTACCCTGGCTGCACATTCAAATCACTTGGGGAGCTTAAAAAGAAAAAAAGTCTGAGGCTGCACCCTGAGAGATTCTGCTTTAATTAGTATGGGGTGGAGCCTGCCTGTCAATTTTTTGTTTTAAATTCTGGGGCTACTCTAATGTGCAGGCAGGGCTGAGAATACTAATTGAGGCAAATCATGGATTTATCAGATGTTCTGAATTTAGGAAATGAGACATCTGGCAGATGGCTGGATAGTTGAAGCTCTCACCATTAAGATTTCGAATGCTTCTTTTCTCCAGTCCATTACACTTCAACACAAGCAATCTAGTTCTAGCATGTCTAAACAGGATAATGACAACCAGAACCATGATATTACTTTCTGATTGTTGATATTAATCTCAGCACAGCTCTAACATCTTTAAACAAGATGAAGCTAGACAGCAAAAGTCCTTTGAAAATCTCAGAAGACATGATTTGGGACATTCGCTTTTCTGAAATTCCAAATAAAGATGAACCATGTTGCTCTTGATGGTTTTCCTTATTCATTGAGAGTAATTTGACAAAGGAAGTAAATTTAAAATGAGAAAATAAAATATTATTTTTCACCTTTTTTAGTCAGTGTTCAGGATGTTAATTCTTAGACAAAAGGCAATTGAGATGTGAAATACATTAAAATTTTAAAAAATTCCCTCTCAGCACATATCATATACACCACATATTTGGGCTTTTTAAAAATTTTAATTTTAAGTTGTTAATTATCATCAAGTATGCAAATTCAATTTTCCATAAGCCTATTTTTCTCCTTTCTCCATAGAAATGGCCTATTTCGGGCCAGGCATGGTGGCTCATGCATGTAATCCCAGCACTTTGGGAGGCCGAGGTGGGCACATCGCTGAGCTCAGGAGTTCGAGATCATTCTGGGCAACATGGTGAAACCCCATCTCTACTAAAATAAAAAAAATTAGCTGGGTGTGGTGGCACGCACCTGTGGTCCCAGCTACTTGGGAGGCTGAGGCATGAGAATCGCTTGAGCACCAGAGGCAGAGTTGCAGTGAGCCGAGATTATGCCATTGCACTCCAGCTTGGGCTACAGAGTGAGACTTTGTCTAAATAAATAAATAAATAAATAAATAAAATGGTCTTTTTCTTGTTAGTGGCAGAGCTGATTTTGGTGTTATTTTCTGAGCTGAGCTAAGTGTTGGCTAAACTGGGACATTTAGGAATAAGTGGCAAGTCCTCCCTACAGTCATGTGATTCAAAATGAACATCTCTTCAAGGGACCCTGAACAAGGCATAGCTGCATCATGGAAATGTCAGTCCATTCTGGAATTGGCCAAGCATGATTATTTAATTTGGTAGGTGATGTTGGACACTATGGGCGTGCAGGGGGAAATCAGCCTCTTACGAATTACAGGTAACCATGGAAGAACATGAGGATGTGCTTTTCTTGAATGTTCACTCAAAGAACAAAAGGCCTAGAAATAGAGCGTTCTAAAATTCTAGCTCTTATCTGCTCTGAGTTAGCTGTGTAGAAACTGCTATCTGGGGACAGTCAAAGTTCAGAGGTATGGTCTGCAGAATCCACAAACACATAGGCAACAGAGAAGATAAGCAACTTGTTCATGTTGAAACACTGCAACTGCTTTCAATCAAGCAGGCCCTTTTGGGATGAAATACATTTTGTCAATAATTCAGTTTTGCAAATGTTTTGTAGTATGGTTTCATCTGACAAACCCTCTCAGTGGTGTATTTTTCCACTTTACAAAGAAAGCACATGTAGAAAAATGGTGTCAAATAACATTAATGAGTGTGTTTTGAAACTGTGGACACTACGGAGACTAGCCTTGGTCCTTACTCCAACTCTAACTCATGCCATCTTGAGCTAGGATTACTGGAGTTTGAAAACAACACATGAAAAGATGGCAGAATGAAAAAGAGTGCTTGACAAAACACGACACAGCTAGTAGCACAGTGAAGACCGCTGATACAACGTTTCTTAAAATTGGTGGGTTTAATTCAGACTGAGTGTTATTTTAATGTCTCATTCATTTTACATGGAAGGACATACCTAAATATACACAATTATTTCATCATCCACTGCCAAATATCAACACTGAAAACAATGTATGTTTTTGTTCTGTGTCAGGGCAAAGATAATAGATTCATGCATAAATGTTTACAGAAGTTTGTTAAAAATAATCAAGTTATGTTTCTCTTCCTACCAAAACTGTGCGGTCTTTCTAAGCAACTCTGTTGACTTCCTGGAGAAAAGAGAAGATTCCCACTGCTTCAAATTAAGGTCCACATATTAGCAGAGGAATTATTGGTTATGACTAATTGAAAGCAGATCTAGCTTTCTTTTAATTAGAAATAAGTACATTCATTTTATAAATGATTTGTCATAAGGAGAGGAATCATGTTCACATCTGAAGTATACTTCATGAGTCCGCTTTTCCACTTCTTTCCTCAGTAGTTCAGGAAAAAACACATGCTGCGTTTCTAATGTTTCGTTTGTTTGTTTGTTCATTTGTTTTGGTTTTGCAAGCAATACAATCAATCTTCTGATTTCATCCTAAAATAGTAGGCATTCCTACTTAGGTACAATTCAACCAGGATTGCACAGTTGCTGGGATCAAAAGAAGAAGACATTCTACCTCTTCACTTGAACTGAGTCAGTGTGAATTAATTTTAAATGTCAAACTAGATTTAGATAAAACACACTTGAAAAACAATACTGTTTGCTTAAGAAAGAGGTTAATGAGGAAAATGTAATCCCCACTTGAATGCCATTGGAATGCAAAACCACATTTATTTGCATGTGTGGTATCTGTAAAAGGTCCAAGGAATTTTGTTTTTGGTGTTTTGAATTGTTTATAATGTATTCTCTTTTTATTCCATCTACTAACAATTCCCAGAAATGATGGAAATAAAAAGACGGAAAAATATAAATGCATTTGGGTTCTAAGAAAATTACCAGTTGCAACACCAGTTCTAGCCACAGTTCATAAAGCAGGTGATTATGGGGACAATAAAGAAAATGTCATTAAATCAGAAAAATCCCTTGAATCTTGCCAATTCCATGATAGCGCCTAGAAGTCTGACGATTCTAAATTGTCCATGCCAAATTTTGCAACAAAAGTTCACTAATAATGATGCTCATTTGCAAGGATTTAGTTTAGATATTCCAGGCTGCAGGACATGAAACACACTGGATAATTTCTTTGACATTATGGCTTATTAAATCACTTCCCAAAGTGTCAAGTAAAACAAAATCTATTTTTAAAAGCAACCCTGGAAGGGTCACTGACTTTTCAGTAGACCAGTTTCTTGTCTCACTTTTAGGTTAATTTCTCACACATTTTTGGTTCAGGAATTGCTTCATTAAGAACACTGGATTTCAAAACAACCCCATTTCCCTCAGAGGCCCAGGAACCAGAGGGCAGCTCAGCACTGGAAGCCACAGGCCACCAATTAACAACAACTAGCCAGGCCCTGCGGGCCATGGACATTTTGGCAGAAAGTTGGTCATATTAATGTTCAGGCCACAAGTTCCCATTTCACATGGAGTTGCTGCCCGATTGCAGGAAAGTGCTAATGGTTAGGATTACCATTGCTTAAACTTTTATTTCAATGCCTTGATCTGTCACTTGACTGTTTCCCCCTAGGCTTTAAAATATGCAAGAATAAAAATGAAACAAAAATTAACATGTTTATAACCTCTCCTAATATTTCTATTTCTGTCATGTTCTCCAAGATACAAAGAGTAATACAGTTCTACTGTAACTAATTCCCTCTGGAAGCCTCTATTGCCCTGGACTAAAGTTTTCAGGGGCAGGTCTTGCTGTGGAGTTAACTCCACAGGAACGGAGCCTGCCCAGTCTGATCCCTCCTGTGGCCCCTTCTGAACCAAGTGTCCTGTCCTCTCCCTGCCCCGGGATGTGGGACCTGCCCTGAAGGAGGAGGCCTGTAGTGTCCCATTATGCCAGGGACTGGGTGGCCAACAGCTGGTGGAGTATTCACAGGCATTGCAGCAACTTTCTCAATCTAGCTCTTATCAGTAATACAGCTGACATTTTTAATCTGTCAATCTGATCCCTGTCACTATAAATTAGCACCAAACTCTGGCTGGGTGAGAGGCACACTTTATTAGGCCTCTTAAATCCTAACTATTTCACAGAAATAAGTGAACTAATACAGAATAATTCTCTCTCTCTCTTTTTTTTTTTTTTAACAGTTTTAGCAACAAGTCCATCCTGGTTTCCTGCGCCCCACTGCATGCACATGATCTTTGCTCTGGGATCTGGGCTGATGGGTCACTTCTCTGTATTGTTGCTGACATGGTGGTAGAGGGACTAAAAACCAAGCGCAGTTGTTTCCACTCACATTTCACCGCTGAGTGCCAATCACATGGTCACAACCACCTGCCACAGTGTGGGAATGTGTACTCCTCCTGCAGAGATGGGTACCATGTATTTGTGAGCAATGATAACAGTTATCAAACAATTCCCTCTGGACAAAAATTACTTAAGTGGCATATATTCAGTCTTATCTCTGCTCAGGAACAATTGATGAGTCAAGGAATCAGCTTCTGAATAATATCTGCAAGTACAGGGTTCTAAGGTAGGGTTTAGATAGCAAGGTGGGCAGATGAAATGACTTTAATGTTGCAGAGGAGGTGTGCAACGCCCACCCAGCTCTCCGTTTGCACTGAACAAAGCTGACTTTCCCCTGTAACTTGTCATTCAACCCTCAGGCTGAAAAGTGAAAACTCACCATCTTACCTTAAGTAGTTGAGTGCCTACTGGGGAGTGAATGTCCAGATATAAGAGCATAAACCAGAACAAGGCTGGGTGTGGTGGCTCATACCTGTAATCCCAGCACTTTGAAAGGCTGAGGTGGGAGGATCACTTGAGCCCAGGAGTTTGAGACCAGCCTGGGCAACATAGTGAGACTCCATCTCTACAATTTTTTTTTTAAATTAGCTGGGTGTGGCTGCAAGTGCCTGTAGTCCCAGCGAGGAGGCTAAGGCAGGAGGATCGCTTGAGCCTGTGAGGTTGAGGCTGCAGTGAGCTGTGGTTGTGTGACTGCACTCCAGCCTGGGTGACAGAGTGAGATCCTGTCTCAAACATTTTTATTTTAAATAATAAAAAAAGGACAATATATAATCAAGTATCAAAACAGGCAGAATAGTCAGTCATTGAGCCTTAGCAAAAATTTTTGCCTAAACACTCTAAAAAGTTGCTGTTTTTCCTCCTTTGGTTTGGAAGTCAGAAAAAGAAGCAGTGAGGCCTCATGGTGAAAGAGGCAGCGTGAGAGCCATCCAGAATGTTTGTCCCTTCAGCCTCCTGGTTGGGGATTGTTGGCGACCTCTCCTGGATTGGACTCATTCCCCCACCCCAAAACTACCCACAGCTGAGAACAGCCATCTAAACACCTGTAGAGTCTACACTACTCCATGCCCACACGAATCCAGACCTCAGGCACGAGGCACCCAAGCAGGCTTGTTTCTTGTGTCAGTTACGGTTCAATACAGGAAACAGAAAACTCTCTAGATCTGCCAAGATCAGAGGAATTTAATAGGAGGTACAAAGTGGAAAGGCTGGAGGAGTAGAGTCAGCGGCAACCATCAGAGTCCCCTACACCCACAAGGCTGGAGACTAGACAGTGGGCCATGGAGTTAGGCCACTGCCCATACTTATGTCTCCCAGAGCCCTCTAGTACACCTACACAGCTGAAGAGGGAGAGCAGCTTCCTTTGTACTGCCTTTCAAATCCTACGTGACCACACTTCATTATCAGAACCTAAATTGCATCCTGATCTCTTACAGCAAAGTGACTGGGAATTACAGTTTTTACACTTCTAGGCCTGCAGTACAGGGTGGTGGGGAAACCTAGGAATGCCATGTGCTATGGACAAGAACTAACACACTCTCCTACAGAGATCAACACTGAGTCACAGGCCTTAGTAGACTAAGAACAAGGTGCCCCAGTACACATGCTCTCCCCAGTGCCTCTCCCTGGGAATCTCACTCAAGATGGGAAGCCTCAAAAGTAACCACTGAGAGCCGTGTTGTTGTTTGAGTCACTGTTATTACGGTTTGGCTCTGTGTCTCCACCCAAATCTATCTCAAATTGTAATCCCCACATGTCAGGGGAAGGGCTTGGTAGGAGGTAATTGAATCGGGGGCAGACTTCCCCCTTGCCGTTCTTGTGATAGTGAGTTCTCACTATCTGGCTGAGATCTGGTTGTTTGAAAGTGTGTGGCACTTCCCCCCTCTTGCTCTCTGCCTCTCCTGTTCTACCATGGTAAGACATGCTTGCTTCCCCTTCTGCCTTGATTGTAAGTTTCCTGAGGACTCCCAATCATGCTTCCTTGAACATTAGGGCATTGAGAAATTGAAGAATTTAGGAGCACTTTCATCTTGCCTGCCAGTCATCTTCCCAGTACACACCCTGGGTGTGATGGCGCGTGCTTGTAGTCCCAGCTACTTGGGAGGCTGAGGCAGGAGAATCGCTTGAACCCGGGAGGCAGGGGTTTCAGTGAGCCGAGATCGCGCCACTGTTCTCCAGTCTGGCGACAGAGAGAGACTCGGTCAGAAAAAAAAAAAAAAAAAAAAGCAGCATTAGTGTGCATTAGTGGCACATTGTCATCACTATTAATGTTGCCGAGTGCTTTATGTGTTTGTGTGTCTGTGCTCCTTTCATTTCAGTAAAAATCTTAAAATTGCTCTCTATTCTCTTAGTAGTCTAGTGAATAAAAAATACTTTTATTGAATTCATGTTAATTTCAGATTTAGTGGTATTTGCACAGCAGCACATGTGGATGGCCACATTTTTATTACCAAGTCTTTTCCAAGTTTCAACAGCGTTTTTGTTTGGTGATTTGGGTTTAAATCCAGTTAATCAATATAATAGTAAAATGAGGTTCTCCCCTGTCCCTGTTAAATAATAGTAGTTCAAAGACAGGAAATATTTAAATAACAAAATTTGAAAACTGAAATGCTTGCCTTCTAGAATAGATTCCTACCCTCAGCTGAGAGAACCTCAAAGCCGCGCTTTTACAGCTGGGGAGATTTCTTCTTCTTTATAAGTACGCATATACTTGGTCACTTAGGAACAGGCCACTCACACGACACAGGGAGACATGATCCTGCACCCACAGGTACGTGCACACCCAGGCGCGAGTGCCCACCGGCCCCACAGTTCGTCTGCAACAGTCAGATTCAAGATGCGGTGGAATGGCACCTTAACCTCATTTGGATCTTCTTCACCCGAATCAAAACCCACTGTAAACACCGCGAAGAACCAGGAAACTTCATGGCTTTAATCATTTCCTTTCCCCAAGCTCCACGTGGTAAACAGGACACTCCGTTTTCCTTTAGGGTTGCCGTCATCCTGCGACAGGTGCGGAAGAAGAAAAAAGCAAATCTATGTTTTCAAAGAGCGGAGGAAGCAGAGAGAAAGTGCCAACCCGAGGTGCGCTCTTCACCTTTACGCTCCACTCGGAGCAAGCAAGGAAATCCTCCAGCTCTAGCGGGGTTGAGGGTTAGCGCCACCTGGCTTTCTAAAGAAGAACAAGAGAAAGGAGGTAGATGAGGCTGAAGAGGAGCCCGCGCCCTCCTTTCCTCCTTGGGCACCAGGCGGGCGAGAAGAAGGACCTGGGCGCTCTCCGTTTCAGAGCCCAGGGCAGCCAGGCTGCTGGCCACCGCGCACTGCGAAGAGACGCAATTACCCTTCTGCGAATCAAGAAATCCGGAAACGTCTCTTGGTACTGGTGTTAGACTAGTGGATTCCACATTTAAGGCAACCGTGAATTGCAGAAATAACTGCGGCACTTAAAGTATTATAACCAAGCACCGATCAATTTACTCATTGATTGGTTCTGGCTCGTTTCTGTCAACCACCTATTCTGCGTAAACTTCTTACACCGGCTGAGAGGAAAGAAAAAGAAGACAGGAGAAAGGCCATCCTAGGATTCTGATCTCTCTGTGGCAGCGTTGGAAAGGAGTCAGGTTAAATGAATAATGCCCCGGGGCCCCCGTTTATTCACATGAAAAATAGGGAAAACAGTGCCTTCAGTAACTGCCCCAAGTGATTGGAAAAGCAAAGGAAAAACTGGCAGGAGAGTGCCTTAGACATTACCATTTCTACTGTATTATTGTTTTATTATTATACGATATCGTCGTATTACAGTCATAGTGAAAATGGCAATCAGGTTATCATTATCCATTCAGTGCCTTATAAATTTGCACTGAGTTTGTATTTGCATATATGGATATAATGGATTCACAGAATGACTATTAATTTGAGGGCACTGCCACAAACTGCTTTATCTAGAACTTGGACCAGTTGTCAAAAAGTAATTACCTATTTCGGCATGACTTTTAAAGGGTGAAATCTAGAGAAAGTTGTTTGGAAACTGCCTTTCCATGGATTCAGTCAAGAACACAAACACAGATGCACAGATGCATATAATATGCGCACACTATGTGCGCATATGAAAAAAATGTGTACATGCATGGGAAATATGGGTTTGCATTTATTATAATAATGATTCATGTACATTGCTGCTCTGTTTACAAAAGACTTTTGCATTCACTTTTCATTTAGTCCTCACAACTTTAGGAGGCATTGCTAATCCCCATTTTATAGATGAGGAAACTGAAGCATGGAACAATAACTTTCCTAAAATCTTGATGAGAAGTTGTAGAACCAAAGCCACGTATTCAATTCTGTGTCATCCTCGTATCCAGCAAACATATCATGGACAATTACTGTGCGCCAGGCACTAAAGCCTGGTGGCCACAAAAATCAAAGACATATTCCACTGCCTTCAAGAAACTCACACCTAGTGGAGAAAAAAGAAAAATTACTTTTCCTGAAGGATATATACTCTACAATCAGCCTGGGACTTAAGTGAAGACTTCCCAAAAGAGTAGATGCCCAGGCTGAATTTTGAAGGACAAGAATCCTTCTGATAAAGATGGAGGGAGGTGTGACCCAGGCAGAAAGACAATATGTGCAAAGATATGCAGGCAAAAGAAATGAGAGTATTCAATATAGCTCAGAATCACGGCTTAATGTATATATAGGGACAGTGGTGAGAAAGATTATAAAGAGCATTATTGAGGTTTTCCTGAAGTCTATGGGGGAATGAATGAAAGATTTTAAGTAGGGAAACAACATGATCCGATGTCATTTGCATTAAAGATCGGTCCAGCTGCTGTGAGGACAGACTGGAGGGTACATTAACAGTAGGAGAAATGATGGAATGATGCAGGCAAAACTCAATATCTGTCATGCTAAGGTAGGGGGTTATTTGAAAAAAAAAAAAAAGAAAGGGTGAATTTGAAAGATATTAAGGAGGAGCTCATTACAGTTGCTAGGTTATTAGCCTGAGCACCAGGTGGGTAGTGGTACCAGTCACGGAGACTAAGAGAAGAGACTATTGGTATGCAACAGAGACTAGAAATAAATTCTGTTTTGAGCATAGTGAGTTTAAAAAACTAAATACATCTATGTGGAAATGTCCTGTAGCAGGGAGTTGGATATGCAGATCTAGCGCTCCAAGAACAGGTCTGGATCGTAGAGAGATAAAACACTGGTATCAACTGAAGCCACATAATGATTAATAATAGTATTTGCAAACAGGCATCAAGTACTTACTCTGTATCTGGCACTGTGCAAAGCATTTTAGTAGATAATCTTATTTAATCCTCACAACAACCTCACAAGGTAAGTATTCTGATTAAGTATTGCCCAGGGAGAAGGTTAATATAAGCGGTCCAAAACAGGACCCTGATGATTACATTTAAGAAGAATGGCGGCCAGGTGCGGTGGCTCACGCCTGTAATGCCAGCACTTTGGGAGGCTGAGGCAGGTGGATCACAAGGTCAGGAGATCAAGTCCATCCTGGCTAACATGGTGAAAACCCATCTCTACTAAAAATACAAAAATTTAGCCAGGTGTGGTGGTGGGCGCCTGTAGTCCCAGCTACTTGGGAGGCTGAGGCAGGAGAATGGCGTGAACCTGGGAGGCGGAGCATGCAGTGAGCTGAGATCGCGCCACTGCACTCCAGCCTGGGCAACAGAGCGAGACTCCGTCTCAAAAAAAAAAAAAAAAAGAAGAAGAATGGCAGAACTTTTCCTACTATATTGCAGAGCTATAGCATAGTCACCTAGACTTAAATGCAGAAAGCTACACATTGACCTCCAGTTGGCTGAATGTCAGCTCCATCCTTGCTCTATTCCTCCCTAGGACAACATTCTGGAGTGACTGCCAAGGCTAGCTGGCCCATTCCCACACTGTCTCACTGCCTACCTATGGTCCCTCAGACTTGGTGCGACTTGTGGGTTTTTTTAGCCTCCAAGTTGTTTAGGTTCCCTAGCCTGAAGATGATAAAGGAAAAGACTACTTCCAGGTAGGGAAACCACCTGTTTCACTACACATCCAGGGAAAACATATCATGACTGTTTCTCTGAAATACTTTGGATTCCAGCCAGACAGCATTAATTGGGCTAGTCAAGGTCAACCAGGACCAGGCAAGCAGGAGGAAGTGCCCTAGACTTAATTTTCAACATGGCAGAGAGTCCTTGAGTCATCTCCTCACATCAAGAGGCACTCCCTGAAAGCAAGCAAGCAAAAAAAAAAACAAAAACAAACAAACAAAAAACTAAGCTTTACCACCTTACTCTTTTTTTTTTTTTTTTTTTGAGACGGAGTCTCACTCTGTCACTGAGGCTGGAGTGCAGTGGCACTGTGTCAGCTCACTGCAACCTCAGTCTACTGGGTTCAAGCAATTCTCCTGCCTCAGCCTCCTGAGTAGCTGGGATTACAGGCGCCCACCACCATGCCCGGCTAGTTTTTTTTTTTCTTAATTTTTAGTAGAGACGGGGTTTCACCATGTTGGCCAGGCTGGTCTCGAACTCCGGACCTCAGGTGATCCACCTACCTGGGCCTCCCAAAGTGCTGGGATTACAGGCGTGAGCCACTGCACCCAGCCTACCTTACTCTTAATGGTGAATAATTCCTAGTAGCTTCTTCACCGTCTCCCAATATCCATCATTTGGGAGTTTGTTGTGTGAAGGGAAAGGATCAGTTGAATACTATTCTGAACACTGGATTTTCTTACTTACATAATTTGCCTCTCTGTTAAGTTTGCCTAGAGATTTTTGTTTCTCTTACTTTGAATTCAAGACTCTTATAAACAAATCAGACTTGCTGCTGTACTTCTCATTAGAGGAACTGAAACCTTGTCCCAATGCCCCTTAAGAGCTCCACCCAAGTGAAATGGTACCAAACATTTAAGTTTTGCTTTAAATTAATGCTCCTGAACCCAATTTTGGCCCAGATATCCCTGGTCTGAATGAGAAAGCCAGGTAAGGACTGCAGATGTTGGGGATAAGGAGGAGGTAGCCTAAAGACTTGATCCGTGTTCACCTAAACCTGTCACCAAGATTTGTGGGCCACATCTCTGCGACCTGAAGAAATCAGTTCCCTGGGCCCCAGCGTACTCATCTGTGAGATGAAGGGGCTGAAACATCTCTAAAGCTCATTCCAAGTTTAACATTCTCTGTGGACTTAATATAAGAATGAGCAGGGTTCCAGTGTTGGCTTTGCTGCTTCCATATGGTCTGGGTAAAGGGCTCATTGAATGTTGATACATTATAGCATCAGAGAATGTGAGAATAGAAATCAGATTTACAGACCAAACAGATCACCTAGATTAAAAATTAATAATACATCTGTATATGTATATATGTGTGTGTGTATATATATGTGTGTATGTATAGATGCACACATATGTACACACAGAGAGACAGAGACAGAAATAAATATAAAGAAACTGACTGGTCAAGATAGCAGTGAGTTGATGACAAAGCCAGGTCTAAAATCCAGGTTTTCTAACTATTGGTTACGTAATTTGCCCACAGGTCTCTGTGTATGTCATGCATGCCACTAGAATGCTGGAAGATTTGGTAAGATTCATGTTTAATTGGCTCCATGTGTGGTGTTCTTCCTTCCCCCGCCATCATCAGTATTGCCTTAGAAAAGGCCACGTGTTCTGGAGACAGCATGGATCTTCTTTTAAATGGGAGCCCTAAGAATTCACCCCTGCCTTTAATACTAACTGCATGTAAATTTGCTGAAGGATAATATCCTCAGACCATTTTCAGAGGTGATGAAAGGAGTCCATTTAATCGAAGAGGCTAAAAGAGATGAAATTATCTGGACTGTCCTCCCACTGAGGGCAATGTGGGGTAGTGAACCCAGCTTGCAGTAGGCATGGGAAAGAGGACACCTCCCCAGCTCCATCCTATCCGTGTTCCCTGAGCAAATTTCACCTAGAAAAATTACAGAAGCAAACTGCCTAAACTTTTAGCCACTGTCCTCTGCCTCTCTCTGCTGGGTAATTTTAAAAACTGGGATAGTGGTTTAGATAACAGTAGTAGTAATAGTAGTAATAATATTAATAGTAATAGCAGTTGATAAGGAAGAGGAGCTTTGCAAACGAATCTTGCTTAGACTGAAATTTAAAAAGTGGTTTCACAGGCTATTGCCTTCACCTAGTTCAGTATATTCTTCAGTAAATATTTAGTAAGGGTCCCCCTAACCCACTACTGAACAATTTGCTAAGGCCTTGGAATACAGGTAGTGTACCGCCTGGCCCCTACTCCCGCCCATCTTCAAAGTCCTTTCCTAGGACAGATTCAGTTCTTGAAAAGCCTCATTGATCGCCTCCCTGCAGCAGCCAACTGCCTCACGTGAACGCAAGACGCCCTAGGTAACCCGAGCCAATGGCTCCCTCCCATTTGGGGAGAAAAAAGTGGGGGGCGGGGATCGAAAGAAAGGAAAGGAGAAAAATACTGAGAAACATGTTTTGGCAGGCCAGGCCTTCAGAGACTACCATATGTGCTCCATATTGAGCAACCCCTGGTCTTTGATGTTTTTCTGAATGTAAAGGCATTATTCTTTCTCAAACTGCGCCTAAGTACTACAGACATTAAAACAATGAGGCCGTAACGGGTGGACCTGGCTCTAAGTGTTTAATTTGTCCTTCACCCAAGTGCCTGCCACCGGTTAGCTCCCCAGTTTGCACCCAGGCAGCTGGCAGGGTTGCCATCCCCTCTGGCCCCATCCCCCTTTGAGATTCAAGTTTGTGTGTCTCCTAGAACACCTTAGCGCCAAGTTCGGAAGTAAGTATTTTCCCAAAGCCCTGCGAAAACGCCCCAGATGTTTCCTGCTTCACGGAAACAAGCCCAGGTTGGATCTGAAGCATTCTTACGACGGTGGGTCACGGGGCCCGCCCCGCGCCAGCGAGCCCTGCTCCCCCGGGAGCTGCTGGGTGCACTCGGGGACCTCCGGCGCTCCCCGGGTTCCCCGCTTCGCGGGGGAGTGGCCAACAGCGCAGGAAATACGGGCGAAGGAGATGCCCATTTTATTTCGTGCAGAATTCTGAATCACCAATGAAGACCCTTAGTAAATTGTGTGTGTGTGTGTGTTTGAGATGGTCTCACGCACGTTGCCCAGGCTGCAGTGCAGTGGCGCGATCAAGGCTCGCTGCGCTGTCGACTTCCTGGGCTCAGGTGATTCTCCCACCTCAGCTTCCGGAGTAGCTTGGACTACAGGCCTCCGCTACCACGCCCAGCTAAATTTATTTTGGTATTTCTTGTAGAGATGGGGTTTCACCATATTGCCCCAGGTTGGTCTCAAAATCCTGAGCTCAAGGGATCCACCTGCCTTCGTCTCCCAAAGTGCTGGGATTACAGGCCCTAGTAAATTTATACTGTAATCTTGGGGAGTTTATTAAATAGTCACTCTCCCCGATTGTTAATTTGTCCTTCCCTTTACGTCCTTCTACCCATCGCCGGAGAAACGGCGATCTGAAAAGGAGGGATGTAAATAAACCCGAGGTCTCTCCAGGGAACTGCCCTCTCCTTCCGGGGAGCAGAGAGGCCGGGGCTTGCCCAAAGTGGGGAAATCCAGAGGCGGGAGGCTCCTGGGGGCTGGGCAAGAGCGGGGTGCAAATGCGAAACCTGCTCTCGGGCGCGGTGACGCTTTGCAGACTGGGGCCCCTCCAAAGTGGGCGGAGTGAGGAGGGCTGGCCGTGGAGAGCAGGGCGTCCGAGCTCCCGCTGCTTCCGGGTCTCGGCAAGCACTTCCGGGGTGCGCGCCACGCGGCCCGAGCTCCGCGCTTACTAATTATCAGAAATAGTGAAGGAGATTGGCGCCAAAAGGGAACAGTAACAACCGTGGCCGATAATGACGTCGGGGTTGGCTACACCAGGGCCCCCTCTAGTCACGGTCAAGCCCTAGTTTTCAAGCACTTCTGCGTTTGCTCTTGGCCGCCCCAAAGACGGGGGATTCTTGATGCGGCTTGAGATGCCCTGGGGAGCCGCAAAGCCTGGAATCCAGGAGCAGCAGCCTCAGCCTTCCCAGTGCGCCTGTAGCTGCGGGCAATGGAGCACAGCCCTGGCTCCCCTTGGACTCTCAGTAGGCACACGAAGAACGGCCCTTCTGCGCTCAGGCCTCTGCGGAGGTCTCTTTCAGGGTCGTTTGCAGTGTCTGGATTCACAAGGGCGGGCTGGGCTCTCCCTGACCCTAGAGGGTCAGGAAAGGATTACTGTCGGGCGGAGGTCACAGTGATGCTCTGCCCTTGTTAAACTGGTCAGCTGGAGCGGGCTCCCTCGATGCAGAGGCAAGGGTTATCTAGGAGAATTCAGGTTGTGTTTGGGCGCTAGGTTGAAGGTGGGAGCCGTTCCTCCTGAGGTAATCTCATATGTGAGGCGGAAATGAACTGGATACACACAGGAACCACCGCGCGTCTTTGCATCCAATTACTCTTAAACAATTGCCCCTTCTCCTTCGGAGCATCCCTTCTCCTTCGGAGCATCCCTTCTCCTTCGGAGCATCCCTTCTCCTTCGGAGCATCCCTTCTACCAACCAGGATCTATTGTCTCAGCACCTACTTTGTGCTCAGATCTTTGCCAGGTTCTTTGGGGGATACAAGACCACGGAAAGCCAGGTACCTGCGCATGAACCTAGTGAGAC
This sequence comes from Pongo pygmaeus, assembly GCF_028885625.2. Lineage (NCBI taxonomy): Eukaryota > Metazoa > Chordata > Mammalia > Primates > Hominidae > Pongo > Pongo pygmaeus. The sequence continues at coordinate 186,796,506 of NC_072376.2, forward strand.
TGGTGCGTTAATGGAAGGAAGGGAGGGCGCCCATTAAAATTACTTCTCATGCTGCACTTTTTTCTGGAATGAACCAAAGGCATCCGGAGAAGAATATAATATTGCATGCCTGGACTTCGGACTCAGCTTCCTTTTTCTGACCCTTCCTCAACCTGGCTTTCCCTCTTCAGGAAGAGATTTGGAATTCCCTTTATGGTGGAGTGAGGAGGGGTGGGGAAACAGCCAGCCCAGGTAAGTATGTAAGCCACATGGTCCGCGAAAGGAAGAAAGGAAAATCATCTCCAAATGCAACTAGGCAGGTGGGGGTAGATTGACTCTGAAAGGGAATGGGAAATCTGAATAACCCTGAAGGCAGCAGACTCCATACCCGGTGTTGAGGTGTGAGAAACAGTCAACATTTGGAGCCCTGGAGTCAGAAGATTTTTGGCAGCTGTTAGATAACTTCCTGATCTGCAATAAAGTTCATGTGACGGAGGGGATGTTTCCGCTCTCCGTTGCCTGGCTCCTTTCCTTTCTAAGTCTGCAAGTTTAAGAGATTTTACCAGGTCCCACTTGAATGGTGGCCTAATGTGGGCCCTGGGAGGAGTCCTGGTGGCCTGAGGCTGCAAAGGTTGGGTCAAACAGGGGCAGTCACAAGCTCACTGGCCTGTTGCATCCCCAGCTTTCACCTGCCAGGTGACACCAAGGCCTCCCTTTCTCAAAATGGGGAATCCAGGCTGCTCCGTTGTCAGACACCAACCTATCTGTTCCTGACCCTCCCCACAAGGTCCAAACAAAACAGTTTTTAAAGAAATCTATGTAAAGTTCTAAGCATCTTCCACAGCCCAGGTGTGCTCTGGCTGCAACAGCCTCGTTTCTGGACTATGATCAGGCATAATTAGGGTCTGATCACTATAGAAATATATGCAAGATGTTTACTTCCCATAGTGGAAAAATAGAAGGGGGGTCTGGTGCACAGTGGGACTCACTAAGAAGGAGTGTGCTCTGAGAGCGCCCAGCACCCGTGGACCTCAAACCGTTCTCAGCTCAGGGAGGGGCAGTGGAATTCAAGCTCAGGTGGTTCCCTACCACCCAGGTCCCTGGGTACGTCCCAGGGCCCTGGCACAGCTAGAGCAAGTGTCCACTTCTCGGTTTAGGCCAGCTTGACCCTGTGTCGTTCCCACTCCCAAGCCCCTAGTCATATACATGAGGACTGGCAGCAGGTGGGCAGGAGAAGGTGGTGTTCCAGCTACATCTTGGAGTTTTTGCTTGGGATCCGGCCAGCTTCAGGGACCATCATTTGCGGGGAGGGTTGGACGTGAACTTCCCAGCTGGATGATAATAGAACTGGCTGAAGAGCAGAAGCCAGAACTGAAGGTTCAGACCTTGTCCACCAAAGTCAGAGATTACAAATCAAAGCTGTTCAAAAACTCACTTGTGAGACCAGAGAGAAGGACATGAAGTTCCCAGAGTTCAGGGTCTTGGGGTGGGGAGGGGAGTGTTGCAAGGGTAAACAGCTGGCCTAGGAAGCCACACCTCGCCATGCATGGTGAGTGGTGAGGGGAGATGGCTTTTCAAGTTTTTAGGAAGAAAATAGAATTTCCGAAGACAGAAACACACAGCAATGAGGATATGTGACAAATATCCTTGTTTTGCAAAGGTATAAAGGAAGAAGTCAACATGCTGGAGATCACAAAGTCAGTCCAGAAGCCAAGACCCAACCCAGATGTGGCTGACTCTGAATCGCTTTAAGCACTTGCCACTCAGCCTCTGATAAGCAGCTTAAGTTACATCTTTGCGATGTCCCTAATTCTGCGAGTGGTGGATCTGCCCAAACTCCCAACAGCTTTTAGGAGGGTGTCATTTTTAGCAAAGTAGAGACTTACAATAAACCTACTGCAGGGGAAGAAGTGGGGTGCGTGGGGATAGTAAGTTTTCTTAAATGTGCCAGAAGTGTCTTCTATTTTGTGCCCACCATAATAAGCACGGTGTAGTCTAATTGTTTCCAGTAATTGCATTCCAGTCCCGCACAACTGCAAACTCTGGAGCACCGAACCCACTCACAAGCACCACTTCCTCCAGCACTCAGTGGACACCTAAGAAGCGACTGTGACCATGTTCGCTGGTGCAGTCCCCCGCTCTCAGCCTTCACCCAGAGTCTGAACTACATTGGTTTTTTTCATTTGAATCCATTTCTTTTTGGTCTTGGCTTAAGAAATCACTCTGGTCATTAATAACTGTAATAAGATAACTCTGGCCCAAGTCACCAGGGATGGCAAGGAGCCCAGAGGCTTCCCTGCATGCAGCACAAACGGAGTGCTCCTCCGGTAGCCGGTGGGGGAGGACCTACAAGGTACCTGCCAGCACAGCCTGGGGCCTTTCCTACCCCAACTCGTCACCACCGCTGCCTCCAGCTTTCCCTATCCCCCCAGTGGGTAGAACCAGACAGGAGACTAGACCTCCTTGTCTGCAAATGTGGGACTCCCAGGCAAAAGAAGCTCAGAAATATTGAATAAAGGTATTGGACTCTAGAAACCACGTGGAGAAATCTGGTGTAATGGAGACAAGCAGTTTTAGCTATGGTTGCTGCAAAATATCAAATGCCCTTCAAATTTTGTGCACAAGTATTTTTATTCTCTTTTCTTAACGTTTCTTTTAATTTTTGTCTTGAATTTCTTGATTTTTAAAGTAGTTGCCAGACCACTGGAGTCCCTGCCAGGAGAAGAGAAGTCACTGAAAGGTCAACACCATCCTTCTCAGAGGAGAAAAAACTGAGTTCAATTCACATTGGCAGCCTAATTCCAGCCCCATGACCCAGGGGGATCATCCTCTTCCTCTAGGGGTTCCTAAAGTGGAATGTGGTGCCCCAGCCACAGCTAGCAGCAGAAACCATGGCAGAGGATGGTAGAGGAGAGAGAAATGCATGAATGCAGTGCCACTTTCTGAATTTTGTTTTCACTTGTCTGTCAGCCTTGATTGTCAACACTGAATTAGATAATCAATACCTGTAACTGAAGAAGAGAAATCACCATAGTCTCACCTTCTGTCACCGTAATGACTGTAAAATGAATTAGTATAACCTTGTAGGGGTTAAAAACTCTCATTAAATGACCACTCATTTAGCCACCTCCAACTTTAGAATTGACCCCTTCACCAGAAACAATTAGGGCCTAGATGCCCAAAACCCAGGAAATGCACCTGACACCCCCTAGAACATCATTTCCATGTCCAAAGGGAAAGAGATGGCTCAACAGGGATGAGTGTGGCTTTCAGGACTCTTTAACAGCAATTTATCCTCAATGCCCACCTGCAGTCAGTGCCCTGTAGAGCTGATGGCCCAAAAGGCAGGGATGTGGGGTTCCTCTCCACATCCCTTGCTCAGCCATCAGTACATTGGGACATCAATACAAGATTCTTGTACTGATTCCTGTACATCAGTACAAGATTCTTCTTGCTCAGCCATCAGTACATTGGGAAAGCGAAGAAAAACGGAAAGGGGAGAGTAGCTAGACAGTGAAGAAGCTCTGTGCTGGGACTGTGTCTTTGTAGGAGAAAAAATAGGGGGAAAAGTCTGCCCAAGCAACTCCCAAACCACAATTAGCTCCCACCACAGGCCCCAAACACTTCTTCCTTGCTTCCTAGCTTTGCCTGTTCTATCTCACTCCTCCTACCTTCTGCAAATTTTTCAAATCCATAATCTAAAGCATTCTGTCTAGAGTGTAAGCAAGCAGTCATCAGACAACCCCTCTAGATGAGAAAGAAGGCGTGAAGCAACACCTGGGAGGTGGAAGCACAAATAATGATGTTTGGAAGGTGGGGCTCCTGGAGCTTTGCTTTCAAAGGTTAACACGTGGGTTTCCAGAGCCCCACACTTCGTTCTTTCCCAGTTTAAGGGTGGGTGGTCCCTTCTGCTCACGAAATAAACCTCTGACAAGTGGAGAAACGGCTGAGGTGGCACTTGGAAATTAGGAACCAAGTTAACCCTCTCCTAGGTTTCCCCGTGCTTCTAAGCCTGTTTTGTCCCTGCCCGGGCTGAAGGGGGAGCTCTGGGCTCAATTTAGATGGTGTGAGCAGAAACTTAAGTCCAGCGATTTTCAGTTTAAATCTCAAACCCTGGTGTGGTGAGGCAAGAGAGGTGACACAGGTATGGTAGGACTCTGGACTCCTCTGGTTGAGTAAGAGAGTCCTGGTAACTTTGACTTTCCTGTGGGTATTTTAGAGGAATAGGAACGTAGGCACTACAGCTTAAAATAATGCCCAAAGTTTCAATTCCTTAGAAAGGGATTTCCCATCACTTAAATCACCCTCTAGGAGTGTATGCTAGAGGCTCGTGGAGGGCAGTGCAGCCCCGTCTCCCAGGTTACCAGGAGACGGCCCAGGTTGCAGGGCCCCTCAGTGTGCCATCAACTCCTCTCATGCCTGGAACTTGTTTGGGTGCACAGATCTACAGCCACGTCTGCTCTCTTTGCATCTCAATTTTCTTGTAGGCACAGAGATAGGAAATGCCCTTCTTACAGTTTGTGAAGATTAAACAATAGGCAGCCTGTAAAATGCCTTGGCACTTCATAGGCGATCATTAAAATCAGTTCCTTCCCTCCTGTCCTGGGGGTAGGGGCGGGCAGATTTTATTACTTCTTTTTTCCTGATAGCAGAACTGAGGCGGGGTTGTGGAGGAGCGACGGAGGACCACCCCTAACTTCCCTTCACTTCCTGGATTTGAAGCCTCAGGGCCACCGGCCTCAGTCCTGTTACGGTGGCGGACTCGCGAGCTTTTCCAGCAGCGCCTTCCGGGACGGCGGTGGCTAGTCCAGTCCAGGGTAACTGGGCTCTCTGAGAATCCAACCTCCATCGGTCTGGGAGCGAGTGATTCGAGTTCAGATGCTGGGAACCGTCGCTTCTCCCTGGCCGGGCTCGCCGTTTTCTCCTCCGCTCGCCGTCATCAAGCCCGGCTATGAGCAGGGCTCTAAATCCCCACTCCCTCACCCGCAGGTTTACCGAGCAGCCCCGGAGCTCTCAGAGCTGCTGCGCGGCGGCGGCCAGAGGAGGGGTGGGGTCATTGCCCTCTGCAGCCTAGTGCCCAAATTGCCACTCATCCGGTCTGGTGCCATGAAGGGAAGGCCGCGAGATGTTGCTAATTAAGAAGGCCAGACCCTACTCCTTGCACAAGGTCTGGAGCATGGCCCTGTTTTTTGTTCGTTTGTTTGTTTGTTTGTTTTAAGACAGAGTCTTGCTCTGTCGCCCAGGCTGGAATGAAGTGTCGCGATGTCGGCTCACTGCAACCTCCGCCTCCCGGGTTCAAGCGATTCTCCTGCTTCGGCCTCCCGAGTAGCTGGGATTACAGGCGCCCGCCACCACGCCCGGCTAATTTTCGTATTTTTAGTAGAGACGGGGTTTCGCCATGTTGGCCAGGCTGGTCTTGAACTTCTGACCTCAGGTGATCCACCCGCCTCGGCCTCCCAAAGTGCCAGGATTACAGGCGTGAGCCGGCCGGCCTGGCCCTGTTCTTTTAAAAATAGCCAATCTAACTTCACACTACCACCAAAAGCCAGATCTGTCCCCAAGCTCTTTCTTCCCACATCTCCCCTACCTGCTTGAAAGCGGGCGTTAAGACCTCCTTCACACCTGAGCGCCCCCACCCAGTGGCCGCCACCACCAGAACCACCATCGACTCTGGAGGCCGATCTGAGGAGAGAAGAGAAGCCAACAACCCCGCAGGATGAGAGAGCAATCTCTTTTGTATCACAAACCCTCCGGAGCAGTCGCGGGAGGGCTGGCTGGGTGCATGGAAGTATTTAGCAGGTTCAGTGCCATTACTGCCTAACAGGGTGTGAAAAGTAATATGAATGTGAAATACTGTGGGAAAATGGAGAGTTTCCAAAGCAGGCAGCGAGGCCCCTCCGCTGGCGGGTCTGGAAGGCCAGAATCCCTGCTGCCCCGAGTGCGGCTCCGGGAGGCGCTGCTACTGGCCGAGGACTGCAGAGGGAATGTCAGGGAGGGGGAGATGGGTGGAGGGTGCGGTCTGCCCTGAGAAGAGGGGGAGGGGCAAGCTGGCAGTGCCTGGGAAAAGCCCGAGAAAAGCCCTGTCGGCTCCCTCTTCCTGGCTGCTAAAGTTGACACAAGACGGCTTCTTGGAACTCCCCCTCCTCCCGCCTAAATGTACAGAGCAAGACTTGAAGTCAAAAGATAGATAGCGATCGTGCTGAAAGTCAGGTGGAAAACAAGACTTTGCAAATTTTATGAAGCAACCTAACAACCCACTGGGAAGAGATGACAAGAGGTACACGGGCGCTTCTGCAGGAGGTGGAGGTGGAGGTGAAGGTGAAATGCCGAGGTTCTAGACTGATGTAAATTTCTCCAACTGACTCCAGATCGAGAGTCTACAAATCCGACAAATATGCCCACAGTTTGACAGTAACCGCCCCCCACCACGCCCCACCACCGTCAACCCACATGGAGGGGTTTGAACTTTTCCACCTTCCGGACCTCTGCAGTCCCTAGTCGCAGGACGCCCAAACCACATGCCGGACACAGATGAAGCCAGACCACAGCCCCCGCCCCAGCCACCGCGGTAGGTGGGTGCCCAAGAGACTTCTCAGGTGAGGGCAGGACCCCCCTGAAAGGCACTAGAGAAGGCCTGCCGCCCGAATCTCCCCCAGTGCAGGGGAGAGTTACATTTCCCCACCTCCTACCCAACCTGCCCTTGGCCGAGTTATGGACATCGCCGCCTCATTCTAGACTTGAAGGCACTCTGCGGCCACCAAGAGACCACTCCGCATCCTAGGCCGAGCCTGTGGGAGAAACACTCGGGGCCTGGGAGGCCGAGGTGGGAATGCCTGCTCTTGGGATAAGTGGCGCTACATTTGTTGGGCGGCTTTGTCAGTTGAGAAAGCTTGTCCCTGCACTCTGACAGTTTCTGCTTGCAGGGCCGGGTGCCGAGGCGAGATAGCCAGCTTCCCTCTTCCTTAGAATATTTCCGTAAAACAGACTGCATCGGAGCAGCCGGGTGGTGGTACGGCTGGTAGCAGAAGGTGCAGATGGTGCCAGGTTTGGAAACACACCCCACTGCTTATTATTCCACTTCACAAGTACTAAGAAGGAGTCCAGAATTGGTGGCCGTCCTCCCTCTTGTTTTCTCATGCAAATAACTCAACGCTCTAATCGTAAATCGAAGCTCGAGGGCCTGCTTTTGCGAGGGGCACTGGAGAAAGAAGAGAGGGTTGCGCGCGCGCGTGCGGGAGCTTCAGAAGCGAAATCTCACTCGCGGGGAGGATGGGACGCGTGGGGACTGGAGGCGGCATCTGCCTGAATAAAGCCCTCGCGCGCTCTGAGCCTCCCACTCTGTCCTGGAGGCCTGAACCTCGCGAGCGGAGCCTGGCGCTCTTCCTCCCCGGGAGCACGACGGATAGAATGCGCGAGGTCGAGACGGAGTCGGTGGCGGGGTCGCAGCGCTTTGCAAAGCCGGCCTCTGCCCCCGGCCTCCTTGGAGGTCGGTGGCGGGACCTGCGCTCGCAGCCCCTCCCCAGGACTGTGCGCCTCTGCCTGGAGGCTGCCGGGCAAAAACCTCATTTCTTTCCTTCCTTCCCGAGTGAGCTCACTTCCTCCCCGCGCCGCTCCCTTCCGTCGGCCGGAACCCGCTCCCGGGCCGCGCGGCGGCAGCGGGGCGCGCAGACTCGGGGTGCCGGGCGGGGTCTGCGCCCCTCCCCACCCCAGGGCCCTTCTCGGGGGAGATATCCAGGAGCTGAAAGAGATTCCTCAGGAGGAAGCGGAAACCTCTGAAAGGAGAGGAAACCGCCTCTTCTGCAAGAAAACTGTGAGCGCCGGCTGGAAGGCAAGGAAGCCGAGGCGGCCGGGGAGATTCATCCACATGCCTGTTGACTCGGGCCCAGTACCTCCGTCTCCTTTCTTCTCTTTCTGGCCCTCATTTCCCCTGCTTCTCACTTTAGTTCACTTCTGTTTTAAAAATTCATATGCGGGCTCATTTAAAAAGCAATTTCACATTTTAAAGTCTGCAGCAGCAGAGGGAGAATTACAAATAGGATTGATTTAATTAGCTGGTAATGCTTCTCTCATGCCCTATAATTAAACAGAAATTCTAATGGCGCTTCAGGGCCCAAAAGTGATTATTACTAGCATATTTTACATTTACATTAAAACGCTGTCCCCGGGGTGTAATCCAGGATCTGGCTCCATTTATTCAAATTTCTAACCTGAGTACTGAAGCCAGAACACTGCTCCCCAGCAATGGAAGGATGGCGTGTGGGGGCTGTGGTTTGGTTTGTTTGGCTGATTTTAACTTTTGTCCTGTTCTGTTCCTCAGGCCTAAGGAAAGCAGCCGATGGCTCCCAAGACAACTCTGTCTGTCCAGTACACCGGGGCAACTTAAACCCCACTAGGACCCAGGCCAAAACCATATATATATATATGTATATGAATTAACGCAAAACAGAGCCCCTTTGGTGCCTACCCCGCCACAAGTAGGTAGGCACATCCAGGTAGCTCTGTCAGCAGCTGGGACCTGGCGCCTTGCAGAGGTAGCCCTATGGAGATCCAGAAGCCCCGTTTCGAGCTACGAAGTCTCTCTTCTACTGCAGTCTTCTCTCCAGCGTGGAGATCTGGCAACTTCCCTCCCCCTGGGATTCCCTGTGAATCCACTCTAGTCGGGATATAGCCTCTCTCCAGCCCAGTGACATAGCGCGCCAAAACCGGGCGCCCACCCCGGCAACTGGAAGACCTAGCTGTCCTCCATCCCGCCTCTGCAGTCGATAATCTCCAGGATCCAAGCAAAGTGCCTGTCCACGTTGTCACCAGATCCACAAGCGCTTTTGATGAGAGCTGCTACCCTTTTGGAAACGCGATTCCCTCTCCCTAGTAGAGAAGAATCTATTCTTCTGGGCTGGCGTAGACAAAGAATAACCAAGATAAAGTATGTGGTGTGAAAATATCAGCTGCCTCTTCTTTTTTTGTTTTTGAAACGGAGTCTCGCTCTGTCGCCTAGGGTGGAACGCAGTGGCACTATCTCTGCTCACTGCACCTTCCGCCTCCTGGATTCAAGCGATTCTCCTGCCTCAGCCTCCGGAGTAGCTGGGACTATAGGCGCCCGCCACCACGCCCAGCTAATTTTTTGTATATTTAGTAGAGACCAGGTGGGGGCGGGGGTGGTTCACCATGTTGGCCAGGCTGGTCACGAACTCCTGACCTCAAATGATCGGCCCACCTCGACCTCCCAAAGTGCTGGGATTACAGGCGTGAGCCACCGCGCCCGGTGGAAAACATAAGCTTCTAATAGCAGTCTTGGAGTGGAGTGAAGACGTTCAGGAAGTGATGGAGATAGGCCTGCTCAATTAACCGGCCCCAGATATCTATCATTTATCTGGCTACCTCTTTTCTCGCCTGGCCTGGCCCTCTACACCGTTGTTTGTTTGTTTGTTTGTTTGTTTTGTTTTTTGTTTTTTCTTTTTCTGCAAAACGTTTTCTGCTGCAACTTTCTCTTTATTTATGCCTTTATCTTTCTTAAACAAGAGATCCCTGGAAATAACTACCTAAGGAGGGGAGAGGAACCCCCTCACCCCCAATTTCATGAATGAGTGCTACATGCTGGCCGGGTACCAAGAGCATCTTTAGATCTTTAGACCTGAGTCTTCTCATCTGTGAAAAAGAGGTTAAAGCAGTCTTAAAGGCCCATTTCCAGTCTTAAATTCAACACTTTCAAGACAAAACTTTTCTTCTGTATTCCTGAGTGTGTATATATGTGTTATGTGATATATATTATAATGTATATATATAAACTTGGCTTAGTAATGTTCTGTGCTGAGATGCAGATGAAGAGGACATTTCAAACTTCTAAGGGTGCCCTCCCTCTGATTGGTTCCTCCCAGACGAGCATTCTTTGTGGAACAGAAAGAGATCGTCAGGGTGGAAAGCACCATAGGCAGGTCTCCTGAACACGGTGCTATCCAAGTCTATTCATGGTCACGTGATTCATTAGGACTGTAAATCCTCATCAGAATACAAGCATCAGACTCTCTGACCCTACCAATTCAAGTACTAATGGTAAAATCATCCAAGAGGCTGGCCAACATATGCACACATTAATTAGAGTTATGTGGGCCTTTGGCTTCCAGTCTGATGAACAACCCCAGGGATGCAGGGGGCAGAGGATTTGGGGTCCTTTTCACCCAGCAGATGCCCTTTGGTCCTGCAAGGGCATTAGTCCAATACAATGGGTCATCTGAAAGCTAACCCCTTTCAGAGGATGGCTTAACCTCAGCAACTAGGCTAAAACCTAAGAGGGACAGGGAAAAAAAAATCTGTTTAGAGGAAATGAGAATCAGCAGTAAGCTTTTGTTGTTATTACTTCATCTTGTATTATTATGAGACAGGAGTGGGGAGAAGCCCAAAGTGAAAGAAGAGAAATTTTTGGTATGCATGGAAGACATGGATACTTAGCAACCCTCTCCCCGGCACTGAAGTGCACACGCAGAGAAAGTAATGGCTATAGTCCATCTAGAAGCTGAAAATGCTTTCAACACCATTTACAAGGATAAGGGAAGGAGAAGCTGAGGGGAGCATGGGTTTGATTCAACTTAACTGCAATTCTGGCCAGGTACCACAAGTCACAGAGCATCCCAGAGAGCAGAACTGCCCCCATCCCTGGCAAGGGACCCTATGCATGGCACTTTTCCTACAAGATGTGTCCTTTTCTCCATCCATATCTAACTCCTAGGTGGAGGATAGTCAAGGTCACTCACAGTCTCTATTAGACTTGGGGAGCAAGACCCCTCAGCCTCTCCAAGGGTCACATTGATGTAAATGAAGGTGTCACCCGCTCTGTGTAGGGAACAGTCACCTCTGGCTTTACCTTCATGCCTTTTTGAATTGTAAAGGGCAAAATGCCTGGAGTCTATCAAGTCTACACATAGTTATTATACTGCAAAATTTGTCTCAATTGTTTTGTGATAAATGTGTATTTCCCAATCCCCCACCTCCTTCCATTATAACCCATGTGAACCATCTATGGACTAGAACATAGCAAAAAACCTCTCTATGGTAGGAGAAAATGTATTTATTACTTATATGATGCAGACAATGTAGACCTTTTCATTTTGAGTTGGAGAGAGGGGACACACAAAAATTGAGGAGCCACATTCCCACAATTCTAGACAGAATTTGATCTCACTTTTTTACTTCTTTTATTTCTCTTTCTCCCTTTTTTCTTATTATTTGTCCTCATCCACAGAGAAAAGACAATCCAATTTGGAGTCCTAGGGATTGATTATTCCACATGTGCCTCTATCTTCTCTTTCCCAGATATTGAAATTACAGTCAGGTGGAATCTCACACCTTGCCCAAATTGTATTTGGTGTGAGGCTCTTCAAAGCTTCCAAGACACCCTCCTTTTCCTCTCCCCCTATCAGCGGAACAGATACAACTGGAGCAACCTGCATTATTCTAGAACCATAGAGATGATATTTCTGTTTGCTTTTCTACTCATTAGGAAGCTCTGAGAGGAGGCATAAGAAATGAATCACAGTGGGTGAGGAAACTGGAGAGACTTTAGTGGGTGAGGAAACTGGAGAGACTTTTCACATGTACATTTTGGGTATTTTTAAACCATGAGAATTACTGCCTGTTCATGAAAAATTAACCTGATTAGAATATATATGAGAGAGTTGATGCTAAATATATTCACACATAATACCACATATTGAGGAGGAGGATGTTACGTACTGAAGATATGGGATTGAAAAACATGCAATAACTTTCTGTTTTGCTCAATGGGTCATAAGTTGAAAATCAGACTAGAAAATATTTGTTCACAGAAGTACAAAATCCTAGGTGAGGCAAAATGCACACTATTCCTCTCCTCCCTCATCTTCCCAAATGGGTAGACTTGTCAGTTTAAAGCCATTTGCTCCTCCAGTTAAGTTCTAGGATCATAGACTTGGAGAACTGGCTGAGCCCTCAGTCCTGAGTGGAAAGGCTAAGCTAGCATACAATTGAAAAGAAAGATTGACGTTGTCTAATAGATGTTTGAAAATGGACTTTTTGTTGTTGTTGTTGTTACTAAGAGGACAAGATCTTTCCCTAGAAATGGCTGCCTCTCAGAGCACTCCTGTTCACATACATCCTATTATACTTTAGCAGCCTGAGCAGTTTGCTCCCTTCCCAAGGCTTTACCTAGGTGTAAAAGTTCTTGTTACTCATGAACTTTAAGTTTAAATAAAAAAGGGGGGAGTAATGATGTAAACTCCTTTCATGATGTAAACTCAGAAACAAAGGGATCAACTAAGCAGGGTGTGGAACAATCGACCCCTTCTACCCATAGGTCATTAAATGGCTGCTGGATGCCAAAAAGATTTTAAGCTAGAACTGTTTTCCTTTTCAAGAAATATGCAAATAAACAAATAAATTCTACCAAAGGATAGAGCTCTTCAGCTCATTCTTTTGTTTATTTCTCCTGCAGCTTTTCCTGTTGCATAGTCCCAGCTAATAAACAACTTAAGCCACTCTTACAGCAAAGGTCAAATTGCAAAATAAGAGACTTAACTGTCTTGTTTAAAGGTATGCTATATATAAAATCACAAGGCAATAATATCTATTCTATCCTTTTGTGGCAATAAACAGACCCTCCCCAAAACACAAGATCAGATGGCCTTTTCCCACAAAGCCAGGTGGTTAACAATAGGATTTCCAAAGGGCACTCATTTATGTTGGAAACTGATAGGCATTTCACATAGTGACCAGGAGAAAGAATGGGTCAATGTTTGTAATACCCAAAAAGGTGGCAACTGGGGGAAACGGTGGGGCAGGAAGGAAATGGAAGGGAGTTGAAAGCATCCTTGGTTTCCCCAGCTGTTTGCAGAAGTTGGAACATATGGTGCCAGGATTTTTCCAAGATGACAAGGGATAGAAAGTAAAATTATTCCCCCCACCAGCCCCCCGCCCACCAAAGAATGCCTTCCAACAAATAAAGATGTATTCTCAGTTTGGAGACTTTTCTCCTTCCACAGGAAATGAGCAGAGGTCACTTAGAACCAATTCTCATCGTTTAGTAAAAATAACAGGGTGATAATAGAAGCAACAAAAGGAGTCAAGGTGTTTGTGCTAAAAAAAACTTCAAGTTCAGGCCTGGCCTGGAGTGGAAATATCCAAATGGGTTCTTCATATTTCAAGTTTTATAGACAGTCTTTTCCCTAAAGGATATACTTTCATTAGGTCATAAATGCACCAACAGATGAGAGAGGGAAAGAGGGGTGTGTGTGTGTGTGTGTGTGCGTGTGTGTGTGTGTGTGTGTTTGCATGTGGCCAGAATGGCAGGTCAGGCTGTGGGGGGAGGTGCTGGGGCTGTGTGTCACCCACCTGTGCAGGCAGCAGCCAGGGACCACGACTTCAGGTGGCCCTCTGTGCCTAGGCTTCTCCTTGGTTATCTTAGTTCTCAGGTTTCCCGTGGGTTCCACTGAGGCTCCTAATTACTCCAAATCCAGGAATTTACTTGCCTAAAGGCCACAAGAAGTGGGGTGGGGACGTATCTTTTTCAGAGAGTTTGTTAAAAATTTAACTCAGAGAAGTGTATTAGTTGGGGCCTCAGTGCCTGAACTTGGGTAGGAGAAAAATGGGTTGTTTGGCGACTTTCATTTCTCACTGGACCCCAATTCCCCAGATTGGAGAGGTTCACCTCCTTCAAAACCCAAGGGGCCCAACTGGGTGCCCCTCGGGGGCCAATGCTCTTCATCTTCCCACTCCCTGCTCCATGCAAGAGAGGACTTTGCAGACAGAATCGTCCTGACCCGATAGCCACGTAGGCTTCCTTCCGAGCGCTTCCCAAAGTGAGTCTGGGTTTTGCTACCAGTATCAATTAGCCGCTTCTGGCGAGTCCCAGAGAATGTTTAACTCTACAGCTCTGATTCACACTTACAGGTTGGTAGCAGTTTAAAATTATTGTAAAACACCACCCGGATAATATATTTACTTTTTGTCTAGGCCAGATTAGCAAGACACGCGCACATACTCTACGTTAAATCACACCCTGAAACGCAGAGAAAATATTTCAATAGGCATCTGCAGGCGGCAGAGAAGAACTGGAGCAATGATTATTTTCCTCCTTTTTTGATTTTCTGCTTCTAAAGAAAGCACTGGTATCAAGGACGAGTTAGGTAATGCGTATTAAAAGGCAAGCAGGTCGCTCTCGTTTACGCCCAATCATAGTTCATAGTTCAAGGAAAACTGCCTTTAATTGACACCGTGTATATTCCTCTGCTCCTCTCAGGCTGCCCTGGCAGGGACGCCCCAGGAATATTTATTTCTAGGATTGGAAACAAAACAACCAACCCCGTCTACTGCGTAAGAGAGCGTTCCAAGATGGACTGCCGGAGAAAGGCTTTTTGACCCCTGTGGAAATTAGTCATATTGACAGACGCCCAGGGAAGGTAAATTACCCCGCGCGCTGACGTTACGCAGAGGCGCACCGGGTTCCGACTCCACAGCGGCGCCGAGGGGGCCAGAGGCTCCCAGTTCTTCCCCCCATATTTCGACGAAGCCCCACATTGCTTCTCTGGGTCTGGGATCTCAATGTGAAGGGGGCCGAGAGAGCGGTGATAAGGTGCTAGAAAGGAAACGGCAAGAGAAAACCAAAAAAGTGGAGATAAATTCTGTGCGCCGTAGTGCTTAGCAAGCTGGGCAAACGAGACGAAAACGAGCAAAGTCTGCAGGGGAGGGAGAGAGGGAGGAGGCAGGGAAGGAGAGGACCACGCGGCTCCCGGCGCCCAGGCCGCCACTTGGGAGGTCCCGGCCCCAACGCAGGCCGGGCCAACCGTCCCCCCGGGAGGCTCGGGGCTCGGGCGGGGTCACAATTACACCTCGGCTCCAGGCGAGGACTTAAAAACCAAGTGGCGGGGACTGCTGTCTGGAAGCAAGGCCCTGCGGTCATCAGAGGGGGGCCAGGCCCGTGCACAGGAACCTTTTACAAGGCATGTGGGTACAAGAAAAAAAATCAAAATAAACCACTTTCATCCAGCATGGGCAGTGAAAAGAAAAACTGCCTTCCAGAGGGGGCGAGCGGGAGTTTTGAAATTCATTGTGTGTTTTGCCTTTATATAAGGAGTTTTGCGTTTTTTACCGATAACCAAAGGGGGACACGAGGGGGAAGTAACTGCTATTTTTTTTTTTCTGGAGAGGGCTGAAATAAGGGGTTCACCGGTTCTCTCACAATCAGATGGTGTCCCAGGACTGCAAGTAACTGCGTACATCCACACAGCGCATTACACCAGCCTGAGAAGAATCCTTGCGTAACCGGATTGTTTTTGGTATAAAATAGGGCCTAACGGTCCCACCTGTTTTCTTTTTAAAAACTGAGTCTGTGGAGGGGGCTTATTGGAAAGCATCAAAAGTGTGGAATCTGATTTTCTGATTTTACCGGAGATTGGACTGGAGGTCTTCTTTACTAAGAGTAACAGGCATAGCCACAAAAGAGCCTGGTCTGGTCGCAAAGTGAAGGCAAAACTAGTGTGGGCCCCTAGCCTCGCCGCCCCGGCCCTGGGAATGCAAAAGGCGAAAGCGCCCTCCTGGGCTGGGCCAGAGCGAGAGCGAGTGACGAGCTCCTCCCGGACCTCGGGCCTAGCTTCGGAGGTATTTTTAGCTCCTCTCTCTGCTCCCCAGAGGCTCTTTTGTAAGCTCAACAGAGGCTCTGCAAACTGCCCTCACCCCGAAGGGCTGTGGGAGGAGGAGGCTGCCCTAGTATCTTGAAGAAAAAAGAAATTGCCCATCTTTAAGTTAAAACAATATTCGCTCTCTCTAGGCTCCCCTTCTGTTCTCTCGTTTTTTTCGCCCGCAGGGAACACTCCAAGTTCCACAGTAAAAGAGGACCGGGAGGGCAGGAATGGGTGGGGCCTGGAAATCAGCTCCGAAACTGGGTGCGGCACACCTTCCTCTGCCTTTCTGCCTCTCTCCCGGCCACTGCTGCTCCACGGGAGCCAGTCTTGGATACCTAGCGTGGGGGACAAGGGGACGGGAGGAGTCTCGGTTGTCTCCAGGTAGGCAGGGAACCCGGAGCATTTATTTAAAGTTACTTATTTTTTTAAAATAAAGGTTTAAAATAAGTCCAAATGTTTCTGCAACAGAGTTTCCAACACACTGTTCAGGAATGCGAAACTCGGGACCCAGACTAGCAATCCCCAAGTGGGTGAATTCTTGCTATGTAGAAACCTGCTCTCCATGCTCCCCTTCTCACCTTGGAAAGGCCTCAGTCCAGCCTTCGGTCTTGGGCCGCAGTCTGGACTTCCGCAGTCCCCCTTCTCCCCATTCCAGACCCTGCTGAGCCCCTGCTGCATCTGGGACCCGCCTTCACCGTTTCCCAATCCCAGCGGTTAGCCCCTGCGCCCCCTTTTCGGTCTCCACTTTGCCGTTCGAAAATGCCCAGGTTGGTGGATCGACCCTCCGCGGAGCCAAGACGGATGGCTGGCAGGAGCAGGTTCAGGAGCCGGGCCAAGGTATTCTCTGCTTCCGCTTTCTGTCCGCTCCCCCCGCCCCGCTCCCCACTTCCCGCCAGCATCTCCCCTTCTCAGCTCAGGAGTGTTTGGCCCATGCGGTCCACCCCGGCTTCCCGAGATACGCTACAGTTGCCCCCACGTCCCGTCCGCCGCGCCCCTACCCACCGGCTTGCCTTCGGGGCCCTTCGGTGCTGTGTAGTCGGCGTGGCGCTGTGAGCTGGGCGAACAGGAACCCCCAGGCCCGCCACGTCTACGCTATTAGCAGCCAGGTAGCCCTGCGGGTCGAAGATGCTCAGAGGAGGAGGAAGTGCAGAGAAAAAATAGAGGAAGGAAGAAAAAAAAAAAACAAAAACACGTAACATACACACACACACTCAAAACCAACTTTGGGGTTGGACTTTTTCAGTTTCACACGAAGAGACTTGGAGTATCTGGAGAAGGTTTTTGAAGACGTTTAGGAGGGAGGGTGAGTTTTCTGCTGAGAAACTCAATCTGCCATACAGTAGCGGCCCCATCTGGGATCTGTCACTGCTGACAGCACCACAGGGCACAGCCGTGATCTTCTGCACAGCCTGCACTCCTCGAAATACCCTCCTTAATCAAAGGATGTCTGCGCGCCTGAGCTCAGCTGACCGCGCCGCCGGGAGCACCAGGGCCGGCAGATTCCACCCCGGCCCGCCCCCTCCCCACGCACACAGCCACGGCCCCTCGCGTCTTCGCGGCACATTAATTAAATGCGGAAAACAGACAGAGGCTGATGTCATTCCTCTCACAAGATCATAAACGTAAAAGAGTCATCCCGTGAGAATCCCTGAAAATGACTTTAATGAATAATTTCAGAGACAGTTATGACTTTGGGTGATTACTGAGCAAGAATATGAAAACCAGATTTGCAAAGCGAAGGCGATGGTCAAGAGGCCTGGCCGTTACTTTCTCCCATTAAAACCGCACCAGCTTTCCTTCTTCGCCAAGTACTAGTTACCAACTGAGGTTGTGTTTTCAGGTTTGCTTCTTCAAAAGTAACAGTCTTCTTTTCCTGCTTTTCTGCCTCATCCTAAAGACAAAAATGTCAGCTCCAGGCAACGACATTAACAACCCACTTTAAATTGAAGGCAACCCCGCACTGTCCTCAGTGGCCATTGGCTTCCATCTTTTTACAAAGGATGGATTTGCTGCCATCTTAGGATCATATCTCTTTTGGCCTCTTCTCTAGGCAATGTATTTAATGAAAGTTGAACATTCTCACTGACCCTGAGTCAGTGCACTGTTTGTTGTAAAGGATCTCAGCTGGTGGGGCAAAAAACAAGTTCCAAACAACCTGCCTTTACAGAAGAGTCTCCCTGACTCTTTAGTTCTGGGTCACCAATGAACTGAAAAATGATTTGGTGCTACATTAAGGAATGATATTTTCAAACACTCCATCTGGCCATGGAGAAGCATCAAGTTGGTTATATCTGGTTGCTCATGCATTAAAAATACTATTTGAGAAAACAACTAGGGTGTTAGTTGTGGAAGTGGCCTGGTGAGTACCCTCTGATCTTTTGCACGAACAGTTTAGCTGCCTGCAAGTCTGTCTTCTTTGCTTGAAAATATAAACTGGGACTCTCTGGGCCTGTGTCCCATGTGGATTTATTCCACTTAATTCAAGAAAAAGTTTGTTTATACTCTGAGCAAGAAAGTATTATAGGCACAAGTGATGTGGAGTTTTCAGTTTGCTTCTTTTTTGCTGTTGTTTCTGTTTGCTTTTGAGCGATCTGAGTGATTTAGAAAACTAATGTGTCTCAGTCGGCTCCACCATTCAGACAGATCATAGAGAACCCACTTACCAGCACTCTAGAAAACTGTACTTTGTGCAGACATTGCCCATTCCTCCCCTTTCTAGAAGCACAGATAGGCCAGAATCCTTCAGTCACTGAGGACACAATTGTCTAAAAGCCTCATTCCCTATCATTAGCCCCCAAACCGCAGAGCTCTTTCTTTCCCTCTTGGCTCCAGATAGGGGTGGGTGGGAGAGGGGACTAGGCTCTCCATGTGACATTTCCCTGACTTGAGAAGAAATGTTTCTTTCTGATTCTAGATTACATGAAGACACTTTGGAGTTGGTGTATAGGGTTTCCTCAAAGAACTGAGGCGACGTGGACTTTTGGGAATTTTCCTCAGTTGGATTCCCTGTTTATTTGTGATACTATTTGTGTCCCCCAAATAGATCTTCTTGTTGCTCCACTCACATCATGAACTGTTTTCCTTTTCCTCTAGTTACATTCACTCTAGCTTCTGACTGAACACTCCACTTGCCCTTTGTAGCCCGTGCAGGAATAAACAGCATCTTCTGGATTTGCTTTGAATCCTTGTGCTGCTCAATGAGTCAGAGGTGTAGGGTTGATCCAATAATACGGCTAATTGTCTCCCTGTAAAGACTTTAAATAATGAGGCCTCTCTTCACCCATCCCCCATTCTCACCATCCTGGACTTCACGCGGGTCATGGAGAAGGTGTCCAGGGTGGGAGGCATGCTGGGTGGGTGTGGCCTCCTTTGGCACAGTGGTTCGGCATCCTCTGGGGGAGATTTTGAAAACTGCAGGCTCCGAGTCGAGCCCCTGACCTGCTGAACCAGAATTTCTGGTGAAGGTAGGGTGAAAACGAGGCTGAATTTGTCATTGTATCAAGTTGTCCGGGGAGTGGAAAGTTCAGGTGTTGGATTAATCCCAGCACCCCTTACTTCAGAAGAGACCAGGCTAGCCCGCAGAACGCTAGGGTCAGAGGTCTGGGGCGTCAGTCAGCCCGTCCAGGAATTATGCAAATATATGCAGCCTCTACTCTGAACACTGGGACGTAGTAGGGGACAAAGCTGCCGCCAGCCGTCCTCGCCCTTGCGAGGTGTCAGTGTTTGCGCCAAGGACAACTCCCTGGAGGGCTGGGGGAAGGGAGGGGCGAAAAAGGGTCCAGGGCTTCAGCTCGCTACGTACTTCAGGGTTTAATAACAGGTGCAAAGGCAGCTACTAAAAGACATCGCATTCTGTAATCAGCTTCTGCCAGGCCGTCCCGCTAAATAGAAACTCCCACAATTTTGGCCCGAGGGCTGTAGGGCGGAGCGGGTGCCAGTGAGATGAGGGCAACCCTAAGAGGTGGCATAAGAGCCTTGCCCCTAAGAGCCACCCCAACCCCATCCGGGGCTTGCACCAGCACCGCCTGGGCCGCAGTTGTTGCCGCAGGGACAGAGCAAAGAAGCGACCGCCTGTGGAAGGCTTTACAGGCGGAATGCTCCAGCCGTAGCGAGTTGGAAAATTTAGAGTGGGGAGGGGGGCAGTAGAGACGTTAACTGGCCCCTCCTCACCCCAAACAAGGAAAACACAAAGTCTTCTGGGCTAAAAATACATATTTATTAAGTCCCTATACGCAGGCGGGCGGCGCGTTCCAGCTGCCGGCCTGGCCCAGGGAGGACTTGGCCGCGCGGCCGCCGATTACACCCAACTCGGCTGGGATGGCTCCGAGCCGTCTGCCCTGACGTCAGCGAGGCCCTGGCCCCGCCGCAGCAAGATAGGCGAGCGCGGCCGGGCGCGGGCGCGGCACTAATCACTCCCAGATGTCCCTAATAGCGGAGATAAAGACCGACAGAGCGGCCGGGAATAAATTTGTAATCAGGGCTCTACCATCTGATCATCAAAGCGGCCCAAATGCCGGGAGAATTTGAAGGGAATGCGTGTGCAGGGGGGTCGCTTGGAGAAAGAGGTGAGGGTGCACTTCGCGATGGGAACTGGCTTCGGCAGTGTAGATCAGGGAGAACAGGGCGAGAGATCTGTAAGTTCGGTGCACGTAAGTCAGATACTCGGTGCTCTTTAACCTCCATTAGCCCTCAGACCGAAGCCGTTTAGCTGTTCCAGGCTGATTGGAGCTGGGCAGACAGTTGCTGTGCGGGAAGCACGCGTTGCGCAGCGGCTGGGTGGTAAGGCGGCGCGCTGAGAACTGTCCGGCCCCCGGAAACGTGAGATTGGTTTCCTCTCCCGGAGTTCTCCCCTCCCCCTTCTTTCTAAACATTTTAAAAACACGTAGTCCGTCTCCCCCAACCCCCATTCCCAGTAGACTTAATCCCAACAGCAATTCATTGCACCGCGGAGCTTCCTCAGGGAGGGGGCTGTTGGAGCCTCCAACCAGGGTCCTAGGCCCCAGTCTGAGAATGACTCCTGGGTTTTTCTCTCCAAGCGATCCGCAGGCTCTGACAGGCCAGGAGTCCCGCGCGTCCGGGAGACTCCTTAGCGCCCCCTCCTCACGTGGAGTCTGGACTCTTAGGAGCTGGGCCCAATGGAGGGAATGGGTACCCTCGGGTCACCAGGGTCCAGATTCGGCCCTCTACGGGGCCCATGCCACAAGCCTCCCTCAAGACCATCTCTGCTTGGCACCCACTAGCCAGCTCCTTTTCCAAATCTAGGAGCCTGGGTGGGACTCACAGGCAGGGAGAACTCAAGGCGGCTGTGGAAAACAAAATCGCGTGCCGCCCGCGCAACATTTGATTAAAGCTTCAGGGCTAACTGAGCGGTTTCTTGCGCTTTGTAGGCCCGCAGTGTATGTTCAGTCCCAGTTTTCCTGGCACCCTTTGCCCTGCTTATGTCCCTTACACACACCTCAGGCCCTTGCAAGTGGCCCGGGTTCTCTCTGCAAATCTGTAGTCTGGGAAGGAACTCCCAGGTCTCGTACTCCCTGCCGCTTTGCATTTGAGCTCAATCTCACCTTTCTCACCCCTTCCTGCGAATTCCAGGTGCGTTCACCTCTCTTGTTCTCTTGCTACTTCACCAATCCGAGTGGGAGACTAGGTCTCCAATTCACGCCAAGCTGGGGCAGCGGCTAGCAGAGTCTGGTCGAAGGAATTGAACCAGCCTGCACTCCCGACACACGCACAAGTGCTTTCTAAGAGGCCCCCAGGCTGCGCTCCCTGGCACGGCTGCTACACTCACCTCATCACAACCAAGCAGCCTGCTGCTCCTACACCTAAGGAGGCAGCCCGGACCCAGAGGTCCACCATTCCTAGATGCCTGGGCCTGCTGGCTAACCCATCCCGAAAGCTGGAGCTTGCTGTCTCGGCCTGGAAAAGCCCTTTAAGTTGCTGTCGGTGCCCAGGCAATTGGGAGCAGGGCCTCCACTCTGCAGTTTTTCAGATTGCTTCCCAAGCTGAGAAGGGGTCTGCACACACACACACACACACACACACACACAGTCTACAACTGGCCAAGCCTTTGCCCCCTCCGGTGCTCCAGGGTTATCAGGCGCTTGGCCTGCACAGCGGTCTGGGGCAGAGCCCTGACAGCCAGATCTACCATCAATTTACCTTCCGCCGCCGCAGCTTCCCATTTAGCTTTTAACGTCAAATCCTACATTTTTGTCGGCTCCGGCCTGTCTAGAACGCTTGTGATTTCCCTGCAGGAGTGATTGCTCTTAACAAAATGGCAGCAACCACATTATCCGAGCAATTAAAACAGAGGCCTTTTAGTCGGTCCCGCAAGTAGAGGCTTGGAAAATTTTTTTAAACAAAGAAGAAAAAGTTAAAAGAGAAATAAGTGTTGGAAGAGAAAAGCATGGAAGCTCAGAAGAAACGTCTGCCCAGTACGCCTTTCACTTCCTGGGACTTGACAACCTGGGGCGGGGATGTTGGGTGGCTGAGAGCGGCTGGGGTGACAGCTAATCTGGGGTGTCCTGCCGGTTGAAGCATCTGGTCAGTTGGGGTGTGCCTCTGGTTAGGGGGTTCAGCCACCTGCAGTGTCAGGCAGCTGGGCATTCTGCCGTCTGGGGTGTCGGGTCTGCTGGGTGTCTGGCTGGTTAGGGTTTCTGGCGAGTTGAAATGGCAGGGCTGGTGGGGTGACCAGGCCTAGTGCTGCTGGCCCTGAGGAAGAGGAGGCAGGCTGTGCTTGGCCGGGGCCAAAGAAGAGCGCAGGTTTAAAAAGCAAGTGTATTAGCAAGTTTCTCCGTAGCAATGGTGCGCCAGGGTCTTTTGGTTTCCCTCTGTTGTTTAATAAGCCAGAGAAAGTGTTAAATCTGCAGAAGTGCCTTAAGGCCCAGATGGCGGAGACCAGCTACCCAAGGTGCAGAGAAGCGTAGGTGCATGGTGAAGATAACTCCTCTCCGATTCCTGTTTTTAAAACCTCACCTCCTCCGCCACTGTTTACTCCAACACTTTGGTAGGCTCTTTTCTTCCACGTCTAGGACCTGATGGCTTTCTCCTGAGCAGATTAAAATAAAGACGCGGAAGACAACTGGAAACAGGAGAGGGAGGGAACCACTCGATCAAACTCAGGAGGATTGGGAGAGCAACAGAAAATCAGGGCGCGCCTCCCCCACACCTCCTCCCCGTGCTATAAACAAAGGCAAGTGTCTGTAAACACAGCCCCGCGCCCACCAGGTCGGCCCAGCGCCGGCTGACCCAAGGGGAGAAAGTTCAGATCGCTTTGGCCGAGTTGTTCTAACCCCTCGCCCTCGCGTTGTCAGCCGTCCGCAGAAGTCCGCAGAGCCTCTAGCTTGTCTCTCCCTGGGCACTTCTGAATTCGCCCACGCCGGGTCTGATTCGGCCTGCTGCAGGCAGAGGGGTCATAGCGGACACCAGCTAGGCGTGGGAACCCTTGGGACATCGCGGGAGGGTCTGTGCCCGAGGCCAAGTTGCGAACATCACCCTGAGGATGGGTTCCAGGATGGAAACCCTCTGGCAAGCCTCTCCAACACCAGATTTATATACGCGGCGTTTCATGAAACAAACCACTTTTTAATACGGTTCACCTTTCTCTCTCCTCCTCCCACTCCCTTCCAAAATCCCTCCCAGCCTCCTCCCCCATTCCCGCAGCCTGCACAGGCACTTTAGTTTCTCCGGTTTCTAGAGCTGAGATTCAAGCTTCCGCCAAGGCTGCAGGCAAAGGAGGCCGCTGAGACTTTCTTCTGGGACGAGCTGGGACTAAGGGAGCCCAAAGACCCAACAGGGAGAGATCCCGGGTCCCGGGCTGCCAGTAGTCCCGGGAGGGTGTCGGTTGTTCCGCTGGGCTGCGGCCGGGAGGACTTCAGACACCGCACAGTTAATATTGAGTTCCCTGTAACTCCTTGTAAATCTAACCCGCCCCTCGCCCCCCTTTAAATCCGTGGTCTTGTTCACGATTTCTTACTTGACGTAAAATTCCTTGTTACCTAATCATGGACTTTTTGAAAACTCCCTCCACCCCCCTTTCCTGCCTGCGCAGATGAGAAGCCCCCCCGTATAGAATACAAGCAAAATCCTCTCCTCTCTTTTCTTTTTCCTTTTTTTTTTCTTGGATGAAAGCCCCATAGTTTGAATTAAACACCCCAGACTAGTTCCCGTTGCAGCAATAATGCCGGGGTTCTCCTCACATCTCCACCAGAAACACACTCTCCAAACAAAAACTGACGGCCTCACGAAATGGCTCCTGATTGATTTCAGGAAAGCAAGAGCACCTTTACACCTTCTGATCGAACTGCCGGACTGGGTTCTCCAGCCCAGATCTTCCTTCTAGAGACTACTCAGCGTTCTCCAGCTGGGGGAAGAGGGAAGGAGACACCACGCCGACAAAGCCCAGACCATTTGCAGGGTTTGTAACAAGGACACTTCTCTTTGAGAGCACCTCCTCCTCCTGCATAGACCGCAGGTCAGGTTGACTGGTTGGAACCACTGAGTCTTTAAAATAAAGTTAGAGGCAATCATGATAATTTAGTTTACTTCTGAATATTTTAAATATTATGAAAACAAGTATAACAGCTTTGTTTTCAAAACTCTTTTGAGGTATCAACCATTAAAAGATTAGGGTTTTTGTAAAAAAAAAAACACAGTGGTTTATTGAATACTTACAACGTTTACACCTTCAATATTAATTAAATTTCATTTAGTTTTAGAGGACGGAAGTGCACAAAACAAGTGGCTGTTGGAAACATCTTCAAAGAGGGAACGACCACAGATGAACGGACAGCACTAGATACCGACCCCAACGGAAATGTTAGCGGCCCTGTTTTCAGCTTTGAAATAAAACTTTATAATACCCAGGAATATTTATATCCAAGTATTAAAGATACACTTCACAAACGCACTAGTGCCCACTGTCTTTATCTGGAAGGGGTTGGGTAGGTTGGCGGGGGGCAACGCTGGTGTCTACACAGCCAAGAGGGAACATTCACGCAACAGAATCTACGAGACGACGGGATCCCTTACCACACGGGAGTGTCCTCTTCATATTAAAATATGGAATGCTTTTCTTCAAATATCCACTTTTTTTTTGGAGGGGGAGACGGGGAGCGGATGCCTCAAAGGGGGTCAAAGAGAGGGGAAGGAAATTGCACATAAATAAACCGGATGATTCCAAATGCAAGGAGTCCTCAGAGCGGAGCGCGGACGGCTTTTCAGGAGTCCTGGGTCTGCATCTGGCGCCTTGGCCCCGGCTCACTCGCGCTCTCCTCCTCCTCCTTCTCCTCCTCCTCACTGCTTGAGCTCCAGGGCCCAGACGTGCTGCGGCCAGCCCGTCCGGCCTTTGGTTTTCTTGTCGTTGCTGCTCACTGTGCTTTTCAAGATTTCGTTCTGGACAGAGGGAAGGCGAGGGCGAGAAAAGTGGAAAGAGAAATTCAGAGAGGATACCTGGTTCCACACCAACCTGGCGCTTCCTGGGCTGGAGGAGACAGTGAACCAGAGAGGAAAGGATACGATGGGGGAGTCCCAGCCCCTGCAGAGAAGCTACAAAGGTTAGCGCTACGCTAGTCGGCGGGGAGGCCTCCGCGCTGCAGCGCTCAACTACAGGATCCACAAGTTTATAAACAACCTCCCGTTTTCGAGTCGTTTATGGAGGAGCGGGGGGCCTTTTCTCTTACTCCAGATGTAGGGGCGGGAGCTGGAGTCGGCGCTAAGTCTGGTTTCTCTGTTTTCATTAGCAATCCTAGATCCACATCTAGGAAAACTAGGGCGAAGGAGCCTCTGTTTCGGCCTGGGCCTCTCGGCCAGAGGCTCTCGGCCTCCAGCTCAGCAGTGCCTCTCCTCCAAGGCTTCTGAAATCTCTGGTTATTCGGGAGGTCACTCGATTATGCAGCCACCAAAGGGCTGCAGGGGCCAAAGAAGAAAAATTCGACAAATGCAATTATTTTCCGGGCCTTCGTGGACATAGCTCTATCCTGCACCACCGTCCTGTGGGCACTTGGCAAGAATCTGAGAAAATTTTAAGCGGCTCAATTTACTTTCGTGTTATTTTTAATAACAATGACCATAGTAATGCCTTTTCCCCCTTAAAATATACAGGCTCATTCAAATAAAATTAGAAATGCCAATGGAATATATTCATCTGGGAAATTACATTTTAACGTCATAGCCAAGGAAAAATTGGAGCTGTATTTTGAAGTCAAAAGTACTTATTTTATGTTTACCATTACGTCTTCCGGGGATAGTATGAGAACAACCACAAAACTCAGGGCTCAGTCTCAGTGGCAGCCTCCCTTTGGGAGTGGGGTAGGGGCTGCGATCAATAGTAAAATAATTGGAATCAAGGGCTTCTTCGAGACTTATTCTGGAAAAATCTGAAAGCAAGATCGGATTGGAGGCCAAAAGAAGGGTCTAACAGACACGGGGTGAGGCGTCCAGACCAGTGCGATCGCGATCGATCGCGACCCAGAGTTTTCAAGGTCCGTCCTAAGTACTAGGGGAGCAGCGATAACCCGGAGGTAAGATCACCAGCGCAAAGCATCCCTAACCTTCTCCTCCTCCTGCTGACACCCTCCCCTCACTCTCTGCTTGTGTCGGAAGCCATCCTTACACAACCTGGTGCAAACAACCTTGGCGCGGGACGCAGCCAAAGAACACGAGATGCCATTTCTCAGCCCAGCTGGAAAGAGGCCGGGAGCACCCGTTCTCTGACCCCCTCAGCCCCACCGCCTGCCGCCCCCTGGTACTGACCAGCTCCTTCTTCCTCTTCTCCTCTTTCACGTCGGTCTTCTTGATCTCTGCCTTGAAGGCCTCCGCCTCGCCATTCTGGTCGTCCTTGGCCAGCAGGTCCATGAGGTAGGCGATGTAGCTGGTGGCCAGGCGCAGGGTCTTGATTTTGGAGAGTTTGGTGTCTGCGGGTACGTTGGGGATGCACTCGCGCAGTTCGGCGAAGGCGCTGTTGATGCTCTGAGTCCTGCGCCGCTCCTTGCGGTTGGCGGTGCCTCGGCGCTTCACCGGGCGCGGCCCCCCCAGGCCCGGGGGCCCGGCGCCCGGCGGCACCCCCCCGTAATGGGAGTGGTCCAGGCCGGCGGCGCCGCTGGCATACTCGGGGCTGTAGGACAGGGCCATGCTGTAGTCGGGGGGCGACATCTCGGGGTGGCCGATGAGCCAGCCATGGAAGTAGGGGTTCTCCTCATGGCTGCAGCGGCTGGCGGCGGCGGCGGCAGCTGCGGCGGCGGCGGCGGCAAACGGGTAGCCCTCGTGGTGCACCACCGGGTGGTGGGGAAAACCGCCTACCAGACTCATTTCGCCCTCCGCGCCCCTCCACGCGCCCCAGCTTGCGCGCAGCCCCGCCGCGCCCTCGGCCCGGGCCCCTGCCTCAGCGCTCGGCGTCCTCCCCCACCCCCCACCCCCCAGCCCCCGGGCGCCCGGGCCCGCCCGGCAGCCGCAGAGGGGGCTGCTGCAGCCCGGGCCCCGTCCCCCCGCCTGGCCAGCCGGGCCCGCCTCAGCAGCGCTGCGGCCGCCGGCTCCCCATGGGGCGCGGCGAGCTGGTCCTGGCACCGTGCGCCCCTGGCCGCCGCCGCCGCCGCCGCCGGTTCCCGCCTTGCTCCACGGCCCGCGCTTCGGCTTTTGCTTCCCGGGCTGCTGCGCGGAGGCAGAAATCTCTCGTGCTCATACAAAGGTGCCGGGGCTCCCGTGAGGCTGCTGCGCGGAGTCTCGGGAATCCAAGCCCGGGCCGCGGTCCTGGCACCGAAGCTAACCCGGAATCCAGGGGCGAGTCTGAGCCGCTGCTGGAGGAGCCAGTCCAGCTGTGCCGGGGGGCGGCGGGGTCGACTGCTCACTGCAAAGCTACCTCCGTGCGACCCTTCCCTTCCCGCCTCTTCCCCTCCCCCCACCAGCCCGATCTGGGTTCTTGGGCGCTTATTGTTTTAATGAAATTTTTGGTTGTTGTTGTTTTGGTCCTTAAATGTGATTTTAGCTGGGAGTAACGTGTCCTCGCTCCTCTCGGGCTCTCTCGGAGGGTTTTCAGAGAGGTCTCAGTGCATCCATTTTCTCAGATCCTCTCCTTTCGGGGCAAGGATCTGGGGCCCTGAATGAGCCTTGGAGCTCGAAGGCCGCGGCTCGGGCTCTCGGAGGGCTCTGCACGGTGGCCGAGGAAGCTCCGGGGTGACGGCGGTGGTTCTCCTGGGCTGGACGACGTGAGGGGAGCAAGCGGATTTTCCCAGCAAGATCTCCATGTACAGCTACATCTTTAGGGCCGCTCGGGTTAATATATGTCGTCAGAAGCTCCTCACGCCAATCCCGGGGCGGCAGGGGCGGTGCCTCGAGCTCTCGGCAATAAAACTTTTTGATGTTCAGGTTGCTAATTGCCGAGGTCCTCTTCCAGGATTGGCTACCTCCTCATAACCATAAGATAATTAAAACTTGGCGGGGGGGGGGGGGCAGGGTTAAAAAAACTTTTTTTTTAATCAGTCAGAGGATAATGCAAGTGTTTAACAGATGCTTCACTATTAAAATATTTTCCCCCCAAGTCTCAAATATTGAAGAATCTCTAACCAGGTACAGTATCACTCTGCTCTCTTTTCTGGTTGAAAAGAAAGAAAGAAAGAAAACGCAGGTATTGCTTTTCGAAGTGCTTTGTAGGTAATCGAGGTAAGAAAATATACGCAGGCAGCCTCTTACAATTTTATGCAGGGGCGCCGGGAGCCTCGTGGCGGGCGGTGGGGGCCCCCACAAAGGCGCGGCTGGGAGCTGGCGCTCTTTACCCCAGCAGGGACAAGGAGCGGCTGGAGAAGGGTGTTTCTTTGACCCGTTTACAGGCTCGAAACGCCGGTCTCAGTGACTATTGAGTTACCCACCAAGTTACCCCGGTTAGAGCTGTTTGGGGTGGCTCACGTTATTGCGGCAAACTTTGGAGATGACGGCTGAGTCCTCTGGGCAAACATGTCAAGCCGATTGTAAATGCTGTTATTTCCACATCCTTCAGGGACACCAGTCCCAACGAAGACCTTGGGCGATTTCAAAGTGCGGGCACCTCGATTCCCCGAATCTGTAGTGTGGCTGGTATCGGTGTTTCCCTGGTTTAACTAGCCTGCTTGGTAAGTAACTGAATATTTTTTACGGCGTGTTCAGAGCTTATTTTCCAGTTTTTATGAACAAACATATAAATATATCTCTGCATTCCTGCCTCCCTCATAAAAGCGGGCATCTGTGGAAAGCAGGTTTAGTTATCGGAGGGGAACCATTAAACGCCAGTTTAAGAGGCAGGCCGGGAGGACGGCTCGTGGATGTTTAGACTGCCGGCCTTGGTGATCTTGAACGCATTACAACGGAAAATGGATCTCCACTTGTAAGTCACCGGGCCGCGGGGCACCCCGGCCGCAGCGCCCGTGTGGCATGAGCTTCTTGAGAAGGCTCACGTGTGGCGAGGGCGGGTGGTAAATGGCAGGAGCTGAAATCACCCCAGGCTTGGCCCCAAGCAGAGAGGGGAGGCTGATGTGTGTATGCAGATTCCACCCGAAGGAGTTCGGTGTGGAAAACGGTGTCAACAGGAGCCCGCGGGCTGTAAATTAGAGCGAGGCGAGGGCCTGCGGCGCCAGCGCGGGACGGGGAGGCCTGGGGCTTGCCGCTGGTCAGGCCAGGGTAGCTCAAGGGAGACCAAAGACTCCACCTTGGGCATCGCCCTTTGGAGGCGGGCAGAGTCCGGCCACAGGCCACAAAGCGATCCCCATCCGAAGGACTCCACAAGGACAGTCCTTTCCTTGCTCACCGCCGACAAAGTGGTTGGGGCTGGAAGGCGAGGTCAGTGCGAATGGAGGGCGCCCAACTTCGGTTTTGCAGTTGACTCTGTGCTCGGGCTCTGCCCTCCACTAGCCGTAGAGTCTTGGGCAGCAGGATTGAGAAATATATATATTCAGGTTTGCCGCGGCTGGGCGGTAGGAGACAGGGACTTAAAAGCCCAGGATAAGAGTGGGTACGGGGCCCATTCTTTTTCTAGGTAAGGGGTTAACATCCTTGAACGTCCCCAGACAAGCGTCTTAAAGCATTGAACCTAGAATAGGGATTAACTGAAACTAGGCTCGTTGGTAAGCGCCAGGGGATTGCAGTTGAGCTCAGAACAAAATAGTGACCTACCGCTCTAAACCCCCAACTTGCGTGGGTCTGCAGTTTTGAGCACAAGGAGAGCCTTTTAAAGACCTGGTTCTTCAAGGAAAGAATACAGGTAGTGTGGTTGGGGGGTTTGTTTACATTTTCACCCGGAGGCAAACCCCGAATGTGTAAATACTGGTAGTTCAATTCTCTGATATTTGATACGTTTTTGAAAACTCTGTTTATAAAAACACATTTAGGCCTTGGGAGCAGGTAGACAAAATAAGATTGCACTGGGGCTGGGAACATATAAAAATTCAGGGAAATTAGTTGGTTGGCTGCTTTCAGACCCAAAGGGAGTTTTGGGAATTGAAGGGAGGAAGAAGAGTCCAGAGGAGGGCTGAGTTGGGGATTGAGATCCTCTGTCCACCAGAGACCAGCGGTGAGTGGCCTCACTTTTGAAAGCTTCAGAACTTGCCACATTTAGCTTTTCTCATGCTTTTAATTGAAACAAACAAACAAACAAACAAACAAAAATGAATGAATTACCTCGTGGCCCCGGATAGCATTGCAAGTGGTAAAGGAAATGGGCAACATGGTACAGAAAAAAGAAATCATAAAAGATGCTAATCTGAACATCAGTTCTCACTCACAGTGTCATCATAACTGATGTGGTCCGAGGGCCTAAGACGTGATGTAGCTCAGAAACCCAAATCCAGAGGCCACTGCCTTAGAAAGGTGGCTTGATGAGAGGGGACAAATGGGTAAACCCTAGTGGTGTCCCCAACTGTAGTAACTGACTCAGGGAGGCCAGGCTGGCCCTGACTGGTTGAGCTCTACCCTGAATGCACCAACACATCCACTTTTCTCTTGCAGTGTCCTTTGGCCTGTTTTGTTCCAGGTTTTCCGGATACTGGGTTAGCCTGCTCCTTTGGGAAGTTGTGAAGCAAGGATGCCACCTCAAGTTTGCCCCCAATTTAGGTGTCCTGGGCATTCTGGTGGTAGTGATGGAGGTGGTGGCAGTGGTGGCGATGAAGGAGAGGGTGGTGTTGGTGATGAGAGGGAAAGTGGGAGAAGAAAGGGAGAAAGGCACAGTCCCTGACTTTGATGTCAGCATGGGGACCCCACTCCTGGGCTGCACAAGTGTAGCTGCTGATGCACATGTTCTAAGTACTCAAAGGCCCAGGGAACTGGCTTGCTGGGGACTCCTCTGGGTGCCTGTGGAGGAATCCTAGCTAGGAGTGCTTCTCTGCCTCTCCTCAGAGGCTGAGGGCTGAGCCAAAACCACCCTTACTCGTGTCCAGAAACTGCTTCACAAGGAGGCAGCCCAGGTTTGGGTGAGTGTTTGGGATTCTGTGCCTTCATTGTAGCTGATGGTGCACCTACTGTACTGCACATGTCATCTGCCTTCAGCCAAATAGACAGAATCAGGTTCAAGCATTTATTTTGCTCCTCATATCTCTTGTCTCTTTGCCGTCACTACTACTGCTTTCCCTGGAAAAAGACTGAAAGAGCACCAGAGAGGCTGAACATGGCCATGCAAACATTTTGGTCTTGTGAGATATTATACTTGAAAAAATCAATCTGGTTTAAACTAATTTTAAAAAAATCTTTAGTTAGGTTTTAGGGAAAATACAGATTGTCTCAGGGTGTTTATTATTTCAAAGGCAAGGGCAGTTTATATCCTCTGTTTTGCTCATAAGAACCCAAAATCAACTGGACCCAAAAAGAATCAGGCCAGAGGGTCATAAATGAGCATTTTATGTTCATGGGAATTATGGCTCAATTCTCATCATCGTCTTTCAAATCTCGTTTCACCTTGTTTTTCTAACCAACATAGTGGAAGTGACTCTGACCGTTCCCTTAAGAATCTTTAATGCTCTTACATGAGATGAGCCTCAGAACAAGCTAAGAACCCTCTGAAAGAACATCAAGCCTGGAAGGTGACAGAAGGAGCAACGTGTTCTTGAAGATGTCACCTCAGCCCACCTGCTCCAAGAACAGTGCTTCTTGCGACACTCTGATGGCTCTGCATTCTTTTCTGTACCAGGGTAGGGTGGAGTCATTTTACATGTTATCCACTTAGTCCCAGGATGTTTAGGATGCTCAGAACAAGGCATATTGTCTGAGTGGTGGTAAGGGTCTCCCTCTAACTGGGGTTGTGTAGTCCTTCCTGTTTGTGTAGTTCTTCTTGTGTAGTCTTTTCTTGTTGGCCTTTGAGAAATAGTTGTCTGCAGACATACCACGTGAAAGTGGCTCCAGAAGCGTCGTGCTGCTCAAAGTACACATCTGCAAAGCAGAATCAAAATTTGAGTGTCTATTTCAAAAAAGGAAGAATAAGAAAAGCTGTCCTTGTGTCTTGTGAGGTTTTTTTTTCTTCTTCTTTTAAACAAGTTTTTTCTTCTTCTTTTAAGCAAGTTTTTGGTTAAGGGGGTGGCATAGTTAGGGAGTGGATCCTCTTCCTTTCTCTTCCCCACATGGACAGATGGAGGGGGGAGGGGCTAGTTCAGCTGAATGCTGACCGTGGAGGAGCTGATTGCTTATGAATCCTTCAGTCCAGCTCTAATTAGAAAACAGTTAAGTCGGTGGAGAAAATCAGGGCTTGCTTAGTGCCTGCAAATTCCCTCCTCCTCTTTCTCGTCTCCCTCTTTCCCTTCTTTCCTCCCTCTACCCTCCTCCCTCCCTCTCTCTCTTCTTCTCTCCAATTCTCCCTTGTAATTTGCTGTCTAGCAGCATTTGGGATTACAAGGTTTTTTTTCTTTTCTATCACTGAATCTGCAACTGGCATGGAAGAATGAGATACTGATTCATGCTGAAGTCTTTTAAGAAAAATCTTAATATCCACAGTCAGTAGAATTTTCCTTTCTTTCTAAATAATCAATGACTAGATCCTCATATTAACTGGTAGATATGTTGCTGCACTGGAGGGTTTTCACTGATAAGGAAGAACTAAATATTTTTCCAGGTGTCTAAGTGTGTCTGTAAATCTAAAATACTCATTCAGACTAAAGGGACCATAAGATAACCCCGTGAAGGCCTCAAAGAAGCAGCATGATGTAGATACATGGGAGGTATTATTAATGTTATTATACTAGTCCTAAGAGGTACAGTAAATCCGATCTTTGTTAATCTTTGCTACTTTGTAGTAAAATATAGAGTTTAGAGCAAAACTGGTCTGAGAATATACATCCCATAGAATTTATGTTAAATACTCATTCGAATTATTGCTTCAAGCAAATTACATACACACTAGCAATATTTTCTTTCAAGCTAGGAGGAAATCACTCAACATTCAGATGAGGAAGTGTGATTTTGCATACGTGTTCTATGGAAATAATAAATAATGGACTTCACCTAGTCTGCAGTGTATTATGGGGTTTGGAATAAAATATGAGTGCAATTGGCAATTTAAAATGCGGCTTTGGAGAGAAAACATTTATTTGACTGAAAGATTTGCTTCTGACTTGAGGCCCGGGAACATTCCCAGTTTTAACTGTAGTGTTGCATTCCTGGAAAGTTCTGTTCCATAGCTTCCTTTGCAAATTCACGTAGATGGATTTCTTTAGCTCTGACAGTTTCCTCCAAACCTTTCCTACATTCTTCCAGGGCCTTTGCTTACAGACAGAGGAGTTATACCAGGATGGTTAGGTTTCAGGTTAACAAAAAGAAACACTTTTATTGTCAATATTAATGGCAAACCTCGATTTTTACAAGGCTTGGATTTAGCAGTGTGAGCAGATCAAAAGCAGCTTGGTTTGATTTCTCAATATTCTCTGGAGCTTAGACAATTAACTGCAATTTCGCTCCTAACGAAACAACACAAAAAAGTTAGTTACAGAAATGTTATAGGTAATCTTTTGGCAGAGATTTTTACCTGAGTGCAACATATAAGAATCTAAAAAATTTATCTACTGAACTTGAGTTGAGTTTTGCAGGAAAACTCCTTAAGAAAATGTTGTGTGAACTATGTCCTCGGTTGCAATGCCATGAGCCTGTTTCAGTGTGTGCATTCCAGGTTTGCCTTTCTAGCTGGGTAAGGATCCGGCAGACTGAGGTCTCCTTGGTAATTTGGGTACACCAAGTCTCCAGTTAATGATAGATAATCAGCCTTTGGGTCATTCGGTCATTCTCTTATTACAAACCCCTCCTGCTCTCTCTGATCTCCTTTCAAACTAAATTTCACACAAACAAATAAAGCAAGACAGGGACAAGTTCTTAAAAAAAGAGAGAGAAATATTAGAAACGCCTGATACAGAACTCTAAACAAGGAAAGGCAAGCTAAAAGAGGATAGGAAAGAACATCTTATCAAAATGAACATGTTGTGTACAAAACATTAAAAGAAAAGGCTCTGGTTTTTGTTAAAGTGACAGAAAATTAAAATAAAAATAATTGCAGGCAGCAAAGTTATAAACAGGGAAGGCAGGATGCTAGCTGGAAATGCGCAGCACTAGGGAGCTAATTTGTTGTTACAGATTATATATCTGCACCCTGATTGGAGAGGTGCTACTTTGTTCCATTTTCCAGAAGAGAATGGTTTTTCTTCTTAATACTTGTGTGAATGCCCACTTAAGTTAACACAGGCCACAACTTTGAGGAATGAGAAATGAAATTGCATTCTGCTTGCGAAGCATCCAACTTCAAACGAAGAAATTGGATGTGTGCAAAAAAAAGCAGAATTTCATTCAGAATACAGTTGGAGACTTCACTAAATTGGTGTGACTGTTGCTTTTTTGTTTTGCTGACAGAAGGCGCAGATCATTCACGGGGAAGTAAAACCGAAACCAGTCCTCTCCACCCCCTGGGGGTCTTCACTTTCCCAGTCTACATCTGCCTGTGACTCCAGAAAGACAAACTGCAGATTGGCCAAGGTACATCTCAGATCAGATCCCTCTGGGAAAAGCGCGGGAATGCTTGGCTCTAGTAGTTAGGAGCTCTGGTGAGAGCGCCCCTAGTGCCATTTTCCCATCCCTGCCCTTGACGGTCCCCTTTGGTCTAAATTCACGGTTCTAGACAGTCAAAGTCTACCTGCTGGATGTCCACTTTCAAGCCATAGGTTTTCAATACTAAAAGCGATTAGGACCTTGGCTCAAAATGTGGTCAACGCAGTGTTCAAATTAGGAGGGCAGCTGGGAGATGGCAGCAGGGGATGAAAGTATGACTCCTACTTTGTCCCCAACTGTGAGTCTGGCACCCCTTGACTTGCCAGTATGCTGGCAAACAACCCATCTCTTTTGGAGAATCCACACTTCGTTTCTTCTAGGTCCAGCCTAAATGTTACCTCCTCCAGGGAGCCTTTCCAGATACTGCTTCTCCTCTCTCCCCCAACTCCCTCCCACAAATGAAGTATTCTCTTCTGAATTCCTTCCTGGTGCTGTCACTTATATTGTTTTGGGTAGATCTCTGGGCATGCATATGTCACCTTCTGTGACTGTGGGTTTCTTGACAACCTAATCAATGCATTGAACAAAGGAGATGTTTAGACAACCCATATAAAATGAATGACTAAGAGAAATCGGGTGAATACCGTCTACCCCAATTGCAATCAGATTAGTTTCCTTTATTTTGAAAACGATTAGAACTAGTAGAGGAGTTAAATGTCGCCCACTAGGGAACAAATCTTCATCTCCAAGCCGTCCTCTGGCTCGATCGGGTCTGCACTGGGTCTCATCAACTTACGCTGGCTCAGAGGGAGGCTCAGCCACAGCCTGGCCTTTCTGGTGCCCACTCCCAACATCCTGAGCTCCGAGTCGGAGCTTGGCCGGGCCGACTCTAGGCACCCCACGATTGGCTGAGTGATCTCGGGCAAGGACCTAGGCGTCTCTAAGTCTTAGTTTCCCCATCTGAACACTGGGGATAATGACACGAACCTGGGGTGGACAGGCTAGAGTAAATGGGAAAATCAAAGCGCCAGCCAGAGCGGGTTGCGCTCAGTTAGTATTCTGTATTTTCTCCTCCTGCCTCTTTGGTTTCTTCCGTTCCCTTCTAGCTGCCTGAAGACCCAGCCCGACAGCGATGCCTGCCAGCCCGCGTCGCCCACCAGGGCAGCTGCTCTCCCGACTCGCATGGGGGGCACCACCCCGCCTCGGTGCCCTGGAGCTGAGCGCAGCCGCGGCTCCACGGGGATCGCCAGGGCCTCAGCCCTCGCGGCCGGCGGCGCGCGAGTGTTGCGGGGCAGGGACCAGAGCGCGACCAGAGCGGCCACCCCCGATTTAGGTCGCCAGCTTTCCAATCACTGCGATGGCCACTGGGGCGCCCCTTCCATCCTGGTTAAATTATCATTGTGATCCCCAGCCCCCTTCTCGGTTCCCAACACCCAGGAGGCCGGTTCTCCGCCGCTCAGGCCGGGAGAGGTCACAGCTCCGGGCAGGGTGGACCCCCAGCTCCGTCTCGGAGGGCCTTTCGCCGGAGGCGAGCAGGAAGGGGTTAACCATGAGCCTCCCACCCTCACCTCCCAGCCCCTGGTGCCGGGCGAGCGAAGGCCTCCGCTTCCCTCCTGAGGTCTCATTAGGAAACCCTCACCGCTATTTTCAACATTTCCTCAATCAAGTGCCTTTAAATAGAGCTGCACAAACAGATTGGCGGCAAAAGCGTAGATCTTGTCACGATTGAGACCAATCCAATATTTCGGCCTTGTTTGCTTTGCAATTACGGGTTGGCTTGTGGCTGCGGTGCCACCGGGGCAAATCTGCAGCCGCTCGCTTTCTCCTCTGCACTCCGGGCGGGTGGAGGAAGCGACCCGCGGAGTCACTGCAGGGAGGAGAGGGGGACGCGCGTGGGGGGAGGCGGCGGAGGGCGGAGGAGCCTCGCTTGCACCCCAGGGCCTCTGGCACGCAGAGCTGTGTTGAAGGACATACTTTTCAGGTTCCTGACAGTCACTGAGCTATACGCAATAATAAAATGCGTGATTCGCGTGTGGAAACCAGTGTCGTGTCCTTACCAGCTTCCTTTTCTGCCCACCTTCCCTCTCTCTTCTACCTCCGTTTCGCTTTTCTTCAGTGTATGTTAGCGGTTTGCTGGATTTTCCTTCTCCCTCGCTGTTCAACTGCTAGCATGATTTGTTACATTTTCCACAGCTGTTTATTCTTGTTTGACTTTTTGTACAAAGTCACTTTAAATCTGCTGCAGAAAGAATAAAGCTCCTAGCCCTTTGGATGGGCTCCTGCAGGCGTGTGGCTGTCCCTGGCCCACTTTTAATTCTTTGAAAATGGCTCTTCTGTGTAAATCAGCTGCTGGGTGCGTTCGGTCACCTCGTAGGCCAGCCTAGTTTGTGTCAGCAGAACAGTAGTGAACTCAAATCAGGTCGTAAGCCTTATATTTCACAGACAATTAAATCTTGGCTGCTGTTGAACAAAACTGTAATATTTACTCTGCTCTATACCGAGGAGCACTTTTAAAGTAAAAAAGAAAAAAAAAAAAAACAAATACTACACTTCAAAAAGAAAATATGACAATGAATCTCTTTTTATGGATTCTCTCTGCGTAAGTGGAAACAATATGATTTAAATCCCCAACACCCCATCCCCCTTTTCAGACACAGCTGAAGTGATACAGATACTGTCTTCTAATACATAATCTCCCTCTCTCGGGAGAGGCACCTACCTGTGCTACATTCGATTTAGTTTGTAAGGTTTCAGGCCCCTCCCCGACCCACGTAATATGTAACAAGGATTATCAAATAATAAGGTCTTGGATGTGAAGTCTGCTTTACACAAGAATTCAAGAAAGATAGGCAGGCTTGAGTAATTATGTTACGACTTCTTATTACTTTCCAAATGAATACCCATTTTCTTCTCATGTCAACTCCTAGAGATGGGATGCTGAGGCAGAGAAATTTTTTATGAGACTCTGGAGTACATATTAAAATATGCTTCCTTATTATTTAAGAATGTGTAAGGTATGGACCTACATTTGTTTGCTGGTGGTCATAAAATAAATTCATAACCATTGTTGGCCAATAAGCAATCTCCTTCACGCTTTAAAAGTTTTTGGTTTATAATCCCACCTGGATTGTATTTTCACGATTCTGTATCACCCTCCTATTGCAATATTTTGGTTCTCAATCTTATGTAAAGCAAACCTCAGAAATGATCGTTTCCATAAAATTGTGCAATGGCAAAGCCACGGAATAATATTTTGAGTCCATATAGCCATGCATGCTCACGTATATAGCTCTTATACAGTTTTCTAGCTAACCGATTGCTTTGGTATTTCAAGAAATAGGAAGCAGTAGCTACCTATTTGAATGGAAGGGTACCATTTCATAAGAATTCTATTTTCACTGAAAAAATTGGTCTGGCACATTATTCAATGCAAAAGATTATAATATTACTTTCACGTGTGTTAATCTGTTTAGCATAAAACTGCTAGGGTGTCTTAACCATTAACGTGTTTTGCCACACCACTTTCAAATGGTGATCTGAGATAATTACAAAGATTTTGATGTTAATCCCACGTTAAATGAACAACTATGAAAATAATCTTAAAGCATTATTATTCCCATATAAATGCCAGCAAACCCAATTGTGGAGAGAATATGATTACTTTTTATCTGACATTATCCTATAAGGATATGGCTACATTTATTTCTTTTAAAATTGGAGCAGTTTTAAATTACTTTTTAACAGAATTGTTTTCAACACAGCATTTTCAGTGCCTATAAACCATAGCAACTTTGTACTGATCGATACATATTTTTCTACATTATTATTCGTTAGCCTCTTTGCAAACTCACTAAAATAGAATAGTATTAAAATACGAACATATAGAGAACAATTATTAGGTTCTACATATTTATTTAGGTAAACCAATGTTATTAAAATTAAAAACATGTGCCTGGCATATAAGTGCTTCTTTAGGAATTCTTTTTTGGATGCATAGTTATTATTTTTTAAACAAACTCAGATTTTCAAACTCTGATTTTCTTCTCTGAACAGGCATTGCATTGTTTTAAACAGTAGCTCCTGGAATAATGCCACCTTTAGTATTTTAGACTTTCAAACAACAATTGGAATTGGATAAATGCTTTCAGCTGAGAGCACTTTCTTAATACCTTTGTAGGTAATGGGATTCTCTATTTGTGCTGGGTGACAAACGGACAGTGCCCTGGACAGACTGCCTACCCTCTGCAGAATCTACCAAAAAGTAGAGTTTTCCCATGAGCTCACTGCTTGTGGTCCATGTAAAAACGAAAAAAAAAAAAAAAATCAGAGAAAACGAGCAAGGCCTTTTCTAACTACAGTTATGAAATGATGGCTTAAAGAGGTATTTAGAAAATAAGAGTGGAATAATACAGAAACAAAATCTGAAAAAGAAAGTTTGCTTAGGAGCTGATGCTCTTTGTCTACAAACAAGAGGGTAAGGAGCTGGATCCAACTGAATTGAATTGTTTTTGTTTTCTTGTTTGTTTTCTTCCATTCAGTGCCTTTCAAATTGTTTTTTACTGGATGAAGAAACTCAACCAAGAAAATATATGTCAATTCTTGTATATGGGACAATATTAGCTGCTGTGATTTTTAATACTAGCATAAAATATAAGAATGTTTTTATTACTGTGACATTGTTTTTTTCTAAATGAATGCATAGTGTTCAACCAAGAAAATATGTGTCAATTCTTGTATATGTGACAATATTAGCTGCTGTGATTTTTAATACTAGCATAAAATATAAGAATCTTTTTACTACGGTGACATTGTTTTTTTCTAAATGAATGCATAGTGTAACAATTGGTGTCAAAAAGCATTGAATTTTTTTCAAATGGATTAAGCTGGAATAATAAAGTGTATCTATGAGATGATTTCTGTAAACTCTGACTTGCTGAGAAAAAAGTGAAAAAGCTTTTTCTGGAAGAAACATGGCAACTTAACCATTATTAATCTGGACTAAATAAAACAGGAAACTGCTTCTTTACATTTCTAGTAATTTTTTCTGCTTTTCCAAACATTGTTAAGTTCTATGCAACTTGTGCTACTCAAGTAAAGATGATGTCAGTAATAAAATTACAGAATCTAATCAAGTGACTATTTTTGCTTTATCACAAAATTTATGTATTTAATTGGGATGTTTAATTGCTTAGTTTTTAGAACACTGAATTTTTCTTTTTCCAGACAACAGAGTGATATTTAATGAAGTGCTTATAAAGATAAATAGAATGGTTCATCAAAGATAAAATAGTCATAGTAACAAGATGGCATTTGAGTCAATGTGGAGTGGACTCTGCTTTTAAATTATGCTGCTTTTTAAAAGCATGACCTAGGCATTTACAATGGGGACATCTGAGAAGAGAAACTCAAGAGTCCTCAACTTACACAGCGAAGAATACACAATCACGTAGGAGAACTTGCCCTCAGAAGCATTTCTCTAGTGACATTGCCATTTCTTTTCCTCCGTCTAGTACTTTCATTTGCTCTATTTCACTAAAAAGTCACAGAATTAAGAGTAGCTGCTGCAACCCACTGGGCTTTTCTCTGCTTAAAAAACCTTAATATCACATGGTATTAATACAGCTGCATTAATGATCGAAAGATTCACTCAGCTGACCCTATGATTTTTCTAATCATTGTTAACTATCTGAATATTTGGAAATAATTGTATTTTTCCACTGACTTTTTCTCATTGCCTTGGGCGCTAGAAGTTTTTTTTTTTTTTTTTTTTTGAGATGGAGTTTCACTCTTGTTGCCCAGGCTGGAGTGCAATGGCGCAATCTTGGCTCGCTGCAACCTCTGCCTCCCGGTTCAAGTGATTCTCCTGCTTCAGCCTCCTGAGTAGCTGGGATTACAGGCACATGCCACCATGCTCGGCTAATTTTGTATTTTTAGTAGAGACGGGGTTTCTCCATGTTGGTCAGGCTGGTCTTGAACTCCTGACCTCAGGTGATCCGCCTGCCTTGGCTTCCTAAAGTGCTGGGATTACAGGCATGAGCCATGTGCCCAGCTGGGTGCTAGGAGTTTTAACATATAACTTCAGACACAACTGAGTAAATAGTAAGCTGTATATATTTTATTGTATTGTTATTTATATTATGTCGGCTTTGTGTCAGAAAGGATTTAAAGCACTTGTTTCAAGAATTGGTATGCTATATTTTTCAAAATCTGTGTATAAAAATGATTCCCATAAATACCACTGTAATTTACTTTTCATGTGTATTACAAAATCAGTTATGTGTTCTGGTAAATATTTTGATCCCAAGAGGAAGCAGGATTACATTTAGAATGTGACAAATTTTAAAAATTAATTTTATTGTAAAGAAATCTTTACAATGATATGCCATAAAGTTATTACTATGCATGTAAGGCTGCATAACATAGTGATTAAGAGCAGGTCCTTGGAGTTAGAGGCACAGTCTGAACTTGACTACAAAAGTTATCAGCTGTGTGATCTTGGGAAAGAAACCATTCTCAGCTTTAGTTACCACAGCTGTAAAAGGTGGATAATAATTATAGACTCTGTCCTGTTGTCATGGTGAACATTTAGTGAGATGACTCACATGAGGGGCTGGCATACGGTAAGTACTTACTCAGTGTCAGCTGTTCTCTTTGGCATAGCTCTCACTGTTAGAGTGGCATGCCACAGTTACCTTCTTGAGAGCCACTAAGCGTGGGAACGGTAACAGCCCACAGAATTTTTGGAGATTGGTATGAGGAGGCTGCATTGGCTCCCAGCCCTCAGGGTTGACAGGGTGAAGGTAATGGCTTCTGGCTGTCTTTAGAGCTCCCAAAAGATATGAGAAGCTGGTTCTAGTGATGACAACCCACTGTTCTGTCAGTGGAAATCTAGTTTTATGCCATCTTCATCATTCGTGGTGTAGTCTATTGGTGCCTGACATAAACGTCTAGAGTGGGGAAAATAACACCTTAAAGAGATAGAATATCTTAGGTCCATGATTTCCCTGCTGTTTTTATTATGTACCCCAGCAGTAAAACATTTTAAGTATATTTATTTGCAAATTATACATCTGTACATCTTTACTGATATGTACATGATAAACCTGTGCAAAAAATAACCTAAAAAGGGGTAAGATTAAAAAGAAGAATTAGACAAAAGGTTTAAATGTTTTAAGGTAAGATTCAGCATCATCCACAGTGGGTATAAATCCACACTTCAAATAGCCTTGGTGGTTTAAAAATCCTCTGGTTGATTTACCTTTGGATCCATATCATCAGTGTTTCCATCTTGTTTTGTGGCTGAGAAGAGGAGGAGCAGTGTCTGTTCTGCCATTTTCCTGTCAATGGTTTATGTCTGCCTTCTTGGAATCATATTTAATGAAAGGTTCTTTGCAGGAATATTTTTAAACCCCTTGTTCATTTGGTGAAGATTAGTTTAGTTAAAACTGGATTATATAATATGTTTCCATCTAACTGAGCCAGACAAATTGTAACACATTTCAGGCCATGTGTGCTTGTAAGAGGGCCACTGTCAACCCCTCTGTGGTCAAGAGCTCCCCCTTCCCTGAGGTCACCTTGTGTGCTCAAGGCAGCTGAGTAACGTAGGACGAAGCAAGGGTGTTGATGCCAATGGTTACCCTATTAGTGAACTCATTTCTGATTGTTTATATGAAAACAAATATGATTTCTGTTATAATCTTCTGACACCCCATTCCTTGGGGCACCACTGTCCTAGACTCTGAAATCATTGTGGTTTCTGCCATTTCTCGACCTTGACATTCTGCGACAGAATGAAGGAGACCTTAGGTTCAGCGGACTTCATTCTCTATAACTAGCTTTACTCTATTGATCACATAGTAGTATGGCTCTTCATTGTTTGCAAAGCAGTGTTCACATATTTCTGTCATCTGAACTCAGCATCTCTGTAGGGCAGGTAGAGAAGGTCTGATTCTGTCCATTCTAAAGATGGAAGAGATGAAACCACCAGTGTTGTTGACTGCAGATGGAAGATAATTGCGTTAAGTTCACACAGCAGTAGACCTGGTTTGAATTTGTTTTTGAAAGCAATATCATCCTGCTTCTTTTCTATCATGTTAACACAATTTTTAAACAGTATTCATATTCATCTGAATGGAGGAGAGACAGACAGTTATATAGCAGTTGCAAGTTTAGCTTTTCAAGAAACTGCCAAACTGTCTTCCAGAGGCTGTACTATTTTACATTCCCATTAGCAGTTATAGGAGTGATCCTGTTTCTCCACATACTTGCCAACATTTCTTGTTGTTCTTATAAAACCAAACAAGTGGTGCTGGGAATGCATTAAGAGAAAACGTGTATATTATTAATAGAATAAATAATAATCAATAGATAATGTGCAGGAAGGGGATTTGCATTTACAAAGCATCTATTGTATCCTATGTTCTTTACACATATTATCCTTTTAATATAGTTCTATACTTGCAGGGACAGGTTTTGTATGTAAAGAAATTGAGGTTCAGAGATGTTAAATAATTTATCTAAAGTACACAGCATTTAAATTGTAGAGTTTAAACCAAAGGGATCTGGTATTAAAAAAATTCCAGGTAATGTTAAAATAACACATTGCATTAAATTTGGAAGTCTTTCTGTCAGTTTTTGTTCCAAATTGGATCTCTGGCTTTGGCTAAAAATCAACCATGACAGCAAGAAATGTTGGCAAGTATGTGGAGATACAGGATCACTCCTATACTGCTAATGGGAATGTAAAATAGTACAGCCTCTGGAAGACAGTTTGGCAGTTTCTTGAAAAGCTAAACTTGCAACTACTATGTAACTCAGTAATTATACTCCTCAGCATTTATCTCAGATAAA
The DNA here is from genome assembly GCF_028885625.2 of Pongo pygmaeus. NCBI lineage: Eukaryota > Metazoa > Chordata > Mammalia > Primates > Hominidae > Pongo > Pongo pygmaeus. Next base: position 186,839,951 of record NC_072376.2, read on the forward strand.
TGAAGACTTAAGTTCACACAGAAATATGCGCATGAATGCTTACAGCTGCTTTAATAACAGTGAAAAACTGGAAACATCTCAAATGTCCTTCAATGGAAAGACAAACTTAACCATTCTGTTAACAGTTAAGCATGTATGGTTAATCGTGGCACAGCTATACCATGAAATACTACTCGGCAATAAAAAGGAACACATTGTTGATAAGTGCAACAGCCTGAATGGATCTCCAGGGAATTATGCTGGGTGAAAAAAGCCACACCCAAAAGGTTACATACTGTAAGCCTCCATTTATATAGAATTCTTGAAATGACAAAATTATAGAAATGGAGAAAAGATAAGCGCTTATCACGGGTTAAGGAGCAGTGGGGTGGAAGAGAGGTGTGGCCATAAAAAGGCAACAAAACGGATGCTTATGATAATGGAAATGTTCTGTATCAATATCAGTATCCTTGTTGTGATATTGTACTGTGTTTTTGCAAGATGTTACTATTGGGAGAGACTGGGTAAAGCGTGCATGGGATCTCTATTATTTCTTACAACTGCATGAGGATCTACAATTTTCTCAAAATAAAAAGCTTAATAAAAATGCCAACTGATTTTCAGGAAGTTCAGTTCCATGCTTTTCATAACTGATCCGAAAATAGGGGAAGGACAACTGAGAATTTAGGAGTTGTAAACTCTGAGACTGATTTTCAGTGAACTACTCAAATTATTCTGATTTTTCCTCTTGATTCTTATTATGGATTGTAGGACACTCTTCCTACTATTTTGGAGAAGAAAAAAATGCCACCTCTCTATCATAGGACTTCTGTTTTACATATGATTTAAAAATCTATTAGCTGACTAATTTACACACTAGAAGATGAAACTTGGTTATATTAGATTCCATTGCCACAATTTATTTTAAAAATAAATCAGTTTTCATCTTTCTTGTTTCTTCTTCCAGTCTTACTTTATTTTCTTTTTTCCTTATTGTATTTGAACCCATATTTTCCTATATTGTACTGTTTAGTCTAAAAACTAGTAAGCATGCATATTGTTTATTAAATTAGCCATTGACGCTCTTAAAATGAGAACTATAAAGATTCTTGAGCCTCCACACATTATGCTATGCTTGCCGTATGCTTGGGTGTTCTTATTTTCGGAGAGAAGCAATGGAGATTATAAATGTTATTTTTAAAATTTACTGGTGATTTGTTGAGAAGATAAAGTAACAACACTATTACAGAGGGTTGCTCTTGATCTCCCAGGCCACCAGCGCAGTCACAGAGCCCTCTGCAAACACCTGATAATGCTGAAGAGTGTGTTAGTCATTGTAGAGGAGCTGCTGTCATGACAAATAGGGGTTAAATTGTGAGAATTTCAGGATATATTTTGGGGAAGGATTAAATAAATCAGGGGACTTGCTGACAGCAAATAGTATCTTTGATTTGAAACACAAAATCAGAGAATTGAGATGAATCCCAGGTGGTGGTTGGGAGTTTGAAAAAGTCCCAGTGAGTTGGCTGACTAAGTGTAGGCTTCATTTCAACATCATTAAATAGTCTTTAAGTGGTGACTTAATAATTGTTGCCCCAAGAAAAGATTATGCTAAACACAGTGGTGGAATTAACCATATTAATCCAATAAACATTTTATTTAAATGATTTTTCTAACAGTAAGGTTGGAAGGCCCTAGAACTTCTTCTAGGAGCTTGAAGTGCATTAATAGTTAACTGTCAGAATGAAAGATAAAATTTTAAATTTCAACAGTGCAATTAAGTTCTTATTTTCTTATAATAGTGAATAATAAATTTTATTCAAGGACGCCATTGGCAGATGTTGAAAAGAAACATTTTCACTCCACTAGCTGGCAGTGGACTAAGAGGTGTCAGGAAGGGAGACTGGTACTACAGATCCTGAAAAAACAAAACAACACAAAACAGAATCCACACCACAAATGGACACTTCCAGATGCTTACCAACAGGAAGTGCCTTGGAGGGCAAGGGCTGTGAGACAGGTGAACTCTAGGGAACAAGAATTCCTAGTTCCATGTCTGTTTACAAGAATTTGTCATGACTGGTTCACCTCACTTTATAGTTTCCTCAGACCAAAGAGACAAAGAAAAAGCAAAGAACAAAAACAACAAAAATTCTGAAACGAATGGACAATACAACCAAAACTTTAATATGAACCAAAACAAAAATTGGGCTGATTTTATGAGGTTGACTTAAAGTCAGGAAAAGAATGATAAACTTTTGAGAGGAAGAAAGAAATCATCAAAGCCATGAGGAGCTCAAAGTGGGGTTTAATAGCAGCTATCATATTGCGCCCGAGCCTTGACCACTTCTGACGCAGCTGTTTCGTTTTAAGATGTTCCCATTCCTGTTCCACTCACACAGTCCTCTACAGTGACCTGAGTGCACGCACCCAAGCAGGCAGGCCACTCTAGAAAACCGTAAACCCCTCAGAGAGTCACTGCAGGAATAGGGGAAATGGAAGTGATGAAATTCAATATAGCATTTAGCTGAATCATCATCTGAGGTTAAGCCCAGTGAACAATTAGCAGTATCGGGAGTCTCCTCGTACCTGTCAAAATCACACCGATGGGATTTTGTGCAAATTATGTATGTTTGTGGAAGTTATTTTTTATGTTTAATAGCAATGGACCTTGGGTAGTAATTTAGATACAACTTTTTAAAAAAAATACTGAAGGACAAGTGTGGTGAGAAGCTTCTTACTCAGAAGGATCTTTTCAAACATTGCAAAACATCAGGCCTTGGAATAATTCATTTTATTAAGTAGTGCACTCTGTCTTTTCATTCACAAAAGGAGGATGATTTATTATACAGATAAATGCTTGCATAGGATGATGAACACCTGTAGGAATGCATGATATTCTGGAAGTTGATCAAGGTCCACTCTACACCAGTAGTTAGAGGTCATGATGATGATGATGATAATAATAATAATAATTAATAATGGCACATACTATGTGTCAGCTCCTGTTCTAACTTCATTTCTCATATTAACTTATTTATTTTTCACGATTACCCACTAAGATACAATTATTATCCCTGTTTTGTAGACAAGGAACTGAGTGAAGCTCAGAGAAGTGACTAGGATCACACTGTCACACAGGCAGGAATGAAACCCATGCAGATTGGCTCTTCAGTGTGCTCTCTGATCTATTATCATTCATCACATATTTATTGAGCATCGAGTATATGAAAGGTATTAGGCTTTATGCAGGCAATACTTTAGCGAAGCTAGGTAGATGTCTCTGCCTTCTTTGAGCTTATAGCTAGTTGGGCAAAAAGCTAATGGTCTAATTGTATAAAAAACTTGATGTTGTGAAATGATATATGCCAATGTTTGCATGGTATGATGATTTTGATTAAGCACCATAATAAAAATAGGGAGCCTGGGTCTCACACGGCCTTGATTGTCTTCTTCCTTCTGCTCCCCAGTGGAGTGGGTAGGAAGGTCACACCCTCAATGTCAGGCTCCTTCACTGTTTTCGGCTGAGTGTCTCAGGTTATAGGCTACATGAGCAGGTTTGCACCTGGATGTGATTGTGGCAGTAATAATAGATGTGACTATACACAGCGGCAGTGGCAGTAGGGATGGGAGTTGGGGATGGGATGATCTTAGAATGCAGTGTTGGCATTAACTCAGTTTTGTTTTGTTTTAATGTACAGCCAGCCATAAGACTCTGGAATACGACTCTGGGTTCACCAACTTGGGGATGGCCCGGGGATTTAGGAGATGGCCCCAATGGCTCTCCTTTTTTTTTTTTTTTTTTTTTTTTGAGACGGAGTCTCGCTCTGTCCCCCAGGCTGGAGTGCAGTGGTGCGATCTCGGCTCACTGCAAGCTCCGCCTCCCTGGTTCACCCCATTCTCCTGCCTCAGCCTCCCGAGTAGCTGGGATTACAGGCGCCCGCCATTGCGCCCGGCTAATTTTTTTTTTTGTATTTTTAGTAGAGACAGGGTTTCACCGTGTTAACCAGGATGGTCTCGATCTCCTGACCTGGTGATCCACCCGCCTAGGCCTCCCGAAGTGCTGAGATTATAGGCGTGAGCCACCGCGCCCGGTCGGCTCTCCTCTTTTATACAAAGGACCGTTCAAGCTACTTTATTTTTTTTTTAAGACAGGATCTTGCTTTGTCACCTAGATGGGGGGCAGTGGCATAATCTCAGCTCACTGCAACCTTTGGCTCCCGGGCTCAAATGATCCTCCTGCCTCAGCCTATTGAGTAGCTGGGACCACAGATGTGCCACCATGCCAGGCTAATTTTTGTATTTTTTGCAGAGACGGGGTTTCACCATGTTGCCCAGGCTGATCTTGAGCTCCTGAGCTCAAGTGATCCATGTTTCTGCCTCCCAAAGTGCTGAGATTACAGTTTGAGTCACCACACCCGGTTTAAACTATTTCTTCTAAAGATATAGTCACATCTATTATCTTTGACCCCTGCCTAAGCAATTCTGTTCAGATCTTAAGACTATTTCTTCCTGGGATTCAAACTCAGAGTTAAGTAGAGTCAACTATATGAGGTATATGTGAGGTTAATTTTTGGAACTTTTATTTTTAATTTCATCTGGGATCTCCTCTAGGTAAGACCACTTTATGATTATGGGTTGCATTCCCAAGTTCAGGTGATTGAATTTATTCTTACATTCTTTAATAAATGTTTATTGAGACTGAAAATAAACTTGAAATCCTAGAATTCATTGGTTGTCTTAAAAATTCTAAATATGAAATGCTAACTTTAGCTTCATATGAGTATTTAGAATAGAAAAGAAATAATTCAAAAATTGTTCAGGAAAAAAAATCCATGATTTATTCTACTCTGGAGGAGCATATTCAATTTAAAACATACCAATTCGTATAAACTTATTTGGTAATGAGGCGATATACTTTTTATGAGAACATATCAAACCATAGACATTGAGATCCAGCCTCTCCTGAGTGAGTAAAATGTCAGGGTTTTATTGATACTAACGATAATGGGAGTGACATATGTACATAGAGTAAGTCCATGGTTGAAAGCCTGGCTGATTAGGCGCTGCATTCTGTGGTTTTTGCCCCTTGTGTGTGATTAAACCCTGCAGAATAGAGTCTGTCGCCATGTATTTGGTTCGTGAAGAAAACTAGTAAAGTGATATTGAATGAATGATTCAGTTTCTCAAAAGGGTAGACTATTGGCCTAACGCCTTCCTAACTTGGAGCTGTCAACGTGTTTAGTTTGGTTCTAATGGGAGCTAGGCTGGAGAAGAGAAAAGTTTTGTGAGAAAGGTTATGTGATATTAATAAGAACCACATTCCGTTTGATGTTTTCTCAAATGATATTTTTTTATCTTCCTAAGAAATTGAACCATTCAAAAATAATAAATCTTCCTTTTCTATGGCCCACAAATGATCAACATTTTGGATGATCAAAACAATTTTGTCTTTAAGATATCACAACTTCTAGTCCCTCTTTATTTGCCAGTGCTGATTTACAGCAGAAAGTATCACTTCATATTTTTTCCAAGCATCAAAGTCATAATGTGTTTTACAAATACTCACAAGTGCTTAAAATCCATGAACCTCTCTCTGTATTCCTATTTTTTTATTCTTCTATAAGTATGTATTTAAATTGGTGAAACAGATGGCTTTCTACTCTTGAAAAAAAAAACCACTAAGAATATTCACCTCAAGATGGAGAACTCATAGGTTAAATTTCATTCTGGAATGCACGTTTACAACCAGGTAATTAACCTTTGAAAATGAGGGTACTCGAAGGAAACAAGGAAAACCTTAACAAGATGATCTCACTGACACTGGTGTGTTAGACTTCTCAGAAGTAGAGATGCCTCAGAAGTTTAACAATGAAAAGCTTTAAAATATTTTAAAAAACATAGTTAATCTTTGTAGCTTTCCAGTTTTCATCCTTTATTACAATAACCTTAGGAGGTAAACGCTTCGAGGGGTGTATCCTTATAATAATAGGAATTGGTACACAGATTTTGGTGGAAAGATGGAGGTGTCAACATTAACCAGTCAACATATATTTGTTGACTGCCTACCACATGCACAAGTCTCTTCCATGCTTGCGAAAAGATACAGTGATGTGCAATGTGTAGAATCTGCCCTTCATGAGCTTTTGATTTAGTTAGTCTGAGAAGGAATAGATCAGTGAAAAGTTAAAAGGAATAATAGATGGAGTGTTGAGGCAGTCCGTGATTGTTATCTGAGACATTGAGTTTACAATGCTAAGTTAAAAGAATGAGAGATCACTATGGGATAGAATGGACAGGAAAAGTTCCTCTCCTTGAAGCTTGCATTGAGCCATAAAAGACAAAGCAATTTTGGAAATGCAGAATTTGGAGATATGAAGAAAGAATAATTCCCTGAAAGGGAGAAGAGTTTTGGAGCCAGACAGATCTGGGTTCAAATCTTGGTTCTCTTGTTTTCTAGCTGTGTAATCTTGGGAAGTTACTTAGCTTTTATGGACATCTTCTATAAAATGGATATGATAGCAACTATTTTGTTAATTTTTTAGGATTAATTGAGATTATATATATATATATAAAGTGTTTTAAGCACTTGATAAAAGGTAACCCCCTTAGTTGGAGAGGACATCCTAAACAAGTCTGGAGGAAGGAGACAGCCAGCCATGTTCATGGGACAAAGAGAAGACTATTATGAGTGGAGCGAAAGATTAAGAGAAGTAGAGTGAGACAACATGGAAAGATAAATTAGGATTAGCTTCAGCCATTCACTTGTTTCTTCATTTAATACTTTATTGTGCTTTTTATGTGGGAAGCTCTTTCACGTGGGAAACCCTCTGCTCGGCATGGATATGCAGAGACAAAGAAAACTTAGCCTTGGATTTCTCTTGAATGTCAGGTTAAGGAGTTGGAACTTCATGCTGAGGAGAATTATATCTTTCAAAAGTGGAGGAGCTTGAAAGTAGCATTTTTGGATAGTTAACGTGGAATGTGATTCTTGTGACCCAAGATATGCATTCAGTTACCATCTCCTAGTGGTTGATGGTTAATGTTGTGCCTGGAGATGTGACCCAGATTCTCTTGTAGGTCATTCCTGACAGAGGGTCCATTCCAATGAGTGAGGAGTAGGAGCTTCTGGGCTGAACTTAATCTCATCTCCTGAAATAAAGCAATGACGTTGAAATTGCTTGTATTGCACTTGTGTTTACATTTCTTGTCTAATCTGAGATATTCCACGTTTGGTGAGTCTTGCTTTGGGCCTGCAGTCTTGGTGACCCTTATTAGTTGCACTGGAATAGCTGTCTATTCAGGGAGAAGTAGAATCCTGGGAATCTGGTTTTCAGTGACTTTCTCCATGATCATGAATTTCGCGAGAGGAGGTCCCCTTCCTGTTAGTAGATCTCTATAGCAAGAGGTTCTGAGGCACACAAGCACACTGGATACTCACCTACAGTTCTAGTTTAACTGATGGAACATAGGTATTTCTTTCATGAAACTTTGCCTGGATAAACAGCTTCTGTATCTTCTAGTGACAAAATTTTGCCTGTTTTCCTCTAGCTCTAGTCTTAATCTCTACTTCCTTGTTCAGTCCAAGGCTCAGGAGAACCCAGATCATATAAGATGTGGAACCTATTGCTTCCTAGGATCTCCTTGTACAAGGTGACTAACTACTAATATAAAGGATCAATTTCTTCCTGGAGTTAGAATCATATTATATTATGTTTCAGAGCTGAAATAAAATTCTTTTAAGGTGATTATATTTTGGCTCTCAGCTTGGAAGATGCCACTGGGGCATGGCATACAAGACACATAACTTATAGGAGGACTTCCTTTAATGCCCAAGCGCCAGCTTCATGCTTGTTGTTATATATCATTTTATTCCTGGCTTTGACACCCACACACAGACATATATCCACACAAAGTTCAATCTATATATTTTTTGTAGCTGTTTAGCTCAGGAGATTGGGGCATTGAGCTAATGAGAACAAGGTCACAGGTTCAATCTTTGTGTGGGCCAGCAAGGTTTGCTTTGTTCAGAGGCCACAGACCTGGTCCAGCCAGCTGTCCAGCACATGTCTGCCCCAGGTCATGAGAGGACAGGGCAGGAGTGTGTGGATGGACAAGAGCAAATCCATCACCACCCTTAGAAAAAGTCAAGTCAAGCGCGTGTCCTACTAATGGGGGTCAATAATGTCTCATTTAAATGGGGCTGACATTTAATTACCTCTTGCTGAGAGGGTCTTTTGAGCACCAAATTTAAACATTGTTGCTTTTTTGTGTGAATTTATTTCTAATAAATGGAAGGTTGTACAAGACTTTAGATGATTACAGGTTTCCAAATATAGATTAATGACTTCAATATTTAAGAAGTTGATGTGATATTAAAAAAGAAAGTTCAATATGGCTATTCAGTTACCTTCCCTTATTAAAATCTGTTTTGGCTAATGAAATAAAAAGTTCATGAGTTCTTCAGAGAGTAAGTGAGAATCATTGCCTTCATTCAAGAATGAAAACATTATTATTAAACTCATCGATAATGAGACCATTAAAAGTTAGCATGAAGCAGGTACAATACAATTCTGTATTATTGAAATCTTCAGATATTACCCAGCCTACACATCCCACCTTTCATTTTTAGGCAAACAAATTCCCCAAACTATTTTTTTTTTAAATTTAGCATTAGGTCTTGTTAGGCTTCAAATGGGATCAAAACCAATCCTTTCCAAAGTGCTCTGCCCCAGCTGTTTCCCTCACCTGGGTGGTAGTGAGTGGTAAGGCATTTGATACAGAAGGGGGTGGCGGGGCAGAGAACAGAAAGGAAACTTGGTGAGAGAATGATGAAGAATGATATATTAGAGATTCTTTTAAAATTCATTCATTAAACAAATGTAGCATGATAATGGAAATGTCTATTAAATTTTTTGGCATAGGTAATGCACTTGCAAGGGTAAAAACAGAAATATGAAATGGTATTTTATGAAAAGTTTTGCTCACCCCGCATCCCTCATGAACCCGATTCTACTGCCCTTGTATAGCCATTTTTATTAGTTTCTTGTGTACTCTTTCAGAATTTCTTTGTGCCAATATATCTTAAACTCTCTCCTTTTTTTCATACAAAAATTAACACACTATCAATTTTGTTCCTGGCAGGGTGAGGTGGCTCACACCTGTAATCCTAGCACTTTGGGAGGCCCATGTGGGAGAATTACTTGAGCCCAGGAGTTTGAGACCAGCCTGGGCAGCTTAGGGAGACCCTGTCTTTATAAAAAATAAAAAATCAGCCAAGCATGGTTGGTGTGTGCCTGTAGTCTCAGATAACTCAGGAGGCTGAGGCAGGAGGATCACTTGAACCCAGAAGGTTGAGGCTGCAGTAAGCCATGATTGCACCATTGTACTGCAGTCTGGGTGACAGAGAAAAACTCTGTCTCAAAAAAAAGTTCTTGAGCTTGCTTTTTCTACTTAACAATATGTTTTGTAAATCTTTCTATATACGCAAAGTAGCCTCATTTTTCATAGTTGTATATCATTCTACTGATGTACCACACTTTATTTATCTACCCCCTATTGATGGACCTTCATATAGTTTCTAATATTTTCTATTACAGACAACAATGTAATGAATTACTTTGGAATGCATTAGGTAGAAAGCATTCTTCTTTCTTTAAACATTTGCATATCATTCCACTGAATGGCTATATCATAACTTATTTCTCTAGCCCCCTATTGATCGTCATTGAGTTTCCAATCTTTTATTTTTAAAGACAATGTCATAATGAATAACTTTATACATGTATTATCTTATATATGTGGAAGTAAATTTACCATGTCTAGATAATTTTATTTGAACCCAATTAAGTATGATACCAAAAATTATAAAATCAAAACTGCAGTAAGAATTCATCTTACCCCAAGTAAAATGACTTTTATCCAAAAGAGAGGTGATCATGAATGCTGATGAGAATGTGGAGAAAGGGGAACCTTCATACATTGTTGGTGGGAATGTAAATTAGTACAGCACTATGGAGAACAGTAGAGATTCCTCAAAAAACTAAAAATAGAACTACCATACAATCTAGCAATCCCACTACTGGGTATATATCCAAAAAAAAAAAAAAAAAGAAATCAGTATATTGAAGAGATATCTGCACTCTCATGTTTATTGCAACACTATTCACAATAGCCAAGATATGGAAGCAACCTAACTGTCCATCAACAGATGAGTGGGTAAGGAAAATATGGTACATATACACAGTAGAATATTATTCAGTCATAAAAAAGAATAAAATATTAGTTGGGCATGGTAGCACGCACCTGTAGTCCCAGCAACCAGAGAGGCTGAGGTGGGAGGATTGCTTCAGTCCAGGGAGGTCGAGGCTGCAGTGAGCCCTGATCACACCATTGCACTCCAGCCTGGGCAACATACTGAGACCCTGTCTCCAAAAGAGAAAAAAAAGAATACAGAATGAAATTCTGTCATTTGCAACAACATGGATAAAACTGGAGGACATTATGTTAGGTGAAATAAGCCAGGTACAGAACAACATATTTCACATGTTCCCACTCATATGTGGGAGCTAAAAATGAAAACAATTGAACTCATGGGGAGAGCAGCATGATCATTACCAGAGGCTGGGAAGGGTAGTGGGAGGCAGGAATAAAGTAGCGATGGTCAGTGGATACAAAAACACAGTTAGAAGGAATAAGATCTAGTGTTCTGTAGCACAACAGGGTGACCATAGTTAACAATAACTTACTGTATATTTTAAAATAACGAAAAGAGTGGAATTGGAATGTCCCTGGCACAAAGAAATGATAAATTCTTGAGGCAATGAACACCCTAATTATCCTAATTTGATCGTTACACATCGTATGCCTTTATGAAAACATCACATGTGCCCCATAAATGTATACTGTTATCATGTACCCATCATAATTTTAAAAAATAGAAAAGAATTATCACAATTATTTTAAATGAAGAAGCACTAAGTAGGAAATAAGGTACAATTCAATTCAGAATAGCATTCCTTAGTAGTGTTCAACCTACCGTACACATCAACAACACACCCTTGCAGTTAACATTGTTGCTGGATGTTTACTCTTATGTGTGACCAGCTGACATGTCCCTTTAAAGAAAGAGGATTTAAATAAGTCATGGATGAAAGACTGGGTAGAGGTGAGACACTGTAAGACCTAGATTATTTTGGGGCTGTAGCGATCAGATTAGCTATTGAGTATTCATTCATAAATTCATTCACTTCACTGAGTCATCCACTTCTTGTCAGATTCCATATTTATTCATCTCCTAGTAAGCTACTCATTGTGCTAAAATGCTGGTAAATAGAAGAAGTACAAAGTACCAGTTATAACTCACAGTCTTGTAGAGGAATTAAGAAATGGACAGGAAACAGTAAGGGTGCATTGTAGGTATCTCAAGAATGATATAAAGTGTTATGGCAGGTCTAAGGAGGAAGACATGACTTTCCATAGATAATGGATGGTGGCATCTGTTCTGGAGTACCAGACAATTGGAGTAACAAAAACACAGCAGGATAGATTTTCTTACACTGCAGTGATTCATACAAAGGATACCTTGACTGTTAGTTTGTGACTGGAAACTCTCAGTCAGGGCTGACGGAGGGAGTCCTGCCCCTGCCAGCTGTTCACCTTTCCCTGGTGCTGGGGTTGACACTTCACATGCTCACATAGTCTGGTTCCATGCTGTCTACGAGGGTTGAGTGGGCTGCTGGGCAGAGAATTTTGGCATTTCTCCAGATGCACATGAGGGGCAGACCGCCTCGGCAGTTGCTAATGACCCAAAGAAGCCTTCTTTCATGACTTATTTTGTCCCCTCATTTTATTTTTTGATGTATTTTGGTGAGCTGAGCTACTACCTTCTCAGGCAGTCCCAACCTCAGAAAATTAACCAGGTCGCTTTCTCATATCTGATATTGCAAATTGAGGCAAGGTCGCATGCTTCCTGACTACCTGACTGCCTGGGCATTTCTTTCATGCAACTTGTTTAAGCCGCCCATCCTGATCCCTGTTGCTAAGCCACCATGGCTGCATTTGGACGCAGTTCTTCCCAGCTTTGCCGCAGCATAACTGTGGAAAGGATCTTGATGAATTTGGACCTGGGGAGGGACAGGGGAGGAAAGAGAAATGGTCTAATGAAAGAAAGTGAACAAACAAAGACATGCTCACAGAAAACTGCCAAGTGTGAGGGGTGGGAAAACAGAGTTCAGCCTGGCTGAACATAGGAATCTGGATGGGAATGGTAGATCTTAGGCTCCTGTTTTTCAGCTTGCTGCTCTAGTCATGATTCTTGTAGATATATTTTTCCAAGTAAAAGGAGAATTTCCAAGTGACTGCTGTTTAAAATAAAGTACAGGTTGCATTTGTAATGTATGAATTATGAATATTAAAACTGACAATGAAATGAGAGTAATATACTTAATTAAAATTAATTAGATCTGTTGGCACACCACTAGAAAGACAAATATGATATTTAATATATCACTCTACTCCAGACCTGTCCAATTAAACTTTTGGCCATGATAGAAATGTTCCATATCTGTTGTCCAAAAACAGTAGCCCTTAGTCACATGTGGCTATTGAGAACTTGAAATGAGGCTAGTGGAACTGACAACTGAATTTTAACTTTGTTTAATTTCAGTGAAATTTAATTTGAAGTTAAATGGCCCCCTGTGAGCTAGTAGCTACCGTATTGGACAGGGAAGCTCTAAACAGGGTTCTAAACATGTGGAATTACAGCACTTAAGAGCTGGAGTAGGCCTTAACTTTTACCTGGTCTCAAACTTTGATTTATAAATGGGGAAATGGCAGCCAAGAAGGTGAAACACCTTGTCCAAAGGCACACTAGTAGGAATTAGCAGAACTGGAACCTGGTGTCTGGATGTCCTGGCTCCCGGCCTGGGGGGCGCTGTCTCCCAGTTATGACAGAGGGCTGTGGCTGGACCCAGGTAAGGATGCTGGGTTGGTAGATTGAGAAAATAAGGCCATGCATAGTCTTTCAAATCAACCAAGCAAGAGATATTTGCTGTACATGGTGGCAGACACTGAGATCAACAGAGAGGTTGTTGTGGAGTGGGGGAGGGCCTGTAAAATGGCATAAGGAATCCACTGGGAAAAACAGGATGGTGATAGATTATAAATCTCTGTATTTATCTTTCTATATAATCTACCCTGTTTTCCCAAATGGATTTCCCAAATGTGTGTCACTTGTATATCTGGCTGTCACTGGTACAAGGTAGTCCAAATGGACAGGGTATGTAAACCCTAGACAGGGCTATGGAAATTTAGGGAGATCGGTGTGGGTGAGTGGTTGGGGAGAGCTTTAGGGACAGGACAGGCTTGACTTATATTAGAATGTGTAACACAGAAGGTAAAGTACAACTTTAGGATCATTCAAATTTAACCGTGGTTGATATGAAACAAACTTCTTATCCAGAGTTGGTTGTGTATTCTTGCTTTCTGTATTCATTATATGTGTTTACCGATTCACCACGATCAGCTATATTGTCCCTAGAATTATAAAATGTGAAAAGAACGTGGTTTGTTTCAGGACTATTTTTCTGTAGAATGGTGATTGTATAGAATTAATTAATATTATAGTTGCATTATTAGACCACAGTAAGGTAAATGGTCACAAAAGACCATACATTTAAATCGGGAGAAAAGTAATGACTATTGTTATCCTGTAGGCATAGCTGGGAAATCATATCTTCACTTGGCTTGCTAAAGTCTTAACCTAGTACTGCATGACGGTATCTCCAGAGATTTTTTTTTCCCATTCGTAGGCATGACAAATGAGACCCAAGTGCTTATAGAACATTCCAAAGAGTCAACAGAGAGAAGTGGAAAGTATTAGAAACATGATTGTGTTTGCAAAGGGAGACATAAACGTAAGTAAAAGGGGGAATGAAAAGTCATCTATTACCTACACTTGAAGTCCTTATTGCGGATAGTTCTTAAAACTTTTTGTTTTTCTGATTTTATAAACGTAATATGTGCTTATTGTAATCACCTGGGAAAATAAAGAAAAGATAGGCCGGGCACAGTGGCTCGCCTGTAATCCCAGCACTTTGGGAGGCTGAGGCAGGCGGATCATGAGGTCAGGAGATCGAGACCATCCTGGCTAACACGGCGAAACCCCGTTTCTACTAAAAATACAAAAACAATTAGCCAGGTGTGATGGTGGGCTCCTGTAGTCCCAGCTACTCAGGAGGCTGGGGGAGGAGAATTGCTTGAACCTGGGAGGCGGATGTTGCGGTGAGCTGAGATCACACCACTGCACTCCAGCCTGGGTGACAGAGTGAGACTCCATCTCAGAAAAAAAAAAAAAAAAAAAAAAAAAAAAAAAAAGCAGCTAAAAATCACTCTTAATCTCACTCAGATATAACTATTATTAATCTTTCTTTCCCTTCTTTGCAAATACCCAGTTTTAAATGTTTAGATAGTTAATATTGTATAGAGTGTTGAATGAAAAATTTTCACTTAATCTCAATTGAGTTTTGTATGGAGAAGTTTTTGAGGGAAGAATTTTTGCTACAGAAGCCTGTGCAAGATGGGGAAGGTCTGTCTCTGTAGGTCTTTAAGGTTGGTAGTCAATTATGTCTTGTAATCAGTTGTTAATGAATTCCTAAAGTTTCCTTTGTTGGCATGCTTTGGTAAGGGAGTAAAATAATCTAGGTCGGTACCTTATTCAATGACTAGCTGTTGGTTTGAACCACCCATCAATCTTCTTCAAATGCTTCATGTACCCACCCTTGAGTCACCAGGGGCTGCCAATTCAGAAAACACGGGTGTCATCAGTTGGCAGGGACCAGAAATCTCCTATTGTCTCCTCCTTTGCTTAGAGAGATTCAATTTGGTCTAAGGGGCTTCCGGAGTAGACTTTGAGGGCCTTCTCTTTTCAATGAAACCAAGTCACATAATCATGTTGTCTTTATTATACGGACTTTTCTCATGCCATGTAAATGGCTAAAAATAACTTCACATATTGTTTTGTTCCGTCCCCACAAGGACTCTCTGGTTTGGCAGTTTGGTAATTTTTTAGTGTTTATTTCTGCTGCACATAGGCTATTCAAAACATTGCTAAAAATGTTTGATCCGACTTGAGTAACCTAAAATGATAATCTTGAACTTTATAAATCAGTTTTTCATCCTCAGAGGAATTTTTTTTTAGATGTTGTTTCCTGCACAATTATTACTTCCTTTGATCTCATATTACATTTGGTCTTTCAGATAAGGGAGACCAATAATTCCTTAGCTATAACTTCAGCAGCCCAGATAACTATCATACATTGTGTGACATGCAATTCATTATTCAGTTGCGAATAACCACTGCAGTCCTATATTAAATGATTTACAATTCGTGTCTTCCTAGCTCATGGAGTTAGTATAATACTTGTGACTATTTTTCTTTTCAGACAGGATAAAACTCTTTATATTGTTTAATGACAAGTAATATTAAATTTAAAACATGTTAAGACATCTTAGTAGAAGAAACTAACTATAGTGAAGTAAATTTCCATATGTAGCTTAATTATTTTATTTTATTCTCTCCTATAAAGGGGCCTCCTCTCTTTGATGTATCCAGTAATTCTTATTATTGCCTTTTGGGTAAACTGGATGAATTTCCAGAAGCAAGATTCAGTTTCAGAGATCTCATGATCCGCATTTACTGATGTTCCATCATTCCTTCTTTATCCATTTTATAATGTACCATTGACTTATTTGCCTGGCATAAAGACTTCTTTGGAATGTAGTAGAAGACAAAAGATTGGTTCAAGATCTAATCACATACTTAAGGACAATCTTCCTACAGTTTTCAGTTCACCAAATAAAGGGTTAGCAGTCTGGAGATGGCTGGAAGAGCAGTTTCCTAATTTTGAGTCTTTGGCAAGCTGAAATTCCACCTGCTAAAATTTAACAGTGTAGAGATTGTTATCCAGTGGGTATTTTTGCAACTTTCTGTTTGGTGCTCAATAAAGCAGACTGTATTACTGTGCTGGAAAAATGTAACTTGCTACTCATTGGAGTATTAATCTATCAAAATATTTCCTGGACTTATTTTACAAATTAACAAAAGAGCTATTATACATTTACGGTCAGAAAGTTCTTAGTTCATATTGATATTTTTAATTCCTTAATTGAATGGTTTTACTTTCCAGCTTAACGTAGACATTATTTTCAGATTATTCGTGAACTAAGAAAAGGTTAATTTGTAAGTTGAATTGGATTTTTGTTACAAACTGAAAAGCCTTTCTTTTGGTAGCCCAAGAACATTTGTTTCCCTGGACTCTGTTTCTCCTACCAACACTTCCCCGGGACCTCATTGCCCTCAAAGGAGACTGCCCTGTTCCTTTACTTCTACTTCTGATCAGTCAAGCAGCTACTCTGTCCCACCAGCTCCCATTTTAGGACCAATTGATTCTCAAACATTTTAGTAAGGATGCAAATGTTTAATATGATCGCAAAAGAGAAAAAATGACTAGAGTGTAACATTTTCTGGTATAGACATTAGAATAAAAGTCTGGTCACTTATGACATACATTTAAACTCCAGTTTAAAAAGATTTTTCTATTTTTTTTCTGAAAAATCAGTTGAGATGATAATACACAGTAGGTTATTTTCTAATGCCCATATCTAACATAAAAATCCAGATTAGGCTGGGCGCGGTGGCTGACGCCTGTAATCTCAGCACTTTGGGAGGCCGAGGCGGGCAGATCATGAGGTCAGGAGTTCGAGACCAGCCTGGCCAACATGGTGAAACCCCGTCTCTACTAAAAATACAAAAAATTAGCTGGGCCTGGTGATGGGTACCTGTAATTCCAGCTACTCGGGAGGCTGAGGCAGGAGAATTGTGTGAACCCGGGAGGGGGAGGTTGCAGTGAGCCGATAACGCACCACTGCATTCCAGCCTGGGTGACAGAGCGAGACTGTGTCTTGAAAAAAACCAAAAAAACCAGATCAAATGATTTTCTTAAAAATTTGTTTTTTGCCCAATCATTTCTGGGAGCTGTATGTAGTTGTTGTTGTTTTCACTTTTTTTTTGTGGAAAATTTTTAGTAGCGGGGGTTCAAAGTTTGTTTAAATGTGGAAGATAATTTTCCAAAAAAAAAAAAACAAAAATAAAGTATGGACTAATTAACCTTAAAGACACAAAAGAAGAGTTGCTTTGAATTCTGCTATCTCTCCTTATTCTTGCTTAAATCCAATTTGTTGGTGTGTGTGTGTGTGTGTGTGTGTTTATGTAGGGTTTGTGTGTATGGATGAATATGGAAAACAAGAGACTTTAATGGCAGAAATGACCACAGTGAATAAGATCAAATTATCAGGTAAGTTGAGGCTGTATAGAATTACATGATGGTTGATTTTGATACCAATTCAACAATAACTTAAAAAAAATGATGATAAATCTTTACTTGGTCTATGTAGCTTCAACTTAAAGTGTGTAGGCCCTGGACACTACTAATGTAATCAACCTAAACTCACCTAGGCAACGTTTTGTAAGAATAAAATCTATACTTAATAATGACCTTTTCATTAGCCTCTTCTTTGTAAATGCTCATGTGGACTGTTTGCTTTGTTGAACTGTCAAAATGCTGACATGAAAAAAACAAGAGTTATAGAATCAAAGACCTCAGTTCAGAGTTTTATTTCTAGGTGACTTTGGAAAAATCATGCAGCTTTTCTGAGACACAATCATTTCTTCTATAAAAGGAGTGAATAATATCACCTACCTCACGAGGCTGTTGTGAAGGAAAAAAATTCATTATATGAAGTGCCCACTAATGCCTGGCACCTAGTAGGCATTAAGGGCATTTTTTTGTTAGCAGAATATGAAAGATAGTGATTATTGGTTAAACATTTTTTTTTGCAGTGTGGCTTTTATTTTATTTTATTTATTTTGAGACAGAGTAGCTTATCTCTGTTGCCCAGGCTGGAGTGCAGTGGTGTGATCTCGGCTCACTGCAACCTCCACCTCCTGGGCTCAACCAATTCTCGAGTCTCAGCCTCCTGAGTAGCTGGGATTACAGGCGCCCACCACCGCACCCTACTAATGTTTGTATTTTTAGTACAGACAGGGTTTTGCCATGTTGACTAGGCTGGTCTTGAACTCCTGGCCTCAAGTGATCCACCTGCCTTGGCCTCCCAAAGTGCTGGGATTACAGGCATGAGCCACCGCACCCAGCCGGCATCAATCTTACCACATTTTTGCATTAATCTCATTAATTGTCAATATGGCCCCACAACATGTATTTATGTGATTGTTTATTAGTGTCATCTGATCAAACTGAAATGAGGAAAAGAAGAATAGAGAGCACACTTAAAAAAAGCTTACTGAAAGCCGGGTGCAGTGGCTCACACCTGTAATCCCAGAACTTCGGGAGGCTGAGGTGGGTGGATCATGAGGTCAGGAGTTTGAGACCAGCCTGACCAACATGGTGAAACCCTGTCTGTACTAAAAATACAAAAATTAGCCGGGCGTGGCACCTGTAATCCCAGCTACTCAGGAGGCTGAGGCAGGAGAATCACTTGAACCCAGGAGGTAGAGATTGCAGTGTGCTGAGATCATGCCATTGCACACCAGCCTGGGCGACAGAACAAGACTCAGTCTCAAAAAAAAAAAAAAAAAAAAAAAAAAAAAAAAAAAAAGCTTACTGGAGAGGGGCCTGGCTGTCCTGAGTGTTTTCTTTCTGGAGATCTAAATGCATTTCTGATTCCTTACTGTGCAGGGGCTATTTTCTCAAATATTTTTATTGTGGACTCTCTGGGAGCCTCCTCACACCACCCACACACTCACACCCCCCCAGCACATCATGCAGTTCATTTCCTTTCTAATGTTACAGTAAATCTCAAAGACCTGGACAGTGGAGAAGGCTGGAGGGGAGAAGCAGCTGCTTCCCTTTGCTCACCTGGGCTGCCATTCCCCTCAGAGCTCAAGACGCTCACTGTAAGGTCTCCATGACCTGCTGCGACATCCCTTGTACCCTCTTTGTGGTTGGAAAGGCTCTACCTTCTATTCGGAAATCACTTATATGATATGCCCAAAGCTCCAAAGAGGAAAGGGCTATGTCAAGGATAGACACGGTTCTCATTTGGAGGTTGTTCAACATCTTGAAAGGCACTCCCCTGCCATTTGGGGTGTCCTAATGAAGGCTGAGACCTCAAATACTGCAGCCCCTTGAACTACGTCACCTTATTTCTGTCCACGGTGGGCAGTATTTTAAGGGATGAAGCTCTGGGGCCTTTAGATCTTTTTGCCTCTTCCTTCTCTGCAAGTTACTCCATTTACATAATTATGAGGAGGCTGGTGCTTGAAATCTGGGAATCCTTGCCAAGTTGTGTGACCTTTAGTCTTATCTTTATTATTTATTTTATTTTTTTAGAGACAGGTCTTGCTACATCACCCAGGCTGGAAGTGGCACGATCATGGCTCACTGCAGCCTCCATGTCTTGGGCTCATGAGATTTTCGCACCTCAGCCTGCTGAGACTACAGGCACACACCATCATGCCTGGCTAATTTGTTTCTATTTTTATTTTTTGTCGATACAGGAGTCTCGCTATGTTGCCCAGAGTGGTTTCAAACTCCTGGACACAAGCAATCCTCCTGCCTTGACCTCCGAAAGTGCTGGGATTACAGATGTAAGCCACCACACCTGGCCATCTTTATTGTTTAAAGTAGGCATAATAATACCTACCTCACACAGCTCTGTGAGCTTTAGTGCAATAAGATGCTGTGTGTATTGCACTTGGCACATTGTATGTGCTCACATTTTTATTGCTAATAATAACAAAATAACCAATAAAAACAAAAAATAATAAGATTGACCTCAGAAACATGTACTTTTTCCTAGTTGAGCAAAGACAAATGACGGTGAAGGGGACATGAGATGTGCTTCCCCTCCCTGATTCTGCTGGCGTCTGCCATTGGCACATTGGTGGAAGAACTGGGTTGGCTGGTCCTACACCTGTTCCATGGCTTAAGCCACTGCTGGTTCTGACAATTGCAGGGAGCCCTGGCCGGGGGAAGGTGGCTGAGAGTGGCAGCAATTTCTTCGTTGGTTTCTCAATGAGCCATAACCCTTTCAGATTCACTGCTCACACATGGCCTGCACGCAGATCTGGCAGTTTCCATTCATGATGCAGGCTGGGAAGGTAGAGTCTGGAAAACTCATAAAAGCAGACTGAGTGGTAAAGGAAAATCAATCTTCTCCTGCTTTGGACCAAGTTGACGAGAATCATTCTCCCTGATTCTCCATAAATTGGAGCAAGGCTTAGGACACTAATCCTACTGTAATACCATTTGAAGATGAACACTGACATTTGTGACATTTAAATAACAGTTCAGGTCTGCTATTAAACCAAGGCCTCCAACTGTTTAACCTTTGCCCTTGTGTACTATTACCCTTGGCCCAGTGCATGCAAATATACTTATTAATGCATTTGAGCTTTCTGATGCCACATGTTGATTTAGTTTTGCTGAATACCTTGCTTCATGGGAACTGCACTGCACCAAATACGAAATTTGTTTTAAAAACTTTTAAATGTGACACATTCCAAGCCTCTCTCAGAGATTATTTTTATACAGCTTAAGTTAAATAAAAAGTTGAGGCAGTTATCCAAAATCTTCCCATGGGTGGAGGAGTGTGTATTTCTTGAACTAAAATTATTTAGAGAAATCCAAAGCCATTCATTCATTCAACAAAAATTTGTAAGGGCTTTTAATGTATCACATACTATGCTAGATCAGAAATAAGGAAAATGTACTCCCTGCCCTTAAAATACTGTAGCTGTGTGATTCTATGGCCCTACTAACGTAGGCATGCTCCTTAATTTATACCTGTCTTACTTTAGTCTTTACCTAATGGCACATACAAAATCTTTACTGGTTTCAAAAAAGCAGATTCTCGTTTTAGTTAAAGTTATATTAACTAATGAATTAGAGACTGGGGGAGATCTTTTCCACTCAGACATAATTAAAAATATTTTAGTGTTGCTATTAAAGTCAGGAATAACTTTTTTCATCTCTTGGATATTTTTCTAAACAGAAGAAAACACCTTGTTATATTCATCATCACATACCATTTCACGAGCATTGGTGAATCTGCTCCATGTCTGACAGAGAATTAAGTTGTGTCATTTTACTAGGAAGGTCAATTCAAGATCTGAGGTTCTAGTTGGGCTTATATTAAGTTAAGTGCAGGTTGAGTTGGCACTGATAGATCTAAGTTTGATGACTGGTTCTGCCAGTTTCTAGACGTGTAAAATTCAGCGAGTTGCTTAACTTCTGTAAACCTCAGTTCCCTCATCCATAAGATGGGTTAATAGTATGTACCTTGCTGAGTTGCTAGGAAGATGAGAGAAAATACTTCTAGGAAGATAGTTAACATGGAGCCTGGTGCACAGTTATTGCTGTTCTGGTCCCCATGCTTTAGAGAGCCCCCTGCTCCACCCCTTCCCCCCAACTCCAGCCCTCCCCCAGCTGGGCCCCTTCTCACAGCACAAGCTTTTCTTTTATAGATCAGTGGTTCTAAGTTTGCAGCAATCCTTCCACCACCTAAGAGACATTTGGCAATGTCAGGAGACTGTTTTGATTTATATATATATATATATATATATATTTTTTTTTTTCCTGAGATGGAGTCACACTCTGTTGCCCAGGCTGGAATGCAGTGGCGTGATCTTGGCTCACTGCAACCTCCACCTCCTGGGTTCAAACGATTCTCCTGCACCAGCCTCCTGAGTAGCTGGGACTACAGGTGTGCACCACCACACCTGGCTAATTTTTTTTTTTTGTATTTTTAGTAGAGATGGGGTTTCACCATGTTGGCCAGGCTAGTCTCGAATTCCTGGCCTCAAGTAATCCACCCACCTCAGCCTCCCAAAGTCCTTGGATTACAGGCATGAGCCACCATGCCCGGCCTTGGTTTTTATAATTTTGGATGGTGCTATAGCATCTAGTATGTAGAGTCCAGAGATGCTGCTAAACATTCTACAATGCACAGGAGAAGCTCTTTCTTTCCTCTCAACAGGAAAGACTTATTCAGTGTAAAATGCAAATAGTCCAGAGATTGAAAAACCCTGCTCTAGACCATGCTTTGGGTCCCAGCAACTCTGAAATTCTCCCCCATTTAGTCCATTTCCAGGGTCTCTGCCTCTCATCACCTGGGCCCACAGGAAGGCTATTTGAGAGGGCTGTGGACAAAGCTTGGAGGTGTGGGACAGGTGCCCACATACTTGTGGGAGGCCCCTTTCAAATGCCAGGGGTGGTGGTAAAGGGGAATGGCTCTTGGTCCAGCCTTCTCATGCCACCATGTCCCAAAGTGGAGCTCCGAGGAGTCTGATAGTTCTAAATTGGAACCTGGCCTTCCAGGTTGTTATGAAGGTATGCTTGTCAAGGTCAGAGGCTAAAACATTTTATTTAACATGTTAGTAAGCTAGATTTAAAATGTAATTTTTAATTTTAATTTAATTAATTAATTTATTTTTTTGAGACAGAGTCTTGCTCTGTCACCCAGGCTGGAGTGCGGTGGTGCGATCTTGGCTCACTGCAAGCTCCGCCTCCCAGGTTCAAGTGATTTTACTGCCTCAGCCTTCCGAGTGGCTGGGACTACAGGCGGCCGCCACCATGCCTGGCCAATTTTTGTATTTTTAGTAGAGATGTGGTTTCACTATGTTGGCCAGGCTGGTCTTGAACTCCTGACCTCAGGTGATCCACCTGCCTCGGCCTCCCAAAGTGCTGAGATTACAGGCATGAGCCATGGTTCCCAGCCTAGAATTTTAAATATTTAGATATTGAGCGTGTCGGCCTTTGTTTGCGTTCTTGCTCTGGATCCCCCAAGAGTTAGGCATGGGCCTGCCAGTTAGATTTTTAAAACTCTGCATCCTTCCCTCTCCATGGCTGGGGTTACTTGATTTCCATCTGTCAGGCTCAGTCCTAAGAGCTCACCTTTACTCGAGGCAGATGATGCTCAGGTAGCTCTGTTGTCACAGGCCCACATGTTGAGGCTCAGCACTGGTTTGTTTTGACTGCTGATTTGTTCCAGTTTCTGATCTTTTTTGTAGTTGAAACATTTAGATTGAGGATCTTCACAATGATTACTTTTTCTGAAGACT
Source organism: Pongo pygmaeus (assembly GCF_028885625.2). Classification (NCBI taxonomy): domain Eukaryota; kingdom Metazoa; phylum Chordata; class Mammalia; order Primates; family Hominidae; genus Pongo; species Pongo pygmaeus. The sequence continues at coordinate 186,863,070 of NC_072376.2, forward strand.
TTATCTTCAGCTCAGGCTTGGGACTCTGGCAGACATGTTAGTATCATCTGATCCAAGCAGGGGCCTTCAGAATCTCTTCCAGGCAATTTTGAACTGATGTGCAGAATCAGTGTCTGTGAGTGGCTATAGCTCAGTGCTGTAAACATGAGAATTGCTGTTGGACACCCATCTTTCACCACAGGAAAAGGTGGTGTGGAGAGAAAGGGAGAGAGAGCCGGGTGCAGTGGCTCACGCCACTAATCTCAGCACTTTGGGAGGCTGAGGTGGGAGGATTGCTTGAGCCCATGAATTTGAGATCAGCCTGGGCAACATGGTGAGACCCTGTCTCTGCAAAAACAATGTAAAAATTAGCTGGGCATGGTGGCACATGCCTGTAGTACCAGCTACTTGTGAAGCTGAAGTGGGAGGATCGCTTAAGCCCAGGAGGTCAAGGCTGTAGTGAGCCATGATCATGCTACTACACTCAAGCCTGGGCAACAGAGCAAGACCTTGTTCTCAAAAAAAAAAAAACAAAAAAAAGCAGGGTGTCGGGGAGGAGGTTGAGGAGAAGAGGGCGAGAGAGATTGAGAGAACCCGCCTGGGTTCTTTTATTTTTATTTTATTTTTGGAAGTGGAGTCTTGCTGTGTTGCCCAGGCTGGAGTGCAGTGGTGTGATCTCGGCTCACTACAATCTTCGCCTCCTGGGTTCAAGCGATTCTCCTGCCTCAGCCTTCTGAGTAGCTGGGATTACAGGTATGCGCCACCACGCCTGGCTAATTTTTATATTTTCAGTAGAGACGGGATTTCAGTATGTTGGTCAGGCCGGTCTCAAACTCCTGACTTCGTGATCTGCCTGCCTCGACCTCGCAAAGTGCCGAGGTTACAGGCGTGAGCCATGGCGCCCAGCCACTGCCTGGGTTCTTGATGGCTTTTCAGGTTCGGGAAAGATCTCTGGGTTCTACTAGACACCTCAGTTCCTTCCAAAAAGATCTCTTGTTTGCTTAAACTGGATTGAGTTGGTTTCTGTTGCATGTAACCATAAAGACATTGACAAAGAGCCCATTTTCCAAGCCCCTCTTCTGGTAACTTGCCTTGATCTCGGTGCCCTCCTTGCGTGGAGGCCTGGGATTGCTCTCGCCGGGGCACTGGTGGGCAAGGCAGTGCATGGAGCCTACTGCTGGATGCCACACTCTGCCTGCCAGCAGGACCCGCTTCCCATCAGTTTAGTAGAGGCTTGACTCCTAGGAGTTAATGTCAGTGGGTAAGTTTGGTTCTAGACCTCATCCTCTCCTACTTGCAAGAAACAGGACTATTCAGGCCACGTCCTTCAATATGATGTATTCTATTCTGTAAAGATTTGCAATTTAAAGATATGTCTATGTATTTCCTAATAACCAGTTAAAACTCCCCCAATAAATGGATAATTGCATTTGTAAAATTTATGAATAATAAAAAGCAATTTAACCTGGATATGTGCAGTTTATTAGAGCAATCTTGAATACATATCATTGCAGAAAAGCCAGTAGGAGAATTAAGATGCTGGTACAAGGCCAAGCTTAGAGGACATAAGTGGAGTTGTATTATTTCCAATTTTACTGATAGGAAAACTGAAGCTTCTGATAATAATAAAGGTGGAGCTTGAATTGAGGTCTCTTTTTTTCCAAAGGTATGAAGGTAATAGTAAGGAACCCAAAATTGGGAAATATAGAAACAAGTGATTTCCTGTGGAAAAAGGAACGTTGGGAATGACTTTTTTTTTTAAAAAAAATCTGTTTGTGTAATGAAAAAAATAGGTTCTAGAAAATCACTTAGAAATTTTATGTCACAAGAACAGAAAATCAAACACCGCATGTTCTCACTCATAAGTGGGAGTTGAACAATGAGAACACATGGACACAGGGAGGGGAACATCACACACTGGGGCCTGTCGGGGGGTGGGGGGCTAGGGGAGGGAGAACACTATGACAAATACCTAATGTCCAGGTTGATGGGTGCTGCCAACCATCATGGCATGTGTATACCTATGTAACAAACATGCATGTTCTGCACATGAACCCCAGAACTTAAAGTATAATTTAAAAAAAAAAGAAATTTTGTTATATTACTTAACAACTGTGGCCTGCAGGCTCATCTGAGAGACTTCTTTCTTTTTCTCTCTCTCTTTGCTTACTTGAGGATTTAAGCCAGCATCCACAAGAGTCTGTGGATTCACTAATACAGCCACATTGTTGTTAAGGACAAAAAAAGTCTGGCCTTTAAGTCTAGTGTAGTTAAGACAATGAACTGACTGGGTTGCTCGTTCTCCCTCTGCCCTTGCTGATAATGTTTTAGTTCCCTTCCTCTGGTTTGTCCATCTTTTCCCTCTCATCTTTATCCCGTCTATTCACTCAGTGTCTACCAGCTTATTTGGATGGGTTTGTCTGAAGTTTTCTCCGGCTAATACAATCATCTATGCTAATATTACTGTTAAGATGCCTTAAAAAAGTAAACAAATTCCAAAAATCAGTTCCTTAACCTCCTAAATATTCTATTTTTGTGTTTCCAGGCTTAGCTTGGCCAAAATCTTAAATTCAAGCACTGAATCTAATTACAGATCTACATACAAGAAAGATGTTTAGAGTAAGTTTGTCATGATGAGGAGAATTCTATGCCAACAGTTTTATGATTTAATTTTGTTTATTCCTAAAATTCCCAGTCTAATGGGCCTATCCAGGATCATGTCAAACATGGAAGTCTTACCATGGTGTGGAGTAATTAGATTTTTTCCCCCAAATTACTTTACCATGTTTTAATCAATAACTAGCAACATTTAAACTCTTACAATCCTATCAGCTGTAAGAGAAAAGTAAAGGACTAATTAAAAGACCTGTGTCAACAGTAGAAAAAAAATTATGAATCTTTTCATCACTCAGCAGCTTAGGGACGGTCCAAATATATTGTTTTCTTTTTCCCCCTTGGAGTTATTTATTGGTCAGGGGGAGGGTGGACAGAACTGCTTTTGAAGTTAAACATCTTGCTTGGATGAGCAGATATGTTGCATCAAATCAAAGTAATAAAAAGACAAAATGCTTTATTAAATCTTCTTTATCACTATATTGTGCTCCAATAGGATGATCTAATTAAAGACACAGTTGAGCCTCTTTTCATCTGAAGAGGAGTTCACAGGCTTTCATTATTAAAAGGTTTGCACAGAAACAAATACGTGGCTGTATTGCTTCCAAGTTTCTCAGCGGTGCCTCCTTTCTGTTTTGCTGTAATTGTTATGGAAGTCTTGGCTGGCACTTCATGGCTTGATACTAACTAGTCCTTTTCATCTTCAAAGTACCTGTGAGGCATTAACGTGACTTATATTCATAATACCACTCTGAGGTAGGCACTGGATGTATGGAAGTGTTGTATTCTTTTTGAAGATATGAAAACAAAAGAATTGAAAGTGGTGTCTACTTGAACGCTGATGATGAACACTTGGCTTTCTGGTTCTGAATTTGCAGATGTCTAAGCTGGCACTTTGTCACCCTAAGATATTGCTAATTCATTCTGCATAACAGGGGACTCCTTCAAACTCATCACCATAATCCCCATCATCAAAAAAGTGTAGAAAAATGAGAGAGAAACGGACTAGTGATTGCCCCTGGGTTGTGCTATTCCTAGGTCCTCTCAATTTAATAAGCATTCACTAGGCGTTAAATTGTGTTTTACTTTTTTTTTTTTTGAGACTAAGTCTTGCTCTGTCGCCCAGGCTGGAGGGCAGTGGCGTGATCTTGGCTCACTGCAACCTCTGCTTCCTGGTTCAAATGATTCTTGTGCCTCAGCCTCCCGAATAGCTAGGACTACACGTGTGCAACACCATGCCCAGCTAATTTTTGTATTTTTAGTAGAGATGGGGTTTTGCCATGTTGGCCAGGCTAGTGTCAAACTCCTGACCTCAGATGATCTACCCACCTTGGCCTCCCAAAGTGCTGGGATTACAGGCATGAGCCACTGCACACAGCCTGTGTTTTATTTTAATTCCTAAATAATATTAGTCTTGCATAAAATGTCACTCAGATTCGGCTACCTTAGGGGTCAAAAGTAGCTGCTGCATATAGGTCTTAATTGACCAGCCAAATTGTTTTATAATTTTTTTAAAATTTGCAATTCTTGTGATGAAGTTTGTGGTCCTTAGTTTACCATAGGCCTTCTATTGTTTTACACAGAATTGATTCTGTGTAATAGATGTTACCTGTATCACTACTGGAAGCATTTGAGTGTACTTACTTAAGTAGAGAAGGGAAGGATTATCTTATTTTCTCCAAACCAGGATAAATTCGGTAAGTCAGCAAAATTGATAAATTGTTGAATTTCCTTGACATCATCTCACTGCTGCCCAAAACGATCTCTTCCCTTTTCCCTTTGTCTGTCAAATTTTTATTCTTTCTTTTCCCTTTCTTCATCAAATTCTTATTCTTTTTATTGCAGTTAGCATTCTCAGAGGAGAGTAATCTAATAAGGGAATCCACACTGAGTTGTAAATGACTGCACCAGCTTGACGTTTTACCCCTCCAGAGCTACTGGAGGGAGGATGGTAACCATGGCTTCACCTCTGACATCTGCCAAGCCAGTGGAGATATTTGTAGGGACATAACTTTTTTTTTTGCATGATTGTAATCTCTCAAATCAGATTATATGTTTGTGATTATTAGCTTTTACACTGTGTATATGTAAGGCAAGCCTTACCCCAAAGCCTATTTCTATAAGGTACATTCAGATTTCTACACCAGAATCTAGAAAATTGGAAGAAATCAACAGGGAAATGTTTAAAAAGGTAAGTCTAAAACATTGTTTATTTGCTTAGGCTTCTCTCCTTGTGTATGAAAACATATAAGAAGACACCACAAGGGAAGGGAATGTTTTGGGACAGAAAGCAAAGAAAAACTACAGACCCTCTTCCATTCTTACTTCTATTCTGAATTGGATGCTGACCAGCTTGGCCCTGGGAGTTTCAGATGCAGATAGGGTGGAGATTTCCAGCTACGATGAATGATGAATGATCTCAGATGGAGGAGCTGGTCGGGGAACAGCAACTATGCATAAGAAACGTGAAACCTTCCATTCGTGACCTATTTCAGAGCAGAACTGCAGGCTTGAGAGCGGATAGTGCAGCGCAAAGCCGCAGCCTCCCTGTATCTTCTCAGCCATGATCTTGGCAGCTCCTTTGTCTCCTGCCTTTAACTTCCCCTCAGTGGAGTTAAGTCAACCTAAGTCCTCAAGGACTCAGGCAGTCTAAAAACAAGTCACTTCCTGGGACATGAGCATCTCAGTTAATTCCTTTAGACTTCCATTTAAAATTTTTACAGGTTTTTAGCTTTTGTTTAACAATAATTTGTGATCAAGATTCAATTAAAGTTTATTTTACTTTTAGTGACATTTTCACAACTAGTTTGAACTTAGGTCTCTTGCTGGAGAAATATTTACAAAGAATTAACATCAAATTGCATGGTATAAATGCCATGCCATTCAACTATGTAAATAGCAGCTGAGATGTTTAATTGAAAATAAAACACTGGTAAAATGGAAAACATCATTTTTGTTCCAGTTGCAACGATGTAGGCTTCAATGGTACAAATGAATGCAGTAACTGATGGTGGAAGTTAGAGTTTGTAACAGGGTCCAATAACTCTCGTGTGTCTGGAAACCCTTTTAGTAATTGCTGTACTCTTCAATGCTGTTCAGTCGGCTTCTCAAAACACACTCATTTCTTGTCACAAAGATTGGCTGTTTGAAACCTCCTACACTGGCACTTTAATATACAATCCAATGCACCATCAGGCATTGGGTTCCTGTGCTCATTAAGCTATTTCCTGGGTGTAAATTAGATGTCTCTCTAAATTACTTTATTCTTTCAGGCCACTAAAAGTACACGTGACACTCTATGGCATCAAATTATGTTTATTTATTTATGTAGCTGTAACATTGTGTTGTATGGTGCAACCTCTGCAAAACCCTCAGGTCATATCTTGACAAGTATAACATGGGAGCATTAACTGCAACTTGGTTGTGGTATAAGGAATGTATAATTACTTTGGGGACAGTTTTCTAAATATATCTCTTCTTGGAAAGGGGTCCTTTATTCCAGATTTATGGGCTGTAATATGTGGGATGAAACTGTAATACCTTTAGATCCAAACTTTGGTGTAGGTGGAAGACTGTTTCAATGATTCCAATGATTACATAATTTGTCTTTAAATTACATTAATAAAGAGCTTCCATTACCTTTCTTGAAAAACTGTAGCCACAAAACAATAACTTGCTATGAAGAACATAGATCTAAAACCAGACTTCTTACATCAGCTATGAAATCTTTGACAAGTTACTTAACTATTCTACTGTTTGGCTTTCTCATCAATGAAATGGGTATGGAAACAATGTCTAGTTCATTGGGCTGTTGTAAATTAAATGAAGTAACATACGTAAAGTGATGAGAACAGTGCTTGGCATGGTTAATATTATGCATATGTGAATATTATTCATTTAATTAGTTAATATTTATTAAGGATTTAATGTTTTATCATCTCCTAAGATGCATCATCTTTCTATATTATTATTATTATCTTTTATGTGAAACAATTCTGTGAGGAAGTAAACCTGATTACAAGCTCTCACTGTTTATTTCCCCACAGTAAAGAATTAGAATCTCATGAAAATGTGCTCAGATGTAGCAAAATTTTTAGTATAAACACTTTAAAAAAATGTAAAGGGCAGTATCTGGACTTTAGTAAGCACATATGCAATGAAATATTAGTTTGAACTTTTTGAGGTGGAAATGAATATTTATTGGAATAATAATATTTCAAAATATATTATTGTGTTTAAAAATAGATTATAACACGGCAGGCACAGAATAGTTCCACTTTTTAATAAAAACATAATGCCTATGGATGCACAAATAATCAGTATTTTGATCTTTAAAAAGTTGATTTTATTTTATTCAGATGGTAAAGATATCACCAAGAGTAAAGTTCTATGTCAAATTGAATTTTTGTCATTTAGTGAAATGTTTATATGCAAATAATACTTTTACATTTTATGTCTTATACAAAGAAAATGAAACTATAAGTTTACAGGGATCACCTAAGGTAAAAAATGAAAAAGATCAAACGTTGGAATTAAATTTAAAATACTATATTCTTTTTTGTTGAGAAATGGTCAAATCTTGTTTTCTGGCATGAGGGTCAAAGATCCCAGGATAGATTATTTTGGTCCCTGTTATAGCCACATCTCTCTCTATGATTGGAGTTAAGTAAAACCCAGGAATTATTTTATGACCTTCCTTATTGCAGCAAAGACACTGGTGTGAGGCAGATCTACTTTGTTTTCCATCCAGGGCATTTCATTTCTGAAGCTCAAAGTGGACTTTGTCAGAAATAGAAAATTATTTCCCCAATTCAAAGGCTTTTTTAAAACAACAAATAAAACTAGCACATTTATAGGCCAGATCCTCCCTCTCCCTTCCCTGAGATGTCCATATTATTTAGATTTGGAGCACTAGCCACTGTCTTTCGGACTTTGAATCTTGAGGAAGGAATAAGAGGGTAGTGGATGGATGGAGGGCTCGCTGTTGCAGTGGAATTGGGCCGGCCCGCCTAGCCTGCATGGCTCGCAGCTCTGTGGGAACCCTGGGTTCCTAACTATTTTCCCAGCCTGGTCCTCCAGCCTCCCATCATTTCTGCAAGACTCCATATACCCCCATTCAATACTCCTTCCACCTTTTTTTTCCTTATGATAATCAGAGTAGGTTTCTATTTCTTGCAAACAAGAATTTTCATTGATGCAACAAATTCCAAAGCCTGGGTATAAATAAAAGTCAACATTTTACTCTGAATTATCAAGGCGACCAATAGGAACCAGTTGTAGGGTGATGCAACCTTTAAATAATGTTTTATTTGAAGCTATTCTAATAGCTATTGGGAAGCCATATCAACTATACACTTCTGTAGGATCTAACAAATAAAATTTGCCCAAATGTATTTGCTTTTGGCAGTCATCTCTAACTCAGCCAGTGATGGCACATACTGTAACTCAATTCTGTATTTTCAGAATTTGTGCTGCCATTTGGGAATTTGAACTTTGACATTATTGGAATGAGCAATTCTAATGTTTTGGGAAGGTGGGGAAAAGTAAATCAACAGGCATGTAATTGGTTTCAATACTGTGCTTTTCAAAAGTGAAATGTTTGCAATGGTGTTATTAGCTGAGATACTGTAGATAGTTTTACATGTCGGGAACAATTAACACGTGTCCTGTGGGTCTGATTATTAGCGTTAAGGAAGTTCTGCTCTGTGTAAACCCCAAAGCAAAGCCTCCAGGAAAGTTAAAGGTCCCTGTTCTACCATTAAAATGGGAAAGTAATGTGCCCTTTTTTGATTGACTATAAACTTTGACTTGTGGGACTTTGTTCTCCAAGGTGAAAACAAACATGAGTACAAGACAAGTTGTTTTCCTTAAAAATTCAACCTTTAGCAGAAACCATGTATCAGAAAATTTCTTAAAGTAAGACTAAATCAGTATTGCCTTATGGCTAACACAGGAAAAAAACAAGTTAAAAAGCTAAGGCGGCAATTTTCCTTAAAATACAGCACAGAAAAAATTTTGCATGTTTAGGACATTGCCCAGAAGACTGATAAATTTGATATTTGATATGTGAAACCGCTGGAGGCATTGCATGAAAAGTTGTAATTATAAAAGATTTTAGGAGTAATTAAATGATTGAACGTAAATTTATGAGACATCCTGGTTTTTATGTGTCATAGATCCTTGAAATACAAAAGTAATTAGGTGAGATTCACACAAACACAGTAAATTAAATGTATTACTAGTAATGTAGAGTAATACTCAGATTCTCCATTATATGTGAGTAGAAAGAGAGTCGTAAACCTGGCCTTCTGCTCCCAGCTTCTTTCCTAATGCCAAATAATTAACCTGAGGCCCAGTTTCCTCACATGTAAAGTAAAAAACATGGACTACAAGAGTTCAGTCTTCTATAAGTGCTGGAAAACTCGACGATCCTAAAGTTAATCTTTTAATAAGTTTAATCTTATTTATTTATTTATTTTTATTTTTTTCTCACTCATGGACTCAGGGCAAAAATATGTTTCATCTTTTGTGTAGTTGTTTGATTATGTTTTTTTTTTTTCTCAAGATGAAGGAGAAAAGGAACAGAAAGAAGTGTGATGTCAAAGTAGACAGTATACTCCAAAGTGCCTCGCCTCAGTGGATTTAGGAGGCAGAACCCCCCTCCTCTATATCCTTCCAGTCCCCGAAAGACAGGTGGGGGGCATTGTTCCTCTAGCAACTATCACCCAAGGCAAAGAGTTAGTCTCTTCAAACCACAGGGAAATCCTGGTGTCAAAATGGAAAGTGCTGGGCTAAAGAAGCGGTTTCTGCTTCTGTCACAAACAGCCTTGTGGCTCTGAACAAATTCCGTAGCCTCGGTAGGCCCGTTATCTTCCATAGTGGAAGGACGGCTTTCCAGCTCTTTCTTTTTTTCATCCAAAGAACCTGTGTTTTGGGTATAATGACCTAACTTACCTAGTATTTTGAGGTTAAGTTTCCTTTAATTTGCCAAAAATATTATCATTCCAAGTGAAAATAGAGAGCGCCAAAGTCGAGACCAAGTTTGTCATTTTTAAACCCCCACAGGCCAGAGCTGGACCTTCCCTCCAAGAAAGGAAATGAAAGAGCTAGGCACATGGTCAGGCGAACTGTTAAAGCTGTGGGAAGACAGAGAGATTAGACATTTTTCTACCAAAGGCAAGAAAGTTGTAAGAGGAAAGTGAAGAAAATAAAAATTAGAGGCAAAGGGAAGAAGTGGGGGAGGAAGAAGGAAATAGAATAAGTGCAGCCCCTCCTGGCCGGCCGTCTTTGAAGTGAGGCCAGAACTACCGCAAAGGATTGTGGGAGACGAGGTCAAGAGAAAAAGTAGATGGAGACCCTTTGCTCAGAGGTTAATAGTTATGTGTCAGAAGTGTTTTATCAGAGTAAAATGCCCTGTGCATTTTTAGATAGTTTTTAGAGGAGTAAACCAATTCTGTGGAAGTTTCCCAAGGTCCTTAGGAAAGAGGAGTTCTATGGTTTATAACCTAAAAAAAAAAAACAAAAAAACGATATTTTGGAATTAGAGAGTCTGTTTTAATTAGCAATAACAACAAACTATGGAAGAGACCTGGTATTTCGTATTTAAAATGGGTTCGAAACAAACTAGTTTTGTTTTTACTTTGGGGTGCAAGGGGTGGGCGAGTGAAGCCTCTGATTGTGATCTGGAGAGCCCGTTAATTGCTCACCAGCATCTGCTCTGTTTCTACAAGTTCTGTGCCATGTAGCACTGTAAATTATGAATGAGAAAGATGATCTTTGCTCTTCTTAGGACTTCTGACTCCTAAGCCATGCTAGACAAAGGTCATAGCTGAGGTGAATTTAAGTTAGCTTTGGCAAAACCCATTTTCTTGTTCAGATAGCTGAATAGATGTTTGTGCAAAATTAGCAAAGGTTACTATGGGAACATTAAGAAAGTTTACCAAAAGTGTAGCAGACAGTAGCTCAAGCAATATTTCCTTGAATGAGTTATCCAAAGGGCTTCAAATCATAAGTTCCAGGGAGATAGTTTTTTGTTTTGTTTTGTTTTTAAAATAAGAATACTAAACATTTTCCTTTATGTTTGGCATATTTCTTTGTGTGAAAGTGATGTGGTTGAGTTTTTATTTGTGTAGCTCTCCTGGAACATGCTGTCACGCAGCCACTCACATGATTAAGAGGGCTCGCAGGAAACCTCCACCTCTGACTGTTTAATTTACCAGGACTTTTAAAAGTAAGACTGATAAAATTCATAAATTTGTCACATCTCTAGCGGCTGATGACACTCATCAAGTCTGTTGCTGAAACTCTTTGGTTCTGTGCTTTTGTAAAGCGGGGTCACTGATGACAAACCTAATGCAGAACGATCAAGTCATAACTAACTTTTAAATGTTTCCTTGAAGGTTAAGACCAGAGGATCTGAATAAAAAAGTAGCAGGATCCTTGCTCTGATCTTTCCTGACATTTCCCAAATCCACAAGGCAGAGGGCATGGTGCAGGGTTGGAGAGTAAACTGTTCCATACTCAGCTCTCAATGAGGAGCACTGGCAAGCTAGTTTTTGCAGGCAGGTAAAGAAATAAGCACACACACATTATGGGACTAATATTTGATTTGCCTGTGGGTGTATTTTTAATAAGCTTATCAAAAACACATCTGCAAAGAATATTTAAAAGCACAGGTGTAATAAATAATCATATAATTGCAAAATGCTGAGATGCAAATTTCTATTGTTTGATGCATTTTTTTAAAAAATGCTCTCATTCTTCTAGCTTTTCCCAGTACAGCTGTTATATAAAGGAACTGATTTAATTCCTTTTAGGATTATGAAGATGGTTGGAAGCCTGTTTAAGGTTATGTTGCCTCCTCTTTTAATTGTTGGTCAACATTTCAAATAGAATGTAATATATTATGTGCCCGATGACAAGCAAACTACATGTTTCTTACAGGATGGATGGTTAGTTGTCTTTGTAAAACCAAATATCATTCTCTGAAAAGCAGGTCAGGTAATGCTAGCCTTAGTTAATAGCTGGGGGTACCTTGAGTACCTCTCAAATCAATAATGACAGAGGTCGCCTGATAGCAATTTATGAACCACAGTCCTCTTGGGAAACATATTTCAAACCATAACTTCATCTAAACTGTTTATCGGCTAAGCTTGCTCAAATGTATGAAGTGTCAAAAAGTTTCTTTGACATTAGGCTTGTTATTGTCCTTTGATTTATGCACCTAAGCAAAATGTAGTAAATAAAAAGATTGTTTGGTGGTTTAGTATTTTAAGGAAATGATTAGAAACATTTGCCAATGCTATTCATTTTATAAGGTTTTTCTTTCCAAATTACAAAAATAGTGTTTCAATTCAGTGAACGGCTTCACCATAACAAAATCTTAAATGATCATTATAGTAAGTGGAAATGCTGATGAAGTTACAATGAAATAGTTTAAAAACTGTGAAGTAAATATGTAATGCCCATATATAAAGCATTTGTCTCTTTCCTTTAATTTCATATGCCTGGCAGTTTACAAAATGTCCCATAATAATCTAAGGCACATTTATGGTTGTGAATTAACCTTATTAAAAACATATCTTAGTTGGTTTTTGCAGAAGCTTCCATATGAAAAATACAAAGGACAATTCTCTTGGAAAGCATCCTTAAAGAAAATTATTGGGCTTAGACAAAACATTTTGATTTGCTAGGAAATGAAAATATTGACTTTTCAGATTTCTTGATGATGGAATATTCTAGAGGTACAAAATGCATCCAAAGTCAAACTCTAAGACAAATCTTTTAAACAAGATTTCATTTCAGTATTGTAGTTTATGATTTTACATTTCATTTCAGTTTGAAGCTTTTCATTCTTACAATTGCTTAACCACATTTTCATATTAGGCAACTCTAGGCAGTTTTATATATATATATATATATATATATAACTATAATAGTTGGCCAAGGATTCCAAATGATTGCATTATGAGTTTTTAAAAGCTTATTTAAAAAAACAGATATAAATGCAATTCACTTGCACATTGCGGACAAACAAGAAACCTAATGGAGACAGACACATTTTAATGCACAGGTTGCTTATATGAGGCTTTATGTGTCCAATATATCTTTTTCTGAGTACTTAACTACTAAGCTGATGGATACCAGAAAAAAAGTCACAGATATAACAGAACAAATGAGTTCACAGATATCTATACCAGAATTGTTAACTTAGCGAATCTGTTTCCTTGAAAACAGGATATAGTGAATCTGCATATATTTAATGGAAAGTGGTTGTATTTACTGGAGAATTAGGAGAAATGACTTCTTAATGGAGCCAGAAGTTCTGATCTGCTATCCTTCAAAGAAAGACTGTTTCCCAGGCTGGCCAAAATTCCTATGGAGCAACCTATGCCTATTGATAAGTTATCGGATTCCTCTCCGGAATCAGCTGGTCAGGAAGGATACAGAGGGGAGGAAGGGGAAGGGAGAGGAGATTCCGATAGTGGCGCTGTCTGATTGCCGAGGTAGGAGTGGGTGGAGAGTTGAGAAAGGAATAGTAAGAGAGGTAAAAGGAAACAGAACAGGAAAGAAGAGAAAAATCAAAAAGAAACAAAGCAGAGACCAAGCAGAGTGATCATAGCCATATAGAAAGGGCATCCTTGTAAATGGAACAGCATTCCAGATCTCCAGGCTCATTAGAATGGGGGATTGCTCACCTGGATTGCATGAACTTCTCAAGTCTCTGAACCCACTGAAATTGTATACATATTTTGTGAGTATGTATATGTGCATTTTTTTTCTGCCTGGGGAAAGTGTCCTTTTCTTTGATCTGATTCACCAAGGGGTCCAAGACTCAATAAAATTTAAGAACTACTAATTTAGTGGGATTATACACAAATTTTAAAGACAAGTGTCTTTAAAGGAGTCATCGAATGCTTAAGATCGACTGTACATAATCCAAGAATATTACCATCTAGTATTAAGTTGTATATTCTGGGAAGAGTATCCATTCTTTCAGACATGTAGAATGATAGCTATTCATTGAAATGCTATTAAAATAATTTTTTTTGAGACAAGGTCTCACTCTGTCGCCCAGGCTGGAATGCAGTGGTGTGATCAGGCTTAATGTAGCCTCTACCTCCTGAGCTCAAGTGATCCTCCCACCTCAGCCTCCTGAGTAGCTGGGACTATAGGCACATGCCACTATGCCTGGCTAATTTTTTTTGTAATTTTGTAGACACAGGGTTTTGCCGTGTTGCCTAGGCTAGTCTTGAACTTCTGGGTTCAAGGGATCCACTAACCCAAGTGCTGGGATTACAGGAGTGAACCACTGCCCTGGCCTTCAGCCAAATACTATTGATTGACCATTTGCACTAAGTTAAGTCAGCATTTTTCTCATTGAGCGCCCTGGGAGTGTGGAGAAACAGTGTGGTATGGGGGAAAGGGCATTAATTTGGAGCCAGATATTTCTGGGACTCAGGTACTATATGGAATTCAAACTAGTGGAATGAAACTAGGAGGGTGATATGGCCTCCTTAACTCTGTATCCTTTTCTGTAAATGAAGAGGATGATCATTTCTTCATAGGGCTGTTGTAGAAATGAAAAGAAATGCAATACTAGCCTACATTTATTGGATACTTACCATCTCTCATTCACTATGATATGTTTTCTATGCTTTATGCAATTTAATCTTCTCAACAATTTTATGAGATTGATGTTATATTTATTTCTATTTTACAGATGGGGAAATTGAGGCACAGAAGCCAAGACATGCGCTAAAGGTCATGCGGGCTATGAATGGAGCTGGAATGTGAATGCAGGCCATGTGACTCCAGAGCCCATGTTCTTGAACCCTTAGAAAGACAGCAGCAACACACCTGGTGCAGCAGCTGCTTAGTTGGAGTGGCTGACAAGGTTGGCAGAGGATCCCGTTCCTCCCGTGGAGTGGCTGCCATGACACTGCGTGCACTGAAGCTGCTCCTATTTCTGAAATATGTATTGTTATTTTTTTCCCTCCATGTTGAACATTATACTCTTCTGTTCTTTCGTATTCTCTTCTTCCCTTCCAGATGACTTCTAGGGTTTTTATGATTCTGTAATTCTAAAGGAGAAAGGATAATAAGAATTGTGAGGCCAGGCGCGGTGGCTCACGCCTGTAATCCCAGCACTTTGGGAGGCCGAGGCGGGCGGATCACTAGGTCAGGAGATCGAGACCATCCTGGCTAACATGGTGAAACCCTGTCTCTACTAAAAATACAAAAAAATTAGCTGGGCGCGGTGGCGGGCTGTAGTCCCAGTAGCTGTAGTCCCAGCTACTCGGGAGGCTGAGGCAGGAGAATGGCGTGAAGCCGGGAAGCGGAGCTTGCAGTGAGCCGAGATGGCGCCACTGCACTCCCGCCTGGGCGAAGAGCGAGACTCCGTCTTAAAAAAATAATAATAATAAAAAAATTACAAAAAATTAGCCGGGCGTGGTGGCGGGCGCCTATAGTCCCAGCTACTCGGGAGGCTGAGGCAGGAGAATGACGTGAACCCGGGAGGCGGAGCTTGCAGGGAGCCAAAATCGCACCACTACACTCCAGCCTGGGCGACAGAGCGAGACTCCGTCTCAAAAAAAAAAAAAAGAATTGTGATGTGAGTGTCCAAAAAAACCCTAATTTCCAATCACCTACACGCTTCCTTCCTTCCTCTCTCTTTCCCTTTCCTTTTCCTTTTCCCTTTCCCTTTCCCTTCCATTCCCTTCCCCGCTTTTTATTTCTGGATACCTGGTGTTCTATCAGAATGAGATCTACACAAGAATTATCCTAGCAACACAGGATCCCACCTACTCAGCACACCTTTAAAAAAACTCCTAGAATTGGCTGGGCGCGGTTGCTCACACCTGTAATCCCAGCACTTTGGGAGGCCGAGGCGGGCAGATCACGAAGTCAGGAAATCGAGACCATCCTGGCCAACATGGTGAAACCCCGTCTCTGCTAAAATACAAAAAATTAGCAGGGCGTGGTAGTACGCGCCTATAGTCCCAGCTACTCCGGAGGCTGAGGCAGGGGAATTGCTTGAGCCTGGGAGGCGGAGGTTGCAGTGAGCCGAGATTGCGCCCCTGGACTCCAGCCTGGAAACAGAGTGAGACAGCGTCACAAACAAACAAACAAACACCCTAGAACTGTACAATTTTTTTAAAGTTAGTTAACTTTCTGTGGGCAATTACATAATGTGAGCAGGCATTATATGACTTTGTGCTTTACATTCAAAGAAAGTTCAAAGCTTTTCTTCTTTTGGAGTGTTTTCCTTTTCCCCCAAGGGATCTGGGTAATATTGATGTGTTTAGTGTATTCAAATCCTAGAAAAGCACATATATAAAAATGTAAGTTTCTTTTAATTAAACCTCCTTTCTTTTTTTGTTTTTTCTTAGTACTGTTCATCAACAAAATGGCCAGGTCTGGACTTAAGGGAATCTTATTCAAAGTTTTGGGAGATTTGAAAAGATATGTCCCTGTTGAAATAGAGTCTTGTTTTTTCTTCTAGGAGAGAATGATTTCCAGGAAGAGCGGGACACATATGGAAGGCCTTAGCTTATCTTTAGCGCCTCATACACCCGTTCTGGACTTCAGAAAGGCCAGTGAGTGGGATTAGGCCTCAGAGATAGGATGTCAGTCCCAGTGAGGGATGGCCTAGAGCATTCTTTAATTCTTTCCTTTGGGTCGCACATAAGAAACAATTTTCCAGCACTGATGAGTGTTATTAACAATGAGATGGGATACAATTTTGTTTTCCCTATGGCTGTGCTTCAAAAATAGAAAAGCTGTCTTTTCTCTGAAATGATTGAATGAAGCTCTGGGGAGGAAAATGTGGATTGGCCGATCTCTTAAAGGAAGCTTCTCCTTCTAGGCACTATTCTAAGGCTTAATACTTTAACTCCCTATATTAACCTAGTTCAACTAAACAGTGATCTGAGTAATTTTATTTTTATTAAAGCTCAGATCAAAATGCCATTAACATTGATTGAGAAAATCAAAGGAATCTTTGATGTGAGTGGTTAAATTGCTGAATTATTTCAGTCGCATACCCTCACAGCATGAGTACCTGATCTGATAGACTTCTTTGGAATTCCTTTTTTGTTTGAGACAGAGTCTTGCTCAGTCGCCCAGGCTGGAGTGCAGCGGTGTGATCTCAACCATTGCAACCTCCACCTCCCAGGTTCAAGCGATTCTCATGCCTCAGCCTCCTGAGTAGCTGGGATTACAGACGTGCACCACCATGCCCGGCTAATTATTTTGTATCTTTAGTAGAGATGAAGTTTTGCCATGTGGGCCAGGCTGTTCTCAAACTCCTGGCCTCAAGTGATCTGCCCACCTTGGCCTCCCAAGCTGCTGGGATTACAGGTGTGAGCCACCGTGCCTGGCTGGGATTCCATAATAAATCCGTCTATGTCTATTTCTTTTTTCAAATATAATTTTCTTCATTTCCAAACATCATCTTTAAGACTCCAAGGATTTTTCCAGGCACATTGGCTCATGCCTGTAATCCTACTGCTTGGAGAGGCCAAGGTGGAAGTTCATTTGAGGCCAGGAGTTCAAGACCAGGTGGGCAACATAGTGAAACCTCGTCTCTATAACATAAAAAAATAAAAATAAAACCCTAAGGAAATAATGGTGCCCACTCCTTTCAAAGCTTTTGACCTTCAAGTCAGAAAATAAATTATTTTTAGGAAAGGCATCTCAACCTTATTTACAAATGAACTCTCTATTTGTCAAGAGCAACCTCAATAAGGGTAATAGGACTTCCCGGTTTGAAATGCAGCATGAACAGTTCTCAGAGGCTCCTGAAAGACTAAGAATGAGGTTTCTTGATCCGCCTTCCTTTGGCATCTTCTCTCACTCTCCTCCCTCCTTCTCAGAAGCTGTATGCAGCAATGGGCTATGCAATTGGGTTTCACTGGTGCCTGGTGGAACTTTTAATTCCTCCCTGTCAGCACATCCCTAGTCCACTTTCATAGTTTGGATAAGGACTGGATAAGCAGCTGAACTTCTGGGGACTTTTCCAAATGAAATTCAACCTTTAGACCTTTGGAGGTTTACCCAGTCTTCCTCACTACCCGAAGATGAGTTTGGAACAAATTTTCTCTTAATGGATTCTATTTGTGGGTAGGAGAGGTAATGATTGCCTTGCTCAGAGTCATGAGCATAACTTCAAATAAGGAAAAAGAGCCAAGCAGGAATGTGAGAATAGATGCGATCCTGAGGAAGGTGTGTCTGAGGAGGTGCTGGGAGGTTCTGATCGGCTGTTGAAGGCAGATACCGTATCTCACGTGACAGAAGTCACCTCCTGACATCAGAGTTGTGTTTGAGTGGTAATTTAAAAAATAATATAGCTGACAAGGAAATATGGAAGGCATTATGTTGCAATACAGTGAAATGAATATACAACATTCAAGATCAATTGCCGGGCACTGATTAGCTGGGAGAAAGGCAATAAAACTTTAAAAATAGAATTTGTAGAAATAGCACCCTGTCAAGGTGGGACTGACTATGCCTCCTGCTGGTTTCTTGCGAGGAATTCTTTTTTTTGGGAAAATCCTGTTGAATTGTGTGACTTGTGAATCTGGCTCTAGAACTGTTAATGTTATAAGAATTGAAAGAGGACTATTTAAAAATACCAAGACATCTTTTAAAATTCCCATTTTTAGCACAGCTACTTGTCATTAAAATAAATCATTCCATTTCTGTATGTCCAGGTTACTGCTTTCACAGCAGGGCCAGGGCTATGGTGAAGTGTAGGAGGTGCCCAGGCCCCTTCACTGTAGTCATGGCTCTGTTTCATGCCACATGTGTTATTTAATAAGTGGTTAAGCCCCACATAGTCATGCAAACATGGTACATCTCTATGTATTGGTTTTGGTAATGTTGTAAATAATTGGGAGAACACATTAAAATTTGGTAATAATGCTCCTTTGGACTCAGTCTATTTTTTTTTTTTTTTAAGACAGAATTTTGCTCTTGTTGCCTAGGCTGGAGTGCAATGGCATGATCTTGGCTCATCACAACCTCTGCCTCCTGGGTTTAAGCAATTCTCCTGCCTCAGCCTTCCTGAGTAGCTAGGATTACAGGCACGTGCCACTATGCCCGGCTAATTTTGTATTTTTAGTAGAAAAGGGGTTTCTTCATGTTGGTCAGGCTGGTCTCGAACTCCCAACCTCAGGTGATTCCAGTTCTAATTCCCCAACAGAGTTGTCTTGGTTGCAGTGAGATATATATATATATATATATATTTTTTTTTTCTTTTTTTCTTTTTTTTTTTGAGACGAAGTCTGCTCTGTCACCCAGGCTGGAGAGCAGTGGTGCGATCTTGGCTTGCAGTGAGACATTTTTATCCATCCTGATCATAGCACTTGCCTCCAGGCTCACGAAGCCCAGCATGTTACTGCTGTTCTGAACGTCTTTGCTTTTTGAGGGACCTGTTTAATGAATTGGGAGTATCTGTGCACATTGCATTCACTTAAAAAGGGAAAAATACCTTTTAACAGTTATAGCTACAGAAATTCAATTTAGTTTATTTAGGAGGAAATGAGAGACTTGAATTGTAGGTGTGAAATCTTAGAATCTTTCAGAATGATTTGGTTTGGGGGATGGTTGGAACTGCATGGAATTACTTCAGCCAAAATAATTTTTGTGAGCACATTCCCAAGCTCACGATCATGTTTTGATAAGAAAAATCCCTTTCTCCACAAGTTCTCAGGTCCCACTCATTGGCCCCTGCCCTCAATTCTGGAACCTATGTTAGGCTGTTATGTGGCTCAGTTATTGGTGATATGTTTTCAATTTGAGTCAACTTGATGAGAGAAAAATTACTAAAAAGTGGGA
This sequence comes from Pongo pygmaeus, assembly GCF_028885625.2. Classification (NCBI taxonomy): domain Eukaryota; kingdom Metazoa; phylum Chordata; class Mammalia; order Primates; family Hominidae; genus Pongo; species Pongo pygmaeus. The sequence goes on from NC_072376.2 coordinate 186,882,501, forward strand.
ATGAGCTGTGAGGTGAACAGGGTTTTCCTATCAAAGTGGAGGTATTTTTAAAAGCATTTATTATTTCAAACTCAAACATTTATAGAAAGCCATGAGTGTGAAGTGTATGATTACCAGTTGTGGCTTGCTGCATTGAAAAATTCAAGTTCATAGGAAATATTTACTGAGGCCCTGGTTTGCAAGCAGTTTGTTCAAGAGAACAATTTGGTCCAGAAGGCATGTCAGCTAAAAAAGAGTTTACTAATATAGTAGTAACAGGCAATTAGAATTCATAAGCATCGCCATGGCTCAGATATGATTTAAGGTCTTAGATGGAAAGAGTTCTGTTATTAAGATAACAGAATTTAAATGCTGTATCTGTCTAGGTCTTATGCATGTCAGAAGTGAGAAAACTACTCCTTCATCTTCCATTTTTATGAGCTCTGATGCAACACAGTTGTTTTTTTTTTTCTGTGTTGAAAATGATGAATATAGTTCTTGGCACATTTGTTCCATAGTAAAGAAGAATTTAACTTACAAGTGAAAAACCTCTGCCTTTGGCCATGGATTAAAAAGATGTTATATGATGAAGTTTACTTCCTAAGGCAAGGTTAGTTGTGTGTGGCACTTTCTGAAAATTTGTTTGGGACATATACAATTCTTTTGTATAAATTCTGGAGGTCTGAGGAAAATGTACTTAATCACATTAGATGAGAACATTTCTTTTTGTGTGAACTGAGTTCTTATCAAGGCTCTGATGTTTTTTCTCACGTATTTGCCCTAGGGTTCATCTCAATACAATGCATTTGTGTACTATTGAATAAAAAGCAGGCTGCAACAGTATTTATGACATATGATCCTATATACACGTAAAGTCTTGTGTGTGTGTGTGTGTGTGTGTGCACATGTGTATAAAAAACTATGTCGTTAAAGTTGTTAATAGTTAACTCTGGGTGGTGGGTTTTAAGTGATTATTATTTTCTTTGTATAAGAAAAATAGTGCACAATTTTCTTTTGTTGTTATGAAAGGTGTCATACATTTGAAAGAGGATGTATGTACAGTTTAAATAATAATAACATAGTGAATACCCACTGCTTAGCTGAAAAAAATAATGTGTTACTCTGTTGTAGAAGGCAAGCCTTCCTTCTGCCCCTGCCTCTGTCATGGAGGTAGCTACTTGCTTGAATTTTGTGCTAATCATGTCTTTGCTTTCTTATATAGTTTAGCCAGCTGAGAATGTATCCATAAAACATACACAGTTTTATTTTGATTGTTTTTGAACTTTAAATAAATGGAATCATACTGGATATATTATTCTGTGACTTTTCCTTTTTTTTGATTCTTATTTTTTGGTCATTCATCCATGTCAATGTGTGTATCTGATTTTTTTTCTTTGAATGTGAAAAATATTTCAGTCACACAGATCAGTCAAGTTACAGTCATTTTGAAAAAGGAAAACCTCTTATGTACATTTAAAAATATGTGCTGAAACAGTGCTGAAATAACCAGGCTTTTGTGAATGAAAATTTTTTTAATCCATTCATATATGTCCACATGTTGATGGTATAACAGCTGCCTTCAGAATATTATTTTTAGGGATCACTGGCTGCACCCATAACACAGAAATGCCTCCTTTTTCTGCCCCTGCCATTAAACCACTGTGTCTGAAATTCAACCATTAGCTATTTTTCCCTGAGGATTTAAGGAACTATCTTCCAAAAGAGAAATTGTGTCATGCGGCGATTCAACATGAGCTAGTTTAGCCAGTGATCAGCTTTATTACCTTGACAGAGAAAGAGCAGGTCTTAAGGAGCAGAGGAGGGGGGCAGCTTTAGACCTTGAAATGTTTAGAGGATGAGCTTCAGTGTGGCACTGAAATGAGGACTCAGAATAAACAAGATATGGAATCAGTCTTAAGGTTCATCCGCATACACAGTGGAATACTATTCAGCCATACCATGTTGCTGTCATTTGCAGCAACATGGATGAATGTGGAGGCCCTTAAGTTAGGTGAAATAAGCCAGGCACAGAAAGACAAATACTGCATGATCCCACTGATATGTGAAATCCAAAAAGTTGAACCCATAGAGGCAGAGAGTTGAAATGGTGGTTGCCAGGGGCCTGTGAGGGTGGGGAGAAACAGTGTTGTTGATCAAAAGAGACAATATTTCAGTTAGTCAGAAAGCATAAATTCAAGAGATCTATTTACCAGGTGGTGACCATAGGTAATAATAAAGTATTGTGTATTTGAAAATTGCTAAGAGTTTTTAAGTGTTTTCACCGTAGATAAATATGTGAAATAACATGTATATTAATTAGCTTGATGATAGAGCCATTTCACAACATATACATATTTCAAAACATGGAATTGAACACCATAAATATATAGAACTTTTGTGTATTCAAAAGAGTTTGGGAATCCTAAAGGAAACCAAAGATGCAGTGAAGAGGCAACATCCAGGTGTATGCGATGCAGAGAAAGGAGTTGGGAATGCAACACTTTAGCCACTTTATGACCGTGCCCATACGCAGTGACAAGCACTTCTTGAGTACCTAGTGTATCAGGTCTTGTGCTAGGCATTCACAATTGAAAATAGAAGAAGTAAGGCAGTCCCCTCTTTTAAAGAGCTCTTAGCCTAGCAGAGGAATAAGATACACCAGCAATCTTTGCTCCAGGTCCCAGATAATTACTGAATGGGCACAAAAGAAGAATGGACTGGTAGTAGGGGAGCCTTCAAAAAGGAGTGACGCTTGAAGGATGCGTCTGGTGGGCATAGAAGGGGAGGTCATTCCCATCAGAGAGAAGGCCATTTACAGAGGTACAGGGGTATGAGATTACCGAGTCCAGTGACTTGCTGACACATGTGACTGGAGTGGCGGGGCCATCCTGCACCACCAAAGTGATGGCTCTGCAACCTGACCTTGTCACCCGCCCATTTGAAATCATGCCATACCTCTCCTGCACAGCACATATTATTATACTTGGCCTCAGTCCCACCTCTCCTACTGTGCTTCTTAAATTAGTTTCCTTAAATGGTTCTCTGCATCACAACTTTCTTATTTATAAAAATAGAGAATGACATCAGAGCGCCCAAACTCAGCTTTCTGCTTTTTCCACAGAGATCCTGGCAAATGGGTGTTTCTTCTCAGAAACTGATTTTTCTCCATGACTGCAGTTGAATTACAGAGTTGTAGAGACATCCAGGTTCTTGTTAGTGTGGACGAACTATCCATGAAGATCTTAAATGCAGGAGTCTATGAGAACACCAATTAATCAATTGTTAAATATTTGAGTATCTGTTGTGAGCAAGGCACTGTATAACCATTATGTCATGTATTAATCTATTGGAAAATAATTTGACCTTGCTTGTATAGTATTTTGTTTATTTTTACCTTAAATTTTATAACTCTAAGTGTTTACATACCAACTATTTGAAGGCTGTATACGAGGTATTGTTTTATTGTACTTTGCTTCTTCTGTTTCAATAAAGTACAAGTACAGTAAAATAATCATATCTGGCCAGGCATGGTGGCTCATGCTTGTAATCTCAGCACTTTGGGAGGCCGAGGTGGGTGGATCACCTGAGGTCAGGAGTTCCAGACCAGCCTGGCCAACATGGTGAAACCCCGTCTCTACTAAAAATACAAAAAATTAGCTGGGCATGGTGGTGCGCCCCTGTAATCTCAGCTACTCAGGAGTCTGAGGTGGGAGACTTGCATGAACCCATGAGGCGGAGGCTGCAGTGAGCTGAGACCCTGCCACTGCACTCCAGCCTGGGCCACAGAACAAGACCCCATCTCAAAAAAAAAAAAAAATCACATCTTACCAATAGAAGCTAACATATCATTTTAAAGAATATTAGAATCATAAATAGAAAGCTTGAAAATATTACGAATCAAATACGCCCATTATCTAGAAATAAATAGAACTTGCTGTGTAATTCAATTAAATTTGATAGAGCAAATAATTACTGGCACCTGTAGTAGGCACTGTAGAGTACGCCAAGCTTTCCATGAGACGCTCCCTCTGCCCTCTGTACTTGTTAGTGTATTGCGAACCTATGTTCTCTGTACTGAAGAAACGGAGAATGGAGAATTTCCCATCCTTCTCTCTAGTCTCAATTTCCAAAGGCAACCTTCCTATAATTTCACTCTCTTGCATAGGAAATTCATACAAAGTCCATCAGCCCTGTAATTAGTCTAGAGCAAGCGGTGAAAAAGTAGGGATGAGAACAGGCAGATTTAGCAACTCATGTTGAAGTATTCACCTACTCCAGAAACTGGTAGTGACTATAATGGATCTTTTCCTCTGCTACTCTTTTACTTTCATGCCCAGACTTAACGTTATCAGTCTAGAATTTCTGATACTCCAGAGCAAACCCGTACGAGATACTGCATGTGGCTCTCTGACCTCATTCTCCTTGCCCAATCTTTCTGAGATCCCACCCCAAAGAAAGGCTGCTGAATTGCAGCAAGATTATACTCAAAACCATGTCCCGTTTCTTTCCAGGTCTTTTGTAGGATGTATTCATTCTGGGGAATAAATAGAAATAGGAAAATCTCCACTACTACCACCTTAGTCCAAGCCATTACACCTTTACATGTCTCACCTGGTTATTGCCACACACACACACACACACACACACACACGTTTGGAGACAGAGTCTTGCTGTGTTGCCTAGGCTGGAGTGCATTGGTGCAATCACAGCTTACTGTAACCTTGAACTCCCATGCTTGAATGATCCTTCTGCCTCAGCCTCCAAGTAGGTAGAACTACAGGTACGCTTCACCATGCCTGGCTAATCTTTTTTAGCTTTTTTGATAGAGATGGGGTCTTGCTATGTTGCCCAGGGTAGTCTTGAACTCCTGGCCTCAAATAATCCTTCCACCTCAGCCTTCCAAAATGCTAGGATTACAGATGTGAGCCACTGCATCAGGCATGGCTACTGCAATATTCTTCTAACTAGTCAACCTGTTTCTGTTCTAGACTTTCCAACACATCAGGCATGCTGTCACCTCAGGCCATTTGTACTTGCTCTTCCCTCTGTCTGGACCACTTTTCACTCTATTTTGGGCTCTATTCTGCTCTGTACTGAAATGTCAACATCCTCAGTGAGGATTTATCTGGGCTACTTTATATGAAATTGTAACTGCCAGGCCTTATGTTTCCTAATCCCATTCCGAATTTTATTTTTCACTAAGTTATTTATTGTCATCGAATGTATTGCATATTTAACATTTTTACTGTCTATTCTCTGTCTCTCACTATATGATGTAAGGTTTGTGAAATATTTTTGTCTGTTTTCTCACCATTGTGTTCCCATTGCCTGAATGGTACTGCCACATAGTGTCACAAGGTATAGTTTTTATTGTACTTTGCTTCTTCTGCTTCAATAAAGTACAAATACAGTGCAAGAATTCTATCTTACCATTACAAGCTAATGTATCATCATCATGTATTTGATGACAAATATATGACAAACTATATATATATAAAAATTCATATATTTACTCCTTCAACAAACATACATATACATATATTTGTCGGAAGAATAAATAAACAAATAAATGTATAAAAGAAGGGACTTACTCCTACCTTATATATATTTTTTAGAATACTCTAGTTCCAGCCCAAAACTTGGTTAGAACAACACTTAGTTTTCACTTGAGCAAAGAGAACCAATTCCACATTTGCACCTGGTGTTTTCTTTGTTACAGATCAGAATATTCAGTGTTTGAATTTTGTCTTTTCTAGCTTAAGAGAAGAACGTTGAGGGCAAGTTTAGTAATTTCTGACTTTTCTCACATTTTCAAAAGAGGCACTTGCATTAGAAAGTAAAAAATCTTTAAGCTTTCCAGAAATAATCCCTTTGAGGGAACATCTCAGAAAAAGCGTTTAAACGTATCTTTGTGTAATGTGCATATACGAAGAAAAAATACCTCTTTAAGTAGATTAGGGCTGCTTTTAATAATTGAGGTGTGTGATCACATTTCAAACTCAATTCTTCATCTTGATCTTCAGATATTTAACAGAATATTTGGATCAGATGGTCAACAACTGCACATATTTCTTTTTTCTTCTTTGACTTAAGTGAAGGGAGTAACAAGAGAGTTTTCTCTGCAGGAGAAAGAGTTGGGGGTGGGGTGGGGAGTCAACAAATACGTCCCACCACCTGTTTCTATAAAGTTTTATTGGAACATATCCATGCCCATTTCGCAACTTGTTGACTGTGCATACAGTCTATGCTCACTTTCATGCTAAGACAGCTGAATTGAGTAGTTGCAACAGAGAGCATATGACTTTCAAAGCCTAACATAATTGCTGCCTGGTCCTGTATAAAAATAATTGTGCATCCCTGACATTTGACTATAACCAATACTAGTTGGGAAGGCCAGTGGAAAGTCATGTGGCCACATGGAGGAGGCTAAAATAAAAGTGTTTGATAATCCAGAGGATGGCTACTTAGTTATTAATTAATTTGTAGTTACATATTTTCTCGATTTGTACAATTGCTCAGATCTGTTACGTTATTTGTAAATAAAACTATCCTCTGACATATTATAATTCAGAACTGTTTCATTTTAGTTTGGGATTGATTTTCAAGTAACAGTGACTTCTGCCACTAATTTGAAATTATTTTACAGCTTTTTAGATCAAGTCCTATTCCATAAGCAGTACTGCATTTTATAACACAAATTACACACTAATTTACCTGTTTTAAATGTGTATCTTTTAATATTTGATTAAAATTTGTTGCAAAGGAGCCCTGTTAGAGTGATTAGTTTGGATAAAATCATATATCTTTAAATACATAAAACTATATTTATTTATTTATTTATTTATTTTTAATTTTAATTTTAATTTTTTTATTTTTGAGATGGAGTCTCGCTCTGTTGCCCAGGCTGGAGTACAGTGGCGTGATCTTGGCTCACTGCAAGCTCCACCTCACGGGTTCACGCCATTCTCCTGCCTCATCCTCCTGTAGCTGGGACTACAGGCGCCTGCCACCATGCCCAGCTAATTTTTTGTATTTTTAGTAGAGACGGGGTTTCACCATGTTAGCCAGGATGGTCTCGATCTCCTGACCTTGTGATCTGCCCGCCTCGGCCTCCCAAAGTGCTGGGATTACAGGCGTGAGCTACCGCGCCTGGCCAAAAATATATATTTAAAAATATAAAAATGTATAAAACTATGTCACAATGAGAAAGTTAGGTAGCAATAATGCTACAGTTTGGCGGTCCCCAACGTTTCTGGCACCATGGATGGTGGGGGGCAATGATTTCGGGATGAAACTGCTCCATCTAATAAGAGTAAGCAACCTGATCCTTTGCATGCACAGTTCACAATAGGGTTCGTGCTCCTATAAAAATCTAAAGCCACTGCTGATCTGACAGGAGGTGGAGCTCAGGTAGTGATGTTCCCTTGACCAGCACTTACCTCCTGCTGTGCAGCCCAGTTCCTAACAGGCCATGGACCAGTACCAGACGGAGGCCTGGGGTTTGAGGACCTCTGCTATAGTTAATTTGGTCACTGCATCAGCTTCTATAGAAACAACTTGCTTCTTAGATTTTCTTAAAATACAGACAGCATCTATAGATTTAATGTTATGTCATATTTTTGGAACATCAAGATAAACTATATTGAAATGCCTATTGAGATGTATGATAAGTAATCAAAATTAAGTACTATTTAACCTCCGAGAAGCTTTCAGAATGTGTTATCTGAATTTGATCATCTCTAGCAAGGTTATACTGAGAATATTTGTCATTTCAGCATAACACAAAGTGTCAAATGAAGGCTTTGGATATATTTATTGGAAAATACAGGGATACGTGACATTTTTAATATTAAATGCAACTCTACTGATCTGAAAAAGTTAGATGTCTCTGTAAACATACTACAAACAGATCTACTTCAGCACTTTGGAAAACAGAGTAGACTTCTGGCCACAGAACAGGCTTAAATGGAAACCATGAAGTCACTAATAGAGAATGCATCTGGTCCTGCATTGTTGCAGTAAAATCTATCATTAAATCAAAATGTAAAAATTGAATTTACAGAATCATATATGTGCCAGCTATTGTTCTGTGTGTTATCCTGGTGTTATCTCATTTGTTCTTCATAGCAACCTTTCTATCCTGATGAGAAAACAGGCTTAGAGAAGCCAAATTTCTGAAGAACACAGAGAAAGGAAGTGATAGAGCCAGGTTTTGATTCATTAGACAATTCGTTTGCTCCTAAAGTCCAGCTCTTAACCTCTGCAGCGTACTGCTACTCTAGCTAGTAGTAATCTTAGCTTATGGAAAATGGGGGGGGGGATACTTAAATGAATCCTTTCTTTTCACCTGTTTTCATGTCTTGCACAATCTTAAAACAGTGCTAAAAACAATGTTGTCTCCTATTCTCATTATGTCCTGCACTCTTCAACCCTGCCTCTCTTACTTTTGCATCCCTAATGTACTTAGTTGCATTTTACAGAAGATCCCTACAAGCAAAAGTAAAAACTATTTTTTTCAAGGCATTACAGTAATCCTTTTCTTATTTATCCTTTTCCTTGATTTCTTAAATATAATATAAATCTTACCTATTATTCACGATTCGAAATGTGTTTTCTTTTTAAAGAAAAGCAAAACAGGCTGGGCGCGGCAGCGCACACCTGTAATCCCAGAACTTCGGGAGGCTGAGGCAGGCGGATCACCTGAGGTCAGGAGTTCGAGACCAGCCTGGCCAACATGGTGAAACCTTGTCTCTACTAAAAATACAAAAATTAGCTGGGCATGGTTGTGCACGCCTGTAATCCCAGCTATTTGGGAACTTGAGACAGGAGAATCACTTGAACCCTGGAGGCGGAGGTTGCAGTGAGCTGAGATGGTGATTGCATTGCCACTGCACTCCAGCCTGGGGGACAGAGCGAGACTCGATTTCAAATAAAAAAAAAAAAAAAAAAGAAAGAGAAAAACACAGAAATTCCAGTGTTGTTTCAGACAGCTGTATTATGTTGAGATGACTTAGATCTGGAAGGTGTTCATTCTACTGGAAATTTCTGGCAATAAATATTTTATCTTGATTTATGGTGCTGAAATAATTATTGTTATTTTACGGATTTCACGTACTTCAATTGGAAGAACAACGTTTGGAAAGCATCTTTAGATTGTCTGATTGTCCAGGCACCAGTCACAGCCCTGAATGATTTCAATTTAATTGAACTATGTGGTACTTGTGTCAACAATTTTAGATAATGCTTGTAAAGAGACTTGGGGGTGAAAAGTGCAATGTAGCAGAAACACACGTTGCTGATATAATGCCATCAGCCTAAATATGTCAAGGTGATATACAAGCACATTATTTGTACATTTTTATGTAGAGCCAATCAGTATAGTGTTTAGACACAATCTGGATAGCACCCTTCCCCTCCATGATCACGAGAATCCTTGTGACTCTTTGGAAAAAAACCTAAGTTGTCTTACTCTGACTTCCTTTCTCCATCTCTCAGCTCCTGGACTGTTTGCCGCATGAGCAGAAAGTCATTATGCAGCAGTAGAGGTTGAAGAGTGTAGCCGCATTGCCTGCTAAATGCACATCTGGCTGGAATTTTTAGTTCTGCCCTTAGAAAGGTATTGAGAAAAGGAGGTGAGATTTTGGGTAAACAGTTGATAGATTCATCAAAACTTAATTATGTAAACGATCAATGATCTATTATTGACTAATTAATAGTCTCTTCATTCCAGAAAAGATTCAAGGTGTTATGTATCCATATGTAAAATAAGTTAAAAGGTATGCATGAATAGAAAGTCAGGGCCAGCGGAAATGTAATGTGAAGGTCAAATCTAGGGAGAATTAGAACTATTCAGACCAATGGGAGTAAAGCTGAGTTCAATTGGCTCTGAACTTCCTGGTGACTGAGGTGGAAAGGGAAATATGATTGGTGAAGCCTAAATTTAATTCACTGAAAATAAACTACGCAAAGATTTCAGTGCATTATGTTGATCACTAAAACTCAAAATGGGTGTTACGGATTGAATGTTTGTGTTCTTCCAAATTCATATGTTGAAATCCTAACCCCTAACATGACAGTATTAGAAGGTGGAGACTTTGGCAGTAGTTAGGTCATGAGAATGGAGCCCTCAGGAATGGGATTAGTGCCCTTAATCAAAGGGACTCCAGAGAGCTCTCGATCTTTTCAGAAGCTGACTGTGCTGGCACCCTGATCTTCTAGTCTCCAGAACTGTGAGAAATACGTTTCTGTTATGTATTTATTTATTTATTTGAGACAGAGTCTCGCTCTGTCACTCAGGCTGGACTGCAGTGGCATGATCTCGGCTCACTGCAATCTCCTGGGTTCAAGTGAGTCTCATGCCTCAGCCTCCCAAGTGGCTGGGATTACAGGCATGTGCCACCACGCCCGGCTAATATTTGTATTTTTGTAGAGACAGTTTCACCACGTTGGCCAGGCTGGTCTGGAACTCCTGGTCTCAAGTGATCCACCCACCTTGGCCTCTCAAAGTGCTGGGATTACAGGCTTAAGCCACCGCGCCTGGCCTCCATTGTTTATAAACCACCCAGTTTCTGTCACTTTTTGTAGCAGCCTGAACCAGCTAGGACAATGGGTTAGGGCTTTTGTAAGTCCCACCTCGATGTGTCAGTAATTTTTAGGGAAGTGAGTGGATTTATTCTGTCCTGCCACAGGTAACATAACTAAATGTATTATTTCTCTACCTTAGAAGACACTGGAAAGAAAAAAAAATTTTTTTTACAATGTAGGTCATTTAAATATGGAGTATAATTAATTCACTTGGCAAATCTGGCTGGTCATATTCTTAGTTCAATTATAAGGACCAAATCCAGTGATGTTATTTAAAACTACCTGGAGATATAGTATCTTTCTTTGCATTTGCCCCAGTATATTCCTGTTTCTAGGCTTTTATTTAGTCTGTGACCTTTGTCTTAAATATGCCTGTTAGGAACTGTGAAGGGTCTGATATATTACCCTACTTGCTAGCTAACAAGTTAGCCTGCCATGGTTTCATGACCCAAAGCAATAGCAGTAGCTGGTGTATTAGCATTTATGTCACTACCCCAAGCTCCAGTTCCAACAGTGTGACCACCCAACAGGGTGATATAAAGTGGGCCAGGTGACACCTGTACACCCAGTGGGTTGCATTGCCAGAGAGGAACTCTGAGCTTACGGAAACTAAGTGTTTTATAATGGGCAGTTAGCATGTCTGCTCCATTGCCCCAGAGAGAGATATTCTTTCTACCTTCCGAGGTGGTTAGCTATACAAACATCCCTGAAAAGATAGTTTGGAACAGTGACAGTTCATGCCTCTGCTTGCAAGAAATTCAGAAATGCCCAGTTTGTTGCTCATCAGAAATAAAAAAGAAAGGAAAAAGAAAAAAAAAAGTAATGTAAAAATGTAAGAGACCTATGGAGAACTGTCTCCTAACAATACCCTCACTACCTTTTATCTACTGAAATGCTATTCATTCTGGAAAATCAACACTTTAAGACCCAACTCCTTTCAGCCTTCTTGGTGCCTATGTTTTAGAGAAATCTTCTCTCTTATTGACTTTTCATTGTATTATAGCCTATACCAATATTTTATATTAATCATCTAATTTACACCTCCCTGTGTCTTATGGTTTCACATATTATATTTTCGAGGAGGATCTAAGATCTTTGAGGGCAGAAACCACTTTTAGAGCTATTTTGCGTCCACTACAATACTCAGTACTGTAGATGATATGTAGAGAATATATGTGAGGATGTGAGAAAAGGCAACAATTGGAAAAGTTGTCCATGGCAACAAAATGAAAAATTTGTATTTTGTATCCATGGTAATACTCAATACTGTAGATGCTATACAGAGAATATATATGAGGGTATGAGAAAAGGCAACAATTGGAAAGGTTATCCATGGTAACAAAATGAAAACTGGCCATAGTTTCCTATTTGTCATGCTATAGCGACCAAAAAATGGAATTCCCAGACTAAGAATCTGTAACTATGACTTCATAGTTACAGCATGACAGGATTCCACAGCTAACTCCTGGCTTGACTTTACTGGAGTTTAATCTCAGTGTGTTGGTGACTTGGGTTGATTTATCTCTGATTAAATATAGGGGATGGAAGGGACTCTCATGAGGCAAGGCTGGCTCTTTTTTTATCCAGAAGCTTCTTGGACAAATGGGATCATGCAAATGTGTGGAAGAAAAGTCGCAACAAGGTGGAGGATGAAATTCTGGGACACTATCATCCATGTAGATATGAATTCATCCAGCAACAAATCCATATTTACAGGAGATGAACTATCCGCACTGTGCCCGCCATGCAAGTCTGACTCTGACATGAGAGAACGAGACCAGCATGTGGCTTTGAAGTATCTTGGCAATCCTCACAAATATTTTTTTTCCTTCTGTTTCTCTTAAAAAAGAAAGAAAGAATAAAATATGTTTGAAAATGGAAATGGAAGGCTCCTCTATAAAACATTAATTTATAGATAGATGTGTGTGTGGCATTATGGCCAAGAGGAAAGTATAGGCTTTGGACCTGTGTTAAAATCTGGACTGTACCACTTATCCAGTATGTGTGTCAGGTTAAATTGTGTGGGCTTGCTGAGTTATCAGTAAATGTGGAAAATGAAACCCACTTCTTGAGATATTTGAGAATTAAATGGGATAATGTATGTCACATACCCATTGCAGGGTCTGGCACCAAAATGATAACATCTATTATTATTAAGCAATTGACTCATAACGACGATTGATGGCTGGAAGACTGAAGAAGAATTGAAAAGATCTCTTAGAGGCATTCCAAGTAGGAAATAGATGTTGATGTAGGTTTTAACTATAAGCAAGGGTACCCACCAGGCTTCGGAAATGGAGGAAAAAAAGATGACTGCTTCCTAGATGGTTGTCCTAGTTAGTGATGGATTAAATCAAACCTTTTAGCCTTCAGAACCAAGGAGAAAAAAAAAAGAAACAACTTTGTAAACATCAATCTTTGTAAATTTTTCATGCTGAAAGTAGACAATTTACATAATCCCTTCTGATATAAGGCTTTGCCTGAGTTTCAGGTTGGCTTTTCATATTTTTTGCATGCTTTTTAGGTCTCCCCATTTTTAATATAAAATAAAATTATAATGTAGGGAGTGATGGTTTCTTTGTCAAACTGAAATAAGGTAATTGGTAGTTTTCCAAGATAGTCTAAAGGGGGCAAGTTATACTTATGTGATCTAAATCCATTGGTTAAATGCACAGGGATTAACATCTGTTAAAAGAGTTGTGCTTGGCATGCAGGTGTTTCAATATTTGCATTTAGTATGTGTTTCAGAAACAGCCTCTGAGAAAAACATTTATTTAACAATCTGGTGTTTTATTGTCTAAATCTGTCAGGACAGTCATTTTGTTACTCAGACTTTGTGACCCTCTTGCAAGCCGTAAACTATTTAACGAAGTGAGTATATTGAGAAAGATGACAGACTTTCAAACTTTGGGGAAAGAGTATTATATGAGAAGAATCAGCTTTTCCTCCTGAGACTGTGCCTAATATGTGAACAGCAAAAACAATTACATTGGTGATTTCAGGAAGTCCAATAAATTCCATAGCACAGTCTCACTTTTGAAATATTACATCACTCAGCAAAAGCTTATGTTCGTATATTAAGCTGAAATGGACTAATCATGAATTAATTACCATGAGTTCAGTTTTGTGAATGGAGTGCGGAGGTAGGGCTCTGGTTTCAGTCCACTCAGCGCTGCAGGGTTTAACTACGCCTGCAGTTTAAGTCTCACAGTGCCCATATGTGGAGGGCAAGTTGATCTCCTTATTTCAGCCGTCTTCGCGATCACCTCTCATTGTAGTGATTGACTTAACCATTCTGTAATCCACACTGTTAAAATAACTTGTGCTCTGGTCGGTTCGTTTTGTAGGTACAGTGGGGAAAATAAATGTAGTGCATCTCCAGAGATTTGTGGCTTGAAATTAGAAAGAAAATAGACGAATCAAGTGGTTTCACACATTGCCAGATTATACCTCAAGAAAATTAAAACTGGGTAAAAGCTGAATTATAAGTGAGCTCTGCTTTATAAATAAACCACACATGGCTATGATAGTGCATGATGGCTCACTTTAGCGTCATTACTTTTAAAATGTTTAAATGTACTCAGGGTGCACGAATTCCAGTCAGAAACACTGTCTTGTGTGTAAATAACAATTAACTTTTAATGTTAATGTCTGCTGTGTGGCTTGTTCTCACACAATTATGTTGTTTTTGACTTCTAGATAGTTCCCAAATCACGTTCAGGACACTTTGGGCATTCACCGAGGAAGTTTCAGTGGATGCAGATTTCAGATATTTTCTGCCTCTAGGGAATTGTCTCCCCAAAACCACTGGGTGGGGCAGGGATGTGTATGTGAGGTCATGTTTAGACTTTTGCCTGATAGCTTCTGGAGTGGTTTGCACTTCTCCAGGGTTAGAACAGCCATCTACTGTTATATTTACTGAATACAAACACTGTCCCAAATTTTGTGGCCAGTCTCATGAACTCTACCTTATCTCTATCTCTCCTTCAGGTGGTTTCCAGAATTTTGATCAAATAAGCAGAAAAATCTCCAGGAATTTGTGGGGAGGAGAACCTAGCTGATGGTCAACTTTCAATTTTGCCAATTATAGACATGAAAGAAACTACTTTTATCACTTAATAAATGGCAGTACCTTTTAATACCAATATTAAGACAGTTATAATCAATGAACAAAAAACAGCGCTTTAAATGGAGTCAATTTAAATTTTGCAGAGGTAATTTCATGGTCTCTTTTTCACATTTGAATGACAATTTTGCCATCGATTGACATCTAGCAAGAGAATGTTGAGAATCATTGAAAAACTTCAAGTACCTTTGACTTGGAATCAGGAGACCTGGGGTGGGGGTCAGACACCATTCCATGTTAGCTATGGGATTCTTTCTGAGCTTTCTTTGTAAAATGGAGATGGTAACCCTTGCCTGGATTTTCTCACAAGGCTATTGTGAAATGCATGTGGAATGATGTATGCAAAAGTGTTTTTTAAACCAGAAAGCACAAGCAAAATTAGGTAGTTTTATTGTAAATTTATAGAAGATTATCATGAGGTAATAGAATCCTACGGCTGGGCACAGCCTTAGAAATTCATCTGAAAAACCACCTCACCGTGTTTCTGCTCTTTGACCTTCCCATTTTTCTTTAAGAAAGATTTCTCTTCTATTACCCAGTACCTTCAGCCAAAGGAACTGGACCATTTTTATTCAAATGCCACCCTGAGTATTCATGTGTATTTCTGTTGCTGAATTATCTACCTGCTCCTTTCTATCTGAAATGTAAACTCTTGGGACGTTGCTCCCCAGTAAATGTTATCTCAGTTTTGACAGGAGGCTGTATTCCTAGGGATTGACTGGCATAGGATTCCTGGTCCCTGGCAGTTAGGGAAGGGACTGGTTGTGGAATTCATGAATGAAATTGTTTTCTAAAAAATGTATAGTCTGTCATATTCCTGGGCTACATCAGGGAAAACAAAAACCAAAAACTCCCCTTCGGAGTCACTTGTGAGTTATTGGATACTTGCTTGCAAGCTATCATTTGTCCAATACACCCTTAAGTACCCAAGTTAGGAAGTCACTATCTGTGGGCTTTGGACCTCTCCACTTTCAGTGGCAGCATGTGCCACCTTTGGTCTCTGAGGGGTAAAAGATTTTTTTAAAAATCGAGCTAATTTTAAACATTAGACTTTTCCCTGTAACATCTACCTATTAATACTGGTTCCTTGAAGAAAGAAATGCTATTTTTTTTTCCTTGTGATGGCTTTGAGAAAGGCAAAAAATTTAATTCCTGAGATTTTATTTTATTTTGTTCAAGCCAAACATCTTTAATCCCTTTAACCATTTCACATATGGAAAAATTCTGAGTCCCCCAAATTCCTAGTCATCCTGTCCTGCTTCTCCCAAGTCTCAGTTGGGTGCCTTTGCTTGTGATATGAATTGAAAATATTTTAGCTCAATTTGTCTTTTGCCTTTTCACTTTGTTTATAATAGTATGGTGGTTTGCAGCACCAACAACCATCATCTACATTAGGTATTTCGCCTAATGCTATCCCTCCTCTTGCCCCCCACCCCCTGACAGGCCCTGGTGTGTGATGTTCCCCTCCCTGTATCTATGTGATCTCATTGTTCAATTTCCACTTATGAGTGAGAACATGCAGTCTTTGGTTTTCTGTTTCTGTGTTAGTTTGCTGAGAATGATGGTTTCCAGCTTCATCCATGTCCCTGCAAAGGACATGACCTCATCCTTTTTTATGGCTGCATAGTATTCCATGGTGTATATGTGCTACATTTTCTTTATCCAGTCCATCATTGATGGACATTTGGGTTGGTTCCAAGTCTTTGCTATTGTGAACAGTGCTGCAATAAACATACATGTGCATGAGTCTTTATAGTAGCATGATTTATAATCCTTTGAGTATATACCCAATAATGTGATTTCTGGGTCAAATGGTATTTCTGGTTCTAGATCCTTGAGGAATCACCACGCTGTCTTCCACAATGGTGAAACTAATTTACAGTCCCACCAACAGTGTAAAAGTGTTCCTATTTCTCTGCATCCTCTCCAGCATGTGTTGTTTCCTGACTTTTTAATGATTGTCATTCTAACTGGCATAAGATGGTATCTCATTGTGGTTTTGATTTGCATTTCTCTAATGACCAGTGATGATGAGATTTTTTTCATATATTTGTTGGCCACATAAATGTCTTCTTTTGAGAAGTGTCTGTTCATATCCTTTGCCCAATTTTTGATGGGGTTGCTTTTTTCCTGTAAATTTGTTTAAGTTCTTTGTAGATTCTGGATATTAGCCCTTTGTCAGATGGATAGATTGCAAAAATTTTCTCTCATTCTGTAGGTTGTCTGTTCGCTCTGATGATAGTTTCTTTTGCTCTGAAGAAGCTCTTTAGTTTAATTAGCTCCCATTTGTCTATTTTGGCTTTTGTTATCATTGCTTTTGGTGTTTTAATCATGAAGTCTTTGCCCATGCCTATGTCCTGAATGGTATTGCCTATGTTTTCTTCTAGGGCTTGTATGGTTTTAGGTCTTATGTTTAAATCTTTAATCCATCTTGAGTTAATTGTATAAGGTGTAAGGAAGGGGTCCAGTTTCAGTTTTCTGCATATGGCTAGCCAGTTTTCCCAGCACCATTTATTAAATAGGAAATCCTTTCCTCATTGCTTGTGTGTGTCAGGTTTGTCAAAGATCAGATGGTTGTAGATGTGTGGCATTATGTCTGAGGCCTCTGTTCTGTTCCATTGGTCTATATATCTGTTTTGGTACCAGTACCATGCTGTTTTGGTTACTGTAGCCTTGTAGTATAGTTTGAAGTCAGTTAGTGTGATGCCTTCAGCTTTATTCTTTTTGCTTAGGATTGTCTTGGCTATATGGGCTCTTTTTTGGTTCCATATGAAATTTAAAGTAGTTTTTTTTTCTAATTCTGTGAAGAAAGTCAGTGGTAGCTTGGAGGGAGATAGCATTAAATCTACAAATTACTTTGGGCAATATGGCCATTTTCACAATATTGATTCTTCCTATACATGAGCATGGAATGTTTTTCCATTTGTTCATGTCCACTCTTATTTCCTTGAGCAGTGGTTTGTAATTCTCCTTGAAGAGGTCCTTTACATCCCTTGTAAGTTGTATTCCTAGGTATTTTATTTTCTTTGTAGCAATTGTGAATTGGAGTTCACTCATGATTTGGCTCTCTATCTGTTATTGGTGTATAGGAATGCTTGTGATTTTGCACACTGATTTTATATCCTGAGACTTTGCTGAAGTTGCTTATCAGCTTAAGGAGATTTGGGGTTGATACGATGGGGTTTTCTAAATATACAATCGTGTCATCTGCAAACAATGACGATTTGACTTCCTCTCTTCCTATTTGAATACCCTTTATTTCTTTCTCTTGCCTGATTGCCCTGGCCAGAACTTCCAATACTATGTTGAATAGGAGTGGTGAGAGAGGGCATGTTTATCTTGTGCCAGTTTTCAAAGGGAATGCTTTCAGCTTTTGCCCATTCAGTATGATATTGGCTGTGGGTTTGTCATAAATGGCTCTTACTATTTTGATATATGTTTCATCAATACCTAGTTTATTGACAGTTTTTAGCATGAAGGGGTGTTGAATTTTATCAAAGGCCTTTTTCTGCATGTATTGAGGTAATCATGTGGTTTTTGTCATTGGTTCTGTTTATGTGACGGATTATGTTTATTGGTTTGCATATGTTGAACCAGCCTTGCATCCCAGGGATGAAGCAGACTTGATCCTGGTGGATAAACTTTTTGATGTGCTGCTGGATTCGGTTTGCCAGTATTTTATTGAGAATTTTTGCATCAATGTTCATCAGGGATATTGGACTGAAATTTTCTTTTTTTGTTTTGTATCTGCCAGGTTTTGGTATCAGGATGATGCTGGCCTCATAAAATGAGTTAGGGAGCAGTCCCTCTTTTTCTATTATTTGGAATAGTTTCATAAGGAATGTTACCAGTTTCTCTTTGTATCTGTAGTAGAACATGGCTGTGAATCCATCTGGTCCTGGGCTTTTTTTGGTTGGTAGGCTATTAATTACTGCCTCAATTTCAGACCTTGTTATTGGTCTATTCAGGGATTTGACTTCTTCCTGGTTTAGTCTTGAGATGGTGTATGTGTCCAGGAATTTATCCATTTCTTCTCGATTTTCTAGTTTATTTGGGCAGAGGTGTTTATAGTATTCTCTGATGGTAGTTTGTATTTCTGTAGGATCAGCGGTGATATCCCCTTTGTCATTTTTTTTAAATTATACTTTAAGTTCTAGGGTACACGTGCACAACATGCAGGTTTGATACATAGGTATATATGTGTCATGTTGGTTTGCTGCACTGATCAACTCATCATTTATATTAGGTATTTCTCCTAATGCCATCCCTCTGCCAGCCCCCTGCCCCCAACAGGCCCTGGTGTGTGATGTTGCCCTCCCTGTTTCCAAGTGTTCTTATTGTTGAATTCTTACCTATGAGTGAGAATATGCGGTCTTTCATTTTCTGTCCTTCTGAAAGTTTGCTGAGAATGATGGTTTCCAGCTTCATCCATGCCCCTGCAAAGGACATGAACTCATCCTTTTTTATGGCTGCATAGTATTCCATGGTGTATAGGTGCCACATTTTCTTAATCCAGTCCATCATTGATGGACATTTGGGTTGGTTCCAAGTCTTTGCTATTGTGAGTAGTGCCACAATAAACATATGTGTGCATGTGTCTTTATAGTAGCATGATTTATAATTCTTTGGGCATATACCCAGTAATGGGATTTCTGGTTCAAATGGTATTTCTGGTTCTAGGTCCTTGAGGAATCGCCATACTGTCTTCCACAATTGTTGAACTAATTTACACTCCCACCAACAGTGTAAAAATGTTCCTATTTCTCCACATCCTCTCCAGCATGTGTTGTTTCCTGACTTTTTAATGATTGCCATTCTGACTAGCGTGAGATGGTATCTCATTGTGGTTTTGATTTGCATTTCTCCGGTGACCAGTGATGATGAGCATTTTTTCATGTGTCTGCTGGCTGCATAAATGTCTTCTTTTGAGAAGTGTCTGTTCATGTCCTTTGTCCACTTTTTGATGGGGTTGCTTGTTTTTTTCTTGTAAATTTGTTTCTTTGTAGATTCTGGATATTAGCCCTTTGTCAGATGGGCAGATTGCAAAGTTTCCCAAATTCTGTAGGCTGCCTGTTCACTCTGATAGTAGTTTCTTTTGCTGTGCAGAAGCTCTTCAGTTTAATTAGATCCCATTTGTCTATTTTGGCTTTTGTTGCCATTGCTTTTGGTGTTTTAGTCATGAAGTCCTTGCCTATGCCTATATCCTGAGTGGTATTGCCTAGGCTTTCTTCTAGGGATTTTATGGTTTTAGGTCTAACATTTACATCTGTAATACATCTTGAATTAATTTTTGTATAAGGTGTAAGGAAGGGATCGAGTTTTAGCTTTCTACATATGGCTAGCCAGTTTTCCCAGCACCATTTATTAAATAGGGGATCATTTTCCCATTGCTTGTTTTTGTCAGATTTGTCAAAGATCAGATGGTTGTAGATGTGTGGTGTTATTTCTGAGGCCTCTGTTCTGTTCCATTGGTCTTTATATATGTTTTGGTACCAGTGCCATGCTGTTTTGGTTACTTTAGGCTTGTAGTATAGTTTGAAGTCAGGTAGCGTGATGCTTTCGGCTTTATTCTTTTTGCTTAGGATTGTCTTGGCAATGCAGGCTCTTTTTTGCTTCCATGTAAACTTTAAAGTTGTTTTTTCCAGTTCTGTGAAGAAAGTCATTGGTAGCTTGATGGGGATGGCATTGAATCTATAAATTATCTTGGGCAGTATGGCCATTCTCATGATATTGATTCTTCCTATCCATGAGCATGGAATGATTTTCCAGTTTGTTGTGATTTCTGTTGTTTTACATTTGGTGAGGAGTGCATCACTTCCAATTATGTGGTCAATTTTAGAATAAGTGCAATGTGGTGCTGAGAAGAATGTATATTCTGTTGATTTGGGGTGGAGAGTTCTGTAGATGTCTATTAGGTCTGCTTGGTGCAGAGCTGAGTTCAATCCTGGATATCCTTGTTAATCTTCTGTCTCGTTGATCTGTCTAATATTGACAGTGGGATGTCAAAGTCTCCCATTATTATTGTGTGGGAGTCTAAGTGTCTTTTGTAGGTCTCTAAGGACTTGCTTTATGAATCTGGGTGCTCCTGTATTGGGTGCATATATATTTAGGATAGTTAGCTCTTCTTGGTTTTTTTTTTTTTTTTGAAATTTAAGGAAAAAATTTATTGAAGATCTGAAAAACAATTCCTAAAAGATTGACTTTTCCAGAAAACTAGCTACACAATGCATTGCATCTATCATGTTAAAACGTGCATTAGACACAAATACAAAAACCTTGAAACAAGCCACCATTCTTAAACAATTTGAGCCAAGATAAAATGCCTAAGTAACAACATGGATGACTTGCAAAGGATGGGCACTTTACTTTAAGCACCATAAAAAAAAATAAGGAGCACAAATGGATGAGTGTGTTCAGTTACATACACTGAATTGAACCTTTGGCACTAGGAACCAGAGCATTTTGTCATATAGCATTAACATGTATTGTAACAGTGCATAGTGTTAAAGGAATGGAACCACCAGCATTCAAAAGCAGTTTTGTCAACTAGGCAATAAAACACTCTACAGCATATCCCTGTGTTGTCCATCATTGAAAACACTGGCAGCAACTTTGAAATGAAAAAAAAAAAAAAGAAAAGAAAAGAAAAAAGGAGCTATTACCCCTTTATTTTCTCTGTTTAAAATCAAACAGAAAACAAACATCAATTGTTATACACTAACATCTTCAAAGCACATCGTTTGTACAAGAGATAGACTAAGAACAAAAATGTGTTTATGGAGATCCAAACATAAGTGAGTGAGAGTGCCTCTCACACAGCTTTACGATGGTACTCAGGAGGAGCCACTTCATAATCGTTGGCACTAAACAAAGTTGCAGAATTCTTTGCCAGATACTTTAGGAAATCGTGAAGATAATTGAGTAATAAAGCAAGGCTCTTCTCATCCAGAGGTGTATAGACCAACATTGCTCCAATTTGTACAAATAATCTCAGGAGATGTGGCACTCCATATGCCTGGGACATGGGTGCATCGGGATGATCTGCAAGAATTTTGGCATACTGTGGTCTCTCAAATTTGTAGAGTAGCTGGGTGCCCAACATTACGTTGAAGTATTCTTTTATCCCTGCCACAACTTCATTAACCGCATACTCCTTATTAACTGTGTTTCCACGAGATTTCTTGTAATTTGCATAATCATCAGGAATGGAATCCACATTCTTCTTGGCAGGAAGATAAAAGAGCTGTTTTTGCCTGGTAATTAAGTCCCAGTCATCAACAAGCCACGGTTTTAGCTCTTCAGGAATCTTTACTTTAACTTCAACTCTGTTCATGAATGTTTCCTCATTTTCAATAGTAGGATCTACCTGGGCCCTTTTCTTCCAAGGAGGCTGAGGGGTCTCACGGGTACTGCCACCATCTCCATTTCCAGGTGTTTTCTGTTTGTTCTTTTTTGTTTTCACTTCAATATTTTTCTGTTGCAGACCAGATGTCTTCTTTCCTGGGGCAGCCCCTCTCATCTTCCCCTCTGCATACTGCTCCTGATTGGCTTTTTGAAGTTCTCGCTGTTTCTGCAAATTGGTGTCCACATATTTGAGTATTCTGCTCTCCGGAACCCACTCATCCCAATTTTTATTCCAACCACTGTAATGTATAAAGTATTTCACTTGTTTATCCTTTATGGCAACCTTTACACACTTTGCTTCATAAAGAAGAGGCCCATGAAAGCACAGCACTAGCTCACCCTCCTGGAATTTAGGCTTCAGGTCCTGCTTTGGCGCCATTTATAAGTGATTCGCAGCCTCCTCCTTCAGCGCTTCTTGTTGAATTGATCCCTTTACCATTACATAATGATCTTCTTTGTTTCTTTTGATTTTGTTGGTTTAAAGTCTGTTTTATCAGAGACTAGGATTGCAACCCCTGCTTTTTTTTGTTTTCCATTTGCTTGGTAGATCTTCCTCCATCCCTTTATTTTGAGCCTATGTGTGTCTCTGCATATGAGATGGGTCTCCTGAATACAGCACACTGATGGTCTTGACTCTTTATCCAATTTGCCAGTCTGTGTCTTTTAACTGGGGCATTTAGCCCATTTGATTTAAGGTTAATATCATGATGTGTGAATCTGATCTTGTCATTATGATTTTAGCTGGTTATTTTTCCCATTAATTGATGTAGTTTCTTGCTAGCATTGATGGTCTTTACAATTTGGCATGCTTTTGCAGTGGCTGGTACTGGTTGTTTCTTTCCAGGTTTAGTGCTTCCTTCAGGAGCTCTTGTAGGGCAGGCCTGGTGGTGACAAAATCTCTCAGCATTTGCTTGTCTGTTAAGGATTTTATTTCTCTTTCACTTATGACACTTAGTATGGCTGGATATAAAATTCTGGGTTGGAAATTCTTTAAGAATGTTGAATATTGGTCCCCACTGTCTTCTGGCTTGTAGGGTTCCTGCCGAGAGATCTGCTGTTAGTCTGATGGGCTTCCCTTTGTGGGTAACCTGACCTTTCTCTCTAACTTCGCTTAACGTTTTTTTCTTAATTTCAACCTTGGTGAATCTGACAATTATGTGTCTTGGGGTTGTTCTTCTCGAGGAGTATCTTTGTGGTGTTCTCTGTATTTCCTGAATTTGAATGTTGGCCTGCCTTGCTAGGTTGGGGAAATTCTCCTGGATAGTATCCTGAAGAGTGTTTTCCAACTTGGTCCCATTCTCCCCATCACTTTTAGGTATACCAATCAAGTGTGATTTGGTCTTTTCACATAGTCCCATATTTCTTGGAGGATTTGTTCATTTATTTTTACTCTTTTTTTCTCTAAACTTGTTTTCTAGCTTTATTTCATTAATTTGATCTTCAATCACTGATACACTTTCTTCCACTTGATCAAATCAGCTATTGAAGCTTGTGCATGCATGCCATGGTTTTCGTTCTCGTGCCGTGGTTTTCAGCTCCATCAGGTCATTTAAGGTCTTCTCTACACTGTTTATTCTAGTTTGCCATTCAGCTAACCTTTTTTCAAGATTTTTAGCTTCCTCATGATGGGTTCGAACATGCTCCTTTAGCTCGGAGAAGTTTGTTATTACTGACCTTCTGAAGCCTATTTCTCTGAACTCGTCAAAGTCATTCTCCAGTCAGCTTTGTTCCTTTGCTGGCAAGGAGCTGTGTTCCTTTGAAGGAGAAGAGGCAGTCTGGTTTTTAGAATTTTCAGCTTTTCTTCTCTGGTTTTGCACCATCTTTGTGGTTTTATGTAACTTTGGTTTTTGATGTTGGTGACCTACAGACGGGGTTTTGGTGTAGATGTCCTTTTTGTTGATGTTGATGCTATTCCTTTCTGTTTGTTAGTTTTCCTTCTAATAGTCAGGTCCCTCAGCTGCAGGTCCATTGGAGTTTGCTGGAGGTTCACTCCAGACCCTGTTTGCCTGGGTATCACCAGCAGAGGCTGCAGAACAGCAAATATTGCAGAATGGCAAATATTGCTGCCTAATCCTTCTGAAGATTTGTCCCAGAGAGGCACCCGCCTATATTAGGCATCGGTCCGCCCCTACTGGGAGGTGTCTCCCAGTTAGGCTACACAGGAGTCAGGGACCCACTTGAGGAGGCAGTCTGTCTGTTCCAGAGCTCAAACACCATGCTGGGAGAACCACTTCTCTCTTCTGAGATGTCAGACATGGACGTTTAGGCCTGCACAAGTTGTCTGCTGCCTTTTGTCAGCTATGCCCTGCCCACAGAGGTGGAGTCTATAGAGGCAATAGGCCTTGCTGAGCTGCGGTGGGCTCCACCCATTTCGAGCTTCCTGGCCGCTTTGTTTACTTCCTCAAGCCTCAGCAATGGCGGACGCCCCTCCTACAGCCAGGCTGCTGCTTCACAGTTCAATTTCAGATTGCTGCGCTAGCAGTGAGCAAGGCTCTGTGGGTGTGGGACCTGCTGAGCCAATCATGGGAGAGAATCTTCTTGCCTGACGGTTGCTAAGACCTTGGGAAAAGTGCAGTATTTGGGCGAGAGTGTCCTGTTTTTCCAGGTACAGTCTGTCATGGCTTCCCTTGGCTAGGAAAGGGCAATCCCTTGACCCCTTGCACTTCGTGGGTGAGGCAACACCCTGCCCTGCTTTGGCTCACCCTCCGTGGGCTGCACCCACTGTCCAATGAATCCCAATGAGATGAACCAGGTACCTCAGTTGGAAATGCACAAATCACCCATCTTCTGTGTCAGTCACGCTGGGAGCTGCAGACCGGAGCTGTTCCTATTCTGCCATCTTGGAAAGAAGATCCCCTTGGTAATTTTTTTGTCTGTCTATTTGATTCTTCTCTCTTTTCTTCTTTGTTAGTCTGGCTAGTGGTCTATCTATTTTATTTATCCTTTCAAAAAGCCAGCACCTGGATTCGTTGACTTTTTGAAGGGTTTTTTTGTGTCTCCATCTCCTTTGGTTCTGCTCTGATCTTAGTTATTTCTCATCTTCTGCTAGCTTTTGAATTTGTTTGCTCTTTCTTCTCTTTCTTTTGAATGTTTGTTCTTCTCTCTTTCTAGAGAAGAACATCACGTCTTTTAGTTGTGATGTTAGGATGTCAATTTTAGATCTTTCCTGGTTTCTCCTGTGGGCATTTAGTGCTACAAATTTTCCTCTAATCACTGCTTTAGCTGTGTCCCAGAGATCCTGGTATGTTGTGTCTTTGTTCTCATTGGTTTCAAAGAACATCTTTATTTCTGCCTTCATTTCATTATTTACCCAGTAGTCATTCAAGAGAAGGTTGTTCAGTTTCCATGTAGTTGTGCAGTTTTGAGTGAGTTTCTTAATCCTGAGTTCTAGTTTGATTTCCCTGTGGTCTAAGAAACTGTTTGTTATAATTTCCATTCTTTTGCACTTGCTCAGAAGTGTTTTACTTCCAATTATGTGGTCAATTTTAGAATAAGTGCTACATGGTGCTGAGAAGAATGTATGTTCTGTTGATTTGGGGTGGAGCATTCTGTAGATGTCTATTAGGTCTTCTTGTTGCAGAGCTGTGTTCAAGTCCTGAATATCCTTGTTAATTTTCTGTCTCGTTGATCTGTCTAATATTGACAGTGGGGTGTTAAAGTCTCCCACTATTATTGTGTGGTAGTCTAAATCTCTTCGTAGGTCTCTAAGAACTTGCTTTATGAATCTGTGTGTTCCTATATTGGGTTCATGTATATTTAGGATCATTAGCTTTTCTTGTTGCATTGATTTTTTACCATTATGTAATGCCCTTCTTTGTCTTTTTTGATCTTTGTTGGTTTAAAGTCTGTTTTATCAGAGTCTAGGATTGCAACCCCTGCTTTTTTTTGCTTTCCATTTGCTTGGTAGATCTTCCTCCATCCCCTTATTTTGAGTCTATGTGTCTTTGCACGTGAGATGCATCTCCTGAATACAGCACACCGATGGGTCTTAAATCTTTATCCAATTTCCAGTCTGTGTCTTTTAATTGGGGTCTTTATCCCTTTTACATTTAAAGTTAATACTGTTATGTTTAAATTTGATCCTGTCATTATGATGTTAGCTGGTTATTTTGCCCATTAGTTGATGCAGTTTCTTCGTAGTATTGATGGCCTTTACAATTTGGTATGTTTTTGCAGTGGCTGGTACCGGTTTTCCTTTCCATATTTAGTGCTTACTCCAGGAGCTCTTGTAATGCAGGCTGGGTGGTGACAAAAATCTCTCACATTTGCTTGTCTCTTAAGGATTTTATTTCTCCTTTGCTTATGAAGCTTAGTTTGGCTGGATAGGAAATTCTGGGTTGAAAATTCTTTTCTTTAAGAATGTTGAATTTTGGCCTTTACTCTCTTAAGCTTGTAGGGTTTCTGCAGAGAGATATGCTGTTAGTCTGATGGGCTTCCCTTTGTGGGTAACCTGACCTTTCTCTCTGGCTTTCCTTAAGATTTTTTCCTTAATTTCAACCTTGGCGAATCTGACGATTATGTGTCTTGGGGTTGCTCTTCTTGAGGAGTATCTTTGTGGTGTTCTCTGTATTTCCTGAATTTGAATGTTGGCCTGTCTTGCTAGGTTGGAGATGTTCTCCTGGATAATATCCTGAAGTGTTTTCCTTCTTGGTTCCATTCTCCCCGTCAGTTTCAGGTACAGGAATCAAACGCAGGTTTGGTCTTTTCACATAGTCCCATATTTCTTGGGGGATTTGTTCATTCCTTTTCATCCCTTTTTCTCTAACCTTGTGTTTGTACTTTGTTTTATTAAGTTGATCTTCAATCTCTGATATCCTTTCTTCCGCTTGATCAATTCAGCTGTTGATACTTGTGTATGCTTCACGAAATTCTCGTGCTGTGTTTTTCAGCTCCATCAGGTCATTTATGTTCTTCTTTAAACTGGTTATTCTAGTTAGCAATTCCTCTAATGTTTTCTCAAGGTTCTTATCTTCCTTACATTGGGTTAGAACATGCTCCTTTAGCTCAGAGGAGTTTGTTATTTCTCATCTTCTGAAGTCTACTTTTGTGAATTCATCCTACTCATTCTCCATCCAGTTTTGTTCCCTTGCTGGCAAGGAGTTGTTAAACTTTGGAGAGGAGGCATTCTGATTTTTGGAATTTTCAGCCTTTTTGCGCTGTTTTTTCCTCATCTTTGTGGATTTATCTACTTTTGTTCTTTGGTGTTGGTGACCTTTGGATGGGGTTTCTGTGTGGACATCCTCTTTGTTGATATTGATGCTATTCCTTTCTGTTTGTTACTTTTCTTTCTAGCAGTCAGGCCCCTCTGCTGCAGGTCTGCTGGAGTTTGCTGAAGGTCCACTTCAGACCCTGTTTGCCTGGGTATCACCAGCAGAGGTTGCAGAACAGCAAAGATTGCTGCTTGTTCCTTCCTCTAGAAGCTTTGTCCCAGAGGAGCACCCACCAGATGCCAGCCGTAGCTCTCCTGTGTGAGGTGTCTGTCAACCCCTGCTGGGAGGTGTCTTCCCATCAGGAGGCACGGAGGTCAGGGACCCACTTGAAGGGGCAGCTGTCCCTTGGCAGAGCTCAAGCATTGTGCTGGGAGGTCCACTGCTCTCTTCAGAGCCAGCAGGCAGGAAGATTTAAGTCTACTTAATCTGTGCCCATAGCCGCCCCTTCCCCCAGCTGCTCTGCCCCTGGGAGATGGGAGTTTTATTGGGGCTGCTGCCTTTCTTTCAGAGATGTCCTGCTGACAGAGGAGGAATCTAGAGAGGCAGTCTGCCTAAAGTGGCTTTGAGGTGTCATGATGGGCTCCGCTGTGTCCCAACTTCCTGGTGGCTTTGTTTACACCGTGATGGGAAAACCACCTACTCCAGTCTCAGTAATGGCGAATGTCCCTCCCACCACCAAGCTCGAGCATCAGTTGACTTCAGACTGCTGTGCTGGCAGTGAGAATTTCAAGCCAGTGGATCTTAGCTTGCTTGGCTCCATTGGGGTGGGATCCACTGAGCTAGGCCACTTGGCTCCCTGACTTCAGCCCCCTTTCCAGGGGAGTGAACAGTTCTGTCTCCCTGGCATTCCAGGCACAACTGAGGTTTGAAAAAAAAAATCTCCTGCAGCTAGCTCGGCATCTGCCCAAACGGCTGCCCAGTTTTGTGCTTGAAACCTAGGTCCCTGGTGGCATAGGCACCTGAGGGAATCTGCTGGTCTGTGGGTTGTGAAGACCATGGGAAAAGGTAGTATCTGGGCTGGAATGCACTGTTCCTCAAGGCAGAGTCCCTCAGGGCTTCTTTTGGCTAGGGGAGGGAGTTCCCTGACCCCTCGCGCTTCCCAGGGGACATGGCACTCCACCCTGCTTCCACTCCCACTCTGTGGGCTGCACCCGTGTCTAACCAGTCCCAATGAGATGAGCTGGTTACCTCAGTTGGAAATGCAGAAGTCACTCACCTTCTGCATTGATCTTGCTGGGAGCTGCAGACTGGAGCTGTTCCTATTTGGCCATCTTGCTCACAACCTCTATAATATATTTTAAGGTCAGGTTGTGTGATGCCTCCAGCTTTGTTCTTTTGCTTAGCATTGCTTTGGCTATTCATGCTCTTTTTTGGTTCCATGTGAATTTTAAGATTTTTTTTTCTATTTCAGTGGAAAATAACATTGGTATTTTGATAGGGATTGCATCAAATCTGTAGATTGCTTTGGGTAGTATGGTCATTTGAATGATGTTAATTCTTCCAATCCATGAGCATGAAATGTTTTTCCATTTCTTTGTGTCATCTTCAATTTATTTCATCAGGGTTTGATAGTTTTCCTTGTAGAGGTGTTTTACCTCCTGGGTTAAATTTACTCCTAGGTATTTTAATTAATTAATTAATTAATTTGCAGTTACTATTAGTAGGATTACCTTATTGATTTTTTCCTTGGCTGGTTCATTATTGATTTATAGAAACACTACTGATTTTTCTATGTTGATTTTGTGTTCTTCAACTTTCGTGAATTCATTGATCAGATCTAAGAGTTTATTTTTTTGGTGGAGTCTTTAAATTGATTTAGATATAAGATTATGTCATCTGCAAAAAGGAACACCTTGCCTTGCTTTTTTGCAATTTAGATACCTTTCATTTCTTTCTCTTGCCTGATTTCTCTGGCTAGGACTTCTACTATTATGTTGAACAGGAGTGGTGGAAGTGGAAATCTTTGTCTTGTTCCAGTTCTTAAAGGAAAGGCTGTTAACTTTTCTCCATTTGATATGATGTTAGCTGTAGGTTTATCATATACGGCCTTTATTATGTTGAGGTATGTTCCTTCTAGGCCAGGTTTGTTGAGAGTTTATCACTAAGGGATGTTGAATTTTATCAAATGCTTTTTCTTTATATATTGAGATGATCATAATGATTTTTCTGTTAATGTGATGAGTCACATTTATTGATTTGCACAGGTTGAACCATCCCACTTGATCATGGTATATTATCTTTTTCACAGGCTGTTGGATTTGGTTTACTAGCATTTTGTTGAGGATTTTTGTATTTATAGTTACCGAGGATATTGGCCCGTAGTTTTCTTTCTTTCTTTTTTTTTTTTTTTCTGTGTCCTTGTTTTGCTATCAGGGTAATGCTGCCCTCATAGAATGAGTTAGGAAGAATTCCCTTCTCTAATTTTCTGGAATAGTTTAAGGAGAATTGGTGCTAATTCTTTGTATGTTTGGTGGAATTTGGCGGTGAAGACTCCAGTCCTGGACTTTTATTTGTTGGGAGACTTTTTATTATTAATTAAATCTCATTATTTGTTATGGTCTGTTCAGGTTTTTAAAATTTCTTCCTGATTCAATCTTGGTAGGTTGTATGTGTCTAGGAATTTACTTATTTTCTCTAAGTTTTCCAATGTTGTAGTGTATAGTTGTTCTTAATAATCTCTGACGATCTTTTGTATTGCTGTGGTATCCATTGTAATGTCTCTTTTTTCATTTCTGATTTTACTTGTGTCTTTTTTTTCCTTGGTTAATCTACCTAGTAGTTTATCAATTTTGCTTATCTTTTCAGAAAGCCAACTTTTTGTTTCATCGATCCTTTGTAATGTTTAAGCCCCAATTTTGTTTAGTTCTGCTCTGATCTTTATTATTTCTTTTCTGTTAATTTTGGGCTTGGTTTATTCTTGCTTTTTTAGTTTCTTGAGGTGCACTGGTAGATTATTTATTTGAAATCTTTCTACTTTTTTGCTGTAAGCATTTATTGCTATAAACCTCTGTTAGCCCTGCTTTTGTTGTATCCCATAGGTTTTAGTATGTTGTATTTAGATTTTCACTGTTTCAATAATTTTTTTTATTTCTCCCCTTAATTTCTTCCTTCACCCAGTGGTAGTTCAGGAGCATATTGTTTAATTTTTATGTATTTAAACACTTTCCAAAGTTCTGTTGTTATTGGTTTCCAGGTTTATTCTATTTTGTTCTGAGAAGATACTTGATATAATTTCAATTTTTAAGATTCTTTTGAGACTTGTTTCATGTCCTAGCATATGGTCTGTTCTGGAGAATATTCCATGTACTGATGAAAAGAATGTATATTCTGTAGCTTTTGGATGAAATATCTGTTAGGTCCATTTGGTCCAAGGTGCAGTTAAAATACAATATTTCTTTGTTTATTTTCTGTCTAGATAATTTATCTAATGATGAGAGTGGGGTGTTTATGTCACCAACAATTATTGTATTGGAGTCTATCTCTCCCTTATATTTAATATTTGCTTTATATATCTGGATGCTCTGATGTTGGATGCATGTTTA
Organism: Pongo pygmaeus; assembly: GCF_028885625.2. Lineage (NCBI taxonomy): Eukaryota > Metazoa > Chordata > Mammalia > Primates > Hominidae > Pongo > Pongo pygmaeus. The sequence continues at coordinate 186,913,346 of NC_072376.2, forward strand.
GAACTGTTATATCATTTTGCTGAACTGATCCCTGTATCATTATATAATGACCTCTTGTCTCTTTTTACTATTTTTGACTTTAAGTATGTTTTATCTGATATAAATATAGCTTCTCTTGCTAATTTTTGGTTTCTACTTGCATGAAATATCTTTTTCTATCCCTCTATTTTCAGTGCATATGTGTCTTTATAGGTGAAATAAGTTTTTTATAGACAGCATATAGTTGATTCTTGCTTTTTAAAATCCATTGAACCAGTTTATATCTTTTAAGTGGAAAGTTTAAGGTTTACATTCAAGCTTATTATTAATATGTGAGCGCTGATTCTTGTAATGTTATTAATTGATTTCTGGTTATTTTCTATATCCTTTATTTCTTTCTTCCTCTTTTATTGTTTATCATTGTGGTTTTTTGTAAGGATAACACTTGAGTCTTCTATTCCTCATTTGTGTGCTTGCTCTACCAGTGGGTTATATAATTTTGAGTATTTTCATGATGGTAGATATCATCCTTTCAGTACTATGTGTATGATTCCCTTAAGCATTTCTTGTATGGCTGGCCTAGTGGTGATGAATTCCTTCCTCTTTTGCTTTTCTGGGAAAGACTTTATTTCTCCTTTATTTATGAATGATAACTTTTCTGGGTGGTGTATCCTTGGCTGGCAGTCTTTTTTCCTTTAGCTCTTTGAATGTATTGTTGCATTCTCTCCTGATCTGTAAGGTTTCTGTTAAGAAATCTAGTGTTCATCTGTTGGGGCTTCCTTTATAAGTGACTAGTCACTTTTGCTGTTTTTATAATTTCATTTTTTGTCTTTGACTTTTGACAGTTTGATGATAATGTGCTGTGAATAGAAGACATTTTGAAATTGTATCTGTTTGGAAATATTTGAGCTTCTTGCATTTGAATGTCTGTATCTCTTGCTAGACTTAGGAAGTTTTCAGCTACTATTTTTTATATAGGTTTCTATTCCCTTCATTTTCTGTTCCCTTTCTGGGACACTGAGAATTTGAATATTTGGTCACTTTATGGTGTTCCATATGTGATGTAGGCTTTGTTTGTTCTTTAGAATTCTCTTTTCTTTATTTTTTTGTCTGACTGGGTTATTTCAGAAAACCAGTTTTCAAGTTGTGAGGTTTTTTCTTCTGCTTAATCTAGTCTATTGTTGAATCTTTCAAGTGTATTTTGTATTTCATTCAATGAATTCTTCAGTTCCAGAATTTCTGTTTGATACTTTTTAATGATATTGATCTATTTGCTAAGTTTCTCATTCATACCCTGAATTGTTTTTTTGACTTCGTTTATTGTTTTTCTTAGTTCTTTTGTATCTCACTGAGCTTCAATATTATTTTAAATTCTTTTTCCAGGAATTTCTGGAAGAAATTCATAAATTTCTTAATTGAAATCTGTTACTGGAGAATTATTGTGTTCTTGTGGAGGTGTTTATATTTTCTTGCTTTTCCATTTTTTCTGTGTGTCCTTATGCTGGTATCTGCACATCTGGTGTAATAGTCACCTCTTCCAAGTTTTTGACTTTGATTTTGTAGGGAAAGAATATTTTCTAAAGACATATCTATGTTTATGTAGGGCACTTTCGCTTGATTCTGTGTGTGTATACACTAGTATAGTCCCCATATGGTTTCTTCAGCTATAAACACATCAGTAATGTCTCTGATTTTCTCAGTGGATTAGGTTGCAATTTTTAGTGGAGGCCATGTTTAAAGTTTGCTGGGGATGGAGACATCACATGGTCCAGTTCTCAGGACCCATTGGTCACAGTGGCAGGCTGAGTGTGCCTATCATTGGGCCCCTGGGCAGTGTCATGGGCACTGATGTTAGCAGGTCCAGGTGGGTGATTTTTGGACCTCTGGGCAGCTTACTCAGGTGTGGAGGCAGTGGCAATGTTAATCAGGCAAGTGGGAAGGTCCTTGAGCCCTTGGGTAGTGGGCATGACATGGACAATGGCAGTAGCAGTGGTGGGACTACCCTCTGGCTTCCATGTGGTCTGTGCTGGTGTTGGTGGTGGCTGTGACAGCCTGGGCAGGTTAGTTTCTGGGCCTGCAGGTGGCTTTGGTGGATGAATGCCAGCTGTGGTGGTAGTGGCATGTTAGTTGGGCTCATCCTTAGGCCACTGGGCATGTGCTTGGGCACTGCGAAGGAGTATACAGTTGGGGTAGGTGGGTCTGTTCTCACACTCATTGGTAGTGTCTGCAGTAGCTGGCTGTGGTAGGCAAGGATGGGGTGTTTCCCAGGCCCCTGGTGGAATGTTCAGGAGTGGGGTGGCAGTGGCTGTGTTGTGAAGATGCGGTACAATACATCTTCAGATGAGGGTGGCAGTGGGTCTGTTGTGAAGGTGGCACCTGCTTCTGGTGAAGATGGGGTTGCTTTTAGTGGCAGCAGCCACAAACAGATGGCTGGGGATCACATGCTTCAGCAATAAGTGGTGGCTATTAGCAGGGTAATTTTCCTCAGGGCACTTTTAAATGTAGATGGTCCCGCTATTGGGTGTGGTGTGGTCACTGCCAGTGGCTCTGTCTTTGGTCCTGGTGACAGCAGCCAGCAATGGTACCTGGGTATGATCAGTGGACATCAATGGGGCTTTGGAGATATGGAGGTGTAGGAGTTACTGGGCTCCTAGGTGGGATGCATTCTGGTAGGGGCTGGGCCTTCAGGATGGCACCTTGTGAGTACCAGATGCCTCTAGTCAGCTGTCTTGAATCCCTTTCAATATTATTTTTAAAACTGTAATTTTCTCCTAGTATTTTCATTGCTTCACTTTTCCTATTTAATTTTTTATGCACTTGAATTTACTTTTTAGTAAAGAGTAAGATAGAGATCACTTCTTTTTTTAAAAAAGAAAATGCTACTAGCTTTACAACTTATTTTATAATCCAACTTCTTCCCATTGATAGGAATTTTACCTTTATTTTACCCTAAAACCTCAAATGTATGCAATTCCATTTAGAAAGTTTTAGTTCTAGTCCACAGATATATCAATCCTGGAACATGTTATGTCAGATAAAAATATTTTTAGCTTTCTGTAATGTCTGGCAAGATGTATCTGCTCATCATTCTCTATCAGAATTTTGCTGATTATTCTTCCTTTTAAAAACTGTATTGTGGTGTAATTGACATAAAATAGACTGCATATGTTTAAAGTGAACAACTTGATTTGTTTTGGCATAGGTATATACCTGTGAAACCATTATCACAATCAAGATAATATATTCATGACCCCCAAATTTTTGCTGTGACTCTCTGAGGTCACTCTCTCTTGTTCCTTCCTGTCTCTTTCATTCCCAAGCAATCACTTACTAATCTTCTTTTTGTATCTATGAGATTAATTTGCATTTCCTAAGATTTTATACATATGAAATCATATATGTAAACTCTTTTTCTGACTTCTTTCATTCAGTGTAATGTTTCTTTCAGATTCATCCTTCTTCTTGTATGTATCAGCAGTTCACACTTTTTACAGCTGACTAACATTCTTTTTTTTTTTTTTTTTTTTTTGGAGACAGAGTCTCGCTCTGTCACCCAGGCTGGAGTGCAGTGGCGTGATCTCGGCTCACTGCAAGCTCCGCCTCCTGGGTTCATGCCATTCTCGTGCTTCAGCCTCCAGAGTAGCTGGGACTACAGGCGCCCGCCACCACGCCCAGCTAATTTTTTTTTGTATTTTTAGTAGAGAAGGGGTTTCACTGTGTTAGCCAGGATGATCTTGATCTCCTGACCTCGTGATCTACCCACCTTGGCCTCCCAAAGCGCTGGGATTACAGGTGTGAGCCACAGCGCCCGGCCTCTAACATTCTATTGTATGAATGTATTAGTTAGCTTGGGCTGGCACAACAAAATGCCAATAGACTAGGTGGCTTAACCAACATAAATTTATTTTTCACAGTTTGAAGGCTGGGAAGTCCAAGATCAAGGTATCAGATGATTCAATTTCTGATGAGGTCTCTCTTCCTGGCTTGCAGTTGCCTTCTCACTATATCTTCATATGGCCTTTCCTCTGTGCATGCACACAGAGAGTTTCCTCTTTTTATAAGGCCACTCATCACATTGTGAGGGCCCCACTCACATGATCTAATCTAACTCTAATTACCTCTCAAAGGTTCCATCTCCAAATACCGTCACACTGGGGACTAGAGCTTTAATGTATGAATTTTAGGCAGACACAAACATTCAGTCCATAACAACTTAAAAAATCCATTGAGGTATTAGTGGACATTTATGTTGTTTATAATTTCTGACTATTACAAATCGATCTGCTATTAATATTTATATACAAGGTATATACCTTTATTTCTTTTGGGTAAATATTTATAAGTAGAATGGCTGGATCATCTGTTGAAATAAGTGGATCATATCATAAAAAAGGTTTGTCTTTTAAAAAAATTGCCAGTTTCCCAAAGTGGTTGTACCATTTTCCATACCCACTATAATGGTATGACAGTTCCATGTTATCTTTGATAACACGTGGCCAGTGGTACTAATTTTAGGCATTCTTACAGGTGTGTGGTAGCCTACATAGTGGTATCTCATTGTGCTTTCAATTTGCATTGCCCTAATGACTAATGATTTTGAGAACATTTTCCTATGTTTATTTACCTTCTGTATGTCTTCTTTGGAGAAGCTTCTGGTAAAATCTTTTGCCTCCTCCCATTTTTTTTATTGGGTTGTTTGGTTTCTCATTATTGAATTTTGAGAGTTCTTTATATAGACATAAGTTCTTTATCATATATATAATTTGCACACATTTTCTCCCAACCTGTAGCTTGTCTTTGCTTTCTCTTAGAAATTTTTTTTGAAGAATGGAAGCTCTTAATTTTGATGAAGTGTAATTTATCAATTTCTTCTTTTATGTATTGTGTTTTTGCTGTCATACCTAAGAAATCTTTCCCTAACCCAAGACTATGAAATTTTTTTTTCTAGAAGTTTTATGTTTTTCAGTTTTACAGTTAGGACTATAATCCATTTTGAGTTAATTTTTGTGTTTTGTATGAGGTATGGATGAAAATTCCTTTTTTGCATATTGTAAATTGTATTGTTTAAAAAATTTTAATTTCTAATCATTTCTAGAATACCTAAATAAAACTGATTAATCTTGCTAAAGTCACTTATTAGCAACAGTAGTTATTTCTTTGGTAATTTTCAAGCAATTTTTTACATAGAGGATGATTTTGCCAGGAAACAAAGGCAGTTTCTTTCTAGTTTAGATGCCCTTTATTTCTTTTTCTTGTCTTATTGAACTAGCCAGAACTTTCCAGTCCAATATTGTATGAACATGGTGAGAAAAGGCATCATTGCCTTTTTCCTGTTCGTAAGGAAAAAGCAATCAGTCAGTCTCCATTAAATATGATATTAGCTTTAAGTTTTTAAAATAGATGCTATCTATCAGATTGAGGAAGTTCTCTTCTATCCTCGCTTTGCTAAGAGTTTTTAGCAGAAACACTGAATTTTGTCAAATGCTCTTCCTGCATTTGTTGAGATGATCATATGATTTTTCTTTTTAGGCTGTTAATATGGTGAATTACATTGATTAATTTTTGAATGTTAAAACAGTCTTGCTTTTTGTGCATGAATCCTATTCAGCCATGTTGTATCATCTTATATGTAATGTCTATTTGTTTTTCATATTCCCAAAGCTTCTGGCCTCATGAAAGAAGGTAGAAAATATTTCATCTTCTTCAATTTTCTGTAACAGTTTTTGTAGAATTGGCATCATTTGTTCCTTAAATGTTTGGTAGAATTCTCCAGCAAAGTCATTGGGCCTGGAGGTGTTTTTTTTTGTTGTTGTTGTTTGGGGGGGGTGGTTAAATTACAAATTTAATTTATTTAATAGGCTATTTAGATTATCTATTTATACTTGGATGAAATTGGTAGTTTGTGTCTTTCAAGAAATTCACCTATTTCTTCTAAATTGTCAAATTTATTGGCATAATGTTCATTATAATATTTTCTTATTTTTTAAAAAAATGTAAAATATGTAGTGATGTTACCTTTATTATTTCTGACAATAGGTAATTTGTGTCTTCTCTCTTTTTTCCTCTGATTGGCTTGGCTACAGCTTTACCAATTTTATTGATCTTCTTAAAGAAGTAGCATTGGGTTTCATTAATTTTTCATTGACTTTATATACTTTATTAATATCTACTCTGATTTTTTCATAAGTTATCTTCTTCTACTTTGGTTTTAATTTGTTCTTTGGCTTCTAGTTTCTTTTCTGTTTTCTTATTCCTTTTTTTTAAGATATTTTAAATATAACTTTATTTTGATAAACGAATGGGAATGACAGTAACAAACAAGATTTCACCACTGAATATTGTGATGTGACTGTAGCAGTCTTTTTTTTGGGGGGAGGGATGGAGTCCCACTCTGTCACCAGGCTGGAGTGCTGTGGCATGATCTCCACTCACTGCAACCTTTGACTCCCTGGTTCAAGTGATTCTCCTGCCTCAGCCTCCTGAGTAGCTGGGATTACAGGCCTGTACCACCACGCCTGGCTAGTTTTTGTATTTTCAGTAGAGACGGAGTTTCACCATGTTGACCAGGATGGTCTCGATCTCCTGACCTCGTGATCAGCCTGCCTCAGCCTCCCAAAGTGCTGGGATTACAAGCGTGAGCCACTGCGCCCGGCCGACTGTAGCAGTCTTATATTTGAAACTCTAGGAATCAACTGCATTCCAAAACAGCTAAATATGCAGGTCCAAACAATGAAGGTATTTTTTAAACTGCCACATTCACTCCAAAGCCCACTCATCTCCTTCAGCATCCCACAGATGAAGCACATGTTCCGCTTAGCTAGATAACAATGAGGTGGCACGCACGCTGCACCGCTGACATCACAGGACAACTGCCTATAAAACTAAGACTTCTGACACTGGGCTCCAGCTTCATTCTCACAGGTCATTATCCTAATCCGGGAGAGCAGTTATCTGAGCAACCTCTAAGTCATGCTCATACTGTACTGCCAAAGCTGGGTCCATGACAACCTCCGGTGGGGAGAGCAGACATGGCAACAAATTCCAAGTTAGGGTCTCCAATGAGCTTCCTAGCAAGCCAGAGGAAGGGCTTTTCAAGGTTGTAGTTACTTTTGGCAGAAATGTTGTAGTACTGAAGATTGTTCTTTTGGTGGAAGACAATGGATTTTGCCTTCCCTTTCCTGTTCTTAATATCCACTTTGTTGCCACACAACACGATGGAGATGTTTTCACATGCTCGCACCTGATCTCTATGCCAGGTAGGCACATTCTTGTAAGTAACTCTTGATGTTACATCAAACATTATAATGGCACACTGGGCTTGGATATAATAGCCATCTCTCAGTCCACCGAATTTCTCCTGGCTGGTTGTGTCCCATACATTGAACTTAATAGGTCCTCTGTTGGTGTGGAACACTAGAGGATGAACCTCGACACCTAAGGTGGCTATACACTTCTCAAATTCACCAGTCAAATGACGTTTCACGAAGGTCGTTTTCCCAGTACCACCATCACCAACCAATACAAGTTTGAACTGGATCTGGGGTTCTCCCTGTCCAGCCATCCCAGCGTTCTTTCCAGAAGCATCTCCGCACCCGTCCACCTGAGCTCTTATTCATTTTTTTTTTTTTTTTTTGAAATGGGGTCTCACTGTGTTACCCAGGCTGAAGTGCAGTGGAGTGATATGGCTCACTGCTGCCTTGAACTCCTGGACTCAAGCAATCCTCCTGCCTTAGCCTCCCAAGTAGCTGATACAATAGGCACATGCCACCATGCCTGGCTAAGTTTCTTCTTCTCTTTGTAGAGACAGGATCTCTCTCCATTGCCCACAATGGTCTCAAATCCCTGGCCTCAAGCAATCATCCAACCTCAGCCTTCTGAGTACTGGGATTACAAGTGCGAGCCACTGTGCCCAGCTCCTGTTTCTACTTTCTTAAGGTACAAGTTGAGGTCATTGATTTGAGACCTTTCCACTGTTCTCATATGGATGTTCAGTGTTATGGATTTACCTCCAAATATTGTTTTAACTGCATCTCACAAAATTTAGAATGTGTGATTTCTCTTTAATTCAGTCCCACACAAATAGAAATTTTCTATTTCTTTTCTTTTATTCATGGATCATTTAAAAGAATGTTGTTTAGTTTCAATGTACTTGAGGATTTTCTAGATTTTTTTCTGTTTTTGATTTATAATCTAATTTATTGTGCTCATAGTACATACTTCGCATGGTTTGAGTCCTTTTAAATTTATGGAGGCATGTTTTGTGACCCAGAAAATGGTGTGTTTTGGAAAATGTTTCATGTGCACTTGGGAAGAATATATATTACAGTTTAGTATTGTGGGATGGATTATTCTATAAATATCAATTAGGTCAAGTTGATTGACGGTGTTCAACTCATATTCTTACTGATTTTCTGTTTACTGGTTTTATCAATAACTGAACAGGGATTTTTGAAGTATCTGACTATAATTCTGAATTTGCCTCTTTTCTGTTGTACTTTGATCAGCTTTTGTTTCATGTGTTTTGATGCTCTGCCTCTTTATCATATGAAATGACCTTTTCATTCTCAATAATAATCTATTTTCTGAAATCTACTTTATCCTATTTTAATATAGCCATTTCATCTTTCTTTTCATAGGGTTAGCGTGGTATATCTTTTTCCATTCATTTACTTTTAGTTAATTTGTGTTTTATATTAAAACTTTTTTCTTCTGTAGCAGCATATAGAGTTGGGTCTTGCCTTTTATTTCTTAAATTCAATCTGAGAATCTCTGCCTTTCACTGTGGTGTTTAGACCATTTACATTTAATGTGATATTAGATACAATGAGTCTAAATTCACTCTCTTGCTATTTTTTTCTCTATTCTTTTTCTGTTTTCTTTTTCTCTTTTTTTTAATTTTCTATTTCTTATCTTTTCCCGTTTTTAAATAATTGACTACTTTATGCTTCCATTTTATATTCATTGTTGGCTTATTAGTTATAACACTTTGCTGTGTAATTTTAGTGATAGCTTTGGTGTTTATAGAAAATATCTTTAACTTATTACACTCTACCTTCTGGTAATATACTGCTTCATATTTTTATAAAAATATTACCACAGTATACTTCCATTTTCTCCTCCAAGCCTTTGCACCACTGTTGTCATACATTTTATTTCTACATATGTTATAAACCCCCCAAAATATTATTATTTTTTCTTCATATAGTCACGTATCTTTTAAAGATACTTAATTAGTAATAAAAATCACTTTAAAAACATGTAGTTACCATTTTTGGTGCTTTTAATTTGAGCACAGATTATTATTTCCATTTGTTATTTTTCTTCTGGCTGAAGGACTTTTTATGTCATTTCTTGTATTTAAGCTCTGTTAGTGATGAATTATTTCAGTTTTTGTATGCTTCGAAAAGTAGTTTGTTTTTGAAAAATATTTTTGCTGTGTAAAAGATTATCATTTGATTTTTTTTCAGTACTTTATATTTCTCTACTGTCATCTGCATTACATTGTTTCTGATGAAAATCTAATGCCATCCTAATGTTTGTTCCTCCCTACCCCACTCAGGACAACTGATGTTCCTTTGTATGTAATGTTTTTTTCCTTATGGCTACTTTTAAGATGTTTTTCTCTCTATCATCATCATTTTAAGCAGTTTGATCATGTTGTGACTTGGTTTCTTTTTATTTGTTTATTTTTGTGTGTGTGTGCTTAGAGTTCATTGAGCATCTCAGATCTGTGGACTTTTGTACTTCATTAAATTGAAAATATTTTGGCCATTATCTTTTCAAATATTACCTTGACCTTTTTTTTCTTTAAGAACTCCAGTTACATGCATATTAGACAAGTTGAATTTGTCACTTAGCTCACTGATGACTCTGTTAAATCTTTTTTAGTCATTGTGTTTTATATGGGATAATTTCCATTGTCTTCAAATGAACTAATATTTTCTCCTGCAATGAATAATCTGCCATTAATTTCATAGAGTGTATTTTTCTTCTTGAACATTCTAATTTTTTATTTCTAGATGTTTAGAAATTTGTGTTACGTTTTTATTTTTCATAATTCTGCTTAACATGTTCAATTTTACTTCTTGTTGTTTGAACATATGAAATATAGTTATAATAATTGTATAAACATCCATTTTCACTAATTCTATAATCTATATAATTTCTGAGTCAATTTTGATTGATTACTTTTTCTCATTATTGTTCATATTTTCCTGCTTTTTTGCATGTCTAATAATTTTTGATTAAATGGCAGACATTGTGAATTTTGCTTTGTGTTCTGGGTATTCTTGTATTTCAACAAATCTTCTCAAATTTTGTTGTTTGAAGCACTTAAGTTACTTGGAAACAGTTTGATTTTAGTAGGTCTTTTTTTGAATTGGGATCAAAGTAGAATTGAGTCTAAGGGCTAATATTTCCCTAGTACTATATTGGTACAAAACCCTTCTATGTACTTTATACAATGCTTTTGGAATGATGAGGTTTTAGACTTTGTTGATGAGAATAGGAGCTATTCTTCTGTGTGAACTCTCAGTGTTGTTCCCTATTATCCTTTTGGGTGGTTATTTTCCTGGTCTCAGTTATTTTTCCCACATGCATAAGCTGGTTAGTACTTAGTTGAAGACTTGATGTGGACACTGCAGATCTCTGAATCTCTCTCCTCTCTGTATCTGTGTTTTACAGAGTCTACTTGCTGTGGTATCCATAGGCTCCCAGCTACATCTTCTCTACTCAGGGTGACTACTGGACTCTGCCTATGTTTTTCTTTCTTGTGTCATGGCCTGGAAACTCTTTTTAGATAACAGCTAGGCAATCATAGGACTCACTTTGTTCATTATTCCCATTTCTCAGAGATCAATGTTTTTTGTAGCATGAATTTTAATGTTTTGAAAATTATTGTTTGATAAATTTTGTTGATTTAGTTGTTTCAGGAGTATAACCAGTATATATGGTCTTTGTTACTTTGTCTTGGCAAGAAGCATAAATTTCTGAGTATCTATTTTTTTTATGCAAGTTTGTAGACCTAACCATTGCTGCATGTATTAAAATCATGTGGAGAGCTTTTAAATAAGAACTTGTCTCTGAGATTCTGATTTAATTGGTCTGGAATGATGTTTGTGTTAAGTGTTTAAGTGTTATACCCCTTATACCACTATTGTAGTTGCTTTAGTTCTCTGTTGCTTTTTAATTGACTTAGATAACACTATTAAAAGTGTTGCTTACTTTAGCTAACTGATGACCATCAAAGTCCTTTAATGGTTTGCCTGTTTATTTATTCATTTATTTTTAGAGATGGGGTCTTGCTATGTTGCTCAGGCTGAAGTGCATTGGTATGATCATAGCTTAGCTCACTGCAGCCTGAACTTCTGGGCTCAAGTGATCCTTCTGCCTCAGTGTCCCAAGTAGCTTGGACTACAGGTGTGTGCCACCATGCCCAGTGGTTTGCCCATATTTTGACATGTAAAATTAAGTCATGTCATTTGGTACTCTTAAAAAATTAAGGTAGCTGAATGGATGTTTATCTTACTCCATCAGGAAGATTTTGGTGCTGGATACAATGCAGTTGATGAGTAGTCTCATTTTCTTCTTACTCTTAAATGACAGTTCATGACTTACACACATTTCATGGGTCATACAAGGTCACATAACAAAATTAGAATTAGTATGCTTTAAATTGGAAAGAAAACATCATTTTGATTTAATATTTACATTTTAACTTGAAATTTTGCACCCCTAAAAAAACTACAGTGCCCTACATTTTCAAACTTTATTAATTGAATCTTAACTTCATGTTCTTTCTAACAGATACAACAATCACTATAACTTAGTGCTGAAAATCTATCTGCCTAATACCCAACTTCATTCCAAAAGGCATAATACATTTTCCTAGAAGATTTCTACAATTACCCAGTCTAGCTGGCTGTTTAGGTTGTTAACTTTGTTATGCTGGTGAATTATATATGAACTTTAGAAATGACCATCTTTAAGAAATTCTTGTGTACTGAATTATACATGTAGGTTACAAACAATTGTACTTTTTGGTTAGTGCTGGGTATGGTGTTAAGCATTTGAGACATCATTTACTCTGAGTTTTCAGGACCTAGCTAGGCTAAATCCTTATCTATATTTCATTTTGCCCATAACATATTATTGTGAAATAAACAACAAAAACAAGTGAAAATAAACAACAGCAGCAGCAATGATGAGGAAATGGAGTCATCACAAGGCCTAAATGTAGCAGGATATCAGAGAGAAAGTCTCTATCCTATAAGTTAGCTTTAGTGATGGCATGGGACTTACATATAAAATGTAAAATAAAAACTGCTAACATAGAAAAATCCCACTCCTAAAATCTGCTCATACTCCCTGATTTTTATATTTCCATTTATAGCATTATTATTTTTATAGTCACCTGACTGGGGTCAAAGCTTTGGAGTAATCTTTTTCTTCTCTTTCTGTACACTTTTAATCAATCACCTATTACAGCTACCTTTTATCAAGCATCTAGTATCTGTCAGAAGCCTTATATCATCTATGTCTCATAATATACTGCAAGGTAAGTACTATTCCCATTTGCCAGATGAGAAAACGAAAGCTCAAATAAGTGAAATGGGTGACTCTGTGTCACTCAGTTTGTAAGCAAAAGAGTTGTAATTGAAGGCCAGGTTTATTTGTATCCCAAGCCCATTTCTTTCTGCTTTATAAAGTTATATCCCTCAGGAGATGCTGACATTCTCTATGAAGTTTGTCTCTTGAAGAAACTGTATTATTATTTTTTAAGTCTCAGGAACATAAAATCATATTAATCATAATTCTTGGCTCATGACACATTAATCTGTGGTTCATTTATGGTCATCTTTTATTTGTTTGGTTTTCTATTTTGATACTATTGTAACAATAATAATACTTCAGGAATAATAATAACAAATGGAATAAATAATAAAAGACTATAAATAGCTAAGCTAATCTTGAGAAAGAACAAAGCTGGAGGCATCCTGTTAACCTGCTTTCAAAATACGTTACAAAGTTATAGTAATCAAAACACTATGGCACTGCATAAAGAGAGGCATATCAACCAGAGGAACAGAATACAGAACCAAAAGTACACCTATGCATACACAGTCAACTGATCATTGGCAACAGTACTAAAGATACACAAAGGAAAGAGGATAGTTTCTTCCACACACAAAAGGATGATATTAGATGCTTATCTTTTTTTTTTTTTTTTTTTTTTGAGATGGAGTCTCACTCTGTCACCCAGGCTGGAGTGCAGTGGCACAATCTCAGCTCAATGCAACCTCTGCCTCCTGGGTTCAAGCGATTCTCCTGCCTCAGCCTCCCGAGTAGCTGGGACTACAGGCACATGCCACCACGCCAGGCTAATTTTTTATATTTTTAGTAGAGGCGGGGTTTCACCATGTTAGCCAGGATGGTCTCAATCTCCTAACCTCATGATCTGCCCTCCTTGGCCTCACCATACATCCTAATCAACTCAAAATGGAAAAAAGAATTAAAATTAAGACCTGAAACTATAAAAATCCCAGACGAAAATTTAAGGGATAGCTTCATGACATTGGTCTTGGCAATGATTTCATGGATATGACACAGGCAACAAAACCAAAAAACAAGTGACACTACATCAAACCAAAAAGCTTCTGTACAGCAAAGGAAACCACAGAGGAAAAGACAACGAATGGAATGAGAGAAAATATTTCTTTGAGTCTCTTACATATTTTATTTCCCTTAATAGATGGCGAGCTTCTCGGAGATACGGATTATTTTAAATTTACTTGTGTATTTCTCATCAACATAATCATTTACTCTGGTTTGCCCTTAATTGTGGGAAGAATGGATGTCCACTAACCCCGGGTGTTCTTGAGCACCAATCAATTACTTTTATTTTTCCTTCTCTAAGATTTTCTTCTTTTGTTTTCATGACTCACTCTTTCTCCCTACCTGTGCGTGGAATATACTGATGGTGGTGGCGGTAGTAGGGGTGGGAGGAGAAGAGATGAAAGAAGGAAGGATGGGAAGTTTTCAATGCATAAAACTACAGTCTCCAGTGGATATACAAGAAAGTGATATAAACACCTTGATGGGGAGAAGATGTCAATATCTCTGCTTGTTATTTCAAGGGTAAGAAGTGACTGAGTCGTAAATAAGATCAATGAAAAGAAGGTAGGTAGAGACTCCCATTTCATATCACTTCTTATGTGCTATCTACGGTGCATCCTAGATGAGCAGCCATTCTTACTATATCACATGATGTCTTGCCCTTGAATTGAAGATTGGAATGTAGTTCACATTATCTCCATTTTAAAGATGAGGAAAATTATATTGACAAATATGTCTGAAAACTGGAGAATCCATGAAGAGAGCTCTCCCCTGTTTGATGTGGCACTGCCCTAACCACATGCTTTCACAAACAAACACATTTCCTGAGGCTCTTTAATGTTTATTTTGTACGTTCTCTTCCTTCTTTCACGGCCTCAAAGGTTCCTGCTGCTCTTTTGGAGCTCTTTGATTTCTGAGATACTGTTTGGGTCCAGGTTCTCCTCTTGCCAAGCTCAGTATTTGGAGCATTAAAGCAGTGTCAGACAAATGACACCTTATTGAATCATGTAAATTCTAGTTTTTTAGATTCATTTCAATTAAGTTGCTCAGAAAAAGTAGCTCTTTCTGACATTTATTTCAGAGAAAATGCCACTAATAAAAACACTGTAGATTCATAGCTCAACCTGCTCTCCAACAATATGGTGTGACCTACCACATGCTGCTTTTGCAGATTTACACCTTGGCATACTGAAGCCCTTAGGAAAGAGGGAGGGAACAAGGGTGGGGGAAAGAGTGGGGGCAGAGTTGAGAGCAAGAGAGAGAGCGAGAGTGAGTGAGTGAGTGAGAGAGAGAGACACTTTATTTTTAGCTCGACTTCTAAGTCAAGCTTAGGAGGGCAGACAGAAAACAATCACAAATGTTCATGACATTGATGTCTAAGTGATGAGGTATGTCTTGTTACTTATTAAGTTGTTCAGAATTTTAGTGACATTTTTCTTAAAATATAACGTACAGGTTGAATGTACTTAAGAAAAATTCCAGAGAAAAGTTATTTCCAATGGTTTTTTTTTTTGGTGGTGGTGGTGAGGGATGTATGTTATTGATCTTATAATAGAAATAATGACTTCAACCAGGTTTTCTGAGAAAATTAATGACTGCCTAAGGTTAATGGTCTTCAATCTCCCAGTCAGCCATTAATCCCCAGGAAATGCCCTGGGCCTTGATCATTATTGTGTAAATAATACAAAAGAAGGTATAGTTCTCTTGTCAGATGGGAAACATAAACCACTCTTGTTCTCTCTCTTTATGACAATAAGAATAACATATTAGGAGAAAAAAAAACACAACAACTTTGCTCCAGTGCAAATAAATAGTCTTGTTTAAACAAAAATTATTAAACAGAATATTGAACAAACTTAAACTCTGTATGTTTGAGTAGGAAATAATGGGTGACAGGAAGCTCAGAATTCTTAGGCAGCTGTAGTTAGAGCTATGAGTGAGGTGAAATGGAGAGCCAAATATTGATTGAAGACAATGCAATTACTGTCATATTAGAGATTTCAAATTAGAATCAGAGTTAAATAAACACATAAGTGCCTGCATTAATGGACGCAAACAAAAGATAGCGCTGGAAGTTACTTTTAAAAATAGAACCTGATAGTTTAAAAAAATATCTTAAGTAACTACATTTTCTAAAATTTCAAATAAATATTGTAATGAATAGGAATATTTTTCCTATTTTAGAATATCAAAGGATTTTTATCGTCCTTTATGTGGGTTATTTTGCATTCCAGGATTTTCAAGAAGGCAAATAGCAAAATGAAAAACACGTGCAGGAAATCAGTATAGCAGTAGCCCTTATCTGCCAAAGGGGATGCTACTGAGGTGGAGAAGCCTTCAGCAGGATTTTCTTACTTTGAATGGAAATGTGCTTGTGTAGCATTATAACGTGTCTCAGATTCAGCTGAAGGGCTTTACATTAAGTAGGTTCTCAGTAAACATTTGCAACATAAGTACATGCCCTCTTGCCCTGAGAGTTCCTTGTATGTTTGGGAGATTAACTTTTTATCTCGGATACGTGTTGCAAGTGTTTTCTCCTAAATTGGCATTTACCTTTTACCTTATTATTTTTCACATGTAAAAGCTTATTTTTCTCCAAACTCTTTTTTTCCTCCCCTGGATTTTGAGTTTTATTTGGAAAGGCTTTACTCACACCCAGATTATAAAGGGATTCACTGATATTTTATTCTAGAACTTGTAGGACTTAATTTCTTTTATATTTAAATTTTCTATATTAAGAAATTCCCCCTTTTATCTTTAGTTGACACATAATGTATGCATTTCTGGGATATGGAGTGGTATTTCAATACGTGTACATCATTCATTTTTTCATTTCTTGGGTTTCTGATTCACACAGGGTTTATCCTGGTGTTTGGTGTGAGGTGTGGGCTGCAATTGTGTCTTCTTCCAAATGAATCTCCAGTTGTCACAATATTGTTTATTAAAAAGTCCATCCTGTTCTCACAGATGTGAGACACTATTTCAATTAATTATATTTTACATTTTTATATGTAGCTGGATTTACCTTTAAACTTTCTATTCTGTTTTAATTGTCTAGTTGTTTACTCATATTCAATGTTTTGATGTAGAGAAGACCAAATCACTTCCCTCTTGGCTCCTCTTTATAAGGAGCTTATCAGTTAATTTTGTATATTTTTCTATATGAATTTTAGAGCCAACTTGTCTAGCTTTAGAACAAATCTCATTTATATATATTTTTGGAGAATTACATTACATACATATGAACTAGAAGGATACTTGATTTTTTTTTTTGTTGTGTCATCCAAATGAACATCAAGCATGGTCTTTTCATTTGTTTAGCTCTGCTTTTGTCTTTCAGGAATGTTTGAAATATTCCTCATATAGATTTTTTACATTACTGTTCGATATGTTTTTATTTTTATTTTTGTTGATAGTTTAAACTTCTTTTTCTGTCATTATATCTTCTGAATGGCTATTACTTATATAGAAATAATATTGATTTGGGTATTCTAAGTAAAGTCTCATACAATATGCAAATAAAGATAATTTAACTTTTTCGGTTCTTTTCTTTCTAATTCATTTCTCTTGTTTCATTGCATTAGCTAATAAGTTTAATTCTGTGTTGAATAGGAAAGCAGAATAGCAGACATCCTTGTGTCATTCTGAATTTTTACTGGAAATGCCTGTAGTGTTTACCTAGTAAGTAATATGCCAGATTTAGAGTTGCAGAAAATATATTTTTATCAATTTAAAGAAAAATCCTTGGTTTTCTGTTTTACAAAGTATTTTATCAGAAATGGGTTTTGGATTTTATTAAAGTGCTTTTTCAGTGTTTATGACAATAGTCATATAATTTTTTCTTTAGATATTTTAAAATTGTGCTTATACTAAAGGATTTTCTATTATCAAACCACTCTGGCATTCATGTAATAAACTCTACTTGATCATGATATACTAATTTTGTAATGTGCTGTTGGATTCTGTTTCCTAATCTTTGGTTTATGATTTTATTTATTAAAATTTTATTTATTTGCTTTTAAAATTTTATTTTTAAAATTGATAAATAATAATTGTACATGTTTCTGGGGTACATAATTGTGTTTCTATATATATAATATAGAGTGATCAGATCAGGATAATTAGCACATCTGTCATCTCAAACATTTATCATTTCTATTGGGAACTTTCAATATCCTCCTTCTAGCTATTTGAAACTATATAATATACTATTGTTAACTATAGTCATTCTACACTGCCATAGAACACCAAAATTTATTCCTCCTATCTAGCTATAATTTTGTAAGCTTTAATAAATCTCTCTTCACCCTTCCCTTCTCCCTAGCCTCCCAGCCTCTAGTCTCCTCTGTTCCACTTTTTACTTCTATGAGATCAACTTCTTTTAGCTTCCACATAGGAGTGACAGCATGTGGTTCACTTTCTGTTCCTGGCTTATTTCATTTAACATAATGTCCTCCAGTTCCATTCATGTTGTCACAAATGACAGGATTTCATTCTTTTTTATGCCTGAGTTGTATTCCACTGGGCATATGTACCACGTTTTCTTTATCCATTCATTTGTTGTTGGACACCTAGGTTGATTCTATATCTTGGCTATTGTGAATAGTGCTGCAGTAAACTTTCCTCAATATTTTGAAGTGAGATGGTCTATTTTTTTTTTACTGCCATTTTATTAGGTTTACATATCAATGCTAAATTTTCTTTGTAATAAAATTTTTTACAAAAGTTAAAATAAAATTTTGGAAATGTCTTCTTTTTCTATGCTTGGAAAAATTTAAGTGGCATTCCATTATCTAATCTTTGAAACTTTGGCTAAATACCCCCTTAAAATCATCTGCACATAGTAAAATTTGAGGGTTAGTTCTCCTTTTCTCCTGTGAAAATTGATACAAGTTTTTTTTGCTTGGCTTTGCTTTAAGAAATTTGTGTTGTGGTATGTGGTAGGAGAATAAAGGCCCCCCCCCAGATACCCATGCCCTAGTCCTCAGAACCTGTATGTTAAGTTACATGGCAAAGGGGACTTTGCGGATGTGACTAAGGGTAGGGACCTTGAGATGAGGAGATTATTCTGATCTAATCATATGAGTACTTAAAAGTAGGCAGCTTTTCCTTTCTGAGTGAGAGGGATGCAACGTGAGAGGGAGTTGACCTGCACCCATTGTTGTTGGCTTTGGAAGTGGAGGAAGGGCCACCAGCCAAGGAATAGGAATGGACTTCAGAGGCTGACATGACTCTCAGCTGACACTCAAGAAGAAAACAGGGACAGCCACAAGGAAATGAATTCTGCCAAAACACAGATGAGCAGGGAATATTCTCCTCCAGAACCTCCAGAAAGGAAAGCAGTTTGCGGACACCTTGATTTTAGTTCAGTCAGGTGAATATTGAATTTCTAACCTATAGAACTGAAAAATAATGAATTTGTGGTGTTTTAAGACATTACATTTATGGTAACTTTGTATGGCAGCAATAGAAAACTAATTCTTATCTGGAAAGATGGGGTCAATTTTGAAAAATGTACTTTCCTATGAAACTCTCTTTGTGGGATTTTCAATTTATTTTCATAGAATTATGCAATATAGATTCATAATTTTCTTTTCTTTGCCTTTTTTTTTTTTTTTTTTTTTTTTTTGAGACAGGGTCTCGCTCTGTCACCCAGGCTGGAGTGCAGTGGTGATCTTGGCTCACTGCAACCTCTGCTCCTAGGTTCAATTGATTCTTGTGCCTCAGCCTCTCCAGTAGCTGGAACTACAGGTGTGCAATGCGCCTGGCTAATTTTTGTATTTTTAGTAGGGACGAGTTTTTGCCATGTTGGCTAGGCTGGTCTCAAACTTCTGACCTCAAGCGAACCTCCTGCCTTGGCCTCCCAAAATGCTGGGATTACAGGTGTAAGCCACTGCACCTGGCCTGGACTCATGATTTTCAAAGTTTCATCTCTTTAAGTGGTTATTTCTCCTTTGTCATTTATGATTTTGTCTGTCTGTACTTTCTTTTCCTCAATTAAGTTAGCTAATTTTTTGGTTATGGCTATCTTTAGGACATCTGAAACAGCAGGCTGGGGTGAGAAGGCAAAAGGCCATATTTTTATCTGATCTTTGCCATTAGACTGGCCCCATTGTCTCAGTGATGTTCTTGAGAGGTTTGGGCCAGTCTTACATTCAGCTAGATCTTATAATTCTCTTGAATTAACCTGTCTTGTAGGACTGCTAAACTTGGCAAGGAAAAACCAGCTCTCACTGATATACTGATTTTTTTCCTAATCTGTCTCACCCATAGAATCTATCCACATGTGATTTGTATGGTAAGGTATCATCACCTACAGTTAATCAAATAATGTACCATGGCATAGGAATCACCAACTTTTCAGCCTGCAATATCTGTTTCCTTTCTGATCACCATCTGCCCACTAAATTAATATCTCATATTTTAAATTTTGTTAAGGTAGCCCCATTTCTAGGTACCAAACTCTGTTTGTGGAGTATGTAATCTGCTAACAAAATAATAAAATGACAGTGACTTTAAAAAGATAAAAGTATATTTGTCTCTCTTATAATAATCCAGGCATAAACAAACTAGGTGTATGATATGGCAGCTCTATTATCTTCTGTTGCTCTACCACAGTCCCTGGGGGTTGCTCTGGTTTGTGTGGTAGCAGATGGCCTGACACTGTCATGCTCCAGGCCTTAAGGCTGCACACATCCCCTCTGCTTACGGCCAGCATGATAGAACTTAGGCACATCCTACATCTCTGCATTCCTACCTGGAATGGAGACTGGAAAATATAGGGTTTATTCTCAGTGCCCATTTGGTCAGATAAAACTCAGAGATAATCTTATAATGGAGGAAGGCAAGAATGAATGGTGCGGCCAACTGTTGGTGTATGCCACATCCCTTTTCTCATGATGCTGCCCATTTTTCTTTCTTTTAAAATTAGGATGTTTTCTTGGATTTAAATGCTTCAAAATTTCCACTACAGTGAGAATTTTTATTGAGAAAAATTTAAGCTAGTATAATATTTCCTTTAGGTTTTAGGTTTTTTCCCCTTATGAAGGATAGTCCTTTCATTGTATATTTTATACGTAATAATTATTGTTTTAAAAAATTAGCCAATAAAAGAGAAAGAAAATATCTGAAATTTATGCACATTCAGAAAAATATCATTATTTCAATGACTGCATTTCACATACTTTTAAAGAAACATACACAAAAACATTTCCAAAGATTTTATCTAAAGATGACTATATAGTTATCCCGTTTTCATTAAGCAAACTTCTAAAAAATGCAATTTTCTCTTATTATCTTTTCTTTTGCCAACTGAATAACAGTTTTAATGTTTAATTGAATAAATATACATTGGCCGAGGTGGGCGGATCATTTGAGGTCAAAAGTTCAACACCAGCCCGGCCAACATGGAAAAACTCTGTCTCTACTAAAAATACATAAATTAGCTGGGCATGGTGGTGAATGCCTGTAATCCTAGCTACTCGGGAGGCTGAGAAAGGAGAATTGCTTGAACCCAGGAGGTGGAGGTTGCAGTGAGGGATCCTGCCACTGCACTGCAGCCTGGGCAACAGAGTGAGACTCCATTTAAAAAAAAAAAAATATATATATACATATATATGTATACACATCATCTGTATACACATTTAAACATTTTGGTAGTATTTGGTTTAGAGAAATGGGATCATATTATATATTTCTCTATCTCTTACCTTTGTTACTTTACAGCATATTGTGAACATTTTTAAAATCATTGATTATAGGTTAAAATTATGTAATTTCTGCATGTTATTGAATGGTATGGTTTTACTGCAACTTATTCAAATTTTTACCCATTAATGGACATTCACTCTTTCACCCCATTTTTTTCCCTCTGCCCTAAAAACTGCGTGAACCATTCCTATATACTAGTGCTTTTTTTCCCTGGAATCAATTCCCAGTAATGGGGATGTGATTTGAAAGGTATATGCATTTAAAATCTTAATAGGTATTGCCAGATTGCTTCCCCAAAAGGCTGAAACAATTTCCACTCCCTCCAGCAACGCATGGGTATATACTTTCCCACATCTCCATCGGCAACAGGTGTAATCACTTTTAATTCCTACTAATACCATATATTTAGTAATAATCTCAATACTACTTTAATTTTTCACTTTATAGTCACTGAGTTTGTATGTATATATGTTTAGTATTTTCAGGCTATTTAAAAGTAGCATAAACATCCATGATGTTAGCCTGGCGCGGCGGCTCACGCCTATAATCCCGGCACATTGGGAGGCCGAGGCGGGTGAATCACAAGGTCAGGAGTTTGAGACCAGCCTGGCCAACATGGTGAAACCCTGTCTCTACTAAAAATCCAAATTTAGCTAGGCTTAGTGGCGGGAGCCTGTAATCCCAGCTACTTGGAAGACTGAGGCAGGAGAAGCGCTTGAATCCAGGAGGCGGACCTTGCAGTGAGCTGAGATCATGCCACTGCACTCCAGCCCAGGTGACAGAGTGAGACTCCATCTCAAAAACAAAAACAAACAACAATAACAATAACAAAACACCTATGACATTTTTAGTATTTTACTGATATATATTACACTATAAATTTGCTTGTAACAGGCCACATGAACTGTTTGAGAAATAAAAATTCTATGTACAACTTTTTTTATGGTATAAAATAACCATCTAACTTACCATTTTAATTTCAGAAGCAACTTCAAAATTTAAGTAGCTGAATGAACTGGATGTTTTATTATTGTTTAAACCTAGCAGATGACTAAAAAGTTGGTAAACTTTTACCACCAGGCAAGAGTTTACCAAACATTCCATTATTTCACAGTAAACATATATCTAGTTTTGTAGTGTTTAAAAATGCTTGGATTACTTTTAGTCTTAAATTTGTTGGTAGTTAAGTTAGGTAAAGGTTGATTGCAAACTCTTCCAGATCTATATGGGTCTATGCAGGGCAAATTGCCCATTTCAGGAGGCTAAGATTCTGGTGCTGTAAGTTTGAAATGAGTGAATAGAGCTAAAGATTAAGAGAAATAATTTTATTATAAAATTTAGACTAACGGACTCTCAGTATAAAGACATCACCTTTGATTAAGTCAAACATTGAAACAATTGATTATGTTAATATAATTGATTGTGTTAAACATTAAAACCAGTGTTCACAAGTGTAAAAGTCTTGGGTTAGGTGCTTGTCAGACCGGATAATTTTCCAGTAGAATTATTAATGTATGTATTACATATTTCTTCTATTTAAAATCTGAAGTGTTACAAGACTTCCTTCTATGTCATCATGTTAATTTCAAAATGTTACCACTTGGTATAGTTATGCCACTCTCAGCTTTAAAAATCTATTTAAATACCCCACTCATATTTTTATGTAGGTAGTATATGTTAATTTTGTGGTCACAATTGGAAACATTTTATTTAATATTTGAAAAGACACAAATTTGCTTTAAATGCCCTTAGCAATTTAAAGTGTGTGATTACTGTAGCTGTATATAATTGGCATACACATTATAGATGCGAAATTCAAATGCATGTATTGGATTATAGTAGATAATTTCTCCCCTAGTGGCATGTTTCTGTTAAATCTTTAGGGGTCTGTTGGCTGCTATATAAAGTGTCTGAGGAGCGCTAGGTGAATTTTTTTATGTAAAGATATACAAAATTGTAGCCACTTGTTTTTGTGTGATAGAGACAGAAACAGATATAAATGTGGTTGTCCTTGTGGCATTTTAAACAAGCAAAAAGTTAAACTGTCTATAAAGAAACTGCATTTTATACGTTTTATTATTAAATCCACCACTGCTTTGCTGACTAATAAAATGGAAAATGTGTGCTTTTATGGGTTTATAAAAAGGTAAGCTATAGTTTCATGAAAAATATCTTGCACCGATTGAATACAGGTGGCTACTTGTTTAGACTTTGAAGATGTAAACGCTTAGTATGGATGTCTGAAAAAGGTAATATGGCACAATAAAAAAATCTTCCTTTCTTTGCTCATCAATCCTTTGGGTATTCCACGTCAAATAAATGCTACAACAATTTATAGTAAAAGTACACAGTGGAAGTGCCAACGTTAACACTCCTTAGGACTGGATACCTGCCAGGGTTTTCACACCAATATTTAATGGGAACTAAAATGTCTTTTTCATTGGAAGTGTGAGAGGAGCTTGCTTTCCTATATTTGGCAACGTGCTTATGTGAAGTATAAAGTCAAATGCCCATGATGTTCTCTTTATTTCAACCATGATAAATTGTGTTCATTTGTTTAAGTGCATGTGGCAGCTTTAGTGTTCAAACTATAAATTTTGGTTAACTTCTATTGACATGCTGTATTAAACTTAAGAAAAACAAATTACACTTCACCCGTTTTAATTGACTAAATGTGTCAAAAACACAGTAAGTATAACATGAAAGGTCAGAGCCTTCGTCTACACTGTAATGGGTGTCATGGCAGGGATCCAGCTTTTCTTGTACATTTCATTTTTCATGAAGTTTTAGGACAAGGCATACGTTTAACATTCACTTCCACTTCTCATTTGGACTTCAAAGTTTATCACAGGCTGTGTTACTACCAAGAACACTTTTCTCTTGTGCTATTTAAAGTTCCCTTCCAACTGACGTGCGTGCCCAGAGAATACTGATGTTCTCCTGTAAACAAGGCCTCGGGAATGGATTTTGGCATTCTGAGGAATGAAATGCTGATTTATAAGCACACCCATAGATCACTGTAGCACTCCTTGGAAAAGACCTGGTTTACATATCTAGTCCCCCCTTCCATGACTGAACCAGCAACCACGTGGCTAGGAGTTGGATTAAACTTGGCACACTGGATTCCTTTGGGATCTGATTAAAGTTACCAGTTTTAATTCTTGAGCTCTGTGTCCAATGGTTTATATAAATCTTTATGACTTCAGTAATTTATCAGCTTGACACCTGATGATTAATACGATTAATTAAGCTCTCGCTCACCTGTTGCCACACACTTCTCTCTTTTTTCCCCGGTATTATCTTTTGGTATGTTATCTTTTGATCTCCTTTCTCAAAATTAGGTCCTTTTCAAGAGTTCAAACATTAGTTTCCAGTGTGAATTTATGTCTGGAAACACTCAAAAAAAAGAGCAGGTGTTTGGAAAGTGCTATATTTTGTATTGGAGAAAACAGTGATTCTAACTCTAAAAGTTTATTCCATTTTCATCACTATATATAAGAATCTAATTTCTTAGTACACACTTTGCCAATAAGAAACCATAGTTTTACACCAGCATTGTTGGGGGATTATCAATATTTATTCTGCTGTGATGAATTTAGGGGAGGGGAAGAAAAACAGAGAGTCCTCCTTATCCAAGAAGCTCAGAGAACTGCCTGATGGAGCCTAATCAGCGGTTTGGACTCTTCTTAAATAAAGGAAGAGACCATCCTGCCCTCCCCTGTACCACATACTAATATCATGAAGATTCTCTAAGAGTGAACCTGGTTCTAAATTACAGGTTGGCACACTTTTTGTAAAGAGTCAGAAGATAAAACTTTTAGGTCTTGGAGGCCAGCTGGTCCCTGTCATGACTACTCAACTCTGCCATTGACAGCACAGTCATCAATATTATGTAAACAGATGAGCATGGCTGAGTTCCAGTAAATATTTATGGACAATGAAATTTGAATATCATATAAATTTCATGTGTCATGAAACAAGCTTCTTCTGATTTTTCCCAACCATTTAAAAATGTAAACACCAGTCTTAGCTTGGGGACCATATGGAAACAGCAGGTTGGATTTGGCCAGAGGGCCCCACGTTGCCAACTTCTTTTCTGGACTAATATAATATTAATTTCTAGGTTATTTCTTAGTTATTTCTAAATTCTAGTTATTTCTAAAGTCCAAGAAGTTTGGAGTAGGGATGCTTTCTTTCAGAATAATGCCATTCTAGTCTGGTCTGAATTGCAGCATTCTCTTAAATACAAGCATAGTTTTTCTCCCTTCACTCATGGTTTGGTCAGATCATAAATGCATTGCCATTTGGAATCTAGTCTTAGGGGAATGAGGTGTAGCAAACACAGTTCCTGTCCTCCCCATACCGGCTTGGCACTCAGGTCCCCATGTATATCCACTCTACTGCTTCCTGCAGCAGGCATGTGAGACTCTGCCTAAGGTTTCTCTAGCCATGGCATGCTTTTGGCTTGTGGGTAGGGCATGCTAGAAGTGCTATGGCATTAAGGTCTCTTGGGAGTAGGCTTCAGTCAACAACTGATAGAGTTGGAAGGTAAATATCCCTTGACTGGGGTATCTCTGAGGCATAGTCTGCATTGTCTCCCAAGTTCCTGAGTGAGAATGGAGCTCCACTTGCCCACAGCTGTGACCTGCTCCAAAACATACTCTTGATTGATGCCTTGTTTTCTGCTTCACTTCCCTCCTTCTGCACAGGTGCTTCCCAGGATCAACTCCCAAAGAAACCATTTGCTTCCTAGATTCTCAAAAGATGATGAATTCTTATTCTTATTCTTAGTTCTTATTCTTAAATTCAAAAACAGTCTTTTGTAAATGATGAAGGTGGCTGGCGTGAGTTGTACATTTTTTTTTTGTCTTTTTTTGAGACAGAGTTTTGCTCTGTTGCCCAGGCTGGAGTGCAGTGGTTAGATCTTGGCTCACTGCAACCTCTGCCTCCTGGGTTCAAGTGATTCTCCTGCCTCAGTCTCCCGAGTAGCTGGGATTATAGGTGCATGCCACCACACCCAGCTAATTTTTGTATTTTTAGTAGAAATGGGGTTATGCTGTGTTGGCCAGGCTGGTCTTGAACTCCTGACCTCAGGTGATCCACCTGTCTCGGTCTCCCAAAGTGCTAGGATTACAGGTGTGAGCCACCACGCCCAGCCTTGAGTTTTAAATTTTAAATTCTTGCTTTCTCTTGTATTTAGGCAGAGCTTGCCAACTCTTCTTTGTGGACAGTGGGGATTTTCTTTTTTCCTCTTCTTTTTTTCAACCCAAAGGCAGATTTCACAGATATTCTCAGCCATGAATCATTCCAAGAGGTGGTGTGACATCTCTATCCCTGTCTCAGTGATTGCTGTGCCCTGCACAGCATGATGCATGGCATAAGAAAGTAGGTACGAGGGGATTTGCTGCATTTCCTACCTCTTTTCTTGTACACATCCTGTGAACAAGCCAAAGGATATCTTCATGACAGTTCACTCTTCCATTGCAAAGTGTAAAATTTGAATGAATTAAACTGATATGGCCTCTTTGAAAACCACATCCTTGATGAATTTTACTCTGCACCTTGTCCACTGTGGATTTCCTTACTGACCCTTGCACTCTGGCTTATCCATTCACTTTTCTTCCAAAGCACCTGTGTTTTATGGTGCTGGGATGAGTTATGCCAAAAAAGAATTCTTTTAGTTTTTGATCACCTTTAGAAAGTAGTTAAAAGTTTTTCCTTGATAACACTCTCTCCTCCATCCTCCTTTCATGAGCAGAAAGCATGAATATGCTTTCTGAACATTACCTACTTCTATGTAGTTTTTGAAAAAATACAGCCCTTTTGCTACTTATAGTGTAAGTGGAGAATAAATAGAAATAACCAGAAGCTTTTTCAAGGTAAGATTTTCTTAAAGAAAGAGACACAAAGTAGATAAAAGCAAAGGAGTGACACTAGGATTCTTTTTATTGCAGCAAAGGGGTGGTGGTGGTGGTAAAGCATCTGAAAATGACAAACACAAAGTTGATCGGATAGAAAAGCTATGACTACCTAAACTCAGACAAACTGAAAAAGAAGCAAATTTGCATATTACCCAGAAGTTTTTTTTTTTTTTCTTTTAAAGACCAGGTCTTTCTCTGTCACCCAGGCTGGAGTGCAGTGGTGCTATCATAGCTCACTGTAGCCTCGAATTCCTGGGCTCAAGAGATCTTCCAGCCTTAGCCTCCTGAGTAGTTGGAACTACAGGAATGCGGCACCAGGCTTGGCTAATTTTTTATCTGTTGAAAAGAGGATTCTCCTTCTGTTGCCCAGAGTGGTCTTTAGCTCCTGGGCTCAAGTGACCCCCTGCCCCTGCCTCCAAAAGTGCTGGGTTTACAGGAGTGAGCCCCTGAGCCCTGCCAAAAGTTTGTATTTTTAATAGAAGCTCCTACTACTATTTCAGTTTGAATGGTTTGATTTCAAGGAATGCATATTTGAATAGATAATTAATGCCACATTAACTCTCACTTCCCATGGATGTTAAATCAATGTTGACTTGGACCAAAGATACCTTAGATAGGCTGGCATGGAGAATGATGTGAAAGGCTAAGGTAAGAAGGAAGATCAAAGGTGGACTAGGAATTATCCCTTTACAGGCTATACTTACACACTTTAAAATGAAATAGATGTATTCATATAGGTGTAGGACTTGAATTTGAACCTACACTGAGTTAATGTGGCCAGTTTTCTCCAGCAGTTGATTATGAAGGAAAGAAAAAAAAACAGTTAAAAATAGTCGCATGTCAATGAAGAAATATGTATTAGATGAAATCCTCTTACTTAACATTATTACAAATATGAGTTTGGATAGATCACTGGATTTTCTTAATTCATTTTATACTTAGGCCCTATCGTGGATGCTAACAGTACCACAATGACTAGGATGAAGTCTCTGCATCTTAAGCAGCCTGAGGTCTAGTGAATTCATGAGCTGCATCCAAAATGATACGGGAAAACCCACCAAGTGCCTTTTACTTTTCGAATGTTCTGGCCTTCTATCATAATGTAGAAAATTATGCTGTGCTCTTAGCTTTGCCTCTGGTTGTAGATTTTTATTGACTTCATCTATTTATTCATTTATTCATCCACTCACTCAATATTTTTTGGTCGCTTACCATGTGCTAGATCCTGTACTGAGTGCTTCAGATATCCTCGTGGAGCCTGCTATCTTATCTTTCAAACAAACCAACACAGATTTAGGAACACATTAGTAATCCTCACAGTCCAGGATTTGTTAAAGTTGAATTATGGGATTATTAAGTGTCAAAACCAACCATATATGGAAGTTAAATTATGGCAGATTACAGTCTTTGAGGACTGCTTGCTGAAAACATATCACTACAGTTATATGAAAAAAGGAGATAATATGAAGACAGAACATCTATACTATGTTTAAAGATTTAGTTGGCAAGTGTTGCTCTTAATACTCAGGTATTCACATTCAGCCCAATGAGTTTTTGTTTCCTCCTGGTCGTTTGAATAATCCCTCAGATAAAGTCTTTTACATTATGAAAGATGTCCAGTTCCACATGACCACTGCCTACCTCACTCTATCATTTCTTGGGATTCTCAGCTGCACTTCATCATATATCATCACCTTTTAGCCTGTTCTGGTCACTCTATCTCACACTTCATCGCTTCTTGCATTCTTTGTAAGCTCTCAACTCTGTCACAGAATCTAACTCCGTTGTACACGAACTCATTATTTCCAAACCAAATATACAGTAATTAGGCTTTATTGGTATCTAGCACAGTTATTTTTAGTTGATTAAAACATGAACTATTCAGTTCACTATCGAAAAGGAATAATTTCTATGATAAAATGTGGACAAGAAGGTATTACTTGCTATTACATAGTTTCTGGGCTTTATTCCTCCTTATGTTGACCTGTAAACCTGAGTAGGCAACTTATTAGTAGGCACCTTTGTTACATTAAACTGAAAGGAATAAAGATACATGCTGACTGCCCTGTTGAGGTGTCACCATTATGAGTTGGTCATGTAGCTCTTGGTGATGTTAACTTAGGAATGTTATTACATTCAGTACATTTCAAAGTAGTAAATATCATTTTTTTTCACTGTCTTTACCCTAAACAGCTAAATCATTTCCTCTATTCTGATTGAAAAATCCAAGCTGAATGTTTGTGAACTAATCTGAATTATCTAAAAGAAAATCTCCATGTAAGATTAAAAGTACTATTTTTATATGATTGACTGTTTATTTTAGTAGATTTTTCTGAGTGAATTATTCTTTCAAGTTTTCTAATGCAAAGTTGTCAAAGTGTATTTTATTAAATAATGGAAATGGTCATAGCAAGTGTAATGTTGTTATTCACAATAATTCTACTTTATGCATTTAGATTCTCACATTTTGCTACATGTAATTTCCCACCCTTTGCTAATATAATGATCTCAAATTACCCAGATAGATTTTCCATCACTCCGTGTCCACTAGAATCAGAGGCCATACATTTAAAAATTCACCATCCCCACAAGGTTACTGCAGTCCTTTTCGCATGCCGTTGAGTTAAAATGTGATTTGACAGAGTTTAGGGGAGTCTGGCCAGGAATGTCAAGATATAATGTTAAAGGTATGGTGATTTCTGATTATTTCATTTTACTAATTCTGGAAGTCATATTCATAGACATATGGTATATCTCATTGACATGACTAGCTCATTATTTAATTAGTCTTGGCACAAACTGAATTTATACTATTAAAGGGGGAGAAGATGCCTACAGAGGCACTTTTATTATTATTTAGAATAGTATTTATTCCTTAGAACATTATTTTATCTTAAAAAATCTTAAAAAATAAAACTGCTGCAAATAGGGTTAGTAACCTCCTTGGATGCTTCATCACTCTCTAGGTACTAAATCATGATATTAATCACATATGTTACAGCTAAGCAGGCAGGTGTGTGTGGTCAATTTTTAGTTTTGTTTTTATTTTACTCTGGTCTGTGGAATTCTAGACTTTGTTTATTCAGAAGATGATGAGAAAGCCCTGCTTTTGGAGTACTCCATAAAAATTTACAAAGACCATGCTTTTTTTTCTTTAGTCAAAACAATGCATTTTATTTGCCTTAATGACTGCCTGAAGTTGTAACTGGTTTGTACTTTGAAACACTTTGGTATTTTTTTTTAACTTAAGGTATGTACATCAAAATACAAATAGATTGGTGGGTCTTGACTGACTTTAGAAACTAGCCTTTTCAATTTAATTTCAGGAATCCAAGAAAACAAATGTTAAAGTTTGCAGAATAAGAGGAAATGCTGTTATAGACCAATGGAACAGAATGTGGAACTCATAAATAAGTCCACACACCTACAACGATCTGATCTTCAACAAACCTGACAAAAAGAAGCAATAAGGAAAGGATTCGCTATTCAATAAATGGTGCTGGGAGAACTGGCTAGCCATATGCAGAAGATTGAAACTGGACCCCTTCCTTATGCCACATACAAAAATTAACTTATGGTGGACTAATGACTTAAATGTAAAACCGAAATCTATAAAAACTTTGTAAGTAAGGGGTGGAGGAAGCAAGCTAGAAGGACGTTCTGTAATCTCTTACTGCATGCAGACATGAAGCTTACCTTATGATTGGGTTCAGATGGTAAAGGAGGGATTACTAGAATGATGAATTTTAGAAGCCCCACAACTGGTTTACAAAAGCACCTACCTGCCAGTTCATATAGATCATTTTAGGACATGTCAAGTAGTTTAGCTTTTATTCTGAATGCTATTGAAAGCCACTGATTTTAAGCAGCAAAAGGCAAGCCAGGATTTTAGAGAGAAATGTCTGATGATAGTAATGGAGAGTGAAATGGAGGTGGATGAAACTGGAGGCAGGAAGCCATTGCAGAAGTTAAGGTGGGAGAGGATGAAGTCTTGACTTCAGACATGGAAAAGAAGTGAGGGGTGGGCGCAATAACAAGTCAAAGATGACACCTGAGGTTCTTGTTGAGGAACTAGTTGGAAGCACCATTTGATGTCATTTTGCAAATGGGAATATAGAAGGAAATGGTATTAGTTTTTAAAAATTGTCTTGAAAAATTATACAAGCTCATTATAAAAATTAGATCAATACAGGAAGGTCATAAATGAAAGTTAAATGTTATCTCAAATCTCAGAACTAAGAAATATTCATTATTAATTTCTGGTACACTTAATCCCAGACATGTTTCTATGAAAAAATGTACACATAGAAAGATAGATAAATTGCAGGATTTCCTCAACTTCAGATGAATGGGTTTTTTTTGCTATATGGAATAATAGTGCCTAAAAGCACCCTCTAAAGATAAGGGAAAAGATTATAGAATATTTCCAGAGGCATTTTGGTTTTGTAACTACATATTACATCTCTAATATTATCCTACGAATTTGAGTTCAGTTTTTAACATTCAGAATTTGAGGTGCTTATGGGAAATTCATATGAAATTGTCCTTTAGTCAGGTGCATTTGTGGTCTTGGATTTAGAGTGAGATCAGAGCTGGAAATATTGATGCAGGCAATGTTATTGTACAGCTGAAAATTCAAACCCTGAAGAAGTAACACTGGATTCATATGCAGAATCATTGAGGCCTGAGATAGAGCCTGTAGGGGAACTTAAGCATTTAGGGAATGGGAGAAATAGATGACCCCCTCATCCCCCAAAGTATGTATTTAGGTAGAAGAAAACAAAGAAGAATTTGATGCTATAAAATCCATAATTGAAAAAAAATGGAGAAAGTTGTCTGTAGTGTCAAATGTCACAGAACAATCAAGTAAGATAAGGTGGATAATTACCCATTAGCTGTAACAGTTTGGGAACAGCCTGAACAGTCATTTGGTCTCATTATGAACAGTTTTGTAGAGCAGCAGAGACAGAAACAAATTATAGTGACTGAAGAATTAGGGGGTAAAGCCCACTCTTAAGAAACTTGGATGTGAATGTCGGAGAAATCTAGGGAGATTGTTCTAGTGAGGAATAGAGTAGAGAATGGCTTGTTTTCTCACATGGGATGTTAGTTTTAAAAGATTACCTTGAAAAATTGTACAAGCTCATTGTACAAGGCTCAAATATATTATATGCAGATGGTAAAGTCTGAAATAGTGGAAGAGGCTGAAGTGTAGGAGAAAGAAGAGCTGGTCAGTGAAGCAGAGACCCTATGTAAGTGAGAGATGTGGGTTGCAGGACCACTTTGAGCAGGAGGCTGGACATCCTATTATCTGAGATTAAATGTGTGTAGGCACGCAGATATACTTTCCTATTTACATAGGAAGATAGGGCTTTAAGAATATCCTTCCTAAATAGTGTTTAGCTCTTTGTCTCTACCCAAATCTCATCTTGAATTGTAATCCCCTCAAAGGAGAGACCTGGTGGGAGGTGACTGGATCATGGAGGCAGCTTTCCCCATGCTGTTCTAATGATAGTGAGGGAGTTTTCATGAGATTTAATGGTTTTAAAAATGTTTGGCAGTTCCCTCCTCCAACCCCTTCTGCCACCTTGTGAAGAAGGTGCTAGCTTCCCCTGTGCCTTCTGATTTGAAGTTTCCACAGTTCCCCAATAATGGGGAACTGTGAGTCAATTAAACCGCCTTTGTTTGTAAATTACCCAGTTTCAGGTCATTCTTTATAGCAGTGTAAAAATGGACTAATACAGAGAATTAGTACCAGGAGTGGGGCACTGTTATAAAGATAACCTGAAAATGTGGAAGTGACTTTGGAACTGGGTAACAGGCAGAGGTTGAAATAGTTTGGAGGGCTCAGAAGAAGACAGGAAGATGTGGGAAAATTTGGAACTTCCTAGAGACTTGTTGAATGGTTTTACCAAAATGTTGATAGTGATATGGACAATGAAGTCCAGGTGGTCTCAGGTGGAGATAAGGAACATATTGGAAACTGGAGCAAAGGTCACTCTTGCTATGCTTTAGTGAATAAACTGGTGGCATTTTGCCAATGCCCTAGAAACCTGCAGAACTCTGAACTCGAGAGAGGTAATTTAGGGTATTTGGCAGAAGAAATTTCTAAGCAGCAAAGTATTCAAGATGTGACCTAGCTTATTCTGAATGTTTTCAGTTATATGCATTCACAAAGAGATGATTTGAAATTGGAACTTATGTTTAAAAGGGAAGAAGAGCATAAAGGTTTGGAAAATTTGTTAGCTTGATCATGTGGTGGAAAAGAGAAACCCATTTTCTAGGGAGAGATTCAAACCAGCTGTAGAAATTTTCATAGGTAACCAAGAGCCAAACGTTAATAGCCAAAACAATGGGAAAAATGTCTCCAGGGCATGTCAGAGATCTTCATGGCAGCCCCTCCCATCAAGGGCCAGAGGCCTAGGAGGGAAACATGGTTTAATGGGCCGGGCCCAGAGCCCCACTGCTCTGTGCAGCCCTGGGACTTGGTGCGCTGCATCCCAGCCACTCTAGCTCTAGCCTTGGCTGAAAGGTGCCAAGGTACAGCTCAGGCTGTTGCTTCAGAGGGTGTAAGCCCCGACTCTTGGTGGCTTCCATGTGGTGTTGGGCCTGCAGATGCACAGAAGACAAAACTTGAGCTTTGGGAGCCTCTGTTTAGATTTCAGAGGATGTATGAAAACACCTAGATTTCCAGGCAGAAGTCTGTTGCAGGGGCAGAGCTCTCATGCAGAACATCTACTAAGGCAATGCAGAGGGGAAATTTAGGGTTGGAGCCCCCACACAGAGTTCCCACTGGGGCACTGCCTATTGGAGCTGTGAGTAGAGGGCCACTTTCCTCCAGACCCCGGAAAGATAGATTTACTGACAGCTTGCACCATGCTCCTGGAAAATCCATAGGCAGGTAACTAACTTGCTTTTGATTTTACAGGCTCACAGGCAGAAGGGACTTGCCTTGTCTCAGATGAGACTTTGGACTTTGATTTGTGAGTTAATGCTGGAATAAGTTAAGACTTTGAAGGACTGTTGGGAAGGCATGATTGGTTTTGAAATGTGAAAAGGACATGAGATTTGGGAGGGTAGAATAATATGGTTTGGCTCTGTGTCCCTCCCCAAATCACATCTTGAATTGTAATCCCCACATGTTAAGGGAGGGACCTGTTGGGAGGTGATTGGATCATGGAGTCAGTTTCCCATATGCTGTTCTTGTGATAGTGAGAGTTTCATGAGATCTGATAGTTTTAAAAGTGTTTAGCAGTTCCCCTTCTCTCTCTCTCTCTCCTGCTGCCTTGTGAAGAAGGTATTTGCTTCCCCTTTACTTTCCATCATGATTGTAAGTTTCCTGAGGCCTCCCCAGCCATGCAGAACTGTGAGTCAATTAAACTTCTTTTGTTTATAAATTATCCAGTCTCAGGTCATTCTTTATAGCAGTGTGAAAATGAACTAATACACTAAAAAACCTGCGTTTTATATGTTAAGAAGAAGGTAAGATAATCTGGTGTGAAAGAGTAAAATGGGATTTGAAAAAGGAGTCTGAGGAATTGTAAATGTAAATAGTAAATAGTAAAGCTTGTGGTAAAGGCAAAAGTAGCAGCTTAAGGACACATAAAAGGACTGCTGATCAGCCCCAAAGGCTTGACCAAAGCCGAAAACAATATTTCTTTTTGGTGCCAGATTCCATGGCTATATGATTCTCTTCACAGAATGTAGGTGCAAAAGTGGAGCACAGCAATGGTAAGATTGATCCAATGCTTTTTTTCCTTCATTGTCAAGGACAATAGTCCTTGACAAGAGAATACTTGAAGTGATAGACCATGAGACTTGGGCCAGACAGAAGAGAAATGGGAGGAAGAAAATGAGGGTTTCTTTGAGGGTGACTTTAGGTTGCAGTGGCAGTAGGGAGTGGGGAATCCATAAAGAGAAAGAGTTGTGACTGGGAGAGTTGGATGTGATATTTTAGATTTAAGAGATGGAATACTTTCAGTTGAAAGGAGACATTTAAAACAGTCAAAAGCAACTTACAAAACAAAAATGTCTTCATAAAGGGAAACACATATCTGGGAGTTCCATTGCTGAAAATTAGAGATTGGAAATGCACCAGCTGTGGTAGGCACACACCCTTCTAGGGTTAGAGAGATTGAGCTCCATGTGGGTGATGGAGCTGGAATGAAGCTCTATCACTCCAAAACTGCTGAAGCTGGTCTTAAACTCGTTTTTACTTTCAAACTCAAGTGATTATATGACTTTTTTTAAACCTCTTATTTTTCATTATCATACTGCTATATAGCTTAGCGTATTAAATGGTAAGCACTATGGTCTGTCTCCCATTAGGCTGTGAACTCATCTGTGGCACAGACTACATCTTATTTATTTTGTACCCCCAGTGCTTAGCAGCGTCTGGTACTTATAGGTGGTCAGTAATGTTTATTACCTCACATGGGAATGGATAATCACAGAAAACTTCCAGAACAAAGTATATTTTGAGCAACTGATTATCCTTTTCTATCACTGTTTTCCATATCTAACTTTCTCCCTAAAGACCAGCATGATACACTGTAGGTGCATAATAAATATTTGCAGTTATTTGATTATAAAATAGACTCCTTCTTTAATTGTATAATTTTGGGCTTTGCTTTGTTGCTATTCATGTGAACCTGCACCAGAGGAAATATATTTACACAGATTTGTCAGTTTTTCTACGTTCTGACAAAAAGTGTGTTTTATTTCCTGAAAATAAGCCTTTGAAATATTACTATGCACCTTGTTGAAGGTACTTACTGCACAACTCTGATGATGATAGAATGATTTTAATGGAAATCAAGTAGCTTTATACATTGCCTGGATCCTGGTAGAGATCTAAAATGCTTCCTGACATTTAGATGTTTACTGAGAATGCTTCTGAAAACATTGTACCTCAAAGGCCATGTCTACCTCAAAAAGGTGGAAGGTTAAACCCCTAGCTTATTTTTATCCTTTTTTCTTTTAAATCTTGACTGATTCTGTATCAACCAAAATCAGTGGATAACTACTCACACAGCTCAATTGTGGTTTGGGTAAATCAAGTCTGAGGGGATCATTTGACTTACCCAAAATGGAAAAAAAAGCTGCCATTTTTGAAAACGTGAAGAAGTCATTTTAATTACACAAACATTTTGTGTACTGGAAATTGGAATGACTAGTTTCTTTCAGGTGCACAAGCAGATGTCAGAACTTGTTAGAATATTTAGCTAGAACATGCGCCATAATTCTCAAGGTTTTCTGTTCTATTTTCAACAGTGCCTTTCTTGTGTTTGACCAAAGTGGCCCCCTTTACTTTTAATATCTACTGAGAGCTTATAATTTATCAATTTATCGTGTCATATCAATCATATATCAATCTATCTATCATCTATTTATCTGTCATCCAAAGAAGTTAAAAGTATCTCATCCCTGGATGTCTCTTATAAATAGTCATAAAATTCCACTTAACACATAAAAAACCATGAAGATGTAAGCACAAACAAATTAAACTGTGAACCCCAGTGAAAGTATTTCTATATTCAATGGCCATCACAAATAGGCACATCCTAGGCAGCTTAAATCTCTATTTTGAACCCAGCTTTGAAAATTTTAGTGAGGTCAGAGGCCCAATGTATTACTATTTTATAGTAATTTCAAGATTTCTCTCTCAGGTGGTGAGGCGATGTCGTGTGACAAACCAAGACGAATAGTTTCTTTGAAGTCTGGGTCAGAACGACATAGTTGTTTTTTTGAAAATTTCATAAAATGCTATTTAGATGACTTTAAACTCATAAGCAGTATAAATAAGAAATATTCTCATGGAAAAAATATATGAATCTAGAACACTTTAATTAGTTGTTTTCACCATTGGTTTAAGAATCAACATTTACACGGTTGGGTATATTTTTATAAAATGCCACAAAGTTAAATAATTATATATCAGTTAATGTTCTCAATTTCTAAAGCAAGTGAATTGTTCCTTTTTGAAACTGAAGTCTTTTCAAGAAAGATTAAAATAAGTATGCAATCCTAACTGGATGTTACTTTAATCATCCTGAAATATTAGTCAATAAAAATTTTTCATGCCTGATTGCTTGTTTTGGTGATAAGACTTTTTCAAAATCTTCTTGGATCCAAAGGAACAACAAAGGGAACTGGAGGGCATAAAACCTGTTACTTCTCACTTTAACCTAGACATTTGCTTTTACTTTTTTCAGATTTGGTTTGCAAACATTTTCTTAACATGTCAGGAAAGCTGAAGTCATCTTATAGCCCTGATTTCTTCCTGAGTGAATTATTTTTGGGTCAATTTTCCCCATATCTGCCTCTGGACTCTTATATGAACCGAGCCAAGCTTGGAATTCACTTTGCATGTGGATGACCAGAAGTTTCTAATAATCTGCCTCTTCTTTAAGTCTTCTTTTTTACCCTACACCCAACGTATCTATTGATGGGACTCATAAGACAGTATTTTCTGTCCTCTCTTTTGTTAGATGATTGTTCCATTTTAAAAGATCTCACTCCCCAAAATAGGCTTTTTTTTTCTACTTTTCTTCCAATTGTAACTCTAATTTTTCTTAATGGATATAGACTACTGAGACATAAACCAAATATAGTGTCTAGGTGCACAGTTCCTAAAGGAAGCTGCAGAATCAAAAAGGCTTATCATCTTTTACTGCCCCACTGTCAGGTGACAAACTGGAGAAAGATGGAGGAGACTAGTTGTTCAATTTGTTGGAGAAGTAAGTTAATTAAGTCAAGGTATTTTACCCTCATCACTGCCCTCTGATTCAGTGTATCCTTTTCCTTATACAGCAAATGAGAAAATTGAGGTGTGGAGAGAGGAGAGGTTAAACAACCTTACCTGTATTACAAAGGAACTAACGAAGCACGGATTTGAACTCAGGTCCATGCCATTTTAAGGCCTGTTTGTACTCTTGACTGTCGTGCTACATCAACCTGACCAGCTATTTAGAAACACCTGCAATAAGTCATAAGAAGAACGTTGTTACGGGAACAAGTCAAAGCTCAAAGGTTGTGTGAATCGTGGGTCAGTAGTCCTGGTTGGCACATTACTGCACAATAATGCCCAAAATGACTTCATTGTTCCTAAGAGAAAAGTATTATCTCCATACCCGACCAGGTGAGTTAAGCTCTGGGAAACAAATTCATTTAATCAAGGCCCACAGAGGTTGACTTATAAAATGGGATTTCAAATTACTTCTGTAAAGAGGATTACAAATATAGATTATTTGTAGAAGGTTTTCCCTTCCACTTGATAGATACACTTTGGAGGTCCATTAATCAATTGGAAAGTTTCTATAATCAGAATAAAGGAACAATGTTGTTAATGGATTTCCTTTTAAGCTGCTATAACTGAATTATGGTTATGGGCTGAATTGTGTCTCCCCCAAAATTGAAAGGTTGAAATCCTACCCCCTGTATCTCAGAATGTGACTCTATTTGCAGATAGGGCCTTTAAAGAAGTAATTAAGGTAAAATGAGGTCATAAGAGTGAGAACCTAATTCAGTAATACTGGTGTCCTAATAAGACCAGATTAGGAAACAAACGTTTGCTCACACAGAGGAAAGACCACGTGAGGACACAGTAAGAAGGAGGCTGTCTGCAAACCAAGGAAAGAGGCCTCAAAGAGACAACCCTGCCGACAGCTTGATCTTGGACTTCAAGCTTCCAGAACTGGGAGACAGTAAATTTCTGTTGTTTAAGCCACTTAGTGTGTAGTGCTTTGTTATTGCAGCCCTAGCAAACTAACACAGTGATTAATTTTTACTTACTGTATAATTATTTCTATTTCAGTAAACAATGTTGGCCTTTAAAAGTCAGAGTTTACCCTCTCTCAACAGTACTGAATGATTTTTAATCTCCTTCCTAGACTCCATTACTTACTTGCCTCTTACATTTTCTTCACTAAATAATTAGTTTATTTTTTAGTTACCTTGATTAGACATGGTAAAAACTCTGAACTCTAATGTGAGTCATCATGAAAGCTTCTAGCTAGCCACATTAAAAAATAAAAAGGGACAGGTGGAGTTAATATTAATAACATGTGAATATACATTAATATATGTTATGTAGTGTATCCAAAATATAATTATTTTAACCTGTAGTCAATACAAAATTATTAATGAGAATTTAATATCTTTTTTTATACTAAGTCTTCAAAATCCAGTGTTTACTTTACTCTTAGAGCATATGTCAGTTTGGACTGGCTACACTTCAAATACTCAGTAGTCAATGCAGCTAGTGGCTACTGTGCTGGATGTCACAGCTCTAGACTTACTGTTGAGGATTTAAGAGACACTTTCTCCATCATGCAGGAGACACATTTCTCCTGCAATGTATTTGCAAATCTTTTTTAAGGTGAGTAGTTCTGCAGATGGTTGTTGTATGTTGGTTATTTTAAGTTTTAATTTCAGACTGTAATAGGCTCTGACCTAAGAGGATAAACTTTATCTGATTTAGTTCCATTGTAGGTACACATTCCTATTGACAAAGTGCAATAAAAGAAAATTCTTACCAAAGTTTCAATCAGGCAATATTTTCCTATTGAGGCTTACTGAAAATGTTCCATTTTCTTTAATAGATACTTATGAAATTACCTGTCATATGCAAGCAAGTAAGAGGGAGAATATGTGCAAGGTAGTTTCTTTGAAGTTGATTATCTGAAATATTGAAAAGTTTTAAATGATTTAAAGGGAAAAGCACTACCATTTGTTGGGTTCTTATTATATACTTGACATACGTGCTCTCACTTGTCCTTTAATAATCCTGCGAGCCT
This sequence comes from Pongo pygmaeus, assembly GCF_028885625.2. NCBI lineage: Eukaryota > Metazoa > Chordata > Mammalia > Primates > Hominidae > Pongo > Pongo pygmaeus. The sequence goes on from NC_072376.2 coordinate 186,953,367, forward strand.
TACACAAATGAGAAGACTGCAGCTCAACGGGTTTGAGTAAATTTCCCAAGATCACACTGTTCATAATTGTTGAAGTCTCTCATCCTAATTTGTCTAATTTTAAAGGATTTTGTGATACAGTTAAATGTTATTCCAGTGTATGCTTGATATTTGAAATGTTTCAAATACATACAAGCAACACGAAGTACATAGGAATTTAGCAAAAACTCAAGTGTAACTCTTAAGAGTGTGGGTTTTGGAGGAGGATGGACTCAAGTTCAAGTTCCAGCTTTTCCACTTATTAGTTTTTTGACCTTGGGAAAAATTTGCAAACTCCAGAAGCCTGTTTCCTCATTTAGCAAATGGGCATCATAATAGTCTCTATCTCTTAGGGTTGCATAAGGACTAAGTGAGCTAATTCAGGAAAAGCACCCTGTGCGAGGCAGACACTCTAATGACTTGCCAAACGTTAGCTACTTGTTCTTTTTTATCATAGGCAGTGACAGGCCTGGTACATATTAACTATTTCAATTTACAGGAATTTTCTTGACACCCAATATAGCAGAATACTTTTGTATACATTAAATATGATTAACCAGAGAAGCCAGAAGTACTTTTCTGTAATTAACTATACAAACTGTATTAGAGAATCAGAACGGTTTTCAGAAGTAGATCTGATATTCACCAACAGCTAGGGGAGAGGACAGCACTGATGTCTTTTCTACCTACAAACTAATAGCTTTATCCTTTAAAGGCGGTGACCTTGATTTCTCTCTGAAAGATATCTGACTTCTAGCCAACACTGCTTTAGGACCTGACCCACCACCTGACCCATCTAAAATGAGATAGAAGAATAAGTCGTTCACAAGTCACGCCTAAGCCATTCAAAGTTCTTTTCATGCTTTTGCTATGGCTAAAGATTGTATTAAGATACTGGCAACAAAAACAACGAAATGAAAATGAAACAATGAACAGAATAAAAATGGAGAAAGAAAGTTCTAAAAAAGAGCTTCCGCCCAGGGTTCAAGTGCTTCCATTGGTCAGTTAGTCTTAACCTTTCTGATAATTATATTACGTGCAACAACAAAGACAAAAAAGGGGATAAATGTCTTAAGAGTTATATTGATAAACTACGTGTGGTGCCCAAAAATGGCATGGAATATCTTGTTTAAGCTGTAAAAATATATTAGCATGTCATGTTATCTTCATAAATTCTTCTCACACATAGGGTGGGTGGAGTTCCCAAATCCCAAGACACATTACCAATTCGGCTGGTCACGGCAATTCATCAATTGTTTTGTCACATATTCGCAGACTCACAGTTGGGACTGAGGTATTATGATTCTGGAGGGTTTGATAATAGGTGAATTATTAGCTGTTGGGGACAGATTTGTTTCTGAGCCTTTCTGTGGCAGTCTCTTATATAGGAAGGTAATCATTCTCATGGAATTTGCTCCCTTAGACTTAAAGAGATTTCTAATATAACTTGTAGTGTTTTTCCCAGTAAAATTTCATTAGTGGTTAATTATGACTGGTAGAGCTTTCCGGAAGTTCACCAAGAGTGTTGGGTTCAAACATGTCAAATTTTAAATGGGAGAGCCCTCTGTATTCTTTGTCACCATGCTTACACACATTCTGCTATTTCTTTTTAGAAAGCAAAAATACCTGTAAAATTTATTTTTTCTTAGGCTGGACACAATTTTACCTTTTGTTTTCTGAGCATTTATTTGGCACTCTCTGATTTTGGGTAAGAAAAAAATTATTCCAAGGAATATATAAATGAAAATATATAAATTTATAAAAATATAAATATTTGTATATATTATACATTTATATGTTAAATATTATACATTTATATATTAAAATTTTTGTGATTTCTTATTTGACTTGGGTTTCTTAGAAGTATATTGCTTAACTTGCACACGTTTGGAGATTTTATACCTATCTTAAATTTTTTTTTAATTATTTATTTATTTTAGAGAAGAAGTCTTGGTGTGTTACCTGGGCTGCACTCAAACTTGTGGGCTGAAGCAATACTCCCACCCCAGCCCCTCAAGTAGCTGGGACTACAGGCAAGAGCTACCACACCTGGCCAGCCAAGGAATATTTAAGCAGCATCTAACTTTGATAAATATGCAACAAGTTAAATGCTTTTGATGGATGTTACAAATCAGGCCAGGCAAAACTAAAGGTGTGCTCAAGTCTGGTCATCTTATCTAGAAGCTTCTGAAAGAAGCCAGGTCATATCAAGGGCAAAGCAATAAATTTCTCTCCCAAAGGTGCACATTTGTGGGAAACAGAAAGAAGAGGAAACACAAAGGAACGCAATAAACTCAATATATTTTTTCTCAGTATGTTTCAAGTGTCTATTTTACAAAGTTATCTTCCTATTTAGATACCAACTTTATTTCACACATTGTCATCAACTTCAAAATTATCTTGATGATTAACATTTTATAAATTGCTTATATATTTTTCAGTGAGGGTGGGGAGTATATGCAAATAAAAGAGGTTTTCCAAAAAGTCAATACAATATATAGTTACGTTGGAATAATTGAACCTACCTGGGAATACAATGTTGTCAGACTTCTGTGCTGCTTTACTGCAGACTGGGTTTATCTGAAAACTGCAGCTAAAATTTCCTGACTGGAGGATAAAAAAGGAGAAAGGACAAAATTTAAAGTTGGAGAAATGGTCACCTTGGCCGTGGAACACTGGCAGTTACATCTACTGCAAACAGTCCAAAATACTAGAGTCAACTTCAAACCTTGTTAAAGAGTTTTACATGAGTGAGAGGTATCTGTTTCAGTAAAGAATTACATGGCTGAATGATCTGGAATAAAGCTGATGGCCTAAATGATATTTGGTTATATGCAGTCAGGGATTCGTAATTGAAATGAGTATGAGTAACAGATGATTTCTGATAAATTATTTCAAGCCCTTCTGTCAGCCCTGTCCCATGCCATCTTAAGAGAGCCCTTGGCTTAGGATAGACTCCATCCTGGATTTTCTTATTTAAAGTGCACTGTGGAGGATACAAAGGAAATCTAAGTCATAGTCTCTATATTCTAGAAATGTATATGCTATTTTGGGAAAGCAGCACTCACTCACAGGAGAAGATGGAGGGGAACAGCAATGAGGGCTTGAGCTGCTATGAAATAATTGAACTTGGATAGGCACTGAACAGGGAGGATGACAATCTAGGCATGTACTGGGGTGACCAAGCTGAACAGGAGCTGGCTGAGGAATTAGATATTCTCCCTCTTACCTATTTGTTTAACTCAGCCATTCACTCAACACATGTTTATTGGGTATCCACCATGGATCAGGTGCCTTGCTAGGGATGGTAGTGCAGAAGGCAATGAACATTGTTGCCTTCACGAAGTTTAAGATCTAGCAGGCAGCAGGCACCAAATGTGAAAACAAATGTATGTACGTAACAAGAAGCTGCAATAAGTAGTAGAAAAGAAAAACAAGATGCCATGAGAAAGACTACAGGTCGAGGAAAACAGGTCTGAAGAAAAGACTTTTAAGCAGAGACTCAAAGGATACACAGATTGAGCATCCCTTATCTGAAATGCTTGGGACCAGAGTGTTTCAGACTTTGGATTTTTTTTAAATTTTGGAATATTTGCATATATATAATAAAATATCTTGGGAATGAGACCCAAGTGTAAACATGAAATTCACTTATGTTTCATTTTATACACATAATCTGAAAGTAATTTTATATAATATTTGTATTATTTTTGTACACGAAACAAAGTTTTGATTGTATTTTGATTGCAACCCATCATACGAAGTCAGGTGTGAAATTTTCTTTTTTTATTTTTATTTTTATTATTATACTTTAAGTTTTAGGATACATGTGCACAACGGGCAGGTTTGTTACATATGTATACATGTGCCATATTGGTGTGCTGCACCCATTAACTTGTCATTTAGCATTAGGTATATCTCCTAATGCTATCTCTCCCCCCTCCCCCCACCCCACAACAGTCCCCGGTGTGTGATGTTCCCCTTCCTGTGTCCATGTGTTCTCATCGTTCAATTCCCACCTATGAGTGAGAACATGCGGTGTTTGGTTTTTTGTCCTTGCGATAGTTTGCTGAGAATGATGGTTTCCAGCTTCATCCATGTCCCCACAAAGGACATGAACTCATCATTTTTTATGGCTGCATAGTATTCCATGGTGTATATGTGTCATATTTTCTTAATCCAGTCTATCATTGTTGGACATTTGGGTTGGTTCCAAGTCTTTGCTATTGTGAATAGTGCCACAATAAATGTACATGTGCATTTGTCTTTATAGCGGCATGATTTATAATCCTTTGGGTATATTCAGGTGTGAAATTTTCTACTTGAGGCAGACCTCATGTTGGTGCTCAAAAAGTTTCTGATTCTGGAGCATTTTGGATTTTGAGTTTTCTGCTTAGGGATGTGCAACCTGCCTTAGTAAAACATAAAGACACAATTCATATATAGGATATGCTACAATTAAATAGGATTCTCTACCAAGGTGTTCTTTTATAGTCATGCATTTGATCAATGTAATTAAGAAATATTTAAGATATGCTCTTTTCATTCAGCAACTGTATCCTTCGGGGGCCTGGCAAGAAGCAGATGCTACATGCAAAATGGGGAACTTTAGGAGGGTTTAAGAAGGGACTATTTGCAAAGGCGTGGTGAGGATGCAGGGAAACCACAGGGATAGTGCAGTACTCCCAGCTCCAGGAATGGCAGAGCTGTTACATCCCTAGGCTTAAAGGAACAAGGAGGAGAGAATAGTTACCAAAATCTGGAAGGAGAAAGCAGTAGGGAGAGGGGTAGTGGCCTTGGCTGAGGGACACAGCAGTTTGAGGTGACCCCCCAAATGTGAGGGTCAGGGGAATACAGCCTCGGATCTCACTTTCTGTTTCCTTCTGCTCGCCTGCTGGGCTTCTACTGGCTGAAGCCAGCTAGAAGTCAAAAGGTGATGTATTCCATGCATGTTGGCCTCTCAGTGCAGAGATTAGAGTCTACAAGGTGGAGCGGTGATCTTGGGGAAAAGGGAAGATGTCCCCCACAAAAAGTCTACACAAAACACCTATTATGGGTGAAGTTAGTTGTAGGGTATGCAAGAGAAGTGTTAGCCTTGTGAAAAGATTTATGAAGATTTCTTCAGTTTTAAATCCCTCTGTGGTGTGGTGTGAGCTATTAGAATAAAAATTACTGCTGCCTAGATACTATTAAATAGCCTTTCCTTCCAAGATTTCTCCTGCTTGGGAATTCAGACTCTTCTTCGTGGGCTTCATTTTCTCCTCTCGGTCTACTGTGATGCTATTGAAATCATGCAGGTATGGCAGTGTCCTGGAGAGTGCAACTGGCCAGAAACTTCTCACACCTAAGCAAAGTGCTGTCAGAGTCACCCAGGCACCTATGCACATTCTTACAATGACACGTTTCCTCCTGACAATTGCTCTGCTCTTTCTTAGGGTGGCTTTGTAATTTTTTTTCTCAGCAAGGCTATGGGTGTTGATATAAAGGAAGGCAGAAATTGAAATGTGTTGATAATATAGTCATCCCTTGGTACCCAGGGGAGATTGATTCCAAGAACCCCTCAGACACCAAACTCTGTGGATGCTCAAGTCCCTTCCCTTTTATAAGATGGCATAGTATTTGCATAGAACCTGTGCAATAAATAGGATTTGCATAGAACCTGTGCAAATACTAGGCCATCTTATTTATGAGTTTGGTATCTGAGGGGTTCCTGAAATCAATCAGATTGATTGATTGTACATTCTCCCATGTACTTTAGATCATCTCTAGATTACTTGCAATACCTAATACAATGGAAATGCTATGTAAATAGTTGTTGTATTGTTTAGGGAATAAAGACAAGAAAAAAAATCTGTGCATGTTCAGTGCAAACACAATAATCAGTATCTCCCCGCCTCTGACCCCCCAGAATCTTTGAACTGTGGTTGGTTGAATCTGCAGTTGGCTGAATCCGCAGATGCAGAACCCATGCACATGGAGGGCCAACTGTACTAGCTGACATTTGAGCAGTGGGATTCCTGTGTCAGACAAAGGAACAACGGTATTTAACAAATAGCCCCAATTCCCCTTTCCATCTTAGTTTCAGATTCTGCAGGAAAAAGACAGCTCTGAAAATTTATGAGCCATAACTTGCTCTCCATTACTTGGTCACCCGGTAAGCAATGAGTACCCAAGCCTAGGGGTCACCTGCAGGACTAGAAATCTTTGTAATTTCATAAGGGGAAGTTCATTGGCTGTGGGAGGAGTGATGAGGTGCTGAGAGGCCACTCAGTCAACAGCAAGTCTGCTGAATAGTTTTATTAATAATAAGAGAATACGTGTGTACAGAGCTCTGTAGTTATAAAATTTTCCCCAAATGTGAGAATCTCAGTTAATTCTTATGGTAGCCCTGTGAGTTGGGCAGGGCAAGAAGGCCTAACTCCCATCTCAGATCAGAAATTGAGCCTCAGAGGCCAACTGACCTGCCAGCCTTCTATTGCCGGGAAGTGACAGAGCTATAGGAAACCAATTCCAGTCTTTTTTTTTTTCCTTCCTTCCTTCCTTCCTTCCTTCCTTCCTTCCTTCCTTCCTTCCTTCCTCCCTCCCTCCTTTTCTTTTCTTTTCCTTTTTTCTTTCTTTTCTTTTCTATCATAACAATTTCCAATGAAAGATTTCAAAGCAGAGACCATCTAGGCCTCTTATTGTTCTCAGATAATTTGAGGGTGTAGGGATAACACTTCCTTTCACTGAGTTTTGTTTATAAGATTGTCGCATGAGAGAAGAACCATAGCATTGGAAATAAGGTAATGCTCTGTTTGAATTGCTGTTTAGATGCCCCTTCTCTTGTTTTCCCCTTTTCAGAATACTGGTAGCAGAACTGGAAGCTATTCAAGGACAGCTCAAATGCTTACTCATCTTTTTATTTGTATAGATTTAGGGGTACAAGTGCAGTTTTGTTACATGGATATATTGCATAGTGATAATATTTGTGCTTTTAGTGAGAGAGGAGTTACATACTCTGACTTGCAGTCTTCAAAAGGCTCCTTTAGGCTGGGCACAGTGGCTCACGCCTGTAATCCCAACGTTTTGGGAGGCTGAGACAAAAGTATCTCTTAAGACCAGGGTTTTGAGATCAGTGTGGGCAACAAAGCAAGATGCTGTCTCTAATAAAAATAAAAAAATTAGCCAGGCATGGGGCTGCATGCCTGTGCCCAGCTACTTGGAAAGCTGAGGTAGGAGGATGACTTGAGCCCAGGAATTCGAGGTTACAGTGAGCTACGACTGCATCCCTGCACTTGTAGGACTGAGCGAGGCCCTGCCTCTAAAAAATTTTTTAAAAAGGATCCTTTGGTCATTATGTTGAGCACAGATATTGAGCTCAGATGGAAGCAGAAAAGTGCAACTAAAAGGCTCTTGCAACAATCTAAGTGAGAGATGATGATGGTGGCTAGATGGCTTGGACAGAAGTGGTAGCAGAGAAGGTGGTAAGGAGTGTTAAGACTTGGATATATTTTGAAAGCACAGCCAATGTAATTTCCTGACAGTTTCAATGTGAGTTGTAAGAGCAAGAGAGGAGTCAAGGATGAATATAAGTGTTTTGGCCCATGCCACCGCAAGGGAGGAGGCTTGATCCATGATTATGGGGAGGACGGAGGTGAAACAAATTTAAACGAAAGACAGAGTTCACTTTTGGAAATGTTGAGCTTAAGGTGCTGCACATTTGTATTAGTTGACTTTTTCTTCTGTACAACAAATTAACAGAAATGTAGTGGTTTAAAACAACATTCTAGGTCAGAAGCCAGGCAGTGCACAGCTGGATTCTCTGCTCAGGGTTTCATAAAGCTGAAATCAAGATGCTGCAGGCTGAGTTCTTGTCTGGAGGCGTTAGGGAATGATCCATTTCTGGGCTCATCCAAGTTGTTGGGAGAATAGAGTTTCTTGTGGTTATAGGACTGAGGTCTCTGTTTTCTTGCTGGCTGTCAGGGTGTGAGCTGCTGTCAGCAATGGAAATCACTGGATTCTTGCTCCATGACACCCTCCATCTTCACCAGTGGAAAATTTCCCCCCTGTTGAATTCCTCTCCTGCTTTAACTCTCTGATATTCTTTTCTGAGATCAGTGGAAGAAAACTCAATTTTCAAAGGGCTCATGTGATTAGACTAGGCCCACATGAATATCTCCATTTCTTAAATACAATGAAACATAACAACTACGGGAGTGAGACCCATCATATTTATAATCTTAGGGATTTCCCAGAGCCAGAAACCTTGCGGGACCATCTTGGAATTCTGACTACCACAACATCCAAGAGAGGATGTCAAATAGACAATTGGATATTCACATTTAGAGTTCAGGAGAGAGAGAAAGTTTGAGAGTATTGGGGTATAGATGGATTTAAAACAGTGAGACTGAGCTTACCAAGAGTCAATGTAGATGGAAAAAAGAAGTTCAAGGACTGAACTTCAGGGAGCGTCAGCGTTAAGAGGTCAGGGAAAAGAGGAAGCCAAGTTTCACACACACACACACACACCCCCCACACACACACATGCACACACACACACAGGAATATCAAATGTTATCAGATTGATCAATTGTGTCAAATTGATTAATTCAACCCATTGATCCTGCTGATGGATCAAGTAACATAAAGATAAAAATTTGATTTTTAGATTTAGCAACATGGAGGCCTTTGATGACCTTTATGAGAATGGTTTTTTATGGAGAGGAGAGAGTTAGTTGTCAGAGTGCCATGAGGGAGAATGCAAGGAAGCTAACTGGAACCAGTGACTTTAGCCTATTGCTTTAGAGGGTTTACTGTGAAGGGCACAGGGTGATGATAATAGCTTGGGGAAGGGGAAGTGGGGGCAAAGATGGGATGAAAGGTGGGGTTAAAGATGGGGTAACTAACATGTTTGTATGTTGAAGGGCATGGTTAGTTAGAGAGGAAAAAATGATGATGAAGCAGAGAGAGGTGAGAATTGCCACTATGGCCTATAGAAGGTGAATGAGCAAGGATCAAGTGCACAAATGGATGGATCAGCTCTGGATAGAAGGATGGAGTGTCCATCTACAGCAACGGGTGGGAAGACATAGTATTGGGTACAGATTGGGCCACGGCCTACAGATGTATAGGTTGTGTTCTGCTCAGGGTTTTCTGCCTGAGGGAAGAGTGGAAGCTGAAATTCAGTCAAGCTGTGTGCTCTTCATGTGGGGCTGAATCTACCCAGTGGAAGGGACATAGACGTATCCTTTAGGGTTACAGATGCTCCTAGGCGGTGTTGTTGGCTGAGTTGTGTTCCCCTCCTTCAAATTCATATTTTAAAGTCTTAACTCCTAATATCTCAGAACTGTATTTGGAGGATTTTAAAGAAGCAATTAAGGCAAAATGAGGTCGTAAGTGTGAGGCCCTTGTTCAATATGATGGATATCCTTATAAGATAAGGAGAAAACAGACACCAGGGTTGCAGGCATACAGTGAAAAGATGTCCATCTGTACGCAAGGGAGAGAGGCCTCAGAAGAAACAGCCCTTCCAATACCTGGATCTTGGACTTGTAACCTGCAGAACTGTGAAAGAATAAATTTCTGTTGTCTAAGCCACCCAGTCTATGGTGCTTTGCTATGGCTGCCGAAGCAAACTAATATGGGGGGGTAGATGTGATCATGGAAGTCCATGAAAGTTCTTCTGGATTATTTCCACTTTCTCAGATATAATCTTTAAAATGCAACCATGGAGATGTTGTTGCTACAACATCTCTGCTCAGAACTTGACTCACTCCCTTGGCAAAAGTGCTGTGATCTGCCAATATTGTGTTGATTCTTACTTGGTAAATAATGTCAAATAGCATCAAAAGCTCAATATGAAGATATGGCATATAAGGTATGAATGCTTTCTAATTGTATTCTGTCCTGAATCCTACTAATGCATAGCCTATTGAACTGTGAGTACTATATTAATTCTACAGCTTTACTATGTTGAAGTCTAAGTAAATGAGAATACCATTTAAATCACTTAATATTCAAGTACACATTAAATCTGAGACAATGAGTGTGTCTAAAAGTATCTTCAATGACTTATCTTAGTCATAAAAAATCATGTGTTTGATATGGTCACACTATTAAGATATTCTAGCACCTTTCCTGTATCTGTAATACATTAAAGGCTTTTCTTCTAAAAGTATTTAAGTTCTCTAAATAGGTATAATTTACAAATATTTATACTCACTTTTGATTAAATTACTTTAAGCAAAAATAAAGCATATTAACACATGAGTAGAGGTGAGGGTTATAAAAATTAACTTCTAATTTTTATTTAACAATTCTAAATTTCTGATTATAAGAACCTCAACATTGCCAGGAATATTATATATTTAAATTGGAAAAACATCACTAGAACAAATACATTTTTAAGAAAATTCAATGCCGTCACAGGCTGACTCCTTCTTTCCCACTTGTGATGTTCTCCTCTGTAACTTCTCCCCTTTAACTGTATTAGTCAGGAGTCTCCAGAGAAACAGAAGCAATAGGATATATGCAGACATATAGAAAGAGATTTATTATGACACGTTGGCTCACACGATTATAGATGCCAAGAAGTCTCAGAGTAGCTGTCAGCAAGCCCAACAAAGCCAGTGGTGTAGTTCTAGCCCAAGCCTGAAGACCTGAGAACCGGCAGTTCCAGTGTCTGAGGGTAGGAGAAGACAGTTTTTCCAGCTCAAGCAGACACAGTGAATTCACCCTTCCTCTGCCTTTCTGTTCTATCTGGGCCCTCAATGCATTGGATGTTGCCACCTGTATTGATGAGGGCGGATCTTCTTTACTCAGTCAACAGATTCAAACACGACATTTTTTCCAGAAACACTGTAACAAACACACCCAGAAATAATGTTTCACCAGGTATCTGTATCAACTTAAGTGTGCTTAAGTTGAAACAGAATTAGCTGTCACATTACCTATCCAGAACTCCCAAGTTCTTTAAGATCCTTCTCAAATCCCACTGCTCAATAAAGCTGACCTGAGAACTCCAGCCTGCATCAAACTCTGCTTCCTAAGCAGACACACGCTTATTAGCTGTATCATTAATTTAGACACAATTGTTTAGAACTGATTACATGCAGCTTCACACAGTACTACATATAGTTATTTAATTTTTAGTGCATGCAATTATCTCTCCCATTAGTTTCTGAGATGTCTAAAGGCAGGCAGGTCACACTTTCTGTTCTGAGTGCACATTAGCTATATATTTTGTTGAACAAATTATTATTTTTTCATTTATTCAACCACCACTTACTTGGTACTCACTATAAGTGAGTGCTAAGTTCTTGGCATGCAAGGATTCGTTTGTTATTTATTAATTCAACCCATTTGTGTGTACCAGGTGCCTGAGATACCGGTATAAAGTAAATCAAATCTCTGGTTTCATGGGCCTTACATTTTAGTAGGGGGACAGATAATAAAGAAATGCAGACATATATTTTATCAAGTAATGATAAGGGCTGTGAAGAAAATGAAACAATCAAAGTGATAGAGTGTGAAAAAAGGGAGGGTGAGGATGTTTTAAAGAAGATGGTCAGGAAAGGTCTCCGAGGAAATGGCATTGGAGCAGAGACCCAAGTGAAGTGAGAGAGAGAGAGAGAGAGAGAGAGACAAGCAAATCCCCGAGGGGAGAAAGTTCCTGGCAGAGGGAACGGCAAGTGCCTGAGATGCGAGTGCCCTCGGCATGTCCCAGGCGTAGCAGGTTGGCGAACTACAGCTAGAAGGCCTTGAGTGACAGGGAGAGCTCCCTGGAATCAAGGTTAGAGAGAGAGGCAGAACCAGCCCACAGCAGACTTTAAAGGGTTTAACTTTATGCGTGATGGGAAGACACTGGGGGGGTCAGACTAGGGGACTGATGTGGTATAATGTGTGATACGTGAGACCAGTGAAAAAGACCCCACAGCTGCACAAAAGAGACTTCAAATTTATTATTGAAAGTTCTACTACACAAACATTTGTAGACACTTATATAAAACTATGAAATAGTAAAAAAGGAATCTACCAGAAATAAAAATAATCTGCTCTGTGTATGGTCTAGATATGGTATAGATGTGATCTATATATGGTATAAGTGCATATATATAGGTGGGTAATTGTAGGAAATGGAAAATAGCAAATTAAAATGGAAGATTATAGCCTCAAAAGTTACAAAGATAAGAAATGTAGCATTTAGGAACTGAACACTCAAATCAAAGAAATGCAATTTATTTATTTGAGAAATAAAAGGTGTGGCTAAATTGAGATTTTGCTTTTATATTTTAATGTCTCAAGGTATAAAGATATGATTTAAACACTCTCTGTAGGAATATAAATTACTGTTAATTGAATTGTAGGTCCCGAACAATATTTAGTGAATATTTACAGTGAACATTTGCCTCACATTGGGGCATAGTGACTATCTGGTAAGTTGGCCTGAAGAGCCGTGAGATAGACACAATATGGTCTTCAGGTATTAACTAATCCCAAGCTCCTTTTTCTGTTCACAGATGAGCTCTTAATGCTATACATAAGGGATTTGGGTTGTAATATTAATTTTGTTGTTAGTGTGATAGGCTACTTGGAGCAAGACAAAATAAGGAAGGTCATCGCTAATGTCTATTGAGTGCTTACCCTGTGCCAGCGACTATGTGAGCTCTGTGCCTTACATTGCTCTTTTAAGGCCTCCACTAATGGCTTTCTTTACCAGAATTCTTTTTGTTATTTATTATTTCTTATTGTCAAATTATAATTATACATATTCTTATGAGGTACAAAGTGATGTAATGATATACGTATACAGTGTGGAATGACGGAATCAAACAATTAACATATCCAGCACCTGAAATACTTATCATTTGTTTCTCCTGTCTAACTGCAATTTTGTACCCTTTGACCTACATCTCCCCATTCTCCCCAGGCTCCCAGGCTCTAGTAACTTCCATTCTACTCTTTGCTTCTATAAGTTTGATTGTCTCATATAAGCAAAAACATGGGCTATTTGTCTTTCTGTGCCTGACTTATGTCACTTAGCATAAGGTCCTCCAGGTTCATCCATGCTATTGCAAATGACAGGATTTCCTTCTTTCTTAAGGCTGAATAGTATCCTATTGTGTAGATATACCACATTTTCTTTATCCATTCTTCCACTGATGGACACTTAGATGGATAGCATAACTTGTTGCCAGAGTTCTGAACCAAATGAGAGGGAAAAGAAAATCGGTCAGATGGAGAATCAATGTGTCACTTTTATGACGAATGAAGCTAATATCAGACAATGTGGCAACAACAGGCTTCCAAACGCCGAATCCTGATATTACATAGATTTCTGCGTGTAGTCTCAGGCCATGCTGGTCAAAAGTTGGATTTTCCATATGAAGGATGATCTAAGAGGAGCAGGAAAGGGCAGATTCTGTGGGCAGCCGCTCTTAGGAGACAGGGAGAGAATGGAGCTGGGCTATAGGACCCTGCTTCATCTTTCAGAGTCACTAGTTAGGGATATTTAAGGCGACTTAATGGGGAACAACCCTTCTCCATGGTAATGGATGTATTTGCTCATTTATTAGTAATTCTCACAGCAACTCTATAAAGTTGGTCTTATACGATTTTACAGACACAGAAACAGAGGCACAGAGAAGTGTCACAGACAACTTGCCCAAGTCCCCCAGTGAGGACGTGGTGGAAACAGCTTTTGCATCCAGTCAGTCTGGTCTGGCCCCTAAGTTCACATTCGCACTCACTGTACCCTCCTGCTTCTCCAATCTTTTAAAGCCTAGATTTGTTATCTGAGAAAATGAAGGGGTTAGATTAGAAAAATCTCTAAAAGTTCCTTTCAACTTTAAAATACTTTAATATGCTATTAGGTTTCTTGTAAAAATATTTGGGTGTGTGAAGTATTTTAAAGTCCTCAGGGAATGGATAATGTGGAACAATATTATATACAACTTAAAATGTTATTTTGATGAGAAGTCATAGTAGGTAATTGTAACCCAATTCTGTTTTCAATGTGGAAAACTTAACAGCTTAAAAAGGAACAGACAGATGGAATTTTGCTAATGTGTCCAAGAAGGAAATATGATTTCACATGCATATTATATGCAAGTTTATGAATGCAGTCATAGTGTCTGGAACCTGGCTAGGAAACTATGATGAAAATCAGTGAAGTAAAATATCAAAATAAAACATTGCATGACAACTTCTAATGGGGAGCAACGGTGGGACTTTTAATAAAACCACTTGGGAATATTAACGTGATACGTAAGTGGCTGAAGGGTTCTGAATTTCCCTGGTGATATTCATATATCACAAAGTGAATGTTAACTGGCAATAACTCAAGAAATGGCGTGTTTAGCATACCAGTGGAGAGATGCTGGAGTTGTGGTCACCAATGGTACATTATAACATTTTACTTTGAGTCAGAAGTAAGTAGACCCTAGCTTATAATTTCCTAACAACTTGTTTGGAGCAAAGATTTGGGATTATAATCTCAATTAAGGATGGAATGTATGTCTTAGGTAACAAATTCACCTTTGTCTATGTGCAAGGGTAGGGACATTACCAAATATTTCCAATGAAACGGATTTTGGTGCATTTATGGTAGCAGAGAATTTACTCCACATTTAAATACACTCTGGGTAATTAGGAATTGTACTTTTAGCAGGAGATTAAAAAAAAACTCATCTTGAGTTCTGATTATGCAATTAATTGTTCAAATAACTTCAATTTTTATGTTAAAATCATTTGGTAGTTGGTAAGTGTAAAAGACCTTTATTCCACGCAATACATTTAAATTCTAGAAAATGAGCTTTCCTCTCATATTCCACCAAAACGACTCAGAAGAATGGCACTGCTTTTACTAATTAAAACATATATTTGATAAGTGTGACTTTTTTCTCTCTAATATTTCCTTTATTCAGGGGTTAAATATAAATTCTTGGCTTGTATCCGCCATCCTCTTGAGTAGCACTATTTTCCAGAATTATTCTGCTGGCATCTGAGGGGTTCATTCTGAAGTAGTTTTTTTTTTTTTTTTTTTTTTTTTTTTTACTTGTAGTTAAACAAAGATTTTATTTGCCTACTGGAACATTATGTATACTTGCTGATCCCAAAAGGAGTGTGTGCATGTGTTTAAAACTATAAGCTGAAATTATTTCTTGAAAAATTATGGTATGAAGGGGATACTATGATTCTTGATTTCTATAAAAAGAATTATTTCTTAGATATACAATTTAATCTCTATATACTATAATTTGCTTCTAATGATAGGTTTATTTTATTGATTACTATCTCAGGATAGAGGAGATGAAGTCTTAAGGAGCAGAGTTGGTGTATTCAAAAGGTAAATGACACTTGCCAACTTGCCAACCTGGAGCAAAGTGACTTAATAAACAGAAAAGCACCAGGATTCTTCCTTTATTGCAGTATTACAAGTGTAATAATGTCTCTAAACATGTAGAATAAAGTAAACTGATGCTACCTTATTTGACTCCTAATAAATTATGTTGATAACTTGTTAAAAACAAATGAGTAGCAAGTAGTATGAATGTATAAATTAGCTGAGATGTATTAAAAAACTACTAACATCCAGGGTGTAATGACTACAGAGAAGACAAGAAAGGGGATGGCTGAGCAGTGAGACTTCATTTGCTACTTATTTTGAGAACAGTGACCTGGACCTCTTGTGAAATATTCTCTTGTGATTTCTCCACCTATAAATAACTTGCTTTGGGTCTGATGGCTTCTAATCAGTGAATAATGATTGTCGACCGGGCCTCAGTTATCAACAGCAACCACAGAAGCATTTGTGGGGCATTTAATCCTCATAACAACCCAGTGAAGTCAGGAATATAATTATCTTCATTTTACCCATGAACAAACTAATAGACAATTCAGGCCATTTGCAAAAAGATCATCAAATAATGCAAATGTAACAAAATATTTATTTTACTCCTGCTATGTTTTAGGCATTGTGCTGGTCCTGAGGATGAAAGAGAAGACAGTCTGTACTCTCAATTCCTGCATAGTCAGCCTTCTGAGAGAAATAGATGAATTCCCGGTCATTACAATATAGAGGCAAAGAGCTAATACTTGCAGTTCTGCCTTGGTTTGCTGCAAGATATAGAACACATTTATAGGGTCTGAGGGAAGAATTCAGCTGACAGTAGCAGAGGAGGCTAAAAGTGTTCTCTTTCTTGTGTGTGCTTGCTAGTGAAAATAGTCCAAGTTCATCTTTTTTGTAGTTGTTGTTTTTTGAGACAGAGTCTCGCTGTGTCACCTAGGCTGGAGTGCAGTGGTGCGATCTCGGCTCACTGCAACCTCCACCTCCCAGGTTCAAGCGATTTCCCTGCCTCAACCTCCTGATTAGGTGGGATTACAAGTGCATGCCACCACACCCAGCTAATTTCTGTATTTTTAGTAGAGATGAGGTTTAACCGTGTTGGTCAGGCTGGTCTTGAACTCCTGACCTCAAGTGATCCGCCCACCTCAGCCTCCAAAAGTGCTGGGATTACAGGCTTGAGCCACCGCACCCGGGCTGTTCATCTTTATTCTGCTAGATCCACAAGGCTTTAGTTCTTTGTAACCATATCATAGCTTACCACTGTACCACATGAGAAGCTACTCCTCTCTTTTGCACATGTAATGCCAGAATAGATCTTACGTTTATTTCCAGGGCTGTGTTTAGGAGGGTACTTATCTATTGGGCCAAAGAAAATATACACTTGAGAAAAACTGAATAATTTTCGAGATACATGGAATTTAAAGCTGGCTGTTTATAAGATCAAGTTACTATTTATAAACTCTCAATTTTAATATCAGATGTTTTAGCTGCTGAAGAATGTTTTATTTGTCATTTTAAATGTTTTAACATTTAGAAGTTCACCATTACATGTATTTTCCAGACACGGGGAACAATTACATAGATTTATAGCATCAGCAGAGCCAGTTGTAGATCTGACTAGATTTAGAAATGAAATGTATAACACACTTGGTCCGTCATTGAAACTCTAAATAGTGGGAGTAGAGCACCAGGATATCGTCTGCTCTGCTTCTGTTTTCTAGGAACTGCCTCTCCCCTCTAAATTCACACAGTTGTCATAGGTGCTACCATGTTTGTAAATGTGACAATTGATTGGTTCAGGCTGGGAGGAAGATCCAAGCTGGGCTAATTGCATTATCTCACTATTTTTTTCTCATTGAGTAGGCTTGGTTAGTCAGAGTTTATTCTATTTTAGTCCCAGTTGGGTGAAGTGCAATTCAATTCTGGCATCAATTACCTGAAATTAGCAAGCATCAGACTCCCCATCCTTTGCAAAATAGCTGTCACTTCAGACAACAGTTGCAAGTGGGATTCCCAGGCCACTCACATTTCTGACTCACCAGCTACATACTTGGAGGCTTTTATAAGTTCAATAATTTGCTGGAACAACTCATAGAACTCAAAGTGTGATGCTTACAATCACAGTCTTATTATAAAGGATACCACCCAGGAATAGCCAAATGAAAGGTCACACAGGGCAGGGTCTGGAGGGTTCCAGGAGTGGATCTTCTATGCTCTCTCCTTTCAGAGTCAGGGTGCCCCACCTTCCCAGCACATCAATATGTCCATCCACCAGGACATTCCTCTGAGCCTCAGTGTCCAGTCTTTGTTGGGATCTTATTACATAGGCATGATTGACGAAATCATTGGCCATGTCATTGCAGTCAATCTCCAGCACCCATCCCTTCCCTACGGGTTCAGCAATGGAAAATTCCACCCCTCTTGTCATATCCTTGGTCCTTCTGGTGAGCAGCCTCCATCCTGAAGCTAGCTAGGGACCTATAATGACTCACTTCATGAGCATAATGAAGACTCACTTTATTCAGGAAATTCCAAGGGTTTTTGAAGCTCTGTACCAGGACCTGGGGGCAAAGATCCAATATATTCCTTGAAAGTAGAGTCTATCGTTGGAAATTCTGGTATTAGAACTGAGTGAAAAAAAATCAGTTTTTTTAGCTTCCTACTTTAGACTCCTACATGATGAAAGGTAAGACTTAGGGCTGTTGGCTGCTATTTTTCACCAGAAAAATAGAATCCAGCGTGTAAGGAGAAAAAGAGAAATGAAGCAGATGAAGACAGGAGAAGTGATGAATGAAGGAGAGAGTAAGCGCTTAGAGATTTGAGTCCCTTTTCCAACTTCTTCCTGTCCTCGGCTTCTTTGAGATTCCATGTTATCCTTACTAAATATCCTTTGCTTCTCATTTTGTCCAACTCCAGCTGAATTTCTTAAAACTCCTAACTGGGCTTTCTACTTGGTAGAGTGAGCAAGTTAATGCTTGTATGGGAATTGAAGTGTTGTGTATACTTAAATAACTTTAAACTCCAGGCAGGACTTATTCCCATTTATTACAAAGAAGATCGAAGGTCATTGGCTGCTTTGTACACATGATAATCTTGTTAACTCTTCAAAGTGAGCTTCTTTGGGAATCATTCTCCATCTATTGTCATGTTTTTACTTCTGCACTCTGACTCCGGTCTCTGGCAGTAAAAATATCTTTTTGTTTATTTATTTTTTATTTTATTTTATTTTATTTTATTATTATTATACTTTAAGTTTTAGGGTACATGTGCACAATGTGCAGGTTAGTTACATATGTATACATGTGCCATGCTGGTGTGCTGCACCCATTAACTCATCATTTAGCATTAGGTATATCTCCTAATGCTATCCCTCCCCCCTCCCCCCACCCCACAACAGTCCCCAGAGTGTGATGTTCCCCTTCCTGTGCCCATGTGTTCTTTTTGTTTATAATGTTCTACCGTAGCAGCTGCAACAGAGAACCAGCAATGCAACTCGAGATTTTGCTCTTGCTGACCCAAGATCTGCTTCTGTGTGCAGCTGCACAATTTGTGTTGATGGCTAGAGATCTGCTTCCTTCTGTCAGCCCTTAGTTGCTTTGAATGTTATATGTTCCTTTGGGGACCAACTATGTTTTGAATGTTTTTGTCCCTTCCAAAATTCATATTGAAACTTAATTCTCAATACAACAGTATTGGGAAATGTGGCTTTGGGGAGGTGATTGAGTCCTGAGGGCTCTATCCTCATGAATGGAATTGGATGTCCTAGTCAAAGGGCTTGAGGGAGTTCATCCCTTTTTCTCTTTTTCCTTATGTCATCAGACAGAAGCATTCTGTCATTAACACAGCATTCCAACGGGTGCCATCTTGGAAGCAGGGACTGACCTCATCAGACGGTCAACCTACCAGCACCTTCATCTGGAACTTCCCAGTCTCCAGAACCGTGAAAAATACATTTCTGTTCTTTGTAAACTTCCCAGTCTATGACATTTGTTATAGCAGCAAACATGGACTAAGACAGAGACTCATAATTGTGGTTTGGGAACCTTAATTTTGGAAAAAGATTCAAGGTCTTGGTAACATTTGGTAATAGCTGACTCTGAGCTTTGCATATTTTCGTAAAAGGTCATTGAGTGTATTTATTATCAGTGTGTGGAACATATTTGCCCTACATCGTAACTTTCTGTGAGCTGGTCTTTCTGCCTGCAATGCTATTCCCTGAGATAGTGGCATGGCTTGTTTCCTTACTATTAATACTTTCAGGCTTCTTCTCAAGTGTAATCATCTTAGTAATCCTCACTGACTACCCTGTCTAATCAGCCCCCTCTACTTATTCTCTGTCCCTTTATCCTGATTTATTTTTTAGCATTTAACATCTGACATATTGAACATTTATTTGTTCACTTTTTAATTGTTTCTCTGCTCTATTAGAATGTAAATTGTATGAAAGAGGGACACTGTCAATTTTGTAAATTGTTTCATCCCAGCATCTAGAAAAGTAACAGATACTTTGTAGGAACTAGCAAAAATTTATTGAATAAAAAGAGAAATGGAGAAACTCCTCTGCTGCTCAGCACTTTCTTAATACTCCTGCATGTGGGGGGAACTTCTTGCCTTGTGAAACTTATTTCTCCAAGAAGGCAACTCAGATACTTGATTTCCAATCTGCCCTTACAGCCTGGGCACTGATCAGATGCACCCACACGATACTCTGATTCAGAAGCTGCAACCTCTACAAAGCATGGGTCAGGAGGAATCCGTGTGTGTGTGTGTGTAAAGGTAATAGTGGTAGATGTTCTAGTAGCCACTGCCTAGTGTCAGTGGTGTGAGCTGCAGTGTCTGTATCCGGTGGTATAAACAGTGGATTTTCTATGGCATCATTCTACATGGCTTTGAGAGTTGTGCTTAGCTGTATAGCCTCCAGATTTTACTCTCTTCCCTTCTCAGTGAGTTTCTGAGTTATGTAAGTCACTTATAAAAAATAAATTCTGGCTGGGGGTGGTGGCTCATGCCTGTAATCCTAGCACTTTGAGAGACCAAGATTGGAGGATTGCTTGAGGCCAGGGGTTTGAGACCAGTCTGGGCAACAAAGCGAGACCCCCATCTTTACCCAAAAAGAAAAAACAACAACAACAAAAAAACATTAGCTGGGTGTGGTAGTGTGTCTCTGTAGTTCCAACTGCTCAGGAGGCTGAGGAGGGAGGACATCTTGAGCCCAGGAGGTTGAGGCTGCAGTGAGCTATGATTGCACCACTGCACTCCAGCCTAGGTGACAGAATGAGACTCTGTCTCTAAAAAATAAAAATAAAAATGAATGAAAATAAGCTCCTTTTCTACTTGAACTAGCTTAAATGAGTTCTGCTGTCAGCAACTGAGAATCTTACTGACTCATAGCTGGTTTGAATCTGGACAGCATATCCAGAAGTCTATACTTTTACAAATCAACTTAGTAGTTTATAAGCTAGAACATTGTTTTGGGGGATTTTAGTGTTCATCTAGTCAAGTAACTTTCTATCATTATTTTTATATTAGTTATTTCTTCCAATAACATTTTACAAGAAAGAGGGCACCCAATATTTAAAATTGAAGTTGCTCTGATTGAAGGATGGTAGGTGTCAGAATCCTCAAACTCTCTTCCCTCACAGTACCTCAGGCCCCTCATTGGAATCCTTAAAGAATATAGGACATGTGAATTAATTGACAATTTAACCACCTAATTTTCCAGCAGAGAAAATGGTTACATAGAAAAGTATAAAAGGCACATAATTAGCGAGCGATCAGTAACTAGAATGCAGGTATCTCTACATCAGTCTGGAGTTTTTGCAGTACACTTCACTGTAGCCTCAAAATAAAAAAAAAGAAGTAATAATCTTTTAAAGTTTTCTTCTGGGCATAGTTTGAGTAGCAAAAGCAAGAGTCTATTCAAATTTAGGCTTTAAAAGTTTTAACAAATTCAATTAGAAACGTATTTTCCTAGTGTACTTGGGAGCACTTAAAAATTGACTTTATGTGACTTTTAATTTAAAAAGACATAATCCAAGAAATCTTATTTAAATATTTCTCACCAGCACATGGTAATCTAAGTACTATAAATTATACTTTTAAAATTCAAATACATTTAAAAAACAAATCAAATTAAATTATGAGATAACACTACACACCTATCGGAATGGCTAAAATCCAGAACACTGGCAACACCAAGTACTTACGAAGATGACAATCCACAGGAACTCTCATTCATGGCTGGTGGGAATGCAAAATGGTACAGCCTCTTTGGAAGACAGGTTGGCAGTTTCTTATAAAACTAAACACACTTACTAAACTAAGAGTCATGAATGTGCTCATTGCTATTTACCCAAATTAATTAAAAATGTATGTCCACACAGAAACCTGTACATGGATGTGTGTAATAGCTTTATTTATAATTGCCCAAACTTGGAAGAAACCAAGATGCCTTCAGTAGGTGAATGGTGACGGATATTGCTAATAGGGAAGTCTGTGCATGTGTTGGGTTAGGGGGTATATGGGAAATCTCTGTACCTTCCTCTCAGTTTTGCTCTGAATCAAAAACTACTTTAAAAAAGTCTTAAAACTTATAACAGTGAAAAACACCCAAACTCTGCCAAAATAATATTAACCCTTATGTTAAGTTCTTGTGATATATTTATCCTTTTGAAAGTCTCATCAAATCAAATCAATGAAACAGATATTTTCTATGGCAATGAGGACGTAATAAAATAATCTATTCAATTAGTAAAATGAGTCCCTTCATTTATAAGGCAAATTAAATTACGTAATATGTAGAGGATCCATTTGAGTTTGTCCTAAATTTTCTAAACCTAAAAGAATAAATTATGGCATGGGAAATATGATTAACTTCCAAGTTGTCTCAATCATAATTTGAGACTATTTGCAATTTTTGTGCTGTGATTGATGACCTGTCTCAGGGTGAACTATTGAGAAACCAAGAGTCACCAAGAGGCAACATCTTTGATTCTTTCTTTTATTTCTCTTTGGCAAATGATGATAATTTGTTCCTGGTGATTTGGAAGCCTCTTTTTAAATGCCTCAGCACCCAAAAAGCTGTAATTTCCTATTACATTGCTGTCTAGGCTAGTACCACAAAGCAACTCTTTTCTAATATTTTTTTCTTATGTTTCTTCTCATAAGCATTTAATTTTTTTAAAGCCATGTCTTATTTGAGATTCCTTTTTTTAACTTTTATTTTAAGTTCAGGGGTACTTGTGCAGATTTGTTATATAGGTAAACTCGTGTCATGGGGGTTTGTTGTACAGATTATTTCATTGCCTAGATTACTTGAGATTCTTTAAACTATTTTTTTTGTTATTGCTAAGTGAGTAGAAGAATTTACCTTCAAATGAGTTTATATTTTTATATTTTTCTTAGTTCCAAAAAAGAAGTGAGGAATTCCTCAGTGATATAGGACAATTTTATAGCTGATGCATCATCGACTTTCTTGTTAGTGATAAGAGAGTCGTGTAAGTGAAAAAATAGTCTCAGTGCATGTCTTTCAAACTGTGTCTGGTGCTCATGGTTCAATACACCTCCCACAACACCTCTACTATCCGCACAGCCCCCTCCATAGGCACTAGCGCTGCTACCATTGGCACCACTGTGGCGGTCGGCACAGGATACATAGAATGCTCAATGCATCAAAGCTTGGATATGCTCCACAACTTCAAGCTGTATTCAGGATTCTCCTTTTCCTCTGCAGACCAGGGTTTTTTATTAGACCTGAAACGGAATTATTGACAGGATGAAATCTTTCCTGGAGGTTTTTAAATCCCTCATATAAAAAGACTAATAATCCTTGGATTAATAATTTTGACATCTAAGACCAAATGACCAAATACCATGTAAACCAAAAAGTGTCTTAGGCAGATCTCAATCGATTTAGAGGTTTATTTCCAAGGTTGAGGGCACGCCCAGGAAAAAGAAACACAAGTTAAAGTAGGATCTTTCCCAACAGTGCTGAATGTCTATCTTTTAGATTTTCCTCATTGCTATGAACTGAATTATGTCCCTCCAAATTCATATGTTGAACCCCTGATCCTCAAGTGACTGTATTTGGAGATAGGGACAATAAGAATGCAATTAAGCTTAAATGAGGTCATTAGGTGTATTAGTCTGTTTTCACACTGCTATAAAAAATACCTGAGATTGAGTAATTTATAAAGGAAAGAGGTTTAATTAACTCACAGTTCTGCATGGCTGGGGAGGCCTCAGGAAACCTAAAATCATGGCGAAAGGTGAAGGAGAATCAAGTACCTACTTCACAAGCAGCAGAAAAGAGAGAGCATGAAGGGGACAGAACCCCTTATAAAACCATCAGATCTCGTGAGAACTCACTCACTATCACGAGAATAGCGTGAAGGTAACCACCCCCCATTATCCAATCACCTCCCACCAGATCCCTCCCTCAACACCTGGGGATTACAATTTGAGATGAGATTTGGGTGGCGACACAAAGCCAAACCATATCATAAGGATGGGACCCTGATCCGATAGGAATTGTGTCTCTATAAAAAGAGACACCAGAGCACGCTCTCTCTTGCCCCTCTCCTCACCCTCTTTCTCTGACACTCAGAGTAAAGGCCGCATGAGAAGATGGCAGTCTGCAGGGTGGAAGAGATCCCTCACCAGAAACCAGACTCTCAGAGACCTTGACTTCAGACTTCCAGCCTCTAGAACTGTGAGAAATAGATTTCTGTTATTTAAGCCACCCAGCTGTGGTATTTTGTTATGGCAGCCTAAGCAGACTAATACATTTGTGTTCCAATTCTTGGACTTGGAGGCAGTAATAAATTAGTGAGGAATGACCAAGAATTGTACACACTGTCTGAATAGCGTTTTGCAATGTTACATTATTCATATTACTTTAAAATTTATATATATGTATGTCTAGACGAAACATGTGAAACATGACATTGATTCTTTACATTGGCAGCTAGATGGAAATGTAACATTTTGATTGTGAATGCTCTTATTTTCATAAAAATATTTCATATGATGTAGTTATATTTTCAAACATAAAATTAAACTTTATATACTGGGATTTAAATTTTGATATTGATTATAATTTTTATTTATTTTGTCTTTTAACTTTAATATATATTTTTGAATATTTTAGAGGAAAAATAACAAATGAAAAATATTTTCAAATTGGTTACAGTTAGAATTTTTTTACACTTGACAAACAATTTTTTTTAATGCATTAGATCAGAGATCAACAAACTGTTGCCTGTGGGTCAAATCAGGTCTATTGTTCATTTTTATAAAGTTTTATCAGAATGCCTCTACGCTCAAATTTTTATATGTTGTCTATGGCTATTTTCATTCCACAACATCAGAGTTGAGTAATTGCTATCAACACTGTATGACCCACAAAGCTAAAGATAATTATTGGCCTTTTACAGATAAAGTTTGCGGACCCCTGATTTATATAACCAAGAATGTGTTCACTTGGAAATCATGATATAAATATAAAATACAAAACTGGATCTTAAAAGCAAAAAAGCAAAAACATTTAAAACTAATGCTTCAAATTTAAATACCTGGAAGCTGAAAAGTGAGCAGACTTTTGTAGAGTGTGACCCATATAAAATTTGCAAGCAGGACATTACAAACTCTTTATTTAAAGAAGATTTAATGAAAATGAGCAAAAATATTATTCTTACCAAATTCACAACTAGAACTGGCTTAGATGCAACGCTGCAATGTCAAATTCTTCATTAAATGAAGGTGTAACCACTGGCCAAAACAATGAGAATGAAAGAGACAGTTAATCCTGACAAAGTCACACTTCAGAGATGGCAAATATACCTTTGGCCTGCTCATTAGAAGTTGAAGAAAACTACATTCATAAAATCTGAAAACTGGATAAGAAAGTCAGAACCTCTGGAACTTTACTCTGTTTATTGGATGATGATTCTGGAAAAGCGGCTGTCATATCCTGACATGAGTGAGACTGTTTCTAGTAAAGCAAAATCTGATTCAAATCAATGAATAAACTTTTCCATTAGATAAACATGGCAGAACATTTATATTTCATTTTCAACCCAAATTCTTTCAAATTGGGAAAGAAGTTATTATATTCGAAGTTCAAAGACAAAGTATCTTGTTACTACTGTTATGCATTTCTCAACCAATGTTCATGATTGGTTTTGGCGAATGAAGATACTTGTGACTGGAAACACATTGTTAATTAAAAGAATGTGAAATGTTACATGCATATAACATTAGCAAATATTAGAACTGAAAATTAAAAGACTGAGTAAATGACAAACAATTGATTTTTTTGGCAAAGAAGTAAATATAGAACAAAATACAAAATATTGTTATAATGTTCTTAAAATAATATTGAAAGATAATATGTGTATAATATTTGGAAAAACACAAGGAGGCTTATTGTAGCTTTAATATTTATTTTAAAAAACAAAACCTATTTAGATTTAGTAGAAATAATTTCCAATTTGTTAATAGAATGGCTAAACATGTATAATGAATGAAAAATACGACTTCTATCTGGGATGGAGAATTCAAATTAGAACATTAACTTATTGGATAAGAAAGTGGGGGACAAAAACACATAAAAAGTAAATATTTCAAAAGTCACATTGAGACATTCTTCAAATAAAAAGCAAATTGTGGTTTTTATTAGAAAATGAATTATGAATTTAATTATGAATATGTACTATCCATGTTGCTTGCTCATAATAATATTAACAAAAGATAATGACCATCTCCACTCCAAATGTGTGTGGCTACTTCATTTTCAAAAGGATTAAAATAAATAACTAAATAACCAAACAAATACCTTTAGAAAAAATGATTTTTCTAAATTGCAAGAAACTGCACGTGATATATGCAACATTTCATTAAAATACATGGAAATTACAAGGAGAAATGAAAATGTTTCATTGGCTCTACTGGAAAAGATTCATGTACAAATATTCTCCAAGCTAAATTTAATAGACTTTTTTTTTGGCCATTAGAACGCAGGTTATTTCATCTGAAGAGAGATTAGGACAAATTGAACAACACTGCTGTCTTCAGTTCTCTTTATAAACACCCAGATACACATAATAAAAGTTAAATTCAGTTTTCTTTGCTATTTTGTCAACTTTCAGTCATCTATAAACTGTAGCTTTACATATATTTTTCAATTTTGAAAAAAAGTTAATTATTTTGAGGACATAATAAGTGTTTATATTCACTAGGTACATGTGATGTTCTGATACAGGCATGCAATTGTAATAATCACATCAGGTTAATAAGGTCTCCATCACCTCAAGCATTTATCATTTCTTTGTGTTAGAAACATTTCAATTAGAACATATTAAATATCTTTTATTATTATTATTTTGAGAAAAAGTCTCACTGTCACTCAGGCTGGAGTGCAGTGGCTCAATCTCGGCTCATGCAACCTCTGCCTCCTGAGTTCAAGTGATTCTTTTGCCTCAGCCTCATGAGTAGGTGGGATTGCAGGCACGCGCCACCACCACGCCCGGCTAATTTTTGTATTTTTAGTAGAGATGGGGTTTCACAATGTTGGCCAGGCTGCTCTCGAACTCCTGACCTCAGGTGAGCCTCACACCTCAGCCTCCCAAAGTGCTGGGATTACAGGCGTGAGCCACCGAGCCCAGCCAAATATTTTTAAAAACAGGTTGTCAGCTTGTGTAAAATGTAAATATCTAGACACCTGTGCTTCTATTTGGAGTCTTGCTCCCAGCCTCTCGGTGTCGGGGCTGACCTCACCTTCCTCACGGGTTATCATGAGGGACATCGGATGGGAGAAAATGTGAAAGCACATTGACTATAGATGAGGTGGCTTTCGGTTAGCCTTCTCTCTACTACTGCTACATTTTAAAGAGGTCTTTGGTTGCTCTTTTTAGGAAGTGGGGCTATTGCTTCACACTCCAACTGTTTAGTATTTTCTTTTTAATTTGATGCCTTCAGT
Organism: Pongo pygmaeus; assembly: GCF_028885625.2. Taxonomy (NCBI): domain Eukaryota; kingdom Metazoa; phylum Chordata; class Mammalia; order Primates; family Hominidae; genus Pongo; species Pongo pygmaeus. Next base: position 186,980,687 of record NC_072376.2, read on the forward strand.
TTTCCAATCTGAAAAAGATGCTTTGGTTTGAATGAACCCATGTAAGTAGGCTTCTCCTGTTGAAAATTCAAAGAAATTTGCTTTTGGGTTTTTTTATTCTGCATTCTTCCAGGGAGAAATGTCTTCCCATCTAGAAGAATCAGCAGTCTATTACTATCCAGATCTATTAAATTGAACGATTGATTGTAACAAAGGCTACGCTGTTATATTTAAGCAGTTGTTACATATCTCATATGCCAAAATTGTTAAAAATAACAAAGGCCTATTATCTCGAATGTGGGAAATCAAATCATTTTTTTAAAGGCGTGATTAATTGTGTGAGTTTGAACCCCTTAAGTAGGTGTGGTAAGCTGTATTCCGTGGGAACTTGCACAGTATGTGTGCAACTATGTAAACAAAAAGTTAAAATGCAGCTAACACTTTTCCCTGGCATTTATTAGCATAGCAAAGAAAGCAGAAACCAACCAATTTTTACATAAAAAGACAGTAGAAAGCTGTGTCTGCCTGCATTACTGTTCAATCTGTGGGTGCCAACTATAAGCATAGAAACAATTTTTATTTATAGGCCTATCACCAAAATGTGTTCTTCATTAATTCATATTTTTCTCAGCCTCACATTATTTCTTCAACCCATCCAGGTGGTTTTTAAATGCTAAGGGTAATTTAAAACTGAGCAAATTCATGTGTACCCCATTTTTCAGTGTTTAAGAATAATTGAATGGAAACATCTTTACCATTCACTCAACATTTTGTTAATTTGTTTACCTTTAATGAACCTGAGGAATACCACAGATGTGAGCGTGGCTGGATCTTTTGAATTAAAATCTACACTGGGAAAGAAATAGACCTTGAATATCTTGCCAAAGGTATTTAGAAATCTATTTCTCACAAGATTAAAGCTGAAAGTCCAAAGTAACTGCAGTTTATTCCAACAATACAGTTCAGTGAAATGCTGTTATATCAAACATTTCCTCATATATGACACTCATTAAAATAGAAAAGACCTCCTCTGAAGAATATCATTTTGAAGGGAGAGATCCATCCGTTCATTCAGTCAGTCTGTGAATATGTATTTATTACGCACACACTACATGTCAGACACAATTTAGGCAATGAGAATTCAGAATTGAACCAGACAGACAAAAATCCCTGCCATCATGGAACTTACATTTCAGTAAGGAGAGATAGACAAGTGAAAAAACCAAATAAGTAAATATCTTTGGTCAACTGATAATAAGACTGTGGGAAAAATCAAGTAGGGTAACTGTTGGTTATGAAGCTCTGAGGCTGGGAGAGGGGATTATTTAAAGAAGGTAATCAAGGCCTCTTCACAGGGAAAGTGAAATTTCAACTCAGGCCTGAAGGAAGTAAGAAAGCAAGCCATGTGGATTTTTTGAACTTGTAAAGTGACGTTTCTTCCATATAATATTTTCCTGCATGTAATGTTCAAAAATTGTAGTGCCTTGGAAAACATTACAAAGGCTTTTCCTTGTAGATCTGTACTTGTTGTTAAATTTCTTTTGGGTTGCCTTTCTGGTGGGTGTTTCATAGCCTTTTATAGATTCAGTCTCTATATAATAGGAAAAAAGCCCCCTTCATTTGGTTTTAAATAGTATCCATAGGAAGCAGCAGGAGAAAGTTTGCATTCCTGGGTGAAGGTCCTTGAGCACATTTTTTTTTTTTTTTTTTGAGATGGAGTTTCACTCCTGTTGCCCAGGCTGGAGTGAAGTGGCACGATCTTGGCTCACTGCAACCTCCACCTCCCGAGTTCAAGCGTTTCTCCTGCCTCAGTCTCCGGAGTAGCTGGATTACAGGCATGCGCCAACATGCCCGGCTAAATTTGTATTTTTAGCAGAGATGAGGTTTTGTCATGTTGGTCAGGCTGGTCTCAACTCTTGACCTCAGGTGATCCACCTGACTGGGCCTCCCGAACTGTTGGGATTATAGGCGTGAGCCACCACAGCCGGCTGAGCCCATATTTTGTTCCAATAAAGTTTCAGTCATGCTCTTCCATTTTTTGCCCAGTAAAGTGTGTCACCCATGCTGTTCTCTGCAACTAATGGAAAGAGAAATTGTTGTTTGTAGATTAAAGTGACCCGCTCAATCTAGAGAGTAACTTTACCTATGTGTTGTTTTTTTTTTATACTGCATTATACAGGCAAAGCCTCCATTTAAAAAAAGGTAACTGATTTGTATTGCAATAGCGTAATTTGCCAATACCCATTATTCAACAGCCTAGCAAATGATGATTAGATGATCAAGGCAGTTTTCTACTTCACCACAAGGCTGTTAAGTTCCTAGTAACAGTTTTCTAGTGTGCAGTGTACAGGTTATATACAATGAAGTTCATGCAGACATAACCTACCTTCTACTTCTGCATATTATGTATATTTTAAGCAAATGTTAATCCAAAAGTGCCTTCTTATTCACTCAATCATTTATTGAAAAAATTTTTGGAGCACCTACTATGTGCCACCAGGTGTAAGAGTTGACACCATCCTCATCTTTCCAAATTTGCAGACATGGACTTACAATAGATTGTGATCAAAGTTGCCATCAGTAAAGGCACAAGATGTTATGGGGAAAAAGAGCAAAGTGATCTGACCTACTTTATGGAGTCAGGAAAGGCATTAGAGGGTAGATGTGGTGAGTAGCATTTAATCTGAAACCTGAAGGATGACAGGGACAAGCTAAGGGAATGTGTATGTTGAAAATTGAGAAGATTCTCAGACAGAGGGAAGAGCACTTGCAAAGTCTCAGAGGTCAGAGAGAATGTGGTGTGTTCAAGGAGCCAGCAATTTGAGGCCAACTTTCAGGTGGAGAAAAAGAGAGAACATGATGACAGGCTGCATGTTTCAGGCTAAGCAAATTATTTTTATTGTTAGCTAAGGTAAACCATAATAAAAAGATCTGCTAAGCAAATTATGGAATAATTTTCAAATTTTCTCTAACACTGCACATTCAGAGTTCGTTGCACAGGCAACCTTGCCAGGCCTGAAATCCAAATCTGCTCCTGGTAAGGAGAGACTTCTTTGCACGGTTTTTAATTGATCATCTGGGTGCCAAGAGGATTTTGCCCCAGCTGAAGGGTTGTACAATTGAGTCTAAGTTGGGGTTTGGGGCACGGACACGCATTTGGAAATGGAAAACTTTCCCGTAGGATAACAGCTCTAAGTCTGCGGCCGTGTGCTTGTTCTCCCCTCCAGGCAGGGAGGACATGCGCTGCTCAGGGTTCTGAGCTGACCCAAGCCTCTTACCTCAACCCCCTCCTCCTGGTGAGAGAGCCCCACTGGGTTCCACAGAGAAGAGGAAGAGGATGTGACTCAAAGATTCTGGGCTTCCTTGGTTCCCTGGGCTGGAACTCAGAGAGATAATGGAATCCAGGTGTGTGACCTGCATGCATGCAGGTTTTTTTTTTTTTCTCTTTTTCTTTCCAAAGCAGAGAAGGTGAGGGGTCATTTCTACTCTGGGAGAGGGCCTCCGAGGTGTCAGCCGTGGCAGAGTGCTGGCGGCATCTACAGCGGGGGTGTCACTCAGGGTGGTGGTATTAGAGATAGTGGCAGAAAAATCTGTCAAGGCTCCCTGGGGATGGCTGCTGTGGACGGCAGCCCAGTGAGGAGAGGCCAGTGTGATCTCACCCATCATGACCTCAAGGTCCTTCTTTCAGGGATCTTGCCAGGAGGTTCAGTTGGCAGGATGGCAGCAGCAGACACACAGGGTGGTTAAGAACAAAAAACGCAGGTAACATCTGCTGAAGGCTTCTACAAGATGAGCATTAACAGGTACTAACTCAAACCTTGCACTCGCTCTAGGAGGTAGGTACTGTTAGCATCATCACATCACAGATTTGGAAACTGAGGCACAGAGATGCTAAGAAACTCATTCAAATAAGCAACTGAGCTGGGACTTCAACACATAAGCACCCAGCAAGGTTTACCTAGAAAGTCATTTTGGGCACAGGATCTTCCTCCATATGGTTCCTAAAGAGATGCAAGTGAGAGAGACAACAAAAGGTTGCGTTTTGATTGCATTGTCTAGTCTAGCCATTGGAAATACATTTACATCATGAGGTTCAGGCTTTTATAGTTTAAAGAAAGGAAAGGAAAGGAATGGAATGTTCTCCCTTTGCAAAACCTCATACTGTCCTTTAATCATGTCCATTGTGCTGTGTGGTCTTGATGTCTTCCAAGCAGTTTGGGACTTAAGTTTAATTTTATCAGTAGGAATCATGTACATAGACTGCTGTGAAGGTCCTCTTGCCTGCAAAGGTCTCTACCACTGCCTGACAGTGCCTGAAATTCCAGTATTAAATAATCATTCCTTTGAATATTCAAATTTCATTTTACAGAATTCTCTCTTAAAATATAAACATCCCTTTAAAGGATAAATTTAAATCCCTCAAAAGGGTGGCAAATACATAACACCGTATTATGGAAAAGTTTCCATAGTATGTAGAAGGTTAAAGGGAGCAGGAAATGGATGATAAATAGGGAGATGGGTTTCCCTGAGAAGGTGCCAGTGAAAAATTGCTTCTTGAAATCCCTGAATTTATGTGTTGCAGCCTAATGACATATTTTCATAAAATTGTGAGCAGCAGTAAAGTTTTACTGGATGGATTCTTTTATTTCAATGATTTTCTTCAGTGTTGACTGCTTAGTTATTTCAAGAAAAGCTAATTATTTAGAAACATTGCTACGCATTACTGATATGTTCATACGTTAAAAAACTATTGTGTCTCAGATCATAATGAAAAGACAGCCTATTTTGAAATTTGCCTGAATAGCTCTATTAGATCACCACAAAGGAAATAGTATAACATCACACAATAAACCATCTGTCTTTGAAGCAATCAAATGTCCCTTTTGGCTATGGTGGTGGTTGTGACTGTATGCCTACAGTGGAGGCTGGTAGATGTCTGAGGTTGATGTTGCATCTTCAACAGCATTAAGTGGCCCTACTGAATTTATTATTCCTTCTTTTGTTGCATCTACTACTCTGATTGTCAAGTTATTGTTAGGAAAAAAATCACAATGAAGATTCTACAGCCTAGGTTAAGTACAAGCAAATCAGATCCACCATGTGAGGAGCTATATTCTGGGAGAATTGACTAAAATGTGCAAACAAAACAATTATGAAAGAGTCATAGCCTTGTTGAAAATAATGTATAATAAAAAAGTAAGACCCAGAGTAATTGTGCTCTAATGCAAAAAATGTCTGGCTTTATGGGTTTTACAAGAAGTGGTGAAAAAGCAGGGTAATGTTAGCAGTGACCTTGAGTTTCTTCTCCTATAAAAAAATGTAGGCTGATGAAACCTTTTGTACACCCCTCAGGGCTGTGTGAGAATCAAGAGAGTCTGTGTATGTGAAAGTCCTTCTGGCCTATCATATGTGAGATATCATAATTACAAACTTTGTTCAGAAACATTTGGTGTGGGAGACAAAGGTTTGGGCCCTATCATTTTTACTCATGTTATCAGGAGATAGCGTTGCTAAGTGGACAGACGTGGCTATCTGTGAAGTCCACAAGGTCCTTGAAATTTCATTAGAATACGCTTCTTTCCAATCTTTATTCAGATTCCCGGTCCACCCTAACCTCGAAGTGTTAAGAACCACTGTTTGGGAAGAAGTGTTTTCTGTATATTTTTCTAAATGATCTGATAGTAAAAGAAACAGCTTCACAGACCATTTTGCCTTATCAAAATTTCATTGATTCTTAGTGTTTATGAAGCCCAGATTAAAGATACAAGAGGATTTAACTCTACTGGGGACACAGTCCCTTTGACAGAGTCTCACCCATCAGGGCTGCATACCCTCAGGCAATTGATTGACCTTAGGTTTGAGTCAATACTTCAAAGAATGTGCTGATTCCATGGCATGGCACGAAGTGTCACAAAAATAATATTTGCATCATATTCTGGGACATGCTGCATGGACTTTGGGTGCAACTATATGGATTTTGGTGAAAAATTTATTTCATTAACTTTGCATAATTATAAGAAAAATAAAACACAAAGAAAGGGCAGATATTAAAGATTGAATTTGTAAAGCTCTCCCAAATAAAATATTTGCAGATGCTTTAATGAGAAATTTGTGCTTGCTTTAGTTTATCGGGTTTAATACTTGAAATGACTACAAGAAAGATTTGCTCAAGACTTGTAGATGAAAAAAAATTTAAAATGTTTCTTGTTGATGAGAAAATTCAAAATCATTTGTCATCTAATCAAAAATATATGAATTGAAATAATATTTTAATGTCTCTAATAAACTTCCTTTCCTTTCTTTGAACATTTCTTATGAATTCCAAATCAGATGGAACATTTTTATATGAAGTATTTCAAACTCATGAAACTCTAACTTTGGGAATGTGTATGTGTTGTTGAAGTAGTCCTCATGAAACTAGCGTGGACAACACTAGATTGACCACTGGTTACCAACAGGCATAGGAATTCAACCTACATGAAGACTCAGAGTCAGGACCCACCCTGCACCCCCAAACGGTTGAGCTTTCCCAGAGCCCCCGCCCTGCCGTCCTTTCCTGACTTTCTAGTTCCCACCCCTGACCAGCTCTTGGGTTCTCTGCACTGAGCTTTCTGCCCTGCAACTTTAGCACATGGGATACAAGCTTCGTCAGCTCCCCGGCCCTTGTTCAGAACAGCTGCTCACCGTGAAGTGGACATGCATGTGCTAGAACATCTTTCCTTGTACTGAGAAGGGATAAAGCGCTGGATGATGCCCATCCTGCTTGCTGTCTCTGGGGACAAATTGGGAACACACAAGGTGCCAATCCCAGATGAAATGGCTTGATGCTAGCGTCTGTGTCTTGGGGGCTCTGAATACTCTAGGTCTTGTTCTGCCCCTGAGGGCTGAGGAGATCAATATCTCCACTCAGAATGTCCTAATAGTAAAGCTAGTAGTAAAGCTCTGGGCCAGGGTTTCTTAAACTTCAGTGTGTGTCAGGATCCCCGTTAAGGCTTGTTGAAATAGATTGCTGGGCCCCATCCCCACTTTCTGATGGGTAGACCTGGGGTGTTGCTTAAGAATCTGCATTTGTGAGAAGTGTCCAGGAGATGTTGATGCCACTGGTGGGGAAGAATACTTTGACAGCAACTGCTACAGAACATGGCATTTCTAATAGGACTCAATGACAATTTCCACTTTCCTTTGATACATTTCTAAAATCAATCTTTTCAAACCTGTATCCCAAGAAAATGTGGTGCATATACACCATGGGATACTACACAGTTATAAAAAAGAACAAAATGATGTCCTCTGCGGCAGCATGGATGCAGCTGGAGGCCATTATTCTAAGTGAATCAATACAGAAATAAGAAACCAAATACCACATATTTTCACTTATAAGTGGAAGCCAAACACTGGGTACATATGGGCTTACAGATAGGAACAATAAACACTGAGGACTCCAAAAAAGAAGAGGGTGGAAAAACTACCTATTGGGTACGATGTTCACTATTTGGGTGAGGGGTTCAATTGAAGCCTAAACCTCAGCATCATGCAATATGTACATGTAACAAACTTGCACATGTACCCCTTGAATCTAAAATAAAATGAAAAAAATCCCTGTATCCTTCTGTCTTCCTGAAATTTTTATAGCACACAGAAGATTCTTGCCATTCACAGATTTAAGACGTGCAGTTTCGAAATATGAAAGCAACCCAAATAAAATAATGTTGAATTTCACTAAAACACGAATTTGAATTTTGTGTTATGCAGCCACCATGTGGATATGGATTTGCAGTCAGAAGTTGGTGAGTGAATCTACTTAAATGCCAGTGTCAACAACTCAAACCAGGTTCGTTTGCTTCTCATGACGATTGTACATTTTAAGTGAATAACTGTATATTCTCATGCCAGGGTTACAAACTCAAATGTCTAACGGGTCCAGGAAGCAACTGCAAATGAGTGGAGTGATGTAGGTAGAGAATGGGTTGAACTGGTGGGCCTGTAACCGTTTAGGAGCAGAAGCCTTACAGAGCTCCAGCTCATGGACGCCAGGTAGGAATGTGGGCTACTTTGCCGTGTCTTCCAATTTTAAGAGAATCCAGAAATCCAGATTTTTACACGAAACCCCCTTCCCCTTTTAAGGTCAGTCTTCTGAACACCCAACAAAACACATTTACAAGCCAATTCTAAATTTGCTTTTATCATCAAATAACACCCCACAATTTGAGCATTAGTGAAGATTTTGGAAACAGAGCTTTTGAGAATGTCAAGTGTGCACTGTTCAATATTTTAAGAGTTTAGTTTGGTTTAAATATGTGACTGCCCTTTCGCAGAAACTTACTTTAATGAAGGAAAAGAAGCGTACTACAGAATTTCATTCTTGGGGCAGGCGATGGAGTAGGAGGTTCTTCACAGAATAACTAAAACAAATTTTAAAAAGTATATATTCAATGCCACAAGTACAGAGACCTGGGCCAAGCAAAGACTGTGCTCTCTCTGCTGTGCTTTATCATTATTCGCATTCCTTTACCACCCTGAAAATCATTTTGAGAAATTAACCTCCAGTTGTTGAAAGCAGATATAATTTTCCTAAAATGAAACAATTTGCCAATAAAATATTTTTATCCAAGGACTAAAGTTGCTGTGTGACAGCCGAGGTGTTTATGGTCAACTCCCAATTATCCAGAACCAGGCTGTTGGATTTTCGTATTAATCCTTCTTTCCTTTGCATACCCTCTCATGATTTTATTGCTTGTACTGCTGCCATCAAGCCTGGCAAATTGAATGATAGGATGTGGCAATTCTTTTAAGAGTCAGGTTGAGAGGCTCTTGGAACCTACAACTTAATTTGAAATTATGGTTTTGGCATTTTTCATTTATACATTTTCCTGCCAATCCTGCTTTCACTTAAGTAGCTGAGGATGACTGGGAGTTATGTTTCTTCTCTTTCCAAAACACCCAGGATTTCTGGTGCTTTGCCTTGAATGGGAACAAAGCCAGATCTTTTTATAGGAGAAGTGAGAGGATAAACGCTGGATATCAGGAAGGGCTGAGCATCGGGCCAACACATGGTAGGGCCAGGAATGATCTACAGAAGTCACTTCACAGCACTGTGCCTTAGTTTCCTCATGCAGAATATGCACTCGATGGGCAAAATTATAGATTGTCCCAAATGGGTCGGCAGAGCCCAGCATTTCTGTCCAGGTGCGTCAGAGGACTTGCGGAGCTGGGGCAGCAGATTATCTTCGCCTCATCTACGTTGCTTTTGTCTGTTTAAAAGTGTATACTCTTAAATAGTTTGAAAACTCCAATTCTTAATGATCTTAGAAAATTTTAAGAAATCTGCATTTTGAGGGGAATGTTTGTGCTCCACTGCAATTCATATATGTATTTTTCAATTCAACTTCTATTATAGATTGAAGGGTACACATGCAGATTTGTTACACGGTTAGATTGCATGATGCTGAGGCTTGGGGTCCCAGTGATCTCGTCACCCAGACCGTAAGCATAGAACCCACCATGTGATTCTTTAGCCCATGCTCCCCTCCCCGCCTCCCCTGTCTAGTGATCCCCAGTGTTGTTCCCATCTGTACAATTATGTGTATTCAATGTTTAGCTCCCGCTTATAAGTGACAACATGAAGTATTTGGTTTTCCTTTCTTACTTTAGTTTGCTTAGGATAACAGACTCCAGGTGCACTCACGTTGCTGTAAAGGGCAAGATTTCATTCTTTTTATGGTTGCATAGTATTCCGTGGTGGATATGTACCACCTTTTCTTTATCAAATCCCCAGTTGTTGTGCACCTAGATTGATTCCACATCTTTGCTATTGTTAGTAGTGCTGCAATGAACATATGAGTGCATGTGTCTTTATGACAGAATAGAAATTCGTATGTCGAAATCTAATCCCCAATGAGATGGACTTAAGAGGAGAGGTGATGGGGAGGTGATGAGTCATGAGAGTGGAGCCCTCATGAATGGGATTAGTGCCCTTATGAAAGGGGCCTGAGGGAGCTTGTTTCCTCCTCCCTTCACATGAGGATGCAGCAAGAAGGCACTGTCTAGGAGGAACAGATACCAAATCTGCTGGTGTCTTGATCATGAACTTCCCAGCCTCCAGAATGGTAAGAAATAATTTTCTGTTATTTGGAAATGATCCAATCTAAGGCATTTTGTTATTATAGTAGCCTGAACAAACTAAGACAAAGTCTTATTCACACACTGTGGAACTGCCATGCTCATATCTTCTGTGCACTGTTCTTATGCCACCTGTCTGATAGGAATGCCCCACACCCCCTGTTGATTGGCTAATTTCTATCCATTTTTAAACTCTTGGTATATATGCCAGGTGTCTTCAATATATGATGAGGGCTGGGTGCAGTGGCTCATGCCTGTAATCCCAGAGCTTTGAGAGGCCAAGGTGGGTGGATCACCTGAGGTCAGGAGTTCGAGACCAGTCTGACCAATATGGTGAAACCTCGTCTCTACTAAAAATACAAAAATTAGCCAAGTGTGGTGGCATGTGCCTGTAGTCCTAGGTACTCTGGAGGCTGAGACAGGAGAATTTCTTGAACCCAGAGGCAGAGCTTGCAGTGAGCTGCGATTGCACCACTGCACTCCAGCCTGGGCAACAGAGTGAGATTCCATCTTAAAAAAAGAAAAAATATGCTATGAGTTCCTTGAGAGCAGGAGTTCTGTTCACATTGTCCTTGGCTGTATACCACCTGGTCCTGAGCATATAATAGAAAAAACTTCTTTGATGCTTTAAGGTATATTTTTATAGTTTAATCAGTGAACATATCAGTAGTAATAACAGTCTTCACATCGAGGTAGGCAAAAACTATAACTTTATTTTCCTCTAATTTTGATCACTATTTGCTACCTTCTCCCCCTTTTTCCATCAGGGTGAGGGAAATTTAATCTGATTAAATCTAGGTTCCTCTGTTCTCTATGGCTGCATCTGAGTTCTGGGAGCTTAGAGCAGAGGCATGAGGAGGTAGGGACATTCTAGCCCCTGACACAGGTTCCAGGTTGCTGCTGAGACAATCGGTTCTCATACCATGATCACCTCTCTGCTCTCTCAGAGACTATCTCTTTTCCTATTAGGCTAGACTGTAAAAAACAAACAAACAAACAACACAACAAACCTTATTTCAGGAAGAAACACTACTCCCTTAAACTGAAATTTCTGCCATGGAAATTCTCTCCAAATATTCATCTATGCCCTGAGTTCCTTTTGTTCTCCCAGGACTTCAACTCTTACACACCAAATCCATCAAGAAGCCTGTGCTTCTGCTTTCAGCCCTGTGATACCTCACACTTCTGGTGCTTAGCATAGAGTGCCCTGGATACTTGAGTAGAAGCTGGAGATGGTGTGGGAGGAGGAGAGAAAAAGAAAAATCCACCCAGAGAAAAAATTAATTAGACTGTAGATCTTGAGCTTGAAACAATTGTAATGTTCTTGGAGGCTGGTGTTTTATTTTAAATATTCAAATGAATTCTGTACTCTGTTCATAAAACATTCATTTTGTTGCAATGTAAAATCATGTCAAGTTACTTTCCATAGAAAATTACATATTTTATTGCAATGATATGAAAAACAAATCTTGAGAAGAAAATTGCACCTTCTCCTTAATTTTAGTATAAATTTAGAATTTGATAATATCAGAGAAAAAAACGTAAAAGTATTTCTGATTTCAGAACTCCCAGAGACCAATATTCTCTTGTTCGTAACAATCTCAGTGAAAGGGAAAAACAAAGTAGAAGGATAAAAAACTTAAAAAATAACTATTACTTACTTTTACTTAATTGCCTTTATCTTAGAAGTAAGTTATTTTCTAACAGGAAAGTCAGACCAGCAGCTAAAAATAATGTGAAGAGTCCACATTCCAGTGAGTTTGCCTAAGATGAGGAAGCTCAATAGCTTCTTAGACTTGTAGGCAGATGTAAACCCAAGAAAGTGGGATTTGCATAATAAATAGGAACCAGCCAGTGGTTGTGTGTGGATGAGAAAACCGTAGTTCATTAGTTAGGCTGGTGGGTAGCCTCTGTATTCAGAGGGTGCACAAAGAAAACAATGACAGCACCACTGCCTTCACCATTGAACTGGCGAGGAACTACCAGATATAGTGATTGATTGCTTAAGTGTGTCACCACTCATTAGCGAGTAGGTGGCTTTCTGAAAAAACCAAGTTTGCTTCATAAGACTTCAGTGCTCAGATAGAATAGGAACATGCCCTCCTAGGGTGGGTGCTTGCAGAGGGAAGGTGGATGTCTGCCATCTTTGGAGGGCTGTGATGCTCAGCAGGAGCCAGGCAAGTATGCGGGACAAACTTTCCCACTCACATATCCAGGAAGAATATGAACATTAAGGAACCAAAGAATAGAGTGAAGTCTCTAAGTTTCAAAATAAAAATGCTGAGTCTTCAAAAGACTAGAATTTTCTTTTCTGTGTGAAGACAGACATTTATGTCATAGCCAGGACTAAATCCTACTTATGGTTTCTTTTAAAAAATTTATTTATTTTTTTAAATGGACAAAATTGTATATATTTATGGTATATAACATGATGTTTCAAAATATGTATACATTGTGGAATGGCTAAATTGAGCTGATGAACATATGCATAACCTCATATACTTTTTTGTGTTGAGAACACTTAAAACCTACTCTCAGTATTTTTCAAGTATATAATACATTGTTTCTAATGTAGTCACCATGTTGTGCAATAAATCTCTTGAATTACTCCTGTCTAACTGAAATTTTGTGTCCTTTCACCAACATCTCCCAATCCCCATTTTTTCCTCACAACCCCTGGTAACCTCCATTCTACTCTCTGCTTCTATGAGTTTGCCTTTGTTAGATTCCACATATAAGTGAGATAACACAGTATTTATCTTTCTGCGCCTGGTTTATTTCACTTACCATAATATCCTCCACATTCATCCATGTTGTTGCAAATGACAGAATTTCCTGCAGTTTTGAGGCTGAATAGTATTCCATTGTGTATATGTACCACATTTTCTTTCTTCGTTCATCTGTTGATGGACACTTAGGTTGATTCCATATCTTGGCTATTGTGAATAATGTCACAGTGAACATCAGGGTGCAGATATGGCTTCTTGAATTATGTATGTGTTAAGAACCAGCTCCAGTGATTCCTGTGCTCAGCGTGTTTGTTAGTTTTACCAATAGTGAATGGATTTAGGTGTATGTCTCTGTCAGTGAGCATTAGCTCTGTCCCTGACTCTCCCTTGGTGTGCCATTAGTAGAGTCTTCTACAGAATGTGGGAGAGGGAGTGCTGCCTCTGCCAGTCAAATCTTGTCTGAATAGAAACTGCCTATTTCAAACAACTCTCAGAGTTCAGGGTTCTGGTATGAGCTTTATGTAGATATTAGTCACACATGGGGAAAAGAATTAAGAAAAGTATAAAAGAAAAAATAACTTTGTAGAGTTCGTACATTTTCCTTTTCAATTAGCTATAGCTAATGGAGTAACCAAGTCAGTATTTTCCCCCTCAATAGTTTGAAATAAGCCTAGATCATTTTTTTTTTTTTTTTTTTTTGAGACAGAGTCTCGCTCTGTAGGCCAGGATGGAGTGCAGTGACGTGATCTCGGCTCACTGCTAGCTCCGCCTCCCAGGTTCACGCCATTCTCCTTCCTCGGCCTCCCGAGTAACTGGGACTACAGGCGCCCACCACCACGCCTGGCTAATTTTTTGTATTTTTAGTAGAGATGGGGTTTCACTGTGTCAGCCAGGATGGTCTCGATCTCCTGACCTTGTGATCCACCCGCCTCAGACTCCCAAAGTGCTGGGATTACAGGCGTGAGCCACCATGCCCGGCCAAGCCTACATCTTTGCAAATATTATATTAGTGTCTTAAAATAAAATAATAAAATATTATGCACTAGTTAAAAATCAACAACAAATAGGCTTGCCCAATTCTCCTTATCACTGAGTAACCATCATTTGTGAACTCAAATACAATTGAAAATTAGCCACAAGGTTTTGGGATTCCTCTGACTGTTCTGTGAAAGGAGCTTAATAACATATTATCCAGCTAAACCAGGGAAATGGACTGTATGATCAGTTGTGCTCCCTTTTTGTACCAATGACCAGCACTTATTTTGACAAATAGTGTGAGTAAGTCCTTTTGGAAGAAACTGAGGAAAACATATAGAATGTAATAGAAAATAATACAGCCCTCTTTCTATGGATCAGCATGATTCTAGCGTGGGTTTTAGGGTCAATGGAAGCGGAGGCAACAACACATTTTTATTGAGTATGCACTATTATTCTAAGAGCTGAAGATATGGGTAAACAAGACAAAGAAACCCCAGCCCTTATGGAGTCTACATTACACACATACACACACACACACACACACGGTATCAGGTGGTAATAAATGCTTCAAATATATGTGAATCAGAATAAAGGGGTTGAGAGTCATGGCAGGACTGATATTTCAGAGAGTTGTCAGGGGATGCATCTCTGAGGAGGCACCATTAGAGCAAAGACCTACATGAAGTGGAGGAAGAACCCATGCCAAGTTCTAGGCCATAGAACAGAAATGTACAAAATCCTGAGAAGGGGAATGAGCATGGTGTTTTCAAGGAGTAGCCAGGTGACCTGTGTGCCTGGAATGAGCAAGGAGAAAGTGCTAGGAGATACAGTTGGAGAGGAAACAAATTATCTGGGGCCCATTTGGGGCCTGCCCATTTGGCATTCTTCATCAAAAAAAGTGTCTCCCTCTGTTGCCCAGAGTGGAGTGCAGTGGCACAGACACGACTCTCTGCAGCCTCAACCTCCCAGGCTCAAGCGATCCTCCCATCTCAGCCTGCTGAGGAGCTAGGACCACAGGCATGTGCTACCCTTCCCTTGCTTACTTTTACTTTTGTTTTTTTTTTTTGTACAGGGTCTTACCATGGTGCTCAGGCTGGTCTCAAACTCCTGGGCTCAAGCTATCCTTCCATCTTGGCGTCCCAAAGTGCTAGGATTACAGGCATGAGCCATGGTAGTCGGCCATATTTTCACACTTAACACAAAACGAAGCTGCCAATGAGAACTGTGTGAGAAAGCAGAGCAAAATTCACTCAAATAATAACTAATACTAATCACTCATCCTGAGAGTGTTGGGAAACCTTTGGAAGGTTGAATGAAGGACAGTGATATGATTTGATTTATGTCTAAAGAGGCCACCTTGCCATTATGGGAAGAGTAAAATTTTAGGAGGGCAAGATTAGAAACAAGGAAAACAGGAGTCGAGCTGATGGTGGATTTAACTAAGACCGCTGTGGAAGGGGTAGGAGGTGGTCAGATTTGTGATGTTTTGAAGTTAGAGCCAAAAGGATTTGCTGATAAGTGGGGGATGAGATGTGAGGGAAAGGGTTATATTAAGATAACTCCTCTTCTTTGGCCTGATCAACTTAGTGAAAGGAACTGTTTACTGAGACTGGAAGAGGACTATGCCAGGGCAGGGGTGAGGAATCAGGGGTTCTGTTTGTACATTTTAAGTTTGAGATTCCTATTAAACATTCAAGTGGAGATGTGGAATACAAAGTATACAGAGTTGCAGAATAACAACAAAATCTAGCTGGATGATTATTTAAAAACATTGTTTCTGTGAAATATTCCAATACCTTAGACTTGTAATTACCTTAGTTCTGTAATATTGCAAGTAATAAAGCTGGGATCCACTATTTCCCTTTTGAGTCAGAAGAGGTAAGATCTCTTGAATTGTGCTTTCATCTCATATTTTAGGAGGTATTAAGAAGAAATTTAGGTTGGATGTGGCAGCTCAGGCCTGTAATCCCAGCACTTTGGGAGGCTGAGGTTGGAGGACCTCATGAGGCCAAGTATTTAAGAGCAGCCTGGGCAGTACAGAAGGACTTTGTCTCTACAAAACATAAAAAATTAACTGGGTGTGGTGATGCATGCCTATAGTCCCAGATACTCAGGAGGCTGAGGCAGGAGGATCACTTGAACCCAGGGGGTGGAGGCTACAGTGAGCTGTGATTGCATCACTGCCCTCCAGCTTGGGCAACAGAGTGAGACCCTGTCTCAAAAATAAATAGGTAAATAAATAAATAAATAAATAAATGGAATTTACTTAACTTTTTTTTTTTTTACCCCAGTGGAAACATGACAAAAGATACAAAAACGCCAGTCACCAAGGAAGTTCATTAGGAACACATGCTGAACTTTAGTAGCAGTAATCAAGTAAACACTAATTAAAATAGAATACCAATTTTAATATTTTAGAGTGGCAATAATTTTAAAAGATTAGTATATATGAACCCTCATAAAATATTGGTGGGAACGTAAATTAGAACAACTTTTCTAGACTGAATTTTGGCAGTCTATCAAAAGCCTTAAAATATGCATATGCTTTTTAAGAGTAATTCTGCATCTAGGAGTGTATCCTAAGAAAATATTCTGAGCCAGATACTAAAATATTTATTGCAGCAGTATTTGTAAAGGTAGAAAAATTAGAAACAGCTTACAAATACAGTGGTAGGGAATTGGTTAAATAAGTTATGGTATATTTATGTGATGTGATTACATGTTTTTGAAGACTATTTCACAACAAAGATAAATGCTCATTGTATACTAAGAGGAAAAAGTAGGTTGTAGAATAAATCACACATTATATGAATTATTCATAACACACATAGCCCACCTACATACATAGAAAAAAACTGAAAAGACTTCCACCGAAATATTTACAGTGATTTTCTCTGAGTAGTGAAATAGCGCTGATTTTTACATCCTCCAAATATCTTTTATACTTTCTAAAATTTTCATAATATTCACATATTGCTTTTATATTTAGTGTTTAACATTTATGAATATTTATTAGGTTGGTGCAAAAGTGATCGCATTTTTTACCATTAAAAGTAACAGCAAAAATTGGATTCACTTTTGCACCGACCTAATAGTAGAGAGATGACATCCTTGGACACTTTTGTTTTTCTTATAATACCATATTGTAAAATTTGTTCTCCTATTTATTATTATTGGACATTTGTGGTTTAGAACCAAGTAACTTTTATAAGTGAAATAATTTTGTGACTCACATACAAAAGGTTTTCTTTTCTTCTCTCAACTTGATATTGTGCCAGTGGTCCTGCGGCTACTTAATGACAGCTATCATTATACTACATTATACTGCAGTGATACAATATACTAGAAGAAGAAAGTACAATATGGAACTAACTACCGGTTAGCAGAGCTGAATTAAATGATTCTGAGTCCATGGCATTGTATAAATCCTAAATAGTAAAGAAGTGAGCAAATATGTTGAATCAACTAATTTTTTTTTTGCTATGTAAATTCTAATCAGACTGAGCATTATAATGCCAGAATATTCCTTAAACCAGAAACTTCTATTCTGTAAACTCTCAACTTTAATTTGGGAATTGTTGTGGTAAGAGAAGCCATCAGTTCCTAGCTGGAAATTTAGATGGAGTGAAAGTTCCTCCCTTTAATTACTGACTAGAAACCATCTGAGGAAACAATACGCAAAACACTACAATTCATTATAAATAATTATGAGGGTGAATAGAAATCTATAGAGAAAAGCTCAAACTTCTATGGGAAATATATGTATCTGTGTATGCATGTGCATTTAAAGTGTTTAACTGGCTAAGTTTTTTAAGTTTATAAATGGCATGTATGTAAAAGGACATTAGAATGATTTTCAATATGATATTTTTGGCCTTAGACTAACTGTACAATGACTCCAAAGCAAATAATATGCCAAAGTGTGAAAGTAATTTAAGCAATCCTGTACACAACTCAAGCAAAAAGAAAACATTTCCCAAATCACTTCTCACACGCTGTTTTCCCCTGAACGACCTGGATAATTGCTATAATACTTCATCTTATTTGGACTGTAGAGACCTGATTTAACATTTTTTTTTAAATGTAGAACACAGGGAGAAAGAGAAAGAGAGAGAGAGAAGCATAATGCCCTTTTCTAATGGAATTTCCCAATGAAATTGAAAAAGAAGCATCTTACCCCAAAGTAGTAGGATAAACTAAACACCTTAACTTCTGTTAGAGGGCCTCTGGAAGAGGAATTTAAATACAATGGAGGCAGGTTTTACTTTTTCTCTAGTGACAAGTTATTTCTATTAATTTTGGTAAAAATAATCTGCTGAAAGCATTATTTATAATTAAATGAAAAGAAATATATCTTTACAAACTTATAAATTAGTTTTAATATCTTTTCTATTTTTAGAAGTTACATTGCTGGGTCAACCTGATATTCCAGAATTCACTTGTCAAATGTAAAAAAGACGATTTGAACCACACCATTGGTATGCTTTCTGAATGTTTTAGTGCCTGAATGTAAGGAAGAGTCATAAACCTTATAAACAGTGTGTGTGTATTGGTAGCCTGAGCCCTTTGAGGTGGGCTTGGGGGACTGTACCCAATAGGGTTTCTTAATAATGTTGAGTCTCTCAGGACACACATGACTATGTGTTGGTTGTTGTCAGAGTGAAATACTTGAATTACCTCTATCTAGTCTCTGTTTACAATCTTCTCTTGAGGTTGCTGTATGCCAAATCGTACTTAAAAAACATAAATTTCCCTTCAAAGGTAGCTTGGGAGCCTGAAGTGTGGCTAGGGACTCCTAAATGCAAAGGATAATCAAGGTCCTCTCAAATGTAGGTACTGCAATTTGTTTAAAACATAGCACAGTCTAGACTAAAGAATGAGACCTCTACAGACGATTTAGCTAAAGGAAAAGGTACAGGCACTGCTGAAAATAAACACTTCTGTAATTACCAAAGGCCTTTATTTAGTTAGGACTATCTTGAGGATGTAGCTGAGGGAGCAGTGATTTGCAATGCCACCCCAGACCTCAGAAGCAAACAAACAAACCAAACCAAATCACAGAGTGACACTTTACTTCTTAATCACATTGGCTAAGTGGAATTTCTTAAGTGGCTCCAACTTGGAGAAAAGCAAAATGTGTGCAGTTAGTGAAAGATTACTGCCTTGATTCACCCTTTAAATGCTTGGATTCTAACAATTTCAATTATTTGTTCATGTTCTTATTTCCCTAATGTATCATTTACATCACAAAACTGCCCATTTGGCATTCTTTATCACAAATTATAATTCTTCACTAAAGCTTGCAATAAGCCAAATTGAGTCATGTTCCACATACCTTTTGTTTGGCAGAAACCACTCTAGTGCTGAATGAAGACTGTTTTGGCCGATCCATTGCGCTTAATTTCTTTGGCCATATGACTGCTTTCTGTCTTCTGCAGAAAAAGGCTGTGTAGCCAGTGGTTTTTATTTATGTTGCTTCATAGCCACGGCAGCCTTCATTTTACTTGGAAGCTTATTTTATTTTGGTTTTCCCCACCAGCAGATCATGTCCGATTTTCTGCCTTTATTCTCTTTATTATAACTATTTTGGGAAGTATGTATCAGCACACCATGATTAAAACACTGCTGCTGATGTTTGGATTCATGCTAAGACTCATAATAGATACCTGAAAATGAATATATACTTGAAAGAGGCTTTCACCCAATTGATACAATTGTTACCTTTCCTAGGAACTGGGGGATACAGCTTCATTCATTAACAGCTGCACATTCATGTCAAAAAAAAAAAAAACCTCTTTCACTCACTGATGTCTTGACCTTTCATTCGCCATTTCCTCGGAATCATTGAAACCTCTGTACCCAAGCCAGGGTTGTAACAATACATTTTTGTTATGATTGGCAAACTAGCATAATTATCAGCTTGCTAGTTTACGTATTTGGCCAAAAATGTTACCAGCGGCGAATCCATATGGGTCTGCAGCAACCTCAGTTCTTGCTTCCTCAGGAGAAAGAACTCAACTGAGGAGCATAAAGCAGAGTGAGACCAAGGCAAGTTTTGGAAAGCAGGAGTGAAGGTTCATTAAAAAGCTTTAGTGGGGAGGGGCCAATATGGCTGATAAGTAGCAGCTCTGGTCTGCAGCCCTAACCTAGAAGAACGAAAATAGCAAGTAAATCCTGCACTTTCAGCTGAGGTATCCAGGTTCTCTTAATGGGACTGACTAGGCAGTTGCTGTGACCCAAAGAGAGTGAGGAAAAGCAAGGTGGAGCGATGGCCCAATTGGGAGCTTCACAGAGAAATGGGAGCTCCCACCCACCCCCAGCCAAGGGAGGTGGTGAGTGATTGTGCTACCTTGCCAGGGAAACCATGCTTTTTTCATGGATCTGTGAAACCTGTGGATCAGGAGATCCCCTCCTGAGCCATGCCACCAGGGCCTTCGGTCCCAAGCACAGAACTGTGCAGACTCTTGGTGACCACTTTCCTTGTGGCCACCCACAGCAGGCTGGAGACAGCCTAAGATGACTGAGTTACTAGGGGGAGGGGCGGCTGCCATCACCACAGCTCCTGTCAGCCATTTTCCCCTCCTGGTGTGGGGAGGCTGGGTGGTTTTTAGTGGGAGGAATTCCCCAAAGTGCAGCACAGCAGCTGTGGTAGATTGTGACCAGACTGCCTCTTTAGGTGGGACCTGGATCCATCCTTCCTCACCAAGGGGGGCCACCCCATGGGAACTTCAGCAACTCCAGCCAGGAGTTTATGGAGAAAATTCTGATCTCCCTGGGATGGAGTCCCTGGTGGGAGAGGTGACTGTGGTCTCCGGTTCAGCAGACTTAATCTTTCCCACCTGCTGGCTCTGAGGAGGCTGCGTAGTCTAGATGAGTGGTATTCCCCCAAGCACAGTGCACCCACTCTGTCAAGGGGCAGCCAGAGTGCTTTGTTAAGCAGGTCTCTGATCCTGTGCTTCCTGACTGGGTGAGACCCCCAACAGGGGTAACCAGACACCTCATGCAGGAGTGTTCCAGCAGGCATCAGGTCAGTGCCCCTCTGGGATGGAGCTTACAGAAGAAGGAGCACGCAGCTATCTTTACTGTTCTGCAGCCTCTACTGGTGATACTTCCAGGTGCAGGCGGGACCCAGGCAAATAGGGTCTGGAGTGGATCCCCAGCAAACTGCAGCAGCCCAGCAGCCCTGCAGAAGAGGGACCTGACTGTTAAAAGAAAAACAGCCACAAAAGCAACATCATCAACAAAAAAGACCTCACAAAAACCCCATTCAAAGGTCAGGAGCCTCAAAGATCGAAGGTAAGTAAACCTTCAATGAGAAAAAATGAGAAAAAATCAACACAAAAACACTGAAAATTCAAAAAGCCAGAGTGCCTCTTCTCCAAATGATCACAACACCTTTTCAGCAAGGGCACTGAACTGGGCTGAGGCTGAGATGAATGAGTTGACAGAAGTAGGCTTCAGAAGATGGATAATAATGAACTTTGCTGAGCTAGAGGAGTATGTTCTAACCCAGTGGAAAGAAGCTAAGAACCATGGTAAAACATTGCAGGAGTTGTTAACCAGAATAACCAGTTTAGAGAGAAACATAAATGACCTGATGGAACTGAAAAACAAGTATCAATAGCTGAATAGACCAAGCAGAGGAGACAATCTCAGAGCTGAAGTCTATCTTGCTGAAATAAGACAGGCAGGCAAGATTAGAGAAAGATAAATGAAAAAGAATTAACAAAACCTCTGAGAACTATGAAATTATGTACAAATATGTCCAGAATTGGTGGATTCTTGGTCTCGCTGACTTCAGTGAAGCCGCAGACCCTCGTGGTGACTGTTACAGTTCTTAAAGATGGTGTGTCTGGAGTTTGTTCCTTCAGATGTCCAGATGTGTCTGGAATTTCTTCCTTCTGGTGGGTTCATGGTCTTGCTGACTTCAGGAGTGAAGCAGCAGACCTTCGCGGTGAGTGTTACAGCTCTTAAAGGCAGTGCGTCTGGAGTTGTTCATCCCTCCCGGTGGGTTCGTGGTCTTGCTGGCTTCAGGAGTGAAGCTGCCAACCTTCATGGTGACTGTTACAGCTCATAAAGGTAGTGCAGACCCAGAGAGTGAGCAGCAGCAAGATTTATTGCAGAGTGAAAGAACAAAGCTTCCACAGTGTGGAAGGTGACCGCAGTGGGTTGCTGCTGCTGGCTCAGGTGGCCTGCTTTTATTCCCTTATCTGGCCCCACCCACATCCTGCTGATTGGTCCATTTTACAGAGAGCTGATTGGTCCGTTTTACAGAGAGCTGATTGGTCCGTTTTGACAGAGTGCTGATTGGTGCCTTTACAATCCTTTAGCTAGACACAAAAGTTCACCAAGTCCTCACCAGATTAGCTAGACACAGAGCACTGATTGGCGCATTTACAATCCTTTAGCTAGACAGAAAAGTTCTCCAAGTCCCCACCCAACCCAGAAGCCCAGCTGGCTTCACCTCTCACTGGCATTTGCTGCGGGACTCTGCAGCACCCAGCCCGGGCACTCTGGCAGCCCAGAGGGAGCCTGTCCCCCATCAAGCCCAGCAGGTGCCGGCCAGCCACACCCACGCCCACCTGGCACCTGCGCTGGCCCACAAGTGCCGCACGCAGCCCTGGATCCCGCCGGCACCTTCCCCTCCACACCTCCCCGTGAGCAGAGGGAGCTGGCTCTGGCCTTGGCCAGCCCCAGAGAGGGGCCCCCACAGTGCAGCAGTGGTGGGCTGAAGGACTCCTTGAGTGCAGCCAGAGCGGACGCCAAGGCCAAGGAGGTGCTTAGAGCGAGCGAGGGCTGCTAGCACGTTGTCACATCTCACAAAGACTGAACCTACAACTGATTGGGATAGCTGAAAGAGATGGGGCAAATGGAACCAAGTTGGAAAACATACTTCAGGGTATCATCCAGGAGAACTTCCCTAAACTAGCAAGACAGGCCAACATTAAAATTCAGGAAATACAGAGACCCCCCCCAGTAAGATACTCCATGAGAAGATTAACCCCAAGACACATAATCATCAAATTTTCCAAGGTTGAAATGAAGGAAAAAATGCTAAGAGCAGCCAGAGAGAAAGGCCAGATAACCTCCAAAGGGAAGTCCAACAGAATAACTGTGGACCTCTCAGTGGAAACCCTACAAACCAGAAGAGACTGGGGAGCAATGTTCAACATTCTTTTTTTTTTTTTTTTTTTTTTCTTTTATTGTAATTATTATTATTATTATTATTATTATACTTTAGGTTTTATGGTACATGTGCCCAATGTGCAGTAAGTTACACATGTATACATGTGCCATGCTGGTGCACTGCACCCACCAACTCGTCATCTAGCATTAGGTATATCTCCCAATGTTATCCCTCCCCCCTCCCCCCAACCCACAACAGTCCCTGAAGTGTGATGTTCCCCTTCCTGTGTCCATGTGTTCTCATTGTTCAATTCCCACCTATGAGTGAGAATATGCGGTGTTTGGTTTTTTGTTCTTGCGATAGTTTACTGAGAATGATGATTTCCAATTTCATCCATGTCCCTACAAAGGACATGAACTCATCATTTCTTATGGCTGCATAGTATTCCATGGTGTAGATGTGCCATATTTTCTTAATCCAGTCTATCATTGTTGGACATTTGGGTTGGTTCCAAGTCTTTGCTATTGTGAATAATGCCGCAATAAACATACGTGTGCATGTGTCTTTATAGCAGCATGATTTATAGTCCTTTGGGTATATACCCAGTAATGGGATGGCTGGGTCAAATGGAATTTCTAGTTCTAGATCCCTGAGGAATCGCCACACTGACTTCCACAAGGGTTGAACTAGTTTACAGTCCCACCAACAGTGTAAAAGTGTTCCTATTTCTCCACATCCTCTCCAGCACCTGTTGTTTCCTGACTTTTTAATGATCGCCATTCTAACTGGTGTGAGATGGTATCTCATTGTGGTTTTGATTTGCATTTCTCTGATGGCCAGTGATGGTGAGCATTTTTTCATGTGTCTTTTGGCTGCATAAATGTCTTCTTTTGAGAAGTGTCTGTTCATGTCCTTCGCCCACTTTTTGATGGGGTTGTTTGTTTTTTTCTTGTAAATTTGTTGGAGTTCATTGTAGATTCTGCATATTAGCCCTTTGTCAGATGAGTAGGTTGCGAAAATTTTCTCCCATTTTGTAGGTTGCCTGTTCACTCTGATGGTAGTTTCCTTTGCTGTGCAGAAGCTCTTTAGTTTAATTAGATCCCATTTGTCAATTTTGGCTTTTGTTGCCATTGCTTTTGGTGTTTTAGACATGAAGTCCTTGCCCATGCCTATGTCCTGAATGGTATTGCCTAGGTTTTCTTCTAGGGTTTTTATGGTTTTAGGTCTAACATTTAAGTCTTTAATCCATCTTGAATTGATTTTTGTATAAGGTGTAAGGAAGGGATCCAGTTTCAGCTTTCTACATATGGCTAGCCAGTTTTCCCAGCACCATTTATTAAATAGGGAATCCTTTCCCCATTTCTTGTTTTTCTCAGGTTTGTCAAAGATCAGATGGTTGTAGATATGTGGCATTATTTCTGACGGCTCTGTTCTGTTCCATTGATCTATATCTCTGTTTTGGTACCAGTACCATGCTGTTTTGGTTACTGTAGCCTTGTAGTATAGTTTGAAGTCAGGTAGCGTGATGCCTCCAGCTTTGTTCTTTTGGCTTAGGATTGACTTGGCGATGCGGGCTCTTTTTTGGTTCCATATGAACTTTAAAGTAGTTTTTTCCAATTCTGTGAAGAAAGTCATTGGTAGCTTGATGGGGATGGCATTGAATCTGTAAATTACCTTGGGAAGGATGGCCATTTTCATGATATTGATTCTTCCTACCCATGAGCATGGAATGTTCTTCCATTTGTTTGTATCCTCTTTTATTTCCTTGAGCAGTGGTTTGTAGTTCTCCTTGAAGAGGTCTTTCACATCCCTTGTAAGTTGGATTCCTAGGTATTTTATTCTCTTTGAAGCAATTGTGAATGGGAGTTCACTCATGATTTGGCTCTCTGTTTGTCTGTTATTGATGTATAAGAATGCTTGTGATTTTTGCACATTGATTTTGTATCCTGAGACTTTGCTGAAGTTGCTTATCAGCTTAAGGAGATTTTGGGCTGAGACAATGGGGTTTTCTAGATATACTATCATGTCATCTGCAAACAGGGACAATTTGACTTCCTCTTTTCCTAATTGAATACCCTTGATTTCCTTCTCCTGCCTAATTGCCCTGGCCAGAACTTCCAACACTATGTTGAATAGAAGTGGCGAGAGAGGGCATCCCTGTCTTGTGCCAGTTTTCAAAGGGAATGCTTTCAGTTTTTGCCCATTCAGTATGATATTGGCTGTGGGTTTGTCATAAATAGCTCTTATTATTTTGAGATACGTCCCATCAATTCCTAATTTATTGAGAGTTTTTAGCATGAAGGGTTGTTGAATTTTGTCAAAGGCCTTTTCTGCATCTATTGAGATAATCATGTGGTTTTTGTCTTTGGTTCTGTTTATATGCTGGATTACATTTATTGATTTGCGTATATTGAACCAGCCTTGCATCCCAGGGATGAAGCCCACTTGATCATGGTGGACAAGCTTTTTGATGTGCTGCTGGATTCTGTTTGCCAGTATTTTATTGAGGATTTTTGCATCAATGTTCATCAAGGATATTGGTCTAAAATTCTCTTTTTTTGTTGTGTCTCTGCCAGGCTTTGGTATCAGGATGATGCTGGCCTCATAAAATGAGTTAGGGAGGATTCCCTCTTTTTCTATTAATTGGAATAGTTTCAGAAGGAATGGTACCAGCTCCTCCTTGTACCTCTGGTAGAATTCGGCTGTGAACCCATCTGGTCCTGGACTTTTTTTGGTTGGTAAGCTATTGATTATTGCCATAATTTCAGCTCCTGTTATTGGTCTATTCAGAGATTGAACTTCTTCTTGGTTTAGTCTTGGGAGGGTGTATGTGTTGAGGAATTTATCCATTTCTTCTAGATTTTCTAGTTTATTTGCATAGAGGTGTTTGTAATATTCTCTGATGGTAGTTTGTATTTCTGTGGGATCGGTGGTGATATCCCCTTTATCATTTTTTATTGCATCTATTTGATTCTTCTCTCTTTTTTTCTTTATTAATCTTGCTAGCGGTCTATCAATTTTGTTGATCCTTTCAAAAAACCAGCTCCTGGATTCATTTATTTTTTGAAGGGTTTTTTGTGTCTCTATTTCCTTCAGTTCTGCTCTGATTTTAGTTATTTCTTGCCTTCTGCTAGCTTTTGAATGTGTTTGCTCTTGCTTTTCTAGTTCTTTTAATTGTGATGTTAGGGTGTCAATTTTGGATCTTTCCTGCTTTCTCTTGTGGGCATTTAGTGCTATAAATTTCCCTCTACACACTGCTTTGAATGCATCCCAGAGATTCTGGTATGTTGTGTCTTGGTTCTCGTTGGTTTCAAAGAACATCTTTATTTCTGCCTTCATTTCGTTATGTACCCAGTAGTCATTCAGGAGCAGGTTGTTCAGTTTCCACGTAGTTGAGAGGTTTTGAGTGAGATTCTTAATCCTGAGTTCTAGCTTGATTGCACTGTGATCTGAGAGACAGTTTGTTACAATTTCTGTTCTTTTACATTTATTGAGGAGAGCTTTACTTCCAAGGATATGGTCAATTTTGGAATAGGTGTGGTGCGGTGCTGAAAAAAATGTATATTCTGTTGATTTGGGGTGGAGAGTTCTGTAGATGTCTATTAGGTCTGCTTGGTGCAGAGCTGAGTTCAATTCCTGGGTATCCTTGTTGACTTTCTGTCTCGTTGATCTGTCTAATGTTGACAGTGGGGTGTTAAAGTCTCCCATTATTAATGTGTGGGAGTCTAAGTCTCTTTGTAGGTCACTCAGGACTTGCTTTATGAATCTGGGTGCTCCTGTATTGGGTGCATATATATTTAGGATAGTTAGCTCTTCTTGTTGAATTAATCCCTTTACCATTATGTAATGGCCTTCTTTGTCTCTTTTGATCTTTGTTGGTTTAAAGTCTGTTTTATCAGAGACTAGGATTGCAACCCCTGCCTTTTTTTGTTTTCCATTTGCTTGGTAGATCTTCCGCCATCCTTTTATTTTGAGCCTATGTGTGTCTCTGCACGTGAGATGGGTTTCCTGAATACAGCACACTGATGGGTCTTGAGTCTTTATCCAATTTGCCAGTCTGTGTCTTTTAATTGGACCATTTAGTCCATTTACATTTAAAGTTAATATTGTTATGTGTGAATTTGATCCTGTCGTTATGATGTTAGCTCGATGTTTTGCTCGTTAGTTGATGCAGTCTCTTCCTAGTCTCAATGGTCTTTACATTTCGGTATGATTTTGCAGTGGCTGGTACCGGTTGTGCCTTTCCATGTTTAGTGCTTCCTTCAAGAGCTCTTTTAGGGCAGGCCTGGTGGTGACAAAATCTCTCAGCATTTGCTTGTCTGTAAAGTATTTTATTTCTCCTTCACTTATGAAGCTTAGTTTGGCAGGATATGAAATTCTAGGTTGAAAATTCTTTTCTTTAAGAATGTTGAATATTGGCCCCCACTCTCTTCTGGCTTGTAGGGTTTCTGCCGAGAGATCCACTGTTAGTCTGATGGGCTTCCCTTTGATGGTAACCCGTCCTTTCTCTCTGGCTGCCCTTAACATTTTTTCCTTCATTTCAACTTTGGTGAATCTGACAATTATGTGTCTTGGAGTTGCTCTTCTCGAAGAGTATCTTTGTGGCGTTCTCTGTATTTCCTGAATCTGAATGTTGGCCTGCCTTGCTAGATTGGGGAAGTTCTCCTGGATAATATCCTGCAGAGTGTTTTCCAACTTGTTTCCATTCTCCCCATCACTTTCAGGTACACCAATCAGACGTAGATTTGGTCTTTTCACATAGTCCCACATTTCTTGGAGGCTTTGCTCGTTTCTTTTTATTCTTTTTTCTCTAAACTTCCCTTCTCGCTTCATTTCATTCATTTCATCTTCCAGGGCTGATACCCTTTCTTCCATTTGATCGCATCGGCTCCTGAGGCTTCTGCATTCTTCACGTAGTTCTCGAGCCTTGGTTTTCAGCTCCATCAGCTCCTTTAAGCACTTCTCTGTATTGGTTATTCTAGTTATACATTCTTCTAAATTTTTTTCAAAGTTTTCAACTTCTTTGCCTTTGGATTGAATATCCTCCCGTAGCTCGGAGTAATTTGATCGTCTGAAGCCTTCTTCTCTCAGCTCGTCAAAGTCATTCTCCGTCCAGCTTTGTTCCGTTGCTGGTGAGGAACTGCGTTCCTTTGGAGGAGGAGAGGTACTCTGCTTTTTAGAGTTTCCAGTTTTTCTGCTCTGTTTTTTCCCCATCTTTGTGGTTTTATCTACTTTTGGTCTTTGATGATGGTGATGTACAGATGGGTTTTTGGTGTGGATGTCCTTTCTGTTAGTTTTCCTTCTAACAGACAGAACCCTCTGCTGCAGGTCTGTTGGAGTACCTGGCCGGCCGTGTGAGGTGTCAGTCTGCCCCTGCTGGGGGGTGCCTCCCAGTTAGGCTGCTCGGGGGTCAGGGGTCAGGGACCCACTTGAGGAGGCAGTCAGCCCGTTCTCAGATCTCCAGCTGCGTGCTGGGAGAACCACTGCTCTCCTCAAAGCTGTCAGACAGGGACATTTAAGTCTGCAGAGGTTACTGCTGTCTTTTTGTTTGTCTGTGCCCTGCCCCCAGAGGTGGAGCCTACAGAGGCAGGCAGGCAGGCCTCCTTGAGCTGTGGTGGGCTCCACCCAGTTCAAGCTTCCAGGCTGCTTTGTTTACCTAAGCGAGCCTGGGCAATGGCGGGCGCCCCTCCCCCAGCCTCGCTGCTGACTTGCTGCTTGATCTCAGACTGCTGTGCTAGCAATCAGCGAGACTCCGTGGGCGTAGGACCCTCTGAGCCAGGTGCGGGCTATACTCTCCTGGGGCACCGTTTCCTAAGCCCATCGGAAAAGCACAGTATTCGGGTGGGAGTGGCCCGATTTTCCAGGTGCCGTCTGTCACCTCTGGAAGGGGAACTCCCTGACCCCTTGCGCTTCCCGAGTGAGGCAATGCCTCGCCCCTGCTTCGGCTGGCGCACGGTGCGCTCACCCACTGACCTGCGCCCACTGTCTGGCACTCCCTAGTGAGATGAACACGGTACCTCAGATGGAAATGCAGAAATCACCCGTCTTCTGCGTCGCTCGCGCTGGGAGCTGTAGACCGGAGCTGTTCCTATTCGGCCATCTTGGCTCCTCCCCCAACATTCTTAAAGAAAATAATTTCCAACCCAGAATTTAATATCCAGTCAAACTAAGCTTCATAAGTGAAGTTGAAATAAAATCCTTCTCAGACAAGAAAATACTGAGGGAATTTGTCACCACCAGGCCTGCCTTGTAAGAGCTCCTGAAGAAAGCTCTGAATATGGAATGGAAAAGCCATTACCAGCCACTACAAAAACACACTGAAGTACACAGACCAATGACGCTATGAAGCAACTACATTAACAAGTCTGCAAAATAGCCAGCCAGCATCATGATGACAGGATCAAATTGACGCATAACAATATTAACCTTAAATGTAAATGGGCTGCATGCCCCAATTAAAGGACAAAGAATGGAAAGCTGGATAGAATCAAGACCCATTGGTGTGCTGTATTCAAGAGACCCATCTGACATTTAGGCTCAAAATAAAGGGTTGGAGGAAAATTTACCAAGCAAATGGAAAGCAGAAAAAAGCAGGGGTTGCAATCCTAGTTTCTGATAAAACAGACTTTAAATCAGCAAAGATCCAAAAAGACAAAGAAGGGCATTACATAATGGTAAAGGGTTCAAATCAACAAGAAGAGCTAACTGTCCTAAATATACACACCCAATACAGGAGCCCCCAGTTTCATAAAACAAGTTCTTAGAGACCTACAAAGAGACTTAGACTCACACACAATTATAGTGGGAAATTTTAACACCCCACTGTCAATATTAAACAGATGATCAAAACAAAAAATTAACAGAAATATTCAGGACTTGAACTCAGCTCTGGATCAAATGGAACTGATAGTTATCTACAGAACTCTCCACCCCAAAACAACAGAATATACATTCTTCTTGGCACCACATGGTGCACTTACTGTAAAACTGATCACATAATTGGAAGTAAAACACTCCTCAGAAAATGCAAAAGAACTGAAATCATAACCAGCAGTCTCTCAGACCACAGAGCAATCAAATTGTAAGTCAAGATTAACAAACTCACTCAAAACCACAAAACTACATGGAAATTGAACAACTTGCTCCTGAATGACTCCTGAGTAAATAATAAAATTAAGGCAGAAATCAAGAAGTTCTTTGAACTAATTGAAACTAATGAAAACAAAGAGACAATATACTAGAATCACTGGGACACAGCTAAATCTGTGTTAAGAGGGAAATTTACAGCACTAAATGCTCACATCAAAAAGCTAGAAAGATCTCAAATCAACATCCTAACATCACAACTAAAAGAACTACAGAACCAAGAGCAAACAAACCCCAAAGCTAGCCAAAGACAAGAAATAACCAAAATCAGAGAGGAACTGAAGGAGATAGACACAAAAAGCCCTTAAAAAATCAATGAATCCAGGAGCTGTTATTTTGAACAAATTAATAAAATAGACTACTAGCTAGATTAATAAAGGAGAAAGGAGAGAAAAATCAAATAGACACAATAAAAATGATAAAGGGGATAACACTACTGACCCCATGAAAATACAAACAACCTTCAGAAAATACTGGCAACACCTCTATGAAAATAAACTAGAAAATATAGAAGAAATGGATAAAGTCCTGGACACATACACTCTCCCAAGACAGAACCAGGAAGAAGTTGAATCCCTGAATAGACCAATAACTAGTTATGAAATTGAGGTAGTAATAAATAGCATACCAACCAAAAAAAGAAGCTCAGGACCAGATGGATTTACAGCTGAATTCTACCAGAGGTACAAAGAGGAACTGGTACCATTTATTCTGAAACTATTCCAAACAATTGAAAAGGAGGGACTCCTCCCTAACACATTTTATGAGGCCAGCATCATCCTGATACCAAAACCTGGCAGAGATACAACAACAACACTCCAGGCCAATATCTCTAATGAACATTGATGCAAAAATTCTCAGTAAAATACTGGCAAATTGAAACCAGCAGCACATCAAAAAGCTTATCCACTATGATCAAGTCAACTTCATCCCCAGGATGTAAGGCTGGTTCAACATATGCAAATTAATAAATGTAACTCATCACATAAACAGAACTAAAGGCAAAAACCACATGATTATCTTAATAGATGTAGAAAAGACCTTCGATAAAATTCATTAAAAACTCTCAATAAACTCTTTATTGAAGGAAACTACCTCAAAATAATAAGAGCCATTTATGACAAACCCACAGCCAATATCATACTGAATGGACGAAAGTTGGAGGTATTCCGTTTGAAAACCACCTCAAGACAAGGATGCCCTCTCTCACCACTCCTATTCAACATAGTATTGGAAATTCTGGCCAGAGCAATCAGGCAGGAGAAATAAATAAAGGGTATTCAAATAGGAAGAGAGGAAGTCAAATTGTCATTGTTTGCAGATGACATGATTCTAAATCTAGAAAACTCTATCATCTTAGCCCAAAAGCTTCTTAATCTAATAAGTAACTTCAGCAAAGTCTCAGGATACAAAATCAATGTGCAAGAATCACAAACCTTCCTATACACCAACAACAGACAAGCAGAAAGCCAAATAATGAATAAATTCACATTCACAATTGCTACAAAGAGGATCAAATACCTAGGAATACAGCTAACAAGGGAAGTGAAGGACCTCTTCAAGGAGAACTACAAACCACTTTTCAAGGAAATCCAAGAGGACACAAACAAATGAAAAAACATTTTATGCTCATGGATAGAAATAATCAATATCATGAAAATGGCCATACTGCCCCAAGTAATCTATAGATTCAATGCAATTCCCATCAAACAACCATTGACATTCTCCATATAATTAGAAAAACACTATCTTAAAATTCATATGGAACCAAAAAAGAGTCTGTATAATCAAGACAATCCTAAGCAAAAAGAACAAAGCTGGAGGCATCATGCCACCGGACTGCCTTTTCCTGGCGCCGGCTGTGACCAATTATTATTTTAGAGAGACAGCATTATGACTGCCTGATCATCACCTCATGGTTGCCTGACATTCCTGGTGGTAGTGGGGCCTTCTCCTGCCCTGCTCCTGTCTGCCTGCCTACCTGCTGGAACAAAGGTAGTTGTCCCTTCAAGAGATATGTGGAAGGATATTAGCTGGCTGTTGAATTTGAGCACGCACTGTAAGGCAAAAACAGATAGCTAGTATACTATCTTCCTGTTTTCCTAACTTTAAAAAGTTTACCTGATGTATTTAGGATATAATTTTGGGTTGCAAAGCTATAAGGATTAATAGAAAAGTAGGAGAACATATGTAAGAAGAATGTGGTTGGGAAGGACAGGGAAATTAGGTAAAAATTTGTAAAGGAAACAGGCTTCTGGGAGGGGATGTGTGTTTTCCTCATCCTGAGGTTTCTTCCATGTGAAGGACACTCTATTAGCATAATCCTCTTGGTTACTCTCAGTCTCTCTGCCCTTGGGGGAGATGGAGTGACCTCTTTTACTGGTGAGGTGGGAAGGAAAAGAACAGCATTTTCCCTTTTCCCTTCCTCTAGGGAGAGAGCTTCCCACAGAGAACCTTGTCCTCTGTATTCCATGTCCTAAAACTAACAGAGGCAGGTAGGTCCCCAGGCAGTGCCTGTGTCAGGAATGGAGAATTATTTCTAATTTTGGAGTTCAGTATTATGAAGGTCACTTGTCTGCTTTCTCTTAATAAAACTTTATAAAGGATAAAGGTAATATTTTGGCATCTATGTGACAATGCCTTGGTCTTATTTCACAGTTGAGTAAGCATCTGTGAAGATGCCCTCTAAAGTCCCAAATAAGATTACTCAAAAGTAAATCAAAACACCCTAAGTTGGCTGTTCTGGCCATGAGGGAGTGGTTGGAGCTAGACTTGCTCTTCTCTATAAACAGCAAAAAAAAAAAAAAAAAAAAAAAAAAAACTGGGCAAAATATGTGGAACAATTTTCAGACACTGGACAATATGAAATACAGGGCTGTGATTCCTGAGGGAAAGAAGGAAATGGGATGAGTCATGCAATTGACCTGGCTATCTGTGTGGAGGCATTTTCTGGACCTCAGTATAGGGAGAGGAGACACAGACAGAGCGCAGTGATCTTGCTAAAATGAGAAAATGGATACCCATAGTTGGGAGACTGAGGTTCCTGTAATTTGTGGGGCAGAGATGAGGGAGTTATGCTGAGAAAAACCAACTAACCAATCAAGCAACAAACAAACTAACAAACACCTCTAGAGGTCTTCCCTTTAGTTTTTGCCCAAATGGTAAACTGCACTTTCACAATTTGAAGATCCACAGGGTCAGAGAATACATGCTAGGATCTTTAAGTGAAACAGTTCTTAGGGCTCACATACAACTGAGGGAGTTTGATTTTCAACCAGCTGGAATACATTGACCTCGTTGAACACCCAGGCATTCCATTGAGATCCCAGAAAAATTAGCATATCTAAATCTAAAGGAAAAGTACTCTAGGTTCACCCCAACAAATCTTAAAAATCGCCCTCAACAAGGTCAAATTGATTATTTTTTTCCTTTTATAAAATTATACTTAAATTCTGGGATACATGTGCAGAAATTGCAGGTTTGTTACATAGGTATACATGTGCCATGGTGGTTTGCTGCACCCATAAACCCATCATTTACATTAGGCATTTCTCCCAATGCTATCCCTCCCCTTTCCCCCAACCCCCGACAGGCCCCAGTGTGTGATGTTCCCCTCTCTGTGCCCGTATGTTCTTTGTTCAAATCCCACTTATAAGTGAGAACATGTGGTGTTTGGTTTTCTGTTCCTGTGTTAGTTTGCTGAGAATGATGGTTTCCAACTTCATCCATGTCTCTGCAAAGGACATGAACTCATCCTTTTTTATGGCTGCATAGTATTCCATGGTGTATGTGTGCTACATTTTCTTTATCAGGTCTATCATTGATGGACATTTGGGTTGGTTCCAAGTCTTTGCTATTGTAAATAGTGCTGCAATAAACATACGTGTGCATGTATCTTTATGGTAGAATGATTTATAATCCTTTGGATATATACTCAGTAATGGGATTGCTTGGTCAAATGGTATTTCTAGTTTTAGATCCTTCAGGAATTGCCACACTGTCTTCCACAATGATTGAACTAATTTACTCTCCCACCAAGAGTGTAAAAGTGTTTCTATTTCTCCACATCCTCTCCAGGATCTGTTGTTTCCTGACTTTTTAATGATCACCATTCTAAATGGCATGAAGTGGTATCTCATTGTGGTTTTGATTTGCATTTCTCTAATAACCAGTGATGATGAGTTTTTAAAAATATGTTTGCTGGCCACATAAATGTCTTCTTTTGAAAGTTGTCTGTTCATGTCTTTTGCCCACTTTTTGATGGGGTTATTTGTTTTTTTTCTTGTAAATTTGTTTAAGTTCCTTGTAGATTCTGGATATTAGCTCTTTGTAAGATGGCTAGATTGCAAAAATTGTCTCCCATTCTGTAGGCTGCCTGTTCACTCTGATGATAGCTCATTTTGCTGTGCAGAAGCTCTTTAGTTTAATTAGATCACATATGTCAATTTTGGTTTTTGTTGCCATGGCACTTGATGTTTTAGCCATGAAGTATTTGCCTATGCCTATGTCCTGAATGGTATTGCCTAGGTTTTCTTCTAGGATTTTTATGGTTTTAGGTCTTATATTTAAATATTTAATTGATCTTGAGTTAATTTTTGTATAAGGTGTAAGGAAGGGGTCCAGTTTCAGTTTTCTGCATATGGCTAGCCAGTTTTCCCAGCACCATTTATTAAATAGGGAATCATTTCCCCGT
The DNA here is from genome assembly GCF_028885625.2 of Pongo pygmaeus. Lineage (NCBI taxonomy): Eukaryota > Metazoa > Chordata > Mammalia > Primates > Hominidae > Pongo > Pongo pygmaeus. The sequence continues at coordinate 187,015,458 of NC_072376.2, forward strand.
TGCTTGTTTTGTCAGGTTCATCAAAGATCAGATGGTTGCAGATGGTTGGTGTTATTTCTGAGGTTTCTGTTCTGTTTCCTTGGTCTATATATCTGTTTTCATACCGGTACTAAGCTATTTTGGTTACTGTAGGCTTGTAGTATAGTTTGAAGTCAGGTAGTGTGATGCCTCCAGCATTGTTCTTTTTGCTTAGGATTGTCTTGGCTATACAGGCTCTTTTTTGGTTGATCGTAGTGGATAAGCTTTTTAATATGTTGCCGGATTTGATTTGCCAGTATTTTATTGAGAATTTTCACATCGATGTTTATCAGGGATATCGGCCTGAAATTTTCTTTTTTTGTTGCGTCTCTGCCAGATTTTGGTATCAGAATGATGCTGGCCTCATAAAAAGAGTTAGGGAGGAGTCCCTCTTTTTCTATTGCTTGGAATAATTTTAAAAGAAATGGTACCAGCTCCTCTTCATACTTCTGGCAGAATTTGGCTGTGAATCCATTTGGTCTTGGGCTCTTTTTTGTTGGTACGCTATTAATTACTGCTTCAATATCAGACCTTGTTATTGGTCTATTCAGGGATTCGACTTCTTCCTGGTTTAGTCATGGGTGGGTGTGTGTGTCCAGGAATTTATTCATTTATTCTAGATTTTCTAGTTTATTTGTGTAGAAGTGCTTATAGTATTCTCTGATGGTAGTTTGTGTTTCTGTGGGATCAGTGGTGATATCCCCTTTATCATTTTTTTATTGTGTCTATTTGATTCTTCTCTTTTTTCTTCTTTACCAGTCTGGCTAGTAATCTACCTGTTGTGTTAATCTTTTCATTGATTTTTTTGAAGGGTTTTTTGTGGCTCTATCTCCTTCAGTTCTGCTCTGATCTTCATTATTTCTTGTTTTATGCTAGTTTTTGAATTTGTTTCCTCTTGCTTCTCTAGTTCTTTTAATTGTGATGTTAGGGTGTCAATTTTAGATCTTTCCTGCTTTATCCTGTGGGCATTTAATGCTTTAAATTTCCCTCTAAATATTGCTTTAGCTGTGTCCCACAGACTCTGGTATGTTGTGTCTCTGTTCCCATTACTTTCAAATAACTTATTTATTTCTGCCTTAATTTCATTATTTACCCAGCCATCATTCAGGAGCAGGTTGTTCAATTTCCATGTAGTTGTGCAGTTTTGAGTGAGTTTCTTTATCCTGAGTACTAATTTGATTGCACTGTGGTCTGAGAGACTGTTTATTATGATTTCTATTCTTTTGCATTTGCTGAGGAGTGTTTTACTTCCAATTATGTGGTCCATTTTAGAATAAGTGTGATGTGGTGCTGAGAAGAATGTATATTCTGTTGATTTGGGGTGGAGAGTTAGTAGATGTCTTTTAGGTCTGCTTGGTCCAGAGCTGAGTTCAAGTCCTGAATATCCTTGTTAATTTTGTGTCTCATTGATTTGTCTAATATTGACAGTGGGGTGTTTAAGTCTCTCAGTGTTATTGTGTGGGGGTCTAAGTCTCTTTGTAGGTCTCTAAGAACTTACTTTGTGAATCTGGGTGCTCCTGTATTGGGTGCATATATATTTAGGATAGTTAGCTCTTCTTGTTGCATTGATCTTTTTACCATTATGTAATGCCCTTCTTTGTCTTTTTGGATCTTTGTTGGTTTAAAGGCTGTTTTATCAGAGACTAGGATTGCAACCCCTGCTTTTTTTTGCTTTCCATTTGCTTGGTAAATATTCCTCCATCCCTTTATTTTGAGCCTATGTGTGTCTTTGCATGTGAGATGGGTCTCCTGAATAGAGCACACTGAGGTGTCTTGACACTTTATCCAATTTGCCAGTATGTGTCTTTTAATTGGGATATTTAGCACATTTACATTTAAGGTTAATATTGTTATGTATGAATTTGATCCTGTCATTATGATGCTAGCTGGTTATTTTGCCCATTAGTTGATTCAGTTTCTTTACAGTGTTGATAGTCTTTACATTTTTGTTTGTTTTTGGAGTGGCTGGTACCAGTTTTTCCTTTGCATATTTAGTACTTCCTTCAGGAGCTCTTGTAAGGCAGGCCTGGTGGTGACAAAATCTCTAGGCATTTTCTTGTCTGTAAAGTATTTTATTTCTCCTTCCCTTATGAAGCTTAATTTGGCTGGATATGAAATTCTGGGTTGAAAATTCTTTTCTTTAAGAATGTTGAATATTGGCCCCACTCTCTTCTGGCTTGTAGGGTTTCTTCAGAGAGGTCTGCTGTTAGTCTGATGGGCTTTCCTTTGTGGGTAACCTGATCTTTCTCTCTGGCTGCCCTTAACATTTTTTCCTTCTTTTCAACCTTGGTGAATCTGACGATTATGTGTCTTGGGGTTGCTCTTCTTGAGGAGTATCTTAGTTGTACTGTCTGTATTTCCTGAATTTGAGTGTTGGCCTGTCTTGCTAGGTTGGGGAAGTTCTCCTGAATAATACACTGAAATGTATTTTCCAACTTGGTTCCATTCTCCCCGTCACTTTCAGGTACACCAATCAAACATAGGTTTGGTCTTTTTACATAGTCCCATATTTCTTGGAGGCTTTGTTCGTTCCTTTTCATTCTTTTTTTTTCTAATCTTGTCTTCATGCTTTATTTCATTAAGTTGATCTTCAATCTCTGATATCTTTTCTTTTGCTTGATCGATTTGTCTATTGACACTTGTTTATGCTTCATGAAGTTCTTGTGCTGTGTTTTTCAGCTCCATCAGATCATTTATATTCTTCTCTAAACTATTTATTCTAGTTAGCAGTTTTTGTAACATTTTTTCAAGGTTCTTAGCTTCCTTGCATTGGGTTAGAACATGCTCCTTTAGCTCAGAGGAGTTTGTTATTACCCACCTTCTCAAGCCTACTTCTTTCAATTCATCAAACTCATTCTCTGTCCAGTTTTGTTCCCTTGCTGGTGAGGAGTTGTGATCCTTTGGAGGAGAAGAGGCATTCTGGTTTTTGGAATTTTCAGCCTTTTTGCACTTGTTTCTCCTCATCTTCATGGATTTGTCTACCTTTGGTCTTTCATGTTGGTGACCTTCGGGTGGGGTTTTTGAGTGGTCATCCTTTTTGTTGATGTTGATACTATTGCTTCCTGTTTTTTACTTTTCCTTCTAACAGTCAGTCCCCTCTTCTGCAGGTCTGCTGGCATTTGCTGGAGGTCCACTCCAGAACCTGTTTGCCTGGGTATCACCAGTGGAGGCTGCAGAACAGCAAAGATTGCTGCCTGCTTCTTCCTCTGGAAGGTTCGTCCCAGAGGGGCACCTGCCAGATGCCAGCTGGAGCTCTCCTCTATGAGGTTTCTGTCAACCCCTGCTGGGAGGTCTCTCCCCATCAGGTGGCACAGGGGTCAGGGACCTACCTGAGGAGGCAGTCTGTCCCTTAGCAGAGCTTGAGCACTGTGCTGGGAAGTCTGCTGCTCTCTTCAGGGCTGGCAGGCAGGAAAATTTAAGTATGCTGAAGCTGTGCCCACAGCTGCCCCTTCCCCAAGGTGCTCTGTCCCAGGGAGATGGGAGTTTTATCTATTAGCCCGTGACTGGGGCTGCTGCCTTTCTTTCAGAGATGCCCTGTCCTGAGAGGAGGAATCTGGAGAGGCAGTCTGGCTATAGTGGCTTTGAGGCGCAGCGATGGGCTCCACTCAGTCTGAACTTCCCGGTGGCTTTGTTTACACTGTGAGGGGAAAACCACCTACTCAAGCCTCAGTAATGTTGGATGCCCCTCACCCCACCAAGCTCGAACATCCCAGGTTGACTTCAGACTGCTGTGCTGGCAGCGAGAATTTCAAGCCAGTGGATCTCACCTTGTTGGGCTCCATGGAGGTGGGCTACACTGAGCAAGATAACTCAGCTCTCTGGCTTCAGCCCCCTTTTCAGGGGAGTGAATGGTTCTGTCTTGCTGGCATTCCAGGCACCACTGGGGTACAAAAAAAAAAACACCCAAAACTCCTGCAGCTAGCTAGGTGTCTTCCCAAATGGCCACCCAGTTTTGTGCTTAAAACCCAGAGCCCTGGTGGTGTAGGCACCCAAGGGAATCCCCTAGTCTGTAGGTCATGAAGACTGTGGGAAAAGTGTAGTACCTGGGCCAGAATGCACTGTTCCTCACGGCACAGTCCCTCATGGCTTTCCTTGGCTATGGGAGGGAGTTTCCTGACCCCTGGCACTTCTCAGGTGAGGCAACACCCCACCCTCGTTCGTCTTGCCCTCTGTTGGTTGCACCCACTGTCTAACCAGTCCCAATGAGATGAGCCAGATACCTCAGTTGGAAATGCAGAAATCACCTGCCTTCTGCATTGGTCTCACTGGGAGCCGCAGACTGGAGCTGTTTCTATTCAGCCATCTTGCCCGGGAATTGGTCAAACTGATTGTTAAGGAACTTAACTACCTCCAAAACAACACTCTTTAAAGGAAGACAACAAGATCCAAATACAATATGTTAGTGTTCTTCAAAGAAGCAGAGCTGATTTGTGTGTGTGTGTGTGTGTGTGTATGTGTGTGTGTGTGTGTATGGAGAGAGAAACAGAGAGAGATTTATTATGCCTAGAAGTCTGAAATATGCAGAACCATTGGTCCTGTTCGAGTCCAAAGGCCGCAGACTGCTATAGAACCAGAAAGAGCTTATGTCCCAGTTCAAAGGCTGTCAGGCAGGAATATTTTCTCTTACTTGGGAGAGGGTTGGGCTTTTGTTCTGTTCAGATCTTTAAATGATTGAATGAGACCTACTCACATTATGGAGGGCAATCTGCTTTACTCAGTTTACTGATTTAAATCTTAATCTCATCCAAAAACATTCTCATAGAAACCCCCAGAGTAGTGTTTGGCCAAATATCTGGGCACCCAGTGGCCCAGTCAAGTAGACATAAAAAAATTAGCAACCACATTTAACAATGTAACATTTATAATTTTCACCTCTAATAAAATATTACTAGACATATGAAGAAAAAGGAAAATATGACCCATAACCAGTGAAATAATTCAATGGAAACAGAAGCAGAAATAAAAATAATATTAGAAATAGAAGACAAAAACTTTAATATAGCTATTATAAACATGCTTGGGCTTTAAAGTAAAACATAAATTTAATAAAGAAATGGAAACTATGAAAAAGAACCAGATGGAACTTCTGGAGTTGAAAAATACAAGATATGAAATTAAAAATACCATAGATAGTCTTAACAGTAGATTAAAGATGCAGAAGATGTGATAAGTGGACTTGAAGCAAGAATAATAGAAACCATTAAAAAATAGTACAAAGAAAGAGAGAAAAAAAGGCCGAGAAAAAAAGCCTAGAGCTTCTATGACCCATGGATAATACAAAATGTTCTAATATAGTGAGACTGAAGCCCAAGTAAAACAGAAACAGGACAAATATTTAAAGAATGATGCTTAAAACTCATCCAAATTTGATGAATACTATAAATCTACAAATTCAAGAAGAATAAACACAGAGTAAACCATACCAAGGTACAACATAATCCATTGCTGAAAACAAAATTAATGAGAAAATCTTAAACACAAGCAGACATGGGGGAAGACATATTAAATAAAAAGGAATATGGATAAGAATTACCACTGACTCCTTAATAGAAACAATACAAGCCATCTTTGAAATGCCAAAGGGGGAAAAAACCCCTGTTCACATAGCATCTATATTAAGTGACAATCTCTTTCACAAATGAAGCAAAATAAAGATATTTTCTGCCTAACAAAAGCAAAAAATACTGTTACAAGGAGACCTGCATATCAGAAATTTTAAAAAATATTCTTCATTTTGAAGGAAAATGATATCAGATGGAAACGAATCTATTCAAAGAAATGAAAAGCACTGAAAGTGGTAGATCTGTAGGCAAATATAATAATATTTGTTCTCATTAAAAATTTTTACATGATAATTAAAAAATTAAGAACAATATATTATGGCATTATAAGAAATGTATCAGTGAAATGAATGAAAATGATAGCACAGTGATGGAAGGGACAAATGGAATTTATAGTGTTTAAAGTTTTCATACTACACTTAATGATATATTATTTGAAGATTGGCTGTGATTAGTTGATGCATATTTTAAACACTAGAAAAATCACTTTAAAAAGGAGGTATGTTGTTTAGTAGAGGAGACAAAATAGAACATTAACAAATACTTAATCAAAAGAAAAAGAAGAAAAAAGATTAAAGAATGGATTAGAAGGTCGGGCGTGGTGGCTCATGCCTGTAATCCCAGCACTTTGGGAGGCCAAGGCGGGTGGATCACAAGATCAGGAGTTTGAAGCCAGCCTGAGCAACATAGTGAAACCCCATCTCTACTAAAAATACAAAAAAAATTAGCCAGGCATGGTGGCACATGCCTGTAATCCCAGCTACTCAGGAGGCTGAGGCAGGAAGATCACTTGAACCTGGGAGGCAGAGGTTGCTGTGAGCCAAGATCATGCCATTGCACTCCAGCCTGGGCAATAAGAGTGAAACTCCATCCCTCCCCCCCTAAAAAGAATGGATTAGAAAACAACAAATAGCAAGGTGATAGATTCAAACCTAGCCATATTGATAATAAAATTAAATGTAAATTATCTAAATACTCCAATTAAAAGGCAGAGATTATCAAAAGGGATTTAAGAAAAATAAGACCCAAATACATGTTACCTAGAAGAAAAGCACTGTAAATATGAGAATAAATACTTTGGAAGTAAAAGACATACCCTGCAAACACTAAGCAAGGGACAGGTTGGCCGGGTGTGGTGGCTCACGCCAGTAATCCTGACACTTTGAGAGGCCGAGGCAGGTGGATTGCCTGGTCGAGACCAACCTGGGCAACACAGTGAAACACCATTTCTACTAAAACACAAAAAGTTAGCCTGGTGTGGTGGTGGGCTCCTGTAATCCCAGCTATTCAGGAGGCTGAGACAGGAGAATCACTTGATCCCAGGAGGCAGAGGTTGCAGAGAGCCAACATTGTGCCATTGCACTCCAGCCTGGGTGACAGAGCAAGACTCCGTCTCAAAAAAAACAAAAAACAAAAAAAAAAAACACAAAGAAACAGTTGAATTGCCTATATTAGCATCACACGAAGCAGGCTTCAGGACAAGGAATATTACCAGAGATGAAGACAGCCTTTCCTTAATTATAAGAGTCAATTCATCTAGAAGGCAAAACAAACCTAATGTGTGTGCACCTAAAAACAGATATTTAAGACATATTAAGCAAAAACTGGCAGAACTGAAAAGCAGATGATTCAACAATTATATCTGGAGATTTCAACACTTCTCAGTAACTGATAGAACAACAGAGAAAGTCAGAAAGGATTTAGAAGACTTGAACGTCACCACAACCAATTTGGCCTATTTCACATTTAGAGAAAGACTACACCCAACAATGATATGACACACATCCCTTTCAAGTGCATAAGGAACTTTCCTGTGGCTAGGTATATACTGGGTCATAAAACAAGTCTTGATAAGCTTTAAAAGAATGAAATTACATATAGTATATGAGCATAACAGAATTAAATTAGAAATCAATTAAAAATATATGGAAAATATCTGAATATTCAGAAATAGAACAATATATTTCTAAATAACCCACAGTCAAAGAAGAAATCTCAGAGGAAATCTCAAAGGAAATCAGAATTTTTTTGAATTGAATGACAACGAAAACATAAAATACCAAAATTTGTAGGCTGTAGTTAAAACAGTGCTTACAGGGAAATTGATAACATTAAATACTCACATTAGAAAATAACAGAGTTTTGATCATTACATCCTCCATTCATATAACAAAATATTACATATAACTCATAAATATGTAAAATATTTTATATCAGAAAAAAATAGAGCTTTAAATCAATATGTTGCACCTTAAGAAACTAGACAAAGAAGGGAAAATATGTACAACATTTTGCATGTAATTTCTTGTGATCCTGGAACCCTCTGAAACCTATCATGAACTGCTGGTTAAGAATCCCTGATCCCAGGCTGGGCACGGTGGCTCACACCTGTAATCCCAGCAGTTTGGGAGGCCTAGGTGGGAGGATCACGAGATCAGGAGATCGAGACCATCTTGGCCAACATGGTGAAATCCTGTCTCTGCTAAAATATGAAAAATCATCCAGGTGTGGTGGCCCGTGCCTGTAATCCCAGCTACTTGGGAGGCAGACACAGGAGAATTGTTTGAACCCGGGAAGCAGAGTTTGCAGTGAGCTGAGATCATGCCACTGCACTCCAGCCTGATGACACAGCAAGAGTCTGTCAAAAAAAAAAAAAAAAAAAAAATCTCTGATCCCTAACGATTAATCCCAAATTTGTATCCCCATCTCAGACCTCTGTCCTGAGCTCCAGAATTTTAGGTTGAAATGCTTTCAGGACATCTACAGTTAAACAGTTCACAGACACCTAAAAATTAAAACTTCTGAAACATAGTGAACTAACTCTTCCTCCTGTTTCCTTTCTTCCCATATCTCTTCTTCCTTGTCTCAATCTATACCAAGGAACTATGTGACCATCCGCTTAGCTGCCCATGTTGAAATCCCGGGCATCTTCTCTTTCCCTCACTCACTCATATAATCAATCCCTAAATCCTGCTTTTTTTTTTTTCACCACCTAAAACCCCTCACAGCCACCTGTTTTTCTCCATCCTGTTGCTGTTGTCGTCAAGTAGGTCATGAACATTTCCTGGGTAGATCTGTGAACAGCTTCCTAACTCATCCCTCCTCTCCCTCACCTCTGGTTGCTCTTTCTGCATATCCACTTTCACAAGGCAGTGAGGATGACGTTTCAAATGGGCTAATATGATCTTGACATGTCTTCATTGATGACCTTACTCTAGCTTTGCTGTGTCCTTGGGGTTGATTCCAGTGTCTCTAACATGGCTTATAAGACCCTTCGTGATTGGGACCCCATTCATCTCGAGTCTTCTCATGTTCTGCTCTTAACTTTATGTTCACTGACAATGAATTATTTCTGTTTCTCTCCGTTTCATGTTTTGCTCTTTCTTTTAGGCCTTCACAGATGCTGTTCCTTTTGTCTGGAATATTTTTCCTGACCCCTTTCCCTTTATACCCTCATCCCCACTCCCCACCCTGCCCTCCCCCACTTTATCGAATCATTCCTATTCAGCCTGTAGACCTAATTTAGCTGTGATTTCTCTGTCAGGACTTCCCAGATCTTCCTTCTGCGGCTTCCCTGTCTCCTCCTCCAGTGAGTTGGTGTCCCTGCTGAGAATCTCATTGCATTTTATCATCCTGAATTGGAATTTCTGAATTGTGTGTCTTCCCCACTCGACTCTAAATATAATGTTTATCCTTGTAGAGGTTGTGGTGCCTTATATTTTGACAATCTGTGGCCACATAAGGATTCTGGAATTACTAATTACCTGCGAAAATACATGAAAACTATAATGTAAGTAAAGTAAAACCAGTAGACATTCAATAAATATGTAATTTATGTGCTTATGATTAAATAGCGTATTTCACTGCCATAACCTATTCTCGTATAAATTTTTTGTCTATTCTGTTGACAAGGAAAGTATAATTATTTGTTTTGTTAATTAGTATTGGGGTGTATTGGACAGATTATGAGAAATATTAAATGTTATAGTTTTCTCTTGTTTTTCTGTATATTTGATTATCTTTTCCTTTCCTTGAGAGGAATTCTGAGCATAGAATTATAGATATTTGCTTGAGAATCTGTGATGTATTCAGTTTAGCATCCCATATGAATGCAAAATTGATGAGCTTTTGAATGTGCTAAGTCATTTTGCCTGCTTTTTATTTTTGCATTATTAAGTTGTCATTGCCTGTTCTCTTTTGCCCTTTTACTCTGCACATCCGAATGTTCAGTCCTAAAATTATACCATGCCATCACCAAATGCTCAGCACCAGATCCTTATTAGGAGAATAACAGATCCGCTAGAGATTAGAAGGGGTCAGTATGCCCTTTTGGCGTGACTCTCATACACTGTACTCTACTTCGGTAGAAAAACAAAATCATTAAAATAATGTCACACATGAATACTCATTAAACCATGTTATAAACTTTCAGTTCATTTCACCATGTCTGAGATTCAGTTTATCTGTTCATCAGGTGATGCAGATAAAAGTGGCAAAGAATTTAGGGGTATTTAAAGAAATAACCTATAGTTATGTGCTCCTAATTTTAGCTTCCTTTATAATATAGTAGGAAAAAAATCAATAGAAAAGTAAATGTGGTCAAGTGTAACTGAACAATATTGGTGTCAGCCCTGACCACAAATATAGCACATTTAGAAGTGTTCTAAGCATGGCCAAGCCAATTATTGTGTCAGCCCTAACTCTGGAGCTACAAGGAGAAAAAGAAGTATCATTCATATGGAAAAAGAATTGGATCCAGGCATATGGATGTCTTACAGGTATTTAATGTTCCACAGAAAAAATAAACTAAGAGACTATTATCAAGAGATTAAAGCTTTAAATTTAATAGATCTGTTGGCTTTTTCCCCCCTCATTTGAGTCAGTGGTTAGGTTATTGATGTCATTCATTCATTTATTCACTCATCAAACTTTTATTCACCCAGTGTATGGCACGCACAGTGCTGCTGGGGCTCCAGACATACATAGCACACAATCCATGACATCAAGCAGGAAGAACTAAAGGCAGAGACTGCGGGTGCTCTATATGCATCTATGCTTCTCTCTGAGGAAATTTAGGTCATGCTCCCTGGCCTCCACTTGAAGTGAACCTCTACCCTGGTCCCTGTCCCTGGATTCCTGTGGAAGTGTTAGGGGAATACTCAAGGCAACTGTAGCTGCTCCAGTTTGGATGCTTCCTGTTAAAATATTCAGAGGATTCCATGTCTGGCTCAGGATTATTTTCCCCAAATAAATATTCTAAGTAAATGTAGGTTTCCATTGATCTTTTACTTAATTTAGAAAGAGTCTTCGATGGTGCATTGCATTTGTTGCTATGTAATGTCAAGGATTACTATCATTATGATTGATGCCATCTGCAATAAATGCAGAGGAAGAAGCACATAGCAGGGCTGAAGATTTAGAGCCTCTTTGCCAGTGGACACGAGCTTATGTTAGGGCATGCCTCTAAATTGGTACGACTCACATGCCAAGAGGATAGATTTCTCTGTGCCTTGTATATTTTGTTTAGTTCCTTAAAAGTTTTTTTTCTTTTTCTTCCCCTGGGGATAGAAATATGTTTTTTCCATTTTTACAGGCAAACCACTTCAATAGAACATGGCTGGCGGCCATATGGACATATATGAATCCAACAATTAATTCAGCAAAGAAAGCTGCTTGTGGCAAGTTTTGAATGTGCCATTCCAGGTAATGCTTTGATGATAAATGAGGAGAAGATTGCAAAGAAAATGACAGCAACATTTATAAAAGGGTATGTTTCCTTTATTCATTTAATGATATTCAAATTATTAGTTGTCGTCTATTTAATGTGAAGTCTATGGCACTTGAAGGAGGTACTTAACACTTTTTATGTATAATTTTATGGCAAAAAATATGGTGTTAATTTTCAAGGCGCTTACAGTCTAGTAAACTTTGGAATGAGTGCATGTATTACCCTTATCTGAAACTCCTAAGTCTAGACTTTTGGCTGGCATGGCTTCCAGAACTGGCTTTATGATGGTGTTTCAGAACCAACACTTCCAGCCAAAACCAATAAGTGTGGAGTGGCTCAAAGACGGAAATTACCAAACCAAACCAAAACAGAAACCCCTCAAAACAGAAAAACAAGCTCACGTTAGAATCTTATAAAGGGTTATTAGGAATATCTGGGAAACCACTCATTGTTTTTGTTTTATTTCACTAGCTTTTGTCTCAAGGTTGTCCTATCCCTGGATGATCCCTTCAGCTCTAACATTTGCAGAATCAAAGCTTTAGTTTCTAGTCATCACTCTTCACATGCAGGGAGCACACATGGTGTGTGGTTAGGATACTTTCCCTTTAGAATTCCTTGGCATCAAGAGTAGATAAAAGGGGAAATAAAAGTATCAGGATATTATGTGGGTTTCATGTACATTTTACTGAAAGATAACTGTTTAACCTCCATCCGGGGAAATGAAATACTCCATAGCCATCCACAGACCTGAGAAGTATACATTAACAATTCTGGGAACACTGCATTAAATATTTCCTCTGAAGAAATCTATAGCAGCTTATTTTTGTCTAATTTTATCAGCTACTTTTAATAATGTTACCACTTAAACACTTAGATATTTATTGCATGCACCATAAAAATATCAATTAGTTGAGTTTCTGAACTGAAACATGTGGTCAGATACCCAAATTATAATTTAATTCAAATTAATAAGACATTGCAAATATGGTGACAGTTGCAGAACTATCCACAATATCCCAAAGGGTCTGACTTCTGGAGGGAGATATAAACTCTCTCCAGAATATTTTGTAGAGGTAATGTTTATATCTCTCTTCAGAAGTTGAACCTATTGAGATATTGTGTTTATATTTTCAGTTTCAGCCACTATCATCCCAATATGCACACTGCACTTCACTTAGATGAATCATAAACGATATCTTCCCCATTCCTTTCATTGAATGAGAATAGAATTATTGGATATGACTTTTAAAAATTACTAAAGTGTATAAAATAATGGCATTGCATATTTCCATATTTAAAGTGTGACAGCGAACTGCAGGCAGTAGTGTTGTGCAATTATGAGGATAGACAGCAAAGAACTGAAATGTTGCCCGGCGTTGTTTATTTTTGAATGCTTTATGTATACACCAGGAATGCAAAGAAGTACAAATCCTGGGAAAGGGTTAAGTGATGGGACCATCAGCTCTGCAAGGCTGTGGTGCATGAATCTCTTGACTTTCAAACAGTTTGGTAGGGTATGGCTCTTTCAATGTGTAGAAGTCATGACACAATGCAGGAAGTTTATTGAAACCTTTGTACTGCTATATTTAGCCTGACATCCAGTGTTCTAGGCTAGTTACAAGACAGCATGATCTCCTTACAGAATACCAAAATGAACTATTTACACCAAAGGAAAGTAGTTTAGGAATGTTTCAGAGAAGAATTAAATATGGGGTAAATATTATCTTCATTCCTTTGCAAAAACCTGTTTTATACTAGTTATTTCATTTTACTTTGAATTTGGATTCATGCTTAGGGGAAAATAGTTAGATTTTATATTCCAAACATAATTAATTGTTATGGTTACAGTAAAATGAAAATCATAATGGGAAGAATTTGCAATATGGAAGAAAATCACCCACCATTATGTAGCCTTAATCAGATTTAAAAATTAGGCTCACTTTTTGATTTGTTGCTTAGAGCATAACCCCTTAATCCCTTTATGGGTACTTTTTGTCACATATAAAATGGAGAAAGTAATAATTACAACCTGCTTTTGAGGCTCCTTGGAAGATGAATACAATGAAAAGTAGAAAAATCAATCTTTATTATTATTAGGTTTGAGAGGCTGGCAGAACCGTGTGATTCCAACATGATATCTAATTACAGCCAAAATTCTTCAGGAGGCAGTAGCTAATTTTGCACATCTTCTTTAATTGCCACATTTTCATGGGAACTTACATGGCAATTGATTAGAAGTCGAGGTTTTAAAGGTATGAAGAAACACTATCTTTCACATGCCATCAGCATGATCTCTCAAAAATGCAGTTTGCCATTTTACTTCAGTGTTAAAAATTCCTCAGTGATTTCTCCATTGAATTCAAGATGAGCATAATATGCACAGTATTGCATAATGCGGTTTTGATCAACTTTTTTCAGTTTCAGTCGCCATCATCTCAATATACACACTGCACTTTACTTTCACCAAACTTCATAAAGCGCCCTGACGGCACCAAGCTCTCCTGAACTTTCTTGCGTTCACTTGTATTTTTCCCTCTGCCTGATGTGCCATATCCTCATTACCGCCCCCACCAACATAGTGTAATCTCAGTTTCAAAATTAAGCTTATATCACCTCTACGTACCTGTTTCTGACCTTGCCGTTGCCTGAAGACAATGCTATATTTGTTTAATATGACTCTCTCCCAAACACACTGTGGGTTCCTTAAGTGTAGTTTCTCTGTTCTTTCTACCTTTATATCCCCAGAGCCTAGCTCAGTGTTTGCTGACTGAATAAGTGAATAAAAGAATGAAACTCTGATATGAACTGCATAATGTCTCTCTAGAAGCATCTGGAATTTGGCATTAATAATAAGTTAAGTTGCTCTAATCTTCCAGAGTTTGGAACTAATTGAGAGATGGGACCAAGAAACAGGCATATCAAAATCAAAATGACAGCTTTGTTACAGTTAACAAAGGCTTGGTTGGGGGACATGACTTATGTGGTAATAAGACATTTCCTAGTGGAACCCAAGAATTGGGCACAAGACCTTCTCAGTCAAGGCAGTTCTGGAAAACCACAGGCCACCTTCCTATTTATGTACACAGTCTTGACCACTAAGTTTGCGGCATGAGCAAGAGTAGATCAGAACATCTGCATGAGGTCAGTTCCTAAAGAGAATGAGGAAAAATGCTAATCCAGGCTTGTTTACTTTCTACTCCAAACCCATCAGTTAGTTAATTCAATCCTTTTCCCTTAGGAAACAATTGGCATAGGGGCAGATAAGCTAGAAGTGTTCTTTGAATGAATTTCTTACTGTAGGGGAACATTAAATTAGGGGAATGTAAGCTCCCCTGGTTGCCTTCCTATAGCACTTCCAACAGTTCTCTTTTCATATGTCCTTTCCCTGGCAATAGTACTGTGCTTTCCCCAGCTGGCAGAGTGTAATTACAGAGCTGATGTTACAGTTGATAGTTCATCCTCTCTGGTGAGCAACTGGCAGGTCAGCCACCTGTAGTCTCAGACTTATAATGAATTGTTGGTATCTTATATTTCAATTTTTAAATATAAAACTAATACCTGATAACCTTAAAAATTACAAATGATTCAGATACATAAAAGTAAGCGTCCCTAAAACTTTCTCTCTCTTCCAACCTTCTCCCCTGGGTGGTGATAACTATTGTTTACGTATGTATCTCCAGACTTTAAAAATAGCCATTTATGAATGTTTAGGCATAAACATTTTTGAAATCACAAGTACTTGATAACTGATAGACACTTTCCCACCTCAATTTATATGCTTAACTAATTCTTTTTGGCATTCCATAGTATGAATGTTTCATATTCCCCCCATTCTCTGGATACTTAGGTTGTTTCCAATTTTTCACTACACAAGGAATAAAGATTCTGTACAACCATCTCTCTTACTATTTCTGTAGGAGAAATTCTTATAAGTAAAAGCTGAGTCAAGTAATTTGTACATTATAATTCTGATGGATATTGCTGCATTGTGCTTTCAAAGTCTATACTAACAATATATCAATTTCCCATTTCCTGAAACTTATGGATCCTGGATATCATAAAGCTTTCAAGTTTTTGCCAATCTAGTGGGGGAAACATATCTTATTGTTTTAATTTCCACTTCCTTTTTTACTTATGATATTAAACATGATTCTGTATGGTTAGCAGTCTTCGGTACTTCCTCTTCTGCCAGTTCATAACTTTTGCCCAATTTCCTTTGGTAATTTAAGTTTTTATATATTATAAATTTTAAATCTGTATCTGCTGAGTATGTGGCAAATAATTTTTTACAGAAGTGGCTTTCTTTTCACTTTGTTTAATAGTTCATCTTTTTACTCACAGATTTTAGTGTCAACATTTTCATAGCCTAAATTCCTATGTCAACATCACTGTATTTTGTGTGTTTTTATTTTGTTCCCTTGACCTGTGTATTCTTTGTATTAGTTTAATTGTGTAATAGCCACCTTTAATAAAAATCTCTAATATTTATTGAGTCTCTAATATGTATTAGATACTATTCTTTTTTTCACAACTACTTATGCAGTAATTAATATTATTATCACCATTTTACATATCAGGAAACTGAGACCCAAAGAGGTTAAGTAACTTGCTCAGGTTACTGGGCTAAGCAAGCAGCTGAGCTGAGATGGAGCCCCAACATTATTGATCCAAGGTCAGTGCTGGTAAGCACTATACCACAATTGCTTTCCACAGGTTTATAGAATAACTTGAAATTCGAGGTGGCTCATGGCTGTAATCCCAGCACTTTGGGATGCCGAGGCAGGCAGATCACCTGAGGTCAGGAGTTCGAGACCAACCTGGCCAACATGGTGAAACCCCATCTCTACTAAAAATACAAAAATTAACTGGGCGTGGTGGGACGCACCTGTGGTCCCAGGTACTCAGGTTGCTGAGGCAGGAGAATCACTTGAAACTGGGAGGCAGAGGTTGCAGTGAGCTGAGATCATGCCATTGCACTCCAGCCTGGGCAACAGAGTGAGACCCTGTCTCAAAAAAAATAAATAAATAAACAAAGTAAAATAAAAAATAAATAAATAAGAAAGAATGCTTTGAAATTCTGTGAGCAAGTCGACCCTCAGTGTTCTTCTATCTCATACTTTTTTTATGCATTTACTTTTACGAGTAAGTTTTATAATTATCTTAGATTTCAAGATAGTTCTGTTGGGATTTCACTAATTGCTTCAACATTTTATATTATTTTGAGAAAGAAGTGTCATTGTTATGAACTGCATCGTTTTCCACAATATCCCAAATTTTTATGTTGAAGTCCTAACTCCCAGTACCTCAGAATGTGACTGTATTTGAAGATAGGCCTTTTAAAGGAGTAATTAAAATGAGGTAATTAGGGTGAGCCCTAATCCAATGGGACATTAGTCCTTATAAGAAGATAAAATTTAGACAAAAGTAGGTGCAGAGGAAAGACCAAGTGAAGACACAGAGAGATGATGGTCATCTACAAACCAAGCGGAGAGCCTCAGAAGAAACTCGCCTTGCTGATACCTTGATCTTAGACTTCTGCCTCCAGAACTGTGAGAAAATAAATTTGTGTTGTTTAATCCCCCCCATGCTGTGGTACTTTGTTATGGCAACCCTAGCAAACAAATATAGCCGTCGTTGACTTTTTACTTACTCAGGCCTTTCCTAGGTTCTTCAGTTTAAGTGTTTTCTTCAAGTATACATTAATATTTCTTGTTAACCTTGTCTTCATTCATTGCTTTTTGTTTTTCTTGTGATTTAGATGTTTTCTCTTACATATATATGAATATATGTACACAAAATAGGTACACACAAACACACACACACACATATTTTTAGAGAAGGGTCTGACTCTATCACCTAGGTGACAGTGCAGTGGCACTATCATAGCTTCCCATAATCTTAAACTCCTGGGCTCAAGCGATCCTCCCACTTCAGCCTCTAAAGTAGTAGTAGTAGGCATGTATCACTACACCTAGCTAATTTTTGTTTTCCCTTATGTTATAATTGATCATTGATTTTGTATATTTATATTTTATCTGGCTACCTTACTGTACCTTCTTATTAGCTTTAGCAGTTTTTCAAGTGATTATCTTGGAGATTTTAGGCAGGCAAATATATATAATATGCAGATAAAGGCAGTTTTGCTTTGTTTCTTTCCTTCCAGTACATACATTTCACTTTTATTTTAATGCATTGACAGGAATGCTCCAGGATTAGCTTGAAAAACAATAAAGATAGTGAGCATACTTGCCTAGCTCATGACCTTATTTGCTGATGCTTAACTGTGGTATTTGTAACAGGTTTTGACATAATTTCCAAGTTTTTAGAACTTTTCTAGGACTCTTTATTCTCTTCTTATCAGCAAAAGGAATTGTAGGAACTGCTTTACCAGCAGCTTACAAAATAATTCTATGGGTTTTTCTCTTTTTATATATTAATAGAGTGAATTACATGGCTAGATTTCTAAATTTAAATCATCTTTAGTTTCCAAAAATAAACCTGTTTGTTCATTGTGTGTTCTTCTTATAATTTGCTACTGGGTTGGAATTATTAACATTTCATTCATGAATTTTTTTTAGAAAGTGATTGCCCGTGCGTTCAATTTTCCAAGTCATTGTATGACTGAAGGTGATTTTTTCCTATTAATTTGAATTATAATTTAGCTGGGTATAGAATTCTAAGTTTAAAAGAACTCATTATATTCTGATATCCACTGTTGTAGATGAGGAGTCAGAGGCCAGTCTAATCCTCTCAGCTAAAAAATACTTAAGAAAAACCTCATTTAATGTGAATCACAGCAAAAATGGATTAGAGGTTTTTAAGATTCCATATGAACTATTTTGTTGTGTCTTATTTATTTATATATTTATTTATTTAATTTATTTATTATTTGAGATGGAATTTCTCTCTCGTGCCCAGGCTGGAGTGTATTGGGCAATCTTGGCTTATTGCAACCTCTGCCTCCCAGGTTCAAGCGATTCTCTTGCCTCAGCCTCCCGAGTAGCTGGGACTACAGGCTTGTGCCGCCACGTGCGGCTAATTTTTGTATTTTTAGTAGAGACAGAGTTTCACCATGTTGCCCAGGCTGGTCTCGAACTCCTGAGCTCAACTGATCCATCCACCTTGGCCTCTGAAAGTGCTGGGATTACAGGCATGAGCCACTGTGCCCGGCCTTATTTTTGTGTTTTTATGCTCTATTATTTTCATTGTAATATGTTCTTACTAGATATAGTAAAGTGAGAAAACTAACATATTTCACATATTTCATCTTTTTATTCCATCAGTATAATTTAATAAGTCAGCACTGAGGTCAGATATAAGTTATAAATAAGAAATTCTTACTACTGAATGGGAAGCAGGTTAAGGAATAAACCACTTTGTCAATAGCAGAAGTAAGAACATAATCCAGGTGTCTGGATTATAAGATGTTTGGAATTCTTCTTTGGAGAGGGTTTGCTATTACAAGAAAAACTTGGACCTTTTGCTCAAATGACAAAGGGACCTTGGCAGTTGTTTAAATCTCTAGGGGCAAAGCCACCCTAAAATGCACAGTTACTCTGAGATTTGTTTGTTCTATCTATTGATCTGCTAGGCTTGGGATTTTCAACTATTAAAAATATTAAGCTCTTTTAAAAATCATTATCTACCTATATTTGAATGGTATGTATGTAGTATATATGAACACACACACACACACACACACACAAACTCTGGAGTCTCTATTCCTTCCCGATGATACTTACTTATTTACACTACAAACTCAATTTTTCTGTTTATTTTCCATATTTTTGCTACCAACCTCTTTGGGAGTTATCTGTTGGCTGTGAATTTACTGAATTTGAAACTGAGATTATGCCCAGTAAGGATTTTTATTTATGAATTAATTGGTTTCTGGAGTTTTCAAATAAAGCACGAATCTGATGTTCATACTGCAAGCTGCCCTGCAGGTCTTCCTGCAAAAGAAATGTGATGATTTAAAGGGGTAATGCCTGTTGGATGAAATTCGCCATTTCAAAATTCTTCCCCTCATGTGTCATCTTATTTCAGTTGTTATTATATTCAGAGCCTTGCATGTCCACTTAACAGCACTGTGCAGAAAAACAGTTCCAAGTAAACACAGTAATGTTCATCATTTGTTTCTTAGGAGAGTCAAAGTGACTACTTTAAGTAATAGAAATACATAATTATAGGGGGAGAAAAGTTTTCTTTTGCTGCTTCAGTATAATTAATAACACAATGAGTAGCATCACATAAAAAAATTAAGGACATAAAAATGGCACATAGGTTTTATTACTTTTAAAATATATTTATTGAACGATCTAGACCTATTCTTCATTTAACTCATGCCGAATAGGGTCATTTAGGTATAAGATGAACTGTCATCTTTTTGGTTTTGTAAAATCAGTGCCCATTGGAGGAAGATCTTTTTAGAATGCATGTAAGTATATCACAGTTCTGCTATTACTGGGCCATCAGATGCAATTTGGCACAGCATGATGTTTCCACAGTTGCTCCAAGTTAACAGTGATTGTAGAACCCTTAGTGATTGGCTAAGGTTATTTTTAAACCTAATTCTAGATAACTCAAAGAAGTGCTGTTCTATATTCCACATGGTAATCTCAGCAACATTTGGCATCGAGGATTTATTGCATACCATAACTCTGGCTTCACTGTGAATCTCTTTTACCATCAAAACACTGAAAATAGAACCTTGAAGCAAAGGGAGGGCCATGCTATTTTTCATTAGAAAGATCACACCTTATGCATTTAGGAGTTCTCTGTTGCATGATATAATTTGTTTGCTTACTTGTTTATTGAGGAAAACGTCTTTGCATCCATGAAGCTTTGATGTAATCGACCACCTCCATCTCAGATGTTAGGTTCTGTCATTGTTGAAACCACCCTATGTGTAAGTTTCTGGGAAATTCTTGGGAGAACTCTGTATTCGTTTAACTTGATGACAAAACAGCAACATGCTAAATAATGTGATTAAAGTTGTTAAAAGCCAAAATAAACACTTATAATTATCTCAAGAAAAACGGTGTCAGGCAAGTGCAGGCTCTATAAAGTGGGACTCCGTGTGCGTCTTTCGGGTCCTGCTGCACAATAGATCATAGTTAAAGGTCTGTTAACAGACCTCTGACTGCTGAGCTGGGTAGCTTGTGGTTTCCTTCGAAACCTATTGGCATAATGTGAATTTATGTGTGAGGTGCAAATTGGAAGTTGCCTTCTACTGGTGCCCTTGGCAGAACAGAAATCATACTGTAGGGCTAGCAGCAGGAAGTACATGGCTTTGAAATTACCCAGCAGGGTTTCTGCTTGCTGCCCTTGTTGCTTCTGAGACAGGGGCCTTATATTGTCTGGTCATGATTAAAATCAAAGTGTAGGCTTCTTTGCTGGGTGCCAGTAAACTTGGGTGAAAAGCAGAAACAATCTGGGGTTTTAATTATTTTAAAATGCAATGTAGGCAACAAAAGAAGATGAAAGCATTTTTGACTAATCTATCCCAATTATTCCACATAAACGGATTTGCCAAAAAAGAGGCCCATAGAGAGAGAGTAAGCTTGCCTTTACAGGAGACTTCATAACATATCTCACAGCTATAAAATAGATCTGTGGCACGTATGCTGTTCTTCTGAAATTCATTGAGAAAAGTGCCTGAATATTATGATACTTCTGGGTGAGTAGAGAAAGACAGATGTGCTTATTCCAAATACAAGATGCTACATATTTATGAAATAAGCCTTTAAAGCATGGAAGATAATTTCCTGGTTAATGACTTACTGACTTAAAGTAGTCCATCTAAAAGGTGATATCTTGGTGTTATGCTTAAGATTTGCCTCATTTCACAGTCAGGTTGGACAGACACTTCCCATTGTGCTATAATTCCCAGAGGTGGCAGAGTTGGATCTTCTCTCTTCAACTTCTTTTTCCATGAAGAGTATAAAGAGATGAGTCATAGGGTCAGAGTTCACTGTCTCTAATAATCTGGGAGGAAGTCAATAATAAATAAGATATAGGGAGTGCAAACTCAGCATCATATTGTACCAACCAGTAATTAAATAAACGGTAGTCACAACCAGAAGTTAATATGTAGGTTTGTTTGTTTTTTTTTTTTTTTAAAGCACCCAATGTATAAGTGGTGGGAGTTTAGGCATTAAGTTAACAAATATTTATTGAGTGCCTGCTATGTGGTAGGCACTGTGATAAAGACTGGGGATGTAAAGGTAGACCAGATTTTCAAGGAAGATAGAGAAATAAGCAATTATTTACACCTGTTACTCTGGAGCCTGACAAGGGCCAAGCTAAGGAAGTACATGTGCTGAGGTGGTAACCTGTGGTTATCACCTACCCCACAGCTGGTGCTCAGCCACAAAGAGAGATGTGAATATTACATTTCTATCACAATTGGCGTATATGGATTTTTTTAAAGACATAAGAAGAGGAAAAATCTATTGCTTTGATTGAAAGATTGGAAGTGCTTTTAGGAAAATTGAGTAGGGAGGGTCCATTTCTTTCCTTTCAAAATTTATTTGCAGTCAATTTATTATGATACTTCAAACCATTCAGCCATAGCAAAGAGCAGGTGTGTAGAAACTCTACAAAACCTCGACGAATCCTGTGGTGCCCGGAAAAAGGCCTGTGTTTTATCTGATGAGCACTGCTCAGGCTCAAGTCTCTTGAGCTGTCAAAACTGCTCAAGCAAGGGGGAAATCCAGATTTTATATCTCCTTCCACTTGAATTTCCTGATAAGAATGAGAGAAATCAGCAAAATCCAGTTACGTTAAATAGCTTTTACGAGTATCTTTTTGGAATGCTGGCAGTTGTAACTTCGTTTTGTTTGCCAGGTATAAGCATGGAAGATTCAAGCTGCTCCTGGCTGTTAAGAAGTTAATGTGGAATTTTGCTGCTTGAAATTTAAATTGGCTTACAAAAATTAGCTCCCACTGGTGGAAACATCTTTCTTTTTAGTATGAGAAGTTGTTTGAAGCTTTTTTCTCCCCCAAAGTCTCATCGTGATCCGGCTTTAATATTGCTCTCAAACCAACCTTTAATTTAATAAGCAGAGTAATTTTGTTCAGGAAAATTTTCCATGACATTTGTTGAATTAAATGTACATACTCAGTATTCCATCCCAGCAGCACCACCTATTGTTGTCTTGTAGCTTTTCTACTAAACTTCACAAGAATCTAATTCACTCATTTCTCTGAGTATCTCTGTGAGATATTCAACATACATTTTACAGGTTATAAGGGTTAAGCATTTCAATTGTGTTGTGGTGAGGTTTCTGAAGTCATAAATCTGTAAATAAAATGAATGCAGGATGGTAGACTTTTAATTGGTGAAAGGACACTGAATAGAGAGGCGAAATGCTTTAAAATATTTATGGATATTAAACAATGTTTGGAAAATAAGATTCAAGTTATACCTGTATGTTTTAAAAGTTCTACTCACTACACACTATGATTCTACAATTAACAGCAGAATTGTATTGGAATAAGATAAGAAAGACTAAATTATATTCTTTTGTGCCAATTGTTATTGGAATTAGAATATTATGTATTGATTTATTAAATATAAGTGGCTTTTTTCCAGCAAGGTTTTAAAATCCACTTATAATAAAAACAAATAGGATTTGCATTTACAGGTAGAAAATGAAAATTGGTAAGTGTCAAAATGGGGTCCACTATGTAATTTTTTTAGCATTATTTCCAGAAGAGAGGTAGGATTGGGAATTTTAGTCTTTATTTGATATTTACATATGCTTATATGAATGTGAGTCATTGCCTGTGTTTTCTGTAAGCCATCTTTACTTCAACCATGTAAACCATACAAGGCATTCTAGGAAGAATATAATAAGCACCATATGGAGATGGAGTATTTTCACACTTGTTATGTCATTTGATCTTCCCTGTAATTCTCTAAGGTAGGTAAGGTGGCTTTGGGTCCTTGGCCTCTTCTTTTCTCACTATGCACATTCTTGAAATTTCATCCGCTTCTATAGATTCAATTACCATCTCTACACTGATCATTTCAAAATTTGTACCTATGTTCCTTACATCTCTCCCAACCTCTAGAAAAAAATGTATACATTTGGAACTTCCACAAGCATCTAAAACTCAGCACAAACTTGTTTCCTGCTAAAACGACGCATCTTCCTATACTCCTTATCTTAACGAATGCCCTACCGTCTGTCTAGTTGCCCAAGCCAGGGACCTAGAAGTTATCTTAGACTCTCGCCTTTTGCTTGTCCTCTTCACTCACTCAGTTAAGACTATTACATTTCCTCAGTATCTCTGAATTCCACCCTATTTTGTTCAGGCCCTATCATTTCTCACCTGGCTCATTATAATACCTCTTACAACTACTAATTGGACATTCTTTGCTGCTAGAGAGACCTTTCTAAAATTTAAGACTCTTAGTAAAATACTTCATGGATGGTTTCTCATTACTTTTATGATGAAGTACAAATTTTTATACAAATAATATGATGCCATTTAAAATATATGACCCATGACAAATTTCCCAGTTTCCTATCTTACCTCTCCCTGATCATACTCATTGTTCTTACCAAATAGATATTTCATTCTCCCAACGTGGCAGTCCTAAGGGTGATTCCTTATTTGAAAATCTATTAATATAAGTCATCTTATGATTAGAAATAAGGAGCCAAATCCTATAATCATCTACATAGATGCTGAATGACATTTGAAAAAAATTAATACCCATTCATGTTAAAAACAAAAAATTAGGAATTGGTAGATAATTTAATATGATAGTACACATAACCATCAGACCAAAATGAACATCTTAACTGATGAGGAACATAAAGTCAAGACCAAGAAAGGACAGTGGGTATCTCGATTTTTATTTAGCTTTGAATTGAAAGTATTAGCCAATGTCATTAGACAAGAGAAATTGGAGGCATGAGTACTGGAAATGAAGAGATTAAACTACCTCTATTGCAGATGTTATGATAATATATCTTGAAAACAAAAAAAAGTCTGTGAAAAACTACAAATAGGAGAATTTAATAAAATAGCAAGATATGTAACTAACATAAAATCAATAGTTCTTGTGGGAAATCAATAGTCTTACTATTTGTATATAATGGAGAAGCAGACTCCATACATGATAACAAATAAAATAGAATAAAAGGAAAAAAGCAAAATAAAATTTCTAGGCATAAAACTAATACAAATGTTTAAAACCTATATGAGGAAAATTATAAACATGTCTGAAAGACATAAATATGGCCTTAAATAGAAAGATATAAAATTAGTCACGGCAAGCTGACTCAGCCTCATAAACATGTTAATTCTTCCTAAATTAGTTATTCATTTAATTCAATTCCAATAAAAATAGCAGAAGTTTTTCCCCTCTGGAGCTATACAAATTGGTTACAAAGTTCATATGGGAGAATAAACACGTAATACTAATCAGGAAATTTCGTAAGAAGAGAAGCAATGTATTTCTTTTTCTAAAATACATTAAAAAGCCTCTATAATTAAAAGGTTGTGGTATGGACACATGAGTAGACAGAAAGACCAATGGAACCACACAGAAAATCTGGTAAAGCGGCTAAAATACAATATTGATAAAGACAACCTCTCATAATAGAGGGAAAGTATGTTCTTAATCAGTAAATGGCTTTGGAACACCTGGATAACCATATAAAAAAAGATAAAATTACATCCATTTATCACACCATATGGTAGATATCCAAATGGATCAGAGATCTAAATGCACAAAATATTTCAGGAGCAATAAGGAAAAGAGTGATAAATTTGACACAGAGTAATATTCTGAACACATAAAATGCTTCAAAGGATTGAGAAAAAACGCAAAACCTTACAGAAAATGGGGAAAAGATACAGATAGTTCTCAGAAAAAGAAATAAAAGTGACCCTCACACATAGAAAAATATACTGAATATATGAGAAATGCAAATTAAAACTACACTGAGATAACACTTCTCACCCACCTGACTGGCAGAGATCCCAAAATTTGTAAACTATACTCTGTTGTAGAGGTTTTGATGAAATAAGTATGCAAAGTGGTATCAGCTTCAATGGGTTTGGGGGTGGGAGGATTTAGCATTATTGAGCAAAACTGCACATACATTTACCCTTCAATCCTGCAACATGAATTCTAGGAATCTGTTCTAAAAATGCAAATTGACATATGGTCAAGACTGTTTCTCATAGAATTACTTATAATACTAAAAGATGAAATAGCTTAAATATCGATAAGAGACTGGTTCAATAAACTAGAGAACATTGACACATGGAACACAGGCCCTTTTGTGCTTAACAAAGGTGTCTGAAATGCTTGTTATTTTCATTATATTAAAAGGAGTCATTAGAATGGTCATCTATCAACCTAAAAGCCTCAACCAATTTCCTAAAACACAGTGAATAACTTATATATGTAATAAATGATCATGTAAAGATGTAAAATGCCTAAAAAATCCACGTCTTAATAACCAATTACTGTGGTTGTTAACAGTCACCTTATATGGCGACTTCCGGGGAAAGTGCCTTTTCTTACCTTCAGCAGCAGCCTTCCTGAAGCATATGCCCTTTTGAAAGTCGATGTAGGCTTTACCATTTTGACAACTGTGTATTGAGACTCTAGACTTTATCTGACATCATTTTGTTTAAAAAGTTGTATTGAGGTTTGAGGACGCAAATATGTATTCTACCTGTATTGACTGGCCAAAAAATAAAGTTGTATTGGAGAGGTGTCTGTGGTTTTGAATACTAAAACTTACGGTTTGGGATACTAAAAATCGAAAGGCAGAAAATATTAATGGGGGATGTTCTGCAGGACATATGGTATGATTCATCATAGAATAGAATCAGAGAGATTTCTGCATGCTCCTTTTGAATGACATTCAGAATTCATCTTTAATGGAAAAAAGTAAGGTACAGAACAGCGTGTAGAAGCGTGTAGAGTGAGCTCCTTTTTGTGTAACAGAAGGTCAACGAGTGATAAAAGTGTATAGCATTTTCTTACGTTTTCAAAAGAATTAGCATGAGGTTACCTATAAGGCAGGGATGACTTTGGAGCTATGTAATGTTTTACATAACTGTTTTACATAACTGAAAATCAAAATGAAAATCAAGTTAAATCAAAAGACAAAAGAATCTAAAGTCATACAGAAGGGGTGCTGTAAGGTTGGAGACTCTTCTGAGGAGCGGGCACTGCCTGGCAAGGGCTGCACCTCTGAAGGTACAATGAAGCTGGTTTTGGGGCTCTTGCAAAATGGGCTGGAGACTGGAATCACGTTTCAGGGTGAAGGGTGGTTACTGAGGCAACAAAGGGGAGACAGCCTGCAAATGAGAACAAGTCCTTTCTCCCTCCTTCTGCCGTTCAGTCTCTCTAGCGTCCCCTCTTGGCAGATCCTAAAGAAAGCGGATTGCAATGTGGAAACTGGAGCTGCAAGGTCCCAAAAGCAGGAAGAGAGGGTTTGGGGCTGGGAGACAATAGCTTAGTAACTAACATGATTGGTAAAATTGAAGGCCAAGAGTTTACTTGTGACCGGGAGAATTTACAAGGAGGCTCTAGGAACCAAATGACACTGTAACACAAGGTTTTTCAGTACCATTGAAGGCTGACACAGGCAAAATGACTTCAAATGAGATAATGCAAGTGAAATGGCCTCAGATTTATAAAGTGCCACGCAAGTAGGAAAATAATAGTTTTAATGTTGATGCTTTAACTTCACTTTTAACTATGATGGGGATATTTGATAAAAGAAAATTTGTGAAGCCAAAGATAATCATGACATAAACTATGAAGATGTTTATTAGTTTTAGAAACAGAAAAATAGTTTGCTTTACTTTCTCTAATTGAGGCAATTTTATTTTAATTTGGAGGTTTTCAAAAGGACACACACTTTTATTAGTTTTTCTGTCATAACTTACAGAGTTTTGTGGATCTTTGCAAAAACTTGAGTTAAATTTTCTTTAATGATGTGTCTATATATTATACATTGACTACATAAAAGCACTGAATTACTGTGCTATATCATTACATTACTGATTATATTAATGTGTGTCTCTGTAGTGTAATAATTTTTGCATTTATTCATTCATTAAAGATAATCATAACTAATACAATTACAATTTCATTTTAAGGTCGTTATTCATAGTCATCAATTTAGAGGTAAGAATGACATTATGTTGATAAATTCATAAACTGATGGCTGGAGGCCAATCAGATTGCTTCATGTTCCCAAATTATTTTATAATTATGTTACTTATGGTTAACATGTCGATGTGAAACAAAGATTCTAGAATTCAAGTCATGCTAAAAGAGCTGTGAGTCACTGTTCATTTTTAAATCTCTCACATAGTTAAAGAAAAGGTGTGTAAAAACTATTTCATGAGTTTAATTAACAAGATTATAGATATTGCATACACTTGTAAATAGAGAAAAGCAATCTGCAAAAAGAACAAAATAATTCTGATACTTTATAAAAATAGCATAACTAAATTTAGCAAAAAGTAAGAGATCATTGATAAGCTAGAATATTAGAATAGGATTTTCAGAAACGGTCATTTGTTTGGGGAACCAAAATAATTGTAACCAGACCAGATGACATACTTATAGGTTTCCAGGGGAAACAGAAACTTATCTCAAATAAAAAGTTGCAAGAGGTCAATGTAATTAAAAAAGAAAAGTAGTGAAATTATCCAAGAACAAGGTGGGGCTTGGTGTAGGAAAATAGCCTTTAATTCACACATAAGAGTAATATACAAAGGGAATATGCCATTTTTAATTGAAAAAAATCAATTGAAAGCATTTTAGTTGAAAACACATCAAGTATCTGTATCATTATTATTCCATCTGCAGAATGTAGTTGTAACAATGTTTTCAACTATTTTTTTCAGTAAATATTTACTATCTATCTATCTGTCTATCTGTCTGTCTGTCTGTCTATCTGTCTATCTATCTATCTATCTATAGAAACAAGGTCTTGCCATGTTGCCCAGGTTGGTCTCGAACTCCTGGGCTCAAGTGATCCTCCTGTCTTGGCCTCCCAAAGCGCTGGGATTACAGGTGTGAATCACTGTGCTGGGCCTTGAGTATCTATTTAATGTGTGAGACTCTGTTGTAGGCACCAACAGCAGAGGCAAAGGTTAGCAAGGAATTTTCAAGGAGTTTATAATCTGACAATGTGGATAAAAGAAATGTACACACATTTTGAAAGTAAAATATAAAGTGTCAAGTGCTATAAAAACAATACAAACACAACATTTTGGAAGATCGATGCAAGAAAAGAGCATATTCAATCGGAAAGATCAGAAAAAGCTTCATGAAGGAGAGAACATGGAAGAATAAGCACTTTCACAGGATGGGTAATAGAGATAAATAAAAATAGTACAAGTGACATTTGTTTTGTGCTAGGCACTGTTTTAAGAATTTATGTATATGATGTCATTTAATCCTTGAAACAACCACAGAACATAGTACTCATATTATCACTATTCCACAAATGAGGCTTAGAGAGGTTAATTTTCCCCAGTTCTCACAGTTAGTGGCAAATCCATAATTTAGAACCATATCTGCCTAACTCCAGAGCCTAAACCGTACTTACTATATTATACTTCTTTGTAAAGAAGAATCGTTTACGAAAGCGAAAACTGAAAATCCTACATCTATGTTTATTTATTTGCTTATTCATTATTATTTTTATTATTTTTAACTCTTTTAGAGATAGAGTCTCACTATGTTGCCCACGCTAACTTCAAATTTCTGAGCTCAAGCAGTCCTCCTGCCTCGGTCTCCTGAGTAGCTGGGACTACATGGGTGCACCAACATACATCTATATATTATAACAGTTATATTTAACGTGACACTTATATTTTGGTAAAATGGTGATTTAAAAGTTAATATTGGTAGGAATATGATAAAAATGTATATTCTCTCATTCAGTTGTAAAGCAAATACAAAATTGCACATGTGTTTGTTATAGCAGAATCAGCATATAGTAGATTCTCAGTAAATGTTGAAAAAATGAATAAATAAGGTAGAAAATCTGTATGCATGTGGACAGAAATTGGGAGACTGATATGTGAAAATGATTAGTTGCAATAGGATTGTGGGACTTTGAGGCCTAGCTAGTCCTCTTTCAGTCATCTTTAATTTTGCATATGGTCAGATCATCCGGCTTTGAGTAGAAACCAGTTGTTTGTTTCCTTTTCATTAACAAAGAACTAATGAGTTCAACCTAAAAGGACAGATGAACCAGCCTGTGACATCAATAATCGATAGAGAATTCTTCTGCAGAATATTCACTAACATGCACCGTTTTTGAATAGTTAAAATTTTATTTTTTCAGTAACGAAGAATATGAATCAGAGAAAATGATGCATATATATCATAACTTAGGCATGTACAAATGAGACAAGATGAGGCAACAATAGTTTACATTTTGACTTATTTCTTTAATTTCAAAAAATTGAAGTCTTATTAATCATTTGCTAGTTCTATGCAATGGTACATTCTTCAAATCATACCTAATGATAATAACAGGAGAAATGATATATGAAAATGGTCAAAGCATTCAATAACATGTTGCTGTTATAGTAGGATTTTGAAATAGAATTTAGCATGTTGTGGGATTTTGCCTTTAACTAGACTAAAATATACTTTATTGATTCAGGTAGAAGGAACTATTAAATATTGTATACAAATTGCTTTATACTTATTTCATTAGGAAACAACATTAATATACATATATGTGCACATACACATATATTTACCAGTGAAGTTAACTTTTAGTTCTGGAGCACCATTTTTCTTTTCACTAAAAAAGTGGTTTCTGGTGGCAACATTAACCACATTTGTATGTGTTGGATCGACCTGTTTATTGATTCACCAAGAAGCTGTCAAGATTTTTTTTTTTTTAAGCAGCATCTCGCTCTGTTCCCCAGGCTGGAGTGCAGTGGCTCCAATCATGACTTATTGCAGCCTCAACCTCTCAGGCTCAAGTGATCCTCTCACTTCAGCCTCCAGAATAGCTGAGACTATAGGCACGCACCTCAAGGCACGCACCTCCATGCCTGGCTAATTTTTTAAGAAAAATTTTGAGAGATGGGGTCTCACTATGTTGCCTAGGCTGAACTCGAACTTCAGAGCTCAAGCAATCCTCTCACCTCAGCCTCCCAAAGTGCTGAGATTAGAGGAATAAGCCACCGTGCCCAACCTGAAGCTGGCAGTTTTAAATGGGACCTAGAGCAAGAGAAGGCTCTGCAGCAGGTCTAGGCTGAAGCACAAGGTACTCTGCTACTTGGGCTTTATGATTAGGCAGACGCAATGCCACCCAAAATGTCTCTGGCAAATAGAATGTTGTATGCAGCCCCTGACAACCTCCAACAGAAGACCACTAGCGTTTTGGAAACAAATCAGTTTTCTCTTTGAGAAACAGCTCCTGTCCCTGACCTGCCACTAGTCCTTGTTGACATTGAATATCTGGCTAAGATGCTGCAAGTGAACATTTGACCTGAACTGTCCATCTGATCCAAAATATCATAGGGTTGGGTTTGTTTAGAAGCACCCCATTATCAAGTGGTGGTGGTATACAGGATATAGGGCTCAAGAAGTTACTGAAGGCACAATAGGTTGTCTGAGCAGGTGGCTCTAATTATCTTGGTGTCTACTTCTGCTGCTCTAATCTCATATCCCCAACCCATACCTGGTCTCATGGGAAGTTTTCTTTCATTGGTTGACTAAGAATACAGAAATTCAAGTGAAGTTTATAGGTGGTTTTGTACAGCATGTTGGCACTAGCTAGAGGTGGACTGAGGAAACATTACAGTGCCTCTCAGAGGTGGCCCAGAAGGACACTGAGAAATAGGAAAAACCCTCCCAGTAGGAAAAGTAGCAAGCAGTGCATTTGAGTATTTACTTTGCTTGGAAGGAGAGAGGGCCAGAGGTAAGGATCTATAGGAATTAATAAATAGCACCTTACAGGTTGGCTGGGTGTTCAGGAGAAATGCTGGAAGATTGATGGGATGTAGATCTGGGAAAAGATTTATGAATTGGCTCCTAGAATAGTGGCATATGTGAAGATACTCTCTTATGGAAGATAATTTAAATAACTTGGTGGACAGGATGATCCAATGAGCCTTTTTCCCAACAACTCTAGAGCTGACCCTTGGGCTCATGAAAAAAACAGTAGCAATAGAAGTCCCATGATTTCAATACCATGGGCTTCCCCTCACCAAAGGTGATCTGATTTCTGCCAATCTGAGGTCTTCAATCTGGTTATCCTGTTGAAGCCATCCTAAAATAGATACAGCTATTGATGGAATTCTAGAAAGGCAATGAGGACTACACTTAGCCCTCGGTATGGCCCCATTCCCCAGGGGGACAGCTAGCTACCCATGGGAAGTTGGACTGTGGAGTCCTTCAAAGCATGGTGATTTATTATCACTAGAATAGAGTCTTCCTCTGTATGTGGGTTTGCCTTTCTTGCCCATATTTCTTTTGTAAGCATTACCATCTTTAGACTTTCTACCTCAATCACCATCAAGTATCCCATACAACATTCTTTATGATTAAGGAACTCATTTTATGACAAATGGTATGTAGTAATGTGCTTAGGTCTGTACTACTCACTGATATTCCCCTGCACTCTCTCACCCTTGACCTATTGAATGCCCCCTAAAATAAGCAAAGTGGGGATTTCCAGGGACTGTTACATTATTAGACTTGCAGATTTGTTATCCAAAGGAGTAATGGTGTAGGTATAAACTCATTAATTTTACCTTTATTATTTAGTGGTATGACTGGTTAGTAAGTTTTTATTTCCATTTCCATTTGCATTATTATGTTTGTCTTATAGTTATGCTCTTAAAATGAGACATAAAAATCCAGTATTAACTGAATCAACATTTACTATTAAAGATTGTTTTAATATGGTGTTCAACATGAGAAGTTTTATAAACTAGCATCAAGTGGCTTTCACTGACATTTATGAATGAGCTTAGTACTATAATCAAATAAGGATATTAAGAGCTGGACTTAAATCCCATTTAGATTCTAATTTTGTTTTGTATAATTTTTCAGGCCAAATAACTTCATGTATTTTTAAGGATTCTAAATCAACACCAGATATTAAAGTCGGAAACTATTTCAAATGCCTTGTCAAAAGTCTTTAAGATTATTTAGGGAAGTATTTAGTGATGTAATTTTAGGACTTTGGTAAATATTGTATTGCTTTGATTGTATTGTAAAAAGGCTGTTACTGTCAAAACATAAGTAGCTAAAAATTTAAGCTAAAAAATACTTTGAGTAGGAGAGAGAACACACATTATAATAACTGGAAATTGTTTTTATGAGCTATCTTCTGTTAAAAAACATTGGAGGAAAATGTCAACAAGATGAAGACATACCACTAATATAAACAGTTAAATGTTCTGATCTAAATATGGCACGCTCAAGATGAAATTAGGCCAAAAATTAAACAAAATATACCAAGCAGCCTAAAAATTATGTAACCTAGAGGTTAACATAAGCTATTCTGAAATGAACATATGAAGTTTACAGAATGTATAAAGCTAAAGGTGAGTTTTGCAGGCATTTGAAAAATTTACTTTGCTTCTCTCAAAGGAAAAAAAAAAAAACGTAGTTCAGTATAATCTTTTCCATAATAGGAAATAAAGACTTAAGGGCAAAAGTGTAGTGGTTCTGATGCAGAAAACTTACAACTGCTGTCTTTTCATCATCTATGCTAACAACATATAGCCCAGCAAAATGCAGCCTGAGCTTTGTCATTGACCAAATCAGAACAATGTTTCTTACATGAAAAGTGTTGCAATGAATGCAAAATAATCTCAGGCATTCTCAGAACTGGGAGACAGGAGAATTTAATTCAAGTCCTAGTACTGCCTTTGAGTAAGCAGTTCACCTTCCTGAGCCTTAGTTTCCATGTATGTGAAATGGGCATGATAACTTGTACTCTCTGACACTCTGAGTTACTGTGAGAGTCAAATGAAAACCCAGGCCCACATTTGTGAAATGAATATATGTATGAAGATATATAAAGACATATTGTAAGTTCTAAAGCTGTAAATGAAAATGAATTGTTAATTCTTTTATCCCAAGTTTACAGTCTGATGGACTTTAATTTCAAGAAGTATGGCTAGTTAAAATATTTTGCTATGTTTGGTTGCAGGTGGTTTTATATATAAATGAATGCAACAGCAGTTGCATTTAATATATAAACGAATGCAACAGCAGTGTGTTAGGCTGGCTGTCACCTACCAGATGCCATTGGATGAGCCTATCACAATTTCTTTTTCCTTCATCCTGCAACCAGGATGGTATTCATAGAGCTTGGGGTGGTGGCTGTTACCAATGATGTGTTAATGATCAACTCTCACCAACCACTTTTCTCATCCTGGTATGTATTGCCTCTGGGTCAGCCGTGGGGGTAACAAACTCAAAAGCTATAGAAGTGAAGACCCCAAGGTACCTGAGAAGTAAACATGGTGAATTTTGTGGCAAACTGGAGACACGTGAAGAGAAAGCTCTTCATCTTCAGCCAGTTGTCAGGAGGAAATGCAAGCGTGTGTTTCCAACATCCAACATCACAAGATATTGGAAACCTGGGTTTTAATAGGAAATCTCTTGAATTTGAAATGTTGGCAACACATTCCAAAGTTTTATTTTAAAAATCCTATACAGGTCAAACAAAACATGACTGTGCGGTGAATGTGACCTGCTAGCCCTCTTTGTCCACTCTGCTTGATGTGTTAGCTGATATACATTTAAATTGTAGTGTAGTCCTCTACATGAAGGGCTACAAAAAGAAGCAAATGGTTCTACAGGGGAGGTGGGGACCCAGAGACAAAATTTCCCAATTGGTAATTTTTTTTTTTTTTTTTTTGAGACGGAGTCTTGTTCTGTCGCCCAGGCTGGAGTGCAGTGGCGCAATCTCGGCTCACTGTAACCTCCGCCTCCTGGGTTCACGCCATTCTCCTGCCTCAGTCTCCTGAGGAGCTGGGATTACAGGCGCCCGCCACCACGCCCGGCTAATTTTTTTGTATTTTTTAGTAGAGACGGGGTTTCACCATGTTAGCCAGGATGGTCTCGATCTCCTGACCTGGTGATCCTCCCACCTCGGCCTCCCAAAGTGCTGGACCCAATTGGTAATTTTGCCTCAGGGTGGCCCCTGTACAAGCAGGGTAAAAGAAGAAAAGATCAGGAAGGTGATTTGAAATGGTAACAGTCACCTCCATTAACAGAGCTGGGATTCAGAGACCAAAACTATAGTTGAGCATCATGCCGTAACAGGTGTTGAGTCACGTCAAGCAGGGTGCTCTCCAGGCTGTAGTGGTGATTGTCAGGGAATTAATTTCTACAGTCATGCCTTGCAGAAAAAAGGTTTCTCTGCAAATTCTCTTAACAAACATGTAAGGATATTTTTTCACACATTCATCTTGTGCCATGCATTAAAAATATTTTTAAGGAAGAATGCCATAAAATCATTAGAAAATCTCTAAAGGGGGGAAAAGCTTGTGGAATCCAAAGAAACAACATAAAATGTTTTTATATGGCTTCAGATGATTTAAGAATTTACCTTTGGTTTATTGTAGGAAATTTATATTACTTTATACTAATATGATTAGATACTGTTTAGAATTTGGTGGGTGCCTGTCTAATGGAATTAAAAATCACTCCATTACAGAATATAACTAAATTTCACTACGATTTGACTTAAATACAATTTAGTGGAGGACTAGTTTACTAATCCATCTCAGAGAGAGAAATGAGTGTCATTCTTTAATGTAAGGATGTCCTGTAGAAATCCATGGGTCTTTGGGGGGAAAAAAGAAAAAGAAGAAAAAAAAAATCTCCCACACCAAGCACTGGTGCATGTAAGCATGACTGGAAAATCTGTCTGAATGGAGGAGTGACTGGGGTTGACCCTGGAAAAACTTCTGTGAACTTGTCTGTACTGTGCAGTACGCCAGCTCTGACTTGGTTTTGGCCAGCTCTGTGCAAATCGTCACTCTTTCGTTCTCCCCTTGGCCCAATTTTAATGTGCGCTTAGCACATTAACAGTGTTAATAATATTGCAAGATAAAATTAGCTGGGCTTTAGAACATAAATAATGTGGAATTCAATTATTTGTATTTATAAATTAATATTATGCTTTTTATATGCAGATACTTGAGAAAAAAACCTTTATTTTATGATATATATTTGAAAGTAATAAAACTGAATTCATTTTAAAAACAGT
Source organism: Pongo pygmaeus (assembly GCF_028885625.2). Taxonomy (NCBI): domain Eukaryota; kingdom Metazoa; phylum Chordata; class Mammalia; order Primates; family Hominidae; genus Pongo; species Pongo pygmaeus. The sequence continues at coordinate 187,051,025 of NC_072376.2, forward strand.
CTTTGGGTGTTGTAAGATCCAGACCTCACTCAGCCTAAAGTAGTAGAGTGATCAAGTGGGATCTATGGATCCCAGCTACCAGGATGGCTCTTCCACTGACTAAATATGTGGCCTTGGACAAGTCACTTCAACATTCTGGATTTTATTTCCCTTCTTGGTAAAATTAGGAGATAGGAGTACCTGTCTTTTCTATTGTGAAGCTGTCTCAGAGAGGGATTTTGAGGAAAGAGGGAAAGGATCACACGTGGTTTTGGAGAGCGTGGAGGTAGACTCTGTACAAACTCCAGGGTCTGGCAACCTGAGGAGCTTAAGATAATTCAAGAGCAAGCGTGGTGGGTGCGAGATGATTTGGGGGTCACCAGGGTGTAAGTTGTAACAAGTATGGCAGTTAACGGTTAACAGGAACACCGAAGTAACGGATTGAAGGAGAGGGCCAAGAGCAGAACTCTGGGAGGATATGAGCCTCTATATTTAGCTCCTATGTCCAGTGGGCCGCACAAAAGTTACTTTTAGTTATCTCTTGCTTAATTATTATGATTAAGTACATCAGCCTCTTCCCTGAGAAAGAAGGATTTTAGGAGTTCAGTAAAATTAGATGCAGGCCAGGAAGAGTTAAAGTGTACCCTTGCTGTCTCTCTCTCCTTCCTTCCCTCCAATCCAGAGAAATCCCCCAAATCTGAGAGGTGGGGAGAGGAAGTCAGAGTTCCCCTGGATGGGATGCCCAACAGGAGATAACTGGGGGCTGGGTAACAGGGAGGGATTTCATAAGGATTTCACTTATATCCTAAAGGTGGGGGGGTTTGTAGTCAACATCAGAAATGATTCCAATTGTGCAAAGGTGGGGTGTATATCTAATGCTTCCCCCTTAATACTAAAAGGGAAGGGGATATAAACCAACTATCAGACAAGATTCCTACCAGCCTGGCCAGCATATGCTTGGAGTCTGGAGTTACTAAATCAAACACAGCAGATCTTTGGATCTAGCTGAGCCTTCCAACCCACACAGATCCCATGGGTATGGGTATTTGGGCTTAGCTCCTATTTTACTGGATTTCAACTCCTCAACAGATTTGGGACCTCTCAGCTCCACGCAGTGGCTTCTGATGTGCTCTGTGAGGAGACCTAGTCACTTTGGACCCTCTGTCTCTTCATTTTTATCTTTACTAAATAGCTTTAGTTTTCTTAAATCTTTTTGTTCCCTGACTTACCCCTTTTGGATCCTATGGCTTCTGCTTGGCTTCAGGTTTTTGTTTAGGCCAATAGAGTCTATTTGGTGTCACTACTAGAAGAGACAGGGTGAGGCAGGTGACCAGCAGTCTCAGTGTGCGCAGGACTAAAGGGTTCCTGGGATGTGAGATTTTCAGTTTTAAAACTGGGAAAGTCCCAGAAAAACCAGGACTCACTGGTCACCCTAAAAGGAGAAGAAAGAGGAAATGCAGTATTCCAAACGCTGCATGGAATATTTACACAACAAACAACCCCTTTACACTAAAAAGATTAGCCTTCTCTTAGCATATTTCCTATGACCTTAAAGAAACTCAGTTTCTTTGTTTGCCTTGAAAAATATACATCTTAAAACCCTGTAATAAATCCCTTTCTGCTTAAACTAGCTAGAGCAGATTTTCTTCTCTGCAACTGAACTCTACCTGACTCAGTACCATATGTTATATTTACACTGAGGAGATTTCTCTAATGAGCTAAAAATCATTTTGAGAGAGCTTGCATCTGGGAGTTCTGTGGACTTTTTTTCTGACCACCAGTTTTCCTCCTTTCTTTTGGTAGCCATATCCTTTGAAGAAGCACCCCATCCCTGGTCTCAGTCTGGGTAAGGCTGATGCCACACTCAGGCCTGAATGACAAAGGACCTTCTCTTTCTGGGCACAGCGACGATTCACAGATTGGCATGTGACCCAACAGGGGCGGATGAGGATTATCTTTTGGGAATTTTACTTGAGCTGCTGGGAAAGCTGTTTGTTTGTTTTTGTTATGTATCACTGTTGTAGGGACAATTTAAATGAGGACTTGCCAGTGAACACCAAGCTTGCTTGAGAATGAAACTAGCCAAGAAGAAAGCTGGGTTGCAAGGGAGAGAAAGAGACTGCAGGCTTAACACCTTTTTGGAACTTCTAGATCTGGTCATTCCTGAAGTGGCTTTGTAGTTATAGGAGTCAATAATACTCTCTATTTTGCTTAAATGAAATTGAATTCCATTTCTGTCACTAGACAACCAAAGGGTACTCAATAATTCAACATAATAAAATAAAATGCATATTTATAAGCAGATAAATTTGGGATATTATTATCATAAAACCAATTGCTTGTTTAAATACTTAGTTTGCACTTAATGTGCCATTCCATTTTAAACATTCGATTGGCATATACACTTTCAGAAACACCCGTAGTAGTTAAAATAAGGGAAATTTGGTAGAACCCCTTCTCTTAGCTTGGCACTATTGCTTATTTGCATGATGCCTGGAACAAGTTACTTAACTTCTTCTGCCTCATCTGATAAACGTACATGATAATAGTAATTACCATATAGATATTGGATATAGAAGGCTGATGCTGCTAGAACAGTGGGTTGGCACATAATGAGCATTAGCTCTTAGTAATGAATTGTTGTTAATTTGTTAACTTTTCGATCACATTTAAAGTTATTTTAATGTAATAGTTTTTGGCCGGTTTAGATAAAAACATGTAGCATCACAAATATGTAAGTAAATATATTGAGCCCTTAAGTATAACAAATGTTAGAAGCAGTTATGTAAATAAGTATATATGACAGAAAGACTGAAAAGTTATAATATACAAAAGACAAAACATTATTTTTATATGTTGTCCAGGTTATGATTCATTTTTGCTCATTAAAAATTTATTATATTGTTTTTCCATAAGGAAAATTAATATGACTATATTAATATATTCACAAATAATCACTTATGTATTAGTAATTTATTATATAAATAAAAATTATTATTATATTATATAATATGTAAATAAATTACTAATACATAACTGAAGACAACACAGCAGTATGTTTCAGAGAGTTGATTTTCTAAAAAACTCCTTATTAGAGTAAATATTGTCACTTAATAAGAATACACAATCTCACAAACAGCACAATACTTCACTGCCTTTGCTTTTTAAAAGGAAACAAAAGATTAGAATTGGGTCACATATCCAATGTGAAATATAGGGTATTTCAATTAAGATTCAAGTTGACTTTTTAAAGTGTTGTTCAAGTCAAATGCTACCCTATGTCAATTGCTTCCAGCTGCTGAATGAGTTTGTAAAGTTATAGGGCATTATAACAACATTGACTGCAACACTTCTTAATTTCACTTTTAGAACATAGGAGATAAATCACATTGTGTGTAAAAGTGTATCAAAATAATAAGCAATAAATAAACAAAGAATAACAACAATAAATAATAAGTAATCCCCTCTCTGGCCTTGGAGAAATATGTGTGAAACAAAGGCTGAAACATGTATGTAAAGTTTTAAAGGCAAATCACCAATTGCTTTCAGTGTTAGTTTATCTTACATCTTTCCATTCTTCAGTAGAAAATTTTGCATTTATTTAAGTAAGTGTTTTTGCTTTTTTTCTTAATTTTACTATAGGTCATTTTCTTGGGAAAATAATGGTGACATTGTTGCATATGAAAACCGAGAAACATTGTGAAAGATTTCATTCATGCTATGGCCATTTCAGCAGAATCTCACTGAATTTTATGTATATGGAATGATTTTTAAAAAATAGTAGAACCTTTCCATGGCCAAGCACTATCTACACTGCCTCACTCTGTAAACCCTTCAGGTCAAAATGAAAACTAAATGATATTTTGAAACAAGTGTACGCATATAAAAATTTCTTCTAGAATCCAGTGGTCCCAGAATGGATTGAAGAGAAAAAGGTTCACTGCTGACCAGGGGCTTATTTCCCATTTTTCATTTCTGTTTGTAATTCCTGTCATCTTTGTTTCTTGTGCTTCTGCTAAAAAGGGCGACTCATATTTATTGGACCTGGGTTTCAATAAACAGTATGCATTATGGTGAACCAAAGAGTGATTTATTGATAATTTGTCACTTATATTTATGAAATTGTAGACCCCAGAGCTCCAGAGCAGGTAAATCATATTCCACAGCCTCAATGTGTTGGTCCCCGTCCCCCCGCCCCCCGACTCTACTCCATAAGCCAACCCCTGGCTCCATTTACTGCCAAAAGCTCACATCATGTAAGCTGACAGCCCCATACTGCTCAGGTCCTGGTCACCATGCACTTGCAAATACAAGAAAAATAGAACAACCGTTGGAGACTTACTTGTTTTTTCAATATGTTTTCAATTTATTTCTCAAGTCCAAAAATAATAAATTAATAAAACATAATTAGATGTAAAATTACAAGTTAATGAGGCTAGAGAAGGAGCAAGAATGTAAAAGGAACAGTAGATTGTGAGATTTTTTTTTTAGTTTGTTTATTATGATACAGCTGTATAGAACTTTCACACAGTTTCCAGATGCAGACAGCTGTTAGTCTGTTGCTATTAAAGAAACAAAGGTTCAGAGTTCATTTTGATCCACTTGTTCTAGACTAGTGGTGTTTAACATGGCACTTCACTCAGTCATATACAAGACTGTCAAGATGGGCATCATGTCTTCACTTGCCTTTTGCTGCTCACTTATCTCTTCTGGCAACCTCTCCAACAGCAAGCTGCCCCACTCTTCCTAACATGTTTATCTCCCATGGTGATGTCAGCAGAACTCAGCAAATCTAATATTCATGCTCAAACAGATTTGTTGGTGCTCTTTGTTTATAAGAATCAGCCCTGTATCACTCTCGCAGCTGCTTCCTCTAGATAATGCATACAGGGCTTTGTGTTTTGCATTCTCTTTAGACAGGACTTGGGCGACGAACAAAGCACCTACCTATATCTGACTACAACCTTTTTTTTTTTTTTTTTTACAAAAATCTAATTCCAGTTTTTTTTTCCACGGATGTGACTATAACCTTGTCTTTTTCCACTTGGCCACTTCTTTTGGACATAAAATGTTTACAGCAATGAAATAATGCATATGTTTTCTTTTCTGGAGGAATAATCAAGAGAGAAATAAGATTTTAAAAATACAATTTAGGCAGAAGATATTTCTTAAATGTAATGCTCTAGGACTAAGGAATGAAACTCATAAAAATGTATGTATGTTCCACATAGAAGCCTACAAAAATCATGTCATATGTACTATTTTATAATATCTCAAGTTTTTGTAGTAATTAACTATTGCTTTTCAAGTTTCAGGTATTTTAATGATTTAGGGACAAATATATGATGCAGATACGGGAAACAGACATCATTAGCTGTGGTTGCGGGTCTCTTTTACACAATTCCTGGTAAAATCTTTATCTCTTTAATGGAAAAATACATGTTGATTTCAAAATCTGCAACTACTTGAGTCAAGACAGTTGGAAGCTTATTAAGTGATGGATGTGGGACTTGTTTCTCATGATGACTTTAAGGTAATCAACTTCCATACTTTGTCATTTATATATGAGCCTGTACATGTAAAAATGGTTTCTAAATAAGTCTCAACTGTATTTATTTTAAAGCACTATGGTGTTGTAGCACCTTTAGGAGCCATTTTAATTAAGAACTAAATTACATATATCTTTATACAACTTTCTAATTTTAAATAATGAAACACCACACATTTGTGTTACATCACAGGATTGTTGATCTTTATACCTTTTGAGGAACACAGTACTAAATGTCAACCTATAACGAAGTGCCAATTCTGCACCCCAAAGTGTTATATAGTAGGTGCTCACTTAACATAATTGATAAGTTATTGGAAAGTGAGATTTTAAGTGACACAACATATTAATGAAATCAATCTTCCCCTAGGCTAATTGATATAAACAAGAGTTAACATCCTGTGTCATATTTCTGGTCACAAAATCATTACCAAGCTTCTAAATAAAGACCAGAATAGTTCTAATATTAAACAGTGAAATAAATGTGATAAATACGTTTAAGAAAGATTAATCAAAACCATTAAGATAACTGTTTAGTGGCTTAGGGGCCCAGGTAGCCAGAGCCCATCCTGACTCAGGGTGGCAGGTGGGAATCTACCCTGGCCAAGCCACCCTCCCATTGCAGGACGACTCACACTCACCCTCACTCACCCACACTGGGACCATGGAGATGGACCAGTTCATCTCACATGCAAAACTTTGAGTTGTGGGAGGAAACTGGAGTACCTGGAGAAAACCCACACAGACGTGAGGAGAATGTGCCAACTCCACGAAATGTCCTTGGCAGGAAGTGATTTTTTTTTCCTTATCAATGCTGTAAGGAAACGATGTTAGCCAGATGACGTTATTAGAGGACCTGCAGTATCCTTTTCAAGGCCATCATCAACTAGGCTTCTTTTGCTGGCTCTGCAGTCAAAGTATGGTCTCAGATTGTCTCCTCATTTTTAAAGATTTTAAAAGACCAGTCCGTTTTAGTTTGTATCTAGGATTAGTTAAAAATCTAGTCTAGATATTATAAGCATTTGCTTTCTGTTTTTTTTTTTTTTTTTTTTTTGGTGTGCTGTACCCAGTAATTTGTCATTTAACATTAGGTATGTCTCCTAATGCTATCCCTCCTTCCTCCCCCAATCCCACAACAGGCCCCGGTGTGTGATGTTCCCCTTCCTGTGTCCATGTGTTCTCATTGTTCAATTCCCACCTATGAGTGAGAACATGCGGTGTTTGGTTTTTTGTCCTTGCGATAGTTTGCTCAGAATGATGGTTTCCAGCTTCATCCATGTCCCTACAAAGGACATGAACTCATCATTTTTTATGGCTGCATAGTATTCCATGGTGTATATGTGCCACATTTTCTTAATCCAGTCTATCGTTGCTGGACATTTGGGTTGGTTCCAAGTCTTTGCTATTGTGAATAGTGCCGCAATAAACATATGTGTGCATGTGTCTTTATAGCAGCATGATTTATAATCCTTTGGGTATACACCCAGTAATGGGATGGCTAGGTCAAATGGTGTTTCTAGTTCTAGATCCCTGAGGAATCGCCACACTGACTTCCACAATGGTTGAATAGTTTACAGTCCCACCAACAGTGTAAAAGTGTTCCTATTTCTCCACATCCTCTCCAGCACCTGTTGTTTCCTGACTTTTTAATGATTGCCATTCTAACTGGTGTGAGATGGTATCTCATTGTGGTTTTGATTTGCGTTTCTCTGATGGCCAGTGATGATGAGTGTTTTCTCATGTGTCTTTTGGCTGCAAAAATGTCTTCTTTTGAGAAGTGTCTGTTCATATCCTTTGCCCACTTTTTGATGGGGTTGTTTTTTTCTTGTAAATTTGTTGGAGTTCATTGTAGATAAGCATTTATTTTCTAGTAGTTAGTGAGAGCTTAACTGTATGTTGAACTTACATGCAAAGATCTTAGAGTGTAAGATTTCATGTAATTTGACACTGGCCCTATAAAATTCTAGTGTCTTCATTTTATAAATTTATAAATTGAAATTTGGAGATTTAATGCAAACTGACCCAGGTCAGATTGCAAGCCACAGATGGGGCAGTTTTATACCAATTTTTTAATATAAATTTTTAATATAAATTTATATGATACAAATAAAAATGTTAAATTTTAAAAGACATGTTTTAAAAGACTCTTTGTTGTGTTTTGAGTTTCTGGAAGCAGTGTAAGGAAGCAAGAGCAGAAATCAATACTTAGCTGGACCAGGATGATGTGAGGAAGGGCCAGTTGGAGAATTTGTGGACACCCTCATACCCAGCGTCAACTGTGTGATGCCAATATCAGTGTGAACATCTTATATTTAGGTCACTACTACAGTGATAGAATTATGTGCAAACCACAGCCGATGTGAGCATCATCTTTGGTTTGTCATCAGGCAACACATTGGTGTATTAATGGATGTGTGCTTTTCTGATAATTTTGTCTCCCTGTGTTTCTTTGTAGAATATGTGATGAATCAGACCTAATTTTATCCCCTTTGAGACCAAAAAAGGGTCCATAAAAGAGAAAAAAGAGAGAATGGAATGTATGCAAGAAAGCTGAGGTTATTAAGTTCCCTACCAGGACTCACTTTTGTGGGGTCATGGAATAAAATCCGGTATGGGTTTAAGGGCTCTGAGGGCAGAGAGGAACTGTGCTTTGCCCAGCTGTTTGTAGCCAGATGAATTTTCTGTCCAATATGGCATAGGGGCAGCAGAGCAGGTATCACTGCATCGAGGTGTCTAGACAGAGGAGCTGGAGTCAGATGCAGGTTTTTATGTGCCCCAGTGAGATGGGCACATACCTGAGAGAAGCACTTGAGACAGATCTTGACTGATACTTGGAGAATGGTCTGTGATCTGTATGAATCAGGAACCAGAAACCAGATGAGAGTGACGTGTAATAGCAGGGCAGATGAGGTACAAGTACTTGACACTCTGTGTCCCCTCCCGTATAAACAACATACTCTCTGGCCCTGGGGCTTAGATATTATTACAGGAATTGGGTGATAGGGAGAGACCCTAAGATAGTTATATTTTAGAGTTTTGTATAACTATATATTTTTCTTCACCTAGTGGGATGGGAAATCAAAACAGAAATGTTTCGTGGAACAACAATAAAGAAAGTTATGCTTACTGAAATGCTAGGGTTAGGATCTATGTATGTGTAACTGTTCAATTTCATTAATAGAAATGAATTGGTATTGGCGTTGTCATATCAGCCATGAATCTTTGAAACTGGGACCCATAGAGATTGTAACCTGTTCTATGTCATTTAATAAGTTAGTGGCTCGTTAGACTCTAGTCTTTTACTTGGTCTTTGTTTAGTTTGTGTTAGAATAATATTTACCTCTAATACCAGAAAATAAAACAAAAGGCTCAGCTTTCTTTGCTTTTGCTTTTTTTTCTTTTCTCTCTCTTCTCCCTCCCTCCTTTCCTCCCACCCTCCTCTTTCTGTCTTTCTTTCTTTCTTTCTGTCTGTCTTTCTTTCTTTTCTTTCTTTCTTTTTCTTTCTTTCTCTCTCTCTTTCTTCCTTTTCTCTGTTTCTTTCTCTCTTCTTTCTTTCTTCTTCTTTCTCCCCTCCCTCCCTCCCTCCCTTCCTTCCTTCCTTGTCTTTCTCTGTTGTGAAAGATCAGAGAAGGGAGATATCAGTGCAGGCTGGGTGCTTATTGAAACAAAGCATGCATAAAACTGGTCAGAACCTAATATGAGTTGACTCAGAAGAATAAGGAAGAGAAGAAGGAATAGTATGTATTCTGGGATGAGTGGACAGAGAAGTGCTATGTAGTGGGACTTTGGAAGGGTCGGCATAATGGAAGGGGAGGCTTTATGTCCAGGAATAGGTTGAAGAAGGAGTTGGAAGACTGTAAGGGAGAATCAGGCAATATGAGCCACTGCAGGGCTTAAAAAGGAAAGTGATGGGATCAGGCAGTTGTTTAGGAACTTTAGTCTAATGGCAGAAACAGAGATGAATTAGAGATGGTGTGAATGTAGAGAACAGAACACAGTCTCGTTGAAGTAGAGTGAGCAGGACTAGGAAATGGCACCTAATTTATTTTCTTTCATAAAACGAATCACAGTCTGACATTCTATTTACCTGTTTATTTTGTTTCTTTCCAACTAGAAAGTAAGTTGCATGAGTCAAAGACCTTATTTGTACTAATTCACTTCTGCCTTCCCATGACCCTGTACATGGTAGATGCTTAAAACATATTTGTTGAATGAGTATAAATAAATGCAAATATCTATAAATAATACATTAGAGAGAAATTTTAAAGAAGGAATTGATTTTTAAAATTATTGCGAAAACACAAAATTTTAATCTAATCTGATAAACTTAATAAAGTGCAAACATTTACAAAATTAGATAGCCCAGTTCCTGCTTGGTTGAGTCATATAAAATACTCAAACTTTCAGAAATCTGTCCCTTCCTCTCCAGGGATAAGTGTGTGTGGAGTTCCTTCTTCCTCTTCCTGTCTGATTTTACCCTTCTTTATGTGCAATGCTATCATCAAAGCTACCAGGACTGCCTCTTGATATACTAAATAGGAAGATGAAAGAATATAGAAAATTCATTTTTCTTGACAAGGCCTGCCTTTGAAAAGGCTTAGCTTCATTTTAATGCAATTTTGCATAATGTTATCCTTGATTAATACAAGTATACCTAATTTTACTGCACTACACTATTTCACTTTAGAGACACTCCATTGGTGTTGGATTACATGGATAGGTTCTTTAGTGGCGAGTTCTGAGATTTTGGTGCACCTGTCGCCTGAACAGTATACACTGTACAGTATACACTGTACCCAATGTGTAATCTTTTATCCCTTACTCCTTCCCCTCCGACCCCATGCCCCTTAGTCCCCAAAGTTCACTGTATCATTCTTATGCCTTTGCTTCCTCCTAGCTTAGCTCCCACTTATAAGTGAGAACGTAACAATGTCTGGTTTTCCATTCCTGAGTTACTTCAGTTAGAATAATGGTCTCCAACTCCATCCAGGTTGCTGTGAATGCCATTATTTTGCTCCTTTCTATGGCTGAGTAGTATTCCATGGTATATACATATACCACATTTCCTTTATCCACTTGTTGATCGATGGGCACTTGGGCTGGTTCGATATTTTTGCAATTGCAAATCGTGCTGCTATAAACGTGCATGTGCAAGTGTCTTTTTCATTAATGACTTCTTTTCCTCTGGGTAGATACTCACCAGTGGGACTGCTGGATCAAATGGTAGATCTACTTTTAGTTCTTTAAGGAATTACACACTGTTTTCCATAGTGGTTGTACTAGTTTACATTCCTACCAGCAGTGTAAAAGTGTTTCCTTTGCACCACATCCATGCCAACATCTATTATTTTTTGACTTTTTAATTGTGGCCATTCTTGCAGGAGTAAGGTGGTATCATGTTGTGGTTTTGATTTGCATTTCACTGATAATTAGTGATGTTGAGCATTTTTTCATGTTTCCTGGCCATTTGTATAACTTCTTTTGAGAATTAACTATTCATGTCCTTAGCTCACTTTTTGATGGAATTATTATTTTTTTTTCTTGCTGATTTGTTTGAGTTCCTTGTAGTTTCTGGATATTAGTCCTTTGTCAGATGCATAGTTTGTGAAAGTTTTCTCCCACTCTGTGGATTCTCTGTTTACTTTGCTGATTATTTGTTTGGCTGTGCAGGAGCTTTTTAGTTAAGTCCCATCTATTTATCTTTGTTTTTGTTGCATTTGCTTTTGGGTTCTTGATCAAGAAGTCTTTGCCTAAGCAATGACTAGAAGCATTTTCTTAAACATTATCTTCTGGAATTTTTATGGTTTCAGGTTTTATTTAAGTCTTTGATCCATCTTGAGTTAATTTTTTTTCTTTTTTTTTGAGATGGAGTCTCGCTCTGTCACTCAGGCTGGAGTGCAGTGGTGCAATGTCAACTCACTGCAAGCTCCGCCTCCTGGGTTCACGCCATTCTCCTGCCTCAGCCTCCCAAGTAGTTGGGACTACAGGTGCCTGCCACCATGCCTGGCTAATTTCTTTTTGTATTTTTAGTAGAGACGGGGTTTCACCATGTTAGCCAGGATGGTCTCGATCTCCTGACCTTGTGATGCACCCACCTTGGCCTCCCAAAGTGTTGGGATTACAGGCATGAGCCACCGCGCCTGGCCGAGTTAATTTTTGTATAAGGTGGGGGATCAGGATCCAGTTTTATTTTTCTACATGTGGCTTGCCAATTATCCCAGCACCACTTGTTGAATAGGGTGTCCTTTCCCCACTTTATGTTTTTGTTTGCTTTGTCAAAGATCAGCTGGCTGTATTTGGCTTTATTTCTGGGTTACCTATTCTGTTCGTTGGTCTATGTCCTATTTTTATGCCAGTACCATGCTGTTTTGGTGACTATAATCTTACAGTATAGTTTGAAGTCCGGTGATGTGATGCCTCCAGATTTATTCTTTTTGCTTAATCTTGCTTTGGCTATGCAAACTCTTTTTTGGTTCCATATGAATTTTAGGGTTGTTTTTTCTAGTTCTTTGAAGAATGATGATGGTATTTTGATGGGAATTGCACTGAATTTGTAAATTGCTTTTGGCAGTATGGTCATTTTCACAATATTGATTCTACTTATCCATGAGCGTGGGATGTGTTTTAATTTGTTTGTGTCATCTATGATTTCTTTCAGTAGTGTTTTGTAGTTTTTCTTGTAGAGGTCTTTCACCTCCTTGGTTAGGTATATGCCTATGTATTTTATTTTATGTTTTTGCTATTGTAAAAGGGGTTGAGTTCTTGACTTGATTCTCAGCTTGGTCATTGTTGGTATATAGCAGTGCTACTGATTTGTGTACATTGATTTTATATCCTGAAACTTTACTGAATTCATTTATCAGATCTAGGAGCTTTTTGTATGAGTCTTTAGGGTTTTCTAGGTACAAGGCCCTTTCATTGGCGAACAGTGACAGTTTGACTTCCTCTTTACCAATTTGGATATCTTTTATTATTTCTTTCTCTTGTCTGATTGCTCTGGCTAGGAATTCCAGAGTTACATTGAACAAAAGTGGTAAAAGTGGGCATCCTTGTCTTGTTCCAGTTCTCGGAGGGAATGTTTTCAACTTTTCCCCATTCAGTATAATATTGGCTGTGGGTTTGTCATAGATGGCTTTTATTACCTTAAGGTATGTCCATTCTATGCTGATTTTGCTGAGGGTTTTAATCACAAAGGGATGCTGGATTTTGTCAGATGCTTTTTCTCCGTCTATTGAGATATCATGTGATTTTTCTTTTTAATTCTGTTTATGTGGTGTACCACATTTATTGACCTGCATATGTTAAATCATCCCTGCATCTCTGGTATGCACCCCTTTTGATCATGGTGGATTATCTTTTTGGTATGCTGTTGGATTTGGTTAGCTGGTATTTTGTTGAGGATTTTTGCATTTATATTCATCAGGGATACTGGTCTGTAGTTTTCTTTTTTTTTTTTTTTTGTTATGCCCTTTCTTGGTTTGGGTATTAGGGTGATAATGGATTTATAGAATGATTTAGGGAGGATTCATTCTTTCTTTATCTTTTGGAATGGTTTCCATAGGATTGGTACCACTTCCTTGAATGTCTTATAGAATTCAGCTGTAAATCTGTCTGGTCCTGGACTTCTTTTTTTCTTGGCCATTTTTAAAATTACCATTTCAATCTCACTGCTTTTTACTGGTCTGTTCAGAGTTTCTATTTCTTCCTGGTTTACTCTAGAAGGGTTGTATATTACCTCCTGTATAATCTAAGAGGGTTTATATCACCAGGAGTAAATTAATCTCCTCTAGGTTTTCTAGTTTGTGGAGAAAGGTGTTTATAGTATCCTTGAATGATCTTTTGTATTTCTGTGGTATTGGTTGTAACATCTCCAATTTCATTTCTAATTGAGCTTATTTGGATCTTCTGTCTTCTTTTCTTGGTAAATCTCGCTGATGGTCTATCAATTTTGTTTATCTTTTCTAAGAACCAGTTTTTTGTTTCATTTACCTTTTGTATTTTTTTGTTTGTTTGTTTCACTTTCATTTAGTTCTGCTCTGATCTTTGTTACTTAGTTTCTCCTGCTGGGTTTGGGTTTGGTTTGTTCTTATTTCTCTAGTTTCTTGAGATATGACCTTAGACTGTCTATTTCTGCTTTTTAAACTTTTTAATGTAGACATCTAATGCTGTGAACTTTCTTCTTAGCACCACTTTTGTTGTATCCCAGAGGCTTTGATAGGTTGTGTCACTATTATTGTTCAGTTCAAATAATTTTCTAATTTGCAGATTAATTTCATTGTTAACCCAGTGATCATTCATGAGCAGATTATTTAATTTCCATGTATTTTTATGGTTTTCAGGGCTCCTATTGGAGTTAATTTCTAATTTTATTCCACTGTGGTCTGAGAGGATATTTGATTTTCATATAATTTCAATTTTCTTAAGTTTATTGAGACTTGTTTTGTGTCATATCATGTGGTCTATCTTGGAGAATGTCCCATGTGCTGATGAATAGAATGTATATTCTACATTTGTTAGGTAGAATGTACTGTAAATATCTGTTAGGTCCCCTTTTCTAGGGTATAGTTTAAGTTTATTGTTTCTTTGTTGACTTTCTGTCTTGATGACCGGTCTATTGCCATCAGTGGAGTATTGAAGTCCCCCACTATTATTGTGTTGCTGTCTATCTCATTTCTTAGGTCTATTAGTAATTGTTTTTATAAATTTGGGATCTCCAGTGTTAGGTTCATATATATTTAGGATTGTGGTTCATATATATTTAGGATATATATTTTCCTGTTGGACTAGTCTTTTTTTTATCATTATATAATGTCCCTCTTTGTCTTTTTTAACTGTTGTTGCTTTAAAGTCTGTTTTGTCTGATATAAGAATAGCTACTCCTGCTCACTTTTGGTGTCCTTTTGCATGGAATATCTTTTTACACCTCTTTACCTTAAGTTTCTGTGAGTCCTTATGTGTTAGGCAAGTCTCTTGAAGAGAGTAGATACTTGGTTGGTGAATTCTTATCCATTCTGCTATTCTGTATCTTTTAATTGGAGCATTTAGGCCATTTAAATTTAATGTTAGTATTGACATGTGAGGTACTATTCTGTGCATCATGCTAGTTGTTTCCTGAATACTTTTTTTTTGTGTGTTATTGTTTTATAGACTTGTGAGATGTAAGCTTTAAGGGGGTTCTATTTTGGTGCATTTCAAGGTTTTGTTTCCAGTTTAGGATTCTTCTTAGCAGTTCTTGTAGTGCTGGCTTGGTAGTGATGAATTCTCTCAGAAATTTTTTATCTGAAAAAGACTTTATCTTTCCTTCACTTATGAAGCTTAGTTTAGCTGGATACAAAATTCTTGGTTGATAATTGTTTTGTTTAAGGAGGTTAAAGATAAGACCTTAATCCCTTCTAGTTTGGAGGGTTTCTACTGAGAAAACTGCTGTTAATCTGATAGGTTTTCATTTATAGGTTACCTGATGCTTTTGCTTCACAGCTCTTAATATTCTTTCTTTCATCTTGATTAGATAGCCTGATGACTATGTGCTTGGGTGATGATCTTTTTGCTATGAATTTCCTGGCTGTTCTTTGAGCTTCTTGTATTTGGGTGTCTAGATCTCTAGCAAGGCCAGGGAACTTTTCCTCAATTATTCCCTCAAATAAGTTTTCCAAACTTTTTGATTTCTCTTCTTCCTTGGGAACATCAATTATTCTTATGTTTGGTCATTTAACATAATCCCAAACTTCTTGGAGGCTTTGTTCATTTCTTTGATTATTTTTTCTTTGTCTTTGTCAGACGGGATTAATTTGAAGCCTTGTCCTTGAGCTCTGAAGTTCTTTCTTCTACTTGTTTGATTCTGTTTTTGGACTTTCCAGTGTATTTTGCAAATAAAAGACACATCTAAGTATGTCTTTCATTTCAGGAAGTTGTGATTATTTTTTACTTATGCTCTCCATTTACCTGGAGATTTTTTTTCATCCATATTCTGTATTTTTTTTTTCAATTTCTTTAAGTTGGTTTTCACCTTTCTCTGGGCCCTTCTTGAATAGCTTAATAATCAACATTCTGAGTTCCTTTTCTGACAATTCAGAGATTTCTTCTCGGTTTTAATCCACTACTGGTTAGGTAGTGTGATCTTTTGGAGAAGTTAAAGTACCCTGTTTTGACATATTACCAGAATTGTTTTCCTTCTCATTAGGGTAGTCTATGTCAGAGGCAAGATCTGGGACTCAAGGTTGTTGTTCAGATTCTTTTGTCCCACAGTGTGCTCCCTTGATGTGGTGCTGTCCCCCTTCCCCTAGGGATGGAGCTTACTGAGAGCTGAACTGCAGTGATTGTTATTCCCCTTCTCCGTCCAGCCACACAGTGGAGCTACTGGGCTCCAGGCCGGTACTGGGGAATGTCTTCAAAGAGTCCTGTGATGTGATTCATCTTTAGCTCTCTCAGCTGTGGATACCAGCACCTGATCTAGTGAAGGCAGCAGGGGAATGAGGTGGACTCTGTTGAGAGTCCTTGGTTATAATTTTCTTTAGTATGCTGGTTTTCTCAAACGCTGGTTGTGCTAGAAGTGAAGTTGTCACGTGGACAGACTCAGGACCTCTGGTTAGCCAGGATGTTACAGGTGGTGGAATTAGCTGTTGTTTTCTCCTTTCTTGGAGTAAGGTTGTTCTTTTATGAGTTGCTCTAATGGTTTGAGTTGGTTGGTCTCCAGCCAGGATGTGGTGCTTTCAAGAGAGCATCGGCTGTGGTGGTATAGGGGAGATACAAGCTTGCCCTAGGGTTGCCTGTATAAGTACTTGCGTTTCTCAGGAGGTGGGTGGGGCCACAGAGTTCCCAGGGGATTATGTCTTTTGTCTTTGACTACCAGAGCAGATAAAGAAAAACCATCAGGTGGGGGCAGGGTTAGGTGGGTCTGAGCACAGAATGTCCTTGAGTGGGGCTTGCTATGGCCACTGTGGTGGATGGGGGTGTGGTTGTCCGGCTAATGGAGTTATGTTCCCAGGGAGATTATTGTTGCCTCTGCTGTGTCAGGCAGTCATCAAGCAAGTGGGAGAAAAATAGCAGTGACAGGCCTCACTCAGCTCCCACATAGCCAGCAAGGACAATCTCACTCCTGCTGTGCTCCCCCAACAGCCAACAGAGACATGTTTATATCCAGGCCTCTGCTGTGCAGGGCTGAGATCCTGTCCGTGGCTATAAGCCTCCCCATTAAGAAAGCAAGCAGGGCTCTCAAGCCTCACCCTCCTCTGCCTGCCATGGTGTCTGTGCTCATATCTGCACTTCCATTGCACCTCCTGACCCCCATCCCAAATTCTGCCCAGGAAAATTTGCGCCCTGTCAAAATTATTACTAAGTTCAGCTGGGCGTTTCTTTCTCTCTGTGACCTCTCCCTAATTCCACTAGCAACCCTCCTCAAGTACCCCTGTGAGATAAACTCAGAAATGGCTTCCCTGGGCTGCTTTGGGGACTGGGAGTGCCTACAGGGCTCTTCCCACTGCTTATTCTACTTTTATGTTTTACTCAGCTCTCTAAATTCATTTCAGCTCTAGGTAAGGTTAAATCCTTCTTCTGTGATCTGGATTTTCAGACTCCTAGGTGAGGATGTGTGTTTGGGGACAGACTTCCTCCTCTTGCACTTTGGGTACTCACAGTGTTTTGGCTGTCTCACAGAGTTTGCAGTGGCAAACTACTTCTTTCAAAGTGTCTGCAAATTCTCTCAATTTTCCTGGTATGTTCCTGAGGTAGTTCTTGGAGCAAAAGTTCACAGTGTGGGTCTCCACATGCTGTTCTGTCCATCTAAGTGGGAGTTGCAAGTTAGTCCTGCCTCCTGTCTGCTATTTTCCCCTCTAATCCAGATACTGATTTTTTTAAAACAAATTGAAGATTTATGACAGCTCTGCATCAAGCAAGCATTTTGGTATCATTTTTCCAACAGTATCTCTGTGTCACATTTTGGTAACTTTTGCAATATTTGGAACTTTTTCATTGTTATTATATCTGCTATGGTGATCTGTGGTCAGTGATCCTTGATGTTACTATTATAATTGTTTGGGGCTCCACAAACCATACCCATAGAAGACCACAAACTTAATAAATGTTGTATGTGATCTGACTGCTCTACTGACTAGCTGTCCCCCCCGTGTCTCTCCCTCTTCTCAGGCCTCCCTATTCCCTGACACACAGCAATATTAAAATTAGGCTAATTAATAACTCTATAAGGCCTGTGAGTGTTCAAGTGGAAGGAAACGTTGCACATCTCTCACTTTAAATCAAAAGCCAGAAATGATCAAGCTAAGTGAGGAAGGCATGTCAAAAGCCAAGACTGGCTAAAAGTTAGGTCTCTTGCACCAAACAACCAAGGTGTGAATGCAAAGGAAAACTTCTTGAAGGAAATTAGAAGTGCTAGTCCAGTGAACACATGAATGATAAGAACGTGGAACAACCTTATTGCTGATATGGAGAAAGTTTGAGTACAAAGCCTAATCCAGAGCAAAGCCTTAACTCTCTTCAATTCTATGAAGACTGCAAGATGTGAGGAAGCTGCAGAAGAAACATTTGAAGCTATTAGGGGTTAGTTCATTAGGTTTAAGGAAAGACACCATCTCCATAACATAAAAGTGCAACGCAAAGCAGCAAGTGCCGATGGGGAATTTGAAGCAAGTTATCCAGATGTAGTTAAGATTGTTCATGAAGGTGGCTACACCAGAAAAATGGATTTTGATAGAAGCAAACTTCTGTTTAGAGAAGATGCCATTTAGGACTTTCATAGCTAAAGAGCAGTCAATGCCTTATGCCAAAGCTTCAAAGGACAGGCTAATTCTCTTGTGAGGGGCTAATGCAGATGGTGAATTTAAGTCAAAGCCAATGTTCATTTATTATTGCAAAAATCCTAGGATCCTTAAGAATTATGCTAAATCTACCCTGCCTGTGCTCTAGAAATGGAACAACAAGCCTGGATGATGGAACATCTGTTTACAGCATGACTCACTAAATATTTTAAGCCCACTGTTGAGAACTACTGCTTAGAAAAAAGGATCCCTTTCCAAGTATTACTGCTTATTAACAATGCACCTGGTCACCCAGGAGCTCTGGCGGAAATGTATAAGGAGATTAATGTTGTTTTTATGCCTTCTAACACAACATCCGTCCTGTAGCCCATGGATCAAGGAGTAATTGTGATTTTGAAGTCTTATTATTTAAGAAATACAGTTTATATTTGCTGTAGATAGTGATTCCTCTGAGGGAACTGGGCAAAATAATTTGCAAACCTTCTGGAAATGATTCACCATTCTAGATGTCATTAAAAATATTCCTGATTCATCGAAGGAGGTCAAAATATCAGTATTAACAGGAGTTTGGAAGTTGATGCCAACTGTTGTGATGACTTTGAGGGGTTTGAGACTTCAGTTGAGGAATTAACTATAGAAGTGGTGGAAATAGCAAGAGATCTAGAATTAGAAGTGGAGCCTGAAGATGTGACTGAATTGCTGCAATCTCCTGATAAAACTTGAATGGATGAGTAGTTGCTTCTCATGTATAAGGAAAAGAAATATGGATGAAGCTGGAAACCATCATTCTCAGCAAACTATCACAAGGACAAAAAACCAAACACCACATGTTCTCACTCACAGGTGGGAATTGAACAATGAGAACACATGGACGCAGGAAGGGGAACATCACACATCGGGGACTGTTGTGGGGAGGGGGGAGGGGGGAGGGATAGCATTAGGAGATATACCTAATGCTAAATGACGTGTTAATGGGTGCAGCACACCAACATGGCACATGTATGCATATGTAACAAACCTGCACGTTGTGCATATGTACCCTAAAACTTAAAGTATAACATTAATAAAATAAAAAAAACTAAAAAAAAAAAAGAAATAGTTTCTTACAATGAAATCTACTCCTAGTAAAGATGCGGTGAACATTGTTGAAATGACAACAAAGGATTTAGAATATTCCGTAAATTTAGTTGATAAAGCAGTGACATGGTTTCAGAAGATTGATTTCAATTGTGAATGAAATTCAAAGGGTAAAATGCTGTCAAGCAGCATTCCTTGCTACAGAGAAATCTTTCGTGAAAGAAGCATCAACTGATGTGACAAACTTCATTGTCTTATCTTAAGAAATTGCCACAACCATCCCAACCTTCAGCAACCATTACCCTGAGCAGTCAGCAGCCATCAACATGGAGCAAGACCTTCAACCAGCAAAAAAATTATGACTTGCTCAAATGATTGTTAGCATTTTTTAGCAATAAAGGATTTTTTAAATGTTATGAACACTTTTTAGATGTAATGCTATAGCAAACTTAATGGACTACAGTATGGTATAAACCTAACTTTTATATTCACTGGGAAACCCAAAAATTCATGGGACTCATTTTATTGCAATATGTGCTTTTTTTCCAGCAGTCTGGAACCAAATGAACCCACAAAATCTCCTGTACTTCTGATGCTACTTGGCCTAGGGAATGCAGCTGCTCAAGAGTAATGGATGAACAACTGGAATTGCAAAGGCTTCAACAGTAGTGTTCTGATAAATGCCTCAGACCTTAATGCTTATAAAAATTGGTGAACCCACAGTAGTCTCTGGAAGTGTCTTGAAGAAAAATGGTCAAAATATGTTTAGTCAGAAAGCCAATCTGTGAAAATATAATAGTTTCTTAAGTCTTAAGCAATTCATGACTGGCTAGGAGCAGACGTTCCAACATACCACTTTCAGAGCCTGGGATGTTAAAATACCATTTAGATCCTTGAAGTAAGCTGATATTTTCACCTCATAAAAGTACTTCTGCATGTTCACCTGAGAAGAAGAAAAAAGTGACATTTTCTAGTGGCTTTCATGAAGCATCCCAGTACTCTCTCAAAAGGAAGAAATGGAAAACTCTTCATTGCCAGATGCTTGGAGATGGGAGGGAGGTAGGATATTAGTATCTGTAATTTTTATAGCAGTATTGTTTCAAAAAATGCTATGTGCATACTTACATACCTATGAACAGACATGTCAACATTCTTTAGCAATCACTCTAGAGTCTTTTCCTCCTAGACTCCTGTTCTCTCTGCAGTATATTAGAATGAAAAGATTTCAGCAGGAGTTGGATTCATTCTTGGATACCATTTAACTACTCTGAATTTCCTGTATGTCAACTTTCTCTGAGTTTTTAATCCTATGAGAGATGCCAGCTTTTAGGAACATGGATAGGACATCCCCATTTTGTCACTGCTGGGGCACAAAATCCCTGCCATATAATTTAATGGTCTCTCTCCTCTATTGAAATTAATATTTGAAACTTGAAAGCCCAACATTAGCACTGAATATTTTAAACATTTTATAGCCCTTCAGCTGTTCTGTAGTGCCAGTTTGTTTTCCATTCCCCTTGACATCTCACAATGCTAAGTACCCAGGGACAGCCTGTAGAGGTTTCCCCATAATCCACCTTTATCCATTAACAGACACTCAATCACTAAAGTGCTTACTAGACTAAACATATTTATCCAACCAAATCACACTTTACAATGCAAATCTGCCAATCAGACCTTGGATATTAACAAGGAACTGCTTTAAGGGGATTTTGGTGTTTGTGCTGTGAAGAGCCTGCTTACCTCCAACAAACCACTAAACCAAATTAACATAGCTGTATCCTCATAAAAGAAACCAGATATCCTGTTGTGAAAATAGAGAGCTTGGTAGGACAGGCCTCCTTTGATGGCTAACGGTGTGGCAGACACGGGTTCAGACTTCAAATCTGGCTACCACAAAGTCATTATGAACCTCCAGCATCAGGCTTTTGATAACTTTAAAAGCAAAATAAAAATGTAGCATTGGGGTAACTCAGTAAGTTGTCAACTTACCTAGTTACTATTATAACTGCAATAAGTGCTGTAATTGTTGGATAAGGCTCCTTAATTCTAATTGCTCCTTCAACCAAGATCATGTTGTAAAAGTGCTTGCATTAGCCAAAAATAAAATCCAAGAGACACAAATGTGGTAGTAATAATAATTCTTTTTATTGGCCTGAAAGAGAGGAAGAGAACAAAGCTTTAAAAACTTCAAAGTTCTGACCAGAAAAAAAAAAATCAGAATTGGAGAAACTCATACACTCTTTGCCCCTTTATTAGACCAATGCTCACTAAGTGCCATCACCATGAGTTGAGGGGTTGACAGCACTTTTTTTTTCTAGTCTGCGAGTAAGTTACGCCATCTATGTTGCCGTCCTAATTTAAGATTTCTGTCACAAACTACATAACACAGCCCTGTATGTCCTCACTCAGACCTCTTAATCACTTCAGACTTATTGGTATTATACCTCCTTTAAATACCAATATTTTAAGGCCGCTTTGACACTTGGTAGGGTTTGAGGTAATTTTTTCCCCCCACTTAGCTAGCAAGAGAAGAAAGGCAGAATTTACTCAGAGTTAAACTACAGACACAGGGTAAATAGTAATTCGTAAAATAATAGGCCATTATGCTGCACAGAAAAAGAACGCTACTGTATCTCAACTCTACACTTCTGGTCCTAAAATGAAATATGAATTTCCAGTCTTTACTGTTTATCAAAAATAATGAGCACTTTCTTATTTTGGTAGACTTTATAGGCACTTCTGGGGAAAATATTATGTGTGGCTAGAACAAGCTTCATTTTGGAGGCCACTTTTCACTCTGGAATAATTTCCAAAGTGAATAAACCACAACATGTGCATTTTTCCAAAGATCAGCCGAGTAGAAACTTCAAGCCAGAGTAGAAATTAAATTGTCATGCAGCAAAATATCAGTAGTTTGCTAGAAATAGTTTAGGAACATGCATACATGCCCGAAGTAGAAATAATAAATGTAAGTTTTTGCTCATACATATGTATTTAATCTTTGTCTAATACTCTCATCTCTCATAATATAGGAATGAGTTAAGAAAGAGTTGCTAGATGAAGCATGGCATATATTTGGGCTAGATTTTTGCTGTAAAATGTGTGTAAAACTATCTATCTGGATGGCTTACTTATTTAGAAAATGAAACAACAAGTAGCAATGGTTTTGTGTATGTGTGAAGATGTATAATTTTTTCAGTATTTGAATTAATAATGTGAACATTCTACAGATAAGCCACTATCCCATTTATGTTAACGTGCACCAACTAGTGTTCTTATAAAAGTACTTACATTAAGTTTATGAAAAAAATGGGATTTAAATCTGAAAGTGACAAATATAATTTATGGACAACCAAGGAATAGTGAAAATATTCAGTAAAATCAGAGTGAATAACAATATTGGAAAGTTTAAACTTTTGCTTTAAAAACCTTTTTTATAATTAAGCTATCATAGTGAACAGCATTTATAAACAAAATTATAATGTTGCTATTTTTTTCTTGCACAATGGCTTTTATTTATTTATTTGTTATTTTACTTTAAGTTCTGGGATACATGTGCAGAACATGCAGGTTTGTTACATAGGTAAACATGTGTCATGGTGGTTTGCTGCACCTATCAACCTGTCATCTAGGTTTTAAGCCCTGCATGCATTAGTTATTTGTCTAATGTCCCTTTGCCCCTGCCCTCAGACAGGACCTGGCTTATGACATTCCCCTACCTGTGTCCATGTGTTCTCAGCACAATGGCTTTTAAATTTCATTTTTGGACAGGAATATTAAGCATTCACTATTTTCATGTTGGATTTTGAAACTGCATTTTTCTTGCAACAATGTGTTTCTTCTAGTAAGGATAATGCAGTTGGTAAATCACATTTAATGATATAGACAAATGTTTTGAGAGGTAGAAGGAGCAGAAAACATTATTCATCTTAGAGGTTTTCATAGTATAAAATTACAAAGAAATCATAAAATATTGACAAGAAATATAAAAATATAGTATGTAGAGGAGTAAATGAAAGAGATAGGAGATAGAGAAGGTTCCAGCATTGGATTGTAAATTCTTCCTGAGAAGGATGGTCATTTTTGTTTCCTAATATCATTAGTGTATGGTATTGTACAAAGAAGAGATTGATAAATGTTTGTTGAGTGAATGAATAAAAGAATTCCTGGAGAAAAGTTTGACAACAGTACTCGAGTAAAGGAGATTCATGAAACAAGGAGGAAGATTTTTCCCCCAGGCCCCTGAAAGGTAAAGGCCATAGAAACCTGAGGGGAGAAATGGCACATGAATGAAGGGTGCAATTGGAATACTAGGTGTCACCCCAAGCCTTGCTCCAAGGGAAGGCAGATAAAAAGCACATTTTTTAGAAAGCCAAATTTAGAATCAGTCAGTGTTTTGAAAATATCAAAGATGAGCTTTTCTTTGTACTTTTGAAAGCAGGACCACCACTTACAGTAGGGCTTGGAAGTGACATAGCTCTCATTTAGTTCACTCCCCAGCTGGTTGGTGTAGGAGTTTCTTCTGTGGCATCCCTACCACAGATCATAAGAGAGAATTTTTAGTTATAGTAGAAGAATGTTCAAATGTAAGGCCTTGTTTTATTATCCCATGTTGTAGGAAAATGGGTACCTAGGAAGGTGCTCAGGGTGTGAGATGGAAATCTATTGGAGAAATTATCAACACTGTGACCATTTGTATTTGGCCTCATCAGTTATAGGTGTCTAAGTACGATATTATCAATTGTCATTGTCTTCCTTCTCCTGCAGATGGAATTATCTGTAGTAGAATTTTTTAAACTTGGGGGTGGAGCCAAGATGGCCGAATAGGAGCAGCTCCAGTCTACAGTTCCCAGCATGAGCGATGCAGAAGATGGGTGATTTCTGCATTTCCAACTGAGGTACCGGGTTCATCTCACTGGGAAATGCCAGATAGTGGGTGCAGAACAGCGGGTGCAGTGCACCGTGCATGAGCCGAAGTAGGGTGAGGCATCTCCTCACCCGGGAAGCACAAGGGGTCAGGGAATTCCCTTTGCTAGTCAAAGAAAGGGGTGACAGACAGCACCTGGAAAATCAGCTCACTCCCACCCTAATACTGCGCTCTTCCAACGGGCTTAACAAATGGCACACCAGGAGATTATATCCCGCACCTGGCTTGAAGGGCCCTACACCCACGGAGCCTCGCTCATTGCTAGCACAGCCGTCTGACATCAAACTGTAAGGCAGCAGTGAGGCTGGGGGAGGGGTGCCCGCCATTGCACAGGCTTGAGCAGGTAAACAAAGCTGCCTGGAAGCTCGAACTGGGTGGAGCCCACCACAGCTCAAGGAGGCCTGCCTGCCTCTGTAGGCTCCACCTCTAGGGGCAGGGCACAGACAAACAAAAGACAGCAATAACCTCTGCAGACTTAAATGTCCCTGTCTGACAGCATTGAAGAGAGTAGTGGTTCTCCCAGCATGCAGCTTGAGATCTGAGAACGGGCAGACTGCCTCCTCAAGTGGGTCCCTAACCCCCAAGTAGCCTAACTGGGAAGCACCCCCCAGTAGGGGTGGACTGACACCTCACACGGCCGGGTACTCCTCTGAGACAAAACTTCCAGAGGAACGATCAGGCAGCAGCATTTGCAGTTCACCAATATCCGCTGTTCTTCAGTCACCGCTGCTGATACCCAGGCAAACAGGGTCTGGAGTGGACCTCCAGTAAACTCCAACAGACCTGCAGCTGAGGGTCCTGACTGTCAGAAGGAAAACTAACAAACAGAAAGGACATCCACACCAAAAACCCATCTGTACATCACCATCATGAAAGACCAAAGGTAGATAAAACTACAAAGATGGGGAAAAAACAGAGCAGAAAAGCTGGAAATTCTAAAAATCAGAGCACCTTTCCTCCTCCAAAGGAACGCAGCTCCTCACCAGCAATGGAACAAAGCTGGATGGAGAATGACTTTGACGAGTTGAGAGAAGAAGGCTTCAGAAAATCAAACTACTCTGAGCTAAAGGAGGAAGTTCGAACCAATGGCAAAGAAGTTAAAAACTTTGAAAAAAAATTAGATGAATGGATAGCTAGAATAACCAATGCAGAGAAGTCCTTAAACGACCTGATGGAGCTGAAAACCGTGGCACGAGAACTACGTGACGAATGCACAAGCCTCAGTAACGGATGCGATCAACTGGAAGAAAGGGTATCAGCGATGGAAGGCGAAATGAATGAAATGAAGTGTGAAGAGAAGTTTAGAGAAAAAAAAATAAAAAGAAACAAACAAAGCCTGCAAGAAATATGGGACTATGTGAAAAGACCAAATCTACGTCTAATTGGTGTACCTGAAAGTGACAGGGAGAATGGAACCAAGTTGGAAAACACTCTGCAGGATATCATCCAGGAGAACTTCCCCAATCTAGCAAGGCAGGCCAACATTCAAATTCAGGAAATACAGAGAACGCCACAAAGATACTCCTCAAGAAGAGCAACTCCAAGACACATAATTGTCAGATTCACCAAAGTTGAAATGAAGGAAAATGTTAAGGGCAGCCAGAGAGAAAGGTCAGGTTACCCACAAAGGGAAGCCCATCAGACTAACAGTGGATCTCTCAGCAGAAACTTTACAAGCCAAAAGAGAGTGGGGACCAATATTCAACATTCTTAAAGAAAAGAATTTTCAACCCAGAATTTCATATCCCGCCAAACTAAGCTTCATAAGTGAAGGAGAAATAAAATACTTTACAGACAAGCAAATGCTGAGAGATTTTGTCACCATCAGGCCTGCCCTAAAAGAGCTCCTGAAGGAAGCACTAAACATGGAAAGGAAAAACCGGTACCAGCCACTGCAAAAACATGCCAAATTATAAAGACCATCAAGGCTAGGAAGAAACTGCATCAACTAACGAGCAAAATAACCAGCTAACATCATAATGGCAGGATCAAATTCACACATAACAACACTAACCTTAAATGTAAATGGACTAAATGCTCCAATTAAAAGGCACAGACTGGCAAATTGGATAAAGAGTCAAGACCCATCAGTGTGCTGTATTCAGGAAACCCATCTCACGTGCAGAGACACACATAGGCTCAAAATAAAGGGATGGAGGAAGATCTACCAAGCAAATGGTAAACAAAAAAAGGCAGGGGTTGCAATCCTAGTCTCAGATAAAACAGACTTTAAACCAACAAAGATCAAAAGAGACAAAGAAGGTCATTACATAATGGTAAAGGGATCAATTCAACAAGAAGAACTAACTATCCTAAATATAGATGCACCCAATACAGGAGCACCGAGATTCATAAAGCAAGTCCTTAGTGACCTACAAAGAGACTTAGACTCCCACACAATAATAATGGGAGACTTTAACACCCCATTGTCAACACTAGACAGATCAACAAGACAGAAAGTTAACAAGGATATCCAGGAATTGAACTCAGCTCTGCACCAAGCGGACCTAATAGACATCTACAGAACTCTCCACCCCAAATCAACAGAATATACATTCTTCTCAGCACCACACCACACCTATTCCAAAATTGACCACATAGTTGGAAGTAAAGCTCTCCTCAGCAAATGTAAAAGAACAGAAATTATAACAAACTGTCTCTCAGACCACAGTGCAATCAAACTAGAACTCAGAATTAAGAAACTCACTCAAAACCGCTCAACTACATGGAAACTGAACAACCTGCTCCTGAATGACTACGGGGTACATAACAAAATGAAGGCAGAAATAAAGATGTTCTTTGAAACCAATGAGAACAAAGACACAACATACCAGAATCTCTGGGACACATTCAAAGCAGTGTGTAGAGGGAAATTTATAGCACTAAATGCCCACAAGAGAAAGCAGGAAAGATCTAAAATTGACACCCTAACACCACAATTAAAAGAACAAGAGAAGCAAGAGCAAACACATTCAAAAGCTAGCAGAGGGCAAGAAATAACTAAGATCAGAGCAGAACTGAAGGAAATAGAGACACAAAAAGCCCTTCAAAAAATCAGTGAATCCAGGAGCTGGTTTTTTGAAAAGATCAACAAAATTGATAGACCACTAGCAAGACTAATAAAGAAGAGAAGAGAGAAGAATCAAATGGATGCAATAAAAAATGACAAAGGGGATATCACCACCAATCCCACAGAAATACAAACTACCATCAGAGAATACTATAAACACCTCTACGCAAATAAACTAGAAAATCTAGAAGAAATGGATAAATTCCTCGACACATACACTCTCCCAAGACTAAACCAGGAAGAAGTTGAATCTCTGAATAGACCAATAACAAGCTCTGAAATTGAGGCAATAATTAATAGCTTACCAACCAAAAAAAGCCCAGGACCAGATGGGTTCACAGCCGAATTCTGCCAGAGGTACAAGGAGGAGCTGGTATCATTCCTTCTGAAACTATTCCAATCAATAGAAAAAGAGGGAATCCTGCCTAACTCACTTTATGAAGCCAGCATCATCCTGATACCAAAGCCTGGCAGAGACACAACAAAAAAAAGAGAATTTTAGACCAATATCCTTGATGAACATTGATGCAAAAATCCTCAATAAAATACTGGCAAACCGAATCCAGCAACACATCAAAAAGTTTATCCACCATGATCAAGTGGGCTTCATCCCTGGGATGCAAGGCTGGTTCAACATAACACAAATCAATAAACGTAATCCAGTACATAAACAGAACCAAAGACAAAACCACATGATTATCTCAATAGATGCAGAAAAGGCCTTTGACAAAATTCGACAACCTTCACGCTAAAAACTCTCAGTAAATTAAGTATTGATGGGACGTATCTCAAAATAATAAGAGCTATCTATGACAAACCCACAGCCAATGTCATACTGAATAGACAAAAGCTGGAAGCATTCCCTTTGAAAACTGGCACAAGACAGGGATGCCCTCTCTCACCACTCCTATTCAACATAGTGTTGGAAGTTCTGGCCAGGGCAATCAGGCAGGAGAAGGAAATAAAGGGCATTCAATTAGGAAAGAGGAAGTCAAATTGTCCCTGTTTGCAGATGACATGATTGTATGTCTAGAAAACCCCATCGTCTCAGCCCCAAATCTCCTTAAGCTGGTAAGCAACTTCAGCAAAGTCTCAGGATACAAAATCAATGTACAAAAATCACAAGCATTCTTATACACCAATAACAGACAAACAGAGAGCCAAATCATGAGTGAACTCCCATTCACAATTGCTTCAAAGAGAATAAAATACCTAGGAATCCAACTTACAAGGGATGTGAAGGACCTCTTCAGGGAGAACTACAAACCACTGCTCAATGAAATAAAAGAGGATACAAACAAATGGAAAAACATTCCATGCTCATGGGTAGGAAGAATCAATATCGTGAAAATGGTCATACCGCCCAAGGTAATTTATAGATTCAATGCCATCCCCATCAAGCTACCAATGACTTTCTTCACAGAATTGGAAAAAACTACTTTAAAGTTCATGTGGAACCAAAAAAGAGCCCACATTGCCAAGTCAATCCTAAGCCAAAAGAACAAAGCTGGAGGCATCACACTACCTGACTTCAAACTATACTACAAGGCTACAGTAACCAAAACAGCATGGTACTGGTACCAAAACAGAGATATAGACCAATGGAACAGAACAGAGCCTTCAGAAATAATGCCGCATATCTACAACTATCTGATCTTCAACAAACCTGAGAAAAAGAAGCAGTGGGGAAAGGATTCCCTATTTAATAAATGGTGCTGGGAAAACTGGCTAGCCAT
This sequence comes from Pongo pygmaeus, assembly GCF_028885625.2. Lineage (NCBI taxonomy): Eukaryota > Metazoa > Chordata > Mammalia > Primates > Hominidae > Pongo > Pongo pygmaeus. Next base: position 187,080,135 of record NC_072376.2, read on the forward strand.
ATGGAGAAAGCTGAAACTGGATCCCTTCCTTACACCTTATATAAAAATTAATTCAAGATGGATTAAAGACTTATATGTTAGACCTAAAATCATAAAAACCCTAGAAGAAAACCTAGACAATACCATTCAGGACATAGGCATGGGCAAGGACTTCATGTCTAAAACACCAAAAGCAATGGCAACAAAAGCCAAAATTGACAAATGGGATCTAATTAAACTAAAGAGCTTCTGCACGGCAAAATAAACTACCATCAGAATGAACAGGCAACCTACAGAATGGGAGAAAATTTTTGCAACCTACTCATCTGACAAAGGGCTAATATCCAGAATCTACAATGAACTCCAACAAATTTACAAGAAAAAAACCAACAACCCCATCAAAAAGTGGGCAAAGGATATGAACAGACACTTCTCAAAAGAAGACATTTATGCAGCCAAAAAACACATGAAAAAATGCTCATCATCACTGGCCATCAGAGAAATGCAAATCAAAACCACAATGAGATACCATCTCACACCAGTTAGAATGGCAATCATTAAAAAGTGAGGAAACAACAGGTGCTGGAGAGGATGTGGAGAAATAGGAACACTTTTACACTGTTGGTGGGACTGTAAACTAGTTCAACCATTGTGGAAGTCAGTGTGGCGATTCCTCAGGGAGCTAGAACTTGAAATACCATTTGACCCAGCCATCCCATTACTGGGTATATACCCAAAGGATTATAAATCATGCTGCTATAAAGACACATGCACACGTATGTTTATTGCGGCACTATTCACAATAGAAAAGACTTGGAACCAATCCAAATGTCCAACAATGACAGACTGGATTAAGAAAATGTGGCACATATACACCACGGAATACTATGCAGCCATAAAAAATGATGAGTTCATGTCCTTTGTAGGGACATGGATGAAGCTGGAAACTATCATCTCAGCAAACTATCACAAGGACAAAAAACCAAACACCGCATGTTCTCACTGATAGGTGGGAATTGAACAATGAGAGCACATGGACACAGGAAGGGGAACATCACACACCGGGGACTGTTGTGGGGTGGGGGGAGGGGGGAGGGATAGCATTAGGAGATATACCTAATGCTAAATGAGGAGTTGATGGGTGCAGCACACCAACATGACACATGTACACATATGTAACAAACCTGCACGTTGTGCACATGTACCCTAAAACTTAAAGTATAATAATAATAATAAAAAAAGAATTTTTTAAACCTATTTTGTTAACCTTTTGGTTTTTGTTTTGTCTCCTGGTAGCTTAGAATATTCTTTCCATTTATCTGGTACTGCCTCAGACCCAAATTTGAATAGTTAAATCATTTATTTAGTGCTCGTGGTCTCAGAGATGTGACAGAGCAAAGATCTCTTTCAACCTCAGTTTCTTAAAGCCTAGGGGAACAGAAAAGATTTGAGGGATAGTAAAAAACTTTAAAGACTTGAGGAATTAGGGGTTTTGCTCTCAAAACAGAAAGCATTTCTCTTGACTTTAGAATGGGAGGGGAGAAGAAAGGGATGTATTTTGAAAAGAGACCTCGGTTCTGGGGAGAGGAGCTTGGTACCTCAAATCTATTTAGATCCATAGGAGTTGGAAAAACCACAGATGGATTTGTGGGCTTTGAGGGCAGAGGGGACTCATAGATCCCTAGGAAGTGGTAGGACCCCAGAAGACACAGGCAGAACACAGGACAGTGTGGGTTCAGTAGAGGCATATAGGATCGCAGATAGCCTTGCAGAATTCCCAAGCGACAGGCCAGTCAGCACGGCAGCTCATGGCCAAGGGATCCCAGGGCTAGAGAGGACACGTGAACAGTGTCCGAGTGGAGTGTTGGATGAGGACCACCTGGAACAGTGAACATTACAGAACATGTCTCAGTAGATAACTGACATCAAAGATCAGATGGCACCCACTTCCCAGGCTTTGGTGCTGTGTACTCTCCTAGGCCTTAGCTCTGGAAAACGGTGGGTGGTTACCTCAGTTGAATGAGATTTGGTTAGTGCCATCCAGATAGAGGGGGGAAGAAAAATATAAATTTTGCTGAGTAACAAAATGGAAAATATTTAGAATATTGTACTACTTGTCAACTTGTGAATTTGTGGACCATAATTGATACCATCTATATATCATTAGTGTTTCTGAAACTATGAAACTAGTTTATGCATCTGGCACAACAAAGAAAACATATTTTGCTCACTTCTACTCCCCCCAAAAAACCAAATAAACAAACCTAGAAATGTAAAAGAGTATCATGCATAAAGTGAATATTCTCGGTCCCTTCTTTGCTCATAACTTATATGTGTATACTGGTTCTGCTCCATAGATGTAAGACCTGTGGATGAATATTTTTCACCCTTTTAGGGGCCCTTATAGTATCTTCAGTTGAGGTTGGAAAACAGAAGAAAATACAATTCTACTTGTACCAGTTTAATTTTCGTATTAAGATTTTATACTTATTTTAAACAAACTATGAAACTTACCAAGTTACCCTATCATGACCTGCCTCAGCAATAAGAAAATATTTTTGCAGAACTCTGACCAGAAATATACGGATTTTTTGTTTTAATGTCACTCATGCAGCTTCAATGACGCATGAAGTTATGAAAATCTCAGGGGAGGGGGAGAAATCTATTAATGCACAAATGATGTTTATTCAACAAGGGGCCATTTAATGTTGTTTAATGACTGGAAATTATGTTAAGGTCAAATAAACTGAGGGCCCTGGTTCAAAAGACAGTCGCAAGCAAACTGGAATTATAGTAAGCAAGATAGTTCCTCCCAGCTGCTTAGATTTTCTTTTCCTGGAAGAACTTAATATATCCTTCAATCCCTGAATTGCGGTGGAGTTTGAAAACGAGGAAAGAATAACAGGAGACTATAAATTGATTTGATTTACAGTGATGCAAGTAAAAGATCTTTCATTTCATTTTCCCTTGGAGAAACAATACTTCTATCAGTATAGACATCGATTTTGAAGGAATTCTGCAACTACATGGCCCATAAATTCCTCATATTTCACAATCATTAATAATAATAACTTAAGTCTATGAAATGGAACTTTTCGAAATGGTTGAATCACTGAAAGTGGAGAGATTTCTGCTTTCATTATGGGCTTTATCTTCTGTTATCACTCAAGGCATTAAAATGAAATAAAATTTAAAATTCAGTTTCTTAGTTGCACTAGCCACATTTCAAGAGCTCAGAAGCCACACATAGCCAGAGGTTTTTGTCTGGATAATGCAGAAGTAGAACATTTCTGTCATCAAAGAAAGTCCTATTGGATAGTACTGCTCCACATCTATGGCAATATATCAGGAGGGGTGAAAATCTGAAATGTTACTGCCACAGTTTTATTCTTGACTGACCATGTAAAACAAAACTTTTCTCTTAAGAGCATGTTTATAGTAACACCATGACTAACATACTACTGATTTTCCAGTTCTGACGAGCTGACTGGCCGACTGAAAGAATTTTTACTGATCTTAATGCAGTATGAAAGGAACAACTAAAATAAAATATGGTTTATTCTGCTGATTTGAAGTTAATGAGTGTTCTTTATATGAAAATGTAAATGCTGATTATATATTATTCTTGTCTTAGCATGCAGATACAAACCACAGTTATAAAGAAGAGAACACAATTCTTCACCAAAATTTTAGTTTCTTTTCTTTTTTTTAGCATTTATTCTCTCTGTACTAAAAAAGAATTTGTGAAGATGCTAGCACAAATATTTATATATCCTCAGTGTATTTAAAGTGTCTTCTTATACATTTTGTAATTAAATAATCTGCAACGTTCTGTGTACTCACATAAGGAATTTTGGGGTCAAACGTATTTGAAGTTTTCATATTGAGTCAGTTGAGAGGCCAGTTCATTTTAGAGACTAATCTTTATGTCTGTAATCTCTACTTTTTCCTGTGTTTATAGTTGAAATCCAGTTCTACTGAAAGTTTGTGGAATAATGACTTACACTAAGGAAGTGAGTCAGTGTCTCCAAGAAATAAAAGGATTAAATTCTGAGTATAGTAATGCCCATTGGTTTCTAAGTGTAGAACTGTGTGGTGAGAGAGAGAAAGTCGTTACGGAGGGAGAGAAGACGGAGAGTTGTTATGGAGGGAGAGAAAGTTATTATGGAGGAAGCTGTATGAATCCTGGAAGTCCAAATATACTCCTAAATGTATGATGACTTTGAAGATGGGTTAAAAAATAAGATGTACTTTTTTAGTGACATAAGTATCCATACTTAAAATGAGAATAATGTAGATTCTCTACTTATGTAAGTAGAGGCATTCTTATTTATTTGGAAGATCTGTTAGGTCTGGTATCTATTTCTAAATCAGGTTTTTGTTTTTTTTTTTTTTTGGTATTTCTCCTAATGCTATCCCTACCTCCCCTAGCCCCCGACCCCAGATATTTTTAAGAGGAACTCTTTTGTTGTTCGTTTGAGTAAGCAGTGAATGCTATTTTCTCTTTACTTTTTAAATTAAATGCATTTTCATCGTTTTGAGTTTTTAAAAAAATGTTCAAAATATAGTTAACAGCATATAAATTGGTACCACTCTTCCAACAATTGCTCTACACATGTGAAAAAGTCAAGCCACATTTTCCTAAGGTACACATTCTCTTTCAAAACATTTTTAAATGTCTGCTATTCTCTTTTTCCTGGGGCTGATGGGGTAAAATGAGGATCTGGTGAAAGTGAAATATGGTCAAAGTTTCCTCTCAAACATAGAATTTTATGGCAGTAAAAGAAAAGCAGGAGTCACTATATTTATGCATTTGGCTTGCTGATTTTAAGGGTGAGATGATGTTTCCTAACCTTCAGTAGCAGTTCTCTTTTGCATTGCAGCTGTAATATATGTATTGTAGTTAGTGATTGTTACATTCAAATTCATTTTTAAAAAATTTTCTAGATTGACTATTCAAAAGCCCTGTGAGAAAATTACTCACCTTATGTTTTCTTTTGAAACATACTTAAAAATCTAGGTTAAAAATATAAACCTCTTAAGAAGAATGAATACGTGGTTATGTAGGATACTTCCTGGAAATTCTTAATGGCCTTTACTAACAAAAAAATGCAATACTGAAGCCTCTGCCTCCCAGGCTCAGGTGATCTTCCCACCTCAGCTTCCCAAGTAGCTGGGGCTATAGGCGTATGCCACCATGCTGGGCTAATTTTTTTTTTTTTTTTTTTTTTTTTTGTAGAGGCGGGGGTTTTGCCATGTTGCCTAAATTTGTGAGCTCAAGAAATCTGCCCGCCTGGGCCGCCCAAAGTGCTGGGATTATAGACATGAGCCACTGTGCCCAGCCAGTAATCTTAATAAACAGATATTTCGTTAATAACTTTTTTCTAAAACAATTTTTATATGTATTTATTTTAATGATTAAAATGCTATGCCTTAAGCAATACATTTATAGAAGATATAGCAGTAAAATTATGCATTTGGAACACTAATCTTAGAAACTGGTGTATTGGTTTAATTACTTTGATTTATTAATCTCTATTTCTGTGCCTGATACTTGAGAATGAAAGGAAGTATGTATTCATTGAACATGGTACATAGTACATATTCTATGTATCAGATAATCTTCCAAGTCACTTTATGTATGTTATTGCACTTAATTCTCACATAAACTTTACAGTTATTAATCCATTTTACAGACAAAGAAATCAAGAGTTAAAGAGGTTATGATTTGCCCAAGAGTATTCAGTTAAAATATACCAATGGTGACAGACAAACCCTGAGCGTGTTATTCTAGAGCCTTCACTGCTAACCACTGTATTACCGAGGTCAGTAGTGTCCTCATTATACAAGGAAGAAAAAAGAGACTCACAAAAAACAAGTAACTTGTCCAAAATAGAGTAAATGGTGGAAAAAGTTTTCAACTGAGTCTCTCTAACTTCAAATTTTAGCCCATTTTACTATGCCACACAGGGGTTGGCAAATCGGACTGGGGAAAGAAGAGGTTATAGACCATCAGAAGTGCATAAGAAGGGTTCACAGGCTAGGCAAAGGCCTGCCTGGAGAACCCACGTCTGTTTAACCTTTCAGTGCATAGAAACTTGCCATATGGGCTTAGAAGTCAGCTTGTGTCTATGGGCCCTTTTTCTATAGCGGTACTGAGAACACTCTAGAAGCAATGATCATGAATGCTCTTGCATAAGGCGTGTATTTTCACTTCAGTAAGAAAACAGTGAGGCCCAGAAGATTGTTTGCAGGCCAATAATTGTTGTTTGTGATGCTTGTTTGGAGTCAATATGGGGCCTGGTCTTCTATTTGCACATGCAGGAGTTTTCAGCAGCCAGATTGGCTTGGTGGAGTCCTTAGAGAATTTGAGATGTCACTTAGGATGCCAGATACCATTCTGAGGCAGGCGTCTGGATCTGCTGCGAGAAATACAGCTTTACAAAACTGTGTGACAACAAGAAGAGGCACATAAACTTGAAAAGAAGCCCATTCTTTTTATTGAAAAAATTTGTACCCGTGATTTTCTGATCTGCTGGACATTGACAGAATGTTACACTAACTCCAGGCTAATTGTTCAGTAGTTAAAGATGAAAAGTGAGGAGTAACATAGGCAGACTTTTATAACACATGATGATGAACAATACTTTGCTGATGATCTCTGATTGGTAGGTTTTACGACAATTTGGATAGATGTCCTCTTATTTTTAATTCTTTGGTGAGCGGGAAGAGCAAAGGAATGCAGAAGAGAGGCAGAGAAGTTTCTGGGAAGGGTGAAAGTATGAACTAGTAGTAGAAAGAGAAAAAGACTGAGTTTTATAGGGAATAAGAGATATTGACTTAATTCCAGAAAACATAAAAAGAAAGTTTGGATATCCCAGGTGGAATATGCATCTGTTGGCTTCGCTGATTTTTATTATCCTTCAATAATAGAAACTGAGACACAGGAGAACAGTTTTGGAACATTAAGTGTGGAGCTATTTCTATTTAAAAATAAATGTAATACAGTAGCCTCCCCTTTTCCTCAGGGTATACATTGCAAAACCCTCAGTGTATGCATGAAACTGTGGATAGATTAGAACCCTATAGATACTACGTCTTTTCCTAATACAATTACATCACATAGGGCAAGCAGTATATACAGCATAGATATGCTGAACAAACGGTTGATTCAAATCATGCCAGGTGGGATAGTATGGGACAATGTGAGATTTCACCATGCTGCTCAGAACAGCATGCAACTTAAAACTTAAGAATTTGAATACAGGTCTTCTATCGAAACTTTTATTTCTGGAATTTTCCATTTAATATTTTGGACCTTTGTGGATGAGTTTCACTTAAACTGTGAAAGGGAAACTTACTACTGTATTTTATGAATTTGTTAAAGATAAATCTAAACATGCTTCTTTTTTAATTTATATTGATGCATAATAGTTGTACATATTTATGGGGTACATGTGGTATTTTGATACAAGCATACAATGTGCAATGATCAAATCGGGGTAATTAGAATATCCATCACCTAAATATTTATCCTTTCTCTGTGTTAGGAATCAGAATGTTTCTAACACAGAGAAATGATAAATGTTTGAGGTGGTGGATATTCTCTGTAGTTATTTTGAAAGATACAGTAAGTTATTGTTAAGTATAGTCTCCCTATTGTGCTACCAGATATTAGATCTAATTCCTTCTATTTGACTGTATTTTTGTACCCATCAACCAACCCATCTTTACCCTTCCATTGTCCCTTTCATTCCTAGCTTCTGGTATCTGTCATTCTACTCTGTACCTCCACAGGATCAACTTTTTTTTTTTTTGGAGACGGAATCTCGCTCTGTCACCCAGGCTGGAGTGCAGTGGCGCGATCTCGGCTCACTGCAAGCTCCACCTCCCAGGTTCACGCCATTCTCCTGCCTCAGCCTCCCGAGTAGCTGGGACTACAGGCACCCGCCACCACGCCAGGCTAATTTTTTTTGTATTTATAGTAGAGACAGAGTTTCACCGTGTTAGCCAGAATGGGGGATCAATTTTTTAAACCCTCGCATACAAGTGAGAAACATGTAATATTTGTCTTTCTGTGCCTGGCTTATTTCAATAAATATAATGCCCTCTACATCCATCCATGCTGTTGCCAATTTTATTATTTTTTATTGCTGAATAATATTCCATTGTGTATATATACCATATCTTTATTGCTGAATAATATTCCATTGTATATGTATACCATATCTTTTTTCTCCATTTATTGATTTATTTATTTAGATAAGGAGTCTAGCTCTGTCACCCAGACTGGAGTGCACTGGCACTATCTCAGCTCACTGCAACCTCTGCCTCCCAGGTTCAAGCTATTCTCCTGCCTCAGCCTCCCAAATAGCTGGGATTACAGGCACATGCCACCCTGCCCCAGCTATTTCTTTTGTATTTTTAGTAGAGATGGAATTTCACCATGTTGGCCAGGCTGGTCTTGAACTCCTGACCTCAGATGGTCCATCTGCCTCAGCCTCCCAAAGTTCCATTTATCTAGTGATGGATGCTTAGGTTGATTCCATATCTTGGCTACTGTGAATTATGTTGCAATAAATATGGGAGTGCAGGTATCTCTTCAGTACACTGATTTCCTTTCTTTTGGGTATTTACCTAGCAGTGGGATTGCTGAATCACATGGTAGTTCTATTTTAGTTTTTTGAGGAAACTTTATACTGTTTTCTATAGTGGCTGTACTAATTTACATTCCCACCAACAGTATGAAAGTTTCCCTTTCTCTTCATCCTTGCTAGCGTTTGATTTTTAAAAATCTTTTTGATAAAAGCCATTTTTACTGGTGTAAGATGTTAACATTTTAATTAAAACTTTGATTTGCATTTCCCTAATGATTAGTGGTATTGAACATTTCCTCATATATATTGCCATTTTATATATCTTCTTTTGAGAAATATCTTTACAGGTCTTTTGCCTATTTTAAAAATTGGATTATTATTATTTTTTTCCTGTTGTGTTGTTTGAGTTCCTTATATATTCTGGTTACTAATCCCTTGTCAGTTGAATAGCTTACAAATATTTTCTCACATTCTATAGGTTGTCTCTTTACTTTGTTGATTGTTTATTTTACTGTGCAGAAGTGTTTTAGTATGATGTGATCTCACTTGTCTATTTTTGCCTTGGTTGCCGGTGTTTTTGAAGCTTTACTCATAAAACCTTTGCCCAGACCAAGGTCCTGAAGCTTTTTTGCAATGTTTTCTTCCAGTAGTTTTATGGTATCAGGTCTCACAATTACGCCTTTAATCCATTTTGATTTCATTTTTGTATATGGTGAGGGATAGGGGTCCACTTTTGTTCTTCTGCATATGGATATCCAGGATTCCCAGCACCATTTATTGAAGAGGCTGTCCTATTCCCAATATATGTACTTGGTGCCTTTGTCAAAAATAAGTTGACTGGATATGCATGGATTTATTTTTGAATGTCCTCTATCCAAACTTTATGTCTAGAATTTTCCATTTCATATTTTTAGAATGATGTTGACCAAGCATAACTGAAGCCATGGAAAGAGAAACTGTGGATAAGGGGCACACTATTATATTTTATAAATGCTTAAAAATTTTTCAATGTTTGGAAGCTTTCTTAGGAGGTTCTCACTGCAGAGATCAGGAAATATTTATTAACCACCCACTTTGTGCACAGCAGTGTATTAGTTATGATATGGTTTGATTCTGTGTCCCTACCCAAATCTCATCTTGAATTGTAATCATACATGTTGAGAGAAGAACCTGTAATATCCATGTGGTAAGGGAGGGAAGTAATTTCGTCATGAGGGTGATTTCCCCCATGCTGTTCTTGTGATAGTGAGTTCTCACAAGATCTGATGGTTTTATAAATATTTGACAGTTCCTCCTTCACACACGTTTCTCTCTCCTGCCACCTTGTGAAGAAGGTGCCTGCTTCCCCTTCGCCTTCCACCATGATTGTAATTTCCTGAGACCTCCCCAGCCATGTGGAACTGTGAGTCAGTTAAACCTCTTTTCTTTATAAATTACCCAGTCTTGAGTAGTATCTTTCTAGCGGTGTGAAAATGGACTAATACAGGTTCTTTGAAGGCATATTGAAAAAATGGGATATAAGGGGGTCTGCAAATCAATAGTGAGGTAAAATCACCAAACATGAAGCAAATGGAGGTATGAATATTGAAGATAGAATGTTTTAATGATATATACATTAAACATTATGAAGTTCAGAGGTAAGGGCAGCTTCCCTGGAGGAAATGGAATTGAAGCTAGATCTTGATGGATAGATAAGGTTTGGGGAGGAAGATTCACATCATGTTTGAATGGGGATGTTTGGCAAAGAAGAGATTGGTTTTAGGCAGAAGAATGATACCGGGGTCTTGAGGAACTGAAGATGTCTGAGATGCTCATAGGGCAGTAGCCAGATGGTTCTTAGTGCATTTTGGGGAAAATCGTGGAGAGAGGAAGGCCTGAGATTGCATGGCGAGAGTGAGGCCCACCTGGTGATCCCTATTATGGTCAAGGATTATGATCCCCTGAGGAAACATAGAAGCTACCAGTTATTCAGAGAGTGGTTAAAGAACAAAAGGAGGATTTCTTTTCACTTGATGGCACTCATCTAAATTAACTTTTTATTGACAAAGAAATGAGTACTCAATCCTTTCATGCTTCCTTTACTGAAAGGTGATTGAATCTTCTTCATTAGTTCATAATCCAAGTGTAAGGGAAACATATTATTTTAAAATTGTTACTTATAGTTAAATGTTTCTCAGTGGGTTGGAAATTTAGGCTAGATTCAGATTTCTTTCAGATTTTTTTTCTTGTAGCTTTTGTAAATATTGATTCACCCTAGAAATGAGTTATGGGTAGGAGGGATCTTTAAGAAAATTTTTTTACTATGGAACATAGCATTCCAGAAAAACCTCATTTCTATTGATGAATGGCTGTTGGCATACAGAAACCTGGCATGTGGTCGAGGAGAAGGGATACAGCTGACATGAGAAAAGCTTGAGAAGGAAACCATAATCTCCCTTCAAATTCACTGCTCATTAGAGGAGCTAAAATGATTAAGCAGCTGGAGGTTTTGATGTATGAGGAAAGATTAAAAGAATTACATGTGTGTAGGTTGGCTAAAGAGCTAAGGAGTGTGTGTGCCTGTGTGTGAGGTGGGGGTCTCATAGCCATTGGCAGATAATTGAAGGCATAAGCCCCCCAAAAGGAGAGGGATTGTGAAGGTGGTCCTTAGGGGATTATCTAAGGGTGATGAATGAACCGAAGAAAAGAAAGAAAATGGTTTCATCAGGAAGACTTTCATAATGGGTGAGATTTAAGAGGCCATAAAATAATCTCCCAGATGAGGTGGTGAAATTCCCATCTCTTGAGTCATTTGGAGGAGGCCTACAAAGTTTTGGAAGTGTATAATGCTACCCTGGTGGGGGAACAGATTTGGTAACCAAGACCATCCTGGGTCCTGATGTTTTACAGCTCCATTTTTAAGATGAATCAATTGATAAACAATAAATTTGGAAGCTCCCCAGGAACTGAGTCTGTCTCATCTCACTGATAATTTTCTTCAAGTAATAAAGACACATTCCATACCTCTTCCTCGTTTGATTTCTACCCATTGTCCTTGACATTGTATCATTTCTTAAGGGACATAAAGGCCCAATGATGGAGGAATTGCAGGATTGAAAGGATTAGCAGCAAGCCATTCAGAAAATGGCAATATTAATGCACCATCCCTGCACTGCAGTCTCCTTTCCAAACAGGACTGCTCTCTGATACATTGTCAGAACTCCTCACATTGTGTTCTTCAGGGTTCCTCAGCATTAATCAGCATCTAGACTGTACCACTCTTGCAAATGAAATTGGTCAAGAATAGCCTTTCCCCAGTATCATGACGAAGCAGAATTTTTTTCTGGTGTCTTTTGATAATGAGAATGACAGTAGTCTATCTTTATATTAATAATTTGCAGTAACTAAAAGAGGTGGGATCTCAGAGCACTTCATTTAATGCCAGTAGAATTGTAACAGAAACCTCATGACTTTGTAGGGTCCTTTTCTTTGATCTCATGGTTTCTTTACTTTTTCCTCTATGTGAGTAATAATAAATTATTCTTACACAAAGATTTATGTACACATTTTTCTTCACAGTGTTACTTATACAATTAATGATAAGAAACATCCTAAATATTCAATATTTGGTAAAAAGTTTTTCTTTATGTCCTTATGGTAGATTGTTACAGCTGTGAAACTCATGGTTTTGAAGAATATACAATGACATCTAAAAATGTGCATGATAATGTTGGAAGAAGCAAGCAGGACCTACAAATACAATATAATTCTAAATGTACTTAGATAAAAAGATAGATAAATAGACATGTATCTTGCCTTTCTATCCTTGAATGATGAAATTAAAAGTAATGTTTTCTTCTTCATACTGTTTTACATGTTCTGCAATTAATATACATTATTTACCAAATCTGTTATTTAAACAGATTTTTCTTTTAAATTAAAAAAATGAGTGTTTGGATGCAAGTGTTTTGCAAGAAGCAATAGATAACGTGCACAGAGCTCAAAGTGAACTTTTCCACATTAAAAAATAAATTAAATAAAAACACATGTGGAGCATCTGTACAATTTAAAAAGTGAGAAATCAATTTTTGGATTTTTTTCATCCAAAATATTTTTATGAACTGAAACTAGAAGAAAATTAAGATGAGTTTGAGTCAGCATTTTGCAAGCTGCTCCAAAGTACTCCAGTGTACCAAAATATTTATAATATTTAAATATTAGATATTTTAAGCATTAACAAAGATGGATTTTTATTTTTCTTGACCTATTAGAGACTTTAACATGGCAATGAGTATTTCTTTTTTTAAATTTTATTTTATTTTATTTTATTTTAAGTTCCAAGATACACGTGCAGGATGTGCAGGTTTGTTACGTAGGTAAATGTGTGCCATAGTGGTTTGTTGCACCTATCAACCCATCACCTAGGTATTAAGCCCAGCATCCATTACCTATTTATCCTGATGCTCTCCTCCTTCCCCCTTCCCTGCATCTCCAACTGACAGGCCCCAGTGTGTGTTGTTCCCCTGCCTGGGTCCATGTGTTCTCATTGTTCAGCTCCCACTTATAAGGAAGAACATGCAGTATTTGGTTTTTGGTTCCTGTGTTAGTTTGCTATGGATAATGGCTTCTAGCTCCACCCATGACCCAGCAAAGGACATGATCTCCTTTCTTTTTATGGCTGGATAGTATTCTGTGGTGTATATGTACCACATTTTCTTTATCCAGTCTGTCACTGATGGGCCTTCGGGTTGATTCCATGTGTTTGGGATTGTGAATAGTGTTGCAATGAACATAAGCATGCAAGTATCTTTATAATATTATAGGATGATTTATATTCCTTTGGGTATATACTCAGTAATGGGATTGCTGAGTCAAATGGTATTTCTGTTCTAGGTCTTTGAGGAATCGCCGCATTGTCTTCCACGATGGTTGAGCTAATTTACACTCCCACCAACAGTGTGAAAGAGTTCCTATCTCTCAGCAGCCCTGCCAGCATCTGTTGTTTCTTGACTTTTTAATAATCGCCATTCTGACTGGTGTGAGATAATATCTCATTGTGGTTTTGATTTGCATTTCTCTAATGATCAGTGACGGTGAGGTTTTTTTTTTCATGTTTTTTGGCCAATGAACGTCTTCTTTTGAGAAGTTTGTGTTCATTGTGTTCACATCCTTTGCCTGCTTTTTAATTTTTTTTTTTTTTTTTGTAAATTTAAGTTCCTTGTAGATTCTGGATATTAGCCCTTTGTCAGATGGATAGATTGCAAATTTTTTTTTCCCATTCTGTAGGTTGCCTATTCCCTCTGATGATTGTTTCTTTTGCTGTGCAGAAGCTCTTTAATTTAATTAGATCCCATTTGTCAATTTTTGCTTTTGTTGCAGTTGCTTTTGACATTTTTGTCATGAAATCTTCACCTGTGCCTATAACCTGAATGGTGTGTATTTCTAATTCTTCAAGAGAAGGATATTGCATCATGTTTAACAGTAAATCAATAGAGGGATTACTGTGAAAATCAGGAAAAAAACAAAGTTTTCTGTTATTACCTTTGTTATTACATTTTTTCTTATTATATTTGTTATTTAACATTATTGTGGAAGATCAGAATTATGAAAAAATAAAAATTATAATAATCAGAAAGGAAAAAATTATCAAACGAAAAACAATTGTACTTACAAAATAAACTCATGAGATTATCACAGATTTTAAAATGTGAAACTTTATTCATTCATTGCAGAAATATTTACTGTGTGCTTGTGGTGGCCCTGGTACTCTTTTCATCAATAAACAAAAAAGATGAAAATATTTGTCACTGAGAAGCTTTCATTATGTTAAAATTTAAATCTTCTACAACATAATAAGTTAATAAGTTTCTGTATGTGCACACCAGATAATGCAAAAATAATCTTTATAAATTTTGCATTTGTTTGGTTTTTACTAGAATAGAAATAATGACCTACAAAAAGATAAATACTTTAAAGATTTCTTATACATATTGCTAAAATAATTTAAATTGATTTGATATTTTTCTCTAATAATATAAATAATTGTCTTAGAATCTTTTATTAATTTTTCTTTCATTTCTCTGTCAGTCTGAGATGCTTCATTCAATGCATAGAAAAGTATATTAGATATACACATATGCACAGATATTCTATTTTATTAATCTGCCTCTTTTACTTTACATATGCAGAAGAAAAGGGACAGATCATTTCCAAGTCATTTTCATTCCCAAATGAATAAACTAATAAACTGGATAACCATGATGAAGACCAAGTGGTCTGGTTTTTGAGTACCCACCTCTTACCCAGTATGCCGCGTTAAATGTCAGCACCTGGGTTGTCATTAGCCATTAAGGAATTTCATGTCTTTCTTCCTAGGGACCTAGCTCACCATCTTTCTTGTCTTGTTCTTTTTTTTTCTCTCCTTTGGCCTGCCTGGAGACCATGAAAATTGTTCCCTCTGTAGTGAGGATATTGAGCAGGTATTCAGTTCTTTTGATCTCACTCCAGCCCACACTGGCCATGCATGCACTGAGGGCTCTCATCCTAGAGCCAGAAAGGCTGAGCAAGGTGCCTGTTCCAGCGGAGGGCATTTTCTTTCCTAAAATGGGTTCTGATATCAGCTTTTGTATCACCCTGTCTTTTTCTTCCCCTCATGGCATAGTTTCTGCTCTATAATTGAGGTTTTGATGGGTAACTATTAATTTTCACCAAATTTCTTTTTCTCTTTGGCTTTTTAGCTCACACCTGTTAAGGGATCCTGCCATTATTTAAAATTTGATACTTTGTCCATCATAGGTGCTTGCATTCACTTTGATTTTCAAAAAAATTATTGCATGAAAATATGATCTTATTTCCCCAATTTTTTGTCACTCCCTTGAATTTTGTGGACAAGGCAAACGCTTCACTTGCCTAATCTTAGTCCCAGCCTGGCTCATTTAACAGAACTAATTTACTGGGCAACCTCGAAAGAAAGCAAAATCATAGCACAGGGTTTAGTAAGTCTTTTCTAGTAACTATAACTTAAATAAAGTTTTTTTTTTTCCTATTTTCCTCTCATGGAGGTAAAATAGCCTGTCTGTATTTTATTTCCTTCAGATCACTTTTAAATGATCTTAGCTGGATAACAATTGGAGTGCAGTCCATTTTTTGGTTTATTTGGCTGTTTGTTAGGAAATCTTATAGCACTTGTTAACCAACAAAATGAGTTTCTGCTCATTTTTTGTCTTCATCTGTTGCAGTATGTTCAAGAAAGTTTCTGGAATTTGGAAGGACCACATAGTTCTGAAAAAAAATCTAAATAATTTAGTGCAGAATCTATTTGTAAATCTCCCACGTAACAAAAAAAAAAAAAAACTCTTAGACATTTTTATGTTTTCAGAAATTATCCTTCCCAGAAACATGTTCTCTTATTTTATGTAAATGTGGAAATAATAGCTCTTGAGGGCTGATTACAGAAGATGTTCAGGTGTCTGAAGACATTGGGTTATTTAGTACAGAGGGAGGCGACGGAGGACAGCCATTGTAAATGGCTTTTTGGGGGGATGGAAGTCCATTGCATCTGCCATTTAAAAATTATAAATATTTACATATATTCCTTTGGATTTTAAAGGACAATTTTTATGAAACTATTGTAATTAATCTTTTGGAGGCATTAGGTCACCAGATTAAGTAAAATAAAAGCAGAATAAGAAAAATCTAGGCAAAGCTGAAGGCCAAAGTTGGGAGATTTGGGGTCTCTCTTTTCTCTATTTGAGTCATGTATTCAGAAGAAGGAAAAGAAGGCTTTTTGTACAAACAGGTTTAGATAAAATATTTTTGTTGACTTTCTACACCCAATAATTGTAGTTTATGAGATGACCAGTATGGCAGGCAGCCCAGCTTCACTCCCAAAGTCCTTGGTTCAGCTCCAAGTGACTGTTGGTGAACAAGGTCTTCTCACTGTGTTATTAATTAACCCTGGCAGATCTGCAATATTTTCATTCCATCGGCAGAAAGTGGGCTTTTCCCTTTGTGTTCTGTGCTAGTCTTGGAGACTGTGCATAGCTCCACGCCAGCACTCGACTGAAGTCATTAAAATCATTGCATTGGACCCTGCTGCTGACTGCTGATGTTGCAACAGTCTTGGAAACAGTGAAGCTTCATCCAGGTGGCATTTGTTTTCTTAAAAAAAGTCACAGAAGGTCCAGTGTCCCCTCTTCTGTTCTAAAATAATGGTTAGAGTTTCTAGTTTCGGTTTATTAAATTTATTTGGGAATAGAAAAATTAGAGAATAATGTACCATGATATCTGCCTTGTTAATCACCAGAAGAAATTAGATTTGTGGCATATAATTAACACAGGGCCAAAAAGTTAGAATCACAACACTTTGGAATTGTATGTTTCAATCTTCATATATACACATAATCTTCTTTATATTATCCCAAGACTCTCCACTTGAATCCTTTTATTAACAAAGATCTTAATTACTCTCTGATAGAGCCAGTTTCACATTTAGGGAAGCAGTGTGTTCAAAGACAAAACAGAACCTTTTGAGTCAATAACACAATCTGAAACCTGGAGTTGATATTCAGGAGCCATACTGCATTTGGGCAAGAAATGTAGTCAAATCTCAGTTTCCTGTCTATGAAACAAAATTTAAATATCTACTTCAAAGTGTTGAAAAATAGCTTATGTTATGTTTAATTCCAGTCTAGCAGAAGTTACTAAACTGCAGTCACTTTTTTTTTGAGACGGAGTCTGTCTCTGTTGCCCAGGCTGGAGTGCAGTGGCCCGATCTCGGCTCACTGCAAGCTCTGACTCCTGGGTTCACACCATTCTCCTGCCTCAGCCTCCTAAGTAGCTGGGACTACAGGCACCCGCCACCACGCCCGGCTAATTTTTTTGTATTTTTAGTAGGGACGGGGGTTTCACTGTTCTAGCCAGGATGGTCTCGATCTCCTGACCTCATGATCCTCCTGCCTCAGCCTCCCAAAGTGCTGGGATTACAGGCATGAGCCACCATGCCCGGCCACATTTCTTTTTTTTATATAAACTGCAGTAGTTCGAGTTATGCCTTTTACTTGACAATAGTTGTTTGGCCTTTAACCATGTTATCCTGTGTTCTTACTATGAAGAGTTTGGGCAATACAGTAGGTCTGATGCTCCACAGACCCATTCTAAGTGTCATTTTCTGGGTTTCTGTCTGCTGTGCTCCAGTCTTGCGCCATTACCACCATTTGAAGGGGTCACACTGACTTCCCTCTGGAGGCTGTTGCCTTCCTAAATATCATGTCACCACAAGCATGGTACACAGAGCCTTCCCTGTGTTCTCCATGACAAAAGCAGAATGAAGCTTACACGTTTTAATGAGACATCACTGGAGACTTGGGGAAACAGATGGAAATCCTAGCAATAAAAAAGTTTGAAACTAACGTCTAAAAATGGTTGTTTTGAAATACACAAGACTGAGTCGCATGACAGAGCTCTCCTATTGGAGGCCTTTCTACCACAATTCTGGCTTGCCTCACAAAGGGAGACCCCAGACTCCCACCTTTGCTCCTGGCCTGTTGTCCTGTCTCAGGGCCACCTTACCACTCCCAGGAGGGCAGGCCTTACTCTCACCTATTTCCAGCTTAGCGCCTTAACTGCTTGTGACTTTGAGGTGAGAAGATGTTTATTTTCTCTTGAGTCTCAAAGTCCTCAACTGTGCTCCGGAATTTAACTGTACCTAGGACGATGAACTGTGGAAACTTCTATGGTATCTGGGGGAAATTTAACATTCCTCTGTTCCCTCAGTAATGTGGACCATAGATTTCTTATAGAATATAATAATCTAATGCCAATATTTTCCCTGAAGTCAGTCTTTCCTCTATATCAAGGCGAACACCAGGCCTACATTTTTTTCCTGCTAACTTTATTTTAATTTTACACATATATGCATACCCACTCCCAGACACACTTATATGAGTATAGAAAATTCAAAATTGATACTTATGAAATAAACATTTCTTTAAAATAATGACAATAATCACCACTTTAAGGTGAAGACTGTACTCTGATCATTGTTTTTCCTTCTGCTTTCAGAGGAATGATCAATCACTAAGAAAATGGCCAATTTTCCTGCATTACACAGAGTGGTTTAACTGCTTAGGTAACATTGTCACAATTTTTCTTCTAGAAGATGGTTTTTACTTAGTTTTTAACATATATAAAATTTATTAGGGTGGTTTATCTAGGAAAAAAATGAGTAATTTTATCTTAATATTTAAATTAAAGTCTTTCTCACAACAAAGAATGCTGCTGGAAATGTGTAATTGAGTCTCTTCTCTTTTCATCATCTATTTAGTAACAGAAGAATCAATTGGTTCTACATTTAAACTTATTGGCACAAACTAGGTGTTCAATAATTTGTATTTCCTTTTCAAATATTTAAAAACTCTTCCTACAGTTGTGTCAAACTGATTTTTCTAAATTTTTGTTCATGGATCCTATTTCTGTGCTTTGGGAAGCTATGCTATTTCATAACTTTCAAATTGCAGCCTTGCCCAAATGTTGGGTTTTTGTAGCTGGAAAAGGGCAGCACAGATTTAACCTTATGCTTTAGTGAGTTTTGAGGCACAAAAGGTGCCAGAGGAAAATAGACACACACACCTACATTCTGGGAATGAAATAAAGAACTGGGCTTTTTTTTTTCCTTCTTTTTCAATTATTATTATTATACTTTAAGTTTTAGGGTACATGTACACAATGTGCAGGTTAGTTACATATGTATACATGTGCCGTGCTGGTGTGCTGCACTCATTAACTGGGCTTTTTATGTCCTGTTTTACTTGAACGGGAGGGAGAGACAAGAAATTTTGATAGTAAAGTCCTGCTGACTACTTTGGAAGGGGAGATCTTCTCCAATATTCTTTCTCTACCAATATTTGCCAGAGAGAAGAGGGCCTTACACAGGGGGTCTTCTTCAGATGCCACATTGACGCTAAGGATGGGCTACTGTCTTTGCATCTCATCACTTTCCTTAACAAAGTATCACTCCCTCGAAGTCCTATTAGCCATCTGTCTGTCATCCATCCATCCATCCATCCGTCCATCCATCCATCCATTCATCCATACAGCCATTGATTATTCATGATCTGGTCAACCCTTTGAATGTCTTGGTAGCTTACACTATTACTCTTCTTAAAATGATCATGTCTTAAGATATGGAATTGATCTCTATAAGGATTCCCTTTTATTTTATTCTATTATATAAGCTGCCCTGTTCTCTTTCAAGCATTTCTTTCAATATAGACACAGATGGCCCATTGTTAAATTGTAGAATAACTGCAAGCTATGAGGGATAGCAAAAACAGTAGATACTATTTTCATTATTTAAATAATTTCCACAAGTTAGATTTAATAGATCAATAGGGACAAATATAAAATTTAATAGACGTTTACCTGAAAAAATATAGACCTATATTTTTGCTTAAAGGATTAATTATAGATACAAGTTGGGGTAATATGACTAAGCAGCAGAATCTATAAAAGAGATTTCAGAATTTTTGTTGACTATATTTAATTCTATAATAAAGCTTTTAAAATTATCCCATTTTAGTCTACATTATAAGAGGCAGTAATATCTGGAGAAAAGGAGGTTTTCGTATGCCTCTCTGTTTGCCTAGACAAGACTTGGAACATTGCACTTACTTCTGGGTAGTTTGCTTTATGGAGATATTGACAAACAATGTATGCAGAGCAGAGTGAATAAAACAGTACAATCACGGAAGGACTAACATAGGAGGCATAATGGAAGGAACTGGGTACAGTTAGTGGGAAAAAGAGTAGGCTTATACAGATATAACCCCTACTTTAAATATGTAAAAGGCTGTTATTTGATGTAGCAACATGACAAAAACCTTAACATTTTCAAATCTGGGTTTGAAACACAGCTTTGCTATTTACGTGCTCTCAGGCAAGTTGTTTAATCTCTATCAGCCCTTTTTATTATCAAGGAAACATAGGGATCATAGAAGCTAACAACAGCTCAGGTTAGTCATGAAGATTAAGTGAAGAAACCTAGGTGGAATGCCCATTGTCATGCCCGGCTCATATGGAGTCCTCAGCAAGTGGTGTGAGAGTTCCTGTGGTTGTTTCTGTTAATATTCTAGATGGCAGAAACAATATCAAAGAGAGTAAATTACAAGGAGATTGGCCTTAATATGTACAAGAATACAATAATAAATTTATTAATAAGAAATTAATGTAAGAAAAATGTTTCTAAAATTATCAGTTGATAATAAATAGTAAGCTCTCCATTGCCACAAGTGTGGGAACCAAGATTGATAACTGCTTCTCCAGTGTTAAGTGGTAACTGGACTGTATGAACACTCTGGTGCTTTTCAACTCTGAGCTTCTACAAACTTCTTTGAACAGGATGTTTAGAAGCAAAATAAATTATGATTTGTGCACAATTATAAGAATTAATTTTCCGGATGATATTATTTGGCAAAGTTATAACTTAAAATTGCTTCTTCCGCTCTAAGCCCAATTTGGCTTGGACTTCCAGAACACATTTGCTATTTATTAATATGCTATCAGACAAGTTACTATCAGGCTTCAGCAAAGTCTTACTTAATTGGGTATACTTTTTTTGTTGTTCTTTGCAATAATATTCAGAAAATATTTAGGATGCTTCAAAATGAGGCTTTAGGTTGAAGAAAATCTAAATTTGGAAAAGTAACACACTTTCAAAATAAGCCTTATTTTAGTAGAAATGAAATAAAATATTAAATATTTTAATAGAAATGAAATACAGCCTGACCAGGCTTCTGCTGACATAAACATTAACACACTAAAAACACACAGATATTGGCAATAAAAACCAATGCTTATTATTATTAATATATTTATTACTTTTATTTTCTCTGATATTTTCTAATGATATAAACAAATGCCATTGTTGATAATTACAGAGAAGGTTATAACAAAATACATGGCAACAACAATGATGATGTGTCTTATCATCTCATACTTGGTTAGATGAAACATTATTGGATTTAAGAATAAATGTTTTAACAAAATTTGTTATCTATGTAATAGGCAATTAATAAAAAAAATTGTGTATCTCAAAGTCCATTCATTTACCCCTCTTAAGAACAGAACTACTATTAAGACATATTGATCGTGAACTGCATTTTTATATCATGTCCTCATAGAGACTCTGTGCCATGGCTGAGAGAAGAAGGTTTTAGAAAGCTACCCTTGCTGGTCTGCCTTTAGTTAAATTTAAAATTTCTGTCTTGCCTGGGTTGCTTTCTTTTCTTCATTTATTCTACATTTTTTTCCAGAAAATACATTTATAGCAGAAAACCCAGTGAAATTAGTGAAGAGTGGAATACAATTTACTCAGTTGTAATTACCAAATAATGAACTACAATCCAGGGCAAATTTCAGAAGTCTTTTTAGCGGAAACACTAAAATTATTAACAAATGCAAAGTAAAACATTAAGTATATTACTTCTTAATGAATGTGTGAGATGTGTCTTCAAAATAATCCTAAAGGAAACAAGAGAGTGTAAGAATATGAAGGTAGCCAGAAAAGACTTATTTTTCTCTACTAAGTGATCTGCTTCCTAGGAACACTTTGGTTATTTTTCCACACACATTCCTGGTCACAAAGAAAAGAGTACAAGAAAAGAGACCATTTGGATTTTGTGATTAGATAGAGACTTTTCCTGAAGGGTTGCTTCTGAAAAAAAAAGTTGCAATCATTAAGATAACTTGGGGGTAGCCTTAATTGTATGCTTCCTTCCATCAGCTCTCATCTCTAGAGATCTGCTTACTTTGTAGTGGAACCTAAATGAACTTTCAGATACACTGAAACTTGAAACTTTCACTCACATTCATATTATTTTCAACAGGAAAACATAAGAAACTAGAACTTTTCTTGCTCCCAACTCATTACATTTAAAGTGCACCTTGGTCTACAGGGTGAAGTGAGTGTTAAATTCATATTTTCACATCTATGCTTTCTATAAGTATGTTTAAAGATATATCTTTGATATATTGCTGTTGCTTTTATGTAAACATAAGATCCAATTACCTCATATATCAAACTTGTTATGTTTATTGATCTTTCACTCTTGTTCTAATATTTTTTACTTCTCTGAATATTTATCCCATAAGTCTGTTAATATTTTATCATGTCAGATGGACAATGATTAAAAATAAACCAGCATCTATCTGTTAACCCAAGCTCCTTTCTTCACTTTCTTTCAATCTAGCATCAAACTTAAAAGCACGTAGTGCTCACTTTTAAGTTTATAAAATTAACTTGACTATTTAAAGTAGTTGAACTTAATGAAAAAATGAAAACTCTAAGAATAAAGACCCACCCAAACCTCTCACAAGAGCAGACCAATTACACATACATATAAAAACTTAATTGCATTATGCCCCCAAAATATTAAGCAAGTAAAGTAGAAGCATTTAGATAAAACCTTCCAACTACTTTATGTACAGCAACTCGTATGACTTCTTTTTTACTTAGAATTCAATCAATCGAGTTCCACAATAGGAATCATAGACTCATGACGTTGCATTAGAACTAAGCTTAACTTGAGTATTTTCACTCTGAAAAATATATCCAAGACAAATGGCTTTGCTTGTACACCAAAACACATGGGAATTTTATGTAAAAGAGAAAAATTGAAAAAAAAAACCAACCCCTTCAACAGTAAAATGGATAATAATTGCAATATACTCATTAAACAATATGAAATACCTATAAAAATAATAAACTGTTGTTATAAGCAGCAACTTATATAAATCTCACCAGACATAGTGATGAACAAAGCAACCAGAAACAAAAGAGTGCATATTAAAGAAGAAATCACAAGAGGAATCAGCAAATTAAAAACAATTCGTTTGAGATAAATGAAAACAAAAAACACAATACAGTTGATCCTTAAACAATACCAGTTTAAACTGCATAGGTCCACTTATACACAGAGTTTCCTGTGCTTCCATCACCCCTGAGACAGCAAGACCAACCCTTCTCTTCCTCCTTCTCTTCAACCTACTCAATGTGCAAGCAACAAGGATGAAGACCTTTATGATGATCCACTGACACTTAATGAATAGTGAATATATTTTTTCTTTCTTACAATTTAATAATATTTTCTTTTCTCTAACTTACTTTATTGTAAGAATACAGTACCTAATACACATAACATAAAATATGTGTTAACGAATGGTTTACGTTGTCAGTAAGGCTTCTGGTCAACAGTAGGCCATTAGTAGTTAAGTTTTTAGGTAGTTAAACCTACACATGAATTTTTCCTGTGCAGGGGGTTGGCACCCCTAACACTTGTGTTATTTCAGGGTTCACTGTATACTAAACTTTATAGAATGCAGCTGAATCAGTGCTTACAGGAAAACTTACAACTGTAAACGTCTGGATTAAAAAAGAAAGATCTTAAATCAATAACCAAAGCTTTCATTTTAAGAAAGTAAAAAAAGAAGAGAGAACTAAACTCAAAGCATGTAAAAGAGAGGATATGTTAAAGATTAGAGTCGAAACAAATGAAATAGAGAGTACAAAAATAGAGAAAATTAATGAAACCAATAACTGGTTCTCAAAATCCTCAATAAAATAATAGCAAACTGAGTCCAGAAACATTGAAAAAGGAATACATATCATGAGCATGTGAGATTTATCTCAACAATGTAAAGTTGGTTCAACATATGAAGATCAATCAATGTAATAACACTACGTTAATAGAATAAAGAACACAAACACATGATAATTTTAATATGTAAAAAAATCATTTCACAAAATCTGATATCATTTCACGATTAACAAAAAATCACTTAACAAACTCAGAGTAGTAGAAGGGAACTTGACTTGATAAAAATCATGTACAAAAATCCCTCAGTTAACACTATATTTAGTGGTTAAAGACTGGTTGCTTTCCCCCAAAAGCAGAACTCAAACAAGAATGACTACTATTATTACTTCTATTCAATACTTTACTGGCAGTTCTAGCCAGGAAATTAGTCAAGGAAAAGAAATAAATCTTATCAGATGCAAAGAAAACGTTAAACTATCTCTCTTTGTAGATGACATGATATTGTATACAGAAAATCACAAGAAATTGACTATAAAAACCTATTATAACTAATAAACCAGTTTAGCAAAGTTGCTATATTGATCTTAGTAAATAAGATCAATATACAGAAGTCAATAATATTTCTCTATATCAGCAATAAACAATCCAAAAATAAAATTGAGAAAACAATTTCATTTATAATAGCATAAAAAACAATAAAATTTTTAGAAATAACTTTAACAAAATAAATGAAAGAGTTGCATGCTTAAACATAAACCATCATTAAAAGAAATTAAAGAAGGCATAAACAAATAGAAAGCATCTATATTTAAGGACTAGAAGATAATATTGTTAAGATGGCAGTGCTCCCCAAATTAATCTACAGATTCAACCCAAACGCTATCAAAATATTGGTTGACAATTTTATACAGAAATGCAAGGGACCCCCAAATTGGCAAAAACAATCTTGTAAAAGAGAAACAAATTTGGGGAATTTACACTTCCTGATTTCAAAATTTACTACAAAGTTACAGTGATTAAGAGTATGATGCTAACATAAGAGTAGATGTATAGATCAACAAAGGGGAGGGAAGAATAGAAAAATAAGCAAATGGTTGTGGAACAACTAGATCTATGTACACAAAAGAATAAAACTGAACCCCTGCCTTGCACTGTATATAAGAATTCACTCAGAATGAGTGGTAGATAAGAATGTAACCGCTAAAAAACGTGACACTTCTAGAGGAAAACATAGGAGTGACTCTTGATGACCTCGGGTTAGACAAATAAAAATGGCAACAAATTTAAATAGATATATCTCTGAAGAAGATATACAAATGGCTAATAGGCACATTAAAAAGGTGCTCAAAATTGTTAGTTATTAGGGAAATAAAAACCAAAAACCACAATGAGTTACCACTTCACACTCACTCAATGGCTATAATAAAAAAGACAGACAATAACAAGTGTTGATGAGAATGGGAAGAAATTGAAACCCTCTATTATTGCTGGTAGGAATATAAGATGGAACAGTCATTCCAGGAAACAATTCGGCATTCCTCAAAAAGTAAACACAGACTTACCATAAGACTCAAGAATTCTGCTCCTAGGTAGAATTCTACCCAAGAAAAAATTGAAAACATATGTCTTCATAAAAACTTGTACCACAAATGTTCATAGCAGCATTATTCATAATAGCCAAAAAGTGTAAACAACCCAAATGCTTATCAACAAAGGAATGGATAAACAAAATGTGTTTTCTTCATGCAATGAAATATCATTCAGTCATAAAAAGGAATGAAATACTGATACATGCTACAGCATGGATGAACCTTGAATACATTATGCAAAATTAAAGAAGCCAGGCACAAAAGGCTACATATTGTATGATAACATTTACATGAATTGTCTAGAATGGGCAAATCTATAGAGACAAAATAGATTAGGGGTTGTTAGGTGCTGGGGGAAGGAGATAATGGGAATTAACTACTAAAAGGACAAAAAACCAAACACCGCATGTTCTCACTCATAGATGGGAATTGAACAATGAGAACACATGGACACAGGAAGGGGAACATCACACTCTGTGGACTGTTGTGGGGTGGGGGGAGGGGGGAGAGATAGCATTAGGAGATATACCTAATGCCAGATGACGAGTTAATGGGTGCAGCACACCAGCATGGCACATGTATACATATGTAACTAACCTGTACATGGAGCACATGTACCCTAAAACTTAAAGTATAATAATAATAATAAAAAATAAATAAAATAAAAAATAAAAGGTACCGGGATCTTTTTGGGTGATGAAAATATTCTGGTATTAGGTAGTGGTTCATGCCTGCACACATTTATGAATATATTAGAAACTACTAAATTATGGTTATATACTTTTAAAAAAATAAAAAATAAACCTAAATCAAAAGAATACACACTATATGATTCCTTTTATATAAACTATGATAGTAAGCATAAAAACAATCGGTGATGATAGAAATCAGAAAAATGGCTCCCGCTGGGGGTTACTGACCTTGAGAAGCATGAGGTACCTTCTGGGGTGTTGGAAATGATCTCTTCCTTTTTCTGAATACTGGTAAAGATATATACCTGTATATGTCACTATTTATATCTGAGATATATATGTAAAACTATTTTATATGTCATTGTGTTACACACTTAAGATGTGCATACTTTACTATATGTATAACAAAATATTTTAAACAATTTAAAGGTTTCATGTTAACAGATAAATATTACATTTATTTGTAAGAGTCACATTTGTTGGTCTTAGAAAAAGTGAAAGTACAAAAAGTACAAGTGGATACAAAAGTCAAATTTTATTATGTGATTCATAATTTATTTTGCAAAGAGACAGTTTCATCTCTGACACACAGTGGATGCTTAATTCAAGGCAATCTCCTTCTCTCCTTCTTCCCTTTTCTCCTTTTATATTTATTTATTCTTATGCTGAGAATGCTTTGATAATGCAGGCCTGTTTGCATTACAAATGATTTCCCTTTCCATCTCTAAATTCTCCTTACAAATGGCAAAAAAATCATCTAATTGATAATATCACTACCCATTTATTATTTAAAGAAATGAAAAGTGAATAGAAAAGATAGTACTTGTAACAGCACAAAAAATAACCTCATAAATAATGAAATATACTGGTCTCTGCATATTGAACATCTGGAGAGTACAAACTGTTTCTGCTTATCACAATAATTACTTATTAAATATTACATTTACAAAATGAGCAATATGCTTGCCAATGACTACAAATATAACTAATCTTTGTAGGACTAAAATAGCCTTTGTTTATAATGACAAAATTTCTATGCTTAATTAGGTTTTAATTATCATTAGGCATTTTTTAAATTAACATTTGGCTTCAGTTTCTCAATGACTCAGCTCTGAGACTATTAATATTGATTCATTTTGATTGAAATGTACCAAAAAACCTCTTCTTAATAGACGTGATCACAGGAGCTCTTTTGTTTTTCTATTTTTTAAGTTTTGGCTTGACTCAAAAGATCATTATATGTCTGTATTTTGCTTAAGGATAATTTCAACACATATCACAAAGGAAAATAAAAATCAACCCCCCAAAATATATAAAATTTCTATATAGTCTTTGTAATTTAAAACAATATGATTCTAGAAATTGTGTTCTATGATAATTTGTTTGTAGACAACAAACAGAAGTATTCTACTGACAAAAAATTGTCACACTATGATATTGCAGATACATATATGTACTAATTTAATTCACAGTCAATGGTAGTTTTAATGTGTCTGCTTGACAGGGCTGGACAATACTCAGACAGCTGCCGATACATTATTTCTGGGCATATCTGTGAAGGTGTTTCCAGAGAGATTAGCATTTGAATTGGTGAACTGAGTAAAGCAGATGGCTCTCCCCAGTGTGACTGGGCATCACCTAATCCAATGAGGACCCAAACAGAACAAAAAGGCTGAGGAAGGGCCAGCTCTCTGTGTTTTAGCTGGACTATCCACCTTCTCCTGACCTCAAACCCAGGTGCTCTTGGTCCATGGACCTTTGGGCTTAGAATGGAACTGGGCTTCCAGTTTGCAGATGACAGATCGTGGGACTTCTCAGCCTCCATTATTTCATGAGTCAAGTCCTCATAATAAATCTCTTTCTATATATCTGTACACAGCCCGCCCTCCCATCCATGGGTTCTGTATCTGCAGATTCAACCAACTGAAGATGAAAAATTTTCAAAAAAATTAAAACAATATATCAATACAAAATAACACAAAACAATAAAGTATAATAACATTGTTACACAGCAGGTACATTGTATTAGTTATTATAAGTAATCTAGAGATGATTTAAAGAATATAGGAGGATATGTGTAGGTTATATGCAAATACCACATCATTTTATTTAAAGGACTTAAGCATCCCAGGATTTGGGGATCCACAGGGGAGTCCTGAAACCAATCCCTTGCAGATACCAAGAAACAAGTATATATCCTACTGGTTCCGTTTCTCTGGAGACCGAATACACACTTTTTTGTTTAAATGTATCAAATATGAGAATTTTTAATAGCAAAAAACATTTTTTTATTTCTTCTAAAAAAAATAAAAAACAGAATCCATGTGCAGAGCGTGCAGGTTTGTTACATAGGTACACGTGTGCCATGTGGTTTGCGGCACCTATTGACCTGTCCTCTGAGTTCCCTCCCCTAACCTCCCCACCCTCCCACAGGCCCTGGTGTGTGATGTTCCCCTTTCTGTGTCCATGTGTTCTCAATGTTCAGCTCCCACTTAAGAGTGAGAACATGCGGTGTTTGGTTTTCTGTTCCTGTGTTAGTTTGCTGAGGATGATGGCTTCCAGCTTCATCCTCAGCAAAAAGCGTTTTCTAGTCAAATCTTTAATAAGACTTCAGAAAGCACTTATGTGTATACAATTGAATAGCCAAACTTAGAATTGACTTATAGCAATTTTTAAAAAATAGAATTATGCTGTTATGGTTTAAACTAGCAGATAACTAAAATAAAAAAAAATCTTTTCAAATTTTACTTTGAGGAATGTTGGGTTTTATATACATATTACCTTTTCCTTGCCCACCTGTATAAATATTAGAGGAAAGAAAGGATGCTGAACGTATGCGTATTAATGTAATGATATCATTATAGACAGTATAGAGTATATTTTTAATGCATAATTAAATAATAGGCAAATGTGGGAAATTGTAACTAGTCATACCTAAATGTAGGAAACTATAAGCTTCTTCCCTTTCTGAGACAATGTCTACTGGGAGCCTATAATTTCAGAATCAATTTTCTCCTTCTTTCCCTCCCTCTCTCCATCCCTCCATCCCTCACTCCCACCCTCCCTCTCTCACTCCCTCCCTCCCTCTCTCTCTCCTTCCTGCCCTTCCTTCCATCCTGCCTTTTGTCCATTCTTTCCTTTTTTCTTCATTTATTTTCTTTCTCTCATCACCTTCACCTCCTCCATTACGTTTTGTAATTGTTGATATGTTTGGTCATGTGCTGGATCTAAGTTATAGGTTTAGATAATCACAAACACTCATTAAATTATTCCCAACTTGATTTTTTTTAATAGATAAAAAACAAAGTCATTTTCCTATGCATTAAACAGACATTAAACCTGCAATTATGGCCGGGTGTGGTGGCTCACAGCTGTAATCCCAGCACTTTGGGAGGCCAAGCCGGGTGAATCAGGAGGTCAGGGGTTTGAGACCAGCCTGGCCAATGTGGTGAAACCATATCTCTACTAAAAATACAAAAATTAGCTGGGTGTGGTGGTGTGCACCTGTAATCCCAGCTACTCAGGAGGCTGAGCCAGAAGAATTGCTTGAACTTGGAGGCAGAGTTTACAGTGAGCCTAGACTACACCATTGCACTCCAGCCTGGGTGACAGAGCAAGACTCTGTCTCCAAACAAACAAACAAACAAACCCTGCAAATATTTCTTGAGTACTCTCTCTATTTTCTTATTCCAGTGGGCGGTAGAAAAATCAGTTAATGCTATTGAAAGTCTTTGAGATTCATGTGTGAAATACGTAATCTTAAATTGTTGGCCATAATTTCATTATTTGCCAATTATGAAAATATTCCAAACTGTAGTCTTTTTTTTTTGAGTGGAAATACAAAATTAAAAAGAGTTTAGCTAGTTAGGTTTGGGTAATATTATCAATGTACACCAATGAATTAAATTCTACAGGAAGAAAAAAAAGAACTCATCTGGCTACTTTATAGTTACCAGGAGCCATTTCCCATCCTGCTCCCAAACTGAGGGCACATAGATTTAAACAAATTTCTACTTTCTCAGGAATTACAACATTTAAAACCACAAGTTTATTTACTTATTTAAGGACATATCTGAGTCAGGACTTAGTCACATTACTAAAATTGATTTATTAACTTTTTTACCCCATGATTGAAATAATTTTAAATCAAAGTGATCTGTGTTAAAAGTAGGGAGCTTTTTCTGCATGAAGAAATAACAAGACCTTGTAGGCCTTATTAAGCCCGTATTAAGCCATTGCAAAGGTTTTCCTTGGCTTTGCATGTAAAATCCTATGTGGTCTACAAAAAAAGTAGCAAGGGATTCCTTAAGTTTTCTACTTGTTAAGTGGTCCAGTTCATAGTTACTATGGATCCAGTTCAAAGCAGTACTCTGAATACTATATAACAAAACTAGTTTTGCTCAAGTATTTTTTCTAATTCTGAGGTTAAAATTGAAAACAAGAGCGTATTCAATAGTAAATTTTCTCATTTACAAAACAATGTATTTATCCTGGAGTATTTTTCTTGTTTCTACAACTTCAGGGAAATGACAAGCTGGGATTTCAGAAATTCTGAGGATATATTTTGATATTTTAATAGGCCTATTGCCAACTATGATTAGACACTCAATAAATAATTGAATTGAATTGTTTGGGTACTTTCATCAAAGAGAACATAATGTAGATTTCTTTTTGTTTTTACTTTAGAATATTCCTGGAAAGTCTTCATTAAGTAGAAAACAAAACAAACCATAAGACCCACAAGGAATAAATAACAAAATCGACTTTGGGGCTATGGAGTTTGACTTAGCAACTTGTACTCGATCCTTTATAACAAAACCTCTTTGCTAATGTGAAGCAGCTGTGGCAATTTCACAAAATGGCCTAAACTGTTGAAAAGCCATTAAGGGTCTGATGTATGTAGAATAAAAAGGTTCATTCAGCTTTTTAAAAGGTTTCCCAATATGGAGTGTTATTTTATTTTATAACCAAGTCTTAGTCATATTAAGTTTAAATGCCACAGAAAATTTTAATGACCATGTGGCTGGCTTTTTCAGTGAAATAGCAAGAATTCTTCAACATACCTAAAATTCTTTTAGAAAAAAATTGGTACAAATCTGTAAGACACACCATGCAAGTTCCCACTATTAAATGCAGAATTAGAAAATTTAGCAGCACATACAGGCTGACTTACCATTTATGCTTGTCGGGGCACCTAACTGAATTGGAATCAATTTCTTTAATCCTAAAGCACATAGAGTCTGCTGGAAATAATGAAAGCCACTTGCTTTCCCAGCTTTTTCTTAGATCTGAGCCTCAATTATTAACTGTATATTTTTGAAGTTAGTTTTTATAGATCGTATGATTTAAAAAAAAACATGACTGTGTCTTTTCCTAAGGATGTGTGAAGGATTACACCTCCAATTCTCATTCCCTTTTTTCCTCTGAAGGTGGTAGCTATGTGATGCTTTTTATGCATTCACCTGCTTTACTTGTTATTTTGAGTTTTAGAAGGTCTATCTTTGTGCCCTTCAAATTATTTCTAAGACAGCAGAAGTGTTAGCTTATTAATGTAGTCTATATTTTACCTGCAATGAGGTAGATATATGATTTCCAGCAGACCTCTAATTGTACAGCCACAAAAGCTGTAAATATGTTCCTTAGAAATGTCTTGTGAATTTTCTTGTGTTTTTCTGATATGTGCATCAATCTATGTGCTATTCAGATGTATTCAGCTAGACTGGAGGGATCATGTCAAGATGACTCCTGTGAGTGTTGAGGCCCACGCACCAGAGACAGGCCAGTTTCAACCTGCTGAACATCATCACTCTGCCATGTTAACCTGAAAAGCAGTGTGCTATTGTGATTTGTCATAGGAAATATGTATTTGGTCTTCATCCCCATTCCTAGCAGAGTTCCTAGAACTCTTATAATTTCATGAGTAATAAGAGTGGTGAGGGTATTTTTTTGTTATAAAATTTGGCCTTCTGCCTTCAACTCCTGCAAAGCTCTAGAGCAATAAAAGTGAAAGGAGTGCGTTTTGTTATTCATAACAAGTCCATTTCAACCACAACTGAGATTATGTTAATAAGGTGATTTCAGAAACCCCCTAGATAATCACTTGATGGGGAGATGGTTGACAAGGGAACTAACCCTGTGGTTAGAACTTGGGGAAAAGAGAGGGGCTGCAGACTGAGCTAGTTACTACTGGCCAGTAATTTCATCAGCCGTGCCTAGATAATGAAGCCGAGGTCAAACCCCCCAGAAATGGGGTTTGGAGAGCTTCTGGGTTGCTAAACATGCAGAGGCTCTGGGAGGACGGCACATCTGGAGAGATCATGGAAGCTCCACATCCTCTTCCACATACCTTACTCTACACATCTTTCCAGCTGGCTGTTTCCAAGTTGTATCCTTTTTTAACAAACCAGTAATTCAGTAAACAAACTCTTTTCCTGGTTCTGTGGGCCATTCAAGCAAATGATCAAACCCTAGGAAGAGGCCGTGGGAGCCTCTGATGTATCGCCACTCAGTCAGAAGCACAGGTGTTAACCTGCACTTGCAATTGGCATCTGAAGTAGGGCAGTCTTGTGGGGCTAGCCCATAACCTGTGGGATCAGATGCTAACCTTAAGTAGATAGGGTCAGAATTGAATTTAATTATGGGATAGCCAATTGGGGTCTGCCAGAGAACAGAGTTGAATTATTGTGGAAAACCTCCTCACACGTCCAGAGATCTGAAGTGTTGTGTGAGAGTAGAGTGAGTAAAGAAAAACAGTTTGTTTTTCCTAATCAACAGGTCACAATAGAAACTTTAATGCATAGGGAATAGGACTGGCCATCTTCTGTGAAAATAAGTAAGTCCAAGAATTGGGAGCCTAGGATTTGGTCAAGCGGGAAGGAACATTTGGAGATGTTGATTCTCTGAGGATTCAATCAGCATGTATTTGTGCAAGGCATTTTGCTAAATGTTTTGAGACAGAGAACTGATACAAGATGGTCCCTGACTTCACATGGCTTAGGTCTTGTTGGAAAGATCAGATGTATGCATTTTTTATGTTAATAGTAAGGCAGTGCTGCTCTGTGCAGAGTGGTGTTCTCCTGGCACATGGCACTGGTGTCGGTGTGTGAGATCAGGGAAAGTGCCTGTGGACAGTGGTGGTTCTCAGCACACCTTGCTGGGCAGATTGGCTTTGTGTAAGACTTTGAATCAAAGACTGGGACAGGGCAAGGGGCTCAAACAGGTGCCCCCAGCCCGTACCTGGTGCACCAAACTTTCCCCCAAGTACATAATAGCATCCCACTGAAAGAGGACAGGGCAGCAGGATGGAGATCAACCTCACGCAGTTTGGAAAGCTAAGGATTGGGCCATAGGGCACAGAGAGGTCTCAGTGTCTCACTGGTGCTTAGATGCCAATTCCTGTTGAAGAGATGGCACAGTGAGGGGGAATGGATGGGAAATATTTTAAGACTGAACAGTGGATAAGGATGACAAGGGCTAGGAAGTTCCAGAGAGGGAACAGTGAATGGAAGACTTGGAGAAGTCAGTGGAAGTCCGATTTTATTTGTAACAGTCCAGCCTCTTAATAAATAGCCATTGACTAACAATAAGAACAATCCAGATGTGCTACAAAACCATAGTTTTTCAAAACTTACCAGAGTGCTGAAGATAAAATGAAACAGAAATAAACTAAATTCTAGAAAGTCATAGACCTTTCCAAGAGAGATTTGACCCAGGTTGTTTTTATCCCTGGGGGCATTATGAATATAGAGCCGATATGCCACAGATTGGGGTAAGTGGAAACCAGCTCCATTTTTAATGAACCCTTAATAGCCACCCTTGGGCTGGTGTGGTGGATTAGATCGCCAAGGAGCATCCTCCTACAGTGAGTCTACACCCACTTGCCATCTCTTTCCCCTAGGAATTTTACTGAGAGCACACAACTAAAGAGCCAAAGACTGACACAGGGCAAAAGGCTCAAACAGGGGCCCCCAGACCACACCTGGTGCACCATACTTTCCCTGAGTACATAATAGCATCCTACTGAAAGAGGACAGGGCGGCAGGATGCAACCTCATGCCATTTGGAAAGCTAAGGATTGGGCTATAAAACACAGAGAGGTCTTAATGCGTCACTGGTGCTTAGTTCTCAAGTCCTATGGAAAAGGTGAAACCAGTGGTAAACTGGAGCTAACTAAAGCTGCAACAAAGCCCAGAACCATCTCAACTATGGATTGGATTGACTGTCACTTCCCACCCTCCACCCTGCACCATGCCAGAGTAGAGGACTGACAGAGAAAGGGATGCTCCCTTTCCTGGAGGTAAAGATAATTTATTTACTTGTCTCCTTTTTTTATTTTATGCATAATGTCCAGCAAACAATAAAATATTACAAGACACCTGAAGAGTCAGGAAAATATGACGCATAATCAAAAGAAAAAATAGCCAACAAAACTAATCCATAGATAGCCAGATGTTGGTATCAGCAGACAAGGACTTTAAAACAGCTGTAATAGCAGCTGAAATGAAACAATCTGATGAAAAAGGTATACAATATGACACAATATAATGATCTACAGTTAGTAACTAAGAGAAGCAGAAAAGGTCCATCTATCCCTCTCCAGTGATCTGCTTTGAATTTATGATTTATTTGCTAGGAAGTAAGAAATAATTGAAATTGGTGAAAAAATGGAGACTTGGAGAATTTGAAATAAACTTGCATATGGCTATTAAGGTTGAGACAAGATGCTGGGACTGTTTAATTCTAATGTCTGACTTTGCCATATTTTTAACTATTTTGAAAATTTTCATTCTATCATATTCTCCTTCTTTATGTATTTTATTAATATTATATTAAAAGTCAGGCAATATTAAGAAGAAATCCAAATTAGGCTTACAAAGTGAAGTAGACGCCAGTCACGAGTTTTGTCCCCACATGCAATCTTGTGATCTGAGATTAGCAATATCATCTGTATGTTTTAATCATAATTTTATACATAATTTTAATTATTTGACTTGATATAATACTTTCAAATTCATCTATGGTTCATGTTGTTTTCAACAAAAATTTCTATTCGGTAATTATTTGGTTCTATCTTTGCTTATTGATATAGTATTAAAAGTTATATTTTATCCGACCTAAAAATTTTATTTTTAAAAATAAAAAATGACCACTGAATAAAGAGGGTTTGTACCACACTGTTTTTACTTGCTACAGTGCTATAAGTTTTATTTATTCCAGATTATTTTACACACAATCACACAATAAAAAAGGAATATTTTATAATTCTATGTATTCCACAGTATCCAATATTAACTGGGTAGGTGATAAGCAGTACAATTACATTAATAAATTTAACCATTCAGTTATTCACATTCTTATTTCTTGCTGCTACTGAAAATTACAAATATGAATAAGACACCAAACTGTCCTTAAGTTGTTCGTGGTCTACTAATTGATTGACATTAGTGACAGGTAGAATATAGAGACATAACCATTTTTGATAGTGTTGTGGCATTTGTCTTCTTAAGATAAAGTATAACTTTAAAAAAATAGATTGAATAAAGTAATACATGCGAAGTAGTTTCAAATAGTGATTGGCACATAGTAAGTCTGCAATAATTGTTAGTTATCTTATTATTTTTATTAATATCATTATTATAAAAACAAAGTAAGGTAAAGCATAACTTTAAAAAATTAGATTGAATAAAGTAATACATGTGAAGTAGTTTAGCATAGTGATTGGCATGTAGTAATCCCACAATAATTGTTAGTTATCTTATTTTTATTAATATCATTATTATAAAAACAAAGTATAGAGATGATCTGAAGGTTTTCCTCTTGTATGTATAGGTACACTACCGTTTGCTTCACTCCCTAAAATGT
The DNA here is from genome assembly GCF_028885625.2 of Pongo pygmaeus. Classification (NCBI taxonomy): domain Eukaryota; kingdom Metazoa; phylum Chordata; class Mammalia; order Primates; family Hominidae; genus Pongo; species Pongo pygmaeus. The sequence continues at coordinate 187,116,425 of NC_072376.2, forward strand.
TACATTTGAAAAGTATAGGGAAAACATTTGAAGTAATTTGAATGGTTTTTTTCAAAATTAACTTGCAAAGCCTGAAACAACTAATATGGATAAGTTAAGCAATAGCTTCACAGCAGGAAATTTTATTTTGGTAGCCACAGACTAGTTTTCACTGTATTTCAAAAGCATTAGAACTTGCTTTGCGTTTTTGTACTTAGAGTGTTCAAATCTAGTTTGGTCAGCTTTGCCATTTCCATCATCAGTTATACATGTAAAACAGATATACATGTCTGGGTAATAGAGCTTACACAATTTTGAGGTGTCTCCTTAAGAAAAAGGGCTTGGAAAGAACCTATTCAAGTGAGGGGCTCTGAAGCTTCAGCTTCATTAGATTCATGATAAATTGTATTCTGCTTTCTTGGTATTTAAAACTGTTCTCCAAGATGAGATCAATCTAAATTTGTTTTGCTCTACAAGAATGTACCCTCTTTTCTGTGCCACTCTCTTGCTTTCTCTTTAATCACTTCTGCTTATTAGGCATTAGAAATACAGCCTCTATTGGTTATATGTTAAGTCCTTTGGGAACAAAAGTACAATGAAAGAAATAGAAAATAACATACACTAAATTTCTTTGGGCATAGTTGTAATTTCTGTGGGTCTACATTTAGGTCTACTAGATTTCCTTTCAGCTTACCTTCTTTTAAAAAAATTCTGTTGATAGAGTCATGTGCCTATTTTCTTAGCTGCCTCTTAAGAAAGCCTTAAGAAAATTTCATGATTTTTTTAAATTCCACAAAAATACATTGAACAACTACTAAATGCCATGCACCATGTCTTCCCAAGTCAGTAATTTACCTACACTCCCTTCTGTTCTGCCCTCACAGTACCTTATATTGTGTTTCCCATCTTTTATTCTCTTTCCTGCCCCCTTCTGTTTGTCTTTAATATGATCCTCTATGGACTCCTGGTTGTGTCAGCTTTTCTACTATGATACACTAGTCTCTAGGTGATAATTTGACCACTGTATTCTTAAACATCGAAGGATAGCTTTAATTGATTTAACCACTTGACTTTAAGCTGCAGTTCAACGTTCAACTGATATGATGGCACCATTCATAAGGGAAGAACGTATGAGACACATAAGTCAAATGGGAGATAGGATAAGTGCTCCTATCTGACATCTTGATTAATATGAATTATGTCAAGCTTATTTAGTAGTTCATAAGTTCACATCAGCAATGATAACAGTAGCCATTAGTGATGACCCTGAAAACGTTGAGCCTTTAAGAGCTAGGATTTTCTTTGAAGTTCAGGACATTTAGCCACCAAAGTTCAACTCTAAGACAGGATGCGAAGTAGAAAGTGGAATCTGTTGAAAACATCAATGGATCTAATTTCCTTTTTCACCATCATGCTTCATAAAGTTCTCAGGTCATTTTCATTAGTTATGGAATTATGATACAATAAGAATATTAATAAAATCACCAATTTTATTTTCAAAGAAGAGATCTTAGTCCATCTTGAGAAGATAGATCTCTGTAGGGCAGAGGAAAAAGGGATCATTCATTTTTCCTAGAACAGGGTATATGACAATTTCCACAGAGCTGCCTTGTTCAGTTTTCCAATGATCATGGAAGGACCATATAGAGGAATAGTAGACTATAGTCATTAGGCTGTAATATGTCCAAGACATAGCTGTCTTTTCATTAGTCGGTAGTGTTTCTCATGGAGCACTCTTGGATCATCTGTATCAGGATCACCTGGGATAATTATTAAAAATGGACATTCTTGGACTCTACCCCAGATCTACTGTACCAGAATCTCTGGAGATGGGGCTTGGAATTCTGCATTTAACACTGTCTCTCCAGCTACTTGTTATATACACTGAAGTCTGATAATCAGTGCCTTCTGAGTGCACAGTTTTTAAATCCTGAAGGATTTATGAAATTTACTTTCTTATTCATATGTACTTAGTGAAAAACTAGAATTTTTATTTTTGAACAAAGGAGATATTAATGAAGGTAAACCTTGGTGGACCCATCCCTTCCAATGAAATGCTTAGCATGCCTATGGTGAAATTAAATCACAAGGAAAAAGAGTTATATAATTACTCCTTTTCCCCCAAAAAATTCAGTTAATTATGAGATCTCGAGGATTGCTTGCAGCATAACATAATTGAGGTCATTTGAAATGGCATTCTCAACTCTGATACTCCACAATGGTCACCAAGAGCAGATTTGGTGGCAAATTGCACACCCAGAAGTATACCTGGAATATCATAAACTTCTTGGATAGATAGTGGTGGTTACATGTGTCCTGGTGTACTAATTATTTGACTATGCCAATCCAGTGTAAAATGTGTCCAAACAGAAATGTAACTGGATGCCTGGTGATATGGTTTGGCTGTGTCCCCACCCAAATATCATCTTGAATTGTAGCACCCATAATTCTCCCATGTTGTGGGAGGGACTCAGTAGGAGATAATTAAGTCATGAGGGTGGTTTCCCCCATACTGTTCATGTTGTAGTGAATAAGTCTCAAGAGATCTGATGGTATTATAAACAGGAGTTCCTTTGCACAAGCTCTCTCTTTGCCGGCTGCCATATAAGATGTCCCTTTGCATTTCCTTCGTCTTCTGCCATGATTGTGAGGCCTCCCCAGCGATGTGGAACTGTGAGTCAATTAAACCTCTTTCCTTTGTAAATTACACAGTCTCCAGTATGTCTTTATTAGCAGCATGAGAACAGACTAACACACCTGGGCATAACTTAGTCAAGAGATGCTCTACATTATTGACACAGTTGCAAAGTGGCTGAATATGGAGTTTAGTAATTTCAGCTTGAGGGAATGCCCCATTTTTGTAATCTCCATTGAAACTCCTCATGATTGCACTTAGGCATTCCATGTGTTTGCAGATCTATTTTTGTCTCTTATAATCTTCATGTTAACTCTCTTGTGCTCCTCTCACCTCAGGGACTGGAGTTAGATTCCAGGCTCAGACTGTTCATTAATCCAGTTGCTTTCTTACAGATCTTGTCGCAATGTTCCTGCAGAGGCAGGAGAGATCCCCACGGTGTGGTGTTTACAGCGTATGTGATTCCTGTTCCTGCCTCAGAACCTGTTGTCTGGCTTGGAGTCTTTCCTTTGTTGAGGCCTGAGGCTCAGGCTCAGATTAGGTGTTACTCCTATCTCTTTATCTCCGGAAATATTGGAGATGGTGAATATTCATATTGAAATCTGGAAAGTGTTTTAAGTTCTTTACAAAAGAACTTAAAAGGCAATGTTAATACAAAAAGTAGAAAATCTCAAAAACAAAGAAAACCCTATCTGATATCATTTGGCTCTGTGTCCCCACCCAAATCTCACCTCGAATTGTAATAATCCCCACATGTCAGAGATGGAACCAGGTTGAAGAAATTGAATCATGGGGACAGTTTTCCCCATGCTGTTATTATGATAGTGAGTGAGTTCTCATGAGATCTGATGGTTTTATAAGCATCTGGTATTTCCCCAGCTGGCACTCATTTTCTCTCCTGCCACCATTGAAAAGGTGACCTCTGCCATGATGGTAAGTTTCCTGAGGCCCCCCTAGCTGTGCAGAACTGTGAGTCAATAAACCTGTTTTCTTTATAAATCACTCAGTCTCTGGCATTTCTTTTAGCAGCATGAGAATGGACTAATACACTATTGTTAATGTTTAAAAATGATAAGAGCAAATGCATTTATGAAATCATAATGAGAAAAAGGATACATTTATATTACAAGAAAAGAGCTCTTGGAAATTAAAAATTATGATAAATGAAAGAAAAATTCAATAAAAAATAAGAATGTACAGTTGGAGCAATATTCCAGAAATTTGTATAGAAAGATAAGGAAATAAAATATAGAAAAGATAGAAAAGTAGGAAAGAATCCAGAAGGTGAAAAATTTGGACAAAAGAAATTCTAGAAAGACAGAACAGAATAAGGAAGGGAGAAAATTATTAAAGAAATAATTTAAAAATGTTCCAGCACTGAAGGGTACTAGCATTGAATTAAAGGAGCCCAACGATTGCCTAGCACACTGTATGAAGAAAGATCTATGCTACGGCATGTGAAATTTCAGACCATCTGAGGAAGGAGAAACTTCTAAATGCTGATTGGAGGAGGCGAGGAGAGGGGCGGGGAGAGAGAGAGAAACAGGAATCATGTATCAAAATGTCAGAGGACTTCTCAACAGCCACCCTGGAAGAAGGGGAACAGTGAGGCAAAGGCTTCAAAATTCTCAAATGTTATTTCAACCTAGAATTTGTGGGTATTGGAAATATTCTCCCAAACTAGGAGTCAAGTACGAGAGAACAGAAAAGAGTTTCAGACAAGAAAGCTTCAAAATGAACCTATTATATAACCTTGCTTAGAGAGCCTCTGAAAGATCTCACAAAACCCAGAAACAGGAAGCCCTGGTATCCAGAAAATAGGGAAATCAACATAGAAATATAGAAGAAAAACCACAGAATGAATGAGGAAGTGTGGCTCTACAACAATAGCTGTGCGGATGATCTAGAAAGCAACTAGTCTAGATTCAAGTAGGCTAGATGGCTTCAGGTAGGCTGTCTTCAAGAGGACAAAATACATAAATACCCAATGTGTTTTAACCTCTTGAAGCAATATGTAGTATTTTAGGCTGTTCTTGTGTTGCTGTAAAGAAGTACCGAAGGCTGAGTAATTTATAAAGAAAGAGGGTTAATTGGTCCATGGTTCTGCAAGCTGCACAAGCATAGCGCCTGCATCTGCTCAGCTTCTGGGGAGGCCTCAAGGAGCTTTTACTCATGGCAGAAGGTGAAGCAGGAGCACGCATGTCACAGAGCAAGAGCAGGGCAAGAAAGAGCAAGGGGGAAGATGCCACACATGTTTAAATCGCGAGATTTCCGGAGAACTCATTCACTATTGTGAAGACAGCACCTAAGGGCATGGTGCTAAACCATTCGTGAGAAATCTGCCCCCATGATTCGGTTACCTCCGAGCTCCAGGCCCCACTTCCAACACTGGGAATTACATCTTAACATGAGATTTGGAGGGGACACCCAAACTATATCATTTATGATTATGGGAAACTAAGAGGGGCAAAATTAAGATGATTATTAACTGAAGGAAATAATAAAAGTTGTACAAGAAAAACAATCATGTTAAACTACGTGGCTCAGCTCATGAATAACATTCATACATAAAAAGTAACATGAAGAGTGGATACTGATGTAACTGAGGATGAAGACACAGCTAAAGCAGAAAGATGAGACAGTGAAGGCAGGCGTGCACATATAAGTGGGGAAGCCGGGAGGGCTGTCAATCAGATGAAACTTTCTTTATTTCTGCAATAGGAAGTTAGTAGGTATCTAAGATTCAAAAATCAAGAAATGAATTATAAGCATGCTAGTTAGGAATATGAAATGAAGATCAAAATAAAAGGATGGTCAGGTTGAAGTTTGTTGTCTCTGGGGAGCAGAAATGGGAGTGTGGTAGGGAAGCGGTAGGGCAAGGCTATTTTTCATGTAGACTTAAGGAAACTTTTGACCTTCTATACTATAAATATGTACAACTTGAATAAAAATAAAAATTCCATACATGTTACATAGAACTCCTTCTTCAACATAGCCCCTTCTCTCACCCTTCCTACTGATCAGCAGGTTTAGATTGGGGATAATGCACTTCTCTTTCTAACCAGTTACTCTGTTAACCTGAAAATCTAGCAAAACGCACCAGTTTTTTACTGATGTCAGTTTCTTTCAAATCAGTGTTTTTTAAGACAGTGTTAAAACATTTTCATTTAAACTTTTCATGGCTAAGAACAACATATTATACCTCTACTTTCTTTGGACACTATGTATTGAAATATTTTGCAGTTTTTATTAATACCTTATTTTCCCTTTTTATTTGTGAAACTCTTCAAAGGCTACAAATGGAATGGGACTTACTGTTAATATGAGTTATCATGGTCATTAAATTGAGTTAATTTAACACTGTTCCAAAGCAAAGTAATGTGTTTTAGTTTTTAAGATGACTTATAAACATATTTTGCTAATTTAAGAGAGGAAGATTTCCAACAAACAAATACACGAATATGAAAATGTCAGCTAGCAGGTGTTTTGCAGGAATTGCTGGGTGGTCTGGAGACAGTGGTCCCATTAGATTGGGATGGCCAATTAATACGCTTTAAGGAGGTTACTTTTAGGCTGAACCAAAAGGAAAAGGAAGGGATAGTCAGCTGAGGTTTAGAGAAAGAAGTTCCAGACAGAGGGGTCTGTGAATGCAAAGATCCTACAGGAGGAACAAACTTGTCTCCAGTTTGGGGACAGCAGAAGGTCAGTGCAATTGGAGTCAAACCAACAAGGGGAATGAGGCGTGAGATAAAGTTAGTGGTGTAGGCAGGAGCCATATCGTGAGGTGCTGGGTAAATCATCTGCATTTACTTTTTAAAGATGATGGGAAAGCCATCAAAGAGTTTAACAATTTAGGTGATGCAGTTTTGGCAGGAGTAACTTATACCTTTGTATAAGAAGTTTTTTTTTCCTCTTCCCTTCTCATTTTGTTTTCTCTAACTTTTTCTTTGTATGTTAATAATATAGAAGTCTTATAGAAATAAAGTCAAAATATTAATAATATAGCCACTATCTGCTTTAATGACAACTTTGTCTCGTCATCACCATTTAAACTATTCTTGGTTTTACTCCCCAGGCACCCTCTTATCTATTAAGTGAATTCCTTTTGATCCTTGGAAACTCATCTTGGTGTCACTTTTGTTAAGCTTTCCCTGGTCTTTTTAAACATAATTAAGACATTTTATACATGGACTCATCATAGCAGTTACGACATTGCATTATTAATGCAGTTCTATTCACATTTTCTTAACTGATCATGAGATCCTCCTATCCTAAATAACATGAGTTTGACTTGATAACGATATATGCTTTTTCCTTAGGTCTCATGAATATAACACGATGCCCAGCACATAGAAAGCATACAATAAGTGTTTGTTGGTTAACTGCGGACAGTTCAGTCGACCAGCAAGTGAGCAGCAACGTGGGGAGTAGAATTGAAGTCTTGACCTACAGATAGACCAGAAGTACTGGGTCCCCTTGGTTATTGAAAAACTGTCATCTCTATCTATGGACATCACACATGTGCCACTTTATGAGGATCAATATCATAGCTTCATAACTGATGAACAAATAGATTACAGGTGGGGAAAGGGAGAGATCTCTGCTAGCTCCCAGGTTGTCCCTGGTAGCCTGAGGTAGCCTGGTCTTTACCCCAGTGTGTCATACATATATTGTCATTTTCCATGTAAGCCATAGGATAGAAAACAGTTGACAACACTGTATATAACCTGAAGGGGGCATACTGAACGATGATCAAAATAGTGGGTTGATTGCAAGAATGAATTGACAAAATTTTACAATCTCCACTTAGCTAAAAAGAATAGTGCATGTATGAATAATAGATATTTCTGCTTGTTAGGGCCTATATACAGGATCATAATTTTCCCTTGGGAAAATTTCTAAAACAGCTTTGTCTTAAAGTAAAAATTGATTTAGGGTCATTGAAAATTATTCAAAATGTTAATTCCAGTTTTTTTTAAAGTTGTTACAGTTATTTCTGATTTATGATGAACAGGCTAAAGAAGAAATCTGTTGAGCTTTAAGAATTTTGCTCTGATTACATGAAAGCAGGAAAAACAGCAAAATTAACTTTTCCTTGCTCAGGGGTGAGTTCATTTTGTCAAAGTTAATATTCATGATAGTTCAGATCGGCCTCAACTCGAGTAGGGCCAGCAGGGTTATTTTCCATTTGGCAGACTTATCTGTAAATGGGCAAATTCCACATGTAGACAATTATTTCTGGAAATATAAGTGTGTGTGTGTGTGTGTATATGTGTGTGTGTGTACTTATTGAGAATTCTCATTAATTCATGCCAAATCTGTGAAAAGGAGTCTACGTTAATTTAAAAAAATCACAGAGTACTTTGTTACTAAGGAACATGTAATAATTAATGACTACACGTGGCTGTGGTATACTCTTTTTTTGTAAGGTTTCTTCCTGAGACTTTTGTTTCTCTAATCAAGTGACAAAATCTACCAAGGTTTACCTTGGTAGACCTTTTCTTTGGTAAAGTAAGGATAAACTTTACCAAAGTGCCTGTTGAAATTTTTCTACAGATACTAATATAATAAAAATATATTTTTAGGTGAGGTATTTTCTTTCTTGGGTCAATTCTGGACTAATCCAGAATTTAATCAATTAGCTCAAGGATACGAAATGAGTGCAACATGATGGGAACATTGTTTTTAATTTCAAGAATATAATTTTATGGGTGAAAAACTGAAAACATTTAACAAAATCTTTTTTTTAATCTGAAAATGCCTTTCTCAGTCACTCAATACTTCTGATATGACATTAATCTTGCTTTTCTTAAATTACATTTTCAGAATCACATTTTCTTTTAATATAATTCAAAATATTTAATATTGTTATGGATGTAGTTTCTCTATAACTCTTAATTCAAAATGAGAAAATAAATGTGTGAGTTTTGATCTTGATGTATTTTATATTTTTTAAAAAGACAACTCAATTAGATGAATAAGGCTTATTATGTTTATATCTCATGATTTTTATTCTTAAGAGAAGAGTTCTAAACAAGGACGATAACATGATTCTTTTCATGAAGAGTTTTCTTTAAAGGGGACTTTTGTAGGGAAAAATCACACACTTCCTTGTGTTACACAGCAAGCATCCTGTGTGTTATTTAGAGATCCTTTATCATGGAGGGTGGTCCAGTGGTAATTTACCAGGGAAAAAAAGGAGTGTACAAAAATTTAATTATTATTTGACCTCAAATAATTATATGCCACTAAACTAATTAAAGAGCAAATTAACAATGTGCCACTAATGGGCAGTCTGCTGTTTGCATGACTCACTCATCTTTTGCAAAGAATAAGTGATTTGTATTAGAAATGAGTTGTTAAGGATGTTTTGGGGGATAACTATCGCTGTCATTTCTATGTTAAATCACAGGCCCAACCTCTGGATAAAAAGAGACAGGCTTATCATGAGCCAGGGAAACGGCAGCCCTAGCCTGATAGCTCTGACTCGAGGCCTTGTTTAAAAGCTATGACTCAGTGCAGAGCAGCCAGGGAGCTCTGGTCCTCTCAGTTCCTTCCAAACCAGCCATTCAGCCTCTAATGTTCAGGTTGCGTGCCTCATGCTGATTATTTCTGTGAAGTCCATCAGAGTCAGCCTTATTCTCCCGAGCATTCATCTTCATTTCCAAGTGAATGAAGGGGGATTTCAGTGGTACTACTGTTCACAGAGCAGAGCTAATAGTTCAATCAAACCAAACAAAACAAAAACAAAAAAATCAGCTAAAGAAACTGGTAGAAGAATGTTAGTTCTAACATGGAGGCTTTAAATACATCAATGTGGAGTGTATGGGTGTTTGTAGTGAGTGTGCTCCTGTAGCTTGTGCAGTTTATTTTTATGAGGATCAAAATATCCGTAAGTATGAACAGCGATCCCCTATTTACATGTATTATTATTGATGGGATTTTTTATTTTCATTCTGTCTCTTTTTATAACTTCACATGACTTCTTTTATTCATTTCATCCCTTCCCGTAAATAAACTACAAAGACTTATTTTTTATTACTTCTTTATTCAATAACCTATAGTTTAAGATAATTGGTTGATCAAGAGGCAACAACCTAGAGCCCCAGTATAAGTCACATTATATTTCCGTCAACAACAGCACAAATGTGATAATAAATTGCTGTTGCTGGTGCACAGACACAACAGGGATTGTGGCTTGCTGGAAAAACTATATCCCTGGTGGCAATCTTGGAATGTAAATGCAGGGACAGTCTATTACTACCATGCTTAGAAGGAAGCTAAGTTGGAAATCCAGATTTTTATGTGAATTCAATCAACTTTTAAAGGTTGGCAACTAATTTAAAATTTTCAACACTGTGCAGACCAGCAACCAATTTGCAAGCTATTTCTGGCCCACGGGCTGCCAAAATCTGAACCCTCTGATTTGAACTCTGAAGTTTTAATGACATCCTTTATTTCACTTTAATTTACTGAGAAATGATCCTCATTTTCTATTACTTCCCCTCAGTAGAAACGTTGCAATAAACAATAGAAAGGTTGGGCCAAATATAACAACCACAAGTTTTTACAAATAATTTGATATAAATCAGTTATAGTTACCATTTTATAAATGGGAAAAGAGATGCTTAGAGTAATTACATGATTTGCCCATTAGCATGAAGCTGGTAGAGTGCATCCCCTCTAAATATTAATACCAGTCTTGTTTTCTTTTCAGTCAACCTACTCTGTGGACAGAATTGTGTCTCCCCATCTCCGAATTCATATGTTGAAGCCCCAACCCTCAATGTGATAGTATTTAGAGACAGGACCTTTAAAGAGGGAATTAAGGTTAAATGAAGTCTTAAGTGTGGGGCTCTAATTTGGTAGGACTGGTGTCCATAAGAAGAAAAAGAGACACCAGGGGACTTTGCACATAGAAGAGGCCACAGATCTCTCTCTGTGGCCATTTGCAAACCAAGGAACGGGGCCTCAGGAATTATTAGCCCTGCTCACAACTTGATCTTGGACTTTCAGCTTCCCCAACTGTGAGAAAATAAAATTTTGTTGTTTAAGCCAAAGTGGGGCAAACCACCACAGCCTCCTCCACTCAAAAGATCAGATACTGATTGCGTCATATTTCCCATAAGCCAATAACATTCCAATCATCCATAATATCAAGTTCAAAATATTTCGATGTAAAGAAACCAGTTCTATGGACATTTAAATGTCTGATCTTCTATAGCATATGCTAGGATATAAATACATTTATTGAATGAATGGTTGGTACCAAATACTGTAATCTTTGAAAATCTCAGTGTGATTAAAATATTTCCTTTTACTGTTTAATGAAAAACATTGAATGGATGTAGACATAAATGTTAAAATTTTTCAAAAAGATATAATAAAAATGCAATCTTTTTCTTAAAAATAATAATTTAACACAAACTATTTTATTTAAAATATGAGAAGAAATGTTGCTATTTAGACTTTGTACTATATTTAATTTCACTCAAAGATTATATTTTACCATACCTGTTTTCTAATTATATAATTTAAACTTAGTTGTGAAAATGGCATTTTAAAAAAGCTAAAACAAAATCTAGAACATTGCATTATAAGAATAAAAAGATAATTAAATATAGACACCAAAAAAGTCCTATCAGCGTGACTATACAGTATTAAAAATAATCAAAATATTACTTTATTATAAATTATATGAAAAAGCAAGTAGCTAACATGCTCTTAAGCATGCAATGCAGAAAACAAAATATGTTATTTGGAATAAATCACAAGAAGATGTTGTTATTTTGGTTAGAAATTGAATTTTAATAATGAAAATTTTCGATTTCTTTCAGAGTAAGAAAAGTGAATAATACGAATGAAAAATTGTCCCATTTGGAAAAACTTTTAAGGTACAGACCTGGATGAAGGGATTATATTACTATCTAATGTCAGAAAAAAATGAAGATTAAGAAATGAAAATGTGTCCTAACGTAGTAGTATTTAAGAGAAATGAACTATTTGCAAATATATAAATAATCAGTTATTTAGAACAGTAAAGATGTTTTTGTTACCCCCAAATTAAAATTCCTATGAAATTAAATTTTATAATAATAAAAAGAGACATTTATTCTCATGATATACAAATATAGGCTATGCTTACTCTATGTATGTAAGTGACAGGGAAACTGGAAAGAGTTAGTGGGGAGAAAGGAGGAAAATGCCTCAATTTATAACAGATGTTTAAAATGCACCTTGGGATACATTCATTACGGACATACACAATTAATCCTTCAGAACCTGCTGCTTGCATCATGCTTTCCTTACCTGTTCATTGGTTTACACCTGCACATTAGGAGTGCACCTGGTTGAAATGTGAGTGACTCCCAACACCAGCTTGTTAAATCTTTTCCTATAAATTCTCCTCTTTAAAATGTAGCAAAATAAATTCAGAAACAAAGAAACGCACCTACATAAACAAGTAGATCCTTGAAAAGCATAAGCAGCCACTGAACTCAACCAAAAAGCACAGGTGGAAGGAGAGTTTAAAGGACCTTAGAGCACTGTGAATGTTTTTCACAGCGTCACAATTACAGAAACACCTGGTTCTGCAAACGGGCTGATCCACTGGGAAAATTTTCCAGTGTTCAATGGGCCTCAGAGTGGCTTTAAGACATCGAATGGGGGCTCCATGGTGACATCGAATTAAAAATATTGGGGATCCCAGGCTAAAGACCTTCTTGGTAACTGTTGTTCTATCCACCAAGTAAGTCTTTACTATGCATTTTTAGTGCACCTAGTAGTAGCAAAACTCAAAACATTATGAAACTTGCCTCAACTTTGGAGAACATGTTGAAATTAATATCAACCATTTATTATATGATGTGAGATCTAAGAACTCATTAGGCAAAATAATTAGCCAAACTGCTGTCTGGATAGAGAGTTGTTATTTCTCTCTCTATGTAAGCTACAAAGCTTAGAGTAACAACTATAAAGTTGTGAGAAAGCAGTGTGGTGGAAATCAGATGTTACAGATTACCCTGGTGACATGTCAGTTGGTTCCTGATCATCTTTATTTCAGTATAACTTTAAATGCAGGATAACATAAATATTTGTTATGCTTTATTACATCTTGTATAATTATAATAATTAAGTCATAACTATAATCACTAAAAATGTATCTTTCTGCTTATTGTTAATTCTATATGCAGTGTTTCACTTGGTAGTAGAGTTAGAAGATGAGAAATTACTAAAACCTAAACAATGTTTCCATACATGGGGCACATATATAATAAAGTTATATAATTGATATTTTTAAAGTTTCACTCTTAGTTCCATACTTTGCATCAGTTGAGAAGTGATGTAATCTTATCCTAGCAAGTACAGAAATTCTATTTAATGCTCTACCTTCTGACTAAAGTCTTCACGGTATGGATGCAATATTCAGTTTTGAATATTGCTACTTCTCAGACTGACCTCCAGGCATTTGTTCTTATGTTAATACAAAACCACAAGTACAGCCCTCAATATAAAACTAAATAATTCTGGATTGCTCTCTGCAACTGTCCTCTTTGTTGATATGAAAAATAAGGAATTGAGTAAATATCTTCCCACTGCTATTTTATGAAAATGAGAGAAAACAGGTACCTACTCACAGAGTAATATGGCCTCACACATAGCAAGTTATATATTTGAAGTGGAGTGGGGTTTTCTCTGGAAAGTCTTCAAAGTGCTGGATTGCATCTGCCAGGTTTTTTGATATAATATAAAAGGAGTAATAGGGGATACAGGTAGGGTCTTCCAAGTTCTTCAGCTCTTACTCTGCTTGAGATGGGGAGACATTGGATATTGTGGCAGTGGAAGGACATGAGTGGTTTTAGGTTTTAACAGTTACTGATCACTGATCACTGTACCAGTTCCTGATTACACTTTAGAGAAAAGGGAGAAAGAGCAGAAGCAGGGAGACCAGCTAGGAGGCTACTGCTGTAATCCAGGAGGGATCAAAGTGGCTTGGATTAGGGTGGTAGCAGAGGAAATGGTAAGAAGTGGTCAGACCCACTCTGTTTTGAAGGAATATCAGATTTGGGATAACAGATAAGATGTGGAATCAGAAAGAAAAAGAGGAGTCAAGGATGAATCCAAATTTTGTAGCCTGTAAAACTGAAAGGGTAAAATTGATTTAAACTGATATGAGCCTGTGCCGTAAAATAATATTTGGGAACATTATTTTTAATAATTGTGTCCTAATTTTACAATGGCTCGACTCTGGAACTTTTGGATGATGTCTGTCTCTCTGCTATCATGAATAAAGCTGTGGCTAATATCCTTGGATACAAATACTTGAGCACATTTCTGTTATTTCTCTATGATATATTCCTTTGATCAGGTCAAAGGTCATGAATTTTAAGGCCTTTGATGCGTATTGCCAAACAGATTTTCAGAAACTTTGCAAACACAGTCAGTATGTTAAAGTAAAGATATGCAACATATTTTTTTCCTTAACTTTTTATGGTAAAAAATAAATAATTAATTTAACATTTAGTAATACAGTTATGATGCTAAGCATTTTTCATACATCATCTTATTTCATCATCATGGTATCATATGGTGTAGATATTCTTATCGTATTTTACACATGGGGAAACAATCTCAGAGAGAGCAAACTGTCCAAAATCATATAGGTGGTAGTGTCAATTCAAATAACTGTCTAACTGCAAAGGCTTGGACTGTGAATTACTTTGACACATTGCTTCCTTATCTTAAAACTTCTGTGTGCTTGTCTTTTGGTGTATTTCTTATTAGATATCTTTAGCTGGCTTTTTGAAACTCTAGTTGAAGTCTATATTTTAAGTGGGATGTTTAGCCCATTAATATTTACTATAATAGATATTTAATTTTACCTTTGTTCCTTAAATTATTGTACATGTAGTTTTTTTTTTTTTTTTTGTCTTATATGCCTCCTTGGATCCGTTTTATTTGCATTTGTTTATTCCAAAGCTTTGAGTAGTATATATTCTACTTTGAATTTTGTTAATGAATAACGATTTTTAAAGACATATTTCAATTTATGTTAATATTTTCCTAATCCTTAATTCCGTAACTTTCACTCATTTAACTCTTGAAATATGTTTATGAAACTTAAGAAATTAATGTGGATTGTATCTTTCAAAAATGGCCATAACAATATCTCCTGTCCCACTTATTCTTTTAGAACAGGAGTCAGCAGACATTTTCTGTAAAACAAAACAAAACAAAAAACGCTAGTAAATATTTAAGCTTTGTGGGCCACGTGGTGCCTATGGCAACTACTCAACTTTGCTGCTGCAATACCAAAGTGGCTATAGACAACACATAAATGTATGAGTGAAGACTATTTGTATTCCAATAAATCTTCATTACAATACCAGCTAGCAGGCTAGGTTTGGCCCATAGGCTCTAGTTTCCTGACCCGTATTTGAGAACCTTTACACTCTCCATCAAGAGGTGGAAGCTGATTCTCTTCTTCCCATATCTGGAAGGATCTCTGTCTCATTTGTAACCAATGGAATGTGGAAGATGTGGTGCTGCATGACCTAAAAGCTACGTCAGAAAAGACAATGAAACTTTTGCCTTGCTTCTAGACTAATGTTAGAATCCTGAGCCACCAATGTAAGCAGTTCCAATGTCCTGAGGCTACAGTGACATGAAGAAGCAAACTAGCACCCCCACCACCACAATAGACCAAAGAAGAAGCCCTGAGATTACATAAAGAGATGCACAAGCTCCCAAACTGTCTCTCTGATGAAAAAAATCTGAGTGGGAACCACACAGATAAGTCCTTGCCAAATCTTGACCCACAGAACCCATGAGAGAGAATACACTGAATGTTGCTGTTTTAGATCACAGAGTTTTGGAGTGGTTTGTTATGTAACAACAGTAACTGGGTGATAGGGTTTGTCTGTGTCCCCACCCAAATCTCATCTTGAATTCCCACATGTTGTGAGAGGGGCCCTTTGGGAGGTAATTGAATCATGGGGGCAGGTCTTTCCTGTACTGTTCTAGTGACAGTGAATAAGTCTTAGAGAGCTGATGGTTTTAAAATAAGAATTTTCTTGCCTAAGCTCTCTCTTTTTGCCTGCTGCCATCTATGTAAGATGTGACTTGCTCCTCCTTGTCTTCTGCCATGATTGTGAGGCTTCCCCAGCTGTGTGGAACTTAAGTTCATTAAACTTCTTTCTTTTATAAATTGCTCAGTCTTGGGTATGTCTTTATCAGCAGCATGAGAACAGACTAATACAGTAAACTGGTACAGGGAGTGGGGTGCTACTGGAAAGATACCTGAAAATGTGGAAGCAACTTTGGAACTGGGTAACAGGAAGAGGTTGGAACAGTTTGGAGGGCTCATAAGAAGGCAGGAAAATGTGGGAAAGTTTGGAACTTCCTAGAGACTTATTGAATGGCTTTGCCCAAAATGTTGATAGTGATATAAACAATAAAGTCCAGGCTGAGGTGGTCTCAGATGGAAATGAGGAATTCATTGGGAACTGGAGGAAACATGACTCTTGTTATGTTTTAGCAAAGAGACTGGTGGCATTTTGCCCCTGCCCTAGAGATTTGTGGAACTTTGAACTTGAGAGAGATGACTTAAGATATCTGGCAGAAGAAATTTCTAAGCAGCAAAGCATTCAAAAGGTGACTTGGGTGTTGTTAAAAGCATTCAGTTTTAAAAGAGAAACAGAGCATAAAAGTTCAGAAAATATGCAACCTGACAATGCAATAGAAAAGAAAAACTCATTTTCTGAGGAGAAATTCAAGTCGGCTGCAGAAATTTGTGTAAGTAACAAGGAGCCAAATGCTAATTGCCAGGACAATGTGGGAAATGCCTCCAGGGCATTTCAGAGACCTTTGTGGCAGCCCCTCCCACCACAGGCCTGGAGGCCTATCAGGAAAAAAATGGTTTCATGGGTCAGACCTAGGGCCCCCGGCTCTGTGCAGCCTAGGGACTTGGTACCCTGTGTCCTAACCCCTCAAACCATGGCTAAAAGGGGCCAAGGTACAGCTTGGGCTGTGGCTTCAGAGGTTGAAAGCCCCAAGCCATGGCAGCTTCCACATGGTGTTGAGCCTGCAGGTGTACAGAAGTCAAGAACTGAGGTTTGGGAACCTCTGTCTGGATTTCAGAGGATGTTTGGAAATGCCTGGATGTCTAGGCAGAATTTTGCTGCAAGGATGGGGCACTCATGGAGTACCTCTGCTAGGGCAGTACAGAAGGGGAATGTGGGGTTGGAGCCCCCATACAGAGTCCCTACTGGGACACCACCTAGTGGAGCTGTGAGAAAAGGCTCAGTGTCCTCCAGACCCCAGAATGGTAAGTCCACCAACAGCTTGCACCATGCACCTGGAAAAGCCGCAGACACTCAATGCCAGCCCGTGAAAGCAGCTGGGAGGGAGGCTGTACCCTGCAAAGTCATAGGGGTGGAGCTGCCTAAAACCATGGAAATCCAGGTCTTGCATTAGCGTGACCTGGATGTGAGACATGGAGTTAAAGGAGATCATTCTGGAGCTTTAAGATTTGACTGCCCCCACTGGCTTTTGGACTTCCCTGGAGCATGGAGCCCCTTTGTTTTGGCCAATTTCTCCCATTTGGAATGGTTGTATTTACCCAATGTCTGTGCCTCCATTGTATCTAGGAAGTAACTAACTTGCCTTTGATTTTACACGCTCATGGGCAGAAGGGACTTGTCTCAGATGAGACTTTGGACTCTTGACTTTGAGTTAATGTTGAAATGAGTTAAGACTTAGGGGACTATTGGACAGGCATGATTGGTTTTGAAATGTGAGGACATGAAATTTGGGAGAGGCCAAGGGTGGAATGATATGGTTTGGCTGTGGGGACACAAATCTCATTTTGAATTCCCACATATTGTGGGAGGGACCTGGTGGGAAGTAATTGAATCATGGGGGCAGGCCTTTCTTGTGCAGTTCTCACAACAGTGAATAAGTCTCATGAGATCTGATGGTTTTAAAAACAGCAGTTTCCCTACACAAGCTCTCTCTTTTTGTCTGCTGCCATCCGTGTAAGACATGGCCAGCTACTCCTTGCCTTCTGCCATAATTGTGAGGCCTCGCCAGCCACGTGGAACTGTAAGTTCATTAAACCTCTTTCTTTCGTAAATTGCCCAGTCTCAGGTACGTGTTTATCAGCAGCGTGAGAACAGACTAATACACTGGGACAGAATTGGACACCTGGATGTGAGGTGCTGCTGTAACAAAAATCTAAAACATGTTGCATTGATTTTGGTACTGGGTGGAAGATAGGAGCTTGATCTCGAAGAGCATTTTAGTAAAAATTGGAAGGGTCTCCAGAAAAGTGTTAGAATACTAACGGCCTTAGGAGCTGTCAGTAAAGGCATAGAAGAAAGTGAAGGAAATGTTATTGGAAGCTGGGGGAAGTGAGAGTCCTGTTATTGGGTGGGAAGTTTAGCAGGACTGTTCTTTGCAGTAACATGGGAAAGAGGAAATCAACCTAATGATCTCAGTGACAGCTAAGATTTCCAGGCAGAGTGTTGAGGGTGCCTGAGGAGAAGCGAGAGATGAACTAAAGGGCATATTGTTCAGCTTTTGAGTAGAATTTAGAGGACATATAATGTAAAAGGTGAAGAACAGTCCTTTTTTTTTCCCAGCAAAATGTTCTCAAAGAAAGGGCCTCAGAACAAAGAATAGGTAAAATTTGGAGTTTTTGTTGAGATCTTTAAAAGATCTAAAGTGGTACTTTATAAAACCTTACAGACAGACAAAAGTACCTCTAAGGATCCTAAGGCATATCTTTCAAATACCATACCTTCCACAAATAATACAGCTGCTAAGAGTCTTAAAGTCTTAGCTCAAAGAGATTGTGCTTATGTGGAATAGAATGACCCCCAATATGATTTATTTTAAAAAACCCTACAAATATTTAAAAATAATTTTTCTAAGGGAAACACCAGAAGCTTGACTTAAAGGAGGCATTTAGACCCCACCTATGAAAGACAGGAATAAGAAATCTCAGGTACAAATCAGGCCCCTTTGTATAGAAAAGAAAGAATAATTCACAAGGAAGAGCCAGGAACCATGGAGAACAATTCCCAGAGATTAGAACCGAGCCCCCGTCAAAGGACTGGCAAGATATGTCCAGTTGGATTGCAGAATTGCCTCATGCACAGTACATTCTCCCCCACTTTTAGAATGGGCCTGTTTATTAATAGTTATCTTATACCCATCTCACCATTGTATGCTGAGTGTGTAGAGGAGGGCAGATGACTTGTCTTTTTAGTTCACTGGTCTTTAGATTGAGAATAATAATATGCAACTTGCTGTACCTGAGGAACTTCACCTGAACAGCCTCGAGTGTACAATCTGATTAGATGACAAGGTCTCTACAAGCTTGAGTATAGTGGGATGAGAATTTGTGGGTTTTGGGTGGGGTTGAGTGAATTTTGTATGTGAGAGGGATGTGATTTTTTTGTGGCTAGAAAACAGACTGTGTCAGATTGTATATTCCAAAGCTGACTGCAACAGTGTCTCCTGCCTCATGTGTCCTTCTAGAACATTGCAACAATCTTCCTAAGATATAGAGTCTAATTTTCTTTCCCCTGAATCCAGGCAAATTATTGACTTTGTTATAACCAATGTATTACGCTGGAGGTGACACTTCATGTCTTCTGAGGGTAGATCAGAAAAGAAAAAAACAACTTCCCCGGAAAATTCATGTTGGAGTCCTTACCAAGTCTGTAAGCATTTTCAGTGTCCTGGGGCTGCTATGCTGCCAGTCCCTATGGAGAGACAACATGATTTCATATGGAGGGTGGGGGTAGAAGGAGAGAGACAGAAAGAGAGAAAAACAGAGTGCCTGTTCAGTTCCCAGCTTCTCCAGCTCTATCCACCATCTAACAGCAACCTAATAAAAGAGACCTTGTGCCAGAATTACCCAGAGGACCCTTTTCTGAAGTTCTAACAGGAACCATGAAAGAGAGCTAAAAAAAAAAAAATGATTATTGTCTTAAGCCACAATATTTTGGAGATAGTTTTAAAATCAGTAATATAAAGCAGAATAGTCGTCAAAAGAGGGAAACTAGAATACTGAAGCTTCTATAAATTGTGTCTTATGAATAATGTTTGAAGGAATTTGGAGTTTTAATATGAAGAAATAAAGTATTGGGGTATGTATTTGGTCACATTGTAAATTTCCTCAGTCCTCAATCTTTATTTATTAATTGATTTGTTTATCTTCAACCATGTGTTGAAAGCCAAGCACTTCTTTAAACACTGGGAAATAAGGCATTATTTTCTCTGAGTGCCACCATGGGAGATATGACAGCCATGAAAACAAATCATTATAATACAGTTTTCTGGACAGGATATTTAAAGTACTTACAAGATAAAATGGTGGCATAGAGAGTAGGTAACTATCTGAAAAGTTCAGAGAAACTTAACAGAGGAGATATTACTAACTTTCCTTTCTTTCTTTCTTTCGTTCTTTCTTTCTTTCTTTCTTTCTTTCTTTCTCTTTCTTTCTTCTTTCCTTTCTGTTGTTTTTTTTTTTTTTGAGATGGAATCTCACTCTGTCACCCAGGCTGGAGTGCAGTGGCACCATCTCAGCTCACTGCAACCTCTGCCTCCCAGGTTCAAGTGATTCTCCTGCCTCAGCCTCCCAAGTAGCTAGGATTACAGGCATATGCCACCACTCCCGGCTAATTTTGTATTTTTTTTAGTAGAGACAGGGTTTCACCATGTTGGCCAGGCCGGTCTTGAACTCCTGACCTCAGATGATCCACCCGCCTCGGCCTCCCAAAATGCTGGGATTACAGGCGTGAGCCACCATGCCCGGCCCTAACTTTGATTTCTTAAGGCAGACATTAACAGATAAATATGGATGTGTGATGGAACATTCCAGAAAGAGTGTGAGACCTCACTATTTCTCTATTTTCTTCCTCCAACCTTTTTTTGTTTTCTCTTATATTATTTCAAAACTTGAAAGGCAATTTTCTTCACAAATATGAGAACTCGCCCGTGAAGCATGTGTTGGCTGCTTTGTCTTCTGTATCATGAATTTCTGTTTATATTATTACTTCATTGTTTCTTCATTTATCTTTATTTACCTTATTAACTTGAACACTAAACTTATATGCGTCTTTCTCTAAGTAATGCTTTAGTTGCTTACCACAAAGTATGATTTGTAATTATTTCATTATCATTACATTTAAATATATTTTAATGTTCAAAGTGATATATTTTCTGAACCACAAAAATCTAAGTGCATGTCTTTTAATAATGTCTTAAATTTAAATTTTTAAATTTTAAACATATTTTTTCTTTCTCAATACAAAATATAATAATTTTGTATTACAAAATTATTATAAATTCTATTTTGGTCAGACAAAAATCTATTATTATTATTTATTTCTATTTGAAAATTTGCATTTTAGCCTAATACCTGGTTAATTGTTGTAAATTATTCATTGTATTTGCTAGAAATGCCATGATACAAAATACCACAGGCTAGTGGCTTAAACAACTGAAATCTGTTGTTTAATAATAATGGATGCCAGAAGTCTGAGATAAAGGTGTTAGCCAGGTTGCTTCTTCTGAGTCCTCTCTCCTTGGCCTGTGGATTGCAGTCTTCTCTCTCTCTCTTCACATGGTCTTAACCTTGTCTTGTCTGTCTTGATCTTCTCTTCCTACAAAGATACCAGTCATATTAGACTAGGGTCCACCCTAATGATCTCATTTAACCACAATTACCTCTTTAAAGACTCTGTCTCCAAATACAGTCACATTGTAAGGTACTGGAGGTTAGGACTTCAACATATGAATTTTGGAGGGGACATAAATTCAACCCATAACATCCACAGATTTTGAAAAAAAGTTTGCATCTAAATTTCCTATGTGGAGAGATCTATTTATGAGTATTATTATTATTATTATTAGAGACAAGGTCTTGTTCTGTTGCCCAGGCTGGAGTGCAGTGGTGGAATCACAGCTCACTGCAGCATTGACCTCCCATGCTGAAGTGATCCTTTCACCTAAGCCTCCCAAGTAGCTGCCTCCATGCTGAACTAATTTATTTACTTTTTGTTTTAAAATTTTAATAGAGACAGAATCTCTCTATGTTGCCCAGCTTGGTCTTGAACTTCGGGGCTCAAGCAATCCTCCCACCTCAGCCTCCAGAAGTGCTAGGATTACAGGCATGAGCCACCGTCCCTGGCTTATTTATATCAATCAATCTTGCTAATTGTGTTAAAATATTTTTGTCCTTATTAATTTTTTACCTTATAAAGATATTCATGTAAAGGTTGCATTGAAATCTCTAGCCATATGGATTTGTGAATATTTCTATATAATTCTCTCATTTTTTGTTTATATACTTCGAGGCTATGTTATTACCTGCATACAATAATTTTTATAATACCATGGTAAATATTTCCTTTTTTTTTTTCTTTTTTGAGATGGAGTCTCCTCTGTCACCCAGGCTGGAGTGCAGTGGTGTGATCTTGGCTCACTGCAAGCTCTGCCTCCTGGGTTCATACCATTCTCCTGCCTCAGCCTCCCAAGTAGCTGGGACTACAGGTGCCCGCCACCACGCCCGGCTAATTTTTTGTGTGTTTTTTTTAGTAGAGACGGGGTTTCACCGTGTTAGCCAGGATGGTCTTGATTTCCTGACCTCGTGATCCGCCTGCCTCAGCCTCCCAAAGTGTTGGGATTACAGGCGTGAGCCACCGAGCCCTGCCAATATTTCCTTTTAAAAAACGTTAGTAGATGTATTAGTCAGGATTCTCTAACCGGACAGGACTAAAAGGATAGACGAATATATGGAGGGATGTTTATTAAGGAGTATTGACTCACACAATCACAAGGTGAAGTCCCACAGTAGACTGTCTGCAAGCTGAGGAGCGAGGGAACCAGGCCAAGTTCCAAAACCTCAAAAGTAGGGAAGCTGACAGTCCAGCCTTCAGTATGTGGTGAAGGCCCAAGAGCCTCCGGCAAATCACTGGTGTAGGTCCAAGAGTCCAAAAGCTGAAGAACTTGGAATCTGATGTTCGAGGGCAGGAAGCATCCAGCACAGAAGAAAGATAAAGGCCAGAAGACTCAGCAAGTCGCCTCATTCCACTTTGTTCTGCCTGCTTTATTCTAGCTGTGCTGGTAGCTGATTACATGGTGCCCACCCAGATTGAGGATGGGTCTGCCTCTCCCTGTCGACTGACTCAAATGTTGATCTCCTTTGGCAACACCCTTACAGACACCCCTAGGAACAACAATACTTTCCACCCTTGAATCCAATCAAGTTGACACTCAATATTAACCATCACGGCAGAGTTTACCTTTTCCTTTCGCAATATATATTTTTATTAAAGTTTATTTTTTTGGACGGGGGCGTCGCTATTCCAAATTGCTTTTATTAGCGTTCTTTTGCTTTATCTTTTTCATTTCTTTAGTTTCAGCTATTTTGTTTCTTTATGTTGTGTCTCTTCTGAACATCACATTAGCTAGGTATTTTCAATCAAAATCTTTTAACTAGTATATAGTCTGATTACTTATTATAATTGCTAAAATATTTATGTTTGAGTCTAGTGAAATGTTTACTTTATTATTATTTACCTTGTTTTGTATTTGCTTTATTTTTTTCCTTTACTCACATTTCTTTATTTTACTTTCCCCTCTTTACCAGGTTGAAGCTTATGTATTTTATTTTTATTCTTTCAGTGGTTACACCTTACATGTTTGACGTGAATCTTTGGCTTAATAAAAGTCTAATGTTAATTACTACTTGTATCTTCTTTAAAAATATGCAAGATTCTTATAATGCTTGAATTCTGATCACCTCCCTCTCATTTTATGTATGGTAGTCCCCCCTTATTTACAGGGAATACTCCAAGACTCCCAAGTGATGCCTAAAGCCTCCCTGGATAGTATCAAATACTATATATACTATGTTTTTTCCTATACATATTATGATAAAGTTTAATTTATAAATGAGGCACAGCAAGATATTAACAACAACAATATTAAATTAGAACCATTATAACAATATGCCAGTATCACTGCTCTTGCAGTTTGAGACCATTATTAATTAAAATAAGAGTCATTTGAACACGAGCACGGTGATACCGAGAGAGTTGAGGTGATAATCAAGACAGTTACTAAGTGACTAAAGGGCAGCGTGGATACCTGAACAGAGGGATGATTCCTGTCCTGGGTGGGATGGAGCAGGACAGCACGAGACTTCATCAGAATGACACGCAACTTAAACCTATGAATTGTCTATTTCTGAAATTTCCCACTTAATATTTTCTGACCTCAATTGGCCATAGGTAGAATCTGCAGAAAGCAAAACTGACTACTGTATTGTTGCTTTACAGCATTTTAATTTCACATTATTTTAATATTATATGAATCATGACACTTATTATTTTATAAAGTTCATGAGCTATAGACAGATTGTTTGTGTCTCCAAAAATTCATATGTTGAAATTCTAATTCCCAGTGTGATGGTGTCAGGAGGAGAGGCCTTTGGGATATTTTTAGGTCATGAGGGTGGAGCCCTCAGGTATGGGATTTGTGCCCTTACAAAAGAGACCCAAGAGAGTTACCTTGCCCCCTCCTGCCATGTGTGGATCCAGTGAGAAGATGCGGTCTATGAAT
Organism: Pongo pygmaeus; assembly: GCF_028885625.2. Classification (NCBI taxonomy): domain Eukaryota; kingdom Metazoa; phylum Chordata; class Mammalia; order Primates; family Hominidae; genus Pongo; species Pongo pygmaeus. The sequence goes on from NC_072376.2 coordinate 187,140,675, forward strand.
CTGAAGCAAATCCTCACCAGATATCTAATCTGCCATCACCCTGACCTTGCGCTTTCCAGCTTTCAGAACAATGAGAAATAAATTTCTGTTGCTTACAATCCACCCTGTTTATGGTATTCTGTTAAAAACAGCCTGAACAGGTTGATACCATACTTATATTTACCCATACACTTAATAACTTCTGCCTACACTTCTTTGGAATTCAATTTCCTTCTTCAACAAGTATGACCTTTCTTTCAGTGAGGGTTTGTAAGAAATAAGTTGAGTTTGCATTGGGTAGAGAATAAAATTATTTTATCCTTACTTTTGAGAATATTCTCAGATATCAGTTATTTTATCAGGACTTTGAAAATTGCTCCATTGTTTTATTGCCTTATTGTTGCTGTTGAAAGTCTGCTATTGACTGGGCATGGTGACTCCTTGCCTATAATCCCAGCACTTTGGGAGGCCGAGGCAGGTGGATCACTTGAGTCCAGGAGTTCGAGACCAGCCTGGGCAACATGGCGAAATCCAACCTCTACAAAAAATATAAAAATTAGCTGGGCGTGGTGGCACATGCCTGTAGTCCTAGCTACTCGGGAGCCCAAGGCTGGAGAATCTCTTGAACCTGGTAGGTGGAGGCTGTAGTGAGCCATGATCATACCACTGCACTCCAGCATGGGTGAAAGAGTGAGACCCTGTCTCAAAAAAAAAAAAAAAAAAAAAAAAAAAAAAAAAGAGAGAGAGAGAAGAAAGTCTGCTGTTATAGGCAATATGTCTTTTCTAACACTTAATTTCTCCTTATCTTTGGTGTTGTGAAGTTTTTATCTCATATATTGAGGTTTGATGTTTTGTTTTGTTTTAATTCTGCCTAAAATTCATTGTGCTTTCTAATTTTCTATGCTGAAAAATTATCAGCCATTATTCCTCAAATATTGCTATTCCCTGTCTCATCTGTTCTTTTTTTCTGGTACTCCATTTACACGCCTAAGGAAAGGACAGTCATAGCCAAGAGATTCCTTTTATTTCAGTCTCTCTGTGTTTTGGACATAGGGTATTTTTACAAAGTTACATAAACCCTTAAAAGAATGCTTATTTTATTTTACTCAGTCACTTTTAGGCATTGGTAGCGGAAGAGTTTTAGTTTTACTATCTGGAACCAGGGATTGGGAACTAATTTTCAATTCTTTTTTTATGGTAGGAGAGTCTTCTAAAACATAAAATACTATTCAAAAGAACACTACATAAAACAGGGAAACAGAAGAAATGCTTAGGTTAAAGTGAATATACAGTGGCACGTCTTCCTTTTTGCCTGAGATCCCTGACATCACTCTAAGAGCAGTAGAGCTCCAAGGAACACACTTTGCAAACTTCTTTAATGGGATGAATTTATTTTCATAACCTTTTGTCATAAACCTGATGCCACCAAATGTGCAATGAAATTTTAGTTGGGTGACCTGGATGATAGTCTCAATGTTGCTATTAATTAGCTATGCTAAAATAAAAAAAAAAAACTTTAGACAAATTACATTTCATAGAGTTTAATTGAGCAAAGAATAATTCACAAATCGGGATGCCCCAGAACCAGGACAGATGTGACTCATGAACTGCCACATGATCAGATAACATTTATAGATAGAAAAAGAAAAGGGACATATGGAAAATGAAAGCAAGGTAGAGAAAGAGCTGGGTTGATTACAGCTCAGTGTTTGCCTTATTTGAACATGGTTTAAACAGTTGGCTGCCTGTGATTGGCCAAAATCACATTGGCTGCTATGATTGGCTGAGACTCTGCTACTTGTCATAAGATCAGGTGCAGTCTGTTCACGCTTCCAGTTAGGTGACAGTTCACTACGTATGGAGAAGCTTTTAGGCCTAACTTAAAATATGTAAGGAGGAATCTTTAGGCTATACTTAATTTAACAACCATATGACCTTATGCAGTGCACTCAAAATCTCTGGAAGTCAGTTTTCTCATTTTTAAAAACAGACTGTTGGACTAAATGATTTCTAATTGCCGCTTTTTGAAATATTCTAGAATTGTTAGTGTTCAGTCAAAAACTCTTCTAGCATAATATTCTGGAGATACCAGGAATAAGAATGCCATTCCAGTACTAAGTTAATTTAACACAATTCTCTCTACTATTTATACTCTCAGGATTATTCAGCAATTTATTTTATGTAGCTTGACCACAAGATATGTTTAAAATATGGATTTAAATTTAGACTTTGGCTGAACATTCAGAAATTAAATTCAACCTATAGCTATATATGAAGCTTTATGATTAAAATTAGCTTAAGTGATAAAATAAACTTATGCACACAGCCAATTTTAAGTTTAATATAGGTGGAAGGGAAATAATAGCAAGGATGGGTTTTGAAAAGATGTTTGTAAAAGAAGTTCCTCATGAATCTTATTCTTCTTTCAGCCATCACCACAACTGGTCACAGTATTCAACATCTAAGAAGAAGTCTTTAGAATATAAATTTCTCTTTAGTAACTATGCCAACATTCAAAACAAAAAGATTTTTAAGAGGGCTTCATTTTTCTCCCTTTTTACTTTTTAGAAGTAATCATTTCTGCTTCTGAAACAAGTTCATCTAAGTTTATTGTACTACTCTGGATAAAGATTAGGACATAACATAAGTTAGCTCTGTTGTAGCTTATTTAGGATACAGCTAATAGCAGTAGAAAGAGAACTGAAAATGTTGGTATGATACAGTGTTAAATTATATTTTGCATGCTTTAGCTTAAAGTGTCCCTTATGTTATCATGCAGTTTTCTTTCAATTACTCTTTGAAGCTTCATTTTAATGATCAAATACAGGAAAAAACATATTATTTGTAAAATGGGTTAGACTTGACCTGAAGTTGATGCTGTAAATGTACAAAAATTGAATTTGAAATACTTTTAATATGTTGGGTTATACTAGGGACGTCCATACTGAGAAAATACACATTTTTTCAAATTTTGGATGTAATTTCTTACCTTTTTCTGTGATTTCATATTCAAATTGATTATATTAGATTTGCACACCTATAATTATAATATTTTATTCCGTACTGGACTTCTGCTTAGAAGCTATTCATTTAAGATGGTGTTTAGAATTCAGTTAGCTAATGATTAAACATTCATATTTTAATATTTTATTAAATTAGAAGTAAATGACCCTAAATTCACATGTGAAAACTTAAGATGATGAATTAGGCCTATTTTATGTCAGGAAGTAATGTTTGTTATGGAGTCCACTGGATTCTCAGGGAAATTAGAGTAAAGAGACCTCTCTCTAGGAGTTAACACCTCCCAGGAAGAAAGGTTGAACAATCTATCAGGAAGGTCAGATTTTTAATCCCAGAGAATATTTAGTCAGGAAGCAATAGATATTTGTTCACTGTGCCCACTCCACTCACACCCATTGATGTGAACAACGACAGGATAGAAACCACTGCAACTGTAATAAAGCACTTGGTGGTTTCGCCCAGATTTGTTATAAAAATAAAGGAAATTAATTAAAATTCTTATAACAGTCCTTACGTACATATATAAATGAGCAAATGTCAGCTGCTTTGTAAAATTCTTTATATAAAAATAATTTTGTAAACTCTAATTTGTAAATAGTTTTTTGAAAGAAAAATAACAGGCAGACTCATGTGGTAATCTTTTCAACACGATCTGGGCCACTTTAAGAATAAGTTGGGTTTTTTTCCTGTAAAGTTTTCCAGTTTTTATTGGCAGATGTTTCTTATCATCAGATGCTATTAAGCAGATACATTAAGATACACGTCATGCTTTGGTATTCAATGAACATTAGAATCTTTCAAAATATTAGATACTAGAAAAATACTTAATGGTAAAGCCAATTAAGTCCATTCCAAATCAGAAATACTTTATAAGTTTCTTTAAAAGTTATTCTTTCAGCCTATACCAGCTTAATAGAAATGCCTGAGTAATTAAATTAAACCCTGTCACTTGTTGTGATGGCATAAATCTGCAGAGATTTCTTCAGTCAGCTTATCTTACATGCATTCTTTGCTATTGTTACAGAACATAACTTTCCTTTTAGGGACAGAATTTTGTAAGAGATTCTTACCGCTGTTACTCTGAATAAATAGATGTCATGTGGGTGAATAATGTTTAGAGTCTGTCAAACACTACCAAGAAATTTTTCTTAACCTCAATTTCCCGTAAGGACAAAGAGAGGTGATTGCATAAAAATGCAGGCTAAATTCTAAATTCACGGTTTATAAAATCAATTAGTTTCAAATATCTTTGTAATAGAAGGTAGAATGAAGAAGTAAATGACTTTATTAAAATGTAGCATTATGCACGCCCATGCCAGGTTTTCTATTGTCTCTGGTTCACTGGGAACTATCTGATATAGTGACTGACTACACAGATCAGGCCCAGCTTGGACAGGCTCTGCCACTCACCAGGGTTTGACCAGGTGAAACCGCCATGTGTGTTGGTTAAAAAATTGTGGAATGTCAGCCATTTCTTACTGCTCAAGCTAATAAGAGTGTGATCGTGGGCAAATTGTTCAATTTCTTTAGGGCTGAATATCCTCACTTATAACATGGAGAAAGTTTACTTCATAACATTATTACAAGAACTAAATGTAATATGCACATAAAATAATTTGCACCTTGTTGAGCAGATAATAGCTATTTCAGTAGAAGGTAACTATTGTTATAGTAACCCTACTGTTACCATAGCAGTAGTGTAGGGAGTTGAGGAACACTGTTATCATGGATAAAATCAGTGTTAGAGAGAGTTCCCTTAGGAAACAACCTGAAGTACCCACATTTCCTTCTTCAGTTCAAGATACCTGAGTTTCTGGGTCTTCCTGAGAAGAGTATGGCTAAGTTCTCATTTGCTGACCCAGAAGAATTCTTTCCCAGCTTTATGCGTGGGCATCTATTGAGGTTGCATTTATGGCTTTTATTTCAGTTTGAGGGGATTCAAGACATTGACAAGAAGGGATCTAACCTCAGAATCTTATTTTTGGTGGGTTAAAAAAATTCTGTCTTATCTCACATTCACTAGTTCTTTTATTTTATAGATTTCTGTTAGGACTCTAGATGCATGGGGAGTGGCCAGATTAATACAGACTGGCAAAAGAAGAACTTGGCGAAGTGATTTGATCACACACTTCTCACCCTCACATCTCCTGACTGTTCCCCTAATCCCTGCCCCACTTCTCCGCCATGGGCTTCCATCAGGAAACTGCTTGTTATAATCTTCGGTATGTACCTCATAAAGTTAAGAAATGGAATATTAATAACAACGTTTAACATAATCTTCGCATACCAGAAGGAAACAAATGTGCCCAGCACATAATACAAATTTTGGCTGCTTTAAAAATCGTTTTTATTATAGAACTCTCCTACCCCCTTAAGGAAATCAAAGTTGGGGGATTTATGTAATTTTCCCAAAATACCGGTTAGGAAATGAGGAATTGGCTTTAGAACTCAAGTCTATTCTATCAAAGCCTTGTTTGGATGACATTCCCTCCTATATTTGCCCATAAAGCCTAGCATTTATTGCTCTATATAATATTCACCTATGTACTTGTCTGCTTTTTCCAAACTGAGGGCAACTTGAAGGTATGGGATGCTTTTTGTTCATCCTTTTAACTCCAATCCAAACATGTATTTTGTGAATAACTGAAAGAGTTTACTTCCCCCATATTCTTTTCACTTGATACTTTGAGGGAACTTAGCAATGTTTCTGATTTTTGCTTTATCCCTGGATATGGCTTTTGGCAACCCTTAGTTAAAATCTCAGCACTTCCCAAAGACCTTGTACTATGAAATCCTCATCCCTAGCCAGTGCTGTTGTCTCTCAGGTCACAGCTAAAACCAACCCCTTGACTGAGGAGCCCCAAATATCTATTTGCTTCGTCTGGATTGTGGCCAGGAGTGAAAGGAGAAAAAATGGAAAGAAAACACAAACAATCTACTCTAGCAGAGAAATATAAATAGGCAGAGAGAAATATTGTAGTAACTGGCATAAGCGGTCATGCCTAAAAAGAATGAGTATAATGCTTGTTGCTTCATTGGAGCCATGAACGTCTTCTCAAAGGCTCTGCAGCATTTTACTCGAGAGGTGAGACAAGCATCAGCTTGGTTCAGGTTTGCATAGAAGTTTGAAATTTGTAGTAGGAGATAGATTTATTATTTAATTTATTTATTTAGATTTATTTCAGGTTTGAATCAATTCACCAAGTTTTGAAATAATTATATTCCTTTAGGCTTAAAGTTTATTAAGTTAGTGTAGCTCATTTTAGTTTTTGTTTTATGCTTCCACAGAGGTCCTTGGTTACTGTTGAGTGATCAGCCATGGTTGTTATGTTGAAGATGCTACGTTTGCATCTTGCTGTCTCTCTTACTACTGCTCTGTAGGAAATCCAGAGACCAAACACGTCTTTATTATTATTATCAGCACTATTTACTCAAAAAAAAATGTTTATTGAGTGCCTTCTGTGGGCCAGGTATTGGAGGAGACATACAATAACAAATAAATATGTCATAAGTCAAGGGGGTGATAATTGCTATAAAGGGAAAATAAAGCAGGACAAGGTGAGAGGGTGCAAGGTAGTAGGAAGCTCTAACTGCTTTATACGGGTGGGGGGGTGAGATTTGACTTCTTCTGTTGAGTTAGCATTTGGGAAGAAACCAGAAGGAAGAGAGGAATTAAACCATGTGGTCAACTGGAGGAAGAACATTCCAGGCTGAGAGAACAGCATGTGCAAAGGCCCTGGGGAAGAACACTTGATGTGATTGAGGAACAGCCATGAGAGTGGAGGGGAATGAGTCAGAGAGCAAGTGTTAGAAGTCAGTGAGCAGATGGAGACCTGGTGAAAGACTTTTGCCCTTGGAATGGTGGAGGAGTGACATGACCTGCTCAACAGGGGAATGGAGAGAAGAGAAGTGAAAGCAGGAAGACCAAATTGGAGAATGCTGAGAAGAATCCAGCGTGTCACAGAGAGTGGTGGCATAGGTCAAGGTAGGACCAGCAGAGTGATGAGAAGTCATCAGGCTGAGGACACATTCTGAAAGTAATGCCATCAGGGTTGACTTCTGCGCTGGAGAGGGACGTCAACGATGATTCCATAGCCTTGGGGCTATTTGGTACATTAGAATTGCTATTAACTGAGACGGAGGAACACTGTGTGAGGAGAAACTTTCATGCTGAGTGGGGGCAGCAAGGAAAAAGAGGCAATGCATTTTTCATTTTAAAGTTTAAACAAATCTAGCTGGCTTTAATTTTGGCATGGAAGGTCTTACATTAATCTGCTGAGATTTTCTTTTGGAAGACAAATCTTCTCTTTAAGTATGACTTTTATTCATCATAACTTAGAGGGACAATAAATTGAAATTGGTCATGATAAAATACAAAATCTCTACAGTCAGTCTGTGTATACAACTGCCTCACGTCCTTAAATAACGAGGGTGATTTTGTGGTGTAAAGTCAGGGAGCATATGGTTAATGTAAATACTGAATGAGCTATCTGGGATTTTAAAATTCTGGGCTTAGATTAAATTAATGGGAAATGTTTACTGAGGACCCAAGTACTACCTTGTGGATAATTTAGATCAGGGATTGAAGAGTGGCTTAGAAGTGTACTGAGAGAGGTCCTGGCTGCTGTGGTGGCTTGGAATATTTTGATGGTTTTCCTGTGACACATAGAGAAGAGATCATGCATGGATGACCAAGAAACCCCTGTTTCCCCTGCACAGAGATACTCACTAAGCATCAATGCTTTTCTTTTTCTCTGTATGTTGGTAACTGAAAATTATTGAATTTGGATTTACTTTTTAATCTATTGGCTTGAAGTCCACTTTCTTTAACAATGAAATTGTCCTCCTTATTTAATCAAAGCCACCAGAAACTTGAATCTGTCATAATGTTTAGTCAGAGTAGTTGGGAGGCAATAAAGCCCCCACGATTAATGTTCCCATAGGAAGTAGCCACAGTGACCTCCTCCAGCACACATGCTAATAAGGCTTCCTGTGTCCTTGTTTGTGTGGAACAAATGCCTCTTCATCAACCAAGCACCACCAAGGCTGAAATTAGGAAATAGAGCCCTAGGAATAACAGACTTCTATAAGGAGGTGAGACTCTCTGACCAGCAGCCTCAACAGAGTAATCTTGTTTCTAAACATAGAAGCAATTTTAGGGCCTCTTTCAGGGCAGGGAGACAATTATTGCCAAAACAAATAAGGCAGTGTCTCTCTACCTCCGGCACTGAGTGAATTCCGTCTGAGTAAGGGCTGTAGCCGGAACAGCAGCACATCAGTTTGGCTGGACCGTCCTAGGCTAAGGACTTCTCTGGATTGTCTTTGAACAGTTTAAGTGTGTCCTCTTAATTGATGGATGAGCTAACTAAAGCAGAATGGGAGACAGAGGAGGAGTGCCGTGAGCTTCACACCCATTTGCCTAACAACTAAAATGTACTGTATTCACTAGAGATGGAAGACTTTCGTCAAGAATGTTAATAACATTTGAAACTTCAGGATATAATTTCTAAGATGTCTCAAAATTCTGATTATGCCCTGAAATGATCACTTCAAATTTATCTGAGTGTCAGAGAAAGATGGATTATGTTCTTTTCGCCAATTAAGTTAGAACTCTATAAATTGAATAAATGCAGTTTCCACAAATAGCTTTGGTGAGCTTCCAGACTGTTGCTCATTAATGATCACTTAAGGGCATTCTTCTGGACTCCATGCCATCTACCTGCATTGAAGTGTTTTTTTTCAGGATTCTACCCTCCACTCCCATCCTGTAATTGAACTCCAAGATCTTCTCTTTTGTCTCCACCCATCCATAGTAACTTCCACATTGGAGTTTTAAGAAAATGAAAGGGCAATCTGGCTTCAAAATTCATTTATCTTCTTGACCCTTGCCTTTTCATCTTGACACTGTTCAACTCTGGACAGCCTCTGTTTTCTTTCCTCTCTACTTTTGCTTCTGGGCTTCAAAGCAAACCACAGTGATCTTTTCCACTTTTGTGTACATACTCAAGGTCCTAGACTCACCTCCACCCTCACATTTACCCACTGACTTCACTTTCTATTTTAATGAGAATGAGATCACTTCATGGGAATTCTCTCTACCTCATTGCTCCTGTCTTCTTAATTATCCTGTCTTCTTTTGTTCATTCTCTTTTTTTCGCTTCCTTGGAACAAAGTAGAAATTCAGTAAACATTTGTTGAATGAATAAATTATTGCTTCTTAATCCCAGTGCCTCAAATGGTAGCACTTTGCCCTGCTTCCTCCTGCCCTGCATGAAAACATAATTAATTTTATCTGTCTTAACAGTTTTCTTTTTATGAAAGACAATTTTTTTGATTACGCTTATTGTAGAAGGGTAAATACAAATTTTTTTAATAAAATAAAAACTACTCCATACAGAGAAAAACACTAATAACATTTCGTGTATTTACCTTTTAAAATGTTTTCATGTATTTTTTCAAACTAAATCACTCCTTTGTTTATTTAAAAACATTTATTTTAAGACTCTAATTTCTCTTACTTGTTGCAGTGCTTCTTCACTGAGTCATTTAAAGCAAGTCACTTAATTTTTTAAAGCTTAAATTCATGCATCTGTGAAACTTGTAAGACCCATTGTATTAGTCCATTTTCATGCTGCTGATAAAGTCATACCCAAGACTGGGCAATTTACAAAGGAAAGAGATGTTTAATGGACTTACAGTTCCATGTGGCTGGGGAAGCCTCACAATCATGGCAGAAAGCAAAGAGGAGCAAGTCATGTCTTAAGTGGATGGCAGCAGGGAAAGAGAGAGAGCTCGTGCATGGGAACTCCTCTTTTAAAAACCATCAGATTGTTGTGAGACTTATTCACTATCATGAGAACAGTGAGGGAAAGACCCGCCCCCATAATTCAATCACCTCCCACTGTGTTCCTCCCATGACACGTGGGAACTGTGGGAGTTACAATTCAAGATGAGATTTGGGTGGGGACACAGACAAACCATGTCACCCACTTATATAATTATAGTGTGGAGATCAAAGGTAAGAATTTAGTACACAGCCTGGCACATAGTAAATGACGAACAAACATTAACCTTTGTGATTTTTTTTTCTCTTTTCACTTTTAAATTTCTTTAAAAGTTTGTCTTCTTTCATTACCTCATCTTTATCAACTATTCATTCCTTTTTCTTGAATAACCAAGAAAAAGGAAGAAAATACAAATTGTCAATATTAGGAATGAAAGGAATACAGCCACAGATCCTATAAGTGTAAAAAATAATAAAATATCATAAACAACCTCATGACAACAAATTTGAGAGTATAAATTAAATAGACAAATTCCTTTAAAATTTCAGCTAACCGAAACTTACTGAAGAAGAAATAGAAAATGTGAGTAGTTCTGCATTTATTGGGGACATTTAATTTATAATAAAAAAACTTTTCACAAAGAAAACTTTGTATCCAGATTGTTTCAACACTGAATTCTATAGAAAATTTAAGGATAAATTAATACCAATTGTATACAAATTCTTTCAGAAGATAGAATAGTAAGTCACTTCCAACTCATGCTATAAAACCAAAACAACCCTAGTAACATACCTCACACATACTTTTTTTTTTGAGACAAAGTTTCACTCTGTCACTGAGGCTGGAGTGCAGTGGCACCATCTCAGCTCACCGCATCCTCTGCCTCCCTGGTTCAAGTGATTCTCCTGCCTCAGCCTCCCGAGTAGCTGGGATTACAGGTGCATGCCACCATGCCAGGCTATGTTATTTTGTTTGTATTCTTAGTAAAGATGGAGTTTCACCATGTTGGTCAGGTTGGTCTTGAACTCCTGACCTCATGATCCGCCTGCCTTGGCCTCCCAAAGTGCTGGGATTACAGGCATGAGCCACCACACCTGGCCACAAATACATTTTTTAAAAAGGACATTACAGACCAATATAGCCCATAAATATAGACCAAAAATACTCCAAAATATTATCAATTTAACCTAGCCAATGAAGTTTATCCTAGGAATGCAAGGATGAGTCAATATTTGAAAATATATCTGTGTAATTGGCCACATTGATAGAGTACAAAGCAAAAGCAAAAGATCATCTTAAAAATGCAGAAAATTCATTTGAGAAAACTCAATAACCATTCATAATAAACATTCTAGTAAAGCTAGGAAAAGAAGACAACTTCTGCAATCTGATTTTTTAAAAAAAGCATCTATGAAAATCTATAGCTAACATCTTTCTCAATGGTAGAGGATTGAATACTTTCTCCCTAACATTAAGAATGAGCTTGGTATATCCATTCACACAACTGCTATTCAATATTATATTGGAGGATCAGGAGTTCAGAGAAGGTTGGTGTTACTAGGTGTTATTAGGGATACTTGAGGATGGCTAAAGTATTTTGAAACTATGAAGTATGCATAGGCAGAAGGAATGCAGGAACAGTCTTACTAAATGTTTAAAGGCAGAATTAAATATAGTTTAGTGGTAATAAGTTGGAAAAATAGGTTAGGTATAGGTAAAAACTAACTTCCTATTCTTATTATAATTTATGTCAAATTTTATTTATGGGCCTTGTATTAGTTTTCTTCTATGTTATATCACAAACCACAAATTTAGCAGCTTGAAACTACACGCATTTATTATTGCACAGTTTCTGTGGGTCAGGAGTTTATGTTATATCACAAATCACAAATTTAGCAGCTTGAAACCACACACAGTTATTATTGCACAATTTCTGTGGGAGCAGGTTTCTGGGTCTTCTATGGGGTTCAATCAAGGTGTAGCCCATGACTGGTTTCTCATCTGCAGGCTCGATTGGTGAAGAGCTCACTTCTAAGGTCAGTCAGGCTATTGGCAGAATTCAATTCCTTGTCGCTATGGGATTCATGGCATCTTTGCTCTTCAAAGCTAGGAATGGAGGGAAAGAGATACTCTAAAATATCTGCTAGCAAGTTAGTAATATAATGTAACATAACCATAAGTGTGACACTCCCTCATCTTTGCTATATTCTCTTGGATATAAGCAAGTCACGAGTCACCCACCCTCGAGAGGAGAGGGTCATACAGGCATGAACACCAGGAGGCAGGCATCATGAGGGTAGCTTAAAAACTGTCCAGCACAAGCCTTCACTTCTGCTCATCAGTAGAAGTCATAGAGATGATCTGAAGTATTTTAATCTCTTCTGATTTAAACAATATTCTTTGGGTGAACTGTTCAGTCCAATTAGACTAATTTCCATCCATTCAGTCCAAGTAGAAAAATATCTGTCTGTTCACAGTTCCTTATCTGAGCTTTGTCTTGTTGTCAGAGTCTGTCTTAACCTTTCGTCTTTGTCTTATTACTAATTTAACAGGGTCCATGTGGGAATAATCCGAAAGTGACCAGAAAGGGAGAGAAGACAGGGATGAAGGTGAGGTGGGCAAAACATGTGCCTACAAGACCAGGTGCAGGCCAGAGAAAGAGCAGAAAGCTCTTGATATTCAATTGGCTCCTTCACTGTAGATGATGTGTGATTTGAGTTCATTTAATTTGCCACATGAGATATTCCTAGAGCACCTAGATGGCCACCACCTCACCATCTCACCTCTGTGGATTCTGTGGTGGATGATCCTATAGGGGCACAGTGGTGTACTGTCCAGTGGGAGGATCCATTCTACACCCCACAGACTATGCTGGTGAGGTAACTTTACTCTACGGTATTGCATTTTTGGGGAGTTGGGTGCTGTCAGGCCACTTTATTCCTTCTACTACCTTCTATAGCCTTCTGTAGGCCCACAAGAGACCTAGGAATTACCACCATGCCAAACAAGGCACCTCAGGAAACCAAGGGTGAGCTGTACTCTCTCCCATCTTGCTATGCCACATGCTACCTCTGTGAAGTCTGGTAGTGCTGGGTAAGATTGGCTTAGCAAAAGAAACAAGAAGCAGAGACTAGTTTCTTATATACAGTGTCAGTCCTCAATATCCAGTGAGATTCTCTTGGCGATCCCCTTTCCACGTGAAACCTATTGAAGAGATGGGAGAGGCCATGCATATAATCATTTTGTCTTAGTCTGTTTTGTGTTGTTACAACAGAATCTAACAGACTGGGTAATTTATAAACAATAGAAGCATATTTGCCTCATGGTTCTGGATGTCGGGAAATCCAAGATTGAGGAGCTGGTATCTTGTGAGGGCCTTCTTGCTACATCATAACATGGTAAAATGCATCACATGAAGAGAGAGCAGGAGAGGGCTGAACGTCCTTTTATAAAACACCTACAATAAGAAAACCACCCTCAAAAGAACAAACTCACTCCTGTGATAACTACATTAATCCATTCATGAGGGCAGAGCTCTCATGACCTAATCTCCTCTTAAAAGTTCCACCTCTCAACACCATTGCACTGGGGATTAAGTTTTCAGCACATGAACTTTGGAGGATACATTCAAACCATAGCACCTTTCTTTCCTTTTCGATCACTGTCATTCCTAAACTCTCTTCTATTTTAAATTCCTTGAGTCTACCATAATAACTTTCCTGGGTAGGGGAAAAATTGGGTCTTTAGGTTTGTATTTCCTCAGCAACAGCTTTCATCTTCTACCTGCTGTTTCTACATTAAATTTAGTAGTTTGCAAATTTGTGGTGTTTTAGATCTATGTCTCAGGTGTGAAGCCTGAAGAGTTAGAAGGGGGTTGAATTTATCTTGGAAACACTGGAGAAAGAGAAGCAGAACATGTATATTGAGTTATTGTCATAACAAACATTCACATTACTTGGCATCTGAAAAAATAGACTTTTGTGGGACAATGAAGAAGTGTGCCTAAGGGAGGAAGTTGGCGCCATAGATTGGACATGAAGGTGCCAGACTGGGGTTTGCCTTGGAAGTCTGGTGGAAAAATGGATGATGTGAATTACTTGGACTCTGCTGTTAGTGACAGTCCTGCCCATCACTGTTTCTGATATTCTAAAATTTGTGATGGCTTAGAAATGAAACTAAAAGCATTTAAAAATTTTGAGTAGAAAGTCAAATTTTCAGACTTAAGGGACTTTGAAGTGAAAAAAAAGTTGAGGCATAGAGGTTTAAGAGTCAATTGCCATCTTCATTAGCCTTTTTTTCTTTATTTAAAAAAATCATCTTAAAAAAAAACCACTTAGCCCTTTATCACAATTTTTCTCCATACTTTCCTCTTCTGCTTTATGGACTTCCTCATAGGAATTAGTAAAATTTGTAGGCAAAACTTTAGTTTCATGTGGGACCCATTTAATTGTGTACCTTAAATCCATTAGAGAGCTAGAATAAGGTTTCATCTTAAGAAAGTTCTTTCTGAAGATAATGGGAGGCTTCTGTTCATGGACCAACAATTTGGGGAATGTAGTGATCACATGTATACAAATAAATGGCTCAAAAAAGGTCCTTAATAAATCATAACTATCACTTATTATTGAGTCTAGAATGATAAAAGAATTAACAAAATATGTTTTATAGGCATTTATTTAATTTCAATAATGCTTTATCTAAAAGTCTGAAATTTTGAATGATATAAGGGAAATTAAAATAATTGCCTTCTATTCTCAATTAACTATTACTATAACCAAACCATAAAAATGTTTATTTTTTTGAAATATGAATTTTGGTAACATCCTGTATGTCTCAATGTAGCCTATTGATTAAATAAATTATATAGGTATTTATATCATATAAAGTATGTTGTCATTAAAAATAAATCTGAAAAGTAAGTGATATGTGAAAATGCTCTTATGATGTCTTTAAAAAGTTTATAAATTAGTATGCATAGTATAATTTAATACTTCAGAAAATTTTGAGAAATCTCTAGAAATATAAGGCAATATGTTAACAACTATTTTATTGTGGTATTATGAATCACTTTTATTTTAATTTTGCTTTTATATATCTTTAAATATTTCTTACATAAATATGTACTTTAAAAACTAGTTGTTTTTTTTTTTTTTTCAAGAGACGGGGTCTTGTTATGTTGTCCAGGCTAGATTTGAACTCTTGGGTTCAAGTGTTCCTCCTGAGTCAGCCTATTGATTAGCTGTGACTAAAGACATGCACCACTGTGCCCAGCAAAAATTGAGATTTTTAAAAAATCAAGTTTAAAAACATGTTTTTCACCCAAGGAAAAATGGTACAGTTGCTTCTGAATCCGTGGTACCGACAATAAAATCATTCAAAACATGTTTTTCCTTCGTAAGATCTTGCAACAATAAGCTCTTTTCTTTATATAAGGTTGAGTAATTTTTATCAGGTTTTCAAGCCAGCATTCATTCAGGAACATTCAGATTTATGTAAAACCATTTTTTTTCTCTTGACAAAGATTAGTCTGTCTTGAATGACATTAAATGTCATCACTCTGGGTTCAAATTATTGTGCATTCGTTTTCTGTGGGCTGGATTTTGCCTAATCTTCAATCTGTAAATACATTTTAAATATTTATTAGAACCTGGTAACAAATTATTTCATTACCCTGTTGAAGATACTGACAGTGGCTTTTATTTAATTTCAAGAACAGAGCATTTCCTCCTCTTTTTAAATGGGAGAATGTGTTTATGATATTTAGAACTGTATGTTGACTGCATAGGCCTAGGCTTAGCAAGGCTTTTACATAGGCAATTTCAGCATGTTTCATATGGAGATTTAAAAAAATCTAAATTTTATGTGAAAAACAAAACATTCTAGGGTACTGGTTTGAAGCAATAAAGACATTTGAATGTCACCAAAGTGGTGCAGTAATGCATTCCCGTAGCCAGTACCACTTGTGATTAAGGAGGATATTGAATATGAAGTAAAAAAATTATGTAAAATTATGGATTAGCTATATCTTTAATATTTATATTGCATTAAGTCACTTAATATTAAAAGAAGGCCCAATGATGAAAACATAAACTAATAGGCTTGGAGTGGTGTGTCTGTATGGGGAGAGATACTAAAATTTGGAAAAGTAAAAAATAGATGGAAATATGGTTATAATATAAGAGCAGTTTAAATATATATGTACACACACATATATAATAAATATATATGTACACACACATATAATAAATATATATGTACACACACATATATAATAAATATATATGCACACACACGTATATAATAAATATATGTGTACACACACGTATATAATAAATATATGTGTACACACACGTATATAATAAATATATGTGTACACATACGTATATAATAAATATATATAATATAGTATGTATTTTACTTCTCATATATACGTAGTATATATTTTATTCTATTTTCAACTACTTTCTTTAATAAATAGTTTTCCATGATTATCTCATAGCTTTAAAACCCATAATTTTTAATGTTTGTATATATAATACCTCACCAGAAATAGAAATTTAGCTCCCTGTTGCTGGATATCCATAGTGCTTCAATTTGTAGGTAATTATAAATAATGACATAATACACATTTTCATATAAACAGATTTGTACATATTTTCTATTATTTATAATACATCCTTAGAAATTGAATTATTGTAGGAGTTTGTATCAATTTATATCACCAAAAAATATGCACTTATTTTAGTGTGCCTTTATTGTTATCATTTTTTAATTTAACTTTTGGTCTTTTAGCACCTACAGATGCCTCATTCTTTAAGGTTTGTGTGAGTTCTTCATTTTATTGTAAATTCTCTTTTTCATTCAGCTATAAATGTCTTGTGAAGTGTAACATGATTCTTACTGCATGTCCGTAGGTATGCTATTTCAGACCACAAACTCAGGTATAACTTTCTTTTTTTTTTTTTTTGAGACGGAGTCTCACTCTGTTGCCAGGCTGGAATGCAATGGTGTGATCTCGGCTCGCTGCTACCTCTGCCTCCCGGGTTTAAGTGATTCTCCCAAGTAGCTGGGACTACATGCATGCACCATCATGCCCAGCTAATTTTTGTATTTTTAGTAGAGACGGGGTTTCACCATGTTGGCCAGGATGGTCTCAATCTCTTGACCTCGTGATCCACCCATCTTGGCCTCCCAAAGTGCTGGGATTACAGGAGTGAGTCACTGCACCCGGCCTATTTTTCTATAATATAACTTCACACTGCACTTATTTCACTTCATGGAAGAAATTAAATCATCATCAACTCAAAGTAAACTTTACTACCCTCACTGGCACTTCCCTCAGTAAATTCAGAGTCTTGAGTTCAGTCTACCCTGGTCTCCAAGTTTATATCCATAGAGCAATGTGAAGTCTTCTTGTCCAAATCACATCATGCCACCATTTTAATCCACTGCTTTTACCCTATAATAGGCAAGAATTCAAAAATCCTGACAACATGAGCCATGCCCTCTCTCTTGGCTTCTCCTATAAAGTTAAGCACAGGTATCCTCTAGTTTCAGATCTCTCAAACCTTATTTAAAATCATTCATCAGCATCTTACGATACTATTTCTAACTGAACATCTCATTATTTTCATCCAGGGATTTTACCTCTCCCAAGGCAAGGGAGAAACATCCAGCTTAGTAAACAATCTTCTAAATCTCCAAGGTACCCATAAGGTCTAGAAACTTGGGCAACTTATGGATAATATTATCAAAGACATTTTCAATTTGTAAATATATCGTTAGTATTACCTTTGTTTCCAGACATGTGGGTATGCATGACAAGGCTTCAGCTTTTGAAGTTCAAAAGTCAAGAATCAACTTTCTTTTGTCTACTGGGGTCTCTCTGTTAAGCTACCAAAGTGACATAATCTAGCCTTCTGGGTTGGGGTGAGGTGGGTGGGGGTGCATGGGAGAACACATAGGTTAATACTTCTATTATTCTAGTATCCACAATCAATATTTATCTGTGTTCTTGAGAAATGGTCAGCAAACCACTTTCAAAATATTACTTTTTTATTGAACACATAGGACAGAAGAAGTGAATTAAGTCTAGATGTTGACAAGAAATCTATAGATATTTAATTTTAGTTCTTGCTTTAATTCTATAGTTAGTCTGTTTTAAATATGACGTGGGTGCTTTTGTTTCTTTGGTGGCTAGAACAGCGCCACCTAATACATGTTCAATAAATATTTGATAAAAAATAAATGGTAGGACTGCCATTATTGGGCCCTGTTAGAGAGGCAGGGTCCCCTAGGCAGAGACAAATCTAAAGGCTATTTGCAGACATGATCTAGGTAAGCATAGCTGTAGAACTGCCCGGATTTATACTCCAGAGAACCAAGATCATGGCTAAGAAAACGATGGCAGTAGTTAGAATAGTGAGATGGCAATAAAGATGGGAGACTGACCACAAGGCAAAACACAACCCAATTTGGTTCAAAACTAGGACTGTAAGTGTTAAGTACACGTATCTCATTTTTTTGCATGTTGAGGGCAGCTTAAAGGATCCATGTCAGACCTGACCTGTTCTGTGTTTTCTGGAACTCCATGTGCTGTTTTTGTATCCTTTACTAATCTATGATTCTCTCAGATTTACCACATCCTTTCTGCTATGTCCCTGTAGCTCATCTGTCATTGAAGAATAATGAAGGAACATTTGAATGAACCTCCTATAATTTCTCATAAATGCGGTAGTATCTGGAGCAAATGGAAAGAAATTAGTTAAGAAATGAAAAGTATGGCATTTTTGAATTCTTTGACTCTTCAATTCTCAGTCAAGTGATAGCGTATTCAATCTTTTTTTCTTTCTCCTGTAGTTAAGTGGTAAAAGCCATCTTCATTCCACATGTCAATCGTTATATGTAAAAATACTACTGGGAAAGGTGATCTTTGAAGTTAGAAAAGTTTGTTTGCTTTTATGCTAATATTGGTTAAATATTCCCTTCTCTGTTTTGTTTATTGTTTTATTAAGAATTGACTTAGAGAGCTTCACTTTCATTGAAGTTTCACAAGCCTTGTCTCAGTCTATGAGGTGCATTCAATAACTTAAAAACATTCTGGTCTTTTTACTAAGGCTCACAAAATTTACAATATAGGTCCCTACTCTCATTTCCTTGTCAACTCCTCTGTACTTAAATATGAAGATATTTTGACTTTAATACAGCAAGACCAACGTGGTCTGATCTAATATATACTATCTCTATTATGAAATACTCAGGAATTTATTTTGTGAAATAATCATTTTTTCTTAAACTTGCATTTGTATTAAATACATTTCTTTTGTTTCATGCAAACTGAATGATTCTCTGCTAAAATATACGTTAAAATCCTATTCAAAATACATGAGTTTTTAGAAGTTTTAGTCACAGTTACTATAAATCAGAACATGTATAGATTTAACCTATTCCAAATCTGCCTCTCTTTTCAGAAAATACATGAAATATAATGGGAAGGGTTTTCTACTCAAGTAAGAAGGTAGTCAACTTCAAGGAAAATTGGAAAAGATAATCTCTAAATTTGCCAAGGGAATAACTTTTAAAAGTGCAAAAAAAGATATGTTTAGTGGTATTCTTGGAGAATCATCAGGCACATTTTTATTGTGATTTCAGAAGTGACCCTTTTATAACTTGAAATTAGCTTATCAAGTAAACTTTCAAGTGAATATATTTAAATTAAAAACTAAACACACACATACACACTCACAGACACAGACACACACATACACAAACCAAAAATGAGTTCATTCTTCATCTCCTGTAGGTGTTGATGTAGATGGTGTTTGCAAAATCCAGTTATAAGAAGACTGCTGAATTTTATCGATATAGACACTATTCTAATGCTACCAGTACTCACAGAAACATTCTGTTGTATTAGCTGTTATGATTCTAATCAAATTCTATACTTATGTGTAATTCCATGTGGTCAAAAATTTGCGTTTTTATGCTAGAATACAGTAATAAATTTCTTTCTAGAGCTTTGTTTCTGCCTATGGTACTTTATTTTTGTTTTATTCTCTTTGTATTATAGAGAAATGTTTGGATTTGAATGAGGGAGAGATTTGCATTTTAGCTTCTGAATTCTTCATTACTGTGTTTGTTATGATCCTGATTTTCATACTTTCCATGTCTGCTTTCTGGTTTAAAAAATTCACATCTGTTTTTGGCTCTGGCTTTTTGTCCTTCTTGATTAATTTAATTTTAACAATATCTGTGATTTCTCTTCTATCAGTAAATGAGCCTTGTCATTTTTCAGAGAGCCTCTTGTTTGATTCTGACCTTTGGTACTTGATATAGTTGAAGTATTTTTCATAATATTTTCTATGGACTATTTACTCATTATTCAGCTTTTGCTTTTTTCATGATCTTTATGTCAACTTCATTCTAATTACTGAATATTAATCTAATCTAATATTTTTCATTTTCCTTTGTACTAGATTTTTTCATATGTCCTCACTTGTTTATTTTATTTAAAAATAAATTTAAAAAATACTATTTTTGAATATAGTAACAAATGCAAGTAGCAAAATATGCATACACATGAGAAATGTGTTTTTTGCTCAGCTTATCTATTATAAAAAGAACACAAAAATATTAGAGATAGCAATGGAAGGGTAGGGTATGGCCATGAGTTGGAGATAGAGCAAGAAGCAGTATTTGTTTTTGATATTTTATTGTAAGTCTAGAGATTTTCTTTGATGTTCCTTTTTCATCTTTATTCAGATTGGTTTCATTTTTATCAAAAGTAAAAGTGGAACAGGTAATGACTAAGAGTTGAAGATTCTAAAAGAACACAAATCTGGAGAATGCGTGTCCCTTCTGCAGTAGAGAGCTGATTGCCGGGATTCCTGGGCGACAGACCCCTGAGCCAGGGCAGGCATAGTGCCATGGCTGGAATAAAGGGACAAATAAAGGGTCAAGACAGACAGAAAGGGTTCATGTCTCCATGGAGCCTGGCTGTGTGCAAGACGATCAGAGAAGAGGTCTTCATCTGATTTTTCATGGAGTCCTTTGTGCTACCTCATAGTAGGAGGCAAAAAAAATTTTTTTCTTTAAATCCCTAAACAGAGAAGAAAAATTCACCGAGAGATAAAACTCCTTTAATGATAAATGAATTGACAATATTTCTGGAATTAATCTTAATATTCTTAAAGTTAGGTTCCAGCATTATCTTTGGAAACTGCCAATATATTTTTCAACAAAATATTTTATTGATCTATTGTGTATCAGACATTGTGATAGGAGTTTGCGAGGGTCTGCCATACTGTAATAAACCGTACAGGTAGATCCATGCTAAGAATTAAGAGAAAGAGAAGTAAGGCAGTGTTGCTATACTCCTTGAAACCACAGTTTCTCCTGAAACATCAACGGAGTGCCTAAGACATAGAAGGTGACAAACAACTAATTATTAAATTAGTAAATTTCTGCAGTTAAAATGGGTTTTATCCAAAAGACAGGGAATAACAAATGCTGGCAAGGAGGTGGACAAAAGGAAACCCTTGTACACTGTTGGTGGGAATGTAAATTAGTACAACCACTTCGGAGAACAGTTTGGAGGTTCCTCAAAAAATGAAAACTAGAGCTACTATATGATCCAGCAATGCCACTGTTAAGTATATATCCAAAAGGAAGAAAATCAGTATATCGAAGAGATATCTGCAGTCTCATGTTTATTGCAACACTGTTCACAATAGTTAAGATATAGAATCAATCTAAGTGTCCATCAGCAGATCAATGACTAAAATGTGTTATATATAAATATATATATTCAAAATATATTGATGATGTGATAAATTATGTGTGTATACACACATACAAACACACACACACAATGGAGTACTATTCAGCCATAAAATGAATGAAATTCTGTCATTTGCAAAACATGGAGGGCAGTAAAGGACATTATATTAAATGAAATAAGTCAGGTACAGAAAGACAAATTTTGCAAGTTCTCCCTCCTAAGTGGGAGCTTAAAAACAATTGAACTCTTAGAGATAGAAAGTAGAACAATAGTCACCAGAGGCTAGGAAGGATAGTGGGGAAGAGGGGATAAAGAGGGGACAGTTAATGAATATAAAAATACAGTTAGATAGAAGGAACAAGATCTAGTAGTCAATAGCACAATAGGGTAATTATAGTTAACAATACTTTATTGTATATTTCCAAATAACTAAAACAGTGGAATTGGAATGTCCCTAATACAAAGAAATAATAAATGCTTGAGGTGATGAATATCCCAATTACCTTGATTTGATCATTACACCTTGTATGTTTGTATCAAAGTATGACATGTACCCCATAAATACATACAATTATATTGTATCCATAAAAATTAAAAATAAAAGAATTTAAAAATCCATAAATTAATCATTGCATATTTTATCAGAAAACATTATTTAGAGGATCTGTCTCTTTCTGTCTGTTTCCTAACTTATTTTTGGGAAGTTTAACAGTGTTTCCTAGTGCCCTTAAGGCCTCAGAATTTTTCCCTCTGGCTTCTGTTGAGTAAGAGTTTACCGTGTGCCTGATTGGAATACTTGTAAGGTCTAGATATGGAAGAGCCTCCTCAGGTGAGTGTACAGCCCTCTTTGCCTTAGGTTTGAAGTCTTTTTGGATTTGTAGTTTTATACTCCCTTAAATCATTTTTTTAGAGTATGTAGTTTAACTTTACATTTTATTCTTATTTATTCATTTTAAATTTATTGAATTAATATTTATTTGGTACTGCCTATGAGCCAGACTCGGCAAGATTCTGGGGAAACAATAATGAGAATAACACCAACATTGTCCCTTGCTGCATGCCAGGGAACTTACAAGCTAGTCAAGGAGATGTGATTCAAATGATTGAAGGAGACCTTGAATCAGGAGTGTTCCTATTTTCTTCACTGTTATATTCTCAGTGTATAGGAGGGTATTGAGCAGCCAAATAATTGCTATAAGTCCATGTTTACTGAATGAAAAAAGGAATAGAATAGAATTTTGTTAGAACACATTAAAAAAGAAAGAAGAGGAAGAACAGGAGGAAGAAAAAGAAAGAAGAGGAATGGGAGAAGGAAGGAGAAGAAAACCACTTGACCTAGGAGGTTTTGGTTTGTTTTGTTTGTTTTTCTTGGTGATTTGCAAAAGACTTTCTTGAACAAGTGACACTTGAGGTGAGATCTGAATGACTGACGGGATGGTAGAGGTAGGGAAAAAGAGTACTCCAAACAGAGGGAATAGTATGTTCAAGGGCCCTGTGGCTGGAAAGGGCCTCTAAATGAATGGTGGTTGCTATGGTGAGGCTGCAGGGGGTTGGGTGAAAATGTGCTTAATGTGGCTATAGAGATTGCCAGGGCCAGGTCATGTCAGACCTTACTGGCTGCACATTGGAATTTTGTTTGTATCCTGAAAGCAATGAGAACAATAAAAGACTCTATTTCCTTTAACAATTTAACAATCTGGTTGCCAGTTATTGGGTCTGTTATATTACTTACTTCATATTTACTAATTTAGTCATATTTACCAAAGAATGTGAGGACTGTTATACAATTGTGAACCCTTCAAGCTAGAAAATTTTCTCAATTGTTAAATATTTGAAAACAGAGATTGTAATAAAAGTAAAAGACATTGTCATAAAGGCAAGTAAAAGATTGTCATAAAAGACAGTGGAATCTAAATGCTTTTACTATTAACACAATTTGCCTTTCAGATTACTTTAAACCGTATTTATTAGCACCAAACAGAAAAGCATAAGAAGCCTGATTTTCTCTTTTCACATGTATTTTTTAATTACCATATATATTACACATAAAAGAACTTATCTACAATTATAGGTGTATGTTTTTCAAATGCTACAAATTTTAGAAGAGAATTGCATTTTTCAGGTCCTATCTCTTGCTTCAGCAACATTCCAATGGCCCCAGAGAAAACATGGTCAGTACTGCAGGTGACTGCTGCCTTCAGTTACAGTTCCCAAATCTGCAGTGACTTGGCCCGTCATGCACCAGCTGTGCTTGTGCCCTTGTCTGGCAAATATCCCCAACTCCCCCCTTCCCTCCAGGCAGTCCCTGTTGAATCGAAAGCCCCTCTATTGCTTCACTCTTCAGCACACTGGAATGCCCCTATGTCCCACTCCTAAAGCAGTTAGAGCCATATATTTCTCTTTCTCTTCCTTGCTTTTCCTGCTAATCTATAGGTTCCTGGAGGACAGAGATGCCCGGACCTCTGTCCTGTCATTTAACTCTGTGATTTGGAGCAAGTTTTAAAGCCTCTTTTAGCCTCTGTTTCATGGTCTGTAAAATAATAACAAAAAATACCTCTATAGAACATCTATATGCCAGCACTTGTATCTGTTCCTCACAACATCCCTCTGAGGGAGGCACTGATATCATTTCCATTTCAGAGATGGAAAAATCTGACATACTGAGAGGTTATTTAATCTGCCCAAGGCTAGATAGCTAATAAGTGGTAGATGAAAGCATGGTAGCTGGCACCAAGTCCACACTATTAACTTCTCCACTGTGCAGGTATTACCTATCATATGGTCATGAGAACTCTTCCTTTTACTGGATTTTTTTTTGGAGGTGGAGTCTCACCCTGTTGCCCAGGCTGGAGTGCAATGGCGCACTCTCAGCTCACTGCAACCTCCACCTTCCAGGTTTAAGTGATTCTGCTGCCTCAGCCTCCCGAGTAGCTGGCATTATAGGCAGGCGCCACCAGGCCAGGCTAATTTTGTGTTTTTAGTAGAGACAGGGTTTCACCATGTTGGCCAGGCTGGTCTCAAACTCCTGACCTCTTGATCCGCCCACCTCGGTCTCCAAAAGTGTTGGGATTACAGGCATGAGCCACTGTGCCCAGCCTTTACTGGATTTTTATGAGATTATTTTTGTGAAAAGTTTCACACGATGCCAGGCACAAAATCAACTCTCGATAACAATTATTTATATTTAATTTTCAATTAAATTTAACTTTTCCTATTTTCAGAAGAAGAGACTAGAGAATTTATAAAAAGTTTTTCTTCTGATCTGTGCCTTTTATTCCTTTTTTAGTATTTTAACCTTAATACAATTAAATAAATGAAAAGCTATATGCAGAATTATTGTGTTGTATTTTGTTTTGTTTTTCTTTAGAGCCTCACACTGTTTCTATGACTGAAAACTACATTCTGTGTAAATGTAAGTTTCCTTTTGAATGTATCACAAGTGGAACTGACTTTTCCAATTACCTACTCAATTGACCTGGTACAAAGAAGGTTAAAGTTCCCACCTAATATATGATCATTAAACCTTTTCATGTAGCTTTTCAGACAAGGCAGTCTGGGAAAATTCAGAGACAACATCATTTTTGGTGCCAGACTGATAAAGCATTTAGCATTTGTCAGTTTTAGGAGAAAGAGACATGTTGATATATTAATTAGACATAATCCCTCTCTTTGGACAAAATGGATTGGTTCTGTTTTTTTTTAAAGTCTGATAATTAAAGGTACATGTTAGCTCAGATAATCTAAAAAATCTTCTAAACAATACTAGAGCTTGGAAATATATATCATAAGTACATACACACACACACACACACACACATATATATTTAGGAAACATGCAGTGACAATATTTTGCACCATCACATTGTTAATTTCATGATTGATAATTTCACAAAGGATGATTTCCAATGCCTAGTACCAGTAAAGGTAAATTAAGAAAATAAGTTTTTGAAAAAAAACATCACTTACCTAGGAAACAGCTTCTTAGCTGCCACACGCCTCTTCGACTTTGTAAACATTTTTTTTTTTTTTTTTTTTGCCAATTTCCGAAATGTTGCAAAAACAAACAGTGGTAAATCCAATAATTGTTCTCCAAGATTTGGGTCTTAGTTGAAATCAATCATGTAGGCCATTTATCTCCTCTTTTTCCTTCCCTCCCCCACCACCAGACTGGTGTGGGCTGGTGATATGAATGGCGTTTAGCCACATGTGTTTCAGTTTGGGGATCTTTAACCATAATTGATGAAAGACTGTTTTCTTTTCCTTTAAGACAGATAAACAGCATGCTTTAGGAACTGTAGATCACATCAGTTTATGTGAAAAGAACTTTAAATTCTGTATTTTAAATATTTTACAAGTTTTAAAACATTGAGTTCTGTGCATAAGTATTCAGAGACAGCAAATGTCAGTATTTCATAGTTCAGAAAAAGACTGATCCATTTTTGTCAGTTTAGAGAATTACCTATTGCAAACATAACATATAAGCTTTATAGTATATTATATTATTATGTAAGACTAAAATGCTTAGGAAACTTGCATTTCTGTTAACTTACACTTTGGTGTAAACCAAACTAGATTTGGTTTCTTAATTTATTTCCTTTGATACAAGTAAAAAAGAAATTTTTGTTTGTTTGTTTGTGTCCCTGGATTTTGCTACAGAGTATCTGATTTCAGTATATATAGATGGGGGAAATTTAGGTTTAATTCCAGCAATTCAAAGTAGCTATTGTTAATACCTCTATCTCTCTGTTTGTCCCTCCTTCTGTCTTCATCTATCTGTCAGAGAAGGAAACTGAGGCATAGAACATTTGAGAATGCATCTAAGACTACACATCTAGAATAGCAGAGGTACATTAAAGCCCAAATGTCCTATCTTTGATTAACACTCTGTTTTAATTGTAAAATAATTACATATTTATTTAATTATAATTAACTTAATAATTTAAACTCGTGAACAAGACACAGATTATAGCATTTCCTTGTATTTAAAGTCTTCATTTAAAATACATATTGGTGCCTTTGTCGGTTACATTAGGTAGCGACATTCACATGGTAATTAGATGTAGTATTTAATTATATCACAGAATATGTAATTATTTCTCTTCATTTTGAAGGGCAAAATCTCTCTTTCTGACTTTAGAAATAGGACTTGGAAACGAGGGGCAAAATACCTTGGACTATTATCTTTGACTTTCATTAAATTGTGCAGACCTCAGGATATTGTGTGCCAAAGTGCTATGAAATATTTTATTAAAAATAGTCACAGCATATGTTCGTGTTCATGTTAGCTTTGTATTCATTTGTTGGAATTATACAGTGCAAATACTTGGAGAAGCTGCATATGTGCTAAACCAGTTGTGAGTCATGAATCCTCCTAACTCTTGATCTCATCAGGACTTGTCTTATCGAAGTCAGTGGGAGTAGAGTTTGTGCATCCCCTCCCACGTGCATTCAGACACGCAGGGCTAGCTTTCTTGGCGCTGCTGATGCCCAAGATAAGAGGTGATGGTGAAAGCTTGTGGCTATCATGTGCTTTCTGTGGAAAAACACTGTAATGTGTTACACCCAACATCCACTTCTAGTGACGTCAAGATACACAGCTTTCTGTTAGAAGCAGGCTGTAACCAGTGCAGTTCAGATTTGGTCTAAAAACTTGATCACATTATGTTCTTATTCTAACAAGAATATTTCAATTTGAATATTCTAATTCTTAGACTACTTAAAACCAATCCTGAGACAACTCAAATGACTCAAGACTATCTCTAATGTCCCAGTGTTCCACATTTTCAATTCGTTCAGTATTAGGAATTGACACCCAGCCAGAAATGTTCAATGATTAGCTCTTTGTAAACTACACTGAAAGAGATCTTTAGCTTTACTGTACATGTTTACAATGTTTTCTTTTGCCAATTGGAGGAGACACTGGAGCTTAGGATAGACTCATGCACAGGGTTTATAGGATGTCAGACAAAATGATTTTTACTGAGGAAGGGTCAAGTTGTGTTTTTCGTTGTGTCACACTATACAATATGAGGGCCATGTTATAAAAATTCAGAGCTCCCACAAGAAGGCAAAGGCTAAAAATGGTGATTTAAGACTACATTATCCTGTTTCTAATTCCTTTTCTTTCTTCCTGCGGAAATGTAATTGCAGAAGCTGGGAGAAGGGATTGGAGCGTGGGCTTCTATATCTGTCTTGAAGAGAGTCGTAAAGCCTGTTTTATGAGTCTCTCTCTAGCCTCGTTCTAGTTTTCCAAATTAAAGGAGACAATATGACAATCTCACCAAGCTCTGATTTTACATCTTAATTTGCAACTCAGCAGCAATATCAGTACCTGGTTTAAGTGGCTCAGACAAAACAGTGTTGAAATGGACTTATCCTTAGAAATTCAGTAAAAGGTCCTCTGTACTAATGCAAAGCCATTTTTTTTTTAAAAAAAAAGCAACTTACAAACATTACAAAATTTATTTTTATTTTTTGTTTATTATTTCCTAAAATTAATATACTTAAAGTCAATTTCTTAGTTTTACAAATGTACTGTAGTAATGTAAGATGGTAACAATGGGAGGAACTTGGTGAAAGGAACTCTATGTACTCTATTTACAACGTTTCTGTAAATCTACAACTAGGCAAAAACAAACTGATGTACTATTAATAACTACATTGTTCTTGTCCAGATAAAATTATAATGGGATAGCCTAAAGACTGGGATAAAATTTGAAGGTTTTTTTTGTTTTGTTTTCTGCTTATGAATTAACAGAGTTTTCAGGGTGTCGTGGTTTTATCCGTTTCGGTGATTTTAAGAACCAAGGGCATTTTTGTTTCTTAGCATAGGTCAGGCAAAAGGACTTTATGAACTTGTCTGAAGCATTTTCACCAACTGTTTGTTTATAGTCAAGCCAAATAACCCTTCACGTACTATGTGAAGTCCCCTTCACCTGCACCAACTTTGTCAGAGAACTGAGACTAAACCTTCACCAACAGTGTACCTTGAGTATAGCTTCAAAGGACCACCCACTTCTAGGGGTGAGAGGCTAAATCCGCCTCTCTGTCAGGCCCATTTTAAGCCTTATGAAAACAAGGATTTCATTTAAACCTTCCCAAACTAGAGAGCATTTATTAACAGCTATGGTTCTAATATTTGGAACAAAGTCAAGATCAAACCTTGGTACTATCTCAGCAGAAGAAAGATTAGAATTAGTAGTTAATCTCACTGAAAATCCTTTCAGTGAGAAAAAAATATGTGTGAGCTTTAACTACAATGATTCTCTGGCTAATGAGATACCATTGATCATGTGGAGAGGAAAGTAATATCCTTTGATATTAAAACTGTATACGGTGGTCATGGAATCTAAATCTATTCCTTTGCTAGAGTGAAACATTACTAATGAAAACAAAAAAAAATGCATTAACCTGTAAAAAGAAACTAAATTTATTGACAAGAGTTTGCAAATCACAGTTAATTGAGTCTCAGATGAAACTTCAAATAAAGGAAATAATGTGGTAATTGGGCCCCTCATCTTATATAATATACTTGTTGGCATACATTATGGGTTTGCTATCTTTTAAGAGTATTAAATCATTGTACAAAAACATTGCCAGAAAAACTCTTCATTTCCTTTTAGTGACTTCTTACTGCCCTCAGTGGAAGTTTAATAGAAAAGGAAGGACATGATGTAGTTTTAATGACAGGAAACCCATGGCCTTCCAAATGAATAAATTCCATCACTAGCTGCCACAAAGTGTGCTAATTATTTCCTTTGATAAATTAAAAGCTGTAAAAGTCAAAAGTATATAAGCATGTGGTTTACAGTTATAATCAACCTGTCTGCATTATTGAAAGTTCATATTATCTTCACTATTTAATATAGCATTACTTTTTTATGCCAACAAATTGTATAGAAAGCATGTATATAAAGCATTAAACTTTTGGGATTTGACAGATGATTAAACAACTAAACTTTGTGTTTCTGACCTTTAAGATGCTAAAATCAAGTATTGATTTATTCCCCTAACACTAAACCTTGAAGATGAAGATGAAGATCATTACGAAATGATGAAACAAACCAATTCAAAAGCCAATCATGTCCAAAATGTGTAGAGGAATTAGAATATTATACTTGATTTTTATTATTTTATTTTTAATATCAGCTAAATCACTTGGGAGTGAAATACAGCAATTCAATCATTCAACAAAATTTATGTGCCCCATGTGCTCTGTGTGAATTAATTTGTTAATTCCACAATCATTTATTTAACCTATGCCATGTGTTCTGGGGGTACAATAGTAGTAAAAAATGGACTCCATCCTTATCTTCATAGAGCTTGCAATATAGTGAGAGAGCTGTCAATTTAGTGATTGTACAATCATCAGCCTGGAAATGTGACAGGGAGGTTTATGGCTTGATGAAAGCTTACTGACCATAGGAGCACTGTCCTACTCAGTCATAGACGTTAGGCTTCCCTGATGAACGGTGGCTCAAATTGAAATATGAACAATGAGCTAAAGAGAACAAGGAGAATTCCAGGCAGAGGTACAAGCATATGTGAAAGGCTTTGTGGTGAGACTGAGAGAAGGTCCATGTGGCATCAGTACAGGAGGTGAAGTGAGTCAGAGCCCAGCTTGCCTACTCAGTGTCTCTGTGCACCTTTTTGTCAAAGTGGGTGCAAACTGCACCAGGGCACATGGATTGTTGAACAGCATGTGGGCTGTATTTTGGCCCCATCACCTCCTTGGCTGAGTGCTCAAATGCATGACCTTCGCATTGTACATGGCAGCCGCGGGGAAAGTGGAGCAAGGTAATGTAACAGTAAAGAGGTCGGTAGAGCTCAAGTAATGTGAGACCTCGCAATTTTGTAGCAAATAAAAAAGAGTGGCTTCTACTAAGTTTAATCCTGTCAAAATAATCCATCTTACTTTAATTTTGTACAATTTCTAGTATTTCTCCAGTTTCAACTCTAAGCTTTTCAACTAAGGAGAATAAAACGTCTCACTGTATTCATCCTATTTTGTGCTTTGTCTTGTTTTTGCATTCAAGAATGATACTTCTTGTGTTCTCAGCCATTTATTCTAACTCCATTTAGATTGGTGAAATGAAAAAAACATTTAATGTAACTTATCAGATATATGCAGTTAAATCGTGGCTTCATACCTTACATGAAGGTACTATGGTTCTGCTAGAATTTAAATTATTTGGTAACGTTTTACAAAAGAACTGATGATGGTTTCATTCTTTCATTCCTTCCATTTTTAGAAATTCTTAAAAATCCATCCAGCATCCACTTTACCAGGTACTCTGAGAAGGGCTTAGGAGACCCAAGAAATGCATCCAAGTCCCTGTCCTCAAGGTACTCACTGACTCTGTGAGATGGTCACACTAACAGGTGATTAAGAGACAGCGACCACGGGCAGTAGAACCCCGACAGACTATCTTTTTTTTTTTATTGTCCATTTTTATTTTATTTTTATTTTTATTTTTTACTTTATTTATTTATTATTATTATACTTTAGGTATATCTCCCAATGCTATCCCTCCCCCATCCCCCCACCCCACAACAGTCCCCAGAGTGTGATGTTCCCCTTCCTGTGTCCATGTGTTCTCATTGTTCACTTCCCACCTATGAGTGAGAATATGTGGTGTTTGGTTTTTTGTTCTTGCGATAGTTTACTGAGAATGATGATTTCCAGTTTCATCCATGTCCCTACAAAGGACATGAACTCATCATTTTTTATGGCTGCATAGTATTCCATGGTGTATATGTGCCACATTTTCTTAATCCAGTCTATCATTGTTGGAACACTTTTACACTGTTGGTGGGAATGTAAACTAGTTCAACCATTGTGGAAGTCAGTGTGGCAATTCCTCAGGGATCTAGAACTAGAAATACCATTTGACCCAGCCATCCCATTACTGGGTATATACCCAAAGGACTATAAATCATGCTGCTATAAAGACACATGCACACGTATGTTTATTGTGGCACTATTCACAATAGCAAAGACAGAGTATCTTAATTCAGGGGGCCAGAGAAGACGTTCCAGGCAGAGACTGTAAGGATCCCTAAGAGCAAGCTGAGCAAAGAATAGAAGAAGAGACTTTCAGGCTGAGGGGACTACAGGAACAAAAGTAGGGGATGGGAAAAACATGTTGCTGGAGTGTAAGTGTAAGAAAGACAGAAGCAAGAGCTGAGAGCAGTGTGTTGGGAGGGGCCAGATCAAGGGACTTGAACATCAAGAAGCTTGGATTTAATTTTGTTGGTGAAAGGGAGCTATTGAAGCCTCTTGCTTCTTTTGGAATCCACCTAGAAAGGCCTTATCTGGGGTCTAGACCTCAAATTAGAGTTGTTTTTTTTTTTCTTTTTACACCTGTGCCAAGCATCCAGTTGTTTCATAAAAGTTTCTCAGAATAACATAATCTGAACATGGTGGGAAGACTGTTTAATAACTCAGTTTAGTAGAGATTTATAGTTTCAATATATCACTGGGATGTGTAGATGGAAGAAAAGTTTGGGAGGGCCGGAACTCCAGGCATGCATACCAATTAGGAAGCAATTGCAATGGTTTAAGTAAGAGTCAATAAGAACAATTAAGATTCTCTCAGTGCTGGAGAGAAGACAAAAACTTTTAAGAGGAATGTAGGAGGTAACCAAAAATAAGCTTCATGCTTAATTGAACATTTGGAGGAAAGTGGGAGGAATATGGAAAAATCAGAAGAGATAAAGATATTGACAGCACTAAAGCATTCATAAATTGAGTTAGGAAAAAAATTTGGGTGCAACAAAAAATTTCAATAAATGTAAACTTCATTTCTGTTGACGTGAAATGGCACTTACTGAACACGTAATTGTCCAGGATGCTGGTAACAAGAAGCCTCTCTTTGGCAAAGTGGTGCAACTCTCACAATGCTCAGACAGGCAGCTTCTTGGCGTTGCCCAAGACAAACTCTTCCTGGACACATGCATGCATTTTCTCTTATTCTATCTATATGTTCTTTCTTGTAATTTTAGATATTTACTAATCTCGCCCAACCTCCACATCCCTGCTTTCCCTTGCTCCACTCTAAATAAACCTAATCCTTTTAACTTTTACTCAGAGACCTTAGTTTGCAAACTATGAATCATTTTGCTTCTTCTCTTGGGATTCCATCCAGGGAGCCCATACTTCATTTTTAAGGCCTCAGATCAGACACATTTCTCTATGACTGCGCCTTGAATGCAGTAGGTATTTGATAAGTTTTTTTTTTTTTCAAAATGATAAAATCCTAAGGATGGTGGGAAGATGGTCTAGTAACTCCCACTTGCTAAAATCCTAGTTATTTCACTTTATTATCAACACATTTTTAAACATTAACATGGCATTGGTGACTCATGTATGATCCTCTGTAATTCTTTTGTTTATGCTGTATTTGTCTGTAACCATGTCTTCAACATCATTTCTTTATGGTTTGCTTTTCTTTTTTTCACTTGTTCTGATTAAATTTTTATTTCCATTAATTCTGTTTATTTTTCAAGGTCATTTAACAGTATAATTAACTTCTCTAAGTTGCTAAGCTTGGAAAAGATAATTCAGCTTGGTGCCACTAGTAACTTAATGAGCTCCTCCCAAAATTCATCTGTGTCATTAAAGATGTTACTAAATACTTCTGACCCAGGATGATTCCCTTGAAAAAGCATTCATGTCCTTTAAGCTGAAATTGTATTGTTGATAATTGACTCTTCTTGAATATTTTCTAACAAGTTTGTGTTCTCATCTAGTAGCAAAAGAGTTTAAATAATATCTAATAATATAATAACATATGCTGGTGTACTATTATGCTTACAAAACTTTCTCTCACCCCATATTACTTAATTTGCTCATTAGACATCCCTGTGAGACAGGAAGAAGAGAAGTTATCTTTAGAGCTATTTCAAAGGTATGGAAGCTGAGTCTCAGGGTAAGTGACTTAACGAGGTCACTCAGCCAGCAGTTAGCAGAACACAACTCTTAAGTGTATATCTTCTGACTTCAAAGCCAATGTCCTTGCAGCTCTACCATGCTGAACTGTTCCATCTGTATATTAATATGTGGCTTCAGCTAAATTGAAACCTTTATTAAAAATTGCTGACAAATCTCTTCCAAAGTTGATTTCACCACTCTTTTAAAAAAATATTTAAAATTTTAAAAATTTTTATATTTTATTTATTTTTTAACTTTAAGTTCCAGGATACATGTGCAGAATGTGCAGGTTTGTTACACAGGTGTATGTTGTGCCATGGTGGTTTGCTGGACCTATCAACTCACCACCTAGGTTTTAAGCCCCTCATGCATTAGCTATTTGTCCAGATTCTCTCCCTCCCCTCACCCTCCCTCCGTTAGGCTCCAGTGTGTGTTGTTCCTCTCCCTGTGTCCATTTGTTCTTGTTGTTCAACTTCCACTTATGAGTGAGAACATGTGGTGTTTGGTTTTCTGTTCCTGTGTTAGTTTGCTGAGAATGATGACTTCCAACTTCATCCATGTCCCTGCAAAGAACATGATATCATTCCTTTTTGTGGCTGCATAGTATTCCATGGTATATATGTTTCAAATTTTCTTTATCCAGTCTATGATTGATGGGCATTTGGGTTGGTTCCATGTCTTTGCTATTGTGAATAGTGCTGCAATAAACATACGTGTGCATGTATCTTTACAATAGAATGATTCACATTCCTTTGGCCATATACCCATTTATGGGATTGCTGGGTCAAATGGTATTTCTGGTTCTAAATCCTTGAGGAATTGCCACACTGTCTTCCACAATGGTTGAACTAATTTACATTCCCACCAAATAATGCAAAAGTCTTCCTATTTCTCCACAGCTTCACCAGCATCTATTGTTTCTTGACTTTTTAATAGTTGCCATTCTGACTGGTGTGAGATGGTATATCCTTGTGGTTTTGGCTTGCATTTCTCTAATAATCAGTGCTGTTGAGCTTTTTTTCATATGTTTGTTGGCCGCATAAATGTCTTCTTTTGAGAAGTGTCTGTTCATATCCTTTGCCCACTTTTTGATAAGGTTGGTTTTTTCTTGTAAATTTGTTTAAATTCCTTGTAAATTCTGAATATTAGACCGTTGTCTGATGAGTAAACTGCAAATATTTTCTTTCATTCTGTAGGTTGTCTGTTCACTCTGTAGATAGTTTCTTTTGCTGTGCAGAAATTCCTTAGTTTAATTAGATCCCATTTGTCAATTTTAGCTTTTGTTCAATTGCTTTTGGTGATTTCATCATAAAATCTTTGCCCATGCATATGTCCTGAATGGTATTGCCTAGGTTTTCTTCTAGGGTTTTTATGGTTTTGGGTTTTAGTCTTTATCCATCTTGAGTGAAGTTTTTACAAGGTGTACGGAAGGGGTCCAGTTTTCAGTTTTCTGCATAAGGCTAGCCAGTTTTCCCAGCACCATTTATTAAATAGGGAATCCTTTCCCCATTGCTTGCTTTTGTCAGGTTTGTTGAAGATCAGATCATTGTAGATATGTGGTCTTATTTCTGAGGTCTCTATTTTGTTTCATTGGTCTATATGTCTGTTTTGGTACCAGTACCATGCTGTTTTGGTTACTGTAGCCTTGTAGTATAGTTTGAAGTCAGGTAGTGTGATGCCTCCAGCTTTGTTCCTTTTGCTTAGGATTGTCTTGGCTATACGGGCTTTTTGTTGTTGCTGTTGTTTCATATGAATTTTAAAGAAGTTTTTTCTAATTCTGTGAAGAATGTCAATGATAGTTTGATGGGATAGCATTGAATCTATAAATTACTTTGGGCAGTATGGACATTTTCATGATATTGATTCTTCCTATCGATAAGGATGGAAAGTTTTTCTATTTGTTTGTGTCTTCTCTGATTTCCTTGAGAAGTGGTTTGTAGTTCTCCTTAAAGAGGTCCTTCACATCCCTTGTTAGCTTTATTCCTAGGTATTTTATTCTTTTCGTAGCAATTGTGAATGGGAGTTCATTCATAATTTGGCTACCTGCTTGTCTATTGGTGTATAGGAATGCTTGTAATTTTTGCACATCAGCTTTGTATCCTGAGACTTTGCTGAAGTTGCTTATCAGCTTAAGGAATTTTGGGTCTGAGACGATGGGGTTTTCTAAAGATAGGATTATGTCAATCTGTAAACAGAGAAAATTTGACTTCCTCTCTTCCTATATGAATACCTTTTATTTCTTTCTCTTGACTGATTGCCCTGGCCTGAACTTCCAATACTATGTTGAATAGGAGTGGTAAAAGAGGGCATCCTTGTCTTTGTCAGTTTTCAAAGGGAATGCTTCCAGCTTTTGCCCATTCAGTATGATAATGGCTGTGGGTTTGTCATACATAGCTCTTACTATTTTGAGATATGTTCCATGAATTCCTAGTTTATTGAGAGTTTTTAGCATAAAGGGATGTTGAATTTTATTGAAGGCCTTTTCTGCATGTATTGAGATAATCATGTGGTTTCGGTCATTGGTTCTGTTTATGTGATGGATTACGTTTATTGATTTGTGAATGTTGAACCAGCCTGGCATCCCAGTGATGAAGCCAACTTGATCATGGTGGATAACCTTTTTGATGTGCTGCTGGATTTGGTTTGCCAGTATTTTCCTGAGGATTTTTGCATCAATGTTCATCAGGGATGTTGGCCTGAAGTTTTCTTTTTTGTTGTTGTATCTCTGTCAGATTTGGGTATCAGGATGATGCTGGCTTCATAAAATTAGTTAGGGAGGAGTCTCTCCTTTTCAATTTTTTGCAATAGTTTCTGAAAGAATGGTATCAGCTCCTCTTTGTACCTCTGATAGAATTAGGCTGTGCATCCATCTGGCCCTGGGCTTTTTTTGGTGGGCCGGCTATTAATTACTTCCTCAGTTTCAGAATTTATTATTGGTCTCTTCAGGGATTCAGCTTCTTCCTGGTTTAGTCATGGGTGGGAGTATGTGTCCATGAATTTATCTATTTATTCTAGGTTTTCTAGTTCAGTTGCATAGAGGTGTTCATAGTATTCTCTGATGGTAGTTTGTATTTCTGTGGGGTGAGTGGTGATATCCCCTTGATAATTTTTACTGTGTCTATTTGATTCTTGTCTCTTCTTTATTAATTTTTTTCCCAAAAAACCAGCTCCTGGATTCATTGATTTTCTGAAGGGTTTTTCATGTCTCTATCTCCTTCAGTTCCGCTCTGATCTTAGTTAATTCTTGTCTTCTGCTAGCGTTTGGATTTGTTAGCTCTTGCTTCTCTAGTTCTTTAATTGTGATATTAGGATGTCAATTTGAGATATTTCTAGCTTTCTGATGTGGGCATGTAGTGCTATAACTTTCCCTCTTAACACTGCTTTAGCTGTGTCCCAGAGATTCTGGTATGTTGTCTCTTTGTTCTCATTGGTTTCAAAGAACTTCCTGATTTCTGCCTTAATTTCATTATTTACCCACGAGTCATTCAGGAACAGGTTGTTCAGTTCCCTTGTAGTTGTGTGGTTTTGAGTGAGTTTCTTAATCCTGAGTTCTAATCTGATTGCACTGTGGTCTGAGAGACTGTTATAATTTCAGTTCTTTTGCATTTGCTGAGGAGTGTTTTACTTCCATTTATGTGGTTGATTTTAGAGCAAGTGCCATGTAGCACTGAGAAGAATGTATATTCTGTTGTTTTGTGGTGGAGAGTTCTGTAGATATCTGTTAGGTCCGCTTGATCCAGAGCTGCGTTCATGTCCTGAATATCCTTGTTAATTTTCTGTCTCATTGATCTGTCTAATGTTAACAGTGGTGTGTTAAAGTCTCCCACTATTATTGTGTGGGAGTCTAAGTCTCTTTGTAGGTCTCTAAGAACTTGTTTTATGAATCTGGGTGCTCCTGTATTGGGTGCCTATATATTTAGGATAGTTAGCTCTTCTTGTATAATTGATCCCTTTACCATTAGGTAATGCCTTACTTTGTCTTTTTGGATCTTCGTTGGTTTAAAGTCTGTTTTGTCAGAGACTAGGATTGCAACTGCAGCTTTTTTCTGCTTTCCATTTGCTTGGTAAATTTTCCTCCATTCCTTCATTTTGAGCCCATGTGTGCCTTTGCACATGAGGTTCGTCTCTTGAATACAGCACACCGATAGGTCTTGACTTTCTTTATCCAATTTGCCAGTCTCTGTCTTTTAATTGGGGCATTTAGCTCATTTATATTTAAGGTTAATATTGTTACGTGTGAATTTGATCCTGTCATCATGATGCTAGCTGGTTATTTTGTACACTAGTTGATGCCATTTCTTCATAGTGTCATTGATCTTTATATTTTCATGTGTTTCGCAGTGGCTGCTACAGGTTTTCCTTTCCATGTTTAGTGCTTCCTTCAGGAGCTCTTGCAAGGCAGGCCTGGTGGTGATGAATTCCCTCAGCATTTTCTTGTCTGAAAAGGATTTTATTTATCTTTCCCTTATGAAGCTTAGTTTGGCTGGATAGGAAATTCTGGGTGGAAAATTCTTTCTTTAAGAATGTTGAATATTGGTCCCCACTCTCTTTTGGCTTGTAGAGTTTCTGCTGAGAAATATGCTGTTAGTTTGATTGGCTGCTCTTTTTAAGTGACCTGGCTTTTCTCTCTAACATTTTTTCCTTCATTTTGACCTTGGAGAATCTGAGGATTATGTTTTTTGGGGTTGATCTTCTCATGGAGTATCTTAGTGGTGTTCTCTGTATTTCCTGAATTTGAATGTTCGCTTCTGTTGCTAGGTTGGGGAAGTTCTCCTGAAAAATATTCTGAAGTATTTTTTCCAACTTGGTTCTATTCTTCCAATCTCTTTCAGGTACTCCAATCCATCATAGGTTCATTCTTTTTACGTAGTCCCATATTTCTCAGAGGTTTTGTTCATTCCTTTTTATTCTTTTTTCTCTAATCTTGTCCACCTGTCTTATTTCAGAAAGATAATCTTCCATCTCTGCTATTCTTTCTTCTGCTTGATTGATTTGGCTATTAATACTTGTGTATGCTTCTCGAAGTTCTTGTGCTGCATTTTTCAGCTCCATCAGGTCATCTATATTCCTCTCTAAATTGTTTGTTCTAGTTAGCCACTCATCTAAACTTTATCAAGTTCTTAGCTTCTTTGCAGTGGGTTAGAACATGCTCCTTTACCTCAGTGGAGTTTGTTATTACTCACCTTCTGAAGCTTGCTTCTGTCCATTCGTCCATCTCATCCTCCCTCCAGTTTTGCGCCCTTACTGAAAAGTTGTTGCAATCATTTGGAGGAGAAGAGACACTCTGGCCTTTTGGGTTTTCAGCATTTTTTTCATTGATTCTTTCTCATCTTCATGAGTTCGTCTAGTTTCGATCTTTGAGGTTGCTGACACTTGGATGAGATTTTTGTGGGTACTTTTTTTTGTTGATGCTATTGTTGCTTTCTCTTTGTTTGTTTTTCTTTCAATAGTCAGTTCCCTCTTCTGTAGGGTGGCTGTGGTTTGCTGGGGGTTCAATTCAGACCCTATTCATCTGGTTCGCTCCCATGCCTGGAGATGTCACTTGAGGAGGCTGAACGACAGCAAAGATGGGTGCCTGTTTTTCACTCTGGGTTATCTGACCTCGAGGGGCACTGAGCTGATGCCAGCAGGAACACTCCTGTATAGAATGTCTGACAACCCCTGTTGGGGGTCTCACCCATTTGGGTGGCATGGCAAGCAGGGCCTGTTTAACGAGGCACTTTGGCTGTCCCTTGCTGGAGGGGGTGTGCTGTGCTGGGGGGAAACCCGTTCCTCTGGGCTGTCCTGATTCCTCAGAACTAGCAAGAGAAAAGATGAAGTCTACTGGTCCATGGAGACTATGGCCAGCCATCCCCCTAGGGGCTCAGGCCCAGCGAGATCAGAGTTCTGTCCCTGAGCCCCCAGCTGGAATTGGAGTTCCCGCAGGGATGCCCTGCAGTCTCAGCGTTGGCTGCCGCCCCCTCCCCCAAGGAGCTCAGATGGCTTAGACCACAGGCAGCTTGCAGCAGTAGTTATGGCTGCCCCTCCTCCGGAGAACTTGGTAGGCTTAGGCTGATCTTAGCTGAGTGGGTGTTGAGAATCTACACTGGTTCTATGGTCGGGGCCCAAGACCCCGGTGGCACTGGCTCTGGAGTGGGATCTTTCGATCTGTAGGTTGCACAGTTCTATGGAAAAAGCACTGTTTCCCAGGCTGGGTAGCACGCTCACTCACCACCTCCCTTGGCTGGGGTTGGGGGCTCCCCTGCCCCTTGTGGCTCTCAGGTGGGCTGCCACACCACACTGCTCTTCCTTCCTCTCTGTGGGTCACGCTAGCTGCCTAGTCAGTCCTAATGACAGAACCTGGATACTTTGGTTGCCAGTGCAGATTTTGCACCCTGTTTTGGATCTTTTCAATGGGAACCTCTGATGGCTGCTGCTTCTAGTCGGCCATCTTGGCCCCGCCCCCAATTCACCACTCTTTAAATTCCTAATGCATAATAGGTCTGCACAACATAATTCATTTATGTGTGTAAGGTACTGGACCTAAATACTGATGGGTACATAAAATAATTGTGACACTGTTCCTGAAGAAGGAATAATCTTCTGATATGAAGCCAAGGACCAAAAAAATTGCAAAAAAATTGTATGATGATATCTAGCACTTATTTATGTGTTGTTTTGCATTTTACTGTTCATTGCTTTAAGACAAATAACTCACTTCTTGAGGATAAATTCTATGTAGTCTGCATTTGAATTCTCAACCATACCTAGCAAATTCTCAACAAATAGTACAGATTTTTGAGTACTTGTCAACTTATTTTGCTGGCTGAACTTCAATTATTTTTTTAATTCTTGCTATGTGTCCAGTGCTGTACTAGGCATAATATGGAATGCATACCTTTGTCTTTTGCAAAGGGAACACTAACGAACAGGGCAGCTTTGGCAGACACTAAGGATACTCCTTGACTAGACTGGAGTACTAGGCATTCAGGTGGGTAGGAAAAGGGAATACATTTGGAAACATCAGGTTGGTCCATATTATAGAAGACCTTGAAAGTCAAGCAAAATAGGCTAGACTTGATGTGGTAAACAGGAAGTTCTGATTTCAATATCAAATAAAGCCATTATCAAGGATGAAAAGAAATGTTAAGATTATGTCATCAATTGTTTATTTTAATCATCAATTGTTTTTATTGTGTAATAATTTAATTATTGCACTTCATATTACTTGAGAAATAATAAAATGAAGAAAGAAGCCCTTCTTACCTATTTGAAGTGAAATATTTGTATTTGTTTTCCTTAATGTTATTTCTTTCCACCTGCCTAGAAATCCTTAATCTAGCACATTCATGGCATTACTTTTTTTTTTTTTTCTTGCTTCTCTCCCACACATATATGTCTTCTGGATCTAATAGACTGTTTCAGTCATTACTTGTGTTTGTAAACAGCTGTTAAATTCATCATGTCTTAAGTTTAAATTATTTGAGTTCCATATTGTCTTCGATCAATTGACTCATCCATTCATTTGACAAGAATGTAGAGGGAAAATTACATGCAAGGAATCTGGGTTCTGTAGGCAATACTAACAACAAAAAAAGACAGTGAGGACCCTGAGAAGCACCTGCACTGATAATGCATTAGAGAGTGATATATGCCAAGTCTTGTACAGTCTCAAATTTAAGAATACCATCATAGCATATTGTTTACTCCATAAAATAGAGTAACATATAATTAAAAATATTTAATCATCTCACTCCTGTATTCATGATTCTAGGTAGACTTAGAGTTACTTTTTTCATGATATTGAACAAAGCCATTCACATGGATGTTGGGAAGTTGGTTAGGTTCACTCAGTGGTAAGAATTTTGTTCTCAAATGTCCCCTCTGTTTTAAAGATTCTGCCACAATAACTTTCAAATGACCACATGTCATGGAACATTGTTATCACCGAATATAGTAAAACCCATAAAGGTGAAAGCTGAGAATTTTTAGGCTTACTGAAGTGAGGAATAAAGTTGTACAGAGTGACCCAATTATAAAGGGCTGTAAAATGCACTCCAGGAAATTTGAATATAATGGGACAAGTAATGGGGAGCTACTGTTTGAGCAGAAGTAGAACATAATCAGTACATTTGGCAATTGCAGGCTAAATATTATTGACGTAACAGAGTCAAGAAGAGCAGGAAGAAGACTAACACAGTGGTTCTGGCATGATGTGGTTAGATAGAATATTAGCAGTGAAAACAGTAATGCAAACTTAAAACAGTTGCAGTGCTGACCCTCCAGGGGCTTGCAGTCCAGTGGGAGAGACAGGCACATAAATAACCTAGTAAAACAAAAGAAATGATCGATGAGAGACATAAACTGGAGCCCCTGGGAGCATAGAGTATGGCTGAATATGGAGTAAGGAGTTCACAAGTCATCAAAGCAGTGCATGGTACAGATAGGGGATGGGGAGCATTCTGAGCAGAAGCTGCTAGTAGAATGCTGGCAGATAAGTCTGGGTGCAAGTCCTGATGGGACTGGTGTTTTTGCTAAGTAGCTTGTCCTATAAATTGAGCCATATCACAAATTAGAATCATGTGATTCCGTTTGTATTTTAGAATCATACTGAAAGTAGTATGGAGGGAGCACTGCCGAGACCAGCTCAGTTGGGATACCCTAACCCAGCGGCGCTAGAGGAATTAAAGATGCACACACAGAAATATAGAGGTGTGGAGTGGGAAATCAGGGGTCTCACAGCCTTCAGAGCTGAGAGCTGAGATCATCGAGCAGAGATTTACCCACATATTTATTAATAGCAAGCCAGTAACAAGCATTGTTTCTATCGATTATAGATTAAAAGTATTCCTTATGGGAAACAAAGGGATGGGCCGAAATAAAGGGATGGGTTTGGCTAGTTATCTGCAGCAGGAGCATGTCCTTAAGGCACAGATCACTCATGCTATTGTTTGTGGTTTAAGAACGCCTTTAAGTGGTTTTCTGCCCTGGGTGGGCCAGGTGTTCCTTGCCCTCATTCCGGTAAACCCACAACCTTCCAGCGTGGGCGTCATGGCCATCATGAACATGTCACAGTGCTGCAGAGATTTTGTTTATGGCCAGTTTTGGGGCCAGTTTATGGTGAGATTTTGGGGGGCCTGTTCCCAACAAGCACAGATGGAGTAAAGAATCAGCATGTCTAGAGGCAAGAGGACCCGTGTGGAGAGAATAGCCTAGGCTATAGTTTGGATTCAATAAAGTGTTGCTACATGAAGAACTCCAAGAACAACCTCTGGTATGTAGTAGGCTCTTAATGAATGTAGGTTCTAGATTTACTATTATTAGTGTTTGATTAGTCCTATTTGTACTATTGCAATAGTCTTGGTGAGAAATGAGAAAGTATTAGAACATGTGCTAATTAATGTTCCAGAGGTGGTGATGGGGAGGAAACCTAGATTCTGGAACTATCAGGGTGTGGGGTGGGAGAGACTTGCATTAGGAAGATTCTGCTTAGATGATGGGGCACGGGAGGAGGGGTCTGGGATGTGCTTTGAGACTTTGAATCATGGCCCATTAGTGGGTTGTGAAATCAATCTGGAGGGTTATGACTGGAAATTTAAAAAAAAAAAGAATAGAATTTTAAAAAATTTCACAGAGTCTCACACATTTTTTTTTTAACTTTT
Organism: Pongo pygmaeus; assembly: GCF_028885625.2. Classification (NCBI taxonomy): domain Eukaryota; kingdom Metazoa; phylum Chordata; class Mammalia; order Primates; family Hominidae; genus Pongo; species Pongo pygmaeus. Next base: position 187,183,812 of record NC_072376.2, read on the forward strand.
ATGTGGGTGGTATATGCAAAAATATTTTTGGTGTGTCTAGAGTGTATCCAGGCATATCCAGTAGGCCCAGGTCTGCATCTGCCTGGATGACTACTGTCCTCTGCAAGGCAGATGGCTCGGAGCAGACCAGAGCTCATAATCCCAGCAGTCATGCTGATTTCAAATCAGAGAATGAGGCTCAGAAGCTGAGACAAAGCATCTTATCCCTTTCTTTCAAACTTGCATATTAGACAAGGCAATCTTCTTCATGGATTATAGGTAACAAAGAGAGGACAGAGTTTTTTGTGGGAAAGTTCATATGATACCAAGAAGAACTAGGAATATGCATTCTTCTCTAATAGATAGTTTATCTTTCCCTAATTTTTGATGATTAAAAGACACTAGGGCAAATTCATTGTTAAAATTTTTATTTTTATGTAGATTGGCACTAAAATGGACTTATAATGGCAGTTTTGTGAGTTCAGAAATTCAACCCAACATCACTATTCTAAAACCTTGGGACAAAATTTGCTTCCATGGTGCTATGGTTTGAATGTGTGTGTCCCTCCAAAATTCATATGTTGGAAGTTAGATCTCAAGATGATGGTGTTAAGAGGTGGGGACTTTTAAGAAGGATTAAGTCACAAGCGCTCTGCCCTCAGGAATGGATTAGTGATTTTATAAAAGAGGTTGAAGGAAATACCCTCATGACTTAGCCTTCTGCCTTCTGCCATGTGAGACACCTCACTTGGCACCTCTTGGAAGCAGACATCAGCCCTCACAAGACTTTGAATCTGGCCAGAAGCAATGGCTCATGCCTGTAATCCCAGCACTTTCAGAGATCAAGGCAGGTGAATCACTTGAGGTCAGGGATTCAGGACCAGCCTGGCCAACATGGTGAAACCTCATCTCTACTAAAACACACAACAATAACAAACAATTAGCTGAGTGTGGTGGCACATGCATGTAATCCTAGCTGCTTGGGAAGCCAAGGCAGGAGAATCACTTGAACCCAGGAGGCAGAGGTTACAGTGAGCCAAGATCGTGCCACTGCACTCCAGCCTATGGGACAGAGTGAGACTCTGTTTCAAAAAAAAAAAAAAACAACAACCCAAAAAACATTGAATCTGCTGGCACCTTGGTCTTGGATTTCCCAGCCTCTAGAACTGTGAGAAATAAATTTCTGTTCTTTATAAAATACCCAGTCTTCAGTATTTTGTTATAGCAGCAAAAACATACTGAGATTCATAAAGAAGTAGTATTTTGTTTAAGAGTAAGAAATCTACAGCTTGTACAACTGTTGGCTTTCCTGTTGCTAAAGATATTGTTCCAATCACCATTTTACTGTTCTGAGATCAAACACCATTATAAGACTCAAAGAATAAAAACTGAACTTAACTATTTTAAAAATAACTTATGGCCAGGTGCTGTGGCTCATGCCTATAATACCAGCAATTTGGGAGGCTGAGATAGGAGGATCACTTGAGCCCAGGAAATTTGAGACCAGCCTGGGCAAGATAGAGAGACCCCATCTCTACAAAAACAAAAACAACAAACTTATAATTGTATACTGTGACAGCATTTCCATGTCAATAGTACCAATTTACAACATAAACCCAGGTTCTAACTGAGGAAAGTCCAAAACTCTAACCTCATAGAGCCATTAGGGTACTGGAGTGGGGGAAAGGAATGAAAGGACGTGAGAACTGATTGACTCTAGCAAATGATTTCCAATTTTATAACCTGTACATAGCTCCAGGATTCTTTTTTGACTCTTTCTTCTTCTTAACCCCAAATGCAACTGGTTTCCTATTGATTCTTTCTTTGAAACACCTCTTAATTTAGTCTCATTCTTCCTATTCATGACACCATGGAGCCTAGGCATGAATTCTCCTGCGCTTGGATCATGCCTCCGCTTTCCGCATTTTCCGGGTAGTCCTTCGTCAGACCCACAGGCCCTCTTTTCAAGGGGCTACTTCAATGAGATTATTTGCCTTGTTCAAAATTTCTCAATGAATTTCCTTTGCCCACATCTCAAACTCCTAATTCCACCTTCAAGATCGTTCACAAGCTTTCTCCTTTCAAGACTCACTTCCAACCTCTTTTCCTGAGATCTCCATTACAGTCAAACTTACCATCTCCTAAGTAAACCTTGTCTTTTCCTTCCTCTAAGCTTTTAAAAGCTGATATATATGCTGCAGCTCCTGGAATACCTCCCTGGTTGCAACCACGGATACGCCATAAATCCTGTCTGCTACAAGGGAGGACATGCATTCATTCATTTGTATTAAAGTGCCTCCTGTTCCTTGTATTCTTTCTCCTCTACCTCATGCTTTCTCTGTTCATCATCTCTCTCTCAACCAGGCTTTTAAACTCTTTGAGGTCAGACAGCATGTGTTCCTTCTTTTTAATTCTGCGCATTTTTTTTCTAGGATGTACTTTATATAGATAATTTTGATGGATGATAGTGCAAAAAGAAAGTCTTTTCTGGATATTTTCTTGGTGTAAATGAGGTCACCCTAATAGCATCTGTAATCACTCTGAAGTCCTTCAGCCCATTTAGTTTGAAAAATGTTTTCCTAAAATAAAAGTTCTTTTTTTTTTTTTAGTGTATATCATTGTCATTCATCTCACTTTTCCTTCTAACATCAAGGATCCATACAAGGCCATTGATCCCCACTGCTGCATATTTCTTGGATCTATCTGAGGTCCCAGATCCCATTGCCTCTTCATCCTCACAGCCACTGCTGGGTCTGGGTCCTCATAAGTTCTATCTGGAAGTTTCAGTACAGTCTTTCTCGATGTGCTCCACCCTGTTATGGGAATGAATTTGCAAACACCCCTGCTTTGAAGATAGGGTACTTCCAGGGTAAAGCATAAAGTTCTCCAGGGAGGCAACAGTGCAGTGGTATACAGACAGCACAGCCTTTCATTCCTGCGCGACCACTTACACCCGAGTGAAGATGGGAAGAAGAGAAGACAAGGAGGAATGTAGGAAACTGTCAGTGAAATGACAATATATGGATGGCAAGAGAGAAAGAATAGTCAGTGATGGAAAAATAATCAATAACAGCTTTGGGCTTTTGAGTTTGAAAATGGTGTGTAGGGTGAGACAACAATAGGAAACTTCTAATAAGGAATGAACAAGTAGTTCTACTTGTTCAATGAATGTGAATCTGGTACATACATTTGATCCTTAAAATATTCTCACTAAACTGGTATCATTTAATGGAACTGTTTAATCTTATCCTGGGCAAGTTACTCGATTTGCCTTAGCATCTCATCTACAAAATGTGGATGAGTACCTACCCCCCAGGGTTATGTCAAAAATTAGATAAGATGAAAAGTAAGTTATAGTATTAGAATGGCACCTGATACATAGTTTGGAATTTTTTAAAATGTCAGCTATTATGATGATAACGGTGGTGGCTTACAAAACCTTTGACCATCTGGCTTCCCTCTCCAAGCATGCCAAATTAATCACACTTCTTAAACACATCTCTTGACCAGGGTGTTCTCACCATGCCCCTTCTACAAACAAAAAGTAAGTACTCTTCTCATTCTTTAGAACCAATTCTAAATTCTCCTTCATATGAGAATTTCCTTATTATTCCACCTGGTATGAATGATTTCCACTTCCAGGGTCCTCAAGACTTTAATATCATTTTTGGAGCATGTGTGATGATATTGTAATAATTATAATGATACTATTATGCTATTACATGTTATGGTATTCAATACAAAGAATTTCTTGATGACAAGAAAAATGCCCATTAGAAAATTAGCCTTATTGTTTTGTTTTCTCACTATAAAATATGCTCATTGTAAAAAAAAGTTAAAAGAAATAAAATCAACTATAATGTGATGTTCTAAAGATAATCAACCTGATCATGGATGCATTTACCTAGGGTATTATGCGTTTTTAAACACATTAGTATTGTGTTCCATGCACAGTTTTCATTTTAGGCTTTTTTTGTAGGCTTTTTTGGTACAGTTTTGATTCTAGTCTTTTTTGTTTGTTTGTTTTTTGGGGGATTTTTTTATTGCCTTAAGATCATATCATTTAAGGGTATATATAATAATCATTTTGTGTTAGCCACACTATCAAAGCCCTTCTCAGTCATGAAATCTCAAATACTCTCCTCTTATCCTCATTCCTTCCTTCCTTCATTTAAAGAGGGACTTGAGGATGTTTTCTTTCATGAATTAAAATTTATTTAACCATTAAGGTGTCAAATGTTACATTTTCTTTTCTGAAATGGAACAATTCATTGTGCTCACCTAATTGGCATTTCAAATTTTACCTTGATATCATTTATAAAAGTTCTGCTTCACAGGTTTGACAATATTTAAAATCAGAAAAATTAGGTGGGTCTGGTGTTGCCTACACATGCCACCTTCCAATCATCATTCTTTATTGGTAAGAATAATTAGAGTAATACAGAGATTGAAAAAAAATGTAGTATGTTTGTTCTTGGACATAGGACAAATATGCCTGGCAAATGGCTGTTAAAATGGCTGCATTTAATGTCAACTGTGCCTTCAGCAGAGTTGATTTCAAATGGAATCACACATTTTTTGTTTCCTTTAATTATTAACTTCACTTGAGAGTTTAGCCATACCTCTGAGGTGTTCTTTGGTAAGTGTATTCTCATTCTTTATTCTGGATGGGAAAAGAATAGTATCTATATATATTTTTTAATTTCATAGAAGGGCATTATTCTTGCCCACATCTAACTAGTTTGTTTTTGGGCTTCTGGTTCATCAAAGAAAGATGTGGGGTCATAAGAGAAACCATGAAGATTAGTTTTATGAAGAATCCTTCAGAGAAAGAGAAAAAATACGAATATTATTAATAATAAATTATGAATGGTACTCTTGTTTGTTGTTGTTTGTGTGTTTTAGCAACCCACAGGCCTCAGTTGCATTTTTAATTATCTGGGAGTATTTTCCTCTTGGCTAGCTGAATGGTAGGAATGATTGATGCAACATTTTCTAATTTCCTAGGGTACAGCTGAGACAAATGTAAGAGCTGATGAAAGAATATCCCCTCTGTAGGATCTGCTGGATTAGAAAGGCCCTCCCTGGGACAAAATAATTATGCACACTTATCTTAAAGTTGCCACTATCATAAGTGGAAGGCATAATAATATTATGTTAAGATATATTTCCTTTTTCAGTCAATATGGGGACAAAGGAACAGAATAGAGATGAAAGTTGCCCTGTGGCTTTTGGAGTTAACTAAAAGATAGCCCTTAAATGATTGTTTATGGCAGTGATGTTGTTTGTACTGCTTGGTTAAGGATCTGAACTTTTTTTTTTTTCAAATGCTTATAACATTTTTAGAAAAATTAACCCCTGTCTGGAAATTGGCAAATTATACCTTGGTGTGAGAATAGATAAGTTCTAAGGAAAAGGAAAGAACCAGATATATATGGGCTTTCAGAGGAGTGAATTCTTTTTAAAGAACTTTCTTCGTGCAAGGAGAATTTCTCCATTAAAACAAAATAGGACTAAGCGTTAGAATTTCAGACTTGCTTTTACTAATCATGCGATAATATGAACAGTAAAAGTTAACCAGTGTTTGGATGTTAGGGGCCAAATTGCATTGGTTTATTTGAGGAAAATACTTTTACAGTGATTTTACTAACTTACCTTTAATTATTTGCAAAAAGGAAGTACCTAGAGATATTTTAAAAGACTAGAGGAAATAGAAATGATTAATTCAGGGCATGACCTTTGCTCTGGATAACTTGTTTTGTTGTGGTTGTCTTCCTTTCTCCCTTTCTCTCTCTCTTTCTTTCTTTCCTTTTCTCCTTCCTTCCTTCCTTCTTTCCTTCCTTCTCTCTCTGTCTTTCTTTCCTTCCTTCCTTCCTTCTTTCCTTCCTTCTCTCTCTCCCTCTTTCTTTCCTTCCTTCCTTCCTTCCCTCTCTCTTTCTTCCCTTCCTTCCTTTCTTCTTTCCTTCCTTCTTTCCTCATTTTGAAGAAAAGAGTGCTTGGCTGCTGGTTAGTGGGTTATACTCCCCCTCTTTTTCAGGGAGGACCAGGGCAAAGGAATTATGATGTGTGCCATATTGTAAAAGGAAAATTTGCTTGGGAATCTGTAGCTGTCATTTTTATGTAGGATCTTGTGCTTCCAAGGCAATGAAAAGCTGAACAGTGTTTTCCTTTGGAGTGTAAGGAAAATCTCAGATTAAAATGGACCATACTTACTAGTTTCTAATAATTTTAATTTTATTTATTTATTTATTTATTTATTTATTTATTTATTTTCGAGACAGGGGTCTTGCTCCGCTGCCCAGGCTGGAGTGCACTGGCACACTCATGGCTCACTGCAGCCTCAACCTCCCAGGCTCAAGCAATCTTCCTGCCTCAGCCTCCCCAGTAGCTGGGACTACAGGTGCACGCCACCACACCTGACTCTGGTTTTTGATTTAAAATGACATTTTGGATTTCTTTCTCCCATGAGGTATTAGTTGGCTACAATTGTATGAATTACATTGCTATAGACCTGGAGTTCACAATAAACACACTCTAAGGTTTAGAATACAGGCTTTCTCCTTTTTCTATAATTTTTGTAAAACATTTCTGGCATTGTTTTAGTAAAATATGAATAAGTGGTAAGTTTTTTGAGAATTCTGTTAACTTAGTTCCATTAGCTCATGACTCACCTGAAATTGCCATGCTCATCTTTAAGCTAGATGTTTTTAAATTGTCTTGTTTTCTTTCTTGTTCACTAAAGAATAATATTTTTCTTGACAAATCCAAATCTTCATGCGCGGATCTTGTGGAACTGCCCTCATGTGTTCCACTATCAATTTTTGCTCCTGCCAACAAAGGGTTCTGTGGGTCAATGCTGCTGTCTTTGTTTCTCCTCACCCTGGCTTGTTGCTGGGTGGACAAGCAAAGGGCATGGAAGGATGAGGCCTTCAGCTAGGGCTCAATCCTGCACATTTGAAGAACATCTCTTGAGGTTAAGATCAATCATCCAACTGGAGTAGTTGGGGATAAAATTAAAATCTCTTCTAAATAGTTTCTAAACACAAATTATTTAGAAATTTCTATTCATTTACAAGTTTTAAAATAATCAAAATAGTACAGATGCTGACATGATCAGTAATTACCACATTATAAAGAACAAATGAATGTTATAAAATGTGTTTTCATGTTGTTCACGTTTTTTTGTGTGTGTGTAATAAAAATTTCCATTTTCAGCTGGGTGCAGTGACTCATGCCTGTAATCCCAGCACTTTGGGAGGATGAGGCAGGCAGATCACCTGAGGTCAGGAGTTCAAGACCAGCCTGGCTAACATGGTGAAACTAAACTATTTCTACTAAAAATACAAAAATACAAAAAATGAGCTGAGCATGGTGGCGCGTGCCTGTAATCCCAGCTACTCGGGAGGTTGAGGCAGGAGAATCACTTGAACCCAGGAGGCGGAGGCTGCAGTGAGCAGAGATTGTGCCATTGAACTCCAGCTTGGGCAACAAGAGCGAAATTCCATCTCAAACAAAACAAAACAAAACAAAACAAAACAAAAAATCCCTTCCATTTTATTTGTCACAAACATATTAATACCCCAGGTAATAATAGCTCCCTCATTGAATGTTAACTCCCTATAAGCAGGGATTATTATGATTTTTTGTTCCCTGAAGTGTCTTCAATACCTAACTATCACTTGTTTATTCAAAAAGCATTTATTGAGGACTTAGTATGCACCAAACCTACCAAACACTGGTAGGTAAGTCTTTAGTAAAATATGAATGACTCCTGATTTCAAGGGTATATAGTTTAGTGGGATAAACAGTCATTAAACACATTACCAAAAGAACAAACAACAAACATACAAGCATTAAGAAGGAAAAAAAAGTACAAGAGATTCTGAGAGACATGATAATTTAGTTTGAGGGAATGGTGGTCAGGGAGGGCTTCTCTATGGCAATGACATTTAAGTGAGACTAAGACTAGATGATTATTAACGATTGGTTGGAGAGAAACAGCCCAGAGTGTGGTGAGTAGAAGTGTAGCACGAGATGTGGCTGGAGAGGTAAATGGGGTAATTCATCCAACATAGGATAAGAACTGGAATGTATCCTAAGTACCAAGAAACTTCATTAAAGATTCTTAAGCAAGGAATGATCCAAGTTGCATTTTAAGAAGATCATCTGGCTGCTGCATGGAGAATGAGTAGGAAAGCAGCAAGAGTAAAATGGGGGAGAAAAATCAAGGGGCTATCACAGTACTCCAGGCAAGAAAAGTGTTGACTTATTTCCAGGGGCAGCAGCAGTGAAAATGTGAAAGATGAGAGTGGATGGGTGCCATATGTTTTGGACGTCTGGTTCACAGATCTTGGTGATGGTTTAGATGGAGGAGTTAAGCATGAAAGAGGTGTCAATGATTGCTCTAAGGTTTTTAGGTAACCAGGTGGATTCTAGTGTCATTTGTAGAGAAAAGAAAGACTGAAATAGGAGTAAATATGGGGCAGATAATCCTCAGATAAATTTTAGACATGTTAAGTTTAGGATGCATATAGGACATCTAAGCAATGTTGTCAAATAGATATATAAGAGATGTCTGGATAAGATCTGTAAATTTAGACATCCCCAGAATGTAGATGATTTCTAAAACCAGAGAGATGAGTAAGATGGCCTCGTGTAGTGCTTTCAAATTTGTTGGATCGTAGGGATCCCTGGGCAATTATTTAAAATACACATTCCTAAGCTCTACCCGAGACCTACTGAGTAAAAGTTTCCAGGGTTGAGAAGTGGCAATCTGTATTGTTTTGTTTTGTTTAGTTTAGTGACTGGTATCTCGTTATGTTGCTTAGGCTGGAGTACAGCGGTTATTCACAGGCACGATCATAATGTGCTACAGTCTCAAACTCCTGGGCTCAAGTGACCTTTCTGCCTCAACTTCCCAAATATCTGGGACTACATGTGCCCATTACCATGCCCATCTCAATCTGTTTTTAATAAGCACTCTAGTTGCTTCGTATGATCAGATAGATTTGAGAAAGATTAGAATATGGACCGAATTTGAAAGAATGCCAGCATTTAAAGGTGTGGGGAGAGGAATGGTGGGGGTGTGGAGACCAAGAAGGAGGATAAGAGCAGAAAGGGAATAACAGAAATTGTAGGGTCTGAATCAAAACTGATGCACTCTGCAAGATGTCTGTTTGCATGAAACAAACAAACCAAAAAACTGACGCTCTGAAACCCTCTGATACAGTCTTAACAGCCTCACTAAACAGCTTTATATTCCCACATTTCATATTACTTTTGGAGACATTAGTATCTTTATTCCATATAAATTTATACACACGAGAGTTTGCCATACATTTTACCAAACTAAAAGGTATTCAACAGTTAGAATTACTTTTGCTATTTCTCTATTTAAAATATTGTCTCCCTTAAGTAAAACAGTGCCCTGTGAGCCACATAAATACATTTTAACCAATTTGAGAGGCTAGAGATAAAAAAAAAATTCTAGCCTCATAAATGGAAGCAGCCCCAGAACTCTTGTACTGACATGGCATTTGACCATCAGAAAGGGATAATTTCAAATCATAAGCAGCAAGTAAGACAAAGCTATGAAGATTGCACGTAGGTTGAGACATTATTTTCTGCGAAGTTTAGTATTGATTTTGATTTTTGTTGTGGTTTACCTTATTTGCAGCAGTCTTATTAGGAAAACCTAAAAGAGTCTGATTTAAAGCTCTTGTTCCCAGCCAAGCCCAGGTCTGAAAGGGAAGAGAAAACACATTTACATTCAGTGTCACAGCCTTAGACCCCAAGTGCAAGTTAGACTAGATTTGTTGAGATCAAAAGCAATTTCTGTAGTTATTTGTTTGCAGATTTACAGTTTAAAGGAAATAATTAAATAGTATGAACATACACACTGCACTTCCCATGTCTACATGTTTGTTTGAAATTGCCTGAGTTTATTCTATAACGTTTGATGGTTCTATTTTCTGCCTTCACTATCTAGTGTTTGTTAAGTGAAGGTGGGTTTAGCTGATCTGTGTTATGTCTGTGTGACATGTATCCTCCTTCTTTTTTGGCTCTAGTCTCCCTTTTGGGTCTTGACTTCTATCACTATTTTGGAAAGCCAGGAAGTCAGCCAGAAAAAATGAAGTCCAGGAGACTTTTTTTTAATATAGCATTTATTTAGGACAGTAATTCCAGTGGCAGCAAGCCCACCATTAGCAAGAATATATTGGCTACTTTTATTATGTAGGTCTGAATTCCTTGTCTGTCATACCACACGTAAACCCAGAAGAAAATAGTTAGCAGCTTTATGGTTTGCACTGTCTCTGAGATGTTACTTTGAATATCTGATTCATAATTCTCCAGAGGGAAATCTTACCTCCTGGAAGATCAAGAGGCCGTGATGGCATTAGAAGTGGAGTTGAGCTTCTGTGCCTTGTGAAGCTCATTTCTCCAACCATGGAAGGAGTTTGAACTCTCAAAAACATAGCCAAGTATCCTGCCTTTGTCATTTTGCCTACTTAAAACCTCCCATAAAGGCAATGATTAAAAGAAATTGAAATTTGAACTTAACATTGTATTGAAAAATCCACCTTTGGGTAATTCGTGGTATAGACATGGACTACTTGGTTCAGAGACAGGCCAATGAGGTTTGCATTGACAAAATCTGAATATAATGACATATAGGGCTATGTCACCATAAGCTTTAGGGAAGAGCTAGTTATCCAAAGGCATCTGGATTTCATGGCAGCAGCTGACCCTATTTAACCTTCAGCATTAATGACTAACACTTCTCATAAGGGCTGTTGTACCTCCATGCATTTCATTTACATTGTTCACCTCAAGAAGAACATATGTTATTCCTAGAACTCAAATGGCGTTTGTTTGATGAGTAGGGTAGCAAAAGAGGTAAAGGAAAATACTGGAGAACAGAAAGAAAAGTCTTGCATTCTAATATTGACCTTGTTTGGCTTCCTTTGAGTTCCTCAGGAAGTGATGGAATGGATGGATGATGAAGCAGTGATGGAAACAGGGCTAAATTAAATTACAAAAATTTGGGGTCTAGTCCTGCCACCGATCACCTCTGAAACTTAGTTTCCATGTCTATAAAACTGAGATAGTGACCCCTCTCCTAGTTATTCCACAGGGATTGTGTAAAGATCCAGTAAGATATTTTAGAAAAGAACTATACAACTCGAAGATTTTATACAAATTTTAAAGTATTTTTACTGAGATAGCCAAGTGAACAACACTTCAAATAAATTAAGAAATTCAAATATAAATAGTAGCGGTAGTAGTGTTGTAGTAGAAATTGTAGTAGAAGAATTACGGCAGTAGTTGCCATCATTTCTTGAACATCTAATATACAGTAAAACCTATTCTAAGTGTCAGTATCCTTATATACGTTTCTTTAATAGTTATAATAACTTTGTAAAGTAGATTTTTTTAAAAACCCAATATTATAAATGAAAAAACTAGGTTTCAGAGAAAAGTGAAACAATATGCCCAAGGCCCCTCAGCAAGTAAGTACAGAATAGTGTCAAATCCCAGTAGATGCATTTTACATTTATCTGAGAAGAAAAAAGGGATGCAGATTTTAAACACTTTTCAGTACTTTGTTTTTCTTCCTACTTGGGGTTGTTACTATTAGTTTCCTAATTTCATATTTCCACATTTTGCATTAGGATCCAAGAGAATACACACACGGACTGGACTCTCACTTCTCTCTAATTTTTTTGACATTAGTATGACTGGGAAAGACTCTTTGAAACTGCCAAGATCTTTACGAACAGCTGAGCCTATAAAGTATACAGAATACTAGTAATAAGCCTATTATATATGTTGTGTGCTTCTGTAAGTTTCCAAAATAGCCTTATTGAAAATTCTTCTACCTATGTTAAATGCATTAGTGAGGCTAAAGTCAGAGGAAAATAATAAGATGACTTTATAAAATGTTACCAACTGGAAAATACCAGTGAATTTGTAAGATCTTCCTCCTCTGCCAGTGAATGGAACTGAAATAAATCCTAAAATGACTAAAATTTTGAAAGATCAAGCTCGTTATTACAAATATAAAAAAAGTAATAAGCATACTTAAATAAGGATGCAGCCTCTTTCAGAACATTAAAACCATGTTCTTAAAAAAATATAAATATATATAATGGAAAAATACCCTGTATAATCAATTATGATATCTATTGTAAGATATTACTAAGAGAAAAAAATTATTAAAGCATCAATTCAACAAAGAGCAAATTTAAAGAAATTACTCATTTCAATAAAAATAAAGATCACTATGAAGGCAATTCATAGAAAAACTTTGAACAGCCCGTAAACAAATTTAAAAAAAGAACTTACAATTTGCTATCTAAACATTCAAACTAAAAAGATGAAATATTTTACCTGCCACAATGACAAAAGCTTACAAAATTTAAATTTGCTAAGGCTTTCTTTCTGTTACTGGCAGTCATACGGGGTGCTGTTCGGAGGACAGGCGATGTAATCTTTATGAAAAGATATTTGAAAATATTATCAAGTAACTTCAAAACTTTCAGATTTTTCAGCCAGTAATTCTATTTCTAAGCAAATAGTCAGATTTGAAGCATAGATTAAGTATAAATACATTTTACTGTTATTTTCATAGTCAAAAGTTAGAAAAACACAGTTCAAAAATAGAGAAATATTTTAGTGAGTATACTTTCATATGGCATTAAAAAACATATTTTTAATATCATAATATAATGGCTTATATTTGGGTAGAAAAAACAAATCTAAATGTACATACAAAGTATACACATAATTTCATTTGGAATCATACAGCAGAGGAAAAAATACTAGAAAAATTTACCCCAAATTTGAGTGGAGACATAAAATTTAGTTTTTCTTTATAAGCTTTTGCATGTCACAGTTTTATACAATGAGCATGTAGCAAAAAGCTCACATAAAATTGTTCATAAGAATATTAAATAAAGTTTGAATGAATCCAGTGATGCTGAACAATAAACCTATTTTGACTGCTAATTGCTAACGTAAGTAATTAACTCAATAGGACATCATTTCATTTATAAGAATAAATTATAATCTCTAAAAGGAATTTTGCATGACATTTGATTTGGTTTTAAATGGACCCTGAGATTGTTAAACGTCAAATTCTTCCATTGTTTAAAATGAATATTATATTACTACTGCTTTTGTTTCCTGGAAGTGGAATTTACACTTTTGCTTAGTGCTATTGTTATATTTTCTCAGTTGCCTAAATAATCTATGCTCAGAGACATAATATTTTGGGAATTCATATTGCTTGTTTCTTTCTTCGTAGTTGCCTTAAAAGTAAATCCTTTAGGAGAACATTTCTTTAGCTTACTTTTTCATTATTTCCAGAGGCAAAAACTGGCAGGGCAATTTATAATTCAATTTTTGCTAAATCCATGACACCCAATATATATGTCAGGCATTTCAACGGCAGGGTACTTTGGGGATAGGTGATAAATTGTACTGATTATAAGCTCAAGCTGTTCTTCTAAAACATCATATCAAAAAGAAGGTAAGTATTATTAGGAAAATGTAATGTATCTTTAGATTGTCCAGAACTATCAGAGATAATCACTTCATGTGAATATATTCCCCTTAGTGCTATACAGCAATATACTAAGGTTCTTACTGTGTTTTTGATAGCACTCATCTGGAGAAAGGTAAAAAAAGACCCTATCAGTTCACAAACCTATCACAGGCTGGTAGTCTTTCAGCAGCCATGGAGCTCTTAGTGCTGCAATAACTCATTCCTGCCAGAAATGCCTCACTCTGAAACCCGAAACATGGCCCTAATCATTTTAGGACTATGTTGGTATATGTGAGTAGTATAAATATTATTTTATAATATAATCTCCTCTGATCTTTTTAAACATCCTTTCAGTGTTCCAGGTATTTCCCTGTGTGATATGTGTGGCTTAAGCAAAGCCACCAATTCCCTAGGTTATCTCCAAAAATTGCTGAGAAAGTGGACAATTGAAATATAAAACTCTGCTCTGGTGGGACGCATGCATCTGTGTGTGCATGTGCGTGTGTGTGTGTTTCACACACATGCTGCTGTTCAGTGTGGCGTTCCATTAATGAGTGAAGTAATTAAGCAAAGCACACGGGTAGGTTACTCAGATCTAAGAACAGGGAACGGGGGATTGGAGCCTTTCACCTCCAGGTCAATGGTTTCTGTTTAATCGGGCTGTTAATGACCAAAAGTCATTGTTTCCATCTGAGAGCTGTTTGGTCTCAATATGAAGTAAGTTGGTGGTCTGCTATCAGTTTCTCATGTGCAATCGTATGGATCATGAAATCTATGGTGGCTTTTTGCTACCCTGTTGGACAACTCAGTAAAAAACATGCTGTTTGAAGGTAATGGCAAAACAACTCTGTCTCAGACAAAGTGTACCTCCAAAAGAAATGTATTTCTAAATAGCAAAAGATACATTGAAATCATTGACATGAAATAATAGAAGAGTCATGAATTTGCTTTTACTGTGTATAGTAGGCTTTATATTTGCATTGTTACTTTTACATCCAATAATTTGTTTGAACCTCAGAGTTAACGAGTGTGATGTAGGCCATGCTGATAATAATATTTAAAGTTTCAGAAATCAAAGACCAAAGAGGTCAGGGCTTGCCTAAGATTATGGAAGTAGTAAGTTCCTATAGCAGTGCTAGGGCTGTATGGCAAGACTTTTGGAAGAGTGATTTGAGCGGGGCTTCTAAGTACCAGAAGAACTTGGATAGAGCAGAAAAGTAAATGATATTCCATGAAGGACATCAGCATGAGGAAAGTACAAAGGTAGAAATAAGCAGTGTGTGTTCATAATAAATATATCACATACATTTTGCAGTATGTCTTCACACAAGAATACACAAGAAAAATCTTAAAAAGATTTGACCTTACACACAGTTACATTTATGAACCCCTGTATGGTCACACAGATTAAGGTTACGTTAAAAATAATGAATTGGTATTGGTGTTCTTTCAACAGGAAAAGTAGCATTAAAGATGTATTAAGAAGAAAACATGTAAATATTTATGAGGAAGCAGATATGAAAGTGCTGCTGGAAACAGGCAAGAAATATCAAAACTTTTTTGTGAGATATGAGCAGTGGCTGAAAGATAAAGGCTCTCAGTAATCTAACAGTAAACTAATAATACGTCTTGATTAGGAAAGAAAGGCTTCTGATAACCTCTACCTCTAAAAGACTTTTCAGTCGAGAAAATTCCAAAACTCTCTGCAGCATCCTGCTACTGTTGTCACAGCAAACCCAGGTATTAGCTTTTCTCGACTAGGAGCTGGACTCTCCCATGTGCAGACTTTAGAAAACAATGGGGATCATTTTTGGCTTTCACAATGACAAGGGCCACTAATGGACAAGGTCAGAGATGCTCGGCACCAGTCCCTCACTCTGAACCCTGTCCTGTCCCCAAGGCCAGTAGCATTCCCCCAACAAGAGATACTGCTAACATTTTTCTCACCACTATGTCTCCATATACCCAAGACTATAATTCTAAGACCGACAAATCCTAGATGAAAAAAAAATCACAATTCACTATTTCAACATTTTTATCTTTATTTCTCAACTACTTAAATTTTGTCTCCACCTTTAAAAATGATATTCCTACTAAGATTATAACTAAACTGAATGTCTACACTAATGAATACTTTTCAGTTATCTTTATTAGACACTTCCTCTTTCTGGAAACTCTATTCTGTCTTGACTTCCTCAATATCATTCTCTCCAACTTTTCAGAGCACTCCTAAGTCATCTCTCTATGTTTCTCTGACTTCTCTAATCCTTTTATACCAATGTTCTCTAGCGTCCAATTCTTAGCTCCCTTTTCTTAAATTTTTTCCCCACACTCATGGCCTCGGCTATCACCGTTGATGATTCCTAAATCTCTATCTCCAGCATTAATCAATCTCTTGAAAACAAGCTTCAGTGATGTGCTGCGTATCTCACCTTCATATCATATAGGCATCTCAAATTCAGATGTGGGCTTGCAAAAGGCTCAAAGTTATACCACTGCACTCTCGCCCTTTCTGTCTTCATTCAAACGACAAGTTTATATTAAGTTGAGCTAAAAAGAAAAGTAGAGCATGGAATTGCCTTTTAGCTTACACGTGAAGAGATGAACTTAATTACAAAAAGAGGCATTTATAATTCTATAGGAGATAGAAGAGGAAGGACTGAATTCTGGAAGGGGAAATGGAGAGAGGGCAAGTAGTAGAGTCCAGGAAACATCTAAGGGTAAAGGACATTTAAGCTAGGAGTTTCCCACGTGATTAGAGCCATTCTGAACAAAAGAAGTAATGTGTGCATGTAGTTGAGAAAGATTAGGGTAAATTCTTGTACCTCTTGATAATTTGGTGTGACTTTGCAGTGCACAGGAAGAAGGAAAGTGCAATGAGAAAGAGGCAGCCACCAGATCATAAAGGTATTTTATTTCCATCCAAAATAATCTGGACCTTATACTTTGGACAACTGGGCAATTAACTAAGTTTAACTAGAGGGTGCAGGACAACATCAGTTTTGTTTTTCAGATTATTCTCAGGATGGTAAAGAGGATGATCGGGGAGATGGAGCATTATACAATGAAGACAAGGACAACATAGGAGAATGTGTTAGCAGCCAGTTTAGAGATCATGAGACTGATTTAGGATGCTAGAATTGGAACACAGAGGAAGAACTGAAGTACATATATACTATTTTTTGAAAGTGAAATCAACAGATTTGGTAACCGCTGAATCTGGAAGGTGATGGAAAGGGTAGAGTGTTGAGGGTGACCACCAGATGTCCAGGTTAGATGGTGTAAGGCAGAAGCCATTGAAAATTATGGAGAATATAGGAGGATAGAAATGTTTTGGGGAAATAAAATGAGCAAACTTTTATTTTATCATGGACTTAAAAAAAGTCACTTTGGAAATCAAAGCTGAACTAGGACCTCTTTTTTTCTAGAATCTGAACTATACCAACCCTTTTCCTTCTTAGGACAATAAGTTTTGGGTTTATCCTTATTGGTAGAACAGGTACATTAAAGACAGAGAAAGTGCATTGGAAAATATTTCAAAATTATCATTCTTATTGACTTCAAATGTAATATGTAATATTAGGTATGTTACTTAACCTTTCAGTTTCATTGTCTTATTTGCTAAAAGAGCAAAAAGATACCTACCTCACAGTGATTCTGAGAAGGTAAAATAAAATGGTGCATTTTAAAGTACAGAGGCAATATTTTTTCACTTACAAGTCTCTTTAAAAATTATGTTCATCTTTTCCTTCTCACACTGTGGTTTTCAAATAGCTTATGAAATACGCCAAGTGACTGGTCACAGTGGCTCATACCAGTAATCCCAGCACTTTGGGAGGCCAAGGCAGAAGGATCGCTTGAGCCCAGAAGTTTGAGGTTGCAGTGAGTCACAATTGCACCACTGCATTCCAGTGTGGGCAATGGAATGAGTGCCTGTCTCAATGTGAGACCATCCCCTTATAATTATATATGTATATATAAAAAACACCACTATATATATGTATATATATAACCATATATATGTATGTATGTATGTGTGTATATATATTGAGAGAGACAGAGATCCACATATGTATGTACACACACACACACACACACACATATATGCATATATATATATATATGGTGTGGTGGGGTCTTGCATTGAGATCTCTATCTGTGTGTGTGTGTGTGTGTGTGTGTGTGTGTGTGTGTGCACCAAATGTTCCCCAGACATGTCTCCTATCTTTAAAATAAAATCGTGCTCCTTATAACTCCTGTATTTTAGCAACTTTCACAGAGAATAAATAATTTACTGGCATTGTTTTTCTGAGCTTGCTTGGTATATTCAGAGATTCGGCAGTCAAGACTTACCTTACTGGGATGATTTGTGTCAACTATATTTTTTTAAAAGATAGTACTTACAGAAAACTAACCATCCTTTAAAGAACAAGCATTAAGAGTCTAAACCATTTTAATGAAAGTTCACATATATAAGAGGTGAATAACTGTAGCAGGTGGAATTTGAAAATGAGGTTTTCCTTACTTTGAGGATAGAGTCGTGAGAGATGGAATGGCAAGAGCAGAGATGGCCAAATCCTGACTTGAGATTTGGTAGGTCCAACTGATAAAATACTTTAAAATTGATGCCTAGGAGTAGAATTTGATGCAACAGAGTCCCAGGAGACCTGACAACAAAGAAATGATCATTTATAAAAAGCAAGATTGAAGAAAATTTTGGTATAAGATAAACAGCTCTAATGAGTTAAATTGCTCTAGAATTATTCCAGCCATTGGGCCCCTTATACAATTTACACACAATTTGGTTTAGTTGATGTGGTTGTTTGAGTGATTTATGCTACTGATAATGAAAGCTTATAAATTTCTCTAAGGGAAGTATAGATCTTTGTAGTAGACTGTTTTAGTTCATTTACAGAGTTCGCTTCCACTAGCAGCAGCTTAAGCCTTTTATATAAATTGGAAGAGCCTGCCCTTTCCAAACTCTTTCATGTACCCTTGATCAGCCATTGCAAACATGCCAGGATGAAACACAACTGGCAGAACTTTGGATCTAAACCACTGTCCCCATCTAATGTTATCTAATGTGCTCAAAGAGCCTCCAAGAAAATGGATGAAGCATTTTAATTTTTCAGCAGTTGCTTTCAACTAAATGTTTATAGCAACATGAAAAATAGAGGAGAAAAAGATCATGTTACTGCATAAAATGAAATACATTAGAGACATAAATATTGATGAGTTTTATACAGGCATAAAAGTAGGTGAACTGACTGACAGAGGAAAGACATAATGAGACAAGAAGGGGCCTGAATGGCCCGAATTCAGGACCCTGTGTGAATTCACAATTTAAAAACAGAATAGAGGATGATGAGTTATCAACGTTAACTGAAGCCAACAAAGGAGAATGTTTGGTTTTGAAGAGGAGATGACAAGCTGTGTTGAGGAGAAGTGGGATGAGGAGTATTTTAGAACTTGAACATATTTAAATGCTGATGGGAAGGATGTGGCAGACATGACATGGAAAAGGAAAGAAGGAAAGTGGAATCCCAAAGCGGTCTTCTTTATTTGGGTTATATACATATATATCAACACTTACCATATGAGAAATCATAATTGAGTAATTATTAAAATAAGTATTTATTAATTATTTTAAAATTAGCCATAATAAAGTCATTACACATAAATAACATATTTTTATTTTAAAAACTGTATTTTCCAAAGTAAAAATAAATGAGTGATAAGAATGGCACTGTTGTACATATTTTCAAATCTCCTTAATGTTATGCTTAATAAAAGAGAGCTGGATTCTCATACCTGCCTCTTCAGTCTGTTGCTATATGTTGCTTTGGTTAATGTATACGAAGAAAATCTGGCCTTACACAGATACATAGCAGGACAATGGAGAAGGTGTCAGTATGCTTCTTGGATACTACATTAAAATTCACCACGTGGTAGTTTAATGAAGATTAGCTGCAATGTGGAATCTGTAATGATATCAATGAACACTTTGTATTCTAAAATCAATTTGTCTGTCTTGTGCTTTGAATCAAGTTATGTAGCTCTTCTAAATGCTAACATTTTGTCATATGATGTCAAAAAATTACACTTAATAATATCACTGATCTCATAAGAAATTTCTTTTTTTTTTTTGAGATAGAGTCTCACTCTGTTGCTCAGGCTGGAGTGCAGTGGCATGATCTCAGCTCACTGCAACCTCCACCTCCCAGGTTCAAGCGATTCTCCTGCCTCAGCCTCCCAAGCAGCTGGGACTACAGGCACACACCACCACGCCCGGCTAATTTTTGTATTTTTAGTAGAAATGGGGTTTTACTATGTTGGCCAGACTGGTCTCCAACTCCTAACCTTGTGATCCACCTACGTCAGACTCCCAAAGTGAGAAACATCTTTAAGTACTGGGAAGCTGTCAAGTTTATGTCAAGTTTGGGCAAGATGCAACTTGCCCAAAATTCCAATATTCACTTGAAAGCCTCTATATCATTGGCAAAAAATAGTTTCAGTTGTTTTCCTTGAAGTGATCATTTCACTCCGTTCATTTTCAACAAAATGTCTGCCAGATACCTAAGCCTGAATAAGTCAATCTTTCAAGTAAAATAATATTTCATAAAAAAGCTCTCAATTCAATCACATTTTTTCTCAAGATGACTATAATTCTCCACCATGCAGTAGAAGTGTTTTATGTGTACTTCCTATTATGTCACACAGCATTTCAAAAAGATGTGTACTCAAGGTTCAAGGTTTAATAAAATTAATAATTTCTACTGCCTTACTTAAGTCATTCGTAGGTGAAACTACCTTTATATTTAAAAATGCAAATGTGTGGAAATGAACAACATAATGACCATTAGCTCAGATGGTCAAACCTCCTTGATTTGTGCTAAGGCATCCACAGTTTGACCCCCATCAGTGCAAATGTCAAGACAGTGAAAAGGTCAAACAATACTTTAGTATTATTATAAAAATAATTTTGACCTTGCAGAACCCATGAAAATTTCTAAGGAACCCCCAGGGTCCATGGAACACACTTTGAAAACTGCTACTCTAAGAATTTACTATGCAATAAAGGTGGAATTTAAATCAGTCTGAAAAAATTTTCTGAATAAATATTTCTAGGATTACTGGAAATCTATTTGGAAGAAAAAAATTTTATTTGTACCAAATTTTATGCAAATACATTTTAATAGATTAAATAGTACATGTTTATGGTTTTATTATGTAATACTCTTAGCAAATATAGGTAGATATATATTTAATTTAGGGATGAGTAAGATTTTTCTCTGCATTATATCAAAAGAAAAATCCATAGAAGGAAATATGGATAGATTTTTCTACAACAAATTGAAACTTTTAAAAAATATCAAACAACTTCAATGTCTAGAGAAATAGAAACAAAATGGAAAACTGAGAAAACACTAACTGCAACATACATAAAAGGTAAATAATTGTATCTTTCATACATAAGGAGCTCTTGTGAATTAATAAGAAGAAATGAAAATATGATGACAGATAATTCTCAACAGAAGAACTACAGGTGACCAATGAATAAATGAAAACCACATTCAACCTTTCTATTAGGTAAAAGGCATTCAAATGAAAATTACTGAGGATGGGAAAAATGGTTGTTTGTTATCTATTTCTGTTTAACAGCTCACCCCAATTCTTAGCAGCTTACAACAAACTCTTTCTGACAGTGATGTGCATCAGGAATCTGGGGACGGCTTAGTTGGGTGGTTCTGACTCAAGGCTTCTCGTGAAGTTGCAGTCATCTCAAGGTTGGACTGGAGTTGCAAGTTTGTCTTCAAGCTCATGTACACGGTTGTTGGCAAGTTTGAGTTCCTCTGGGTTGTTAGGCTGGGGACTTCAGCTCCTGGTGATGAGTTGTCCACCTTTTCAGTGGGCTGCCAACAACGCAGCACTGTGCTTCCCCCAGCTCAAGTGATTTGAGAAAGAGACAGAGCACATAAGACAGAAGCAGTCTTTTTATTACTGAATCTCTGATGCCACAGCCCATCATTTCTGCCATACTCAGTTCACTAGAAGCAAATTACTATGTGCAGCCCACACTGGAGAGGAGAGAATCATTGCGGACCATCTTGAAGGCTGCCTAAAACATAAGAACCTCCAACGTGGCAGACAGCAATGAAACAGGTGGGAGAAGGTATTGTTTCTAGTTCTCTGGATGGCAATTTGGCAACATACACAAAACGTTTAACATCTCTTTGGTCCTTGTGGCATAGCAATATTACCTCTAAGAAATAATGAAGGCCAGGCGCGGTGGCTGACGCCTGTAATCCCAGCACTTTGGGAGGCCGAGGTGGGCGGATCACGAGGTCAGGAGATTGGGACCATCCTGGCTAACACGGTGAAACCCCGTCTCTACTAAAAAATACAAAGTATTAGCCGGGCGTGGTGGCGGGCAACTGCAGTCCCAGCTACTCGGGAGGCTGAGGCAGGAGAATGGCGTGAACCCAGGAGGCGGAGCTTGCAGTGAGTCGAGATCGCACCACTGCACTCCAGCCTGGGCGACAGAGCAAGACTCCGTCTCAGAAAAAGAAAAAAAAAAAGAAAGAAAGAAATAATGAATACAAGGCATGTGTAAAAGATATTACCAGCAGTATAAACTGTAGTAGTGAAAATCTAGGGGAAACCTAAACGCCTAATATGTAAGATAATTAAATAAATTATTGCACATTCCAGGAATACAAAATTTGTAACTGTCAAACATATTTTTGAACAACTTTTAATAACAAGGGCAATTAATTGTAATTGATAGTTTTTGTGGGGATGTATTTGTTATATGATGATAGATTTTGTAAAACTTAATGCATGCATATATGCATTGAAACCAATTTTGGAAGGATAGAATCCTAAATGTTAACAGTGATTTCTTATGCATGGCAGTGTTGTGGGAACTTTTTGTTTTCATTTCAATTTTTTCTTTATTTTCTAATTTTCCTATACTGAGCCTATATTACACAAACAGAAACTATACCCAAGAAAAGAACTATAAAAATGCATAAATAATGAATCAATTTTTTAAGAAATCAACAGAAAATGAAATTTGATAGAAATGATTTTGAGACTATCTGCCAAAATATTATATAAAATATAATAATTTCAAAACTGTTATGATTCTTTTTCTATACTCAGTATGAGAAAGCATGAGCTGAATGGTATTATTGTCCTAAGTATGCAATTATAAATGAAATTTGGGCTAAGAGGAGTGGGAAGTGGTTGCAAGAAAGGATGTCAGTAGTCTAACTTCTGTTATTAAAAAATAAATCATTATTTCTTCTTGGATTCCTAAAAAGCAGACAAATCACAGGTTCCTTGATAGAGGATTACCCTTTATAGCAGAACATGAATTTAGTGATTTAGGGGGTTGCTTCTGGTCTAAATATAGTGGCTTTGACCAATTTGATTGGAATTCTATGCAATAGTTTTATTTGTAAGAAAGAATATTAGTTCAAGATACATGGAGGTTGTTTAAATTCAATCTCCCAAGCCACTCTGAGTGTCTCTCCTTCTGTCAATGGCAGTGCTACACAGGGCCCAAGTGCAGCATGCCTCTTGGTGACTCTCACAGTACTTTCTAAAAGCTCTTTATTATATTTTATTGCTGAGTACATACCATTTATAGGGGAGGAATTTTGAAATAGAAGATATTTTTGAGACCATCTAATATCATATAAGAATAAGTTGATTCAGATTTGAATTTATTAGCTTCAAGGAAGCAAAAAATGAAAAAGGAATAGAAGCAGACGAATACATTCTTTAGTAGGGACTGTGAAAAGCCCCTTAAGAAGTTCCATTATAGCATGCTCTTGTATGATACAAAGTTTAGGTTTCATCCGGCGTTCCACAATTGCCCTGTTATGACGGCTTTTAGTAGCTGCCCTACTGTAATGTATCTTTGGAGAGTGTTTATTATATTTTAAAATTTGGATCTGAATCCATCTCCAAACTAAATGCTGACATTCACAAGGGCTTGATTGGCTCTCTCTCAGTCTGGAGAAAGCTCTTATTGTGGTCAACTCAACTGAGCCAACTATTAGCAATGTCAGAATACCGTTCTGCAAAGCAGGGCAATACTTAGTTAAAGTGATTCATATTAGCTGAGCATGAGCAAAGAAATCTGAACAGGCTGTTTCAGAGTCCTGGACTGCCAATGAATCCATTGCTCTTGTGAACACAGTGGGAAAAAAATCAGGGTTCATGCTCCTAAGGCTGTTCAGACTTCTTAGTAAACGTTTCACTGTGTCCCAAGGAGAAGACAGAGTGTTTTAATGTGGGGAATGGAACCTTTTGCGCTGTCTGCTCTGGAGAAAAGAATGTGGTTTCTAAAATATTACTTTTTGAACTTCCTGTACTGTATTTATACAATTCTGTCTCTTTAAAAGGCTAAATTGTGTTATGACTAAACTAGTCACTGATAGACCCAACTTGCTCTGTGAGAGAAGCGTTCTTTACCATCTCAGTGCCATTTCCTTTGTGTGGTGCATTCCTTCCTGAGTCTGTCACTCAACAAGAGCCGTGGGAGCCATTTGTCCACTGACCAGGCCACACAATTTTTGTTCCACCTGCGAACGTGTTTATGGGTTAGTGATGAAAAGCTTGGGCATGGAGTGAGACAAAACTGGAATCTAGCCCTGGCTTTGAGTTCACTTCCCTGAGACTCAGTTTCCTCATTGTAACGTAAAGAGAATAAGCAATACCTCTTGAGGCAGTTGTGAAGAATAGAGCGTGTGGATAGCATAATGTCTCATAATTGGTAATGGCTCAAAAAATTATAATATGTGATCAGACAGTCAGAATATTTTCTTTCATTTGGAAAATATGCTCAGTTGATTAAAATGCATCAGTGAATTTTTGAACATTGGCATATGTTTAAGGCCATCTCCATATATGTTTTGTGAACTCATAAATAGAAAAAGATGTCAGTGAGAATAGAAAGAATAGATAATGTAATATTTCTCTTTAAAAAACAAAATGGTAACCCCTAGAAGGAAATACATTTTATATTGTGACCTAGTCTGCAATACATAATAGGCCATATGTATAACTGAAATGAAAATTGAAAGAAACCTTTCTTCTATGTGTGATATACTCTGATACGTTGTCTTCTCTTCCCTTCCCTTCTGGTCAGAATCAGCTACGTTGATTTTACACCCACTAATAGTGTATAAAGAACAACTTGAAAAAGACATTGACTCAAATGAGAGTAAATGAATTTATTACTGAAATTTGTTTCACATCAGCTATTAAGTCTCATTTTACTTTGATATTTCATTATTTTTAATTCCATTAATGAATGCCTCAGGGAAAGGTGAAAGAAACTAACAATTCGTAAGTATACACTGTGTGTCAGATATTACCTATGCTGTTCTACATATATCTCCTCTTTTAACAGTCACAATAATCCTACTGTTACCCCATTTTACAGATAAAGTAATGAAAGTTGAAAGACATAAAGTATCTTACCCAAGAATTCAATCCCATCTATTTTTTATTGTCCCTGAATGCAAGAGGCTAAATAACCATAAACATCGATAACACTGACATATCTGTTAGCTTTTACCTCTGGGCTGTTGTACCAAATAGTCACCCCTTTAAACTACATTATGCATTTTTGACTGCTTCAGAATAGAATTTGGGTTTAAATTACAACTCGAAATTAGGTGGGGGAAGATCACATATTAATTCTACAGAATTAATGAAACAGAACTCCCTGTTATGTGACTATTTTATTCTGTGAGTCTAATAGTTTTTTTAAAATTTACCCTTAAAATACTTTAAAAAAACACAATACAGGAACCTATATTCTCTTTTAGTTAAAAATAAACCAAACTTTGATAGTACAATTATAAACCTAGAAGAATTTTAGTTTGATTCCAGTGTTTGAAAGCATGATCAAACTCCAAGTTTATTTTTTCATTGTTTTTTTTTTCTCCTACAGATTCTTCTCCGCAATGGATTAACCACAGATATTTGAAGTCATACTGTTTAAATATCTTTGAATTATTTTTGTTTAAAAATGTCAATGGGTACGATAGGAAAAGTACATTTTTTTCCCTGTAACTTCAAAACAACTGAACAGAACCTTTGGACTTAAACCAAGAATTGAATGTTTTAGCTTTAAGAAGATTTTCTTCTCTGAAAAGTAATGAATGAGTCTCTTTGCAAGTTTAACTATTTCAAGTATCAACTCTCTGACTTTCAGCATTCTTTGGTATTAAAAAAATGTTTCATGTATAAATAAACGTAAGTTTTTTTTCTCAGCTATCTCTCAAATCTCGTTATATAAACTTCAGATACACATAAAACGTTGATACAGATGAATTGCATAATGTTTTTAAATGTTTAAAATGTAGTGTTCCATTTTGTTAATGGCTTCTTTCAAGTTTGCATTAGTGAATGACAACCCTTAAGAATAGCCTGCAATGACCAGAGGAATGGGAAGGATGTCATTTTCTACTTGCTCTCCATGGAAACTGAGAAGAGATCCATTACCGTGATACCCTTGGGGGAGCAGAGAAGTGTCCAGGAACTTTAAGTGTAGTAGATTACCAGAAAATCATGTACAGGCTGTGGGAAACACTGGAGGCTGACTGAGATCCAGAGTTTCTGAACTTAGTGTCAGGGCAGTTGACACCTGGGGTCTCCATTCAGATCCTGAGAGGAATATGAGGCAGACAGATCCATGTGTGCCCTCTGTTTTGGGTGTCAGATCTCACAGGGGTTTCCCAGGGGCTGTGCTGTGGCTCCCAGGACACAAGGCTTCCCAAACTATAGAGGTTCGCACTGAGAGCAGCACAAGTCACTAAGGTGCACAAACTCCTTGGGCCACAGTGCCTGGGAGGAAGACTTCTCAAATTTCATTTGTGAAAAACATGAACTAGGGGAGGATGTAAAATTTGTAAATGCAGATTTTAAATGGAAATGACTTTATAAAATCATTCTTAAAATTTGTAAGTATATACTGGCTCATTTTTTTTCAAACTGTCTCTATTTTGATATAGTCAATATCTGTAGATGTTATGTAAGAACACAATACATTTCTTTTGTATTTCCATTCAAAACTAGTTCTATCTACAAGACAAATGGACTCCTTTTTTGTGAAGGAAATTTGTAGAGATAAGATGAAGGGTAACTATCACTAAGAGTTAAATGGTGACTAAGTTGATAGGTGAAGGTTATCAGAAGGAAAATATAGAATGATGGAAGGAATCGCTTTGTTTTCTTATTTTCTGAAGCACTCTTTGAACTCTCTGATAAAACCAAATTTGTGACAAAGTGCCGAAATCTAAAAAAAAATAATAACATCAACTTGGTGGGGAAGGAAATATATTTTACTCATGTATTTTATTATCTCCTAAGTGATTTAGTATGTGTAATAAAGTGAGATGAAAATAACATTCTTTCAGTATAAAAGCTTTTTATTTTTATTGCTCATAATTGACTATTGTATGATTACATAGAAATAAAGAAGCAGCCTGCAGAGGATTGTACTTTAGGAGTGCTAATCTGGCATCACCTGTGCTAAGAAAGGAGAGGGACTGGGAGTGGAAAAAGGCATTTTATTTTTAGTGATAAACATTGTGTTTCTAAAAATTAGATATTCAGCCTTAAATGTATTATAAGAAGATAGTTATATGGTAGAGTGAAAAGACAATAGAAGATAAGGAAAGACATCAGAGTTCTAGCTTGAATTTACTCTCTAATTAGAATGTTGCAGTCACTATCCCATGCTGAAATTTAGCTTTATGATCTATAAAATAAAAATTATGCCAGCCGTACTGTCTTTTTATGCTCTAAAACAAAAATTTGGGGAACAAAATTACTATTTCATCAAAAACAAAGAACTTTAGGACTTAGACAAAGTGGCCTTTTGTGCTACCCGGCGTCAGGGCTCCCTTCTACAGTGGAGGAGTGTGAAGCAGCAGCTGGTAAGCAGGCCCCGTGCATAGTATGAGCCCACCTAGCTCATTGACTTTCCCTTTCTTCTTCCTCTCTCTGAACTCTGCTTTAGCCATTCTCTGCTGGTGACTGTGCCATGAAAATACCATGCTCTCTTCCTTCTCTGGGTTGTTTTTTTCTTTCCCCACTAATCTCTACGTTCCTGCTGTAACTACTGTCCTCATTCTTGGGGTAATTTTTTTATTCTTCAGTTCTCAGTTTAATCTTGCGAAGGTGCATAAAACATCTAGAGTCAGAGCACCTAGGTTCAAATTCTATCAATCACTTTAACAGGTAGCTTGGGGCAAGCTATTAAGTCTGTTTTTTCATTGGTAAAATGGGAACAAGGACCTACTGCTTAGGGATTGCTAGGAGGTTTAAATGAGACGTTACATGTACAATGCTGGCTCTGTGCCTGCCATATAGCAAACACTTTTTTTTAAAAAAAGAGATAGGGTCTCGCTCTGTTGTTCAGGCTAGAGTGGTGGGGGTATTCACAGGAGTGACCATGGCTCACTACAACCTCCAACTCTTAGGCTCAGGAGATCCTCCCTCTTCAGCTTCCCAAGTAGCTGGGACTACAAGCGCACACCACAGTGCCTGGCAGCAAACACTCTTAAAGTGCTGAACAGTATTATAAGTCACAGAGCTATCTTATTCTCCCTGAATGGTAACATCTATCTCCTTGTTTTGGAAGTGCGTATTTAGGCCGTTGTCTTCTTACATACACCCACTGTTGTCCCCACATCCCAATTACACCACACAGTTCCCGAGAGTAGAAACTGAGTCTCCTTTACTGCTATATCCTCAATGCCTAAAAATTAGCCCGTTTCATGGTAGAGGCCCAATGAATATAGAATGAATACGTAGTTATTCCACTTCGCAATCTAATAAGGGAAAGAATCAGGCAGCAATTCTAATCCAGAGATAAAAATCTATAGTCAACAAAAACGATTTAGGGATTTGCTTTTTTAGCAGCCCCGAACTGTTGGCACATTTTAAAGTATTTATTTTAATATTTTGGTCATTTGAGGCAGATGACTAAGCAGGTTTGAATTCCCTCACCACGGAACTACGCTCTTTGATGATTTGTTCTTTGGAGACCTAATTCTGTGCAACTGTATATTGATAAAATGAGCTAACAATATGGCCAGGTATTCTTTATTTTGGATCTCATTGATGAAGGTAACATAAGTTGATAATCAGATTTTCCTTTTGCTAAAATAGCCAAGAAAATATTTTGTTAGGCCGGGGGTGGTGGCTCAATGCCTGTAATCCCAGCACTTTGGGAGGCTAAGGCAGGCCGAGGTCAGGAGATCGAGACCACGGTGAAACCCCGTCTCTACCAAAAATTCCAAAAATTAGCCGGGCGTGGTGGCGGGCACCTGTAGTCCCAGCTACTCGGGAGGCTGAGGCAGGAGAATGGCATGAACCCAGGAGGCGGAGCTTGCAGTGAGCCGAGATCGCGCCACTGCACTCCAGCCTGGGCCACAAAGCGAGACTCCGTCTCAAAAAAAAAAAAAAAAAAAAAAAGAAAATATTCCATTATTTGCTTTCTAAAGTCTCACAAATAATTTAGGAGCAAGAAGGCAACATGTGGGAAATTCCATAATAAAACATAAATATTTTTTCTTTACAAAAATGACAGATGCTTATAGCGATTCATATCTGGGGCACTAAGGTTTTCAACTGAATGTAACTATTCTCATTTTATGAAGAACCAAAAGGAAAAAAGAGTGATTTGTTTGCTCACTGGGACTTTAATCCCAGGTTTCTTGTCTCCCATTATCTTCTTTATACTGTACACTTTTGCCCAAGCCTGCTGTCCTCCTGTACTGCCCACGGGCTAATCTCATCATATCCCCTAGGTGCTACAAGAGTTGGAGCCATCCTCTCCTCATCTTCTACTTTCTGCCTTCTTCTGGGACATGCTATTGATCACCAGGCATCTTATCCTTGAAAAATCTCCTCTCTTCAACTCGAGAACTACTGCAGAAAGCAGCAACTTGGCGGCCTTTTATGGATGGGTGTTACTGAAGTTGGGACAAATCCATAATAAGTTCATTTCCTCTAAGATGTCTACCCCGAAGGATAATACTTAATTGGGCACATATACCCTATTGGATCTATATGCTCATGACTTTATAAGTAGGCATTCTGCATGCATGTGCAAAACAAAATAGAACTTAGGAGGATAAAGCATCCTGTAAAATGTGGGACTTAAGACTGTATCAGGGAAAGGAGAAGAAAATAAAAATATAAAATCTGATTTTTAAAATTATGACTACTGGAGTGTGCAGAGGTTTTCAAATGACTTGTTGGTGAATTGTAAATCTATAAAATGTGCGAAGCCATTTTATAAAGAAAAACAATGTTTATAATTTTTTACCCATATAATGATTTAAAAATAGAAGAGATCACCACCTACCCTGATTCTTCAAACAAGCATTTGCTTGCTTCAGTGATTGTGGGTTAGCTAGATGATCTTGGAGTTCTTTCTGTGATTTAGTCAGTGATATTGAACAGGCTCTACAGCAAGGAAAGAAGGGGAACTGTATAAAGTAAATAAACTTAACAAAGCAGAAGATACATGTACCCAGAGAGTTCAACAATTTAGAATATTTGCCTGATTTTTTTTAAAGTCCAAAAGTAATCTGTACTGATTATAACAGGAAGCTACTTTTCCAAGTTAGAAAATGTACGTGTGTGGTCAAAGCCCTCTTTAAAACAAATGCATTGAAAAATTTAAAAGGTCCTTTGTGGAAATCACAAGTTCCTATATTATATCTTCATTAAGTCTCTGAAAATATTTCAGTCAATTTACACAGTCCTTTAAGAAAGGTAGTATGTGCAAAAATATGCACTGATACCTAACTACAAAATTATTTTGCACATCACAAAATTGTATACACGATTGTCATGGATGAAACATGCTAACAATCTTTATTTTATTTGTATTAGTTATTAATTTATTAACAATTTTTAATTTGTTTGTATTATTTTATGCCTTCATTGATGAAGATAACATACATTAGTAACCAGTTTTTCATTTGGCTAGGCTGTTCAAGAAAATACCCTGTTCTCCATTTTCTAAATGCTATGAAAGTCGCAAAGTAATTAAAAGACCTCAGTGTCATGACAACACCATCATCCTTCTGGTCAACACATTTCAGTGATGCAGAGTGTATTGTAACAGCCTGCAGATGACACAAAACAATCTACATTATCATCAAATTTCATGTCTATACTAATAATAATTTTTCACTGAATGTAGCAACACCTTTTCTGGCTGGGGTTGGGCTGAGGACGGAAGTGCTGTTGAGAGAGAAAAAAAGGGAGAAAAAAGAATGCAAGCTGGCAACAAGTTAATGAAAATCATAATGGTATCAGTCTTTTTACATTGGAAATATGCACTCCATCATACTCAAACGGTGGGGAGGGCAGATCTCTGATGAAACTAGGGGACTGTGGTCGGGGTTAGGTCGAAGGAATAAAATGCCTTCGCACACATGAATCCTTACCATGTGTGACCAAGCGGGAGGAAACTGTGGTGAGACAGGGAAGGAGAGAAATAACTCAGTGTCTGGCATGATAATGTTGAATCTCTTCAGTAACGATTTCTGTGTTGTGTGTGGGTTATGGGAGTTTGATATTGCTTTATGCCTGATGCAAAGAAATGCCTTTTGGCTCAGATTAGGTCGTGATCACTTTAGTTTGGCACCTAGTTACCAGTGTCAGCATTTACAGTTCATTCCCAGCCATGGGTGCAGTAAGTCTCTGAGATCTCAAAAGCTGTAGGATGCAACCCACATTGCCTTCTGGCCTTCGAGGACCATGCCAAACTCCTTGAAGCAATGACAGCTAAGGGTCATAAGGCGGCACTGATTCTACCTATGACCCAGTTTATTACACTATGTCAGTAGCAGCTCTTGCAAATTAATTTCGCTCATTACAGCAGAAAATGAATCAGGAATACAGAATAGGACAAAACACTTCCACCAAAATTTTATAAGGTATTTAAATCAGAGGAAGGGAAAAATCCCTGGCTTTTTCCCAGACACGAAAGAGAAAGAAAGGAGGCAGCTGAGGTAGAAATTCTCATACATTATGCAGATTATCATGATTAAAACCTCCTAAGTAAACTGTGCTGCTGAGTATCCTTTAGATTTTGTTTTTGCAAAATCCCCAATGCTTTTGAAATTTGAAAATTCCAACTACTAGCCTATGAAACCCTAGAGAACCTGCAGACCAGAAAAGGAAACCTGGCATAATAAGAATAAACAATGATTCTGCTTAAGATGGATGTGAATTGTCAAAAGAAAAGTCCAAGGCAGACAAATTTCAGTCTCCCCAGACCCTTTTCAAACCTTTCTTCTGACAGCCCCCTAGAGATTTCTGAGGTCTTTTTCGAACAGGTCTGGCAGCTGAGCCCTCTTCGTCAGGAGTTCTCAATGGCCCCCAAGGTGCCTTTGTTTTCCCAAGGGGTTTTCATAGCATCCTCACCTGTGGTAAGAATAATTAGAATTTCCCTTTAAAACCTATAAAAGTCCAAATTACATGTCTTTTAAACATTTTTCTGTAGCTTTCCTTTATTTTATGTTTCTGTTCTTGTTTTTAAGGAAGGCAATGTATCGTGTCCTGTATTACCTTCCCCTGACCTCATAGCTTCCGAAAACAGGAACAATCATGGGCTTTGAAGGTAGGCCACATTGGTGTCACCAGTTTCTATGGCCCTCAGCAAGTCATTTAATCTTTCTAGGCTTCCATTTTCTCATTTGCAAGATACGGATTTTCTTACTGTGTGGTTATGTAATGCCTAATAGATATTAATTATTAAGTTTTTAAAACAGTCTTGTTCTTGTGAAGAAGTTAGGAACTGGGAGAAGCAATTTTAAAAAAAACTACAGAATTGTTTACCACAAGCCGTATTTGTTACCAATATAACAATTTTAAGATTAGATGAAAGAGATACTTTAAATCTGAGTCTTCTCATCGATCTACACCAATTAAATCAGACTTTCTCAGCTTTGGCCATTCCCCAAGTTGCACGTGCAATTCACATTTCAATTCTGTATTTATAGGTGAAAGATATTAATCACATAAAGAAAAATAATCTCTTTATTATCCTTCCTTCTTGCCCTCTATTAACATACATGCTGTTTTCATTTCCCAAAAGGAAGTATCTCTCCAAGCCAAAACGTTACTGGCCTTGGTTAATATTCTTTTTAAATGGCACCTTTCATTCAGTAACTCCAAATTAACTCTTCATTCACAACCCACAGTTTGTGATTATTTGCACTACTTGATTATTTAATCCTTTATATTTTTCTCTAGTCACTTTATGTTTTTAATCTGACCTGTGAGTTCTAGGACTTGAACCAAGGGTTCCGATGAAAACTCTTTCTGAAACCAATGTTTTGCTGCTGCGGTCATTGTTTCTCGGCCTAAGATAGAGCGCTTATTACAATGAAAATTGGGAAGGGCAGTGGGGAGGAGGGATAAAAAGGCATAGTTAATGAGTACAAAAATACAGTTAGATAGAAGGAATAAGAGGTAGTGTTCAATAGCACCACAGGGTGACTATAAGTAGGAAAAACTTACAGTTTTTAAATTTTATTTATTTATTTATTTATTTATTACAGAATCTCACTCTGTTGCCCAGGCTGGAGTGTGGTGGCACAATCTCGGCTCACTGCGACCTCTGCCTCCCGGGTTCAAGCAATTCTCCTGCCTCAGCCTCCCGAGTAGCTAGGATTGCAGGCATGCACCACCATGCCCGACTAATTTTTGTATTTTTAATAGAGACAGGGTTTCACCATGTTGGCCAGGGTGGTCTTGAACTCTTGACCTTGAGTGATCTGCCCGCCTCGACCTCCCAAAGTGCTGGGATTACAGGCGTGAGCACTGCGACCTGCCTGAATTTTTCAAAATAACGAAAAGTGTAGAATTGGATTCTTCCTAACACAAATACATGATAAATGCTTGAGGTGATGGATATCCCAATTACCCTTACACATTGTATGCTTGTTTCAAAATATCACATGTACAACTATTATGTATCCATAGCAATTAAAAATTAAAAAATTTAAGAAACATTACCACTATGATTCCTTGGTTCCTTGAAATAAACATGACTCAAGTTTCTTTGAATAATTATTTTAATCCCAGTTCTCTGCTACTGTGGTCTCCAAAGTGCAATGCACAAAACAATCCATTGGGGGACAATAATATTTGAACTTCTTTCTGTACTTATTTTTTAATCTAAAAAAGGAAAGCCAATTGCAGTGGCTCACACCTGTAATCTCAGGACTTTGTGAGGCTGAGGCAGAAGGATTGTTTGAGGCCAGGAGTATGAGGCCAGCCTGGGCAATATAGCAAGACCCCGTCTCTAAAAAAAAATAAATAAATAAAAATTAGCTGGGCATGGTGGCACATGCCTATAATCCTAGCACTTTGTGAGACAGAGGCAGAAGGATCACTTGAGCCCAGAAGTTCAAGACCAGCCTGGGCAAGAATAGTGAGACCTCAATCTCTGCAAAAAAACAAAAAACAAACAAACAAAAAAAAAAACAAAAAAAAGATGGTGTATACCTGTAGTTCAAGCTACTCAGGAGGCTGAGGCAAGAGGAT
The DNA here is from genome assembly GCF_028885625.2 of Pongo pygmaeus. Classification (NCBI taxonomy): domain Eukaryota; kingdom Metazoa; phylum Chordata; class Mammalia; order Primates; family Hominidae; genus Pongo; species Pongo pygmaeus. The sequence goes on from NC_072376.2 coordinate 187,217,938, forward strand.
TGATTGAGCCTGGGAGATCCAGGCTGCAGTGAGCCAAGGTCATGCCATTGCACCCCAGACTGGGTGACAGAATGAGATCCTATCACTAAAAAAAAGGAAAGAAAAAGAATGACTTCACTTATAAAAAGACAGTGTTCTTAGTTTGTTTTAAAAATTATCTCTACATCTATGGTTACTTCTAGACTTGTATACTTTACCTATTTTCTTTGACTCATAGTTCTTCATTGATTAATCACACTGTATGAAGAGTTCACATGTGGTAATTTATGACCACAAATCCATGACATTGAAATTATGTGCTCCATTAAATTCAATCCACATTTATTCAATTCTACCTACTTTGAGTTCTATATCAGAATACTTATGAGATGTGCAAACGAGTCCTTGTATTTAAGGAATTTGTACTTACTATAATTTCGTAAGCTTAAAGTTATATATGTATATATGTATTTTATTTTTGGTATGAGGTTTCTTTTTGGAAATAGATGTAAAGTAATATAATTAGAATCCAGTTTGAAAGTCTAGAAATATCCTTCCAAGACCATAGACAATTTTTTCTAATGAAAATATGTTATCGATACAAGTAAAGAATGAAGATGTGGAGACTTGGAGACAGGTGGCACCTCGTGCTTCCTCAGAAGGGAAAGCCCATTTCATAACAGCTGGATCAAAGGCATGAAATGAACATGGAGCCCCCGAAGACGAAGAGAAGGCATGGCTGCCAGGGAGAAATTGTACAGTTAGTGTCACTCCAGGGTCCCAAATATTAGAAACTATTTCCTGTATTCTAGTTGAGAAATTGTTTCCCTAATTAAGAAGACATAATACTTCCTAAGAGAAGCTGCTATTACCATGACATACAAGTCTTTCTCTGGCAGTTCAGTCTTTCACCTTTCTCTTCACCCTCCACCTCCAAACACACACACACACACACACACACACACAGAGAGAGCTCCCTCCACTGAGGCATCTGGCACAACTAATCATCTTCAATTTATTTGATTCACAAAAGGAACTGAGAGGTTACTGGTGACCGTATTAGATTGTATTTGGATGGAATGTAGAAACATTGTTAATTGTTCACTTAATTATTCATTCATTATTTCAGCAATGAATATTGATTAAGCACCTACTATATCAGAAGCTGCTTAATTATCCCACATATGCAATTTCTCCTTCTTATTAGTAATAGAACTCTTTGAACTTTCTATGGGACACTAGCCCCCCAGCTAGATGCTTGCTGCTGGGTTATGTGTGCAACATTTCCTTAGAAGGAAAACTTCTTACCTTCCACTTTCTTTCTCCTTATGCAGTTACAGGAATGCAGATGTGATTCCAGTGACTTAGCTTCAACTCTATGGATGAGGGTAACCTAGAGGCTAGAAGAACAATAGGACAGAAGAAGCCTGGGTCCCTGAACAACCTTGTGGAGCATAGACACCTACCTGGCCTGGACTGCCAGCTCACAGTGGGCCTCTCCTTGAGAGAGAAGGAAACTTCCTTCTTGTTCAAGCAACTGTACTTTTGAGAATCTCTTGGTCTATACCCTAATAAATAGGCCATCATAAATGGATATCAAAGTAAGGAAATTTGTGTAAATGATTTAATAAAACATTACCTTAGGTATGAAATAATTCTAACTTGTACCTTGACAATATCAGGTATTATTCATGCCCTTTTCTCTCCCTGTAATGTCCCTTATCCACGGGTAGAAATTATATTTTCCATCCAAGGTTTGCTCAAATATTATCTACTTAAGTAGCTCTTACCAATTTTGCCTCTCCTCCTGAGCTGACCCTATGCCTTCTATGCTGTTCCAGGTAATATTAATCTCTTCCTTTGTGCTTCTTTCACAGGATATACTTTTTTGTCTAAGATAATCACTATAGGCATATGTGTATAGATTCCACTAGGGGCTTCAGAACAGAAACTATCATCTTATTAATTTTTTTCTCCCTGATATCTAGGGCAATGTCTTATATATAATAGGCCCTTAGTAATCCCATAAATGTTTGTGAGCTATTCACTGACTATAAGCCATACTCCGTATTTATTTAGCTAAAACAGACATCTTTCATATTTAGTCAGCAGAAAATGCTCACATTTACTCCTTTCCTATTTACCAAATGAAAGGGTAATTGTTTTTTCACTGATTGCACTAGAAGAGTGTCTTCTCTCTCTCTTTTAAATAGACTGTCTTTAAAACATATGACAGGAAAAGTGACTATTGTTAGGATAAGATAATTACGATTGTAACAGCTAGTTAAAAGAAATGTCAGTTGCTCCTGTTTTATTTTTCACAGGATAGAGCTGTGGCCTGTCTCAGTATGATGTTTTCAGGATCTGGTATATATTTTTATTTTCCTACATGAATCTTTCATCCTTTTACTGACATTTATTCATTTTATCTAATTATCCTAAAAGGAAAGCTCTGGCCAGGCAAATTGGTTGTTGTCTGCCTCTGAAGAGACAATCATATCGCGTCGCTTAGCTTTCAAGTTTTGTGATCAGGAACCCTCAGGCCCATTTTTAAGGAGGTTTCAGGCTAGCTGAGCTTCACTGTCTCCCAAAATGTACAAAATGAGATTACATGATGGACAAGATCAATTTACTGGAAGGTACTTAAGCAGTAAATCTGGAGCTTTTTGTCCAGTCACTATTGCTTTCAAGCTTTGTGGCAGAAAATTAAGCCACAAGAGCTTTGACAAATTAGATATTACTACCTCTAATTGTGTATGTTTAAGCTTATCACACTGAATTGCAGCATTGTAACTGACTATTATGCCAACAAGGCCTTCGTTTAATCAGCGCAGTGCCATTTAATAGCAATTAATCACTCAACTAAAATGTCATATTAAGGTCACAGAAACTTGAAGGGCTAAAAGAAAAGAGAACATTAAAGTCAGCTGATAGAGGAAAAGAGCGTGGTGTGCCAAGGGAAGTTCTGAGCACTCTTTTTCATTAGAAGCTGGTAGAACATTTAATGAGAATTCAGTCTTAACTTTCAGCTGAGATCAGAACAATGTGCCTCACTTGGTTAAGCAGGAGGCTATTCTGCCCATTCTTAGTGGGCTTCTGTCTGTAAATAGGATACTCCTGCCCACAGAATACCTGAAATTTTACAGATGCATGATTTTTATTTGTATTATTCTTTGGCTTTCTGGCATTTTCCCCTTTCCTATTACTTTTAAGAAGGAAAGAAATCAGATATGATACGGTACTGAAGACAAGATGAAATAAATAGCATCATTTTGCACAGTCACTTACAAGATATTTATAAAAAGGAACAATTGGATTCACTTGTTTGCCAGGAAGATTTTACTTCCCAGAAAACTTGTCAAATTGAATGTTATAGTACAAAAAGGAAATGACTGAAGACTTTTTTTTTTTAATTTTAATACTCAAGGAGTACTATGCCAGTCTGAAAGTTCTCTGTTAGCCCCTCACAGGACAAAACTTGTGAGAAGTAATTTCACCTGGAGGACCGGGACTCTGCCACTCACGGCTCATTCCTTATGCTTTAACCCTGCCTAGCCCTAAGAAACATTGTTCCACTAACTGATTGAGTCTGAAAACAGAGCCGTGGTAAAGTGTATATAGACAAAAGGTACACTTAAGGTCTCTTTTGTTAAGGAGTAGTAGGTAATTTTATTTTATTTTATTTTATTTATTTATTTATTTATTATACTTTAAGTTCTAGGGTAGATGTGCACAACGTGCAGGTTTGTTACATATGTATACATGTGCCATGTTGGTGTGCTACACCCATTGACTTTTTCAGCAACGTGGATGGAACTGGAGGCCATTATGTTAAGTGAAATAAGCCAAGCCCAAAGAGACAAATATTGCGTGTTCTCATTCATATGTGGGAGCAAAAAAAGTGGATCTTAGAAGACAAAAACTAGAATGGTAGTTACCAGAGGCCAGGAAGTGCAGGGGGAAAGAAGACAAAGGAGAAAAAAGAATATAAATGTATTTATTACCATGAACTGTACACTTAAAATGGTCAAGATGGTAAATTGTATACATGCATCTCCTCAGTAATAAATAGTTTTTTAAAAAACTGACTCTAATGACCACTCTTCAAACTTGCAATAAATAGCACAGACACTGGAAACAATGACCACCTCCAATAGGAAAAATGAATTTCAGTTTTCACACCCACTGAGCCTATGAAGCTCGGTGAACAAGATGTCTGTGTTTGAGCAAGGCTCGCTCAAATAGTTTCCTGCAGACCCATGTGGAACAGTGCAGTCCACTAGCCACACGAGGCTACTGAGCACTTGAAATGTGACTAGTATAAATTGACATGCACTGCAAAGATGAAATACACACTAAATTTCAGAGACTGAGTATAAAAAAATGTAAATTCATTAATAATTTTTTGTTGATTACATGGTGAAATACCAATTTTGGAGTGTACTGAGTTAAACGAAATATGTTACTAAAATTAATTTCACCTGTTTCTTTTCACTCTTTTCAATGTGGCTACTAGGACGTTTAAAATTATGTGTATAGCTCATATCATATTTCTATTGGACAGTGTTTGTATAGACCAATGAGCAGAGTCGCTTACATTGGTATCACCATTGACCTGGACCAGATGTGATCCAGTAACCCAGAGGAGAAACACTTCTGACCTATTCTAATCCTCTAAGCCAAACAGGCTCTTAATCAAAGAGCTAGTGTTGTTACAATATCAAACGGAAAATAAATATAATAACCTCAATAGTACACTTGAAAAAATGAAGGATTACTTTTAGAAAGACAGGAGTTGCATTATTCAGATTGAAGGAAAAAATAACAAGGCGAAATTTAATAAATATCTCCTGGGGACATATGAGACAGGTTAAGATTGCAGCATGAAGGTTGGAGGTTAACTTAAATGATTTCTTAAGAGTCAGGGTTGTTTAACACTTGATACAGGTTGTGACTCTTCTTTTCCTGGAGGGCAATGATAATAAGGCAAGGCCTCCTCTGAAGTCCTAGATAAGCATAAGATTGGAGAAGACAATTTAAGATAGCTATGCCGTATCAGCACTTATTCAGATACTTTGAGTGCCTCTGAAAGTTGGTGATGAGACGGGACTAGATTACCAGCCCTTTCAAACACACTGAGCCTCAGTCGGAGCCATCTTTAATTTCTCTCCTTAGGTGTTAATAAAATTCATCTTAAAATTTATTACTTTATGATATCTCAACATTCTCTTACAAAATTTGCACTTAAAAGCTTATCAAAATCTTATACCTGGAAATTGAATGGAAGCAACTTACAAGCTGAAACAGTGTCTTTAACAGTAAAAATTACCTTTTTATTATAATACACCCTTGTATGCATGTAACTATATCATACATGTTATATAACTAAATGTGTATGTGCACTATAGGATATAGTAGCCATTCAAAAACATTTGATGAGTGAATATATGTTGACTCACAATTGAAAAAAAAAACCAAACGTCTGCATTTCCACAGCTGAGGTAGAGAAGGCAGCTGAAGTGTGGCAGAAAGCCCAGCCTCTCCAGTTCTGGTCCAGTGCATTTATATTGCAAAACTTTGATAAGCAAATGCTTCACATGGGTATAATAAAGTTTGGAAATTTTACCAATGAGATTTAGTGTTAGAACAATTTTATGCCTTGGTAAATTATCAATAACTTCTCTAAAAATATCGATGTTTTAAAATCTCTTGCAAGATAACTTCCTCAGAGAGCATGGCTTTATATTAGTAAGTAAAGGAATAGTCACTACATAGGTCAATAGGAGAAAACCAAATGGAACCACAAGTCTCTTTCTAAAAATTCTACCTAAATAAAAGTTCCTGATCAAGTTAAAAGCCTAGTTTATAACGCATGATGCTTTGTCTGATCTACATACAAGGTAACTTCTTGAGTGGAAGCCTTTGGGCTTTTTTAGACAAAGGTTTCTGGCCTCCATTTTTATAAAGCCTAGTTAATTTATATGCTGAGGTCTTTGGTGGATCACAGGTGTATTTTCTCTATATTTATAACCACACGTCAATTTTTAAATGGAAACATCTGAGCTTTCAGTGGCTCTGAGCCAGTCTTGAGTGAGGAAGCCATACTCACACAAAACGTGGTATAATAACCAGGTGTAGCCAAAATAAGGCACATCCATATGCATGTCGAGTTTCTGCCACATAAGGAATTTATAATAGAGTTTATCACTTATCAGAATGTATTTGGGCTTATACTGACTCCATTACCAAGGAAAAGCAATTTTAATGAGGCTTTCCTGTAAGGAATCTACTGTTTCTTCTTCCTAAACTATCAACTACACCTGAAAATACTTCCAGAAATGAGAAAAATAGTTAATTTTCAGCCATTGACTCTACCTTTGGCTGGATGTATTCCTTTAATTTCGGTGCCGACGCATAACTATTTGGCCTTTTATAAACGTTGCAGTTTTCTTCTGAGTAGATTTGCCCTCACTATGTCAGAAAACATGCATATGTACTCTTCCAAATGAGGGGAGGGCCTTATAGCCTCACTGATGATGAGCCCAGAGTGAGTCACTGAGGCTCTTGATACTGTTTTTTGAAAACAACAAAAAAGGGGAGGAGCCAAGATGGCCAAATAGGAACAGCTCCAGTCTACAGCTCCCAGCGTGAGCGACGCAGAAGATGGGTGATTTCTGCATTTCCATCTGAGGTACCGTGTTCATCTCACTAGGGAGTGCCAGACAGTGGGCGCAGGTCAGTGGGTGAGTGCACCGTGCGCCAGCCGAAGCAGGGGCGAGGCATTGCCTCACTCGGGAAGCGCAAGAGGTCAGGGAGTTCCCTTTCCAGGGGTGACAGACGGCACCTGGAAAATCGGGCCACTCCCACCCGAATACTGTGCTTTTCCGACGGACTTAGGAAATGGTGCCCCAGGAGATTATAGCCCGCACCTGGCTCAGAGGGTCCTACGCCCATGGAGTCTCGCTGATTGCTAGCACAGCAGTCTGAGATCAAACAGCAAGTCGGCAGTGAGGCTGGGGGAGGGGCGCCCGCCATTGCCCAGGCTCGCTTAGGTAAACAAAGCAGCCTGGAAGCTTGAACTGGGTGGAGCCCACCACAGCTCAAGGAGGCCTGACTGCCTCTGTAGGCTCCACCTCTGGGGGCAGGACACAGACAAACAAAAAGACAGCAGTAACCTCTGCAGACTTAAATGTCCCTGTCTGACAGCTTTGAGGAGAGCAGTGGTTCTCCCAGCACGCAGCTGGAGATCTGAGAACGGGCTGACTGCCTTCTCAAGTGGGTCCCTGACACCTGACCCCCGACCAGCCTAACTGGAAGGTGCCCCCCAGCAGGGGCAGACTGACACCTCACACGGCCGGCCAGGTACTCCAACAGACCTGCAGCTGAGGGTCCTGTCTGTTAGAAGGAAAACTAACAGAAAGGACATCCACACCGAAAACCCATCTGTACATCACCATCATCAAAGACCAAAAGTAGATAAAACCACAAAGATGGGGAAAAAACAGAGCAGAAAAACTGGAAACTCTAAAAAGCAGAGTACCTTTCCTCCTCCAAAGGAACGCAGTTCCTCACCAGCAATGGAGCAAAGCTGGACAGAGAATGACTTTGACGAGCTGAGAGAAGAAGGCTTCAGACGATCAAATTACTCCGAGCTACGGGAGGATATTCAAACCAAAGGCAAAGAAGTTGAAAACTTTGAAAAGAATTTAGAAGAATGTATAACTAGAATAACCAACACAGAGAAGTGCTTAAAAGAGCTGATGGAGCTGAAAACCAAGGCTCGAGAACTACGTGAAGAATGCAGAAGCCTCAGGAGCCAATGCGATCAAATGGAAGAAAGGGTATCAGCCCTGGAAGATGAAATGAATGAAATGAAGCAAGAAGGGAAGTTTAGAGAAAAAAGAATAAAAAGAAACGAGCAAAGCCTCCAAGAAATGTGGGACTATGTGAAAAGACCAAATCTACGTCTGATTGGTGTACCTGAAAGTGACGGGGAGAATGGAAACAAGTTGGAAAACACTCTGCAGGATATTATCCAGGAGAACTTCCCCAATCTAGCAAGGCAGGCCAACATTCAGATTCAGGAAATACAGAGAATGCCACAAAGATCCTCCTCAAGAAGAGCAACTCCAAGACACATAATTGTCAGATTCACCAAAGTTGAAATGAAGGAAAAAGTGTTAAGAGCAGCCAGAGAGAAAGGTCGGGTTCCCCACAAAGGGAAGCCCATCAGACTAACAGCAGATCTCTCGGCAGAAACCCTACAAGCCAGAAGAGAGTGGGGGCCAATATTCAACATTCTTAAAGAAAAGAATTTTCAACCCAGAATTTCATATCCCGCCAAACTAAGCTTCATAAGTGAAGGAGAAATAAATTACTTTACAGACAAGCAAATGCTGAGAGATTTTGTCACCACCAGGCCTGCCTTACAAGAGCTCCTGAAGGAAGCGCTAAACATGGAAAGGCACAACCGGTACCAGCCACTGCAAAATCATGCCAAAATGTAAAGATCATCGAGACTAGGAAGAGACTGCATCAACTAACGAGCAAAATAACCAGCTAACATCATAATGACAGGATCAAATTCACACATAACAATATTAACTTTAAATGTAAATGGACTAAATGCTCCAATTAAAAGACACAGACTGGCAAATTGGATAAAGAGTCAAGACCCATCAGTGTGCTGTATTCAGGAAACCCATCTCATGTGCAGAGACACACATAGGCTCAAAATAAAAGGATGGAGGAAGATCTACCAAGCAAATGGAAAACAAAAAAAGGCAGGAGTTGCAATCCTAGTCTCTGATAAAACAGACTTTAAACCAACAAAGATCAAAAGAGACAAAGAAGGCCATTATATAATGGTAAAGGGATTAATTCAACAAGAAGAGCTAACTATCCTAAATATATATGCACCCAATACAGGAGCACCCAGATTCATAAAGCAAGTCCTGAGTGACCTACAAAGAGACTTAGACTCCCACACATTAATAATGGGAGACTTTAACACCCCACTGTCAACATTAGACAGATCAACGAGACAGAAAGTCAACAAGGATACCCAGGAATTGAACTCAGCTCTGCACCAAGCAGACCTAATAGACATCTACAGAACTCTCCACCCCAAATCAACAGAATATACATTTTTTTCAGCACCACACCACACCTATTCCAAAATTGACCACATACTTGGAAGTAAAGCTCTCCTCAATAAATGTAAAAGAACAGAAATTATAACAAACTATCTCTCAGATCACAGTGCAATCAAGCTAGAACTCAGGATTAAGAATCTCACTCAAAACCGCTCAACTACATGGAAACTGAACAACCTGCTCCTGAATGACTACTGGGTACATAACGAAATGAAGGCAGAAATAAAGATGTTCTTTGAAACCAACGAGAACCAAGACACAACATACCAGAATCTCTGGGATGCATTCAAAGCAGTGTGTAGAGGGAAATTTATAGCACTAAATGCCCACAAGAGAAAGCAGGAAAGATCCAAAATTGACACCCTAACATCACAATTAACTAGAAAAGCAAGAGCAAACACATTCAAAAGCTAGTAGAAGGCAAGAAATAACTAAAATCAGAGCAGAACTGAAGGAAATAGAGACACAAAAAACCCTTCAAAAAATTAATGAATCCAGCAGCTGGTTTTTTGAAAGGATCAACAAAATTGATAGACTGCTAGCAAGATTAATAAAGAAAAAAAGAGAGAAGAATCAAATAGATGCAATAAAAAATGATAAAGGGGATATCACCACCGATCCCACAGAAATACAAACTACCATCAGAGAATACTACAAACACCTCTACGCAAATAAACTAGAAAATCTAGAAGAAATGGATAAATTCCTCAACACATACACCCTCCCAAGACTAAACCAGGAAGAAGTTGAATCTCTGAATAGACCAATAACAGGAGCTGAAATTGTGGCAATAATCAATAGCTTACCAACCAAAAAAAGTCCAGGACCAGATGGGTTCACAGCCGAATTCTACCAGAGGTACAAGGAGGAACTGGTACCATTCCTTCTGAAACTATTCCAATCAATAGAAAAAGAGGGAATCCTCCCTAACTCATTTTATGAGGCCAGCATCATCCTGATACCAAAGCCTGGCAGAGACACAACAAAAAAAGAGAATTTTAGACCAATATCCTTGATGAACATTGATGCAAAAATCCTCAATAAAATACTGGCAAACCGAATCCAGCAGCACATCAAAAAGCTTATCCACCATGATCAAGTGGGCTTCATCCCTGGGATGTAAGGCTGGTTCAATATACGCAAATCAATAAATGTAATCCAGCATATAAACAGAACCAAAGACAAAAACCACATGATTATCTCAATAGATGCAGAAAAGGCCTTTGACAAAATTCAACAACGCTTCATGCTAAAAACTCTCAATAAATTAGGTATTGATGGGACGTATCTCAAAATAATAAGAGCTATCTATGACAAACCCACAGCCAATATCATACTGAATGGGCAAAAACTGGAAGCATTCCCTTTGAAAACTGGCACAAGACAGGGATGCCCTCTCTCACCACTTCTATTCAACATAGTGTTGGAAGTTCTGGCCAGGGCAATTAGGCAGGAGAAGGAAATAAAGGGTATTCAATTAGGAAAAGAGGAAGTCAAATTGTCCCTGTTTGCAGATGACATGATTGTATATCTAGAAAACCTCATTGTCTCAGCCCAAAATCTCCTTAAGCTGATAAGCAACTTCAGCAAAGTCTCAGGATACAAAATCAATGTACAAAAATCACAAGCATTCTTATACATCAATAACAGACAAACAGAGAGCCAAATCATGAGTGAACTCCCATTCACAATTGCTTCAAAGAGAATAAAATACCTAGGAATCCAACTTACAAGGGATGTGAAGGACCTCTTCAAGGAGAACTACAAACCACTGCTCAAGGAAATAAAAGAGGATAAAAACAAATGGAAGAACATTCCATGCTCATGGGTAGGAAGAATTAATATCGTGAAAATGGCCATCCTTCCCAAGGTAATTTACAGATTCAATGCCATCCCCATCAAGCTACCAATGACTTTCTTCACAGAATTGGAAAAAACTACTTCAAAGTTCATATGGAACCAAAAAAGAGCCCGCATCGCCAAGTCAATCCTAAGCCAAAAGAAGAAAGCTGGAGGCATCACACTACCTGACTTCAAACTATACTACAAGGCTACAGTAACCAAAACGGCATGGTACTGGTACCAAAACAGAGATATAGATCAATGGAACAGAACAGAGCCGTCAGAAATAATGCCACATATCTACAACTATCTGATCTTTGACAAACCTGAGAAAAACAAGAAATGGGGAAAGGATTCCCTATTTAATAAACGGTGCTGGGAAAACAGGCTAGCCATATGTAGAAAGCTGAAACTGGATCCCTTCCTTACACCTTATACAAAAATCAATTCAAGATGGATTAAAGACTTAAATGTTAGACCTAAAACCATAAAAACCCTAGAAGAAAACCTAGGCATTACCATTCAGGACATAGGCATGGGCAAGGACTTCATGTCTAAAACACCAAAAGCAATGGCAACAAAAGCCAAAATTGACAAATGGGATCTAATTAAACTAAAGAGCTTCTGCACAGCAAAAGAAACTACTATCAGAGTGAACAGGCAACCTACAAAATGGGAGAAAATTTTCGCAACCTACTCATCTGACAAAGGGCTAATATGCAGAATCTACAATGAACTCCAACAAATTTACAAGAAAAAAACAAACAACCCCATCAAAAAGTGGGCAAAGGACATGAACAGACACTTCTCAAAAGAAGACATTTATGCAGCCAAAAAACACATGAAAAAATGCTCACCATCACTGGCCATCAGAGAAATGCAAATCAAAACCACAATGAGATACCATCTCACACCAGTTAGAATGGCGATCATTAAAAAGTCAGGAAACAACAGGTGCTGGAGAGGATGTGGAGAAATAGGAACACTTTTACACTGTTGGTGGGACTGTAAACTAGTTCAACCATTGTGGAAGTCAGTGTGGCGATTCCTCAGGGATCTAGAACTAGAAATTCCATTTGACCCAGCCATCCCATTACTCGGTATATACCCAAAGGACTATAAATCATGCTGCTATAAAGACACACACACGTATATTTACTGCAGCATTATTCACAATAGCAAAGACTTGGAACCAACCCAAATGTCCAACAATGATAGACTGGATTAAGAAAATGTGGCACATATACACCATGGAGTACTATGCAGCCATAAAAAATGATGAGTTCATGTCCTTTGTAGAGACATGGATGAAATTGGAAATCATCATTCTCAGTAAACTATCGCAAGAACAAAAAACCAAACACCGCATATTCTCACTCATAGGTGGGAACTGAACAATGAGAACACATGGACACAGGAAGGGGAACATCACACTTCGGGGACTGATGTGGGGTGGGGGGAGGGGGGAGGGATAGCATTGGGAGATATACTTAATGCTAGATGACGAGTTAGTGGGTGCAGCACACCAGCATGGCACATGTATACATATGTAACTTACCTGCACATTGCGCACATGTACCATAAAACTTAAAGTATAATAATAATAATAATTAAAAAAAAAAGAAAACAACAAAAAAATTGCTGGTGTCTGTATAGAAAATGCTTAATTCTTTCCAGGTATCAACAAATTACTTTGCTAGTCAGAGTATCAATGTTGGATGGTGTTGTGAGGTTTACATCCATGTATAGAAAACCACATTGATGCTGCAAGCAAGCTATTATAAAAAGATGAAAAATAATATATTTTTAAAGGTCTTTCCAACAAGTTATTGGAATTGTTCCTTTAAATATTAGGAAAGCACTCCAACTAGTATACTACCTGGTAAAAATTAAAGTAACTACTACATGCTTTTTTTGGAAGACCCCAGTGATATTTCCAAGTGTCCTAAAAAAAATTCTTCTTCCCCATCTCAATCCCCATCCTCTTTTGAATGAACAGCCATTGTTTGAGCCAGGCAATTTAATTCTTAGGACTTTTATCAACATGACAGGTCTCAGCCTAAACCAAGGAACTTTTTTTCTTTTTATTTGTTTTCTTTTCAAGATATAGATGATATGCCCCTATCCAATGTACAGTTTAGTGAGATGGATGACACTTCACTCACTGGCAGTTCAAGGAAGTCTTAGCCTAGCTTGTTTACATGAACACGTTTTAGAACAGCCATATAGCTTCCAGCCAGCTCTACCCTGCTGCCCAGCACTAAGGGGGAAAGCAGGCAGTGAGCCCATAAGTCGCTGATAAACTAACTCCCCATTTGGCAAGCAGGGAAGGGAATGATAAGGGCTCTGATTTATGTTTTATCTGTCGCTAAGTTTTCAGCCAGCCTGAAATGACTTGGTTCTGTTATCACCTCAGATGCCACAGGTTTCTTAAGTGAGGCAGATTCTTTGGCGACTTTTAAAAAGAACTTTATTTCACCTCTTGCAGAAGGTTAGCTTAGCGATGGATGCTGCTTTAAAACACTCCCATCTGGCTTCGTAAACTGTGAGGCTATAAACCAGCTTGTGGGCTCTATTCCATGGTTAATTCTTGACATCACCTGCATATAACTATGCTACCTTTTTGGAAACACAAAGCTGGGCTTGATGCTTATATAATGACAGGGATGCTTGAATCTTTTTTAAAAATTACATACCTAAAAATGTGTTAATATAAAAATTGCATACATCATCCTACCCAAACTTATCTAAAAAGAAAACTTTCTACAAACTAATTTTCTGTCAACATAGGTTGACTTCAGATAATAAAAAGAAATCAAGAAGAAAAATCTGTCTTCAGGGAGAAAAAGAGTGTCAGTGGATACAATTAGAAAGCAAAAAAAAAAAAAAAAAAAAAAAAAAAAAAGACCCTGTTTTCTGTGATGGATGCTGCAGGACAGCTCTGGGGGTCAGTGGGAGATTAGCTGACATAAAAGCAAGGGAGTGTATCCTTATCTAGTAAACTAACACAAGTCAGTAAATGAAAGCCCTCGGTCCCCAACCTATTTCAAGTTGTTTCCCCCTAAGTTTAAATTGGCTTGTCGTTTTACAAGGATGGATGGGTATTATTTTTAAGCCTTTATTTTACAATGGAAGAATGTGAGTGTTTCACAAGTGAAATGTTCCCATGGAGAAGGGAATAGCAATGAATCATAAACAGTGTAAACACTCCCAAGCTTCTTATATATGTAAGGTTATGTGCTAATATCTTCTCTCCCAGGAGTGTTTTCTTTCCAAACACCATAAGAAGAGAAGTAGGGGCCAGGGAGAGGCCTTTGGAGCTATCTTTTGAAAACAATGGGAGTCTATCTCCTCTATTCTCAACTGTGTAATCTTTTGTTATCTGACATGAACTCATAGAAACTGACTATGTATTTCCCCTCAGTAATATCCTTCTGGGACCTCCTTTCCACCCACCTTCCTTCAGGATAAAATCTAAACTTCCTAGCAAGCTGGGGCCTTCCTAAACTAGACCTTTAGGATTGGCCACTGTTTACCCATCTGGCCTCCTCCATTGTCACTTTCCCACAGGCACTTTTTACAGAAGGCACACTAAAGCACCTGAAATTCCTTGATTATTTGGTGCCTTTATACTTTATTGATTTTACCCTTGTCCGGAAGAGCAAGGAGTTTGAAAATATCAGTTTTGATCACTACTATACTTCTAAAGCCTAAAACTGCTCCTAGAACTTGCTAAGCATGAAATAATGTTTTGTTCACCAAATAATGTACACATGCTCCTCCCTGGATTTGTAAAACCCTTCTCCTTTCTTCCCCTGCCCGAATTTTTACTTCGATTTCAAAACTGTGTCACTTTGTGGATGTCGTCTACCTCCCATATGCAGAACTGGAAAAAACATCATTTTCACAGGGTCTTATAGCATCCACTGCACTCCTTCAACATTTTCTACATTGCATTTTAGTTGTTTGTATCCACTAGCAGAGAACCTCTTACAGGTGGGGATTATTTTCCAGCTCTGTATGCCCTGTGTCTAGGTGAACATATAGTGAATTCAACTAATGCCCAAGTTCCCTCCATGCCCAAAGGCCTAGATAATCTGTTCCCTAATTAACTTTTCAGACCACTTCTCCCACTTCTCCCCATTCTCCCTCCCCCTAATCTAGTCACACAGATTTCCTTGCCTTTCCTCCATATGCAATGCAAATCTTCATCCCCTCCCACTGTGGTCTTTCTCTCTGCATCACTCCTCTTCCTGAAAGCATTCTGCCCATAACTCTTGCATCACTTTTGTGCAAATTGTCACCTGCTTAATGAGGTCTGCCTTGCGCACCCTCCCTGAACTGCAATCATACCCACCCTCATTCCTACCCCCTTTTGCCTTCTTACCTCCTGACACACAATATGGTGATTTGTAGGTGCGTTGTTTTTGTGTGTCCTCCATTTGATCTCAAGTTTCAGGAAAGCAAAGGTCTTTGTTTTATTCATTGAAGTATGTTGTATCTTAATGCCTGGAATACAGTCAGCAATCAATAAATATTTGCTGAATAAAATACTGAATACATATTTACTGTTTTAAAAATATATATATATATATAATCAATTACATAGTTGAATAGGGTCATTATCTACCTTAACACATGTCCTTTCTTTGCCTCAATAAAAGCTATAGAGTTTTTCACTGCTTCTTTTGAAAGTCCAATATGTAGCCTAATTGAATTCACAGTTCAGTTCCTAATGCCTCATTTAAATTTTCCTTTTAAATCGAATTACTTGCCTTCATAAAGAATACTTTCTTTGGCTCAAACTTTTCACAAACTTGCAATCTTGCCTTGTAAGCCACAGTTTTCAGCCCCTGTTTAAAATCATGGTTGATTTTTAAGTCAGCCTTCTCCACTTTTGATGACTTCCATAAAAATCAGTTTGTAAGCTCTTAAATTCCTTAGTGTATTCACTCTACACATTGGGCAGCTGAGAAAAATAGACCAGGAGCTGGACTGGGGCTCCTGGAACCTCAGCTTCCGAAGCTTCCTGTTGCTGTACAATTGGCTATAAAAGAGTTCATTTTCCCTATAAAAATATTTTCACTTTATTTATGTTCCCACTTTTTTTTTTACCACAATTTTAAAAAACCACTAAAAGCACAACATAAAAATATTTATACTTGTTTTCTCATCACCACACTGGTATATGATCCCTGGCACTAAGCATGGAAAAGAGACATCACTGGAAGTCCTGTGTACAAAATATTATTCTCTGCATAGTGCTATAATTAGAGGACAGGGACATCCAACCTTTACTGAGATATAGCAATCAGATATGTTTCTTGAGCTTATATATGGGTGGTTGAACAACGGTTTTAAGAAATAAGATCCTCATTTGTTGTTGTTGTTTGGTTTTCCCTTTTCTTTAAATCTTGTTGTGCCTTTTCTAATGTATTTCTTCCTTTTTACTTTTTTGTGTTTTTTCGCAGTTATGCAAGTAGTTTATCTCAGATTAGCATCCTCATTTTAAATTTATTTTATATCTACTCACATTTGTATTAGTATAATTAGATAATCCTGTTACACTGTTCCTTTTTCCTCATGCAAGGATATCTCATGCCCATGGCATTATCTTAGGTATAAATGTTGTCTTCTGGATTCACGTTACTTCATAACACACAAGTCATTTGGCATGGACTAACTTTATGTTAGTTATAATATGAATAATAATACAAACAGTACATATAATGAATCAATATTCTCAAATAACTATATGATTTATAACTTTTGCATGTACTCTGTTAAGAAGCTTTATCAGAAAGGGTCTTAATTATTTTGAAAATGTTTTCCATGTCTTAAAAATATTGTGCTGAGAAACAAGATATATGGGCCTTATGTACAATAAGACAATAGTTCATTTGTGTGGAACATGGCCAAACACAGGCTCAACCCAATGGTATCATTTTTTTTAAACATTTACTGAGTATCTTCTGCCCATATTAGGCAAAGGCTTGGTGCTGACTTTATATTTGAGCAACACTTATGATGTTCCGTGCATTCAATTTAACCTCCATAGCCCTCTGAGGTTAGGTGTCTTAAAAAAAATGAAACTTGTAAAAATAACTTTATTCAAAGTCACTGATTTTGTTTAGTGGCTCTACATTACTACGTTCACATTCATGAAATTAGTAATGTACTGCATTTCACCAGCTGTTCGTAAGACTTTCCTGGAGGCAAGATTGGTACATCCTTAGAGAACTGGGGGAAAGGTTATTGAAAACCTCATGGCTTAGGATATATCCAGGATGGCCAAGCCCAATAGATTGACAAGATTGAAGACAGGGGTTGAGTTGGGATGGCTGGAGGGCCTGAGGACCAGATATCTACTTCACATGGTGCAGTTGTGACAACAATAACTTTAGAGTGGGAAGTATTCTATTTTAATAAAATGTATGGTAGGATAAAATGTTAAGGTAATAATTATAACAATTGTTTCACTGTCCCCCAAGCTTTGCCTTCAATGTACATAGATAGTGAGGTTCTGATCTCCACTTGCTTTGGCTTGACTGTCACTCAGTACTTCAATACAGAATACCAGGAGACTGAGCCTTGGTCCACATGAAAGAGAAGAAGGGTTTGAGGGTTAGGGTTTTTCATGCTATCAGACTCCTGGGCTTGGGAAGGGAGTCAGGGGAGTGTCAGGTAAATGGGAGCTGGATTGAACCTCAGAGATCAGCCCGAGCAGGAAATCAGGAACTTTTTGTCACCAGCAGCCAAAAGCCCCATGGGAGTCCAGAGATTATCCAAGCTCTGTTCATGTACCCAGTGGACATCCCCTGACTCTCTTGGGGTTCACAGGGTGATAGCTGTCCTTCCCTCTATTCGTTACCCCTCCTTGAACTTTGAACAGGTGGTTCAGCTCATACATTACAAGGAAAAAGTGACCCATCACAGAAACAGAGACTTTCCCTACTCTTAAAAAAATGCACACTCTCTGATAGTGTATGCCCAAATTAAAGGCTATCAAAGGCACAGGGTGAACTGGAGGTTAAAAATTACCTTATATATTTTTAAGAGAGTTAGCTAGCCAAGCATAAAGTGAAAGATGCATTTGTTTCCACTTATTCTTGAATAGCTTTGGTGCTTCACAACAAAGCAGGATTTGTGTTTTAGCTGTTTGGATAAACTAAAGCTGGATAATGATAGTATAATTCCTGAATTCAAATAATCAAGATTCTAAATGGAGTCTATGACTTTATAGAAAATAATGTTAAATGGACTATACGATATTACCTCTCTCTCTGTGTTTGTGTGAGATGGAGATATGTTTAGTTTGTCTCAGGTGTATACTACTAAACTCCAGGAAATTGCAGTGAAACATTTGTTCACTTTTAGGATTTGAGTTATAAATCAGCCAAGTAAAAATATATCCTAATACAAGTGTCAAAATGATGAATGATATCAGTATCGTACCACGTGCCAACACCAGACGTCACTGCTGCTGACAAGCTTGTGATTGTTTCACTAACAGACAGTGTCTTTCCGAGAAACGGTTTAGTACTTGGAGCTAGCCCTCCCTTGGATAAAAGCTTGTGCAGCTGTCATCCAGGAGAACCTCAGAGCTTCTAGAAGCTGCCATTTTAGTAGAAAATGTAACAAACAATTCGTCCTCCCGTAGTTGTGAATCTGAAGTGAGAGGTTGTGTTCTTACTGCCTCACTCCTGAGTTTTGTCTAAGGATGTCACTGCTTCTGACCCCAAAGTTTGGAGAGAGATTTTGAAATTTGTTATTATGGATTTATATGCTGCCCCAGAATGCCTCACCAAGAGCTTAATGCTCTTTCCATCAACTTTATTTTTAAAGGAAACTGTTCAGAATATGTGTTCATTTGTTGCCAAAGATATTAGTGATAAAATACCTAAAATATGTGTAGCTTAAGTCATACGATTGCCTAATAAATTAGTACCAAAAAAGCATAAAACCTCAAAAACAGTTAATAATGACCCAATATTGTATTACACTGTGACAGTAAAAAAATAACCTGGAAATCTTTCTAGAAAACTCATGGGTCCATTTTGCACACTTTTTAATATTATAGGTATCCAGATGTGTGAAACATATTCTGAGATGCAGAATGAAGACATTCGAGGTCATCACTGTGACCCTGTCTATTTTTAAAAAATTCAAGTGTAAACAGTGATACAGACAATCCTACAATGTACTTCTCTACCCCTTACTGAGTTTCAGTGGTGATCTCATTTTATCCTTAGACACCTCCCAACATTTTTTCAGGAGTATTAAAAAAATTCCAGACATGTCATTTCACCTGTAAATATTTTCAGCATACACTCTAAATGCTGTGAACTTTTTTCTATTAACCACCATGCTCCCATGCCAACAAAACTAACAGTTGCTAAGTATAATCTATATTCATATTTTCAATCTGTATTCAAACTACCCTGATTGTCTTAAAAATGTCTTTCTACAGCTAGTTTGTTCCAATAAGGACTCATATAAGATGAATGCACTGTGCTTTATTGTTAGTCAATTAAGTTTATTTTATTTTGTAATAGTCTTTCTTTGCATCATTGTTTTGATAAAGAGATTAGAATTCCCTGTGTTCTGGGTATGGCCAGTTGCTTCCTATTGGTTTTGGTTTTGGAGTTTTTCTTATAAACTGGTACTTAGATCAAGAAGCTTGATTACATTCAGCTTCACTTATTCAAACATGGCGTTGAGTACTTGGTGTTCTTAGTATTGCTAAGATTGATCAGTGGGGTCAGATGAGGTCAGCCCAATTCTCTATTATAATGATCCCCATCACACTTTCACTTAATTACTTTTTTAGCATATATTGACTATGGCTACATATAGCCATTATTTTACTGGAGTTCACAAAATAATAATTCCCTAACTCTGTCATTTCTGAAATTTTCTATGATAAGAATTTTACCTTATGAATTATTTAGTTACTCTGAAATACAGATCATCTGAGACAGTCACAACTGTTTTTCTTTATTCATTGATGCTCAAGATAATGTGTTATGGTACTAGTAACCCCAATCCCAAAGATGCTGAAAGTGTCTTTTGTTTTGAGTTTTAAAATTATCGTAATGAATGCATAGAGTTTTATATATGTGATGTGTTTTAATCGATTGCAGTTTTGTTTTTATACTAAAACTCTCCCATCTTAGGCTGGTGGAATCCTCTTCAAGTTGTCTCCCATGTCCCTTTGACATGATTGAATTTCTTTTTAATAGATTTCTAGTCTCTTCCAGGCTTATCTTATATATTTCCTGGACCTACTATCAGCCATCTCTCTAAGAAACCCTGGTTCTTATTAGTGGGAAATCTGACCACCAACATTTGACTTTTCTAAGAAATATTGCCCTTGAGTCATGGGCATAAACATGGCACATAGTATAATTCCCTCTTTTTTTTGTTTTTTTTTCAAATTTCCCAAAGTGTTTGAAAATGCTGGACATTGTAGAACCTTCAAATGGAACTTTCAAAGTTTAGCAAGCCAATCTGTTACCTCTGTAATAACTTACGTGTGGATAGCATGCACAAGTGTTTTCATCTTATGTCTTCACAAATTTTATTTAAAAAATAACACTTCAGTTTTCTGAAACAGGAACCATGTACACCAGTGTTCATCCACCAATCTCAAAATGTAAGTGCAATATAGTTTAAGGAATGTTGTTTTTAATTGTATAATTATTTTTTCTCACTTTTAATTATAAAAATCATTTGTGAATATGCTCGTCTTACACTAGTGTTTCTATAATGTCATATTCAGTGCTCAGCTGCCAGGTGTAAGTTTGAAGTATGTTTTTAGCTAAAATTTGGATAAATCAAATCCATTTGTCTAAAAACAATTTGAAATCCAGATTTATTGCCTACAATCAGAAATGCAACATATAGGGCACAGCTCTCACTTCTCTGTTGCTACGTGTGTGTTCTTCATTCTCTTGGAAGAGGCCCCATAGGGTGCAGAAAGCAGAGGGACACAGAGGAAAGACTCCATTTCATCTACTGCCTGAACTTCTTTATGGTTCTATGCTATGGTTAGGATCAGAGAGATAAGGCTTTTGTACCAAAGAAGGAATTTCTCAGCTCAGTTGTCTTCAGAAAATCCCTGGGCCTGGCATGCAAAGATTTCTGTTCTTTCTGGATGTCTTTCAAAACAGTGCAATCCCTTAGTCAAAAGCCCTGGAAACTTCTCTACAGTTAGAATCTTCTGAAATTCCTAAGTTCTATTCACTGTCCAAGGTGCATACGTCTCCACATAACTCTGTCTTTTTGTTGTTGTTGTTGCCGCCTTACTTATTTTGTTGACTTGAGCCTCAATAGGTACATTTCCAGAATTTGTGCTATTTGAGCCCTTAAGAATTTGTGAACTATTATTTTAGAATAAAAATGAGCACACTCAGCATTAGAAGGTATCAATGGGTGAGACCTGATTTAGAAAGGAGAAGAGGCAGTCTATGGTCTTCTCTACATTTAATTTTGGCTCTAGGGTACTGTCAGGTCCATGAAAGTCAGAAGGTATCAATGGGTGAGACCTGATTTAGAAAGGAGAAGAGGCAGTCTATGGTCTTCTCTACATTTAATTTTGGCTCTAGGGTACTGTCAGGTCCATGAAAGTCAGAAGGTATCAATGGGTGAGACCTGATTTAGAAAGGAGAAGAGGCAGTCTATGGTCTTCTCTACATTTAATTTTGGCTCTAGGGTACTGTCAGGTCCATGAAAGTCGGTAGTCCTGAAATTGGCCTAACTGTGCATGCTCCCACCTCACTGTCCTTTGAAAAAGATTCATATAAGTCTTTCATTTTTACATTTTATGTGCAGAACTTTTCATTATCAAATAGCTTCTCTTGTAGCCTTCTGAAAATACTTTTCAAATTAGAGGAAGTTTGTTGTTACTTTTCTCTTATGAAATAATAACAAACCCTTATCACACGCAACACTTATTCTGTGTGACAGACACAGTCCTAAGCACTTTGCATAGATCGCTCCACAATAGCCCTGTGACAAGGATACTGTTATCAGTGTCATTTTATAGATAAGAAAATTGTGATGCCTAGAGGTGAAGTAACAGGCTCAGCATCACACAAACAATTAGGGGCAGGGATGTGATTTCAACCCAAGCAATGTGGCTCCCACTAGTCTCAGAGCCACTCAAAGTGAGTTAGATATATAATTAGCTTCTGTGATCTGGTGCCCTGAGGAGTCAGAAAGACCTGGGGCTTTGTATTCCAATTGTCTGGAGTTTAATTTTGGAACTGTAGTAATAGTATAAAGCCATTCTCAGTTACTATAATAGAAGGAACTCCCTTCTAAAGTAAACCAAGCAACATATATCTAGGTCTGTGATAAATAAAATTGATATTGTAGGTTTCCTTGAAGGTAAATAAAGTGGAAAAATATATATCATAGTATCACTATAGCAACTGTATTTTGTATCAGTTAAAGTTTCTGAGCTTTAATTTGAAAGAATGACAAAATAGAACAGACGCTTCTCAAAAGAAGACATTTATGCAGCCAAAAAACACATGAAAAAACGCTCACCATCACTGGCCATCAGAGAAATGCAAATCAAAACCACAATGAGATACCATCTCACACCAGTTAGAATGGCAATCATTAAAAAGTCAGGAAACAACAGGTGCTGGAGAGGATGTGGAGAAATAGGAACACTTTTACACTGTTGGTGGGACTGTAAACTAGTTCAACCCTTGTGGAAGTCAGTGTGGTGATTCCTCAGGGATCTAGAACTAGAAATTCCATTTGACCCAGCCATCCCATTACTGGGTATATACCCAAAGGACTATAAATCATGCTGCTATAAAGACACATGCACACTTATGTTTATTGTGGCATTATTCACAATAGCAAAGACTTGGAACCAACCCAAATGTCCAACAATGATAGACTGGATTAAGAAAATGTGGCACATATACACCATGGAGTACTATGCAGCCATAAAAAATGATGAGTTCATGTCGTTTGTAGGGACATGGATGAAATTGGAAATCATCATTCTCAGTAAACTATCGCAAGAACAAAAAACCAAACACCGCATATTCTCACTCATAGGTGGGAATTGAACAGTGAGAACACATGGACACAGGAAGGGGAACATCACACTTCGGGGACTGATGTGGGGTGGGGGTAGGGGGGAGGGATAGCATTGGGAGATATACCTAATGCTAGATGACGAGTTAGTGGGTGCAGCGCACCAGCATGGCACATGTATACATATGTAACTAACGTGCACATTGCGCACATGTACCATAAAACCTAAAGTATAATAAAAAAAAAAAAAAGAATGACAAAATAAGGATTTGGAAGCCTGAATCAAAGGAATGACATTCGTATTAGAAAGTATGAATTAGAATCTGGACTAATTACAATGAAGTATGAATTAGAATCTGGATGAATTAATTTTAATATGTAAAAATATTCTAAATAAAAACCATGCATCCAAGAGTACCATGGCCCATACAGAAAAGTTGATCTACTATCCCCACCAGCACCTGGCCCTCTACAAATTATTATCTACAAAAGTGGATGTCACTGAAGTCAAAATAGAAAGTCAACAGATCTGAAAGCATGGTGATGCAGGAAAATGATGAGTCATTCCCCATAATCCTGTGCCTTCTTGAGGTCAAGGTAATATCGCTCCCAATGTCATTCAGTTCTGTGGCATCAAAAGGTACCTGCTGTGCACTCGGCAGAGACCACCAACCTCTAGATGGACTTGGAACCCAGGTCTCTAAAGGTGAAAGGTCACAGCCTCACCTCACAACACCGCCTTGGGCCTGTTTCTTATTACCAAATAATTTCCAGAAGGAGATCAGGCTTGAGCCTGATTTTCCAGTAGCTGTGCAGGAGAGAAAAAGAGTTTGGAAAGGAGGAGTGCTGTTCTCAGTGACTGATTGTGAGAACAAGAGTAGTGTCAGGAAAAAAGGCCACTCTCCCCCAGCCCTAGTCACAGGATAAATCGCAGTGCTCCTGGCTGCTCCTCAGAGGAAAGAGGCTTATTGGCAGGAGATAGGAGGCAATGAGGATCCACCAACTGACGGACCAGCAAATTCCCAGGACCCCGTTCAATAAAGCCACTGACAGGCACAGTCCCCAAAGAAGAGAGGTGAAAACCACATTCATGTACCTGAGGTGAAAGACCACCATTAAAAATAAGTAAGAAACTCCAAATGTGTAAATCCGATATAAGCCAAACCATATGGTATAAAATGAATACATTTTCTCCCTCTACCTTTGGCAAAATGGTTTCTTACTGGATTTTACATACAGGAAAGTATTAACACACCTTTTGCCATGTAGTTTCTCCCTGATATATGGCATCGATAATATAAGTAGTTCAATGATACTTCCACTGTTTGTGTAGCTCTGCGTATAAAAAGAATGCTGTGCACATAGTAGAAGTGCTAAAATCCTGGGGTAACACCTCATACATTAGTGGCCTTCCATGGTGAACAAAGTCATTTTTCAAGCAAGTCATAAAGTAGCCTAAAACACAAGGCATTTGCTCCAAATGAGGCAGTGGTCCGGGGACTGCCGTTCATCTGACATCATTTCTGACACAGCCAGTGCTGGTTTGGTATCTGATTAGGACTCCCCGCCACAGTGGTGCCAGACTTACTACTTTAAGTGAGGTGGCTGAGGGAAATTAATGTGTCAGAGTTACCAGGAGGCGAGAGTGTTTGCTTCAAGTTTCCTTTGGAAAGCTTCAGCTGGAATTGCCTTTGATTCTTTCCAAGAGAATCTTTTGAAGCTATTTATGGATCTTGGTAATAGGTGAAGATGAGCTACCAACAGGAAACTCAACTAGCATCGAAAGTAAAGCATGCAGATGTGCAACAATATTTCTAGACGAACCTGGTCAAATCACTGACTTGTTTAGAGGATGCCTTGGGGTCTCCTGGCAAGCGAAGTAGCCATTTTCCTCAAGGTTGAATTTTCATGATGCCCCCTGCACCCGCTGCTTTATTCTGGAGAATCATATATGCTCTCTTGATGTCAACGTATTTCCCTTAAAATATAAGTGAAATGCTGCGTACTTCACTGATGCATGAGAATATTGGATAAAAATACCCATAATATGTTTTGAAACTTTTTGATAAAAAGATGAGGTATACGTAAAAGTATTAACTCTGTAATGTGTTCCTTTCCATCACTTCTCACCCTCTTGGCCTAGGAATACACATAAAACTTATCCAAATTCCCAGACCTCTTCACTTCCGCTTTCTGGAAAAACTATGGGAACTGTGGATGGAAGATTTTGTGGTGCATATTTTCTTTCTTCAACTGAAGCAATGTACACAAAAGAAATCTACAAATCATCAAGTCAGCTAGAAATATCCGTTGCTATTATCTTTTTTTGTTTGAGAAAATATAGCATAAGAATACATGCTTTGGATCAGACAGATCTGGTCTCGAATCCTGGCTCTGCCATTTACTCAAC
Source organism: Pongo pygmaeus (assembly GCF_028885625.2). Classification (NCBI taxonomy): domain Eukaryota; kingdom Metazoa; phylum Chordata; class Mammalia; order Primates; family Hominidae; genus Pongo; species Pongo pygmaeus. The sequence continues at coordinate 187,243,384 of NC_072376.2, forward strand.
ACGTATGTACAGCTCAAGCATGCGTGTATGCATTCACATACACAGACACTTACACATGCATGCATGAATACAGTCACACACTCCTCATGCATATGTTCAAATAGATGCTCACTCACACATGTTTACACACATGCATATTCATGGACACTAATTATATACCTGAAGCTTAAACACACAATTCACTTATTCTTTGCAGCTGTGTATGACCAGCAGTTCTGCAGCTATACTTGAGCATGATTCTGTGCTCTCCAGGAAAGACACCTTATTTTAAATCTTTTATATAGTACAGGAAGCTTTTTCTCTTAGCTTAAAGGCCAACAACATCAATTTGCAGCTAGAAGATTGAGTTTAAATCCCACCTCCACTACACAGTAGCTGTGTGACCTTGGATAAATTACTATGCATTTGTACCTCTGTCTCCTCATTTGCAAATCGGGAATCTATCTCACAAGATTGAGATAGATACTATTATGATTCCCGACTTACAAATCAGGAATAAGCCATTCAGAAAAGTGCTTGGAATATAGTAAGTGCATGTATTTATTTGCTATTAATATTAAGGAATGAAACTCAGCACAGCTAGAAGGAAGATTTCTGTTCCAACACAGCCTTGAATGCAATTTCTATGTGTAAATGAAATGTATTTCATGTGAAACAACAAACATTCAGATCAGGTCATCTTAATACTACACATGACAAAGATGTATAGTTTAATAAATTTTGGGCTTTGCTGGTTTATCCACAGAGAGGGTCAGGTCTGTGCTCCAGTGTCTTTCAGAAGACATGAGCATCTTAGGCTCAAAGTCTTCAGGAGATGAGAGCCTGCAGCCCTATTAACAGCCTCTAATTGCCTCAAGGTTCATTTTAACTCTAATTCTAAAAGTATAATGATAGACAAGTATCTGCTCTCTCAGAAATCTTAGAGACTGGGTAGGGCACTAAACCTGAAAGGATATAGACTCCATGTTTAATATCTATTCTCTTGAGTGATACACATACTCATCACACTTGTTAGTGCTCTATTTCCCTCCTACCAAAAACTCTTACATAGCTATATCATTTTGTTTTATAATTAGAGTTGCTTTGAGTTAATAAAAACTATACTAAAATGTTTATTTTCTTGCAGGTTCTTTTTCTACAACTATGATGCACTTTAGAGAGATAAATAGTGCCTGGATTTGGAATTCTGGGGCTGAACAATCAGCCTTATGGGATGTGAAAAGAAGAGAAAGGCATGAGTTGAGTAACATAAGTAAGCAAGATTTAAAGAAATACTAACTCCCAAATTAACATTTTTGGTTATTAATTCTGAATTATTCAGCATCATGGCCTACTGTAGCCTTTATTTCCAGCAGGCTTGAAAAGAGATCTTTCATCAACTCAGAGTGAAACTTTCTTTTGTAAAAAATACCCTTTGACCTAGGTTACTTCGGGTCTACATGATAGTTGGATAAGTACGTCCTTGCAGCTTTACATCTTAGACAGAAAACTATTTCTGTGTCTTCACTCTTCTAAAACCTGCTATTGAAGAAGTTTCATAAGAGTTCATACCCCTTCACTCTTCCTAGGGAGCCATGGAGAGCCTGCAGCTGAGGTACTGGCTTTCCCGCAGCTAGAAGTCTCTAGTCACTTTAGCAACTCATCACCTGCTTCCCATTTTTTTAAAGGAGTGTGAACTGCTTGAAGTTTTCAGATAAATACAATAATGCCTATATTTACCCAATTAACCATTTCTTTGAGATACCCCGCCCCCAAAAATATTTGATATAAAATGTTTTTGGAAAAGGTTTAGAGTTTTGAATAAATTACAATTAAACAGTTATATTTAAACAAAACTTAACAAAGTACATAAATAGGAATAAATGGTAAGAATGGAAATAATTTTTTAAATAATCTACTACTTATCAGGTATTATTCTTTATTTAGATTATTTTACTTAATCCCTACAACAAGCCCGTAAGTGAGTTACTAAGTTGTTAAGGATAAGGAAACAAAGGAATTATCTAAGGTCATTCATTATATGTGTAAGAGATGAGATTTTCTTCTAGATTGAAGCAACTAAATATTCTGCTTTTCTAATATAGAAATACTTTATGAATATTTTAAGCATGCCACTTATTTTTAGTATCATTATTTTTTAAACCTAGATTTATTAAGGGCTTAGTATGTACAGTGCCTTGTGATATGCACTAAAATAATGAAAAATAGGATTCTCATTTTTAAAGATTTTATAATTTGGTTGGAGAGAGAAGGCACACAACTCATACTCTCAATAATCATGTCACTCTATAAACCAGAATGTGGTCATTTGCCCAAACAAGTGGGGCAAATAAGAGTAAAGAAAACTAGGTCAGTATACATCTATGGAAAACCTCTTGGAGGAAAGGCAATCAAACCAGGTCCCAAGGATGGGCAGCAATGTATGAGAAGAAGGCAGAAGCCGTCACCAACTTGGGGTTGGAGCTCTGTACCGTGCACTCAGGTGACGAGAGGGAAGCTCCCCAGCACTAACAATGTGCTCTGATAGAAGAGTAGTGACACGTAGAGGGATGACCAGATTGACTAGGCTTGAAATTCCAGTTGGAGAGTCTGGACTTAATGACATAAGCAAAGAAGATAATATCAGAATTTTATGAACACTAAAGAGTCATAATGATGGCAGTATTTCAAAATATTTGTGGGACCAAAAAGGACTGTAATTGACTATACAGTTTGGAGGATAATTAGGACAATTTAGGCTTGAAGTGATGAAGTCTGGTCCAAGATGATAGTACACATATAAAGGGGGAAAACAGAACCTGAGGACTCATTAGATCTATGAGATCTAGGGGAAAAGTTCAGCGATAATTGTTTGATTTGAAGAAATAGTTTTACAATTTATTTGATTACACAAGAGAAGCTATCTTATCTGATAAAATTGATACTGGTATTTGGTTGTATAAGTGAGTCAGTTAAAAAAGGAAATTATTAGAAAAAATAATATATAAACGTAGATTAAGCATTTTTAGTTATTTTGAAAATAATAAATGCTCATGCCTTTACCAATATTTAATCCAATTCCAAGATTTCCTTTCATGAATATGTTTATTGGGGGTCTAAATCATCCCTTTTTGTGTGTGTAAATCACACACTTACAGCACTATTTACAATTCCAAGTGCTTCTTTAAGTGAATTCAAAACTTAAAAACAATTCCAAAACAATACGATTTTAAAAATTTATCTACATTTTGTTTTTTCCAACCTCTCAAGTTATATCACCTATATCACATTCTACAGCAGTCAATTCAGTGACTTGCTTTACTAACTCTTTCCAAAGCACTCCTTTTATTTTTCATAGAAAAAATATCTTTTTGCGCTATTTCATTGATTTACATAATTTCTAATTGAATTATATATGTATAATAACAAGTACAACTGGCATAAATAAGTTTAGAAAAATGCAACTGACTCTTGATTTGAAGGTGATTCAAGCAGTGACCACGGGAGTGCATGGGATCCTAGAGCAAAAGCTTGTAGGTGGGGTGGGAACTCTCAGCGGCCTCAAAGCAGCAGTCACTGTGTTGTATTCATAGAATGGAAGCACTAGTTCATCCAGCAATCCAGGAAAATCAAGACGGGTGAAGAGCTTATATTGCTCCATAGAAAACACTTTCCTAAAAGTTAAAGGTAATTGATATTTATGATAGTTACTGTGTGCATTAAAATGGAACTTGACATGAAGTGTTTCTCATTTCATTATAAGAGAATAGTTTGACTTTAAAAATATAAATGCTTCATATTTTCTCTGGGGGAATTGTTAGTTTAAAACAGAACAAATAACAAGCCTAACAATTCTTAAACTTACAGTAAAACCAGGGCTGTAAGCAGATAAGAAATAATTAGAACGTACTATTATGAGGTAATAAGTTTAAAAAGTATATTTAAGTCATAGTTGTACTCATGTCCCATATTCTTTTTGTTTGTTTGTTTTTGGTTTTGTTTTTTTTTTTTTTTTGAGATGGAGTCTCTGGCTCCATCGCCCAGGCTGGAGTGCAGTGGCGTGATCGGGGCTCACTGCAAGCTCCGCCTCCCAGGTTCACGCCATTCTCCTGCCTCAGCCCCAGAGTAGCTGGGACTACAGGCACCTGCCACCACGCCCGGCTAATTTTTGTATTTTTAATAGAGACGGGGTTTCACCTTGTTAGCCAGGATGGTCTCGATCTCCTGACCTCGTGATCCGCCCGCCTCGGCCTCCCAAAGTGCTGGGATTACAGGCCTGAGCCACCACGCCTGGCCTCATTTCCCATATTCTTTAAAGTTTACCCCAAAGGAACATCTACTTGTTTTTTTAAAACTGTGTTTTCTCAGTGCTTATAAAATTATAAAAAATTAATTTGCAAAACCTACTTTAGGAATTTTTTACAACTATCAAAAACACAAATGTACTGGTTATTCTAATTTCCTAAAGAAGTGAAGTGGAGCCAAAAAGTTACCATACACTGTATTTCCTCGAAGTCACCTTAAAGGTCCACAAAAGCAAAGGCTATCATAAAGCATAATCTCCCAAAGTTTCGTCTTTGACTTGATGCTACTATATCTACTATGTCATCTCACTCTCTTTTAAATCTAAGTCTTCCATGGATATATCTGAATGACCGAGCCTTGGTCAAGCGCTGGCTCTCTAGCTACAATGACAGGCTGGTTAAGCTAATTTCTTGCTCTACATGGGCATTTCAGGCCTCATATATTTAAAAGCCCCCAAGTATAGGGTCTTAAAATTATAGATTATAATAATTGTACACAACAGCCAGTAATCAGCTCATGCTAGCACATATCAAAATGAACCATTTTTTAAGGGTAAAGGATATAAGTGTGAATATCTTAGCTCCCGATTTTAAAATATAATCAAATTTAACAAAGATCAAATTATCTAAATATCAAAAACAACAGAAGAAAACTCAAATGCATTAATCATTAAAGATTATTCTCTACGATTTTATCTTTTAAGCCCTATATGTGATATCCATGTCACATTTAGTCTTTTGAGAGATTCTCAAAAATCCACTTTATTGGGTATGTTTCATTTTACAAGCATTGGGATGACCATTAAACAACTCTTTGGTTGCTCAGGAATTTTTAATTATGACAGGATGGGTAGGCATGCAATGTAACACCAAAAAATAGCAATTCATTACTTTGATGACACTGTACTTAAGAAGCAAGGGAGTTTGTTGCTGAGTACTTTAGCCGATAAAGCACTCATTTTTCACCTCTCAGATCTCAGTTTTGGTTGCCTCTGATTCCTTAAGTAAAATTAATTTTGTTATGTCGACTATGCTACCATTAGTTGATAATCCAGGAGGCAAGAGATGCCATACATATTTCATCATTCCTTCGCATCACAGTGGTTCTGAACATGGGCTGAATATAGACATCCCAGGTGTGCTTCAAGACCACTAACTTAAACTTCAGCTCAGAATTTTTAAAAGCTGGATAAATTGTTGACAGTTTGAGTAGAACCAGTGAGATGTTTGGGGTAATAATTCCAATTTCTATAAGGGAAAATATTGTCAGATTTAACTAAGGATGTTCTATGGTCACTGGATTAAGAATTCATGTATGTTTCTTACATTAACTTTGTGGGAATATAAATTACTTTGGGAGTTTTAGTGTTCAGTGTTTGTCCCCCATTAGGACCTATGAAGTCCTTCAGGTTAGAGATGAAATCCCAAATGTCTAGTATGATGCTTAGCACAGAGCACGTGCTCAAAACATGCGGGAAGAAACAGGAGTCTAACTTGCATGAAGACTAAATGACCCCACTGGGAATAGGATCAAAGAGGGTTTTGGAAGGAATGATCAGGCCCTGGAATGCAGGAATTAAGATTGAAAAGATGACAGAAGGAGCTTTCCAGGAGTATCTCAGATAGACAGGAAGCTCATTCAGAAATAAGAAATAATGAGATGTCTGAGTTTTATTCTAGGCTGCTGATTGAGTTGAAGGCAGAGTGCACTACCCTGTTAGGTGAGTGCTTTTTTGGTACCACTCAAATGTCCTCTGACTCAGCCTTGGGAAAGCTTGTGACAAGTTCCTTGAGTGAGGGGCATTAGAAAACCGAAAGAAAGAGATAGCTTTTCCAACAGACTTGAAAATCGGGGAGGGGAAAAGTCAACTGGAAAGCACTTTGGGACTTTGACAACAAGTTGTAAGGGCAGAGGAGAGCCTGGGGATCCACCCTAGCTGCACACCTTTGCGACAGGACTGGCCCTGAGGGTTGGGCATGACATTCCTAATCACAGTCCCTATACCTGGGATTGAGATGAAGATAGTGTCACTCACCAAGGGGATCTAGACGGGATGATGAGTAACATTAGCTACCCATCAGGGCTGACAAGTGGTTGAGTGAAGGTAAGTGCCATGGGCAGCAGCATAAAGAGGTAAACTGCCACCAAGAAGGATGTGTGAGCCACATGGAATCTATTTGGGAATGAGGATGGCCTTTAGGGGAAAACTCCAATGTGTTTCTGCACTCGGACCCAAAAACCAACTATATCATTATTGCAGTAAATTTACTCACACTACAATTACACAAATTTATCGACACTACAACTTAGACATAAAGAAAAAAATGTAGTTAACTTATTTTGTCTCCCAACTGGTCTCTCAAGAGCACAGAGAAAAGGTACTTTTTCCTGTTTCCCATTCAAACTCTCGGAGAAAGATTGCCTTTTAGACTGCCCTGTGCCACTCTGAAACATGACCACCTCAAAGTAAATTTGGTGGCTCCTTGCAATCAGGCAGAAGAAAGCCTTGATACAATGCTTTCTTGGGCTGCTCTAGATTGCACCTAAGAAATAATGTGGGTGACACCAAGAAGTTCCCACAGGTCCCGGGGTGGGGCTGGGAAGGTGGATGAGTTGCCAACAAATGGACCTGTCATTGGGCCTGCCTCAGGTAAAGGTGAGGTGATTCCACAGGAGTCAGGAGTGAAACGCCTAGCAGGGAGCTGGATGGAGAATGAGGAATGGATGAGGCTTTTTTATGTGCTGCCCTAGATTTTCTTGGCCTTTCCCATCTCCTTTCTCGTTTGCTCCTTGCTCACAAAAGAGACTAGCTGCTGTGTCTTATATCTCATTAGAAAGGAGATTGAATCATCCTTCAGAGTGACTTAATAACATTTAAACAATAATATTATGATAACATATAATGAACATAATAAACGTTATTTCTGAGTAGCCCCCAAAGCAAGATATCTCTTCGATAATTAAAATTTTGAGATAAGAAAATGATGCTTGCATTGGGACCATAACATAATCTTTTTTCTTTGTCGTCTCTGCATATAAAAGTAATTTCAGTCTACCTGTAAAAGCAGCATTTGCATTATGGAAGTTTTTGTTTGTTTGTTTTTGTCTGAGATGGAGTTTCACTCTTGTTGTCCAGACTGGAGTGCAATGGCGCGATCTCGGCTCATGGCAACCTCCGTCTCCCAGGTTCAAGCAATTCTCCTGCCTCAGCCTCCCAAGTAGCTGGGATTACAGGCATGTGCCACCACGCCTGGCTAATTTTGTATTTTTTAGTAGAGACGGGGTTTCTCCCTGTTGGTGAGGCTGGCCTCAAACTCGCGACCTCAGGTAAACCACCCGCTTCAGCCTCCCAAAGTGCTGGGATTACAGGCATGAGCCACTACGCTCATCCAGAAATTGTTCTTTAAACATGATTCAAAGAGTAAGAACTATGTTAAGAATCCAGTGTGAGCTCTCATCTAGGCTAAGTTCCATTAAAGTTGTGGGTAACAAGGTTACTAAAACGTTAAATTATACTTTTTTCATCTTATTAAAAGGGAGGAGGCATCATTTGGGACAACACAATGATAAAATTGTGTTTTCAAATTTAAAAATCTAGTATCAGTAATTCTCATCACACTTTGTTTTTTAAAATATTTGCGGTTTTCACTGCCTGGGGACATAATTAGCATCTGGTTATGAGCAAGGCAGGGAATAAGGTGGAGTGAGACATCCTGGTCCTGGCCCTGGTTATCAAGAAATTAGACAGGTTAGGAACAGCCTTCTCTCTCCTAAACTTTTATACTTGATCTTAGCCAAAAGACCGAGAAGTGATCTCTCCTAAACTTTTAAGGCAATTATTGCACAATCTAGCCAGCTGAAATATACAAAGACAAAGATATAGGTTTTAGAGAGAAGAATGATATGATCAAAATAAAGAACATTATGTTTCGAAGTGACTGTAAGAGGTAACTTACAGGAAGTCAGAGAGAATAAATAAAAAAGAATGTGTAATTCTTGAAAACTTTTCTCTGCCATACTTGAGATCATGAATATTTTTTCCATCAAACAAGAAAACAAGGAAAACCATTTTGCTAAAGACTATAATTCCCCTAAATCACAGCACCTATATTTTGCACTTTTTAACACATTGTTCACAAAATAATTAATACCTAGAAACTGACAGTTTGTGGACTCTGAAAACAGAAAAGCCCTATGATCAATTCTTGATCATTTCCCTGTATATTGTTTACATTATCTTTTCCTATCTCTCCAGGCCCCTGTTGATTTGAATTAGGTGCCAAAAGGATATTTGATTACGTTAGATTTCTGCCCTAAGGTTAATGAGTAATGTTTGTGATCTGAAACAGGGATATTACATTGACTGTCAGGAACGACCCCAGCTGTGCAAAAAAGGTGTCAAAATGCCAATAACCAAGTGTGTGGTGGAGGTCGTAGAGACTGTATCTGGCTGCGTGGTGGGCAGATCATAAACTCTTAATCAGTGGTACTTGGGCTGGGAAAGCCTCATAATTTATCCACACATGTCTTTTCTTCTGAATACCACACCCCATCAATTCACAGCCTAGGGCTTTAAACATTTTCACGAGCAAATCTCAAGGTATTTCTTTCTAACTTCCATGTAAATAGGTGGCAAAGAGAGGCATCTCTTTTGCTTTCTAAAGTCTAATTATTCTAGACCTCCAATGCAGCTCATCCTTTTTCATCTTTTTAAAAATAAACTACAGTCTACCTGAGGGTGGAGGGTGGTAGGAGGGAGAGGATCCGAAAAAATACCTTTTGGGTACTATGCTTACTATCAGAGTGACAAAATAATCTGTACACTGAACCCTTATGAGACACAGTTCTCCTATATAACAAACCTGCACATGCACCCCTGAACCTAAAGTAAAAGTTAAAATAAATAAATAAATAACACATGAATTGAGCATCTTAAAAATGATACACCCTTCCAATGATCTGAATCATGAGGTTAATTTAAACCCCCAAGTGTCGCAGAATGAGGCTCCGCACTGTGATGAACGTCAGATCCAGTTTACAGAGTTTCTAATTCAGTTTTTCGTGGCAGTTACAAAGACTGCCCAAGTCCCCCACTTGTCTGGTTTTAAAGTGGCTTTAAAATTTTTTCATCTGTTTTATCCAACTTAATTTTCATGATTATTTACAAGGATATTCTTTCTTCCCATCATTCAATATTTATTGCGTGCCTATACCACGTGCCCAAGCAGAAGTTTGGGATTTGGGATATTAGTGAAGAGAACACACACGTGTGTGAACTTTGTTTTTATATAATTCTTCATTGCATTTTGGTTAGTTTTATATGTGGAATGTATATCACAGGTATTCGATGAGATCAGGAGCATGCCCAGCTCTCCACTTCGGGCTTCATGTAAGAGGAGAGCCATGACAATGCATTGCATTATTCTTGTATAGTAACCAGGTATGTTGTTTCTCTAAACATGAGTTGAATGGAACAGCTCTTTTTCATTTTCAAGTTTATTTAGTCCGACTCTATCACCTACCAGTCAAATAATCTGCCTACCATGTGTTCAATAACTATGATTCAAATCCTCCATGAATCACATCTGGGTCAATGTTGGGGTGAAAAGAAATTCATAAAAAGGGTAAATTCCTGTAGCCTTCCAGTGGTTCACTCTTTCTGTCTCTGACTTCCTTTTTCACTTTATCAACCCTGTCATTAGCTCTACTTTCAATTCACTGAGGAGAAAAATAAAAGGGATGGAAAAATTACACGCATGTGTTGTGGCATGTAGTAATCAATGTTTTAGGTAGATACTTTTCATGATTGTCCTGTTGAATTCATGCTACAACTGGCTCCTGCTGGTGGTAAGAATATAGCTGTGGGACATACTAGGTCTGCATGTTGGGGGCCTTGCAGTCCGATCAATATTCCCCATTGTTGGAATTATGTTTTTATCATCAGACATGACAAATTTGGGTCAGAGGTTAGAAGGCATTCATATGTGAACACTTCCTAGCCATGACTGAATAATTTTTCTTATTTTCAGATTTATAACTTTTAATAACTAATAATCTCTCTCCAGAATTAGGATGTTATATCTTAAGTTTAAATTATCGCACATGCTGTCCAGAAGAATTTGAATCCTATTCCTACCCTCCCCTTCAGAGCCTTTCTCTGCTATTGGTTATGCATGTTATACAAGGAGTTGTTAATTTTTTTTTTCTTTTGGCAGAGCTGGGGACGGAGTCTCACTCTGTTGCCAGGCTGGAGTGCAGTGGCACAATCTCAGCTCACTGCAACCTCTGCTTCCCGGGTTCAAGCGATTTTCCTGCCTCAGCCTCCCGAGTAGCTGGGACTACAGGCATGTGCCACCACGCCCAGCTAATTTTTGTATTTTTAGTAGAGATGGGGTTTCACCACGTTGGCCAGGATGGTGGCGATCTCTTGAACTCATGATCCGCCTGCCTTGGCCTCCCAAAGTGCTGAGATTACATGCGTGAGCCATGGTGCCCCGCTGGAGTTGTTAATCTTTTAAGCAGTGAGCCGTGATCGTGCTACTGCACTCCAGCCTGGGCAAGAGGGCAAGACTCTATATATACACGCACACACACACACACACACACAAACACACACACATATACAGAAACACACATATGTATCTCTCTCTCTCTCTGTGTGTATATATATATACATATATATATATATATAAAATTTGTAGTCTGGGTGAAATTGTAGTCAAGGTGAAATCTAAAGAGTGATAATCAGAAATAGGTATCAAGACATAATCATGGTGGTTACTTCTATAAACACCAGCATCATTTGAGATGTTTTATGTACATTTAATTCTAGGTTTATATACATATGTGAAAAAGCTAATAAAGCTACTAATTATCTTTGATAAGCTCCATAAATCCTAAAATGAAATGAATGAATATTCATTAAAGATACCTCTCTGATTATGTGGCTTCATTAATTAATGTTATCAGATGCTACTTTTCATTCATGTTACTGTGTTTGAAATTAAGTTTTATTTCTAGTATTTTTTATCAAAACTGTACAAAAAGATGGTAATGCTGTCAAAAATTATTTGCTCAGAGTATATTTCTCTAATAATGCTTTTGCTTATATTATGCATGCTCTTTTTTGAAGAAGTTAAACATTTTTGTACATTTTGTACAAAGATGAATATTATTTAGAAATGCAACTATTTAAATTTCATTTCAAAAAAGCAAAACTACGTTTCTCGCAATTTGGTTGCTTTTACAGAAACCCCATTACAGAGAAACACACACACATACATACATATATATACACACACATACATATATATACACATACATATATATGTATATACGTTTATACATATATATATCTCTGTCTGAGAAACGTAGTTTTGCTTTTTTGAAATGAAATTTAGATAGCTGCATTTCTAAATAATATTTATCTTTCTACAAAATGCACAAAAATATTTAACTTTTCTTCAAAAAAGACCAGCATAATACCAGCAAAAGCATTATTATTTAGAGAAATACACTCTGAGTGAATAATTTTTGACAGCATTACCATCTTTTTGTATAGTTTTGATAAAAATACTAGAAATAAAACATTTTCAAGCACAATAACATGAATGCAAAGTAGCATCTGATAACATTAGTTAATGAAGCCACATAATCAGAGAGGTATCTTTAATGAATGAATATTTCATTTTAGGGTTTATGGAGCTTATCAAAGAGAATTATTAGCTTTACTAGCTTTTTCACATATATGTGTAAACCTAGAATTAAACATATATAAAACATTATCTCAAATGATGCTGATGTTTATATACATAACCACCATGATTATGTCTTGATACCTATTTCTGCTTTTTACTCTTCAGATTTCACATTGACTACAATTTCAAACTACCTATCTTAGCAAAAATAAAATCTCATCTCAATTACAATTTGTGTACTCACAGCATAGGAAGCAAAGCTACAATCCTGATATGTTAAAAAATGAATTACATCATTTTATAAAAATTGTGGCACATCATTTATTTCCTCATTACACTTTCTGTTTCTCAGAGGAATGATGACTCAGAGTTGTGGTTTACTTAACTAAAACAGATTACTAAGTTAGCATAAACTCAATCAGTGGGAAACCTGACAGTTGGCACAGTTATTTATGATGTGACAAATGCAAAATCATGCTCCTACTTTGAGGTTTTGCTAACAAGGCACATTGTTAATTCCAAGGAGGAAAAAAATCTATTCTAAGATATTTGGACATAAACATAATTTTACAATAGTATTTATGAAATGGTTTCATGGCTTATATAAGATATGTTGATACAGGATTATCTGGCAAAAGGTTTATAAAATTAAATAAGTTTATATTGTAACTGAAAAACAAAGCAACTGAGAAAGAACAATCAATAAAGAAACAGATTTTAAAATATTATTTTTAAAGACATTTTACAATGAACAGATTCCTGTCTAACTTTTCAGTTTATCTTAAAATTGCCTCCTTTTCTTTTTTACACTTTGTAGTTTTTCCAACTTAATCACTGAATTGTGGAAGTATTTCTATAACACTACCAAATTAATGAGACCACTGAGCTCCTGTGTAAAGGTAGATTGTGAAAGTCAATTTGTTAATTTAATAAATTAACAAAAGGAAAATGGAAACTATGAATCCATATTGCCTTTGACGCATTTAAAGTAGGAGAGAAACTTTGAAAACATGTCTATGTAGTCATAAAAATATTTTACCATAAAGGATCTGTTCAGATGGCATCTATGCCTAAGTTTTGTTATTGTATCAATAGCATTAATTTCCAACAAAAACACAGACTGATTTTAAGAGTTATAATTTGGAATTTTTAATTTAGAAATTAGAAACACTATAAATGTTTTTATGAATATCATTTCCATATTAAAATATGTTGGGCATATTTTCATGAATATAGAAAAAATAACAAAAAGGAAGTATACATTCAATTCAGCAAGTATTTAGTAAGTCCCTACCATGTAGCAATAAGTATTCTAAATGTAGAATACAAAAATAAGTATAAGTGGGCTCATGTTATCAAGGACCTTACAATTTAGTAAAATAGATGTTATGCTCTTGTGAATAATGTTTATTTATAATAGTACAAGGTTGAGTGCAGTTGTTGAGAGGTTGGTATATTGAAACTTTAGAAGAGAAAACTATAACGTAGCCTCCAGTGTTTAGGTTGTCATGGACAATGCAGGCTTTAATCTGGAAAAGTATGGACATTTTAGTTTGTGGAATGAGAAATGATGCCAAGACCAGACTGAGAAGAAGTTGCTTAAAAAGTTAAAATGAAGAGCTAATTTGCTTGAATAAGAAGGAAATAGTGGGAAATAAGCATGGAAAGAAAAACCTAGTATCAGATTTGGAGGACTTTAAATACTTCCATAATAGAATAATTTTTATATTCCAGACTTAGCTAGTAAAATTGGTTTCTATCCTGTAAACCCTGGAGATTCTAAAAGACCTGAGGAATGCAGTGTTTTGGAAAGATTAATATCTGGGGTGTATTGGTGGGAAAGACAATAGAGGCAAGAAAACCAAAATAGTGAAAACATGTAGTTACAATTAGGACATATATGGAAAGCAGTAGAAATGTTGAAAAGGGGCGAGTGTTAAAGATATATTCAAGGAATATTTACCCTCCACTCAGCAAGACAATTCCCTTCAAGTCCTCATCTAAAATTTTTTCTTTTATGTTCTGCAGTCGTGATAGATTAAAGATGTCTGCAAAGTCTTTGCTGCATCTGCCATTGAGAACTACAGTTTACTTCCCCTTTCCCTGAGTTTTGGCTGAGTTTCGTAAGCCTTGCTTGAACAACAGAATGCAGTACAAGTGACATTTTGAGACTTCTGATATTATAGATCATAGGTCAAAAAGGACACACGGTTTCTGGCCTGTGTGCTTGGAACACTTGCTCTAGACACCTGGCTGCCATAGGAGAGGCCAACGTGAAAAGGAACCAACGCCCCAGACGATAGCCCCAGCAGGGCTCCTACCCAGCAGCCTGCACCGTGGAAGTGAACCACCTCGGAAGTGAATTCTCCAGACCTGTAGAGCTACACCAACTCACTCCATGAGAAGCAGAAATGAGCTGCCCAGCTGAGTCCCTCCTAAATTCTGGCACACAAGATTGTAAACAAGACTATTTTAAATTCTCAAATTTTGAATGCAGTTTGTTACGCAGTAATAGATAATCAGAGAAGGAGTAGGGAATAGTATATAAAGTCAACATAGAACCAAACAAGAAGATCACATTTTAGGTGACATTTTTTGTTTCCAATTATTATTATTGAAACATTAAATCCTTCCTGAGTGTAAGTGATCCAGATGAAATGAAAGTAATTGGAAAAGTCTTGACTGTGTTATGAGGCCTTAGAGAAAATAAAATCCCTTTAACACATGATTCCAGAAGCACAAAATAAAATATATTCAAAATTTTATGGCATTGAAATCCATGAGTGTCCTTTCTTTCCTTTCTCACTGAAATTTATTAGAGGATAATAATCTGTGCATTACCTATTGATGGTTTTTCAGAGCTATTTTCTCCTCCTTTGATATGTAGTATGAATTTATTTATTTATTTATTTTTAAGATCTACTCTTTTACTAAATTTCAAGTATACAATGTATTATTATTAAACTGTAGTTACTATGATGCAAATTAGGTCTCTAGAACTTATTCATCTTGCAACTGAAAGCTTTTACACTTTGACCAACACCTCCCCATTTCCACCACCCCTAGCTTCCGGCTACCACTATTCTATTCTGTTTCTCTAAGTTCAACTATTTTTAGATCCCACTTAATTTATATCATACAATATTTGTCTCTCCATGTCTGACTTATTTCCCTTAGCGTAACCTCCTCCAAGTTCATCTACCTTGTAGCAAATGGCAGGATTTTCTTATTTTTAAAGACTAAATAGTACTCCATTGTATAGATATACATGACATATTCTTTATCCATTCATCTGTCAATAGACACTTTGGTTGTTTCCATATCTTGGCTACTATGAATAATGCAGCAATGAACATAGGAATGCACATACCTCTTTAACATATGGATTTTATTTTCTTTGAACATATACATAAGTGAGACTGCTGGATCATATAGTAGTTCTAGTTCTAATTTTTGAGGAACTTCAAAATGCCATGTTTCATAATGGCCATACCAATTTACATTTGCATCAATAGTGTGCAAAAGTTCTCTTATATCCACCCCTCACCAACACATTATCTCTTCTCTTTTTGACAAAGACCAAACTAACAGGTGTAAGAAAATATCTCTTTGTAGTTTTGATTTGTATTTCTTGTATGATTAGCAATGTAGAGCACCTTTTCATACACCTGTTGGCCATTTGGTCAGGCGAACGTGATAACAACCACACTATGGAAAACTACTGTTGGCCATTTTGTATGTCTTCTTTGGAAAATGTCTATTCAGGCCTTTTGCCGATTTTTAAATCAAGTTATTGTTTATTTTTTGCTATTAAGTTGTATGAGTTCCTTATATATTTTGGCTATAACTCCTTATCAGACATATAGTTTCCAAATATTTTTCCCAATCCGTTGCTCTTTTATCTTGTTGACTGTATTATTTGCTGTGAAAGAAGCTTAATTGCTATATTTTTGTCTTGGATTTACAGTTTCAGGTCCTACATTTAAGCCTTTAGTCCATTTTGAGTTATTTTTTGTGTATGGCTTAAGATAAGATTCTAATTTAATTCTTTTGTATATGAATAGCCAATTTTCCCAATATCATTTATTGAAGAGACTATCCTTTTTCTTTTTTTTTCTTTTTTATTTTTTTATTATTATTATACTTTAAGTTTTAGGGTACATGTGCACAATGTGCAGGTTAGTTACATATGTATACATGTGCCATGCTGGTGTGCTGCACCCATTAACTCATCATTTAGCATTAGGTATATCTCCTAATGCTATCCCTCCCCCCTCCCCCCACCCCACAACAGTCCCCAGAGTGTGATGTTCCCCTTCCTGTGTCCATGTGTTCTCATTGTTCAATTCCCATCTATGAGTGAGAACATGTGGTGTTTGGTTTTTTGTCCTTGCGATAGTTTACTGAGAATGATGATTTCCAATTTCATCCATGTCCCTACAAAGGACATGAACTCATCATTTTTTATGGCTGCATAGTATTCTATGGTGTATATATGCCACATTTTCTTAATCCAGTCTATCATTGTTGGACATTCAGGTTGGTTCCAAGTCATTGCTATTGTGAATAGTGCCGCAATAAACATACGTGTGCATGTGTCTTTATAGCAGCATGATTTATAGTCCTTTGGGTATATACCCAGTAATGAGATGGCTGGGTCAAATGGTATTTCTAGTTCTAGATCCCTAAGGAATCGCTACACTGACTTCCACAATGGTTGAACTAGTTTACAGTCCCACCAACAGTGTAAAAGTGTTCCTATTTCTCTACATCCTCTCCAGCACCTGTTGTTTCTTGACTTTTTAATGATTGCCATTCTAACTGGTGTGAGATGGTATCTCATTGTGGTTTTGATTTGCATTTCTCTGATGGCCAGTGATGATGAGCATTCTTTCATGTGTCTGTTGGCTGCATAATGTCTTCTTTTGAGAAGTGTCTGTTCATACCCTTCACCCACTTGTTGATGGGGTTGTTTTTTTCTCATAAATTTGTTGGAGTTCATTGTAGATTCTGGATATTAGCCCTTTGTCAGATGAGTAGACTGCAAAACTTTTCTCCCATTCTGTAGGTTGCCTGTTCACTCTGATTGTAGTTTCTTTTGCCGTGCAGAAGCTCTTTAGTTTAATTAGATCCCATTTGTCAATTTTGGCTTTTGTTGCCATTGCTTTTGGTGTTTTAGACATGAAGTCCTTGCCCATGCCTATGTCCTGAATGGTATTGCCTAGGTTTTCTTCTAGGGTTTTTATGGTTTTAGGTCTAACGTTTAAGACTTTAATCCATCTTGAATTAATTTTTGTATAAGGTGTAAGGGAGGGATCCAGTTTCAGCTTTCTACATATGGCTAGTCAGTTTTCCCAGCATCATTTATTAAATAGGGAATCCTTTCCCCATTTCTTGTTTTTGTCAGGTTTGTCAAAGATCAGATGGTTGTAGATGTGTGGTATTATTTCTGAGGGCTCTGTTTTGTTCCATTGGTTTATATCTCTGTTTTGGTACCAGTACCATGCCGTTTTGGTTACTGTAGCCTTGTAGTATAGTTTGAAGTCAGGTAGCATGATGCCTCCAGCTTTCTTCTTTTGGCTTAGGATTGACTTGGCAATGCGGGCTCTTTTTTGGTTCCATATGAACTTGAAAGTAGTTTTTTCCAATTCTGTGAAGAAAGTCGTTGGTAGCTTGATGGGGATGGCATTGAATCTATAAATTACCTTGGGCAGTATGGCCATTTTCACGATATTGATTCTTCCTGTCCATGAGCATGGAATGTTCTTCCATTTGTTTGTATCCTCTTTTATTTCATTGAGCAGTGGTTTGTAGTTCTCCTTGAAGAGGTCCTTCACATCCCTTGTAAGTTGGATTCCTAGGTATTTTATTCTCTTTGAAGCAATTGTGAATGGGAGTTCACTCATGATTTGGCTCTCTGTTTGTCTTTTACTGGTGTATAAGAATGCTTGTGATTTTGCACATTGATTTTGTATCCTGAGACTTTGCTGAAGTTGCTTATCAGATTAAGGAGATTTGGGGCTGAGACGATGGGGTTTTCTAAATATACAATCAGTCATCTGCAAACAGGGACAATTTGACTTCCTCTTTTCCTAATTGAATACCCTTTATTTCTTTCTCCTGCCTGATTGCCGTGGCCAGAACTTCCAACACTATGTTGAATAGGAGTGGTGAGTGAGGGCATCTCTGTCTTGTGCCAGTTTTCAAAGGGAATGCTTCCAGTTTTTGCCCATTCAGTATGATACTGGCTGTGGGTTTGTCATAAATAGCTCTTATTATTTTGAGATACATCCCATCGATACCTAATTTATTGAGAGTTTTTAACATGAAGGGTTGTTGAATTTTGTCAAGGGCCTTTTCTGCAGCTATTGAGATAATCATGTGGTTTTTGTCTTTGGTTCTGTTTGTATGCTGGATTACGTTTATTGATTTGCATATGTTGAACCAGACTTGCATCCCAGGGATGAAGCCCACTTGATCATGGTGGATAAGCTTTTTGATGTGCTGCTGGATTCGGTTTGCCAGTATTTTATTGAGGATTTTTGCATTGATGTTCATCAAGGATATTGGTCTAAAATTCTCTTTTTTGGTTGTGTCTCTGCCCGGCTTTGGTATCAGGGTGATGCTGGCCTCATAAAATGAGTTAGGCAGGATTCACTCTTTTTCTATTGATTGGAATAGTTTCAGAAGGAATGGTACCAGTTCCTCCTTGTACCTCTGGTAGAATTCGGCTGTGAATCCATCTGGTCCTGGACTCTTTTTGGTTGGTAAGTTATTGATTATTGCCACAATTTCAGCTCCTGTTATTGGTCTATTCAGAGATTCAACTTCTTCCTGGTTTAGTCTTGGGAGAGTGTATGTGTCCAGAAATTTATCCATTTCTTCTAGATTTTCTAGTTTATTTGCGTAGAGGTGTTTGTAGTATTCTCTGATGGTAGTTTGTATTTCTGTGGGATCGGTGGTGACATCCCCTTTATCATTTTTTACTGCATCCATTTAATTCTTCTCTCTTTTCTTCTTTATTAGTCTTGCTAGCAGTCTGTCAATTTTGTTGATCTTTTCAAAAACCAGCTCCTGGATTCATTGATTTTTTGAAGGGTTTTTTGTGTCTCTATCTCCTTCAGTTCTGCTCTGATCTTAGTTATTTCTTGCCTTCTGCTAGCTTTTGAATGTGTTTGCTCTTGCTTCTTTAGATCTTTTAATTTAGATCTTTCCTGCTTTCTCTTGTGGGCATTTAGTGCTATAAATTTCCCTCTACACACTGCTTTAAATGTATCCCAGAGATTCTAGTATGTTGTGTCTTTATTCTCATTGGTTTCAAAGAACAGATTTATGTCTGCCTTCATTTCCTTATGTACCCAGTAGTCATTCAGGAGCAGGTTGTTCAGTTTCCATGTAGTTGAGAGGTTTTGAGTGAGTTTCTTAATCCTGAGTTCTAGTTTGATATCACTGTGGTCTGAGAGACAGTTTGTTATCATTTCTGTTCTTTTACATTTGCTGAGGAGAGCTTTACTTCCAACTATGTGGTCAATTATGGAATAGGTGTGATGTGGTGCTGAGAAGAATGTATATTCTGTTGATTTGGATTGGAGAGTTCTGTAGATGTCTATTAGGTCTGCTTGGTGCAGAGCTGAGTTCAATTCCTGGATATCCTTGTTAACTTTCTGTCTTGTTGATCTGTCTAATATTGACAGTGGGGTTTTAAAGTCTCCCATTATTATTGTGTGGGAGTCTAAGTCTCTTTGTAGATCTCTAAGGACTTGCTTTATGAATCTGGGTGCTCCTGTACTGGGTGCATATATATTTAAGACAGTTAGCTCTTCTTGCTGAATTGATCCCTTTACCATTATGTAATGGCCTTCTTTGTCTCTTTTGATCTTTGTTGGTTTAAAGTCTGTTTTATCAGAGACTAGGATTGCAATCCCTGCCTTTTTTTGTTTTCCATTTGCTTGGTAGATCTTCCTGCATCCCTTTATTCTAAGCCTATGTGTGTCTCTGCACGTGAGATGGGTCTCCTGAATATAGCACCCTGATGGGTCTTGACTCTTTATCCAATTTGCCAGTCTGTGTAGGTTCATATTGTTATGTGTGAATTTCATCCTGTCATTATGATGTTAGCTGGTTATTTTGCTCGTTAGTTGATGCACTTTCTTCTTAGCATCGATGGTCTTTACAATTTGGCATGTTTTTGCAGTGGCTGGTACTGGTTTTTCCTTTCCATGTTTAGTGTTTCCTTCAGGAGCTCTTGTAAGGCAGGCCTGGTGGTGACAAAATCTCTCCGCATTTGCTTGTCTGAAAAGGATTTTATTTCTCCTTCACTTATGAAGCTTAGTTTGGCTGGATATGAGATTCTGGGTTGAAAATTCTTTTCTTTAAGAATGTTGAATATTGGCCCCCACCCTCTTCTGGCTTGTAGAGTTTCTCCCGAGAGATCTGCTGTTAGTCTGATGGGCTTCCCTTTGTGGGGAACCCGACCTTTCTCTGTGGCTGCCCTTAACATTTTTCCTTCATTTCAACTTTGGTGAATCTGACAATTATGTGTTTTGGAGTTGCTCTTCTCAAGGAGTATCTTTGTGCCGTTCTCTGTATTTCCTGAATTTGAATGTTGGCCTGTCTTGCTAGGTTGGGGAAGTTCTCCTGGATAATACCCTGCAGAGTGTTTTCCAACTTGGTTCCATTCTCCCTGTCACTTTCAGGTACACCAATCAGACGTAGATTTGGTCTTTTCACATAGTCCCATATTTCTTGGAGGCTTTGTTCATTTCTTTTTACTCTTTTTTCTCTAAACTTCTCTTCTCACTTCATTTCATTCATTTGATATTCAATCACTGATACCCTTTCTTCCAATTGATCGAATCGGCCACTGAAGCTTGTGCATTTGTCACGTAGTTCTCATGCCACAGTTTTCAGCTCCATCAGGTCATTTAAGGACTTCTCTACACTGATTATTCTAGTTAGCCATTCATCTAATCTTTTTTCAAGGTTTTTAGCTTCTTTGCGTTGGTTCGAACTTCCTCCTTTAGCTCGGAGAAGTTTGATCATCTGAAGCTTTGTTCTCTCAACTTGTCAATGTCATTCTCCTTCCAGCTTTGTTCCATTACTGGCGAGGAGCTGCATTCCTTTGGAGGGGCAGAAGTGCTCTGATTTTTAGAATTTTCAGCTTTTCTGCTCTGTTTTTTCCCCATCTTTGTGGTTTTATCTACCTTTGGTCTTTGATGATGGTGACGTACAGATGGGGTTTTGGTGTCACGTCCTTTCTGCTTGTTAGCTTTCCTTCTAACAGTCAGGACCCTCAGCTGCAGGTCTGTTGGAGTTTGTTGGAGGTCCATTCCAGACCCTTTTCGCCTGGGTATCAGCAGCGGAGGCGGCAGAATTGCGAATATTGCTGAACAGCAAATGTTCCTGCCTGATCATTCCTCTGGAAGCTTTGTCTCAGAGGGTTACCCGGCTGTGTGAGGTGTCAGTCTGCCCCTACTGGGGGGTGCCTCCCAGTTAGGCTACTCGGGGGTCAGGGACCCACTTGAGGCAGTCTGTCTGTTCTCAGGTCTCAAGCTTCATGCTGGGAGAACCACCACTCTCTTCAAAGCTGTCAGACAGGGACATTTAAGTCTGCAGAGGTTTTTACAGCCTTTTGTTCGGCTATGCCCTGCCCACAGAGGTGGAGTCTACAGAGGCAGGCAGGCCTCCTTGAGCTGTGGTGGGCTCCACCCAGTTCGAGCTTCCCCGCAGCTTTGTTTACCTGCTCAAGCCTGGGCAATGGTGGGCGCCCCTCCTCCAGCCTCGCTGCCACCTTGCAGTTCAATCTCAGACTGCTGTGCTAGCAGTGAGCAAGGCTCTGTGGGCATGGGACCCTCCGAGCCAGGCGCGGGATATTATCTCCTGGTGTGCCGTTTGCAAAGACCCTTGGAAAAGTGCAGTATTAGGGTGGGAGTGACCCGATTTTCCAGGTGCCATCTGTCACCCCTTCCCTTGGGTAGGAAAGGGAATTCCCTGACCCCTTGCACTTCCCAGGTGAGGCGATGCCTTGCACTGCTTTGGCTCACACTTGGTGGGCTGCACCCACAGTCCGGCCCCCACTGCCCGACGAGCCCCAGTGAGATGAACCTGAATTGGAAATGCAGATGTCACCTGTCTTCTGTGTCGCTCACGCTGGGAGCTGTAGACTGGAGCTGTTCATATTCAGCCATCTTGGAACCCCCTAGTAGTTAAATTTTTGAGGAGTCAAAAGTTATACATGGATTTTCAACTGTGCAGGGGAGTCAGCACCCCAATCCTTGTGTTGTTTAGGTGTCAACTGCAGTTTAAAATCAAGAAGTGTGATGCCTCTAGCTTTGTTCTTCTGTCTCAAGATTACTTTAGATACTTTAAATCTTTTGTGGCTTCATATACATTTTAAGATTGTTTTCTCTATTTCTGTGAAAAATGTCATTGGTATTTTGATAGTGATTACATTGAGTCTGTAAAGCAGTTTGTGCAGTATCAACATTTCGACAATGTTAATTCTTTCAATCCATGAACTTGGAATATCTTTATTTGTGTTTACTTCAACGTTTTTCATTGATGTTTTAGTTTTCAGTGTACAGGTCTTTTAACTCCTTGGTTAAACTTATGCCTATTTTATTCTTTTTGATTCTATTGTAAATGGGATTGTTTTCTTCATTTCATTTTTAGACAGTTTGTTGTTAGTGCATAATAAATGCAACTGATTTCTGTATTCTGTCCCTTTACTGAATTTGTTCAGTAGTTCTAAAAGTTTGGTAGAATCTTTTGGGTTTTATGTGTATAAGATATTGTCATCTGCAAATAGAGACAATGTTACTTTTACTTTTCAAATTTGACTGCCTTTTATTTCTTCTTTGTCTTGACTAATTGCTCTGGCTGGACTTTTTCAGCATGATGCTAAATAGAAATGGCAAGAGTCACATCTTTGTCTTGTTCCTGATCTTAGAAGAAAAGCTTTCAGCTTTCACTATTGAAGATGATGTTAGCTGTAGGCTTGCCATAGCTGGCCTTTATTGAGTTGGGGTACATTCCTTCTATCCCTAATTTGTTGAGAGTTTTTATTCATGAAGTAATATTGAATTTTGCCAAATGTTTTAAAGTTTTTTCTATGTCTATTGAGATGATTACATGATTTTATCATTTATTCTGTTAACAACATGCATAACCTTTACTGATTTGCATATGTTAAATCATCTTTTCACCCCGGGGTAAATTCCACTTGACCTTTGTTAACATTTTCTTGAGGATTTTGCATCTATGTTCATCTGACATATTGGCCTTTAATTTTCTTTTTCTTGTAGTGCTCTTATTTGGCTTTTGTATCAGAATAATGTTGGCCTCATAGAATGAGTTTGAATATGGTCCTTTCTCTTCAAGTTTTAAAAAGTTTTAGGTGGTGTTAATTTTTTAAATGTTTGGTAGAATTTCCCAGTGAAACCATTTTGTCCTGGGTTTTACTTTTTTGGAAGGCATTTGATTACTGATTCAGTCTCTTTGTTATAGAGCTGTTCGGATTTTCCATCTTTTCATGATTCAGTCTTGGTAAGTTGTATGTTTCTAGAAGTTTATCAATTTTTTGGTTAAACAATTTTTTGGCATAAAAATTCTCATAGTAGTCTCTTGTAATCCCTTGTATGTCTGTGTTATCATTGTAATATCTCCTTTTATTTATAAATTTATAGTTGGGCACATTGGTTCACACCTGTAATCCCAGCACTTT
The DNA here is from genome assembly GCF_028885625.2 of Pongo pygmaeus. Lineage (NCBI taxonomy): Eukaryota > Metazoa > Chordata > Mammalia > Primates > Hominidae > Pongo > Pongo pygmaeus. The sequence goes on from NC_072376.2 coordinate 187,267,087, forward strand.
GGGAGGCTGAGGTGGGCAGATCACTTGAGGTCAGGAGTTCTAGACCACCCTGGTCAACATGGTGAAACCCCATCTCTACTAAAGAAATACAAAAAATTAGCCAGACTTGGTGGCACGTGCCTTTAGTCCCAGCTACTTTGGAGGCTGAGGCAGGGGAATTGCCCGAACCCAGGAGGTGGAGGTTGCAGTGAGCCAAGATCACACCACTGCATTCCAGCCTGGGTGACAGAATGAGATTCCATCTCAAAAAAAAATAATAAAATAAATAAATAAATAATTTTATTTATTTCTTTTTTGAGTCATATCTCTTTTATTCTTGGTTAGTCTAGCTAAAGTTTTGTCAATTTTTAAAATCTGGTCAATCAATTTTCATTCATATTTTCTATCTTTTTAAATTTCAATTTCATTTACTTCTGCTCTAATCTTTATTATTTACTTCTTTCTGTTAACTTTGGGCTTAGTATGATCTTCTTCTTCTGGTTCCTTGAGGTGTAAAGTATAATTGTTTATTTAAGATATTTCTTTTTCTTACTGTAAACTTTATCACTACAGACTTCCCTCTTGGACTGCTTATGTTGTTTCTTATACTTTTTGGCATGTTGTATTTCCATTTTTGTCTTAACATATTTTTTGATTTACCTTTTTATGCCTTCCTTGACACATTAGTTGTTCAAGAGGTTGCTGTTTAATTTCCACATATTTGTACATATTTCAATTGTCTTCCTATTCTTGATTTCTAGTGGCATACCACTGTGATTATAAAAGATACTTGATATGATTTCAATCTTCTTAAATTTGTTGAGACTTGTTTTGTGACTTAGCTTATTTACCCTGGAGAATGTTCCATGTTCACTTGAGATGTTTGTTCAGCTGCCGTTGGATATTTACATATGTTTTGTATATGTCTGTTAGGTCCATCTGGTCTAAATTGTAGTTCAAGCTCAATGTTACATTTTTCTTTTTTTGGTTTTCTGTCTGAGTAATCTATCCATTGTTCAAATTGGTGTGTTGAAGTCTCCTATTATAGTTGTATTGCTTTCTATTTCTTTCTTCATTTCTATTGTTATTTGTTTTATAATTTAGGTGCTCCATGGTGGGTACATACTGATTTACAATTGTTTTATCTTCTTGATGGATTGACCTCTTTATAATTATATAATGAGCTTTTTTGTGTCTTGTGACAGTTTTTGACTTACAGTCTATTTGGGCTGTCATAAGCATAGCTATGTGCTTATGTTTGGGTTTCCATTTACATGGAATATCTTTTTCCTTTCCTTCATTTTTAACCTGTCAGTATTCTTAAAGCTAAAATGATTGTAAGCAGCATATAGTTGAGTCTCATTTATTTAATCCACTCGGCCACTCTTGTATTTTGATTAATTTATTCCATATACATTTTAAGTAATTATTCATAGGTAAGAACTTATTTCTGCAATTTTGTTAATTATTTTCTAATTATTTTGTAGTTCCTTTGTCCTTTCTTCATCTCTTGCTGTCTTCTTTTGTGAGTTGATTTTTTTTTTTTTTTTGTAGTGGTATGCTTTGATTCCTTTCTCTGTATCTTTTGTGTATCTGCTATACATTTTTTTTTCCCTGAGTTTATTGAGTTGTCTGTGTTCTCTTTTATCTTGCTGAGCTTGGTTAAAATAATTGTTTTGAGTTATTTTTCAGTTAATAACAAAGGAATAACATTTCATATATCTCTATTTCTTTGGAGTCAGTTACTGAAAAATTATTGTGTTCCTTTGATAATATCATGTTTTCATTCTTTTCTATGCTTCTAGTGACTTTGCATTGATATCTTCACATTTGAGGCAGCAGTCACCTCTTCTTTTTGGGCTGGCTTCGGTGGAAAAAGACTGTCATCTTTGGATGGCCACAAGGGTGCCAACTAAATGAGGTGCACCACTTGCATTTCTGGGTTGGGGACAGCAATGTAGGCACCTAGCAATTCCTTCAATGTCAATGCCAGCAAAGGCTGTGAGGGTCCTTGGCAACCAAGGTTGCAGATGTCAGTGGTGGTTGCAGCTGCAAGAGTTGTTGGGGTCCTTGGCAAAGTCTGCTGGGATTTTTCTGTTCTTCTCTCCCTTATGGGAAATAATTCTAGCTGAGGGAGTCTCTCTTGGTGTTGGATCTGTCATGCTGATATGCATGCCACTGTGGTGTTGCTAGAATCCAGGGCATAGACATACTGTGGCAATAATAGTGCCTGTGTGTGTAGGGTGCAGACATCATAACCAAGGTCCTAGGCTCAGGGGCACTCATGGTGGTAATGGCACCTTGGTTTAGGGTATAGATGCTCAGAGTAGCAACAGAGCTGGACATGAGGAACTATTGTGTCACCTAAGGCCTGGGGCGCAGGTGCACTTGCTGCAGTGGTGATGCTGGTATCTGAGGCAGAGTTTTATGCAGATTATTCATGAAGCTGGGGTTTGGGGTCTTGAGCTACAGGGTGACTTGGCTCCAGAGGTCAGGATTCAGCAGCAGCACAAACCCAGTGATGACAGGACATAGCCTGGGCCTCAGGGGCAGGATATAGTGGCAACACAGCTAAGGAGATGGCAGGTTGCCACCACAAGACAGGCTCAAGGGTTTGGGGCAGAGAGCAGTGGCAGTGCAGCCCTAGTGATGGTGAGCCAAAGCCACAAATTAGAACTCAGGTTGGCAGAGCAACCTCAGTAATGGTTTGTCACAGCCAAGACTCAGACCCCATAGAATGAGGCACAGAACAGCAGAAACACAGTCCCTGTTTCAGCAAGTCAAAGTAGTGACTTAGAACCCAAGGGGCAGAGAACAGAATGGTGGGAGCTCTGACTCTGTAGATGGCAAGGAGTTATGCTATCTTGATCCCAAAGGGCAAAGCATATCAACTAGTGACTCAGGCCCCCTGAGTTAATGCTCAGTGCAGCAGCAGGGGATGCAGCAGTGGCTCCTTCTCTGGGACAGCAATGCAGTATGGACTCTGGGAAGCTCTGTGAGCTGGGCTCAGCCTCAGTGAAGATTGGGGGAATCCTCAGTGGCAAAGGTTGCAGGTTTCTATGGTAGTCATGTGGATTGCTGAGTTCCTTCTGCTCCACTTTTTTTTCACAGGGTGCAAATCCTCTGAGGGGGGTCCCTCTTGGTGTTGAGCTGCTCCACCAAGCTTGGGGATGGAGTGATGCAGGTAAAGTGCTTCCTGGACTCTAATATGCAGCCGGCCCCAGTATTTTTTGCACCCCTGGGTTTCTACTGCTCCTTCCTTATAGTCTAGAACTTTCTTAGAGAAATTTTCATTGGTGCGCAGTTGTTTATTTTTATTCATTTATTTATTTATTTATTTTTGAGACGGAGTCTCGCTCAGTCGCCCAGGCTGGAGTGCAGTGGCATGATGTTGGCTCACTGCAAGCTCCGCCTCCCAGGTTCACGCCATTCTCCTGCCTCAGCCTCCCCAGTAGCTGGGACTACAGGTGCCCACCACCACGCCCGGCTAATTTTTCTGTATTTTTTTTTAGTAGAGATGGGGTTTCACTGTGTTAGCCAGGATGGTCTCGATATCCTGACCTCGTGATCCTCCTGACTCAGCCTCCCAAAGTGCTAGGATTACAGGTGTGAGCCACCACGCCCGGCCAGTTGTTTGTTTATTTATTTATTTATTTTTCTGTGGGAGGGAGACAGGCATCATGGCCTCCTAGTCTACCATTTTGCTGATGTCACTCAGTATGAGATTATTTAAAATTTGAATTTGTTCAATTTACTCGATATCAAATAAATTTGATATGCTCATTTAATAGCTTATTTATGAGTTCCTGCCTTGTTAAAAACATAGTTAATCACTACGCTTTTGAGTTTAAGTTTTTCTAACAATTTCTTGGGGATCATCAGTTTACAGCAAGTGAATATAGTTTATTTCCTATTCTTATCATATGCCTGAGAATAGGGAAGATGATTTAACTTCTCTTACCATGAATAATGAGAGAAGAGGTAATACTCTTGAGAGAAATAAACTATAATTTTAGTGAATGTTTTTCTGAGGAATTTGTAAACATTTAACAACATTAATTGTTTTTTTCTTATGTATTTTCTAACTATTTATTGATTGTTTTGCTTTGTTTCATAAAAATAAAAATGATAAAAATATTTCTGCAGGCAGATGTTAGAAAGGCAAATTAACACTTTCTTTTTTATATGGTTTAAATACTAATTGGAAGACAGTAGAGTCAAAGAAGTAAGAATTTATGGGTTTGGCGCCAAGAAATGCTTCAAAACATAAATGCAAACACGTTTTTCAGCATGAAAGTAGGGAAGAGAGAAGTAAACTCGTTTACTTCTTCCTTTATCTCTTTAAGTCATCAGAAAAGAAGAAAACAAATATGAGCTTTCATAATTAATAAGAAATCACATTTAAACAAATTACACTTTCTATTAAAAATTATTCTCTAGTAATCTGTTCATTGACATCTCACAATTTATATAGCTGTTTAGATGATTCAGAAAATACAGTAGAAGAGAGGGATGCTACTTTCACAAAATCCTAGAGCAGGATTGCCTTTGGGGCGAAGTAGCAGGGAGTGTTCAGGAAACTAAGAAATATGTTACTGGATGCTGGAGGACAGAAGACCTTAGTTATGTATGTAGTGCCAGAATGTTTGGCAGCACTATCACCCACAGTAACTTGGACGATAGAAAATGTACTCAATGAATTTTTAGATCGATCTAGGGAGATTTCCAGGTAGTGTGGTGAAGGTACCTTCCGGCCTGTCTGTGATAAAATGTGAGAGGAGAAAGGTAAGTAATACAAAAGACTGCCGCTAAAATATCAGAGTAGGAAACAATGGCTCAGAATGGAAGTAATACTCCATTTGAAATGGTTTTGAATTGAGCTATACCCTTGTAAACATTATTTTGAACGTATTTATCCAGGAACTTAAATACCACAAGCATCCAACAAGAGGATTGTTCTAAAAGATTGTAAAATATTAACACATTTTTCTCAGTACACCATCATGATGAATGATGGTGTATGTTTGTAATGAAGGTCTGAAAGTTGGAAAATAATCGGAGGAGCCACTGAGCCCAGGCAAGATGTAGATACAACAGAACGGCTGATTGGTGTGGCATTAGGAGCTCTGACTGATAATGTGCAAGTTGAGACAGTTCTCGGTTCTTTATATGTATCATAGGCTACAACTACTTTAAACAATAAGGTAACAAAAAGGTTTATATGTAATAATCCTAATATGCCTTTTTTTCAATGTTTGGAATCTTTAGAGGTAAAACATTTAAACTCCAGGTATATCACTAATCATGACAGGACTACTTCAGGTAATCAATATTATATTAAATTTACCATAAACATTTGTTAACACTATTTTGCATTCTGATGACATGTTTGATTGCTAAATCAAACAAGAAGGAAAAGATAGCCCACAAGCACTGAGCAAGAAATGGTTAAGCAGCCAGCTTATGCATACTACAACAGCTGGGGAAAATCCTTGCTATGACTTAGGAATGAAGGCAAAAACGTGGAGTCTTTTAAAACCTGGATGTTATTACTTTGTTCCCAAATCCAAGATGACCATAAAGACACCTCCCTGCTACTCCCTCCCCCTCTACAGGAGCTCAGTCTGGGAAGAAGGAAGCCAACCTGAAGGCTTTACACAACTGCATGTTTAAACGGAAATGTTCAAGATCCAGAAGCCAGTAACATCAAATGTGCAAATTGATTCTTCAGCCTGAAATTATTTTATGTAGTAATGAATGGAGTAATAAAATTTGGCCCAAATTTATTTCTGATTCAATAGTTAGTCAGAACCTACTAAGTGGTAGACAGTGAGGAAAACAAAAATTTGAAAAATTCTCAGTTTCTGCCCTCAAGATGCTTACAGGTAGACTTTGTACAACTCCAATACAAGTCAGCCTACGATAGTATAATATTAAAACATAAATATATAACATAAAAGTATAAACATGGCACAAGAACATTGAAAAGTCATTCTACTTGGAGGCATGGGCATTTGGAGTTTCAGAGAAAGCTGAAATGAGAAGGTGGCATTTGAGTGGTTTTAAAAAGCACATAGTAATTTGGGAAGAAAGATAATGTGGGAGCAACATAAGCAAAAAATAAAATAAAGGTATGAAAATACATGATGGATTCAAGGAATTATGAGCAGTCTCATATTTTGATATGGCTACATAAACAATGGTCATAACCTTTGAAAGCACAATTGATAAATATCCTAAACACCATGTTAATAATGAGTTTGGACTTTTATCCAGTGGGCAATGGAAAGTAATAGAAGTATTTTAGGCAAAGTCATGGCATAATCAGATCTATGTTTGGGGAAGAATCAACTGCACTCTCTAATATGGTAGTGATGAGCTGCTTGTGGCTATTTAAACCTAAATTTAAGTTAATTAAATTTAAATAAAATCAAAAATTCAGTTCCTAAGTTGTAGTAGCCACAATTTAAGTGCTCAGGCAGATATAGAGCATTTTTGTCATTGTAGAAAGTTCTATTAAACAGTGCATATGTAGAGAATGGACCAGTGACATCAGGCATTAGAGGGAATAAAACTAATTAAGGGGTGACTATTTTCACAGCCACCCCAAAAAGATAATGAAGCCCTGCTATAGGAGGAGTGGTAACGGGAATAGAAATCGAGTAGACAGAGGCAAAATCAATTTATAACTTAAAGGTAACTGGGGGCTAATAGTGAAATTTAATTCTTATGCCTATCCTCTTTAAGAGTACTTATTTAATAAACAGATATAAGATTCAGAACAAAATATTTGCTAAATTACTAAAATAGGGAAATTGGGAAATGTGGCTTTAATCTGGTGTCACAATCATATTTTTAATACCTTTATTCTAATTCTACGGTTTGGAAGCTGCAACAAAAAAAATTGCAAATCTAGGGGAGTGTGGTAGGTAACCTCCATGATGGTCCCCAGTGATTCTTCCTTTATGGTATCCACACTTGCTTAGCCCTATTCCTCTTTGAATAGAGCTGACCTGTGTAACCAGTAAAATGTCATGGAAATAATTGTGTAAATTCTAATCTGGCTAAGTCAGAATGGACGTTAAAGCTTCCATTTTTCTCCTGCTTGGATCAATCACTCTTGTGGAAGACAGCCATATAGCAAGGCCACTCAGCCCTAAGGAGAAACTGACATGGCAAGAAGACCCCCACCAGCAACAACTATGAACTTAACCAGCATGCGTAAACTCCAAGGAGTTGGAAACAGATTCCCCAGCCCCAGGCAAGCCTTCAGATGACTGCAGCCCTGGCTGACATCTTGACTGTAATCTTATGAGAAACACTGAAACAGAATATGAGCCAAGATACCTAGTTAAGCTATCCCTCTAATTCTGACCCCATAGAAACCGTGTAATATTATAAATGTTTATTGTTTTAAACTGCTAAGTTGTGGGGTAACTTTTTTGCACCAATAGATGTAGGGAGTTGTTTCTTAGACAGCTGATCCTTCATCCAAGGATGCAGGGAAACAAGACAGACATCTACATGACTTTTGACCGTATTCATTCCATACAGTCAAGATATGTGGACCAGTGAACATTAAAATCTCACTATTCACATTGCTGCAATAAGTCAGCCCTCTCATGAAGACCTTAGGTATGAAGTTTGCTAGTATATTCTAACAGAAATCTCTTATAGAAACATGAGAACAACTTCCTAAACATCAGTGACCGGTTATAGAACATAAGACAGAGCAATGAGTCTAAGATGACTTTGGATAAAGCCTACACTGAGACAGAGATAGGCTTTGCAATGGAGTTTCTGTTGCGTTTCCTTTTTCGTATTCAAGCAAATGTGGAAGAAGTGTAGTGGACATTTCAGGAACTTTGGATTATAGGCTTATTATCATTTTGACTTCTGCTCATGTATTTGCTTTAATCATATTTTATATTTCTAACCAGAGTATCAGTTACAGACGTATTATTTTCATTAATTTACTCAAAACATTTAATTTAATGTTAGAAGTGCTTGAGAAACATTGTCACAATTTTGCTTCCTCTTACTATAACAAATATTTGCTTTAGTTAGTTTTTACTTTGACTGTACAAACTTAGTGCCAAAAGCACATAGCAGTTGATATGTCATTGGAATAGAATATAAATTCTAGTAATAAAAATAATAAAATAATTTAAAAATCACATCATAGACATTTCAAGTGAAGTTATTATAAACCAAGGACTTCAATAGCAACCATTCCTGGAGCCCCTGTGTTACATTTTTTTCCTTTAAACTAGCAAACTAGCATCATTTAATTCTCTGAAATAAAATTTAATTTTGTGTTTCTATTACAATTATAATCTAGAAAATAATACATGCATACATTGAATCATATATCTGACCATGTTAACCTGAGTGTGGCCACTCAAGTTCAATTCCCATGTTTGTACGTGTCTACAGTCCCATTGACACTAACTGAAGGCCAAATAATGTTGCAGTTTGCCATATAAATTTTTTAAAATAACAATATTTTGAACGTAGAAAAGTGATGGGAGGATTAGATAATTGTAGGATAATTATTATCAGATACCTATAGAATTATTATTATTAAAGAATTATAATTGTAGAGAGAAAAATTGACAAGTCAAATTTTAAAAAATAAACAATAACCCTATATTGTGGCATTAGGTGCCATATTTGAGCTATAAACTGGCATATGGGGAAGACCCTGTTTGCTTAATTTGCAAACATTCATTTGCAGTAAGGATAATGGTAAATGAAGAGTGAAAAACGTTTCCATTTAGGTTGCAGAAATAATTGATTTAGATATCCATTTAATGTTTATTTCAATAACACTCAATTTCACCCCAACCTCAAGTAAACAATATAGTTGAACAGAGCTATCAAGAACTACCTTGTTAAAATGACATGTAGAATAATATTGAGTCTTTACATTTCCCTTTATGGCTGTTCTTTTCATTTATAAATGACTAATAGAATAACCACCATTTTATACAGGAAATAATGTGCCTATAGAACTAGCTTTTTTAGAGGATTGAGTAGTGGTATGCCAAACACAGTAGAAAACAATATGAAACATAATTGTTTGTTAAGTCATGTAAGTTATTTGCCATATGTAAATTTTCAGATTAATAAATTTTTTAACTTAGTCATTCTAATTTTTTCCTTGTATCTTAAGCCTTCCTCTTTTTTTGCCTTAAAATCACAGTGTACTGGTGTAAATTCTCTAAGCATAGACTTTATAATCACAGAAAAGGTACATACATAATGTAATATGTTTGTTTAAGGCTCAATATGTCATTTCAGTTTTTGTGTTTTTCCTCACACCTATACTGGTACTGAAAGGATGCAACAGAGTCATCAGCAAATATACAACTTCATATCAACTAAAGGTACTTTACAAAAGAGAAGAGACTCCAAGGCAACAGATTTCCTATAGCAGTCTTTTCCTAAGAGTACTAAGGTAATTAGCCTCAACAGGAGATAATTTCGGTTCACAGGGGTTGCTGTTGTTTTAAGTGTTTCTGGGAAAATTGGATTTTCCACTGATAGCAGTTTTAACATGTCACACTGGAGCCAGAGTGAATTAAACTGAAGAGCTACACAGTCTAAACAAACATTCCTTCCCATTATCAGAAGCCTGACAACATAATAGCATAAACTATAGTCATGTGGTCACATTCACAAGTAATGCAGAAACAATTAAAAATCAAAGAAATGCTACATTTTCTAAAGCAGACTTAGTTGAGGTAAGCATGTTTAAAGTTATTACTTTTCCTTCCTCCCCTACAAGTTTTATATCGTGCTTTAAAGTTGAAAAAAAAATAGCAATGTTTGTTTGAATCACGATTAGTGATTAGAAAATCCAAATTTCTCTAGCCTGTGTTTTGTAATACCAAAGTAGATCGTGGTACCATTGCAGTATAATTCAAGTATTTAAACTTTGAAAACACTAGTTGATTTGACATGCTTAATTTTTTATATTTTTCTGTTTTACAAAAGTTGCACAAATTACTGAAATAAATTTGGAGCTGTAATTCCACTATGTTTCACCTTTCCTCAAAGATGTTAATCAAATTTGATTATATTTACACATGTAATGGATGATATAATTTACATGTCAAAAGTAGGGTGCTTTTTTATCTATAAAAATTATTTTATAGATAATTTTTCTTAATTTCATAACTAGATTTTTAAAAACTCATAATAATTGATAGAATTACACTTCAGTAGGCTCTGAAATGAAAACACTTAGTCAATAATTTTGAAATTATAATATTACTTTCCTACATTTAGATGACTTGTGAAGATAATAAAAAATTATCAAAATTCTTTTGGCTACAGAATGTTTGTGTCATAAAATAGTAACAGATTTTTAACTGTTATTCAAGGAAGGTTGTACTAATTATAGTTCAGAAAATCATTGAGACTTAGACTTTCTCTCTGCATGCGTATGTGAGAGAAAGAAGAACTTGCCTTCACGTGCTTTGAGCTTGGTAACCGCATATCTAACACTTTCCAAGACCCACATTGTCAAGTACTCCATTCGCATAGGTAGATTCAAATGTACCAAATCTTGTTGTTTTTGTTCAGAAAAGGAAATAAATCAATTATCATGATATTAAAACATCTTCAAGTGAGGCTTTGTTGTTTCTTCTGTATCAGTTCTCTAAGTAGTGGTGTGGAGAACTCACTTTACTCTTAACTTCATCTTGATTTGATGTCTCTTTTCAACAACTGAATATTCTTCTGAATTCAGGGATCGAGATCGAGTGATAAGTGAGCAGGGAATACCAAGATGCACCAAAATGAATAGTGGTAGGAATTCAATTCCACTTATTTTAAAAATACCTATTGTAAAAATTGCTAGGCACTCTAAAGGATATAATAATTGCAAATAGTCACTCAATCCTTAGGGAACATGCAAGAAGTGAGGAGATAAACTACAGAAATAATCTACACAAGGCACAGCGTGAAAATACTTTTTTAAAAAGTGCTAGGAGAACAATAAAAAAGATAAGTTCTGAAAGTATCCTCAGGCCAGTGATTCCCAGGCCAGGCCACGCCACACATGAGAAACACCTAGGAAAATCTTTATAAAAATTGAAATTAGTACTTTCCTGGATCCACCGGTTAAGCACTTTTGGGGGGTAAAAACTGAGAATATATATTTTTTAAAACCCTCCTGATAATTCTGAAGTACAATCAGGTTTGAAAACACTAGTCCACGCTATCTAAGCATAAAATAGTTACAAAATCTTATGTAAATGTATCTGTAGCTCTCTTAATTATTTACTAAATGGGGCTCGCTCATATGCAACTGACTCTTCCAAACTTAACTTCCATTTGCAAAATTCAAAACATCCCCCAAGTAGTTCCACCCAGCTTCAATACTTTGTTTCCTCAGACCACATTCAGAATTTAATACAAATATCAAATATTTGTTGACATATATTTCCATTTTTGCATACATTCTTGGTGATTTATTCACATGATTTTATCTTGACTGCACCATGATTTCAGGTAGTGGATTGTATGAATTTTTTCTTGTAGTTAGAAAATGTATATATATGCATCCTTGCATGCAAACACATCCATGTATGCTGTATATATATTTGTACATTTTCCCACATCAGCCTAGTCTTGTGTTCGGTCTATTGTGGTAGTGTTGAGTATCTTATTGACAAAAAACATTAAGAAATTACTCTTCACAAGCGTGTTCCCAAACATTTTAGTAATAATACTGTTGACCCTTGAACACAAGGGGGTTAGGGGAGCCAAGGCCCCACAGAATGCAAGGAAAACTTGCATATAACTTCTGACTCTCTGTTATAGTTTGGACATTTGACCCATCTAAATCTCATGCTAAAATTTGACTTCCAATGTTAGAGGTGGGGCCTAATTTGGGTCATGGGGATGGATGCCTTATTAATAGATTAATGCCGTGGGGTGGAGGTGAGTGTTCTCACTCTTCAGTTCCCGCAGGAGCTGGTTGTTACAAAGAGCCTGGCACTTCTCCTCACCTACTTGTTTCCTCTCTTGCCATGCGATCTCTGCACATGCTGACTCTGCTTCATAGCAACCTGAGGCCTCACCAGAAGCAGGTGCTGGTACCATGCTTCTTATACAACCTGCAAAACCATGAGCCAGATAAACTTCTTTTCTGTATAAATCACCCAGCCTCACATATTCATAGCAACGCAAATGGACTCTACTGTTGACTGGAAGCCTCACTGATAATATAAATAGTTGATTAACACATATTTTATATGTTACATGCATTATATACTGTATTCTTACCATAAAATAAGCTAGAAAAGAAAATGGTATTAAGAAAATCATAAGGAAGAGAAAATATATTTACTATTCATTAAGTGAAAGTGAATCATCAGAAAGGTCTTCATCCTTGTCATCTTCACATTGAGAAGGCTGAGGTGGAGGAGGAAGAGAAGGGGCTAGTCTTGCTTTCTTCAGTGTGGCAGAGGCAAAAGAAAATCCACATATAAGTGGACCTAGACAGCTCAGATCCACATTGTTCAAGGGTTAACTATACCTCCCCACCACCCAAAGCAATTCTGAATGCAGATGATTTACTTTACTTATATTATACTTGTCAAACTTTTGGGCTATTTAAACCAGACTCCTGGAAATGTTAATGGTGAAGAGGAGTGAGACCAATTCCCAACACTTAGCAAATCACTTTTGGGCATAAGACAGGTGTGGAACCCAGGGACTGGAGAGAGGATAGCAAACAGAAGGGGAGAGAAGCAGGGGATGTGAGGATTCGGCAGAAAAGGATCATGGCTGCTTTCATGGATTCCACATCTTTGTCTCCCACTCAACAGTCTATAGACCTCACTTTTGAATTCTGTTTTCTCGTTTTATTATAATAGTTTTACAATCTGTTATTTTACACCAAGATTTTTCTTTCTAGTATAATATCTGCTAAAATGTAAAGCTTATTTTTTAAAATTTGCTCAGATTTGGTATTTCCTGCTCTCTCAGAATACACTATTTCTGCTAACCTGTGTAAACTGTATAGTAATAATAAAGAAAGAGGCTGTGTGTGGTGGCTCAAGAGACAAACTCCATCAAACGAAGAAAGAAAGGAAAGAAAGAAAGAAAGAAAGAAAGAAAGAAAAAGGAAGGAAGAGCTTCCAGAGAATTTAAGTATAACATACTTCTTCATTAATGCATATGTATGGCCAAATCACAATGCCAGTTCACAGAAAATAACAACATTCTATATCTTTAAGGTCGTTAGACAAATGGGTATAAAATGTTTCTGACAGTGTCACTGAGTTCAACAAGCTAGATTGGAGAAAGAGAAACACACCAAGAGCTCCCAGTGGGAAATAAATTTATCTCCTTGTGTTAACAACAACAACAATCCTATGAGGCAGCTGAATGGGCTATGGAAAGAACAGAGTGGAATGCTGGCACTGTGTTCTTTTCATTGAGAACCATTATGCAGAGCCCATTAAATTCTTCCTAAGGAGAACCTTGTGCCTGGCAAAACTTGAGTTTAATCGTACCATGCTTCCAGACCATGCAGAGTTCTGATCCAAAATAATTTTGTTCCCAGCCCATAACACAATCAAACATCCCTCTGCATCAAGGCACAGGAAAAAAGTACCCAAGATGCAATGGAGATTACATTCTGTAAAAATTCACCAGCCAAGGAAGAATAGTGTCAATGGAAAGTTGAACATTAAAATAGTTCAAAAGGTGAATTGGGTGTTGCTGGAATATACTGTAGGGTTCTCAGTTTCCAATAGTCACCGTGGGTAAATAACATTAACTGGGTTGACCATAGTCTCAAGTTCATTTAATTTTATTTTAGCAGTTATTTTAGGTTTTACCCTAAATGCTGTGTACACAGGAAAAAATATGTTACTTTGTGTATTGACTGATTTCATAAAGTATTTCTTTTTTCCCATTCAGCTCATTAGGAGAAATTTTTTAAAAAACAGAAGTTAGGGGTCAGCTCAGGAAAAGTATTTACAGATTTAATAGTCATCTGAAAAATATTCAGCCAACACATATTTACCAAGCATTGAGTATGTCTAACCCCGCTTTAAAGATTACAAAATAATGTAAAGCTAGATTATGTGGTCCCTGTCCCTAAAAAGTCTTCAATCCCACCAAGAAAATACATAACCTGAAAAAAAACGCATGTGATAAAAGACTGCTTGAAGGATAAGATGAATTGGCTTCTACCTGCTAACTGTGTTTTGGGGGACACCATAGAATAACATCCCTCTACCAGTTGGTGTTGATGAAATGGGATGAACTTGAACTCCACTTAGCTTAAATCTCCATTTAACACTGGTTTCTTCATGCAAATCACTCAACATTCTCTTGATGTCTATTTCCTCGGTAGCAAAATGGAAATAATATCTTCTCTCATACATAAAATTTATGGTGCGATTAAAAGGTGAAATAACACATGTAAAAATGATTTTTATTTTTAATCACATAACTTAATTTGGAGCCTAGTTTTGTTTGCTACGTACAAGGCTGTGTGCTAAGTGCTTAGCAGATGTTGTGCCATCCATACTCAAGAAAATCTTTTGAATCCTACATATTGTGCATAAATCTCAGTATTTTTCCTGTCTAAAAGATGAGGAAACTGCAACTTAAGGAAGTTAAGTGAAACATGCTAATATCCCACTGTAGTAAGTGGAAGTGTTCAAAACCTAGGTTTTTCTGAGTCCAGAGAACCCTCTTAACCAGTATGCTATATTGGCATCTTCTTTGTGCAAAAGTAGCAATTGATTTCTAAAGTATGTGTTATTAACTTCTTCTCTGAAATTCCTATACTCGCTAATGATCCATATTGTGAAGTCTATACAATGTCACTATTAAAATGTCCAGACTAAGTGCAGGAGGAGACTAGCGTTGGTATTCTAGCCTTCTTCTGTTTGGAGAATAGTTTCTCAGATTGTATAATGTTGGAAGTAACAGAAAAGATGGTATTGAGGTGATGGAGCATGTGACGTAAGTGGTCTGAGAAAGTGATAGAAAAAGAAGTCGGCATTCACAAGTCCCCGAGACAGGCCCCAAACAAGATCTGTTGGATGAACGTGTAGGCCTTGGGTGGCAGTCTTGGAGTTTAAGAGAACTCTGTGCAGAGATGGAATGCAAAGAATGTAAGTGAAGAAGTTAAATAAATGCATAAAGTAAGTGATCCTCTAGTGGTCAGAAACATTTTCCTTCACTGTCCCTATATTGCCTGTTAATGTCTGGCCTTGACTTTGTTATTAATTGAGTAGAGTGGATTATAGAGAAGACAATAATGGGAAAAGCAGCTAACAGCAACATCACTCCTTTGGACTAGATTGAAGCTATGCAAAATGATTTTTAATAAAACCCTCTCTGCTCAGTTTTAAAAGGTACAATCGTATGTTCACATAAAATTGGCTTATGCATAAAGAAGAGAAGGGTTATAATATTTGTATATATTAAATACCTATATTTTGAGATCATTACAATTATAAAGGTATTCTAGCAGAATAATTTGTATAAAGTAGCTTAAGTAATAATGGCATTTCAATTAAAACTTGAATGGGTTCCTCTATAGAAATTTCTAAATGTGGGGTATAATTTTGATTTGACACTCAGCCCATTGTATGATTTACATTAAATTGTGAACCCCTAGAAAATAGGAGAGTATCTCCTTTTATCTTTGTGCAATGCTTAGTGTACCTAGAGAGCTTAGTGGGTTTTTTTTTTTTAAAGCAAGTACTAGTTTGGCTAATGAAAAATTATTTTTAAAAGATATGTCAGATAGACATCTCCAATGTGCCATGCTCAAGATTGTATTCTTGATCTTCTTGCCAAATATGTTCTTCCCATAGTCTTCTACATCTTAGTAAATGGCACATTTTGCTCAGGCCAAAAGCCTTAGAACCATCCTTAACTCTTCTTTTTGTCTCCCATCCACATCTGATCTATCAGCAAATCTTATGAACGTCTATTTGTTAGGGTATAGACTCAGTTGCTCTAATAAGGAGATCACAAAATAGAGGCAAACAACCTTAGAGGTTTGTTCTTTCTCATGTAAGAGTTCAGGAAGATGGTAGTCAGTGCTCCATGACAGGGGCACAGATCCGCCTCCCTCAATACATTCCAAGTGCCCTGGTTTCTAGACAGAAAGAAGGGAAAAGGAGAAGCAAATGCAGGGCAATTATCATTAGGAAGATAGCTTGGAGTCTGCACACATCTCTTCTACTTACATCTCACTGGTGAGACCCTAGTCATATGGACAATCTTTGCACAAAGGACGCTTGGAAATGTAGTCTCTAGCTGGCACCCATATGACCAAGAAGAAGGGGTGAACAGATTATGGAGGACAGCCTGTGATCTCTGTCACAGGTTTGTATTTCCAAAATATATCTAGTCTCTAATTACTTATCACCTCATCACCCCCATCATCACACTACTAGAAGCCCCGATTGTTCACCATTGCAGTATCCTCCTAACCGGCGTTTCTGCTTCTGTTCTTGCTTCCCTAAATTTATTCACAACTGCCTGCGATGATGTTAAAACACATCTGACCATGACATTTTTTCTGCCCTTAGTCCTGCAATAATTTCTCATCTCATTATGAGTAAAAGCTCATGGTCTGGCCTCTGCTACTTCTTAACCTGAACTTCTACTCATACCGGGGGCTGCTTGTTGGTTCCAACATGTCCTGTATGCTTCTTCCTCCCAGAACTCGCAGCCATGCAATCTAACATCCTCTTCTTCCAGCTCTCCCCCAGGCTCACTCCTCAGCTTCAGGTCCTGATTCGAATGGCTCCTTTCTGGCAAGGCCTTGCCTGGACACCCTATTTAAAATTGCAGCTCTTCCATCACTTGATACTCTTTAGCTCCCTTGCCTGTTTTATTTTTCTCCTCAGCTCCTTCTGTCATACTGTATATTCTACCTATTTATCTTGTTTCGCCTCCCCTGCCACCGCCATTTTACTCCCCAGCCCCAGAAGGTTCACTCCAAGATAGTAGATGTTTTTGCCTGTTTTGTTCTTAGCATCTTGTATAGCGTCTGACCCCATAGTAGTTACTCAATAAATACATTTAAGGAAATTATAGAGAGAATAAATGTGCCAGTAAACCTCAGCCATCTGATTTTCCATTTAAAGCACTTGGTATAGATACCTGGAAATTAAGGAAACAATCTGATAATAATAATTAATGTGAAACTATAAGACCAGGAACTATGAATGAGCTATGGAAGAAATCTCAGACTTGAAATTGGAAGATTTAAATTTAATTGCCATTTTGAGACTAACCTATTTATGAAATGTAACAATTAGCTTCCTCTCTTTTGGCCTCAGTTTTCTGAGCTAAGTAAAGCATAAATACATACTTCAGAGGTATTTGGAAGCTGAAAGATGTGAAAAAGACAATGCCATATCTGAAAGTGGCTGCATATATTTATTATTAGGTTTACAACATTTATTAAAATAGGAATATCGTGGGATTTACTAATTTCAAGAAGTTTATCTGGGTCCTTTGGATAAAACAGTCTTTTTCTGTTTTATGTTTCATATTCTAACCCTAAGGTTGTGTTGAACCTCAAAGATGCCTTGAATATGTTTAGTAAAGTAATTACAGTAATAGTAACTAGAAACTTTCTGTACATAGTTAAGTATTTTCATGTAAGTTATTGCATTAAATCTTCATAAAAGCCCTATGAGATAAGTACCTACAGAAACATATGATTGTAGCAGGCTTTATTAATTACAATTATAATGAAATGAAATTTAAAAATACTTCAGTGTTGGCACTAAGGTACAATTAAAAAAATTGTTTAAACATAAAATCAGTATTTTTTCCTGAAATGGGTGGTTACTCACATGGTAACTTTTCTCCCATAATCTATTATTTCCTCAAGTTCAACCAACAAAGAATGTCATAAATTTTAAAAGTAAAAAGCAATATCTTTCAAAATAATTCCCTCTCTTACACTACGATAAAAGTGCATGGGAAACATTACTAAATCAAAATTAACTGCTCCAGTGTCCTGCCTAAACTAGAAAAAAAAGAACATGTATTTCTGTACATGTTAACTACACATAGCCCCATTAATAATTTTTTGTATAGAATTTATAAGCGCAACGAACTTAGAAAAAAGAAGCAAATCATAGAGAAAATGACAGAGTTTGGAAATATCAAGGAACCAGCCCAGATTCTCTGCTAATTTAGTTTCAGGAGATGACAATAGTGCTTTTTAATCTCAGACTTGGCTCAAGCTTGGGGAAAAACATTTCCCCAGGAAATTTTAGCCCAGCTGAAGCAATTGATTTTTACTGCCTGTACCCAGCATCCTCATTTCTCAGTGCTACTCAATGCATGACCACTCAGCCATACATATTCGGATGGTTATTCAGAATTGAATCAACAACTTTGACAGAGTCAATATCTCTGCTGGCCTGTAACAAACGGGCCTTGTTATTCCAGAAGATGGACAAGAACCAGATTAGACATCCCAGTTTCCTAGCTACAGAAACGTAGACAATCAAAAACAGTGTTGGAATATCCAGTGTTTCTTAAGATACCATGGAGGGAGCACGTGCTTCAAAAAGGACATGGTGCAGTTCTTCAAGAGGATAAAATGTATCATATTCTTAAAAATACCTTTAAAAATGGGCAGCGCAAACTTCCTATTATTTTATGGATGAGTCTGGACACACTCACAAAACCTTTTTCTACAAAATTTTCAGTTTATCAGCCACAGTGGTGGCCCTAATAAAATTCTTAACAGTATTACTTTTAATGCAAACAACAGATAACGTCAACTGATTGAAATAAAAATGTAAAAGCCCCCTGCATGTTAAAAGAATAACTGAATGGCTCCTTGCAAATATTCTACCTAGATAAATTTTGTTCTGAATATGGAAGTTTTAGTATCACCATTATTTTCATTAAGTTTTATAATGGTAGCTAAGATAAGTCTAGCTTAGAAAATGCCAGAGTGTTTTAGGTTTAAAGGGTCACTTCCTTAATAGATTGGGGTTGTGTCAGATCTACTTTAAAATGAGATAGTACATATAAAAATACTTTGAAAAGTTAAAAGCATCACATAAAAGCAGGATCTTTCTTAGATGGAAACCCTGTTTTGGAAGCACTTAACTATAATTACAAATGCTGATAAATGAAAAAATAGGGCACCAAAAATTCTTGCATAGCCTTTTTTTCCCCCAGTGCAAGTGCATTCGCTGATGAGAAGAATCTATGCCATGCAGTAACACAGCAAGACCATTTAAATACCAATCATGTAACAAGTAATCAAATCCGAGGGCTCCCTTGGGCTTTTAGCTCCAGGATGAATTTTTCCCCACCCTTTTTGGCCCTGTGTAAATGTAATTTTGTTTTAATAATGTTTTTAAATTATGGTTGTCTAATAAACATAATTTTAAAAATTGTCTTTCTAAAAGGACTCACTTTTCAAGACTACTTTGTAAACCAGTAAGCTTCTCCTGACTTGTTCTCCTCAAAGGGTCTGGATGGTTTCATTTACTTCTTCACTTTTGTAGGAAAAACAATGTAAAAAATTTTTATTATCGATAGAGCATTAAGAAGCAACTTCATGCAAAAAAATTAGTCTGGCCTTAGGTTGTGCCCTGTAAAGCTGTTAGATAGCTCTATCTCCCTCTACTGGCGAAGTTAACATCCCAGATTCTGAGTTCCCTTGAACCAAAGAATGTCATCCCCAGAAACAAACAAGAAAACAAACGAGAGCTGCTTCCAGAATTAGCCCTAAGCCAAACAAGACTGGGAATTTTCTTCCCATCTTACGAAGAAAAAGGATTACCCTGAATAAGGAGTGCTCAGAGGAAAAATGGGAACTATTTTCCTTAAACATTAAAAAAAGTACCAAGAAGATTCTTGAAGGTTAAAATGCAAGTGCACAATGATCCGTGTGCATAGAATGTGACTTTTTTCCAGGATAAATAAAAAAGAACTAAACAATTTGTACAATGCAGTTACATCAAATCTGATGGTGGAGAATGTGTGTACATTTTTTAAAAAATCAAATACCTTGCCTTCTTGATAAATGGCTCATAAGGGCACTACTACCAGGAGTCGCTGAAGGCAGAACCTGAGCTTAGGTATTTTAAGTGGCATTACATATTCTCTTCAAGTTCATAGGGTTAAACAGGTAAGTGGTTTCACATGTGGGTCTTTCCTAAAAAATGAGGACAATAATGATGAGCTAGCCACTTTTTCAGAGGTGGAAAAAAACTAGTTAGAATCCACGCTCTCTGGAGACAGAGTTCTGCAGTAAGTGGAACCTTCTGACGATGGAGCCTGGAGCCAGCAGCTGGGTTCTGTCACCCTGACTGGGGCGGCCCTGTTAGTGTAGCGTGACCCCTGGCGCATTCGCACAGATAATACCGGCACCTCTTTTCAGTCTAATCTCCTACCCGTCTGAGCAATTCAGCAGGAGATAGGGGCATTAAGGCCGTATTATTCCAAACAACATTTAGCTGAATGGTAGCTGAAGATTGTGACAGCAAAAGACAAATTCTCCTGGTCAAATACTTTCCTTCCCAGAAAACCTTCCTGTTTCAGTACTTTTGAGACACAAAAATGTCATTAAAATGGAACCAAAGCGGGAATCCCACACCATCCTTAGCTGAACCTAGGAAAACTTTAAAATTCCAAACAGAATTTCTTGGAGTTTCTCATGCTACAATGGCCTGTGATAAATAACACCAAATAGCCAGATGAAGAATAAATACATTTCTTCATGTATTTGCATATTTTGTTGACATTATGCCATATCTCCAGATGTGGCTGTGGTTCACAAGTGAGCAGAGTTCCAAGGAGAGATGTACAGATAGCCTGTTTTTGTAATATGTAATATGTATGTATGTAACATGTAATATGTAGCATGTAATATGTATGTAAATACTTAGTGGCATGTAGCCAATCTTCCTGGAAGGAGATGGTATTATAAGCACATAACCTAGGTCAGAACTCTAAATGCCAATGGCACAGTGTTGCTTTTTATGTTGGTGATACAACAACGTCTGCATTTAAATAGCTGATAATGTGTTTTCTCAAAGCTGAAGGGGCAAAAGTAAAAACTTCGTTAAATGTTTACAGATAATTTTAGTGCTATAACTGTAGGCTAACATTACTTTGTTTTTCAAAGTGGGAATCTAAGTAAATCAATATTTAATATATA
The DNA here is from genome assembly GCF_028885625.2 of Pongo pygmaeus. Lineage (NCBI taxonomy): Eukaryota > Metazoa > Chordata > Mammalia > Primates > Hominidae > Pongo > Pongo pygmaeus. The sequence goes on from NC_072376.2 coordinate 187,288,262, forward strand.
TTCAGGAAATTAACAGCACTTTTCCTGGTTGCTTTTTCTATTTCTGTTGTTTTTCCTTTCAAAATATACAACAACAGGATTTTGCTGTGATGTTCTAATAATTTAATTTGGGTTTTAAAATTCTAGCAATGGGACTTATGGGAAAAAAATAAACTATCTCTCCGGTAATCTGCAATGCCTGGTGCTCTGAAATAAGATCAGACAGTGATCAGAGATGATTCTTTCCTGTGACAGGGCACTGTGTTTTGACAAAGGCTGATTATTCTCTTAGTTTTGTCTGTGCAGAACATGAGGTTGCTTATGTGTGTAAAGTTGCTGGGATGCTACAGCCAAGACGTCTCACACTTTGAGGTTCACAATGGTTATTAATTAAGAACAATAAAAATAATGTTTAAAATCTTCTGGAAAAATATGTGTATTTCATACTTAACAGGAAGTGAATACAGCAATGAAGAGCTGTTTTACATATCTTTCTTTTAAACAATAATGACAGACTTGTTTAATAATAAAGATTGGAATTCCTACTTTGAATTGCATATTATATAGCACTATAATTCATACTTCATCTGAGAAAAATATATTTCCTGCGTGTCAGCCAAAATAGGGTTATTTGATGTTGTTCTGTTGATCAAAGGAAGTAGGCTCACTTTGTGGGCGTGTACGAACATCATTTCATGGTTAAAACATAGCCAAATAGGATTGTGGGAAGAGCTAGATTAAAAAATGGGCAAATGAAGCAATCTGTCCAGGTCACTGAGCTATATAAATCACTAGAATAAATAATAAATATGATGCCAGGAAACTAGGTTTTCTGCAGAACACTTTGTACATAACTGATAAACTGTAACTTGGTCCCTCTCATAATGAAAATAAAAAACATTTCTTGCCTTTGTCCACAACAGTCTATTTCTTGATGAGTATTATTTTGGCTGTGATTCACAAGAGAGCGTAGAGTTCCAGGGAGAGTTCACTAAAATTCAGAAACAATACAAGGCTTTACTGGAAAGGTGATTTATTAAATTATTGAAATAATTATTTAAAATTTCAATTGTTTAATATACTCCTTAACAAATTGTTTATCCCAAAGCATTGCAAATGCAAATTGAAAAATAAAGAAATGCAGATAAATGAGATGATTTAACGGACATGAAAGCCGGGAGAAAACAAGCATTTACATTATTTTGAACTAAACTTTCTAATTACACCTATGCAAGCTGTAGCAAATGATGGAAAAGTGTAAATAAAAGACAACTTCCCAACTCTTAAAATATCTTTTTAATGGAGTAACAAAACCAATTACAGCAGCAACGGCAAAAAAGCAATCATAAGAATGCATTTAACAATAAATATTCACAGAAGAAAACTATACTATTGGAAGTAAAAGTATTCATGACAACAAGAAAGACATTCCTTATTCTAGCATTGGATGTCTCAATAGGATGATGCCAGTTCTCCATTAATTAATTTATACATTTACTGTAATCCCAATAAAAATACCAGTGACTTTATTTTTAACAGAGCTAGGCAATTTGGTACTTAAATTCATGTGAAACAATAAACACAGACGATTAGCTAGAAAAACACGGAGAAGAAAGGCAATTAACTAGCAGGGGCTAGGCCTACAAAATAAGAGAACATACTGCAAAGCATTTTAATCAAAACAGTGTGATACTTGTGCATGAACAGCTAAAAGACCAATACAACAGAATAATAATCCAGAGATAATCCCGCTATACATGGAAATCTAGTGTATGGTAACGGTGCTTTTCAAGTGACTGAGGTAAAAACTTTTTGGCTCATTTTTAATAAATTTATTGGGACAACTAGATGGCCACTTGGGAAAAAATAAAATTAGATTCAGCTTTTGCATCAAATAAATCAGAGATGTGGAAGTAAACATGAATTATACAAGCACTACAAGAGAGCATCAGTAAATTCTTCTCTGGGTGAAGAAAAACTTTCTAAGTATAATTGAAAATCCAGATTCAACAAAGGAAACTATGATAAGTTGTACTATATAAATTTATAAATTTCATGGCAAAAAACAAGAAAGCCAAATATCATAAACAAATTCAAAAGACAAACAACAAACTAGGAAAAAATATCTACAGTATATATGACAGAGAAGGCCAATTTCTGTAATATTCAAAGAACTTACAAAATTTGAAGAAAAGAATAACAAAAATCCTATAAGGGAAAAAAAGATCAAATTGTCATGAACACAGAAGTCACAGAAAGAGATATAAAAATAGCCCTTAAATATATGAAAAGATGTTCAACTTTACTCATGTTAGAAAAATTCAAATTAAACTTCAGTGGAACACTATTTCTCACCTGTTAGTTTGGCAAAAAGTCAAAACCTGACTGTATACCTTTTGATGATGACATTGGGAAATTGAAGTTCTCATACATTGCTAGTGGGAACTCAAAATGTCTCAATCTTTATAAAGTGGAATTTGCAAAATTACTCATTCATTTAACATTCTAGGAACTTACCATGAAGACAAACCTCTAATTATATGAAATATGTATATGCACATGTATATGCATATATATATGGTTATCTATTATAGCAATTGTAATTGTGAAACACTGGAAATTACCCAGATGTCCTCCAAGCCTAGGAGTTGGTTTAGTCAACCATATTACAAACACTCAAAGGAGTACTATGCAGCTGTAAAAAGCAAAAAAGATCTTCATGAACTTATATGTAGTGATTTCTAGAAGACATTGTGAAGTGCAAAGTGAAAAGTGCAAACAAGCATATGTAGTATGCTACCTTTTGTAGAAGAAACAAGAGAAAGTAAGATACATATATCATTTATCTTTAAAAACAACACACACACACGCACGAAGTGTAAACCAACAAACAAAAGCTTTTATTATCTATAGGGTCAGGGAAGAAATGAGATTAAGGGGCTACAGAAAGGAAGGGTGTGATAATTCTTTGGGTATACATTTTTAAAATAATTTTGAATTTTTTGGAGCATGCTAATGTTTTTGGAAATCAAAAAGTAAAATTAAGTCAGCAAGGGTGAGAAGAAAATTCCTAGTATTAAAGCAAATAGAAACAAATGGACTAGAATGTATTTCAAATGAATGACATAGTCACTTTAAGGGGGGTGTGAAAAATTAATCTAAGTAATTAATGGTATTTGACTATATACCCTCAGTCTTAGGCAGAGTCGAGGTAGGAGAGAGAACTACAAACAGATTCTGAGTTCCTCTCAGTAGAAATTTTTGGTTATTTGTAGTGATATAAGAGAAGCAATTCTGAAACTATTAGATATGTTAAAGAATTAAGCAAATAAGCAAATGTGTTTATGTTGGGAGCCAGAGATCTCAAATGGAAGAAGGGACATACAAACAAGAAACGGGATGGCAAGAACCTTGTGAGGATTCACGCTTTCTAAAACATTTACGTATGCATATGGCTATTATGTGTATGTGCATATATATATGTACACACACATATACACATACACATATGCACACATAATGCACACGTATCTATGCCTACATGTGTAAACATATGTGTGTAAATACATGTGAATAGGTATGCCTGTGTGTGTATATGTGTAAATAAATGCAAATCTCTTAATTTTCCTAGAAGGAATGAGCAAACTTTGTCTCTAATGCCTCTTGAGAAATGTTTGATTCCAGAACTGAGGCAGGGTGAGAAAATTATTATTGTAAAGACTAGGTCGGGCAAAAATCACCAATGGGAGCTAAATCAAAGGGGCAAATTTGATAAGGAGCAGGATATTTGCATGGACTTGAAAGCGTGACTTACAAATTTCTACTCCTTGAAAGGAGAAAAAGTAATAGCTATACAATGGAGAAAGCAGGCAACACCCTGATCCGATGATAAAAGTTAACAGCATCAATGGGAGGCAGAAGGACATGATGCCCTGAGAGAAGTATGGCTTCTACACAGTATTCTGGCTGAGGCTTCTCTAACTTCAGTTAAATAATGAAGAAACATTAGACAGGTACAAAATGAGGAGTTCTCAATCTTTCTTTCTTTCTTCTCTTTCTTTCTTTTCCTTTCTTTCTTTCTTTTCTTTCTTTTGAAACAGTCTCACTCTCAATCTTTCTTTCTTTCTTTCTTTTCTTTTCTTTTTTCTTTTCTTTCTTTCTTTTGAGACAGTCTCACTCTCACCCAGGCTGGAGTGCAGTGCCGCAATCTCGGTTCACTGTAGCTTCAACCTTACAGGTTCGAGCAGTTCTCCCATTTAGCCTCTCAAGTAGCGGGGACCACAGATGGCTGCCAGCATGCCTAGCTAATTTTTGTTTTTTTTTTTTTTATAAAGACAGGGTCTTGCCACGCTGGCCTGGCTGGTCTCAGACTCCTGAGCTCCAGCTATCTGCCCACTTCAGCCTCCCAAATTGCTGGGATTACAGGCGTGAGCCACCACACCTGGCCAGAGAGCTCCATTAAAAACAAACAAACAAATAAAACTGAGGGACTAGTTTTCAAAACTGTCAATGTCATAAAGGACAAAAAAAAAATATGGAAATGTTCCAATTTAAAGATGTTAAAGGAACATGACAGCTACATGCCATCCAGATCCTAGAGTGGATCCTAAACTGAACAAAGATAATGTTATATAGAACATAATTAGATCAATTGATGCAATTGGAATATAGATGAAAGTTAAATGTATTGAAGTTGATAAATATACATGGTTATGTAAATAAATATCCTTATTCTTTAAAGGATATTTTTATTCTTAAAAAATATACTCTGAAGTATTAGGGGTAAAGGGTCATAATGTATGAAATTTACTCTCAAATAGTTCAGAAAAATATGTAAATAGAAAGATGGATGGATTACATAAGTAGATTAGATAGATTAGTTAGGTGGGTAGGTATTTAGGTAGGTAGGTAGGTAGTAAGCAAATGATAAAGTAAAAGCAAATGAGGCTAAGTGTTAAGAATGAGTAAATCTGGATAAAGACTAAACAAGCATTCTGTATATGATTCTTTCTCTTGTAACTTTTCTTGAAGTTTGAATTATTTCCAAATTAAAAGTTTTTAAAAAACAAAGCATCTATAGACAGTATGTGTAATAAATATAAATACATTGTTTTGAATATAAACATCTGAAAATTTTAATTAACAAAATTTTGTTTATTTCTCCTTCCACTAAACAAATATTGGACAAATATTCAGCAAATGTTAGTCTGAAGGATACCCAAATATTGGCCTACCTGGAGTCCACATCCAGTGTAGCCTTGGATATAGGCAAATGTGTGAACTAGGCTGTTTCTCTTGATATCGGTTATATATCTGGGAAATTAGAACACAAAATCAACAGAAATAAAATTTTGGACTTATTCTTGCCAACAACAAAACTTGCCTGGTTACCAAAAAGGAAATGTTAAAATCTCTGAAAAATAAAAACAATAAGGTTATCTTAGAGTCTTTGATAGCCAGTAAGTGAAAATGTGAAGATAGTTAAACTTGGTGTCTGCTATGGTCCGAATGTTTGAGTTCCCCTAAAATTCATATGTTAAAATCCTGACACTCAAGGTGATGGTATTGAGAGGTAGGGCCTTTGAGAGATGATTAGGTCATGAGAGCAGAGCCTCATGGCTGAGATAAGTGCCCATATACAAGAGACCCCAGAGAGCTAGCTCTCCCATTCCATCATTTGCGAACGCAGCTAGAAGGCATATCTAGGAAAAAGAAACAGGCCCTCTTCAGATGCCAAGATCCATTAATGTTGGAAGTCCCAGCCTCCAGAACTGTAAGAAATAAATTTCTAACCTTTAGCCACTTAGTCGTGACGTTTTGTTGTGGCAGTCAGAACAGACTCATACAGTATCCAAAGCTTTAGGAAAGCAGAGTTCCAAAAGAATTCAGAGGAGAAAATAGACTTGATATCAAAACATGAATTTCTGGAAGAGAGTCTAAAACATTTTAGAAGCCATGAAGATCTCATCAGTGCAATTCTAGGTGATGCAGAATAAAAAGGGAAGTACAAATAAGGTAGGATTACAATGTGTGATCATTTATGACCTCAGAATTTTTAAATATAAGCATAAAAGTTAAACAGTGAGACATGTAGCAAAGGATAAATGGAATAGGGTGGTGAGGACCTATAAAAATAATATCATGAAGACTCATGGCCCCAATGAAATGAGGCTTGCCCATCCACCCTAAAACACTACTAACGAAAACATATTTCTTCTGCTGTTATTTTTGTTGTTGTTGTTATAACAAAAAATTAAAGCAACAGAGGACACTTTCCTTAGCCTTGGAAGTGAAGGATAACACATTACCTGGGCTGAATTTTATTTTAAAAGTTTTAAAAAATAAGAGGGTCAAGAGGGCTTCCTACCAACTATCTGTTGCCTACAAGAGGCACACTTCACCTATAAAGACATAGACTAAAAACACACATAGACACACATAAATAAAGGGATGAAAAAAGATATTCCATGCAAATGGAAAACAAAAAAGAGCCAGAATAGCTATACTTATGTCAGATAAATAGATTTCAAGACAAAAACTATAGTATAGTATAGTACTGAAAGTATCATTTTTTATAAGGAATCAATCTTGGTAAATAACTTCATTTTGGGGTATGTCAGAGCCCGATTCACTACATGCTTGTTTATGAATAGCAAGCAAATGAATAGTCCCTTTAATAACTAAAGAAGCAACTGACATCATCATATTTCATTCAACAAATACTAATTGAGAGACTGACAAGTAACAAGCAGGCTTTGACCTAAGGCTGGGGACATATTAGACTATCTCTCTAGCTTCAGAGAGGACTTAGTCTAAAGGGAGAAATGACAATAAAGAAATATGCTAATAGACATAGCTTTGGCAGGAAGTGGTAAGTGTGCTAAAAAAAATAATAATGCAGGAGAGATTAAGCAACTGGTACATATGTGAGAGTATTCAAGTAATTCCACTCCAAGGAAGTCACATTTGAGTGAAGGAAAAGGGGGAGTCTTGTACCCCATAACAGCAGATGTCAAGATGGAGAAGTGCTTCGGTGTTCAAGAATTACAAGGAAGCCAGTGTGCTGGAATTCAGAAAGATGAGGCCCAAGAGATAGCCAGGGCCATTCATGGTGGTTCTTTTGGGCCACAGTAAGGAATTTGGATTTTATTCTAAGTGTGACAGCTAGTTGTTGGAGCAGAGAAGTGACTTATATTTTAAAAGACCACAAAGTGTCCTTTTGAATCCTACAGTCATTCTTGATCAATTCCTTTGTGGGAGAAAATTTACTGTGATTCTCTTGCATTTCTGCATACCTTACAAGCAGAAGGACATGCTGCTTGCGTTGCGGTTATCTGTTCTAAGGATGTTTGTATAGTGAACAACTTGGGTGACAGACAGAGGAAGAGATACTGTCCTCTTCTAGAGCAAGTGTTCCTCTCCTATAACAAAATACCCTGCAAGTTATAGTCATTACCTGACACTCTTCTAGTAACACTGTGGGACTCAGAGCTCAGGAAACCAGAGCAAACATTTTCTGACTACTGCTATAGCTCTAATGAAGTCTTTGGTTTCCAACACCGCAAAATTTTGTATTTTTCCAGCTTCCATGAAACTGTGGTAGGCAAACTTGTTAGCTTACAAGTAAAGTCAAGTCTCATATCCTTCACAGTTCTTGATAGCTTTGGCAACAGGAATGACCTGATTGACATGACTTTCTAGAAAAAATGAAGATGAAGATTTCTCAGGCTTATTAGTAGGAATTGAAGGATGTCCGTGGGAATCCATAGTGAACATGTTGACCAAATTGTATGGTTAACTTGGCAATAAATGGTATCTTCCTCGTCATTGCTTGTTAATTAGGAGGAATTGGGGAGGTGGCTATGGATTGAGTACAGGGAAGTAGGTTTAAAGGTGGTATCCATGTGGTGCCATAGTTGTTGTTAACTCCCCTTCATGGGGAAGGCTGAAACTCCCCACCAAACTATCTGTGTGCCACGGATTTGCCCTATTGCAAAGACTAGTACTAGTCATCTTAGGTGGGCAGAAGTGTTCACCTGCCAACAGACAACAGTTACATAGATAAGCACTTATAATCATTGTAAAATGAGGAAAGTTCATAACCACTAAGGTCAGAAGCCAGGCGGGTCTTAGAACTTTGGCAGTGCATGTGGAGTATGAGGGAGGCGATACATAACATTCAAGGAAGACTGGCAACAGCTGGGTCATCTTATGGCTCAACTCCTTTTGGAGTCTATCAGGCCAGCCTCACATCTTTTCAGAAAGTAAAGATCTCAGAGTTGTTCTTTGTTTGTTTTTACAGTGAGTCTTAGCTGTTACAAGGGAGCTTTGGCCTCCTGAGGAAAGCAATCAAACTCCAGTGGCAAGCCATAGATGAGGTATTAATGAACATTTGGGCTCACTGTGACTATAAAGATTTTTTTCCGTAAGACCTATAGACCACCTATTAAAATATAACTTTCTGTTAAATCCTTCAAAATAAATTGGTTGTAAAATGTATTGCTAGATAACAGAACCTCCAAATTACAGATCCCCATTCTACAGTCCAGGAGAACATCTTCCTTTTCCTGAAAACAGCATCTTGGTCACCTTGCCATTTGCCTTGCCAACATCATCAAGACTGTGTGCTAAATAGTTTCTTAGAGATGCTAGCAATAGGCCAGTTAAATTTTAGGGGCCGTTGAAGAAAAATTATGACTCTGGTTTTGAAAGAGTTGATCCAGAGGTTTTCTTTCATAAAGAAATATGCTAGCAGGGCCAGTTATCTTTTGAGGCTAGTCTTAGTTTATTATAAAGCAACCATATCATCCTTACAGTTCTTAATTGTCTTATGATGTGGGATGGGAGGAACAGGAATTAATACACAGTGCTCTTGATTTCCACTGAGGTAATGCACCCATCTGGCTGACGGTTAATGTAAAAGACAAAGCTTGACCTAATACTGCAGTCTGCAGGTTGTGGTTTCTGTGATGTGTAACAGGCAGGGAAGGGTTCATCAGACTCACCTGCTGCACCCCACAGTTTGTAGAGAGGTCCAAAGCGAGGTCGCAGTCTGCCCTTTTGGTAAAACCTGTTGGGGAAAACAACTAAACCAATGGACTCTTGAAGCTATGTTGAGCAATCCAGTATATATTATGATCAATAAATAATAATATTTATTATGATCAATAAATAATAGTATTTATTATGATCAATAATTATTTCTCCTGGTGTCCTGCTCACTTGCTATGCTAAACGAAGGGAGAAACTTTCTCATGCTACTGATGCTGGCTGCTTTTGGGTAACTCTTTCATATTGAACTGGACTGCTGCGCTCTTGAAAAACCAAGAAGACATCACCCTCTAAAATTGGAATTTCCAGAGACTTTCCTCAACCCATTGGCTCTCTACATGCTGCCCTCCTATTAGGAAATAGATTTGTTACTTACATTCCCCCCTTTACTCACCCTCCACTACCAGACAAAGCTAAATGGGCTCAGGGGAAATAAGTAACTGTGATGTTCCTCAGAGATCTGTTGTGTACCAACGATAAACGGAAAGTGAAAATTACTAACATTTACAATATAGGTTTGTTTTGGTTTGGTTTGGTTTGGTTTGGTTTTTGAGACAGAGTCTCACTCTGTTGACCAGGCTGGAGTGCAGTGACACTATCTTGGCTCACTGCAACCTCCACCTCCCTGGTTCAAGTCATTCTCCCACCTCAGCCTCCTGAGTAGCTGGGATTACAGGCACATGCCACCACGCCCAGCTAATTTTCGTATTTTTAGTAGAGACAGGTTTCCACCATGTTGGCCAGGCTGGTCTTGAACTCCTAGCCTCAGGTGATCTGCTGCCTCAGCCTCCCAAAGTGCTTGGCTTGTAGGCAGGATCCACAGCACCCCGCCAAGACGGATCCGTAGTTTTGGCCTGGTGCAATGGCTCACGCCTGTAATCCCAGCACTTTGGGAGGCAGAGTTGGGCGGATCACTTGAGCCCAGGAGTTTGAGATCAGCCTGGACAACATGGTGAAACCCCGCCTCTATAAAAACTACAAAAATCAGCCAAGCATGGTAGTGCGTGCCTGTAATCCCAGATACATGGGAGGCTGAGACAGGAGAATTGCTTGAACCCAGGAGGCAGAGGTTGCAGTGAGCTGAGATTGTGCCACCGCACTCCAGCCTGGAGGACAGAGTGAAACTCTATCTCAAAAACAAAACAAACAGAAAAAAGATCCATAGTTTTAAGGATGGAGAGGAAGTTGAAGTCATTAGAAAAGATCCCATTGACATGGAAAAAAATGTGAAATGTAATGATAGCAACAGAAAAGAACTAAAATCATTCAATGAGAGAACTAAAATAATTCAGTGAGATCTAAGGGGAAAATCCTACAAAAACAGAGAAGTCATCTTGGGATAATAAAGCATTCTTGCTAGTAAAAATTATAATGTGTTTAATTCTTTTTAATAATTTCAACTCTTATTTTAGATTCAGAGGATACACGTGCAGGTATCCTGAATATGGGTATATTGCATGATGCTGAGGTTTAGGATACAAATGATCCCATCACCCAGGTAGTGAGCATAGTACCCGATAGTTTTTCAACCCTTACCCTCTTCCCTCCCTTCTCAGTAGTCACCAGTGTCTATTGTTGTCATCTTCATGTCCAGAACTACACAATGTTTAGTTCTCACTTATAACTGAAAACATGCAACATTTGGTTTTCTGTTCCTGCATTAGTTCACTCAGGATAATGGCCTCCAGCTGCACCTGTGTTGCTGCAAAGAACATGATTTCATTCTTTTTTATGGCTGTGTAGTATTCCATGATGTGTATGTACCATGATGTGTTTAATTTTAAAATTCAATAAAGGTAGTAAAAACAGACTAGATGCTGATAAAAACCTCATCAGTCATGTGGGAAAAGAACTGGAAATTATCCTAAAATTGTAAAAATAACAGAGCAGTAGTTAGGAGAAAAAAAAAGATAAGTATGATAGAAGATAGAGCCAGGAGATCAAATATTCCAGTAACAAGAGTTTTAGAAACAAGTAAACATATGAAGAAGAGAAACAATCAAAGAATAAGAGAATATTTCTGAGTTGAGTTTTCAGATGAAACGCTCTTAATTACCAGGTCTACAAAAGACGTACAATATAACCTGGAAAATTTGCTGCCCTCCAAAATAAAAGAGCAAACCTTGAAAGCTTCCAAATAGAGAGGAAAGCTTACCAATAACAGACCAGAATAGGGAAAAATTTTCTCTCTGCAACTCATGAAGCTGGAACAGAGTAAAACAATATTTATAGTTTTCTAAGAGGGAAAGACCAGAATCCAAGGATCTTACAGGCAGCCAAGATATAATTCAGGGATGAGGGAGAGAACTTAAAACTTACCTCACAGAAATTGAGTAATTAGGTAGAAAAAAAATACAAAAACATAGAATATAAACAACATAAATTGATATAGGAGTTGTGAACAGAGTAAAAACTGAGAATAGTCATTTTTCCTTATGTCCAGGAATACATTTTTAAAATTATATACATTTGATCACAGAGAAAATGTAACTAGGTTCCAAGAATGCATATTTTGTGGCCACATCCTAGGACTAAAATAAAATAAAACTGAAAATTTCTAAGTTATTTAAAGATCAATAAGAATAAGAATATTCTATATCAAAGCCTATAGGATACAGCTAAATGAAAATTCACAGCTTTAAAATATTTCACTATTAAATAAGAAAGATTTAAAACAAATGGAATATCCATTCTATTTAATAAACAGGAAAAATGCAGGAGCTGGAAATTAATAAAGATAAAAGCAGAAATTACTGATTTAGGAAACAATAGTAACAGTTAACATTTGTAGTAAATTTACCGTATGCCAATTACTGAACAAGTGCTTTGCAAGTATTGTCTTATTTATCTTCATAATAACTCTGAGATAATATTCACCATGAAAAATAACAGTCATGAACCTCTATGAGCCAAATAACTGCATTAGGCTCTATAGAGAAAAATAGAATTATTACAGATATGTTTTAAAGAACTTTTCAGCCTTTGATGAGTTTAGCAAATAAAGACCAACACTTTCTCTAAACCTAAGCAAATTAAAAATAAAGCTCAGAGAATTTAAATATAAGACAAGGTAAAATATGTCTATGTTTTTCTCATACAAACATGGCATATGTTTGGAATTAATATGTATCGTTCATATATTAAGACTGTAATGAATATTAAATTTCAAAAGCAGGATCTTGTACAAGTCACTGTCTTTGCCTAGAATTTAATATACCAAGAAACCAATAAGAATTTCAAATAGAAGTTTTGAAATTTGAAATGTGTCCTCATCTGAAATTACATATTATCAGGAAAAAAAACAAATGAGAATATTGCTTATCAAAATTTATGGTATGAGGCCAAATCTATAAGTATAAGCAAATTAACAGCCTGAAATATTTTGAATATTAAACAAGAAAGAATGAAATAAATCAGTTAATTATTTAACTCAAGGAGTTCTAATACATACAGGTAAGGGAAACTAGCAAGGAAGAACTTAGGAAAACAAAAGTATGTGTAACTTAACTATCTTAAAGTGAGTACGAATTGTTAAAGCGTTTTGCTCTTACATTTTATTTCTTTTTCTCTATTCTAATTCACTCGGAGTAAATTCACATCTATATCATAACTGTATTTTTTTCTAAGTATTGATTCTGTCCTGAACTGTTTCTAAAATTGATTTCAGTGATGCAATTTCTTTAATGTTCTTTCCCAATACCCTTCCATCTTTTCAAGCAAGCCTGCCTCCCACTTCAGTGCCCTTTCCTGGGACCTAGAGTGGACACTACTGTACTGTAGAACCAGCACTCTTTTCCATGAATTGCCTACTCCTTCGTGGGATTGCATTATGAGTTGTTGGTTGGGTTGTGCCAGATCCGAGGTGGAAGAAAAACAGTCCCCTTTAACCTTGAAAGTAAGACAAAGAGTCAGCAGTCAGGCTCTCCCTGGGTATGTGGACTTGTAAAATGTTAAGCCTAAATCTTCTGGTAGCCCTTTTAATGCCATATGGACCAGTCTGTAACGAGAATGTGGAGCGGAACAGGTGCACCCAGAGGAGCAGATAGCAGAGGGAGGGGAGAGCCTCCATTGTTTTCAGCCAGGTCATCCTGGCTGCTCAGAGCCACCACAGACCTTATGTCAACGAGCTATTCAACATTCTTTCTGCCTATCAACCCTGTTTTTGGCTACTTGGAACAAAAAGAATTGTTACTCAACACGTTGTCTTATATTTCCAATAATTATTTTTCTCTGACTGTTGAGAACACAACACAGATTCTTTAAATATTTAGTTCTGCTTCCTTTAGTCAATCTTTCCTATAAGTGTGTCCTATTCCTCTCTGCCTTGAGTACTGTATTTTCCACTGTTCTATTAGAGAAATGTTTCATAATCTCCAGGGAGGTTTTTTTTTCTGTTTTGCTGTAATGCATTCTTGAAGAAAAATAAATCTCTCCAGTTGCGGGTGGATTCTCTTTGATTCCTTTTACTTCAGTGCTGTTTGATGTATGCATCCTGTAATCAATTATCTGAAGGCTTATAGCCCTCTCTCCATGTGACTCAGCTGGCTTGTGTAGGAATCTCCTGGTCATCTTACTGTGAGTGGTAGAGCTCACTCTGGTTACTCTGAAACAGCGTCACATCTTCTCTTGCCAGAATCAGCAAATCACAAAATCCATAATCCCCACATGAGCCGCTCTCAGCTCTCCCAGGCTCAGCTGTTCCTGCAACTGAGTTCCTATCTTGGAATGTCAAGTGCCACTCCCTATCCAGTCTACCTCCTGCATCACTGGAGATTATAGTTCTAAGGATAAAGTTCATGTCAGGGTGTGCTTGTTTGTAACACATTGCTACAGCTTATGAAAAGCACGGGTTCCTTGTGTCAGAGACCACAGCTATTAAAACAAGCAGTGGCAAATATAAAGATATTTGGCCAGTACGGAAGATACATAGTGTTAGGAAAGTATAGAACTTACATAAAGAAAATAAGTTTCCTCTAGAGCATTAACCTGTGGGTCCCTGAGTATTCCAAGGTTAGTTTTTTTAGAGAAATAATTTTTAAAGTGGCCGTAGATTGATCGAGGAGACTGGATAGAAGGTTATAGAGAGAACCAAGGAAAAGTCCTTCAACCTCCTGTTCGTGATGTGGGCTTTCTCTACTGCTGTCATCCTCTCTTATCAAACTGTGTTGCCAGAACGGGCAAGGGCCACAGCCGTGGAAGAGGGGTTACCAAATGGAACTCCAACCTAAGGTAAAGAGACCACATGGTCAGACAGAGCGGGGCATCTCCTTGACCTCTTTTCACTGCCCCCTTCAATTTCCTTCCAATGCCTCTTGGGGCACAAAACGGGGCAGAAAACAGCAGAGAATGAATTTGGAGAGGCAAACAGAGAAAAATCAACCTGAAGAAAAGGGAATTTAAGTCGAGAAAATGAAAACAAAAATAAAAACATGAAGGTATTGAGGGAGGTGACAGAAAATGTTAATACATTTAAAATATTAAATAAAGACTTAAAAAGTGTAGTATAATAGATTATAGATGAAGAACAAGAATTAAGGGGCCAGACTTCCAACTAAACATGAAAAACATGCGTCAGGTAAGATTCTGAACAAAATAACTTATTTTAGAAAGTGAAAGCAAGGAAGTCCAAACATTAAAAATACATGATAGAGTTAAAATGCAACAATAAAAACAAAAGCATTGTAAGTCAAGGCAATAGTACACAGAAAAAGTAACCAAATTATGAATATTAGAATGAATTTTATCATTGTTATGCTTTATGTATTTTCAGATTTTTAAAATAAATATGCCTTATTTTCATGACCTAAAAGGAAAATTTAAAAAGGAACACACATAAACACAGCCCAGTTAGCCAGTTAATAATCAGAGACACACGCTAACTAAAATGTAAATTATTCTTTCCTCAATATTTTCTAGGCTTTCCTGCTATTATATATTATATTAATAGAAAACAAGGTATTCAAACACTTTTAATTCAACTCCTTGCTAGGCTGATTTTCAAAATGTTCTTATAAAGATAATTTTTATATATGTTTTGAAAAGCTGTTATTTTCAATACTATTTATTATGTAGATTATTATATTTTTTCAAAAGATCTGTACAATAAATTCTTCTTAAAGTTCAGTACTAATTAAAAGTACATATTTTTATTTGTCTGCCATACTATAATTGGAAAAAAAATGAGGTAACAACCTAGTCTCATTTTTTGCCTTGGCTCCAAAGAAATTAGATCTAATAAAAATAATAGTCATAAAGCTGGAATGCTTGTTATATGCAGTCATTAAATAAAGCATTTTCTATAAATTATTTTACTTTATATTCATGACAATTCTGTAAAGTAGGGTCTTGGTGTTGTATTAAGTAATTTGCCTAAAACCACATCAATAGTTAATGAGAAAATCAGATTTTTCTTCTGTGCTGTGCTTACTCTTCCTTGGCTACATTGAAAACTCAATCACAATAGTTTCTCTTTCTCAAGCTTTCTGCCATATTTTTAAAAATATCTTCTCCTCTCAAGTAGAGAAGAATCAAGTAGCCTCTTGTTTGTTGTTGTTGTTGTTCTTGTTGTCTTTCCTATCTCGTATCATATCCATTTCAAATCTTATGGTGAAGGAAACAGTACATTTGATATTCAAACGTCTAATGGGCATATTCCAACATTCCAAAACCTATATAAGAACGTTATTGTATTACGTTCCGAAGGCAACCAACTGTGTGATACAAGCATAAAAAAGAAAAGGAGGGATATGATAGAGAGAGAGCATGCCCTTGCTTCGGCACGGGTGAGGAAATTGAGGCAGCAGTACCTGCAACAGGGTTTCCCAGCCTCACACTTGCCCTGCCTCCCACTGCCTAGGGATTCTTATGTTTCTCTCCCAACCCCCTCATCTCTACTCTCCCACTCCACCATGGGAGACACATCTATATTGAGAACCACTGCATTTTGTATATTTACACCCAAAACAATTTTTTCAAGTTTTACTTTCTATAGTTTACATTATGGGAAAAAAGGTTTTTCTTCCTTCTGATATAAACAGCATTGATTCAATATTTTTAGAAAAAGCACCAGCCCCAAAAGGTGCTCCTAAGGTACAGAAAAGTTCTCTCAGATGCATGTATTTTCTCTTCCCAGCCCTTCCCTGGATCATCACAGCCACCATCACCAAGCTGACAATCATGGTCCTAGAAAATATCATAAAGACCATGTAGCCCACAAACTGGTTTGTCCCTTTAAGAGAGAGGGAAGAAATTACTTCTTGACTCTTACATTTTCTCCTTTGTTTAATAAGGTTATGTAACCACCAAATGTATGTCTTAATAGCATGTTCCAAATTTTCTTTTTTTTTTTTTTAAGGGAAAGAAACTCAATTCTTTTTTTAACTTTTATTTTAATTCAGGGGTACATGTGAAGGTTTGTTACATAGGTAAACTTGTGTCATGGGGGTTTGTTGTACAGACTATTTCATCATCCAGGTTTTAAGCCTAGTACTCATTCATTATTTTTTCTAATCCTCTCTCTCTTCCCACCTGCCACCCTCCAGTAGGCCCCAGTGTGTGTTGTTACCTTGTATATGTTGATGTGTTCTCATCATTTAGCTCCCGCTTATAAGTGAAAACATGTGGTATTTGGGGTTTTGTTAATGCATTGGTTTTCTAAGCATAATGGCCTCCAGCTCCTTCCATATCCCTGCAAAAGACATGATCTCATTCTTTTTTAATGACTACATAATATTCCATGTGTATATGCCCCACATTTTCTTTTTCCAGTCTCTCACCATTGGGAATTTAGATTGAGTCCACGTCTTTGGTATTGTGAATAGTGTTGCAGTGAACATACACATGTATGTGTCTTTATAATAGAATGATTTCTATTTCTTTGGGTATATACTTTGCAACAGGACTGCTGGATTGAATGGTATTTTTTTCTTCAGGTCTCTGAGAAAAAGCCACACTGTCTTCTAGAATAGTTGAACTAATTTACACTCCCACCAATAGTGTATAAGCATTCCTTTTTCCTTACAACCTCACCAGCATCTGTTATTTTTTGACCTTTTCATAATAGCCATTCTGACTGGTGTGAGACAGTATCTCATTGTGGTTTTGATTTGCATTTCTCTAATAATCAGTGATGTTAAGTTCTTTTTCATATCATTGTTGGACAACATGCTCTGAATTTTCAAGGATTAAATTACCACGTGGAAACTCCACCTGGTCATCTTACCTTTCGTTAGGTCATCCCAGGTTCGAGAAAAGCCACTCCCTGGTTAAGATGGACATTGCAAAGAGAGAAGGAAAACTCTGCCTGTATCAGACTTCCTGGTCACTGTCATCTTCACCACAGCACCCAGGAGAATTCAAAGTCAGTAACTTTTTGAGTATGGAGGCAAAGGCTACTTCCACTGCCCTGTGCTTCTGCTCATGACATTTTACATTAGGACAAAATCCAGAATCAAACAGAGTATAATAGGGAGCTGAAAACTGAATATGGATAAATAAAGTAAGCCCTGAAAAAATAGGAGTTGTTAATGGTCCATAATTGGTCTTTGTAACTTTATAGAACAGATGTAATTCCAAAAAAGATCTTAAGAAATGATAGCCAGAGGGTGGCATATAATATATAACTGTCATATTCTGATCTGAAGGAGAGTTCTGGGGAGAAATAACTAAATTAGCAGCATGTAAAACAAATGTGTTTATTGTTATCTATTATTTATGGCCCTCTGGATAGCTGATAGTTCATTTGACTATACTTCTGCCTAAACCAATTTAAATTAATTTAGCCGGTAAATTGAATAAGGCTGTATCAACTGCTTTTCTGCAATCAAGATATATTGCATATACTCAACTCTCTTAATCTACTAACCATATTTTCCAATGTTGATGGATAATTGCCTTTAAGTGCATCTTGCCCTCCTGCTTTTAGGTCTGGTTGATAGGACCATTACTGGAAGTGATATGTTCCCAGAACCATTTTGAGAATGCAGTTTGGCTTAACTCTCCCATCAGTGGTTATCAGTATAATCTGAGGGCTGTGAAGGCTATTAGCTTTCTCTAATGGTCTTTGCATCCCTTAAATAATGACAAAAAAGGGCTCATCAGACAAGACGAAAACAAACCTCAACTTTCAACTCACTAATATTTTGTTCACTTCGTTATAAATGTTCACTATAGTTCATAAAGCACATAATCCCAAAAGAAAAGAACTCATCTGTAAAGATTTGTGTGCCAAATCAATGAATGCAGAGACTGCAGCATAATAGGATCTGTAATTTCCAAAAATAAATTTGTAACTGGAGTAACTGTGTCTGTTTCCATTTATAATTTGCTTGAATATTTGTATTATGGCATATCAGGAAGCTATAAAGAAACAGTGTTGGTAAAAGTCTGACCTTAAAGACCTGTATCAACAACTAAGCTGAAAAACATTTTTATAATGCATGAAATTCCAGGTCTCCTTCACCAATGTGACGGATTCAGAATTAGGAATTGTTTTCACTTCCTGTTTCTTTTTAAGCAGTTTACTATATATTGTGCCTGACTTTAAAATCTTAGTTTGTATATACCCCTATCCAGGTCAAGAAATCTTTTCTTTAATTTTTTATTACTGATTGCTTATGTCTTTAATGTTTGATGTTAGAGTTTGAATGTTGCAAATTATAGTGTAATTTTGTGAACTTAGCTTAGAGGTCTGCTTCACCTTTTCTCATAAGGTTTCTGAAAACTAAGCTGATCATGATTACTGACGACTATAGTGATAGATATGCAGATGATTATCCCGCATGGGAGGACGGCCTCTGGAAGGGTTTTCCAGATGTGATTGTGGGTAACTGGGGATCCACCTTTTTTTGCTGGGTCCCATTGTGGTTAGCAAACCCAAATGTTGATGTGGCGTTTAGTATAGGCAGTGTCATTCTAGATAAGAGAAGAGGGCTGCCTTTTTTAGACCACAGAGAAAACCAAATATTTCTTTAAAAATTATAATTCTTTTCAGTTGAAAAATAAAGGAGAGTCACTAAACCTCAGGGACTGATTAAGTCTTATGATACCTCAAACCTCTAATGCCAAGTGAAAAACAATTTTAAAATACTATGCTTCTGTTTGTTATATCTTACCAGATGAGACTGTTGATATATGAATATATTGCTTTATCTTGAGTTGACATACATTTCTAGTATATTTATAAGAGAAATACATTCATAATAGAAATATATTTCTGTGCATTGGGGCCAAAATCAAAATGAGATCATATATGGGAAAGTACTTTATGCTTTGCAATAAATTTAAAAATATAAGATTTATTACATATAGATTTAGGTAAGCCTAAGAAGCAAGATGTTCCTTCAGCACTATCACATTGAATTATCCAATTGAAAGTATGTTATCTGATTCTTCACCGATGTTTCAAAGCAATCGTTTGCTCATCATATAATTTCCCAGCCCAAATCCTTCCATACATGGAAAACTGTAAATCAGAAAAAATATTTACCAGAAGAACCAAAATGACAGCCTCAACTCTTCTCTGGTTTTCAGATACATGTGTTAGGCAATATTTCAAAAGACGTAAAAATGTGTAACTGCTTTATGAAAATTCATGTGAGTTATTTTCAGATGTTAGATAATTCTATATCATTATACATACAGACCGAAAGACAGATAGACACACACATATATGCATACATATACATACATAAAAGATAAAATCAGGCACAGGAACAGTGGCCAGTTTTTGTATTTTGTTTAAGAAACAAAGATGTTTTGCATTAACTTTTCAAAAAGTGTTTTGACTTGAAACCATACTCTTAAAAACATATAAAATATAAATAAATTCAACTTTATAGTCTTTCAGAGGGAGAGTATGCTATTATTCCTTGCATCATTTTACAACAGATTTTTCGACACTGCTACATTCAAAGTGAATATTTAATAAATGTTTCCATTGAATGGTTGGCTGAAAAATATTTTAAATACATTTCAAAAAGAGAGTTCTATGCATGACTTGGAGGTGTTCAGTTACCACTAATGATGATAAAGAATATATATTTACAGCATACATAACACTGGTCCAGAAAGAGTTTAACAAAAGGTTAAGTCAAGCTGTAAAACCCCCCAATAACCTTCAAACTATCTATAACCTGATCAAATTGGAACAATGGAGTATTACCTTCTCTTTTCCCGGAAAGACTTAGCTTATAAGGTGATGTTTGTTTATCTAGGTCATCCTTGTTTATTTCAAACCAGTGTTCAGAGTCATTTACTCTTCTCTACTACTTCCAGGCTGTGAACAGTGTGTGATAATGACAACTCAGTTACAGCAGGGTTTGAAGTAACAAGACACTTTTGTCAAGTAGACCTTATGAGTTTGGAATGTTCCAAATACTGAGCCATGATATTAATCCGGTAAATGCTTGAGTTAGACTCAAGTCAGCAGATTTTTATAAAGTGACTCCTATGTACTTAGCATTTTCATAAGGATTCCTGAGGAGTTTTTATCTCTGGGGATTTATTCTCATTAGGGAGGACAGATTTATATATTTTTTAAAACACAACAACTAGACAACAAAACAATTATATGACCCAGTAATAAAATGTATGCTGCAGATTATAAATGTTTGAGGAATAAGGAAATTAGTGTGAGTAGACATGTTCATATTTGGGTTTATGAAGGGAGTAGGTCTTAGAAAATGAGCAGGACATGGTTGGTAGGAAGGACGGCAGAGACTTCAGAGGGATATGGCTCATACACACGCATAAAAATTGGAGCACACATATCTGAGTCACTCCTGCAGAGTAATAAAAATGAGGACTCTGGAGTCAGATTTCCTGGGTTCAAACCCTGCCCCCGCATCACAGAAACTGGCTTTATCTCAATTTTCTCAAGTGCATAATGGGAGAAATAATAGTACCTAGTGCTGCTGTGAGGTTTTAATAAATTAATGTGTGTAAAGCATATGTGCTAATATATGTAAAGTTGTTACATGTAAAACACTCAGAATTGTGTCTTGGACAAGTAAGTGCTATATAAGTACTTACTCAACTGTTAACTAGAAAAAAGGTATTTGGGAGTCAATATGGATGTGGCCTAACAGGGTCAAGAATATGTGCAAGTAATGGGAATATAAGGCAGATTAGTATCTTGTATTCCATATTTGCACTTTAAATAAATGGCAAAGCCTGTGTAGAACACTAGGTTCCTGCCTCCCAGGACATTACTCTTTCTATGATATCATACTGTTTTCCTATGTTTCCAATTTTCTCATCTTTAAATTGAGGATACTATAAACCTCACAAATTTTTTGTTAGGATTAAATGAGTTAAGATATGTCAATTGCTTAAAACAGTGCCTGACACATTGTTAACATGCAGTAAATGTTAAGAAAAAGAAGATAGCAATTATCAGTTGTATTTCTTAGCTTTTGCTGCATAATAAACCACCCCCTGTTCATGATTCTACAAACTGGAAGTATATGCTTGGCTCAGTTCTCATCTGGGCCAGCAAAGCTGAATTCATTTGAGCTCACTCATGGTCTACAGTCAAGTGGTGGGTTGGGTGAGTAGGGATTGATGCTTTATGAAATGGTCTGCAATGGAGAGAGCTGTGATGACTGGAACCAACTAGCCTGAACTTATTCACAAAGTAGAGTGTTCCAAGAAGTCTCAAATCTCTGTCTCCTGTTTGCAATTGCTCCACTGGACAAACAAGTCACACGGTCATGCCGAGAATCAGTGTAGAGGTGAATGACACAAAGACTTGAATATAAGAATGAGAGAACAAATTTGAGGTCTTTACTGCAGCACTCTATAATTACATATAATAGTATATTAAATTCAAGAAGCAAACCTTCCAGTTAAAGGTGGTGATTTAACTAAATGTGTAAACCTGCTTCTTCCTCCTGAAATCCCACTAAAATGTTAATAAAAAATAAATAAGTAACCCTACAGGGATAAATATATGGGGAAAAGAAAATATTTGAAGGAATATTTCAACAATGTTTTTGTTAATTGATTTGACAAAGCAGAGGAAGTTATTCATCAAAATACTTTATCAATGAGAAGTAATGTAAATTAAGCCACTCAACCCCCACCCTGAGAAGCCCTAGATTTGGAGGTTTCAAGTACTGAGAAGGTTGAGGGGTAAAAGGAAGTCCTGAGAACGAGGAGACTGGTTTGATACACATGCAGAGAGCAATCAGACCTCAGCTTACCTCCTCCATCCATGCAGATAAGAACTACCTGCTGTCAGGCAGGAAATAGGAGATCTTTTGTCTGGAAAAATTAAGTGGAAAATTTTAGGATTTGGAAACAACAGGTAGTGTGGGTTGGAGGTAAAACCTGGGATTATATGAAAGTATACTTATTGAAAAGGAAGTAGATAGCTGGGTTATTTAAAGATGCTGCTTGGCTCCAGAAGGAAAACGTATTGACATTTAAGGATGCAAGGGTTTTTAGTTGTTCTTCAGCCAAACAGAATTCCCAATCAGTTCTTCATTGATGAATTTTAAGAACCCAGAACAATGCCTGAGTAGTAGGCATTCAGTATGTTTCGAATATTGAGTAAATGAGTTTTAATACTTCATTTTTAGACATAGGTCAGGATTACCAGATATTTGAGGAAAGTCTCTAACATGAAAGAGAAAGACTGAAAGAAATAGACATCAAACACGAAAAAAATCCAAAGGAAATGGAGCTCTAATGGAAGGGAGAGAAGAAAGCATTGTAAATGTATACCAAAACCCTCAGAGAGATTAAGAAAAAAGATAGATGGCTCATAAAATTAGACCTGAATACTATTATTTTAAAAGAACAAAAATTAAAAATTTTGCTATTAAAAAGTCAAAGTTAAAATTCAATGGAAGTTTAAAAAATAATCTTAAGAAAATCTCCTCAAAAGAAGAACAAAGCACAAAGAGAAGAAAATAGAAGATAAAAGATGAGAGATTTAGAGTGTCAAAACTAGTAGTCCAACATATAACAAATAAGAGTTCCAGAAAGAGAAAATGGAGGCTCAAAGACAATCACAAGAACATCTCCCAAAACTGAAAAAAAAACCCAGTCTCCATGTTGAAAGACCTACCTAGTATTTTGTTCAATGAGTAAAGACTCACACTAAGACACATCATTGTGAAATTTAATAATATTGAGGTAAAAAGAGAAAAATAACAGCTTCCACAGAAAAAAAAATCAGGTATTTATAAAGAAATGAAAAGCAAATTAACATTAGACTTTTTTATTTTTAACCAGAAATACTATCTACCATTAGTCAGTTGAGAAATTCCTTTAATAATTCTGAGGAAAATCTATTTTCAAAGTAATAACAACCAAATTGTCCATCAGTTTGGAAGATCAAAAATCTTACCTCCTGTGCATTTTTTCTAAGATTCTTCTCCAACTAATGATGGAGTAATGAAGAAAGAGGAAGACTTGATGTCCAAGCAGAAGAGAATTCAGTTTGGGAGGGCAGCTGTTCAGCAGCCTAGAAAGCTGCAAGTGACTCCAGAAGAACCCTTTCCAGGAAAAGTAGGGAAGTGGTAGATTCACTGATGTGATAGGGCTTTGGGGAAAATAAAACTTGTAGCTACATGGAGAATTAATGGAGCATTTGGGAGCAAAAACTAAGGAAAAGAACATAAGAAACAATACAAATGGAAATTTGGGTTTTATTGATTCAAGAAAAAACAAAAAGTTATACTTTAAAAAGGAAATATAATACACTGCCTCTCCGAGGAACAATATTTAATGATCACACTAGTGAAAATGCTGATTACTGATTCAACAACAACAAAAATGTGATTTATTGTATTAGGAGAAAGGGTGGGACAAGGAAGTGGGCAGTGGAAAATAGTTAAATCTTTATCTACCATAGCAGAATGTCAAATGATAATATTGAAAATATGTTTTTTTAAAAAACAGAAGCATATTATTTAGAAATGGAAAGATAAATACCAGAAAAAATAGCTTAAAGCAATGCTTAAGAAGTTACCTTTGGAGGATAGGACTACAGGTAAGGAGGAAAGTAGAGGAGATACCAGTTTTTCCATGTAAAATTTATTTTTTAAACTATGTGCTTGGATGACTTTGATAAATATGAAATAAAATAGGAGGAGACTTGAACATAGATTTATCTTATTGTTAATCATATTTCAAAAAATAGGGCTGGGACCAGGATCTACCCATCCCCATCAAGCAAGGATTAATACTAACTACAGCCACTCCTGCAGGGTCCCAGGGTTGGTTTGTGGTGGTTGCTGTTTTGTGAATGCCTGTCTGTGTGTATGCAGCTGTTCTTAGTCACTAGCCAAGGCTTTACCCACACTGGCTGCTGATCACTCGCCTTGGCATTGATTGGCCTAGAGCATGCATGGACCCTAGAACCTCTCTTTCCCACTAGCCCAGCCTTTTCATCGGCTTCATTTTTGTCTCCCTCTTGGCCTTTTCAGTAGGCACCTGGCACAGCACTCTCCCGGCTCTGTTTTTCAGTCACAGCATGAGCAGAAAAAAGAGAATAAGGTAATGAAAGTGAGAGAAAATACTCTCATTTAGCATTATTTCTAATCTCTACTTCTATTTTTCTATTTAAAGCAAATCATGGCTGCCCAACCGATATTTCTAAAAGTCCATTTTGTGCTTGACTCAAATCAGGCCTTATTATCCTAGGGGAAGAGGAGATGGAGGTGAGAAGAAGAGGATGGATCAATGTGGAACGCCT
Source organism: Pongo pygmaeus (assembly GCF_028885625.2). NCBI lineage: Eukaryota > Metazoa > Chordata > Mammalia > Primates > Hominidae > Pongo > Pongo pygmaeus. The sequence goes on from NC_072376.2 coordinate 187,312,995, forward strand.
TCTGCAGCTTAGCGTGCGATGGTCATTTCCTGTATGCAAGGTCTTCTGCTATGTTCTGTGTGGGAAATCAAGAATGAGAAACAATTTTGGCCCTAGAGGCCTTCCAAATGTATCTTCCTAATTACAAGGTTATAGTCCTTTGGGAATTGCAAGTTCCCTTGAAAATTCACACAGTCCTAACATGTGTTGTGCCTAGTTTGATATGTTCTTAAACTATTACTAGCTAACACTTCTTACTGCAGAATTTCTGTGGAAATGAGACATAGATATTCCTACAGGATAAATGAGAGGAGTGAAAAGAGGTGTTGAAAAGGAAAACGAAAGGATGAAACAGATACAATTCCTACTTCGCTATTTTTCAAAGTGCTTATAGTGAGTGCTCTCTCTTTCTCACCCGAAGGGGAGAAACTTCCTTGGCCTTTTTCTTCAAGTAAATAGATTAAGCCTCTCTTAATGCTATTGATATTCGACCTTTTTCATGAGGCATAGCAAAGAATTTTTCATAATCGTAATATATACTTATGGTTTGTGACTACTGAAAAGAATTATTTCCATCCTCTAAATTAATAGGCTTGCCTCCCTGCCCAGTAGGTTGTTCCTTCCTATACAGCATTCAGTAAAATATTTGCTGAGTAACTAAAATGTCCAAGGCACCCATTTCAGCAATATATGAACTAGAAACAAATAAAACAATAACGACAAACATGACTTATCTCTTCAAGGAAAGGAGGCAATATTCTTGTACGGAAAAAGGAGCGTAGAAAAATACCTAATAGCATAGCGTGACAGAAATTGTTTGGAAATTACTACGAGGCAGCAAGTGAGATGGACCCTAAGCTGAGCAGACGATAAGGGTATGGCAATCCTAAATCTACACAGTGTGGTGATTAAGTCCTGTGTCCATGGAGTCAGAAAGAGCTGGGTCCTGACTCTACTTATTAACTGTGCAACCTTGAATAAGTCACTTATACCATGAGCTCCAAGTATCTCATCCTTAAAATAGGTACATTTCTGAACATTATTGAATTTCTTCAGGCTAGGCTCTAGGGATACAATGGTGATCATGAGAGTTATGGTCTCAGGCCTTATTCAACAAACAGCAAAGAATCCAAATTGGGATAAGTATTCTGAAAGGGAGATATGGGAATGAAAACGAAAAGTAAACCACAAAGTAAAACCTTTCTGAGACCAGTGATTTTGACAGACACTGGATTATAGAGGACCTGATAAACGACAATAAGGATTTTAAACTTTAACCTAAGCAGGAGAAGAATTGATTGAAGGGGTTTAAATACACTTCCTTTACAGAAGTCTTGCGAGTGTTACATGAGAAATTGGTATGTAACATTTTTAGTGCCTTCCTGATAAAGCTTTTGCACCTCTAACTACTGCTTGAGTTACTCTACAGGGAATATAGCTAAACCCGGGTTATTTGGACACCACAAATTCCTTTCTTAACATCTTTGTTTAACATCTTTGTTCAATATTAATTTAGAGAGAAAGTAATGAAACTAATTTTATATTACTAAAACTCATATACTTCTTTAAATTGCAAAGAAGGGCTGTATCCCTTACACTGATCATAACATTCTAATTTACTTGGAATAGTCTGTTCATTATTTTCTTTCTTCATAATTGGATATTGTCAGAGCTAAAACTATACCTAGAGGTAAATTATGCAACTATGACACAAAACATTGTTTTTTGTTTGTTTGTTTTGGAGACAAAGACTCACTCTGTTACCCGGGCTTGAGTGCAGTGGTGCAATCTTGGCTCAATGGAAACTTCGCCTTCTGAGTTCAAGCGCCTTCTGCCTCAGCCTCCTGAGTAGCTGAGATTACAAGGATGCACCATGATGCCCGGATAACTTTTTGTATTTTTAGTAGAGACGAGGTTTCATCATGCTGGCCAGGCTTCTCTCGAACTCTTGACCTCAAGTGATCCACTTGCCTTGGCCTTCCAAAGTACTGGGATTATAGGCATGAGCCACCATGCCCTGCCACAGAGCATTGTTTTAAATAAGATGTTTTTCTCACTTTGTATTAGCAAAACGTTTTCTACCTTTTTATGACTCTTTTTTTTTCACTTTCATTTGTGAGCTCCTACACTAACTTTCTTGAGTGGTATATAATTGGGAGATATTAAATATAGATTTTTAAAGTTACCTTTTTTTCAGGTAAAAAAGCACTGTTCTATGTGTTATGTATTTTCCTGATTTCAATGTCCTGTGACTGCCCACTTCAGGCAGTTGTCAGATCTCAGGGTTGATGAGAGCCCTGCAGTTGCATTGGGGAAATTGTGTATCAGAAAATGCTCCTTGCTAGAGATTGGGGCCAGTGAAAATAGCCCACCTTTCTTTCTTCCTTCCTTCTCTCCTTTCTTCCTCTGTCATTTCTTTTTTTTTCTTTTCTTTTTTGAATCAAGGGCCCATTCTTCAGGAGAAGTGGTACTAATTCACATCTCACTCATCATAGAAGGAGTTACATGTGAAAACCTGAGGTATCTAGTAGTATATTTCTGATTCCCTCTATGGATGCTTAAAATGCCTTATAGCAGTGTTTCCCAGACAGGCGCCTGAACGACCCACCCCTGGATTTAACTCTGTTGGGAATACATGTAAAACATTACTTTAAAACACATATGCAATTTTTAAGAAATATGTAAGACACCTCCTCAGTCCTACTCACCCTTGAAATAGTACCCATTCTTCTATGATAAAAGGGACACCTTAGTAGAAAAGTTTTACAAGTTCTGATGATACCAGTACTTAATAAATGGCCACATTATTATTATTATTATAAGGAAAGACAAAGAGAAGATTGAGAGGCTTTGAAGGTTCAGAAGGAGATTGAACTACACTTTGCAGGAGGGTAGGACAGATGAATGGAGAAGAGAGACAGAGTTCTAGACAGAGGACACGGTGAGAAAATGTATGGCGTCAGTCTGCTCATACTAAGTTGGATAGGACAGGTGGGGTAGAGCAGGTAGAAAATAGCTTTGTGATTCAGAGAGAAAAAATTAGGCTACAGTGTGACAATGTAAACTCTAGGGTTAAAAAAAGAGAGAGAACATCTTTGATTCAACAACTTTCTTCACTTTCCAAGGCACAAAATAAGTTTCAACAATTATGAGTATGAAAAAGTAGCCTCAGAGATATAATCAAATCGCAGAATATAATAAATACATTTTCCCTCACAGACTCTGATAAAGAAAGCAGTTAATAAACACAGATGAGTGCCACTGCGTACTGAGTAAGCTTCCATCCAACCAGAGAAAACAAATCTGAAGTTAGGTCCCCTTCAGTGAAAATGTGTGACTGTGAACTTCTTCATAACCCAGGAAGGGAGAAAGTACATACATTAGTCAAGGCAGTGCATTGTACTGCATTGTGTAGTCTATTAAATAATAAGAAATATGAAATGAATGGATCAGCTATTCAATGATGTGTTCACTTACGGAGCATCAGGTCAACCTGAAAGAAACTAATATAACCCCAAAGTTAAAAGGAAGATACTATTGTAGTAAAAACTCGAAGCCTCTTAACATATCTGTTAAAAGAAAACAATAAGCATTAAGTTTAATAAGCTTAATAGACTGAACCAAACTAGCACAAAGGCAGTTCAGTGTTAAGAGTAGGAACTGCCAAATCACTGCCATTTGCCCACTTTTCTTCTGGCTTCAAATATGAAATCAATTATGTTAATTTTTGAATACGTTGGAACATTTCAAAATTTTATTATACTTATATAGAATATTAGATAAAACATTTCCTATATTTCCTCCAAAATGCTAGAAAAGGAGTTGTATGGTAGATAATTCTTAACTGACTTTGCTTATATCCATTCCTACTTAGAGATTTTTCCCGTATTTGTGATAAATGTGCAGGATTTTTGTATGTGAAGTTTCAGTAGAAAACATTTGTCTTATATGTTCTTAGTTTATACATCTTTGGGAAAGCCAGTCAAAAGAAACATGAGAGCTATTTTTAGGTGCTTTCCCTACATTTTTATTGCCTTTTAATGAAAGAGATCTTTGGGTTTTTGGGGAGGAGATGATAAATAGAAGGGAGTGTGAAGTTTAAAGGAACATATATCTTGGCTATAAATTCCATAATGTGAATACAATCTCTTTTGTTTAGATCTCTTAATTTTTTCTCCCAGCAATGTCAAGTCTGTTTGGGAATCATTCACATACTTAAGCTGTATTTACATATAAGAATCATGTTTTGGTGAAATAGGTGATAAAGGCATGGGAATCTTCCAGAATGTAAAGAGAAAAAAAAAATCAAATAATCGGGAGTAAAAAAAATCACTCCAAACTTAAAAAACATTCATTCATATTTAGATTGAGAGAAAACTCAAAATGCTGAGCACATTCATCCTGATGAAAGTTCATAATTAAAAAAAGGAAAAAATTAGACAAGCCTCCAAAAAGAGAGAGAACGGAAAGGGAAAGGAGAGAGGGAGAGAAGGAGAATGAGAAAAAGAGAGAATTGCCTACTAAGAAATAAGAATCAAGAATCAGGCTGCATTTGACTTTTACCAACCAAATTTTAGAAGAAAATAGAGGAATTTATTCATAAATGTATTCAGAGTCCCAGAAAGACTGTCTGAATCTAGAATTTTAAAATTATGTGTACTTTGTATGTACATATACACATGTATGTTATTTTATTTTTGAAGAGGTGTGCTCACAAGGCTCAAAAATCAGAACAATACAAATACATACAGAGAGAAGACTTCTACATCTGTCCCCATCCACTCCCTTGGATATAAGCAGATTTTCTAGTTTTTTGTGTGTTCTTTTAATACTTTATAAATATATAAGCAAATGTATATATATAATCTTCTCCTTTCTTATACAAAAGATAGCTCACTATAAATATTGTACTATTGCTTTCTTTAATCACTTAACAAAAAATGTTAGAGACCTGACTATTTTAGTACCAAAAGATCTTTGTTTTTTTTTTTATTGCTCCCTAAGACTGTGTAGTGTGGATACACCAGAATCCCTGGGACCAGTGCCTATTGTTGGATACTTAAGCAGTTTCCAACTTCTTGGTGCTATAAACAATCTTGCAATTAATAATATTTAATATACGTTACTTCTTAAATACCCATGTGCATGTGTAGGATTATGTTCCAGTAGTGGAATTACTAGAAAAGTTAAAAGCATTTAGGTAAATAATATCAAATTTCCTTCCTTTGGAGTTGTTCCATTTTGGAATCCTAAAAACAATGCATGAGGATACTGGTTTCCCCACAGTTTTGCCAGAAGAATATGTCAACCTCTGGGTTTTTGCTAATAAAATATGTAAAATATCATATCTCTGTTTAGGTAACGTTTGCATTTCTCACATTACTATTAAGGTGTTGCTTCTTTTGCTATGTTTGTGGGTTGTTTATGTAGTTATCTGTGGATGATCTTAACTGTTTTGGGGGAGGTTGTTAGTTTATCTCAATTACTAAAAGCTATTTATATATTTGGGAATTAGCCTTTGTTGGTGACATGAATTACAATCAACCCTCTACCACCACCACCAATTTTGCATTTATCTTTTGAGTTTGCTTATAGTATCTTTTACCATGCAGAATTTCTTGATTTTTATGTACTTAAAATTATCCTTTTCATCTTTAGTGACTTCTAGATTTTGTATTTTATTAAGAAAGGTCTTCCCCATTCCAAGGACATAAAAGAATTCAATGATATTTTCTTATACTTACATGGTCTTATTTTTTTAATTCAAACTTTAATCAATTTGGGATTTATTCTGGTGTAAGATGTGCAATGCTAACTTACTCCAGATGCTAGCTAATTGTTCTAACACCAGTAATAAGTTTATTTTTTTTAATGAACATGAGACAGAAACCCTGGGTTAGTTTTTTTATAACTTCAGATTGGGAAAGACTTTTCTAACTATAATACAAAATCCAGTAGTCATGAAAAAATTAACATTGATCATTTTAACTATATAAAAATTAAAAGCTTCATTTTTACTCACTTACTTGTGATGACATCTTTATTGTATGCTAGATTCCTGTATATATTTTTCTTTATGGACTTTCTATTATGTTTTATGTTTTCATGCAGAAGTACCACAGTTTTACCTTTTGAGGTTTATGAATATTGGGAATCCCTACTAGCAACTGCCTATTTGCCTAAGTTTCATGAAGAAACAGCATGAGCATCTGGTGTTCCATTCTGTTTATTATTGACAAAGAAATCCTGTATCTCATGGCTTGTGCTGACATTTATATCTGGTCTCTTGCACCTAGATCCTAGAGTTAAACTCAAATGAGAGTCTTGAGTGTAATTCTGCTGGCCTAACAAGACAGAAAATAGCACAAACATGGGGAAGTGGCTCTGTTGACTCAACCTAGAGCCTCCAACCATTAGCCATCTATCTGATCTATAAAAAGAGAGCACCAGGCTGGGTGTGATGGCTCACACCTGTAATCCCAACACTTTGGGAGGCCGAGGTGGGTGGCTCACCTGAGGTCAGGAGTTCGAGACCAGCACAACCAACATGATGAAACCCTGTCTTTACTAAAAATTCAAAAAATTAGCCTGGGGGGTGGTGGTGGGCACCTATAATCTCAGCTACTCGAGAGGCTGAGGCACGAGAACCACTTGAACCCGGGAGGTGGAGGTTTCAGTGAGCAGAGATTGCACCATTGCACTCCAGCCTGGGCGAGAGATCAAGGCTCCATCTCAAAAAAAGGGAGAGAGAGAGAGAGAGAACCATGTGTCAAAGAAAGCACTTTTTCCTTTTTTGTATATTTTCCCTGGGAATGAAACTTGCCCTTCAACTCTGGGCTAGGAGCCCTAAAGCTGGATCATACATACTCTATCCTCTAATTAAATGCCACTACTGTTTCTCCACATACCATCTCTAAAGTTGGCATTGACCACAGGGTGCTTGAAGAAGAGTGTCAATATTGTAAGCTTCCCAGAAGGGAAGTCAGGTGAGAGAGAGGGCTTTGAGACAATCACTCTGGTCTTCGCTAGAGTAAGAGAAGAGAATTGCATAGGTGAGAGCCTGGCTGAAGTTGGCAGCACCAGAAAAGGATCGCAATGGGGAGTAACGGCTTTCAAACTGCAGTATACCATGGATATTTATGGACTAGGTGTGGATCCTGTAGCAATAAACTAATGTGACATGCATTAAGAGTTATGCTACCCAATAAAATCACTTTGGAAGACCAATATGATCTAATAAGTGGATGAGTCACAGGAAACCAGGAGGCAGAATGGAGTCTCTTAAATAGCTGGCCAGAGGAGAGATGTTAAGCATAAGGAGAGCTGCAGTCAGATTCCCAGAGGGAATACCAGTTCTGGATATTCTCTACCAGCACCCATGCCTGTTCACATCTGCACAAAGCAGCTAGCGAGTGGGTGAAAAAGAAGAGAAATCAATCACGTCTTCTTTCACTGAAGTCTTCCCAGCTGAGTCAAACCTAGGTGCTGGAAAGGAGAAATTTAAATTGGGTAAGAATTTGGGATTTTGATATTTCCCTTAACTGGGCCAGTGTTTTTATTTTCAGAAAGTATCTAGAAGTTAAGGAATCAAGACTGAGTGTCATCTCAGGTATGAGGAAAATAAGTTGTGGAACTGATTTGAATGAGTAGTGGAAGAAAAAAAATAAAATTGGTTTCTGATTGTTTCTCACAAAACCAATATGTTCAATGAATCAGTAACAAATACACAGTCCTTTTTCAGGACGTTTATACATCTATATCCCGGCAACATTGGATCAAGCCCCCTCAGTATTTAATGAAGATTCTATTGGCATTTTGTTCCAAATAATTCATCATTTGTGTGATTGGCCCATGTATTACAGGACTTTTAATATCCTACATTCTTATCCTTTAAATGTCAGTCAAGCTCCCAGTAATTTTAAGGAATGTTTCCTAAGGGCAGTACCTCCACAAATTGAGAAACACTAACTCACGGTAAATGAGTTGATGCTGACAACCTGAGTATCTTCAAATGACATGATAATCCCCAGTAACATATTGCAAAAGGTGGACTTGGAACGGAAGACTCTAGATTCGCTCTCCAATTGATGTCCTATACATTTAGTAACTTTAATTGTAGGAATAAAAGAATAATCAATTGAACCTAATCAATTTCCTTGAGATATATATAGTAGCCCTTAAAATGGCTAAACCTAAAATTCAACTAAGAACCTAGAATAAATGTTCTGTTGGAAAAATAATGGCTCTCTCTCAAGTCCTCCCCGAACATAATATGCTATACAACTTTATGATCCCAAAGTGTCATCTGCAATAATACGGTGAAAATGAACTCCAAGACAGTTATAAACTGAAGTAATTAGCAAGTAATGATTTATCAGAGAACATATTTGCTGAAAATATTACTACTTTTAAATCTATAAAAAAGAGATGGTGTCTAAAACATAGGTCCTATGACATCAAAAATATATAATCAGATCTTTTGCAAGGGGCACCTGGAAAGATAGCAAGGCAAAAAAGTAGGATTAAAATATAAGAATTAAATAAGAAAGTAAAAATAAAATATGCTGCATTGTGTTAGGAACATGATGTTTAAATAAGCCACAAATAAAACAAAGATACAGTTACAAAAAAAATAAGGGGCAGAGGAGGAGGAAGATGGTGAAAAAGGAAAAGAAAGAGAAAGATTAAGTTAAATTAAAGGTGGGAAGGAGGAGATGGAGTGCCAGTAATTATACATTAAAGACTTAGATTTGTCTCTCTCCAAGGGACTTAAGTGATGACCTGCCATTAGTTATCATGGAATGTGAATCTGAAAATAAAGTGGTAAGATCAGCAGTGGCTTTATTAAAAATTTAAGTGGATGCATCTAAAAAAAATAAAACTGTAGGCAAAGTATCCTTTGCAAGAGGCTCTTGAACCAAATCACTCAAAGATAAATCACTCAAAGGTAGACATTACAAAGGACACATTAGCTTCCAATGTTCCATCAAAATGGCTGGTGTGTGACAGTCACTGGAATCAATGAATGGATGCAATGGAAACTGTGAGGTAAATGGTCCAAGGGGCATAGTCCTGCAAACTGGAATTTGTCTATAATAAACACACTATGGTTGAAAGTATGAAGATTCATCTTACAATGCAGAGAGATAGACACAATATTTAAACTACTTTACACAAATAATTTAGATAAAAGAAAATTTAATAAAATATGCCTTAGAAGTTTCCATGCTTTATTACCTGTAGAAGAACATAATGAAACATCCCTCACTATATTTAGCTTACTGCTCTCCCAACTCTGGAAAAATAGCCCAACTCTGGAAAAATAACTATTAAACCATGGTTTTATATTAAAATTTTCAATTATGAAATGAGCATCAATTTTCATTCCAAAACAGAGTATGAGATTTAGCAGACTTGTTGACTCAAAAATAAAGAAAAGATGTAAATCTTGGCTGATCGTTAATGTTTTTTTCTTGTTCCCCATTTACTTCTTAAGTGTGGACCCTTGGATTCTTATTTGGCCTGTGAGGATGATTACAACGAAGGGCAACATCTCACCAAGATATCTTTGAGCAAGCTAATCATTTTTAAGAATTGCTAAAGCTAATTAAGCACTTGTCAAACAGCAGAATTCTAATCACCTTACATGTATTAATTTGTTTAATTCTCATGACAATTGTACTATTCACCACTTATGACAAATGAGAGCAAGAAAGCTGAGCTACCAAGAGATTAAATAACTTGCCCAAGGACACGCAGCTAAAAGAAATAAATATTTTTAAGTCTATAGTCCCTCTCCACTCCCAGGCAAAACGACTAACTGGTGATGCACACACATGACTCAGAAAATGAGACACTCGTGATCTCTCTATTAAATAAAATTAAACTGAAATGTTCAGCTTGAGAAAGTCCTCAGGGAACAAAGACCCTCAGAGGGAAAATAGGCTTGCCTAGAGATGAGAGATGTCATGTACAGAACAAGTGGAAGACTCTTTGTTGTGTGGAGTTTGTTGTAGTGTCGCTTCTAATCAGTTGGGTAAGGTCCAACACATCCTGCTTTTGGCCAGGTGCTGCAACAGAGGGAGAAGGAGTATTGAAAGTGGAAAATAGATTTTTGGAAGATAGATGATCCATTTTGGGACATAATATTTATGGATTAAGACAAATTAGGTTCAGCTGAGAAAATAAAATGTAAAAAATATTCTAACGTGAATTAGAAAGAAAATTTTTAAACACACAAAGCCCATCCTAAAATATATACATTCACACTGCACTTTTATGCAGTAGTGGCACACACAGTTTCTTTGATCATCTCTACATTTTTTTAGTGATGATGACTTTGGAAGTGACTAAAGGATGTAGCAACCATTTTCTTTCTCATTTTACAAATTTGTAACTTGTTCCCTGGCTTATTGCGATAGTCTTGAGCGTTTGGGTTCCCTCAAAATTCATATATTGAAATCCCAACCCCCAACGTGATGGTATTAGAAAGTAGAGCCTTTGGGAGGTAATTAGGTCACCTGGAATGATGTTAGTGCCCTTATAAAACGGATCCTAGAGAGAGCCCTCACCCTTTCCACTATGTGAGAACACAGCAAGAAGACACTCTCTATGAACCATAAAGTGGGCCCTCAGCAGACACTGAATCTGCAACCCTTTTCATTTTGGACTTCCCAGCCTCCAGAACTAAATATCTTTGTTATTTATTTGAAAAATGAATTTTTGTTGTTTGTAAACCAGCCAGTTTATGGTATTTTGTTATAGCAGCTACAACAGACTAAGACATTTATAAAATTGTAGTGATAACACAATAATAATTCTATCTTCAACTTTATTAAGTTAAAAACTTTGAACTCTTTTTCTATTGCTACCTCAATTTTTAAATTTGCCAAGTATAGTGTTTGTTTATATTGTATACTTTAAATATAGATATGAATTTGCTTGTTAAGATTTTAAAGATACACTAAAAAAACGAATGGAAAAGATCTGAAATTGTTTATTCCCAGAAGAAATAAACAGATAAAACAATAGGCCAATCAACCAACATTTTGTGGATCATTTGTTACATGTAATATTTTTATAAATATTTATTGAATATATTCTGTATGCTAAATATAAGGTGTAATGTAAGATTTTAGAAGGCATAGTAGCTCGTGCTCTCTAGGAAATGTCTATGATAAACACGTCATCATTATGGAAGGAGGCATGTAACATATACCTCAGGAATGTTATACATCAAGTCAGAGAATGAGGGAAGAAGTCATCTGTGTTGGTGGGAAGCAATAAATGAAGGTAGTCTGGTGCAAAGGAAATAGAACTAAGGAATCAAGGAGATGGGAGAATAAACCTTTCAGATTTGCTGAGCTATAGGATTATTATTGGGAGTACAAAGAAGCGTGTAAGCTGGGTGAAGGTGGCAAAGAGCCTTGAAGGCCAGTCTAGAGCTGTTTGTTATTACATAGATAAAACATTTGGATGGCTGATCTCTTCACCCAGGTATTTGGCATTATCCCAGAATTTGACTTGGAATTTTAAATTTTTTTAAAAAGTCAAAAAACCATAATTCTTGTGTAAAGGTCAAGGAATATCTTAATTTGATTTTGGAATTTTTATTCCAAGGGGAGTAGTCTTACCACTATCCCTTGAGACAGACAAAAAGAGATCAAAGCTAAGAAAATAAATTCTAACAAAATGTCAAAAAGATCAGAAGACCAATAGCATAAAATGTGCCTACTCTTGTATAATTTTATCAACATTAACATTTTAAATGGTATCTAAAGTGGTATAGTCTCCTCACCCACACACAGTCAAGACACAATTATCGCATTGGCTATTCCTAGATCACTATTCTAAGTACTAACTGCACATTGATTTTCCCTGAACTTACTTTGAGGTTCAAGAATCTTTATTTATTTGTGCATGCACTTAAATCTGTAAGCTGGAAAGTCGTGAGTTCAATCGTAAATTTGGGAGTCATGAAGTTGTAGGCAGTCTAGAGTTCAATCATAAATTTTGGAGTCATGAATTTGGCATTGGTTTTAGTCCTACCAAAATGTATCTTCCTAACTCTAATCCAGTGACATCACTATGGCCTTCAGACCTTAATCCCCTAGCAGGCACAACTCCAACTATAAACAGAGATTTTCACATTTAAACTATAAACTCCATATAACCAAGGGTTTTGTTGTGAGTTTAGAATTTATATAAAACTCAGATTTTAATCCCTATAAGCATAAAATAAAAATAAAAACTCTTCAAGCACAGGCTTTAACAAAAACAAACAAAATGAAATGTATTTTTCTCTTTCTTGAGTGAGGCATGAATTAAGGACCATCTGTCACCATAACTTTGAACCACTTGATCTTGGTATGCTTTTTTGGTCAGTTTTAATGTTTCTTAAACCCAATTTCTCTTGTCTTCTTTAAAATGGACTAATCTCCAATCATCATGGAAATAAGTCAAGTAAATGAAAAATCATAAATTATATGGGGACTCACTAATTCAGTTAGTTTATTTGGAAACAAAATGCCTGGGGCTTCAAAGAGAAGAAACTGCCTTCGCTTCAATTCGTTGTTGCATTGGCCAAATTAACTTGCCAAGGAAATGACAGATGATTTAACAAAGTGAGTGACCAATGCGACTTGCTGTTCCATCCAGAGACGTGTTGGGGGTAGGGGTGAGGTAGGGCTTGGGGAAGGATAGAAAAAGTCTGGAGCATGAATTCCAAACCATGGCTTTTCTGAAATACTCAGATTAGTCACATTTCCCAACTAAGAAGGTATTGTAAAACCTCCAAAACATTTTCAAACTTAAAGTCTTTCAATTCAATTATTTTAAATTATGTATAATACAAAGCACTTTAAGAAAGGTACAAAGCCCAAAAGGCCATGAAATACAAAATTAGATACCTGCCAATCAGAAACTAACCGAAACTCCCTTATGTGATTAAGTTACATTGGTCATCAATACAAGAATTCAGGAATTCTACAAAGTATACATTGAAAATTAAAAATATATCAAGAACAAAACAACAAAATTAACTCAAGGGTTAAGTGACATTTATCTTATAGCCATATTGTGGTTTCCAGGTATAAATCGCTTTCATCATATCTATATTATGCCACAATCTTGTGAGATATGAGAGGTAAGTATTACTATTACGAGAAAAAGAAAACTGAAAACCAGAAAGAGTAAGTGATATATTCAAGGCCATACATGTAATAAATAGCAGTGACAGAAGAAAACAGATATCTTAATTATTCCAATTTTCCAATATAATTTGCTAATTATAAAATAGAGGTGAGGAAAGTATAGATGAGAAAAAATATTTTGCAGAATACAATGTAATATTCATTCATTTATTCATTCATTTGAAACATAATTTCATATATTTATTTGTCTCATATTTTGTTATGAACTGGTAACTAGGTTAAGATGAAAAATAAAATATAGTTTAAAAAAACAGAGAGTCAATTATAGAATTTTTATAGTGGTAACTAGTTAGATAAAATTGATATTATCTCATGACTTTTGCCTCTCTGCCTTTTAGAGAGTTGTTGAATTCCTCCTTGCTTTTCCCTATTTAAAATTTTCTGAAGATTTTTGGGATGAGAACTACAAAACAGAATTACATCTTGAATTTCAAAGTTCCTTTATACAGGATTTTTCTGCCAATTATAACCTCAATATCAAATGGCTTATTTGAAATAAAATCATATGCTATTGGGCCAAAATACTTTTGAAAAAAGTAATAACTGCATTATGATTAATTATCTTTGCTGTGGAATCAAGTAGGAATTTTAACTCTGCTTTTTTAACCCTTGCAATTTTTGATAGAGAGAGTATGGATTGGTAAGTGTAGACCTAGCCTAAGGGGTAACTCGGAAAAAGATTCCTGAATTCTTGTATTGATGTACAGGAAGTAGAAAGCAAATGTCAAATACAAATGTAAAACAGGACAGAGTAAACTATTACAGCAGACCACGCAAGTGGCTCAGTTCAAACGGGCTTGTCTGGGAATTTTGTGCTATCCAGATGGGTCAATTTGATACATGCACTTATATACATCCTATGAGAGTCAACTAAAGTCTCTTATAACTGGAATGTTTCATGAGCTGACAGCTTATGAAATACCAAAGTATTGAAACACAAGCACAGTGTGAGGAAAATTATAATAACATACAAAAATCAACTTTAATTACTCGTGCATTAATTGGATCCAAATTAGTTGTATACTCACAAGTAGAAACATTTGGATGGATGATATGGACATCTGCTAGATGTGTAGGCAAAGGCAGGAAGATAATTTTATTTTCAGCTGCTTTAGGAAGGAAACAAAGAAAATATAGCCAGTATGACAGGCTAATTACATAAATTATGTAATTTCAATTGCTGTACAGTGAATTATCATGTTAATCAAAGATTCACCAGGTTAGTTTGTGCAAAGTCATTTGAAAAGAAAACAACAGTTTTTAAAATGAAATAAAATAATCGTGAAAGCAGTGTGTTTCTAAGTAAATACATATACTAGAACCTTGGGAATGAGGTTTAAAAAATAAAGTGAAATAAAGATAAAATAATAAAAGATTAAGATATGTAAAACGTTCTACTTAAACATTTAGAAAATAAAACCTTATCTGTTGGTAACATGTTACTTCACACAAAACCAGAAACATTGCTAAAAGGAATAACTGCTTCTAGCTATGTTGTAAAAAATTAGGTAAATTACCAGAAAACCGGCTGCTTCTCTGTCTCCACGCTCCCTTCTTTCCTATTATGTTCAGAAAAAAATATGTTGAATTATTATATAACATACCACAGAATTTTGTTCTATTGGTACTACTTTTGTGTTCTATTTCTGGTCATTGTACATCGAATTTACACCCCAACCCACAAAGTTGGATACAATCCATTTTGTTAAGTCCCTTCATGTTTAAGAATCCTAAATAAACTACCTTCAACAGACTATTCCTGTGCCTGTGTCGAGATTTAAAGCCATGTAACACCTGGACTTTGTGAGCTTAACCTGCTGTGACAAATAAAAATAAATAAGAAAGTTTCCCGTAGTTGACAACCCAGGTGGAAGTTTTACTACAATTTCCATCAGTCACTGGGACAGGCTTCAAGTGAAATAAACTGTATTTACACACAAGTTTGCTCGGAAAGGTGGCTGTATTATGGCTTTTTACAGGCTCTGAAACTTGCAAAGCTATCTACAGTATAAAAAACTGTGAAAATAAATCCCCTTGTCCACTTGAAATTTTGATATATCTGTTTACACGCATCTTTTCTGTATCTACACAACTTGGACCAAGTGAATTTTGTCCTAGTTCGAGCTGGGGGTGGAGGGTGGGTCTGGGAACTCTATGTTGAATGTCATAAATGCTATGGGTGGGGGCAGGGGAAGAAAGATATTATGCATATTCTCTCAGGTCTCTATCTCACATTGATTCTGATTTTAGTCTTCCTTTTACTCTGACTTACTGACCTGATGGGGCAAAGGAAGTGTGAGAATTTGAAAATACTGTATAATGATACAAATTTTTAAAACTTCAGGTAAGTACAGTCTAAGATAGAATCACGGATAAAGAAACCAAAGTCTAGGATTTGAATCAAAATCTCAAAAGTATGTTTTTAACTAAATTTTTCTTGCGTATAATGTCACAGTTCAAGACAAGCAGGAAAAAAAAAAAAGAGTTGTGGGAGGAAACTTTCAATAAGATCTAAAAATGTGCTCTAAAGCCACCACAGTTAATAAAGAATGGCGATTTTCACACAAAAATAAAACCACCTGGAGTTACAAGAAACAGAAAACACTACAAAAAATAAGAATATAGCATATAATAAGGATGGCACATAAAGGCATTTGGAAAAGAATGTAGCCATTAAATAATATATTTAACTTTCGGGGGGAAAATGAAGTTTTACCCTTACTTCTAACAAGCAACAGTATGGGTTAGCCATCTAAACAATTAAATAGTTGAACAATCTTAATATTTAAGAAAGAAAAAAGAAATCATAACAGACCAAGAAGAAAGTATAGGTGAATATGACTTGATCTCAAGATGAAGAACTTAAGCATCAAAGTGAAGGCAGACCATTAAGGCAAAAGCAGAATATTTTAACAACATAAAAATGAAACATTTGAAACAAAAAGAACATTAAAAGAAAATTACAAATTAGAAAAATATTATAACACTCATTGCAGATTAGTGGACAAAATCCTAACTAACAAAAAACTCCTACAAAAATATACAAACACATCACTAAGATTACATATAAAGACAGGAAGAGGCAATGTACAAAAAATATATAAATAGTCATTCAATATATCCAATAAGGTTGAATTTCACTTTCAATCTAAGAAATCAAAATGAAATATCATATCCCCTTTTAAAAATATTAGAAACAAATAATAGTAATATCTAGTGTTGTTTGGGTGAAGCAGATGCTCTCAAATGCTGCAGACAAGAATGTAAATTAGAGCATTTTGAAAGGATACACTGCCAGTATGAATCAAGATCCTTAAAAATGTCTATGTACCTTGGTCTAGTAATTCCATGTCTAGAGAGTAATCATATGGAACGAATTTGGAGATACACACTAAGACTTATGTATAAGAATAGTCATCACAGCTTTATTTATAATAGAAAAAATATCGAAACTCAATAATAAAAGATGAACTGAATAAATTACAACACATACATTAAATGCAATGCCCTGTACCATTATAAATTACATCTTCAAAGAGTGTTTAGTGACCATGCAAAATATTTATAAGAAAATCAGGATATAAAATGCTATATACACTTGATTCAAATCTTCCTTCTTCTTTTTGTCTTTATTTACAAAAACACCCAATAACCCAGCTATACTTTTCAGAGCTAGATATGTAATGTGTTTAACTGTTTCAGAAAATAAATAAATAAAGGTTTACCCATATTTAAATGTTTTAATTGCTTTATGAAAATAAGAGAGCATATATTATTAATCTCCAACATCTTCTTGAAAATTAGAAAATAATATATTAAAAATGGTTCAAATTTTATATTCAATAGAATTTTCATGGAAGGTATATTTAATTGCATTTTCATACTACAGTTGCTGATGGCAAAATGTTTACATCCACCATCAATTAATAGACTAAAACCAAACTGAAAAAAATTTAAGGTGTCACTGTGAAAGCAAAAACATCTTTTTGTAATGTTCTTGATTTCTTTCTAACTATGAAATATGAGGAAAAATGTATCAGAAAAAAGTGAAAATAGATTTCTGCCCACTGCTCATATTAATGCATTATTTCTGAAACATTGGATCATGATTGTTTCTGTTTCTCAGTCAGGAATCAGAATACACCAAAGGTGGTTGTGATAGGTTTTGATATGTGGTAGTCTCTCATTGCTGTTTGCCAATTTCCAGCCATTATGAAGGCTAAAATTGTTATGTTGGTGATAAGAAAAGAGTAAGACAGATGACTGGATGAATTGGATAAATGTGATATATGGAAATAGAGCAAGGTATGATCGCTGTGCATCAGAAGATCCACGGCTGCACTTCACCGGAACAATAATATCAATAACAATAACAATAAGCAATGTTATTGTACACTACTGAATTTCAGTCACCTTGACAATATGGAGTCATGCTGAAAATTATAAAAGCTATCCCTTTGTTAATCTGTTTCAATGTGTTTTTTTAATATCTGAAGAAAATTATTACTGTCAGTAGTTATGTTTTTAATCTACCAAGAATCCTCTTACACTTGAGGTCAAAGGGTCTACTAATGGATATAAAAAAATCAAAGACAAAGAAATTACTGATATTTACATTTTTAGGTATGGCAATATAGAAACTAAGCTTCTGGACTGTTAAAGATTCACCAAGCTTAGATCTTACAGAGGGTTTAGGAATGCTTAAAACCTACCTCTTTGTTGAACTTCTTGTCATATTCTATTTATAATAAAAATTAGCTGAAATATTTTCCATGTTAGAAGAAAAAATAAGCCATTTCATCTTTATCATCCTTTATGATAGTCTGTTATCCAGCCAGAAACTTAGAACAGCAGTACTTTTTAATGGCAGTAACTTACCATGGTAGTTATAACCTTAATTCTACTTTGGTACTTTGGTGCAAGTTGGTCATCTTTGTTTTTAGAAATATTAAGAAAGCTAGGACTTATAACATTTATCTCAAAGTATATTTCTTTGATAAAGAAATTTGCAGGAACAGGAATAAATGTCACACTCTGTGGTTCCATATAATAGCCTTCTCCCCTTTAAATCAATATGTTTTTTCATGTTTCTTTGAAAACTAAGAAAAAGCTCCCCTAGGAAGTGACCAAAGTGATCAGAGTACCAACATATTTTCACAACAAAACAATAGAAGGATAATCATACAGCTCCTCCTATTCAGAAGCTCTTCTCTCAACTGCCTTCTCCCTCTCTTTTAGCAAAGGAAAACAAATTCTCCTCTCAGGGTTTACCCATAGGCTGCTAAGCATACTTATTCCACATATCTGTGCCTTTTGTTATCTGTAAAGATGATAGAGACTTGTGCGTCCATCATTTATATCTGGAAATACCTGAAGAGACTTGGTATTGCAGGTTTAGAGCTACTTATTTGTTGAGCACTTAATTGGCAACTTCAATGATAATCAAAGTAGCTTTTTTCACTTATTAAGAGTTTGGCAGTTGAGAGGCAATCACTAATGTTGGAAATAGCAAGGAGCTTGGAACCAAATATCACCTTAATTTCATCTCAGCTCTAATTTACAGCCACTGTGATCCTCAGTGTCTTTATCAGTAAATAGCTACTTTTAAAAAATGGGGGCAGATATTAAATGTGATAAAGTATGATTGAGTGACACATATATAACGTATGTTCAGTAAGAAGGAATGGTTTGTTTTGTTTTGTTTTGAGACAAGGTCTCAAAACTCTGTCTCCCAGGCTGGAGTGCAGTGGCATGATCACACCTCATTGCAGCCTCCACCTTCTGGACTCAAGCAATCCTCACACCTCTGCCTCCCTAGTAGCTGGGACTACAGGCATGCACCCCCACACCCAGCTAATTTTTGTATGTTTTGTAGAAACAGGCTCTCACTATGTTGCCCAGGCTGGTCTCGAGCAATCCTCCCATGTTAGCCTTCCAAAGTGCTGGGATTACAGCATAAGCCACTGCACCTGGCAGGAAATAGGTTTTTAAATACACAGTTAAAATACAATAGAAATTATTTAACAGGATACACTTCTTATACATTGAAAATTTGTACCCTTCTTATCGAAAACATTCAGAACATGAGACCATTTTTAATAAAACTTGTTTGAATGTTCAAGATGTAAGTAACAATTTAAATATGTAACTAGTACTTTGTTTCCTCATTTTTCTTATTTGTAGGCTGAAATTCAATGATTTTTTTTTACTTCTTTAACATCTCTCTTTATGCACAGACTATAAGCTTCATGAGGTTAGAGACCAGTTCTCTTTTGCTCCCTGTAGCTTTCCCAGTGCCTAAAACACAAGCAGGCATTCAATAAATATTTGTTGATTCAATGAATAAAAACAAATGAACCTGCTTTGAGGGAAAGTGAGTGATGCACGTGACGAATGTACACAACCAACGCCACTGGTCTTAATGACTCACTAACAGCTCAGTGGGAGAGAATGGGAGCTATGAAGGCTATGCAGTCTTCCAGGTCATTTGGTCTCCCATTAGCCCACTGAATCCTTATTATCATTAGTCATATAAATAATGTATTAAATCCATTCATTTTTCATTTATAAATGGCTTTGTTACAGAGTTGAGAAAATAATAAGAAAATGTTCTTATCTATAAAAGATAAGAAAAATCATGGAAAATGCCCAGCCAGTAACTACCCTGTTATCATTTGGCTTCTCATGAGACCTCCACAATGAGTTCTGTTGGGGTATCAGTGGCGTCGTGTGAAAGGACAAGTTAGATCTCCCTTCTATACGAAGAAGTTAGGTGGCCAGCGAGTTGGAAACCTGAGGAAGGGGTAGTTTAGCTTTATATTTTACTATCTGCCACTTCTTTTGAACAGCATGGGTGGTGGTTGGGGCCTCTGGCACTGTTCCCAGAAGCACTGCCCCTGCCAAGCAGAATTTGCACCTTCGCAAGTGCTGATTGACTGTGAGGGAAAGATATAGACCCCTTCTGGAAGCAGCTTTCTGGGAAAGATATTACACCTCCAGCCTGGTTGTGGGGAGGGCCCAAGAAAATAGGACTATGTGTCTGGTACTAGTAGGTGGTGGATAATTTAATTCCTTTCTCATTACATCCATTCAATCTAACATTTATTTTGAAGAGTTAAGTTTCCTAGACACAGATCCTAAAAAAAAAAAAATAAAATATGAAAGCAATGAAGTTCCTCCTCTTCTTTTACCTTCTCTCTCTTTTTTTTTACAGAGCATCATAAAAAAGTTTGTTTTGCTGGCTAACAGCAGCCAAGGTACAAAGCTTTCTTCGTTAGGGTTTGCTATTTAAACCATCAGCTCATTCTGTGAGAACATCAAACATGTGTCTACCAGATGCTGGGCAACAGCGCGATCCTAAGGACTTGACTCAGTGAACAATAATCTGTGGACAGCGGGTGTGAACCCGAGCTGGGCCAACACCTCATCAGACCGAATGGCTAATTGATTTCAAAATTAGACTTGGTATTTCTGAACAATAATCTTAAAAGGCAGCAATAAAATACATCAGGATCCTTTGAGCTGGCCAAGCTTTCATCCAAATGGCTTATTACAAAGAGCTGGCACACCTGAACTTTGGCACAGTCAAATAAATCCAAAAACAGCAAATGGAAACCACATTTGGCACTGGAGGTTTGTCAAGAAAAGTTTTTATTCATGAGGAAACATGATTTTTGATTTTGAAATTATTTGGGGGTTATTGGTGGGAAGTAATTCATTGAATGTGTTTGACTCTGACAGCTATGATTTATGCAACAAAGTATGCACAATAGGTATGTGAAGGCTTTTGAGAATCACACAATCTTTGGAACACCAGGATCAGCCAGGGCACAGCAAGGGTTAGTGTAGTTCCATTAGTGATAACTTAATCGCATGTGTAGGCCTACCCCTTTGAACTCTGAATAACTGTTTTGTGGCATCAGGGTCCACAAGGGTTTAAATCTGACTGCACTGCAATGACAATAAATTATACCAACTATTTAAGAAATGCTTGGAATCTTATCTTGCCTTCAGAGTGAGCAAACTAAGATTACAATTCCTGGTTTAAAACATGGCATAAATTCTGAGAACAAACATGGAAAATTTACACAATGGCAAGAGTGTATTTCACTACTCTTCTCTCGCAGCATTTTTTTAGGACCTCTAAAGATACAGGTTGAAAGGTCCTGTTGAAAGAAAGAAAGAAAGAAAGAAAGAAAGAAAGAAAGAAAGAAAGAAAGAAAGAGGCAAACAACAGAGTATGTCTGGGTGGGTAAAATGAATTAAACCACTGACTGGTTTTCTGCACAATGCTTCTTAGTTTAATTTTCTGGCTTAAGGAGAAAAAATTTTGCCATTTTCTTTGCATTTCTTATCCTAATAATTGACTATATTTTTACATTTTAATTTTAAATAAAGGAAGTCTGCTTAACTGGATGTATTTGCTAAGCCTTTTAACTGCTTTGCTAGATTCTATCCAAAGATGACAAAATATCTCATAGAGGGAAGAAGGAGAAGAAATAACGTTAAGGAAAGGAAATGGAATCACTACTATTGATCTAACCCAGAACTCAAAAATTACAAAAAAATACAGCAAAGAATTATCACTAGAACAAAGGTGGAAGGGAGTGACCTTGGAAAATTTATCTCCAAATGAAAACATTTTTCCCTTCATGGTTCTCTCCCCTTTCTAGGGCAATCCCTCTCCATTAAAAAAGCTGACAACCTTTTTTGCGATTATGACTTTTTAAACTAAGAAGTGACTTGGCCCACAGCCTGTGCTGAGCCTGTTAGCGGGTGACTGCCGCTTGGGAATTAGCGTTTAGATATCTGAAGGAAGGAAATCAGAAATCAGTTCTAGCCCCTGATCTTCTCTTAATTCACTGGATGATCTTGGACACATTTTCCTTTCTGGACTGCAGTTTCCTCATTTTTAAACGATGAGAATGGTACTAAATGATCTCTAAGGACTCTTTCAGTTCTAAAATATTATAAAGCTATGCAATAGTTCCTTCAGTTGATGAAAACAAGGCTGGTGAATGCATTGCTTGAAAGAAAACAGAAGAAAATAAGTATTTAGGGTGTGATATTTAATAAATGGAATTAGGACACATCCAATGGTTTTAGGAAGTTGATTTATTACAGTTTTCAGCAAAATGATATAGAAAACTAATCAACAAAAATGTTAACAATAAAGTACTTCAATGAATTGGAAATAATTTTGTAGCTAGAATTAAATAGAAAAATATCCTGTTAATGCTACTGGTACAGGGTATTAGCAAAATTATCCAAAATAAAATTAGTTTCTGGGAACACATCCCCCAAATCACATTCTCCATTTATCTAGTTAGCCAATATATTCTGAGTGTTCCTTTTGTAAAGACAAATGAATATTCAAGTACCCCATTTTTTAGAGAATTACTAATGAAGAGAGCGTTGAATTCTGGAGAGTTTTAGATATGATGATGACTACTTGGTATTCTGTTTATGTATTATGTTAGTATAAAATAAAAAAATTAAAGCATGTAGTTAGTTTCAAACTTGTATTAACTCTCAAACATTGGAATCCAAAATCGTGCTTAAGTTACTAACACTTTCATGTTCTGTTTTCAAATCCACATACCTCTTCAGAAGTTAAAATGTATCCATTTCAATACCTATTCAGGAAATGAAATTTATATTAACATGACTGTCATATATATATGATATGTGTGTGTATATATATATCTTTAAATAATTTTATCTGAAATCTTAGATCACAAATTTGAGAGGATATCTATTTTCATTTCTTGGTTATGTCTTTGGTGTCATTTAAGTAATTTTTACATATTTTCCAAAAGGGCAATAATAGCAACAATAGTATTTAACAAATGTATTAGACTACATTTATGCCACCTGTATGCCATGTGTCTTAAATGCACTCATTTAAATTTCACAATAAATTTACACGTAGGGTAAACTGTACTAATGAGGAAAATGAGCCAAAAGAGAAGTAACTTCACTGATTTACACAGTGGCTTTAAACTGACCATTACTTACCAATTCCAATTTTCCACAATGGGCTGCATTATTACTGCAATGAATTTAATGAATTCCTTTATTTATTCATTCAACAAATATTCACTGAAGGCCTGCTATATGCCAATCACTATTCTGGACATAGAGGAAACAATGAAGTTACATTCTAGGTTGGGGGGTAAGAAAATAAGTAAATATATAAATACATAAGATTATTTCAGTTAGAAGGTAAGTGCTATGAGGGTTGCCATGTCTAGCTATGCAACCCGTAACTGTGAGTGCTATGAAGGCAATATAGCAGAATGATGCAATAGAGAGGAAATGCAAAGTGATTTTAGATTAATAGTCAGAGAAGGCTCCTAGGAGGAGGCGCATTTGAGTTGAGATTTAAATGACAAAAATCATCTAGCTATGGGAAGGCCTTGGGCAGGTACACCAGATAGAGCAAACAACCAGCAGCAAAACTTTGAGGCAGAGATGAGTTGGCTGAGCATAAGAAACATAAAGAAGGCCAGTGGGGATAAAGCCAACCAAGGGGAACGGGAATGAGAGGCAAAAGGAGTGCAGACAGGAGGGGGTTGGGCTCTGTGTGGCTTCTTAGCTATGGGAAAGAGCATGCAATGTGTTACTAAAATATTAATGTCAAACGACCTTTCAGACTATTGCCATTAACCTCTGTTTTAATGACATAAAACACAAGTTTGTGAACTTTTCTGATTCTCAGAATGCTTGGACATTTGTTGGGGGGAGGCCGTGAACCCATCTTTCTTGGAAAAATTCACATTTATACAGAAATGTGCACACTATTTCAGGAGTTAATTGGGATCACGTTCCCCCTGGAGCCTATCCATGGGCCCATGGATTTCAGGTTTAAAAAAATCACAAAAACTATTTTACAGTGAGCTAAATGAATTGTGGTCCTTAAATCATAATTATAATCCTCACCTAAGTAGACAATTTCTACCCCCAAAATTATATAGTCCAGGCCATAAGGCACTCTGCCCTATAAGGTTAAATTTCTAGTTTCAACCACAAAGTTGTACTTTTTTTCAACAGTTTGACAATCTCCTTTTTACAATTTTGACATTCAAGAGCCAAATTCTTAATGCTAAAAATATATTTTAATACTCATTTACCAACAAAATTTTACCTGAGCTAATGTGAGGTTATTTACAATGTTTATTTGTGCTGCTTATGTTTTATAGCAGAAATAACAATGCGTTGGATTACAAGGTGATCCTTTAGTATCGCCTTGTGAGGTTACATAATATACTGTGTGTATGTGTGTGTGTGTGTGTGTGTGCAGATACATATGTAGGTGTATATATACATATGCACACCTCCTACTTCCAAAAGAAACCAAAATTCTGAAAACCATGAGTCCTGGATATTTTTGAGTAAAGAGCCATCGACCTGTATAGCTTCCCATCCTTCTGAAATTTTTCTTGAGTATTTTACATCTTCTCTGTGTATTCAGGATACCAAAAATAAGTCAGCACACAGGGCTCTAACCACTTACATCCATCTGGTGTGCTGACAGGTTTTAGATGACAACCTAGTGTTTCCTCAGCGCAGACCACCTCAGGAGTAAGAAGGCTACAGGACATTGTGAATGTTCTCCTTCAGCATATAAAAGAAACACCTGTACCAAATTAATTTGTGCTTATCCAGTGAGAAGTTCACAGGGTCCCTCCGCCTCTTTTACCTATGAAGGGTGGTCTATTGACTTAGCTGCTGTGCAAAACACGGCCCTGCAGGGAGCCCTGGCCTCTTGAGGGGATTTTCTGGGAATTATTCTTCACGTACTCCTAAGCTTGTTTCTTTCTTTGTTTTCTACATTCTTACTTAACCTTAATTTATATAGTCTAGCTTTGTATTTTCGAGGCATTATGCCATCGTTAAATTGCTAATACTTACCACATTGTTTAAAGCAGGCATCATTCCTGAGGTGCTACGCAGAGACCCAGAGATGGGTTAAGTAATTTGCTCAAGGAATCAGAATGTGAGTGAATGATGGGGCTTCAATTAGAACTCAGAGTTTCATATGTACTGTTCTTTTCTCAGGTCTCTGGGGCACAGTGTTATTATCTGGGAACTGATCCCAAAGACCAAACTAATTATCCCTAGCTATGGTGCTTCTTCCTAACATATAAACACTTCTGGGGGAAAAGGATGGAGGAGGAACTGAAGAGAAACAAGTATCCTCATTTCCCTAATGTATCAAATGCGTTGAAACATAATGAAGGTATTAGCTCTTATTCAATCTTTGTAAAATCATTTCCTCATTATTTTAATATATTTTAACACAGTCGTTTAAAACCTAACTCAATCACACCTTAAGAAATAAAATATTAGATAAAAACTTTTAATTTCAACTTTTATTGAGGTACTTTATCTGTTATCTCTTAGAAAAATTGCTAAATTGAAAAGTTTATGATTTATTTTTTCAGGTAGTATAAAATCAGAAAAAAATGTATATTTTATCACAGTTTCTAGTGGATATCTGCTGAAATTAAAATATTTATTTTAATACAAACCTAAAAATTTGACATATAACCTAATAACAAAAGGAGGTAAAATTCGGAGGAATTACCCTTTTCTAATTTTCCCCAATCCCTTCTCTCACTGACAGCTCTCTTGTGGATATCTAGTAGTTAGTTTTCTTCTTCCTCTGTCCTCCTTGGATCACTGTAACTGACCTGTTTCCATTGTCACGCAGGTTGCATCTAGGTCTTTCTTAACCTGTACCTAAGACCATTAGGGTACTCTAGAATCTGCTACTGTATATGTAAAATTTCCATCTAGATGTATTCCATGACTCCAGAAGTCTACTTTGACAGCTCCTTTCAGTGTTTTATTTTACGCTGCCTTACTTCTCCAACAGTGCCAGTGACAAACATTCTCTTGAGTCTCTGGACCTCCTTCTTTTTTTTTTTTTTTTAAATATATGTCATTTACAGAAAGGCAATACATTTCTATGTATAAAACGTTTCTCACATTTCCCACTCCCTTAGAGGTCCACTAAACAGCTCCATCTCTCAGTAAGGTTCCCCAAAGTGCCACCAACATAATTACCCCGTGTTCATCATTCATACCACATCATCTTCATTTTGAAACTCTTTTCAATGGCTTTCAGGCTTATAGCTCCCCAAAATGGGCTGTATAAGCCACTTCATTCAGTCCTCATTCTAATATCACATTTAAGTCTTCCCTGAAACAATTTAGGGTGTGACTTTATCTCCCATCATGGCCCAATTTGTTGGTCTCTAAGGGCCTGGCAGAACTCTTTCTGAGCGTTCCCTAGATTTCCACTTACACATGTCATAGCCTCTTCCATGCCATTCTACACATTGTAATTCTCTCCCTTTCATCTCGAACTCCTACTTCCATCAAGAAGTCTTTCCTTATTAACATGACATGCCCCAAATCTCTCTGTTTACCAATTGTTTATTGCTGCTGTTTTCATACTTTGGCTTTTTAAATTTCCACTTGGTAAATTCTTCTTGTTATTCTCACATCTGTCTTGCCTTTGTCTCAAAGGACACAGTCTTTAAAGTTTTTATACCTATTTAATCTTAAATATGCAATGACAATTCCATGCTATGCCCTTAATTATCTTTTGTTTATTCAAAAAACTGTCGAAAAACACATCTTGAAAAATTCATGTAACTTTTTCTCCTAGGAAAACTACAGTGTGTGATATTGGAGGTCAGTGTTTCAGAAGGTAGGTGCTAGAGTCAGATGCGCTCGCACTGCATCCCCAGCCCAACCTTAATTATTAGTTCTGCATACTCAAGCAACTTAACTTTCCTGTTACCCAGTTTCCTCATCAGTTACACAGGAATAGTCATAACCCCTGTTCCTTAACATGGATGTGAGGTTTTAATAAGAAAATACACTTAAGGAATTAAATGGAAGCTTGCACATAGTAACTGCTCAATAAAATACAACTATTACCAATTTATTCAAAAGCGGATTTCATTTATGTATATTTCAACATGCTGACCTTTGGAAGAAGGGGTACAGACAGCAGAGTGGAAAATAATCTACTACTATCTTCAAAATAATTTGTACTATAAAATATTTGGTGTGGTTAGGTATTACTTCAAGTTCTTACTTTAATTATAGTGAATCCTACTGATAAATTTCATATTTTTGATCATTTAGATTAAATTTAGTATGCATTGGTCTAAAGAAAATTTATGCACACAGATATAGGAATTTCCCTGTGTGTTTTCAGTAATGAATATATGTAAATTTAAATGTTCTTCCTTGATTTGGTCCTCTTTACCAATCCAAATAGAAAGTCATGTAATATAGCATTCTCATTCTACTGGAACATTAGCCATAAAAATTGATTCAGAGAAGTTTCTATATCTCTCTCCCAGCAACCATATTTATGTCTAAATTTTCCCAAGACCTATATTCAGTGGAACGATCCCACCCAGTAATAAAACTTCCTGGTACCATGCTTGCAGATAGTGTATTATCAATTTAATTTAATAATGTTTTGCTATGTATATAAAATAAAAACCAACATGTCCTAATTCCAATGTTTGAATATATTTATAGCAACTATACCTACATTTACATGAGTAAGTAAAATAAGCCTTGCAAACATCTTAAAAAATAAGGAGTTATTTTCCTAGTTTAGGAGCTGAAGGCCAAATACAAGCAGTTTCCTTAAGAAGATCAAGAAAGGCTTCCAGTCAAGACCACAGGGTAAGTTGTGAATCATATCCAGCTCACTGGACACATAGAAATAATAGAAAATATAAAAACTAAGACCCTCTCCTAGAAGGTTAAAGAAGGAATCAAAAGCAAGACAGTCATCCATAATTTTGGTTGCCATAAAAAATACCTTAGACTGCATACATTACAAATATAATTTTTTTGACCACACAGTCTGGAGGCTGAAAAATCCAAGACCAAGGTGCCAGCAGATTCAGTGTCTGGTGAGGACTCGTTCCTCATAGATGATGGCTTCTATGTGTCTTCACATGGTGAAAGGGGCAAACAGGCTTTCTCAAGCCCCTTTTACAGAACTAATCTCATTCATGAGGGCAGAGCCCTTATAACAATAACTTCCCAAAAGGTCACATTCCTTAATACCGTCATATTGAGCATTAAGTTTCAATGTACGAATTTGAAGAGAGCACCAACATTCAGACTATTGCAGAAATTGATTAAAATCATAGCCAAAGCACAAAGCTGTGGTCAGGCTGAGGCCTGGGCTAGCAGCAGCCAGTAGCAGCTGGAAGGGAACAGGGTCTAAAATGTACTTCAAATTAGGTTTTGGTGTAGCTTTCCTATAAGTGAATAAAAGCCCCAGTAAGCCACTTAGGAATCAAGACTGATTGGAAGATATGAGACTAGAAGACGTAGGAGGACCTTGAGAATACAGATGTTGTCAGGACAGGACAAGAACCAAGACCATTCACTTCTGACCTTGGCGATTTGACATATATATCCCTGGTATCACTAATGACTAGGGATGCCAACCTAATAATATAAAGCAGGATGCTATACCATATGGAAGCAGCCACCTAACTCTAGAAAGGGAGGAAAAGACAGGGAGAAAAAGAGAAAGAGTACACTGGAAATTTTCCTTCGTTTTTCAACTCCAAAACACACAAAGAAATCCTTTGACTGGGAAGACAGTTGACAAACAATATAAATTCATTTTACAAAAAATTAAAATAGTATCACATAAAAAGATGATTTAAGTACATTTAAGCTTTCCAAATACATACAAGAAAATAAACCACAAGATGACCATCAGTGATAGACTGGATTAAGAAAATGTGGCACATAT
Organism: Pongo pygmaeus; assembly: GCF_028885625.2. NCBI lineage: Eukaryota > Metazoa > Chordata > Mammalia > Primates > Hominidae > Pongo > Pongo pygmaeus. Next base: position 187,341,996 of record NC_072376.2, read on the forward strand.
GCACCATGGAATACTATGCAGCCATAAAAAAGGATGAGTGGGGTTTTTAAAAATTTTTTTTTATTATACTTTAAGTTTTAGCGTACATGTAAAGGATGAGTTTGTGTCCTTCATAGCGACATGGATGAAGCTGGAAGCCATCATTCTGAGCAAACTATCACAAGGACAGAAAACCAAACACCGCATGTTCCCACTCATAGGTGGAAATTGAACAATGAGAACACCTGGACACAGGGCAGGGAACATCACACAGTGGGGCCTGTCGTGGGGTGGGGGGATGGGGGAGGGATAGCATTAGGAGAAATACCTAATGTAAATGATGACTTAATGGGTGCAGCAAACCAACACGGCTCATGTGTACATATGTAACAAACCTGCACGTTGTACACATGTACCCTAGAACTTAAAGTATAATAAAAAATAAATAAATAAATAATAAAAATAAAATAAAATAAAATAAAACGCAATTTTCCAAAAACAAGAAAAGAAACTACACGAAAATTTGTGAAAGAAAAAATCAGAAAAAGAAGAAAATAAATGAGGAAAAAATAAAAAGTCAGATATAAAATTCAAAATAACAGAAATAAAAGATTATAATTGAAATGACTCAATAGTATAGATAAATATTAGACTGGACACAGTAAAAGAATTAGATAGTACTTCAGCAAAAGCACAGAACTTAGTTCAGAGAGATAGAAAAGGTAAAAATACATAAACATACATTTAGTAGAAAAGTTAAGTGACATGGAGAATAAATGGAGAGCTGCAATAGGTGCCTATTAGATGTTTTTGAAAGTATAATGGAGTGAATTGTATGAAACAACATTATAATTTACAGTCTCTGAAAATTTTCCAACTGAAGGAAATAGATAAAATAATGAATTATATGACTGCAAATGTACTTGAAATATAAGCAAGATAAATAAAAATAAGTACATTAAAACCTATTATAGTAAAAATGTAGAAACAAAAAGGTAAAAAGAAAAATCCTAAAAGCCATCACGTAGAAAAAAAAAACTATGTTAGGAGGAAAACAAATTGCACCAGTATCAATAGATGCCAGAAGACAACACAATAATATTTTTAAGGATGTAAGAAAATAGAGTTCTTAAATTAAAAACTGTTATCCTGGTTATCTGTCTTTAGAGATTAAAGGTACATCAATATATTTTCCGAAATAGGATAAAGAAATGTATCTACCACACGCTTTTTCTTACAAGAACAAAACAGCGAAATGAAAAGTAAATCTTCAAGGAAGGAATAAATAAGAGACACTTTGCATTGTTTAACTTGTTAGAAAAGTTTATAATCTTGTGTGCCCATTAAATTTAAGAACAAAAATACAATCAATATCTTCCAAACACAGAAAAAATAACTGAATATAACACTGCCAAGCAAACATAAGTCAGGTGTTATCAGCTAAATTTTGATTCCCAAAATTCATATGCGGAAGACCTAAGCCACAGTACCTCAGAATGTGACTGTATTTGCAGATAAAGCCTTTAAACAGCCAATTAAGTTAAAATAAGGTCATGTGGGTGGGGTCCTAATTAAGTAAAAATGAGATCATGGGAGCAGGGTCCTAATGCAATGTGACTGGTGCCCTTATAAAAAGAGAAAACTTGGACAAGCAAGAGAGATACCAGAAACGCGCACACACACAGGAAAGATCACATGAGGACACAGGGAGAAGGTGGCCGTCTGCAAACCACAGAGATATGCCTCAGAGGAAATCAAACCTACAAACATCTTACTTTTGGACTTCTACCCTCCATAACTGTGAGAAAATAAATTTGGGTTGTTTAAGCTACACAGCCTGTGTTATTTTGTTATGGTAACACTAGCAAACTAATACAGCAGGAAAGGAGGGGAGAGAAGCAGCAAATGATTGATAAACAGATACAAGTTGATATATTAAATGATATAATGAAGTTGATATAATAAATTCATAATGATGTTGATATAATGAAGTTTATGTAAGTTGATACAATGAAGTCCAAATATATAAGCAATTCAAGTAAATTAACCTGGCATACTATAAGAGATTAGCAGATGGATTTTTTTAAATCAGCTGCGTGATGTTTACAAAACACACACACTTGATTACATGTACATACACACACAATTGCAACTAAAACAAAACTGCACAGAAAATTTGCAAATATAGTGATGAAAAATATATTAAGCAGATATTAGATGAGTTTGATACAGCAATGTTAATATCAGACAAAATAAGCTTAAAATGAAAAAATTATTACTATGAATAGTGGCATTCCATTATTTTAAAAAGAAAAATAAATCACAATGTTATCATCCAAAATAGATTTCTACTTAAGAAAAATTGTCAGAATTGCAAGGAGAAATTGACAAGTTCATAGTTACAGTGAGAGTTTTTATTATACCCACAAATTGACAAAAAAAGACATAAATGATGTAAACAACGAAAATAACAAGAGCACCACCTTGAAGCCAATAAGTGGAAAAGGTATATTTATTTCAGCAATTTGAAACATTTTCAAAAGTGGGTAACATGACTTTTTTAAAAATAGATTTTAGTTTTTCAGAGCAGTTCTAGGTTCAAAGCAAAATTGGATGAAAAGTACAGAGGTGTCCCATGTACAGTAGTGGATGCCTGAAAGCCTAGATATACCTAACCGTACAGGTAATATGTTTTACCTGTATGTACATACCTATGATAAAGTTTAACTTATAAATTAGGCACAGTAAGAGGTTAACAGTAACTAGTAATAAAAGAACAATTATAACAATATAGTGTAATAAAAATTATATAAATGTGTGCTCTCTCTCTCCCTCAATATATAATATTTTTGGACCGCATTTGATTACAAGTTTCTTTTTCTTGTTTTATTGACTAGGATTATTAACTAGGACTTCTAATATGATGTTGCAAAGCAGTGGTGAGATGTTCTTGCCTTGTTCCTGATCTTAGTGAAAAATCTTCAAGTTTCTCACTATTAAGTATGATGTTAGTTGTAGGTATTTTGTAGATATTTTATATTAAGTTGAGAAAGATCCCCCCGTTCTTTGTTTACTGAGAGTTTTTATCGTTAATAGGTGCTGGATTTTGCCAAATGATTTTGCTGCATCTACTAATATGGTAATGTGATTTTCTTCTTTATCCTATTGATGTGGTAGATTATATTAATTGATTTTTGAATATTAAATCAGCCTTGCATACTTGGGCTAAATCCCACTTAGTTGTGGTATATAATTCTTTTTATACATTGTTGGATTCAATTTGCTAATATTTTATTAAGAATTTTTGCATTATGTTCATGAGAGAAACTGGTCTGTAGTTCTCTAATAATATTTTTGCCTAGTTTGTGTATTAGCATAATGCTGGCCTATAGATTAAGTGAAGAAATATTTCCTCTACTTCTATCTCTTGAAAGAAATTATATAGAATTAGTACAATTCCTCCTAATATCGTTGGTAGAATTCACCAGTGAGCCCATCTGGCCTGGTGCTTTCTGTTTTGGAAAATTGTTCAGCATTAATTATTAATTAAGTTCAATTTATTTAACAGATATAGGCCCATTCAGATTGTCTATTTCTCCTAGTGTGAGTTTTGGCAGGTTGTGTGTTTCAACAAATTAGTCTATATTATTTATGTTATAAAATTTGTAGGCGTAGAGTTATCCATAATATTACTGTATTAATTTGGTAATCACTATAGAACCTGTAATGATACCCTATCTTTCATTTCAGCTATGAATGGTTTGCATTCTTCTCTTTTTTTCTTAGTTAGGCTGGCTAGAGGCCTATCAATTTTATTGATCTTTTAAAAAAAACAACTTTTGGTATCATTGATTTTTCTCTATTGATTTCCTATTTTCAATTTCATTTATTTCTTTGCTATTGTGAATACTGCTGCAATAAACATATGAGTGGGTGTGTCTTTATAGTAGAATGATTTATAATTTTGGGGGTATATATCCAGTAATGGGATTGCCTGGTCAAATGGTACTCCTGGTTCTAGATCCTTGAGGAATCGCCACACAGTCTTCCATAATGGTTGAACTAGTTTACACTCCCACCAACAGTCTAAAAGCATTCTTATTTCTCCACATCCTCTCCAGCATCTGTTGTTTCCTGACTTTTTAATGATCACCATTCTAACTGGCGTGAGATGGTATCTCATTGTGGTTTTGATTTGCATTTCTCTAATGACCAGAGATGATGAGTTTTTTTCATATGTTTGTTGGCTGCATAAATGTCTTCTTTTGAGAAGTGTCTCTTCATATCCTTTGCCCACTTTTAGATGGGGTTTTTGTTTTTTTTCTTGTAAATTTGTTTAAGTTCTTTGTAGATTCTGGATATTAGCCCTTTGTCAGACAGATAGATTGCAAAAATTTTCTCCCATTCTGTAGATTGCCTGTTCACTCTGATTATAGGATAGTTTCTTTTGCTGTGCAGAAGCCTTTTTTAGTTTAATTAGCTCCCATTTGTCAATTTTGGTTTTTGTTGCCATTGCTTTGGTGTTTTAGTCATAAAGTCATTGCCAATGCCCATGTCCTGAATTGTATCGCCTAGGATTTCTTCTAGGGTTTTTATGGTTTTAGGTCTTATGTTTAAGTCTGTAATGCATCTTGAGTTAATTTTTGTATAAAGTGTAAGGAAGGGGTCCAGTTCTCTGTATTTCCTGAATTTGAATGTTGGCCTGCCTTGCTAGGTTGGGGAAGTTCTCCTGGATAATATCTTGAAGTGTGTTTTCCAACTTGGTTCTATTCTCCCCATCTCTTTCAGGTACTCCAATCCGTCATAGGTTCGTTCTTTTTACGTAGTCCCATGTTTCTCAGAGGTTTTGTCCATTTCTTTTCATTCTTTTTTCTCTAATCTTGTCCAGTTGTCTTATTTCAGCAAGATAGTCTTCCATATTTTGTATTCTTTCTTCCCCTTGATTGATTTGGCTATTAATACTTGTGTATGTTTCACAAAGTTCTTGTGCTGTGTTTTCAGCTCCATCAGGTCATTTATGTTCCTCTCTAAATTGGTTATTCTAGTTAGCCACTGCTCTAAACTTTATCAAGGTTCTTAGCTTCTTTGCATTGGGTTAGAACATACTCCTTTACCTCAGTGAAGTTTGTTATTATCCACCTTCTGAAGCCTACTTCTGTTGATTCATCCATCTCATCCTCCATCCAGTTTTGTGCCCTTGCTGAAAAGTTGTTGCGATCATTTGGAGGAGAGAAGGCACTCCGGCCTTTTGGGTTTTCAGCATTTTTCCATTGATTCTTTCTCACCTTCATGAGTTCATCTACAAAATCAATGTGCAAAATCACAAGCATTCCTATACACCAATAGACAAGCAGAAAGCCAAATTATGAATGACCTCCAATTCACAATTGCTACAAAGAGAAAAAAATAAATAGGAATACAGCTAAGAAGGGACGTGAAGGACCTCTTCAAGGAGAACTACAAACCACTGCTCAAGGAAATAAGAGAGGACACAAACAAATGGAAAAACACTCCATGCTCATGCTCATGGATAGGAAGAATCAATATTGTGTAAATGGCCATACTGCTCAAAGTAATTTATAGATTCAATGCTATACCCATCAAGCTTCCATTGACTTTATTCACAAAATTAGAAAAAACTATTTTAAATTTCATATGGAACCAAAAAAGAGCCTATATAGCCAAGACAATCCTAAGCAAAAAGAACAAAGCGGGAGGCATCATGCTACCTGACTTCAAACTGTACTACAAGGCTACAGTAAACAAAAGAGCATGGTACTGGTACCAAAACAGATATATTGACCAATGGAACAGAACAGAGGCCTCAGAAACAATGCCACACATCTACAACCATCTGATCTTTGACAAATTGGACAAAAACAAGAAATGGGGAAAGGATTCCCTATTTAATGAATGATGTTGGGAAAACTGGCTAGCCATATGCAGAAAATTGAAACTGGACCCCTTTTTATAAAACTAATATAGCATTGATTCTCAAATCACATTCATTACTGACTTTTTAAAGTTCTGAGTCAAAACTACAGGAACAGTTTTCTAACCAGACAAAACAAACTTATCTAAAAACTGTAGTAAAATTCATTTCAAAAATGATGGTGTGAGAGTGTGACACATAATTTCCCAAGAACAAAAAATTTACCAGCTAAAAGATTATTTTAAAACAAGCATTTGAAGTTTCTTTAAATTTGCCAAGGAGAAATCTGCTTCAAATAGTAAATGAAGAAACATATGTTCAAAAAGATTTAATAAATCTTAATATGATCAGTGAGAATCTGTGGCATTTGAGCCATGACCCACTCATAACTCCTTCCTCCAGCTCAGTGTGTTAGCAGTTTTACTCTTAGCATGTGCAGCCAAGAAGGTAGGGGTCTCTCTCCACCTTGCTTCCCACATAGAGATATGGTTTCATGCTGGGAGGGACAGACCACTAGCATCTTTCATCCCTATCTTCTGTTCCATATTTCAGAGGCAATATTCCAGACAGACATGGCTGAAAGAATCTATCTCCCTTCCTCCACTCAACCCCCCACTAACAGAGAAGCTCTACCAGAAAGAGAGTAGGCTGAGAATACAAGGCCTTAAATGCTTCCGTCAAAACTCACTTGTAAATGAGAGAAAATATTCACAAATATCCACAAGCTATGCATAGACAAAGGTCCAATATCCAGCATCTATAAGGAAATTAGACAATTCAACAAGCGAAAAACAACCCCATTAAAATGTGAGCTAAGGACATGAACAGACACTTCTCAAAAGAAGATATAAATTCAGCCAATAGGCATATGAAAAAAAATGCTCTGCATCACTAATCAATAATGAAATGCAAATCAAAACCATAATGAGACACCATCTCACACCAGTCACAATGGCTATTATTAAAGAGTGAAAAAATAACAGATACTGACAAGGCTATGGAGAAAAAGAACACTTACACATGGATGGTGGGAATGTAAATTAGTTTAGCCATTGTGGAAAGTAGTTTGAAGATTTTTCGAAGAACATAAAACAGAACTACCATTTGACCCAGGAATCCTATTGCTGGGTATATACCCAAGGGAAAATAAATTGTTCTGCCATAAATACACAGGCACTCACATGTTAATTGCAGCACTATTCACAATAGTAAAGGCATGGAAACAACAAAGGTGCCCATCAGTGATGGATTATATTTTTTTTTAAAAGTGCTACATATACACCATGGAACACTGTGCAGCCGTAAAAAAGAAGAAGATTATGTCCTTTGCGGGGTCATGGATGGAGCTGGAGGCAATTATTCTAAGCAAATTAATGCAGTAACAGAAAACCAATACTGTATGTTCTTACTTGTATGTGGGAGCTGAACATTGGGTACTCAGGGACATAAAGATGGGAACAAACACTGACACCACTAGAGAGGGACGAGAGGGAGAGGCAAAGGCTGAAAAACTACCTGTTGGGTACTATGCTCACAACCTGGGTGACGGGATCATTTGTACCTCAAACCTCAGTGACACACAATATACTCATTTAACAAACCTGCGTATGTACCACCCAACCTAAAATAAAAGTTGAAAATTTTGAAAAGTCAACGAATGCTACAAAAGTATTTTTATAAAAATAAAATTAAAATAAAATAAATTAAACTCACTTGTAAAGATTCCGTACTAGTAGGAGAAATTTAAGAAGACCAGGGTCGGCAGGGCATGGTGGCTAACATCTGTAATCCCAGCACTTTGGGAGGCTGAGGAGGGTGGATCACTTGGGGTCAGGAGTTCAAGAACAGCCTGGCCAACATGGTGAAACCCTGTGTCTACTAAAAATACAAAAATTAGCTAGGCGTGGTAGCTCACGCCTATAGTCCCAGCTACTTGGGGGAGGTTGAGGCAGGAGAATCTCTTGAACCCAGGAGGTGGAGGTTATGGTGAGTGGAGATAGTGCCACTGCACTCCAGCCTGGGCAACAGAAAAACACTCCATCTCAAAAAAAAAAAAAAAAAGAAAGACCAGGGTCTACTGTTCCCACCCAGAGCTCTGTTCATAGAGCAGGGGTTTTACTCTGAGAGAAGTGGGGTCTCTTCTTGGCCAGAGTTCCAGAGTTTGTGCCTAAGGGGAGCAACAGATTATAAGAACAAACACACCACAACTGTGCTTAAGAGAACTGACTATACTTGAAACAGAGTATAAGGAAGTCCATGCCAAAAGGTATTGTGGAAAACAATGAAGATATTGATGCTCAGCAGTTAAGAGGTGGCTGATACCAGCTGAGCATTTCTAATTCAAAAACCTGAAATCCAAAATGCTCCAAAATCTGAAACTTTTTGAGCACCGACATAATGCCACCTATAGAAAAATTCACACCTAACCTCATGTGATAGTCCAGTCACAACTTTGTTTTATATGCAAAATTATTTAAAATGTTATATAAAACTAAATTCAGGCAAGTGTGTAAGGTTTATATGAAATGTAAATGAGTGTTGGTAAAGGTAATTATAAAATAATTGTAAAAGACAGTATATTGCATATTTCTTTTATGAATCAATTGATTTAAAAATAAATTTTATAAGACAATATGTATACAACTATTATTGGACTCATAACGTAAAAAATGTAATGCACTTGGCAACCACAGCAAAAAAGACATGGATGAAAACAAAGCTGTGTCACAGCACAAAAATGACACCAGGTGGCAACTAGAATGCACAAGGAGAAATTAAGGGAACTAGAAATTACAAATAAAATGCAAAATAATGTAACAAATTCCATAAATATATAATTGTCTTCCTTTCTTCTCTCAAAACATATAAAATTGTAGTAAAAATTATAACAATAAATTTTTGGATAGGTTACACATATAGACTTAAAATGTACAAAAATAGTAGCAGAAATGAGGGAAGGAAATAAAATTTGATGAGTAAATTGCATTTGCCTATGATTAAGTTAGTATAAATCAGAAGTAGATTCTGATAAGTTAAGATATTTTTGTACTCTTGGAATGACCATTAAATTTTTAAAAAAATATATTTTAAAATCGTTAAAGAAATTAAATGGTACACTAGAAAATATTCAGTTAATACAAAAGATGGCAGTAAAGGAGGAACAAAGAAAAAATATGAGATGTATAGGAAACAAAAAATAAAAATTCAATCATACCAATAATAACATTAAAGTGAATGTATTAACAATCCAATCAAAAGGCAGAAATTGTCAGGCTGGAGGGAAAATACAGATCCAAATATATGCTCTGTAAAGGAGACACATTCTGTTTATTTATTTATCTATTTTCCACTTTTATTTTAGGTTCAGGGGTACATGTGCAGGTTTGTTATATAGTTAAATTGCATGTCACAGGAATTTGGCATACAGATTACTTCATCACTCACATAATCAGCATAGTACCTAGTATACAGTTTTTCAAGCCTCATTTCCTCCCACCTGCCACCCTCACGCAAACCATGGTGTCTGTTCTTCCCTTCTTTGTGTCCACGTATGTTCAGTATTTAGTTCCCACTTATAAGTGACAACATGTAGTATTTGGTTTTCTATTACTGTGTTAGTTTTTTAGGATAATGGCCTCCAGTTTAATCCATGTTGCTGCAAAGAACATGATGTCATTATTTTTTATGGCTGTATGGTATTCTGTGGTGTATATGTACCACATTTTTTTAACCCAGTCTACTGTTGATGTGCGTTTAGGTTGATTCCATGCATTTGCTATTGTGAATAACGCTGCAATGAACATATGTGTGCAGGTGTCTTTATGGTAGAACATTTTCTTCCAGTAATGGGACTGCTGGATCAAATGGTAGTTCTGTTTAAAGTTCTTTGAGAAATCACCAAACTTATTTCCACAACGGCTGAACTAATTTACATTCCCACAGCAGTGTATAAGCATTTCCTTTTATCTACAACCTCACCAGCATCTGTTAGTTTTTGGCTTTTTAACAATGGCCATTCTGACTTGTGTGAGATGGTATCTCATTGCGGTTTTGATTTGCATTTCTCTAATGATTAGTGATATTGAGCATTTTTTCATATGCTTGTTGGCTGCATGTCTTCTTTTAAAAATCGTCTGTTCATGTCCTTTGCCCACTTTTTAATGGGGTTGTTTGTTTTTTGTTTATAAATTTAAGTTCCTTATAGATGCTGGATATTAGACTTTTATCAGATGCATCGTTTGCAAATATTTTCTCACATTCTATAGTCTGTTTACTCTGTTGACAGTTTCATTTGCTGTGCAGAAGCCGTTTAGTTTAATTAGGTTACAATTATTAATTTTGGTTATGTTGCAATTGCTTTTGGGGTCTCCATCATGAAATCCTTGACAAGTCCTATGTCCAGATGGTATTCCCTAAGTTATCTTCCAGGGTTGTTATAGTTTTAGGTTTTATGTTTAAGTCTCTAATCCATCCTGAGTTTTTTTATATGGTGTAAGAGGGGTCTAGTTTCGATCTTCTGCATAGGGCTAGCCACTTATCTTAGCACCATTGATTGAATAGGGAGTCCTTTCCCTGTTGCTTGCTTTTGTCTATTTTGTCAAATATCCGATAGTTGTAGGAGTGCAGCTCTGTTTCTGGGCTCTCTATTCTGTTCCATTGGTCTACTGTTGATGTGCATTTAGGTTGATTCCATGCATTTGCTGTTGTGAATAATGCCAGAAAACATCTGTTTTTGTACCAGTACTATGATGTTTTGGTTATTGTAGCCTTGTAGTATAATTTGAACATGGGTAACATAATGCCTCCAGCTTTGTTCTTTTTTGCTTAGAATTGCCTGGGCTATTCAGGTTCTTTTTTGGTTCCATATGAATTTTTAAAGTTTTTTCCAGTGCTGCGGAGAATGTCATTGGTAGTTTGATAGGAATAGCATTGAGTCTGTAAATTCCTCTGGCCGTAAGGCCATTTCAATCATATTGATTCTTGCAATACATGAATATGAAGTGTTTTTTCCATTTGTTTGTGTCATCTCTCATTTCTTTAAGCAGTATTTTGTGATTCACATTACCTCCCTTTTTAGGTGTATTACTAAATATTTTATTTTTTGTGGCAATTGTGAATGGGATTGCCTTCCTGATTCGCCTCTTGGCTTGGTTGCTGTTGGACTGTTGGAATGCTAGTAATTTTTGTACAATAATTTTGTAACTGAAACTTTTCTGAAGTTGTTTATCAGATCAAGGAGATTTGAAGTAAAGACTATGGAATTTCCTATATATAGTATCATATCATCTGCAAACAGGGTTAGTTTTACTTCCTCTCTTTCAATTTGAGTGCCTTTTATTTGTTTCTCTTGCCTGATTGCTCTAGCTAGAAATTCCATAACTATATTGAATAGGAGAGGTGAGAGAGGGCATCCTTGTCTTGTTCCAGTTTTCAAGGGGAATTCTTCCAGCAGGCGAGACATTTTAAATTCAAAGATACAAATAGATTTAAAGTAAAAAAAGAAAGGAAAATAATATTTATTGCAATTACTTTACTAATATCAGACAAGATAGACTAAAATAAAGTGTCACTAGTGAAAAAGATGAACATCAACATTTTTAATGATAAAATAGTCATCTTAAAATATATATATATTTATTTATTTATAAAATAACAGAGGCCCAGAATACATGAAGTAAAAACTGACAGAATTAAAAGAAGAAATGCATGATTCAACAATTATAGCTGGAAATTTTAATATTACACTTTCAAAAATGTATAGAACAAAAAAGATTAATAAGTGTATGAAAGATTTAAAAAACATTGTAAGCCAGTTATACCTAATAGACATCTAGGCTACTGTACCTATTCTTTTCAAGTGCACTTTGGAACATTTGTCAGAATAGATTATAGGGTAGGCCATAAAACAAGCCTCAATAAACTTAAAAAATTAAAATCATACAAAGTAAGTTATTTTACCACAATGGAAAAAAATTGGAAATCAATAACGGAAGAACAAGACAAGGGTATTACTTTTGCCATATTATCTAACACTGTAATGGAGGTTTAGCTATAGCAATTTGGTAAGAAAAAGAAATAAATGCATCTGGAATGGAAATGAAGAAATAAAACTGCTGCTATTTGAAGATAAACCAATCTTATATATAAAAAATTTTAAGCAATCCACTAGAAGCCTATTGAAATTAATAAATAAGGTCAGAGGGGCTGCAGGATACAAGATCAATATTCCAAAATCAATTTTATTTCTCTTCACTAGCAATGAACAATCTGGAAAATAAATTCAGAAAACAATTGTATTTGCAGTAGCATCAAAAATAATAAAATACTTCGAAATGAACTTTATAAAAGCTATGCATTGTTAAAAGAAATCTAAAAAGATATAAATAAATGAAAAGACATTCATGTTCATGGATTAGAAGACAATATTGTTAATGTGCAATACTCCGCAAATTGATCTACATACTAAACATCAACACCTATTAAAAATCCCAGCTGGCTTTTGATATAATAACCCTAAAATTACTATAGAAATGCAAGAGACAACAAATAACCAAAACCGTCTTGAAAAAAAAATGCAACATTAGAGGATTCACATTTTCTGATTTAAAAAACTTACTACAAAGCTACACAGTGCAAATATTGACATAAGAATAGACATCTAGATCAATAGAATAGAACTGAGGGTAAACCTTCACGTTTATGATCCTTTCATTTTCAATACTGATGCCAAGACAATAAAATGGGAAAAGAATAATCTTTTCAACTAAAGGTGCTGAAACAACTGGATATTCACATGTAAAAGAATAAAGATAAACCCCTACCTCACACCATCCACAAAAATTAATTCAAAATGAATCATAGACCTAAAGAAAAAATGAAGTGTGCTTCATCAGAATTTTAAAAGTGTGTGCATCAGAGGATAACATCAAGAAAGTGAAAAGAGGGAGAAAATATTTCCAAATTACGTATTTGATTAAAAGCTTTTATCCAGAACATATAAAGAACTCTTACAACTCAATAATAAAAAGGCAAATAATTCAATTTAAAAATAGGCAAAAGATTTGAACAGTTATTTCTCCAAAAAACATAACAAATGGGCAATAATCACATGAGCAGATGTTCATCATTATTAGTCATTTGTGAAATGCAAACCAAAACTACAATGAGATACCACTTCCAGAATACTAGATTACTAATCAAAATAATAGGATACGAAGAAACTGGGACCTTCATACATTGCTGGTGAAAACATAACGAGACATATATAGCATGTATGGAAAATAGTTCAGCAGTTCCTTAGAAGACTAGCCATAGAACAAATTGGATAAAGAGTCAAGACCCATCAGTATTCTGTATTCAGGAAACCCATCTCACATGCAGAGACACATATAGGCTCAAAATAAAGGGATGGAGGAAGATCTACCAAGCAAATGGAAAACAAAAAAAGGCAGGGGTTGCAATCCTAGTCTCCGATAAAACAGACTTTAAACCAACAAAGATCAAAAGAGACAAAGAAGGCCATTACATAATGGTAAAGGGATCAATTCAACAAGAAGAGCTAACTATCCTAAATATATATGCACCCAATACAGGAGCACCCAGATTCATAAAGCAAGTCCTTGGTGACCTACAAAGAGACTTAGACTCCCACACAATAAAAATGGGAGACTTTAACACCCCACTGTCAACATTAGATAGATCAACGAGACAGAAAGTTAACAAGGATATCCAGGAATTGAACTCAACTCTGCACCAAGTGGACCTAATAGACATCTACAGAACTCTCCATCCCAAATCAACAGAATATACATTATTTTCAGCATCACACCACACTTATTCCAAAATTGACCACATCGTTGGAAGTAAAGCACTCCTCAGCAAATGTAAAAGAACAGAAATCATAAAAATCTGTCTCTCAGACCACAGTGCAATCAAACTAGAACTCAGGATTAAAAAACTCACTCAAAAACGCTCAACTACATGGAAACTGAATAACCTGCTCCTGAATGACTACTGGGTACATAACGAAATGAAGGCAGACATAAATATGTTCTTTGAAACCAACGAGAACAAAGAAACAACATACCAGAATCTCTGGGACACATTCAAAGCAGTGTGTAGAGGGAAATTTATAGCACTAAATGCCCACAAGAGAAAGCAGGAAAGATCTAAAATTGACACCCTAACATCACAATTAAAAGATCTAGAGAAGCAAGAGCAAACACATTCAAAAGCTAGCAGAAGGCAAGAAATAACTAAAATCAGAGCAGAACTGAAGGAAATAGAGACACAAAAAACCTTTCAAAAAATCAATGAATCCAGGAGCTGGTTTTTTGAAAAGATCAACAAAATTGATAGACTGCTAGCAAGATTAATAAAAAAGAAAAGAGAGAAGAATCAAATAGACACAATAAAAAATGATAAAGGGGATATCACCACCAATCCCACAGAAATACAAACTACCGTCAGAGAATACTGTAAACACCTCTACGCAAATAAACTAGAAAATCCAAAAGAAATGGATAAATTCCTCAACACATACACCCTCCCAAGACTAAACCAGGAAGAAGTTGAATCTCTGAATAGACCAATAACAGGCTCTGAAATTCAGGCAATAATTAATAGCTTGCCAACCAAAAAACGTCCAGGACCAGATGGATTCACAGCTGAATTCTACCAGAGGTACAAGGAGGAGCTGGTACCATTTCTTCTGAAACTATTCCAATCAATTGAAAAAGAGGGAATCCTCCCTAACTCATTTTATGAGGCCAGCATCATCCTGATACCAAAGCCTGGCAGAGACACAACAAAAAAAGAGAATTTTAGACCAACATCCTTGATGAACGTTGATGCAAAAATCCTCAATAAAACACTGGCAAACTGAATCCAGCAGCACATCAAAAAGCTCATCCACCATGATCAAGTGGGCTTCATCCCTGGGATGCAAGGCTGGTTCAACATGCATAAATGAATAAATGTAATCCAGCATATAAACAGGACGAAAGACAAAAACCACATGATTATCTCAACAGATGCAGAAAAGGCCTTTGACAAAATTCAACAGCTCTGCATGCTAAAAACTCTCAATAAATTAGGTATTGATGGGACGTATCTCAAAATAATAAGAGCTGTCTATGACAAACCCACAGACAATATCATACTGAATGGACAAAAACTGGCAGCATTCCCTTTGAAAACTGGCATAAGACAGGGATGCCCTCTCTCACCACTCCTATTCAACATAGTGTTGGAAGTTCTGGCCAGGGCAATCAGGCAGGAGAAGGAAATAAAGGGCATTCAATTAGGAAAAGAGGAAGTCAAATTGTCCCTGTTTGCAGATGACATGATTGTTTATCTAGAAAACCCCATCATCTCAGCCCAAAATCTCCTTAAGCTGATAAGCAACTTCAGCAAAGTCTCAGGATACAAAATCAATGTGCAAAAGTCACAAGCATTCTTATACACCAATAACAGACAAACAGAGAGCCAAATCATGAGTGAACTCCCATTCACAATTGCTTCAAAGAGAATAAAATACCTAGGATTCCAACTCACAAGGGATGTGAAGGACCTCTTCAAGGAGAACTACAAACCAGTGCTCAACGAAATAAAAGAGGACACAAACAAATGGAAGAACATTCCATGCTCATGGGTAGGAAGAATCAATATCGTGAAAATGGCCATACTGCCCAAGGTAATTTACAGATTCCATGCCATCCCCATCAAGCTACCAACGACTTTCTTCACAGAATTGGAAAAAACTACTTTCAAGTTCATATGGAACCAAAAAAGAGCCCACATTGCCAAGTCAATCCTAAGCCAAAAGAACAAAGCTGGAGGCATCACACTACCTGACTTCAAACTATACTACAAGGCTACAGTAACCAAAACAGCATGGTACTGGTACCAAAAGAGAGATATAGACCAATGGAACAGAACAGAGCCCTCAGAAATAATGTCGCATATCTACAACCATCTGATCTTTGACAAACCTGACAAAAACAAGAAATGGGGAAAGGATTCCTTATTTAATAAATGGTGCTGGAAAAACTGGCTAGCCATATGTAGAAAGCTGAAACTGGATACCTTCCTTACACCTTATACAAAAATTAATTCAAGATGGATTAGAGACTTAAATGTTAGACCTAAAATCATAAAAATCCTAGAAGAAAACCTAGGCAATACCATTCAGGACACAGGCATGGGCAAGGACTTCATGTCTAAAGCACCAAAAGCATTGGCAACAAAAGCCAAAATTGACAAATGGGATCTAATTCAACTCAAGAGCTTCTGCACAGCAATAGAAACTGCCATCAGAGTGAACAGGCAACCTACAGAATGGGAGAAAACTTTTGCAACCTACTCATCTGACAAAGGCCTAATATCCAGAATCTACAAAGAACTCAAACAAATTTACAAGAAAGAAAAGAACAACCCCATCAAAAAGTGGGCAAAGGATATGAACAGACACTTCTCAAAAGAAGACATTTATGCAGCCAAAAAACACATGAAAAAATGCTCATCATCCCTGGCCATCAGAGAAATGCAAATCAAAACCACAATGAGATACCATCTCACACCAGTTAGAATGGCAATCATTAAAAAGTCAGGAAACAACAGGTGCTGGAGAGGATGTGGAGAAATAGGAACAGTTTTACACTGTTGGTGGGACTGTAAACTAGTTCAACCATTGTGGAAGTTAGTGTGGCGATTCCTCAGGGATCTAGAACTAGAAATACCATTTGACCCAGCCATCCCATTACTGGGTATATACCCGAAGGATTATAAATCATGCTGCTATAAAGACACATGCACACGTATGTTTATTGCAGCTCTATTCACAATAGCAAAGACTTGGAACTAACCCAAATGTCCAACAATGATAGAATGGATTAAGAAAATGTGGCACATATACACCATAGAATACTATGCAGCCATAAAAAATGATGAGTTCATGTCCTTTGTAGGGACATGGATGAAGCTGGAAACCATCATTCTCAGCAAACTATCGCAAGGACAAAAAACCAAACACCTTATGTTCTCACTCACAGGTGGGAATTGAACAATGAGAACACATGGACAGAGGAAGGGGAACATCACACACTTGGGTCTGTTGTGGGGTTGGGGGAGTGGGGAGGTGTAGCAATAGGAGATATACCTAATGCTAAATGATGAGTTAATGGGTGCAGCACACCAACATGGCACATGTATACATATGTAACAAAACCTGCATGTTGTGCACATGTACCCTAAAACTTAAAGTATAATAATAATTTAAAAAAAGAAAAGAAGACTAGCCACAGAATTATCATATTACCCAGAAATTTCACTCCTGGGTATATACTCAGGAGAAATAGAAACATATGTCCACAAAAAATTGTACATGAAAAATTGTACATGTTTATAGCAGCATTATTCACAATATGCAAAAAGTAGAAACAATCCAAATATCCATTAACTGATGAATGGATGAATAAAGTATGGTATAATCAAAAGGAACAAAAATCTGATACATGTGCAACATAGATGAACCTTAAAAATCTTATGCTAAGTCAAAAAGTCAAAAAGCCTGTCACAAAACAAACAGTTTTTGCACGAATCCTTTTTATTTAAAGTGGTCAGAGAAGGCAAATATACAGACACGTCTTGATTAATTTTTTGTGTCAACTTGACTGGGTAAAGAAATGACCAGATATCTGGTAAACACATTTCTGGGTATGTCTATGAGGGGGTGTGTTAGGCCACGCTTGCATTGCTTTAAAAAAAATACCTGAGACTGGGCTATTTATTTTATGTTTTTTAAAAAAGAGGTTTAATCGGCTTAAGGGTCTGCAGGCTGTGCAGTAAGCATAGCGGCATCTGCTTCTGGGGAGGCCTTGGAAAGCTTAAAATCACTTTAGAAGGTGAAGGGAAAGCAAGCACATCATATGGCCAGAGACGGAGGAAGAGAGAGTGAGAGGAGGTGCCACACATATTTTAATGACCAGATCTCACATGAACTCAGAGTGAGAGCTCATTTATCACCAAGAGGATGACCAAAGCTATTCAGGACAGATCCATCCACACGACCCAAACACCTCCCACCAGGCCTCACATCCAAAATTGAGAATTACATTTCAACATGAGATGTGGGTGGGGACCAATACCAAGCATATTATCCCACCCCTGACACCTCCCAAATCTCATATCCTTCTCACATTGCAAAACATAATTATGCCTTCCCAATAATCCCCCCAAAGTCTTAACTCATTCTAGCACTAACTCAAAAGTCCAAAGTCAGATCTGAGATAAGGAAAATCTATGAGCCTGTAAAATCAAACCAAATTAGTTACTCTCAAAATACAATGGGAGTATAGGCATTAGGTAAATATTCCTTTTTCAAATGGGAGAAATCAGCCAAAAGAAAGAGGCTAAAGTTCCCATGCAAGTTTGAAACCCAGCAGGGCAGTCATTAAATTGTAAAAGTCGAAAATAATATTCTTTGACTCCATATCCTACATCCAGGTAACACTGGTGCAAGGGGGTGGACTCTCAAGGCCTTGGGCAGCTCCATCTCTGTGGTTTTTCAGGGTGCAAGCCCCGTGACTGCTCTCACGGGCTTCAGTGAGTGCCATGGCTTTTTTAGGCACAAGGTGCAAGCTGCCAGTGAATCTATCATTCTTGGGTATGGAGGGCAGTGGCCCCCTTCTCACAGCTTCAATAGGGAGAGCCCCAGTGAGGACTCTGTGTCAGAGCTCCAATCTCACATTTCCCCTTGGCACTGCCCTAGTAGGGGTAGTCTGTGGGGGTTCTGCTTCTGAAGCAGGCTTCTGCCTGAACACCCAGCCTTTTCCATACATCCTCTGAAATCTAGGTGAAGGCTGCCAAGCCTCATTCGCTCTTGTATTCTGGGTGCCTGCAGGCTTGACACCATGTTTAAGCCACTAAGGCTCACAGCTTGCATTCTTCAAAGTGGCACCTTGAGTTGTACTTGGGCCCTCTTAAAGCCCCAGCTGGAGCTGGAGCTGGAGTGTCCTGGATTTGGGGAGCAGTGCCCCAAGGCTGTTTAGGGCAGTGGGGCCCGGGGCCTGGCCCACAAGATCATTCATTCCTCATAGGTCTCAGAACCTGTGACAGGAGGGGCTGCCATGAAGGTCTCTGAAATGCCTTTGAGGCCTTTTTCTCATTGTCTTGGCTATTAGCACTTGGCTCCTTTTTAGTTACACAAATATCTCTAGCAAGCGGTGGCTTTACAGCCTGCTTGAATTCCTCTCCTGAGAAAGCTTTTTCTTTCTCTGCCGTATGGCCAGGCTCCAAATTTTCCAAACTTTTGTGCTCTGCTTCTTGTTTAAATATAAATTTCAACTTTAGGTCATTCCTTTGCTACCACATCTGAGTGTTAGAAGCAGCCAAGCCACTTCTTGAGCACTGTGCTGCTTAGAAATTTCCTCTGCCAGATACCCTAAATCATCACTGTTTCGTTTAAACTTCTACGGATCCCCAGGACATGGACAGAATGCAGCCAAGCCCTTTACTAAGACATAACATATGTGATCTTTGTTCCAGTTCCCAATAAGTTCCTCATTTCCATCTGAGACCTCAGCACTCTGGCCTTCACTGGCCATATCGCTATTAGCATTTTGGTCACAACTATTTAACTAGTCCTAATAAGTTCCCAACTTTCCCTCAGCTTCATGTCTTCTTTTGAGCCTTCTAAACTCTTCCAATCTCTGCCCATTATCCAGTTCCAAAGCTTCTTCCACATTTTCAGGTATCTTTATAGCAATGTTACACTCCTTTCCAAACAGAAATTGGTACCTTTTTTTTGTGTTAGGCCATTCTGGAATTCCTTTAAATAAATACTCAAGACTTGGTAATTTATTTGGTTTAATTGACTCAAGATTCTGCAGCCTGTAGAAAGCATAGTGACGTCTGTTTCTGGGGAGGCCTCAGGAAGCTTACAATCATGGCAGAAGGTGAAGGAGGAGAGGTACACCACATGGTCAGAGCAGGAGCAAGAGAGAGAAGTAGAGAGCAGATGGGGGAGGTGCCACAAACTTTTAAATGACCAGATCTCAGGCCTGTGAACTCAGAGCAAGAGCTCACTTATCACCAAGGGAATGGCTCATGCTATTCATGAAGGATACACCCCCAGGACCCAAACACCTCCTACCAGGGCTCACCTCCAACATTAGAGATTATATTTAAACATGAGCTTTGGGCAGAGACAAATTATACCAAATCCTATCAGGTGCTTCTGAAAGAGATTAGAGTTTGAGTCAATGGACTGAGTAGAGAAGATTCACCCTCCCCAATGCGGGATGGTATCCTATTCACAAAGGGCCCCAATACAACAGAAAGGTGGATGGAAGGTGATTTTTCTTTCTCCATTTTTGAGCTACAACATCCATCTTCTCCTGGCCTGGGACATTGGAGCTCCTGGTTCTTGGGCCTTTGGAGCCTGTGACTTGAACCAGCAGCTTCCCAGGTCCTCAGGCTTTGGGCCTCAGACTGGGAGTTATACCATCAGCTCCCCTGGTTTTTAAGACTTTGGATTTGGACTAAATTACACCACTGGCTTTTCTGGTTCTCCAGCTTATAGACAGCATATTATGGAACTTCTTGGTCTCCAGAATAAATATCCACTTACATATCTGTATATATTCTATTGGTTCTGTTTCTCTGGAGAGCCTCAACTAATACACAGCCAACAGTAGCGTTCATGGTTGCCTAGGGCTGGGAAGTAGTGAGAATTGGTAGCAACTGCCAATGGACATTGGGTTTCTTTTTGAGGTGAAAAAAAATTGTTTTAAAATTAGATTGTGCTGATGGTTGCACAGAGAATATCCCTGCAATATTCTATACTTTTATTGCACACATTTACAAAAGGTTCAAGGATTTTATAAATGATATATTAAATGGATCAATTTTCCCTCAATGTT
Organism: Pongo pygmaeus; assembly: GCF_028885625.2. Taxonomy (NCBI): domain Eukaryota; kingdom Metazoa; phylum Chordata; class Mammalia; order Primates; family Hominidae; genus Pongo; species Pongo pygmaeus. Next base: position 187,362,828 of record NC_072376.2, read on the forward strand.
ATGTTTTGAAACTTAGCCATGTTAATACAAGAAACTTGAGTTTTATCTACTGTATGATTTTTCCTTATGTAAATGTAACAAAATTTACTTATCCATCTGCTTATACAGATGGACATTTCAGAAGGTTTTAAAAGCTGCCCCCATAGATATTTCTGTAATAAACATCTTGGATATGTTCCATTATAAACATATAGATGTGTTTCTCTGGGATATATACACTAGAAGTAAAACTACTGGGTCATAAAATACATACCATCTTTAACTCTGCTTGATATTGCTACATACCTCTGTAAATAAAAGTAGTTTGCTCCACATTCTTGCCAATAGTTGTTTGGGTTAGACATTTCAAGGTTTTGCAAATCTGATGGGGTGGGAAATATTATGTCTTTGTGGTTATTATTTGTATTTCCCTAATTACTACAAAAGTTTAATGTTTGTTAATATTAACCGTTTGAGTTCCCCCTTCTATTGTGTATTCACACCATATTTATGTTTTTCCATTGGGATCTCTATCTTTAAATGTTTGGAGTTCTAAATCCTGGGAGTTCTTTAAATGTTTTAGATACAAACTCTTTTTTTGTTATGCATTGTTACGCATATGTATTGCATTCTGGCTTGTCATTTTATTTTATAGTGTCTTTTGTTAAAAAAAGAGTTTTGGTTGGGGTTTGGTGGCTCATACCTGTGATCCCAACGCTGTGGGTGGCTGAGGCAGGAGGATGGCTTGAGGCCAGGAGGTCGAGACCAGCCTGGGCAACACAGTGAGACATCGTCTCTACAAAAATTTAAAAAATTAGCTGGGCATGGTGTCGCATGCCTGTAGTCCTAGCTATTCAGGAGGCTGAGATGGGAGGATCTCAGAGCAACTTCAAGACAATATTTAGAGTTGGAAGTGGAAGGGAGAAAAGGAAGGGAATGTAACTAGAAAAGTTCAGAGAGGGTTTTTAATAGATCTATGATATTTTCCTTTTCTTAAACATTTTTGATGCAAATTTAGCAAAATGCTAATCCTGTTTTTTTATTTTTTTTTTAGAGACAAGGTCTCGCTCTGTTGCCCAGCCTGGAGTGCAGTGACACGATCATAGCTCTCCTGGGCTCAGGCACTCGTCCCACCTCAGCCTCCCTAGTAGCTGGGACTACAGGCATGCACCACCATGCTCAGCTAATTTTTTGTATTTTTGTAGGGATAGGGTCTTGCTATGTTGCCCAGACTGGTCTCAAATTCCTGGGCTCAAGTGATTCTCCTGCCTCAGCCTCCCAAAGTGCTGGGATTACAGGCATGAGCCGCTGCGCCCAGCCTAAACATTTTTAAAGTTGGAGAGTGACCTCACGGTATTAGTTAGACTATAATCCTCTATAATTTCTTTCATTTTGAGATTTTTCACCATAAAGATCTTTAAAATAAAATTCATTTAAGAAACACAATAACAGTGAATATATTCAATATTGTATGGTGGAAAGCAAATGGACTTTGGGATCTGGCACATGAACTGTGCATCCTTGAGAAATTTTTTAACCTCTCTGAACATCAGATTCTCCATTTGTAACATGATGGATAATCACACTTGCTGGCTGGTGAAATTCTGAAGGGTAAATGAGTTGGTATAAAAAATATGTGCCTGATATCTCTAATAAGTGCACAATAATAAATAGTAATTATCTTATCCTGGAACAGATTTACTACGTCAATACGAACATATGCATAATTGCTTTTTATCATGTCCTGTAATGTTACTGAAAAAATCATTGCTGAATTTTTCAGCAGTGAATATCAGCCTGGAATATATTTGGCTCCACAAAAAGAATTATATCTTGCTGTGAAATGGTGTGTTGACTCAACGATGGCTTCAGGGATCTGAATCTCTTCTCTCTTTCTATCCAGCCATCTTCAGTAGGTAGTTTTGTCTCTCACACCCTTTATTTCTAGTCACAAAATGACAGTTCCATATCTAGCATTATATTTTCAGTCTAGCTATGCAAAAGAGAAAGGGCAAAGTCAACTCCCCCTTTTTAAATAATTTTCCAAGAAGTCTTACCCAGGGTGTTCTGGTTACTTCTCATTGGCTGGAACTGTGTCACATGGCATCTGTCATAGCAAGAGAGGCCTGGGAAGGTGATCTTGGAGCTGGGTGTGCCCCTGGAAAAAGAAAATGAGGTTCTGTTAGTAAGGAAAATGAAGAGAATGAAAAGTATTAAGTGAAGAAACTGCAAAGACAGCATCAGAGATCGCCATTTTATGCATTCCACAAGAATCTCCATTTTTTTTTTTTTTTTTTTTTTTTTTTTTTTGAGACAGAGCCTAGCTCTGTCGCCCAGGCTGGAGTGCAGTGCCGCAATCTTGGCTCACTGCAACCTTCGCCTCCCGGGTTCAAGTGAGTCTCCTGGCTCGGTCTCTCAAGTAGCTGGGATTACAGGGACCTGCCACCACACCCAGCTATTTTTTTGTATTTTTAATTGAGACAGGGTTTCACTGTGTTGGCCAGGCTGGTCTCGAACTCCCGACCTTGTGATCTGCCCACCTCGACCCGCCAAAGTGCTGGGATTACAAACATGAGCCACTGCGCCCGGCCAGGACCTCCATATTTTGAGTCAAGGTTTGTTTTTCTGGTGTGTGATGGCTTCAGAATTCCTACCTAGAAATGATTTTAGGATGACAATATTGAAGGAAATGAGTTTCTGTAACTGGTTTTATTTAAGCCTATGTGCAATGTCAGTACAGGGCTTTTGCTGCAATGGCATGTTTATTTGGGGCACTGGGTGTGGGCGTGAGAGAAGTAGTTGATGGAGCTGACGGGTGAGGAGAATTCTGAAGTCCTCTAGTCTTCAGTTGAACCACCGCTTCTAATAAATATGCTTTTAACATCTCCAGACACAAACACTTAAAATCGAGCTTCTTTGCTCTTGCAGTAAATCAGTAAAGTATAACGCTCACGACTGTTATTAATAATGCTTCTTCATGAGGGGGACTAACTGGATTTGGCAGAATTGTGCTTTTCCCCCTTTTAGCTGCTTTCTTTCTCTTCTCACGGTATTATAGGAAGAAACTATTAGAACTAATTTTTTTTAAGGAGAAAAAAACAATACTTCTCCTAAGAGGGACCTTGCCTGAAGCAACCTCTTTTATATGGTGCTTCCTAAGGCAGTAAGCCAGCCTTTTACAGACATGGCCAGCACAGGTGTGGCAGAGCCGCACTAATGAGCAGCATATGCTTTTAGTTACATTCTCATTTATGGTGTCATCAGGGCCCAAGAAAGCAACCATATTACACGTTTAAGTTTTTAAAAATGGAAAGATGCTGGGGCTCTTTTAATTTTAAATATTCTGGGAATCATAATTGAAATCAAAACTTCTTTGAACTATTGTGGTGTACCCCAATTATAGCAAATCACTTACCAGTGAAAATTATATGGAGAAAGAATATTTTAAATTCTATGGAAAAGGGGGGAAAACATTTTTCTGTAATGTTGGTCTAGTCTGGGGAAACCTTGACCAACCTTGACGCTAGATCCAAAGATTGGTCCAATGCATTGATCTTTATGTAAATTCTGTTAATATTGAATGGCACTTAAACAAGGTTAAAAATGAAATTCAATTAATGACTCACATCAAGTTTTAGCATCAATGGACACTGCAAACCAAGCCTTCAGCTCCTTAAAATTCTAACTGGCTCATTTACAAAAGTCAACCTCAAAAGTTATCTTGGTTTCATTTGGATCCCCTTACCATCAGAGGTAGTTATGAGTGGTTCTTCTTGGGGGACTGACGTGAATCTTTAAAATTTATTCACCACCACAAACAGTATCTGAGTTAGTATGAACTGTCATGGATAAGGAAATGTGCCTGAGTTCCTTATTGTACTCACACAACATAATGAAGACACACAATTCACACTCATACCATTTTCTGCTGTACTAAAGTTTGAAATTGTCATAGATGCTAATGCATGAAAAAAGTGCAAATGTGCTTCCACTTGGATTTTTAGCTCCAAGCCATTTGGCAGTGAGTTGAAGGGAGTAAGCATACTGACAAGCAAATGTATTAGCCTTTTATATCCCATTTTGAGTGTTTTGGGTGTGAAAAAAGTGGGAGAAAATGGAAGATTATACATCTACTATTCTGGACTGTTGAGTTCCTTCCAATGGAGAATGACGATGTAGAAACTGCAAAGCAAATCTCTAGGGGATGGGATGAGGTCAGACACTGGATCCCAATCCTAGCATTTAGAGCAAAAGCAGAGTGGGAGCCATGCCAGTCACAGGCTAGACAGCTGGCAGAAGATGCCAAACCAAAGCTGGGCAGGTGCAAGAACCAGAGTCCTGGAGCACATTTAAGGTTATAATGACTAGAGTTAAAGAGGAAGAGAGGAAACTAAGAAATACTCCTCCTGGGTGACGTTCTTTGTGGGAGTTTCTTCCCAATCCCTAAATGCCGCGCTGCCTCTGGTATGCCCGGAGCAGCATTTGATTATATTTCATCAGCTGTCATGTCCTGCACACACTTTCCAGTTTTGATACATTTCAGACAGTTATCACACCCACTGTCCTCAGACAAGTTTATGAGCTTCAGACAAACCAAGCTGTGCTCATACATATTTATATTTCTGCAATTGACAAGAATGAGGCATCTGGAAGACTTGTGGCAGCTAAGACCAGAAAAGAGCTCTGTTCCTTCTCCTCCTCTCTTTGGAAATTGATGCCCTTTCGTCTTCCCATCTTAACACTTATTCTTCCAAATTTTTCATTCTGGCTTAAGCCAAGATAATTCTTACAGGTGCCAAATCTCTCATCTTTGACTCAACCTCCTCCCCTTTCTTTTTTCCATGGAATCTCATCAAATCTGCCAATATCTGCTTTTGAAGAGCTTCTGAATTTATGTTTTCCTTTTCTCTCTCACTCTCACCACCTTGTCTTGACCCTGGTCACATCAAACCTGGATTGTTTTAACATTAACTCTTCTCATTAGATGTGCTGGCTCCAGCCTTTCCCGCCCTGACCTATTCACACATCAATCCCCAGCACAGGGGTTCCTGAGAGGTCCCATTGCCTGTAATGCTAAGTCTACACTCCTCCTGCCACTCTCAGTATCTGGCCCACCTTCTCTATCCAACCACATTTCCCTCCTACTCTTTCTTATCACCCATCTCTCTATCTCCAGTTTTGCCATTTCCCCCACTTCTACTAATCAATTTTCTTTGCGTAAAATGTCTCCCCATTCCTCCTCAGCTACCCAAACACTAGCTATCCATCTAAGTTCATGCCAAATCATCCCCCACTAAGTCTTCTCTGAAAAATTGGGTCCCTTTCAATTCCATAGCTCTAACTGCCGATACTTCACATTTATATTATCTAGAAGATTATGTTCTGACTTGAGGTTACTTAATGCTTGTTTTATAAATAAACCTGTTTGCCTCCTCAACTCTTTAACTCTTGAGAGTATTGCCTTGATGATACATTTCTCCTGCCTTGAGCTTTTTCCCCTTTGGGGAACACACTGTGGAAAAGTAGGCACCCAATAGATGCCTAATATATATATTTATAAAATTTGTCCAGGAACATAGATTTAAAAAATTTATATTAAAAAGGACTCTGGGAAAGTCATCTTGGGATTTGGAGAGTTTTAAACATTTTATGCACAAGAATTAGTTTAAAGACACAGGACTGAAATATCCTGCTCCCTCTGACCTTTGGGCTGGCAGCAAAGCTGGCAATATTCTACTCTTTCATTTTTGGCCCTTCTTCCACAGCTTTCTGGGCTGCTTAATTGGCCTGCATTCCAACTTCATCACTGGAATGTAAGCTATCACCTACACACTTAAGTAAATAGTTAAATCGTTCTTCTGGCTTTACCAAATGGAACAGCGGTTTCCAAAAATGGGACTCCACAGCTCTGCCATGTCCTTCGTTACTTGGGAAAGGTTCTGTTATAATCTCCTCGCATCCCTATACTGAATTTACTTTCTTCTTCTCTGAAAATAACACTAAAGTAAGGCAGGGGTAAATTCAGAGTTCATTGGAGATGGAAAGATGAAGAACATTTGATTCTCAACTGAGAAAAGTTTTCATTCTCAAGAAATTGCCTATATGGTATCTTCAGCTAAACAAAATAATATGGTTTTTATTAAGCACCAGAAAAGCAGAGAGCCTGGGTGAAGTGTAGCCAGCTCTGGACCTGCTTTATAATTGGATGATCTAATCAGTGAACACTACAATAAAGTAGAAAATACATCCAGAATATGAAAATTTACTAAATAATAAGAGTGTGCAAATTCTCCTTAATTCTGTCCTTCCTGTTCCATCTTCAGAAGCCATAGTAAAGTTGTTTAAAGTATGGAATCTCTGTAAATTTTGTAGAAGGAAAGTTGATTTTTGCCTACATGGACAACACCAGGACTGGGATCATGGAAAACTAAATTGGCATGTACTATCTAGAGGCAGAAGTAGAATCTGGGAGTAATCAAACAATTAATTTTAAATAAGAGCATCTCATTTGTATCACTCTTTCTTAATACGTGTGGTTTAGAATTTCAGTAATCAAACCATAATAGCTTAAAAATACCAAGTTAGCTACCAAATCTATGTGCAGACAAGATTAGGATTCAATAACGTGCTGACTAGTCTCATTCACTCTAAACATATTATTTTCAGATTTGACTTAAATAGCTAAGTTACTACTTTATCTCTTTGTCCAAACCAATGTCTTCCCTCTCTTTCCTTCTACAGTATCATCTTTTTTCCTGCTCAATATTATCAAACCAAGCTACAAATCTAATTAAACTGTCTTGATGCCAAAATCTCTGCTCCTGGAGAAATGCATCATGCAGCACATCTAGGTAAGTGAATTAAAAAAGCATCTAGGCAGGTATCTGGTGAATGTCTCAGTTCATCCTTGCATAATAAACTATCTTCTCCTGCTCATTCATTTGTCAGTCACAGTAACTAAGGATTATTATTTGCTGAATGTACGTGACACCAGCAATTTGCAAAGTCTGTTGGCAAGAAAATCAGGTTAGCATGACAGAGTGAGAAATTAAGCAGAAGCCTGATGTAATTAGCTACAACAATCAGTGCTCTAATTTCTGATTTATTGTTTCCTGTTTTCCTGCTGCACTCCACTCTGTGTATACTGTATGTACTTCATATAGGTCAAACAATTGCCTTATCAGTCCTGGCAAAGCGAGAGGTCAGAGTTAACAATATTTATTTAAACATGCAGGATGCTTCCCTCTGCAATTAGGAAATAACTATTACTAATAGGTCCTTGGCACTATTTCCTCATTTAAACAATTTTTTGGGAAAAAAGAAACAGAAGCAAGGAAGAATTGGGATTCATTTCTTACATATGCACAAAAGTTTATTTAGTTCTCCCTCTTGGATAATTCTTTTACTCTCAAAAGATCTATGATTCTAAAAGAGCCAAAGTAATCATTACTGTTACAGATGAATATTTATAAAAATACAGTAAAAATATCTTTCTTGATAAATAGTGGGGTTTTGTTTTCAAAGCCCTGTTAAAAGGTTACTGCAGAACCCCCTTGGAAACTCTAGTCTATGGAGAATTTTCTTGCTGTCCATCTTTCAACCACAAGCAGAAAGTGGTGTTAGCTGTTCTTTTCATATTTTTAGAAAGCATTCTTTTAAATTGCATATAGGTTCTATTTTGTAGAACTATGAGATTTCTTACATTCAAAATAGAATTTTCTTAAAACCTCTGAAATAAAGCAACAAACTTCTATAAGATAAAAATACCACTTCACTCAAAATAATGTTAATATTTCTGAAAGAATGAAAATAACTTAATTCAGGGTAAATTAAATGAAATTTGCATCACTGGCATGTAAAAGAATAGGTTCTAGGTTTCTTTAAAAACAAAGGACCTGAATATACTAAGACAAATATTTCTGTTTGTATTCTTTTAATTAAAAAATTTTATATATTAATTCTCTCAAGACACTGTATACCTTTGAGAAGATAAAATAGAACATATTTCCAAGGCTTTCAGAAAATCCTCGGAATCTAGTCAGACTGTAAAGCAAGATGGGACATAGAAGACACATTAGACTGCCAGGAAATCTGGATTTTTCTAAGGTCATCTCTTTCTTAACTAATAGCCTTGGATAAATCATTTGACCTCTTTGAGTCTCACTTTCCTTATAGACCAACCTGTACTATGAAAGGCATGCATTCATTAGTTCTTTCATTATTCCACAAAATTTTACCGAGTGCTAAACAGGCACTGTGCTAAGTGTTGAGAAAATAGTGGTGAACAGCAACAAGTAAGACAAATCTTTGTTCCCATGAAGCCTACTCTAACAACTGCAAGATAAAAGTAGATATGCTTCAGACTAATGATAACAGTGTGCCATTAAGTCAGTGATTATAATAATGTCTTTTTCAGTTGCTGAGATCCACCAAAATGAGGGAGGGGAGAATGAGCAAATAAACAAATAAATGATCATAATAGGCTGAGAGAAGAAAAATAAAACAAGTGAAAGTAACAGAGAGTTACTGGAGGACAACTTGAAAGGGGAGGTCAGGGAAGGTTTCTCCAGAAAGGTAACATCTGAGTTGAGACTTAAGTGACAAGAAAGTGCCAACTATTCAAAGATCTGAGAATAGAGCATTACCAGGAGAAATAGGAAATAGAAGACTTCAAGTGGGAATAAATAAGTTGTGACTAAGCAACAGAAAGGAATCCAGTGTAAGCTGCTGTAATTTCCAAGTGCAGTAGTGGAAAAGTATTTAGATGAGGTCAGAGAAGTAGGTAAAGTTGTTATCATACATTTTTAAAACCATAAGCAATTTGAAGTATATTCTAGGTTGGATGGGCAGTAATTGAAGCTAAGTAGGCTTACACTGTAATCTAATTTAATATATAAAACTAATTGAGCATCTAGAGAGAGAATTGAGAACAAGAGTGGCAGCTATGGCAACTGATTGGGAGTGGCTGGCAGTAGTAATATTGGCTTGGACTAGGCAGTGAAGATGGAGAGAAGACTAACATAATGAACTTTGGAGACAGTTGGTAGGACTTGCTCTTGGGTTGGATGTAGAAAATGAGAGGAAGCGAGAAATCGAAATGACTCCTAGGTTTTGGACTTAAGCATCTGGGTGGATAGTGTTTGCATTAATGAGGTAGTGACTACTGACTGGCGTAGAATAAATTTGGCTTCAGCTATGGTAAGTTTCAGTTATCTATTATATGCCCAAGTAGCATACAAAATAGGTAGCTGGATATTCAAGTCTAACTAGCCAGATCAGGACCAGAGTTATTGATATAGAGATGGTATTTAAAGCCATGAGGAATTAGATGAAATTATCCAGAAAGACATTATAAATAGAGATGCAGAGAAGTCCTAAGACTAAACTCTAAAGTACCTTAACATTAAAAGGTTCAAGAAAGAAAGAAGAATCCACAAAGGTGATTGAGAGGAAGAAATTCCACATGATTTGATATTATGGAAGGAGTGATCAATTTTGCCAAATATTACTGACTGGTAGAGAAAACTGATGGCAGATGATGGTAAAATAGAAGTTAATGACCTTGACAAAAGTAGTTTCACGAACTTTAAGGTTACACATCTATGGATTTAAAAATCAGGCTCAGGCTGGGTGTGGTGGTTCATGCCTACAATCCCAGCATTTTGAGAGGCTGAGATTAGAAGTTCGAGACCAGCCTGGCCAACATGATTAAACTCCATCTCTACTAAAAATACAAAAATTAGCCAGGTGTGGTGGTGCATGCCTGTAGTCCCAGCTACTCAGGAGACTGAATCAGGAGAATCTCTTGAATCCAGGAGGCAGAGGTAGCAGTAAGTTGATATTGCATCACTGCACTCCAGCCTGGGAGACAGAGCAAGACTCCATTTCAAAAAATAAATAAATAAATAAATAAATAATAAAAGTAAAATAAAAATCAGGCTCTACAACTTAATAGTGAAGCAGGATATTTCTCTGCCCCTTTGCAGGTGGGAACTTGAGTACAGGGATGCTGGAACTAGCTGGCTGCTTTGGCACCGGCAGGGGCAAATTCCACTCACTTGGATCCACTGCACTTCTCCCTTCATGGGAGGGGGAGTGTGCAGGTGAGTGGGTGCAGGAGCTGGGGCGAGTGCTTTTGAGCACTGGCAGGAGCAAAACTCTGTGCGGCTCCACAGCAGCATCTGGGGAGGTGCCCATGACCCCTGAAGCCCCAGAAGGAGTGTTACAGTGCCCTTTTAGCTTTACTGTCCATGGAAGGCTTAAGTGATAACAGCTCAGCGGAGGCTCATTATGACAACATTTTGCACCTGCACTCATGGCACCCAAGTGCTTGTCCAGCATCCAGAAGGAATGAGATCGCATGAACAAATCGAAGATGGTAAACGAGGGGGATTTTATTGCCATTGAAAGTAGCTCTCAGCAGCAAGGGGAGCTGAAAAGGGGATGGAGCGGTAAGGTAATCTTCCCCTGAAGATTCCCCGTGGATGGCCAGACTCCTTTCCAAAGCTACACTGTCAAACTGTCCCTCTGAAGTAAAGCCTCTTCTGTCTGACGTCCAACCATAGTCTCTGACGTCCAGCCACTTCCCCTCCTTCTGCTGGCTGAGGCTGGGGTCTTTATGGCACAGAATGGGGGTGGGGTGCGCCATGGGTGGTTTTGGAAAGGCAACATTCGAGCAGGAAAACAGGGATGTAAGTTCTCACTTCGGGCTGCGGTATCAGGCTTTTCGGCTGAAGGGTGGGGCCCTCGCCAGGGACCTGCCCTCTTCTGCCCAGAATTTCCCTGCCTCCTGTCCCTATCAATAGCTATATGACCTTGGGCAAGAAATTTAAATCTTCTGTGTCTCAAATTTTTCTTCTTGGCAATGGGAGTATAGCGCCTACAGTCAGGCTGGTTGAATGATTCAACACAGTAATATATTGGAAAGATCTTGCCGTGACTCAGTAGACCTTCTTTCTGTTCCCCTTTTCCCAACTCACCAGAAAACTTAAAATATAGTTAACTAACCAATTCTGTTAAAGTCAAATAAAGTCCATTCATCAAAATTAGAAAAAATAGATGCTAGAATTCTTTAAGCTACTCTTCTACTCACAATTTCATGTAGGACAGCAAAGCTTAAACTTTGTAATGGAAATGGTCATAAGTTACTATGTAGTCATATGTAGTTATGTAATAGCCAATAATTCCAATAAATTCTCTAAATTTCTATCACAAAGGAAATAACTAAAACCTATTTTTTACCCTTAGTACTAAAATTTATTCTGAAATAAAGGCACAATGAAAAAGAGATCATGACAATGGAGTATTCTAACGCACATTAATTTTTAAATTAAATAGTATTAATGTCTCAGTAGGAATGAATCTATGTTTTTTTGACTGAGAGAACAATTTCATGTATAATCTCTGACAAGATAAATGCCCTCCTTGCAATGGAATCTGTCGTTTTACAATTAATTAAATGTTTTAGCTGGGTTAAAAGCTCAATCTCTGCCCAAATTCTTAAAGCAATATGAATTTCTACCAAGATGTTGAAACACCTAAAACATTCTGTCATCTGGCAATTTCTGTAGTACTCTCTTAATCGTATGTTTAGATTAATAATATTTTCTAATTTTAGTGGAATCTGATTTGTCAATTTTTTTCCTGAAGGGTTAGCACATTATTTGTCTAACCAACTTTTAGAAGTTATTTTTTTCTCATCTAAGCATTTATTATTTATTTAGCAATATTACTTCAGTGCCTTCTGGGTCAAAAATAGGATATAAAAGTTCTCTCTCTGCCTGACTAATTGATGAGAGACATGGATCTTCTGCCCTTGGACTGGGACTTACTTCATTGATGCTCCTGGTTCTCATGCCTTCAGACTCAGACTGCCATTTATTTAATACAACACCAGCTTTCCTGGGTCTCCAGCTTTCAAACAGGAGATCATGGGACTTCTCAGCCTCCTTAACTGTATTAACCAATTCTTATAATAAATTTATAAATATATGTGTATAAACATGCATATGTGTTATATACATATATCTCCTATTAGTTCTATTTCTTTAGAGAACTCTGACTAAAGAATGTGAGATAGAGATTAAATGGTGACTTTCCCATGTTGATATTCAATTGATGTAGTACAGTTTACTGAAAGTACAATCATTCTTCAGCGCCCTGCAGTGTCAATTTTTTATAAATTAATTATCCTTATGTGTGTGGTCTGTTTCTGAACTGCCTATTCTGTGCCTTTGGTATATTTGTGTATGTCTGCCTAAATTCTACACTGTCTCAATCGTATTAACTTTATACTAACTTATAGAAGAGAAATGACTCCTCAAACTTTATTTAGCATTTGAAGATTGTCTTAGATATTCATGGCTCTTTGACTTTCCATAGAGACTTCTGTATTTTTCATAGAGACAGGGTCTCACTTTGTTGCCCAGACAGGTCTCAAACTCCTGGCTTCAAGCGATCCTCCCACCCTTGCCTCCCAAAGTGCTGGGATTACAGGTCTGAGACACCATACCGCAGACTAGAATCTTCTTTCAATAGAAGGCTGTTTCATCTACAATGAAAATTTGTTCTTTGGTTCAGCCACCTTCATCAATTACCTTAGTTAGATCTTCTGGATTACTGGCTACAACAACTTCTCCATCAGCACTTGCTGCTTCACCTTGCCCTTTTAGGTTATGGAGACGTCTTCTTTTGTTAAACCTCATAAACCAACCTTTTCTAGCTTCCAGCTTTTCTTCTGCAGCCTCCTCATCTTTCTCATCCTTCACAGAATTGAAGAGAGTTAGGGCTTTTCTCTGGTATGGGATTTGGCTTAAGGGAATACTGTGACTGGATTGATCTTCTATCCAGACCACTCAAATTTCCTCCATATCAGCAATAAGGCTGTTTTGCTTTCATATCATTTGTGTGTTCACTGGAGTAGCACTTGAATGTCCTTCAAGAACTTTTCCTTTACATTTATGATTGGCTGACTGTTTGGCCTAGCTTTCAGCCTATTTCAACTTTGGACATGTCTTCCTCAAAAGCTTAATTATTTCTAGCTTTTAATTTAAAGTGAAAGACATGTGACTCTTCCTTTCACATGAACACGCAAAAGCCATTGTAGGGTTATTAAATGGCCTAATTTCAATATCTTTGTGTCTCAGGGAAGAGAGGCCTGAGGAGAGGGAGAGAGATAGGGGAACAGCCTGTCGGTGGAGCATTCAGAGTACACACACTTATGGATTAAGTTCGCTGTATTATAGGGGTGTGGTTTGTGGTACTCCAGAACCGTTATAATAACAACATCAAAGATCACTGACCACAGATCACCATAACAGATATAATACTACTAATAATAAAGTTTGAAATATTGCAAGAATTACCAAAATGTGACACAGAAACACAAAGGGAGCACAAGCCAGTGGAAAAATGGCACCAATAGACTTGCTCAACACAGAGTTGCCACAAACCTTCAATTTGTAAAGAACACAATATCTGCAAAGTGCAATAAATCAAAGCACCACAAAATAAAGTATGCTTGTACTTATATATCATATCTTCATTATTATTCAGTTTTAAACATATTCTAATTGCAATTATGTTTTATTGCCCCGTATATTTTTGTAAAATTACATTGGGGATTATATTGAAGATTTTCCAGTTAATCTTTTCAAATTTTGTATTTTTATGACCAATTTTAGCAGATGTTTAAAATACATTTGAAAAGAATAGGCATTCTTCAGTTACTGTGTACAGTGGTCTGTATCTATTGATTATATCAAGTAACTTAATTGTGTTTATAACCCTATAATCTTTTCTTGCCTGTTCTATCAGTTACTGAGGGATGTCTGCTAAAATCTTCAAATATATTGTGGATATTCTGTTGTCCTTTTAGTTACATCAATTTTTGCTTTATGAATTTTCAGGCTATGTATTCAGTACATGCAAATTCAGAATTCATAAGTCATTCTCCTGAATGGAAAATTTTATCATTCCAAAATGTCCTTCTTTAATTCTAGTAATGTTTCTTGCCTACAATCAACTTTGTTATACATTTAAATATATCAGATTTCCTTTGGTTAGTTTGTACTGTGCGTGACTTTCCATCCTTTTACTTTCAACACTTTTTTCCTTTTTTAAGGCATATATCTATTAAGTATTACATAATTGAATTTCTTAAGGAGTCTAACAACTATTGCCTTTTAATTAGAGTCTTTATTATATTGATATTTAATATAATTCCTGCTGCATTGGGATTTAAATCAATGCCTTGCTTTTTATTTCTTTTTCTGCATCCAACGTGTCTGACATTCCATTTTCCTCCTCTCTTACTTTCTCTATGGTTAATTTAATATTTTGTCTCATCTTATTTATCATTCTGTTTCTTCCTGGTAACATTAATATTTTTAGTCATTAGTCAGAGATTACAGCATGAATCCTTGACTTACTAAATTCTAATATAAATTAGCATTTACCACTTTCCAGATATTGCTAGAAGCTGAAAATAGTATAACTGCAATTACCTAGCTTACTTGTTGTACAATTATTATTATGTATTTTAAACTGACATATATTTCAAACCCCCTGTTAAAAGAAAAACTTCAGCTGAATTAAATTTAAAGGAGTTTAATTGAGCAATGAACGATTTGTGAATCAGGCAGACCCCAGAATCACAGCATATTCACAGAGACTCCAGGGATGCCTCATGGGCAGAATAAATTTATAGACAAAAAATAAAAATGATGTACAGAAATCAGAGGTGAGGTACAGAAACAGCTGGATTGGTTGCACGTTGGTGTTTACCTTATTTGAACACAGTTTGAGCACTCAGCAGTGTATGGTTGAAATGTGGCTGAGAGGACTGACCAAGACTCAGCCACTGTTACAGGCACATACTCCAAAGTTAGGGTTTCAATCTTGTCTACCTACTAAGTTAGGTTGCAGTTTGTCCACAAGAACTCAAATATAAAAGTACAGAGTCCTTCTCAGGCCATATTTAGTTTGCTTTAACACTCCTAAAACAATTTATACAATTAATTTTCATTTCTATATATTCAAATATTTACCCTTTATTTTGCTTGTTTTTCTTAATGCAGCTACATGGTTCCATCTGGATCATTTCACTTCTGCCTAAAGAAATCCTCCTGAATATTTGCTGCTTTGGTAGATAATCAACACCTTCAAACAATTACTTTAAATTTTTGTTTAGATTTTCTAGTTGTTATTGGTAGGACTTTTGGTCTGAAATAAGCTTGTCTGATATTGCTGGAAGCAAAAGTTTCATAAAATATCTCCCTCTCAAACCTTTCTCCGAGATTCATATATTCAAATACCTGCTAGACATCTCCATGTAGATGTCTAACAGCTCAAACCATATTGAAATCCTGGTCTTCCCCTCCCCCTCCACAACAAAAATCTCACTCCACCCATATCACTTCCATCTTGCTTGATGATAATGCCAACCTTCTAGTTGTTTGACCCCAAATTTTGGAGTCATCTTTCATTCCTGTCAGAAACTGTTGGCTCTATCTTCAGGACTTGTCCAGAAATCAACCATTTCCCTCCATCTCTACTGTTACAACTCTGATCCGAATCACTATAATATCTTTTCTGAATTGCTACAATAATTCCCTGATAGGTCTCCCTGAGTCTATCTTTGACCCCCACAGAATGCCCAACAGTGCAGCTAGAATGACACTTTTACTGGTTAAATCAGATTATGCCACTTATCAGCTTATACCACCCAATGCCTGCCCATCAGACTAGCCAAAGATCTTACTATAACTTGCAAGGTCCTCCTGGATCATCCCCTCCTTGCCTCAGACTTCATCTTCTACCATGTTCACTGTGCTCCATCACACTAGCCTCTTTCTGTTTTTCAATGTAAAAGGCATTTTCATTCTCACATCTCAAAGTCCTCGCTCTAGCTGTTTCTTTTGCATGGAAGTCTCTTCCGCCTTATAATCTATTGGCAAACCTTTACCCTCTCGAGTCATTGCTGAAATTCTACCTTTTCAACAACCCCTACCACGATCAATCTATTTAGATCTGCAACTCTCCCCAACTTCTGCATGGCCCTCTCAATCTCCCTTACTCTGCTCTACCTTTTTTCTATTGAATTTTTCATCTTCTAAAGTAAAATGTGCTTATTTTTATGGTTTATTTCTATTTGTATTCAACCGCTAGAATATGTGTCCCAAGAAGAAAGGGGTCTTTGTGTTTTTCATAGATGTATTCCAAACATCCACAACAATGTCGAATATATAACAGGCTCCCCATATATATATATCTGTTGCATGACGAAGTGAATGAATGAATAAATGCCTTCCTCTTTCTACACAGTCCTGCTTAGAAGGTGAATGAGACATTTGGTTTTCTTGAACATGGAGAATATATACCATTCCCTAGTGTATTACCATTTGTATCTGCTATGAGAAATCACCACAAACTTGATGACTTAAAAAAACAGAAATTTATTATCTCACAATTCTGGAGGCAAGAAATAATCAGTATTGCTGAGCCAAAATTGAGGTATCCAGAGCCACACTACTTCCAGAGGTCCTAGAGGAGAATCCATCCATTCCTTGAATTCAGAATTCAAGACGGGAACTCCTAGGCTTGTGACCACATCACTCCAGTCTTCAAGTGCAGCATCTTCAAACCTGTTCTGTCTTCAGAGTGTGTGTGTGTGTGTGTGTGTGTGTGTGTGTGTTTATAAAATCTCCCTCTGCCTTCATTTATAAGGATATAGGTGATGGCATTTAGGGGCCACCTGAATAATCCAACATAACCTTCCCATCTCAAGATCCTTAATTTAATCACATCTGCAAAGACTCTTTTCCTAAATAAGGTAGCATTTACGGATTCTCAGGACCTGATATCTTTTGAGGCCTAAGATCTTTTTGAGGACTGGGCACAATGGTGCAGTGAATATAGTTCCCTTATGACTTAATGGAGCAGAGCAGTCATGCAAGCCTTGGAAATCCTTACTTTGAGATACTAGGTTGAAGAGAAATAAACCTATTTTAAGCCACTGTTATTCTGGGCCTTGCTGAGTTCAATCATAATGAATCTTAACTGATAACAGTGAATAACTGTGAATATTTTTAATTGAAATATTACATTTACCCAAATGGAGTTGCACAAACTCTAGTGTTATGTTTCTTTGCTTTAGACTGGAATTTTATTGCCTAATTGGGTAACCCTGGTTATTTCATGTTGAAATACTCTTTGATACACAATGGAAATAAAATTTATAACTTTAAAATAAAGTTTGGTAGATAGTTTAAAAACTTGAAGTGCCTAGAGAATATAAAAATTAATATTTAAAAATCTGATTATGGAACTGTTTAGAACCACTACTCTACATGAAAGCACATTAAATGACTCAACAGTTATCCTCCTTACCTACTACATTTTCTTCTAAAGCCTGATAAGGAGCAAATTGCAACAGCCTAGACTGAGTCACAAAGACATGGATGTTCACAAGAAAACATGTGCTAAACAAATACCATATTTGGTAAGTACAAGTGGTTAGCAACTGAAAAGCCTTGCTTTGTAAATAGAAAATTGCCTCTTTAACCTAATGGTAAAAGCTGGTATTTATTCTGACATGCTTGTCAAAGAGTAAATTAACAAAAGAGCGGCACTTCTAATTCTACAAAATTAATCCCCAACAAGCTTCCCCAGATATCTTTGAGGATCAGATACTATTGGAAATAACAAACTTAAAAGGTGTTAGAAGATTGGAACTGTGAAAGACAGCTCAGCAACCTGTGGAATTCCAATGAACATTTGTGTTTGGTCATTGCCATGTATGTTCTATTATTAAGTAACTATTGGGTAACATGTCTCAGGCCAAAATAAACAGTATTACCTGATAGATGTATGCACTAAACATTAATATATTATAATTAACAGAGCTACATTGCTGCCCAAATGATCATATACAGATCATACAACAGTGTAATCTGTTTATTATGGTACCAAAAATCTTATGTTCTGGTTTTTTCTGTAGAGTATCATCAGTTAACATTCAGAATTAATGCGCCCCATCCAGCCAGCTGCCCAAGCCAGAAGGGTTTTTTTCCCAGTCAACCCCTAAACATCTAGTGGAGAAGTCCTAGCTATTTAATATCTCCATCCATGTGTCTCTATCTCCATTGTTACCACTTAGGTCAACTCTTGAATTCACATTTCTCATTCAGTTCCATTAAGCTCCTAAGTGAGCTCCACACACCCACTGATGCCTCTTTAATACATTCTCCACTCTGCATCCAGAGGCATCTTCTAATAGTATAAATATATCATTGTTCTGCTGAAAACTGTTCGATGGTCCACTATATTCTTCAAGGCTATTCATAATCTGGCAATACAGTGGAGCCATCGAGAACTTGGGCCCTAAAGCCAGACAGTCTAGGTGCAATTCTTGGCTCTAACACCAAATGTGGTTCTGGGAATTCACTTTATATCCCTGCTTCTCAATTTTTCCTTCTGTAAAATAATTAATGTAATATTAGTGTCGCATTAATATGGTTGGGATTAAAAGAGATAATGTTTATAAAGCCCTTAGTCCAGTGTCTGGCACACACATAGTACACATTCCATAAAAATAATCTATTATCATGTTTTGAGTCCTGTGTTCTCTACAGTTAAAACAAACTGCTGGCACTCTCTGAAGACATTATTCTGCCTCTGGATGCTATCTTTACATGTGCTGCTTCCTCAGGCAGGAAACCAGTCTTCTCCCATGGCCCCAACACCACTTTCTCTAATTGATTCCCACATTTAACCTTTAAAAAATCATGGAGATTGAATGTCCTCCTAAAAGCCTTTCCTCACTTTCTGCCATCTAGGTTGAATTCATATACTCATGGAGTAGTCCATGCATAACACTACCCTAGGGCCTTATAGGTTATATTGCAATTGTCTGCCTAACTGCCTATAACCCCACGTGGGTTATAAGCTCTTTGGAGGTCAACAATATAACTACTTGTCTCTGTATCATTAGTTCATTTTTTTTTTTTTTGAGAAAGAGTCTCACTTTGTCTAGGAGGCTGGAGTGTAGTGGTGATCTCAGCTCACTGCAACCTCCGCTTCCTGGGTTCAAGCAATTCTCTGCCTCAGCCTCCCAAGTAGCTGGGCCTACAGGCATGCACCACCATGCCTGGCTAATTTTTGTATCTTTTATAGAGATGGGGTTTCAATGTGTTGGCAAGGCTGGTCTCCAACTCCTGGTTTCAAATTATCCACCTGCCTCTGCCTCCCAAAGTGCTGGGATTACGGGTATGAACCACCACGCCCAGCCTCATTAGTTCACTTTTGCACTGCTATAAAGAAATACCTGAAACTGGGTAATTTATAAATAAAAGAGGTTTAATTGGCTCATGGTTCTGCAGGCTGTACAGGAAGCATGGCTGGGGAAGCCTCTGGAAACTTACAATCATGGAGGAAGGTGAAGGGGAAGCAGGCATCTCTTCATACAGCCAGTGCGGGAGCAACAAAGGTGGGGGGAGGTGCTAAACACTTTTAAACAACCAGATCTTGAAATAACTCATTCACTATCACCAGAAGAGCACCAAAGAGGAAACCTGCTCCCATGAGCCAGTCACCTCCCACCAAGTCCCATCTCCAACCCTGGGGTTTGCAATTTAACATGAGATTTGACAGGGACACAGACCCAAACCATATCACACAGTGACTGAAGATAATAAGCAAAGGAGAAGTAGCAGGAATAAAGATTCTGTAGACTTAGATGAATCTGAGAACAAGAGGACGGTCTAAGGGTCTCAATCATCAAGTGCGTGGTCATATGCAAGTACTTAGGACTCTATCTTTTTCTCACCAGATAAATTCCAAACTAATCATATTCAAATGTAGAATATGAAACCATACTAGTACAAGAAGAAAACATGGGCTAACTCCTTTATGGCCTGAGTAAGGGGACAGCATTCACAATTATGATTCAAAATCTAGAATCAGTAAGGGAAAAGATTGATAAATGTTAATATAAATACGTATAGATAAATACACACATATATACATTCATACATGAAAGTTTTGCATGACAAAAATAAAAACACAAGCAAAGTAAAAAACAAATTGTAATACAATTTTGAAAATCCTACTTATACAATAGGCAAAGATTTATTATTCCTAAGGTGCTTATTTTAAAATATGATAAGTAAAATGAAAGAATAGTGGGTTTTTCCTGCCTGGAGTGTTTTTAGATGAAACAATATGATGTTTGAAATTTGTTTTGTGAAAAAAAAAAAAAAAAAAAAAACAAGCCCTCGCTTTCCACAAAAGTAGGGGGGTAGGTGAAATAAGTTTGACAAAATGATAGCATTGGAATTACGCAATTGATTCATAAATACTCATTCTGCTGTTCTGTCTACTTTTGTGTGCAAACTTGCCATAATAAAAAAGCTTTGGAAGTGCATTGGAAGAAAATTATGCAATCATTTGAAGGGTTAGGCTAGTTGAATTCCAACACTTACTTATCAGTTTCATAAAATATATTTCCTAGGAAAAGCCTTTATCGATATTATAATTTTCACTTGGGATTGAAATCACTACATGCTAAGCTCTATAAAAAGCTAAGAAATTTTATCTAGCATGTTTTGTTTCAGGAAGGGTCAGCAACATTCAAGGACATGCTATCTGAATTAGGGATTGAGCTTCCTAAATCTCAGCTTAAGCTTGAACGTGTCAGAATGGTTCCCAGCTGTCATGATTGCACTCAATTAAGCTGAACTTCTGGCCATCATCTAAACCAAGACCTTGCTAGACACCTCACAGGCCCAGGCCCAGGCCCACACATTTGAGCTGCCTTGAAGCCAAGGCAGGCCCAGAATATTGGTATATACCATATACACATGACTGTTACACAACTGTGACAGATGCGTCTTTACCATCTCACCATCTCCTACTGCTTCCCAGTGAAGTCTACTCTGTACTTCACTGCAAAATTATTTTTCAAGAAGGCCTTTATTGCTATATTCCCTTTTTGGAAAATGATACATCTTTAGCTGTAGATTAAAATTCACAGTGTGGTATTCACTGCTCTCAATCTAGGCAAATTGAGAAGCTTCTGGTCTCACCTTTGTGGCTATAAGCCTCCCTCAAACGTTTTCTCCCTAGTCTATGTTATTCTCACTGCCAACCTGTACTTAAAGTGCATCCTCTTCTGAACAGTTGCTTTTCTGCTTATTATACAATGCTCGACATTTGTAAAAGTAAATGTCTTATGTCCCCGTCCAGATTTTTGAGATTTTTTCTCAGTATTTCCTGAATCCAGCATTAGGATAAGGATTGGGCACTCAATAACATCTATTGATTCTTAGAGTCAAAGCTGTAGAATTTCATGGTGAGGAATATGACTCTTGCAGGACAAGTCAATGAAGATACCATCACAAGCTACTATATGGTTCTTTAAGTGGCACAAAATGTGTGAGAGCATTTAGTGTGTCAAAAGAACAAGATTATCAATCATTGAACACATTATAACAATTTCCACTTGTCCACTCATCACTATAAATTTCAAGTGTTCGTTTCATCTCATATACTATTTCCAGACTTCAGAGTTATTCCTTTAGATTCCCCTTTCAACTGACTCATATCCATCCTTTATTCCAGCTTTCCCATTATTCTCACTGCATAATAATAGTTAAGTGTCTCATCACTTCCTTCCTGAACTGGAATGCTTACTATTAAAGGAAATCTCTTCTTCCTCTATGCCAGTGATTTCAACATTCAGCAAGAAGCCGCCATTCCACATGACAATCATCCTGCCATAAACCACTGTTAACTGATCAGAGTGTAACAACTCCTCAAGTTCAGGGAAAAAATCATTTTGAGAATTACTGCTCCAATCAACTTCCTACAAAATTTGTCCTAAAATTATCATCCTAAAATAGCCCTGTGATCAAACTACTCCCTGCTAATACACCTTCAATGGAATATTGTTCTCATAGAATAAATTGTTAGCTCCTTACAATTTCACATTACCTGACACATCTACCTGTAACCTTTGCACATTTCAAGGTAGCCTATCCCTTATCTACAGAACACTTCAAACTTACCTCCCTCGGGGCCTTTGCTCAGCCGACTCCTCATCCAAAAAGCTGTGCATTGCCTGTGGCCCATCTTAGGTATCGGGCTTTTATTTATTTTTAAAATTGTATTCTTTCTTCCTCCACCTTGACGCTAAACTTCTTAGACAGTAGAAACTATATCTTAAAATTATTTTTCTCCCTCAGCATTCTTAACACAGTGTTATAATGTGTAGTCAACAAATTAGATTCATTTTTACAGTACACATTTATCAAGCTATAATTTTCACAATGTTTTAATTGAGGTCTACAGATATCTCTACATAAACACTAAAGCCAGTGATTTAATAAGTGAAAGGAATGCATACATCGCTTTGCAAAAAAATTAGGCTGATACATTTATATCTACATATTTATAGAATCGTTTTCCCAAGGCTCATGAAACTAAAGTGTACACATACATACCTAATACACACACACACCATTATAGTCAATTCAAATGGATTTATATTGTGTCAAATTAAATGCCATATGAAATTTATAATCAGATACACAAAATATGAATGGAATCATGAATACACTGTTGATAATGGATACCATAGCTCACAAATATGATCTCCAGTTAAGAAGAGAGAAATAATTTTTTCATTGGATTTTTGGTATGCGCTAATCACCATCACAAAAAAATCAATTTAATTACACAGTATTCAGAAATTTAACAAACATGCTGATATTAAGTTGACCACAATAAAACCTTTAAATCTGCATAAAGACATGAAAACATATGGTCAATAATATCATTGTTCACTTGAGTAAGCTTAACATTTTACTTTATTCAGATGCCAAAGATAAGGTAGTTAAACAAGATAACCTGTCAGGTTTCTTATTCTGGATTTCTATACTCCAGAATAACATTTTCTTAAACGTTAAAAAAAAAGATTATCCTATTCATACCTATAATTGCTGAGATAAATCAAAGTAAAAGACACCATTTCACTTCTTCATATTACCAGAATCCACATGTTGTTGCCAAAACAGACACGTGCTCATTTTTCCAGGGGTCTTTTTAGGAGGGCAGTCCCTGCAAGACGTTATCACTAATTTGCTGCCAGTAAATGTGTGGTACAAATCAGAATTTCAGTTTGACCCTTGATTTTATAATTTAATACCAATATTACTTACATTATTAGTTTTACTGGTAAATCAGGAGTAAGTTGTTGGAGTCCAGCTGTGACCCCAGGGCAAGAACTTTTTGCCTGCTGTCACCTTCTGACAGTTTAGGATGTTAATTATCTCCATCAACTAGATCACAAGCATCTCTCTGTCTGCCAGCTGGCAGGCTGAGCTTCAGAAATTGGCAGCTTGGGAAGATCTAAAAGCTGTAAAGGGGGCTGCTATGTAAACAGTTTATTGTATAATATTTGATGACCACAGTAGGCCCACATCAGTAATCAAAGGTAGGCTCCGCTACTGGGCATTGATAGGTTAGCAAAGAAGAAAGTTTAAAATAGCTTTTGTTTATATGTTTTTTATCCGGCAGAGTGAAATTAAGGGTTTAGTTCTGGAAGCATTATGTTGGTGGCCGTGGAGGAAGTCAGTCAATCATTTCGTTCTGCTGAAATAAGCTTGGACCCAGTCAAAAGAAAGGTAAGTCAGCGGTTGTGTGTGTGCCTTGAAAGTTTAAAGCTCACTGCTGGTTAAGGATACTCTATGGACATTCCCTATAAAAAGGAACTTGTTACCATAGGCATGTGTGTAAATTATGTATGCACTGTATGGAATAACTAATTATGTTTGCTACTATATTCTGATCAAAATGTCTTTCCTAACATATCATTGATTTTGTTTTGTTTTGTGACGGAGTCTCACTCTGTCGCCCAGGCTGGAGTGCAGTGGCGCAACCTCAGCTCACTGCAGCCTCCGCCTCCTGAATTCAAGTGATTCTCCTGCCTCAGCCTCCCAAGTAGCTGATATTACAGGCACTCGCCATTGCACCCAGCTAATTTTTGTATTTTTAGTAAACACAGGGTTTCAACACGTTGGCCGGGTTGGTCAACGATGTTTAAGACACATTTTCCAAAGCCATGCTCAAATTTTGAGATTGTATCTGATATTTCACAATCTCCTTTCCAAACTCCACAGAAACATTTATAAATGTTAATTTGATAAGACTATCAAATAAATAAAAATGTTAAAAACAATACTGGCTTAATCTTTAATTCTGTAATTCTATTTGAACATTAAAATTCTGTCATCTGGTTTTTGTTGATTAAAGGCTAATTTCGTAAGCCACGTGGGCTTAAGTTTAAATCACAATCAAAATCCCATTTATTTGTTTTAAAGAAATAAAAACAAGCATAATACACTGTGATAAAACAACATTAAGTAATTTTCAGCAAAGAAATGAAACCAAGTTAGCATGCATTTGCCTTTGATTCATTTCTTTGAAGCATTTCTTCATCAGTCTTTCCAGAGAAAAAAAATAGCCTTCCTGACATTTTCTTTGGAGGCTCTTTTTATAGAAATTATCAGGCCTGTTTAGAATTAACCATTTTTATTCAGGTGCATGCACGAGTGCACGCACACACACACACACACACACGCCCCATCCAAACATTCTACCGGTATAAAGATGACTCTACTGCAAAAAGACTTGAAAACTCTACATCTGCGTAAGAGGAATTCCTACAGGTCTGTAATCTTTGCCTTCGCCTCCAGAGAGGATCTCAGATCTGCATGCCCCTCATTCTTTTTAACCTTCCCAAAGGATCTGTCACTAATATTGGTAATAGTAGCTAATACAGATTGCTTAGTGTATGCCATACAATATGAGAAGCACTTTAAGGGCGTTATTTCTCATTTATTTTTTGCAACTGTCTTATGAGATAGATTATAAAATTGCCCTCACTCTACAGATAAAGGTCAGATAACTTGCTCAAAGCCATGCAGCCTACAAATGTGAAAGCAGAGATCCAACAGGAAGTCTTTCTGAGTCCTGGCTCCAGACTCTAAATCACTCCACTACACCACCTCCCAAGTTACTTTCTTGAAAGACAATCCCATTTCTATGATTTCCTGGCTCTCCTTCTTTCTGCCAAAACTTCATCAACTTTCTATTATTGTCTCTACATACACGAAAGATTTTTCCCATTCCCAGGGCTTCTTCCAATTCACTGTTCTCCTTTATTTCATTAGCTTTGAATTTTACTACTATGGGTGTAGTTCTAAAATCTTCATCACTTTTCTTGAATCCCTGAGCGCTCTGTTTGGCTGTGGTTGTGCTTAGCCAACTAGGCTATGACCGGTCTGGCCAACATGGTGAAACCCCTGTCTCTACTAAAAATACAAAAATTAGCCAGGCGTGGTGTTGCGTGCCTGTAGTCCCAGCTACTCGGGAGGCTGAGGCAGGAGAATTGCTTGAACCCAGCGAGCCACTGCACTCCAGCCTGGGTGACAGAGTGAGACTCTGTCCTCTCTGTCAAATCTGCCCTTCCACTTGTAATTGCATCTTAGTTGATGGTGCACCATCCACTCAGAATTTAGGATTATCTTTCATCTTTTCATTCACCACTCATTCAGGTGAAAAAAGTCTCATGAATTCCACTTTGAAAAAATCTTTTTTTCCTGTACTTATCGTATGGCCTATTTTGTGTCCCCATTGTTACTCACCAAAGTAATAATGCAGCAGCCTCCTAACTGCTTGCATAGCCTCTTGTCTCTGTCCTCACTAATCAGTCCCACATTGTATCACCAGAAGCATCCTTTTAAACACAGAACCAGTTCTTAAACTCTCCTCCTCAAAAACCTTCAGTGGCTTCCCAATGTAAACAGATGTCCAGTATCAGTAAACCCCTGGACTTAGTTCTGGCTTATCTTAGCACAGATTAACTTCTACTTCAATACTCCAAGAGGCATTTGCAGCCATTCCCTAATCACGCCCTCCCCTTGCCTCTCCTATGTTTGTGCTATCCCTTCTTTGTGGGCTTTTTCTCCTTCTCTCATCTTAATCCCTCACAATCCACCTCTAATTTCCTCCCATGAAACTCCTGATGGCCCTACTAAAAATTTATCCTTTTCTTCATTTACTTAACAACTACTTATTGAATATTTACTAAGCTTTAGAATCTTAAAAATAAAAGACAGTCTCCCTTCCCAAGAACAGTCTATAACATTCTAATGAGGAAGACAAGTAAATAAGCAATTAAAATTACATATGGTTTTCATGAAACACACAAACTACCAATGCTCTCTCAAGAAAAATAAAATTAGTATTTTATTAATATATTATTTTGTTTTAAAAATTTTGTTTTGCTGTAATTTTGCTTTAAAAAAATAAGATTGTTGGCTGGGCGCAGTGACTCATGCCTGTAATCTCAACACTTTGGGAGGCCAAGGTGGGTGGATCACCTAAGGTGAGGAGTTCAAGACCAGCCTGGCCACATGGTGAAACCCAGACTCTACTAAAAATAGAAAAATTAACTGGGCATGGTGGCACACGCCTGTAATCCCAGCTACTCTGGAGGCTGAGGCAGGAGAATCACTTGAACCCAGGAGGTGGAGGTTGCAGTGAGCTGAGATTGTGCCATTGCACTCCAGCCTGGGCGACAAAAGTGAAACTCCATTTCAAAAAAAGAAAGAAAGAAAGAAAGAAAAAAGAAAAAAGAAAGATTTATTCACTAGTGAGTTCCTCTCAACATTTAAGGAACAAGTGATACCAATTTTATACAAACTCTTCCAAAAATTGAAGAGTTCACTAGTACACTGATATTAAAACCAGGCAAAAACCTTATGGAAAAGAAAACTGGGCCAGGTGTTTCGGCACATTCCTGGGCTGCTTGAGGCCAGAAGTTTGAAACCTTCCTAGGCTACATAGCAAAACCCTGTCTTTACAAAAAATAAATAAATAAAAAATAAAATAATTAAAAGTTAGCTGGGCATGGTGGTATATGCCTATAGTCCTAGCTACATAAGATACTGAGGCGGGAGGATTACTTGAGCAGTCTTTAACTGCTTCAGTTTGAGGCAGCAGTGAGCTATGATCATGCTATTGCACTCCAGCCTGGGTGATAGAGCAAGAAGACCCTGTTTCAAAAAACAAAACAAAAGAAAAAAGAAAACTAAACATCACTATCTCTCATTAATATAGATGCAAAATCCTACACTGTATTTTAGCAAATGGATTCAAGCAATATATTAAAAAGGATAATGCTTCATAATGAAGTAGATTTCATCCCAGAAATATGAGATTTGTTTCAATATTTAAAAATCCATAAATGTAACAGTTTCTCAAATTTTGCTTGTTTTGATGACTTAGGCAGTTTTGAGAATTACCAGTGGGGTATTTTTTAGAATGTTCTTTAATTGGAATACATACTACAATTTTTAAATAATTAGTCTGGAATTATGGGAATGGGAAGAAGAACACAGAGGTAAAGTACCTTTTTAATCACATCATATCAAGTGGACATGACATAAACGTCACTATCACTGTTGATGTTGACCTGGATCACTTGGCCAAGGCAGGAATTGTCAGGTTTCTTTACTGTACAGTTATTCTTTTTCCCTCTTTCTATATTGTACTCTTTTGAAAGAAATGAGTATGTTCATGTCCCACTTGAAGAGCATAAATCTATGCTCTTTATTGAGGAAGTAGTATCTACATAAATTCTTTCAAATTTTTCTGCACAAAAATTTGACTCTTCTTCCTCATTTAATTTTTTTCTTTTTAATTATGCTTTAAGTTCTGGGACACATGTGTAGAATGTGCAGGTTTGTTACATAGGTATACATGTGCCATAGTGGTTTGCTGCACCCATCAACCCATAATCTACATTAGGTAGTTCTCCTAATGCTATCCCTCCCATAGCACACAACCCTCTGACAGGCCCTGGTGTGTGACGTTCCCTCCCTGTGTTCATATGTTCTCACTGTTCAACTGCCACTTATGAGTGAGAACATGCAGTGTTTGGTATTCTGTTCCTGTATTAGTTTGCTGAGAATGATGGTTTCCAGCTTCATCCATGTCCCTGCAAAGGACACGAACTCATCCTTTTTTATGGCTGCATAGTATTTCATGGTGTATATGTGCCACATTTTCTTTATCCAGTCAATCATTGATGGGCATTTGGATTGGTTCCAGGTCTGTGCTATCATGAACAGTGCTGAAATCAACATACAGGTGGATGTGTCTTTATAGTAGAATGATTTATAATCCTTTGGGTATATAGCCAGTAATGGGATTGCTCGGTCAAATGGCATTTCTGGTTCTAGATCCTTGAGGAATCTCCACACAGTCTTCCACAATTGTTGAACTAATTTACACTCCCACCAACAGTGTAAAAGCATTCCTATCTCTCCACATCCTCTCCAGCATCTGTTGTTTCCTGACTTTTTAATGATTGCTATTCTAACTGGCATGAGATGGTATCTCATTGTGGTTTTGATTTGCATTTCTCTAATGCCCAGTGATGATGAGCTTTTTTTCATGTTTGTTGGCCACATAAATGTCTTCTTTTGAGAGGTGTCTTTTCATATCCTTCACCCACTTCTTGATGGGGTTGTTTGTTTTTTTTCTTGTAAATTTGTTTAAGTTATTTGTAGATTCTGGATATTAGCCCTTTGTCAGGTGGATAGATTGCAAAAATTTTCACCCATTCTGTAGGTTGCCTGTTCACTCTGATGATAGTTTCTTTTGCTGTTCAGAAGCTCTTTAGTTTAGTTCCCATTTGTCAATTTTGGCTTTTGTTGCGATTGCTTTTGGTGTTTTAGTCATTTGCCCATGTCTGTGTCCTCAATGGTATTGCCTAGGTATTCTTCTAGGGTTTCTATGGTTTTAGGTCTTATGTTTAAGTCTTTAATCCATCTTGAGTTAATTTTTGCATAAGGTGTAAGGAAGGAGCCCAGCTTCAGTTTTCTGCATATGGCTAGCCAGTTTTCCCAACATCATTTATTAAATACAGAATTTCTTCCCCATTATTTGTTTTTGTCAGGTTTGTTGAAGATCAGATAGTTGTAGATGTGTGACATTTTTCTGAGGCCTCTGTTCTGTTCCATTGGTCTATATATCTGTTTTGGCACCAGTACCATGCTGTTTTGGTTACTGTAGCCTTGTAGTATAGTTTGAAGTCAGGTAGCATTATGCCTCTATCTTTATTCTTTTTGCTTAGGATTGTCTTGGCTATATGGGCTCTTTTTTGTTCCATATGAAATTTAAAGTAGTTTTTTCTAATTCTGTGAAGAAAGAGCTATGATGACTAAATGTAATGCCTTAGCATGGATGGGATTCTGAAACAGAAAAAGATGTTGGATCGAAACCAAGAAAATCCAAATAAAATATGGAGTTTAGTTAATAATAATTTGTCAGCATTGTTTCCTTAATTGTAACAAATATACCATACCAATATAAGATGCTAATAAGGGAAACCAGGTGTGGGGTACACAAGAATTACCTATAATATGTTTACAATTATTCCATAAATCTAAAGCTGTTCTAGAGTTTTAAGTTTATTTGTTTTTTAAATGCCTCAGTTTGGAGGCACCATATACTGATCCTTGAAAGGATGTGGTCAGGTCTCTCAGAAAGAGTGAAGAGGCCGGGTGCGGTGGCTCACGCCTGTAATCCCAGCACTTTGGGAGGCCAAGGCAAGCGGATCACGAGGTCAGGAGATTGAGACAATGCTGGCTAACATGGTGAAACCCCATCTCTACTAAAAATACAAAAAATTAGCCGGGTGTGGTGGTGGGCGCCTGTAGTTCCAGCTACTGGGGAGGCTGAGGCGGGAGAATGGTGTGAACCCAGGAGGTGGAGTTGCAGTGAGCTGAGATCAGGCCATTGCACTCCAGCCTGGATGACAGAGTGAGACTCCATTTCAAAAAAAAAAAGAGAGAAGAAAGTGACTGGATAGTTGACCTGGTATTTATATTATTGGGATGCACTGACCCTATCTAATGTTGGATTTCTGGGCTTCTGGTATGCTGTTTTCCTTTCTCTCTCCTGTTCTCAACCAATATTGTAGCCCACTCTCCCCAGAAAAGAGCTTTTGGTGACTTGGAAATGAATGAGTTTCATACCCCCTGCCTGAATTATAGATTTAACTGTAAAAGAGATACCATCTAATTTTATTACCAATACCACTAAAGTATAACCCTAGTTTGGAGAAAAGTCTGATCTTTATGTGGTTTGCGTAGTAGAATATAACCACCAATGCGTTTCTGGTATTGCTAAATGAACTAGACTTATACTTTTGTTGTCGTTATACTACATATAATTGCTCTTTTGTTACTTTAAAAATTCAAATAGTTGTAATTTCATCTAGTTTGATCAAATAATAATGTCAAGAATAAAAGAGAATAAACATTTATTTGAGCATTGAAAAAGAATCCATAAGTGTAATTCATCATATCAATAAATTAAATTTGATTACAAAAGAAAAGCCATATGATCATCTCAATAGATGTAGAGAAACCATTTGACAAAATTCAATGTCATTAGTGCATGGTAGAAACTCCCAGGAAAGTATAAATAAAATGGAACTTTCTCAACTTGATAAAGGGCATCTACAGAAACTGTACAGCTAATCTTATTACTAATGGTATAATAGTGAAAGCTTTCTCCCTAGATATTAGAATCAAGAAAAGATGTCTGTTTCCAATACTTTTATTCAACATTATTCTGGGGATCTTAGTCAGTACAATAAGCTTTGAGAAAAAAGAAATAAAATACAAAACAAATTGGAAAAAAACAAATAAAAGAGTACTTGATTATAGATGACATGATAGCCTTGGTAGAAAATCCTAAAGGATCAAAAAAACATGTGGCCAGGCATGGTGGCTCACGCCTGTAATTCCAACACTTTGGGAGGCCGATGCAGGCAGATCACTTGAGGTCCGGAGTTCAAGACCAGCCTGACCAACATGGTGATTCCCCCGTCTCTACTAAAAGTACAAAAATTAGCCGGGCATGGTGTTGCATGCCTGTAGTCCCAGCTACTCTGGAGGCTGTGGCAGGAGAATAGCCTGAACCCAGGAGGCAGAGGTTGCAGTGAATGAAGATTGTGCCACTGCACTCCAGCCTAAGCAACACAGTGAGACTCTGTCAAAAACAAAAATGTCTAGAAATAATAAGTGACCATAGCAAAGTCACAGGATATAAAGTCAGCATCCAAAATGTATTGTAGCTGGGTGCAGTGGCTTATGCCTGTAATCCCAAGACTTTGGGAGGCAAAGATGGGAGGATCACTTGAGGCAAGGAGTTTAAAACCAGCCTGGTCAACATAGCAAGACCCCATTTCTACAAAAGAAAAAATTTTAAAAAATGTTAGCTAGGTTTGGTGGCATATACCTGTAGTCCCAGCTGCTGGGAAGGCTGAGGAAAGAGATTAGCTTGAGTCCCAGAGTTCAAGGCTGCAGTGAGTCATGATTATGCCACCACACTTCAGCCTGCGTGACACAGCAAAACCCCTAAACCCTGTCTCAAAAAAAATTTTATATATATATATGACATTAAAAAAGATCAAATTGTAAACTGCCTCTGAGAAATTCACCTGACCAGTAAAATATATATATGTAAAATATATATAAATATATATAATATATAAATATATAGAGAATATATAAATATATATAATATATAAATATAGAGAGAATATATAAATATATATAATATATAAATATATAGAGAATATATAAATATATAGATAATATATAAATATATATACATATATACAATATATAAATATATGACATACATATAATACAAAAAGTATATTTATATATTATATATTTCTATATATAATTTTTATTTGAAATTTCACTATATATACTGTTTTCTTGTATTAGAATGTAACAATTAGAAATTTTCAAATAAAAATAACAGCATCAAAAACTAAATATTTAGGGATCAATTTAATTAAATAAGTGAAAAATCTTGGAAATTTCAAAACATTGTTCAAAAAATTAAAGAACACCTAAACAAATGGAGATGTATACTATGTTCATGTATTAGAAGATCCAATATTGTAAAGAAATCAATTCTTCACAAATTATAAATTCAGCATAATCTCAATCAAAATCCCAACAAGCTTTTGTTGTAGAAATTGACAAGCTGACTCAAAAATATGTATGAACATGTAAAGTACCCAGAATAGACAAAACAATTTTTATCTAATTTTTTAGATTGACAAATAGTTATTGTACATATTCTTAGGATATATAATGAGGTGTTGATAAATATAATAGATAGTGATCAGATCAGCATAATTAGCATATCCATCATCTCACATTTTTATCATTTCTTTGTGTTAGGAACATTCAATATTCTCCTTCTAGCTATTTAAACTACATGATATATTATTGTTAACTATAGTCATCCCACAGTGGTAGAGAACACAAGAACTTTCTTTCATCCAGTTTAACTTTTATATTCTTTAACAAATCCCTTCTTGTCCTTCCCTTCCCCCAAGTCTTCCCAGTGTCAGGTATCCTCTGTTCTATTTTACTTCTATGAGTTCAACTTTTTTTTACCTTCCAAATATGAATGAGAACATGTAGTGTTTAACTTTCTGTTCACGGTTTATTTCACTTAACATAACATCTTCCAATTCTATTCATATTTTCACAAATGATAGCATTTCATTTGTTAGGAAGCAAAGGACAAGAAATTACTTAATAGGCAGCCAGCCTCAGGTCATGTCTGCCCTGAGGTCATGTCAGCCTGGGCTGTTATTCAGATGTAGGATGTGGGCTTTTGGCTATATGGCCAGCCTGGGATCATACCTACCAAGAGTGGCCTGTGAAACTGTTTCTCAGGTCACGATGCTTCATAGGTCTGAAACACAATTGCAAGGATGCTTGGTTGGCTTAGGGGTGTCCCCACTAGGAGCAGCCCAAAAAACTGTTTCTCAGGCCCAGAATGTGGGTACATGGCTGCTTGGCCAGCCTGGGGCATGTCCACCTGGATTGGCCCACAGGGCTGATACTCAGGTCTGGGATATGCACTTTTGGCTATTTGGTCAGCTTAGTATCATACCTGCCAAGAGTGACCTGAGGAATTGTTTCTCAGGCCCTGATTGGGGATACAGGGCCATTGGGACAGGCCAGGGCTCTCTCTGGAGGGTGCAGGTGTGCTGCGGGACTGTTTCTCAGTTCCTGGGTGCAACCACATAGCCACTTCACTGGCCCTGGAGCATATCAGCTGCTCACAGGCTTGGGGGCCTCTCCTGCTTTGGGGAGGGTATGCAGCAGTTTGGCCAGCTCAAGGACAGGTTCACCCTGAACAGAACAGGACCACAGCCACAGCCCATCCTGGGCCCATGCTTTACGAATCTGGGATTGAGATGTTCAGCTTCCTATATGGGCTTGGTGGAATGAAGATGGAGCCCAAGTGCTGGAGAGGTGCAGTGGCTACTGGCCCTCAGAGCAGGGCACATTGCAGAAGTGGCTCTGGTCTCAGGATGGTGCCATGCTATAGCACCATGGCTCACAGGGGATGAATAGAGGGTTGGGGATCCACACCTTGTTCTCCTAATCTGGGACAATGCAGCTGTGTGAATTCCCAGCAAGACTCCAAACCTGTCTCAGGACTTGTGAGGACTGCTGGATTCACCTGCTATAAGGACTGTAGGTGTTTGTGATGGCAGTGGGCACTGGTGGGGATCTTCTGCTTACCTTTATCCTTGCAGCAGGAAGTCCTTCCTGACTCCAGCAGATCTCACCCAGGTGAAGAAGACAGGCTTCAGAGGCCAGGTGCCTCCAGCTGCCCTCCTGCACTTCCAGACACCACAGCTGAATCTCCATCCCCACACTGCACTCCAGTGCTCTCCCTTTCATACTCTAGTAAAATCTTAGCTGTTTATTTGTTGCCTGAGTCCTTTCCTGTGGAGGAGGGGATGAACACCAGGTGTCTGTATTCAGCCATCCTGCTGACATCACTCTCAATACAATTTTTTGAAGAACAACAATGTTAGATGGCTTATAAGCCATGACTTTAAGAATTACCATAAAGCAGGTGCTGGGATAACTGGCTATCTATATGCGGAAGAATGAAACGGGACCTTTATCTATCACTATGTGCAAAAATTAATTCAACATGGATTAAAAACTTAAATGTAAGACCAAAAACTATAAAAATCCTTGAAGAAAACCTAGTAGGTACTCTTCTGGAAAGCCTCAGCAAAGAATTTATGACTAAGTCCTCAAAAGCAATTGCAACAAAAACAAAAATTGACAAGCGGGAAATGATTAAACTACATAGTTTCTGCATAGCAAAGAAACTATCAAGAGAGTAAAGACAGAATCTATAGAATGGGAAAAAATACTCACAAACTATGCATCTGACAAAGGTCTAATATCTAGTATCTATGAGGAACTTAAACAATTCGGCCAGGTGCGGTGGCTCACGCCTGTAATCCCGGCACTTTGGGAGGCCAAGACAGGCAGGCAGATCACCTGAGGTCAGGAGTTTAAGACCAACCTGGCCAACATGGCAAAACTCCGTCTCTACTAAATATAAAAATTAGCCAGACATGGTGGGAGGCTGAGGCAGGAGAATTACTTGAACCTGGGAGGTGGAGGTTGCAGTGAGCCAAGATTGCACCACTGCACTCCAGCCTGGGTGACAGAGTGAGACTCCATCTCAAAAAAAAAAAAAAAAGAAAAAAGAAAAAAGAGAAAAAATTCAACAAGCAAAAACAAAGAACCCATTAAAAAGTGGGCAAAAGATATGAACAGATATTTCTCAAAAGAAGACTTACACACAGCCAACAATCATATGAAAAAACACTCAACATCACTAATCATTAGAGAAGTGCAAATCAAAGCCACAATGACAGACCATCTCACATCAGTCAGAATGGCTATTATTAAGAAGTAAAAAAAAAATATGCTGGCAAGTCTGCAGAGAAAAGAGAATGCTTATACACTGTTGGGAATGTAAATTACTTCTGCCACTATAGAAAGCAGTTTGGAGATTTCTCAAAGAACTAAAAATAGAACTACCTTTTTACCCAGCAATCCCATTACTGGGTATATAGCCAAAAGAAAACAAATCATTCAGCCAAAAGACACATGCACTCATATGTTCATCACAGCAGTATTCACAATAGCGAAAACATGAAATTAACCTAGGTATCCATCAATAGTGGATCAAATAGAGAAAATATGGTACATATACACCATGGAATAATTTTAGAAGAACAAAATTATGTTTTTCACAGCAACATGGATGCAGCTAGAGGCCATTATCCTAAGTGAATTAATATAGAAACAGAAAACCAAATACCCCATGTTCTCATGAATAAGTGGGAGCTAAACGTTAGGTACACATGGACATAAGGTTGGGAACAACGGACACTGGAAGCTACTGAAGGGGGGAAAGTAGGATGGGGACCTATTGGGTACTATGCTCACTACATGCGTGACAGAAAAATCCCACCACAAACTTGCCTCACACAATATACCCGTATAACAAATCTGCCCATATACACCCTGAATCTAAAATAAAAGTTGAAATGTAATAAATAAAAGACGAATTACCAGAAAAGCAGGGACTTAGCAAAGGACAGAAATAAAATAAGCTTAAGGTAATTCAATGGTGAATTAATAGTATTTTCAACAAATCATAATGGAACAAGTAGATATGCATATTAAAAAATAAGCTTCAAGCTTTGCCTCATAGCAGATATAAAATGAGCTCAAAATGGATTATTGACCCAAATGTCAAAGATAAATCTATTAAATTTCCAAAAGAAAACATAGGAAAAAAATTATGACCTTAGGCTAGGTAAAAAAATTTTTAGAGGAGATAACAAAAATGCACAAACCATAAAAGAATAAGTTTATCAGATGGACATAGTCAAAATCAAAAACAGCTAATCTTTGAAAGACAGTATAAAGAAATGAAAAGACAAGCCACAGATTAAGAGAAAATATTTGCACAATACATAACTGATGATCTTCCAGTATCATAGACTCATTAACTCATGAGTTATTCATTCAAACAGCATTTCAGTCTAACTGACTTTTCTTAGGAGATAAGTTTAATCAAGTACAAAATTTACAGCGAGAATTATTTTGTATTGAAGCAATTATATCTTTTTCTAAAACACATTCAGATGTGGAATGAAGCAATTATTTCTTAATCCAAAACTTCCAAAGCAAGTAATTCCTCTGTGGTTAAATGGTCTGTATTAAATCTGGTTATGTAAGCCAATAACCCAATATTTTAACACAATAGAAGTTTGTTTCTTACTGTTGTCACAGTCAGTTGCAGTTTGAGAGGGTCTAGGGATGATTCTGCCCTATGCTGTCATTTGAAGATTTCATCTTCTTGCTTCCTGTGGTTTTGCTACCTTTATAGGGCCTCGTGTTATTGCATCGGACCTAGCTGGAAGACTGGCAGAGATAGAGTGTGGCAATCACAAGATCGATTTGAATTGCAAGGTCTGAAAGTGGGGTACATCACTTCTGCCTGCATTCTATTGACAGAGCTCAATGCTATGGCCACACCCCTAGGCAGGGAAATGTAGTTAAGCCATATGCACAGGAAGAAAAGGAAGCAAGTGAGCATATACAATTGCCTCTACTACAGTGACCATGAGAACACATACTTAACCGTTTTCCTTTAGTACTACATATATTTTAGTTGCCTAAAATCTTTTGGAGCAAAGTGAATTATAAATCAATCAATTACACTTTCCTTGTCATTAAATTATTTTTATTTATTTATTTATTTATTTTTGAGACAGGGTCTTGGCTCTGTTGCCCAGGTTGGAGTGCGGTGGTGTGATTTCAGCTTACTGCAACCTCCGCCTCCTGGGTTGAAGTGATTCTCCTGCCTCAGCCACCCAAGTAGCTGGGGCTACCAGCACGTGACACCATGTCTGGCTAATTTTTGTATTTTTGGTAGAAATGGGGTTTCGCCATGTTGACCAGGCTGGTCTTGAATTTCTGAGCGCAGGTGATAGCCCCACTTCAGCCTCCCAAAGTGCTGGGATTACAGGAGTGAGCCACCACACCCAACCATCTTGTCATTAAATTATAACCAGTTCAATAACAGGGATGTTCTGTACACTGAAAACTTTCCACAGTACTTTATTATATTTACCATTACGAAAGGAGATCATTAAATTTTTGCTGTGATCATCAAAAAATGCTATAAAACTGACATCTAATGAAAATTGAAAGTTTCCACATTTGCACCCATGTGTATAAATATGACTACACATAAATATCTGAATCCATGTTTCCAGATAAGTTCAAACAAAAATGTGTACAATAGGTATAGTTGATTGTTTATTTTCTTTATTTCTTGTTCTTATCTAGGACAAAAGTACGTATTGACTACCTCATTATATCATGATGTGATAGAAAGAGAAGTAGGGATCCCAGGCTCTAGCTCTGGCTCCCAATATCTGCGGCCTTGACAAACCAGGTCATGTCTCTGGAATTCACCAGTAAAGCAAAAAGCGCGTGCCAGATGATCTCCAAGGTACTTTCCGTTTCTGGTATTCTGAGAGTCTTTATGGAGCCATCAACTCAAGCTAGCTGGCTCCCATTTGGGTCAAAGTGTCTTATCTTTCAAGAAGTGAATACTTTGGTGTCAGAAAGTCAATTGAAATGAAAAGAGAGGGAGTAAGGGAGGCAAGGTGGGAGAGAAAGAAACTAAAGTGAACCAAAATTCTTCTTTACCCTAGGAATTTGTAGAAATTTGTACAATTAACTCTACCCAGGGAAAATTAGTTATTTCTTTTCTCCCCACAAGATGTTATTTGGGCCACTCTATGCAGCATAATGAGGCCCTGCCTCTACAAAAAAAATAAAATAAATAAATAATTAGCCGGGCATAGTGGCACGTGCCTGTAGTCCCAGCAACTCGGGAGACTGCGGTGGGAGGATCACTTGAGCCTAGGAGGTCGAGTCTGCAGTGAGCCATGATCATGCCACTGCACTCCATTCTGGGGGACAGGGGCTGACTCTGTTTTGGGGCCCAGAAAGTCAGTAAACATTGCCACAGATTATAACCTAATCTACCCTGCACCTATTGATTGTGGGACAAGATGTAACATTTCAATGGCTAAGACAATCAAATAAATATTAAAAATATTAAAATTTCCTAGTCACCTCTAATTCATTTATAAGGATTAACCACAGATAAGATGATTTAGGTTTCAAAAGAAGCCACATAAAGTAGTGAAAAGAGCACAGAAATAGAAGCTTGAAAATCTATATTCTATTCTATTCTCTGTTCTGACCCATTTGTAGGATACTGGCAAGTGACTTAAGATCTTTAAATCCCAGTTCATTAATTGAAGAATAAAGTGTCTGGATTTGTTGGTATTTAGGATGTCTGGCAACAATGGAATTTCTTGACTCTATGAAAGATGAGACTTAAATTGAGAAGTAGAAGTAACCTTATAATACTGAAAGCCTATCCCAGTTAGATGCAGTAGGAAGGCTCATGAGCAAAGTTTTCTTAGGAACCAGAATTCTTGCTTATTTTGGATTTACCACCACTGTTATAAGGAGCAAAAGAAAAACTTTTCCATCCTGGTTAGAAGATAAAAGAATGAGTTAAGATCGTATGTCACAGATCTCAAGCCAGCAAAGTTTATAGGTAGAATAATTTAAAAATAAGCAAGTGTGTAATCTAGATCAATGAAAACATGGAAAACTCGTTATTTCTTTTTATCATTAATTAGATCAACAAAACTGGGTGGTGGGGGGGGCCAAAGGCTTCTTAAGAGAAATTAATCTCAGTTTCTTGCCTCAACTTGAAATGTACCAAACTTTCAGGTAATAGATTTATTTCATAGAAAGCAAAAAGATAATATATATTGAAAAAATTATTCCAAATAAAATGAAAATAATTTCCAGCAAAGATTAATATTGCTCTTAGAACTTAAGGTACAGGAATTTTTTAAAAAAAGAGATTTCATACTCAGAAATATTCTCATAGCAGGAACTTTTTCTAGAGTCATATTAGAAAATTTCCTGAATGTTATAGTAGTGAGAAATTTCATTTTCATTTAAATCTATTTTGCTGTTAGATTTCACATACCAAACATCCTATTAGTCTAGGTGGTTCAATTGCATAATAACAGTATTTTTTTATTGCTTTAGATGATCTGTTTAGATCTGCTGGATAATTTTATCATTGAGAGAAAACGAAGACTGTTATTTGATTGCTCGAGTCTTCGGACAATCATAAGTATTTAGATTCATAAAGCCAGATAAACAAAAGGGGGGTTTGTTGCCGGCCATATGATGAGCATCTAGCTTCTCTGTCATTAAAAGTTTCCTCACACCCTACAATGTAACAAAACATTTCACAAATAGCCAGAAAGAAAATCAGATTCTTGTGAGGCTTCTCAAGATAGTTATTGTGAATGTTCGTGCATAAACATTCTGAGACAGACGGGGTGCACACCCTCCTGCACCCCACCGCCACACACAACCTATCTCAGAAATTTGCGAAAACGTAGTCTAACAGTTTCTGTAGAAAATGCCTCATTAATCTTGGGTGAATCACCATAGGAACCTGTGGAAGGTGAAATCTTGAACAGGATGGACCCTTCTCATCAGTCATTGATTATTGTTAGAAATAACTCCTACTTTTTCATGTTACCTACAATCTTCAAAGTAATAATGGTTTTCAGTACAGAAATAAGTTAGAAATATTTCAAAGATAATGACTCAGATGTCATTTTACAATTCCCCATTACACTAAATATCTAAAACAATAAAATGTTTACAGTTATACTTTGTTCTCTGCCCGATTTTTTGTAACTTTCCAGGAATTCTCCTGTATCTCTGGATTATCTATGCCTCTGTTCTCAATTAAAATCTCCAAAGAATGGAAAGACTGAAATATAAGAAAAAGAGACAGAAGCTACAAGAGAAGAGAGAAGAAATAAAAAAGAAAGACAGGAACTTCACATTCTTAAAATAAAAGGTAAAACTTCCCTTCTAGACTCTATTGCTCAAGATTTTCAGCATTGACTGTGATAACAAAAACTTCTAAGGCTTGAGTAAGTCTTTTGAAAAATTTCACTTATTTTTTTAACTCACTAACTATATCCAGAGGGAAACAAAATTCAACTGAAATATGAAGCTCTCTTGGATGTCATAGACAGCCCACACTACATGTTTTCCAAAAGGGAGGAAGTTTTCCAAAAATTTGTAGAATGAGGTAGGTGTTTGTTCATTCTGGGCAAATCACCCATTAACATTCAGAAGACTTTTAAGTATGCCATGATAGATTCTACCCATAGCCTCTATAGCACTTGTATTTCTTTGGCTAATTATATTAATACATTAATTAACAGTGGCAAGGACAAGCCTCAGCCCTCTAAAGGCAGGCAGTGACTTTACAATTCACAGAGAATAAATTGGAATCAAAATAAGGCTTGGCTTCTGTCAATGGTGTGCTGGTGCATGTGCCAGGCTTAACACCAGGCTTTCCAGAAGGAAAATAAATAAATATGTATATATGTATATATAATATATATATAATATATATATTATATACATGTGTTTATTATTTCTTATAAATTTTACTAATATACACAATGTATAGTATACAAATTATAAGTAATAATGAAATACCTAAAACTATTTTACATTTTATATAGCCAATCTATTCTCACAGAAGGCTTTTGTTTATTTTTGCCAGATTCTTAAATCCATAATCAATCTCTTTACAATTAATGAATGTGGTATCAACGTGAATGTTGGTTAATATTCCATTTACCTTAACAAGAAAGGTGAAAGTAAACACATCAAAGTATGTTGGAACTTTATTCGTTTATCAGGGATGTGTTCCTTTGCTGAATCAGATAATAGTTTGCAAAAACAGTACTGGAAGGATATGTCATCAAATTGTGTGCTATTCACAAGGTAGCAGCTACAGCTACAACATCCACATCCTTTTAGGTTTGATCTGTGTTCTTAATGTTTCTTCCATCGCTTCCTCAAGTCTAGACTACCAAAAATAAATAAATAAATAAATAAATAAATATTAAAGGCTTGATTCTTAGTGTTTGCTGATTTCCATGGTTTAAGTACTCCCACAATGACCGAATTTAAGCTACCAAAATCCCTGAACATGGAGTTTGGAAGAGATATGCAATAGCACAGCATTATATAGTATTTCCACCAGACAGACACAATAATTGTAAATAATCTCAAGAGCACAGATAATATTATGATGTAAGTTAATTAGAAACCAGTGAATTTTGATTATTACCTTTCCTTTTGATATTATTTATTTAATTGTAAGTTTATCCACTCCAGTTTTCATTATTGGCTGTCTTTAACAACCAGATCACAAAATACCTGACTATTTAATAATCTGTTCTTGTGAGCCAGTGTGAACCAGCTACGGCACTTCACTGCCTCTTGCTCAAAGTTTACTGGGAACTTGAGTACTGAACATTTTGTTACAGCTTCATGAATCTAAATTCCTGTCCAGGTAAAAGATGACTGGAGTTACCAGAAAAGAATTTTGTTTAACTTCATCTAAGACTATACCACTTAATAAGTCCTAAATTTGACAAATGCTTTTGAAACTTAATTTGTTAACATTATAAACTTCTTACATCAATGTGTATTTACACATCACTGAAGAACAATAGAGGGTAGTTTACATGGGTTGACATGCTGCATAGGCTTAAGGGCTTTCTGTTTCTTTGTTTCCAAAACAGATTTCAGTGATTGGAATAGAGGTAGCAGGCAAATAGTCTGCTTATTCTCACTGAAGCCATTCAGAGCAAAATTTATTTATACTATAAAATGCCAAGGCCTATAAAATTCCCAAAGCCCCATCTTTAAGAATGTAAGCAACAGATACTTGGATGTACAGACCAGAGTTTGGCCAGAATTCCATTAAGTGATCTTGAGTCCTATCAAAAAGTTAGCTAAAAGATACATTAAAATAAGTAATATATTTAGTTGTGAATAAAACTGTGCCTCTAAAATGTGAAGAGACAGTGACAAAGCAAAAGGACCAAGAGGGCCAGGAAGTTGGCCTCAAAAATGGTCTGAATCCAAATTCCAGTCAAGCGGCTAAACTAACCATGTAACTTTGGGAAATTATTTAATCAGTCTAATCTTCAATTTCCTCAAAGGTAAATTAGACATTGCAGTACTATCAGGATTATATGAGAGACTATTTGAACATTACCTGGCACATAGTAGCAGATCAGTAAGTGACAGTATCATGAAAACATACTCCCTTCTGCCTAACCAGAAAGGCGAAGACTCAGGTGGGAACCTCATTGCGAATACGTGTGAGTAATTACTCAAGATTCTTTTTCTTGGCAGATTTTATTCAAAGGTGAAGTAAGCAAATACTAGCATTAGCTCCAGAGGCGACCTCAGCCCCCAAATATCTACAACACACAGTTAGAGTTTGTCCTTCGAGTTAAGGCAATGCACATGAAATACGGGACTCTGAAGCTATACAGTATTTGATCACCATCAAATACAAGATATTTGGAAGTACTGCTAAACCTCTGCAGTCTGTTACAAAACAATAATAAAGCAGAGGTGTTAAGTATCTGCTATCTGCTGTTGAAAGATATACAAACCATTCAAAAGGCACAATTTAGGTATGATGAGATTAGAAAATTCTGTTTTAGATGCATATTTTACCTGAAATTGATTTCCTTAGCCCTCAGTAGCCACTAATTTATTAATCTGTATTAGTTTTTCCATTTCATTTTTCTGAGAGAAGGTGGAGCAAAGAACAGGTAACTGATTTAGGTGAGAATGGTAAACTCCTACCACCTGGGAGGGCAGTCTTCCCGGCATGAGGCAGTGATGGGCTTGGGCAGACGGCAGCCACTGCGGAGCAATGGGAGGCAAGACAAGGGAAGAGCTGCCCCAAACAAGGTGATTTCATTTTCTAGTTTTCTGTGAAAACACTTTTCTCCACAGTCATAAAATCACTTCCTTTGAGACACACAATATTTTCTTGGCTATTCTCATTAATATAGAAATATTGTAACAATTTTGTAAATTTTAAAGAAATTACTGGGACCTTTAACTGCAAAGTCATCTTGTGAGGTAATGAACAAAAAGAAATGCTTCAACTGAATTAACAGTACCTCTTCATGCTTGTAGGACTCTAGAAAAAATGTATGAGCTAGAATTTTGGAAATAGCATGTAACAGAAACAACAGCTAAGTGGGAAATTAAAATCCAAAAGCAAAAGCAGTGGCAGTTCCAGAATG
Source organism: Pongo pygmaeus (assembly GCF_028885625.2). NCBI lineage: Eukaryota > Metazoa > Chordata > Mammalia > Primates > Hominidae > Pongo > Pongo pygmaeus. The sequence goes on from NC_072376.2 coordinate 187,406,068, forward strand.
TTTCCAAAGGAGAGGCATAGGGGTCATCTTTTTGGTGGAAAGAAAACTAGGGAATTTCCCTTGATACAGTATTTGCAGATTTTTTGCTTACAGGATATATTTATTTAGAGTAACTTGGTACCAGGAGTTGGAGGGGGCCCTGACGGAGATTATGAGGGAAATAAAGTCCATACAAGACAAAAAAAAAAAAAGTCTCACATTTCTTTGCCCGTGTACCTGCAACTGCTAAAATGAGAAGGGAAAAAAATCTAAAATTATATACTTAGCTGAAAAAACTTTACCCAATATTTTTCTGCCTATAAGAAACTAAATTTAATCAATAATCAATCAACATTGATTGCCTACAATATGTTTGGCATAGAAATTGGTACTGGGTAGCAACAAAATATGTTCTCTGCCCTATTGTTGCTTTAATCAGGAGAGAAGATGGAATCAGGCAAGAAAGTGATGTGATTGGTTTCAGAGGAGGAGGAAGGATGAGTGGAGACTCAACCTGGTCTAGAGGGTCAGGGAAGGCTCCCTGAGGAAGTGGCATTCCAAAAGGGGTTGCCGAGGCAAAAGCTGTGAGTTAAGGGGTGAGAGAGCTGAAAGGAGAATAGGAACAGAAAACATTTCTAGCAGAAGGAACTGAATGTGGGAAACTCAGGAAGCAGAACGACAAAGAGTCTGAGGAATTTAAAAATCCCGTCTGTCTGGAGCTGAGAGGGAGTTATCAGCCTAAGTCTGTAAGAAAGAGGAAAACCACATTGGTAAGTCTAACAAAGAGAATTGAGAATTGGTTCATAGGCATGAGACAGCAAAAGACTGTAACTTCAAGAAGCAGGAATCCCTAAGGCTAGGAGAACAAGGAGAAGAGAATAGGGTTACTTGAACCTAGAAGTTTGGAGGAGGGGCCAGAGCTGGAACCTAGGCCTCAGAGCAAGGGACTCTGGCTAGCAGATCCTGATGGTATCTGCAGGGACACAGTGAGGCTGTTTTGGGTTTTGGAAGGGAGGCTGGAGCCCACTGCTATTAGGGTGAAGAGCTCCTGCTGGGGTGATCTGCATACTTGGGAAAAACTCAAAGGAGCTTGCAATCACCTCCACCTCATGGTTGCCAGCAGCATCTCATTGTTATGCTGCTGTTGTAAGATCAGGAGGCTTTTGCCCTAGTCTAGGTGAGAGAAGGTGGTGACCTGGACTGGGGTGATGTGTAGCAGTTATTTAGTATATAAAGTCTGAAGAATTTGTGATGGATTAAGTTGGAAATGGAAGGAAAGGGGAGGAACAAGGACAACTCATAGATTTCACCGGAGCAAGTAGGTGGGTGCTAAGGCCATGAACCAATACAGGGTTCCAAGTAAGAAAGGAGGGGTTGAAGAACAGAAGTTTAATTTGGGACACCTATAAGGCATTCAGGCAGGAAGAGGGGCTAGAGCTTGGGGGACATATGTGATCTAGAAATATAGTTTGGAAAACGTAGGTAGGACAGATAGTAGTTGAAGCCATGGAAATGAGTAATCTGGCCTAGGAGGGTATTTAGGTCACGAAAGAGGGCTTGGACAATGCTGGAGCAAACTTTTAAAGGAAGCTGTACCATACATGAGCTAAAATGCTTCTCTTTGATCATCCATATGTACAGCTGTGAACTGGAGAATTATCACTGAAATATGAGAGACAGCAACATACCAGCAGAAGAAAAGACAATAACCTTATCAGTCGAAATTATTCTGGTTGTTGCTAAGCAATTTAAATCTGATAGAAGCATAAGTTTACTTCTCAATAAAATTACCTGTTAATTTATACCTTTTTATCAACTGCTATCTTCCACCACTGGAAAATAACGCAATTGAATCTGACACTCTCTTTAAGAAAGTCTCCACGTGCATATCCAACTGCATTTTGATATGGAATTGCCCCCCTTTTTAATATTAATACTTGATTTACAACCATATATTCATAGTTAAAAACTACCATTTTATTAAAGTATATCAAGTTATTTTATTCTCCATTATTTTGCTTTTCACTTAATCTTTTTAATTCCTGCCCCAAATTAGAGTAATTCACTCCAACCAAAGCCTATTGTAAATGTATGCTACTGGCTAAGTGTTCTCTTTTCAGGTTGAAGGGGTATCAGTCAGGACTCTCCATTCTTCCCAAAACTGTAGAGTGAAAAGTACAGCTGCTTCTTTCAAGGAAAGTGAAAAAAAAAATGAAAAAAACTGAAGCCAAGTGTTTTGTTTTTCTGTTATTTTAAAATTCAAACTCTCGGAAAAGCTTCAATTTCTGTCTTTGATCTCAAAAGCAATTTAAATAGGAAGAATTACTAAAGAGGTGGGATTTATCCTTTTCTTTTAATCCAGATTTTTCTGACATTTTCAACTATTTCTAAAGAAAGATGAGAAGGTAAGATCTCTGCAACAGCTCTACAAGGGTGAAATAACAGATACAAAGCTTTATAACATTTTTATGTATTGAAGTTTTTAAACTATACTAGAATACAGTTACAAATTTCAGGTAGTTAGCAAGAAGTTTTGCCTGACCTTTGTATTTTTTTCTCCTCAAATCACCTTACAAAGTGTTTTTAAATCATGACAACCTCCAGAATTTCTTATTTTATTTGTCTTGGGCTCGTAAGTCTCTTTCATAGATATTTCAGCAAGGATTGGAAAAGGCAGGGTGAAAAAAAGAGTAAGACTTGCCTCATCATTTTAAAAACATCAGAACTAAAATATATTGTGGACATAAATACAAACTTAGAGTTTCCAAAGTGGATACAATTTGTGCAGCTCCATGTTTGATATCTAGATATATTTGTAACATCTCAAAGCACTCTGCCCTGATTTTTTTAGACAGATTTACAGAACCCAGCTTAAGTTAACAGAAGTTGTAAATTATGTCTAAGTGGAATTTATAAACAAAAGTTAAAGTTGAGCATCCAAGGGAATATTGAAAAGTTTGCATAATGCTGTCAACATCTACAGTGCCAATGTTCATCCTTTCTTTTGTTATTAGCTGAACTTTTTTCTGTATACATGGATATATATGTCTGAGTAAGTATGTGTGTACAGATTTATGTTTTCAAATGAAACAAAGCTGTGCAGTTATTATTGCAGGAGTCGACTGCTCTCTAGGAGCACGTGCTTCCTCTGGCCTATTAACATACAGTACCAGCATTTCCCTCTTGTAGCATTGTGAGTATGATCTGACCTGAGCTTGCGTTTCTGGGAAAGCGCCTGGAGAATACCAATTTAATTTAGAAACTGCTCAGCGTAAGTGTTGGGTAGGGTTTGACGGTGTTGCATCAGGTGATGAGATAAATCTTCAGAGACACCACAAAGAGAAGTTGGAAATGTCGTCAGAGAGTTTATATTAAGCGTAGTTTTCCTACAAAGAAATTGATTTTAAACACCATTTAAATTTATAATCTGTGCCAGATTTCAGTGTTTTATTGCATTACAGAAGTTAGATGTTAGTACCCTGTTTTCAAACTGTTTTGGTACCTAGTATGGGCTTTTTCTTGAATTGCAAACATTGCTATTCTTTTGGATACTATTAAGCTAATAGCCAAAATGGAAATTCGTATGTCATGGAGATGACAAATATTTCTCCTGCTAATTGAAATACTCTGATGTTGTTAAATAGTATTTTCAGATATGTTTACTCTTCTATAGGCTTTTTCATTCTTATTATACAGTCAGATGTTAAAATATGTGCACATGTATATATATATATATGCACACATGCATATACACACATACTTTTATAGTTGGATTAGACCTAGAATGTCTTCAAAAAAATTATGAAAAAATTCCTCCTTCTCCACTTATCATCATCATCTAAAAAGCATGCATTCAGCTCAAATTTTATTGAGCACGCACAATGTATCTTAAGTAGTATCATATATTGTCCCTGAAATTAATAGAGGAAAAATATTTCAGTCTAGATGAAAATCGTGTTCATTAGTAACTGATATAATGTTATTTCCAAGGACACTCAACTTTATTTTCCTTTTGATGACACTCTGTGGAGAGAAAAAGCTGTTTAATTCAAAAATTGGACTGTTTCTTCTTAACTGACCTATCAGCTTGCTTCTCTTCCTGCCTTTTTATTGAATCCATACTTTGTATTTCAGTGGCCCATTAAATTCTTCCTGCTTTTTAGAGTTTCTTTGAAAATATTTTGTGAATACTGCAGGAGAAAAATTGCACCAAGCCTTACAAATCTCCTGTATTCTCTAAACAGGGACAGAAATGTCTTTGGGGTTTGTTTGCTTTGTTTTGTTTTGTTTTTAAAGGAAGGATAGAACATTAACACATGACAACAGTGAGATTACGCAGATAAATTTTTGAGTCCTTTTATCTAGTAAGCATTCTAATGACCTACTTCAAAGGCAGGCTGGGAAGAAGCCTCCCTGTCCTCCTGCCAGAATGAGAGGCGAAGCTCTTTACCACTCATATGGGAGATATGAGGAGACTTTGAATGGATCATTGCTTTTTATGAGTAGTAATGAGGTGAGAAGTATTCTAGTGTGTGGCACAGACCTTCATTAAAAAGCGTGAAACAGAATGGCTTATGGTTAAAGGGGGTAATTTGTTCTAACATACTTGCTAAATTGTGCTGTAACCATGCCAGTTAACAGCACTATATTTTCCATAGGATTCCTGAGTGCATTTGTGTGCAATTATTCTTCCCATACAAAATTCAGGGATTTTTCCAATAGCTTGTGTTAACTATTTGACAATGCTCACTCCTTCAGTGGAAAGTACACGGAGCCCCACCGTTAAAAAGGGGTGAAAGAATCCAGAGATGTTCTCATTCTCTTTCTAAAGCCAAAGGGTTCTTGTAAAATCAAAAATTCACAGAACCCAAATTTAAATGAATACCATTTGTCCGAAAGGTAACATCAGAAGTAATAGGTAGTTTAATAACTACAAAGCTTCAATTTTCAAATATGCATTATAATTAATAGAATCCATAAGAAAGAAAATAAGATTTGGTCGTTTCAAGTCCTTCATTAAAAAAAAAGACAAGAAAAACTGAAAAGTAAGAGCAATAATTTTGCTATATTTGTGAGGAAATTTTGTTCATAACAGAACTTGAAGTTCTACAACATACCAAGATTACTTGTTCAGACTCTTGCTGGGAACATTGAGCTAAGATTTTGTTCATTGGAAAAATCTTTCTACTTAGAGAAACATAACATGAAAACATAACATGTTTTTTTCACATGACCAACTATCAAAAGAGAAAATGTTGTAGGATAGAAACATAAAGGTTTGGACAAGACCCAGAATTTGGATATGTCTTATGGGAAAACTATTTTGTAATTGGCAACTTTTTAAGACATATTATTACACAGGAAATGTTATAACATTAAAATTTGAGGGGAATATCCCTATGAATTTTCTGGAATTTTCTTGAAAGGCAATAATACAAATATGCATTTTTTAATAAAATATTTTGTAACTGATGGCACAATATTATTGTAATAAAAACATTAATTAAATATAATTGATAGACAATCACAGACTGGAAATGGAGACTTAAAATTTAAGCACCAAAAACCTTTACAGTGAGACAGGAAGTATTCATGTTTGTCCACCCTCTGGAATTTTTGAGCCTTTGCTGTGGGGGAGAAGAATTTCCGTTTTGTCACTTTCCATCCATTACATTATTATTCAGTTTTTGCACATTCGTTATTTGATATTTTGAAAACAATGTTTGCAATCATAGGTAAGTACATGATTCTAGCTTCAAAAATAAATACTGTCAAACTTAATAGAAACCAGGCTGTGGGCCTCCAATAAATGTAATAGGCCCAGCCTCTCCTTTCTACTTCTTTTATTGGGTTTTCAGGAAAGTCTATGAAAGAAATTCTAATTGCAGCTGCTCCTAGCCAATGCTTAGGTTCTCTTCCCCTTAGAGAGGGAAGTAGTAGCTCTGGGCTATATGGTGGAATCAGTGGTTTGGTGTTTGTTTTTTGTTTTCAAGCTAATTGAATATGTAGCATAGTAAATAACAAAAATTATGTTTACACATTGCCTAATTTTCATCACTGCGCCACAAGGGGTAAACCAGATACAGCTGTTATTTGAATACAAAATAACATCTTATTTAATGCTAAATTCACTGACCTAGAATGTTGCACAGAGAGAGCAAATCTTTTTATCAATGTCTGAATAGTTATTCTCAGAATGAATTTCACCTTTCCTCAATTTAACACAAATATGAACACTCTGAGTTAATCAGTGACAACTAGGATAGAAAATCTGGAGACTGACATAGGAAAAAATGTACGTTAAAGGGACATTTACCATTCTTTAAGCTTTCTTGTTATTTTTACTTTTTTTTTTAAGAGACAGAGTCTCACTATATTGCCCATGCTGGTCTAGAACTCCTGGCCTCAAGGAATCTCCTCGCCTCTCCCTCTTTAAGCTTTCTTTTGCATTGTGTCTTATTTATATCTGACTGGAAAAATTAAGACTTGTGAGACTGATAAAAAGAAGTAACACAAGGATTATATTAATACAGTGTGAAATGAATGTATTTCATTGAAACTGTTCTGAGCTAAGCTGGTCTAATTGTCTTATGACATCATGGCTTCCCATAACTGGGAATTCTCATAGCTTCATGATATCAAATGCCTGCACTGGCCTGCATGTAGTCTAGAGGTTTCTCTGAAATTAATTTTTTCAAATCAAGAATAAAACAGATATTAAGAAACAAAAGGATAATAACTATTAGACAGAAAATATGTATCCAAATATGTTGAGACTAAATGCTACGTAATAAAACATGAGTCCTGAGAGAGAAAATAGCTAAAATATTCCAAGCCAAGTGTATACTCACACTTGAGAAAAGCTTTTATTGGAAGAGTACTAGTGGTTGCATTTTCATAAGAAACATGAAGCCATTTAATAAAACTGTTGCATGCTCCAAGCCTCTGGCAGGTGTGAAGGTGACAATCCCACTCAGCCAGTAGGAACTACCTGGGCAGTTGAAACGATGTGACAGCTCCATTCTCTCTGTTGTGGACATCTCTACTTAGGTACGATTGAAGCAGTAGAATGCATAGGAATATCTAAAAAAAAAAGTCCAGTTTTATTCTGTTTCATCAAAGTGTCTGAAAATTGGGGAGTAGAAAGGAAGAGGGATAAATATACTTGGGGCAACACTGGCAGAAGCCAACATTTTAAAGCAATCATTGTTGATCTTTTGATACTCCTCTTTTGGTTGTATTACACATCTTTCCAAATCCTCCTTGTATGAGTCTCAGAAAGATGCTAAGTAAACTTAAGCATTTCCTTCATGACTTGGCGCACTTAAGGTGGTACGCTAGCCTCCCCAAAGTTTATCACTGCCAAATTAGTCATTACTGTACTTGAAATTTTACCTCTGTTACATCCATTCAATTACATCTCAAGATACCCACTCTTGATTTATATTATAAGCCAAGGCCCAACTCAAGTCACTTCTACACATAAATTGGTCTTACAAACTTCTGCCCATCAGAGCCCCCTTGTCCTGGCTAGTATCTGTATCACATTTATTTTAGGTGGTTTTATTTAATTTCTTTACTTACTATTAGCTTTAGTTTGTTCCTAGATTGTTTCATGATAAACTCCTGAGGACAAATAACATATATTACAATTTACAATTTTTTTTTTGTTTCACCAAGAGTAATATACAAACAAAAAGTAATACAAAAGTTGAAAGACACCCAGCACTTTGGGAGGCCAAGGCAGGTGGATCACTTGAGCTCAGGAGTTTGAGACCAGCCTGGGCAACATGGTGAAACCCCGTCTCTACCAAAAATACAAAAAATGTAGCCAGGTGTGGTGGCGCAGGCCTGTGGTCTCAGCTACTTGGGAGGCTGAGATGGGAGGATTGCTTGAGCCTGAGAGGAGGATGTTGCAGTGAGCCAAGATTGGGCCACTGCACTCCAACCTGGAAGACAGAGTGAGATCCTGTCTCAAAAAACAAAACAAAACAAAAAAAAGAAGTTGAAAAACAGAAGAAACACACCAGCCTCAATACCTCCTTTCTTATTGTGTATATTAATATCTTTTAAGGAAAGACTCCAACCTTAATGCCTGATTTCTAATGAATCTCATAGTGGGAATTACTATCTCAATAAGAAGAAAAGAAATAAAATTGGCAAACAGCAGAGGCCTTGAGATGAGCACTACTTCGTGGTACTTCTTGAGATTTCTCCCTATATTACCCAGTCTGTTTGGCATTGTCTAGAAAAGGAGAGAGCAAAAAATGAAAGCAAAAATGAATCTGAAATGTTAGATATTTGGAAAAGAATTAGAGACTGGTTTGAAGAAATATAAGAGAACAAAGATATGCTTGCATTTTGAAAGCCGTTTTCCATAAATTCTTCAAGAGCTGAATATGCTAATTTAGCACACTGAACCAGTGATTTGATTTATCCTGTTCTGGATTTCTGTAATATAAAGAAATTATGACTACAGTGAATGTCTAAAAATAGCAAAGTGCAACCAATCATGTTTCTTATTTATTGAAAACCACTAAGTGAACGTGACATGAGTGGTTCTATTCATGATATTGAAAGAATTCCTTTTTATACCTCACAGAACAGAAAAGCCTTTTATCCTTTTAATCAGAACAACACCTTTCCAGATTATCTAACAAGTCAGAAAACCCATTTCTTATAGTATGATATGGCGTGTTTTAGGTTGCTGGTCAAAACCTCCTTTAATTAAATTGGTCATATATATGAACCCAAAGTATTTAGAATTAAGGTCTCTGTAGTAAGACTAACCCATTTAATTTTCTTATTTATGCTATTCATAACTGAAGGAAATTTAAAGAAACTGCTAAATATTGCCCATTAATTTTCTCCTTGCTCAATTTTGATGTAGAAATAATTTCGGTTTTATTTGTTTACCATATTTAGGAACATTTAGCTAGACGTTTCAAAGCTATAAATAAAACTCTTAACTTAATTCTGCAAACTGTTCCGTACCCCAGTAACTAGAACCATAGAAAATAACTGGCTGGCTGCCAAAAAGTAAGGCGTGGGATAGAAAGTCTTTCTAGTATTCAAGTTTCTGAAATGAGAAATTTAAATGAATGCTCCTTATGATGTTAAGAAATCTCCTTCCTGCTTAATCCAACACAAATATTTCCAGTTTTCAAGTTAGTATCTCTGTTTAAAATAAGTAAGTGTGGATTGGTTTTCAGTGTTTGTCTGGATGCTTTCTGGCAGTGGAGAAACGGGCATGCAAGAGTTCCCAGATTCTCCCCACAGCCTCGCATTAGAGCAAAGGTGTTAATTTCCCTTGTAATTTTTCCTTCTCAATAACAGCATGCTCAAACCCAAATATTTCTCATTATATTATTATGATTTTAAAAAATTGCTGGCTTATCCAATTCTGATCTGAAAAACCTTTCTCTAATTAGTGTCTTTGCAAAACTGAACTCAGGCAAATTTTAATCCCTCATTTACTGATTTTATTTTAATACAATTACTCAGCATATGTTGGCTGCGTTAAACCATTACAGTAAAAATTAAAATGAAAGTCATATGATTTATTCCCCTTTAAAAGTGCTCAATTGGTCTAGTAAAAGTCAAGTGCCAAATACCAGATGTCTGATTTAAAAGAAATTCTGAACAAGAAGGAAAAAACCCTCCCATTACTCTCTTAAGATATTTACTTGAAATTAATGCCATCCCAGAAAAAAATAATATTAACATATGAATACATTAGTCTGAATATATATGATTTAAGAAAGATGCAGGGAATAAAAATAAAAATATATTAATATTTATTGATTTAAATCCTCCTTTTGAAAAATACATTTGTATTGCTGTTACACACAATTTTCAAGCCAACTTGATATTTTACAAAGAAAATTAGAGTGGTTGTTTCAATTTAGAATGCAGAAGATCAGAATAGGAAGACAAGAAATAGTATAGATACTTATATCAAATTTTTATTACTTTTCCTCTAAACTTTTTTTTCTCCTCATTATTTATTTATCAGCATAATTTTTAACCAAAATCCACTTCCTGGAAAAATAAACTGATGTGCTGAAGTTAATAGAAAGATGCGTTCAAAAGAAATAGCCAAATAAAGATAACTACCTTTTCAGTTCTTATTATACTTTCAAGACAACTATTTCATATTCACCACTCCTCAAACATAGTTATTCCCCAACTCCAGATCTTTGCCCACATTACTTTTTTCTTTCAAAAATTGCTGTTCTCTTTCCAACAGTTAACATCTACACCTCAAAGATGGTCTAACTATAGCATTTCTTCCATAATTTTTTAAAAATTATTCCCCCCCCCCCACCCACTCTGCCATAACTACAATACTGCTATAGCAGTCACTGGCTAGAAATTCCCAAAACATTACTGCCTTTCTCCCTGGATGCGGCAAGGTTACAGTTCCCGGTTTTCTTTTTTAGTAAGTTATGGCCATGTGAAAGTAGACTGACCAATGGGCTGTCCACAGAAGTAGTAATACCCTCTGTATGGGTATTTCCTTTCACTGTGCTGGCTGCATTTGATTGGCAGTATGATCGTGGCGGAAGTCCGTGCTGGAGGTGGTAGTTCTGGGGTTCCTGATGGCTCCATGAAGTAGAGCCTGCCTCCTGTTCACCCCCAACCCCAAACCCAGCCCTCCTTCCTATTGAACTTTACATAGCATAAAATATTATACTGTGTTTATCCACTGAGATGTCTCCGTTTCTCAGCAGCTGACAATATCTTAACTAATGTAAGCAAAACTATGATCTCTCGGTTGACAGAATATACATAATATTTTGTGTTTTTCTTGCCACTGTCTATATTCTCCTTATTTGTTAATGATACCTCTTCTGAAAACTTCCTTAAAGTCAGGAACTCCTCTTTTTTTTTTTCAGCTTTTATTCCTTACAGCCTCTGGTAATAAGCAGATGCCTAATAAATTGCCCTTTATCTGTCAATCTGAGTTTATTATGCTACCCAAAACTAACAGTCTCTTGGTTCATTCATTTATTATTTTATTCGTGTATTTATCCAAAATATCTGTTGCATCTTTGCCACTTGTCAGTGCGTTAGACACTTTTGGGATACCTTCCCAGCTCACATTAACTCCCCATTCGTAAAGAGTGAACTTCGACTATAGTCTCAGTGCATAAGCTTGTGGCTGACTTGACCAGAGTACGTTATCTCACTCAAGCTAGGCCAGTTAGATCCCGTCCCCAGGCAAGTTGCTGGGAAATAGCTAGTTAATCCTAGCTCATGACTGAAATTGTACTCTATCTACTTGAAAGCAGTGGCAGCTATGTAATGCCACATTGATCTGAGAAGCCCAAAAACGTATGGAGCAAAGAAGAAAAATAAAATAAGCACCCCCAAAAAGTAAAACCCTGAAGGCTCTCCATGGCCTGTATGCAATTATTTCCTTAGACCAGCCTGAATTCTACCATTGTGCTCTATAGCTTAACTATACATTACCTGTTTTGTGTAAGCTATGTCAGGATGGCTTCTGTTACTTGCAACTAATAAAATGTTAATTAATAAAACAAGACATTTTGCTTTTCCCAGGGATACAATGATGAACAAGAGATATATAGCTCTTACCCTTATGGTAAAACCAGCAGATGGCAATTCAGTAACTTTGCAAGGGAAAAAAAATGAACTTATTTTTCAACCCTCTCAGATGCTAATTTTCCTTCCTTTTGAAGAAAAAGATTTGGAGGTGATTTTCATTTATGTTACACATGTAACAAGAGTTTTATTATTCATGATAACATCACTTTCTCCTCTCCTAATGTTTTTTCTCTTGTTATTTTGCGGTTCCAAAGTGTAACAAAAATTGTAAATTTAAATATCGGAAAAAGAAGTCGAATACATCTGTGTTGAAAAGAGAAAGGTGGGAAACTGAATTGGGGTGATGGTAATGGTGACGTGACAAAGTGGAAAGATATAAAACATTAGTGAGATGAAAGATGCGGAACTTAGGAACTAATTACACACAAGAACAACAGAGGGGAGAACCAAGGATGGCTGTGTTTCAAGCATGAGTCACTAGGAAAATGGCGCAAGACCAGGATGCTGGTTAAAGGAAAAAAAAATGATGCATGGCATATTGCTGCATTTCAGAAAGTCTCCATTCTCAGGGTACATCAAGATATTTCGGAGAGCTTTGAAAAGATACAATTGCCCCTCCTTCAGCCCCAGAGATGATGAACCCATTGGTCAGGAGTGATTCTGTGTATTAGTGTTTTTAACAGTCCTTGTTGATGGGATTGAGAACAAAATTCATTTGAAGTGTCTGGCTCTTCCACAAAAGTATTTGCTTGTTTACTTTCTAAAAGATGTTTCTTAGTAGACTCTGGGGACTTCAAAAGTGTGGAGGGAGGAAGAGGGCAAGGGTTGCAAAACTTCCTTTGGGTACTATGTTCACTATTTGGGTGATGGGTTCAATGTCAGAAACCTGCATGTGTAGCCCCTGAATCTAAAATTTTAAAAGAAAAATAAATCAATTTAAAACATAAAACTTTTTTTTATTTAAAACAGTAAAACACTGTACAGAAAACTTGAAAACCATGCCACTTAGTAATATGGAGTTGAAAATTAAGGCAGAAGATAAGAGGAGGAATGAAAAAATGAAAACAAAGCAAAATACCTACCTATTAAGTAATACAGAGGATGGAAAGAAAAGGGTATATTCTGTAAGTCCTGCAGTTTCTTTTCTTTACCTCAGATACTGAAGCTTCTGACGATTCAGAAAATCCGGAAGACTCTGAGAAGTAGGTGAGGTTTGACTTCAATTCCTTTTCCTGCTGAATTCCCAATCTTTCCGTGCCTCTCACACCACACTCAGTGATTGCCTGTTGCTTTTACTTACACAGACACTCCTAATCACTATGACTTCAGCTTTTCTCTTCATTGCTTTCTGGGATGGAAAAGAAGGAATAGTTAGCTAGGGAATTATCCAAAGCATCATTAATAACTACCTACAAAATAATTCACTTCTATAGCTACTGAATGAATGAATAAGTTGCTACATGAGAATCAACTACAATTCTTTCCTTTTTCTCCTCTTCAAAAGGAAAAAAGAAGAGACATTATCTACTATTTATTAAACTGAGCTTAAACAAGAGATGAAACCTAACTCAGCTTCTCCTCCCTTACAGAATAGGTAAAACAGATATGAACCAGTGAAGCAGAAACCATGTAATAGAAAAAGTGGAATATAATGAATTTGGATTTGATGATGTTTTACAAGAAGATATCCCAAGTCAAATTTCACAGCAGTAAAAACAACAGAAGTCCACAAAGGATAGATGAAAACGTATGTCTCTCCTGTCTCTCTCCAATCGCTCGCTCTCTCTCTGTGCGCGCGCGTGCGTGTGTGAGTGAGTGTGTGTGCGCGGGCGTGTGCGTGTGTGTGCGCGCGCGCTCGTGCGTGTGCGTGTGCGTGCGTGCGTGCGTGTGTGTGTGCGCGTGTGTCTGTGCGCGTGCGTGCGTGTGTGCGCGTGCATGCGTGTGTGTGTGTGGTGTAGGGAGAGGGATAGATTCCTTTTCAGGAAGTGTCCAGAGGGGGAAAAAAATGCATCATGCCACCTAGTGGCAGAGATTAAGTTGATTCCTTTTAACCCAACAAAGCAACTTTGCCTTTCATTAGAAAATCAGATGAATTCATTCACGTAGTGGAATCTTGATTTGGCAAACTACACAGTAGTTAAAATGTAAATACCAGGCCTATGTTTTAATTTTTCATCCACCAATGGCATTAACAAATATGGTGAACTTTAAAGAGCCCTGAAGTCAGAAGCAGGATATCTTTCCTTCTCTTTCTACCAGGTCACTTTACCACCCCGGAGCTCAGTTTCCTCCATAAAGGGCCAGAATAGATGAACTCTTAGCTCTTCAATTCCATGTTTCAAAGTATGCAATAGACCACATAATCAGGGTACTCTTATCTAATGCAGTTCCTTGTGACAAAGTCAGGCCACCATCTTCACTGACTAAACGCCGGATGACATAACATGCCTTCTACTCTTTCAGCCTCATTCCAGTCACATTTTACACAGTTCATGCTTCATAGCAAGCCTTTCTTTATTACTGCTTTGCATTATTGGATGCCTGCTGCTGAGAGTCCCTAGATTACAATTCTTAACTTCTGTGAACTACAATGGTGCATATTTGTAATGTATTTTTCTAATTTACCTGAATGTCCACAAATTCCCCTTTGAAATCAAGTAAAGTATTCCTCCAAGAGAAAAAGAAATAGTTCGGAATTATGTAGCAATATTTTTCAGACATTGTGAAGTATAACTGCCCCTTTCTCCCACTCTCACTAATAATATACATCCATAATGATCTACATCTGTGAATCAGATTTAGAAAAGGCATTAAAAGCAACAATTAATCTGGGCTATCCAGAATACATAATCTCCTACTAACTAATCTGTCCTTGTAACTTAGAGACAAAAGTGTGAACATTTTGTTTTAATTCAAAAAAAAATAAAATTTTCTTAAAATGTAAGATTTTCTTTTCTTTTTTATTTATTTTATTTTATGTATTTATTTATTTATTTTTTGAGATGGAGTCTCACACTGTTGCCTAGGCTGGAGTGCAATGGTGCGGTCTTGGCTCACTGCCACCTCTGCCTCCTGGGTTCAAGTGATTCTCCTGCCTCAGCCTCCCAAGTAGCTGGAATTACAGGTGCCCGCCACCACGCCTGGCTAATTTTTTGTATTTTTAGTAGAGACCGGGTTTCACCATGTTGGCCAGGCTGGTCTCGAACTCCTGACCTCGTGATCCACCCACCTCAGCCTCCAAAAGTGCTGGGATTACAGGTGTAAGCCACCGTGCCCGGCCATGATATTTTCATTATTCCAAATGTGATGGAAAACCCATAACACTTAGCTGATGCAATTGTTTGAAAAGTATCAGATACATAGATGAAAAGTCTTTTTAGTCAGATATTTGACTTTCTCTGCAGCAAAGCCTTGCCCCTCACCCTCCGCCCCAGTCAGCTGAGGGAAGAGTAATTAGCTCTCCAAAGAGAATAAGTGGTTAATGCAAGAACATGTTTATTTGCTCTAAGAAACTGTCTTAAGGTTATATTCTCTACCCAGATTGCGTCTTCACTGTTGACAACACAGTGTGTCACAGATGAAATTATGCATGGGGTAAAATTAGTATTTCCTTCTCCAAACTGGAGATTAGAAAATAAATGGGTCAAGCATAGGAATGAGATAGTACATACATTAGCACTCTATGAACACACAGAGGGACTGGCAATTAGATTCATGGTGAATATTGCTGACATTCCCCTGATGCAAACTCACAAATATAAGAGAGCGTATTTTCTAGAACATGCTTATCAATGTATTTGTTTCTTTTTTCAACTCCCTTCTTAACATTGTCCAGACATCCTTTAAGCCTCCAACCTCCCCCAAAGACATGCATACAAACATATCCAAACACTTCATTTTTTCATGCAGTACCTTATAACACCTCTATTTAAGCCTTTAACTCTAAATGATATGTTTACTTGTCTTTCTATCTCACTAGACTGTTAATTACAGCAGGCAGGGACCTTTTCTTTGTTAAACTTAGGACTTACTACTATGACTAGCATATAGTAGGCACTTTGACACCCTTGATTGAACTGAATATACTGTGTTAATTTAAACAGAGTGCATTATTAATACTGGGACCAGATGAGTCTATCTTCCTCCTATGTCTCATTGCTAAGGAGCTGTGGATTCTCAGTAGTAGAGTGTCACAAAGGGAGCAGCCTCTACTTCATTTGGAACTATTACAAAACATTGCTTTCCTCATGCTTTTTTAAGAGTATGGACAGCAAATTTCTTTTCATACTGTTATGAAACACTTCTGATAGCTGGGCAACAGCTAGGAAGTCTCTTCAGTGAGGCCAGAGGCAAGAATCAGAGGATGTTATTCCCTTCATTTCCAGCATATTATATGGCAGGACAAAATTTTAAATTTCCTTCAAACGCTTCATTCCTTCCCCTCTTCACCCATAATAAGGAGAAGAACTTTTAGCATAATAACACACTGAAATTAAACAATTAGACATGGTAAAATTTAGAGAAAGATGTTTGTTTTATTGTCGTTGATATTTTTACTGTTCGAATAGTTCACTCTGGAAAAATCTCCAAAGACAACCTGAGCTTGTTCCTAGAATGAATTTATCTATTCCTATAAATGGAGCCAAGAATAAAAGTCTCAGAGCCTTTGACTTTAGCATGTTACTAAACAGAAGCCAGGACCTTGGAGCAGGGGATGGGGTGGGCAGATGGGTACAAAAAACAGGAGAATGGCCCCTTGACTTCTGTTTGAAGTGAACTCTCTGAACTAAAATGTGCTGTGATGGAAAAATACTTGGCAGCACTTTCCAGATTCTATGCATCTTTATAATAAGCAAACATTAAGATTATTTTCCAGTAAAATCATCTTTCTGATAATGGTCTATATCCACATATCCTTCCAGATGTTGGAGGAAATAATGAAGTGATTACAGTCACTGGATTTCTAGACAAAACTGAATGAACAGCAATCTGGGGGGTGGTGTTTATTAAGGCATCAGCAAGTTTAATATGGAAGGAAGGGAGCCATTTCACACTTTTCTATCCAACTAGTAGCCAGCTTGTCTGACATTAGTTTTCTTGTGGATGCATTGCTTTGTCAAATATTTTTAGAACTTTAAAGGAAAGAGCGCTTGTTGATTCCTCAAGTGGATTGTCCACAGCTTGAAGACAAGCTGAAGACATGGTGATATTTGTTGTTTCCTTCTATCTCCTCTGCAATCTTAACCTTCCAGTGTCATCCACAAATAGTATTTCTCCCCAAAACAAATTCTATATGTGGATAAACTCTTGAGTTTGTTGTGCACAGAACGATGCTAATACTGGAAGGAGTTTAAAGAGTGCAGCAGGGTGGGAGAAAATATAACTGTCATGATGAAATGTGGAGGTAATTAAGGCAAGCGTGAAGAATTAAAATTTTGTGCCTGATGATTTTTAAATAATAATAATAGCCACTATTTACCGAGCATGGATTAAGTGCAAATTACCATGCTAGATCATTTTCATATGTCACCTAATTTCATTCTCACAAACACCTTATAATATTGAATATTACTAGCCTGGATTGGAGGGACTGACTTGCCCAAGGTCATTCTGTATGTAAGTGGCAGAGCCGGTACTCAAACCTGGATCTGTCAGACCCCGAGTTCCTGATTTCAGCTTCTACAAAGAAAAACATTTTCTGTGCTTCCCCAGGAGTGTGTTTTGGTTGGTTGTTTGTTAGTATGTGTATCTATTTATGTGAGAGGGATTGTAGTTTTACTCAAGATAACTTAAGAAATGTGACAATAGAGATAGATACGATATTCCAATGTAAACAATGTCATGGTAAGGTCCCAACAAAATATTTTTAAATCAAGGGTATATTTTGCCATATTTTTTACTATAGAACCAAGATTCATTTTATCTGGGGATCCAAATATTCAATGGCTTATTACATAGCTCTATTTGTATGTCTCACAAACCTGGAGCTTGATGAGTCCAAAACAAAGCACTAATTTTCTTCATCCCATCCATGTCCCCTTCCTCTCCTCCTTATTCTTAATCTTGGTTGGGGGAACAAAAATGAATCCTCCAAGACAGAAGCTTGAGAATGTTATTTAACTCCTGACTATGATGGACTCCTCACCAATCTGACTTTTCTGCCTCCTATTTCTCCATCCCCTCCTCCTCAGCTCCTTTTTAGGAGTTTCCCTCTGCATGTGTCTCTTCCTTGCTAGTGTTCCTGCACTCAGCTTTCTTCTCTCTTGTCTCTCTCTTCTCTCCTTATGTAAGTCCACTGATGCTTAATGCTTTACATACCATCTTAACATGCTAATAAATCCTAAATCTGTGTCTCCATCCTAGAATTTTCTCTCTCTCTCTATCTTCAACAGATACCCAAAAATTAAGATCTCTAAAGCAAAATTTTATTATTTTCCTCCTCAGAATGTGCACTTCCTCCAATATTTAAATGGCATTACCATTCATAAAATTGAACAAGCCAGAAACATAGTGGCATATTTATCTCTCCTCTTTACTCTTCCCATCCCTGCCTAAACACCAAACCCTTCACAAGTCCTGCTTACCCATCTCCTAAACATTTTGAGTCTTTCCACTTAATACCATCCCCTTTGCCACAGTTTCCTAGTTCAACGCCCTTATCGCCAAAATTCTTTCACACATGTTATTGCCCCGCACCTTAGATGGTCCTCTTGCCTCCAGGCTTGAAAGGAATAGATCCTTTCCATCTATTCTCTGTTTGGGGTAGAGGTGCTGGAGCATGCAGAGAGTATACTAAGGAAGAGAACAGGCAGGTAACTGACTCTACTATCTCATTCTAATACACTATATCTTACAGTTAGAAGAAACATTAAAAGCCATTTAAGCCAACCATTGCATTTTAGATAATGAAATCAAGGCCTATGATATGCATAACATCTCTTTTCTAAGTCAGTACTACTCCTTTACAATTTACACTCTTACATTCTGTTGAGTTTCACATGTTCCAGTCAAATGAATCGTGCCCTTTTCTGACCAGATATTAAAATGAATCCTTCATAGTCAGAAATGTTTTGAAGGTAAATAACCTGAGTAGAAAACAGGGAGCATAAGCCCCTCTGACAATAGATCAGAGGGTACTTACTTCTCCCACTGTATTTTTTCACATACAGTCAATTCTGAAGCCAGTGGACGTAGTTGATTGCACTTAGAGGGATCCTCACTTTTTTTGTCCTGTGCATTTTGCTGTGTTACATGTGACTATATGAATATAAATTTAAATTAATGAAATGAAATGAAAAATTTAGTTCCTCATTCACTCAAGCCATATTTCAAGTACTTAGTAGCCACATGTGGCTCATGGCTACTGTACTGGGCAGCAAAGATGAAGAACATTTTCATCACCGCACACAGCTACATTGGGCAACACTCATCTAGTGCTCTATAAAACTGACCACAATACCTCCTGGCCTAGATTCAGTTACGAAAAAAACAGCCTTGAATGGAGTGATTGAGAGAAGGAATAGACACTTTGGAAACCCTAGCCATACAACACCCTTTTCAAGAAATGCTGCTCCTCCAAATCATGACATCATGAAAAATTGTTTTCTGAATGAAACGAAGTATAATCATCTATGGTTGATATGGTTGAAGATAATCAACAATTTTCATTGAGAGAAAATCAAGATCCCAAACATGAAAAAATAGACACATCTTTCCCTTTCAGTGCCTGTTAAGAATCCAGTGTTCAAAAGTAATTGCTCATTAATTTTACAATCAGAGGTAGTGAGAAGGGTCAAAAAGTCACCAGGGCCTGATAGAACTGTAAAAATGAGTTTTGCAGAAACATGCCAAGAAATATTTGAAATCACTGAAAACAATGGAGCTTCACTGAGCTGCTGAGTCCTCCAAATAATGAAAAACAGCACAATAGGCCATCAATTTCAACAGCACCAAAATGAGTCACCTATTATGGCTGATATATATCAGATGTATTTTTCTTTTATTTTTATATAATGTCATCCTTTAATAAAATGTTTTATTTTAAACTTTCATTTAATTAAATAAATTCAAGTAAGCTTTATTAAGAAAAAGATGGCATCAAACCATGTATTCATAACTTTTGGGCTAGTAAATAAATATGGTATCCATATGTGAGTTGAACTGTATGAAATTGCCACAATTTAACTATTTTTGCCTTATAAAAACAGCAATTTCATATGATTCAACTACCTGATTTAGAAAAGCTATTTTTAATTTTTGAATAAATAAAATGGAGTGTATGTTAGACCTGAAGAACAAATATCATTTTGCCCCAGTATTTTAAATGGAAAAGAACCTTTAAATTCTCCATTTTAACCTTTAGTCTTTATGATTCTCTGAAATGATACAAAAGAATGTTACAAAGGCAACACTATCTACCCCCTAAATCTGCTGTTGCTTGTCAAATTTCAAGTAGTGAAGGGAAAAGCATGCATTATAGCTGTAATATGTTGCCTTGAAGTTTAATTTTCATAGTTCTGTTTTTCCAGTTTGCAGTAGTGATGGTTCACCTTCCTTAGAAGAATAGGTATAAGGCAAGTAGCCTCAAGCAGTGTGTAACAAGCTACTTTATATCATGCTCATTTAAAATCAATGCTTCCTCATCACTTTTTAAGTTGATAGCAAGGAGACATCAGGGATGTTGGCTTTGAGTCTGTGAGGGACTGACGTAGATTAGTCTATGGAGTCACTGCACCCCTGAGGCCAGTTTGTGACCTGAAATATGGTCGTGAATTTAAGCTGATCACCAGGAGTTGTAACCTTTTGGATTCATGCCTCACAGAAAGCATTAGCCCTTCACCTGAAATTGCAACTAAGGAAATAACCTTATTGGAAGACCCATGGCAATTGGGGCTGTTCTGGTTCCATCAGGAGCAGAGAGATCAGAGAGCCAGCACAGTCCACTCTCACCCCCAGCCTCTACAGTTCCATTCCCAAACCTCAGAGAACACGCTGCCCTGCTGGCAGCACTCCTTCCACCTTCCTGTAACCCACACCTCCTGCTGGAGAGACTCAGCTGCCGCTGATCTCTGAGGAGCCCCACAACTGCGGAGGTGATCCTTTCTACCAAGAAAGGCATTTCAGTGCCTAGGGCCACCGGCCTGCCCCCGTCAAAATCTGTACTGTCAGCCAAGAGGAAATTGAAAAAGCTTTACATCACAGGGCCCTAGCCTCATAAACTAGCATCCCTTTCATGGAACATCAGATTAAGAAATGAGCATCACCTTCTGAAGATGAGTTTCTACAGGGATGGGCAGAATGCTGGCAATGTGGAGAGTTGGGAGCCACACCCAGCTCTCATGATTTAGACACACCTCCACTAAGCTACCCTTTACCTTCTACTGCCATCGGCAATCAGAGTTACGATGGAACTCGGCAGGTAACAGGGAAGGCTTGGAAACTGGGATGGGATTTGACTGGATTTTGAACTTTCTGTTACTTACATAGTGGGGATCTTGCATATTTGCATTAGCAGGACTGTTTGGAATAAATGAATTATACTTTTAGAGTGAAAGGTGAGGCTCCAGTTACACAGACCTTTGTGCTTAATTTTGTTTCACGTTCTACTTCTTATAGATTTATCAAACAATGATTATCTAAAATGAATATCTAGACTAGCAGCTTTGGTCAAAAGAAGGGATTGGTATAGAACATCTGACATGATTGTAGACATAGAAGCTCACCATTTTTTTTAGGAAAAATTGAACATCAGATCTTGTAGGAAATTTACTTAACAAAGCTTAGAACTGTCAAATGTAACGATATCCAAAAGTATTCCAAATTGGTTATTTTATCTGCCCAAATTATTTAATTTTAATCAAAATCTTAACAAAGTTTTGAAGCTGAAATAATGATCACAAATTGTTTGGGATCATGTGTGGATCATGGGGAACATACTGTTTCTTGTTTCATCTTCTTTTTATTTTTTTATTTTTTTTTGAGATGGAATCTCGCTCTTTCACCCAGGCTGAAGTGCAGTGGCACCATCTCGGCTCTCCACAACCTCCGCCTCCCAGGTTCAAGCAATTTTCCTGCCTCAGCCCCCTGAGTAGCTGGGACTACAGGCATGTGCCATCATGCCCAGCTAATTTTTATATTTTTAGTAGAGATGGGGTTTCACCATGCTGGCCAGGCTGGTTTTGAACTCCTGACCTCATGATCTGCCTGCCTCGGCCTTCCAAAGCACTGGGATTACAGCCGTGAGCCACCGCACCCGGCCCACTGTTTCTTCTTTAACCAAGTTCTATGGTAGTCGTATACAATGCCATGTATTTTACATTCACACAATCTGTATTAAAGGAAAATATTCAGATAATAAGCATTAATTAAGAAAAACTGCTTCCATTGGCCAAAATTGGGACAACATGGGCATCAAAAAAGTAAATGAAATCAGTTAATACACATTGAATACATATGCGTTTTAAAAGTTTATGTTTCTGTAATACTGCAAATAAATGAAAAACCAAACAACTCAAAACAACCTGTAGGCAGCATAGGAAATAACTAGAACACCAAATCTTCACTGTTAAAATATGAAAATCAAGATTTAAGCTGACTTAAATGTATAAATTATCTTTGCACAGTTCTTGTATGAATTATATTTCCAGCCATTTTTCAGACAGGTTAATTTGGTTATGGACTGCATATTAGAAGATATGATGTTATTGTTCATTTTATTTGGTTAGATTGTGCTTATACCCATATGCGTTAGTATGGAGGGATAAAGTGATATAATTACTGAGTTCTTTTTAAACATCAGCTAAAAAAAATAGATAAATGTAGCAAAATCTTAACTGCATAATCCGGAAAAGGTATTAAATGTGATTCATTGTTCTACTCTCTCTACTTTTGTCTTCAGTTGAAAATATTTCAAAATAAAAATTTTGTAAAAGAAATACTGACTTTTTAAAGTTGCAGTTAACACCAGTGTATTTGGGTCTAAAATACACCGTGCCAGGTAGATACCACTTCCTAAATGCTCTCAAATCTGTCCACTTCTCTCCATTCCCACTAATGTCCTTGGGCTTTTATCTCTTCCTTCAGCAAATGAAATACCTTCCTCTTAATTGTCCTTCCTCACTCAAAGCCCGTCATCCATGTGGTGTGCCTTTGGCCCTAGCCAGGCACCAACCAAAGGTGCTGAAGCAGCAATCGGGAAACAGTCCTATAAGACAGGTCACACAGTTAAGAGAGGAAAGACTAGATAAATGAGAAAACATGCAGAATTCAAGAGGTTCTAATGATGTAGGGCTTTTGGGGTTCACTAGATGCCAAGTCTAGGGGAGTATGGGCCATTTTCATGTATCATGGCCTCTTTTCTGATGTATATTCTTCTCATTCATCAAATATTAGGTGCTCATAGGAGTCTACCATCAACCTCTGGTTCCCATCATGGGTTTTGAGGGATGTGAGTGAGATCTTCATTCTTTGCAGCTGGAGAGTAGAGTGTCTCTGCAAGAATGGATCAACCACAGCCATCCCATGGTGGGCTAGCAGTGCCATGAGCCACCACCTCTAATGGCCATTTGAATGGTTTGTCTATGCTTTCGTGTGATTCTCAGTCTAGGAAGATTTTCTCAATTAATAAGCGTAGTTTTCTAATTTTTCTTCAAATAAAATGTAAGGTTTCAAAAAGTGTGAATTTGGGGGTAATTTCTGAAGGAGAGAGTAGGATAATGTTTAAAAGTTAAGGTGGCATGGAAAGGTGCTTTCTTCCAGGTAGGAGGGTTAAAATGCACAAAAGTAGGACAGCGTGAGGTCCAACAGAACTGCATATAGTTCTGTGGGTCTATCAGGTGGGTGTATTGATTACCTCACATAAGCCCTTATGGGCACTAAGCTCATTCAAGGAATACAAAGATGAACAAATTATGTTATTCATACACTAATGAGCCAGAAATATATTGAAAATGTACCATGTGGCCGGGCGTGGTGGCTCGTCTGTAATCCCAGCACTTTGGGAGGCTGATGCAGGCAGATCACGAGGTCAGGAGTTCGAGACCAACCTGACCAACATGATGGTCTCTACTAAAAATACAAAAATTAGCCAGGGGTGGTGCACACCTGTAATCCCAGCTACTCAGGAGGCTGAGGCAGGAGAATCGTTTGAACCCAGGAGGTGGAGGTTGCAGTGAGCCAAGATGGCACCACCGCACTCCAGCCTGGGCTGCAGAATGAGACTCCATCTAGCCAGGCATGGTGGTACACACCTGTAATCCCAGCTACTCAGGAGGCTGAGGCAGGAGAATCATTTGAACCCAGGAGGCGGAGGTTGCAGTGAGCCAAGATGGCACCACCGCACTCCAGCCTAGGCTGCAGAACGAGACTCCATCTAGCCAGGCGTGGTGGTGCACACCTGTAATCCCAGCTACTCAGGAGGCTGAGGCAGGAGAATCGTTTGAACCCGGGAGGTGGAGGTTGCAGTGAGCCAAGATGGCACCACCGCACTCCAGCCTGGGCTGCAGAACAAGACTCCATCTAAAAAAAAAAGAAAATGTACCATGTGCCAGACACTACAATAGATGCTGAATAAGACATGGTTCTACTTCTCTGACTTACTATTGGGACATTTTGGTGCATTGTTCATTAGGCTGCTGCTTGGGGAACAGGAGGTCCAAGCTCAGGTTTATGACCCATATCAGTGTTGACAAGAAGTTAACTTTTGTAATTTTTTTCAACATATTTTTCAGTGCTTAAAAAATTGAATGTAAGAGCTGTTCCAAAAATAATTACTGGATTAGAAAAGTTGAAAAGCATATGTGTGATGGAAGAGTATGTTTTTAATACATATGAACTTTGTATGAGAGGAAACTGGTACGTATTAGAAAATGAGATAATATGGTAGCTTAACATGAAAAGACTGGCTAGGGCACGGTGGCTCATGCCTGTAATCTCAGCACTTTGGGAGGCTGACGTGGGCGGATCACCTGAGGTCAGGAGTTCGAGGCCAGCCTGACCACATGGTGAAACCCTGTCTCTACTGAAAATACAAAAAAAATTAGCCAGGCATGGTGTTGCATGCCTGTAATTCCAGCTGCTCGGGAGGCTGAGGCAGGAGAATACTTAACCTGGGAGGCAGAAGCTGCAGAGAGCCGAGATTGCACCGTTGCACTCCAGCCTGGGCAAAAAGAGTGAAACTCTGTCTCAGAAAAAGAAAAAAAAAAAAGGACCGGCTAAAATGAAAACCTCATAAGGTACTAAATGT
Organism: Pongo pygmaeus; assembly: GCF_028885625.2. Taxonomy (NCBI): domain Eukaryota; kingdom Metazoa; phylum Chordata; class Mammalia; order Primates; family Hominidae; genus Pongo; species Pongo pygmaeus. Next base: position 187,430,861 of record NC_072376.2, read on the forward strand.
AAGTCATTTCTATCATTTAAATTTGCATTTGAACCCAAGGTGTGAGTGATCTGAAGATAATTTTTTATTATAGAAGTCTACCACTTCAACTACAACTGAACCCAAATTTCACTTGCGATGCATTTCTCTTTCTCCTTATTGATTCTCAAATCACAGTTAAAACTGCTCATTTAGGATCTAAGGTCAGGAACTGGATTGGTTGAAGGAGTATTACAGTGAATGTGAAAAATGACTACTAAATATTCATATAGAAAGGAGTCAAAGAGTAGTAAAATAAATTCTTGTAGGTTGGAGCCAAAAAATAAAAGCTCATACAAATTTGTTTGATCTTAATATCACTAAATTTGGAGTATGTTTCCTTTAAATAAATGTAGGACACTAATCTCTTTAAATTTCAAAGGGGAAACTTTCAGATGTGTTATTAGTAAATGTGCTATTATAGTAAAACTCCAAATAAATGATGGGTGGAAATCAAGCTGTTAGTGTAAAAGCAAGACATCTTTTTGGCTTCAGGCACTGGAATATTGCCTTCGGTTGATACAGCACAAAAACTAGAGAAATGTTGCAAAAAATGTCTTAAAATACTTCCAGGAATAGACAGCTAGAATGGGTGGGCCATACTTCTATCTTAATAGCCTGTACATCAAAAAGTTTTTAACTCAATTTATTGGAAATGATTTTTTCCACTGGAAATCATCTTCGCTAGAATCCAAATAGAAAATGGATTCGCATTTCCAATATTTGCTTTACAGTCATTAACACGCTTGTGTTATTTAAAGTGACGTCTGCTCCACTTCTTAACAATTGTGATTGTTTCTACCAAACAACTTCAAGATAACTTTAAAACAAATTATTTACTAAAACTGAAGGAAAGTAATGCAAGTCCTCAAATTATAAGAATCACTGATGTTGAAATGTCTCTATTTTAAAATTTAATAATTAGAATGCTATATTTATTTAGTGGATATAATGAAAATACAACATTTTAAGTCTGTTCTTTAGGTATCATCTTACTAACTCAGTGTTACCTTAAGAAATAGCTACTTAACTTAGCCACAAAAACTTTTTTAAGCTTAAATAGGTTGCATGAGCCATCAAATAACTGATCAATTTATACTTTAAAAGTCAATCCAATTAAAGAAGAGAATCCAAACCAATTGTTTTACAGTGGGAAACCTGGTTGATTATAGACAGTCTTCTGAGACATACATCCACAGCTCCATTTCAACAGCAACAGAAAAAGCTTAGCAATAATCCAGACATATATGCAACTTATGCCAATTATTTGTTATTTTCCTGTTTTGGATACAATTTTTACATGAATATATAACATATAATTTATTTGTGTATAAAATTTTCCTACCAGTAATCAAACTAAGAAAAAAAACATAAAATAATTGAGGATCATTGAGAAAGTTACATTTCAGGATACCAAATAATGGAAATAATAAAAAAGATCAAGGTTATTTCAGTTATTGAGGCAATATGACAAAGTTATATTTGGTTAAATAATATACACTGTATTATGACAAGTAAAATAATCAGTTTAAGTCTAAAAGTCAACAGTACAAACACTCTTTTGTGCTTCTACTAATGACAACTTTAAAAGAATTAATAATATAATTTACTTGGAATTTTGTGGATCTTTAATGTTTAGCAATGAATGTCTCTTTGTTACTTCAATTAGTAACTCCCCAAAATTGCAAATGATCCAAACAATTATTCATACATTTTTCCAAAGAGACTTTTCCCAAATGTTTCAACCATGAGGAAGAAAAAATATATATATATATAATAAGAGGAGAGCTTTGTGTAAGTAATAAATGGTGAACATATTCTATATTAGTGTTTATTGAAAATCAGATATTACCAAACAAAATGTTGAAAATGTATTTATGTACAAATCCTCTTTGTTTGTTTTTTAACATTCAAAGATCCCACTACGACTTTAATTCTAGGATTATATTTTTGGATTTTTTTTTGTTATTTATTTTAAGAAACAGCTCGTATCTTTAAAGCTCTGGAATGGTGTAAATCATTACAGTGGTTTCACATTTTCATGGGATCAAGGAAACAACAGTAAGCTCATAAAACAGATACCACTAATTATGCAGAGAAGAAGCCATAAAGTCACTGGGAGAAGCATGTTTTATATTCATGAACACATCATTAAAAGTTTAAGACATGCTATCAAATTCTACATTTTAATACTATGCCCAACAGCATTAAACCCTCCCAACAAGAAAATCAGATTGTTTAATGATCCTTTTTTTGTCACACTGGTTTTATATGTCTGCAGTTGAAGCAGATGTGGAATTTGTATTGCTGAACTTTTTTTTTTAAATCATTGGATAATTAAAAAATCATTTATCCTTTATATCTAGTTGAAACAAAGAAGGTCTGAATCATCTTCCAATGTATATCTCTTAAATAAAATGTATTTGTTGAGGTAATAAGCCTCAATTCCACATTGCATGTATTTTTTAAATAATAATTTGGGTTTTCTTTAGAACATATAAAAATGTAAAAGGGGTTAATAAGGATAAAATAGCTTCCATTTTAAATTAATTTTTAAAATGCTAAATATAACAAATCAAATGAAATCAAATTTTATGAGGCGCATATGAAAACACAAAAGTATGTGATATCATTAAGAGAAGTCACTGAGAAATCCAAGAATCATACAAAATGTTAATAATATTACAGACAGCAATTTTAAGAGCTGTTCATAGAACATCACATTTGCGACCAGTGCCACACAGATTTAAACTGCAGCCTCTCTTCACTTGCCCACAAAGGGACTCCAGATGCGCTAATATTTTAATTTGTGTGTAATTCTGAAATGTTTCCATTTGTACATAAGAAAATGCTTGGCATTCCACGATTTAAGCACGTCTTGTAGACAGCTCAGCAATATACACTTTCTTGGATGGAATTTTACATAGTAATATGCTTCAAGCTTAATCTCAAAGTGAAAGTAAAATGGAGTCACGACAAATTTAGAGAGGAGGCCAAAAATGCTGCAAATGGGAAAAAATTAAGTAGTGAGGTTAGTTGTTGTGGACAAGAAATAAACTATATAAAAGTAAAGACATTGAAAAATACTTAAAATGTATAGGAGAGATTTATGCCCCATGGACAGAGCCTGAATAAAAGAGCCAATCACTTCAAGGAATTTAGTGGGGATTGATTATTTGAATTTGGTGAAGATGGCGTGTGTGGCATGTGTGGCGTGTGTGATGGTGGATGTCCATGGCAGAAGACAGGAAGCCTGGGGCTGCTCTCCTGCTGTCTGGCTTGGCAGTTTTACTTTGCTATGATTTCACCTACATTAAGTAATTTTTTATTGTTTTTCATGCATTGTAGTAGACTTCCAATAATGAAGATGTGTGGATAAAATACTAGCCAAAAAATTCGCAAGCTTGGAATTTTGGACACATCAAGTCAGGATAGACAGTGAACAGTCTAAAAGCTACAATATTTATTATAAAATGTACATTAGCATGTTGCATCAACACAAATTGATAAGCGTTATGGACTACAAAGTGAATAAAACTATAATTTTATTGAACTGAAATATGGAGGGAAAGGTAGACAGATAATGAGGGATTATTATGATATGCTAATTTACTGTTTGATAAAACTACATTCAATCTATACATATACACACACATCTACAGAATTCCAATTACTATCAGGCATTATCCTAAGCATATATATTAATTTATTTAACATATACTAATTTGTTTAATGCCTTCAACAATTTAAGAGGTACCACTGTTATTGTCTCCATTTTATAGTGAGAAGACTGAGGTAAAATAATTTGTTCAAGGTCCCAGAGTTTGTAAATGGAAGAATTGAAATTAAAAACTAGGCAATTTATAAAAAGTTCTCAGACTATGATGTAATATTAGTCTATTCCACAAATCAGGAAATATATATACAAATTACTCAGGCTTTAAATTATCGGTAGGTATTTTTATAATACATAGAGACACATTAACATTTCTAAGCTTGTGTGTTTTGTTCTATCTGAATCTCCACTTGTGAGCAAATCTTCAGTGTTAGGTATCTAAGAACACAATGACTTTAGGGCTAAGACCATTTAAACCTGTAAACATGAATAAATGCAGATTTGGTCCTTTGAGGTTAGCTAATATGTAAATGTTTTTAGTGAAACTACTGGTATATAGACAAGCACAGAACTTTTCTAAGCTTCCAGGAATCAGCTTTTACAAATGCTGAGCTGGTTTTAATTTAAACACTACAAGTGAAATAGAACAAACTCGGAAGAAAACATAGTTACTCATTTGCATCTCCAATTTAATAACGCCTATAATTGTCCAGTTACCAAAGTTAGATCCAAATGCTTTTTCTCTGCCAAACGCAGCTGCTCGAGAAACCGAACACTGATTTGATTTTTCTGCAGGGTACATGTTCACTCGCGGCTCTCATGATGAATAAATAATGCCATGATGCCGAGGAGCTGCGGACCTTGCCCTTCTGTGAAAAGGGCTGCATCTGCTTATTCTCAGACATTCACGATCCTAAAGGAATAAGACACCAGAGGCCTGTGAATAAGAGGGCCTTTTCAGACTTACAAAGCCTTCGCTCCTGAATCCACCTTAACCAGTTGCGAGAAAAGAGCTTTTGGCACCAAGTCATCCTTCAGGAAAAGACTGATAATGATCACTAAAGACATACTCGGGGCTGCTGCCTCACTCACTTCAAAGGCTTTCTCTCTTAATCAACATTAAATCATCATTTCGCCAGGGATATAGGGACAGCTGTACACAATCTATTTATTTTAAAACAGATTACAACCAGGTCCCTCTGCCAAAATATAAACTTCTTAATGTTGCGTGTACTTCAATATTTTTCAACTTGGAACTTTTATTTCTAATTTAGTGTCCCAAATTAGCATTTCTGTCTCAGCTTATGGACTGCATCTTCCCACAAAAGCTGAGCTAATAATTTTATCAATTATACAGATAATTTAAGCAACAAAACAAAATAGATCAAAACAAGACTTTACATAAATTATCCAAATATTTTAGGCTAAAAAATATAAAGTCTCCATTCACTACATCATTTTGTGGTTTGTACAAGACGCAAGGCCTGTGTTATCGTCTTATTGGTTGTTATTAACCACCTGATATTTCGTCATGCCTTCTCTGTTCCTCTTTAAAGTGTAGACCCATGTGCCCTATATCTTTTACCTTTGTTTTGGTCTCATGACAGCTGTAACCCTCATCTTACTTAACCTCGAGAAAAACTACAAAGGCATTTTTCCCCCTAAAAGCTAATTCTTTAAAAAAGATAATGATCCAGGACCTTTATCCAGTTTATCACTTTAGTTTTATACAAAAGAATATTAAGCTACAACGTATAAAGTTAATCAATGATCATCACTTCAAAAATGTATGTAATAAGTAGGTACAATTAAGTAGATATAGGTACTATTTCTGCTACATTGAATTATAATCAACTAATGCAATGGCTTTGCTTAGTTAAATTTGGTTCAAAATAATATCATTAATAATGCAAGTGATTATAGAAGATGTTCATACTGTATAATATTTTTATTGATTTTGAGTAGTTCACCTTTGTTGATAGTTCATTATGAGTCATTACCCATTTTGTGCTGATTACTGAATGCAACAACACAAAATAATTTTTAAAGTTTTAATAAGTTACTTTGCTACAGTATTAGATAAGAATTAAAAAATATTTACTTTGGTCCTATAATTCCAGTATCTCTTGCTATCAACATTTTATATAATCTCTTACATTATTTGTTAGAGAGGTAGACAGAAAAAAATTAATGTAGATTATAATTTTCTTACTTAAAATATATAATAGAAGATAGCATTTTATAACTCTATAGAATCTTAAGAAAGTCCTCTCTGCTAAATTAAACTTTTTCAGTTAGAATTTATATTATACAGACAGTGGTGAAGGAGTTTAATGTTTATTGGAGAGATTCACTTAATTTTCGTTGTTTTTCATCATCCAGATAGGTTTTATAAATGAAAACCCAAAACATGAAGAAATACAGAATAGAAGAAATGAAAGACACCAGATGGATGAGCACCTCTTTTTTTCCACTCCCATTAGAAAGAGTGCCAACTGCCAGGAAAGGCAGGTGCCATTGAGTCTCCTTCTAAGAGTAAATGGGGTCTGGAACCTCCTACCCCAACCAACCCCATGGCCTAACTATAGAAAGATGTAAGAAAGATCCGCAAATCACAGCTATGCCACCTTCACGCCTTCCAGTGCAGGAGGAAACTTCTGCCTCTGTCCGTATTTCAGGTGCTGACACGTTTCATAAGTGCTGTAAGGAAAGTTCAAAAGGACTTCTACCTGAAGACCATGCTACCACAGCACAGCAATGGATGAATAGGAGTCTCTAACCCAGCTCAGGAGATCTGGAAACTACTTCTTGTTTTTTTTTTTCTTCTGTTTTCTCCCCTTTCCTTTTTCTCCAAGCATTCAGCCCTCTTGATAAAATTCTTAATTTGATGACCCACTTAATTCTTGAGTTTTCAGACAGCCATAAATGGTACAGTTATGAGGCAGTATAACTCGGCAATTGAAAGCATGGATGCTAGAATCACATGCACTGCCCGAATTCCAATCCTGGCTTAGCCACTGTCTAAGGGTGTGCCATTGAGATGTTACTTAAGTTCTCTAATACAAGTACTTAAATACTTGCCTGTAGGATTGCTGTGAGAATTAAATGAGGAAGCATGTAAAGGGTGCTTAGCACAGTACTTAGCATATAGTAATTGCTCAATAAGCATAACATATTATTATTATCACCTCACCATAAATAGCATTCAGGTCTGTGAGAGAATAGCATTAAAGCTACAAAATAAAGATCATTAATTATAGGGTGATATTATTATTCCATATCTCTAGTTGGCATTCACCCTAAAAAGACAGCTCTTGTTGCTTTCCTGAACAAAAATAGATATGACTTCAAAATAATAAATAACTATTAGAAACCAAAATTGGAAAAGAAGAAAAATTTACTTTTTGGTTGATAGATATGAAGTTGTAAGAGGCTGCCTTCAGAATTCCTAAAAAGATACCCATCTCCCAAGGAAAGCAATGGAAATCCTTTGATTGCTGCATTCCACAAACCGTCATGAAAGTATTTATTTAGTCTAAAAGCCTAACTAGTTCATCATCTCTAGAGGTTTCATATCTAATAGTTTATCCTTAAGCTCAGGAATTCATATCACCAGTGGAATTTTTTCCATCAGAGTGAAAATAGCTGGGTTTCAACACTAAGGAAATACATGCAAGCATTTTATGACTGGACTTCTCAGAACCAAACTAAGAATTCTATTTTAAATGTTACATGGTGCAAACATTTATTCTTCATCTTTTCTTCATAGTATTAATCAAGACATTTCTCTTAGTTATTTTCCTTGAAATAATATTTTATTAGCATCAAATACTTTTTTGGAAATAAAGTTATATTATTTTGTGTATTTTTATAGCCAACGTTGCACAAAGTTGAAGGCAGTATTTTGAAATATTGAAATATCAGAGGCCTGAGTACTGAACGGGGGAAATTATGGACAACTGAAATATTAACAAAGCATGTATTCGAGCTCCTGAAACCCAAAATAATAATATATACTACGACAAGCAAATAATAATTGGCAAAAACTTAATTTAAAAGACACCCAATGAAATAACCAGAAAAGGAAAAAAGTCTCCCTAAGATAAGAGCATGTTAGTATTGATTTGAATAAATTCTATTTCATGTCCTTTTAAGGGGGAATATTGATTGAGGTATTTCTAAAGGAGTATTGATAAAGGTTGTGTAACACTCCAAAAGTTATCCATGTAGTATAATCAATATTCACATTATAACAGCATAGAAACACATAAAAGAAGCATACCGGGGCATTATCATTGGGGTAATTTTATTTTGGATGATCGAACTACTTCAAGTAAAGCTAGATTTACATTCTTTGATGTAGAGCCAGCTAAGAAGTTACCATACCTGGTACCCACGACTTCCTCTAATCCCTCCTCTTTATTTTCGGTCATGTGTGTCCCCTGGTGTGTGGCAACCCCATTTTATCCTCTGATGCTCTGCAGCACACTACCCAGGGCAGAGCTCCCTCCACCAGAATATATTCCCTGTGAATCTTACTACTGAAAGCTGCTCACCACTGCCTGGAAAAGTATCTGACAGTTCATTCATTAGTGTGACTAGCTGATGAGGTGGTTAAGGGACTATCTAGTTTAAATACTGTATGAGTCTATGTTTTCATGTGTTACCATTTCCAAGAGTTAAGGGGTGATTCCTTAATAATCGACAATTCCAAATTAATAGTAAACGCTGAAATTTCTTGCTGGTGAGAGCTTTCTGAAACTTGTAAGAAATTACTTGTTTCCGCCGGGTGCGGTGGTTCACGCCTGTAATCCCGGCACTTTAGGAGGCCGAGGAGGGCGGATCACGAGGTCGGGAGATCCAGACCATCCTGGTTAACATGGTGAAACCCCGTCTCTACCAAAAATACAAAAAATTAGCCGGGCATGGTGGCAGGAGCCTGTAGTCCCAGCTACTCGGGAGACTGAGGCAGGAGAATGGCGTGAACCCGGGAGACGGAACTTGTAGTGAACCGAGATCGCGCCACTGCACTCCAGCCTGGGCACAGAGCAAGACTCCGTCTAAAAAAAAAAAAAAAAAAATTACGTGTTTCACCATTATCTATTGCTATGCAATTGATCACCTGAGACACCTCATTTGTTACAATACATGCTTTTATTCATAGCATATAGATCACTCCTTAGAATGTTCTTACTTCATGTTAAAAAAAAAAAAAAGCTATATGAAATCATTCCACCTAAAAGAAAGAAACAAGTTAATGATAACCTTCTCCAACATTTTAATGATCTCTGAGGGAGAAATATATTAAAGTAGAAGAATGGTTCATTGCTTGAGATTTTCTAAGCTTTTTTATACATAATGACTTCAGTCCATATATGAGAAAATAAAACTATATGAAATAATTTTATCAGCAACGAAAGTTGTTTTCATACAAAGTGAAGAATTCAAGCAATCATTAAAAGAAATGTCCTCCCCAAATGCTCAATTTCATGCAATATTAAGACGAAATGACCTTCCAGCTTGAACTATGTGGATAATTGGCTCAATTCTCTAATTTATTTTGCAAATATAGTCACCATCAGAATAATAAAATTATATCTATTATAAAGATACCTCAAAAGGCTGAGCCATCCAGGTCAGAAAATTGAAAACAAAGCCAAATGTTTACCCAAAATCAAACCCAGAACTTCTTTTGAAATTCACTAAAAGAGCAATCATTTCCAATGTCTTTTCACCTTCTGGTATGAGATGGAAGTCAAACTGGAAATACTGAAACACTTTAAGAAAGGCAGTAAAACAAAAACAAGCCTTCTTGTAAGACTTCCAGATGAAAGAGTTTTGAATAAGCATTTAATCATGTGTATCCTGGTTCAAGCCAAGCTGAACCTCAAAGGTTTACCTGCGCTCATTATTTAGAATTCACAACGAAATGGAAACTCATTACATCTATTGGGAACATTGACGATATGATGAAATGATTTTTGTAAGGAAACTGAATGTTTACATTAAGCCCATAGCCATGGTTCATCTGGCAACAGGGAAAAAAAACACAATGCTGCACTTTTGCCAGGCTGTGTGGAGGGAGTTTTGTTTTCAACTTCAGTATTCTCACAATCTGAGTCTTTTTTATGCCTGCATGGAATTTTGAGACTAAGTCAATGCACAAACTAATTTTTCTAGCTTGTTTTAGATTTCTGTGATTGTAATGTTTCTATGTAATGAAATACTGTCTTGTTAAAAATGTTTTTGGAAAGATAGTTGTTTAGAATATGACAAGGAATATTAATAAAGTTAAATATTACTAGCTATAAGTTGTTCCTAAAGCACCTGTCTAATGAACTACAATTTAAATTTAACGTTTAATTTAATTAAGAATGCCAATTTCCAAAGAGGTTTTTGAACTTGGAGTATTTTAGAATTGGTTGTGTGTTTGACTGGCTGACACATTGGCAAACTGGCCTGGTAAAATCCATATTTTCTACTGTGTTATGAAATACATAACTAATAATCAAAGAGGGAAAATAAATCATGAATTTTCTGCAAGTGGAATTATCTTTCAGAACACCAGGGTCAAATTTCCTGACATTTTGTCTTAAGAATCACTGGAGATTGTAAACTGAATAAATTGGCACTACCAAGAGGTGGACCTAACATAATTTGGCGTAATTCCAGAGCTGATTTTATTTCTTCTTCCTTTAGAAGGTGACAGCGCCTCTTCTCCAAGACAGGATATCCAAGCACACTGTATACATACTCTGAAAAAATGATGCTTACAACTGTCACATGAAAGAATTTACGAAATTACGTTTCCACACTGTTTTGGCTTCCTTCATATCCTGACAATAACCAGACTATACGTTTCACTTGTTCTGCAGCCATATATAAATAATAGAATGATATAAAGAATAAAACAAACTGCTTTCCAAAAACAGGGCCTGTAAATCACACAGTGTAGCAGGTTTTGCTTCCAAAACATCTAAACTCTTCCTGGGTGCCAGTAATATCCACCACAGAAGCCTCACTGCATTACCTTTGATAAGGACTGGTTAATCTTACAAAACATAATTACAGAAAGAAGAAAAAGAGATCCTGGGAATATTAGAAATCTATTATGGATGAACATAACATCACAAAAAAAGTCTTTTTACAATAAACAATAGAAAAAGTACTCTTTTATTGAGAATGTAAACAATGAAGGAAGTGAAATCAATATTGATAGTCTACTGACCACTGGTGAACTCAGTCATAATTAGTAACTCCACCTAGTAGAATTTGGAGGTCATTAGCAGGATTTAGATCATGGGGTTTTTTTTAATTAAGCTCTTTTCTGGAATTATAACATACATAAACAATGCAAATTATAAATACACAGCACAATAAATTTTTACAGCATAAATACACTTAAGTAACACATTCAAATCAAGAAATAGACAATTACCTGTAACTTAGATGACACCCCCATGAGCCCTCCAAGTCACAACCTCATCCTCATCACAAGATAATTAGTAGCTTAACTTCAAAGAGCATAAATTGCTTATTCTGGAAACTTTTATAAGTGCAATTATACAATATACACTCTTTTACCTTTGTCTTCCTTTGCCCAACATTACATTTGTGACATTTGTCTAGGTTGTTGCATGTCAAAGATCTTCATTCTTTTTCATTGTTATACAATATTCAATATAATGAATATTATATAATGGATACCACAACATATCCATTCTACTGCTGTCAAACACATGGGTAATTTCCAGTTTTATACTATTGCAAACAATATTGTTCTAAATACAATTATGCTTGTATTTTGGTGCACATTTGGAAGCATTTCTGTTACAGGTATACACACAAGTAGAGTTTTTAGGTCATGAAAGATACATATCTTCAACTTTAATAAACAATACTAAAAAGTTTTTAAAGTTGTCACAACAAATGATACTCCCACCAGCAGTTTGCTTCACATCTTTACTAGTACTTGAATTTATATTTCTCATTTTAGCTGTTTTAATGGGTATATAGTGTTATACCATTGCGGGTTTTTTGCAGTGATTAATGAGGTTGTATAGCTCTTCACAGGTAGATTGTCCATTTGAATAGCCTCCTTTGTGACATATTTGTTCTAGTCTTTTCATAGTTTAGTTTTGCTGAAATTAGTTCACCTTTCTCTCCTTTAAGGTAAAAAATTTATATCTGTAGAACCAACTCAGAAAGGTCCTGTGCCAAACCACATATTGCTCACTCAGTCCTCACACCTCTATCAGATAGGCCTCACTTACTTACCCTTCTTCATCTGTCGGCGAGAATACTGAGTCTCAGAGAGGGTGAATCACTAATCCAAGGTAACACAGCTCATAATTTCCAGAGCTAGAATTTAAACCCAACGTTTTCTTTAAGTTGATCATCTTTCCACTTGGAATATTGAATCTAGGCAACGCTGTCAGGAGCAAAGGACTAACCAATGATATATACTAAAGAATATTTAAAAGAAAAAACGTGACAAGTATATTTGCATTTATTCTCACAGGTCCTTAGTACAATTAATAACCCTACTAAGGAAAGAAGACACATTATACATGATAGTAAGGTCTCAGCCAGGCAACTCATAAAATCACAGAATAGAATTACTACAATCAAAACCAAGGGGTCCTTAGCCATATCTACTTACACTATTACTAATCCTTTCCACAGACGTTTGAGTAATTACTGCATTTGACATTTCTACATCACTAAGTTAAAGTTAGCAACACAAAGCTTCAGCTTCACATTTTACCCACACACTTCTTCTGATGAATTCAATTGAATAGAATTAAATTGTTCATCTAGGTTTCTTGGGTCTTTTCGTACATTTCAAACACATAAGACCTTCTTTCAGTTAGACAATGTTGAAATTGAGAAACAGAGAAAAGGCAGAAAGGAAATCTGTCATGTCATATGAGTGGAAACAGTTGACAGGCCAGATATATGATGGTCTGTTAAGAGATTACCTAGTTATAGAATTTTATTATGCACATTATTGTAATAATTGTGCTGTCTACTTTGAACATGATTCAAACTGGTCTCCCAGCTTACTATCAAGATAGAGCAAAACAGTTCCATTTGTGGAGCCAACAGAGCATTCTGAATTCTGCAAGATGCACAGAGACACGGTCAGTACCCAAGAGACAAATTATCAAAATTGGAGGCCAGAATTTTAAGTTGCTTAATGGCTTTTCTGGCTTTTAAAAATATACACACATTCATGTGGTAAACATTCTATGAGGTTTATACTGTGTTGTTGAAACATTTTACTATTTATTTTAATTTAACTAATCCAAAGCTCACAACAATGAGGAATGAATTGCCCTGAACTTGGAAAGATATAATGACTTCTAGTCCTCATGAGATTTCACCTCTCTCATGTCTGCGCCTTTAGCCATAAATGAGGAGGATAGACATTGTATCTCTTGTATCTCTTTCAATGAAAAGCCCTATCTCTTCCAATAGATAGTCCTATTGTTTCGAATTTGGGGGAAGCATGCTAGGGTAAGGACCTGGGGAGAAAAAAGTCCTGAACATGAAACAGCAAGTGTAATGAAGGGGGGTGATTTGCTAGTTTTGCTTTTTAGTCATGTGGATCTGGATATACAATCCTCGGTCTGCCTCTTTCTAGCTGGGTGATTATGGACAATTAACCATTCAAGGATCACTTTCAATGTAAGAATAATCTTTGGAGAGTTGCAGGAAATTGTGGGGAGAGAAATAAGATATATTCAAATGGAAGGGGAAAAGAGAAAGCCTCTTGCTTAACAAATCTTCCCAAATTTCCCCAGGTAGCATCTATTGACAAACCAGGACACACAGATAATGAAATAATATTGGATAATATGTATAAAGTGGTTGCCATGTGTTAAGTGCATTACACATTGAAGGATTTTACACACACAAACACACACACGCATGAATATGCAGTATGCCACCTGCTCTCCTAACTTCCTGCCCTGTGTAGAGATATTTAAAGTCCAAGCTTGTTTATAGCTTGATCCTCCATTAAAATTTTTAGCAATATATATCTGCTTCCATATTTGATGCTTGCTCTTTTAAGCTACGCTTTATGTTCCCCACAATAACATTTTTTTTCTTGTGAAATCTCTGGTGCAGTCTCAAGCAAATAATATTCATCAGTTTCCTCATCTTTAAAATGGGAATGATAATAATCCCTTCCTCACAGGGTTGCTGCAAGAGTTAAATGAGCTAATTTTTCTAAAATTCTTAGAACAATGCCTAGCACATAATAAGAACAATGTAAATATTTGTGGAAAAAAATAAATCTATTTTGTTTTGTAATTTAGTTTTCATATTTGGATTTCTTTTCTTAACAATGTTTTCTTAGGAGAAAATACTATGCCGTAGAGATTTGTGTTTCATGCAGGAAAGCAGGCTAGAAGGAAGAAAAGAAATGATCTTTTATTGAATAGTTCCAATAATCTGAGCACTGTACTGATGTTTTTAAAATAAATTTTGCCATTTAATCTTCCAAAGACTCTATGAGTTGGGTATGATTCTCCCCGGGTATTACTTCTCACTTCAAAAATGAGAAAATAAGATCAAATATAAGTTTCTTGACAACCAGGCATAGCACTGGCTCAAAAAATAATTTTAAAAGATTTTGCCTTTTACATGCTTTTGGTCATTACCAAATCTGGCTTTGCATAATTTCTACATCTGAAATGTACTAAAACTAAGTAAAAGCACTGATAGCTGTGGCACCCTCAACTTAGTGCATGGCATCTATCTGTCTATCTACCTATCTATCTACCTATGTCCTTTCTTTCTAAGGACACCTGATCATAAGTATCATACTTTGTGTTATGCTGAGTGTGAACCCACTGGCACTTGTTAGCTATAAGGATCTAAAGTAGCATTTTTGAAACTGGGAATCCAACTGGATATATCATAGATGTTCTCCAAAACTCAGTTCTGAGGTCAAAAAATATTTGATAAATGCTGGATTAGACAATGTTAAATTCGTTGCTCTGCTGCATAACTTCTCAGAACTTTGAATATTCTAATATTGTCATATATTTCCTTGAGGATTAGAGGGTATGCTACAGTGCCAAGTTTATTTTACTACAGGATTTTTTTTTTTTTTTACCCATTAACATCTCACAAGCTAATGGCCTTCAATAGACCATGGTTTAGAAAATTCTGCCTTTTCAAAAAAAAGACCAGACACCATGAGGAAGCACATAAAAGTTGAGAACAAGTTAACACAAATGTCAAACTATCAAGAGGAATCTAGACACCAAAGAACAGCATTTTAATAGAGACACTTACAATGTAGCTTTCACAAGCCAGTAGCTAGACCCACACGTCATAGAAAGTCAATGGATATATATTAAATGATGAGTGAATACAAGCCAGTTATTCTGTTCAAAGAAAATGCATTGCTCTATTCTTTTTCTCATCCTGTGTGGAATCAAAATTACAGAAAGGAAGGAGGAAGAAGTGACAAAAGACCTCAAAATGTTAGTGTCTCTATTAATATTGTTACTTAGGCAAAAAAACATTTAAAAGGTTGTTTACCCAGAGTAAGAGGAAGGAGGATTGTGTGGCTAAGGAGACACTGGTGCAGAACCAAGAAGCAGACCCTTGAGAATAAAGATCACACATGCATGTGCACACACACACACACACACAATCCCTGGCATCCTTCAAACAAATTTTCTTACTCTCCCAAAGCAAACATTTGAGTATTTTCACTATCCATTTCTTTTTTTTTTTCTTTTATTATTATTATTATTATTATTATACTTTAGGTTTTATGGTACATGTGCGCAATGTGCAGGTAAGTTACATATGTATACATGTGCCATGCTGGTGCGCTGCACCCACCAACTCGTCATCTAGCATTAGGTATATCTCCCAATGCTATCCCTCCCCCCTCCCCCCACCCCACAACAGTCCCCAGAGTGTGATGTTCCCCTTCCTGTGTCCATGTGTTCTCATTGTTCAATTCCCACCTATGAGTGAGAATATGCGGTGTTTGGTTTTTTGTTCTTGCGATAGTTTACTGAGAATGATGATTTCCAATTTCATCCATGTCCCTACAAAGGACGTGAACTCATCATTTTTTATGGCTGCATAGTATTCCATGGTGTATATGTGCCACATTTTCTTAATCCAGTCTATCATTGTTGGACATTTGGGTTGGTTCCAAGTCTTTGCTATTGTGAATAATGCCGCAATAAACATACGTGTGCATGTGTCTTTATAGCAGCATGATTTATAGTCCTTTGGGTATATACTCAGTAATGGGATGGCTGGGTCGAATGGAATTTCTAGTTCTAGATCCCTGAGGAATCGCCACACTGACTTCCACAAGGGTTGAACTAGTTTACAGTCCCACCAACAGTGTAAAAGTGTTCCTATTTCTCCACATCCTCTCCAGCACCTGTTGTTTCCTGACTTTTTAATGATTGCCATTCTAACTGGTGTGAGATGGTATCTCATTGTGGTTTTGATTTGCATTTCTCTGATGGCCAGTGATGGTGAGCATTTTTTCATGTGTTTTTTGGCTGCATAAATGTCTTCTTTTGAGAAGTGTCTGTTCATGTCCTTCGCCCACTTTTTGATGGGGTTGTTTGTTTTTTTCTTGTAAATTTGTTGGAGTTCATTGTAGATTCTGGATATTAGCCCTTTGTCAGATGAGTAGGTTGCGAAAATTTTCTCCCATTTTGTAGGTTGCCTGTTCACTCTGATGGTAGTTTCTTTTGCTGTGCAGAAGCTCTTTAGTTTAATTAGATCCCATTTGTCAATTTTGGCTTTTGTTGCCATTGCTTTTGGTGTTTTAGACATGAAGTCCTTGCCCATGCCTATGTCCTGAATGGTAATGCCTAGGTTTTCTTCTAGGGTTTTTATGGTTTTAGGTCTAACATTTAAGTCTTTAATCCATCTTGAATTGATTTTTGTGTAAGGTGTAAGGAAGGGATCCAGTTTCAGCTTTCTACATATGGCTAGCTAGTTTTCCCAGCACCATTTATTAAATAGGGAATCCTTTCCCCATTTCTTGTTTTTGTCAGGTTTGTCAAAGATCAGATACTTGTAGATATGTGGCATTATTTCTGACGGCTCTGTTCTGTTCCATTGATCTATATCTCTGTTTTGGTACCAGTACCATGCTGTTTTGGTTACTGTAGCCTTGTAGTATAGTTTGAAGTCAGGTAGTGTGATGCCTCCAGCTTTGTTCTTTTGGCTTAGGATTGACTTGGCGATGCGGGCTCTTTTTTGGTTCCATATGAACTTTAAAGTAGTTTTTTCCTTCACTATCCATTTCTATGAAACAGAAATCTCTGGAAGCAAGAGAACATACACCACATGGGGAGCTTTGGATATGATTTTGAATTATCCAGCCACAAATATCTCAAGTTTGTGTTGGACCACAAGGTTGGTAGAAGAGAAAGGGAAATGGGAAAAAACAATTGATAATTTGGCTCATGAATAATTGTTTTCTAATACTCTTCTGTTTCTTCATTTCTTCACAAATCTTTTGTTCTCTGCCTCCTACTCTGTTTTTCTCCATGATCTATTCTGGTTATTTCTCAACTTGGCCTGCGTTTTCTTACTAAGATGCCCTTAAAGGTAGGGTTGGAGGTTTTTAAAAGAGAAGAGAAAGAAAGCAATCAGAAAAGCGGGAAATTGATCAAAGATATTTCTGGTAAAAGAGCTTTTCAGATGAACATTAGAAGCAAAAAAATGGTGTGTGGCATAAAGTTACACCCAGCAATATTCTTAAGTCATGGAACGTTTTAAACTAGCAGCTGTAAATGTTGTCTTCTTCCTAATTTCATAGGGCCCTACATCTACACGTGGCCCAGAATAGACTGTTGGTGGAGTACACCAATTAAAACTAATTCATTTGTTCATATTCCTTATGCAGGTTTTCTCTTTTTGCTTCATATACAGCAAGAACCCACTATTCCACTAGTTTATTTTTGAACTAAACTCCTTGTGCTTTTTCAAGCAAAGTGCCAGCACTGGTTACAACAATTACAGAAAGAGAAGAGGTTAACAGAGAGTGAGAATGAGAGTGTAAAGCGCATGGGCAGAATACAAAGAATTTCCAAACTGCCTTGAGCCGCTCCATATGTTCCTGGTGCTCAGTGGCAGCCCTCAATAGGAGCACCATATCTTTTAGTCCCATGTATAAATTTGCTCTGTAAATTAAAATGTTGGCTTGTGCTCCCCTGGTGTTTAAGAAGGTGAGTGATGACCTTGGTGGGAGTACGTTTGTGTAGAAATGTGTCGTAAAAGATGATGTCTTGGCCCAAGCAATGCAGGGTCCAGGTTTAGTCATTTGTTAAAAAAAAAAAAAAAAAAAAAAAAGAGTTAAATATAACTAACACATCATGGGAGTAGGACTCTTGCCAAATGTAACTTTCTTTTGAATCTGAGATGTCAGCTTTTGCCCTGTGCTTTTTAAAAAATATTTTTAGCATTTTCTTTTATAGAGTTTCCCTGCTTTGGTCATTTTTTTAAGTTACAAACAAAGCAATAAGTAGTATACATTTTTCACTAATTAAAATACTGTCAGTTGATTCTTTCTTGCACATTTATTGGACAATGATGGACTTAGTTCAACATGGCATTTATTTTCTGAAATGACTAACAAATAGCAGGTTTTATGTATTCGTTTATACTACCATTTTGATTTGAATATTAAAATATTGTTAATAGATTTGAGTGAGGAATTTTTTAACCATTCTTCTTCCTATCTTGTGTCACTGCTTTTTATTTTGCACATTAAGCGAAATAAATAAATTCACGCCATTCATTCACAGAGCTCTTTGGCAAATCACATTTTGGGGGATGCCTCAAAGACAAATATCAAAGATTGGCTTCATCCAATTACATTGCTCCTCAGAAAATGGGTTCCATGATGTTCTGATACTCTCATGCTAGTTTATCTATTTTTTAAGACAAAAATAAAATCTATATTTCAGATTGACAAATACTGCCACTTCAGGGTGATTCATTTAACGTATGTTAGGATGTCACATAGGCTGATACTGTGCTATTCAGAAGCAGCTGGACTACAGAAGCATGCTATAAATGTAGATTTTATAAATCTAAAAAAAAAGGTACTTAAAAAATTATTGAAAGTATTATATGTACCTGAGATCTATAATATAAGTTTTCCAAACTTTCACTGAAGGTCTTATCAATGGCTAAATATCTCCAGGGAATGGAGATATTTATCTTATCAATGGCTAAATATCTCCAGGGAATGGCTAAATATCTCCAAGGAATGCCTAAATTGATAAGGATTTCACAGGGAAGGAGATGAAATATTATTATTTTCTATAGGGAAACTGGAAAATATATTTTCTACAGGGAAACTGGAAAAATACTATTAAGTTGTTTCTTCTGTGCTTGTAAAGACTAAGTAAAATTCCTCATGATTTGAGCTATGTATGCTAACGTTATAACTGTATCTCATTTTAGTCCAGTGGAAAATGAACTATAATGCAAAACTCAAACAAGTATGTTCTGCTCAGATAAAAATTTATGGTTCCTATATCCAAAGTGATATTTGGAAAGTTCACTTGATCAAAATCCAACAAGCTTGTTTCAAACTGTAGTGACCACATAAACACTGCCTTTCTTCTCTGGGCTATTCTTTATCTAGTAAGTGGGGATGCTTTCTATTAACATTTAAATAGTATATTTTAAATTTATTTTGTTGATCGTTCCTGATAATACACCGGGGAATCATCTGCTTTATTTGACAATAAATGCAGCTGTAAACTACAGCCATCAAGAGTCATAATCTGAATGACATGTCATGCTTTCTTGGCCACAAACCCTTCTTTTAATTATTTTTTATTTAATAGCGAACTTACATCAAAATAAATCTGAGCCATCACTTCTGTTAAGGGCCTCTCTGGGGGACCATCATTTTATTTTTATCTTTTTTATAATATAAACTTTTTGTAAAATTTACTTATTTTTAAACTCTCTTGAAACTCCATCCAATGGTCAAATGTGAGATCTTAGAGGTAGAAACAAGAGATCTATTCCTCACGTCCTAGAGCAGGCCGAGATGCAAGTGACAGAAATCTGTCCATGCCCACAAGACAACAAACACTCAACCACTCATTGCAACTATTTTTCAAAAGCACCTCTCCAGTTGCACATTATGGAAATCAGCTCCACCAAAAACGCCTGTACTTGCTGCTTAGGGATGGTTAAGATACCACACAGATCCTGCAGGCAGTCTCTGAACCCGAAATGTAAGCAACATTTTCAATGACAGAGAAAGAAAATCTCTTGGAGGGATACAAAGACAAACAAAACAACTGCTTTTCATTACCAGACAGATGAACAAATTAGAATTCCATTAATGAATAGAGTTCATTTGTGTTTTCTCTCTCTGGGTGGAAAAAAAACTAAAATTTAAAGCCTATGAAAGTCATTTTCTTATAATAACTAGTTCTAATGGAATATTATCAGTTTGTTACAGAATAAACTGGAAAGGTGGGTGTGAAGGACAGGGTCTTTATAACATTAAAAGACAATACAAAAAAGATAATGCGAACCCAAAAAATGATAGGATGAAAAGTAAGTGAAAAGTAAATCTGTGTTCAACCAGGACATACGTTAGATTTTACTCTTTTATTTTAATTCTATTTATACTTCAAATTACAAGTCGGAATGTTTTTCTACTATAAATATTTCCAGTGTGTAACAGCAGAACATTCCTAATAAAACAAAAGGAGAAAACATGGCAAAAATCTGAGTGACAGCTTTCTCTCACTTCCAAATACCGATACAATGATGGGTAAGGTAAAGCAAAGGATCAAAAGGCACAAAAGTTGAAATATTTTCCTTTCTCGCCCATTTCCTCCCTCACCGTGCAACCTCCATCTATCTTACTTTTATTGTCTTTTAAAGTGAAGCTCATTTTTTAAACCTTCTTGAATACTTTTTGATCAGAGTTCATTACACTGGCAACAGCCCACTTACTGCTTTCAATAGAAACTTTGCAAACAAGATCTGTGACATTTTTGCATTTTGTTTGAAGCCTAAACTGGTCCCTCAATGCACTCAATATTTCTTTCCTGAACAAGAGGTGAAAGATAGAAATTGAGCTTGGCCATCCATTGAACATGTCAGACTTTTTATTCAGTTTTGCTAAAACACCCATTTTTCTTCCTTTAGAAAGATACAAATGACCATTGGTTATTACGTAGAGGAACAGGCACTTAATGTCAGTTAACTGAAAGTTCTACAGTGCAATTCTTTTAACTGCACTAGCTTGTGATAACCAATAGGATTTGGGCAGGAGTGGGGTGGGTTACTGGGATGAAACTGGAAAAAGAAAAATTATACAAAAAAGTAAAATAAATGCGTGGAAGAATAGAGAGTGAAATTAAAAGTCATTTAAATGAATATAAAAGAAAAATATATAAATACATAGCTGAGATACATTTAGTTGCTCATTTTACCTCATTTCTCATCTTTTGAAAATGTGATTTTTCATTTCTTTAATGTGGGATGCCAGGGTTGTTGTAAATAAAATATAAAACAAAATTTAAAATATTTAAAGTAATAATATAGGAAGAGGCATAATGGGAAAAGGAATTACTGATTTCTCCCACTGCAAAAAAAAAAAAAAAAAAAAAAAAAAAAAAAAAAAAAACCTTGAAAACAATTAATGTGAAAAAAATAAACAAAGATCAAGATACATTGAGAAGCAGCACAGAGCTGTCACCTCTGTGTCACTCACATCTGCTTCTTTTCCACAGTCTAACAACCAGCTGGGTGAGTAACTCTCAAGAAAGCCGCTGCAGGACATGAGCATCCCAAGGGTGACACAGGTTTCCTACTGATAAAATAGCTGCCGTCTTTTTCTATTTCTCAGGAAAGACGTATCATCCATGGATAATATGTTTTCAATTTTAAATTTTACTCGTATAAATTTTTCTTTAACCTGTGGAACGTGCAACTGCCTGGCTGCCAGCAACTGCTAGTAAAGGACAAAATAAATAACCAGCGGAAAGACATTAACTTAAAAACTTAGCACAAGAATATTTGTTACCATGGACTCATACGTTTAAGGCTATAGATGTATAACTCATATACAGTCAGACTTCTGCTGTGATAAAAATGTTCCTACTTCATATGATGTAATATTTTCTGGTGTGCTATAAAGGGCATCAGAATTTTGGGATAGATTTTCACCTCAAGTTGGAGAAGCACTAGCATAAGGATTAATTTAATTAATTTTATTAAAGACACCATTTTTTTAAATGTTACCTTCCTGTCCAATTGATAACAATGATCGAAGAGGATACCTTAACCAAGGAATAATTAGGAACATGGGACAAAGACCCAGTGTTCTTTGACTGGTTAATAATTTGTACTTTCCTTGGCCAAAATCAAGAGGGGCTTGATTGAAAGTTCTCTGAGTATTTCAACAGGAAAAAAGCTGAAGTTTGACTTAGCTTAAATTAGTTATCACCCTTAATATCATAAACTTCTACCATTTGGATCATTCCTTTGGTTTACGGTACCACAGTCCTCATGAAAATGATCATGTTTATCAAAATACTTTTTTGCTTGAGGAGCAATCCACAGTAGGCATTTAATATAGAAAAACTTTGGTAGTGTAAAGGATTAAGGAAAGGTCAGACAGATTGCTGCTTGACAAAACTTGTGCCCAGAATGTCATATAAATGTGCACATAGTAACTGCACAATAAATGTTGACCCACAGAAGTGGCAAGCTTAGAAACAAGGCAAGTGCTGAAGGTGAAAATGAAATGCTAAAATGGGCATAGCCTTGCCCAAACCACACTCCTCAAAACTAGCCCTCAAGCTCCAGTTTCCTCTTTTGATTTTCTTATCCATAATCACTGTTTTTCAGCCTGATGAGCAATTCAAAAGAGACAGTTTGAAAAGAGTTCAAGATTTTAATAAGTCAGACTCTCCAAAATCTTGTTTTCTTTTCTGCTCTTAATGCAGGAAAATTTGCTTCTGCTCTGTGAGTAGGAAAAATGAGCACATGGAGAGAGAGAGTGTGGCCTGAATGGCGATCCCTAGCCTAAAACTTCACAAAGAAAAACTGAAAAGGCTTTTATGAAGAGAATTCAGCCTTTACATGCATGACTTTGAGCAATCTCTTGAACTAGGTTCTGAAGTTCAGAAAACAAATTCTATATAATCAAAATAGAGGGCAGAGTTATGTGTGGATGTCTTGGCTCTCCTAAAATTTTGAGCATCTCCTGTAGGAAGTCTCTAAGAATAATGTGGCTCAGCCCCAGATAGAGGAGCAACAAGAGGACACCAGGGTGCTGCCAATTCTACTTGTCCGTCCTTCTGGTTTTATAGCAAACCTAGCAGGAAGCAGCAATTGGAGCCTGGGAATAATGGCTGGGGGCATTGATCTTTGGCCACTGAAGACAGCCTGCTTAAAATTGGAGAAAACAAAAACAGAAGAAAATAAAAAACCCACTGCACTTCTTCCAACATGTAGTTTCAAGATGTAAAAGAATAAAAAATTCAGCTTCTTTCCCTTGGAATCTTGAGTTTATCTTTCCATTAGGAAGATATAAATTGTAACCTCCTCTCTTTGCTTAACAAACAGCTAACTATAATATAGAGGGTTTTCCCTCCTTAGAGGTAATATGATATTTCCCCCCTTTCTCACTGTCACTTATGCATAGTGGAACTGTCTTCAAGAATAAGCATGATGATGTAAGATATACATTGTGGTTTGTAAAATATTCATTTTTTTTACTCAGTCACTTCTATGCCAGCTTTTAAATATGACTTTTAAATATGACTGAAAGCTTTTAAATATGACTGAAATATGTTCTTAAGATTATTTAAACTTTTGTCTTAAAGTTTTGTTCTCTTTACTAATTTATCACATGTCCTATGTAATATGATCATCAGTATATGGTATGTAAAATATATATGTATGTTTTGCTCCTACAAAGGTTTTTCTCAGATAGATCCAACTACGAATAAGTAGACACACCCCATCCACATTCAGAAAGTGATTTAGAGCCCAGGAGACCCCATGATGTGGCCATACTTTGAAACAGGGGAGCTACATTCAATTTTTAAGAAACCTAATGAAAAAATTATAAAGTCATGAAAAAAGTTATAAGCACACATATCAGGGTTTGAGAATGGCAGTTGTATAAGGTCACTCTGGAAAAATTAATATTTTATCTAAAATAAAGTCCTACATTATTTAAATAGTTATAAATATGTTTATAAGCCAAATTAATTTAAAAATGCTACATTTGTAGATATATGATAAGTAAATGAGTAATGAAAATATACTAATATATTAATTATATTATTAAATATATTATTTAAAATATATATTATACACAAATTAAATATAGTACAATATTTATATGTAATATAATTATATATCTACATATAATAATTATATGTTATGTATATTATATTGCATGTATTTTATATGTAAATGAGATATATTTATTATTTTTAACCATATAACTTAAACTTTTCTATTTCAACAAAGAAAGCAAAATGCATATTTTATTTCTAGGATTCCATTCAGAAGACATGTGATACATCTGGAAACTGAATTTCTATTTGTTTATTAAAAGCCTGACACGTGGATTTTGATATTTTTTATGTCCCTACGCTGTGCTAATGTGATAAATATAATTTCCTTTTTCAAACCTTTCATATCTTAAATGCTCTTTTACTATGTGTTTGGCCTCAAATTCTTTTTTGAATAAGGTGGAGTACTATAAACAAACAATATTTAATGGCTGCTTTGCTGAATAAAAATATAACAGTTAACAGCTTTCTTCATTAACATTCTCCCCCAGGAGCTGGTTTAACTTTCTATATAGCAAAACGTGGTCATCAAAATTCCTATTCCATATTTCCAAATGCTTTTTCTGTCAAATTATTTACTGGCATTTAGATTATTATAAACATACATTATATGAGGAAATTTTTTAAACTGATAACACCATAAAAACTACATCACCTGGGAGACTGAAGCTCTGGTTTAGATGAGAAAATTCTTTTTAGATCCACAGTTTCGATTTGCAGCAGGGATGACTCAGCCTCCGATAGCACACTGTGTATCCAATGCCTAGTGATTCAGCTTGGGACAGTTGGGATTATAGAAGAAGGAACAGATTTTCTTATAAAAACAAGTGGGTTTTTTCCTTCTTCATGCCTTACAATCTGTTAAAGAAACAAATATCATTCTTATCTTACCCTTAAGACAAAATTTTTGTCAGCCACAAAAAATCAAGTAAATATTGACCTTAGAATATCTGGAGTACAGTTCATCTAGAGAAAATGGTAGATTCATTCTGGACAAGTAGGAAATAAAAGAATAGTAATACATATTTTCTATTGTGTACTTCCAGAGATAAAGTTGATTGATTTTTTTCCCAGTTTTTTATTTTGAAAGATGTGAAGAATTATACAATGAACATCAACATATCTTAGGGTCATCCTTTTTTTAACAACTTGCTTCATTTGCTTTTTTCTTTCTTCATCTCTGTGTATACTTTTTTGTGCTTATCCACTTGAAAGTTAGTTGCAGTCAACATAACATTGTAGCCCTAAATACTTTAGCATATATCACCTTAAGAACAAGAATATTCTCCTACAAAACCATAATATAACATACCCAAGAAACGTATTATCTAGTAGACAGTCGTTCCTCAATGCTTTATTGTTTCTGATCCAGGATCCAATAAAAAATTACGCAGTGAATTTGGTTGTCTCTTTTGACTCCTTTAATCTGGAATGAGTTTTTAATTTGATACACTGAAAATGCATATTTTCAAAATTACTCAGTCTCTAGAGTATCATCAATTAATACTGTCAGCAAATAATCAGGAAGACAATCTTAGAAACCTGGCCATATACCAAACTTAAAAAAAAATCTATAATCATTTCACTGGAAAAAAAAATCCTTCCAAATTCAACCCACGTAAACCTCGGCAAGGTAAAGAACAAGAGAAGCAAACTTGAAAGTAACCAGGGGCTTAAACCATACAAACTCCATTCATCAAGTTCAGCAGTTTGAATTGAATTGGTGGTCAGCCTACTTTGTGTAGTACAACAAGGTAAATGTGCTAGCAATACAGTAGAGCCAGCCAACAAAATACATGTTCATTTTGACTGATACTTCACTATTCAAATACTCTGCCCTTCCTTCCCCCTGAAACCCTCAATGCCATTTTATATAAAAATTTAAACATATTCTGACAGTGGTTTTATGGATAATACTAATGAATACTATCATATTAGATTTCTGTTCCTTCTCTGAATACTTCTCTTCCTCCCAGTTTACATTATTTTAGGAAAAGCACATCTTTAATCTTTATTGGCAATAAGCTCGCTTCTTGTTATTCTCTTTAGGAGAAAATCTTTATTAGAAATGCAGTGCTAAAAAGGTACCTAAGTCATCAATATTACGATATTTCATGAATTGAATTTGATGTATCATACTCAGATGCTTGCATTAAAGCATACAACTTATTTTGGTTCAATAACATGTTAATACATTGTTTAGCATTTATAAACAAATGTACCATCTTCAGTGCTAAATATGCAAATGACAAATGTAACAAATGTAACAAATGTAATGAACTTATTTTCTAAATCCTGCATCATAGGCACATGAAATACTTTGGTTCACCTGAAACATAATCTTTCATCATAAGAAAGGGAATATTATGATGAGAGAGGAGTGATAAAAATGTGGCTGTTTTCCTGTTTTTGATTTTTATGTGGAACTTAAAAGTCAATGAGAGAGAGTGGAATTCAAATGCAAGGGTAATGGACAAAGGCAGCAAAGGGGGGGTTTCTATTGCCACCTAGTGTCTAACTTTATAATGGACTTATTTTTGAACATGACAGCAGTCACGCAATGTGAAACAGACTCTGAAACGGGAAAGGTAATTACGGCACTTTCCAGTCAAAGAATTTCAGTCTTTGTTTCTTATGGTCAACCTCCTGTCACTGTATAACTGGTGTATACAAAAAAATACCAAAAAGTTCACATATTAAAGGGTGATATTTATGAAGATGGTGATTTGTGCATATATCATGATATATATATGTACATTTGAAATTAATTCCATTATTATTTTGGATCAGTATAACTATTTAGAAAGAATAATTCCTGATGAAACAAGAAATAGTATCTGTCACACTTACTCCATTGATATTTACTTAAAATATTACTATGAATTTTTTTGACTTTTTTTTTTACTTTATATAAAGCAATCTATTTAGTTTGGCTAACACATTTTATGTCCTCAAGGCTTTTGCCACCTGATAATTAGATTCTAATTTTAGAAATTGAATTGTTTATTGTGTCACTGTATAAACTACTTAATCTCCCTCCCCGCAAAAATGTCCAGCAGTTCACTGAAATAAGAAATCAATGGAGCAGATTTAACTAGCTTCAACTGTGCAATGAAAACATGGTAGTGAAAAGTTACTGGAGATATGCACCAACATAACTGTAATCTAATGATCCAAATCAATACATATTTGAATAGTCAGTTATTTTTCATCCTTTTCATGTTGTGAGCATAATGCAGTCATGTAGATTACAGTGTCTGAGGAGTGGTTTAGATTGTTTTATTGGTCTGCAATATGATTGCCAAAGTACAACTCCTTTCTTTTATAAATAGATATCTGCGGTTGGCATAGAGATGTCATCTTCTCCTATAACAGCCTGATAAAGATCAGGTTTTAGTATTTAAGGTTTTGTTTTAAAGTCAAGTTGAAGTCTTTAGCCATTAATTTTATCTGGCATGAGGCAAGCTGGAGTGGTGTATGCAAGTGATAACCACTCTTTCTTTGAAAATAAACTGCACAGTTTGACTTTGGCAGAGTTTCAACGGTGGAAGACTTATCTGCTTGTAAAGTTCTCCCTCACGTACATGCTTACTCCATTTATTTTTTTACTTAGTGTAATGAGGTCTGTGGAATGGAAAAAAATAGCAACAGGAGAGTTTGAGACTATTTTATAGAGCAAAATACATATGTGTATGAATAATGTTAACTCTCTGCGAATGAGTAAATTCTCTTTAGTTTTTTCAATCAGTCATGCAAAGTGAGAATCAGAGCGTTTAAAAATACAAAAGATGGTATTTATTTTCTTGAGACTAACTTGCAATCACATAAGCCACATATTTTATCATTTTCTATCTTTACATGGAGCGCCTGTTCTTGAGGGTGTATTTCCTCCTAAATGATCAATTATTCACAAACTCATATTTGAGTCGTTGCTCCTTTGGCCATGTGTGTTCATATTACAAAGGCACTGATTAAAATATGACAATACAATGGACTAGGTGACTTTTTAATAAGTGCATGAAAATACTAGCAGAAAAATGAAAAAAAAGGGGGTTACTGAAAGATGAAACTGAAGAAAATTTGACCCATGCTAATTCTTCACTCAAAAAGGGGAAAAGAAAATATCTACAAATATGTTCTTAAAGGCCGGAATAAAACATTGTAGCTAGGATTTCCTGGTAATAATTAAGCTTCATAATTATACCTAAAAATTGTGTTGTCTCAGTTCTGTTTAGTAACAAAGCAATTCTTTTCCAAGTTTTTTCGTCAAGCACCTCACCACACACAGATCCCTGCAGTCACTAACTCACCAACATCACCCATATGTCCCCAGTCTCCCAAACCATACAGAAAGCTATTTTCCTTTCATCACTTCTCTCAAAGTCAGTAGTTTTAGGCTTGAAAATCCATACAAGGGACAAGCTCTGTCTTAGTTAGGGTTCTTAAATTACCCTAGACTTGGGAGGCTTAAACAAGAGAAATTCATTTTCTCACAGTTCTGGAGGCTGGAAGTCTGAGACCAGGTTACCAGCATGACTGGGTTGTGGTGAGGGCCCTCATGCAGGCTGTGGATGGTCTTATTTCTTGCTGTATCTTCACAGTGTAGAAAGAGAGTGAGAGAGCTCTCGGGTCTCTTTTATAAGGGCACTACCATTCATGACGGATCCACTCTCATGACCTAATGACCTCCCAAAGTCCCCACCTCCTAATAACAGCACATTGGGAGTTAGGATTTCAACACTTGAATTGCGGGCAGGGGGCACTAACGTTAAATTCATTACAGGCTGCTGGGAGACTTTCTAGGCAAAATAGATCACCATTAGGGATACGAGTGACCATGGAAGGCTACACGCTTCTTTATAACTGTGGCTATTCTAGTCAGAGAAGGGGACAGAGACTTAAAGAGTATTTGGAACCAGGTGAAAAGGTTCATGCCCAAATTTTATGGTGTCCAGCCGTGTGTCATGATAGCAACAAAATTCTCCATGTTTCTATGAGTAATATCAATCGGTCTCTTTTCCACATTGTTAGGAGATCCCAACGGGCCACAGCTGTGGAAAAGCAGGGAGAAGGGAGGTCCAGCAATGGTAATTCATGTTTGTTTCCCTTAATTAGGTGGTGGCTTTACATCCCAGTGTCCTGTATTTTAAGGGACATATGTTGGGACTTAATACTGAGGAGGAAAAAAATTTTTCAAACGCTTTGTGTACAAAGAGAAATCAAGCAACTTTGGGAAGCTTCAGTAACTATTTCTGGAGACCAGAGTATTAGTAAGTTTATAAAATATTGTGTGCCAGTAGGTTCAAAAGTATTATTAAAATTCTCTGAATTATCTAATTTTGACTAATTCCATGTGTGAAAATATATTGAAAGGTACATACAAGGAAGGTCTCATGTCCTAAAGCTGGAGAAACCGGACAAATGAAAACTTTATAAAAGCAGAAATAATGCAGGATTGAATGCCAATTCACTAAAACAGACCATCTACACTGACAGAGTTCAGAAGGAGGAGAAACAGTGGCGGGAATAGCAGTATGGATGGAAAGGAGTCAGCATCCAGGCTGACCTTGAAGAGACATTGGGACATACACCAGTGGGTGTCAGTAGGAAAGTCAGGACAGGCAGGCACAGAGGATGGGGTTCAGAGATGGCCTCAATTCCAGAACTGACCAACTACACCCACCTGTTCCAAAAATAAACACCTAGTGAGTTCTTTCTGTCTGAGAGACACTGTGGGAAGAGGTGTGAGGGAAGAAAATGTTTGAGAAGGAGAATTCATGCTTATGGCTCTCTTCAAAGCACCAGACCCCATGCTAATCACTTTGCCCTAGAGTTCCTACTCCAGAAGTCTGTAGTGAAACAAACACAAAGCATACCAATAACTACAGCACTGGGTAAAGGAGGAGAGTTGCTGTATGAGAGTTATAATGTTAGAAAACTCCAAGCACAGAGATGCTCCTCAAGCTAGGAGAAATAAGGAAAACTCAACAGAGGAGGAGGCACGATTGTCGGGACTGAAACTCGTGTGGGATTGAAGACGGAGTGATGTCCCAAAAGGGAGAGATGGCCCAAAAGAGAGAGATAGAGCCAGACTCAATGGGCTTTAAATATAATAAAATGGGCTTAAATGATCTTCTGTGTTCAGTGAGGGGTGTTAGAGATGTAAAGCAGTAGAGTAGAGGTATGGAAGTTAGGTTTTCTGGATGGTAATTGGGTGCCGAGGAGCAGAATAAATTTGTTGGAGAGCCTTCCTTCAGGCAAATCAGGTGTATTATTCCGTTCTCATGCTGCTAATAAAGACATACTTGAGACTGGGTAATTTTAAAGGAAAGAGGTTTAATGGACTCACAGTTCTACATGGCTGGGGAGGCCTCACAATCATGGCAGAAGGCAAAGGAGAAGCAAAGTCATACCTTACATGGTGGCAAAAAAGAGAGCTTGTGCAGGGGAACTCACATCTATAAAACCATTAGATTTCGTGAGACTTATTCACTACCATGAGAACAGCATGGAGGAAACCACCCCCATGATTCAATTCTCTCCCCCTGGCCCTGCCTTTGACATGTGGGGATTATTATAATTCAAGGTGGGATTTGGGTGGGCACACAGCCAAACCATATCACCAGGGAAGAAATATACTGGAGTGAAAGGAAGGATCTGGCCCTGGGTAGTGGCCTAGGAAAGAGCTCCTGCAATGTGATATTGAAAAAGCAGAATTTTGGGTTTCAGTTTCATATAAGGGTCACTAACTAGATTGTAAGTTTGGGCAAGTCTTTCTTTCTCTTCAACATTTGATCTTTTCATTTGTAAAGAGAGAAATGAAGGGCACTTAAGTAGTGAATTATTCGTGAAATTGATAGATTATATGTGAGTAGTCTCTCTGCCTTTTATTTGTCTCCAGTGTTTTTGATATGTTAAGGTCCACTGATATAAATAGTTCTCTTTTTAATTAGGTTGATGAAAAATATGTGCACAGATATAATCTACCAATCAATCTTTAAATTATTGAACTTCATTAATAGTTGGATAATCTGAGTGCAGCTATCACAAAAGCCTAAAGCTCAAAAGACCTGAAAGATTCAGATACTAAAACCGGTGGAGGGTCAGTTACTAATCAAAGTCACATAAATGCAAATAGCCAATGAAAAAACTTAATTCAAAGTCCTCTGGTTGGTGGGCCAAATATATTTTTCCCTGGGCAGGCTGTCTCTGCATAATATATGTAGTATTTTTTATTTTTTTTCCTATGTTTCAGAAGGTAGGTGATATGCATAGTATTTTTCAGTGAAATGGATGCATTACATACCACCAGGCAAGGAGTTCTGACTTGACTCTGCCATGTTAGCAAATCTGAATGTATGCTACCCTAGGAAGACAGCAGAGTATCCTAGGATTTGGAAATGCAGTTGATTGGATTAATACCCTAACCCTGCTACTTATGACCTTAAGCAGGTTATTAAAACTCCGTTAAACTAAATTTACTCATTGATAAATGGTGAAAATAATGTTGAGCTTCCAAAGTTGTTGTAGAATCAAAAGAGAAAATGTAGGTAAGTTACCTAGGACCTCATCTGATAGCTTATTGCTGTTTATTAGGTTTTCTTCCTTTCTGTGTCATTTCCTGAGGAAGGCTGGTATTCATTTAGTTCTCCTCCAAAACTGTGACATTTGAGTGTATGACTATAGTAAATGCTTATTATTGAACGAACGGCTCTTCCTGAACATGCTATGCTTTACTACAGCACTTTTCAGAGCAGTGTCATTCATCAACTTGCAGAATAAATAAATGACTAAGTGAATAGATAAATAAATGAATAAAATAGATGAGTGACTAGGACTTAGCCCAAAACTGTAAAATTTCTTGGGTTTGTGAAAGTCTCACAGACCTTCTCCAGAATACAGAGGTAAACCCTAGAGGGGCTCAAGTCTTGTCAGATCCTAGGGGCTCCTCAAGGTACATAAATAGCTTCATGTGGTCTCAAAATTCTAAGCAAGTATTTGTAAAGGTGTGTGCATGCGAATATTTTAAAAGTAAAGATTCATAGTTGTCGTTAGATTTTCAAAAGAGTTTGTAATACCCAAAATATTAAGAACTACTGCCATAGGCCTGGCCCAAGACTCTATTCTATATCCTATTTTCAATCTACGTAGTTCTGCCAGACAATATACGGCCCTCCCAGCAAATAGCACCATGGCATTACACTTCAATGGAGGCCATGTTTTATTCATCAATACCATCTCACAGCAATTCACAATTATCCACATAAATAGCTTACAGATCAGGATCTGTTTGGGAAAACCATTCTGATGTTTTTAAAGAGCTGTAGTTACATACTAAACATATGTAATACAGAAAGTGGTCTCAGGGAAAGAGTGAGAAAGCTGTAAATTCAAGGTATATGTTAAAATTCAATGTGAATATGTAGTTAAAATTCAATTAAATTTAAAATGTATATATAATTTGAAAGAAAGCTAAATAATGAGTGTGATTTATAAATACATGATAATTATCCTGTGAGTTGTGAAATAATGGTACTTGGTAAATATGAGTAACAACGAATGTCAACAAATATTTATAAAATTTCTATGGTGATTGAAGCTGCCTATATAAAACAATTTGCATTTAACAAGTTTTCTGACCCAGCAAGTTGGAGCATATATTATATTCCATTGAAGGAAGAAGTTTCCATTTTAGCAATAAGATTTTTTTCATCAATTAGAAGTTGCATCTTTCCATATAAATGTGAAATATAATCCTAATTTTCTTCATTAGCAACTCCTAACATGCTAATTTTCTTAATGTATTTATTCAGTATCTGAACAGTGATTTTTAAACCTGAAAATGTTTTATTATTGTCAGTTTTTAAATAAATAAAACAGATTGATGTTGCAAGCAGGCTTGTCATGCCTGAATGCAGCACCATACTGTTTTACAGAATAAAGAAGATCTTGAACCATAGAAATGTTTTGCTGTTGAAGGATACTACTGTTGATTCTAAGGACCCTCTATGAAATGGAAGGATCTTTGGAGGGTCTTCCATTCCTCCTTTTTTGAGTAAGGGCACCCCAATCTTCCCTGGGAAAGCATTGCTATTCTACTGTCAATCTATGTAGTTCTGGTTAGCATGGTTGCACATTCTTGTAGCCCCAGCGACTTGACAGGCCAAGGTGGGAGGATCACTAGACCCCAGGAGTTTGAAGCCAGCCTGGGAAACACGGGGAGAACCCCATCTAAAAAAAAAAACACACAACCTATGTAGTTCTGGTGAAGCTGATTCTACCCCTTACTTCGGGAGTGAATATTTGACCAGTCCTGGTGAATCAGAGCATCAAAAAGTCCCTGTGAGTTAGATTTCTGTCATTTGCAAGCAAAAGAGCAAACCTGCTACACTGGCCTATGTTCATTTTTCTTCTGGGATCATTTTGCCACTTCCATTCTGACATTACTACTCCTCCTATCACTGTAGGAGGTGCCGGGTTGCTGCTGCATGTCATGTACATTTCAAGATGGGCTACTGCCTTTATTATTTGGTAAGAAAACATATATTCTCATTTTTATAATATTTATATAGTGCTTTATGGCTTACAAGGCCTTTCACATTAGAAACCCCTGTCTTGTACCCTTTTGCTTTCTCATACCAAAATTTCTTATAACCAACTCACAATTATTGGGAACAGTTTAAGAAACATGAATCTCAGAGGAACATGGTCATCATGGATTAAAAACAGAAGAATAATCAATATATTTAATATTTATTAACTGCCCACTAACACCAAATTCTTTAAGTTTGTGATTCTCATTTATACTGCTAGCATTTGTTCAAAGTCAATGTTATTGATTCTATCTGCAGACACAGTTTAAAGATAATACGTAACTCAACCAAGATTGTTAAGTGGTAGAGCTGTAATAAAAACTCAGTTCTACCTGAGTCTAGAAACAGATTGTTTAACCAATATGTTCAACTGCTGGCTCAGTCACAAAAGCAAAAACAAACAAATAAGAAACACATCATGCTCATGGAACTCCTTAAAGAAACACCAATGGTAGTAATGTACTTTTCAAACTGGATGAATACATATGTTATCACAGCAGATATGTTTAATTAATACTGACTTTATCCCTTTCGGTTTCTGCTCCAACAACTCAGATTTGGGGAACTAAGAACTGAAAATAAGAAAAGCCTTGCTCCATGATTTCAGTCTTAAAAAAAAAACTCAGCTGTGGAAAAAGTCCACTTTGAGAAACGCAATCTATAATCAAATGGATAAAGGCATGAGAGTGAAAAATGAAGTTGTTAAGCTGAAGTGATGAGAATTGAAAAGGGTCAGAGATGCATGGAAATTGAAATGAACTAGATCTATCTGTTAGGATGCTGTTTTTGTTTACTAGAGGCAGCAGATTTTGAGTCAAAGGTGAACCATGGATTCCGTACAGACTACTCAGGCTCACATGTGGAAATGAAATCTCAAGGAACAAGACACATTAAAAAAAAAAAAACTGCTTTAATAGATTTGTGGGGATGTTGGCCAGTCACTCTAACCATAGAGAAAAAAAGACTTTAGGAACTGTGTCTCTGGCACATGCTTCAGGATTCCTTCTAGAGATCAGGAATTTACTCGGTTGGTAGGAAGAACACCAGAAAGGCATCATCTTGCCAGGAAGACCTTGCTACTCTTTTGCTGTAAGCAGTTTATTCCTTGATCCACAAAAGACCACAATTATTCTTAACTTTTAAAATATAAGCTTTGAGTTAAAGGAAAACTAGTTGAAAATATCCAATTTGAATTTTACAGCTTCAGAAAGTTGGATCATAATTGCTCGCTGAAAAGAGAGCTCATCAATTCACTCTCCCTGTAGGAGATAGTCAGTGTCTGATCCATTAAGTTATCATCCTAAAGCAGAACATTTATCATAATTTATTCTAGGATATTCTAAATTTACTCTGTTGATTACCATTGTGTAAACAATGTCTTCTGTGAGCTTGGGTTGCATGATTGAGCGTTGGAACTGGCACTGATTTGAAGTTACCATTTGCTAAAGAGCTTCGGATTGTTCTATCAGTACAAACTCCAGGGATGTCTAACAAGGGATTCAGTGGTTATGAAAAAAAATGAAGCTCTTCCTCTATGTAATGTTAATGGGCCACTTACTGAAATATATCTCTTTGGAGAGGCAAGCCTAAATGGTATGAGGTTAAAGAACATTAGAAAGTGGTTGTGCATGTTCAACAACATGACTTTTCTCATTAAAAAAAGAAAAAAAAAAAAGCCTGCACCTAAGATATTTGTAGAGGTCAGCATTAAAAAGGTTTTTTAAATAAATATCTTAAATGACAATGTACAGAACAAAGTAATGGCAAGTTTTCTCATAACTATAGTAGAAGCTGTCCAAACTGGAAGGAAGGACTTATTTTTTAATTTGCTATATTTTTCTTAAGGAAAAAATATATATTCAAAAATTTAATTGACACTGGCTGAAGACACTGAGTATTTATTAAAATTAATGACATCTGGCTATTTCTTTCCTTCAGACGTTGCTCAAAACTCTTCTACCCTTTTTCTCCCCAATATTTCTCTCGCTTCATTTCCAACCGTATGATAATTACTTAAGTTATTGCCAATTCTTCAGCCTTTGGCATTGAAAGGGACTTGATTTCTCCATCCAATGTTACCTTTATGTTTTTGTCCTTCTCTGTCTTTCAGAGTGGAGAAAACTGATGTAAAATCTTATCTAAGGGCCGGGCGCGGTGGCTCATGGCTGTAATCCCAGTACTTTGGGAGGCCGAGGCAGGCAGATCACGAAGTCAGGAGCTCAAGACCACCCTGACCAACATGGTGAAACCCTGTCTCTACTGAAAATACAAAAATCAGCTGGGCATGCACCTGTAATTCCAGCTACCCAGGAGGCTGAGGCAGGAGAATCTCTTGAACCTGGGAGGTGGAAGCTGCAGTGAGCAGAGATCGTGCCACTGCACTCCATCCTGGGCGACACAGCGAGACTCCATCTCAAAAAAAAAAAAAAAATCTTATTTGAATATTTTTGTCTCTGCTGCAAAAGATTCTTGCTTCCCTTTGTTCCTTGACTTTCTCCTAAGAAACATTTTATTATTTTTTTCATACAGATATTTGTGTCAGACTAATGTCTAATATACTGAGCTCCTTTCCAGATGATACCAATAGAAATTTGGAAGGAATTACCACAAAAGAAAGGAAGTTTATCTAATACTTTTTCAGCACAGCTTTCTGTCTCTTTGGCTTAGCTCAAATCAAATTCAGCCTTCAGTCTGATGTCTCTTTTAATGCTATTTTATTTCTTTTTTTCAGCAGCCTGGTTGCCTCATTGAATGTGTTTTAAACTCAATTGATTGCAGTTATCTCTGAGTGATACTATAGCTGTTCTGGATAATCCATGAAATTCTAAGTGTCTTATTTACAACCTCATTCTTTGGATAATGCTCACATAAAGATATCATTCCTCGTGCTGTATTAACTGTTACCTTGTTAATCTGACAAAGGACTGGCTCATCTAAAACATAGCCCTGAAGAGGCTGAACATAGAAAGTTTAGCGGTCAAAATGGTGTCTTCATGAAGTGCTCTGCCCACTTTGATAGAACAAGCTAACCCAATCGTATTACTTTATGGCATCTAGATATTTCATTTCCATCAGACCTTGCCCATAATTCTTCCACACTTTTCTCCTCAATTTTTCTTTTGCTACCTCATCAACCACATATTCATGGTAACCTAGTTATTTTCAGTCTCTTCAAGCTTTGGTTTCACGAGGACTTGATTTTCACCACATGATTTTACCTTTCAATGTGTTCTTTTCCATTAAAGTTTTTTCTCCACCTTTGCCTTTTCAAAGGGAAGTATAATGTAAAATCATATTTGAATATTTTTGTCTGTGCTATGGAAGTTACTTGCTTCCCTTTTTCTCTTTTCTTTCCCTTTGAAAGTCCTTTGTCATAGTGGAGTATAAACATAAGATTCACACAGGAGCCTAAAAGGACAGTAGTAGAAAGCTACAGAAAGACAAAATGTCTGGGTCACTAGAGCTTCTAGTGAATGCAAAATTAAGATTATTCCAATTTTCCACAAGGCCTAGGACTTAGACTCACTCTACAGCTTCTGAGATGTTGCCATCTTTCCATGCTCCCCAAGTATCTTCACTAAAAAGTTACATTTCTTTGAAATTTTAAAAAACCTCATGCTCATCTTTTCATCTCAATGAAAAATTTATCCTTGAGTAAGTTTATCTTCTTCCCTCCTTCTGACCTCAATCCGGTTCCACCCTATTACAAGATGATACTCAAGTTCTGTTTCAGAGGAGAAGGTTGAATCGATGTGGCCTAAAGTATACTTCTGGAAAGAGCTTCATACTTGCCTTCTGTAAAATCAGCAAGCACAAAACGCTCAAACTGAGTGAGGGTTAATTGTAAATTTATCTCCTTAACCGTATATAAGAATAATTACTTGCTAAATACCTTATAGAAATTAAGTAAATAATATATTTTTGTGAGATATCATTGGACACAATTTATCAAAAGAGCTGGAATCAGGAAGGGGTAAACAGAAAACAGAACACTACTTTATTCTTTCTTCAAACTTTGCCATTCAACCCACCCTATTCTAACTTATTGTATGAAATTCTTTAGTCATTTTCAGTGATTGAAAAGTCAAGCCATTCTACAAGGCAATTTGCCTGTTCTCTTCAAAAACTCAATATCATGATTAGTAACTTGAATAATGTACTTAGTAGAAGAAACACGACTAACAGAGATTTTGAACTCCTAATGTTTAATAATTTAAAATATTGAAATGTGTATATGGCATTTATAAATATTTCTCATTAAATAAACATCTAATGGAAATATAAAGAAT
Source organism: Pongo pygmaeus (assembly GCF_028885625.2). Lineage (NCBI taxonomy): Eukaryota > Metazoa > Chordata > Mammalia > Primates > Hominidae > Pongo > Pongo pygmaeus. Next base: position 187,468,737 of record NC_072376.2, read on the forward strand.
ATAACACACAAATGTTTCAAACCCTACTATTTGCAACAAAGTGGGAAACTATAATACTAATAACGTTTTCAAATTTTAGCCAATTGGCAGAATTGGCAATTCTGGTACTGTTAAATCTTTATACAGTAAAACACTGAATCTTTTGGAACACTGCAAAGTCATTATTGTCACTATTTTAGTGACAGAGAAACTAATATCCAGAGAAGATCAGTAATTATCCCCAAAACAATACAAGATATGTAATTACCTCAAGCTCTTAAATAGGTGAGCAAATAGACTAAAGCTAGCAAAAGTTGTGATGGAGAATGACTATATTTACTATTTTCTGATATTTTTCCATATGCTATGGCATATAGGTGGAAACTGACAAATGTCATCAACAGTGAGCCACTCAGCCCCTTCCAACTGCAGAACAAAAAAAAAAAAGTTATTATTGTGCAATCTTTAAAATCATCCAGGATTTGCACACTTTGATAGAAGTATGCAAATATAAAATTAATAAAATTTGAATAAGCAAAATGACCACAAATATTAGAATACTTATCTGTCTGAAGAATTTTTGTAATGGTAGAAATCAATCTCACTTGTGTCTTTTTTGGGGGTATTTTATTTGTTTTTTGGTTTTGGTTTGTTGGTAGGATAGAGAGTTCTATTTTAATGACAGTATATTCGTTTTCCCTGGTGTAAATACAAACATGGTTCAATTTAGAGATGGCAACCTTGAAATGAGAGATGTTGTCTTAAACGTGAACTCTGACAGGTAAGAATAGAGCAAATTCATTTTGACCTCCAAAATCATGAGAGACTGTTCTATATTTTAAAAGACAGAGACATACAATGTGTAATTAAAATATAAAAATAAAAACAACTATACAAAATATTTTGGGGGGATGGAGAAATTTAAACATAAATTTAGGGAAGAAGATGCCAGGAATATGCAGTATCTTTGTAATTGAAGTAGTAGAGACTAGATCTCAGCAGCCTGGGAGATAGTCCTTCCAGAGCTGAAGATCCTCACGAGGTCTCTGTGGGTTAACGCCAGCAAGGGTCCTAACTGATACTCACTGACACTCAAACACTCAAAGGGTGCGCGCCTACTCTCTCTCTTTTTGTTTTTTGTTTTTTTTTTGGATGGAGCCCAACACTGTTGCCCAGGCTGGAGTGCAGTGGTGCAATCTCGGCTCACTGCAACCTCTGCCTCCCGGGTTCAAGTGATTCTCCTGCCTCAGCCTCCCCAGTAGCTGTGACTACATGTGCGCAGCACCACACTCAGTTAATTTTTGTATTTTTAGTAGAGACAGGGTTTTGTCATTTTGGCCAGGCTGGTCTCAAACTCCTGACCTCAAGTGACCCACCCGCTTCAGCGTCCCAAAGTGCTGGGATTACAGGTGTGAGCCACCGTGCCCCGGCCAGGGTGCACTTGTTCTTGAGAGGACAGAAGGCATCAGATCAGACCCCAGTCAGTTTCACCAGCCGCACTCAGCCTGTAAGTGCAGTACATAAGATTCTATTTGTGATCCTCTCTACTAGAGGACCCTGAAAATTGCCACAATCTAGCAATCCAGCAGATTACACCACTTGTGAGTGGCAGTGCCAAAATGTGAATCCTGGTTGCCTGACTTCAGGTTTATAACTAGGTACATAATAGCTCAGAAATAGAACCACACATCCATGGAGGCATCACTCATGACATGCGGCTTTGCCATAACAAATCATTAAAGCAAAGATGCAGATAACATCATTTTTGATAGTAAAAATATACATTACTTTATTGAAAAAATTAAAATAACACTATCTCACTCCATACACAAACATAAATTCTAGATTTTGACTATGTAAATGTAAAAAATTAAAGCTCAAAATTCTAGAAGCTATTATAAGATTTATGACACATCTAGACAGGAGATAATTTCTTAAGGCACAAAAAAGAGAAAGATTAATTTGTTTAAACTTTCATGTTAAAAAGCCTTGAAATCCACAGACTTCATAACATCTTTTCCTAACCAACTGCCTACAATCAAGATTTTTAATTTTTCCAAAGTCATTCCAATAGTATACATATCATTCCAAGATAATGCCTATTAAAATTACAGTGTTTTAGTTTCTGATAAAGTTTTTCATTTAATAAAGCCGAATACCTGGACGAGCGCAGTGGCTCACACCTGTAATCCCAGCACTTTGGGAGGCTGAGGCGGGCGGATCATCTGAGGTCAGGAGTTCAAGACCAGGCTGACCAACATGGTGAAACCCTGTCTCTACTAAAAAGACAAAAAAGTAGCCAGATGTGGCGGCACAAACCTGTAATCCCAGCTACTCAGGAGGCTGAGACAGGAGAATCACTTGAACCCGGGTGATGGAGGTTGCAGTGAGCCGAATTCGTGCCATTGGACTCCAGCCTAGGCATCGCACCACTGCACTCCAGCCTAGGCAACAAGAGTGGAACTCTGTCTCAAAAAAAAAAAAAAAAAAAAAAGTAAAGAAATCAAATGCCTATACAGGCAGTATACAATAACGTTCTTTCACAGAGTGTCCATTTGTTGTGAAACACTGAAGATCAGCACAGAGAGGCAGGGAAGGAAGAAGGAAGATAGTTGGAAGAAAAACCATCAATTACTATTTTTGCCTCTTTTTTTCCATATCTATGTTGTTTCCTTGAGAATCCCAGGATGAGATCTCTTCACATACATTCCTATTTATTGGTTGGCCTCGAGTGGGTCTATCTGTTTCTATGTAATTAGCTGGAATGCTATGGTAATATTGAGGATGTCAGACCTGTCCGTTGGAGCAGCCAAGTGGGAGGTCCTTAAAAGGGCCACTACAATGTGGAGGTGCTCTTTGCCTTTTTATAAGACAGGATTATTGATCCTCTTTAAAAATCAACCAGTCAAACTGCAGTCTGGCTCTACAATTTCTCTGGGTCTGTCTGAAACTGCCACACAGGGAGAGGGATTTCACCCTGGGAAATGAGCTGATGCTTCCAAGGTCTTAAAATAAGGCATACACCTAGGACAAATATTGCGTTTGAACTAGACGAGTTTGGGCAACACACACACGCACACTCCCAGATGTGCACCTCTATCTCTATTTATCATTTTATACCTTTCTGTTTTAAAATTTGTTTGTTGTGTTTTCCTAAGCTACACAAGTAGAAACTGCATGACTGTTGCTGTCCATTAAAAGACTTTCAGTGAATTACTTTCATCTAATTGATCTAGATTTGTATTTCAGCTGCAGATTTGTATCTCATCATCTTCAATAACTTTTACTGTTATGTGTTCCACATCCAGTGGCAAAACTAGGAATCCCAGCATCTGACAAGGACCACAAATGTCAGGACAATTCATTGGCACATGCAGAGAGTAAAGTTTCACTTGCCGTAATTCTTTGACCAAACAATACATGTGTGCCTTGGATCTTTTTACTTTTAGGCTTAAACAAGGGGATAAAATGAAAAGACAGGAGCTCAAGAGAATCTACAGAATCAACTAACATTCTCTTTACTCCTTAACTTCAGTTCAAAATATGAATAAAAGAAAACTAACATTTGTTCTAAAGACCTGAGTGTTGAAGAGTAACAGACACAGAATTACGATTTGTGAAGAAGTAGTTGAGAAATGGGAGAAAGTATTGGAGTAAGCTTGGCAAATGGACTGGGGCAAGGTGGGGAAAATAAGATCCCAGTTACATTTCAGGCCCATAAGACACCAAACAAGCAGAAATGAATAAATTACGGAGAATTAAGCTGAGGAGAACAAAAGCTAAAGGCATCGCATGGACCCACAGTTATAATTTAGTGCACCTCACATGCAGCGTCTCCTGGAGTTTAACGCAGTTGCAGCACGGCACACAAAGATGGATCATCCCTCAGTAGATACTATAGTTTCTTTTCTCTTGTTCCTTCCATCCCTTCAAGAGCACAGGATGAAAAGAGTTTGGGAACAATCACCCCAAAACAGAAAGGCATATACTGTAGTTCTAAATATCTAATGAAAAAAATTGAAGTTTCTTCATTGAATACTAAGATTTAAAATTACCTTGAAGATTTAAGGTAATTTAAGCAATTTGCATGTCAAAGAGCATTTACTGCCTTACACTTTATAAGATTGTACATTTATTAGTTGAATAAAAGTTCTAATAAAAAAGAAAATTCTTCCTTCTATATATATGTGAAAAACATAATTTCAAGGGTTTCTTTCTATAATGATGAACAAATATGATCAAGTTGCTATATCTAATGGATATCCAGCATTTACATGAATGAAAATTCAGAAAACCAAACAATGTATAAAGAATCAAAGAGTGATTAATGGCCAGACAAAGCAATAAATATCATCAAATCACGTGTACCATCTTCTCTACATCCTGAGCACAATAAGATATATACCAAAAAGATTATGCTTACCATTTTTTTGAGTCACTATGTATTTTTTACCCAAATATTTCGATTCATTTCCTAAAAATATACTTACTCTTTATCATCCTTATAAGTTCTTTGATAAAGAAATAAAAATCTATATAAAATAAGTTGAGCTTTGAGAAAAACAACATATATGAGAAATCACAATACTATGCCAACCACTCAAGTATCTGAATTTAATTAAATATAAAAACTTTAAGAGCAAATTAATGCTGACAGTCTCATGCATCATTTTGTCAAGAAGATAAGTCATAGATATTGCTCATATAAACAAAATAATCAGTGTCAACATTATTAAAATTCTAGAATTATGATATTCGGTACATTATCAAAACCTGACTTGCTGCCTTATCACTACATTTTCAGTAACTACTATGTTAATAAGAAATTAGCATCCAATGCACATTTTATAGTTGTAAATAAATTTGTTCATTTAAAATATACCCATATATTATCAAACTAAAGGATACTGACATCTCTTAAGGAAAAAAGACATCTTATAAAATGCTACTAGTTGTGTTTTCTGGTTGTGTATAAAACAATGCCAGCTCCAGTAAAATGTGTTTATATACCTCTTAATAAATATTTTCTTTAATCACGAGCAACCAAAAAATTGTGTTTGCTTTCAAATACAGTTTATATATAACATTTTAGAAACACTGAACTTTGTATTAGTCACATCGATATAATAGCATGTTTTTAGTGAATATCAAAATAAGAATAATAAGTAAATTACCCATTGACTACCCAACAATGGTTTTTATTTTTTTAATTCTGTTCAGTTTTTTGACCAAGACTCTACTAGATAATAAAATGAGCATTAAATAAAGTACACAAGATTTAGCAAAAATATTCTCAGTGAACATGGGATGGGTCAACATAAAAATTAGATAGTCACTTAGTAATTCAGTCAAAAGCACCCAATAGAAATCTCTAAACACTGATGAAAACCTATAATTTGTGTGGCTTTTATGTCTGTTTGAAAGAAAGCCAGAGTGGGGTGATGAAAGTAATATTCAAAGTCCCCAATTTATATTTAGTGGCAAAACAATTTGTACATTAATAAAAATTTTAAAAGAAAACAATAGTTTGAACTGAAAGCATCATTTTCCTTCTTAAATTGTTTTCACTTAAATGTTAAGATTTTCCTCTTCTAAGAAGTCAAATGAGGAGCGAGTACAGCTGTTTTTTCTTTGAACATGGGAATGGCTTTTACAGTAGTTATAAGTTTGATTATATCCAGAGACAGACTCTCCCAGGGGAAGATTTATCAAGCAAGTCAACATCAACCACAAATATTCACAAACAGTTGTTGAAACTGTTGTTTATCAATAATATCAAATAACATTTGCTCAGTCTCTTATGTTGGGGGGAGGGAGGGCAGAAGTCTTAAGTCTCATTCTCTCCCTACATACTTAGCACATTTGGTTCTTGAGCTTATTTATTATGCTGATCAAGAGAGAACCGGAGAAGGTTTAGAGAGCACATTGATTACATTGAAAATGGCCAAGAGTTACTACAGGAAGAAAATAGGCCAACAGCCTCAGTGAGAGACCTGAGGAAAAACAAACAGACCTGGGATTGGTATTAGTATATATACTATTATATTATAATAATATTACATGCTATGGTATTGTAATATCACTAATATATAATATTTACATTTTATTAAAAATCTGGAGTTATGATATTCAGTATATTACAATATTCAGCACATTATCAAAACCTGACATGCTGCCTTATCCCTACATTTTCAGTTACTACTATGTTAAGAAATTAGCATCCAATGGACACTTTATTGTTGTAATTCAATTTGTCCATTAAAAATATACCCATCCTATTATCAAACTCAAGGATACTAACATCTATTGAGGTAGAGAGAAATCTATATATTCACTAATATATAGTATTAGTGATATTATATAGTAATAGTATTGGTCATATTAAGGTAGAGTTTGAGGGAATTTGGAGTGGAAGAGGAGAGAATATGGAGGGAAACTACCTTGCAGGAGGAAGATTGGGAGGTGGAAAAGGAGAGTTTAAAATATCTTTCATGCCCGGCGCAGTGGCTCACGCCTGTAATCCTAGTACTTTAGGAGGCTAAGGCGGGTGGATCACCTGAGGTCAGGAGTTTGAGACCAGACTGACCAAGATGGCGAAACCCCATCTCTACTAAAAATACAAAAATTAGCCAGGCATGGTGGTGGGCGCCTGTAATCCCAACTACTAGGGAGGCTGAGGCAGGAGAATAGCTTGAACTGGGAGGCAGAGTTTGCAATGAGCCAAGATTGCGCCATTGCCCTCCAGCCTGGGTGACAGAGCGAGACTCTGTCTCAAAAACAAAAAAAATTACCTTTTGTACATGTAACTCACTTTGGCAATTTCTTGAAGGCTTTAACTTTTCACTTATTTTGCCTGCTGAACTGTGATTTCCTTCGCTGGGATAATCTGCAGAGATTGTCTTCTATCTTCAGGTTAAGTTTGTTTGACCAGCCTTTCACTTGAGGCTTTTACCTTTTCTAAAGTGACACTCAGTCCTCTCCTTTCCTCTATGTTTTGTCCAGGGTGATGAGCTGAATTCTGTCCCTCCAAAATTCATATATTGGAGTCCTAAAACCTAGTACCTCAGAATGTCACTGTGGAGAGAGAATCGTTAAAGAGTTAAGTTTAGATGAAGTGGGCCCTAACCCAGTATGACTGGTATCCTTTCAAGAAGAGATTAGGTACAGACACACACAGAGGGAAGGCCCTGTGAAGAACCCAGAAGACGGCCATTTACAAGTCACGGAGGTTCTCAGAAGAAAACGACCGGTGGACACTGTTACTAAAAAGAGGTCTCCATCCAGACCCCAAGAGAGGGTTCTAGGACCTCACTCAAGAAAGAATTCAGGGTGACTCCATAGAGTAAATAAAGTGAAAGTAAGTTTATTAAGAAAGTTAAGGGGCCAGGCCCGGTGGCTCACTCCTGGGAGGCCAAGGCAGATGGATCATCTGAGGTCAGAAGTTCGAGACCAGCCTGGCCAACAGGTGAAACCCCATCTCTACTAAAAATACAAAAAATTAGCAGGGTGTGGTGGCGGGCACCTGTAATTCCAGCTACTCAGGAGGCTGAGGCAGGAGAATCGCTTGAACCCGGGAGGTGGAAGTTGCAGTGAGCTGACATCACACCATTGCACTCCAGCCTGGGCAACAAAAGCTGGGAGGGAAGAAAAAGAAAGTCAAGGAATAATAAATGGTTACTCCATAGGCAGAGCAGTGGCATAGGCTGCTCAACTGAGCATACTTGCAGTTACTTCTTAATTATATGCAAAACAAGGGGTGGATTATTCATGAATTTTCCGTGAAAGAGGTGGGCAATTCCAGGGACTGAGGGTTCCTCCCCTTTTTAGACCATATAGGGTAACTTCCAGATATTGCCATGGCATTTGTAAACTGGCATGGCGCGGGTGGGAGTGTCTTTTAGCATGCTAATCATTATAACTAGCATATAATGAGCAGGGAGGATGACCAGAGGTCACTTTCATCACCATCTTGGGTTTGGCTGGCTTCTTTACCGCATCCTGTCCTTTTTTTTTTTTTTTTAATACTTTAAGTTCTGGGTTACGTGTGCAGAATGTGCAGTTTTGTTACATAGGTATACATGTGCTGTGGTGGTTTGCTGCACCCATCAACCCATCACCTACATTAGGTATTTCTCCTAATGTTATCCCTCCCCAAGCCCTCCGCCCCCCATAGGGCCCGGTGTGTGATGTTCTCCTCCCTGAGTCCATGTGTTCTCATTGTCCAACTCCCACTTGGGAGTGAGAACATACCACATCCTGTTCTATCAGCAGGGTCTTTGTGACCTTTGTCTTGTGCCAACCTCCTATCTCATTCTGTGACTAAGAACACCTAACCTCCTGGGAATGCAGCCCAATATGTCTCAGCCTTATTTTACCCTACCCCTGTTCAAGATGGAGTTGCTGTGGTTCAAATGCCTCTGACAACACTTTGACCTTGGACTGCCAGCTTCCAGAACTGTGAGAAATTAATTTCTGCTGTGGAAGCTGCCCAGCCTGTAGTATTTGTTATAGCCGCCCTAGCAGATTAATCCATCACCCCTTAAAATCTACTTTTCTTTGCTCCTGTCTTTTCAGTTCCACTCTCTCTTTCTCTCCTCAACTTCCCAAGATAGCCAAGGTTCTCTATACCAGTGCTTCTCACCGTAGTTCCTTGCAGACTACCCAGTTATCTAAATTCAAATCAGGGTCGGTTACCTAGATAAGGTACAAAGTAATCTAGGACTGTGAAGTTATCAGGCAAGGGGTGGGCTGCTAAAAGGACAGGAGGGAAGTGCTGAGAAGAAAAATCATTCAGGAAAATCACTGCTGGACCAGAGAAGGAAGACAGAATAAAAGGTGCTTGAGAGATGGAAGCACATGATTCACCTTGGGGATGAAAAAGAAGAAATAAATAGTATCATTAATTGACCAATCTTCTTGTTCCAAACACCCTACAGAATTAAAAGTTCCACATGTTTTATGATATTTAACCTCTTTAGTGGCATAGGGGGTAGATATTAGTATTATCCCCAATTTACTGTTGAGGAATTGAGGTTCAGAGAGGTTAGATAACTTGGCCAAGTTCTCACAGAAAAGGAGTAATTAAACCATACATCAATTCTGATCCACCTTCTTCTAGATTGTGGGTCCATTATCATTACACTGTACCCCAAGACAGATAAATCAAGGAAGTGAAATTTCTAATTAATAAAGATGAATAAACAAGGCTTTATGCTAGTGTGGGCACTCAAACAAGATAGAGAACAAAGCAACAAAATGCAAAGGGAAAAAGAGGCATAGGAAATGACCCTGAAGACCAAACTAACCATCTAGAAATTGGTAGAGTTAACTCCCATCAAACCACTCTATCTCCTATTCGCCATCCTAATATAGGACTTATGTCAGATTCCACACGTGTATGAACATCCTTACTTGATTCCCAGCCACTAAATGATTCCCTTTCTTGCCATCCTAGCTGCCCCATCCCCATCCAACTGTATTTAAAATGTCCTAGGAGTATTCTAACTAAGCAGCCACCAGCTGACCCCATCCACAGAATAACTTCCAACTGGCATAAATGTGTTTGTTCACCTGCTGACTCAGACACCTGCCAACACTTAGACACATCTGGGGCACCTGATGGCAATAGCACTTTTCACCAAGCAAAACACACCTTCATAAAACACAAAAATCATGGTGAGTTAAGCTTCAGAATTTGCTGGACAGTCATTAGGACCATAAGATTTCATTTCCCAAGAAACTCTTTGGCAAACTTAAACTTTTGCCTTTGTAGCTAAAATAGGGAAATTCAATCAAAAGAAAGTTCAGATAGGAAAATACTGGAAATAGACCACAAGCTCACAACATTCCCCAGTCCTGAGTATTTGAGCCCTAACTATTCAGTAGCTGCTTTTGCTGTGCTCTGGTTCCTGCACAATGTTGATGAAATACATTTTCTGTGTATGTGAATAGGATTTTGCAAGATGTTTATGAATTCAGAGACTTTACTGGGGACTAAAAGCCCCTGCCCTAGACACTCCACTTGTAGAGTTCATAAATCAAATGGCTAAACCTTTCCTACATCTTCCAGACGCAGCTAGAAATGTTTTCAGTTGGCACAACAGCAAAAACGAGGAAGGGATTATAAGATACTCACAACCAGATTTTAAGTGGCATCACTAAAACTCTTGCGCACATGAGTCTGAAATATGTTTAAAAAACTAGAATTTCAGCCTCTCTCATTCTAATTCCTCTCTTGCTTAATATAATTTGAAGATGTTATGGTCTTAAACAATCAAGGACAAAGTAGCTTCATTATAAGTTTTTTGCACATTTTAGCATTAAGGTAAGAATGTTATTTTTCATCTCTTTCTAAATCTGTTGATCTTTATGTACATTGGTGAGATGTCACATAAGTGAATTTTAATCACTCTATTGCTTGTTTTAATTTTTTAAAGAATATTATTTTGAACACTTATCAGTAAGGTTTTTCGTACACTATTATCTGCAAAGTGTTGCTGAAATTATATCTTTCTACTCTGATGATTGAAATTTGATGCCATAAAGAAATTTGTATTTGTTGTACTGATTAGAGTTGTGAATGAATCTCATAACCTTAACATCCGGTTTTAACATTATTGAAAATCTATCTCCCACACACTAAATTACTTCCATGACAATTATCAATATAATATGACTCCTTTAGCTCTTGAATAACTTATTTCTGTTTTTGTTATTCTTAGTAAAAGGTTTCAAAACAGACTTCAAACCCCAAACGGATTTTATGCCTTGATGCTCTCATGTCCAGCCATTACTTAGGTTAACTATAGCAATTTATAGATTAATCATAGTAATTAGAAATGCATCTTTATGTAGAAAAGTAACGCCAACTAATTTTATCTCAACTTTTTGATCCTAATATTACCCATTTAAAACATTCTGCAGAACAGCCTGGCCAATATGATAAAACCCCACCTCCACTAAAAATACAAAAATTAGCCAGGCATGGTGGTGCGCCCCTGTAATCTCAGCTACTCAGGAGGCTGAGGCAGGAGAATCGCTTGAACCTGGGAGGGGGAGGTTGCAGTGAGCCGGGACTGCGCCACTGCACTCCTGCCTGGGTGACAAGACTGAAACTCCGTCTCAAAAAAAATAAAAACATTTTGCATACCATCACTTTAGTACATCTCTATTGAAAACAAAGCATCATCTTTTCCTTATTCTTTATAAAACTTTCCAATGTTTGGAGGAATTTCCAAATTGATCATAAAAATAAGTTGTAAGAAGGAAAAGTATTTTCAGTCCAACAATTTAAACTGGCTTTGTGCCTCAAGCTAAAGTAAATTATGTCAAGGAAAGTTTATTTTGGTCGATAGATATGCCTATAAATATTCTTCCTCTTCTTTGAAAGAGGGTGACAGAGAGGGTCTAGGATTCCAGAAAGGTATATTCCAAACTGCTGATAACTCACAAGCCAAAGAAACAGCGACATTAGTATCCTTCATAGTAAAACATAGAAAGATTTAGCCCAAATGGAATTGTTTACTGGCAGCATACGTTAAATGTCTCAGTGCTAAAAAGTCTTTCAAAGAATATACAACTTTCTATGCCAATCAGGAAACTTCCATGGGAAATCTGGCTTAATTAATACTCATTTATACTTGTAAAAAGTAGGTAACTATTGATCCTATATTTAAACACTTCCAAAAATGTTTTTAAATTCCCAAAACAATTTAGCTGTTATTGTTATGGATTATTAATCACCTTATAATTTTTTACAGTAATAGCAAAGAGAAGGCTAATTCTTTAAAGGACGTTAACAATTATCTGTCTCCTATATCTAGGGAACAAATATGTGTTAATCACTTACTAAAGTCGCAATAAACTCTGTAGGAGGATATAAAAACATACAGTAATTTAAAATATGTAAAGAAAATAAAATATGAAGGAACATTTTAAGAGATAGATTGGATAAAGGGGTAGTAAAGACAAAGTGTCACATGAGCTCAAAAAAAAACATGGTTTTTGCCTGAAGGGTAAAGGGATGATTTTATAATGCAGGTGCCCATTCAGCTGGGCCTCCAAGGATGGTCAGGATGTGTGATCAAGTGAAGCAAAGTGGGACACCTTCCAGCAAAGAGAACTGAAAAGGAGACAGAATGAATGAGAAAGTATTCAGCTAGAAAATGCAAAATGCCCTAAATCTCAGAATCCTCAAATACTGACAAATCCTGCAAATATTGAGGCAAGGGAGGTCCTGTCTAAAATGCAAATTAAATATGTGAGCACCCAACATAGTCATTTTAAAATAAAAGTTTATAAAACACAAATTTTTTCTAAATTTTACTTTAAAATTTGTATTCATTTTCATGTGTACACAGTAAGTTGGACTAGAGTCAGTAGACCCGATTCCAATATGAATTCTGCCATTCATTCGCTGAGTGACTCAAGGTCAGTTACTTGACCTCTGGGTCTCCACTAGAGAACAGAGATGATAAACCTACTTCATTATATTCCCAAGTTTGTTGGGGTCAATTAAAGGAAACAGAAAAAAAAAAGGAATGAACACTGAACACTGTCAAAAAGTGTATCATTTGATAACAACATTCCATATGAATACACACTATGCGACATGTTGAAAAGTAATTGATATGGTTTGGATCTGTGTCCTCAACCAAATCTCATGCTGAAATGTAATCCCCAATGCCAGAGGCAGGGCCTGGTGGGAGGTGATTGGACCACGGGGATGGTCCTTCATTAATGGTTTAGCACCATCCTCTCAGTGCTGGTGCTGTTCTCATGACAGTGAGTGAATGAGTTCTCATGAGACCCGGTTGTTTTAAAGTGTGTGGCACCTCCCGCTCTGTCTTCCTTCTGCTCCCACCATGTGGGATGTTCCTGCTTCTGCTTTGCTTTTGCCATGAGTAAAACTCCCTGAGTCCTCCCCAGAAGCAGACGCTACCATGCTTCCTGTATTGCCTGTGGAACTATAAGCCAATTCAACCTCTTTTCTTATATTATAAATTACCCAGTCTTTCTTTTTTTTTTTTTCAGATGGAGTCTCGCTTTGTCACCCAGGTTGGAGTACAGTGGGGGATCTTGGCTCACTGCAAGCTCTGACCCACTGGTTCAAGCGATTCTCCTGCCTCAGCCTCCCAGGTAGATGAGATTATAGGCACGTGCCACCACGCCCAGCTAATTTTTGTATTTTTAGGAGAGACAGGATTTCACTATTTTGGCCAGGCTGGTCTTGAACTCCTGACCTCAAGTGATTCACCCACCTCAACCTCCCAAAGTGCTGGGATTACAGGCATGAGCCACTGCATCCAGCCTTTCTTTATAGCAATGTGAGAATAGACTAATATAGTAATGCCTACGTTCCTCATTTTTCATAGACACAGACACACAAACGCACAAACATGCAGGCTTTCTATCTTTTTCTTTCTCTTCTTTTTCCTTCTTATTTTTTAGGAACAGCTTTTCCCATGACTACAGGAAGTCTGCCACAACTTGATCTTCCATCAAAATGGAGCTTTGGCTGCCTTCTATCAAACATCTGAAGGCCCATTTTAATCAAAGTTTTGGTGTCCTCTAAAACAGAGGCCAGCAGTTTCCCAAGCCACACAATGAGACTTCTCATCTAAATATCAAAAAATTTGTGTTTCCTCCTTCTTCTTTTTAGCCTTGAAAAAGTAAAAGATTTCGCCTCAGTCATCAGTGAATTATGAATGAGAGTGCAGGATTAATGTGTGCTATGGGACATGAGAGGTGCATATGGAACTCTTCCTTACTGTGTGTCACATGTTAAAAAATATTTTTTAAAGCATTTTGTAATACTGTAGGCATGATATTATTTTAATAATGTAAAGTGCTATCTAAGTGTACATTATTACTACTCTAACTTGTAGAATTATTTAAAAAATAAAAAGTTCTCCTCAAAAGAACTTCTCAAATCATGTATAAAAATGTTATATAGGCCGGGCACGGTGGCTCATGCCTGTAATCCCAGCACTTTGGGAGGCCAAGACAGGCGGATCATGAGGTCAAGAGATCGAGACCACCCTGGCCAACATGGTAAAACCCCATCTCTACTAAAAATACAAAAATTAGCTGGGCTCGGTGGCACACACCTGTAGTCCCAGCTACTCGGGAGGCTGAGGCAGGAGAATCGCTTGAACCCAGGAGGCGGAGGTTGCAGTGAGCCGAGATCGTGCCACCGCACTCCAGCCTGGCAACACCATCTCAAAAAATAAACTAATCAATTAATTTTTTAAAAAGGCCAGGCGCAGTGGCTCACGCCTGTAATCCCAGCACTTTGGGAGGCCGAGGTGGGCAGATCACCTGAGGTCAGGAGAGGTCAGAAATTCAAGACCAGCCTGGCCAACATGGCAAAACCTCATCTCTACTAAAAATACAAAAATTAGCTGGGTGTGGTGGCAGGCACCTGTAATCCCAGCTACTCGAGAGGCTGAGTAAGAAGAATTGCTTGAATCCAGGAGGCTGAGGTTGCAGTGAACCAGGCCTGCACCATTGCACTCCAGCCTGGGCCACAAGAGTGAAACTCTGACTCAAAAAAAAAAAAAAAGTTATACAATAGGCCCAATAATAAAAATAAGATGAGATGTAGTTATGGACAGTGTTGTTACATATTACTCTTTATTTTAAAAATGGATCCATATCCTTTGGACGCAGTATCCTAGATTTTATGGCTAGATCATGTAATAAGAGTGATGCTAATTTTCTTCGCTAAACAGCCATCATTCCTAACATCTCTAAATGACACCATCTTAGGCAAGCTCTTCATCAGCTACACAGCTGTGACACAAGACGATGTGCAGTGTAAGATGTTCTGCCACATCTGCTTGGTCTTTCACATATTTAACTCAGCTTTCATCTCTGAAGTACAAAGATAATTATTTCCAGAAGTCTCTGAAGGAAGCTTGACCATTGGAGGACAAGGGGTGTTAGAGATTTGCTTGTCTCTCAGACAGTGAGAAAAAGTGAAAATCTTCAAGAAGAAGGATTTGTGAGGTCCTATAGGAAATATGTGTTTTACAGTTAAATTTTCATCTTAGAGGATGAGAAATCTACTATACATCAGAAAATCTCACAGGGATATGGGGAAGTATGCTGTTCAGTAGTCATTCCAATGATTTGGAGAGCTCCATGAATATATAAAAAGGGAAGATCAAAACCTGTCCTGAAATACGAAAAGCCCCTAGTGGTAACTGGTTTCTAGCTTTGGCATGGAGTTGCACACAAGCCCCATCTGAATAAGAAAAGATGGGTTATAACAAGTAAACATTAATTCAAAGGTTTCTGCCAACATGGCTCAGATTTCACTATCATTGTGCTAAAACCTATTATGTGACTATTAAGTTTCCTTTTATTAATGAAACAAATTAAAATAGTTCCTATTGGCTTAAAATTTTGCAGGTGCTTTTGATTTTGTTACTATTAAGTCACAACATTCAGAAATTGCCTAATTTTTTTCTTTTCATCCATTCTAGGTGATTTGATTATGATGAGATGAAAAAATTAATTATGATTAGGTTCTTTATCTCTTGGTAAAAATAAAGAGTTTTATATCCTGTTAGCTAAAACAGAAAAACAATTGATAAATAGCGGGGACATACTTGGTTATTATCCTGCTAAAACCATAAAAGTTAGAACCGTGCATTTTAAAAATGACATATGTACATCAATATATATCTCACCACTTCCATGTTGGTAACCATTACAATAATTAATCTATTGAATTCAAACTGTGTGGCAAACAGGGTGCTAAGAGCTTTCCTTCTTTTATCTTTTATATTTTTTAACTTTTAATTATAGAAATTTTCAAAAACATACAAAAGTTGACAAGTATAACTCATTCTCATCATTCATCCTCTACAATTACAAGCTCATAGCCAATCTAATTATTTCTATACCCTCACCCATTTCCTCTTATCTACACTATTTTGAAGTATATCTTAACCTTCATATATTTCATCCATAAATATTTCACTGTATAATATCTAGAAGATCAGGATTCATTTTAAGAAAACAATATTATTTTATATAATACTCAAAGCAAACTCATGGAGTTGGTAGTATTAATATTCCCATTTTGCAGGTGAGAAAACTAAAGCTTAGAAGTAAAGCATCTTGTCCAACGTACCCAGCTAGCATGTAATCTATTATACCAGGGATTCAAATGCAGCTCTATCTAAATTCAAAGACAAAGCTCCTGAACGTTACATTGACTCTCTAATACATGATGACTTCACCTGCTAGAAATGTTTCTGATTTTTGAACACCTAAATAATGATTGGTACTTCATGATAGCAAACAGCAGGGAAGTAAAAATAGTCCTAATTGCTTCAAGAGAAAAAAAAATTACTGAAGGTGCTAGATGACATGAATTTCTAAAAACTAAGGTGATCACAGAAATCATTATATGCTTCTTTCCCTGCTATCTTAAGTTCATCAAAACTTACAACTTAAACATACAGAGTCCTGAGTTTCCAGCTCTAAAGTAAGAAAAACCCCTGCCCCTTGCTACTCTGAAGCCACAGCCAGCCCTAAGCCAGAACCCTGCAGCCCAAGATACGGGTAAGGCTCAGGAGTGAATTCTTTACAACTTATAACTTCTCCACAACGCTGTTACATGCCCTAGTTATGTGGAGGCAATACGTAAGTGCTGCTGGCTGGCGACAGTTTTAGTTGTTTGTTTTTGATGTTGCCATTCTACACAGATCCTTATTCAAATAAAATATACATTCTAAAGTAATTTTTTCATGCATAAGGATTTTTCTCTGAGTCACATGTGTCAGTGTAATCGTTGTAAAGTCAGCATGGAATTACTTCCATGTTCTGCAAGTATGAATAATGACAAACTATTACATAACAAAATTTCTAGTTGAAGCAGAGCTATGTAATCACAGCCATTTCCATGGGAATTACCCTAGACATCATTCTGGCCTAGAGAAACTTAACCTGCAATTTACTATTGTCAGGTCACATAGAAGTAGTTGTCGTAGAGGCGGGCCCTTGGAATAGTCAAGGGTCCATCAAAAAGAGTGATTTCCTTGGGTATACGATGATTGAATGTCTGAGGAGGCTGAACTGATAGAAGGGAAAACTGCAAAATCTTTTCTTGGGGTTCCTAACATTAAACTTACATACTTGTCTATATTTAAATAAGATTCATTCCCTTCTAGCATATCTTATCTTTATAAAAACAAATAAAAAATACTCAGTAATTTTTCATTTTCCATTTGGTTCCTTGGCCTTTTCCTTTATAATATTCAACTCTGTGACTATGTATAAGCACTGTGGACACAAACATGGGTCAAACACTGTGACAAACATGGGTAAGTCACAGGCTTGCCCTCACAATTGGGAGAAGTAAGTACACTGATAACTATAATACATTGCAGTATAAGATGTCTCTCTCATGAGAAGAAAGTATGAATGAAGTGCTATTGGGTTGGAGATGAGTGTCAAAGGAAGGATTGACATGATCTAAATGAGACGGAATTTTAAAATTGTGGCATTTTGGATACGCTTTCAGGACACCTCTTCTTTGCCTGCTTTACTCGTGTTACCTCTCCAGGAGTATTTCCACAACTCCTCTCTAAGCCTGTATTATGTGACCATTTGTAGTATTCCCATATGTCTGTCAATGCCCTTCCTGGAGGTTCTAAAATGACACTGCTAAAATAACGCTGCTACAACATGAGTTGGTTGAATTTGAGGGCTTTGATTTATTTATCTTTGTATCACCTTTGCAGTCCTAGCACAGAATAGGTGCTCAAAATTTTGTTAAATCAATGAATAATGTTAAGATTTACATAAGACTATACTTCAGAGGACAGATAGTATTAGAGGTACAAATTTAAAAATCACCAGCATAGAAGTACTGGTTGCAGAATTTAAAGTTGATGAGTTCCCCCAAGGAACATGGTACACAGGAAAAAAAAGATAAGCCCTTGGTGGACTATCTTCTCAATGACATCTACTCTTATTGATGCTCCCTGCTGCCTGCTTCCAATCACCCACATTTCACCCTCACTCAGAATGCCCCTTATCCTGCTTGCATTTTCCTTTTTTCAACTGAATTTTAATATACCATGTAATTTTAACTTATTTATTTTATTTACTATTTCCTACCTCTTGTTGCTAACATATAAGTTCATGAGGGTTGGGATCTTAGAATATTCTGTCCATGAATGTAGTCCAAGCACCTAGAATATTATAAGCACTCAATAAATATTTGTTGAGTTAATGAATAGCTACCTATATTTAGGTTACTAAATAAGAAGAGAAAGAGCAAAAAGGGTAGTCATAATTTAGGAAGATAAACACAAGATCACCCTGTATAATAGAAAGGGAGATATGAATTTTAATAAGTAAGGCATAGATAGGAATTGAGGTATCTATGAACAATTTTAGGAAGAAGGAATCAGAGAAGAAACTTTTGGATTTAGTAAATCAATGATCATTGACAATTCCAGAAAAATTTCTATGGTAATGATCAAGGAAATCAGATAGCAAAAGATTGAAAATTGAGAGAGAATGGCATCTAGCAAACACCACTCTTTTGAGTAATTTAGTGGCAAATAGCACAAGCAGTAAAAAAGAAGTTTGTGGTAATAATAGGGATGATAAAATTGTAGATGATTTTAAAACAAGGGGCAAATGGCCATTTGGTAGAATGCAGGAAAAATACTAAAAAGGAGATGTAAGATAATATTGGGGAAAAAAACAAAGCAGGCAGTGATGATAACATCAACACAGGTAAGTTTAACCTTTTCAAATAGTCAGCAAACTCTTTCTTCCAAAACACTAATAAAAAGGAGATGACAAGTGCTATAGAGACAGATGATTTCGAAGAGAATACAAAGGGGCTCCTGTATCGTAAACATTTCTGTGCATAATTGTAGCTATATCAGTTTATAGGTATATGTTCCACTCTGTTCACACATGAATATTATCAACAATATTTATCAGGAGGCTGGATCATAATCCATTTGCTCACTTTCCACCTGCATGGATATCGATGATGCAATACAGCAAGTTAATTTATTCAAAAATATGCATGAGCTGCCTATTATGGGCCCATCCCTTGTCTAGGCAGTGGAGCTACAGCAGTGAACAAAAGAGATGAAACACTCTTCCAGAGAAGAGAAATAATAAAGAGAATAAATAAGTCAAACATATGATATATTAGATGATGATATATGCTAAGAAAAAAGAGTGAACAGGTGGGAGGGAAGGTAATGTCAAAAACTGTGGAGGGTCTGAGAATTTACCCTAATTGCAAGCTAACAGATTAACCTGAAATGGTTTTATGGATGCCTGCAGAAGACAGCAAGCAGTAACCAGAGTATCAGATTGTACTATTTTTCCAAGGCTGAATTCCCACAGGGTGATGAGAAGATGGCCAGGTGTGAGCTGCATTATAGGAGAGAAGCTCTGAGCCCAGGGAACCCAAATGCTTTCTGATAGACAGTTAGCCTGCCTGACTTTTTCACCACAGGAAGCCATTATCATTTTTATATTGAAAGCAATCATGTCTTTTCTTTGTTCTGCAGATTAATGCTATTTCTATCTTCCAAGGGTGTCAGTGATACAAACATCATTAGAAGGATAATCCAGAATAAAAAGCGCTCAGCATTTTGCTTACATGATATCCAGACACAAGAGAGACACATGGAGAATTGCTTCTCAATAATATCAACTTCTTCTTTAAAAGGAGGGGTCCAAAACTATGAAAACATTGGAAAAAAACCAAGGCAATGCCATTCTGAACATAGGAGCAGGCAAAGATTTAATGATGAAGACATAAAAGCAACTGCAACAAAAGCAAAAATTGACAAATGGGATCTACTTAAACCAAAGACCTTCTGCACAGCAAAAGGAACTGTCAACAAAGTGAAACAGACATCCTACAATGGGAGAAAATGGGAGAAAATTTTTGCAAACCATGCATCTGACGAAGGTCTAATATTCAGAATCTATAAGGAACTTAAACACCTTTACAAGAAAAAAAAACAACCCCATTTAAAAGTGGGCAAAAGACTTGAACAGACACTTTTGAAAAGAAAACATACATGCAGCCAACAAAAATGTGAAAAAAGCTCAACATCACTGATTATTAGAGAAATGCAAATCAAAACCACAATGAGATACTATCTCACAGACAAAATGGTTGTTATTAAAAAGTCAGTGTCGGTAGGAATGTAAACTAGTACAACCACTATGGAAAACAGTGTGGAGATTCCTTAAAGAACTAAAAGTAGATCTACTGTTTGATCCAGCAATCCCACTACTAGGTATTTATTCAGAGAAAAAGAAGTCATTATACAAAAAAGATACTTGCACACTCATGTTTACAGCAGCACAATTTGCCACTGCAAAAATATGGAACTAGCTCAAATGCCCATCAATCAACAAGTGGATAAAGAAAATGCATATATGGTACATGTATATATATACTGTGGAATGCTACTCAGCCATAAAAAGGAATGAAATAATGGAATTCACAGCAACCTGGATGGAATTGGAGACTGATTATTATTCTAAGTGAAATAATTCAGGAATGGAAAACCAAACATCATATGTTCTCAATCATATGTGGGAGCTAAGCTATGAGGATGCAAAGGCATGAGAATAATACATTGGACTTTGGGAATTCAGGGGAAGAGGTGGGGGTTGGTGAGGGATAAAAGACTACACATTGGGTACAGTGTACACTGCTTTGATGCGTGCACCAAAATCTCAGAAATCACCACTAAAAAATTTATTCATATAATCAAACACCACCTGTTCCCCCAAAAAACCTATTGATATAAAGATATTAATTTTTTTAAATAAGGTAATGTAAATTTTAAAAAAGAATCATTGTTATTAAAAAGTCAAAAAAAAAAGATGCTGGTGAGGTTGCAGAGAAAAAGGAACACTTCTACACTGTTAATGGAAGTGTAAATTAGTTCACCCATTGTGGAAAACAGTGTGGCAATTCTTCAAAGAGCTAAGAACAGAAATACCATTCGACCCAGCAATACCATTACTGGGTACTGGGTACATACCCAAAGGGATATAAATCTTTCTATCATAAAGACAAATGTACATGTATGTTCACTGCAGCACTATTCACAATAGCAAAGACATGGAATCAACCTAAATGCCCATCAATGGTAAACTGGATAAAGAAAATGCAGTACATACACACCGTGGATTACCGTGCAGCCACAAAAAAAGAATGAGATCACGTCCTTTGCAGAAGCATAGATGGAGCTGGAGGCTATTATCCTTTGCAAATGAATGCAGAAACAGAAAACCAAATACTGCATGTTCTCACTTATAAGTGGGAGCTAAATGATTAGAAAACTTGGACACATAGAGGGGAATAACATACACTGGGACCTCTTGGAGAGTGGAGGGTGGGAGGAGGGAAAGGTCAGGAAAAATAACTATTGGGTACTAGGCTTAATACCTGGGTGATGAAATAATCTGTATAACAAACCTCCATGACACAAGTTTAGCTATATAACAAACCTGCACATGTACCACTGAACATAAAATAAAAGTTAAATTTTTGAAAAAGGATGGAGCCAGGCTTAGCTTGAATTTCCTCATGAGAATGCCACTCTATTCACCTCTCTGATGAATCGTACTGACACAGGCTAAGACCAAATCTGTTCAGTTTGTCTCATACAGCCATTAATAAGGCTACTACCAACAGAACACCAAGAAGCAGGATGAGGCCAACCTGCGGTCTTAACCTCAACCATGCTACCCAGAGTCCAGGACTCAACCATATAAACAAAACCCCTAAACCATCATGGCCTTCCCTAGAAAGTCAGGTGAAAGTTGACATGCCTAAAGGCTCTTTGTTGACTTATCCACTTCACCCAAGGCATCAACCCAGCTGACTGACTGAACAAAGGCACCTGACAATGAGGATGGGAAAGGCAGTCATCTAGAGGTGTTAACAGGTGTTTTGCATGGAAAGCCCGGAAGCTGAGGCCATTCTCTGCAGTTTTCAATAGATTTCTCAGTAAAGTTAAAGGGGAATGGTGATAAAATCATAGTCCGAGGGGTCTGGGAGAGGATGGTAGATCCATCCGTTATATTTAAGTAACTTGAAGCTCTTTGGGAGAGCTGTACCAGGGCATTTTCCTTTCTAAGAAAGAAGCCAGGAGTATTCTGAAAGTAAAGATTTCTAATGTTTCTCTCTCCCTCATATGATGCGGGGCATGAATGTTCCCTCCCTGAGAGCCAGGGCTCTTGCTCTTCTTCTAATGTCATAAAAATCAGTGTGTCTCATTTCAGCAGATGTAACTTCATCTTTTTAGCAATTATCTCCAACTGACACCCAGACCTATATAGTACAGTATATATAGAGAGAACATACAGTGTAGATAGAAAGACAAAGACAGTTTTATAAAACAGAGACCCATTATGTCTTCAAATTTAGCCCACAAGGGACACTATCATCCATTTTGTAAGATGTTATTCTAACAGTCAACAATATCAGATGCCTTTGAAGCTCAGGAGGTTCTATGACTCCTTGACTATTAGTGCACTACTCATGGCTTTACAATAAAAGCTAATCATGGTGAGATTGCAAGTGGTCTAGAAAAACTGAAAACCTGGCACAGACTGGTTTCAAGGCTCCCATTAATGTCACCCAGGGTTGCCTGATCAGACTGCAGCAGCAAGCAACTCTGTAAACTGAAAGAGTCAGCAGCAGTGAGGCAACCCTAAGAGCCCCACTCAACAGGTCGTAGGTCCCATGAGCCAATGTGCAACACAAGTTTATTTTGTCAGGAGTCACAAATCTATCTGAACTGTGTTATGGGGTGAATCGTGCCCACCCCCCCGAAATTCCTATGTTGAAAGTTTTAACCGCCAGTACATCAGAATGTGACTATATTTGGAAAGAATATCTTTAAAGAGGGCAGTAAGTCAAAATGAGGTCATTAGGCTCATGATGAGGCTATCTCTAATCAGCAAAACTATCAATCACCAAGACATATATAGCTTTATTGAGCCTTAACCCAATATGGCTGTGTCTTTATAGGAAGAGGAAACTTTGACTCAGACACAACACAGAGGAACACCATGTGAAGACATGGAGAGAAGACAGCCATCTACATGCCAAGGTGAGAGGCCTCAAAGAAGCCAACCCTGCCAACATCTCGATCTTAGACCTCCAGCCTTTAGAACTGTAAGAAAATAAATTTCTATTATTTAAGCCACCTGGTCTGTGATACTTTGTTATGGTGACTTTAGCAGACTAATACACAGTGGTAACTTCTGCATCAGAAACATAGTCCTTTACTTTGTGCCCAGTCTCTGGTGGTGGATGTGTTGCCATGTCTGGGTTGATGATGGGTCCAGTGAGCTCTGGCGGTCAACTGGGTGGTGGAGGCTCTATCAGCAGTTTGAATCCAGTCAGTATCATCAGAGAACAGTCTCTAACTGTAGCCATCTATACCAGTGACCCAACAGTGTGATCAGGATTTGTTTCCACATTTTGGGACCCCGAAAAGGGGTATTTAATCAGCCAACCTGTACTTTTCCAAGTGGCAAACCAACCAAATAGGCCACTAGCAATAGCCCAAGTGTTACTGAAAATACAAATTCATCAAGGGGAGTGTTGACCAGAGCTGGGAGAATGATCTTGAATTCTGCTCACTGAGTAAACTCGCTGTATCCACTGTAGGTACTGCTTAGCTGTGCTGAGATTGAAAACACAGCAGACCAGGAGTACTATCAAGTTTTAGCTCAGCCAAACCAACAGTGAACCCAGTCATAGACATTCAAGAAAACTCTGTGTACCCAGTGTCCCATTGGGGCAGCAGCTTTGTTTCAGGTGGTATAATAGGAGATAAAGGTACTGGAAAAAAAAAAAAAAAAACCTGCCACTTTTTTATAGAAAGTCAAGATACCACTGGTGCCAGGCCAGCTGAATTCTTAAATATATCCTTTTCATTTGGTAAGTAAGGCTTACTTCCCAGCCTGCTAGTCACTGGATCCAAATTGACCTCCAACAAAACAGGAATATCAGGCTGGAGGGACACAAGCCTTCCATGGGACGGACAGGCATTCAATGTCAACAAACACCCAATAAAAGCTAAGAGCTGCTTTTTAAAAGGAGAGTATCAGGCAGCCATGTCTAGGAGGCCACAAGTCTGAAGCAGCAAGAGCTTCCTGACAGAGGCTACCTCTAATCAGCAATGCCATCAGTCACCACGATGTGTATAGCTTTAAGGGGACATTTGAGTTGTTGGACTACAAAGAGAGCATGCTTCAATTTGCTGCACAGCTTTCAAAGTAGCCTGTTGGTTAGGTTCCATTCAAAGTCTGCAATCTGTGGGTCAGCCAATACGAAAGCTTAGGTAGAATGCTCAAGAGAGGCACGTGCTCTCTCCAATACCCAGAGTCTAATAAGATCCTGAGTCTTTTTTTTTTTTTTTTTTTCCTGCAGGACTGATGAGACAGCAGTTTTTTCTTGACTTTCAGAGAAACTGAACAGTGTGAATCCACTCCCAAAATAAGAAGAACCTTTATTTGGTGAGCAGGCCACCGAATTTTGTTGGGATTTATCAACCACATCCCTGCTAGTGAAGGTGTCACAGCACCACAATCTGGGCTATTGAGACTGAAACATCTGCCATGTCAACCAACAGGACAGCACCTGTGTAGTGGGAGCTTTGGACATCAGAAAGCAAGGGCACTCATGTTAAATCCTGACCCAACCCGGTGGCAAATGGCAGAGAAGTCCCTCTATCACTGGGCTACATTTTGCTATGGGTTGTGTCACTGGGGAGGAACATGGAGCTTCGGGACTTCAGTGCTAGCCCATTACTCCAGAAGATGACATTCTCTCTAGTTTACAAGACTTCAAGCAAACCTGCCCTTATCTTGAGTACTTGTAAGATTGTTTGCTTCATGAAGGCAGGAATTTTATGCCTTTTTCACTTCCATATTTCTAGCCCCTAAATAGTAGATAGTAAAATAGTAGGCTCAAGATAGATACTTGTTGAATGTTGTTTAATTATGAAAATGCCTGATTTTCCTACGGAGATGAGTGACTACCACATTCAGGTCAAATGGATTCTGAGACTATTTCCTACTTGGGATTTAAATATCAATTTGGAAGCAATTTATAATACCATTTTAAATCATGTTTCTAATTAATAAAAAAGGATAAAATCAAGTCAAAATGACTATACTGCTTTCATTGTTTCTAACAAATTAATTGTTTTAATTTGCAAATACTTTTTAAAGCATTAACGTATTTATCTGTTTCAATGAGTTGACTTGAGGTAAAAGCCAGGTGGAACATGCTAGGTAAACTAATGAAATAATATATTGTTTTTTGAGGATAATGAAAATATCAAAAAAGGAATTGCTTTTAACCATACACTTGCATTCATGTTTTTCTTCCCTTGGGAGAACATCAGTTTATTGATTTTTATAATTAATCTGAACTAACAGATGTCTGACTGATTAGTTCTGGTAACAATATTTGTCATTTTTGATATCTTCTCAGCTGTTCCATATGGGATTTTTTTTTAATTTCTATAGTTTCTTAAATCAGAGCCAATGTGTAGTCATTTCTTGACATTTATGACTCAAATTTTGGTACTGCTAAACTTTTAAGAATTTCTCACACTTAGTTCTCATATTTCTGCATTCTTCACAGAAACAACTACAAACTCCTCTTTCTTCAACTTTAAGGATGAGGATGACACTGTCAACACTGTGAGAAAAGTAATGCTAGATGGGGGCATGGATATCCTAGAAGTGTTCTAAAAACGAGCTTTGTTAGAAGACAGGTAGGTAGAAGACGCTGAAAAGCATGGCTTTCCCAGATGCCCTTTCTAGTGTCATCACAGTAAGAAACAGCGGTATGACCAATAAAACTAAATAAAACAAAAACCAAGCTTTGTTCAGGTAGTACAGTTTGTGGTCAAGAACGTAAGTTCTGGAATTGTACAATTTGGATCCCAGTTCTGACTCTAACTCATGATCATAGGTGAGTTATTTAACCACTCAGTTTTAGCTTCCCCATATAGAAAAAATGGGATTAATAGTATCCCAACCAACTGCACTACTGGGAAGACTAAAAAGACTTGCAAGGCACTTATCACAATGTCTGGCAGACAGTGAATTCTCACTAAATCTTTGCTATTAACTATCGTTTAGAACTTCAATTGGCTAATCATACTTATCAAAATACCTTCTGGGAAGTGCAAGTCTTTAGTCAATATTGCACGTGTGTTTACCAAGGGCCTACTCAGCAATATCACAGTCATAAATATTCATTATGTTGCTGATAAAGTCTATCTTAGCCATGTTCTCTAGAAACAGAGCCCAAGGCAAAGCAGATGTGCTAACACTTTACTGGGGGAGTACAATCCAGGAATGCAGGCATGAAAGCAAATGTGAGGGAGATAGAAGGGAGTGTGTTGTTCTGGATACAGCTTCATGATAAGTTGACTGCCCATTTGCACAAGATCTCTCTGGTGCACGTTTATGAAAGTATGGTCCTTTTAGGGTAGAAGAGAGAATAAAACTTTTCTACCCGCACTCACACTATTCAAAATTTGCCCCACAACCATTAACACTTATGGGTTCTATATACAAGGGTGCCCATCAGATTCCCTAGTATCCTGCTTACTTCTCAGCAGCAGGAAAGCCACAGGACCAGAAAAAGAGGTGTTCATTGAAGAGAGTAAGTTAATGATTTAGGAACATTTCTATGAAAAACACAAGGAAGTATGGAGAAATTGCCACAGCAGGCCCATTCATCTATAGAAACAGGGACACCTCCTGCCAGAGAGCAAGGCAAGTGCGTGGGGCTGGGGTAGTGACTCAGCTGACTGATGCACACACTAGCTTAGGGAGATCTGAGCTGAGGGAAACAAGATTGAGAATTACTAGACTAATCAAATCATACCTCTTTCTTTTCTAAATTTTCTGGGCCTGGGGTATATCAAGTTTATCTGAATGTCTCAAGCTCTCATGGATGGGTATTTCTATCTCCATTAGGCCCCAAGACATCTACTATCGTAACTGATTTTCAGTCTTTTCAAATCCCATTTTATTATCTGTCATATGAATGAATGAAATAACAAAAAATCAAATACAAACAAAAATCAGCTGAAACAACCTGTAACAGTACAGTTAGAAAACATGATACACATAAAGAAAAGAACTTCCTCAATTATTGTTTTCAAAAGTGATGCTAAAAACTGCTCATATTGAATAATATTTAGACAAAAGTATCTTTAGGGTGTCTGTGCAAGTTAGTGTTTCACGTGCATTTTACTGAGATGCCATGATCCCTGGAGGCAAACCAGAGCTACTTTGGGTATATCACATAACTGAAAAATAGCTACTTTATCCCAAAGAAAATATGAGATAATTGGAAAACTTTAAAGAAATATTCTAGTTAAATCTGAATGGAAAGAGGTGTGAAACAGATGAAAAATATGAAGATTTTTTTAGATGATGCTTGGCTCACAGAGATCCTACTTTAGTCTGTTAGACCATCTTCACCTAACAGCAAATAAATTGCCACTGCACTGAAGTGAATTTGATCATAACATGAACAAAAATAACAGCAGTTTTAGAAATTAAAAAGAATTAAAGGGAGAATGGTATACTAGATCATCTGAAGCAGGTCTCTAATATATTAGAAAAGCTGGACAAAATGTATAAAATATTTACTTTAAGGCATGGTAAAGCTAATATGTTAATGAAGTTACTAGTTCAGGATCTTGAAGTATAAAAGATAATCAGTAAAGTAAGTCCAGCTCTGTGGCCACTTTTCCCCTGTTTTGTGGGGTTCTGTCCTCTTAATCTGAAAGAGGAAAGGTGAGAGAGTGAGTGGTGCTTTTAACTGAGAGAACAGAAACAGTCCAGAGCCTGCCAAAGGGAGTTCCCAGTTGAATTCTCCTTATTTTGAGTTGAAACTCTGAAGGAATGAACCTTCAGATGAAAAGGGTGAAGGAAAAGATAAGAGTGGGGTGGTAGGTACAGCACTCACAGGAACTGTAATTGAGCTTAAAATCATCTTGAAATTGAGTTAAGATAATCCCACTTGGCTAGTGCTTCCCATTACTTGGTAGAGGGGAAAAGTAAACCCTCTCTGGAATTTACAACATTACCCTGTTTTCCAGAATATTATTAAAAGCAACTTTGTAAACACAATGTTCAGAGAATATTTTTAAAAAGCAGGTACAAAAAAGCAACACTAGTGAAAAACAGCAAAAACAAACAATAAAAACAGACTCACAGGAACACCTGATTTGGAGTTAACATTTGCTATGTTCAAGGACAGAACAATATTTCAAATTTAAGTAGAGCACTAAAATCTATTTTTAGAAATGAAAATTTCAGAACAGAAAATGAAATAACCAGAATTAAAAAGCTCAATGGATGAGTTTTATAGTAAATCAAATATGGTTGAAGAGAGATTCGTGAACTGGGATGTAAATCAGAAGAAAATTTTCAAAATGAAGCATAAAGAGACTAAAGGACAGAAAATACAGAAGAGAAAATAAGAATGATTCAGAGGTATAGTATAGTATAAAAGTTTAACAACAATGGATAGAAGTTCCAGAAGAAAAAAGGAAGAGAATGAACAGGAGTTACATTTAAAGACAAAATCACTGGGAATGTTCATAAACTGATGAAATAAATGAAGCCAAAACTGAAAAAACTATAAATACACAACAGGAAAAACTAGCAAATAATCAGCAACTACTCACATCATTATAATACTAATGTTGAAAGCGATGCTGAAAACTAATCCAAAGAGAAAATCATAAAAGCAATTAAAAGAAAAAGAACAGTACGGGCAAGGTGGCTCACGCCTGTAATCCCAACACTTTGGGAGGCCGAGGCAGGTGGATCACCTGAGATCAGGAATTTGAGACCAGCTTGGCCAACATGATGAAATCCCATCACCACAAAAAAAAAAAGAAAAAAAGAAAAAGTAGCCAGGTGTGGTGGCGCATGCCTGTAATCCCAGCTACCCAGGAGGCAGAGGCAGGAGAATTGCTCGAACCCGGGAGGCAGAGGTTTCAGTGAGCAGAGATTACAGCACTGCACTCCAGCCTGCGGAACAGAGAGAGACTCCATCTCAAAAAAAAATAAAAAAATACCTTCCATGGAGCAGCAATCGGAAGGACAGCTGACTTCTCAACAGAAACAATATGAGCAAACAACAACAACAATTTAAAAATGCAAACAAAAAAACAAAGCAAAAGACAAAAAACCAAAATCCCAGAAAGCTGTATTTAAAGCATTTAAAAAATAATAATCTCAATTAGAATTACAGTATATGCCTAACAAGAATACCCTCCAAAAATTAAAATACATTTTCAGACAAACAAAAACTGGGAAAATTCATCTCCAGCAGACTTGAATTTAAACTATGTTTGACGCTGAAGAAAATGTATCCCTGAGGAAAACTCAGAAATCCAAGAAGAAATAGAGAGGAAGAAACCTGATGCATATTTGGGTAAATCTAAATGAATTTGGTATCCAATAAAAGACTTCTATAGGGAATGTCTTTCTAATGTTGCTAACCAAGGACTAAAACATCAAGGTATATGCAGCTTCAAGTGTGCCTCCAAGTTAGCTTGGAGTTCAGCTATGACCATAACCGTGAGTTCAGCTGCTTTTGCTTCAGAACTCTGCTGTCTAACCTGGTAGCCACTAGCCACACGTGACTATTGAGCACTTGAAATAAGGCTAGTATAAATTGAGAAATTCTGTAAAGATCAAATACACACTGAAATTAAAGAACTTTATTGTTTTGTTTTGTTTTTTAAGTCAGGGTCTCGCTGTGTTACCTGTGCTGGAGTGCAGTGGCCAATCATGGCTCACTGCAGCCTCGAACTCCTGCGCTCAAGTGCTTCTCCCGCCTCAGCCCCCAAAGATACTGTGATTATAGGCATAAGCCAACGTACCCAGCTCTAGAGAACTTAATTTTTTAAGATATAAATATCTTATTAATATTTTACATTGCTTAAATATTGAAATAGTATTAGCATACTGGATTAAATAAAATATATTATTAAAATTAATTTCTAATTTATCTGTTTCTTTTTGTTTGTTCTAATGTGGCTATTAAACCACTAATTACATGCAGTATGGTTTTCATTCTATTATTACTGGACAGTACTGCCTTACAGCATGGATTCCATTAACTCAAAATGAAAAGTCCCATGTTTGATGCCTATTCCCTGAAATCACAGTGCAGTTTATTAATAGCAGAGATGATGATAATTCACAAACACTCTGTCTTCTTCCCTTTAAGATAAAGTAGCTCTTAAATTTATCACTCTAAGAGTTATATCCATCTTTCAAACAAATTTCTCTTTCAAACCAGATCAATTTGTAAGACTATAGGTGAATATAAAAATGCAAATTTACAGCAACAACAGCAGCCTCAGCACACTACACATTCACTCCATAGAATCACTTTGCATTTTAGGAGCTAACCATATTGACTTTAGTGGAAGCTCAAGTTGCTTTTGAAATTATGAAATATACAATCACTAAAACAAGAAAGCAATTATGTCTTAGAGATGGCTTATGTGTTATTTATTACAGTATCTTGGTAAGTGCTTCAAGGTTTTTGACATGCAAACAATGTTGTCACTAGGAAATGAAGTGAGACATCAAGACCAGTCCAGAAACCATAAAGGTGAATGTCCACACACAAGCATGCTTGATGACACAGTAAAGAGAGAAAGCATGTGGAAAACATTATGTGTGTATATGTAGGTATATGGATATGCAGAATTCTCCCCTTTTGAGCTCAAAAGGACATTTGCTGTGGTCCTCCTTGCAAGTGTTCAATAACCAGCTATTTGGAAGACAAATTTGTTCTATGACATTGTCTTTTATCTTCATTCCAGGTCCTGTTCCCTTGCAGGTTGGTGTGTGCCTGAGATAAAGAAGTGATGCTATACAAACATTACCAACTGTTTGTGGGAATGAAGTACTTCTACACTTCTCTTCATACCAAACATGAAGCCAGAAATATGATCCAAGGGGCACATGGACAACTAAACCTGATACAAGATGAAGTAAAGTTAAGAGGAAATAACAATAGAGAAAATATTTTTATGTGTCCATAAGTTAACTCCCTGAAGCACCCTCATACCATTTATTTAAATTATCAGGCCTAATAACCATGTTTCTATTCTTCATATTAAGGGGATTCACAATTTGACCCGTGCCAGCACTGCAATCTCAACTTGCGTTACTCTCACATGGGCCATTTACACCAGAAAGATCAACTTTCTTATACTTTCCTAAGCATGTCATTTTCTTTCACACTTACACTTCTCACATGCTTTTCTTTCTGTATGGAGTATTCTTCATTTCCTCTGGTGGCTTAAATCTATTTATTCTTTATAACTAAGCCCAAATTTCATACACTCAGTGAACTTTCACTTCATAAAAATGATTTTTGAAATCCATTTCAAAACATTTTTAGTTCAGTCTGTGAAAAACATATGAAAATCTTGTGATTTAATCTAGAATCATTTCAAGGATCTTATTAACAATTATTCAAATGTAATGAGCTTGTAAAAGCCTAGACTATAAAACAAACACACATACATATATACATAAGTATATATACTTTCCTAATTCCCCTCAGAAAGTAATATAAGGAATTCTATATACATCCATGTATGTAAATATATGCACATACAGTATATTTATGTTAAACAAAAATATAATGTTTTGCCACTATATTTGTTAATGGTTTTGAAACAAATAGTAACTGGAGATATATCCGGTATTATTTTGTTCTTAGGATATTTTCTCACTAAAATGACTGAAAACATTAGCTTATGATGCAAAAACAAACTACATTATATGAAAAAGGATACAAATTAAAATCTCAGCTTCAGTCATGACAACAAAAACATATTTCTCTTTAAATTTAATTTCCATGAGAAACTATTCTAAATTAAAACCTGCCAGTGCAGTGTCTTTCATTTTTTGCATTTTTACTACCTAGAGATCAAACAGTTTGACACAGCAAAAATTCTGGTGAGTTAGGAAGAAATGCTGATTGGTTTGTTGGCTGGTGGCCGGGGGAATGTTATGACCGAGTAATTACGTGTTCTGGACAGATGCATTAACCAGGCTTGGGGCTGGAGCCACTGGATATTATTTTAGTCATAAGGCTAGAGGAACTGAATCATTTTCAAAGCATCGGCTGGCTGACATTGCCTTACTAATCCCTGTTCCAATGACTCTTTGGCAGTAACTTCCAACGCTGCACTTATGACATGGTAAACAAAAACTACATTAAAGGTTTGCTTTTTAATCATGAAGGAGTTCAACATTTCCACTAAGCTCTCTTGCTATTTATCAAGTCACATTGAAGGCTATTGCAGATTTTCAGTCCTGTCTTCTGATAGAAGAACTGTAGCAATGTAGCAAGCAGAAAGCTTTAGGTTTTTCACAGCATTAAAAAAGCACATGATCAAAATTCAAAAGGATAATGCATTTTTGCAACTGTTCTCACTATAAGAGACTGAAAATTAACAATGTCTTCTACGTTTATCAATGATTTATTTCAATTCATAAAATGTCATTCTTTATAAAGCATCTGTTTAATGATTAGAGAAATATATAATAAAATAACACAGTCAATATGATAGCATTTGGCTTCTAGGAAAAGACAATATGTTCCATAATAATCAATCAATTGGTTAGGTTCAGGTAGCTTTTCCTTTTGTGCCATTTAAACCTGAAATTTTATTTTGACAGCAGGTACTAATTACAAACTTCACAATAATTTAATTTTAACCATGCTTAGTTATCTCAAATATCTTTGTACTGATTACTAAAAAGCTTAAATAACATAATTTTAATATGATATAAAATATTCATTTTTGCTTTTTTTAAGTGGTTTTTGAATTATGAGGGCATAGTGATGTTTCTCTTAAATATAGCTCTACTAAAGTAAAATGCAAATAACAGTCAGCTTTTCAGGACATTTGGAAGCTTAAATTTTTTTTCATATTAGCAAATGATTGATGGTATTCAATTGCTAATATGAAGGCAAGGTAGGTGATGGATGGATGGATAGAGAGACATTGATAGATGACAGATAAAGATAGATAAAGATGGGAGTGTTTCCTTGTTTCTTATTTATTTTAAAATATAATAACTATGAGCTTTAAAACTATTAAATAGGAGAATTAGAAGATATTCTTCAGAATCAAAGAGATTTTAAAAGATTTTTGAAGAGGCATCATTTTGGTTCAGTTTTGTAATATTATTTAAAAAATTTTTTTCTTCTGGTTATTCACAAAGCATCCATTAACATAAAATGAAAATGACTTTGCTAATGTAATTTTTTAAAGTTAATTAACACTCAGAAATGTCTATCTGAGTTATTGTAGTATCAGTGCATATGTCATAGCTAAGTTATATGTCTCTTAAATAACTGCAATTGAAATTTCTTTAAAAATACCCCAACAGAAGATTATAAACTAGTAATGAAATATATTAATGTGATCATTAAAATCACTGTAATCACCCTATTATTTTTAATTACAAAATTTACTATTTAAAAGGAAGTGTTATTCTCTTGTACTAAAGAGTTTTATCAAAAGGCTGGAGGGGTAAGTTAATTGGAAGACACTGAACATGTGAGGGAAAATTTAGAAAAACTCCCTTCTAAACTGCAAAGCAGTTCCAGAAACAGAATATAAATTGACACTTTATGTAATATCTGAAAAGGACTTACTGAGAGAATATTTTTAAATGTCTCTAAAAAGCAAATTCTTATAAATGAAGCCACAATGATAAAACTGATACAAAAATTTTTCCTAGAAAAAATGGAGAAAAGAAAAAGAAAGGAGAAAACTGGGTTGGCAAAGAAAAGGGCAGATCTAAAAGCACCAATTGAATTGTCTGAAATCAAATTGCATCACGTTTTAAGAAATGATCATTTGCTTATGATTCTGAAATATAGGTTATGTTAAATTTTACTATGTGAAGAATAATCTAGTTGGATTAAAATATTGAAATATAAATAACATATTATAATTATACTATAATGAAACATTATAGTTCATATCAGAACTTAACACATAACCAATAAAACTAACAGAAAAGCTTTTCCAAGCAAAGACTATGTTGTCTATCACAACAGTAAAAACACAGTGTAGAAACCTCTCATTTTTTGTTCCTGTTCCTTTCGTTGCTCTAGGGACTCAAACATTCTTACAAAATAAATTTTCCTAAACTATTTTAATCATTTTAATAAACTCGTTTTGCTCTGAATTGTTACTAATTCCACTAATAGTGTTAACTGGTGAAAATAGTTACTAATTGCCACTTAAATCAATCATTGGATAAATAAGTGGAATACTAATTAGCACAATTTTATTATATGTGGTATATTCAATTCTTTTCTCAAAAACAAGAAATCAAAATGGTTGATAGTGTTGTTTAGGTTGTACAATTAAATTATTTAATGCAATGTTTGTCACATAATAGATCTTTTAAGAAATATCATGATTAATAAATTAATTTTCTCAATACATGGACATTTTTTGTTTACAAAGTGTAATATTTATCATATTTTTAGTACTTACTCCATACTCCTAGATTGTTTACATTCAATATATATGTTAGGTACTTAAATAAATTATAATTATTTTATTTTTAAATATAAAAAATTCTGGAACTCATTTTTTTCAAGTTTGTATAAGATGATCTTTTATTTTTAAAACCTCTGTTCAATAAGATGTCCATCTTGCTAAAATACAAAAAAGTGGGTGTGGGGGGGTGGACCAAGGCAAAGAAACTTTGGGAAAAAAAGGTCTTTAAAACAGCAAAGTATAAAATATGGTGAAAATGATGTTTAAAGGTATTTTATTACCATAAGCTGCAGTAAACGTGAACTTAGCATGGAGTGACCTAAATTAAATGCAGAAACTTACATAATATTTCCTCTGATGGACCTAATGAAAATACAGTATTTAGGCAAACTTAAAAAAAAATACTACGAACAAAAGAATGTGTGTTAATGTGAAACAATCCTCCACTAATTATTTTCTTAAAAAAAAAAAAACTTTTTATGAAACCTAAACAAGGCAGAAAAGACACACAGACACACATCTGTCATATGTTTTCTGCTTTATGGTCACTGCTTTAAGAAAGGATGTGAGTTATGAAGTGAGTCCTTTCGTAAACATTGTAATAAAGCCTGGGTAAGATATACAAGGCATCAGAACCCTTCAAGCTGCTGTTCTCTAAATAATACTAAGAATTATATGAGCCTCCAAGTTCCTTGTATAAATTGCTACACCAGCTCAAAACACTAGGCTGCTTTATCATGTTTGAATTCTTTTCAGAAAACCTGTGTTCTTCCTTCACTTTACATAGAGGTGAGAATGCAGCAGTAAAGAATCTGTATTTTATCAAATGTCCATACTTTTTGGAGACAGAGATCAGTACATTTAATTTATGAGCACTAATTATTTTTCTTCCCCTTCTAATATCTCAATTCATTAACACTATTGAGGATACCAAAGATGACACGAGCAAGAACACATTCTAGGCATTTATTCTTCCAAAAGAGATTGTAAAGAGGACACAGTAGATCAAATTAACCTCTGATTACTTTGCTAGCTGTGGTCTTTAAGAGCCAAAAGAGAGAATAACTTTTGAAATCTATTTTGAAATAGAATTGAGTGTAGAACCAGCAGTAGATTCTCTCCTCTTGGTCTCACCTACCTTTTCTACTATTTTTGAATTAAATAATTTAAATCCTTTGGGATTGATTTCTGCAGACTATTTAAAGAATTTAAAATTCCTTCCTGTCTTCAGACTGTAGTATAGTTGTTCAACTCTATTTCTAATAACTTTAATAACTCTTTTTAATAGCTTATTTTTATCATTCAATTCTAAACTAAAACCAACTCCTGAAAAAGGAAATGTTATACATCATAAAATAATTCCAATAATTCCAAAAATTGAAGAAAATATTTTCTTTGGTTTCTAAAAATACTTAAAGAGGAGGCAATGTTAATACAGTAAGAAAATCTCTAGTTGAAGAAAGAAAATAAGCTGAACTCAAATTAACAAATTTTTATCAAAGTATTGATTGACTAGTTTTAATTATTTTATGACTATTTACAGTGCTACCAATTGAAAACAACAAAAAGTATATAATGACAGAAAAAAATAAGCTAAAACACAAAACTAACCATACAGTTTAAGCATATGGCTCATATAGGATGTGGAACTATACTCAGCTTCCTAAGACATTCTAATTAGTGTTTCCTATTATCTCATAAGGATTTATGTCCTTTAAATTTACTGCTAAATTTAGTCTGTAAGTCTAATATCATTAATTTCTTTTTATTTTCTACAATTGAAATTACGTATGGAAAAGAATGACTACTACAAAATTAGATGTTAAAAGAAGAACACTAAGTGAAGCAAAGTTTAAGATTACAGAAGTTTTAGGGATCTTTAAATTCTTATTTTTCTGTTAAAAACACCCAGAAACTCTTGCACACTCACTCTCTTTGACTGATACTATATAATATTTATGCAAGCATGACAAAAAAATATGTTTCAATAAAAATATATTTGAACTAGCAAAAAAAAATTGCTTTAAGCTTTTGATCTATCTCATAGCTCACATCTCTGAAAGTCTTTTCCTTTCAACAGTTACATTCAAAAAGTCAAAGATATACAGCTGACGATTCAAGCTGAATGACACCACGATAAACTATGGTTTCTCCTACAGATAAAATACATCATAAATCGGTGCAACACTTACCTCATTTTAAATATTACTGTCTCCTTTTATCAGGTAACACTATATGACCTTCTTTTGCCTCCCTTCTTCCCATATTTTACATGAGATTTTAATTCTATACAATGATCACAACCAGAATTTATTTAATTAAAATAGGATATATGGCTTTAAAGGGTTAGGTTATCTGACAAACAGATTTAATTTTAAAAAATAATAATGAGGACAGACTGACTTCTAATGTCCCGCAAAATGTGGCAATAACAGAATTATATTTATTTTTAAATTGCAATAACTCTTTATATTTAACTGCAATTTATTACATGATCTAAAATGATAGGCAATGCTGTTTAAGAAAATAGAAATGCATATCCAACTAAATGACAAAGATATGTCTGAAGGGAGTGTATGCAACATAATATGCAGCTTTTCTCATTAAAATATCTATTCCTGAATTACAACGGCCCTATCAACACTGTGTTTCCAGCTAAGGGCTTGATTTAATCCTGTTCAGTCTCCAGCCAGAAGTTATTCTTTTCCTGAATATTCAACTTTGGATTACACTCCCCAAGCTATTAAATGCATTAAATGTACCAGGATAAATCCTGATTATCATCTACACAACTTTGGATTCTTATCCTTCATCCTCCCAGGCCTGCTGAGAGGTAGGCTTTCTCATTTAGCTGAAGTAAAGAAGAAGGCGGGCTCCCCCTGGTCAGGAGAGAGTAGCTGTGAATGAGGCCCCACGGTCATCAGACACCCCATAGTTGGCAATTTGTTCTTCCTTTTCCCTCTGTGGCCGCCCCAGAGCAGACATTAGTGCTGGCCTTCCAGATGCATCAATCTTGTCTACCACAGAGGAAGATCAGTCACAAAGAGACTTGCTCCCATTTCCAGTTGCTTTTCATCTGAAAGCAGCATTGGGAAAAGAAACCTGCGGACTCAATCCCGTCAGTTCTTATCCTTCCAAAACATCTTGGACCAAAGCCACGGAATGAACTCTCAACCGTATCTTTTCATCAGAAGGTCCATGGCCACCCAAATCTGATGATTATTTCACACAGTTTCAGGGAGATTCCCAAACTAGCTGAAAATCTCTACTGTTTCAATTGATCCTTCTTAAAATTAATATCTTTTACCACATAGGGGATACTTACTATGTGAGATCATTATATATGTAAGTAAAGAATATATCTTATTTTCATATAGTAAGCAAAAATATTAAAATGCCTTTTACATTTTTACATAATCCTACTAGTTTTAAAGATTTCTGTTTGTGTCTTGCATTATGAGAGTTTTCAAATTAGCAGTGATGGATTTTTGTTGATACGTAGCGAGTTCTATTTCAGCACTTCAGGCTCTATGTAACCATACCCCATGCGTTTGCCACACCACTGCCTTGAGTTAACCTGGCATTAAAGGTGCAGTCTATAACCCTGAAACAGAAAGAAGCCAACCAGTTTCAGCATACAGCCCCACTGGCTACGCCAAACCCATATTCCTCAAGCCTCAACTTTACACTTAGGGTAAAGTGCCCTGGCTTGAATATTCTCAGCTTTCCTTCTTTCAAACTCTGAACAGCATTACCTTTATACTGTAGTTTTCTTTTCTTCCTTTCTGACTCAAAAAAATCAGTGTCTTCTTTTCCACATGTAAGCCTCTGCACCTGTGCTTAATTTCATCTCCTCCCACCTCCCCAAGGAGTTTGCATCATTAATTATTTATTCTTGTCTTTGCCATAAACTCCTTCCAATGTGCCTTCAAAGACTTGTCTCTAATTGGGAAAAAAATTATTTCATGTGTCCCCATCGCATTCCTACAACTATTTTTCCATTTCTATCCTTCTTTTCATTGCTATAAACTTCATGAGCACCTATTTTTCTTCTCATATGATGGAACATAATCCATTCATTATTAATTACTTATTTAATGTCTGTCTTCTCATAACATCAACTCCATAAAAACAAGGATTAAGTCTGTCTTGTTCCAGTTCATACAAGTGCCTAATGCAGTTTGTAGAACATGTTAGACATTCAAAAAGTATTGATTATACTGGATTATCTAATCTTTTTTTTTTTTTTTTTTTTGAGATGGAGTCTCGCTCTGTCACCCAGGCTGGAGCGCAGTGGCACGAAATCTGGGCTCACTGCAACCTCTGCCTCCCAGGTTCAAGCGATTCTTCTGCCTCAGCCTCCCGAGGAGCTGGAATTACAGGAGCCTGCCAGCACACCCAGCTAATCTTTGGTTTTTTTTTTTTTTTTTTTTTATAGAAATGAGGTTTCATCATGTTGGCCAGGCTGGTCTCGAACTCCTGACCTCAACTGATCCGCCCACCTCAGCCTCCCAAAGTGCTGAGATTACAGGCATGAGCCACCGTGCCTGGCCTGGATTATATAATCTTAACAATGCTACTTTTTTTTGTTGTTGTTTCTCATCACCTCCACTATAACTCCTGAAAATCTGGTTTCTACCCCGTCCACTCTCAAGGAAATGTACATTCACCAAAAACATATGCTATATTATTTTTCTCAACACAGTTACTTACAAATCGATAAATAAAATAACGTGTTCTCAGTTTCTACTCCTTTTGACCGTTAAAAATCTGACACTGATGTTGACCCTATCTTTACGTATATACTGGTTCTCCTCACCCCTCCTATCACTTTGTCTCAGTTCATCCCTCCAACCTTTACAAACTAACCCCACCACCTAATGCCCAGCCTGCTTGCTTAGCCTACTGTATTAGACTCCAATCTCTCCCACTCCAATTCACACTGAGTATTAATAGGAGACTAATTCCCTCCTATTCAAAAATCTCAAAAGTTTCTCACTGCCTGTATTATTTAAAGTCTAAGCTCCTTATCCTGACATTCAAGACTCCCTTCATAATCTGTACCCTAATCTCTCCAGCCATATCCCCAAAATTACTTACACCCAGTCCCCTCTACTTATTGAAACCACAAATGTCTTATTTTCCGACTTCATACTTTTGCTTAATGTCAGTTGTCCTGACTAGAATGCTTCCGGCTACTATCAGTGTATACAAATATTCTTCATCTTTTCTTTCTTTTATTATTATTATTATTTTGAGACAAGGTATCTCCCTGGCTGGAGTGCAGTGGCATGATCATAGCTGATGGCAGCCTCAAACTTCTGGGCTCAAGTGATCCTCCCACTTCAGCCTCCAGACTAGCTGGGACTACAGGCATACACCACCACACCAGGCTAATTTTTTTGTAGAGACAGGGTCTCACTGTGTTGCCCAGGCTGTTCTCAAACTCCTGGGCTTGAGGAATCTTCCTGCCTCCGCCTCCCAAAGTGCTGGAATTACAGGTGTGAGCCATCGCACCCAGCCTTATCCATCTTTTAATATTCAGTCCAGACTGCTGTTTCTTCATTAAGGCCAGCACAAATTTCCAAGGTATCTTGGTGTCCATTTGAACTATTATTCTGGAAGCCAACCATGTGCTTAATGATTTTATTTTGTTAGTTTTATAATAGTTGTGTAATACATTCTCAGTGTTTAAATTTCAAGGTGTACAAAAGTGTTTAACTGTCTTCCCCACAACCTTGTCCTTCAGCCAGCAAGGTTCCCTCCTGGAAGCAACCAATATCACCAGCTTCTTGTGTATCTTTCCAGGGATAATTCATTAGAAACAAATAAAAGTTACTGTCTTTTCATACGTTTAGCACTTTGTACCAAGCAAATATGTATCTATTTATTTTTTCTACAAATATTTAACATTTTATGTACTACAAGTTATCCTCCCATTTACGGAGTCTATGTGCCTTGGCTTCTTTATATTAATGTTTGTCAAATAAATATTCATTGATTGATTGTGCAATTCTTTTTTTCAAGTTTGGGATAGACTATTTCATGGTAAGATTGACTCTCTACCCCCTTCCTCCTCAATTAAGAAGGATAATAAAGTAAGCAGTCAGTTTTTTTCAAACACTTCCTCCCCATACACAGTCCTTAAGAGGAAACTGAAACATGACTAATCACATATGCAGATGTGCATTGTTTTACTGCGATAGTTTAATATGTTCCAGATACAAGCACACATTGCCATGTTTCCTTTGGTTCTGATACATATGCTGATACAAAGATTAGAAAAATTGCTGATTTGTAATGGATGATTTTGTTTCATTTTAGAACTCTCCCATCCCTGCAGCATTCCAAGTTCACTAAAGGTGTGTTTGCATTGAAACTTTTTTTCATAATTACGTCTATCTCCATTTCACATTGCACCTATTAGAAATGACAGGACAGCCCACCCACCTTGTTGCTGCTTCCTAAATACCCTACAGCTTCTTCTTATTTTAAACATATATATCAATTTGTGAAATGATAAACCCCAAAGTGATGTTTTATATAAAGAAATAATGC
Source organism: Pongo pygmaeus (assembly GCF_028885625.2). Classification (NCBI taxonomy): domain Eukaryota; kingdom Metazoa; phylum Chordata; class Mammalia; order Primates; family Hominidae; genus Pongo; species Pongo pygmaeus. The sequence continues at coordinate 187,509,908 of NC_072376.2, forward strand.
CTAAGTCAAGCACTGGAAGCAAAGTCAGCTTCATTCATAGTTAAACATTGTACCTGGCATTACTAATTTAAAGTATCATACAGAATATAATAGATACTTGGAATAAAATGGTTTATTTGACCAACAGAGAACCAAACCACACAAGCTAGAATGCCTCAAAACCTACTAGTTAAAAGAGCCTTTAACTATCAAATTGGCTGCTTTTTTTTTTTTTTTTAAATTGGCTGCTTTTAATGCATCAAACTAACTAGGCATGTGCCAGATATTCCCTTGATTTCACAAAATAGAACCTCAATGTATATCCCACACATGTACCTTGAATTGAAATTATTTCTTTTTGCTCTCCCTCTCCCTCTCCCTCTCCCTCTCCCTCTCCCTCTCCCTCTCCCTCTCCCTCTCCCTCTCCCCTCTTTTTTCGGTCTCCCTCTCCTTCTTTTTTCGGTCTCCCTCTGTTGCCGAAGCTGGACTGTACTGCCGGGATCTCGGCTTGCTGCAACCTCCCTGCCTCGGGCTCCTGTGACTCTCCTGCCTTGGCCTGCCGAGTGCCTGGGATTGCAGGCGCGCGCCGCCACGCCTGAATGGTTTTTGTATTTTTGGTGGAGACGGGGTTTCGCCGTGTTGACCGGGCTGGTCTCCAGCTCCTGGCCTCGAGTGATCTGCCTGCCGCGGCCTCCCGAGGTGCTGGGATTGCAGACGGAGTCTCGCTAACTCAATGCTCAATGGTGCTCAGGCTGGAGTGCAGTGGTGTGATCTCGGCTCTCTGCAACCTCCACCTACCAGCCTCCTGCCTTGGCCTCTTAAAGTGCTAAGATTACAGCCTCTGCCCCACCGCCACCCCGTCTAGGAAGTGAGGAGCGTCTCTGCCTGGCCGCCCGTCGTCTGGGATGTGAGGAGCCCCTCTGCCCGGCCGCCCTATCTGGGAGGTGAGGAGCGCCTCTGCCCGGCTGCCACCCCGTCTGGGAGGAAGTGAGGAGCGCCTCTGCCCGGCTGCCCCGTCTGGGAGATGAGGAGCACCTCTGCCCGGCCGCCCCGTCTGGGAGGAAGTGAGGAGCGCCTCTGCCCTGTTGCCCTATCTGGGAAGTGAGGAGCGCCTCTGCCTGGCCGCCACCCCGTCTGGGAAGTGAGGAGCGCCTCTGCCCGGCTGCCACCCCATATGGGAAGTGAGGAGCGCCTCTGCCCAGCCGCCCCTTCTGGGAGGTGAGGAGCGCCTCTGCCCAGCCGCCCCGTCTGGGAGGTGAGGAGTGCCTCTGCCCGGCCGCCCCGTCTGGGAGGTGAGGAGCGCCTCTGCCTGGCCGCCACCCCGTCTGGGAGGAAGTGAGGAGCACCTCTGCCCAGCTGCCCCATCTGGGAAGTGAGGAGCGCCTCTGCCCGGCTGCCACCCCCTATGGGAAGTGAGGAGCGCCTCTGCCCGGCCGCCCACTCTGGGAAGTGAGGAGCGCCTCTGCCCGGCCGCCCACTCTGGGAAGTGAGGAGCGCCTCTGCCCGGCCGCCCACTCTGGGAGGTGAGGAGTGCCTCTGCCCGGCCGCCCCGTCTGGGAGGTGAGGAGCGCCTCTGCCTGGCCGCCACCCCGTCTGGGAGGAAGTGAGGAGCGCCTCTGCCTGGCCGCCACCCCATCTGGGAGGAAGTGAGGAGCACCTCTGCCCAGCTGCCCCATCTGGGAAGTGAGGAGCGCCTCTGCCCGGCTGCCACCCCCTATGGGAAGTGAGGAGCGCCTCTGCCCGGCCGCCCACTCTGGGAAGTGAGGAGCGCCTCTGCCCGGCCGCCCACTCTGGGAAGTGAGGAGCGCCTCTGCCCGGCCGCCCACTCTGGGAGGTGAGGAGTGCCTCTGCCCGGCCGCCCCGTCTGGGAGGTGAGGAGCGCCTCTGCCTGGCCACTCCGTCTGGGAAGGGAGGAGCGCCTCTGCCCGGCCACCCCGTCTGGGAGGTGAGGAGCGCCTCTGCCCGGCTGCCACCCCGTCTGGGAGGAAGTGAGGAGCACCTCTGCCCGGCTGCCCCATCTGGGAAGTGAGGAGCGCCTCTGCCCGGCCGCCACCCCATATGGGAAGTGAGGAGCGCCTCTGCCTGACCACTCCGTCTGGGAGGTGAGGAGCGCCTCTGCCCGGCCGCCCCGTCTGGGAGGTGAGGAGTGCCTCTGCCCGGCCGTCACCCCGTCTGGGAGGAAGTGAGGAGCACCTCTGCCCGGCTGCCCCGTCTGGGAGATGAGGAGCACCTCTGCCCGGCCGCCCCGTCTGGGAGATGAGGAGCACCTCTGCCCGGCCGCCCCGTCTGGGAGGTGAGGAGTGCCTCTGCCCGGCTGCCACCCCGTCTGGGAGGAAGTGAGGAGCACCTCTGCCCGGCCGCCCCCTCTGGGAAGTGAGGAGCGCCTCTGCCTGGCCGCCACCCCGTCTGGGAGGAAGTGAGGAGCGCCTCTGCCTGGCTGCCCCATCTGGGAAGGGAGGAGCACCTCTGCCCGGCCGCCACACCGTCTGGGAAGTGAGGAGCGCCTCTGCCTGGCTGCCCCATCTGGGAAGGGAGGAGCACCTCTGCCCGGCCGCCACACCGTCTGGGAAGTGAGGAGCGCCTCTGCCTGGCTGCCCCATCTGGGAAGGGAGGAGCACCTCTGCCCGGCCGCCACACCGTCTGGGAAGTGAGGAGCGCCTCTGCCTGGCTGCCCCATCTGGGAAGGGAGGAGCACCTCTGCCCAGCCGCCACACCGTCTGGGAAGTGAGGAGCGCCTCTGCCTGGTCGCCCCGTCTAGGAGGTGAGGAGCGCCTCTGCCCGGCCGTCCTGTCTGGAAGGTGAGGAGCGCCTCTGCCTGGCCGCCACCCCATCTGGGAGGAAGTGAGGAGCGTCTCTGCCCGGCCGCCCCGTCTGGGAAGTGAGGAGCGCCTCTGCCCGGCCGCCCCCTCTGGGAAGTGAGGAGCGCCTCTGCTCGGCCGCCCCCTCTGGGAAGTGAGGAGCGCCTCTGCTCGGCCGCCCCGTCGGGGAAGGGAGGAGCGCCTCTGCCCGGCCGCCCCGTCTGGGAGGTGAGGAGCGCCTCTGCCCGGCTGCCACCCAGTCTGGGAGGAACTGAGGAGCGCCTCTGCCCGGGCGGCCCCGTCTGGGAAGCGAGGAGCGCCTCTGCCCGGGCGGCCCCGTCGGGGAAGTGAGGAGCGCCTCTGCCCGGCCGCCCCGTCTGGGAGGAGAGGAGCGCCTCTGCCCGGGTGGCCCCGTCTGGGAAGCGAGGGGCGCCTCTGCCCAGCCGCCCTGTCTGGGAGGTGAGGAGCGCCTCTGCCCGGCTGCCCTGTCTGGGAGGTGTACCCAACAGCTCCGAAGAGACAGCGACCATCGGGAGCCGGCCATGAGGACGATGGCGGTTTTGTTGAAGAGAAGGGGAGGAAGTGTGGGGAAAGGAAGGAGAGATCAGATTGTTGCTGTGTCTGTGTAGAAAGGGGTGGGCATAGGAGACTCCATTTTGTTCTGACTAGGAGAAATTCTTCTGCCTTGGGATGCTGTTGATCTATGTATGGCCTTTCCCCCAGCCCCCTGCTCTCTGAAACATGTGCTGTGTCAACTCAGGGTTAAATGGATTAAGGGTGGTGCAAGATGTGCTTTGTTAAACAGATGCTTGAAGGCAGCATGCTCTTTAAGAGTCATCACCACTCCCTAATCTCAAGTACTCAGGGGCACAAACACTGCAGAAGGCCGCAGGGTCCTCTGCCTAGGAAAACCAGAGACCTTTGTTCATGTGTTTATCTCCTGACCTTCTCTCCACTATTATCCTATGACCCTGCCATATCCCCCTCTCCGAGAAACACCCAAGAATGATCAATAAATACTTCAGAAATTAAAAAAAAAAAAAAAAAAAAAAAAAAAAAAAAAAAAGATTCCTCCAACTACAATATGGAGAATGGATTGGAAGACGGGTGAAACTTAGAAAAAGGGAGATAGATGTTATCTTGGTATTCCAGGCAAGAAACAAGGGTGGTCTGATCTGAGCTAATGAGAAGAAAGAGACTATAGATACCATGGGGGCTATTTGTCTAATTTATTTTTTAGTACAATGGTAAATTTACTCCATGAAGATATTCAAATTATAAGAAAAATGAGAGAAATGTTTCGATATGTGAAAATCCCTTGCATTCATAAAGAGTGTTTTTTCTTTGAAAAAAAAAAAAAAAAAAAAAAAAAAAAAGAAATTATTTCTTTTTTATTAATCTTGTATTTAAATCAATGACCAAGGCTTAAATATCCTCTACAAAGACACAATTTTTCTTAGAAAAATGTATCTTGAACCAATAAATACAATTTTAGTATGTATGTATGTATTTACATACACAGTGAGATGGGACCTCACTGTGTTGCCCATGCTGGTCTTGAATGCCTGGCCTCAATCAGTACTCCTACCTGGACCTCTCATTGTGCTGGGATTACAGGTATAAGCCACCACACTTGGCCTAGTTTTTCAAAATCAATGTAGACTATTTTTATCTATACCAGCACTGATGCTTTTAAAAACTTGAAAATATTTTTTATCAGAACTACATGGAAAATATCAGTATTTTAGGCTTACAATTTTCGTAGCTATTAAATCACCAAGATAGTAAAAAATGTTCCATTTTACTTGATTTTTCTTGATGACTATTTCCTTCCCAACTAAACACACACACGCATTTTCACAAGCTCACTCACAAGCTTACTCACGAAAAAGTTTCATAAATATAAAATTTATGTTACAAAATATTCAGGTGTGAGTGAGATTAAGTAGGAATCAATAATTCTGATTTGTCATAAAGATTGAGTTTATTTTTGTCCTCAATTTTAATAAGTTCTGTTCTGGGTTTTAGTTCAGATTATGAGTATATATTATCATAAATGGTTTGAATATTTACCAACACAGAATTTAGTAACAAGTGAGATAAATGCTAAGACACTGTTAAGGTAGGTTGGAAGCACTTAGTTTTGATAGGCATGATATATAGCTAGGGTAGCAAGTGTATGCAAATAATTATGCTGTCTTTGAAACAGTGGCTTATTTAGACATAGCATAGCCAATGAGGCTGTGGTAGTGCTTGTCAAACTTACAGGAAGTAATTAAAGATGCAGAGATTCTCTTCTTTTACTGGCTGTTTCTGGATTACGTAGAGATTATGAAGAGAGACAAGAAGAATGACAGAGAAGCCTGAACAGCCCGTCACATTTTCAACTAAGAAAATTGTTTTTCTCCATAGGTAAACTTTCTAGTTAACAAACACTTATTGTTTTTATTTTATTCTCTATTACTTGCAAGTTTGGGAAAAATTCTGATTTCTACATTTTAACAAAGATACAGACATGTTTATTGTCCAAAGGATTTGTTCTCTATGTCACCAGCATTTTGCAATCCTCTTCATCCTCAGTTCCTCTGGTTGGTTGCCATCTGGCAGTTTACCTTTGATTTTATGAATAAGGTCCCCAATTGTTTTTGCAGCTGTTATCAGTGCAGCCTGATCTATTTCGAATGGGGATAACAGAAAATATATCTCCACAATGTTCTCTGCATTTCATTCCCGTGGCTCTCTTCCCAGACCTTGAATTGTGATTTTTCTAGTGTACATTCCTCAACACAGATGGTGACAACACAGATGGTGACTAGACACTTGGTTTAAAGAAGATGTAAAAGTGAATGCTTTCCAGTAATCATTGTTTATAAACATATTTATGAATCTGTGACTATGGGATCTATTAATTGTACACATATTTTATACATATATAGTTATTCTCATCATGGCCGCTGAAAATGCTTCTAATTATACAATTTCTTTCTGCCTCCGATTGTTTCTTATTTTTATAAATGATGTTTATATCTTCCATGCTGACCCCATGAAAGATAATAATGTTAAAACTGTATTTCCAGGAGTCCCGGGGAAGAAGTGAAAAAGATGGGAGTAATTGGCTGCTATTAATATTATCCTAGTTTTCAAAGTAATATGTCCATCAGTCTCCTTTCAACCGAGGTAGTTATTTTGAATTGATTTCATATATTAGACTTCCAGGTAACATTCCGTTTGAAGAAAAGATTTCACTACTAATTTAGAGGATAAGTGAATTCACTCATTACTAGAGATGGCCTGGCCAGTTCAACATAGGTAAATAAGATATTATTGCAGTGAAAAGGTCCCTTTCAAGCAACCTTCCCCTGAGTATTCCCCTTGTAGCAATGCTGCCTACAATTTCTACTTCTAGTCCCATCTTTTTAAAGGTATTAAAAACATTAGTTTTAGGGCAGCTATAACAGATTGGACCAGAGAACACATTAAACCATCCATTAGCACCTCCATATGAATAAGTTTATCTATTAGCTCTTGGGACCTCGAGAGGCCTGGAGAAAATCTAGTAAGTTTTGGTGGGTCAGGGCATAAAAAAAAAAAAAATGCTCCCTAGGTCATCACTTTAGGGAACTGTAAAGTACTCTGAGGCTCAGGGCAGTGGAAGGGTGAAGAAAAGGAATGCAACCCTGAGCAGTAGAGGGCAGTGATAGGAAACCCAGGCTCTGACAGTTGAGGCTTGCCACCAAGAGAGTGGAGGGCTGATCCCTAGTAAAGGGGAAGGCTCTCCTCCACCCCTCCCCTTGGTCAGCTAAGCTTCTACTTCCAGATCAACATAGATTTTTCTTTTCTGTTATAAGTATTTTATTTTTCTGACCCTTTCAACTATCTTTTCATTTTAACTGAATCTTACTCTAAAAGCCTTCTGTTGTCACCAACGCCAATAATAATTTCTAACATATTCATCCCGAGTTGTCTGTTTTATAAAGTATTATAATCTGCCCCAAATCCACGCAAGAAAGTTTTCAAAGGTCTGCACAAAATTTGTTATACACATTGATGTTTAGTGCCTCTATTTTTGCATAGAAAATTATTGATAAATGATCATCTAAGGTGCTAAAGTGAAATGTGCCATAATTTCTCAAATTATATTCTCCCCGCAGCAAGATATGGGCAGAGTATTTATTTAACTTTTGCAATTTTTTAAATGAAATGAGAAAAAAGCCTACTGTTGCTAGTTTTTACGTTATATTAACGTGAGAAGTAAACTTGAGTCATAGCTGTGACTCACTATGTATGAATTATTATTCCACATTTCCATGCCTGCACTAGAGGAAGTTTCCTTTAAACATACCTCTGTACAAATGGTAATTTTGTGCTTCTGAATAGAGGGTGATTCCTGGTTAATTCTGAAGCCAAGTTTATGAGCAGCTTAACTTTACAAAAGAAAAAGGAAGCAGAAACACTGGATTTTATAAGTAAAGTTTCAGCAAACGTCAACTTCAGATGACAGTGGGAGCTAAAGGACAGGGGACAGAGACAATGAAACGAAACCAGAACTCTACCTACTATTTTCTTACCAATTGTCCCTGCATTTATATATGAAATTTTCAGAAGCGCATGGTAATCTTGCCATCTAATCCTCTACGGTTAACAAAGTGCTTTCATATGCATTTTCTCCCTTTTCTGCAGGCTGTGATCCCTGAATACTCTCAGCCTTGTCAGAGAGACTCCCAGGATGCTACCTGAGGCTGAAAAGTAGCGTTCTGGGTCCCCAACTCAGTAGGCACCACCTCTCAGGGAACTGACCACCACTACTCTCTCAGCTCCGCAAGTCGCTGGACAGTCAATAGGGCTCACACGGTGTCTGCCGGATCTGGCACGGTCAAGACACAGGAACAGCCGTACTTTCCTGCGGGTAAGAGGCTTTTCTTTTGTGCATCACGTTCAGAAGAAGCCACTCCGAAGTGCAAACACCTTTCTTAAGTTTTCAGTGCTTCCTAAGATGCAGACATGGACGCCTTGCTGAGTTATCCAATCCCTTGATAATAAAATAAAATTAAGGCCAACTCCCCGCTGTTTGATCTGTGGCTCAGTTCCTCTAAGGGCTGCCGCGGGGTCCGCGAAGACTCACTCCAGAATCCCCAGCTCCCTCGCGTCAGCGAGGTCCCGCTGGTCCAGGCAGCCTTTTCCTGAGCGGTTCTTCAGTTCCTTTTTCTAAAGCTCTATTTATACAAATTACTTTTTTCTTCCTTTCATTTAGCAATCAGGATTTATTTTCTTTTCTCTCTGTATCAGCCATGGACATATTCACTGATGAAGAACCAATCAACGTTTTGTGTTCTTATTTATTTTTATTTCTGATGAGGCAGGTTCCAATCAAACAGCAAAGTCAGAGAAAATAATCAAACAGCTCGCGGTGGCCGCTTTGCCTTTGTTTTTATTCTAGTTTTCTTTTGCGGATCATTTTTAATTCTCTTCTTTGTTAAGGGGTAGTTAAATCTGTATCTTTGTGCTCAGCAAGAGTGGCCCGGGTAGTTAAGAAGGCCTAGAGAGCTTCCTTGCCCCAATGTTCAATGGGCAGCTTCCCTTCCCACTGAGGAGGAGACTTTCAGTGGAGAAAGAGAAATGGAAAAACTTTCCAGCAAAATCAGTCAACGCATGGGGAAACCTGCCATTCAGGAGCTGCTAATTCTTTCCCAGGCAACTCCTACTCCCCTAGAGAGGCGGAGGAGAATGAGACCTCAGGTAAGTAAAAGATCCAAGCTCAGTGCTGATGGAGTGAGAAAAATCCCTCTCTCAGTGAGGGACAGAACCTGCTTTTTGTCTTGAAGTTGGCTTTGTGTTACTGAAGATGTGGGGGCCAAGATTCTTTTCAGGACACTAAAAATCTGAAATTGTTGACTTCTTAGGTTGAACAATGACCAACACCGGTTGAGAGTGGCCTGGAGTGCCCTTCACCTTACCCCCCACCCCAGCAATGAAAATAGCCTCTGTGAGCACAAAGGGGTGGAGAGTGCTATGTGCTATTAAGCACATCAATTACATTGTGGAAAGGCTATGACTTAAACTACACATAATGAAGACACCTCTTAGGTGACACAGAGAAAAGTTTTGACCAGATAGCGGGCGTTGTTCCTTACGTTTCTGTTAAAAATCCCATCCTCTCAGCTCCCAGCCCTAAGTGAGTCCTAATGTTAACCTGAGCCTCCTTCTAGAGTGGAAGCTCTAGGAGAGGGTCTCTGTGTGTGTGTGTGTGCGTGTATGCGCACATGTGTGTCTTTAAACTGCTGTGTGCATGTGTGTCTTTAAACTGTGTCCCCAATGTCTAAAACAGTAGGCATTAAGTAAATATTTGTGAATTGAGTGACAGAACATTAGAAGCAACACTACCATCCCCACTGCACCCCACCCACCCACCCCGGTGAAAAATGGAATTTCCCAGCCAAGATTAGTGAACGAAGGAAAAGACAGGGATTAAAGTGCTCTTTACCAGAGTTTTGGGAAGAACTGGCCATCTGGTAAAATAAATACTGACCCAACGACATCTTCGCCTACTCTTTACAATAAAGGGAAGTAAAATCACAGGCAAATGAGATGGGGACGTTGCCGCGGAGAGTGCTTCTGAGGGTCCTTCTCGGGGATCTTGGAAAGAAGATATCCTGGAACAGGGGGCTCAGTTGGAAGGTGGCATACACATTAGCTTTCTAAAATTAAATCTATAAACACAAAACTGCAGAACTTTCAAACTACTGTGTAAGTAAAGGAAGTCCCTCCACTGAAAGCTCAGCTGGCTGTTAAGTGGGTTTTAGAAACAGCTCTAGTAAGCGAACCTATCTGGAACTTTCGGGTTTCCATTCTTATTCGACTTCCCTCCTCTGGGTCCTTACCGAAAGGGAAGGTCCCAAAGGACCACCAGCGCGCTCTCGGAGGCTCCAGGACTAGACATTGGACTCCCACAGCGCAACACCATAGGGACTACGGTGTTCGGTTCCCGTGGCCCTCTCCTTGGCTCCCAGTCACCGTCCTCACACCCCCTGGCCCCAGTTACTGACGGAGACCATGTGCAGCTGCCATAATGTGTATAAAAGAGTCTCTCCCTGGCGTTGGTTTCTTCTCTTCTTGGAATGCTTTTGGCAGATCCTCCGCGTTTTCCGGGTCTCTTGGGAGTCTGAACATGCATTTTCCTTTATTTCAGACAGGATTCCGAAGTGTTAACTAGATTGTGCCCTCCCCACCACCTATCCTGCCTATCTTCCTTCTCAGCCGTCGGGTGCGGGAGCGAACGCCCTTGCCAACCTCAGCCTTTTTGATCTTCCGCGGGCGGAGACTCATCAGAGCCAGCAGGACTGTAACTACCCCCGGGGCGTGTACCGCCGAAGCCTGAAGAGGCTGGTTGGGCCAAAATAGCGGTCGCTGCAGACACCAGTTTCAGCCCGTCACCCGAGTGCCGGTTCCTGTGGGCGCGCCAGTCTCGCAGGCAGCGCGCCCAAGCTCGCGGATCGCCCTCTCACATTTTTAGAAGCCAAGAAAAGCACTTTTGAAACTCACTCCTTCGACCGTGGGCAGAGGAGCAGGTGGGCGCAGAGCCCTAGCTGAGGGTGGGGGGTCGCGGAGGAGAGGAACTGGAAAATGGGAAATAGGTGTCTGCTGACCTAGGGTTCTTCGGCTTTGATTTTAAGCGGCAGTGAGGCTGGGTGGTTTCGCCCCCCTCATCCCCTCGGTCGCTGGCGCAGATTGATCCTGGAGCTAGTTACGGGTGTTAAACTGGTACGCGGGTGGGGCAATTCATTAGGCAAGAAATGGATTAGTTGTTTATTATCTATAAACATTCCAACCACAGCAACCAATCATAAAACCGCGGAAGGGCCTGTAAAGTAAAGCAGCAGCGAAGCCTCCATGTGGGCAGCTCAGGCTTAGCGATTGTTCCCGGGCGATAAAGGGTCGATTAGGGAAGCAGAGCTAGGAAGGTGGGGGCGGGGGAGCGGGCGATAATTAAGCGAGTCGTCAGGAAATTGTTTTCTAGATGGGGATCATGATGCCTCTAACTTGAACGGGGCAGGAGAAATATTGGGGTGATTTGGAAGAGGGTGATAAGGGAAAGCACAGAATAAGGATTGGAGGGCCGCAGTGAGGTCATTAGTGAGGTTGATGCCGGAGATAAAAGCTGTTGATTAAATGAAGGGAGCAATTTAGTCTTTGGTTTCTTGGTAAAATGCTTAGTCACTAACCATGAAAGCGGCCTAATAATATTTTATGGGTGTGGGGAGCAGTTTAAAACTGGCATCTTTCTAGTAGCAGAAATTCACCTTTGAGTATGGCTTTTTAAAATTCCTCTTTAGAATATAACATTTTCTAATAAGAATTAGTCTCAAAAAAAGTTAATATTAGGTTGGTGCAAAAGTAATTGCGGTTTCTGCCATTACTTTCAAATGGCACAAACCGTATTTACTTTTGCACCAAACTAATACTTTCTCTTTTTCAAGTATAAAGCTTTTGTTTTTAACAAAATAGCTATTTGGTTTCTTTGGGGTTTCTTAAAACAAATTTTAAACTCATTGCATATTTGACATTTTACTATATTAGAAACAGTGGTGAAATAATTATGCTGGTTTTCGAATAACTAATTCAAGTATACTGTTTTCACTTTGATTCAGAACCTATCACTCAGAAAACAAGTTAGTGGCAAAGTTCTTAATAGTTTCATAAATATATTGGTTTGGAAATTTATTAGGACTAAGATGTAGAATATAGTAGTATACACACATTAGAGGTTTCCTTTCTCAAATTAAAAAAAAAACTTAATTTAAGTGTAACCGTCCAAAAACGGGCATAAGTCGTAAATGAAAAGTTTGATAAATTATTTTTTAAAACCTTCTTATGGAATTTCCAAGATAAAGAACGTTACCTGCATCCCAGAAATTCCTCTCCTGCAAGATGTTTTTTAAAATCAATTTATTAGATTTTTGTTTTGGGGATGTTTATGTTTAAATAATTGCTCATCAAGTGCTTGGATTTCTTTTCAGGACCAGTATTGTAGATTTCCCCCCCTTGGGGACTACTTTCTTCAAAATAAAATGATTCGAGCATTTTGAAGAAGGAACAAAAACAGCCTCCACATCCATTTTTTTTTTTTTTCCTGCCTCTGGCAGCACACACTCCTTCCCCCAGCTTTCTTTATTCCATACTGAGAGACATAACAAACAAACGATTACATGTTGAAAAACACATCTGAAAACAGAAAGGTCACGTTACTACCGAGTCCTGGGGAACATTAATCTGATGTTTGGAAAACAGTTGACAGTTGAAGGTTGGAGTTTCTCTTTTCAACTCTTGGACAGAGAGAGAGAAAGAGAGAAAGAGAGAGAGAGAGTTGAATGAAAAAAAAGAAGGGAAGAGACCACTTTGTGGCCTTTTCACTTCCGAAGTAATTGAGGGACTACCAAATTTCTAATCCAGATTTAAAAATGCAAACACATTCACAAAGAGGACTAACAATTTGAAATGGCTCAAGTTGGCATTGACGCTAAGTCAGAAGGTGTGTGTGTGTGTGTGTGTGTGTGTTGTCTTAAAATAATTAATGTGAATAGTGAAAAGTAATCACGATAACATCAAGCCCTGCATGCCTGAGGGGAGAGTTTGCTGGACAAAAAACAGTCCCTTTACTAATAGCTTGTGAGAAGGTGAAAGTTGATTGCCTGACCACTCGGCTCTCTCCAGCGTTTCTCTAAGTCCGAGCCCCCATCTCTCCCAGTCCTCCCGGCTCAGCAAGGAATTCCTTTTCTTCACTTCGTTAAGTGCTGGTAACCCAGGGCTCAGCGGCTGAAGCAGCTGGGTGTCTAAAACCCTGATATCTGGCTGCCACTGGGGTTCCTCCTATGTGAATTGTGAGGTAGAATGAGGAAGAAGATCTGAAGTACATTCCTGGGACTTTGGAAATGGTCATATTGAAAATTATACTAGTAAATTGCAATGGCAACAAATAATGAGTCCTTCTTTATAGGCATTCTCAGATCCTGGTATCTCTACAACACAGTGGATATTTGAGGCAGGACGATGGATGGGGCCAGGTGTGAGAGCAAGAATCAAGAGACCTAGGATCAAGGAGTTTTACCGGAGCTTTGTGTGACCTCGTGCAATGTCACTTTAACCTGGATAGGGCCAGGTTTCCTCACGCATAAAATAAGATCAGATGATGCCCTCTTGGATTCTCTGACTGCAGGACAATCGTTAGGCCATAGTGAAGAGATGCGCTTGGTTGCCAGACCCAGCGCCCTTTGCAGGTCTATTAAAAGAGCAAGTGCATATTCTGGAGCTGTCTCGGAGACTTGGACGGAAAGATTCGAGGCAAATAATCTAGGCTGGGAAATTTCGCGCCAAGCCCTCTGCAGTTAGCCTACCTAAAGGCTGGTGTGGCCAGAGCGAGGTAGAGAGCTCTGCACCTACTGTCGGATCTGACAATGATTTATGCGCTTCTGACCCACGTAGACCATAAACCTAGTTTGCTAGACGTACAGGGAACTGAGCCGCAGTTAATGCAGAGGACTTATCCTCTGACCTGCAAGGTCTCCCAACCTGGTGCTCTACAGCTCCAGAGCGCAGGGATTTCAGCTTTTCCTCCCTCATTGGATCCAATTTCAATCCCCTCGGTTAACTGAAAGTGTGTTCACTTCCACCCGGCCCGCAGGACCCTAAGGGCGCCTGGAGCAGTCTGGTGCGGGTCCTGGCTGCAGCATGCCCAGCAGAGCTCCGGGTGCAGGAGGCTGCAAAGCCAGCGCCGCCGCGTCCAGGCCCCTTGAGCGGAGGTGGAAACGATCAGCCTTAGAGTTCAAGGTGAATTGCTGTGACAGTGGCGGGTGGAGGAGGGGAGTTCGAGCCGTTCGTCTCGGGGAAGAATTATCCCCGATCATTTATTTTTAGATCTGAATTCCTCCAGAATCCAGCAGAGGCTGTGGCCAAAGCCCCAGCGCCAGGCAAGTGGCCAAGCTGCGCTCTCGATAATGGAGCCAGAATGGTTCCATCTGGTTACAAACATATCTTTTTATTAAAAAGCAGTCAGATCCTGAAGCGCTTTCCTTGCGGTTTACCGCTCTCCGCAGGCTGCTTCTCCGAAGCCATCTGTGGTAGCCCTCACTCGGTTGAGCCCACGCCTCCGCCAGACAGCGCCTCCGCCAGGCAGACCTCCTGCGGGGCATTTTGTGGCTAGGGGGGTTCCTGCTCAGGGACCTCTAATAGGGTCGGTGGAAGCTGATTTGAATCTTCCCAATTCCTTCCCTGTTTATTTCTCAACCCAGTAGTTCAAAAATTCACTTTATAACGGTCCCCTAACAAAAACACGAGTAAGAAAGATAGCAAAGAATTAAACTGGACAGGCACCAATGTTGCGAAAAAGGTTTTGCTTGGAGACTGCAGGAGAGGGCTATCCCTCTTTACAATTCACGACGTTACTACCAACTTTGTCACTGAGTGGTTCCTCTCCCTGCCCGAATTCCTGGCCATCTTCGTTCCAGAGAGCGATGCGATCATGGCCTTGAAACCGAACGGGGCGTAACGTACCATTCCTCTCCAGCTCCCGAGCCCCACTCCCACCCTTGCCGCTGAAACTGTGAAAAAGCCGCCAAAGTCTGGGCACCCAGCCTGGCAGTAGGAAGACAGTGAGATAAAGAATGCGATAGTAAGTCCTTAAGTGCTTCCTAAAGATAAGGTCCCTGAATCCTGGAAAAATTCAGTCTGGCCTCCCTACTTCAGCAAGTCGCCTCCTGCTTCTGTCAGCCCCCTCCCCACACACACCTGGAGGGAGAGGCGGTGGCCTCAGGGGTAGCTGGGGCAGACCCTCCGCTCCTCCACTCCCGGTGGCCAGGGGTCCTAAGGCCACGCGACTGGCTTCCTTCTCTGGGAATCAGGAGAAGATAATGAGAAAATCCCTCAACCATTGGCGCGACGAAACTCAAAAATGGACAGCCCTCCCTTATTCATAAATATTACTTCAAATATGTTAAAGACGTTAAGTAATTTTTATGCTCTTTAGAATTTCCAATGCTATACTTTATTATGACAGATAAGGTATGATTTGTGCTAGTCGCGTGCCAGGACACTGAAGGTGAAAAGAAGGAGAACAAGTAAAAGAGTTTCTAAAAGAATACACATAACATTTAAGATAACTACATACAAAGTGCTCACTTAATTTCTCTTAAAACAGTTACAATGAATAAATTACATTTCTAACTTAATAAAATTTAATTCTCTTAGTCGTTTGTACAATTGATGGCCTTTGGTTATAAAATTTTACTTTTTGGAAAAACATTGCTCCTCTGTCAAACTATAGCACATGACAAATAACATAGCAAGTAATAGGTTTGACTTTTAAACATACACAGTTATTTGAAACAAAATGTTTTTAACTTCCTGGAAGCATACGCAAAACAGTAAAAGCACAGTTATATTTTAGGAATTATCCTAATACATTTCCCTCTATGATATCAGAACTTACTCCTGATTGAACAAAGGAAGAACAGCTAACTCTTCGGATAAAACAATTTTTTCTCCTTCATTCCCAGACATGGTTTGGAAAGCAATAAATAAATGCATATTTGCAAGAAGTCATGAAAAAGCAAGATTAAAAATACTGTATAATCTTCCTAGTAAAACATAACTTATATACATTTTATATCTGACCATATGAAACTGTCATCTATAAGTATTACATTTTAATGAAACATAACTCCTCATGATATATTTATTTCATAACAAATGGCAAAGGTAATATTACTTACCTTCATGTATTTTTTCTTTTAAAAGCTCCTCCCACCAAATGAGAGACCCCTATTTAAACAGCAACTTATATTGAAACATATGATCTGAAGGAATTAGCTATTTGAAAGTCTTTTGACAGCTTTACAGATTATATCTGTTGAGTTTTTTCTCTCTCTTATTTCCACAATTTACATGTGTGAATATATGGGTAGCCCTCACTAACTTTTCAACATCGGTCACGCACATTAGGTAGAAAAAATTAATTTTGAAACTCTTCTTTGTTTTTAAAATGATATATGTCATTACTGTTAGGTGAGTAAGCTAAGCGTGTTTTTTGCTCACAATGATAGAGCAAATATAAACAGTATTATGTTGTTGGTGTTAAAAGGCAAAACCTCTTAGTTTGTGAAGATCACCTACTTACCTTCTCTCCATTAAAAAAAGAGTTGAACTTTTTGGCTCCCTATATAATGTGTGTTCTCCATAGATTTTATACTAAATATTAAGATTATAGAGCTAAACTTTTTCTAATGTCAAAGAGCTTTTGAACAATACAGGCATAGGAGAGAAAAGACACCTACCTCACACATTCACATCCCAAATTTCCTATCTCCAATGCAACAGGAATAATCTTTTTATTCCATTAAAATAGTCACTAACCTTATAATAATAAAGGCATGTTTTAATCTCTTACCTGAAGGAGTCTTATCAATGTAACAAGAACTGAAATTGTGATTGGTCCTTGTTGTCGTTTATAGTACAGAGATCTGTACTGTATTGCCTTTGTGGAGGGCTGAAGTAACAACATATAACTACTGCCTCCTGAGACCCTTATGAAAATAAGATATATAGCTGGTTCAAATAAATGCTTTAGACCTTGACCCAGGAATATAATTGAGAAAAACAAATTATTTCACATACACTAAAACATAATTAAAATGTTATTCTAAGCTTTGCTTTTGTGTGTTATGTTGTATGTGCATACTAATGTTATCCTCAATCATAAAGCTATGTAAGAAATGATTGTACTTTTAAAAATGTTACATAAACATCTTTTTTCCTAAAAGTGGCAAAAATTACCTTAGAAAGCAGTTACAGTGCAACTTTCACTTTTAAAGGCTTTCAAGATTGAATATTTTAATTCATAACATATTTCTCATTGTTAAAATTTTTTGGCTTCCTCAAATCTGGCATTTAAAATTTTTCAGTTGTTTTGTAGACTATGTATGTAAGGTTGTATTTTTCACTGTCAACATAAAGTCATTGTTTGCTTTGGATTTAATATGTATTTGGATATGTATGCGTATTTATTTAAAACTATGAACTCTGGGGAGGGTTTTAATTCTATGCAACATAAGTCAGTTTTATATAATGAATATATACAACTTCAGCTAATAAAAAGTAAGATTTTAATCTTGACAATATATTCCTAAAATGCATTAAGATATTGTCAATCTAGAATGAGCTTGATTTGAAAACAAAAAGAATAAGTTCTTTTAATGAACTAGTGGTATATTGTTACATGTATATATGTTTTGCTGATTTTAGCAAGAAAATGGAAAATAATCCATAACAAAATGGAAAATAATCCTCCTGCAAAAGAAATCTGAAGTGGATTACCTAATAAATTGTTTTCAGCCTGAATTTTAAGGTATCAAGACATAGTCATGTTTGTTTTTTAAAATATCATTTTCAAAAATCAAAGACATTAGTGGTATTCCCTATTTCAAAATGATGATCATTATTCTGCTTTTTACCACCAATATTTATGCTAGGAGAAACATGTTTAAGAGTCATCAACACCTTGGGCTCATTGACCATATGAGTGAGTCACATGTTCAAAATGAATAAAATGTTATTTAGAAAAAGGAAAAATATATATATATTTATACATATGCATAGGTATTCTTTTTAAATGAATAAAAGGGCTTCATAATTGGGGACAGCAGAAAAAGGGAGTAGCAGGCATCACAGCCCAAAGCAAGCATGAAACTAGCAATGGTGTCTAGACAAAGGAGCAAGGATATTTGCTTTTAGAGTTAGTTTTATTTGGGACAACTTGCAAGAAAGAAGGGTAGGCTCTCAATAGCTAAATTAAATTATCTGGATGATTTGTCTACACAGAGCAATAATGACATCTCTTTTTGTTGTTGTTTCATTTTGTTTTGTTGTTTGTTTGTTTGTTTGTTTGGAGACAGAGTCTCACTCTGTCGACCAGACTGGAGTTGCCCGGGCTGTAGTGCAGTGGCGTGATCTCGGCTCACTGCAGCCTCCACCTCACGGGTTCAAGAGATTCTCCTGCCTCAGCCTTCTGAGTAGCTGGGATTAAAGGTGCCCACCACCACGCCAGCTAATTTTTGTGTTTTTAGTAGAGACAGGGGTTTCACCATTTTGGCCAGGCTGGTCTTGAACTCCTGACTTCAAGTGATCCGCCTGCCTCGGCCTCCCAAAATGCAGGGATTAGAAGCCTGAGCCACGGCGCCCGGCTCCTCTTCCTAATGTGCTATGTAGATACATCTCTAACAGGAAACTATAGATCCCCCAGCATTTGCTTTTGAAATAATTCAAAACTTTCATTTCAGTTAGGAAACACATTTTGCCAACATCATATTGTCTATCTTTTCCACTACATTCCCCATAACAATAGTTTTTAAATGAAGTATGCCTCAACTTCATGTTTATTATTAATGTAACAACTATTTATTGACTGTTTACTGCAATTCTCAGAGCACCAATGACTAAAACAAACAACCTACCCTTGGTAGAGTTGGGGAACTTTTCTGCAGAGCATGGAAATTAAGGGGAAAAATTCTGTAGGTTTCAGGTTATCCACTAGGTGGCAAGGTGTGCAAAATTGACTGCTTACTGTAGAGCAAAATTTGGTACAAAGAATGTGGCTTTCTATGAAAATTTCCACCATATTTTGTTTGTAATGATATTTGTAAAGTCCCTTTTTGAGCTCTACAGTTAATAGCTAACGGTCAGGATACACTTTGTGTTCAGTTTTACAAAGCATTCTTTGCTTGGGGCTCATCTCTTCGAGAGCCAGCTGTGTTCCCTAGTGGCCCGTCTACAAGATCCCCAAGCTTACCTTAAGAAATTTTTCTCTTTTCCTCCCTATATTTCTCTGTGCCCCCAGATGTGTGGATTATGAAATCTGCCTAAGGATCTGAACATCTGGCTTTGCAGAAGGACCACAAAGCTTTGGTTCAATTTTATTCAAATTTACCTAGATCAGTTTAGATATCACACTTTGATCTGCTGATTTAGGGGGTTAGTGTCCAAAACACTAACATCTTACAATAACACCCATGCTGATAAGTAGTCAAACACATATGCCCATATGTACATACATGCAATCATGAATATATTTTGTTTTCAGAGACCACTTAAGTGAGATCTCACATTTATAGCAAAGAAATAAAATTATTTCATTTAATCAGACCTCTTCTTTGGAAAAGAATTGTGATATTTTTCTCAGTGAAATCGGGCCTTTATGCATATATTTTGTTTTCAGAGACCATTTAAGTGAGATCTCACATTTATAGCAAAGAAATAAAATTACTTCATTTAATCACACCTTTTCTTTGGTAAAGAATTGTGTTCTTTTTCTCAATGAAATTGGATCTTTATGCATCTTTAGATCTCCCAAAGAGATTAAAGAAAAAAAACTTTCCTTCTTTGAAAAATGGTTTATACAAGATGTAGAACACTTGTAGAGTTGTTTAAATATACAGTTTGAGATTTTTCTGTGCTTGTCTAACATATGAAATCTGTATCTTTGTTTTCAGATGAGTAGCCTCTAATCCAAAAGTGAGATATTAGCTAGGCATGGTGGCACTCACCAGTAGTCCCAGCTACTTGAGAGGCCAAGGTAGGAGGACTGCTTGAGCCCTGGAGGTCAAGAGCAGCCTGGGAAGCATAGCAAGACCCCACTCTCTAAAAATACATAAATAAAGTGAGATTTTAGAGATAAATATTTTTCTTTGTGAAAATGTTCTCCCCAACAAGACTGTGTGTCTAAGGACATAATTATTAGTAAAA
Organism: Pongo pygmaeus; assembly: GCF_028885625.2. Classification (NCBI taxonomy): domain Eukaryota; kingdom Metazoa; phylum Chordata; class Mammalia; order Primates; family Hominidae; genus Pongo; species Pongo pygmaeus. The sequence continues at coordinate 187,529,470 of NC_072376.2, forward strand.
CATTAACATTTTAATGTGAATAGCTGAAATTTTTCTCCTTATATATTCACTTTGGCTGTGATAATTCTCAACACGTTCAAAATGTGTGCCTCATAGCAGAGTTTATACATTTGGCCATGAGTTTTGATAACAGTTGTGAATAAGCAAATGAAATATTATTTTATACATAAATTGGAAATGTGGGTTGTTTCTGATAGATGTGGTTGTTTTCCATTTATCAGAGTTGTAGGGAAGCTATTTTTTGAAGTTAGGGAAAAACATTTAAGTCAGGCTCAATTCCTCTCAATACACAATCAAGCACCAATTTATATCTGTTCTGCTTAGCTCAGGGCCCTCCACATAGTTCAATTAACAAATTTACTGATTGATAACTATAATTTGCTTCATGGAGAAGTCATTCATATAAAATGTATTTATAGATCATAATGTAATCAAGCCAAGGTATTACTAGTAAAAAAAAATCCATTCTTAATACAATTTTAAATGTAAAGGGATTTTACCTTCAGTTAGTCTAAACAAAAGAATAAATCTCACCCACCCTCCCCCCAACCCTCGCTGCAATAATTCTGCTTTGGGTTTCAGGACCTGGAAATAGAGCTTTTAGTGTTTTTATTTTTAATTCCCATTACAAAATATGTCAACTTTTTAATGACTTTATTATGATGAAATTCTATTCTGGATTACTATCATTTTAGGCTTTTCTCACAGACTTACTGTCTTTTACGAGAATTTTACTTTTTAGTTCACAATAGTATAACAGGCAGAGCAGAACTCAATAAAATTTTTTAAAACCACAAATTTCTCAATAACTCCTCAATACATCAAAGTTTTCATGTAACCATATTTTCTACTCAAAATTTTCAATATACATTTTCTTCATCATTATAATTATTGGATACATTTTATTTAGGGTTTTTACTTCATATGTTATTATAAACAGTTATCTTATCCTTAACTAGTTTTTATATTCATCTAGATTAATGGCTAAACTCCCTTGCATTTCTTTCTAAACATTATCCTTCCCAGTGTTCCTCATTTCAGTAAAGGGCACTAGCAGCTGTCCGGTTTTTAAAGCCAAAAATCCAGGAGTTCTCAGTCCCTCCTCTCTCCTCTCCTCCTCTCCCCTCCCCTCCTCTCCCTTCCCCTCCCCTCCCCTCCCCTCTCCTCTTTTATCCCCTCCCCTCCCCTCACCTCCCGTCCCCTCCCCTCTTTTTTCTCTTTCTCTCTCTCTCTCTCTTTTTTTTTTTTGAGACACAGTCTTCCTTTGTCGCCCAGGCTGGGGTGCAGTAGCGTGATCTCATCTTGCTGAACCCTCAATCTCCCGGGCTCAAGCAATCCTCCCGCCTCAACCTCCCGAGTAGCTGGGACCACAGGTGTGCACTACCACAACCAGCTCATTTTTATATTTTTATTTTTTGTAGAGATGGGGGTCTCACTATGTTGCCCAGGCTGGTCTTGAACTCCTGGGCTCAAGCAATTCTCCCATCTCGGCCTCCCAAAGGCTTGGGATTACAGGCATGAGCCATGGCACCATCTCAGTTCTCTGTATCTCCACTGACGCCACCCAGTTCTAAGCCTTCACGACCTTCCATCTGAACAGCCTCAGATGCCTGCTAACTGGACTCCGGGCTTTCCCTCTTGCTCCAGCCTATTACCCGCTCTTCACACAGCAGTCAGGAATGATTATTTTAAAAACATACATCACATCACACGACTCCTCTTTTAGAATCTTTCTGTAATGTTTTATTGCCCTTGAAATAGAATTCAGATTCTTTGCTACTACCTACCAGGCCCTGCCAGATACGGCTTCTGCCTTTTTTTTTTTTTTTCCAAACCCATCTCCCTCTATGAGTTCCTTCCTTCCTCACATATTTCCTGATGTTTATCATGTTTTAGTGGCTTTTTTAGGTGCTGGGAACGGAGAAGTGAATATAACAGTGTCTTCTTTCATGGCGCTTACATTTTATGGCGCATGGACCAGTGTTGTATCTGCCTCCCGGGCTCAGCCTTTACTGCTCCTCTGCTTTGGAAAGCACTTATCTTCTCAGGGCTGCAAAGACAGAGCGAGATTAATCAGTAGATCCAGGACTCGCTAGCCTGTGACCTCTATAAACGGTCATGATTATCTCCTCAGAGCATACTTCTGAAGGCTAAATAACTTAAATAATACAAAGCCCTTAGCACAATAAATGTAAGATAAATATGATCTATAATTTGGATTTTTATTATCATTTTTGTAAAGAAATATTTCTACAACTTTTTCAGAGATTTCTGAGACTTGCTTCCTTATGGCATTGACCAAACTGCAAAATGAGCTCCCCTGCAGGAATTTTGAGCTACAAAATACATTCCCAAGAAGCTGGAAAAGTATTTCCTCCCAGAGCCAGGGCTCTGCTGTGCAGCATAATACAAATATCCCGAGCTTAACGCCATGGTTTTTATCATGGATGCTGATTAGAACATAACTTAGTGATGTTTTTGATTGGAAACAAATTTTGACCCCATGGTGCGTTACATTCAAAATGTCTCCATTGCAAAGTGTTTAAACTTTTATTATTGCATTAATCACATTGTATTATAGTCATGGGTAGGGTAACCACACATCCTAAGTTTATGCCTTTTGTCCTGAAGTACCATCTGGTTTAGCATTTTAGCACTCTCAAAAGTGTCCTGGTTTAGACAATAAACTCTATAGTCCCCCAATTATGAGGCAGGTGCCTGGCTGCAGAGGCTGAGGAGCACTGGGGTGGTCCTAAGCTAAGTGTGGGCCTGTTTGAGAAATTGGTGATGCTGGTGACCCAGAGATGTCTGGTTGTTTTGCATGTAGAGAAGGGCGTTGAGGAGAAACTTAGGCACCGAGGGCCAAAGGCAGAATCAGTGGAGGAGAGTAAGGAGGGCCTCCAAGACTACACTGAAACTCTATAAGAAGAGGGCTCCTCTTCTCATTTCTGCTAAGAACACAACACATTCTAAGGCAGTGAGGATGGAAGAGAACAGCTTCGTTTTGGTTCTTTTGAGGCTTGTAGTTGTATTATAAGACAACAAGGAACCAAGGGCAATGAGACAAAACTCAGAAGATGCCTTGCAATCCTAAACCTCAGTGAAGTGTGAAAACAACTGACCCTGGGTTTCTGAGGACTCGAAGAAACATTTGGGGTTGGCTGAGGATTGGGCTTGCATGCATCTTAATCACCAGTGTAAGATATAATTTGGTTTGGTTTCATGCTAAAGTTTTAGTTTTCAGTACTTCCAATTAAAGGGTCAGATAGTCTGTCAGCTAAAAAATAATATTTGTTAAGTAGAATACTTCATGTCCTGGCAGGAGGAAACCTTTCTGAACAGAGTGCACCTTGGTTATTTAGTTTAAAATTTTTATTCCGGAAGATCGTTTAAATTGAGACAGATGGTAACTTTTTATATACAAGGAATGTTATTAAAGTACTTTGAGATTTTTGGATGCTTGATTCGAGAGCACTTGTCAAAATCAATTTGTTCATACACTTATTTAGATCCTACAGCTTGCCATGCACTATGCTAAGTGCTCATGACAATGTCACAATGCATATCAGCTCCTCTAGTTTCTTCTACTATGTCTATGCTGAGGACTCTCCCAAAACATTATCTTAGCCTTTATCTCCCATCTTAACACTGTACAACTAACAGCTGAATAACTTCACGTAATTGTCTTATGAATACTTCAAATTGACCACAATGAACTCATTCTCGCCTGCTTACATCCTCCCCATCATCACTACCTTCTTCCCAAACCAAGAAGATGTGTCCTTCACTTACATTCCCTCCATCCAGAATAGAACTCCTTCTTCAGAGTATTTGGAGTAATTTTTAACTTCTTCATCTTCATGTCCAACAGCCAGTAGTTCACCAAGATGGTTTACTTCAAAAGTTTATCTCAAATCTTGCTTCTATCACTTCTACTCCCAATGACAGTGCTAAAGTTCAGATTTCCATTGTATTTCACTTGCGTAATTATAGTAGCCTCTTCACTAATTTCCTTAGACTACAGTCTATTGCACTTCTACTTCATATATTAGATTGGCATTAGAGAGATCTTTCTGAAACACAGATCAGAAATGATATCTTTCTTTTTGAAAAATATCCAATTCCCTACACAATAAAGTACTGACTCTCTATTTTAGCTTACTGTCTGTTCAAACTATATTTTCCAGGCTTTTCTTCCACATCACTCCCACTTTACCCTCCAACTCTAGCAAATTATTCACTATTTCATGACGCTTATATGCTTTTGGTTCCATGCCTTTGATCATGTTATTAACTCAGTCGGTAATATACCTACTGAAATAGCATTCATTCTTTCACATTCAGCCAGTTGGTATTAACTGCTTCTTCTTCTCTTTCTAAAATACTAGTCGTTTTTTAAAAAGATCTTTTAACATCGTTTCTTCTTCTATTCATTAAGGTTAGTAATAAACAAAAGGTACATGGGAGTCAGTGTTTGTCTTGGTCCCTATTAATGGTCATGTGATCCTCCAAAAGTCACATAACTCCTCCAGACCTCTGAAAAATTGTGGTGATATTATATATGAAGTATTACAGAACGTGTGTGATGTATTATGGTTGCCTTCTTCCCACTGAAGGCCTTAATAATGAGGGGTAGTTTTCTTCATTTTTGTCTCTTTCACAGCACCTAGTAAGTTCCTTTCTTGCACAAAATGAGCCATCTTTAAATGCTTATTTAACTACTAAAAATTAAAATGTCATTGTAATATAAAATAATGTTCTAAATTTATCATTGTATCATAGGTACTTAGGGGTTATGGTAAATTTGAACTTGAATATGTGAGAAATGATATTTCCCTTAAACAGTGAGAAAAGCACAAAGTACATCAGAATGATGCTGGAACAACAGGTCTTACCTGTAATGTGATTGGCTACATTAAGGCTTTAATAAATTGATGTAATAATAAGTGGAAGTATTAGAAACATTCTGAGTCAAAGAAACGGGAAACTGATGAAAGAAAGGGCAAAACAGCATGCTACTTAGTATAAAATTAAAAGCAAAATGGGAGCAATTGTTGGCAGTTTCTAGTATAAAGTGATTTCAGCTATCAAATTTTAAATGTGCAAAATGATCTCTATTGAGGAGTGCATTTGGCATTTAAGTCTGATGCAAAACATAAAGCATTTGATTCAGGTAACTCCCCTTGATCGGACTCCATGCCCGTCAATCAATTTACCGTAGGCTGGTAAACAGAGAGAGAGAAGGTGCTGATCACATTTAGTAGGTTATCACTGTAACATTTCCTTTAGTTCTGGATTTAAAATCATGTCATGAAAAATACACGTGCTTGAGGGTTGCTGACAAAACCAGATTTCTGAGGTTAAGAACCAGACCCAGAACCAATACAAATCCATCATGGTAATAAATGCCACTCTGGAAGAGCTGTTACAAGGCATTGAATTTCACCTAATCCAATATAAGCTTGGTTTCATTCGAGTTTTTCATTTCTCTGGCTTATTATTGACAATAGTCATAATCTTTTTTGGATGGCATCCAGGAAAATACTATATATTATAGTACCAAGATTAATTAAAGGAAGGAGAGTAATACATATTTTTAGAATTTATGCTGTAAGAACAAAAATCTCCAAAGGGAAAGAAAATGAATAACTATGAACTCCTTTGCAAACACAATTGCCTAAATTAGACTTTGCAGTCCGTTTTTAGGGAAAAAATATGTATTTCTCTCCTTCCCTTAATTTCACAAACATTGAGAAAATAAAATATATAATTGTTGAGAATTATAGAGATACAATAAACTATTCAACGGCTGCAAGATTGAAAATGACATGGGCTTTGGAAGACACTCACTGGAGGGCAATGTGATGGGTGTCACTGTGCTAGTATACATACAGAACTACTTTATTTAGCTCCTTTTATTGTCCTCTCTAAAAGGGCAGCAGCTTTGATAAACTTTTCTGGGCCACCCCACTTTTCTCAGACTGCCTACTACAGGAGCGCAGGCAGATATTCACTGGAACTCTGGCCCTGGCAAAAGGTAATTTCCCTTTGGGAACATATATTCATGCATCGCAGAGGAGACAACTATCCTCAAATTGTTCAAGATGAGGGCACTCTTTGTTCATTTTTTTGTTTAGATAAAAACTGGCAAATATACATTAAGTTTCTGTAAAAGGAGCCGTTGGATGTCTGTTATTTCAAGACCTTTTCTATGAGGATTTTTTTGGAAGAATTTTCTCTAGCTTGAATTCTTTTGGACAGGTTTTGAAATAAAATGATAAACGCTGGTATTGGTAATTGCTACAAATACAAATAACAATTTGTACAATTGTTATTGTAATTTGGTATTGGCATTGTTTTTGGAATTAGCAATTGTCATTTGGTGTTTAGTTGGTATTAACATTTACCTAACTTTCAGTTAAACACAAATGTCAAATACAATAATTTGTACAATACTAAAAATACAATATCAGTATTGAAGCAAAAATATATATTCCATTTGCCACCTAGTAATTAGGTATATTCAGCAATTTGAGTTTAGCTAATGTCATCATTTTTAAACAATACATACATAAATAAGCGTGTTTGAAGTCATATTGTAATCTTATACCTTAATTTAGAAACTTGATTACAAAATTAGTCATGCTTATGTTTTTTTAAAGTATTTTCGAAAATGAAAAATGATTTTGCTTTTAAAAAAATGCTTCACTTTAATTCTTTAAGTTAAAAAAACAGAATGTAACCTGAGATCCTAAAATTCCTTGTTTGTTTATTTTAATTTTTAAAACAAATTAAGAGGAGGGGGACATTAGTACAGATTTTGTCTTCAAAGTTTCCTTTAGAAAATGTCAACAACTTAAATATTTAAAAAGTGATTAACTACTTGCAAAGAGACTAAAAACAATATCTTAAGTATGTGGGTCCCCAAACATACATATTTCTGATTTAGACTTTTAAACTGTCAATACCAGAGAGACAACGCCACTGATGGGGACCTGGCACTAGTCCTTCCAGTTAATTTTTTCCTTGGAGAATGGTTTTGGGCGACAGAGTGGCGTCCGGCTTCCCAGGTTGTTGCACTGACAAACTGCAGTGGTGGCAAAGTCAAGGAGTCTGACAAAATCTCATTAATCATTTTAAATTAAATCCAACCTTCCTGTCCAACCATGCCAGGAAGAAAGCCTTTAATTTTTTTTTAACAAATAAAAATTTCCTCAGTAAAGATTTGGTATCTTTCTCTTGTTGGTCTTTAATTCGATGAGACAAAAATAAAATAAAACAACGTACTTTTTTAAGCTTGAAAACAAAACATTTGTCCAGATAATGATTTAACAGATCAACTAAGTGTCTTTTTAAAATAAATTTTGAATAACAATACATGGAAATATTCTGAAGGGAAACCCTACTAGGTAAATTAGGAACATTGTTTATGTTCTGAATAGTTTGATGAATTTACATTGTTCTATCTAAAATATATGATCCTTAATAAGATTTTAAAGAGGAAATAGACAAAAAATCCACTATCTATAATATTTTGGTATATTTTATGCCAGTCTCTTCTTTGTATTCACAGGTTTTTGCATTGTTTTATACAGTAATTGTAATTTGTGTATATGTACAATATACACACATGTACTATTTTATATACTTTATAATATCTATAAGTATTTTCCCATATTATTGATAAATATCATTGCATCATAGTAATACATCATGAGGATGTATTTTGGTCTTCTCAACCAGTGCTTAGCATAGTGTCTGGTACACAGAATGTACTCAAATATTTGTTGGGTACTTGCTAGAATTTCAGTGTTTTCATCTCTTTTTTCTTTTAAAAACAATGATGTAATTAAAGTTGTGCATGTTGCCTTTTCCCAATTTGGAATTATTTCCTTAAGAGACTTCCTAGAAGAAGACACATTCACTTATGAATGCTTGACAAGAAACTGTAGGCAATAGTGTTATTAATAGTGATATTTAGGAAAAAGTTCACTTTTGACACAGGAAAATAGTTTTTAATTTGAATAACAAGATGTTGTTTTAAATATTAAAGCTTATGAATAAGCTTACTCTCATTGAACACAATATTCATAATATTGTCAAAAACTTAGACCAGTTAAAAGAAGTAACAAGATCAATGACAAACTCTTGATGTTTTTCTTATTTTTAAAAAAGGTCACCAACACAGAGTCTGCACAAAAAAAAGTAGGTAGGCAATCTAAAAGTAGCAATAACTCATTCAGATAGTTCAAATTACTTCTGGAGAGGTGAATTTATGTCTAGAATAATACATAGTTGAATCTTAATATTTTTAAAAAGTTAGCTAATATACTCTGATTTGTAAATTGTGAAAGATCTGGATGTATTTTTTAAAAATGGAAATAGTAAAGCCATCTTTCTATGTGATTATATAGAATCTAAACCAGAGCAAAAATGATTCAACTGGATTTATTGAGAAACTACTCCGGGCTAACATCTGTGTTAGGCACTGAGTGAGATACAAGAACAAAATTTCCATCTGCAAGAATTAAGAAAGTTGTCCTGGAGGGGAAAGAATCTAACAGGACTTGGAAGGACAAGTAACATTCAACAGGCAAATATGAAGAAAGGTTAACAGCTTTCCAGAAGAGAAACACAGTGCAAATGAATGGAAGTAAGAAAATACAGATTTTTATGAAAATACAAATTCATCAAGATTAGAGAGTGCTAATTTTAAAAGAATGTATTCAGTAAAAACCCTATTGATGACAAATTTGGAGGGAATTCTAAAAGTTGTTAAGCATTTTTGTTCCTCTCTTCTTCCTTCTTTTCATTTTCTTTTTCCTTCCTAGTAGGACACCGACTAGGAAACACTGAATTGCTAATTTGGTAAACATTTACTAAATGTTTATAATTAAGGTTTTTCATGGATAGAACATGTTAAAAATTTCTACTCACCTAGTTTTAAAAATAATCAGGAACAAATCCCTACTCAGTAATCATAGGAAGTAGTAAAAAGAATACTACCCAATTGGAGAGGGTTCCACTTCAAGTGATGGTCAAGAAGTTCTTTCAGACCAACCTGCCAACATATGCAATTACAAACTCTGGACAAAATATTTAAAAATTAACCAATTGAAAGAAATAGAAAACAACCAAAAGCAGGCTGATCCTACAGAGGAGTGAATACTTAGAAGAAATAGCATTGGGTGAGTTTCTTATTTTTATAGCTCTTAGCCTGAGGGAACTCCTCACTCTGCATCATGTGGAGACTACAGTTGTATTGACTTGAAGAACACTAGGACACGTTTGGGGTAATGGCAACTGCTGGAAAATGCAGAGGGAAATCCTGATAAGGAAAGAACCACAGAGAGAGCCCTAAATTCTGTGTATGACTCTGCCAAAACTGGCTGGTCTCTCAAGCATGCATGTACAGAAGAGATTTCAAGTACAATAGCCAGGTTAAAAAGCTGAACTAAAATTTGAGCTGCCACGAACTCTAGGGGAACCAGAGTTTGCAGCTGGGAGTTTGGCCAAGTTAACTAGCTGCTTTAAAAAAAAAAAAAAAAAAAAAAAGAAGTCTTTAGAGAAACAAATAAAAATCCAGGGTTTCTGCAACATTTTACTTACCATGTCCCAGACACAACCTAAATTACTTAACACATGAAGAAACAAGAAAATGTAACCCATTCTTGAAAGAAAATTAGAGAAGACTGACAATGAAATGATCTAGAATATTGAAATGAATATTGAGTATATTCATACATTAAAATAAGAATTTTGAAAATTGAATATTGAAATATCCAATACTGAAATATTGAATATTAAAATACTAAATATTAAAATAAACAAGTATTTAATATTGAAATAGAATATTGAAATGAGCCATCAAGTATCTTAGCTATTACAACTATGCTAAAGGGTGTAAGGAAAAATACACTTGTTATGAATTAAAAGATAATCTCAGCACAGAAATTTAAATTATAAAAACTAAATAGAATTTCTAGAACTAAAACATACAATAATTAGAATAAAACTTCATTGAATGGGCTTAAAAGAAAATGAGTACAGAAGAGTCAGTGAGTTGGACTATACAAATCAAGTGATTTTGTGAGACAAAATCAAAAGGTCTAGCATATTCATAAATGCAGTCCCAGGAGGAGAAGAGAAAATGAGATTGAAAAAAAAAAATTTGATGAAATAAAGCACTCAGAGGAAAATTACATTTGTTCACAGGGGAAAAACTATTTGAACACTACTCTTCTCATTGGAAACAATGGAGGTCAGGAAACTGGAATATCCTTAAAACGCCAAACGTGGGGTGGGGGGAAGTTAATCTAGAATTATGTATTCAGCAAAAATATTCCTCAGGAAGGAAAACAAAATAAAGACATTTTCAGATTTTAAAGTTTGTCATACTTAATTTCCAGCAGATCTGAACTATAGATGTTAAAAGTTTTTCAGTTTGAAAGGAAAGATGCTACAAGGAAACTTGGATTTTTCAGGAAGAAATAGGAGCATCAGAAATGATAATTTGGGTAAATATAAAAGAGCATTTTTTAAATTTAAAATATATATGTCTGTTCAAAGAAAATTATAACACTATATTGTGGAGTTTATAACATATACTATACGTAATACATTTAATAAGATACTGGATGAGGTGATAGGGTAAAGAGGCTTACATGGTTGTAAGTTTTCTATGCTTCATGTTATATAGTACAATATTATCTGTAAATAGGCTGTAAAGTTGTATATTTTGAACTGGGTTTGGTTTGCCCAGGCATACATGCATTTGCGGAGACTCATTGATTAGTACACATAAATTTTACCACAAACAAAAAAGCTGGCCTGGCACGGTGGCTCACGCCTGTAATCCCAGCACTTTGGGAGGCCGAGATGGGTGGTCCATAAGGTCAGATCGAGACTGTCCTGGTTAAGCAAGAAATGTGGTCTTACTATGTTGCCCAGGCTGGTCTGAAATTCCTGGGCTCAAGCAAGTCTCCCACTTTGGCCTCCCAAAGTGCTGGGATTACAGGCTTGAGCCACTGTGCCTGGCCTGGTTAACAGGGTAAAACCCCATCTCTATTAATAATACAAAAAATTAGCTGGGTGTGGTGGCACGTGTCTGTAGTCCCAGCTGCTTGGGAGGCTGAGGCAGGAGAATCGCTTGAACCTGGGAAGCGGAGGTTGCAGTGAGCCGAGATCGCACCACTGGACTCCAGCCTGGGCAGCAGAGGGAGACTCTGTCTCAAAAAAAAAAAAGCTAAAAAAATGATCTGTAGCTAATGATACGCAAGTTTAAGTCTTTAGGAAGGAAGTTATGTCTCAAACTTATTTTTAGCTGTATCAAAATAATTGATGGATAGAGGAATAGATAAACATGATTTAGTGAATACAGTAAAATTTTAATTGTAGAATCCAGGTGGTGAGTAGGCATTCTCTGCAAAATAATTCCACTTTTCTATTTTAAAATTTATTTTATTTTTAAATTTTATTGACACAGGGTCTCACTGTTGCCTAGGCTGGAGTGCAGTGGCAATCACAGCTCACTGCAACCTCGAACTCCTGGGCTCAGGTCATCCTCCTGCCTCAGCCTCCTGAGTAACTAGGACTACAGACAGGTATGTACCACCACGCCTGGCCAATTTTTTAATTTTAAGTAGAAATGTGGTCTTGCTATGTTGCCCAGGCTGGTCTGAAACTCCTGGGCTCAAGCAAACCTCCCACCTTGGCCTCCCAAAGTGCTGGGATTACAGGCATGAGCCACTGTGCCTGGCCCCACTTTTCTATGTGTTTGAAATATTCCTAAGAAAATGTTGGAAAAGCAAATATTGCCAATCCACATTTATAATCAGGTCAGGGTAGAAAAATAAAATAGGAAAAAGAAAAAAAGTTAGGAAATTGAGGATACAAAAAAAGGAAAAGATATAAGCTAAAACAGAAGCAGAGAGAACTGGATAGTAAGAGGTATGAAGAAAAACAAAGAAGGAAAGATAGAAGGAGGTAGACAGAAGGAGAGGGCAAAGTGTTAATCACCAGAAACTAGGCACGATAGTAAATAATAGTTATCACCACCCTTTGTCTTTTGAAATGTAATCAAGCAGTTTTGAAGTTAAAAATTAGAATTGTCATGGAATTCAAAATTATGCACATGTAAAAATGATTTGGATATTTGCTTCAGAATCTTAGAAATTATTTACTATCAGTCTAAAAGTCCCTTAGACATTCAAAATTTGATTATCGTATGTCTTGTCCTTGAAAAATCTGTAGTACAACATTCCAGTTGTAATACTGACAACCACTTTTGACTAAGGGTCAGATCTGGAAGGAAGCCAGGATTCAATACCTCTAAGTAAGGAGTTTTTACCTCCCTCAACTTCCTCCTCTAAACTAGTAGCTCAACTCATCACATACTATTTCATTCCTAAGGTTATGCTTTTTACTTGGAGGTTACTTTTAACTTACCATATAAATACACTGGTCTCTATCATTCTAATGCTGCATATTTTAACTATTAAATAATTGTTAATTAAGATATACTTCACATAGTTGCTCTCCATTAAGCAGATTTTTTCTTCGCAGTACCCAGTAAGTATTATCTGTGAGAGCAGGGCCCACGTCTAGTACCTCGCACAATGTTAACACATATAAAGCCCTGGATAGATATTCACTGAACCAATGAGTAAAGAGTGTTTACTGTTCCTCACAATATGACTTTCTCAATGGACTCTGAACAGGGATCATCAAGATTAGAAAAACAGTAAAGTTTGCATAATCACACCACATATAAGCAAGCAAACATTTACCAGAGTTCTAATAATATTTTATTTTATTCCTATGAATGTAAATCATAAATTTTGATGTTTTAAAAATCCTAAATGGTTTAAAGGACTTACCGAGACTTGATTAACCCAGTTTTTAAAATAAAAAATCAAATTATAAATTTATATTATAAAAATAACTGCCAGTTTTGCATAGTAATATAGTAACAAATCAACATTCTTCAAAGTTTAAAGGAAAAGGAAGCTGGTATTGGTTTCTATCTGAAGTCAGATCTAACTTTTACGAAGACAATAGTTTCAGATCAGAATCAAATAAACTTCAGAACTCAGTTTGAGAGAAAAGGAAAAACTTTAGTTAAAATCTTTACAATAAAATAATTATGACTATAAATCTCTTTAGTTAAATATGTACACATTACATGGTATTTGTATAAAGAATGGAAATGGATAAAGTTTTTCAGGCAAATCTAATGCACAAATACACCATCTTTTAGAGTATAATGTCAGTTTATCATTCGTTAACAGCTGTGTTAGACAGTGGCTCTGCTTTGTGCAAAACATGATAAACAAAATTAGGAAAAATTCTGCAAAATTATTTAGTTCCCCAAGGAAATTACTAAAATAGAAAATGGCAAAAGAAAAAAAGGTTGCACACTGAAGCTTGATTGTATACTCAGGCCACAATGACCAGCACTGATGTAACCCCCATATCTGCTAAGTCCTTGGGTAGCTTTAGTCTGAAGTAAAAACTGAAGTCCTAGCAATTGTGCTTTTATGCAGCCACATGGCCAATAAGGTAGATATTGTCATAAAGATGCCCTACAAAATCTTCACTAATATTTTGAGCAGCGCGACGGGTATTTCGAATAAATTCTCTTTTTGACATTTTATTCTTCACATGAGGGCTAGTGAGGTCAATGGAAAGTAGAATCAAAGAGTAGCACAGTACATAGACAGCATCTGGAAGGAAAAAGAAACAGTTCAAATTATTAGTTGGTTTACAAAATATGATTCCAATGGCATTACATAAGGCAAAAATGTTCATAATTTCAAGATATCAAGATGAGCTCATAAATATAGAGTGACCAATCCATCCTAGTTTGTCTAGACTCTTCCCAGTTTTGTATTGAAAGTCCTGTCATCCTGGGAAACTCAGTCCCGAGCAAACCAGGATGGTTATCATCCTATCTTAATACTAATTAAGCATGCATTTCCTTCATTTCAAAAGAACTTTAGAACAATTTAGGAGTGTATAGTAAAAATTCATTCTAGATTTAAAAAATTTAGGATTGGCTTTATTTTCATCTTTGCTTTCAAATGTGATATTTCTATTCAAACATCCACAAAATACATTTGTACTGTCAGTATTTATTTCCTCTTTCTAAAAAAAAATTTATAGAGAATGCTTTTACAAAAACCTAATTTAATTTGAGAGCATCTTTAAAGACAAGAAAACATATTAATCTGGTACTAGAAAATAAAATGTAAATAACTCAAAAGATTATTAATATTCTCATTTAAGATGTTATAAAGGCCTGTGGAACTTATATATTAATTTTGAAAGCAAATCTTTAGGGAAAAGACTGCTACACCTGAGCACCATGCAACAAGATTTTATATATGCCTAGGGTAATATTTGATGTTTAATATTAAAATAGTAACAAACGTCATAATAGTTCTACTACTATAGTGCTAATATTTCGGAATCCTGCAGTCTTAAGAAAGCCAAGTTGAACATTATGTCTTGTAAGGCATGCTCAACAAATTTCACATGACAGGAACAGTTTTGCAATTTCTGCTTAATCAGATAAGCACAATAAAATTTTTGATATGAAAAGATAAGTTATACCAATTGAAACAGTATGTAGGAGATTCAGGCTATATCATATGCACACAAACATACACATATAGATAGAAGTACACACAAACAATGAAAACTGGTTGTATTAAAAACAAATTTTAGTGAAAAATGGTGCTCCCTATATAATATGCAGATTATTAAAAGCTTTAAAAATAATTTCTCAAGTTTTCAATTAGACTAGTAAAAATATCTAAAACCCAAACAAGAATAGTTTCTTAAAGAACTTATGTAGCTAAGTCTAACTTTCTTCTTGAAACAGTATGTGTGTGTGTGAATATATATGTACATGTATGTATATATGTGTGTATAGTTGTGTGCATATATACACACATACACTCATATATACACACACATATACTGTTTTAATGGAAAGTAGAATCAAAGAATAGCATAGTAGATAACATCTGGAAGGAAAAAGACTGCTTATATTACATATATATTTTATTTATATGTATTCTATGTAATATGTGTATTATAGGTATTCTAAAAAATTCTATGTATATATACATATATACACATATACATACATGCACACGATAGCTATGTCTATGTATATATGTATAAACATATATACAAATGTATATAATATATATTTACAAATTTATATATATACAAATGTCTATATACATATGTACAAATATATATTATAAATTTATATATACAAATATCTATATATACCTATAAGACGGACATATATAACAACTTTATATATATGCAAATGTCTATATGTGTATATATGTCTGTGTGTATGTCTATATGTGTATATAGACACAGACATTTGTATAAAGTTGTAATATATATATTTATATATAAATTTGTAGGTAATATATAAAAAATATAAATGGCTATATATATATAGCTATGTGTATATATACACACACACACACGCACACCATAGCTATGACAAACTGTTTTTTCTAAGCTCACATAAATGATGAAGTAGTCACTGCTACAAACAGTGAAACAAGTATTTGTAATTACTGAGAATATTTTCCCCACAGTGAGACAAGTCTCATACATCCCTGTTTTTACCTGAAGGTGGGCAGCAGCTGATGTACTACTAATATATATATTCTTACCAGGACTAAGGCCAAGTTCTCGCATTAAATCAGGGTTGCAAGCACAGAATCTATGTGAGAACTTTGTTATAAGAGTTTCAAGATACTCTCCACGCTCTTCAGGGGCATGGATATGACGAAAAAATTCTCTCAGTGCATTTGGCAAGAACTGATTTCTAAAATTATGCAATGTTACAAGGTCATCCAAGACATCTCTCCTACAGAAAGAAAAAAAGGCACAGCTTTAGTTAACTTTTGTTCATTAAAAAAATGGTAAGAAAAATAACAAATTTCCATTTTTTGGATAAAATACCTTATTACTGATTACTAGATCAGCTAATCCTATAAAAGTATATGTAATTCCCAACATTAAAAAAATCTAAGTATGATTATTTAAGAAGTTAACTTTGAAATCTCTCATGGGTAGTTTACAACAAAATGAAACAAGGTAAAACCTAGTAATTTTACTTCTAAAATGAAGAAAAAAGGAATTCTGTAGTATTAAAATGAATAATTTCTTTTTAAGTGCCTTCTTGGCCAAATCCAAATAGCAATAGAATTGTTTATTTTTCAAATTATGAAAGTAATGACAGTCTCCACCTATACCAATTCACATCTTCAGAGGTAAATACTATTTACATAGACTTTTAAGAATGCCTACATATGCTATATATTGTTTTATAATTTGTTTTTGCTTTTTTCACATAGTATATTGTAGACAGCTTTGTGTATCTTTATACCTAGATCCACTTAATTTATTTTTAATGGCTGCACAGTATCCTATCTAATGGATGCAACAATCCTGTTGATATACATTTAGCTTATTTGCTATAATATAAATATTTGTGTGTGTATATATAATTTTTTAAAAAATCACTAGCATTTCAATATAGAGTCACACTTTGTTACAATGTCCTCCAATTCTTATTGAACTCAGTCATGATTTTATGATCAAATCTTCAACTTCTACCAACTGTATATAACAGGAACAGGCGAAGTACAGCTACTGGGCCAAATCTGGCCTGCTGCCTGCTTTTGTAAATACAGCTTATTAGAACACATCCACACTAGTATATGTATTGTCTATATCTGCTTTCACCACAGAATGGCAGAGTTTTAAGTAGCTGTGACAAAGATCATATGACCCACAAAACCTAAATTATTTACAAAAAAAAAAAAAAAAAAGAAGAAAGAAAGAAAAAGAAAAGAAAGAAAAAAACCCCTGCCTATCCCTAGGTACTTGGCACTTAAGGACAAAAAAACTTAATGATGCCATCTTTACATCTTTCAATGACCAGGATGCTGGACTCTGAACTTCTCAAAGACAGGGATTATATCTTAATCATCCATGTACTACTACTCTAGCAAAGTTTCTGGAATAAAATGAATATTTACAGATTGTTGTTGAAAAATACTGATATATACAAAAGTTTGAGAATTACAATGAAGGTAAACATTTTTAAGCCAGACATTAGATTAGCACGAGAACTATAATTTTAAAAATGGTAGTTCAGTTACGTGGCATCAAAATGTTGTCCCCAAATTTATGTTCTTTAATAACCAAAAGTAAAGTGTACAAATGAATAACTATCAAATCAGAACAGCGTACTAACCATCATCTGTGTAAAACACTGCTAAATGTTACATTTTCATAATTTTCACACTTGAACATGACATTTCTATATAGTGTCTACATGCAAATATATATACCTTATATCCCTAGGATTTGGGGTTTATGACTATAATCTGTCTTTGTACTAGGTTTTTTTATATGGATAATTTCGTAATTGAGAACTTTTACCACTATAAACACTTAGATTATGGCTACTTCTCTTAAAAAATCAGGGTTGCAGATTCCTGAAAAATATTTTGTTTTGGTTTGCTACTACAAAGACGTTGGGCTTCCATTTTGTGTGCATGTGGACTTTTACTGTCTTTTAAAATGGTAACTTCCTCATCAATAAGTTAAAGCTCACAAAAGAAATGATGTGTGAGATATAGGAATCTCTTCCCTGTCTTTATTCAATTTTGCAACCAGATGATTACTATGCAGTATTAGTTTTAAAGTAAAACTTAACTCATCAAAAACATTACTTAACTCATTTTGGATGAAAAGTTAATTTTCATTTTTACCTTTCATCAAGATAGATTCTCAGTTTTTTCCAATTTAGTGTTCTTGTACAGAAGATAAACTTTGCTATTTCCTTTGGTGAATCATCTAGGATACCCTTG
The DNA here is from genome assembly GCF_028885625.2 of Pongo pygmaeus. Lineage (NCBI taxonomy): Eukaryota > Metazoa > Chordata > Mammalia > Primates > Hominidae > Pongo > Pongo pygmaeus. The sequence goes on from NC_072376.2 coordinate 187,547,385, forward strand.
GACATAAAGTAGTTCACTCCCTAAGGCAGAAAGACAAGTCTACATAAATAAAATTGCTCTTTATTTATGCATTTTAACAATTAAGCAATAGCACAACAGTAGCTATAAATTCTTTCCAGCATTAATAGACTTTTTGTAGCTTTATCATGCAAAATACAAGCTAGAACTTGAACTGAAACTATTGTTTGTGATTGATAGTTTACATGCAATGAAAAGCAGGAAATTCAAAGTTAAGACTGTTAAAGAAATCTTATTTAATTTTCTGGCTCATGTCAGGTAAAACTAACTATACAGAAATATGGCCTAATATGGGGAAGGGGGCTGCAGATGAAACCACAATACAGATGTTAAAACAAGCCTTTTAACAAACACTTCTGCTGTCTAACAGAAAACACGATTTCTTAAAGCTCACATATATATTGTAGTATGCCTTTCAAGGAAATAGCTTCTTGATTAAAAAAATGCTCCAAATGAAAGACTAGCAATTTTATTCTGGGAGAAAAATATTAAATTATTTAACTTAAAGTAAAGGAAGCCCAACTCCAAGCCAATGTATAGGTTGTACTACTTTGGCTTTAAACATTGCTACGTTCTACAAGAACCTAGCTACAATACACACTGAGGGAAAACATAGTAAGACAAAACAATTCAATGTTTTTCATAGAATTTATCTTTGAATTTCCTTTTCTCTGCATGCAAAGTTTTCCAGAGAAGCATTACCCATAAGTTTTTACCTACTTTAGATTTAAACCACCACCAACAAAACACCACCAACAACAAAAAAATCAAATGCTGAAAACAGTATTCTCTCACATATACAGAGGTCACATTCAAATAAATGTCTTAGCTGGATTTGAATGTGCAGTTATTGAAATAAAAGGCAGGTGGGTTTATTTCAACTCGTGGTTATCCAGATACATGCATTCCCATGAATACTTATGTCTGGATACTAGCACACTATGTGCAGTTAATTGGCAGAGAAAATGACGTATTATATACACACAACATAATGTTTTCACACATAAATTCCTTTGGCATTTCTTCACTTTACAAACACTTACATAGTACTCAGAAATATTACACACATTAAGAATTTTAAAAGTTGGAAGAATATCTATAAAAACCTTTTCAAGATAAAAACTTTCTCATAAAACTTTTATGGTAAAAATTTTTTTTAAGTAATTAGGTACCACGAGGTAATGCTTTTGAAAGGTTATAATTATCTATAAGTTGTAATTCAAAGATCAGACTTTTTATATAAAACTAACTTTATGAGCCATCAACATAATAGCCTACTAGCAATTCGATCAAATTTTCATGTGAATTTTAATAATACAAAAGCAATGCTAAGGCACTGATTTTAAAAATGTACATGAAGAAAAGAATGTGATAATGTGAAACTTTCTTGTCAACTCTGTTGTAACCTGTATTTCAGACTAAATCCTGAATACAAGGGCTAGAAAATGTAATATGATAAAATGGAAAGCCAAAATACTTCTTTGGAATAAGGCTTTCATCAACTGTCTGAGGGGGCAGCAACTAGAAAACCATTAATGCTTGTTCTATCCTTTCCTCCATTAGTTTGAATAATCGAGAGTTGACTGTATACTCAATCTGCTTAGCAAAAGTCAGGTTTGTTTCCAAAATTCCTCAGTGTAAAAGGATAACAATATTTTAGAATTATTTCCAGTATTTAATTTTAATTGAAATGATTTAAAAACAATGTCAATTAAGCATTATTTAATAGATTCTTTATTCATACCTAAATCAGTATCTGAGATGTAGAACTAATGCTAAGCTACTTTTTAAAAATTGTGCAAAATAAACAAACCTACTAATAGTATACATTAATGATATCTAATTATCTAGTTACGTAATCTATGCCACTTTAATATCATTTGGTGATACTTAGTTATAAATTAACACTGGTATTTGCCTCATGTAAACATCATAAAAATACAGTTAGCCATATTCTGTTTTATAAAAAACACATTTTGAGAATTTTATATCTAATCTAACCTGAGTTCTCCCAAATCAATCAAATACATAGAAGCAGGCATGAGCACAAAGAATTTTAAATTCAATCCTGAAAACTGGGAACACAGTTTGAAATAAGCCAACTCTACTGGTTTTATGAGGAAAAGAGGCATCAGCTTCAAGCTTGGGATTCCTTTGGAGAGGAAGGTTACTTTAGAAGGGCTACCAAAGTGAATGGTAAAGGAATAACAAATACAAAAAGACATGAGAACAGATTATAACTGTCTCTAATAAGCAAGCTGTAAGTCATCCAAATTCTTATCTTCTTATATATTAGGTTGGTGCGAAAGTGATTGCGGTTTTTGCCATTAAAAGTAATGTCAAAAAACCGCAATCACTTTCGCACCAAACTACAATTAAATACAAAAAAATACCACAGCATGAGGTCTGTTGAATAACTATATATTTGTTTAGTAAGTGGTATAAACGTTTTTAAAAATAAAATTTTAGAAGAATAGTACAGAGAAACTCCTAGACCACATAGCATATCAGTGATTAGTCAGGACTAGAACTCTGAGCAGTGTGTATGTGCATGGACATCTGTGCAGTGTTTCACATGCAAAGGAAATCATTAGTCTAGATACATATATATATAGTATTCTAAAGAAGGAAGGTTGTAGGTCAGTATAGTCTACATAATTGACTATAAAAGTTTCCAATTTTGGGTGTCACATTTTATAAGGCATACTGACAAATTAGGACTTATCTGGATAAAGGACATCAAGACCCGGTGAGATCGTTGAAGGCTGTAGAAGTCATGTTATGTAAGAAAGAGCTGAGGGATGTAGGAGTATTAGGCCAGAGAAGAAGATACACTTAGGAAAGAAGAAAAGATTAAGACTTTAGGATATCTAAAAGGCTGTGTCACAAGGAAAAAGGAAAAGATGTGTGTGGTTGTAGTGAAGATATTAAGCTCTTTTGGGGGGCTATGGACCCTTTTGAGTACTAGGAAAGTCACAGAACTTCTTCCCAGAATAATGCACATACACATTTTTTAAAACAGAAATTGAGTTCCATCTAAGGACTGCAGGTTACAAATCCCTATCCTAGATGAGTATAGATGTAAAGTCAGGAAATCTAGGCAGACACATAGGCAGACAGATTAGTACCACATAATGAAGGGAATGCTTGTAACTTCAGTTGAGCTGTTCAAAGACCAATCATTTGTCTTTGCTTGATTCAATTTTGTTGTTGTTGTTTTTACATTTTCAAAATAAGATTAAGCTTCAAACTCAGAACTACTTAAATTTGACCATTTAATCTATACACATTTTAACTCCCATTTGCAACCCTGTTCAACTTTTAGAATTATCTAAATTGTTGCAGTCATAATGTAGTTCCTTTTTATTTGCATGTGGGGAGACTTCTAAGACAGTTTTGTCAGATAACTCTGAGATGAATCATGATGGTGTCAGTACTATCATGGGCTGAAACCATCATGATTAATCTCAGTTATCTCCAAGCATAGAGATCAGCTCTTGTCAGGTGAAAGGAAACTACTGGCCAAAATATATTTTTAAAAAATAGTTTTAAAGGATAGTTACAGTGGGGTAAATAAAATTCCTCTTATTAAAATAGATATTAGGCCTCACATTTCTTGGGAAAATAAACTGGTAAATAATGTTCATGCTACTAATTATAAATTTCCTAGTCATTTGATTTTTTTTAAAAAAGTATCCAATTCACTTTACATTTAGATAGAAAGATGAATACCTATAAGACTAGCTTGTAAAATAGATATATGTATATCTGTGCATATTTACATATATGCATCTGCTTTAAAATATTTTTTAAAACATGAAGCAATACATTAAAATTGTCCACACTTTATTTTTGAAATATATTAAACACAAGGTGTGATATGCAAGGTATTCAGTGATAGACACTGAGTAGTGTAACACAGAGTTTTGCCCTAAGAAAATTTAAAGTTTATCTGTGGCAATGAGACACATACATAAACATCTAGAATACACACATGTGCCAAGGTACATCAATAGTACATGGCAGTAGAAGAAAACCTAAATGAATGCTTATGAAAAGTAAGTGTTTCAGAGTTCAATGAAAGGAAAAGTCACTATGGGATAGGACGTTTGGATAAGGTTTCCTGCTAGAGATTAGACTGAAGTATTGTAAGGGGTTTAGACAAGGAATGTAAGGGGTTTAGACAGCTCTGAATGAGGGGAACACTGGAGAAGAATGTTTCAGTTAATACTGTATTATATGAGCAAAAGTAATATATAATTTTTAAAGACTATTTTTAGGAAGGAAGGGGAAATATTTTGGGTTGGAGAGTAAGTCTACAACCAGACTATGACAGTGACAGAAATAGTGCTGAATTTTAGGGTAAGAAGTTTATTCTCTATCCTAAATCTAACTGGAAGCCTCCGAAGGCTTTTAAACCTGATGAAGCAATGGGTTACAATGCTACAATGTGAATTCGGCAGCAATATAAAGATAAATAACGAAAGAAAAATTAGATAGTGGGCTACTCAGCGGAGCACTCACTTAAAAAATAAAAATAAATAGATAGCAGGCTGTACAACTGTCCAGCTTTGAACATATGAAAAAGCACTAGAAATATGTTTCATATATGAAAATAACTTGATAAATATGCTGGCTATCAAGCCATGTGACAGTGAAAAGTGAAAGACAGCTGATGGTTCTGGCTTAGACGAAGAGGGAAATGACTGACAGAAGAATGATGGACAGGTCAAAAAAAAGTCAAAGAGGGTGTTGATTTGAAGAAAACAGTGATGAGTTAGCTTTTAGAAATGTTGAATTTTAGGTGATGACAGATATAACTAGAAAGGCATAGTAGGCAGTTGGTAATGTAATAGGATATATTTTAAAAGTGAGGGTTGAAGATATAGATTCAGGATCTTGGATAAGAAGGATCAGTAAGAGAGTAATGAAGAGAAGGATAGAATAATGTTCCAGAGGCCAAGAGCCTTCGAGTTAAAGAACAGGGTGTCTAGTGCAATTATGCAGTATGATGGAAAGAGCATCATTTTTAGGACAGGGACCAAGTCATGGTTCTGCAACTTAATGATGATATGAACATAAACAATCTACACAATCTTCCTGAGCCTCAGTTTCCTAAACGGTAAAAATCTTAGTGGGCTAAGTGCATAGCAAAAGGAACACAGCTAGTTTTCTTTTTCTTTCAAATAGCTGAAGGATACTAGAATAGGAAGAGGGCACTGAGTTTGGTGACTGGGAGGAAAGAAGTGATTTTCAAGAGGTCTCTTTCCACACTGTAGCAGAGGCTGAAATCCAAGAAGAAAACAAAAGAATGAGCTCAAGGTAAGGAAACTGAGTATTGTCCACTCACTTGGAAAATGTATTAGTACAAAGGAGGAAAAAATGGCAAAATTAAAGGGAAAAAAGAGAAAGAATTTTTTTTTTCGAGATAATTATGACCTACTCATGTTAGAAGACAAAAAGAGAGGTCAATGCAGACAGGAAAAGACTGACGTGCGGGAGATTTTGCTGCAGGGGCACCAAAGCCGATAAAAAGAGAGCAGGGGAAAGGTCTGAAAATACTGCTGGAGTTTATAATGATTATCCTGGGGGACAGCACAGTAGCACTGGCTCAGAGACAGCTACAGTAAGAAAGTGAAAAGCAGAAAACAAAGAACATGTTGGTTTCTTTCTTAGAGAGGTCTATCTGGGGAGCATTGGAAAAGACAGGGCTGATTTGGATTCTTGGGCAAAGTGGTGAAGATTTCTATCAACAACGATGCAGGATATGACTGGATATGACTGGGAATTCACTAGGAATAAACTAAAGGAGTGCCAAGCAGCAGTGAGAATCTAGGTGAAGTTAATGTGAATTCAGCCCATCTCTTGTTAAGGTTAAGCAAAATCTACCCTACATATGTTCAGAATCAGTAAATATATATTTGGGAACAGAGTGAATTCTAGAAAATTAGACATGCAAAGCCAAATGAAAAAGTACTGGCTATTGGTACTGAAAGTACTGTCTACTGGCACAGACACCTGGCACACACATTGTGTAACAGTTGGTATCAATAAAAGTTACACGATGTTTTGTTTTGTTTTATTGGTGTCACTAATAAAACAAAACTGTCACATACTAGGGAGTACCCTTAATTTTTTTCCTAAAGAACAACTTAGTAAAGAAATTTAGAAAAAAATTTAATTTAGCAAGTTTTGTTCAATTTTGTCCTTGTATACAATGTAAAATCTAGTACAATGGCCACTACTTTTCAGGTAATCAAACTGTCCTTAGATCATTATATAGTAGAAAGCCAACTGGATACTGCATTTAATTTTGTTTAAAAAAAACATTTTGAAGACTTTAAAAATAGTAATACTTGAACAATATAGCTCAATCTAGATTTCTAACTTTTCTTTCAACATGATAACCAATATATTATTTTTCAAATATACATTTTAACCACAGTGAAATTAACTGAATATATTATTTTTCAAGTATACATTTGACCACAATGAAACTTAAACTGAAATGTAACATTTTCAGACTGAAGATAATGTAAAAACTAAGTGACACAATATACGTTATTAATAGTAAAAAATAATTGACACATCTGCAGGTCAAATGGGAACATCCCCATTGTTTTGTTTGCAAATAGCAGCAGCAATGGTTAAGATGACTGCTCTGATACTATTTCTTCTTTTCTACAGTGTTTGAAGAATTGCTAAGGTAAATGTAAAGTCTATTAATTTTTATCAGTCCAGAAGTTCTCATTCTCCCTATTTAATCAGAGAACATGTGCTCTACAGTTAAGGGAGGGTGGGCCCCACAGAATGTGAATAATTGAGAATAATTTATCTGAGGATATTTATTATGCAAATAAAAAATCAACACCTTGCTTTTTGGCTGCAGTGAAATAAGTGCAGAAGATTTCTTAATTAGTATGTTTAAGACCAGGTGTCTATGTTTTTATCCTGACATTTCATTTCTTTCTACCCACTAAATTTTGTAATGTTTTCTGCTTTCTGTAATTTTCCATGACCTTCTATGTTTAACGCTGACCTTGAGCACATACATAACAGAAATGTCACACATTGCTTTTATTAAGCTGCCTATAAATATTACAATAGTTATTCCTAATACATTCACTAGATTCAAAGACTAAAGTAAAATCTATGCCCAGATTTTAAAAGTTGTCCTAGATAGAAAGATTATAAGAGTACTAAGTTTTCCTCTCACTGAGGAACCCATAACTAGGCTATTCACCAGAAGACTCTGTGTTACCCAGAACTAAGAGGAAAGGGGGCAATGAAAACCGGGAAAGAAATGTAAAGATAGTTTTGATGTCAGTTTTAAGTCTAAATAGCAGATTTCAGTCTCCTTTCTTCCAGAGCAAGAACAGAGAGCACACACTGTCCACACTGAAGTGGGAGAACTAACAGCTGTGAAGAGAGAGTGCCAGTATCCTGTAGCCAGTTTTCTCAGTTAGTTATGAAACATAATACCATATTTTGTCTGGAGGATAATGAAGAGTTTTAATTTTACATTTACCTTTCATATAATATTAAACCAGTTTATGTATAAACATTGTTTGAATTGGCAAGGATTTCAGCTAGAATGATTTATGGAAGACTTTTCAACATATTAAAGAGCAGAATGCTGAGGAACTGCTAAGGACAGAGATATATACACCTGAAATTATCTGCAGTTAAAAGATGTCAACAGAAAATCTCACATAAAAGAGTGATGGTTTAAGGAAAATCTAAATAAAAATAAAAATTCCCTCCAATGGAGTCCAGGGAAAACACAGAGGAGGTATAGGACAGGTCTTCCTGCTTATTTTTCAAGAGAGAAAAAGCAATGGCAAACAAAATAACATGACCCTAATTTTCTAAAGTTTTAAATAATTAAAAGCCCCTATTAATTAGTTCTAATAGCCTCAAACAGAAAAAGAACCACATCTGTGAATTCTAATATCCCCCAAAAGAACCACATTAGTGACTGGGATGGATCAATATGATAGCTAAGAAAGTATTTCCTAAATAATAAATTACTACTATCAATTAAATGTAACAATCATTATTGTAATTATTATCAAAAAAGTTGCTGCTAGCTGAGTCATGCTTCTTGGAAAAGCCCCCTCTATCTCTAACCTGTCTCTATATTAGAAAAAGAAAGCATTCTAATCAAAATATGGAGATAAATCTCTATTAGGTTATGATTAATAACTGAAACTAATGAGAAAGTGACACATTTAACAATGATGCTAGCTAATTTAGAATTCTTGCTTTATAAGAATCACATACAAATACTGGATTTGCAATGTGCATATATACAACTGTTTAAATGACTAACCCGTAAATACTAGTTTTATCATATTACCTAGATCTTAATATGTACATTTATAAATATATTTTAACAGCTCTGAAACAGTTTTAAAGTAAACAACATTTTTTTAAAAAGTCTACTAGTAGACAAGCAAGTTGGGATTTACATGGTAGTTTCACTGCTAGCACATGTATATACTTAATCATGTAACGTAAGTATCTGTTCATCCCGCCAACATTGTAGCCAAGACACATATTTTAATTTTAACATAACTCTGGACCCCTAATTATTGCTTAAATGTCAAAAAGATTAAACTCAGCAGCACCACTGAAACAAAATGTTACTGTATATGCAAAAGATTGCATATACATGTCAGAAAATACAATTAAAGACAAAGGGTATCATTTAAAGCTAGGAGATATTGATGTGACCAATACATACTTCATGAAGGGCCATTCGTCAGGTGTCATATAGTTATCTACTAGAATCCAAAAGTTCAAGAAGAGGAAGAACCCCAAGGCCTAGAACAGTGCCTGGTTCTTGGTATTTTAAGTTGTTGTAGTTGTACCTTTAGTATAAACATAGAGTTAACAGTTTGGTGAACACTTAGAGGCATGTTTAACATGTCTTATTTCATTTAATCTTCACAAGAACACTGTTATAAGTATTATTACTATCCCCATTTTACAGATGGGGAAACGGAAGCACAGAGGTTAAATAACTTGCTCAGAGTCAACATTACATAAATTGTAAGTGGTAGAGATACTTAATAAATATTTGTTGAATGAATGTTTGAATCTACGTGTACAAAGCTTCCAGCTGACTTTCAAGAGATGCTGTAAACTTCTGAGGATTATATAATTCAACCAAGGGAAAAATACAAAAACCACCCCCTTCCAAAAAATGTATAAGCTGCATCAAATATTAAGGGCAGATAAAACCCCAGCACACTTTGAAATACCTCAAGTTATACATTCTCAAAGGTCAGAGTCACCAATCCAAATAATCCAAAGTAGCATATCACTTTGATACTATATTTAACTGCTAATAACCAAAAGAGATTTACAGAAATCTTAGGAATTTTGTTATAAAGAAGGCATCTCTCTAAAAACTTTATGATATAAAAGAAGAAAATGTTATATAGTTTTATGGATAAATGTACACTACAGTTAGCTGGTTTTAAAAAATGCACTTAAGGTAGTGTTTCCTTCATACTCCCATATTTGAAAAGCTGTAAGTAAGTTGATGGATGTCTTACAATTGAGGACATCCAAGAATTGAGGAAATATTATCCTTTGGATTTCTGATACAGTACTCATATTTTGAAGTGACATCTACTGTGACACTGGTAACAATTGCTAAATTGATGAAAGACATGTAGAGGCAAACACCTTGGACATTAAAGCTAAGAACTTAAATCTAGAAATAATATCAAGTTTCACTGAAACTGTGATCACAATGGATAAGGAAAAATATTTGGGAGGTATTAAGGGGGTCAGGTAGTGTATGATGAGAAAATAAAAAGCAAACAGATTTTTCATTAAAATGTACTTAAAAAGCTCAATGTACCACTGTAAAGTCTCTAGTTACAATTACTTAAATTGCTAACAAAAGTAAAATTCAAATAAAAAATTGTTCATTATAGCATATCATATTTTAATATTAAAAATTTAAAAATGTGTCCTAGGATGAAAACATTTTCCACTATTTTCAGTTTTCACCCTAGACAATTCACACTCAATGATACAGCAAATTAGTAGTTTCCATAGCACACTGAATAAAACAAGAGCAAAATACATCAGGTGGTTTGACTGATGAAAAAACTATGGAATATTCTAGGGCCTGAATCTCTTTTTCAACCAGATAAAGATTAGAAGAGGGTCTCAGAAATTTGTCTTTCTTTCAAGTTTCTAAAAGGTTTATTCTGAGTACACAAACCTCCTCTGGGAACTGATTCTACACCACATGTTGGAGTGACTCTTGGAGAAAAGGGAAAAGGAGGGTGGCTGGGATAGAGTATGGTTAGGGTAAGGTGTAAACTAAAGTTGTCCTAAAAGGCAAAGGGTAAAGCTGCCTTCTTAACCATAAAATCACCTGATGGATCAGATTAAAAAGAGATACATACATACATACATACATACATACACACACGCATATCCACACATACCACATTACTCTCAAAAAAAGAAAATGACTTCCAGTTTAGCACCATTTGACTAATTGTAGCTAGTCGTTTAAAGGTATTAACTTGTCTACGCAGAGGAAGAGGCTATTTAGTGTCTGAGAGGCATAATTTTTCACTTTGACTCTAATGCTGATCAAGGGGAAGGGGCTTGCTATAAACTCCAGCATTTTAGCTCCTATGGGTAAACAGTTCTTATAGAGGGGAAAGCTAGTTAAGCCATATTTGGTGAGGGACTCCTCTGTCATCTAGCTTCTTTTGCCCTGATTAAATTCCCTTCAGCAAATTTGGATATAAATTGATCTGCTACTGAGAATTAGCAATGTTTGTTTATGAAACAGGGTCTTGCTTTGTCACTCAGGCTAGAGTGCAGTGGCATGATCACGGCTCACTGAAGCCTCAACTTCCTGGACTCAAGTGATCCTCCCACCTCAGCCTCCTAAGTAGCTGCGACTTCAGACACATGCTATCGTACCCGGTTAATTTCTGTATTTTTTGTAGAGACAGGGTTTTACCATGTTGCCTGGGCTGGTCTCAAACTCCTGAGCTCAAGTGATCCACCCGCCTTGGTCTCCCAAATTGCTAGGATTACAGGTGTGAGCCACTGTACCCAGTTAGCAATGTTTATTTTTAAAAATTTGCATTGAGGATTACATCTCCAACTCCTGAGTTTGGATAATAATAATAGCAATAATACATCAAGATGTTTTTGGTTATAAACAACAGGAGACCCAGTTCAAAATAAAAGGGATACATTTACTTCAAAAATAAAATTACCTTGTATAACAAGAAGTTCCAAACTAATATGCCTCCAGGTTGTTAGGCTCACAGATAGCATCACAGACCCAATTCTTTCTTTCCAGTCTGCTATTCTTGGTAGGGTTACTAATACCCCTCATGGCTACCACATGGCTGCACGTGGTCATGCCATTATATTCTCACATACCAATGCCTAGAGGTGTACATGACACATGTACTTGTGCGTGTGAATGCATGCACACACACACACACACACAGACAGACAATACTACTTCTTTGTGTCTCTTTTTAAAACCTAAAAAATAGGCTAGGTATGATGACTCATTCCTGTAATTCCAGCACTTTGGGAGGCCGAGGCAGGTGGGTCACTTGAGGCAAACCTGTCTCTACTAAAAAAAATATTAGCCGGGTGTGGTGGCATGCACCTGTAATCCCAGCTACTCCAGAGGCTGAGGCACAAGAATCACCTGAGCCCGGGAGGCAGAGATTGCAGTGAGCCAAGATCGCACCACTGCACTCCAGCCTGGGCAAGAGTGTGCCTCTGTCTCAAGAAAAATAAAAAATCTAAAAAATCTTTCTCTATACACATATATTCCAACCTCAGGAGTCAAGAGATAGATTACACGGATGCCATAAAAGCATCCTCCAAGGTGAATGGAGCTTGGAATAAAGAATCCATATTCAACTCTGGACCCTAGGAATGAGCCAGCCACACAACTGGTAGAGGTGCTTTCCCTAGTGAGGAGTCTAAATGGTGAGTTATAAGCCTTGGCCATGTAGGCCCAGTGTGATTTTTAAAAAATTACTTTTATCATAGGATATAGTACCACTAGAAGGAACCCCAAGACATCTCTTGAGTTCCACCTATATCCTTTTCTTTTGCCACATTGTGTAGTACTATTTCCCTCTGGTTATCAGGCTTAACCACTTCAATCACAGCATAACTACCTCCCCTCCTATCCCCTCTTCCTCCCTTTTAAAATTTTGATATGTTTGCTTAGTAGCAGGAAGACCTAAACTGGCAAGAAGGTAGGGTCAGCTACCAATCAAATTGTTGTGCCACAGGTGCCAATGTTCCTCCTTTGGATACTAAGGCCTCTAACCCAGCAGAGACCAGAAATAAGGAAGGCTGAATCACACATGTTTTAAGTGCATCACTAGTTAAAATGGCATTCCAGATGCTTGGATGCCTTAACAAAGGCCATTTCCCTGTTTTTCGTTTCTTCTAGCATCCTAGCTGCAGTTGTTGAATCATAAGTCTAAGCCAATCATGTAATCTTTCTATTCTATTCTCTAGTGCTCTAGGGGTGCTCGTGTGATTCAATTATGTTCTATAAGAAATGAGTAGAAGTACGCCAAAGGCTTCTCAAAAAGATTTTTCTCCCTAATAAGTATAAGGAATATGAGGAGAAAGCTTCTTTTTCTGCCTCTCTTTCTTTGTACTGGGGACACTATTATGGGGCAAGTGATATTTTGAGTTGTGGTAGCATCTTGCTATCAAGAGAGGGTGAAAGTCAACACACTCAGGTCCATCAAGAGATCATCATCTCACTAAAATAACTGGGATACCTGCATCCAGGACTCTTTTGAAGTAAACAAATGTAAAGGGTTTAAGTCACAGTTTAGGTTCTCTGTTCCTTGCAGCCAAAAACATATTAGCTGATACACACAGGGAGAAGTGGGTAACGCAAGAAGCCAGTCATAAAATGTGGAACATGCTGAGTCGAGCAGCATAACGAAGGGTGCTGAGAACTCAATTCTTCCTAGCTAGATCTTAGTTTATATCACAGCCAAGAATTAGAATTTCGAGTTTATCTTTCTCTTTCTTTATGCTATCTGGCATTGTTGAAGTATGTGTGTCTTACTGTCAACTTGGTTCACATTCTACTACCTAGAAGTTTATTCCTGAGAGATTCACTTTCAGTAGAAAGATAAAGCCAAATTTCTAGACATATAGAACTAAGGATAAAACCTCAAAAGGTAGTATATTTTCCAAAGTAAAAAGTATCTTAGTGGCCTGTCAGCCTTCATTAGGAATACTTCTGTGTTGCAGAAGGTACTAAGATTTAAAAGAGTTAGTACAGAGAATGAGACACCAAGTAAATAATGATGAATGGTCTATTAGTTACAAATTATTTGACACAGATACATTTATCAATATGTACAGGCAGTTATTTGAATTCAATATTGCTTTCAGGTTTATTGCCTTACCCTTATTGTCCAAAGTAACACTTCCCTTTCCAAATCAGATGGTAATCAAAATATAAAATGGAAGAATCTCTCAGTCTGTCAAGACTCAATTCAACTCTCAGGGTTTGTTTGTTTGTTTTGTAGTAAGTACTATCAGACCAAAGGAAAGAAAACAATTACAGACCCACAGACTTTGATAAGAGAGAAGATTACATCAGATAACCGCAAGTGAACAGGGTATTTCAACCACTCTAAAATATTTATTTACACACAGTAAGATTACAGATAATCTATACTAGGTTATCTCAAAATATATTCCCTGGAATGTTTTTACCTTCCTCCCCCCAAAAAAGAACACCACGTCAAACAAAATTAGATATATATTGCATATAATCTCTCCCTTGTTAGACAGTCATGATGTACATCAAAGTATTAACGGCTTTGAAAACTTAGGCTGTAAATAAGCCAACTAATCATAATCTATCATGTTCAAATTAGACTTAAGAATTCCTTTTCAACTGTGTATTCCCAAGGAATGCACTTGGGAAATGTTTATCAGTACATTCTAATAATGCCCATGAGGGTTTTCATTCCCTAGGAATAGAAGTTAAAGTTATTTTTCACCACTGTTGCTACACTATGAAGTAATGGTAATGACGATTTTGTTGTTGAATACTGGAGCAAAAAGTCATTAACATATATCTGAGATACTATTTTTAAGAACTGAATATAAATTCCTGAAATGCTTTCTATAATGGAGAACTACAAATTTCCTGTTTATACTTTAGCTGGTCCAATAACAAAAATAACATGTTATCTTGAAAATAAGTTGCATATTCATTTCTACCTCAAACATGTGGATAGATCAAATTTAAAATATTTTTATAATAGATTATTTAGTAAAATGTATAAAATTATACACATGTGGATATTTCTGTATAAATACCAGAAAAATGTGCTTACATAGTCATTAAAAAAAAAACTTTTGTTATCTGACCCCAATGAGGATATTTAAAACAAAAAACTGTTTAAAAACACAATTACACAAACAAAAATAAGCCTATATTAAAGTTAAACCATGTTCACTACCAATTTTTCAGATCCTAAATTTAAAAATAACTACGTCAAGAAAGTGTTTTAATATACATTGGAGCACAAGTAATATAGTTTACTGGTTGTTAAATAAAATTACTTCATTATACTACTGCTAGTGGAATAAAATTGACACACACAACTTGTACATGCAGGGAAAATACAACAATGTAAATAGATGGTTTTCAGCACATTCCTTTACTAGAATGTGGCCACCTGCCACAAAGTACACAAGCTCATGCACAAGATCAAGACGTTACATACAGCTGAGATCACAATGTCATGCATAGTACAACAGCGTGCCAGATTATCGTACCACAAACTGTGCAGATGTTCTCCCCCACCCCATGAGCCACTGCCAGCAGCTGCTGTGGAGCTTGGTTACCCATATCCGTGACATGAACGGTGTCCTTTGGAGAATCTTGTTCCCTGTGGCTGTAAGTATTCTTATTTTTATAATATTTTAATGATGCTTGCTATCAAAATGTTAAGTACAATACTGGAAATTATGAAAAAGTAGACTTTTTACAATACTAAGCAATTATATACATCTTATCTCAGGTATTTGCAAAAAGCATCACATATTTAAACATATTATCAAAACTAATTTACTGCTCAGAGTTAAATGAACCCAAAATAATATATCTGATGACAGTGCTCCAGTGAGTGGGGAAAAAGAAAACAAAATACAGTCTCCAAAAAGTACTGCCTAATTTTGAGCACTCAAAAAACTTGGCAAGAGTCATTCTAAAGTCTGGCTAAAGTATGACTCATACAGATAAGTGCTATATAAGAACATTTATTAGGATAGATCTTTCACTTACATGATTTCAATTTTGAATACTTGACTTGGTAAACAATTAGCCAAGTTAACATTATTTATGTTAGTCAATGAAAGAAAGTACAGAATATAGTCACTAAACTACTTCCCCTCATTTCTCTGACCTTATTAAGTGTATTGCAATGTCTTTTTCTTCCTATATATTTCCTAAGTGCATTCTGGTAAAGATAGCATTTTCTTTGGCTATTAGGTAACATCTGCTAAATCACATGTTCATAAAAGCATAGAATCAGAATTTTGGAACCTCAAGACACATTGAGTGGCTCAGCTCTATGCCTCTTGGGAGTACTATATTGCCCTTTTAGAATGATAAATTCAGTGCTTCTGCAATGTGCCAGAGTATCTTTAAATCAGGCCAGGGAGTTAAAAAAAAAAAAAGAAAATACAGCCAACTCTCAATAACAATGGAAGGTAGGATAGATAAGTAAAATCTGAAGATCTAAAAATCTTATTTTAATTAATAACTTGAATCCCCTCTCTTAACAAACATTTGACTTATAATTTTAAAAAATTATGTCAGATATAAAAAGAACTTGAATTTGAGCTCTTTTCTCTGCCCCCTCTCCAAACACCCTAGAGGAGGTACTAACAAGAACTGTATAGTTTGATATTGGTAGCTGCAAAGATGAAAATCTATTTATATGTCTAGCTTTTCCAAATTAGATATTTAAACCTATACATATAATATTTTAGTATATGAGGACCCATGTGTATTTTCATCTTTGTGTAAAAATGATTGCTTTATAATTTGTTTAAAAATTGGCATTCCTTTAGCAAGGAAAGAGTACTTACCATAATCAATATCAGCAATTACATCCAACTTTTCTGACTGTAACAATCTACAACTTAGTACTTACCAGGTTACATTTCTCTTATAATGTAACTTTTGAAAGTGATATGAATTGAAGATGACAGTTTTATTCAACATCAGAATAATTCATGATAGGAGCCAGCATGCCTTGATTCAATGGGCATAATAAGACTGGGGCTTAAAACAGCTGCCTCTCCTGATTCTTACGTACTGTACAGTACAGCACTGTACCATTCTGCCTCAGTTTTACTCCAGCAATCATCATTCAATTACCTCAACAGACTGATGCAAAATACATATCTTTATTATGACTATTATTCAGATCACTGAGACAGGGTCTCACTCTCACAGCTTATTGCACTCTTGACCTCTGGGGCTACATATCTTTATTATGATTATGATTATTATCATTGAAACAGGGTCTCACTCTCACAACTTACTGCACCCTTGACCTCTGGGGCTCAAGTGATCCTCCTACCTCAGCCTCCGGAGTAGCTGGGACCACAAGAATGCACCACAATGCGTAGCTAATTTTTTTTAAATTTTTTGTGGAGACAGGACCTCCCTATGTTGTCCAGGCTGGTCTCAAATTCTCGGGCTCAAGTGATCCGCCTGCCTCAGACTCCTGGAGTGCTGGGATTACAGGCGTGAGCCACTATGCCTGGCCTGAAAAATATATATTTTATTATAAAGTTCATCATATGAACTGTTTTAATTAACAACAAATAATGTTTAAGTCTAAATAAAGAATTAAGAATAATAAAGTCTCTATAACTGTGCCATTATTTGAATATGTAAGTGCAGCAGAATCTCTTGTAAGAGCAGGTATGCCACAGTACAGGATAAAAAAAGTGACATACTTATGTTGCCATATGTTTACATGGACGATAACTGGGATTTGACCAAAAACAAGGTGAAAACAAGTATATTTTATAATAAAAGGCATTAGAAAAAATGTGCAATAAAGGGACAATAACAACATTTAAATTTATGATAAATAGTTTATCCATTTATTTGCCTTTCTGAAGAATGATCATTTGATTCTAAAAAGCAATATTATATTGGTAAATGTGTAATTTGAACTTCTTATAAATCATTCTAATTTCATTAAGGTATCAGTTTGCTATTCATTGACAGTAATACCTCTTTAAATAGTGATGAAAGAAAAGAAATATCTGAATTTAAATATTATACCTGGCTTTACAATATATATACCTTGTTATATTTCTGGAGATATGACTTAACTGGTAAGAAGTGTATCAGTAAACCTTTGCAATGGCATTTTATTTTATTTTAAATTTATGTACCATAAAAATTTAACAAAAAATAAACCATATATAAGTAAAAATCAATTGACTAGAAAAAGATATTATTGGTATTATTATATGCATACGTATAAAATTGGTATTTTTGTTTAAGACTCAAATATTTTATTTACACAGGAGAAACATTTCCCTAATTATAACAAAAGTTAAGATAACTTTAGAAAATACTTGGCTGCATGATTTGAACTGTCATTAATACCTCGACAACAAATGAAAAAAAGTTGGTTTTGAAAATTAGGTAAATTAAAATAATGCTGCAGATTAAATTTTTCCACAAAAAATAATGGACCCAAAAGTAGTAGTTCTGAGTGCTGTATAATTTTCACTTAGATTTCTAAGAATAAATCTGTAAGTATTTAAACATTTCTGAAAATCTGAACTTTTCCATGACATAGTAAAATAAGAATAGAGAAAAAAAAATCAGTGAAAAAGTTGTTTTCACATGTTGATCATGCTTACATGTTATGTTAAGAAAGAATTAAATAATTAATACAAAATTCTTCAATATTATAACAATCTATAAATAGTTCCTATGTCAACATGGAATTATATTGTTAAAGGCATTATTTGAAGACAACGTTTTGATTTGTCAGAAAATAGAACAATGTCCTCAACGATTATCTTTGATAAAAGTAACATCACTACTAAGGAAAAACAATAAACAGAAAGAAACTGCTACAGATAAAATCTGATGAACACACTCTGTGTTCTTATTATCAAATTTTTGTGCTCTCTACTTATAATGTACTAATATTGTAATCAGGTCAGTAGAGGACTGAATATATATCATGGATGCTGCTACATAAAGTGAACAGGTAGAAAGGTTAGAATGTGACATGGTAAGGCGAAGAAAAATGACTATGTCACATAGCAATAGTTTAAAATATTGGTTTTTTCAGTGATTAAAAAAGCTTGTTCAATGACTTTATTTTCCCTGCTAGCTTATGATATTGGAAAGCTGCAGCAAGATAGTAATAAAGGTCACTGGATACAAATATTCAAGTTCTTCACTAACCTCATCTGGGTTGGCATTAAAGGTGAGGCTGCCTTCATCCAGCTGCATATACAATTTTCTAAAAGAAAATCCTAAAGGTGGGTTCTTATTGTATATGGAACAGTGACCCCAAGTGGATTTGCACAACCTGTAAAATCAGAGAAAATGAGACAAGAAAACATTACTACATTTAATTTCGTAAGTTAAATATGCATATACATGCAAAAATAGTAACATGAAATAAGATTGAATTTTATAGTTCTAAAGTTTAAAATTTTTAAGTTTGTAATTGTTTTCTATTTGTTTACTAGAGTATGACAGATGCTTTAAATTTAGCAATTTTGACAGCATCTAATAAATGTGAGTTATAAAGATTAATATTCATGAGTACTATCTGAAGTTAAACATAAACTATTCATAATAATAGTAATAATAGCTAACATTTACTGAGTACTTACTAGATGTCAGACTCTATTTTAAGTATTTTAATTGGATTAGCCTGCCTAATCTTCACAACAATCCTATGACGTTGGTGATACAGATAAGAAACACAGAGACAAAACAGTTGCCCAAGATCATAGGGCTAATATGTACAGATGCAGGATTTCAACCCAATGAGTAATCCACAGCTTGCAATTATTAACCAAGAATCTAAATAGGGTTTATTAACTAACCTATGTGCTCTATTGTGAAATAAAACTAAATGAGAGGAAAAGAATGCTGGGAAGGGAAACAACTTTTGTTTTTCAAATAATACATGTTACAACAGACAAATTAAATATAGAAATTGTTTGTAATGCCACAACTTGAATACATTCATCAAGCTGTGATGTTAAACATAGCTGTTTTTAAGATACTGCTTCAAAAACACTGGTTCTTTACTATCAGAGCGATATATGATTGTTTAGAAATTCTATAAAACCTAAAATACTAACAGTTCATATCTCAAAACACTGCAGATTGGGATAGTTTCTAACTCTTCACAGAGGCAATAGCTACTGGTTATTTGAAAGTTAACGTTTTATCTTATTATAGTGCCTGGAAACTCTGGATATCTACCAAAAAGCCTTAAATATAAATGCATTATTCTAGAGAAACAGAGAATACTGAAATTATATTCTGATACAATTGTGATGAGTCTTTGTCTCAAAATTGTCTGATTTGTTGTGTATTCAAAAACACCTGCTACTTGTTGAGACAAACGAAACTGTTTACTTTCTTTTATTCATTATTAATTTCTGCCTCAGATTTCCTTCTTTTAATAAACACACAAAGTGCAGAGCAACAAGAAAAAGTTACTGTCTGAGCATATAACATCAAAAATTGTGAGGACAAGGGGGTAAAATATCTAATTTAACATGAGACTACCCTCTTAGTAGTTGATTTATACTGCTGCATTATTTTTACCCACCAAATGAAATCACTGACTCAAAACTGTAAGTATAAAAAATTGTTTAGAATATTATCAATATTTTTTCAGTCTTATTAATCTAGTCCCAATAAAACTCAAAACTAGAGTTGTATTACTAAGCTTTGTGAAAACCAGAGAACTTCACAACATCAATGAGTATTCAATACATCCAAAGTTGAAATTAAAACTAAGCCAGCCTTTAATTTCAAATAGAAGCAATTTATTATTAAGGAAAAAATCCAAGTATTATAAAAATAGTCATAATTATGGCAAATATTTCTTTCACAAATGAAAAATTCAGATTTAAACCCCAAATGAAGAATACATTCTGGTTGACTTCAGGTAAGACTAGAAATTAAACTTTTTAAAAAAGTTCAAATAAACAGAAATTAAGTTAGTAAGGAATACTAAAATGTAGAAAAGAGATTATAAAGAATGAGCCAGTTTAAAAGTACTTTCATTTCCTCTTCTATTCACGTGATTAAAAAATTAATAACTTATTTATTTTAAAGACTCCTCATTAATAGAATTTCCTCTCACATAGTACTTTCACTATGTCAAATGAATAAAAGAATAACAAGATATGATATTGATGATTTTTATCTATTTAGAGGTTGAGAAATGACCTATATAACTTGTACTAGAACTGTGTGACATCAGAAAGTCTAACTTAGGAATGGCATTACTGAAAATATATTTTGACTAAAGTTTGTAATTTATTAAGTCTCTCAATTAGATTTCTAGTTTGAAATTATATGAAGTCTTAAAAAGATATTTGTTTCTAGTTATATTCTATATTTTTATAAAGACCTATTTCAAGATAATAAGACAAATAAACTTTGGTAAAGGATGCTAGAAGGTCTGAGATCCAATGATTCCATGTTTGGTAATATTTTTAGGCCAAAAAATCATGTACCTATACTTTTTGTTAAAGTATATGATGCTATTTAAGGAGTAACTTAGGTTCAATAAAACAGATTCTATTCCAGCAAATGTTCTTAGATTTGTGGTTTAATTCAAACTAGTACAATGTGGAAATTTATATAATCTACTTTAAGTTCAGCAAGTAAATAAAAACAACTATTTGTCCCCTTGCTTTCTAATATTTGCCTACTTCATTGACATGCTGGTTAGAAAAAAAAAAGCAGATAAAATTTTCACCAGTTAAATTTTATTCTAACAAGCACCTTTGAAAAAATATAGAAATGTAAGGCTCTATATGAAGAAAATTAAAAACAGTAACATTTGAGGACTATTCATTGATTTTGAAGTCTGCCTGTTCTTCAGATGGGATACCTATGGGAAGCAGAAACTACACAGCATGTGAACACTCCAACTTTTAAATTAGAAATCTCACATGTACCATAAAACCTAAAGTATAATAATAATAAAAAAAAAAAAAGAAGATTCAAAAGTACTGATGATGAGAGATACTGCTGAAACCTTATCCTAAATCATGTGGTGGCACCAAATTATACCAACAGTTATTGTATTTTTACCATTGTGAACTCTCAGATAACCAAACAAAAAAGTCAATTTTACCTAAGAATATCCTTGATGAAGCAGGAACCATTAATATTATTAAATTAAGTTATTAATTTAATAAATAATTTTAGTAAATTAAGTTACTAATTTAATAAAATTAATGCCTTGAAAAAAAAAAAAAGAAAAATTCTCACTCCACAACTTTGCGGTATTTTTAGAATAAAGTGAGAGTTTCTGATTTATAATCAACTGACAGCCTGATTGGTAACCTCTCTTCTAACTGTAAAGTTATTATTCTGTTTTCTATTGTCCTCCTTTTCACAAGATCAAATTTGACTGTAATGCTAATTGTCTATTTTTCCAGGTTTTAATAAAAAGCATCTCAAAGTACAAGCCCAAGTTTAAAGGAAATATTTTGTAATATACATTATAAAAAGAACATTTAAGCATGATTATGTTTAGAGATACCTGAATTCAACATTGGTGGGTTTAACTTACCCTTGCCAGAGAAGTTCATCATTCGCAAGGTCCTGCCAAACACATGAAGCCAAGCAAAGGTCAGTTGCATTCAGGTAGGACAAGATGGTAAAACTTAGCTCAGGAGGCAACATTTCCAAATTAATGAATCCTTCCTGTTCTTTTGATTTCCTTGCCTTCAAAAGATGATATATGTCAATGCCTCCTTGGACTTGTTTACGATGATTGGTGTTAGAAATGTTGCTCGCAGCCATTCTCCTGCTCTGCTCTCTGGTGAGGTAGCCTTGCTCACTGTAGCCTTCTTGTTGTAGCTGCTGGTTTCTGACCACTCTCCACAACCCTTGACCCATCTGCAAGCCTGGGAAAAAAACAGAATGTAATAAGGGTGACATTTTAAAAGTAACCCATTTTTCCCAGTGGTATAACAGATCTGACATGAAGCATTCATTTATCAAAATTAAAACTTCTCATTAAAACCTACTAAAACCAGAAGTATATTACTAAGAATAGCTGGAAAATTATAAGTGCAAATTTTGATAGACAAAGTTTCAGAATTACTTGGTTCAATCATCACCTTTATCCCAGTTTGCTAACTACTTTTAAAGTCCATATGTGACATAATCATTTTTCACGTGGTAAGATTTAAAAGTTACCGATGTCCTTAATACTCTTACAAATTATAATTATGTGGACTTATGGGCCAGTATTAAATACAGCTCTGATCAGAGCACAGACTTCAGTTAAAGGCCTCCAGACCCTGCTTTTTATCACAATTCAGTCTAAGCTAAGCTAGCTCCTTTTAACCAAACTCCCAGATGCGTAACAGCTGGGAAACAGGCTTTTAGTTTAATTCTTGCCAGTCTACACTTACATTGTAGACTGTAATAAAATGTAACATAGGCCCTGAAGTCTAATTCAGAAACCTTATAAATTAGACACCTAGAACTCCATGACAAATAGCTCAGTAACAGTAGACTATTTAGTTTTGTTGTTGCCTTAAATTAAAAATTGTAATTTAGAGAAATTTTCTAATTCTTCTCCACAAATCCCTATGGATTCTTCAGAAGTACCTGGGAAAAGACACCAGAAGAAGGTGTGCTCTAGTCTCCCCACTACCATCTGACCTCCCACCAGAGCATTCTACATTTGTCTGTCACATATATTGACTTCCTCATGTACAAATGTATTAGAAAATTCCTAGATCTAGATTTGGCATTGCCTTTAAATAGCTTTTCTGGAGCAAATAAAGTCATTCAGAACAACTAAATCGGAGTTCTTAATGAATACAAATAATTACTTTCATGATCTCTTTTTCAAACAAAATACTTGTGTTTTATCAACTCAAGTTGACTACTAATGCCTGTGTGTTTCAAAAACTTGGAAAAAATACTGACTTTCCCATAAAATCATTAAAATAGTCAAATAACTTTTATAGCATGACCTGAACTTAAAATATGTTGCTTTAATTAACTGTTTACAATAAGTACTAACAAAAACAAAAGCAAAAACCCCAAAAGACAAAAAAAAAAACCAACAACAGTGACTAGATAATCTTTTAATTAGAAATAATTTGAAAATTGAGTGGAACTTCAAAGAATGTCAAAGATTGTTGTTGATTAAAACAGAAAAAATAGTGGGGAGACTAGAGCATGCCTTCTTCTGGTGTCTTTTCCCAGGTACTTCTGAAGAATCCATAGGGATTTTATTTTAGTATTTAAAAAGGTATGATCCACGCATTTATTTACTAAGCCATTGGCTATTATTTGGGTAATGGACACTAAATTCAGCCATTTGTTGATTAAAACAGAAAAAATAGTCCAGGATAATTTTTAATTCTTCCCCCGCCTTATATTGCACTGCTTGGAATCCCAGCAGCTTAAGCTATAAAGGTATGGTGGGGAGGTACAAAGAGAAGAAACATATTAATAATTTTAAAATGTAGGCATATTTGTTTTTGAAAAGGCGGCACAAAAGATAACCCTTCTCTCCCTACTACACACAACACCATGGTATTTTTTCCTAAATCAGTGGTTAAGCTATACAAATATAATTCTTTAAAAAATACAGAATATCAGGAAATTAAAAAGACAAGCCACAGACCAGGAGAAAATCTTTGCAAAACACATATATGATAAAAAGACTGTGCATCCGAAATATGTGAAGAACTCTTAAACCTCAGCAGTAAGAAAATAATCCACTTTAAAAAATGAGCAAAAGATCTGAATAGACACCTCACCAAAGAAAATATACAAATGGCAAATAAGCACATGAAAAGATGCTCAACATCATATGTCGTGAGGGAAGTGAAAATAACATAACTATGAGATACTACTACACACCCATTAAAAGAGTATATCTGAAACAGTGACAATACCAAATGCTGGCAAGGATGTAGGAATGCAAAATGATACAACCACTTTGGAAGATAGGTAGTTTCTTTAAAAATTAAACATACTTTGTATGATTCAGCATTAGCTGAATCATTTACCTAAATAAAAGCTTTTTATTTAGGTATTTACCTAATTAAAAGCTTATGTCCACACCGAAACCTACATATGAATGTTTAAAGCAGTTTTGGTAATTAATTTTCAAATCCTGTAAGCAACTACGATGTACTTCATTATGCAAATGTATAAATAAGCTGTGGTACAGTATATCTATACAATGGGAAATTATTTAGCACTAAAAAGAAATGAGCTATCAAGCAATGAGAAGACATGGAGGAAACTTAAGTGCCTATTATTAATGTTAAGTAAAAGAAGCAAATCTAAAAAAGTTCTTTACTGTATGATTCTAAGATATTCTGGAAAAGGCAAAACTATGGAGACAGTAGAAATGATTAATGTACAAAAAATAGAGAATGTCAACAAAAAATTATAAGTACAAGTTTTATATTTGTTTAAATGTACCATGTCACATTACAACATTAAGTACAACTTAATTTTGACACAAATTGAACATTTTAAGTCTACTAATAATAAAGAAAAGTATTTTATTTTCACCATTGTTATTCCTCTATTTAACTTAGCAAGAAAATATCTAGAAATCACATTAATTGCTGAGCTCACCTAGCACAGCTGTTATTTTAAATAATTACATTTATTCTTCTCTTTTGTTTTTGTACCACTAAAGGTAAATTATCAAACATGGTAACTGCAGTATCTGAAGTCTCAATATTTAAAACATTTATTAACAATTTCAGTCTATTTTCCTACAGAATCTTTCTAGCGGCATATGGTTAAGCAGCTGTTGCTACTCTTAGGCCTGTTGCTAGGGAACAAAGAATCAGGGTGATTTCCCTAGGCTCTGGACTTCAATGGGGATCACTTAAATTGAACACACTGGATAATATGATTTAGAAAGCATCCGGCAGGTAGAAAGAGGTAAAGCCAGCAGCTGGTTCTTTAAAAAATAATAATAATAATAATGGGGAGGTTGGAGGGTTGAGGCTCATGTATACATAGCTCAGACAAAGAAAACTGCAAAATTATACCTTATTTTCTGTATTCCTACTGCTAAACAACACTGAAAATTGTCCCCTTGGGACTTTCATTTCCCTTTAAAGCAGTTCTTGATCCTGGATAAAAACACAGTAATGATAAAGCACTCTGAGAAAGAGTAACATCATGAGTTTAGCATTTGGAGAAAGAAAAGGGAGTCTGTAGCATTCTGCCCCCATTCTCTATCTTCCTTAGCATAATAGGGATGTGAAACACGGGTGTAACTGTCAGAAAAGCTTTAAAACTCTCAAAATGACATAACATCCATTGTATGAGTTGTAAAGCAAGTCATGGAGGGAGTATAGTGGTATGGGTTTTGAAGTCAGACAGACCTGGGTTTAAATCCTGACTTTATTAGTTCTTACTTGCAGGACTCTAGGAAAGTTACTTGACTACTCTGAGCTTTAGTTTCTTCATGTACAATGCAAAAAATAATAATGATAAAAATATCTATAGCTCAAAAAGCTATTGTGTTAAGTAAGATAATGTACATAAAGTTAATTTCATGGCTAACAGTTAACTAACAGTCAATACCTTAGATATTACTTTGACAAGCATATTTTTATCAAGTGAAAATAAGCACTTTCATAAAGCTCATTTAATGATACTTCAACTGTTCTGATGTCCTGCCTGTTGAATAAGCTTATTTGTTCATGTTGCTACTTGCACAGCTTTGTAGGGCCTCTACACACAATTTGCCTCCTTTAGTTATTTCATATTTTGACCATGTTTTTATGTTTTTTCTTCTTGTAAATGTAGTTCTTTTATATCAATGACCCAGCAACAACAACAAAAAACTCTAGAAAACAAAAAAGGCTGTGTTGTCTTTCCCAGAAAATTTTAAAACTCAGCATGCCTGAGGATAGTGCCAATAGCAGTGTCATGAAATAGGTCTTTGTGTTATTGTTAATAATCTGTCAAGATGTGGCTAGGTATGGTGACTCATGTCTGTAATCCCAGCACTTTTCGAGAAGCTGAGGAAGAAGGACTGCTTGAGACCAAGAGTTCAAGACCAGACTGGGCAACATAGACCCCGTTTCTACAAAATACAAAAAAAGTTAGCTAGGTGCGATGGTGCATACCTGTAGTCCTATCCATTCAGGAGTCTGAGGCAGGAAGATCACTTGAGCTCAGGAGTTTGAGGTTATAGTGAGCTATGATCACACCACTGCACTCCAGCCTGAGTGACAGAGTGAGACCCTGCCTCTAAAAAAAATTAAAATTAAAAATTAAAAGAAAATAAACTGTCAACACTAGCTCTAAAAGAGATGTAGAAAATGATGCAGTTTCATGCTGGGTTCTTCCATGATTTCAAACTCTCGAAAATAGTGTTTAGACTGAACCAATTAAAACTTAATTTCAAAGTATAAAGTTTTCAGATTTGTCTTAAAAGTTTTAATAATATCTTCGTATAAAGATTTTAAAACTGAAACATAATATTATAAAAGATATATTACTGTCCTGTCACTTGCAGCAATTGTTAGGTAAAATAAAATTCAGCTGCAATGTGGAATAACTGAATATGCAAAAAGTATCAAATTGAAAAAAAATGCAACACAAAAGAAGTTTTTGTATTTGAAATCACTAGTTTTAGTGTAAATATGGATTTTGTGATGAAACTACAGCTTTATTTGTTCACTCAAAATCGGTGGAAAAAACAGATACTTATTTCTTTGAAAAAATATTTACTCTTCTAAGAGCATAATTAGTCTATGTTAGTCTATCCCATATAGAAATAAAAGAAACACGGTTGCTTCTTGTTATTCATGGCAATTATGTTCTTTAAAGTTTCCGCAAACACTGAATTAGCAATACTGAACCATTGTTCCTAGGGAATTACAAGGTTAGGTTACTGTAAGCCTCTATTCACAATATTTTCATTAACTGATCAATATATAACCTTATTTTATGTGTGTTTCTGCTGAAAGACATTTAATATATATTGCTAATTCATTAACTGTGAACTCATGGCCAACAGCACTATAACTCAGGCTTGAATGAGGCTTATCTAACATGTATTTTCTCCATAAGGCACAACACTTAGGAAAACTAGATAACACTTCTGCGCTAGGCTTGGGGGCCACTTTTTTTTTTTTTTTTTTTGAGATGGAGTCTCGCTGTGTCGCCCAAGCTGGAGTGCAGGGGCGTGATCTCGGCTCACTGCAAGCTCCGCCTCCCAGTTTCCCGCCATTCTCCTGACTCAGCCTCCCGAGTAGCTGGGACTATAGGCGCCCACCACCACGCCCGGCTAGTTTTTTGTATTTTTAGTAGAGATGGGGTTTCACCGTGTTAGCCAGGATGGTCTCCATCTCCTGACCTCGTGATCCGCCCACCTTGGCCTCTCTAAGTGCTAGGATTACAGGCGTGAGCCACCGCGCCCGGCCGGGGGCAGTTTTAAACACTAAAATCACCAAGAAAAAGCATGTGGGAAATGTGGCATTAAATAAGCCACAAAAAGGACACTTGTTTATAATGACAGCTAAGATAAGAAGGCAAAGCCTTGCCTTCAACTTCAGCTGCGAATGTGCACCTTGAACAACACATTTTTTTTCAGCTCTTGTGCATGTTTGCTAAAGGCGGCAGAAGCACCAGGCGTACTCCTTTGGGAGATACAAATAAATGTTAGTGAGTAGGTAAATTCACAAATACAAAATTATAAATAATGAAGATCAACTGTAATTAATACAATTCAAGGTGTCCCATGCCTTTTCTTCCAAATTTGAATTTATTTTGTTCAAAGCTTCTTTATCATGTTGAGAGGATCTATAGAATTCTTTCTAAGGAGCTTCAAAATGAAACCAAACATATTTTTTCTTGGTCTACAAACACAGAAACATAACTTCATTATTTATCATCTGACAGAAGTAAACAAAAATTTCATAATTACTTAGGTCACAGAGAGAAATTATGCTACAAAAAAATTCTCCGTAAGATCTCAAAGTTGAAACTCTTCCTTTCCAAGGAAACAAAAACAAAAAAAAATGGGGGAAGAAAACCCCAAAGCAATCACAACTGTACATTTTCTCCTTATTTTTCAGAATGGTAATAAAATGCGGCCAGGAGTGGTGGCTCATGCCTGTAATCTCAGCACTTTGGGAGGCCGAGGCAGGCAGATCACTTGAGGTCAGGAGTTCCAGACTGGCCTGTCCAACATGGCGAACCTCGTCTCCACTAAAAATACACAAATTAGCCTGGCATTGTGGTGCATGCTCGTAATCCCAGCTACTGGGAAGGCTGAGGCAGGAGAATCACTTGAACCCGGGAGGCAGAGGTTGCAGTGAGCCGAGAATGTGGCACTCCAGCCTGGGCAACAGAGTGAGACTCTTGTCTCAAAAAAAAAAAAAAGAATGGTAATAAAATGAATACTTACAACTGAAGATTTAGATACTATTTAGTAAACTTAAATTGATAATTTCCAGAGAATGATTAGCACAAAATAAATCAGAACTCCTTTATAAATTGGATGAAGCATCAAATGAAGCAACAGCCAAATAGGCAAACGAATATGATCCCAGAATTTCTACTCCCTGAAATTATGCAAATATGACTATCAATTAATTATAACTATTTTAATACAGCAGTCAACTAATGCTCCTTGTGTCTCAGAGCTATTATATACTGTTTTGGTTTAAGGATAAAATATTCATGTTCAATTCTGTACCACCTGCAAATATACTCAGGGAGCATGGTAGTAAACAGGAAACTTAGAAGACTGACACGAATGGCTACTGAATGGCTACTGAATGTGGACTGGCAACCAAACTGTGCGACCTTGAACACTCAGTGGTATTGTGTATAAACATGTCACATTAGCCGAGACAGAGCTATTTTATTAAATTAATCTCATGTATAAGAATTTCATATTTTGGTTTATTATCATAGCTCACATTTCAAACTTAACTTTCTGTTCCTAAAGTCTTATGCTGCTGTGGCACAGTAGCTGGGAAGACATAAATGGAAAGTAACATGATTTTAGGAAGAGTCCAGCATTATTTAAAAATAATGCCTTTGAGAGGTATTTATCTAGAAGACTGCATAAAGTTTCCTACTTAGCTAAAGGTCCTTTTATAGAGCAAACAGCCACTATCACCCCTATATGATCTGTTGTCCTCCCACCTGATAACATTTCAGTAAAGTTATATCTAGGATTACTAAACATATATGGTGTTTTTCTTTCTACAAAAGCTCTTTTGGTATTACATAGCTTAAATTTAATATGCTAAACTTCAAGTTCATTTTTATTCATGCTCATGTCTTAGGAATAGTTTTTTTTTTTTTTTTTTTTTTTTGAGATTTAGTCTTGTCTTGTTCCCCAGCTGGAGTGCAATGGCGCGATCTCAGCTCACTGCAACCTCCACCTCCCAGGTTCAAGCGATTCTCCTGTCTCAGCCTCCCGAGTAGCTGGGATTACAGGTGCCTGCCACCACGCCTGGCTAATTTTTGTATTTTTAGTAGAGACGGAGTTTCACCATGTTGGCCAAGATGGTCTACGAACTCCTGACCTCAGGTGATCCGCCCGCCTCGGCCTCCCAGGAATAGGTTTTAAACTAATATTGGGATAAGTATAAATGGTAGGGTATCATCTCATGACCATGATTTGCAATTGTAAGATATCAATTGGACAGGAAACAGAAGAAACAATTTTTGAACTCACTTTTGAAACAATCTTTTAAGGAACTTTTTCGGAAAAAACCTCAACCTTGGTTGTATTCTTGTAAGATGGAGCACATATATTTATCACCTCTCTCTCCCATAAAATGACAGAGAAAAAAAAGGCAGAAACTACAACTAAAAGAAAATGAAAACAGGACATTCATGAACATGAGATTTCAACATATTTCTGCAACATGAAAAGTAGAAGGAGGAGTGGCTACTAACGAAGCCATGTAGAGAAAGACAGAGGATAGCCTGCAATCATATGGAGAGAGAAGCAGAAGCTTATGTACCTTGCAGAAGCCTCAAGAGGCTTGGGAGTCCAAAACATAGGATAAGGAAGAGAGAAATTCAGAGTCAAATGAGCAAAAGAATCAGGATATTAACATCTCTGGGTCACTGTTTCCTTCCCTACACGATAACAATAAAAATATCCCCCTTGTATGATTTTTATGAGAATTAAATGAAATAATGTGCATATGTATATGTAACAATGGACCACAACCTCTCCCCTCAAAACACATACATCACATATCTAGAATGCTTAGGTATGTACCCCAACCCCTTTCCCTCACTCAGGCAAAATGAAGAAGCATTTTTGCTAAAGAAATTGAATGACATTAGAGAAAAACTCCCTGCCACCACCCTCCTTATATTTACAATCGGCCCAGCACAATGGCTGTCAAACCAATCACCTCAACGGAAGAAATATGGTGCACAAATCTATAAGTCACTTCTTATTGCCTCAAAGATCCAATGTTCAAGCATTAAAATGTGGCTGAAACACTTGCATAGCAATTACTTGATTTATTTTTCCTGATTTCATCTGGTAACTGGTCAATAAAAGTTAATTTTAATCTTAATTTAAATAGATATAATTATAAAATCTTATATACATTACATATTTGGGGGATTTACCTATAGGAGGTACTCATCAACGTTCTGCTATACACGAATATGGTGAAAAGGTGCATCTTCTTCTCAACTTGTACCTTTCCAGTTTACTTGGGACCCCCTTAGGGGCTACCAAGAAACTCCTAAGGCAGTGTTTCTTAAACTTGGATTATGAGTGTTCAGTGAACTAATAGCAAAACAAAAGCAATGGGATAATGTCAAAGGGACATTAGGAGCTAATTTGAAGGAGGCTCCTATTGGCCAAACCTGGAACATCAAAATAAAAATGACAGTAATGAATTAATTGTTCCTTAGTATTTGCAGTAGACTGGTTCCAGGATCACCCCCTCATGTCACCTCCCCCAGATACCAAAATCCATGAATGCAATAGCAAAGACTTGGAACCAACCCAAATGTCCAACAATGATAGACTGGATTAAGAAAATGTGGCACATATACACCATGGAATACTATGCAGCCATAAAAAATGATGAGTTCATGTCCTTTGTAGGGACATGAATGAAACTGGAAATCATCATTCTCAGTAAACTATCACAAGAACAAAAAACCAAACACCGTATATTCTCACTCATAGGTGGGAACTGAACAATGAGAACACATGGACACAGGAAGGGGAACATGACACTTCGGGGACTGTTGTGGGGTGTGGGGACGGGGGAGGGATAGCATTGGGAGATATACCTAATGCTAGATGACGAGTTAATGGGTGCAGCGCACCAGCATGGCACATGTATACATATGTAACTTACCTGCACATTGCTCACATGTAACATAAAACCTAAAGTATAATAATAATAATAATAATAATTTAAAAAATTAAAAAAAAAATCCATGAATGCTCAAGTCCCTTGTATAAAATGGCATAGTATACATCCTCCTGTATACTTTAAATCATCTCTAGATTACTTATAACATCCGATAAGATGTAAATGCTATGTAAATAGTTGTTATACTGTATTCTAAAATTTGTATTATTATTTATTGTTGTATTGTTACTTTCTATTTTTTTCCAAATAGTTTCAATTGTGGTTGGATGACACTGGATGCAGATCCACAAATACTGAAGACCAACTGTATAATCCATTACATAAAAAAAGAATCTGTGAGTCTACACTGATGATGATCAATAAAAACATAAAGGAGAAGAAAAGCTCTTTTTTAGAGTAGAATTCTAATTAAAGAAGATAGAAAGAATAATGTAGTTAGAAAAATTATCATTTTACCATCAGAGAAAAAATAATTTAGCCAAGAATTATCAATGGATGTTGCTGAATCTGGAGTTTGACAAAGAATGGAATACTTACAGAATCCCAAATTATCTTCCCACATATCAGTCATTAATTGCAAGAAAAAATTAAGAAATAAGACAAAACCTTAACCAAATGATGAAAATTAACATTTACAAATAAGAGGCAAATGCACATCACGTGCCTCTAGATGTGATGCCCTGAGGACACAACATCATTATATAGTATTCCAGCCAAAAATCCATAATCTGAATTTAATAGGGAATATCAGAGAAACTCAAAAGGCAGTCTGTAAAATAACAGAATATTTTCCTTCAAAAACACCAATGCCAGGCTGGGAATGGTGGCTCATGCCTCTAATCTCAGTGCTTTGCGAGAGCAAGGCCGAGAGGATTGCTTGAGGACAGCCCGGGCAACATAGCGAGACCCTGTCTCTATAAAAAATTAAAAATTAGATGAGTGTGATGGCATGTGCCTGTAGCCCTAGCTAGTTAGGCGGCTGAGGCAGGATGATCACTTGAAGCCAGGAATTGGAGGTTCCAGTGAACTAAGATTATACTACTGCACTTCAACCAGAGTGATGGAGCAAAACTCTGTTCCTAAAAAATAAATCAATAATACCAACGTCACAAAAGTAAAAAAAAAAAAAAAGAAAAGGAAAATGGTGGAAGAACAGTTTTGGATCAAAGGAGGCTAAAAACAATACCACCGAAATGCAGTATGTCAACAGGATTGGGAAAAAATTGCTATGTCACACATTATTGAGATAAATAAGAAACTAGATATATGGGCTGAAGATTGGATAAAAATATGGTATCATAGTATCAATGTTAAATTTCCTAAACTTGATAGCTGTGAAATAGCTATACAGAAGTATATTCTCGTTCTTAGGGAACACACACTGAAGTGTGATGGTGTGATGTATGCAACCTACTCCAAAATGGTTCAGCAAAACAGTGACGTCTATGTCTACACAGACGGAACAATAAGGTGAAGTGGCAAAACACTAAAAATTTGTAAACCTGGCTAAAATGTATTCAAGGGTTATTTTTATTCCTCTAACAATCTTTTTTGTAACTACAAATCTCCTAGTTGTGGAATCCAGGCATGTAAATTTGAAAAAGATGTGTGTTTGAGTTTATGTACTCAGTTTAAGAATTATTACCTTAGGGCTCAGTGTAATACAGACTGAAGACCATTACTAAAGAGATAAATACTCAGCATCATAGTATAAGAGTAGCAGGAAACCTACTATCAAAGAAAACATCAAAATATTTAGTAGGAATTATTTTTGCCATTTTTGATAAGAATTTCCTATTTTAAAGGGCAGAGACATTTTTTATTCTAACAAAGTAGAATAAAAAATCCCTTTAATTATTTCTTGTGTGTGGAGATTTAAGCCTTAGAATGAATTCTTGGCTCTGTCCCCTCCTTTGGTACATAATATTATGCATATACATTTATTTATATAATGTTTAATAATATAAATATTAAGCAATATTATTTTGTGCTATAACCCATTAATATGTACTCTGTGCCAAACACTCTAAGTCTGTTATATATTATCTCATTTTAGTCCTCACAACAACCAATAGGTAGGTGTTATTATCCTAATTTTACAGCAAAGGAAATAGTGGTCCAGAGAGGTTAAGCAAATTTGCCTGAGAAGTCAAAGCTGGAAAAATGGAAGATTTAGGATTCAAACTCAGGTCTATCTGAGTCCAAAGCTTTTATTCTTAACCACAAACCATATTCCCAGAACTGCTGGAGCCCATGGATGACAAAGGCAATTTACCATCTGTTTCTTCATCACTGGTTCTCATCTCTTTTTACCTCGTCACTGTTTATTACCTCCATCGTTGCTCCCAGCTGCAGCTGCTCTTTCAGGCTACTGCTGTTCTTGTGGAAAGCACACAGGCTTTGATGTGAAAAAAGATCAGGATCAAACCCCAACACGGAATCTGATTAGCCTATGATCTCTGATCCTCATTCTTCTCATTAGTAAAATAACGGATAATAATTCTTATTCCATGGGACTCAGTGGGGATAACATTTACACAACTTAACCCATAGTAGGTAGTTTACAATAAAAGGTAGTTTTGTACTCATCCCTCTCACCCTCTTTAAATGATAACTATTATTTTGGTTCTTTCATTTCAAATACACCTGATAACTGTGAATTAATTACCTGAGTAGTCATAATCCTGGTCCTGAATTTTATTAATTTGGGATCTGTGAAATTTGGAGAGATGCCATTTACATAGCAAGGCCATAGTTCCAACATGCACTAGTTTCAGTTAACATGGTAAAATGCAAAATGATGACTGTAAGTACTAAAATAAGGAACTGACTCCACAAAATAGGTTACATGAATAAACCCAGTATCAAACACAGTGCCTTGGCATATAAAGTGCTCAGAAAATATTTGTTGAATGAATAAACGATTGGTAAACACTGATTTTTAAAAAAATGAGTTAGATGAACCTTGACCTAAACCTTACACCTTTTACAAAAGCTAACTCAAAATGGACCATAGACTTAAACGTAAAACACAAAACTATAAAAATTTTAGAAAAATACATAGAAGGAAATCTTTGGGGTCTAAGGCTAGGCAAAGAATTCCCAGACTTATATCAAAAAGATGATCATGAAAGTAAAAATTGATCGAATTCATCAAAATAAAAAATTTTTGCTCTTTGAAAGTCTATATTTGGAAGATGAAAGGAAAGCCTACAGATTGAGAGAAAATATTTGTAAACCACATATCTGATGGACGAGTATCTAGAATATATAAACAACTCTCAAAACAATAGTAAACAAAAACCAAACAATCCAATATAAAAATGGGCAAAAGATATGAACATACGTTTCACGAAAGAGGATATACAAATGGCAAATAAGCACATGGTAAGATGGTCAACATTATTAGCCAGGAGAGAGGTGGGTACAGTTATAAAAGCGCAGTGTGAGAGATCCCTGTGGTGTTACAACTATTTACTATCTTGACTATGGTGTTGGATATGCGAACTGGCACAGAACTTCACACACACACATATGTACACTGAGTAAAAATAAAACTAGGGGAATATGAGTAAGATAGAGGGATTGTATCAATGTCAAAATCCTGGTTTTGATAGTATATTATAGTTAGAAAACTATTACCAATCAGAGAAACTAGGTAAAGTGTACAAGGGATCACTCTCTATTTCTTGAGACTGCATGTACATCTACAATGATCTTAAAAAATCATAGAAGGATGGAAAAAAAAACAAAAAAAGTTTAAAAAAGGATAGGCAACTGCACATTTAAAATGAATGAATTTTATTGTATGTAAATGATACCTTAATAAAGATGTTTTATAAAAAGGAATTAGAAACTCTAATGAATGCTTTAAAGAGGGTGAGCAAAGACATGGGAAGTCTAGTATCATTTCACAAATAGTAACTATTTTAGATTTTAGGAATCCAACTAATTGTGAAAAATCTACAACCTATGAATCATCTCTCACTTCAGGTAAATTCGAATACATATAGATCAAAAGAAGATGGAATTAAGGAATACAAATCCTTATAGACACAAATCCTAAAATGATGTTTTGACCACTTACGTAGGATATATAAACAACAGAGTAAGGTACAAATGCAAAAAGGATCGATATTTGCGTAACTCTTAGTCTAATAAAAAAGACAATGTAAATATAAAATACATTAATTAGAAAATTGGTATAATTACTTAAAAACAAAGTAATAAGCCATATGAATTAATTTGGATTGCTACAAATATTATATTTCTAATATCTGTAGAAAAATGCTTCTACTTATTAAAATACATTAAAGTCGGTAAATTTTATTTAGAATCTCCTAAATTCTTATATGCCCTTGTTTCCATTAAAATAACAATAGCAATATTAACAGTAATACTTTTATTACATATTGACCAAATATTTATTTGACAGAGCCAACTTTTTTTGTTTTGAGTTGGAGTCTTGCTCTGTTGCCCAGGCTGGAGTGCAGTGGCACAATCTCGGCTCCCTGCAACCTCTGCCTCCTGGGTTCAAGCGATTCTCCTGCCTCAGTCTCCCGAGTAGCTGGGACTACAGGCGCGCACCACCACACCTGGCTAATTTTTGTATTTTTAGTAGAGACGGAGTTTCACTATATTGGCCAGGCTGGTCTTGAACTCCTGACTATGTGATCCACCTGCCTCGGCCTCCCAGAATGCTGGGATTACAGGCATGAGCCACTGTGCCTGGCTGACAGAGCCAATTTTTTAAAAAAATTTAAATGTATTTAGATCTTTTTTTTGTTTTTTGTTTTTGTTTTGAGATGGAGTCTCGCTCTGTCAACAGACTGGAGTGCAGTGGCGTGTAGATCTTTTGGTTTTTAAAAATTAATTTGTCCACTTTCAGTTTTATTATGCTAATTTCAGCATAAATAAATAAAACCGAAATCTCTAAAGTGGGCTATATACTATAATCTCTGCTTTACAGTAATGTAGGAGTTTTTTGACACTACTACTGTGAAGGATGAATTTAAAGATGGAGCTCCAATTACGCTGTAACTTGCTGTGTGACCTTAGGTATTTCAAACAAGGTTCTGATCTTTTGTTTCCTATAAAATGGGGGAAATCATTCCTATCTATTTTACAGGGTGGCTATGAGCCTTAACTAAGAGAATGTATATAAAAGCATCTTTTAATTGGTAAAGCAGTATGTAGTTTCTGAAACAGCTATATTGTTCTGACATAATTTTGGATGTATTGTTTTTTAAAGTAGCAGTTTTAGTCTAAACAAGTCTGTTACAACAGCATAAAAGAGCTTCCACTTAAAAGCAGTACAAACTATGGATTAACTACAAATAATTACACAGATTATACATTTATTAAAATTTATAAGAACAATAATATTTTCTATACTTTTTAACTTCTAGAAGATCGTTACATTTCTAAAAGAGATGGTATTTTTGACTACTATGTTTTGTTTCCTATTCAAAATAGTAGACTATTTCTTAAAAAAACTAAAATACAAGTTTTATTAATATTTTGTATCTAATATAAAGTCTATCTGTAAAATATTAAGCAGCTTTAATCAAACTATCTCTCTGTAACAAGTTAAAGTAGTATTTATTAAGAAAAAGGTAACTACTGCTTTTAATAATTTCATGGCACTAAGCACTCAAATGGCACATGCTGTGCAGACAATAAGTAATGAAGAATGGTTTATATACTATTTGGGCATATAAAATCTACACAGGGAAAGATGGCAAGAATAGAAAGGAGTCCGGAGGTCTCAAAAAAGCATTCTGCTTTAAGTACTTTTGTTTGAAGCAAACCAATTCCATAAAGCTTTTACGGAGCAAACAGTGTTAAATCATTGGTATGTAATGACTGACATATGAATAGCCTCATTTAAATACACATTATAAATGTCATTTTTCTTCAGTATTTCTTAGTTGTCTAAATAGTGGAATTTATAAGTAAATGTCCTGTCTCAGATAAAGGTTTAAAATGTGTGCTACAACAGTTATCTCTAAAATACAAATTCTAAAGATAAGGAAATCCACTTACATGTTTTTATAAATTTTCAATGCTTTTAAGTAAAAAGTAGCAACTCTATTTTTGGTTACTTTAGGTTTTAAAAATCTTTAAGTGATATCATGTGATATTATTCAATAGCATAAGAACATGGGAGAGTCTATGAGAAAATATTTTCTGAAACATTTTGAATCAAATCAGGAGCCTAGCATTTATTTCTTCACTTCCAAAAGAATAGACCACCAAAGAAGTTTAGAACAGACTGCGTAGAGAAATTTTTTAAAAAAGAAAAAAACCCTGATAACCAATCACATCCCTAAAATTTAAAGGCAACAAATGTAGAGAAATGAAGGAAGAGTAGGTCCACAAGAAGGTCTTTCTAAGGAGAAAAGGGAAATAGCTAAGTACTAAGAGGTCACAAGGTACATTGAACACATAAAAAGCCCCCACTCATTAAATTTAAAGATCTGGTCCTGCAAGAGCAGTTTTTGTTACTAAAAGGCATACCATTTGCAGGTTTTGGGTTTTTTTTAATGCAAAAAGATTTACAATATTACTTTGTTTCCTGAAGGTTTTTTTCCTGTTAATTTTATTCTATAAAAAGTTTTACCAAAATGGCAACTAAATAAATGTAAAAATTAAGATGTGTTATTTAAATGCAACCAAAAATCTAAGAATTTTAGGCTTATTCAATTTCTGTGGTTTGTTTTTCAAGAAATGTTCCATTGTCCAACTATTTGAAACTTTAAATAAAATAAATGTATCATACTTCTCACTAGCATTATTTTTAATTATATGGTTCTTACTTAATTGTATCACTATTTACTTAACATGGCTGTAATCAGCTGTAGTCATGGTAGCATATCCTAACCCACCTTCTCAGTATACACATACTCACCTGCCCACTAACCACAAAGGCCATTGCTATGAGTGCTATGGTATTAAAAACCAAAACAGAAGTCATAATTCTCACTGAGTTGCTTTTATACAAATAAAACAAGGTATTAAATTAAATGAATATTGAAAGCAGCCAGAAATAGGGGGAAGGTGAGAAATGAGAAAACATTTAATAGTGAAAAGAGACTGATGGAAAGAAAACATGAGTTTGACTCAGTCTCCTTCCTTAGCTAGTAGTGAGCATCAGGCAAGTTACTAAAATTTTGAGGTCTCAGTTTCCTCCCCTGTAAAATAAGGGTTTTGAAACTGGTGTTCCCTAAGGTCTTTTTTAGCTATAAAATTCCATGGTTCCAAGAGTAATTAGACAAGAAAAAAAGTAAAGACATCCAAATTGGAAAGAAAGCAGTAAAATCCTTTGTAGTTACCCTAAAGATTCTACCAAAAACTTAGAACTAATAAATCCGTTCAGCAAAGTAGAAAGACATAAAGTCAAGACACAGAAATAAGTTGTATTTCTATACACTTACAATAAACAATCTGAAAAGGAAATTAAGAAAATAATACCAACTACAACAGCATCAAAAAGAATAAAATACTTAGGAATTAACGAAGTAGGTAAAAGCTTCTGGAATGAAAGCTACAAAACACTACTGAAAGAAGTGAAAGACGACAAATAAATGGAAGTACATCCTGTGATTACAGATTGGAAGACTTATTAAGATGGCAATATCACCCAAAGTGATCTATAGATTCAATGTAGCTCCTGCCAAAATTCCGATGACGTTTTTTGCGTTAATAGAAAAAAATTCTAAAATCCACATGGAATCTCAAGGGACCGCTAATAGTCAAACCAAACTTGAAAAAGAACAACAAAGCTGGAAGACACACTTTCTGATTTCAAAACTTCTTACAAAGCTACAGTAACCAAAACAGTATGGTATTGGCATAAAAACAGACATACAGACCAATAAAATAGAACAAAGAATCCAGAAATAAACCATCACATATATGGTCAAAAGATTTTTGACTAGGTGTCAAGATCATTTAATGGGGGAAAGGACAGTCTTTTCAACAAATGGTGCTGAGAAAACATATCCACATTCAAAAGAATGAGGTTGGAACCTTATCCAACACTATCTATGAAAATTAACTTAAAATGGATCAAAGACTTAAATGTAAGATATAAAACTATAATACTCTTAGATGAAAAAACAGGGCAAAAGGCTTACAGCACTGAATTTGGCAATGATTTCCAAATGCACAAGCAACAAAAGAGGAAATAGACCAACTGAACATTATGAAAATTAAAAAAAAATTGTGCATCAAAGGACAGTATCAACAGAGTAAAAGGGCAACCCACCGAATGAGAGAAAATATTTGAAAATCATGTACCTGATAAAATCTAATATCTATAATTTACAGATAACTCCTTTAACTCAACAATAACAAAAACATGATTCAAAAATGGGTAAAGGACTTGAAAAGACATTTTTCCAGAGAAAATACTCTAACGTCCAATAAGCACAGGAAAATACACTCGACATCACTAATCATTAGGGAAATACAAATCAAAAGTACAATGAGGTACCACCTTATAACCATTAAGATAGTTACTATCAAAAAAAAAATAAGTATTGGCAAGGATGTGGAGAAACTGGAACCCTTATGTATTGTTAATGTGAATGTAATATGTATGGTACAGCCTCTGCGCAAACAATATGGAGCTTCCTAAAAAAAAAATTAAAAACAGAATTACCATGTGATCTAGCAATTCCACTTCCAGGTATATACCCACAAGAATTCAAAGCAGGATCTGGAAAAGATATTTGTTCACCCATGTTCATAGCAGCATTATTCACAACAGCTAAAACATGGAAGCAACCCAGGTGTCCAATAATAGATGAATGGATAAGCAAAATGTGGCCGACACATATAAGGGAATGTTATGTAACCTTAAAAAGAAGAGAAATTCTGGCATATGCTACAACAAAGATGAACCTCGAGGATATTATGCCAAGTTAAATAAGCCAGTCAAAAAAAGTCAAATACTGGATAAGCCCATTTATATGAGGTTTTGGTTCTTT
Source organism: Pongo pygmaeus (assembly GCF_028885625.2). Lineage (NCBI taxonomy): Eukaryota > Metazoa > Chordata > Mammalia > Primates > Hominidae > Pongo > Pongo pygmaeus. Next base: position 187,588,103 of record NC_072376.2, read on the forward strand.
ACCACTTTCCAGTAATATGAATACAAACATTTCCGGTTTCCAAAACTGGAAACAAAAGGTAGAATGGTGATTGCTAGGGCCTGGGAATGGGGGAGGGGAATTATTGTTTAATAGGTATAGAGTTTCAGTTTTACAAGATAAAAAGAGTAATGAAGATAGATGGTGTTGACGGTGGCAGAACATTATCAGTGTAATTAATACCATTGAACTGTACACTTAGAATGGTTAAGATGATAAATTTTATGTTATGTATATTTTACTACAATTTAAAAATTGGAAAAAACAATTCTGTGATCCCATAAAAATAAAATGAGAGGAAAAACCTCTGAAAAATAAATTAATAAATAAAAGAAGAGATGATGGTGTGCGTGTGTGTGTATTTAACATCTGTCCTTTCCATCTCTTTTTTCCCTATATTCACGACTTCCACAAATCACTACTCCATATAGGGTCTCTCCAAGCTTGGCTTACTTGCTAAAATCTGGTTCCTTCATTCAAATAGCTTATGAATCCTATGCAATCTATTCTTGAAAAATACACGAACTGCTGACTAAATAGTTAAACTCCCTAAAGCTATTGCCTAAACTCCAAACCACAAATATTTTTATCTTATGTTGCCATAAAGTACTTGCACCAGACCCAGCACAGTGGCTCACACCTATGATTCCAGAACCTTGGGAGGCTGTGGAAGGAGGATCTCTTGAGCTCAGGACTTTAAGACCAGCCTGGGCAGCACAGTCAGACAAAAAAATTTAAAAAAATAACCACACGTGATGGCGTGTGCCTGTGGTCCCAGGTACTCTGAAGGCTGAGGTGGGAAGGAGAATTGCTTGAACCTAGGAGGTTAAGGCTGCAGTGAGTCTAGTTCGCACCACTGCACCCCAGCCTGGGCAACAGAATAAAAATCTGTCTCAAAAAAAAGTACTTGCCCCAAATATGATATAAATTTATTCAAGTCAGCCAAAAATGTTTTAGTTTATTAGAGAGCTATGTCAAGAAATTTGTCAGAAAAACAATGAGAGCAAAACGAAAAAGAAATAGTGAACATAAATTTCCAGAAATAGATGTATTTCATTTAAATTGTTTAAAAAATTAAGTAAAATAATTCAAGAAAAAGAAACAGAAGTTAAATGCATAATTCTTAGACTTTAGTATTAATGATTTTGATGCATTATCATGGGTCAGTCAATGGAATAGTGCCAGTTTCCAAATTTGAATCAAAATGAGGAAAAAAATTAGTTGTACATGAGCAGTTCGTTAAATAATAAACCATGAAGTTACAAATCTGAATGACTAATTTCAACACACTGCGATTAAAGATCTGGTAATTCAATGTTTTTATACTGTAAAATGAGGAAGATATCTTTTAACCTAGCAACAGTAAACACACGAAACATTCCCCATTAAAGTGATCATATGTAATAAATTATGATCAATGTTTTGGCTTATCTAGAAGTTACTATAATATTTTGTGGATGGAAGTATTTCAATTGATCCAAGGGCCCCAAGTAATATTAGTTAATTTGCTGTAACTTATTATTAAATGAAGTTACGCTGCACCCTAATTCCTGATGTACAGAAACTGATAATATTTGTTGTTTTAAGCTGGGGTAAATTTGGGGGTAATTTGTTACCCAGCAATAGACAACTAATGAAGTACCTCATCAGACATATTGTCAGGTTAATTGGCTAAAGATGAATTTCTGACCCAATATGAAAAAAATAATAAAACTTATCCATTCTTTATTCTGAAACCTACTCTATTTCACATATCATTTTCGTGAAGGGTAGAGTTGAGGAGTGTGTAGAGCTCCTACCTCAGAAATACATTACTTCAAACATTAAAAGAAGGAAAAGGAAAGCTGAAATAGAAAACAAATTGTCTTCACTTTGCCGTAATAAAAATCATGATATATTCATTTGGGAATATACACCTAGGAGCCTTGAAAATGAATATTTTACTTGTAAAACAGGTAGAATCAATTTATTTTATTAGTAAATTCATACAGAACCTAAAAATAAAACTAAAAAAATTAAATGACTGAGGATTGGGATCCATTTATGTAATTTTGCCAAATAAATACTATTCATTGAGAACCTACTATGTAAGAGATTAGAACCCAGTCGCTGAGAAACAAATAAAAGATAAGTTTGACAAGTTTTATAAACAAAGTTTGACTACTGTAGCAGCTAGCAATCCATCGTGATCCTAACTATACTTGTGTTTGCATTCATATTACTGGAAAGTGGTAAAGAACCAAAAACAGTGTCTAGGAACCAAAATAACACTCGACCCGAAAACCAACACTTGGACCTGAAGAAAGTAACCCTTGTCATTTCTCAGGTTTATTTCACAATGACGCTGGGTTACTACTTGGAGTCCTAGCCCGAACTACACCCCAATGGCCTAGAAACAGAAGGAACACACCCAGTCCCGCCTCTTGACACTGATTCCTCACTTTAATGAGCCACCACCGCTGTCACTCAAGATGCTTCGCACTGTCATTGGTCGCAAACTCTCGCTGGTCGGCCAGTTTCGGCCAACTGGCAAGCACTGGTTGTCTTTATTTTCGAGAAAAGTGAAGGTGAACAGGGAAAAGAGGCAAGAGATCTGAAATATCTAGGTTGACTCCTGTACCTGAGCGACCTGCGATCTCCACCGCCGCCGCGACGAACTGGCCTCTGGGCGGGGGCTTTTAGCCAAAAGGAAAATGGCTCAGCCGGGAACTGGTGCCCAGGCCATGGAGAAGCTGGTTCAGACTTTACTTGTCCACACCGGTAGAGGTGACCGCGATGAGAATACCAGAAACAGCACTACGACCCTCAGAACTCAAGGTACCTCCAGCTGCAGGGGCCAGAACTGCCGACTGTCCCAGTTTTGACGTTTCCTATTGTTGCCGGAAGTGACGTTAGGCTCCGACTCTTAACGGAGACGCATTTTTATTTCTGTTGTTTACGATTCGCTATAGATTCCTTGTTTCTCACTTGGCAGCACGAGCCACTCTGACCATCAAGATCAGAAAAACTTCTCAGCTGCAAGTTAGAATTGGACTGGCCATTGAGGAGGCTCTCAGCAGAGTCGCTTTTCAGAGGAGTCTTGAACGCGGTGTGGAATCGGCAGCGAGGAATCCTGGAGCACAGAGAAGCTCCCAGCTTTGAAGGTCTTGCGGTGGTGCGTGGCGGGCAGGAACCCACAATTCCAAATACAAACCGTCGGCGCGAGAAGCGCTTCTGGGTGCAGGCGCCTGGCTGTAGTGACTCGCTGCGGGAGGCTGGACTCTGGTGACTGTCTATGGTTGCATATGCTCCCTTCTCCTTTCCCTGTCGTGGTGGGCCTTTGAAACCGGCTTCTTTGCTGGTGGCTGCTGGGTGAGCCTCGAGGAGACGGCAAGGCTGCGCCCGGTATTGGTCAGAGGTCGCCTCTCTCCGCCGTCCTTACAGAGACCCCGGGCGGAGACGAATGACCAGGTCCGCCTTTTCATTCTTTTAAATCAAATGGCGGGAGGGGAGCCTTGCTTATATACCCAACTAGTATATGCTTTTAGTCACAATGAAGTGGGAAGTATCGTGGCAGCTCATCCTATTAGAATTAGGTTGTGACTTTGGGTTGGAAAGTTATAGGCTTACTGATTCCTATTGGATCCTCTGGGGTGAGGATACAAACGGCTCCTGACTGTAAGGAAGACAGGACAGCAGTTCGTGTTTTCCCTGTTTGCATTTCCCCAGCTTTTCAAATATTTCCCCACCTTTATTGAAGGCTACAGATTTTTCCTCACTGTAACAAGTTAATCTTGAAATTGTTATTCTCTTTTACTCTGGAATTATGGCTATGCTAGACTTTTTTTTTTCCGAATTATCTGCAGACCTTTTAATTTTATGTGTGAACACAGCAGTCCCGTTGAACTCTTTACTTGTCCCTTTCTCCTCCCCACTCCCGCCCAGCTTTCTCAGTGCTTTGCCTTTCTCAGACCTTTCTCCTATCTCTTAGAGAAGTATTTCCCTAATATCTTTTGCAGTTTCATAAAGTGTTTTTCTCATTTTTACTTTTTTGTTTTTGATACGTGTTTTTAGATAATATCGAGCGTTATGTGCTATGTCACACACTCTTAGCCATTGACTGTTATTAGAGTCAATGTAGTTGCTTCATTCTAAACAAAAATCACTCTGGTCCAGTGACATTCTATTGGGAGGCATTTTTTTAATGACCTCTAACAGCAATGAGATTGAGCGATGTTGAAAATCTTAAACTGCTAGAGTACACCGTTTTCACAACCTCTCCCACAAGTTCTATTGCGCAGATCTGACTTGTAGACAAGGAAGGAAGCTAGAAAGTAATATTGAGAGCTTCTTTATTATTGAATCTATGCTGCAAGCTGAGTGGTATCTCCTTTTTTTCTTAGTTTTCCTTTGATCAGTGCTGTAAGTTGAAAATGTTAAATTTTTAAAAGTATTTTTCATTAATGAAAGTAAGGTGTTAAGATGTACATAAGTAATAGATTGGCTTCTTTTAATGTCTTGTTTTTAAGGCTTTTGAATTTTATAGTAGACTTAGTAAAGCCCTTTATGAGAATATAGAGCAGTAGCTGTAGTTTTATTCTGTAATAATCTCAATTTTAAATCCCTTTATTTTTCTGTCTCATCACTTACCTCCTTCACAAGCTCTACTTGTATTACTCTTCAAAATATTTATTCTGCTGGTACTGAAGAGAGACATACTTTGTTGTCAGAAATTCCATTACCAGAGGTAGAAATCATGTAAGAGACACTGAAGTGTTTTCCAAGATGTCAGAAAAAGGAAAGGTGAGAAGATATCATGAAGTGTTACGTAAAACAAAATTACTTGCACTGGGAAAATGGAATATACATCTGGAAGGACTAAAGGAAGTCTGGAAAGACATAGAATTTACATTAAAGTTACTGGGAAGAAGGTATCCCTGGAAGAATTGTGTTAAGATAGATGGGTCTGGAACCCGAAAGAAGCTCAGACCAACTATATTGGCCAGTGGCAAAATCCAAGAATACATTTTTTGCAGTTAAAGTCAGAGTAGTCCTTACTTCATGTTTTTCAGGAAAGTAAAGGCTGATCTTGGGAAATCTCTTTTAGGCTTCCATGTGTCCATCTACCCCTAGTCAATCTAAAGGATATTAAATAGGGTTTACCTTCTTGGCCAGTGTTTTGTATAAAGTGGTTTCAGGATGACTTTCTCTTTTTCTAGTTATCTCCCATTTGACAGTACCTAAAATTATCTCTGTCTAAAAATGGAAATATTTAGTTGAAGTAATTGATTGGCTGCAAAATAGTGACTAAAATGTGCATGCACAAGTCTATAAAAGTATATTCAATAAGCTGTTCCCTACCATGTTGATAAAGAGACTAGGAACAGAAAGGTAGGTTCATAAAGAGGGAGCGGAGCAGTTGCTCTACCCTGGGGAAATGGCTATGGAAATGAGTGGCTAGGGGCTTAAAGTAGGAAGCTTACTAAATTTAGGATTTTGTAAATCGCTAGCCTTTTTACCTTTCCTTATTTAAAGATAGAGAAACGGTGTGTAAAGGGATGATTTGTATCCTGGACAGCTGGGTAATGCGAATTGGAGGAAAAGATCACACTAACCCAGCTTCACCTGATTTATGAATTGTTCTGTTTTCATTTTAATATAATGACTTCATTTTAATGTAATAACTTCATTTTAAAGGAGCTTCATTCTCTAAGGGTTCATTACTCAAGGTATGGTTATGTATTACTTTTCTTCTATGAAGTGTCCATGGACAGTTGTGATAGATGTTTTTATGTAAGTTATTGAGTTTCACCTTACTGGCTGACTAGACTTATAGTTCAGAAACTTATCTCCTTCCAGCAAAGGTTCTTAATCCTTTATATACCTATTTATGACTCTTCTTTGGGAAAAATCTCCTTTGAGAATCTAATGAAAGTCCCACTCCATGCAAGAAAATTAGTCATTTAGAAATAAATTCCATGCTATTACTTTTGGGGCAGTTTTTAAAAAATGAATCATTGTGTTTAAAGTCTCAGTTCGTTCAAATCTTTTAGTTCACGTATGTGTTTTTCTGTTGTGTACATTCTTCAGAGTCATATTCCTGTTTCATAGGCCCTATGTATGTCAGCTTTTAGTAGGTATCACCAGTAAGTTTTCCAAAATAATTGCACCAATTTACTCTTTCTGTAAAAAGCATAGATATTTTGAATTTCTTGCCTTTTTTTCTGTGTTCACCTTTTCTTCTTGGAAGTAGACAGCTGGCTAACCAGCAAGAGTTTGGGGCTGATGACAGTTCAAAACATATTGACTGACAATGGTAGTGGCTTATTAAAGTGAAGAATCAGCATCAAGAGGGGGAATGGGTGTATTCCTTCTGTTTCTAGGCCGTTGGGATATAGGTCATTTTGGGACCCCAGGTAGTAACTCAGCTCATTCTGAAATAGAGCTGAGAAATGACAAGGGTTTAAGTGTTGCTTTTCAGGTAGAGTGCTATTTTGGACCCTTGGCACAGATTTTGGTTCTTTATTATGATAAGTACCAAGAAAGAAAAGAACTAGGTCTATTAGAGAAAATTAATGAGGGGGATTAATTAGTTTGGGATCTAAGACTTATTTGAGGTTGTGACATTTAAGCAGGATGCCGAGGGGTATTAGCCAGATGGAGAATGGGAGAGGGAAGGAGTTGCTCTATATCTCTTCAAGCTTGAAGAAATGGCATGTACAAAGGTGTTGAAGAGCTTGAGATATCACCAGACATCCTTATCCAGGTCCAGGAACTTTATCCCAGATACCATTTCTGTTATTTGTTGCTTCCAAAATATTTTAAATTAACTAAATCACACACATTCTCTTTTTCATCATTACTTGGTAAATGGAATGTTTTGATTTTCCCTTCTGTTTATGATTTACGTGTATTAACTTATTAATACACGAAGATCAAAAAGTGACCAAAATTGTTCAAAAGGTACAATTTATTAAAGGATAATTATAATTATTTCATGCTGACAATATGTTTTCAAGTGTTTTACAGTAATTTAACCTTTTTGTTTCTATAATTTCATGGTAAGAAAGAAGATGAATTAGGTAGAGCTAGTAACACCAGCTATAGATAAGAATGTAGTATTTAAAGCTAATATCTGAAATTCTTTTCTTGCATCTGCTAACTGAACGAGAAAATTCTGTGTGTGAGAATGGAAAACTTTGGGTAAAAAGTGAAAACTTGGATTTTGTAGTCCAGGCCCTTAATTAAGTAGATAACACACTCAGAAGGGGAAAATTTGGGGTGCTTTATATACAAAGGGACTATTTTTAGAGGTGTGTGTGCAGGGATCTGGTGCTGCTTCATTTTTTAACCTGTTTATTGCGGTGTGATTGACATACAGAAAGCTATAGACGTTTAATGTATACAATTTCTGTTTGGAGATAAGTAGATATTGTGAAACCATCCAGCCATTATTACTACAAGAAATCAATGCCATCACCTTGAAAAGTTTCCTTCTACTCATCTTTTTTTCACCTTTTGTGATAAGAGCACTTAACATTAGACCTAACTTCTTAGCAAAATTTTAAGAATACAATATTGCTAATCACAGACACTGGGTTGTACCACCAGATCTTATTTATTTTGCCTAACTGAAACTTTGTACCCTTTGAACAACGGCTACCCATTTTGTTCTCCCCATATTCCCTTATAACCACCATTCTATTCTCTGCTTGTATGTATTTGACTATTTTAGATTTCACATATATTGAGATAATACAGTATTTGTCTTTTTGTGTTTAGCTTATTTCACTTAGCATAATGTCCTTCAGGTTCATCCATGTTGTTGCAAATGGCAGGATTTCCTTCTTTTTTAAAGGCAAATTTGTTTATTCTAACATTTTTATTGGGGTCCCTAAGGTTTTCTACATATAAGATCATGTCATCTGCAAACAGATATTGTACCTCTTCTCTTTTGATTTGGATGTTTTTAATTGCTTTTTCTTACCTAGTTATTCTGGCTGGGACTTAAAATACTACGCTGAATAGGAGAGGCTAAAGTAGGCAACCTTTGTTCTTCATCTTATGGGGAAAGCTTTCAGTTTTTTACCTTTAAGTATCTTAGCTGTGGGCTTCTCATAAATGGACTTTATTTTGTTCTTCCTTTACCTAATTTGCTATAAGGTTCTTCCATACCTAATTTATTGAGGGTTTTAATGACAAAAGAATATCGAATTTTGTCTAGTGCTTTTTCTGCATCTGTCGAGATGCCCATGTGAGTTTTATCCTTCATTCTATTAATACAGTATATTACATTGGTTGGTTGTCGTATGTTGAACCATCCTTGCGTCACAATGAAAAATCCTACTTGGTCATGGTATATGATTCTTTTAATGTGCTGTTGTGTTTGGTTTTTTAACATTTCGTTGAGGATTTTTGCGTCTATATTCATCAAATATATTAGACTGTAGTTTTCTTGTAGTGTCTTTGTCTGGCTTTGGTATCAGGGTGATGCAGGCCTCAGAATGACTTTGGAAGTGTTCCCTCTTTTTTTTTTTTTTTTTTAAGATATGTTTAATAAGGTTTTGTGTTAATTTTTCTTTAAATGTTTGCTAGAATGTATCTGGCTCTTGGCTTTTCTTTGTTGGGAATTTTTTGATTATTCCTTCAATCTCTTTTTTTGTTATTTGTCTATTCAGGCATTCTATTTCTTCTTGATTCAGTCTCGGTAAGTTATATTTTTCTAGGAATTTATCCATTTTTTCTTAGATTGTCCAATTTGATGGCATATAATTGCTCATAATAGTCCCTTATGATACTTTTTATATCTGTGGGATCAGTTGTCTCCTCTTTCATTTCTGATTTTATTTGAGTCTTCTATTTTTAAAGTCTAGCCAAGGATTTGTTGATTTAGTTTGTCTTTTCAAAAGAGGAACTTTTAGTTTTGTCAATTTTTAAAATTGTTTTTCAATTTTCTATTTCATTTATTTCTAATCTACTCTTTATTATTTTCTTCCTTCTGCTAATTTTGGATTTAGTTTGTTCTTTTTCTAGTTCCTTGAGGTGTAAAGTTAAGTTGTTTATTGAGATCTTTTTTTTTATTTTCTTTGAGACGGAGTCTCGCTCTGTCACCAGGCTGGAGTGCAGTGGCGTGATGATCTTAGCTCACTGCAACCTCCGCCTCCCGGATTCAAGTGATTCTTCTGCCTCAGCCTCCCGAGTAGGTGGGACTATAGGCACGCACCACCAAGCTCAGCTAATTTTTGTATTTTTAGTAGAGACGGGGTTTCACCATGTTAGCCAGGATGGTCTCAATCTCTTGACCTAGTGATCCACCCGCCTCAGCCCCCAAAAGTGTTAGGATTATAGGTGTGAGCCACCATGTCCTGCCTCTTTCTTCTTCTTAATGCATTTATTGCTATGAACACTTCTCTTATTCTGCTTTTACTGCATCCTATATATTTGGGTATACTGTGTTTTTATTATTGTTTGTCTTGAGATATTTTATAATTTCTGTTTTGATTTCTTCTTTGACCCAGTATTATTTAATAGTATGTTATTTAATTCCCCTGTATTCGTGAATTTTTCCATTTTCTTTCTGTTATTGATTTCTAGTTTCATTCCATCGTGATCAGACGAAATGTTTAGAATGTTTTTAGTCTTCTTAAATTTGTTAAGACTTGTTTTGTGACGTAGGCTGTGATGAGTTATAGAGAATGTTTCATATGCTCTTGAGAAGAATGATTATTTTGCTATCGTTGGGTCTCATGTTCTGTATATGCATGTTAGGTCTGTTTGGTCTGTAGTGTTGTATAGTTTGCGATTTACTTGTTGGTATTCTCTCTGGATGACCAGTACATTATAGACAGTGACATATCAAAGTCTCCTTCTATATTGTATTGATATCTATTTCTTCCTCCAAGTCTATCAATGTTTGCTGTTGGCATTCTGTCTGGATGACCTGTACATTATAGAGAGTGATGTATCAAAGTCTCCTTCTATATTGTATTGAATGATGTTGGGTGCATATGTATTTTTAGTTGTTGTATCTTTCTATTGAACTGACCCTTTTACTATTATATAATGCCTTCTTTGTCTCTTTTGACAGTTGTCGACTTAAAGTCTATTTTGTCTGATATAGATAGCCACCCTGCTCTCTTTTGGTTATAGTTTGCATGGAATATCTTTCTCAATCCCTTCACTTTTAGCCTACATGTGTCCTTAAATGTTAGTCTCTTGAGGATAGTGTATAGTTGGTTGTTGTTTTTATTATCCATTTCAGCCATTCCATGTCTACTGAGAACCCTTAATTATTAAAAATTTAAAGTAATAATTTTTAATAATTAAGTACTTAATTGTTTCCATTTTATTCATTGTTTTCTATTTGCTTTCTGTTTCTCCTGTTTTTCTCTTGTTTGTTGTCTTTGTGATTTGATGATTGTAGTAGAATGCTTTGATTTTTTTTTTCTTTTTTTTTGTTTATTTACTATACTTTTTATTTTGGTTACCATGGGGTTTGCACCAAATATTATGTAGTTATAGCAGGCTTTTTAAGGCTAGTAACAACTTAATTTCATTCATATTCAGAATCTCTACACTCCTCCCCCATCTTCCTCACCAATATATGTAATTGATTTCAGATTTTGCTTCTTTCTATATTGTTTCTATTAACAAATTTCTGTGGTTGTTGTAGTTATTCATACTATTTTTGTCTTTTAATTTATATACTAGTGTTCAATGAGATTTACGTGCCACAGATTTCAGTATTGCAATATTCTGTGTTTGTTTTCATGTTTACTTTTAGCGGTGAGATGTATACTTTCATATGCTTTCATACTGTTGGTTTAGTATCTTTTCAGTTAACTTGAAGATCCCCTGTTAACATTTCTTGTTAGGGCATGTCTAAAAGTGACAACCTCCCTGAGTTTTTTAATCTGAGGAAGTTTTTATGTTTTCTTTATTCTTTTTTCTTTTTCTTTTCTTTTCTTTTTTTTTTTTTTTTTTTCAGGTCTGGCTCTGTTGCCCAGGCTGGAGTGCAGTGACATGATCTCAGCTCATTGCAACCTCAACCTCTTGGGCTCAAGCAGCCTCCCACCATAGCCTCCTAAGTAGCTGGGACTAGAGGCATGCACCACCATGGCTGGCTAATTTTTGTATTTTTTGTAGAGACAAGATTTCACCATGTTTCCCAGGGTGGCCTTGATCTCCTGAGCTCAAGCAATCTGCCTGCCCTCAGCCTCCTCAAGTGCTGGGATTACAGGTGTGAGCCACCACGCTTGGCTATTTCCTTCATTCCTGAAGACAGTTTTTTCAGGTAATTATTTTCGGTTGGCAGGTTTCTTTTCTTATTTTCAGTATGTTGAATATGTCATTCCACTCTCTCCTGGCCTGCAAGTGTTCTGCTGAGAAATTCACCAATACCTTTATAGGGGCTCTGTTATATGAAATAAGTTACTTTTCTGTCGCTGCTGTCAAAATTTCTTCTCTGTCTTTGAATTTTGACAAATTCATTATAGTGTCTGTTAGTACAGACCTCTTTGGCTTCAACCTATATGGGAACTTTTGGGCTTCATGAGTCTGGATGTCCATTTTCCTCCCTAGATTTGGTAAGTTTTCAGCCATAATCTAAATGTGCTTTCTGCCCCTTTCTCTCTCTCTCTTTGCCTTCTGGAACTTGTATAATGTGTTTATTAAGTGACTTAGTGGTGTACCATAAGTCCCATAGTATTACTTCATTTCACTTTTTATTCTTTTTAATATTTCTTCCTCTAATTGCATAATTTCATATGACCAGTGTTCAAGTTTGCTGATTCTTTCTTTTGGTTGATTGAGTCTGTTGTTGAAGCCTTCTATTGAATTTTTTAGTTCAGTCATTGTATCCTTCAGCTCTAGGATTTCTGTTTGGTTCTTTTTTATGCTTCTCCATTATTGAACTTTTTGTTCATGTATTGTTTTCCTGATTTTTATTTTATTTTCTATCTGGGTTTGTTTATTTGTTTGTTTGTTTTTGTAGCTCATTGAGCTTTAAGATGATTGTTTTAAATTCTTTGTCAAGCAGATCATGGATCTTCATCTTGTTATAGTCAGTTTCTGTAACCTTATTGGTTTCCTTTGGCATGTTGTATTTACTCATAATCCTTTGAGTCTTTCATTGGTGTCTGTACGTTTGAAGGAGCAGTTACCACTTCTGTACTTCACAGAGTGATTTCAGTAGATAAAGATCTTCTCCTGCTGGGTCTCTTGATGAGACTGACTTCCAAACCACAGTCACTTAGGTGGAGCCAGGTTGTGGGTCTGCTTACATGTTCAAAATCAGGTCTGCGGTTGTGGGCCTGTTACTGGGGCTTGGGTGGGTGTGGTTCCTTCTGGGTTCCCAGACAAACAAGTCTTCCTGTGGGACCTTGGACAGGTGAGTTGAAGCCCACATGCTGATGAGGCTGCTGCTGGGTCTGGAGCCAGTTCTGTCGTCACATGCCTGCTACTGAGGCATGATTCTGCCTTCTCACAATAGCTTCTATCAGTCTTGGACTCTAGAAGGATGTCACAGCCTTCTACTTGGACCCATCAGGGCACTTTTATACATAGATGGTTGCTAAATTGGTGTTTCTGTGAAGGACAAGGGCTGGGGATGTCCTGTTCCACTATCCTTTTCTAGCTAAAACCTTCTTTGATTTCTTTCATAGTTTTGTAATTTGTCACATACAGATCATGTACATATTTTGTTAGACTTAGAAGTGTTTTTTGTGCTATGATAATGGTGTTTTTAGTTTTATATTTCATTCTAATTATTTATTGCCAGTATATAGGAAAACATTTGACTTTTGTATATTAACCTTATATACTGTGACTTTGCTATACTCACTTTTTACTTTTAGGGGTTTTTTTTGTTGTTAATTCTTTAGCATTTCCTACATAAACAATCATGCCTTTTGCAAATGAAGACCACTTTATTCCTTTCTTCCTAGGGTATTTTATTTCCTTTGCTTGCCTCGTTTCGCTAGCTAGGACTTCTGGAACACTGTTGAATAGGAGTGGGGAGATAGGACATCCTTGTGTAATTCCCAGTCTTTGGGGGAAGTATACAGTTTCTCAGCCTTAAGTGTGGTGTTAGCTGTTGGTTTTTTTTGTAGGCTTTATGGCCATTCTAATAGGTGTGTAGTGGTATTTTGGTTTAATTTGCAAATCTGTAATGATAAATGATTTTGAGCCTCTTTTCATATTATTTACAATCCACATATCCTCTTTAGTGAGATATCTGTTAACATCTTTTGCCTATTTTTTAATTGTATTGTTTGTTTCAGAATTCTAGGTATTTTCCCAATTAAGTTGAGGGAGTTTCCCTCTATTCCTAGTTTGCTGAGAGTATTTATTATGGATGGGTGTTAGGTTTTTTTCAAGTGCTTTTTCTACATCCGTTGATAATACATGATTTGCCTTCTGTGACGTGCTAATGTGGCTTATATTGATTTTTAGAATGTTGTACTAAGCCCCTGCATACCTAGAGTAAATCTACTGGGTGTGGTATTTGATACCTTGGTTGAGTATAGAATTCAAGATTATAAGTAATTCCTCTCAGGATTTTGAAGATAATGTTTCTGTATCCTTTAGCTTCTAACATTGCTATTGAAAGTTTGATGCTATTTTGATATTCTTCCTATGTGATCTTTTCTTGCCTTGTTGGATGTTTTTCAAAACTTCTCTTTTACTTTATGAAATGTCACAGTGATATATCTTGGTGTGAGTTTTGTTTCACTTCTTGTGTTGATCACTCATTGTGTTCTTTCAATCTAGAAAATCATGACATTCAGCCTTAAGAGGTGTTTTTGTATTATTTCACAATTTCCTCCCTCATTTTCTCTCGTTCATGAGATGTTGAACCTTTCGGTTTGGTCCTCTAATTTTCTTATAATTTCTATTCCACTTTTGTGTCTTTTCATCCATTGTGTAACTATAATTATCTCCTCAAACTTGTCTTATTTAAATTTTTATTTTTGCCATCATTTTCAATTCTATTGTTGATTTCTATTTAAATTCATTGTGGTCTAAAAGCAGACATTGTATGATTTCTACTTTTTAAAAATGTTAAGGTATGCCTTATGACCCCAAAGATAGTCTATCTTGGTGGATGTTCCATGTGAAATTGAGAAGAATATGTATTCTATTGTTGTTTGATGAAGTAGTCTACAAATATTCATTATATCCAGTTGATAGATAATATTGTTTGTCCTTACTGATTTTTTTTTTTTTTTTTTTTTTTTTTTTGCCTGCTGGATCTATTTCTGATAGAGGAGTGTTGAAGTCTCCAACTAAAATAGGGGATTTGTATATTTCTCCTTGTGGTTCTGTCAGTTTTTGTTTCATATATCTTGACATTGTGTTGTCAGGTGCATATACATTAAAGATTGTTATATTTTCAGGGAGAATTAAGTCCTTTGTCTTTATGTAATGACCCTTTGTCCCTAATAACTTTCCTTATTATAAAGTCTGCTGTCTGAGATTAATATAACTGTTTCTGCTTTCTTTTGATTAATGTTAGCATGGTATATTTTTCCCTATCCATTTACTTTTAATCTTATAAACAAAATGGATTTCTTATAGACAACAGGTAGTTAGATCTTATTTTTGGTCCACTTTAACGATCTCTGGCTCATTTTACATTCTCACAAGCTTAATATTTTTTATATCCTTCTATTCTGGTTTTAGGTTTTAATTTTTTTTCTAATCTCATTGAGAATGGAAAGCTTCATTTTGAAATTTTTTCTCTGTATTATCTCTATTTCCACCGAATTTTTCTTCTCTGCTTATTTTGTTTAAGGTATTTATATATACTTTTCATACTGAAGCTTCCCTCTAATAGTTATTGACCTTTGAGCATATATTCGGTTTTAAACATGAGTCTCTAAGAAAAAAAGGTGCCTGGTTAGGGCTTATCAATGAGTGAGTTTGCTGCAGGTTTATTGGGCAAGACCCTGCCCTTTTCAATGGGGATTTTCCTCAAATGTCAGAAATGTGATACTTTTTCTCTAGGTCCATCCACCTTCTCTGGCATAGAACCTGATAGTCTGTTGTCACAGAGGATATAAGTCTAACAGCTTCTTGAGGCTGAGATATAGGAAGGAACTTTATTACTGTGTGTGTGTGTGTGTGTGTGTGTGTGTGTGTTTTCATTAATACTTCTTTCTGCCTTCTAACACTTCCTTCTGTATTGTTTGCCTTGCCTGATGTTTCCAAATTTGGTGCCTCCTTGATTCAATTTCTTTAGAGTGTAAAGCTCTTTTCTCTTTCCAGGGAAGGTGAGAGGTAGTTGCCTTGCTGAGCAAGTTATGTGTGTAGGGATAGGAGGCGGGAGGGAAAATAAATTCTAGGGTTAGCTGCTTCTTATGTAGACTTTCAAATAATCATTCTTATTTCAGCCCCCTGGACTTACCCCTTTGTCTTTCAGAAGCATCAAGTGCACCTGATTTGTGAACCTATCTTGCTTCAGTTGGTTTCCTCCTAAATATTAGGCAGATGGCATTGGCCAGTCTGTGCTCTGCTAGGTTGGTTATCCCTTATTCATTTGCTTTTTGTTTTCCAAAATTTTGTGGATACCTGTTTTGTCATGTGAAATCTCCTATAGTTCTTTTTGTCCTGGTGGGTATATATGATTTTTAATTATTTACTTTCATTTTAGTGGTCTTTAGAAAATGGAAAGGAAGGTAACATGCATTTAATCTGTCATATTTATCCAAGTGAACCCTGCATTTTTAAAATGTATTTTTAGTTTTTAGGAAAGGTATCTTTTTGGCAACTATGTGAGATCAGAGCCCTGTGATTCTGATTAAATCTGCGCTAAATTTATTTGTCTCCATTTTTTATTGATTGTGTTATGTAGCTTCTATAAGCATCTAAAAGAGTCATTGATGGATGTTATTCCAAGTTGATGTGTCTTCTCAACTGATGCTTTATGCTTAAAAAAAAAACTATTTGGGCAAGTGTCATATAAGATACATTATAATAAGATGAATATAAGGCACACTTTTTTTTTTGGAAGGAAAACATGTAGGAGGGTAGGGGAGACACTTACCCTATATTCAGGAACTTATAGTAGTTACAAAGTAGAACTTGAGTAATAGAGAAGAAGCTAGGGGAAAAAGAGCTAGGGTAAGATAAATATGGTAAGTGCCAATAGGAGATATGAACAAAATAGAATCAAGAAGCTTCAGAAATACAGAGACTTAACCAATATTTCATGGATTTCTATTTTCAGGTGAAAAATTAGACTATTTCAAGAGTTGGAGCTGAATCTGATGTTAAATAATGGCAACAGGTGACTTAAAAAGAAGCTTACGGAACCTAGAACAGGTGCTCCGCTTGCTAAATTATCCTGAAGAGGTGGACTGTGTAGGGTAAGCTATAATATCAAACTTAATTGTATTCTTCTTGCTAGTGATTTGAGATAATATTTAACATGGGGGACTACCTGAGAAAAATCAGATTTTACCTGGATCCTATTTAAATCTGCCTTGAAATGATTAAAATATTTGAGAAAGCAGGGAATTACAGGAGTTTATTTCTAAGTATGAACTAATGAAGAATTCCAACTTAAAAGATTTAAAACTGTTTAGAAGCACAGTATTTATCTGCATAAGGTATAATCTCTGTACAACTTTTAAACTCATAGAGGTATAATAGATTTCATTATTTGTATAATCTACCACTCTCTCATATTCAGTTGGATGATATTTCTTACAGTTAAATATATCCAGAATAAGAAGAGATTGTTGCCATTTCTTGTCAGTCATTTCTTGTCATTTATTTGTTTATTCTTTTATGGAGGAAAGATTTTATACGTTTAAGGCAAGTGTTCTTTTTCATATGGAATATTCTAGTTAGTAGATTTTTTTGTGTATGGCAACCTGAAGATTGCTCTTAAGCTCTCCCATTTAACAGACCCCACTTTGAACCTTTCACTTTAGCTCCCATTTTGCAACTATGACTTAACGTTTTTAGAATATGGCAACATACATTTTCCTATATTCATGCCTATATAATATGGTACTGCAGTCATTCTGTATCCCTTCATAATTCTGTTTCTTCATATCACTTACCCTTAACCTGTTATTATTGATTAATTGATGGATTGGTTAAATGTTTCCCTTCAGCTTACTAGAATGTAAGCTGAAGTCTTGGACTTTGTTTTTTGTTTTCACTGTGGAATCCCCCCATCTAGAATTATGCATGGCACATATTAGGAGTTGATTAGACATTTATTGAATGAATGAGTGTCCAGGGACAAGTCCAAGTTAGATGTTCAAGAGTAGAGGGAAACTTGGTTAAACCAACTACTAAGTAGAATCCTTCAGTAATGGGCTTTACATATAAGAATGGATATGCATACAAGAATGGATATTCTAATAACTCTTGAGGTTACACTAGGGAGAGGTAACTCAAGAGAAGGCTGAAAGTGAAAGGATAGAGAGGAGAGTAAGGAGAAAGTTTAGCTCTAATTGCTGTTATTATAGGCATTATATGTGAGAGGCAGAAGGTATGAAACAGATGTAATCCATGTATGTAAGAATCATCTTGATTCCTCAAAACATGAAAATCCTGACCGTCCAGAACTTGCAGGGGTTTAACCAGTTTGAGTAGCCAAGTTTTCTCCTTGCCATTTTAAGTGTCAACATTTTAAAAGATGTTTTAAATAGGAATAATTCTAAAATATACCAGTATTCTCTTGTTTTCTAAATACAGTGTTTAAACATTTAATTTTCTTATTACCCAAAAGCATCATTAAGAACAATAATTTTTAGATTATTATATAACATACTAAAATCTGCAGGGTCTATTGAGATTTGAAATGCTGCTTGCTTCTTCCATAGAGGCACTCAGATTGCTAGTCTCCCTGCCACACACATGTAGGTACACACACAACACCCCCCTCATTTTGATTCTTTTTTCCACTTTTTCACATGTGTTATGTTTTCTGGCCATTTGCTGTTTTTTTGTGTTGGTATCTGTTTTTCTTACTGTTTCTAATATGCTAAGTCCTTAGGAACTAGATAATCAAGGTTTTTGAAATTGTTTAACATAAGTGTTAAATGTGGGGCTGGCTGTCATCTATGTATAGTGTGCATAAATGGACAGATTTTGCTGTTCAAAGGTGTTTTTTTTTTTCATTTCCTGTTTTTGGACTGTGTTCAGATAGACAAGATTGCCAGAGCAGTTTTCTAATTGGGTGGAATAGTATTTTAAAGAAACATACAAGAAATAATTCATATTTGTCCAGTACAACAAAATGCAGTGCTATCATCATGTATTTGTTCTCTGTCTTAACTAAAAATTTGGGTGGAGATGGGGATGTTTATGTGAACATCTTGAATTTTTTGAAAAACATTTATGTTTTATATAAGTACAAAATACTGCAATTGAACAAATGTAACTGTGCTTTGTTGTGGGAAAATCAGTGAAGGTACTTCACATTGAGAAAATAAGAAGACACGAAACACTACCAGACAGATAATGACACAGCAGATACTGAGTAGCCTGGGAGTCTTTCTTGGAGAGATCAGTATAGATCAGAAAGTTGAGGAAAGCTTCATGGGAAGCTTGAGATTTGATGAATGATTCATAAAAAATAAATAACAATTGGATAAGCAAAGAAGAGTGGGATACCTTTCTAGACTGGTGGAATTAGCATAGGTAATAATGTACGATTTAGAAGGAGCAGTAAGTGAAAAGTAATAGACTGGTCAGCCAAGTCACAGTTCATGCTTTTTCCCACCCCATCTTCCTCATCTGTAACTTAGAATTCATAATATTTACCTTTGGAAGTTTGTGGTAGAGAGCAAAGGAGGTAATAGAACAAGTGTTTGCAAAACCATAAAGTGTACTTCAATTTTGTAAGATGGTACATTGCTTTTATTAGTAGTAGAAAATGGAGTAGATCACGTAAGACTAAGCTTTGGAAAATCAATGGTAAATAGTTGGTACTAGAGACCTATAGTAAGTTTTTTGAGCACATGAACAGTGGTATTTCATAGTAGTCTGGCTAGACTGGTTTAGAATGGGGAATGGAATCTAGAAGGTCACATGTATCACCTAATTATTATAGCTATAGTGTTAAGTTTTAAATTATTATAAACATTTCTAATATTTTCTTGATTATCCAACTTTGTGGAATTATGCTTATTAAATGCTTATTAAAAATATTTTTCTTTTTTTCCTAACAGTTTGATAAAGGGAGACCCAGCAGCATCTTTGCCCATCATCAGCTATTCTTTTACCTCATACTCACCTTATGTTACAGAACTTATAATGGAATCCAATGTAGAGCTCATAGCGAAAAATGACTTGCGCTTTATAGATGCTGTCTATAAGGTATTTTGAGTTTATGAAACAATAACTATTAGTCATTGAATGATTTTAAAAAATTAATGATTTAGCCATAACTTCTTAAATATATGCAGCATATACAGTTGACAGGATATTTTCATTTGTATTTATCTCATTTAAATGTAGTCCCTATTGAAATCAAGATGCAATTCATGTTTGCTTTTTGAATGTTACCTATTCTAATAAATACAGCAACTGGTAAATATTTGTTGTTGGCTGTTGTTTGGCCTTTTTAATCAAATTTTAGTAAAATTTGGTATACTGGCAGAAATTAGAGAATAATGTAATTATATTCAATAAAACTTATAGTTTTTTAGAATTATATGTTAATTTAGTTGTTTGTAAGAAGGAACTATTACTGACATATTCTTTTTTTATTAAACTGATATATTCTTTGAGGTCTGAGAGCATGTCTTATATTGTATCTACCCTAGTATTTATACTTGTACTATATGTATTTATACTTGTATTTATACTTGTACTATGTATTTATACTCGTACTATGTATATACTGAATTTAATCTTGTATTTGATTTTTTTAAAACCCTGCTTTTATCATTAATTTTTGCTTAAGTACTGTGGTTTATATTAAAGTTAGTTTTTAATGGTAAAACCCACTTATCAAATGTAGTCTTTTTTTTTTTTTTTTTTTGGAGACTGAGTCTTGCTCTGTCACCAGGCTGGAGTGCAGTGTCACGATCTAGGCTCACTGCAGTCTCTGTCTCCTGGGTTCAAGCAGTTCCCCTGCCTCAACCTTCCGAGTAGCTGGGACTACAGGCATGCACCACCATGCCTGGCTAATTTTTTGTATTTTAGTAGAGAGGGTTTCACCATGTTGGCCAGGATGGTCTCGATCTGCTGACCTTGTGCTCTGCCCACCTTGGCCTCCCAAAGTGCTGGCATTACAGGCATGAGCCACTGCACCCAGCGTCAAATAGTCTTTTAAAAAAAGCAGAGTTGCAGTCAATGAAATGGGAGCTTTTATATGTAGTCTCTGTTTAATCTTTCTCTTTCTTGCTTTTGATCCCAGAAAACATCCATGGAAGCCTAAGAGGCACTTTTAAGAAATTCTAGAGCGCCACAGAGTAGATTTAGGAAACTACTGATCTAGTGTTTTTTTCATTTTACAAATGAAAAATTGAGACCAAAAGGCCTACTGACTTATCCAAAAATCACATAGTGGAAGAGTTATAAACAAATAGAACTATAGTTTCTGACTCTGGTATGGTATTCTAGTGAACTAAGGAGTTTTTCTAATGTCTGTGAAGATATTTAAACTTTCTGGTGATTGACTATATATTTCCGTCTCTCTGGACAGACAGCTGTTCTCCAGCGTATCCTTTGCTACCTGTTTTCCACCTGATACGTGTCTTACTGGATCATGACTTACACCAGCCCTATGAATTACTTTAGTACTCTTTAGTTAATGGCTTGGTTTTCCTTGTCCTCTCAAAGGTGGCCATTATTCCCCTGACCAGGTGGGCATTATCATTTGGAATTTTAGAAATAAATTGCTCCCAATTATTACAACAATCTGTTTCCTCTGCAGCTTCTTCGTGATCAATTTAATTATAAACCAATTTTGACAAAAAAGCAGTTTATCCAATGTGGGTTTGCAGAATGGAAAATCCAAATTGTTTGTGATATTTTGAATTGTGTGATGAAAAAGCACAAGGAATTAAGCAGTCTTCAGAAGGTAGTTTTATGAATAGATTTTAATGCTGATGTATGCTATTAATAGATGGCTTAGTAGTTTAATGTATAAAATCAATACCCTAGACAGCAAATTATTTCATAGTGTAATTACTGTATTATTCAAAGATTTGAGTAACCTTATAAAGCTTGTTGTTTATTTTAAATACTACTCTCTTGTTTTATACACCTGTGACTGGGAACTCCTAGTGTTAAACTAATAGTTCAAATATAATACATTTTCGTTACTTCTTAGTTTTTAAAAGTCATGTAGTCTCATTAGAGTCTCATTATTTGTCAGTTATATTTCATATATGAAAATTTAAATGTTAATGGAATTTTAATATATAATTAGGCTTTCACACAGAATTTGTTATTTTGACTAATACCTTTTTTTTTAGATTCCATCACAACAAAGAAAGAAAATCAGTTCTGGTAAGTCAGAACCTCCTTTGAGCACTGAGAAAATATCTGCAGAGGCTGTTGGCGTTGATATCAGTGGCAGGTTTATGGCTTCAGGAAAGGTATGCAACCACAAAGAAAATATCATATTGTTTAAGAGTTATCTAATTAATCCAATATACAGTTTTCACTTTTCTGAGTGGCACCTGATGAAACATTCTAGTTAGATATTGGAGTGTAGGGATTTTTAACAGTGCATGTCATATATTTTTGGGCAGTATGCCTGAAGTTATAACAATAGGATAGAAATATAAAATTAAATAGGTGTTCTCTTTATATTTCTAATTTCTAATTCTGCCTGATTTCCTAAACAGAAGAGTAGTGATTTAGGAAGATTATCTTATGCAGTTATCTACATTTGCTCTTAATTGTGTTCTGGTCTTCCTAAAACATGGGAACATATGAAGAGCCTACATTAGCAGTAGTGATAGGTTATAATCATTCATTTATGTACATTGTATTTCTGTAACCAAGTATGAATTATCCAATAATTTGTAGTCCCTACACGTAGAATCTGGTTTTCCGTTAATATTTTGAATATTTTCTCTTTCTTGAAAGATAATTTTTCTGCCATTATCTGCTTTGAGCAGCTGTGGCAAATTGAATCTAATGCACTTAGAGCTACAGTGTTTCTATCACTAAGGGAGATTTGAGCTAAAATATTATTTATTAA
Organism: Pongo pygmaeus; assembly: GCF_028885625.2. Lineage (NCBI taxonomy): Eukaryota > Metazoa > Chordata > Mammalia > Primates > Hominidae > Pongo > Pongo pygmaeus. Next base: position 187,610,280 of record NC_072376.2, read on the forward strand.
TATATTTTCAGCTGTCTTCCATCTGGAGAAAACTCTTTCTGATTGAATGATAGAATATCAGATGAATTATCAATGGTATAATTAAGTAAAGGATGTGAATACTTTCTGACTGAAGTATAATCTAGAGTATTATTTCTGCCCTAATCCAAAATAGATGAGTTATGTAAACAGAATCTATTTTAAAAATTTATTCTTGGGCCTGGCGCAGTAGCTCACGCCTGTAATCCCAGCACTTTGGGAGGCCGGGTGGATCACCTAAAGTCAGGAGTTCAAACCAGCCTGACCAACATGGTGAAACCCCGTTTCTACTAAAAATACAAAAATTAGCTAGGCGTGGTAGCTGGTGCCTGTAGCCCCAGCTACTTGAGAGGCTGAGGCAGGAGAATCGCTTGAACCCTGGAGGCAGAGGTTCCAGTGAGCCGAGATCGTACTACTGCAGTCCAGGCTGGGTGACGGAGCGAGACTCCATCTCAAAAAAATATATGTTTATTCCTTTATACCTTAAAACAGTGAAATTTTATTGTAAGAAAAGGTTCTTATGCCACTTCTTTTTAATGTGCCTGTTTTGCTGTAGGTAATGAGGACAATATAAAGAATGATACAGAGCCGCCATTTTTGAATAAGTGCATATAGTTTTTGTACACTTGCATCTCTAACTCATCAAACTCTTGTTAGTTTTATTTATTATTTTGTAACTGTTAAATGACTTATATCTTGTATTCTTCCTCAACTAGAAGGAACATATATAAACAGGGATTTTCTTGTACTGATTTTTGGTACCTTCATTTTGCTTAGCACAGGATTAGGTACACTGTGAGCACTTATTAATTATTTATTGATATAATGTGCTTTTCAATCTTCTATTTCAGTATGAGAGTTGAGGGGACAGTCTAAATTGTCCTAGCTAAGAAAAATGTAAACTTCAAAACATTAGACTTATTTTTAATTGTCTTAAAGCAAAGTTTTCTTTGTTATCTATTAAAATGTATATCAGATCTTTATCAGAAATTTGAATAAGTATTAAAAGTTCTCAGATTTAGAAAAGAGAGAGTCTACAAGTACATTTCTTTGTTTCCAAGCAAAAGTTGAGTCAATATTAAAGCAAATTGTCTCCTATCCCAGTGCCTTATATAGTATGCTTATTTGTGCTTCTGAGTCACATATGTTTTTATAGTGTGTATGCAAACTGTAGAATAGGAAGCAGGTAGAGGATTTCTAGGTAAATGCATACCGTGACCTATTGCTTTTTTTGTCAGGACTTTTTCGTTGTCATTATTAGGTTTGAATTGTTAGCTGAAGGTCTAATAAATTGCAGTTTGTTTAATAGAAAAATTGTAATGAGCCCTACTCATAGAGCCAGTTTTTGATTATTTATAAGTGAATTATTCGGCAATCTTTTTTAAAAATAACTTTTTATTATGGAACATTTCAAACATTTACAAACATACCCATCATCCAGTTTCAGCAATTTATCAACTCTGCTAATCTTGTTTTGTCTTTATTTTAAATCAAATCTCAGACATAATTTAATAAATATTTCAGCGCTTGTCCTAAAATGTAAGAATTGTTTTAAAAGTCATAACCCCAATTTTATCATCACACATAAATTATTGGTAATGTTAGTAATGGTAATATTTTGATATATACATTATATGTGATAACTTAAACTTTTTTTAATTTTTAAAGATTGGTGTTCCTTTTGCAAAATTGCTGTGTGTATGTTTAAAATAATTGTAGGAGGATCTTCTCAGGCCAAAAGCTTCTTAAGCTGATAAGCAACTTCAGCAAAGTCTTGAGATACAAAATCAATGTGCAAAAATTGCTAGCATTCTTATATACCAACAACAGTCAAGCTGAGAACCAAATCACAAACAAACTCTCATTCAAAATTGCCACAAAAAGAATAAAATACCTAGGAATCTAGCTAACAAGGGAGGCGAAAGAGCTCTACAAGTAAAACTATAAACCACTGCTCAAAGAAATCAGAGATGACACAAACAAATGGAAAAACATTCCATGCTCATGGATAGGAAGAATCAGTATTGTTAAAATGACCATACTGCCCAAAGCAATTTATAGATTCAATGCTACTCCCATTAAACTACCATTGACATTCTTCAGAGAACTAAAGAAAACTACTTTAAAATTTCTATGAAACCAAAAAGGACCCAAATAGCCAAGGCAATCCTAAGGAGAAAGAACAAAGCTGGAGGGATCATGCTACCCAACTTCAAACTATACTACAGGGCTACAGTAACCAAAACATCATGGTACTAGTACCAGAACAAACACATAGACCAATGGAAGAGAATAGAGAACCCAGAAATAAGACCACACACCTATAACTATCAGATCTTCAACAAACCTGATGAAAACAAGCAATGGGGAAAGGATTCCCTAGTCAGTAAATGGTGCTGTGATAACTGGGTAGCCATATGCAGAAGATTGAAAGTAGACCCTTTCCTTACACCATATACAAAAATCAACTCAAGATGGATTAAAGACTTAAATGTAAAACCCAAAACTATAAAAACCCGGAAGACAACCTAAGCAATACCATTCAGGACATAGGTGTGGGCAATGATTTCATGACGAAAATGCCAAAGGCAATTCCAACAAAAGCAAAAGTTGACAAATGGGATCTATTTGAACTAAAGAGCTTCTACACAGCAAAAGAAACTATCAGCAAAGTAAACAGACACCCTCCGGAGTGGGAGAAAATTTTTGCAAACTTGTGTCTGACAAAGGCCTAGTATCTAGCATCCATAAAGAACTTAAACAAATTTACAAGAAAAAAACAACCTAATTAAAAAGTGGACAAAGGATATGAACATCTGCTTCTCAAAAGAAGGTATACATACAGCCAGTAATCATATGAAAAAAACTCAACATCACTGATCATTAGAAAAATGCAAATCATAACCACAATGAGATACCATCTCACGCTTCTCTATTAAAAAGTCAAAAAATAACAGATGCTCGTGAGGTTGTGAAAAAAAAGGCACACTTATACACTGTTGGTGGGAGTGTAAATTAGTTCAACCACTGTGGAAGACAATGTGGCAATTCCTCAAAGACCTAAAGACCATTTGACCCAGCAATCCCGTTACTTGGTATATACTTAAGGGAATATAAATTGTTCTGTTGTAAAGACGCTTGCATATGTTCATTGCAGCACTGTTCACAATAGCAAAGACATGGAATCAACCTAAATGCCCATCAATGATAGAGCAGATAAAGAAGATGTGGTACATATACACTATGGAATACTCTGTAGCCATAAAAAATAATGGGATGATGTCCTTTGCAGGGACATGGATGGAGCTGGAGGCCCTTATCCTTAGCATACTAATGCAGAAACAGAAAACCAAATACCGCTTGTTCTCACTTGTAAGTGGGAGCTAAATGATGAGATCGCATGGACACATAGAGGGAAACAAAACACATTGGAGCCTTTCAGAGAGTGGGGGGTAGGAGGAGGTTCAGGAAAAATGACCAATGGGTACTGGGATTAATACCTGGGTGATGAAATAATCTGCACAACAAACCCCCATGACACACATTTACTTGTGTAACAAACCTGCACATGGACCCCTGAACTTAAAAGTTAAAAAATAAATAATTGTGGGAGGAAAACATTGAAGTATTTCTTACATATTTTTCTCTATGCAGAAGAAAGCTGTGGTGATTCGTCACTTGTATAATGAAGATAATGTTGACATTTCTGAGGATACATTAAGTCCAATAACAGGTGTTAATGAAGCAGTTGATGTGTCTGACTTAAATGCTACTGAAATAAAGATGCCTGAAGTAAAGGTTCCTGAAATCAAGGCTGAGCAACAGGTAACAACTTTGGACTTTTTAAATAGATGCCAGTATTTTTTACTTAAATATGTGTAATTATTTCAGCCTCTAAACTTTGGAATATTTCTAGCCTTTTGAATTATTAATCATGACGTTTTACCTATGTTACAGTTACTTAAGTGTCAATAAGTCTTACTAAAATAATTCAACAAATATTTGCTGCATATGTGTAGGGTGCTGGGCTAAGTGTTGGGGTGATGCAAAGTAGAATAAGATATGGTACTTGGCTTTAAGGAATCTACAATTTAGTGAGACATAGAGATACGCTACTTTGCATAGTGGAGGTTCTCTACCACCTATTTTCTTTATTGGTGAATGGAAAAGATTGGCACTTTATTGCCTATTCATTTTCCTTTCTGGGTCCTTGCTGTTATTTTCTCTCTCTTAACCATTTCTATTACTCTTAATTGCCACAGACCCCAATATGTCTGATCTCTACTGTTTCTGCTAAAACTTCTTTTTCTATGTTTCTATGTCTTGTGACTTCTATATATCTCAGTATATCAATATACCGTTGGCACTTACAAAAACTACCAGATGGCCATTGGACCTACTTCCTGTTATATGGCAAACCGAACAATCTCAATGCACTAAGTGTTGTTTCCTCTTAGCTTTGTGCTAAGTGTTGTTTCAAGAAGCTAGTTAATAATAGTTTTATTTTACTAGCTGGTATTAAGAGAATCATGCAAATTAACTCATTATCAGAAGAATCATATGAAATAGATACTGCTCTCATCTCTTTTTTTTTTTTTTAATGAGGAAATGGAGGCATCAAGATCATAAATCTCAGAACTAGTTTAAGTGGCCAAGTAGTCTCCATCCAGAGATAGCTCTCTTAAATCTCAAGCAGGACCGACTCTCCTAACTATTGAGATAACACTGTGGAAGTGAGAATACATTAATTTTAAAGAAATTTCAGTTTGTTTAATTTTATTTTTAATCTCTCTAACCTTTTTAGGATGTAAATGTTAATCCTGAGATTACTGCACTACAGACTATGCTTGCTGAATGCCAAGAAAAGCTTAAGAAACTGACTTTGATAGAGAAAAGGTTAGACTGTTTGGAACAAAAAATGAAAGGAAAAGTGATGGTAGATGAAAACACCTGGAATAATCTTCTTAGTCGTGTCACTCTACTTGAAACAGAAATGCTTTTGTCTAAAAAGGTATTTTCCTCCTTTAACATTTATAAAATATCTCAGATATAACAAAGTATTTCTTTGATTGTTGTATGTGTATTTTTTTGGAAATGCTAAATATGAGAATATTTGAATAATGAGAAAATGTCTAGTTAGAATGAAGTTCTGTTTAAATATAGCCTGTTTGTTGTGGCTGTTGTTTCTCTCTTCATTGAATAAGATAATCTGAAAAACTTGTCAGTTGAGCCTTTACAGATGTTAATAATACTTGAAGAACTTAAAATGAGGTAAGAATATGATAGATATTATGAAAAGCTTAAAATTATTTTATATCTTTTAATAGTACAAATGACCTATTTTCATAGGGTAGAAAAGATACAGAAGATATTGATAACTCTTCCTATCTTTTTTTCACTCATTTACTTCAATCATATTGTGAATTTCATAGAATAGTTACCAAATTTACCATTGCCTTATCAAATCTGATAAATTTGTTTTTTTTACTTGGGATTTCAATTTCTGGTCTGTCTTTCCTTCCTAGAAAGTGAAGTTGATAGATTCAAGTAGCTTGCTATCTGCTTCCATATTCAAAACATTTCTTATATGTAGGAATATACAGTGTATGTATTGCTTTAATAAAAAATTAAAAATATTTAAACATTTATCATGCTACCTTTATATTTTATGCTCAGTATTAAGAATATAAAATGAGAGGGTTTTTCTTTTTATTTCATTCTAAATATTTAACTGTGTTATTCCAGAATGATGAATTTATAGAGTTTAATGAAGTTAGTGAAGACTACGCTTCTTGTAGCGACATGGACCTTCTGAATCCTCGTAAGTTTGTAAATACTATGAGAATTGGTATGATGAGTTTTCAGAAAAGTGATTGTTATAGGTATTTGGTAATTTTAATATTCTTAAGCTTTATTGTTTAGAAATTGCAGAGCTCCTAGAACAAATAAAATAATGAACCTACAGACTACTAAAGCCAAGAATTGCCTAACAAGCCAGCCTACTTATTTCACATAACATAGTGGGCGAATAAATTTCAGTGTACAAAATTGAAAATTTTTAGAGATATTTTACTGTTTTAATCATTCGAGAATAATCAAGTGCTCTAGAATATTAAAATTGGCCTCCAAGTTTTTAAATTTAAGCTTGGGTAGGTAGTAGCTTTCTCATATGTAAATAATAATATGTAAGAGAAGAGAACACATTTGTCAGTATCTATAAAGTATTGCAAACCTCTTCCATGTGAATAGTTCACTGATAATGATAAAATGGGAAAGATCTGATATTAGGACAGGTCTTTTCCTGGTCACTTTACTAGGCTACTGATATTTTGCTTAGTGTAACTGAGCAGCAAGTATAAGATTTCTGTTTTTCAGTGACAGCTTTGTTTTTTTTGATTGTTATATTTTTAAAAGATCTAAATTTTGTGCCATATCTGTGATTAAATCATATCTATAGAAGAGATGTTTTGTCCAATTGAGAATTCATCATTAAGTTAAATTTTTAATATCTGTGGATTGTTAACATTATAAAATCTTTCAGCTCTACTATATGTGTAACAATAAAATAACAATATGTATTCTAGCACTAACAGTGTGCCTGGCACGATTCTAACTACTATATTAACTCATTTAATTCTTGAAGTAACCATGCAAGATAAGTACTATTTTTATATTTTACAGTTGAGGAAACTGAAGTACAGCAAAATTAAGTAACTACAACAAAGGTCACACAGTTATTGAATGGTAGATCAAATTTGAATCCAGGCAACTGATCTGAAGTTTTTTCTTGACCACTGCATATTTGGAGCACATATCAATATCATTGCACAAAGAACAATTTCAGTGATTAGCTTATTAAATATAATTATTTGAGATGCTATTTAAGGCAACTAAATTTATTATAGGCTGCAGATTTCAGATTTGGTAAAATGTTGCCTGTTTTATTTATCCATTCATATATCTATTCAACAAATGTTAATGCTTGAGTGTAAGATCCTTGAGAGTCAAAACTTTATCTTATGATCTGCGTGTCTAGCACACAGAAAGTATGTCGGTGCTTTTATCACCAGTATTTGCATATAGTAGAGTTTAAATATTTATTCACTGAGAGAATATTGAATGCTTGTGATTTGCAAAACATTGCCTTTTTCAAGTTTGATTTTGCATGCTCAGGCTTATTTTTTTAATGACATGATTATAGAATATACCTTTAACCTATTTAGAAAACGCATGGCTAAGTTTTTTTTGTTTTTTTTTTTTTTTAATTTTTTTGAGATAAGGGTGGTCTTACTCTGTTGCTCAGGCTGGAGTGCAGTGATGCAGTCATAGCTCACTGCAGTCTCCTAGACGTTAACTCCTTGGCTTAAAGTGATCCTCCTGTCTCAGCCTCCTGAGTAGCTGGGACTACAGGTGCGTGCCACCACACCTGGATAATTTTTTATTTATTTACGTATTGTTTTTAGTAAAACGAGGTCTTGCTATGTTGCTCAGGCTGGTCTTGAACTCCTGGGCTCAAGCAATCCTCCCATCTCTGCTTCTCAAAGTACCGGGATTACAGGTGTGAGTTACCATGTCCGGGTTCACATAGCTAAATTTCAACAACTGTGCCAGGACTGAAAGTAATTAACAGGCCACTATCTGAAATGATTATGATTAGGGTGAATACCTGGTCTCATAGAGTTTATGATCTGATCTAGATTAATTAAAAGACTCAAGTTTATAAAGACTTACACATTATACCTTATACATGCTACTTGGAAATAGGGTTTGATTTCATTTGGAGGCAGAGAGCAATAATTTACTACTCTGGGTTTAGGATCATATTAAATCAGTAATAGTTTTTGTGAGGTTCCAGATTTGTTTTGCCTTTTTCAGGAATACAGTGTTCCATGGGGAATTGTAAGCCACCTTAATGTCTTGGTAAGAGTGAATTAGCAGGGGCTTTTAAGGATTGGACTTGTGTTGGATAATTTTGGAGAGGGTTTGAGGAAGCAAGGGCTACGGGTGCTGTCAGGGAGCAGGAGCAATTTGATGATTGATGGTAAGAATGAAATTTTTAGCATAAAATAAGTACTCATGTTAAGCAAGGGGGGCTATATCTGCTCATTTATGTGGTTACATGGTGCCCTTGTTTTGTCTATGTTCGGACATGAATAGTGGTTTTGGGCGTGTTGTTTCATTATGCTAATGAAGTGACCTCATGTGATGTTATTTTTCATGAAATTATTTATATTCACTAGAGGGTACAGTAGTTTAGGTGTTAATTGCCAGACAGGGCACCAACTGTTAGTGCTCCTTTTTTGTTTGCTTGTTTGTTTCGCTTTGTTTTGTGCCTTTTTTCCCTTAGAGGGGAAAAAAAAAAAAAAAAGAAAGGTATGGCACCACAGAAGAGTGTGGTTTGTTCCTGTGTGACTAGCAGGAAGGGTACATGTGAGCACCTGAAGGAAGCTGTAGCAGAAGAGTAGAAAGATCAAGTCATGGAGTTTATCCCAGAGTCGTAGGAAGATGTTCAGCAAGGCTAATATTCTCAGATTTGTGTTTCACAAAGATTATCATCAAAGCAGAATAGTGATTTGTTAGGAAAGTAAGATAGGCAAGGATAATTTGAAGAGAATTTTAATAGTCATTATTTCAGAATAATAATGAGGGTCTCTACTAAGGCAATGATAGTGAGGATAAAGAGCAGGTGATTTATTTGGGAGAAATTTAGATGTTAAAATTGATACGCCTTGATTCCTGATAGATACAAAAAGGGTGAAGGAAAGTAAGGAAGTTAAGACTGACTACTTGTGTTTGGCTCATGTGATTGGGTAGGTGATTGTTACTCTTTAATAAAATAAAAAATTCAGGAAGAGGAGAAGGTTTGGGAGAAATAATGAGTTCACTTTTGAGTATAATAAATTATGTATGAAATCCTTAAGACAGAATATTTAGAAATCATTGGATACATACATTGGTCCTTGATTTAGAAGTATTGGCTTACAAATTATTAAATGGTAAAGGACCCTACTGATTCCCTTAGTGGAATAAGGTGGTAAGCCTCCAAAGATGGCAGTGAAAAATTAATTGTTACATGGTAAGAGTTGGGTAGAAGATTTCATGTCCCATACCCCCATACCCTTAGAAGTAGAAAGGGACTTTACAGAGACTTCTTAGCAGTCACTACTGAAGTACATAACAACTGGTGTCAGGGTCCTTGTGTCAGTGGCCATTGCCTTTCCCCATTCCTTTCCAACCTGAACTCAGTTACCAATCTTTTCTCAATCCCCTATAGCACAGCTAAGAAACTATTAATGTTTAAACAAGTAAGGCTTTACTAAAGGTTCAGGATAGCAATAAGAAAAATTATAGAAATTAATGTGCACTTAACTGATCTGGCTATTAAATATAGTTGGTGTTCTGTAATGGTCCACTCTGTAACCTCTGGTATCCTCTGTAGGAATAACTATGAATAGCCTGCCAGCCTGCCAAATACCAGCTTTCTCCCACCATGAGGCACACTCTTGAATAAGGTTAGACACCGCAAAGTCTGGACCCCAAAGTGGAAGACAAAGAGAGACATTGCTTCACCCTTTATCTGTCTTCCCTGACCTGTTTCCTTTTCCTAGGACTCCCTCCTCTTTTTGGAAAGATGAAAGAAATGTTCAGGACAACTATCTGTACCCACAGAAAAAAGTCCAAGATTTAGTGCATAGTAGATATAGTTCCTGCCTAATTTCAAATTATTTCTTAAAATAACCTCTTGTCCATAGCTCCTACTAAAAGATCTGGGTTTAGGTAGTCTTCAGAATTATACCCTGTAATCTTGACCTCCAGGCTTAGCTAATTGGATTAAGAGTAGACACCTGACCCAGAGAATACCAGCTCAAAGTGTGATGAGTCAAATTACATTCTCTCTCTTAGCATTTGGAATTAGGACACCACGAACGAGTTAGTTAGTCAAATGATATTGAGCCTGGGCTGGGCTGGCCATGTGGTGGAAGTTTATGCTGATGAGTCAGCAGAGAACGCCATTCTACAGAGAAGAGTGGAGGAATGGAGCAAATAGCAGAAGTAGGCAAAAGAGACTGTGGCTTTATGAGAGATGAAAATTAGTCTTCTAGTTGTTTCAGTTCTCAGTGGTAACAGTTTGTTCCCCAATTAAGGTTGTCTATATAGGCTTACAATAAAGCTCTCTTTATGTGAACCAGTTTAAATGGGTGTCTAATTTTTTTTTTGCATTGCTTTTGCAGCCAAATGTATTCTGACTAAAACACAGGGTTTGCAGGATTTATTACATTATCCGTAATCTTCTCTAATTGATATTTTTGTAGGGGAGATGCCATCATTTTGTCAAATTAATATTATCAGGATATTTGAAATGTTAAGTTTTTCAGTTTTTTAGAAAAAGAAATCTGTGGATCTTAAATTTTTGCATTACTTATTTTCATATGTGTCAAATCAAGTTAGAATGTTTCTTGATTTTTAAAAGATATATATGGTCATTTATAATAATAGTTGTCACTTGCCACAGAACAGTAGTAAAAAAATTTGTGAAATGCCTAAATGTTGCTGAATAAAAGCATCATGACAAATTCATGGATACTAATTATTTAATGTAAATATCACCATTTTAAGAAAAGAATATACATGATTGATTCAATAGGTTATATTTTAAAATAAATTATTAACTTACCTGTTTATTCAAACTGATTGCTATCATGATAATAATACTGCCTTTTGTAATTTTTATTGGGCAGTTTTTAACATCTAGATCTCCATATGAAAGCTGTTACCTTAAAAGAGACTAAAAACTCTTTGATCTATACCGCTAGCCATTTTTAATTAAAATAGTATGTTTTTCTTCCATCTGTAAATAATGTTTTTAGATATTTCACTCTTTTTGTGAAAGGAAAAGGGAATCTAAAACTTAATTTCTTCACAGACAGAAAAAGCAAAGTAGAGAGGCCAGCAAGTATTCCTCTGTCCTCTGGCTATAGTACAGCATCATCAGATTCAACTCCCAGAGCCTCTACCGTTAATTACTGTGGTTTGAATGAGATTTCGGAGGTAAGAAAATGCTTAGATTATTTCCTTTCTAAATTAGGAAAACAAGCAAGCGTTAGTTTTAGTTGTAACTATTGCTGGCAAGAAAAATAGCAAAACCAAATCTTAGTCTCTCAAAATTCTTTCATAAGTAAACAGTACTTAATGCAATGTTTCAAACTGTGTTTTGTACATTCTCGGTCCATCTTTGATGATGGTTTACTTTGAGAAATCATCTAAATTTGTTGCTTTTTAAATTAAAGGAAACAACAATCCAGAAAATGGAAAGGATGAAAAAAATGTAAGTAACAGAAAGGGGCAACAGAAATTCATTTCTCTATAGGGAATTGTATTGGATTACAGTATATATAGAATGTGCATGTGTGTTTCAAACCTTAAAGGTCTCTGAATCAGGTGTGGAATTTCCTTCAGGACTCCGCTGGATAATAAATCCACCTACAGTTATGTGTTTGTGAGATGAGTCACTGTTTTAGTTTCCAACAAGGGATTTAAAACTTGTTGGAATTGTTAATGGAATTAACTGCAGATAGAGTACAAAGATATTTTTGGTTGGTAACTAATCAAGAGTATTATCTATTTTTGATAACTGATTTATCAAAATATTAAATAATATATGTGGATGGATGGTTTGGAGACATTTTCAGTGTTGTGAAAATATCACTGGTGTTTTTCGGCAAGTTATTGATAAGATACTAAAAATGATGTTTTTGTCTAGTACAAATGATGTGATTTTTCTAAAGAGCAGTTCAAAGGAAATACGAAATGAAATTGCATATAAGATGATTATGCAGCCTATTACTATAGAAAATTATAATATTATTTTGAAATGCAAAAAGTACTTAACTTACACTCCAAGAATACAAGACTCAGAATTGACTCCTCTTTGTCTTCCCTCTGGCCATACTTAAGTTTATTCATAGTAACTGTACTTATAGATAAGAAAAATATTCAAATTTATTTTAGGCTAAAAAGCATAATTTCAACAACTAAAATGCTATGCTTTATTATGAAGTATTGATTTACTTAATATATTATTTATTGTATTTCAGGTTTGAAGAAACTGCAGAGTTACTGAAATGTCCAAATCACTACTTGTAGGATTTTCTACATGAACTTTTCTAGGACTTTGGTTACTATATATATTGTATATTTTAAGAATTCTTTATATAATTTTAATATACTGCAATTTTTGACAATTTGGATTCCATTTGGTATATGAATTTTTGCATTCATTATTAAATAAATCTTTTAATATTTTTGAGCAATGATTATACTGCTTTACCTTGTGTCACTTTTTTTTTTTTTTTTTTAGGAAAAACTCATGTTCCAGTATATTTCTCTTACAGAGTGAAGTCATTACAGCACTGTATTTCTGTGTTGACATTTGTTGGCAGTGTGCTAAGTAATGTTTTTTAAAGCACAGGCTTGAGGACTATGGTTTACATCCTGTTGGAAACATTCCAAATGGGACTTGTGTATTATACCCAAGAGGCTCTCATATATACCATCTTGGCATCTGTACTAATGAATAAGTTATAATGAACAGTTAAAAATGCTCATTGAAAATTAAATAAAACAAAAAGACAGCTATTTCATGCTTGGTCAAAAACATCAATACCTTTCCAATTAACACGGAGAAATTAAGGTTAAGATTCTCCTTTTGTACTGGGAAACAGGCTGGAGGACTATGGTCCTCAAGTTTAGACCAAGAGGACTATGGTCTCAAGGTTCACCATGAGAAATGTGTTGAACGTTTTAGTATGCTCTATTGTATAATTTTTTTTGGGGGGGGGATGGAGTTTCGCTGTTGTTGCCCAGGCTGGAGTGCAATAGCACAATCTTGGCTCACCGCAACCTCTGCCTACCGGGTTCAAGCAATTCTTGTGCCTCAGCCTCCTGAGTAGCTGGGATTACAGGCATGCACCACCATGCCCAGCTAATTTTGTATTTTTATTAGAGTTGGGGTTTCTCCATGTTGGTCAGGCTGGTCTCGAACTCCTGACCTCAGGTGATCTGCCCGCCTTGGCCTCCCAAAGTGCTGGGATTACAGGCGTGAGCCATCACACCTGGTGGTGTAACACTTTTTAAGACCAGTATAACAGAAAGAGAATGTAGCCATTCTAGCCAACGTTAAAAGATAGACAGTGAGGTGTTGTGTTTTGTTTTTTTAATGATGAAAAGTTACACATTTTTTGGAGAGAAGTCTTAGCTGAAGTTAAATCAATGGAAAAATGAAATTTATTTTTAATATTACTATATGAATTATCTTTTTTAAAACTTGTAGATAAAAGTGTAGCAGTAATACCAGAAAATCCTCAAGAAAATTGACTTCGTTATTCGGAAGGAAAAAGAGTTTTTTTTTTATTATTATGTGGACCATCTGATTACATTTTATTCATCTATTTATGGTATATATGTATAATTCTATATTACACTGTCAAATATAAAATATTGTTATATGAGTAGAAATCACTTAAATTTTTTTTTGTGTTTGTGAATTTGAAACAGTGTAAGAAATCACTTTTAAGAAAACATTTTTAGAATTCCCTTTTTTTTTTTTTTTTTCTTTTTGAAACAGGGTCTCACTCTGTTGCCCAGGCTGGAGTGCACTGGCGTGATCTCGGCTCACTGCACCTTCTGCCTCCCGAGTTCAAGCAGATTCTTGTGCCTCAGCCTCCTGAGTAGCTGGGACTATAGGCCTGTACCGTCATGCCTGGCTAATTTTTGTATTTTTGTAGAGACAGGGTTTCACCATGTTGCCCAGTCTGTTCTCGAACTCGTGAGCTAAAGCTACCTGCCCACCTGGACGTCCCAAAGTGCTAAGATTCCATGGGTGAGTCACCATGCTTGGCCACATTTTTAGTATTCTAATAAATATTTGGTCATCAGAACTTTAAAATGATAGCCTACAGAAACATACAATTTTGAATTTAACAGAGTTTCAGTAAATATTTCCAGAATTAATGAAGCATGTTAGCTTTAATTTTTTTCAATTGTGAGAGAAGTACATTTATAAAAATTAAGAGGTTAAGAGGTTATAATTATAAGGGAAAAAACTACTGTATCGATTAACTCCTAAAATATCAGTACCAGCATGGAATTATAGCACCACCTTGTGGTTAACATGCCAGTATTTTACCTTTTATTAAAACAAGTGATTTCCCATCAAACAGGATAATATTTTTTCCCTTTTGAAAAACTCAATTTTAGAAAGAAACATTTTTGAAGTTTTCTTATGGAAGATAGAAAAAAAGTTAAGTCTCTTTCTGCCCTTTCTTTTTTTCTTTATATAGTGCAGATATACACACAGTGAAAGGAGTTAAAACATTTCTAATCTCCTAGTTTATATACAGTGTGCAAAGTATAAGTATATATTGAAAATATAAAATATTTCGTATATGTTATCAGGTGGAAATTTAGAATCCAAATTTTCTTAAACTTTAATAACTTGTCTAACAACTCTCTAATAGACTAAAAATCAACTCAATATATCGTACATTTACACTTACAAAGAGTCTTTATCTAGACAACATAATTTTTGGAAAAATAAAGCAAATTCAACTTTATTGGAGTTATTGGACAGATCAGCAAATTGTTATTTTAAAAAGTTTTTTTGTTTAGGCAATTGGGTAAGTGGTTTCTAGTCATAAACTAGCCACTGTTGATTAACTTGAGAAGGTGAAGCAGGGAAGTTCTGAAGAGATTACCTGGAGCTACATAACCCTAAGTTAAGTAAAATTTTCACTTTCATTCTTTTCATTCTCTCATAAACTGGATGAAAAAACACTGTACTACCAACAAAGGTGTCAGTTGCTTGTGCTGCCCTGTCTATGTTATGCTCTGAATAGGCCTAGGTAAAGAGTATATGGAAATACTGTAAAGAATACATAAGGTAAAATACTAGTCAGAAAGGGTTCAGAAGAAGTTAGCGTCAGCTATATGAAAATTCTAGGTAAAGCTAAGTACTATTGAGTTGGAAAAAAGTAATTCTATCATGTTTGCTTGTTTTCCTCTACTGTTTCTAATGTGATGTTGTAATATATTTTAAAAATAAAACTTGAAAATATTGGGACTTTGTTTCATGCCATTCATTACTCATAACTTTATATAATTGATACACACTTCGGGAAGCATAAAAATTAATACAACCTTCTCAATTTTATAAACTACAACACTTTTTGAGCTCAGATAACATTGTAGCTTTGGTTTTTACTTTTTAACAGTCCCCAGGTTTGTCTCCTTTCTTTGAAACTGAAGGATATAAAGAAGGTGAAGTAGAGGTAGTATGAAACATTAAACTACAAAATTAAAGCTTTAATTGTTGTGTCTCTTGAGTTTTAATGTTCCTAGTGAAAATGGCAGGTTTCTTATCCCACTCAGAGAAGAAAACTGGAAAGTCAGTACAGCACTGACAGCAGTAGCACATTCAGAACATGCAAATTTATTTTTGAAGAGGAAATTTTTAAAAATTCATATTAATTTTATTATGACTTATGTTTATTCCTAATACTTGTGGGAATTAGGAGTATATATATATATATATATATATATATATATATATATATATATATGGTTTGGTTTTTTTTTTTCTCAGTGAAGTCCACTAAATCACTAGTAAAAATTTAATTTGATTTTGCTTTTTTAATCATTTAAATGTAAAATATTAAACATAGGACTTATTCAGTAAGTATCCCAAATGTATAAATTATTTTAATTTTATGTTAGAGGGATGGGTGGTAAGAAAAAAAGTAGAGAATCACAGGAAAGTTGAACAGTCAGGGAATTAGAGTGATGAGAAGGCTGAATATTTTGGAATAGTTCCTAATTTGTTTCAGTCCTTCAGTTCACTTAAGTTGTTATGTACTTGGAGTGCAAATCAACTTATTAAATCATGAGATGTAGCTCTTCATCTGTTGTTGAAACCCTGAGAGGCACTTGTGACAATGCAACAGAATTCTGTACGTGTTTCTTATGTCTCTTGGCAGTCCCTATAGATTTACTTTTGCAGTTTCCCAGTAATGTTTGCCCCAGGTAGATCTCCTTTCCAGGCTCCCCATCAACAGTATTTCTGTGTTGGTTATCTTGTCTCTGAAACTTCTGAGCTTTTCAAAGACTGTATCTCTGTTAGGATATTTATGAAAAAATGTTTTAAAATAAGCTATGGAATAGTTATTTGTAATTACAATTGTAAAACTCTATTAATTTGAATTATAGTAAAGATTGATCATTTTTAGACCCATGACTGGCTCACCTTTTTTTTTTTTTTTTTTTTTTCATTTTTGCCATTCCCCACTTTGATGAGAAAGCATTACCTTCTATAAGTCCTCGTAAGGTGGAGGATATTTTGTTTGCCTGCCCTTTGCTATTGTATGGGAGGCAAAACTTTACCATCTTAGGGTCTCTGGCTAGGCCTGAGAATTGAATTGACATAAGATAAATTAGCAGGAGACAAACGGATTTTCCCATGTGCATGGGAGCCCCCATAGGAAAATGAACATCCAAAGAAGTGGCAAAACCTAAATGCTTGTGTAGTAGGTTGAACGAAGAGCAGCAATTGTGGAAAAGTAACTAAAATGTATGAAGAGGCTAAAGGAAGGTAAGTTATTTTAACAGGGACTGTTTGTACGGGTTTTTCTCCACCTCCACTCATCTCTGATAGCAAGAATGTTTCTTCTCTCCTTGTACAAGGAGGGCATCTTTCACATGGAAGTTTTCTCCCTTCAGTGATACTTCTTTTTTCCTGGTGCCAGGAGGGCAGTGTCTCTTTTGCAACTGCTGATTTTCAAGTGCCTTTAGCTCAAAATAATCCTATGCCAAGTGGCATATTTTGTGGTGGCATATTCTGCCACACTTCACTATCAAAAACAGTACGTAGACTGTCACTCAAAGATTACTACTACTACTACTACTAGTCCATCCCCTGCCTAAGCCCTGTTATTTATACTGTACAGTCCTTTATATTATTTCATACATTCCCATTACCACTGTATTCAAGGTTTCTCATTCTTTGCTTGCACTGTTCACTGATCTTGCCTCCTTGAGTGTATCCACACCAATACGAAAGTGTATTTTTTTTTAATTGATTATGCCATGTTGCTGCTAAAAATGTATCTTTGTGTTTCTCCTATTACTAATGAGTAGAGCCCAGCTTTTTATGCTGGACAGCAAAGGCCTTTTTCTTTGAAGTCTTTGTTTCCAGTGACCTCACAATTCTATAGAGAATATAAATACACAGAACTCTCTTAAAAGTGTGCTTTCAAACAGCGTTTCTTTTGTCTAGAATGACTTTTCCTTTCATCTGGCAAGTTTCTGCTTATCCTCAAAGACCCAATACCTTTCTTGGAAAAGCTTTTCTCAACTGTAGAGGCCAAATTATCTACTTCTGTCTCTTTGCTGCTTTAGTGCCCTTTTTATACTTTTGATTTTTATACCCACTTTATAGCTATTATTTGTTTGTATGACTTTAATCCTTATTAGTCTTCCAGCTTTCAGTCTTTTTTCTAATGTTTGTTTCACCTAGTGCCTACCATTTATTTATTCATTACAGACTAAATGGTACTAATAATTAGTTGTTGACTAAATGAATATCAAGTACATTATAATGAAGGTTTCCAGATAAACAAGGTTTTATCAAGGTAAAGCTAGGGCCTGGTCAATCATACTATATTCTTTTCTATGGGAAATGTATTGACAGAAGGAAGATGTAATCATGAATTCTAGAAAAGAGTCAGCCAAAGATGAATACCTCGTTGATAGATTAATAAATACATTTAGAATGAAAGTTAATTGAAGTGTCTACTAGTGCCAGGCACTGGATATAGGCAGAGCTAACGATATAGACATGGTTCCTGTTCTTACCGAGCTAACAGCTAAGCAGCAAAGACAGTTAAATACACAATAGCAATGTGTAGTGTGCTGTGATAAGGCTAGGCATCATACTGATTAGCGTGGAAGGAAGTGATGTTTATCTTAAGTCCTAAAGAGTGAACAGAATATAGCCAGGGAAGATGGTTTACACAAAAGGACTAGCATAAACAAAGGCTTGAAAGGAAGAGCATTTGAAAGAAATTCACTAGGGCTAGCATACAGAGTGGTGTGTGTGTGTGTGTGTGTGTGTGTGTGTGTGTGTGTGTGTGTGTGTGTGTGTGTGTGTGTGTGTGTGTGTGTGTGTGTGTGTGTGTGTGTGTGTGTGTGTGTGTGTGTGTGTGTGTGTGTGTGTGTGTGTGTGTGTGTGTGTGTCTAGAGCTCAGTTGACACAGGCCCAAGGGGCAGCTTGTATCTTATTTACTGAACCATTTAAGCAGCAGAATATGATAACCAGATCTGAGTTTAAGGATTTATTTTACTGCTTTAATGTGGAGAATGGGTAAGGGGGCAAAACTAGAGGCAGAGAAATCAGTGGGAGGCTATTACAGTAATCAAAGAAACATAGTAAGAGTGACTTGAATTATGATGACAGTGGAGATGGAGGGAAATAATGGGATTTGGAGTGAATGTAGTACTTCCAGTTTAAGGACTATGTTCAATCTAGTATCTGGACGAGAGATAGCAAAAAGATACTACACTAGTGTTTAATCTGATATCTTGCCTAATTGGTTCCGTCTGGAATCTTGTTAGAAGTGCAAAATCTCAAGCCCTGCTCTTGACCTACTTACTACATTAGATTCTGCATTACACAAAGAACCCAAAGAAATTTGTAGGTACCTTAAGTTCAAGAAATATTAGTTTACATTCACATACTTCTTGTTTTATTATTGTAACTAACATTTGAATCTAAGCCTTCAAATTCAGATTCTCTGGAATTGCTTTCATCTAAACATACACAGCTTTTTGTAATTCACATTTAGTATCTTGGACTCCTTAGCACCTTTGGTTAGCGTTTTAGGGTTTTGAGTGCATTTAGTTAAATGATTTTTTTCCCTCAGTCAAATAATATATAAATAGGAATTAAAACATCCTTTCTTCAAAATTAGGTGTAAGCTTTGTACAAATAACTTGTTTGGTCCTCATCAATAATGATTCTTTACTAAGCATGCACAATTCATACCATTAGCCTCCATCTTTGAAATATCTGTTTATGTTGAAAAATTTCCTAGTTTTTTACTTTTAATTATGTTGCCCAAAGTAAAACAGGCAATATTCTGCATACATATTTGTTTTTCTGTATTATGTCATAGGGTGACTTTTCTGAAGATATGGAAAGCAATTATTAGAGATCCATATTTCACATTTAGTTTAAAATTCAGTAATGTAGGGTCTTACAAACTCTGAAAATCATTTGTCAGGGAAACCCCATTTGAGTAGTGTTACAATGGAGTAAAAAATGCATCTTAAGTTTAAGAAAATACAATATTTAGAAAGCAGTTTCCATAGATGAATTAGGTGCAAAGAGAGCGAGAGGAGAGGAAAACAGAAACCACTAGGAGTTCATAAACTTTACCCAATCAATATGTGGCTTCCTTCAGATTTGCCATCTTCTGTTTAAGTAAGCTTTGATTTACTGGGTAAGAATCTGATTATTGTTTTTAAATTCTGATCATTGTTTGTCTGTTGATATTCACACTAGGACATTTAAAACCACCACAGCTGAGGACTTTTAAATGAAGATCAGTAACAAACATCAAAATGTTTAAAATTTATTTATTTTTTCACACTGCCATGAGAAAGTAGAAAAATGTTTAAAGTTTAAAAGCATTTCATTATTCCAATTATCCTCTCAATTTCGCACCATTTTTTAAAATCATCATTCTCTTCCACCTTCACTTTTTATATACTGTGCTTTTTCACTTTCTGAATGTGTTGGGCTTTCCGTGACTTTACAAATGCTGTTCCATCACCTAAAATGTTCATTGTTCTCCACTCTTCATTTCCTATCCTCTGCACCACATTGGCTGGTAGAATTCTACTCATCATAGGGGCTTCAGATTAAACATAACTCCCTCCAAATAATGCCCCCTAGGTCCCTAAAATAGGTTAGATTCCCTGTTTATGCTATGAAAAGCACCCTGTAATTTTTCTTCACTTCAGTTTGTACATTATTAAACCTACTATTTGCAATTGTTGCTTAAGGTTGTCCTCCCTGCTAAACTATGAGTGTTATGTGAAAAGAGATCCTGAATTTTGTTTACTGATGTATCCTCCATGCTTAGCACAATGCTTGGTACATAGGACATTCTCATTTTATTTTGTGGCTTGACAAACACTTAAGACGTCCTCCCATTCCCCATATTATGGTAGAATTCAAATTTTGTAAGCAACTGTTAGCTGATTTCTAAATTCAATATCTGAAATTAATTTCATTTTAATTTAATGTCAACTATTTATTGTTATACTACATTTCTGTATTTGGTAATATATTTAAATGTAGAATATCGTATGTAGCATTAATGCCCAAGTTGGTAACTTTTAAAATAGTTTCCCCATACTTTAAGCATGATATTTTTGAGCCTAAATGTGAGATTTTCCTAATAAAAAGGTGAGGAAATTTTATGATATTTTTGAAAAGTTACTCAAAAAAGTAAACACGTCTCATTTAAAGCACTAAAAGGCAGCAGATTTTTAGAGAAAATGATATTTCTGTTTGCAGCAATATGGCATACAAGGTATTAAAATATATAAAAAACTCCTGCAACAAATCATCATTCTTGAAAAAAAAAATAATAAATATTTATCACAGATATCACAGGAAATTAAAAGAAATCCCTAAAGGCCAAAAGAAGAGGAAGCAGAAATTCAGAGTATTATGCTTGCCTGAAGCAGCAGCTGCCCTGAGAGATTGCTGATATTAGAAACTAAGGCCTTGAGAGGTTTTCCCCCCTCATGTTTTTGCATCAGGCTTTACTGTGTTATAATTTACATGCAATAAAATTCACCAATTTCAGTCATACATTCATATAGCCACCACCATATTTAAGAAATAGAACATGCCTCTTTGCAGTCATTCCTCTGATACCAAACCAGGCACGTTCTGCCCATCCTGCAGTAAGCCAATCACTGAGACAATGAGTTTTGCAGTGGAGAAAAGATTTTATTCATGAGGCAACCAAGTGAGGAGGTGGGAGAACACCCCTCAAATTCTCCTCCTTGAAGTTGGGGCATTAGGGATATTTGTGGGATAAAGGAGCAAGGCAGTCCAATGCATGGAAAAAGGTGATTGGTGGTAAGGAAAAGTGAGGTAATTGCTCATCTGTGCGAGTGCAGTTAAGCTTCATGGCTTTTCA
The DNA here is from genome assembly GCF_028885625.2 of Pongo pygmaeus. NCBI lineage: Eukaryota > Metazoa > Chordata > Mammalia > Primates > Hominidae > Pongo > Pongo pygmaeus. The sequence goes on from NC_072376.2 coordinate 187,631,564, forward strand.
TAGGATGCATGTTCGCAAAATAGTGTCATTGGCACAATCTGAGGGTGGAGTTTTTGGCCTTCTGATGTCAAAAGGGCACTCACTGGGCATTCATACAGGCCATTGGAGGATCAGTGGAGTCAGTCAGCTTGAACTGGACAAGAGCTGATCCTAATTTCCTGAAAAACAAGCAACCATTACTATGGTGACCTGTATATCAGAGATGTTATCTATAAGGAAACTAGTGGAAGTTTAGTCACATGTTGCTTAGTTGCATGACTTTTCGCTATGTAGGTTTTAAAATCAACTAGAAGCAAGCGACTACAAACAAGGCAAGTTAAGTTTGATAGGCCTAATTAAGTTAGCCCTGGGTTTCACCTTGTCCTTCAGCAACCACTGATTTGCATTCCATCATTTTAATGTTGCTGTTGCTAGAGTTTCATATTAATATCGTCACACCATATTTAGTCTTTTGTGTCTGGCTTCTTCCATGTAGCATAATGCTTCTGAGATTCATCCATGTTGTTTTATGTAGTAATTCATTCCTTTATATGGCCAATGAATATTTCAGTGTGCTAACATACCACAATTTCATCTGTTGATGGACATTGTGATATGTCCAGTTTGGAGGTATTACATTTTATAAATAAAGCTGCTATGAACACTGGAACATGTGTCTCTGGACACATGTTTTTACTTCTCTTGGGTAAATGCCTATGAGTGGGATGGCTGGGTCATATAGTAAAGTTATGATTAAGTTTATGAAAAACTGCCGAACTCTTTTCCAAACTGGCTGGCCCATTTGCTTTTCCCACGAGCAATGTATGAGAGTTTCAGTTGCTCTGCATCCATACCAACACTTGATTTTGTCAGTCTTCTAGTGGACGTGTGTGGTGTAAACCAAAAGTTAAGGCACAATTTTATGTACTGTCTTGACATCTGGTAAACTGAGAAGGTCTCAAATGGCCTAACCAGCGGATCCCCTCGTCACTCTCCTTCCATGGATAAGGTACCCTAGCCAAACAACCACTCCTTAACAGAGGGACCAGACACTTACCCCTGAGTAGCAGGGTTTCAGTTCCATGCCAGTGGTGAAATTGTTCCAAGAAACCAATCACATATTCCTGTGGGAACCAGGGGATGTCTCACCCTCTTCATATTACAAAGTCTGCCTCCCACATCTCTCAGCTGTTCTCTGTTCCCAAATTCAACCCCCACAGAGCAGGCAGTGTCCTCCCCTACAAGCTGTTAGTACATATGACTAATAAGCTGTTATCAGTTTCATCTGCCTTGTGCTGGGTTTTGTGTTGGGCCTTCCCATAACCCTAGGTGGGAATTCCTCCCTCACCAATATGGTGAATAGGGGGTGATTAAAACAGTGTGTAATGGTCTCTCATGGTAGTTTTAGCTTACATTCGTCTAAAATGTTGAGCATAAAGTATTTATTTGCCATTAGTATATCTTCTTTGGTGAAGAGTCTATTCAAAGATATTCCCTACTGTATTTAGGTTGTTTGTCTTCCTATTGGGTTGTAAAGGGCCTCTGTTGAACAGTTTTGCAAAGATTTTCCCCCACTCTGTGGTTTCTCGTTCATTTCATTAACAGTGTTTTTTAAGGAGCAGAAGTTTTAAATTTTTATAACATCCATTTATAACTTTATTCGTTACTGAAAGAGGGGTGTAACCATGTACAGTCACTCATGCCTGTAATTCCAGCTCTTTGGGAGGCTGAGTTAGGAGAATCATTTGAGGCCAGAAGTTCGAGGACAGAAGTTCAAGACCAGCCTGGTCAATATAGCCAGACCCTGTCTCTACAAATTTTTTTTTAAATTAGCCAAGCGTAGTGGTATGCACCTGTGGTCCTAGCTACTCGAGAGGCTGAGGTGGGAAGATAACTTGAGCTGAGGAGGTTGTGGCTTCAGTGAGCTATGAATATATCACTGCATTCCAGCCTGAGTGACAGAGTAAGACCCTGTCTCTAAAAATAGAAAAAGAGAGGTGTTGAAATCTCCAACTAGAATTGTAGATGAAGACTAAAAAACTTTTATTTTTTCTTTCAGTTCTATCATGTATTTTTTAACCTGTTATTAAATGCATAAACATTTAGGACTGCTATTTCTTCATGATAAAGAGACTTATTTCTTATTATGAGTTGGCCCCCTTTATCTCTGGTAATATTCTCTCCTGATATCTATGTTGTCTGACATAGCCATTCCAGATTTCTTTTAGGAAGTGTTACTACAGTATTTATTTCCCATCTTTTTACTTTTAATGTATCTGAGTCTGTGTATTTAAAGTGGGTTTCCTGAAGATAACGTAATTTGGTCTTGCTCTTTTATTGAATCTAAAAATCTCTGGAATGTTTAGATTATTTACATTTAACTTGATTATGGATATGGTTGGGTTCAAATCTACCACCTTCTATTTGTTTTCTGTTTTTATCATTTGTTCTTAGCTGCTTTTTTGCCTCTTTTCCTGAATTATTTTTCACTGGGTATTTTTAAATGTTTTTTTTTTTTTTTTTTCTGGGCTTATGAAGTATACTCTGTGTGTGTGTGTGTGTGTGTGTGTGTGTGTGTGTGTGTGTGTCTGTGTGTTTGCTCCAAGATTTGCAGTATATATATTTAACTTACTATAAGCTACTGTCAAATATTATACTACTCATTTTTCAGTATATATATTTAACTTAATATGGGCTACCTTCAAATATTATACTACTCATTTTAAGTATAAAATAAAAGCCTTACGATAATATACTTTTCATTCTCTCTGCGCCCGCCAAGCCTTTTTTTGTCAAACATTGACTTCTACATATGTTATAAACTGCAAAACTTTATCATTACTTTTGCTGTAAGCAATCCATTATCTTTTTAAAAGGTTTAAATAATTTTTAAAAAGTCTTTTATATGTGCCAACCTATTTACCATTTCCAGTGCTATTTATTCTTTCATGTAGATCCACATTTCTTCTTGATATAATTTTCCTTCTGCCTGAAGGGTTTCCTTTAACTTTTCTTGTAATACTAGTTGCTGGTGATGAATTCTGGAAAAGTCTTTATTTCACCTTCATTTTCAAATGAAGGATACAATTTTAGGTGAATACGGGATTTTGGTTTTTTTGTTTGTTGTTTTTCATTCTTTTCAGTAATTTAAAGATGGCCCTCCATGGTCTTTTGGTTTGCATTGTTTCTGATGAGAAATCTACTGTTATTTTTGTCTTTATTTATTTATGGAATCTTTTTTTACTTTGTCTGCTTCGCTACATTTGAGATTTCTCATTACCACTGATTTTCAGTAATTGGAAGAGCTATGTAGAAAAACCAAAATAAACTACAGACAGTTTTTTAGAATTAATAGAATTTGGCACATTTTTAGATATGAGATCAATATATCCAAACCAATTTTACTTCTAGATAGGAGCCATAAGTGGAGATTTATATATATATATATATAAATATATATATATACACACACACATATATGTATGTATATATATATCTACATATATATAAGTAGTATGTGTGTATTTGTGTGTGTGTATATATATATAGAGAGAGAGAGAGAGAAAGAACAGATAATAAATGGTACCTAAAAACAAATGTAATAAAATATGTGCATGAACTTTATGTAGAAAATTATGAAACATATAAATTAAAAACAAAATATTAAAGAAAACCTAAATAAATGGATAGACATACCATCTTCGTGTTAGGAAGACTCAATACAGATTAATTCTCACCCAGATTATAATTTTAATTCAAGTAATCTCAGAGTCTTGACATTTTTTTTTTCCCCAGAGTCTAAGATTATACATATTATAGAAGAGAAAAATACAAAAGGTACCTAAGACAACTTTGAGGAAGAAAAGCAGGGTGGGGGATTTGTCTTATATTTAAAATTATTTCCTAATTGTAGCAATTATAACAATAATTAAAATTTTTATAGCAATTGTTGTAGTGTAGGGCAGACAAATAGGCTAATTGAAGAGTACAGAGGCCCCAAACAGACTCTAGAGAATATGATGTGTGACAAATACTGCATTACTGACTGTAGTGGGGAATGGATAGATTATTCAGTAAAGAGCTCTAGGAATACCTGGCTATTTATATGGATGGGATGTGTGTGTGTGATGAATTTAGTCTTGTTTCACACCATTCACAACCATTTTCAGGTAGATTAAAGACATAAATGTGAAAAGAGAAATGAAAGTGAGGACTGTAAACAGTAATATCAATACCACCTACAAGCTAAATCTGCATTTTAAAAATTTTTCTGGTGATTATATGAATATTAAAGTTGGAGAAACACTGGTAAAGGAGATTTATCTTTATAACTTTGGGTGGGAAAATAGTTTTTAAAAAACACAAAATGCACAAACCATAAGAGAAAAAATAAATATGATATTAAAATTAAATACTTCAACTACTAGCTAAAAGATAGCCTTTTCCCAGAAGTTGTCCCAAATAGGTGTCAGAAAGCTTAACTTAAACTGGCTTAAGCATGAAAGGGGATCAATTGGCTCATTAATCTGATAACCAAGGGGGAACCGTAGACAATCCAGATCCCAACAATTCCACCAAGAAGTAGGAAAAGGAGAAAACAGCTAAGTTGTGGCCATGTGGCCATTCCAGTCCCAAAGGGCTGACTGGTTGGATGAGGGAAAGAAAGGAAGAGGATATTTCTGTTTTGAGTAGATGATGATTACCTAGAATGTTGGCAGTGGTCCAGAAGATAACTCAATATAGATAAGGAACTTTTGCTAGTTTTTCTAAGAAAGAAAATTTTTATTTCCATAGTAACTATCAGAAGAGACTGGAATTGATACAGTGATTTGTACTTGAATGAAAAGCTGCCTCATAGAAATCCAGGAGGAAGCCAATATCTCAAACAGTACAATTATAAGACAGTGTTTGAAATGCTGGAGGAAGCTTCAGTCAAAGCCAGGCCTACCTATGGACTTTTCAGTTGCATGAGGCATTGATTAGAGTCTTATGGTGTATCCAGAAAATTGTCTGTAATTTTTAGGAGCAACTCAAACTTATTTCTTTCATTTTTTTCCCTCATGGCAAAGAATTTCTCAATAAACATGATTTTTTAACCATAATACTTTGACATATATAAAAGATATTGTTAATTTACAACTCAGGCTAATTAAATTCTGCATAGAAGTTATCAGTTATGCTTAACTTTTCAAGCCTAAATCATCCTTTAACAATATAAATTAAAATAGGTTTCTATTCTGAAGTTACATAGAAAAACATGATAAACCATTAACATTTAAGATCAGTGTGTACAAGAGTAATGGCAATACTTTTCCTTTTTTTTTTTTCTTTTAAGACAGAGTCTCTTTCTGTCACCCAGGCAAGAGTACAGTGGCACAATCATAGCTCATTGCAACCTAGAACTCCTTGGCTCAAGCAATCCTCCCACAGCAGCCATGTGAGTAGCCAGAACTACAGATGTGTGCCACTGCACCTGGATTTTTTTTTTTACTGGTATTTTTTCAGAGTTGGGATCTCACTATGTTGCCCAGGCTAGTCTCAGACTCCTGGCCTCAAGCAATCTTCCTGCCTCGTCATCTGAAAGTGTTGAGATTACAGGTATGAGCCACCAGGCTGGCCCTATACTTTTCCATTTTATTAGGAAGGTGATTCAGGATGAATAGGAAAATATCATGGGAAAGCCCTTTGCTCAAACACAGACACATACACAGACACACGCACACACACACATACACACACATTTTAATAAGAGTTAATTATAAGAGTTTTTAGAAAAGTTCTTAGCCCTTTCCCTCTTAGTACAGTTTTAGTTGGTTTTACATTGTAAATGTTAAGGAAACATGTTTTTAAATTGTTTTGATATGCCTTCAAAGTTATAAAAGTTATAAAGTTGTCAGTGTTGAAATATATTTGGTACTTTAACATTATCTTGCTTCCAGGATAATGTTCTCACACTTTATAGCTTTAAGAATGTACTTTACTCATGGGAACTAAAAATGTTATGCTTTGAGAAACCAAAGGGGAAAAGTTCAAAAGGTACTTCATAACTTTTTTTTTAGGTTTAGAGAAAGGATAAGACTGTTTGGATTATGTTGTTCTCTAATTTAGTTAAAAAAATATTAATGAATATATGTTAACCTTCAGGCTATCATCATTCTTACTCAAGATAGATTTATGGTAAAAATAGACTACTGAACTGTCTTGTTAAATTTTTAAAGATGAGTTTGGATGAGTTGCAAATAACATCCTCTACCCTTAGGTCAAAAAGAATATGTAAACCAGAATATTTTAGATAGGAATACTTATTATAGTTTCAACTTTCATACTTATTAAAATGATTGTATAAGAAAATACAATATTTTTAATGTTTTTATTCAGAATATGTCCTGAATTTGTAACACATGTTCATTTTTTAATTGTTCAAAGTAACACACATTCATTTTATTGTCATTAAAATTTTCTTTAAAAGTCAAAGATCAAGTTGTACCCAGAAATAAACTTTGTTAATATTTTGACAAATCTTATTTTCTTATTTTTTCTATCTATATGTATATTTATGTAGATTTTGTGTTTATTAAAAATGAAGATTGGCTGGGCGCAGTGGCTCACGCCTGTAATCCCAGCACTTTGGGAGGCCGAAGTGGTTGGATCACCTGAGCTCAGGAGTTCGAGACCAGCCTGGCCAACATGGCGAAACCTTGTCTCTACCAAAAATACAAAAATTAGCCAGGCGTGGTGGCGCGTGCCTATAATCCCAGCTACTAGTGGGGCTGAGGCAGGAGGATCGCTTGAATCTGGAAGGTGGAGGTTGCAGTGAGCCGAGATCATGCCATTACACTCTAGCCTGGGCAACAGAGTGAGACTTCGTCTCAAAAAAAAAAAAAAAATTATGTGGTACATGGAATTTTTATTCTTTTCATGGAAATTATGAATATTTTCCATATCATTAAATATGTTTTCAAATGCAAAATATGGATTTTAATAACTACAAAATATTCTTTCCTACAAGTCCAACAAACATTTAATCTTTAATGTGCCAGGCATAGCACCATAATCTTTTTTATTATAGCATGTGTTTTTTAAATTAAAAAGAAACATTTCAAAACATTTTCTTAATATACTTCTCTCCAGGGATTATGCCAAGTATGCACATGAAAGCCTGTTTCTCTTTGATCAAGAGCTAGAGGCAACTCATAATCTAATAGTCAGGGGTTCTCAGAATTCATTCTCAACCTCTTCATTAACCTGCTAAAAATATTTACCATAATCTTTGAAATCATTTTCCTATTGCATATTTTGCTGGTTTATAAAGTTCCTTAACATAAAAAGTACCATGGTAAACATATCTACATGTAAATCTTTGATGATATGTATTATTATTTTCTTAGGATGTGCTTTCAGGATATGCAGTGGTTAAGGCACTTGATACCTATTGATGGCTTTACATCCACAAAAGGTACACTTTTCTATAGGAATTGTTGTTTAAGTGTATGCTAATCACAATGGAGTATTTTCATTTTTAATTAGTACATAAATTATATCTCATAATTATATTACCAATTTTTTAATTAAAGTAAGACAATTGCATAGATTTCTTATTGCTATCACTCCTCACCAATGAGAAAAAAAACTCTGAACATTTAGCTGTTTATTCCGGTATCTAACAACATATTTCTAAATAATATGATTGTCATTTCTCTTTGTTTGTTTGGTCTTCTTTAGGCATTACTTTCAGAGTACCTATTATGGAAGAGGAGGAAATATTAACAGCACTCTGACACTGCTCTAATTCCTATCTATCCATTCTGCCAATGCATTTAGATCATATTTTAATGTATAATTTTGTGTTTCCTTTCTAGAATTTTCCTGCATGGAGTGCTACATCCTCTTGTTCCAGTCTCAGCTGGCTGCTCCATGGGCATACTTCATACCTTTCATCACAGAGCTTTGCTTGGCCTCTCTCCTGCATGTAATCTCTGTTTCTTGGATCCTGTGCTTACCTTTTCCTGCTGTACTCTGATGTTTCAGTGAAGCTCATCCACGAAGTCCAGAATTCTGCCTGGAAACCAGCTTCCTCCTCAGCTCCAGCTCTTTTAGTAGGTATATCAAAACTGATGACTTTTTCTTTCCTGCTACATGGGTAAAACTTAGTTGTTTGTCTAATTTCTATTTTCCAGAAATTTCTCAAAATGTTTGCTGATAGCCCCTCACTCATATTTTTCATGTGGGTTTATAGCTTTCATATTTCTTTATTATTGTAAATGGAGGCTGTGGAAGGTGAGAAAACACATGCCTTCTTAAAACAGAAGCTCTCTCCTTCATTAACTTAAATATTTTTATCAGCTCTGGAAAATGCATAAAGTTACTACAAGATCAGTAGAGAGAAAGTCAAAGATTACAGAAGTGCTGAAGTAGACCATTCTTCCTTTCTTCCCAATGTCTATTAAGACCACACATAGGTAAACTGTTACAAATCCAGAATGGCGGAAGATTCCAACAATGGCTGAGGGAAGTAGAGGTTAAGATATAGCTCAACAGTGAAAGTAGCAGGGAAAGAGCTGGGCAAGGCAAAGACCATCTTTTGTGCCGTTGGTACAGTAGGCTATAGGTACGGTGTTCCATATTAACTACAGCAATATGAAGAAAAATAAATTAAGTCCCTTATACCTAAGACCTCTATTTCTCTGTTGATTACATATGCAGTGGCAATGGAAAGAAGGGAAAATAACGGGGATAGCATTTGCTCATTCTCTGACCATGCAACACAGGCAGCATTCTAGACTCATTCTATTAATTGCATCAACCACATCTTATAAAACACATTTCCATAGGCCATATGTAATAGGCCTTGGCTTTATTCGTTGCATTTATTGGCTCCTTAAATTGACAACATATAATTGTTTTCATATAATTTTCATCAAATAAAATTCACTTTAATTTGTATGAACATATTTAAAGTGGAAAGTATCTTCCCAAATGGTCCATATCTTAAAGTGGCAGATATTTTATGGGCTTCACATCTGAACTGCCAGAGATCTCAGGCATAGCATGCATTAATCACAACCACTTACTGACCTGGTTCAGATACTTACTCAGTACATGGGGCTAGACTCAGAGTGTGCCTTAGGCTAAAGAAAAAATTATTCAAGTTGAGCATATCCATAAACTCTGGCTCAAGCAGTGTATTTTGGGGGTAATAAACAAGTTTGTTCCTAGTTGGAGGGATATGATGCTTAGGTTTGAACCTGTTAACCTTCCTGGGTTTGAGGGCTAGAAAACATGGGGATATTCCTTTCTAACTAACACATCTTCTAATAGAAACAATCCACCAGGATGTTAAGCCCACATTTTAAGAGTTCTTCGGAATTTACTGAAAATGGAAAACTGATTACATTGGGCACATAGGACATTTATATTTATAGAAACATTTTAGATAAGACAAGAATTTTAAAAGCCAGAAATCACTTTTAGTGGGCATTTTCAGAAAAATGTTGTCAACTTTTTGTAATTTTTAATAAGCATAAAAAGGATTGTTATATTGATATTGACAGAAATTAGGTGGTTAATTAGAGAGCGTAAAAGGATGAATTGCTCTAACACTGCTTTAGAATTTTTCTTTATATTATTCAATTTTGTGGTCTGGCAAAGGCCCAATAGTCATTTATCTAGTATGCATACCTTTCTACAGCTGGATTTTCAAATATGATTATAAAGTTCATATGACAGACCTATTCTGAAAATAAATATGTCAGCAGGCTTTGCTTTATTTTGTGCATTTATTCTGGATATAACATAACTTGGTACAAACACAGAATACAATTTAAGACATTTTGCCAGAGCTCTTCAAGTATAGCATCGTTTGAGATTGTGGAAGGTGATTTAGAAACACCTGGGTTGAATATTTATATCCCAGCCTTAAATCCTAAAAGCCTTGCCGTTTTATAGTCCTTTCGGGGGAAGACAGGAACTACATTAATACTTGTTAGTGTAAAAGTTAATGCATTGCTGGAAAAGCCTTGTAAAAAATCAGAAAATTATGCGAAAAATGAAGGGAAGATTAAAAAGGGTAGTGTTTGATCAGCATTTATAGGTTTAGGGATGTATTTTTTTAGAATATATTTTTAGGAATGTATCCTTCAAATTTTAGGGTTTGGGAGCATAATGAGAAGATTCACTGGAATAAAATTCTAAATCTTATATGTAAATGAGCATTTTTGTTCATAGTAATATTTAATGGAATGTGGGTAAGAGTCCTATCTAATGGTGAAACAAAGATGAACAAAATATTCTCCTCAAGCTCTATGTGGTCCTTCTGTTACCTCTGTCTTTTTAATGACACTGTTCTCATGCTCTTCTTCCTCCCTTTCTTACATCTGTTTGGTCCAACTTGATGCCACACAAGACAAAAAGCTTATTTGATGGAAGAATATAAGCTGATAGATTAGTAGGGAGAAGAACCATAAGGTTTCCTCCTCTCTTCTTGGGTAATATGTTTACATTAACAGCAGTCATCTAGAGGAGCACCTCCAGCTTCCCTATCAGAGAGAGTGATTTTCAGACAGTGTAGCAGGAGAGCAAGCAGCACTGTAGCTCATGATGTAAATATTTTCTCAGAGTGGAAATGTTATAGCCTACCAGATAACATGTTAGCTACGTAACCTGTCATACTTTTGAAAAAGTCCCTTCACAAGATAATCTTTATCAATAATAAATAATAATAGTCATTGCTAACATGTTTGAGTACTTTAATTACTCTGGCCAGGCACAAAGTGGTTTACATATATTATCTCATTTGAATCTCCCAACAATCCTATTAGGCAGGTACTTTTGTTATCTCATCTTATGGATGAGATATCTGTCAATTCTCTTTTGTGATTAATGCACTACCTCTAAAATTAGTGGCTTAAAATATCAACCCATCATTTAACTCAAGATTCTGTGGATTGATGCCTTGGGTGCGGCTTAGCTGGCTTGTTCTTGGTCTTAGTTAGCCAGGAATAGGTGATCTTGGCTGAGCTCTATGAACCTGTGATCAGCTGGTGAGCCAGTTGGGGCTTGACTGGTCTATAAAGACCTTAGCTAGGTCCTACCCCAACAGGGCCTCTCCCCACACAGTTTCTCATCTCTAGCCTACTAGCCCTGGCTTGTTCATGTAGTAGTCTCACAGTTCCAAAAGCTCTCAAATGGAAACTGCAAGACCTCTTGAGGCCCAGGCGTGACACTAGCATAACCTCATTTTTGGTGCATTCTGTTGGTCAAAGCAAGTCACGACCCCTATCAGGTTCAAAGTATGGGGAAAAAGACTGCACTTTTCAAGAGGAGTGTCTTTGTGAGTATTTTTACATTTGTTTCTGACTCTAAGAGATGTGTCATGACTTGCCAAAGATCACACAGTTAATAAATAAAGGAATTGAATTCAAATCCATGTGGTTTGAGGCCATTACACTGCATAATTCAGCATTGTGTTTCAAATGTCATTGTTAACCCTTGACCCCTTCCTCCCTTAATGCTAAGGAACCATACCAATTTCTTATTGTAAATTCTCTTTAAAATGTTACTAGTAGATTTGAATGTGCAAACTGCAAATTGTTAAATAATCTCTGCAAAATCTAATGGGTCTAGACCAGAATCTTGTAGACTCTCCATGAGTCTCAAGAGTTCATCAAGTCTCTTGGACAAGGAAGGGTGTCGTATCTGAGACTCCAACTAATGACTTACTAACTCACTTACTAACTCATCTCTTCAGAATGGTCTCTAGGATTGGAAGCCAAATGTGGAGATTGAGAGTAGCTTTTGGGCCAGGCAATGGAAACCAAATAAACAAAATGAGTTACCAAATACTCTTTCCTACATTCAGTTCCCTTCCCATCATTTTGATCAACGCTGAGTCTATTTAGTCCAGGTGCAGTTTTATTTATTGACATCAATGGCTCTGGAATCATCAGGATTGCCTTATAGTTATTGGTTTTCATTTTGAATCCCACAAGACTATGGTTTTTCCCTCGATTATTTAACCACACATTTAATTCAAGTCTTATTCATGCTCAGTAAGTTAGCCTTTAATATCTCCATATTCCCTAAATCTGTGAGCCTGGGGCATTGACATGAAATACTTCTAGGAGCCAGGCTTTTGAAACTGGAAATATGGTTAGCTGCTTCTTATCTCAAATTTCCTTTCCCTATACCTTGGTACTAGTGAGCATTTTTTTTTTCATCTTAGACTTCTACTTTTATTTTTGATTAAGAAAAAAAAAATGGGCTGAAGTAGAATTCTTCTTTCTTCTTTTATTCATTGCCATGCCCTTTAGTGGTTCCTGTACTGTGTATTTTGGAGAGTTACAGACCTCAGGAGTCGGCACTGGATCTTAGGCAATGATAAAAGCTACTGACACAACAGCTGTTTTCTCCAACGAGCCCAAGTGCTTTTGCTTTTGCTTCCCTACTTCTTGATGTTAGCAGTGAGAGTGAAAGAACAGTCTCAAAAAAAAGGTCAGCTTCTTTCCAGAGCCATTTGGTAAAAATAGGGAATGACTGCAGATTGGATTTTTCAGTTCGTCACTCTGTCTAGAAATCTATTCTTTAACAAACCCCTGGTACTTTATATTTTCACAAATGGGGACCATATTTATTATTTATTGTTGTGCATATCTTTTTTTTAATTTTTTTTTTTTTTTTTTGGAGAAAGGGCCTTGCTTTGTCACCCAGGCTGTAGCACAGTGGAGTGATCATAGCTCTCTGCAGCCTTGAACTTGTGGGCTAAAGCGATCCTCCTATCTCAGTCTCTGGAGTAGCTGGGACTACAGGAATGCCACCATGCCCCGCTCATTTTTTATTTTTTTTAAAGACAGTGTCTCACTGTGTTATCCAGACTGGTCTCGATGCTGATCTCTGGCAATCCTCCCATCTCAGCCACCCAAAGTGTTGGAATTACAGGATTGAACCACCATGTCTGGCTGTGTGTATCTTGTAGATTTCTACCAATAGTGTATGTGTCACTTATTAAAGGCCAAGCATCATTTTAAGTGTCTTCTCAATACTTAATTTATTTAACTTATCCATATAATAATGCTACAATATACATTGCAGGCTTAAAAATGTTCATATTATTAAAACCTGGTATCTTTATATTCTGAATTAAGGACATAACTAGATATACCTAGGTATGCATTGCAGACCTATTGATAACAGAGAAATAAAGGAAACGTTCTATTAAGCAACAAGGGAATTGCAGTCACTCATACCATGTGTATAAAGGATAATTGCTACAGTCACTCATACCGTGTGTATGAAGGATAATTGCTACAGTAGTAAGGCAAAAGCTAGACTTGAATACTTTATATAGAATATAGAATAACATCTTAAAAGCCTACAGACATACACCAACATGTTATTCTGGGACATGAGAATATGGGTTTCTTTTTCTTTTAAATATTTACATATTTTTCTGTTTTCTAAAATTAACCCACTTTTTTTGATATTTTACTGAACAAAAATTATATATATCTGATATATATCAGATATATATCTGAATTTGTTTCAGATAATTCAAATATATATATATCAATATATATATATATTTGTTTGTTTGAGAAGCAGTCTTGCTCTGTTGCCCAGGCTGGAGAACAGTGGTGCAATCTCAGCTCACTGCAACCTCCACCTCCCAGGTTCAAGCGATTCTCCTGCTTCACCCTCCCAAGTAGCTGGGATTACAGTTGACCATCACCATGCCCAGCTAATTTTTGTGTTTTTAGTAGACATGGGGTTTTACCATGTTGGCCAGGCTGGTCTTGAACTCCTGACCTCAGGTGATCTGCCCTCCTCAGCCTCCCAAAGTTCTGGGATTACAGGTCTGAGCCACTGCGCCCAGCCAAATTCAGGTATATTTTTTGATATATCAAACATTTGTATTATAATGATAAAATAGTTTATTAAAAAAGATAAGTATAACATTTGCAGAAAGTACAGAAAAAATAAAAAGATATGTGAAACAATCATTTATAATCTCACTACTGTGAAGTGTAAGTACAGTTATTTTCTCATATTACCTCGCATTCATTTTTTCTATATATCATTATATATATGCAAATGCACACCTACACATACACAGACACATATATACACAAACAATTTTGATTCCTAAATTTTACCTCATCATTAATTCCATATTGCAAAAAATTCTTCATAAATATTTTAATTGCTACAAAATATTTCTTGGTACAAATGTGACATAATTTGTTTCCTCTCTTATTAGACTTTTGTGTTGTTTTTAATTTTTGATTTTATAAAAAATAGTGAGATTAACATACTTTTTGATAACTTTTTGTCTGCTTTAAAAAAATATTTCCCAAGGGAATTGTTAGTGGCTTTCTAATCACCAAACCCACTGCTGTTTGTCAGTCCTCATCCTTCACATCATTTGCATTGCTTGCCTGATGTCGGCCACCTCGTCTTCCTTGTCGCATCCCTCTTCCCCCATGGCTTTCATGAAATAGTGGTTTCCTGATTTTGCCACTGGTCTAACACCTTTCTCAGTTTCCTAAAGGTTTGTTTTTCCTTGCACTTTTCTAAATTGATGGTCCTAATATTTGGAATTCAATCTCTTTTTCAGTTCTTATCTCCCTCATCCCTAAGCCATGGTTTTTGTTTTTTGTTTTTTGGTTTTTTTTTTGAGACTAAGTCTTGCTCTGTCGCCCAGGCTGGAGTGCAGTGGCACCATGTTGGCTCACTGCAGCCTCCACCTCCCGGGTTCAAGTGATTCTCCTGCCTTAGCCTCTTGAGTAGCTGGGACTATGGTGCCTGCCATGCTTGGCTAATTTTTTGTATTTTTAGTAGAGATGGGGTTTCACTGTGTTAGCCAGGATGGTCTTGATCTTCAGATCTTGTGATCTGCCCACCTTGGCCTCCCAACGTGCTGGGATTATAGGTGTGAGCCACTGTGCCAGGCCAACCATAAGGTTTTCTTTGTTTGTTTGTTTTTAAGATGGAGTCTAGCTCTGTCACCAGGCTTGAGTGCAGTGATGTGATCTCAGCTCACCACAACCTCCGACTCCCTGGTTCAAGCAATTCTCCTACCTTAGCCTCCCAAGTAGCTAGGATTACAGGCATGCACCACCACACCCAGCTAATTTTTGTATTTTTGGTAGAGACGGGGTTTCACCATATTGGCCAGGATGGTCTCCATCTCCTTACCTCGTCATCCACCTGCCTCAGCCTCCCAAAGTGCTGGGCTTACAGGCGTTAGCCACGGTGCCCAGCCAACCCTAAGCTTTTATGCTTCTATGAGGATTGCTAGTACATCTTTTCTTTGAGCTTTGAACTCTTTCCCATTCTCTAGATTTACATTTCTTCTTGCTGCAGATGGCCACTTCAAATTCAAAATGTTTGAAATGGGAAGCAAATTTACCACCAAGTCAACATTTTCTCCTGTTATATTACCCTCTTATTTCTACATATAGCACTACAGTGCTTCCAGTCAGCAGGGCTTGAACTTGGAGTCTTTTTTAAAAAATGGCTTACTTGAGATGTAATCAAACTTTACATATTGAATGTATAAAGTTTGGTCTGTTTTAGAACCACTGCAACCATCAAGATAATCAACTCTGTCACCCCAAAAGTATCTTCAAGCTCTTTTTAAATTTATTTCTCTCTCTAGCTCCATCCTGAGGCAAATGCTGATCTAATTTCTGTCACTATAGATAACTTTTCATTTTCTTGAGTTTTGTATGAATGAAATCATACAGTGTGTACTCAGCATAATGATGTGGAGATTTATCCATATTGTTGCATGCATTAATATCTTTTTCTTTTTATTGCCAAATAGTACATCACACATGGATGTACCATAACTTATCCATTCACTTGTTGATGACAGTTGGATTGTTTCCAATTTTTGATTTTTAGAAATAAAGCTGCTATGAACATTTTCTTGAGTTTTGTATGAATGAAATCATACAGTGTGTACTCAGCATAATGATGTGGAGATTTATCCACATTGTTGCATGCATTAATATCTTTTTCTTTTTATTGCCAAATAGTACATCACACATGGATGTACCAGAATTTGTTTATCCATTCACTTGTTGATGACATTTGGATTGTTTCCAATTTTTGATTTTTAGAAATAAAGCTGCTGTGAACATTGGTATTGTAAACCAAAAAGTATCTGAGACAAGTCTTAATCAATTTAAAAGTTTATTTTGCCAAGGTTAAGGACATGCCCATGACACAGCCTCAGAAAGTCCTGATGACATGTGCCCAAAGTGATAGGCTACAACTGAGTTTTACACATTTCTGGGAGACAAAAAACATCAATCAGTACATGTAAGATGTACATTGGTTTGGTCCCGAAAGGTAGGACAACAGGATGTGGAGGCTTCCAGGTCATAGGCAGATTCAAAGATTTTTCTGATTGGCAGTTGGTTGAGTTATATAGAGACCTGGAATCTAATCTGTCGTGGGAGTTTTAAGAAAAGTAAAATTAAAATAAAGACCTGGAATCAGTAGAAAGAAATGCCTGGGTTACAATAAAGGGTTGTGGAGACCAAGGTTTTATCATGCAGATGAAGCCTCCAGGTAGCAGGCTTCAGAGAGAATAGATTGTAAATGTTTCTTATCAGACTTAAAGAGCCTTTTCTATCAGTCTTAAGGTCTGTGTTGATGTTAATGGTAATGAGGCACGTCTGACTTCTCCTTCCCATCATGGCCTGAACTAGTTTTACAGGTTAACTTTGGAATGCCCTTGGCTGAGAGGAGAGGTCCATTCAGAATGGTTGGGGGCTTAGAATTTTGTTTTTGGTTTGAAGTATACAAGTCTCTCGAGTAAATTTCTAGGAGGTAAGTGTATACTTAAATTTCCAAGAAACTGCCAAGCTGTCATACAATTCGTATCAGCAGCATATGAGAGTCTAGTTGCTCCATATCCTCACTGTCTTTATCCATTTATGATACTATAACAAAATGTTCCAGTTCTAGTACACCTATATATATGCAGAATATATAACAAGCAGAATATAGATATAATCTTTTATCTTTTAACTTTAATCTTTTCTGACTCTATTAGTCTGTTCTCTTGCAGCTAATAAAGACAAAATAAAGACTGAATAATTTATAAAGGAAAGAGGTTAATTCGCTCACAGTTCAGCATGGCTAGGGAGGCCTCAGGAAACTTACACTCATGGCGGAAGGGAAAGCAGGCAGTGCAAAGTGAAGGGAAAGCAGGAAGTGCAAAGTGAAGGGAAAGCAGGAAGTGCAAAGTGAAGGAGGGGAAAAGCACCTTATAAAACCAACAGATCTCGTAAGAACTCACTCTATCACAAGAACAGTATGGAGGTAACTGTCCCCATGATTCAATTACCTCCCACCACGTTTCCTCCCACAACACGTGGGAATTATGGGAACTACAATTTAAGATGAAATTTGGGTGGGGACAGAGCCGAACCATATCACTGATCATTGAGTATATTATTAACTTTCTATGTAGATTCAATGATTCAACTTCATATTATTAACTTTCTATGTAGACTCAATGATTCAACTACTTAAATATGTCTAGGCTACTAATAAACCTTCTTGAATGAATAACAGATGAACAACTGAATATAAACGAAAACAGATGGCCATAAAGAAGAGGATTCAGAAATGTCATCAGCCCTTCACGATCACTACATTTTCTCTAATAAGCTCATATGCCCATAGCACATTGCCAAAGTTTATTGACTTCTTCCAGAATTTTTGTATAAAATTATGATTATGATCTCATAGAGTTCAGGATTGCTTACCAAAGAGCATACCTCACCAGGATGATGCCCTTTCAAAGGACCTGGTGCCCCCAGGGGCACTGAGGGAGGGAGGCATACAGATGCATTGCATGACATTCTTAGCCTAAACCCTGCTTTATGATCTCAGAATCTTCCAAACTTCTAGTCCTTCCAGATCTGAAAATCTGTAGTCACTCCATGATCCAGAGACACAAGGCAAGCAGAATTTGGTATCTGGATACCAAACACTGATGTTGTGTTGTGAATATTTGTTATCAAGATTCTTGTGCCTTTAAATTACATATTTGTGGATTTGACCTATTGAGATATATCAATATTCCTATGCATATATACATATTTGCACAGTAAATCTTTTGATAAAGAAGGGTAGTATAATTCTTAGAAAACATAAAACAGTGGTTTTTGCTATTGAGCTATTTGCTTTAGATTTGATGTGTCTATAAATGGCTATATAAAATATGTTTTAAGAAGTGATAATAGATTAGATATTAAGCAACTGAATGTGGCAGCTAGGACTAAGGTATATTACCAAGTTTTCATCTTCATTGAACAAATCATAGAAGAAAGTGGGGAATTCATTTCATATCTTTCTCTGTATATACTCCATATTGATTTAACTACTTAAGTAATCTCACGGTATATAGCTCTTATTTCATCTATATCTTTTTTTCCCTGACTCCTCTGATAGCTTAGGAGAGAAGAAAGATATGTTCAGATGCATATGCAAAGACCTGCGAGAACACTCACAAATGGTGGGGTGATGAGAATAATGGGGTAGTAAGAAGCATTAATAATTTGTTTTGTATAGAAGTCAGATATACAAGCATTAAAATATATGCCTATTATAACCACTTAAATTATGGTTCATTTTGATAGAAAAAAGTTCTGATGAAAATCTAATTTCAGGCAGTTGTTCACCAAGCCAATCATAGTAACTATCTTATCTGTGCTTTCTATGTATTTAGCTTGCTAACTGATTGTGCTTGTTATGGTAAGCATTTACTAGTCACTCTATATAATGTCTCACAAACTGTAACTTGAGTAAAGGCAAGTTATTAGACCTTAGTACAAAAAGTATTTGAAAATTCAGAGTGCTTATCTCTTCCTTTATAATATCTGACTTCATCAGGAGGATTGCTTGAAGCCAGGAGTTCCAGGCCAGTTTGGTCAACAAAGCCAGACTCTGTCTGTATAGAAAAAATAAGGAAGGAAAGGAAGGAAGGAAGGAAACTGGTACCTACAGGCAGAAATGCTTCAAAGAAGCCTAAGGAAGGAAGGAAGGAAGGAAGGAAGGAAGGAAGGAAGGAAACTGGTACCTACAGGCAGAAATGCTTCTTCAAAGAAGCCTAACTCTGCATTTAATTTTAACTGATTGAATAAGACTTACACATATTACCTATGATATTCAATAATTTTCCCTACTAGAGCCAATTGATTACAAACCTTAATAACATCTAAAAAATAATATCTTCATAGCATCACCTACCTAAGTGTTTGTGAGTAAGTGGGAACTATAATCTAGCCAGGTTGACACATCAAAAGATAATCACAGTTAAATTCTCAGAAATAGAATAGCTGAATCGAAGGGAGTAGATCTTTTTTCAATGTTTTTTAAATTATAGACCATTTTTAGAGCAGTTTAAGCTTCACAGCAAAATTGAGAGGAAGGTACAGAGATATCCCATATACCTCCTGCCCACACACGATAGCTCCCTCATTATCAAAGTCCTCCACCAAAGTGGTACCTTTATTACAACTGATGGAATTACATTGATACATTATCATCACTCAAAGTCTATACTTCAGGGTGTTTTTTTTATTTTGTTTTTGGTATTGGACATTCTATGAGTTTGGAAAAATGTGGATATGAATGACATGTATCCGTTATTATAGTATCATACAGAGTATTTTCACTGTCCTAGAAATCCTCTGTGCTCCACCTATTCATCCCTCCTTCCCCAAACCCCTTGGCAACAACTATTCTTTTTACTGTCTCTATAATTTTGCCTTTACCAAATGTTATATTGGTAACATACAGTATGGAATCATACAGTATATAGCCTTTCCAGATTTTTTACTGTCTCTATAATTTTGCCTTTTACTTTTTACTGTCTGTATAATTTGCCTTTACCAAAATGTTATATTGGCAATATATAGTATGGAATCATACAATATGTAGCCTTTTCAGATTGGCTTCTTTTTACTTAGTAGTATTCATCTGAATTTCTTCTATGTCTTTTCGTGGCTTGGTAGTTTCTTTCTTTTTAACACCAAATAATATTCCATTATCTGGAGGTACTGCAGTTTATGTATCCATCATCTACTGAAGGACATCTCAATTGCCTCCAAGTTTTGGTAATTATGGATAAACCAGCTATAAACATCCATGCATAGGTTCTTGTGTGGATAAAAGTTTTTAATTTTTTTTGCTAAATACCAAGGAGCATGATTGCAGATTGTACAGTAACCACGTTTAGTTTTGTAAGAAACTATCAAACTGTCTTTGAAAGCATCTGTCCCATGATATGATATTGGCTATGGGTTTGTCATAAATAGCTCTTATTATTATGAGATATGTTTGATCAATACCTAGTTTATTGAGTGTTTTTAGCATGAAGGGGTGTTGAAGGCCTTTTCTACATCTATTTGCATTCCCACCATCAATGAATGAGAGTTCCTATTACTTTATAAACTTTTCAGCATTTGGTGGTGTCAGTGTTCTGAATTTTGGCTGTTCTAATAGGTGTGTATCTCGTTGTTGTTTTCATTTGCATTTTTCTGATGACTTATATGGTAAGGCATCTTTTCTTATGCTTATTTACCATCTATATGTCTTCTTTGGTAAGATGTCTGTTAAAGTCTTTGGCCCATTTTTACTGTTTGTTTTCATATTTTTGAATGCTGAGACTTCTTTGTATATTTTGGTTAACAGCGTTTTGTTAGGTATGTCTTCTGCAAATATTTTTTTCCAGTCTGTGGCTTATCTTTCATTTTCTTGGCAATGTCTTTAATAGAGCAGGCATTTTTAATTTTTATCAAATCCAGCTTATCGGTTCTTTCTTTCATGAATTGTGCCTTTGGGGTTGTAGATAAAAACTCATCACCAAACCCAAGATCAACTAGATTTTCTCCTATGTTATCTTCTAGGAACTTTATAATTTTGTGTTTTACATTTAGGTCTCTGATCTATTTTGAGTTTTTTGCAAAGAGTGAAAGGTTTATATCTAGGTTCATTTTTTTGCACTTGCATGCCAGTTGGTCCAGAGCCATTGGTTAAAAAGAATGATACATATTTTAAAATTCCTTTTCTTTTTTTTTTTTTTTTTGAGATGGAGTCTTACTCTGTTGCCCAGGCTGGAGTAAAATGGCACAATCTCGGCTCACTGCAACCTCTGCCTCCAGAGTTCAAGCAATTCTCCTGCCTCAGCCTCCTGAGTAGCTGGGATTACAGGCACTCGCCACTACGCTCAGCTAATTTTTTGTATTTTTAGTAGAGACGGGGTTTCACCATGTTGGCCAGGATGGCCTTGAACTCCTGACCTTGTGACCCACCCATCTTGGCCTCCCAAAGTGCTGGGATTACAGGCATGAGCCACCGCGCCCAGCCTTTTTGCCAGTTTTCAAAGGGAATGCTTCCAGCTTTTGCCCATTCAGTATGATATTGGCTATGGGTTTGTCATAAATAGCTCTTATTATTTTGAGATATGTTCGATCAATACCTAGTTTATTGAGTGTTTTTAGCATGAAGGGGTGTTGAAGGCCTTTTCTACATCTATTAAGAGACTTATGTGGTTTTTGTCATTGGTTCTGTTTATGTGATGGATTACGTTTATTCATTTGTGTATGTTGAACCAGCCTTGTATCCCAGGGATGAAGCCAACTCGATCATGGTGGATAAGCTTTTTGATGTAATGCTGGATTCAGTTTGCCAGTATTTTATTGAGGATTTTCGCATTGATGTTCATCAGGGATATTGGCCTAAAACTTTCTTTTTGTTGTTGTTGTTGTGTCTCTGCCAGGTTTTGGTATCAGGATGATTCTGGACTCATAAAATAAGTTAGGGAGGGGTCCCTCTTTGTTTCTATTGTTTGGAATAGTTTCAGAAGGAGTGGTATCAGCTCCTTTTTGTACCTCTGGTAGAATTTGACTGCGAATGTGTCTGGACATGGGCTTTTTTTGGTTGGTAGGCTATTAATTACTGCCTCAATTTCAGAACTTGTTGCTGGTGTATTCAGGGATTTGACTTCTTCCTTGTTTAGTCTTGGGAGGTTGGGAGGGTGTTTATGTGTCCAGGAATTTACCATTTCTTCTAGATTTTCAAGTTTATTTGTGTAGAGGTGTTTAAAGTATTCTCTGATAGTAGTTTGTATTTCTGTGGAATCAGTGGTGATATCCCCTTTATTATTTTCTATTGTGTCTATTTGATTCTTCTCTCTTTTCTTCTTTATTAGTCTGGCTAGTGGTCTATTTTGTTAATCTTCTCAAAAAACCACTCCTGGATTCACTGATTTTTTTTAAGGGTTTTTCATGTCTCTATCTCTGTCAGTTCTGCTCTGATCTTAGTTAGTTCTTTTCTTCTGCTAGCTTTTGGATTTGTTTGCTCTTGCTTCTCTAGTTATTTTAATTGTTATGTTAGGGTGTCAATTTTAGATCTTTCCTGCTTTCTCATGTGGGCATTTATTGCTTTAAATTCCCCCTAAACACTGCATTAGCTGTGTCCCAGAGATTCTGGTACATTGTGTCTTTGTTCTCATTGGCTTCATAGAACTTATTTATTTCTGCCTTAATTTCGTTGTTTATCCAGTAGGCATTCAGGAGCAGGTTGTTCAGTTTCCATGTAGTTGTCTGGTTTTGAGTGAGTTTCTTAATCCTGAGTTCTAATTTGATTGCACTGTGGTCTGAGAGACGGTTGTAATTTCTGTTCTTTTTCATTTGCTGAGGAGTGTTTTACTTCCAATTATGTGGCCAATTTTAGAATAAGTGCAATGTGCTGCTGAGAAGAATATATATTTTGTTGATTTGGGGTGGAGAGTTCTATTGATGTCTATAAGATCCACTTGGTCCAGAGCTGAGTTCAAGTCCTGAATATCTTTGTTAATTTTCTCTCTCATTGATCTGTCTAATAATGACAGTGGGGCATTAAAGTCTCCCACTATTATTGTGTGGGAGTTTAAGTCTCTTTGTAGGTCTCTAAGAACTTGCTTTATAAAGCTGGGTGCTCCTATATTGGGTGCATACATACTTACGATAGTTAGCTTTTGTTGTTGCATTGATCTCTTTACCATTATGTAATGCCCTTCTTTGTCTTTTTTGATCTTTGTTGGTTTGAAGTCTGTTTTATCAGAGACTAGGATTGCAACCCCTCCTTTTTTTTTTTTGCTTTCCATTTGCTTGGTAAATATTCCTCCATCCCTTTCTTTTAAGCCTATGTGTGTCTTTGCACATGACATGGGTCTCCTGAATACAGCACACCAATGGGTCTTGACTCTTTATCCAATTTGCCAGTCTGTGTCTTTTAACTGGGGCATTTAGCCCCTTTACATTTAAGGTTCATATTGTTATGTGTGAATTTGATCCTGTTATTATGATGCTAGCTGGTTATTTTGCACATTAGTTGATGCAGTTTCTCCATAGTGTTGTTTGTCTTTATATTTTGGTATGTGTTTTGGAGTGGCTGGTACCAGTTTTTCCTTTCCATATTTAGTGCTTCCTTCAGGAGCTCTTACAAGGCAGGCCTGGTGGTGACAAAAATCCCTCAGCATTTGCTTGTCTGTAAAGGGTTTTATTTCTCCTTCACTTAAGAAGCTTAGTTTGGCTGAATATGAAATTCTGGGTTGAAAATTCTTTTCTTTAAAAATGTTGAATATTGGC
Source organism: Pongo pygmaeus (assembly GCF_028885625.2). Taxonomy (NCBI): domain Eukaryota; kingdom Metazoa; phylum Chordata; class Mammalia; order Primates; family Hominidae; genus Pongo; species Pongo pygmaeus. The sequence continues at coordinate 187,655,191 of NC_072376.2, forward strand.
CCCCACTCTCTTCTGGCTTGTAGGGTTTCTCCAGAGAGATCCACTATTAGTCTGATGGGCTTCCCTTTGTGGGTAACCTGACCTTTCTCTATGGCTGCCCTTAACATTTCTTCCTTCATTTCAACCTTGGTGAATCTGATGATTATGTGTCTTGGGGTTCCCCTTCTTGAGGAGTATCTTAGTTGTGTTCTCTGTATTTCCTGAATTTGAATGTTGGCCTGCCTTACTAGGTTGGGGAAGTTCTCCTGGATAATATCCTGAAGTGTGTTTTCCAACTTGGTTCCATTCTCCTCATCACTTTCAGGTACACCAATCAATTGTAGGTTTGGTCTTTTCATATAGTCCAATATTTCTTGGAGGCTTTGTTCATTCCTTTCATTCTTTTTTTCTCTAATCTTGTCTTCATGCTTTATTTTATTAAGTTGATCTTCAATCCCTGATATCCTTTCTTCCACTTGATTTGCTCGGCTATTGATACTTGTGTATGCTTCATGAAGTTCACTTGCTGTGTTTTTCAGCTCCATCAGGTCATTTATGTTCTTCTCTAAACTAAGTGTTCCAGTTAGCAGTTCCTGTAACCTTTTATCAAGGTTCTACTTCCTTGCATTGGGCTAGAACCTGTTCCTTTAGCTCGGAGGAGTTTGTTATTACCCACCTTCTGAAGCCTACTTCTGTCAATTTGTCAAACTCATTCTCCATCCAGTTTTGTTCCCTTGCTGGCAAGATGTTGTTATCCTCTGGAGGAGAAGAGGCATTCTGTTTTTTTGAATTTTCAGCATTTTTGTGCTGGTTTTTCCTTGTCTTCTTGGATTTACCCACTTTTGATCTTTGACGCTGATGACCTTTGGATGCAGTTTTTGCATGGGCATCCTTTTTGTTGATGTTGATGTTATTGCTTTCTGTTTGTTAGTTTTCCTTCTATAGTCAGGCCCCTCTTCTGCAGGTCTGCTGGAGTTTGCTGAAGGTCCACTACAGACCCTGTTTGCCTGGGTATCACCAGTGGAGGCTGCAGAACACAAAGATTGCTGGCTGCTCCTTCCTCTGGAGGTTTCATCCCAGAGAGGCACCTGCCAGATGCCAGCTGGAGCTCTCCTGTATGAGGTATCTGTTGACCCCTGCTGGGAGGAGGTGTCTCCCACTGAGGAGGCATGAGGGTCAGGGACCCACTTGAGAAGGCAGTCTGTCCCTTAGCAGAGCTCAGGCACTGTGCTGGGAGATCTGCTGCTGTATCAGAGCTGGCAGGCAGGAACATTTAAGTCTGCTGAAGCTGTACACACAGCTGCCCCTTCTCCCAGGTGCTCTGTCCCAGGGAGATGGGAGTTTTATCTATCAGCCCCTGACTGGGGATGCTGCCTTTCTTTCAGACATGCCCTGCCCAGAGGGGAGGAATCTAGAGAGCCAGCTGACATATTTTTTATCCTCATGCCTACTTATGATCTTGCTTGATTGGTGATATCTAATTTTAAGAATTTTGAAAAAAAATTTTGCATATTTCTTTTACACGGGCATTTGCCTTGAAACATGATAAAAGTCCCACTTATCCTCAAACAGAAACCACCAATTTCTTTTGATCCAACCATTATATCAAGTTCCTGTGTCCTTCCTATTCCTTATCACATTTCTTAAGAGGTCAGTCACACTTGATGTGTCTACTTTCTTAACTCCCATGCAATCTCCAACTGATTACAGTTTATTTTCTCCCATTGAAGGAAACTCTTTTAATTAGGAAGACAATGACCTCTTGCAGCCCAAATCCAACATGTTTTAATTATGCATCCTATTTAACCTCTGGTTAGCATTTGACACTATGCCACACCTGTGTGTCAAGAAGATTTGTTTTTTTTAAAAGAGTTCAGCATTGTACACAAATGTTTTTAAAGCTCTATATAAGGAAATATTGCTAGAACTGGAAGTTGTACAACTCCTCCTTCTTGAGAACTGCTCCAATGTGTTATACTCTACACATCAGTTAATGCCCTTTGTATGGTACTGTGTCATTTCTCACTTCTTTCTTTTTCTCAACTCTCAAATACAGGATGCCAAATCCCATAGCTTCTACCTGAGAAATAGTTCTTAGCTATTCTTCTTCTTCCCAGAAGTGATTGTGATGGGAAGCCCTCATTTTTCTCTCAATTAGAAAATATAATAGTCCCTAATCGATTTTCCTGTTACTAGTGTCCCATACTCTAGTCATATCTCACACTGTAAACCAAAGCCAATGATATGGATATCTCTCCCATGAAGTTCTCTATCATTTCTCTGTTGTTTCCAAGATGAAGCTCCAGCACCTTATTTCAGGATCTCACAGGGTGGTCCCTGGATCAGGAGAGTCAACATTTCCTCAGAACTTGTTAGCATAACAAAACCTTTGATCCCATCTCAGAGCTATTGAAGCCCCAACACTTTAGTCCAGGTGATTCTGATTCACACTAAAGTTGGAGAACCACTGCCCCAGCTGGCTAGTAGATGAACCTGTTTGTTCATGCTGCTACCAGACTTCGCTGCCTCTCCTGCATTTGTATTTCTCTTGCACTTTATGTTATTTTCTTATTGACTGTCTCATCTTGCAAATGCCAGACATTAGGACCGACCTTCCAGACTGGAATACCACACCTGAATTTTTTTTTCCTGGCAAATTGCTATTATTACTTCACTCTCCATTTCAAATGCTGTGAGAATTCCAACCTCCTTCAAGATCCATTCTTGCTCCATCCATCCTCCACTGGTATTTTGTTCACATCTCTGTAATAGCATTTACCATGTCATATCTTAATTTATCTTTCTATGTAATATTTTCCTCCTAAAACTGTGAATTCCTCACATATAGACTAGAACTCATTCAACATTGTTCCCCTAGTGGCCTAGCTTGCTGTTTTCTGTTTTTCTCTTCTTTTTTTGCCACCTCTTTACACAAAAGATTTGAGAGTAGGAAAATATTTTTGAAGTGAAATATTTCAACTCAACACCATAATGGTAATCAAGAACCTTGGCAACTATTACAACTGTGTAGGGGCCTTTTTGCATATCAGAGCAACCAGTCTCCTATTGTTCTTTTGTCCATCTGCGTACATAAAATGATAGTAATTAATTGAGACAGACTGATTCCTCTCACACACTTCCCATATGTTCTTTCTAGTCTATCCACGTGTCCCGATAGGCCTCTTTTATACAACTTCCTTTGTGACTCCCCAGATTCTGACAACAAGGATCTAATGTTTCCCAGGTGATTTCTCTCTATTGTTCAAAAATCCTGTTGCCATAGGTGCAGTTCTTTCAATTCCCTCTCCTGATTTTTTAAAAATCTGATTGCCATTTGTGATGAAGGAACACTGTGTGGTGAAGAGATGAAGGAACCTCAGGGTTTAGGCTCTGTTTGATGGCCTCTTTCATTAAAATACCGCCCTCTCCCCTTGCTCATATTTAATTCAATAAGATGGACGTAAAACAGGCAATTTTACTCCAGGTGTGAAAATACATTAGTTTCGAAAAAACAGGAGCTGATATTTTCAGATCAGTTTGGGGTAGCTTTGCTATTACTATGGACTTGTTACAGGTGCCTTCATGTTTCCATAGCTTGATGTTAAACTGCTTAGTAAATAACTATACCAAAGCACCAAATTAAATTCATTAGCTTAAAAGCTTAATGTAGTTTCAACTGGTAATTGTACATTTACAGAGAAAACATGTGCCTTGTTTTAGAGAAATGAAATTAGAGAGGTAAGCCAAAATAGATTATTTTAATTACCAACTAAACAGGTTAGAACACTTTCTGATTAAAATCTAGCAAAACAAAATCAGTCAATAATTTTTAAATGATCTCTTAATTTCATCAGAGTATTAAATATTCCTTGATGACTTCCATAGATTTATTTTATGATATGCAGAAAACTACATCTGCAAAACCAGAAGCAGAGTGACTTCTTAATGTGATTTGCATTGTCATTGATGGGACAGAATTTTGACAAATCTCATTGTTAGCTCTGAACTGTTAGAGCAGTTTATTTTCCAGCAGCAAGTAATTCCAACTCGATACAATGGTTAACATGAACATCTAGTTCATGCGCCAAATCTAAACCCCTAACTGTTAAATTTACTTCATGTAAGGAAACCTTAGGGTCGACCTGCAGCAATTTCTTAGGGTAAAGAAAGGGAACTATTGCAATATTTGGAACTCCAGGTAAGTGAGAGACATAAAATTGATGTCTCTCTGATGTTCCACTTCAAGATAATAATAGATCTATTCTTAAAGAATCATGTAAAGCTTAAGCTTTTTGAGCCATAGTATCTGTGAAAAGGATACATTTGGAGATCAATTGTTCAAGGTGCTGATGTGCTGCCCATATGTCTCAATCTGCTGTAACGGGCAACTGAGGCCATATAAATACAACACTTTTTTTCCCCTGCAGGCTCTGTATAATCCTTTCTGTGTCAAAGGCAGACAGGACATCATCCTACGACAGGTCTCTGCACTTGAACTTTTTAGCCTCTGCCAATGGCCAGAGTTGTTAATTACCTATCATAAATTGCCTTCTCTGAGCATTTCCAAATGTTTGCCCCTAGTTTTGCCTATTATGATTGTGTATCTATTAGGAATATTCCAAGGCAGGAGAATAATCAGTCTTTCTGTACCTTAAAATATAGATATAGGGATTAGGCGGACTGTGGGAAGGGAAGAGTAGCACTTTGCCTTCTACCAGGAGAAGCCCTGAGGAGAATTTATCCTTGTATCACAATTATCTTTTCCAGCATTGAAAAGAGGTATTCAAATTCAGTGATAACTAAATCAACATCAGGCTCCTACTACGGTTTTTTCCTTCTTAGTAGTCTTCTGAGAGGGGTGCTCTCCCTAAGCACCCTGGAGAGTGCTGGCTGCACCCTTAGAGAAAGGCAACGATGTTTGGAGAGTGTGTTTTGCTGTGTGCTGTGAGGTGTGTGTGTGAAAATTCTAATTGACAGCTTTTCTATTTTCATCAATCATACTGCATCCCTTGTAATTTAGCCCAGAAAACTAGGTGGAGGATAAGAAACCTCATTGTGATCTTGCATGGGGCATCTGAATGTCCAGGATATTGTTAGCTGCCCTGAGGAATGCTAGAGAATGTTTAGGTCCCCTCTGAGGGAACTTAATAACCTCAATCTCTCCATGAGGGAGACTTATTGGCAAGTGTTCCCTGATAAGAAACCTGGAGTTAAAATTAAGAAGCCTGGCTGCAATTAAAAATTATAAATTTTTAATTGAAATTAAGTGAGTGACCAGAAAAAAGAACCAGATATTGTTTGTGTGTGTGTGTGTGTGTGTGTGTTTGCGTGCATGTGTGTGTGTGTGTGAGTGTGTGTGTGTTTTAGGAAGGAAGTTACTTAAAGAAGTACTTATTTCTGTCCTGCAGAGCTAAAGATTTTTGGTTGCTCCTGATTGACTTGGATGGATTCTTAATGCTATTTCAGGCTGGTGATGCTGGTGGCTAAAATTGATGAAAAAGTGTTTGTTTAACACCTACAGCCAATCATGGCTTTTATTTATTCATTCACATATTTATTAATCATCACCTGTATTCCACACACTCAGGCTGGCACCTGGATACTCTTTCAAGAAAAGCTAAGCATTATTTTTGTAATTATTGTGTAATGAGCTAGGCAGCTCACTTTACTTCTCTGGGCTACATGTCAAGAAAACAATTGTTAAAATAAGTTACTCTAATCAAACCAACACAGCTGGCTTTTGTGGCTGTGGGAGCATGTGCCAGAATATCAGAGAAAAGTTGTTACACATTGAGAATCCCTTATCCAAAGATCCGAAATCTGAAATGTTTCAAAATGGAAACTTTCTGAGCGCCAACAAAATTATTTAAAATATTGTATAAAATTACCTTCAGTCTATGTGTATATGGTGTATGTGAAACATAAATGAATTTTATGTTTAGAATTGGGTCTTCTCCCCCAAGAAATCTCATTATGTATATGAAAGTATTCCAAAATCCAAAAAAATCTGAAATCCGAAACACTTCTGGCTGCAAGTGCTTCAGATAAGGGATATTCAACCTGTATAAAAAATGAGGGTTCACATTATTTGGTGATACGTTGATAAAATTTAATGAAACACGGATGTAAGATTGCCAGACAGAAATCCTTCATCTAGAGCTAGATGCTAATTACCATGGTTGAAGATCAATTCTTTCTAATTTATTTAACAAACTACTTTGACTGAATATTAGAATACAAATTATAGAGGAAAACCAAGATATCTCCTTCAGTAATTTCATTGTAACAGAATTGGTACTTATTCATCCATTATTCCACAAATGTATTTGAACGACCAATTAATAGTACCAGAAGCTTGCAGTATAGCAGAGGAAGATGTAAGTGCACTACAATGTCTAAATTCTGAAAAAAAGAAGCTTTAAAGCTACAGTGCCATGGAGGCGGGGAGCGAGGTGCAAAAAAGTCGTAATAAAAGCCAAGGAATAACTCACTAGCGGTAAGATAATAGTCTCAGCATCCTCTTAAACATTATGTCTCCTTCCTTTCCTTTTTCCCAGACAGAAAGGAAAGAGACAGGTACCACCATTAGGGGTTTATAGCTGTTATCTTAAACCTGTATTTTTTTTTTCTTCTTCCTTTTTAACTAAGTGGCTTTACTTGACTAAACTCTTAGATAGGTAGAAGGAGAGGCCTCTAGGCTCCAGAAAGAAAAATCAAAGTAAACAGCTCTGGGAAAAAGAGCTCCTGGGGAAACCTAAAACAACATAAGGGGTAAATGGAGTTTTCTGGATTTAAGTCTGTAAAACTACATTTCATAGCGTTTTGCTAAAGCTTAATTCTGAGTGATGATGCACCCAAATAATTTGCTCAAATGTTTATTCATCTCGTTTTAATCCTGGTACCTAATAGTTTAAAGAGATTGTTAAGCAAAGTATATGGGAGGCGATTTCATTGTTTAGACCGAGCTCCTACACTGGGCTCCAGCAGACAATGAAGTCACTCATGCTAGGTGTCATGCACAATTACACTAAACTTTGAAACAGGCAAGTTTTCCAGAAATCAGAAGATTCACAGCAACTAAGCAGAAGGGGCTCATTTTACCTGAGCCAGCATGATAAGGAAGCCCCTTCTGTGTTAACCCTAGAAGTGAAGTAACTTTGAAATGACCAATCTGCTTTTGTTCCTTGTTTCTGCTTTCTTCAGCCATTTTCTGCCTATAAAGCCAACCTATAAACCAGAGCACGCATTCTGTTTTATAGAATGAGATATGGCCCAGTTCTAGAATCACTAATAACAGCTAATTACATCTTAAAACCAAACTTGTTGTAATTTTATTTTTTAACAATATCAATAAAGGTGCCTTTATTCTAAGAGCTATATGAGGTGGTTTGATCATATTATTCACAGAATTATAAAGTTAGCATAAGAAAATTATGAAATTAAACCCCAAATTATTTGTTGAATATGGTGACTGGTTGTTAATCTTGAGGATAGGAAAGAAGATGTTCCTTGATTAGTGTTGGTCCTGAAAGAACTTATTGTCCTATTAAGAAGAAAAGACTCACGAAAAATAATCCAAAACAGAATATAGTCAAGTTTCAACTGTGTGTATTATAGATGTTCAGAGAATTGTGTTGTGTTGATTTTTGTTAGCATAGAAGGCCTTGTAAAACGTGTGTGACTAGAAGCCAATTAGAACTGAGTGTGTGTGTGCGTGTTTTTTTTTTTGAGACAGAGTCTTGCTCTGTTGCCCAGGCTGGAGTGCAACGGCGCGATCTTGACTCACTGCAACCTCCGCCTCCCTGTTCAAGTGATTCTCCTGCCTCAGTCTCCCGAGTAGCTGGGACTACAGGTGCCCACCACCACGCCCAGGTAATTTTTGTATTTTTAGTAGAGATGGGGTTTCACCAGGTCGGCCAGGCTGGTCTCAAACTCCTGACCTCACGTGATCCACCTGCCTCGGCCTCCCAAAGAGTGTTTTTACAGGCTCCATCCCTTATTCCTGGAGTCATCTTAGGGAAATTTTCTGACATTTTATTGCCTTAGAACTCTCATCTGTAAGGTAAAGAGAAAGATGCCTCGCTTGCTTGCTGAGGACTAATGAGATACAATTTTGAGAAGTCATTTTTTTCATCCCAATGATTTTCACCAACCATGATTACGCTAAATTTGTCTCACTCAAAACCAGGCATAATGTAATGCTGTTAAGAACATATTATTCTAATATTCGGTCCAGAATTCCTCTCTGTGAACCGTTTCTGTTTAGAATCCGTGTTCATAAATGCTGGGAGTGTGTCAGCTGGTGACTTCAGAGGAAAGGGGAACCACTACGCATGAGGTAAAAGGAGGAATGTGTTGTTTTGCTACTGAGAGGGACTGGGGAGGGGAGTGGAATAAAAGGTGGGAGCAGAGAAGAGACAGGCCAGCAAAATCGAAAAGCAGGTGCTGCAGAGAAAGAGCCAGGAGAGAAAATTCTGGTGGTGAGTGATAAAAATGGACTTGGGGGACAGGACAATATAATAAGTGATGAGCTTTTGCCCCCCATCTCTCCAGTCATCAGGAAAGTCTATTGTGCTTATAAATGCTTTGTTTCAATTTTTGGCAAACACAATAAAGGAGCTGTTTTATATCTGGTAGCACCTCATGTTGACCCCAATATAAACGAGAAACAAGAGCCCAAGAAGCAGAGGAAGTTAGGAGATAGTAAGCTGTCCAGAAATTAGCCAATGACTGTGGAATGGCTCTAGACTTCTGTAGCAAATGGAAATATGAGGTTAATTCCAGGTTTATGTAAATCACGAAGGGTTAGATGAACTCCCATATGGCGTGTTACACCAATTTGTAAGGACATCAGAAAATAGTTCATATTGTTTCAAAGTTGGCTCCATAAGCAGGCAATTATTTTTAATATATATCAGGGCTTAGAACATGATACCCCAAAATATGGCACCTTGGCATAAGCAGAAAGCTCACTCTCTGACTTTCTCCAACCTTCTCTCCCCAGGCCATAAAAATCGTTCTCTCTCTCTCCATGTGGAGAATGAAGACTTTTGGGGACACCTTAAATCCAGAGAAGAGGAAAGAAGATACATACAGCCAGAGCAGAATCTGAACAAACAGGCCTTGCTAAGGTCCCCCCAGTTTATTGATCATATCCTTTTTGATCAATCAGGCTTCTTTTTTTTTTTTTTTTGAGACGGAGTCTCATTCTGTTGCCCAGGCTGGAGTGTGCAGCGGCATGACCTCGGCTCACCTCAACCTCTGCCTCCCAGGTTCAAGCAATTCTCCTGCCTCAGTCTCCCAAGTAGCTGGGATTACAGGTGCCTGCCACCACGCCCAGCTAATTTTTGTATTTTTAGTAGAGACGAGGTTTGACCATGTTGGCCAGGCTGGACAGTCAGACTTCTATGTGACTGTCCATTCTTTAGCAAACCTAGGCATAAAAATACACAGCTTTTCCTAAGTCTTCGGGTCATCATTTCTGAAGTTTCCCATGTCACATAAAATTTTGGTTAAAAAATTTTGTTATGCCTTTCTCGTTAATCTGTCTTTTGTTATAGGTGTCATTCACCAATTGTCAACTTCGCAGTTGGTATGAGAAAGATACTACTTTTTCTCTCCTGCATATCTAATGAAATTCTTTAGTTGAAATCCTTAGGTGTAAACCAATAATATCCCCAGTCTTTGTTTTGTACTAACAGTCTTGCCTTTTTCTAAATCAAATACATCCCTGTGGATTATTACTCTTACCTGCATGGTCTTCAGAAAAGAAAAAGAAAATTACTGTACTGGAGGTCACGATGACACAATGTTCCGTAAGTGGAGCTGCCTTGTAAAACTATTTTTGTTCCATTCTTTCACAGCTATTTTTAAGGTTCTGTTTTTAAAATTCACAGTTCTGCTCTTTGAGACTTCAACTGCAAAGTCAAGTATTGCCTTTCTTTTTTTTTTTTTTTTTTTTTTTGAGATGGAGTCTTGCTCTGTCACCCAGGCTGGAGTGCAGCGGCGCGATCTCGGCTCACTGCAAACTCCACCTCCCGGGTTCACACCATTCTCCTGCCTCCCGAGTAGCTGGGACTACAGGCGCCCGCCACCACGCCCAGCTAATTTTTTGTATTTTTAGTAGAGATGAGGTTTCACCATGTTAGCCAGGATGGTCTCGCTCTCCTGACCTCATGATTTGCCTGCCTCGGCCTCCCAATGCCATTCTTAACATTTAATTTAAACTTGCGGCCAGGAGTTCAAGACCATACTGGACAACATAGTGAGATCCTACTCTACAATGTTTTTTTTAATTAGCTGTGCATGGTGACATGTGCCTGTAGTCCCAGCTTCTTGTGAGGCTGAGGTGAAAGGATTGCTTGAGCTCAGATGTTCAAAGCTGCAGTGAACTATGGTCACACCACTGCACTCCAGCCTGGGCAAGAGAGCAAGACCCGGCTGCAAAAAAAAAAAAATTCTTCCTGCATTCAATGACATCGCCTTTCATTTCGGCCATTTCCTCCCCTCCCCAGTTGTGACCTCCATACTGGGTTATGCTCCAGGTCCCTGATTCCTTTTCAGATAGTCTCTGTAATTGGAATTGGAGGTGTGAGAGGAGTTCACATTCACACAAAGCCTGCTGAAGTACGGTAAGCCTTACTCACACAGGCAACTTTTAACTGTGATGACATCTCAGTAAAATGTTATACAACTTTGGTGTCATTTAAATATTCTGTGACACTTTCAGAGGAAACTTTCCAGTACATAAAATCATCTCGTGTTACCTGAGAGAATGACAACTCTGTGTTTAAAATTACTCTGAAATTCCTAGAAAATCAAACCAAACCAAAAACCTCACTATGTTTTTTATTTTACTGGTAAATAAATATTTTTTCTTGGTCATATTTAGGTTGTGGTGAGAGTTAAGTAATATGTCTGAGAGTACATTATTTACCATAAATCTTTGTACAGACACTCCTATTTTATTAGCTATTTTCAAAATATCAGAAACTAATAATTCCTCTTCATTTCTGCAGGGCAATAGTGATCCTAGACCAAATTCCTTCCTTTTTCTCTCCAAATTGGTTATGATCCTACTTCCTCAGGTTGGTCCACTATATTTAGGCATGAAGGACAAGGAGAGACAAGCTGTCACTGGTCAAACAAAACAAAACAAAACAAAAAAACCCACAGATACAAGGCTTTTCAGGTTAGTCCTAGAGAATTTCACAACATTCCAGGGTTTTCACTGCTTCTGTGAGTAAATTTTCTTCCCTGCTCCCATGCAGGAAATGGTTCAGCATCGGCAAGCCATTCAGGCCTTCACTACTGCCGTGTTTTGAATGTGCCCCCCTCAATTTCATGAGTGGGAAACCAAATTTCCTACGTGGCAGTATTGAGAGATGGAACGTTTAAGAAGTGAGTGGTTCATGAGTGCTCTGCCCCCTGAGCGGATTAATCTACTCATGAATTAATAAATTGATGTGTTAATGGATTAATGGGCAATCATGGGAGTGGAACTGGTGGCTTTCTAAGAGGAAAAGGGGCCTGAGCTAGCACGTTAGCATGCTCAGCCCCCTCACCATGTGATGGTCTGCACTGCCTCAGGTCTCTGCACAGTCCTCACCAGGAAGAAGGCTCTCACTAGACACTGAGCCATGCCCTTGGACTTCCAAGCCACCTGAATTGTAAGAAATTTCTTTTCTTTATAAATTACCCAGTTTCAGGTGTTCTATTATAAGCAACAGAAAACAGACTAAGACAGCAATGTTATGAAGACTCACTTTTGAAAAAACGTAGACATGATCCTTAAAAGAAATATATATGTGTGTAGGTGTATGTGAGTTACACAATTCTAAGACTGCTTGTCTTCAAAATATACAACAAAATAATTAATAGGAAAAAGAAGCACAGTATAATGTTATTATTTTTCAGAAAAAGCTATTAGACTAGGATGGAGAAAGTGATGTCATGTAGTCAAGGGAAGACTTTGATTTAAAGGGGGATCTATTTACTTATTGAACATATATAAACAGCTTTAAAGAATATTAAACCTACTAAGCTACTTATGGTTTTGCTCTGACAACTACTTCCTTTGGTTTTTGGTTTCAGTTGGCTTCTCTGAGTCATCTTGCTTCTCTGAACAAGTGAGGTATTTGCTGTCAGTGATGTGGGCTGAATCAATACGGTGTCACTGTTTATGCTTTAAATTGATGAGTTTTCAGAAGGTGGCAGTGGTATGAGAGCCAGTGATTCAGCTCACCCTAGGATTGTTAACAGAGGTTAATATAGTAGATAAACAGTGTGTTCTATTTTTCTTTCAAAATAATGATATATTAAAAATATTATGAACATGGAAAAAGCTTTCAATAAAATCCAGCATCCCTTCATGAAGAAAACCCTCAATAAACTAGTCATCGAAGGAATATACCTCTAAATAATAAGAGAAATCTATGACAAATCCATAGCCAACATCATACTGAACAGGCAAAAACTGGAAGCATTCCCTTCAAACTGGAACAAGACAAGGATGTTCACTGTCACCATTCCTATTCGGCATAGTACTGGAAGTCCTAGCCAGAACAATCAAACAAGAGAAAGAAACAAAGTACATCCAAATAGGAAAATAAGTCAAACTATATTACTTCATGGATATGATCCTATACCTAGAAAACCCTAAAGACTTCACCAAGAGGCTCCTGGAACTGATAAATGACTTCAGTAAAATTTCAGGATACAAAATGACTGTACAAAAATTAGTAGCATTTCTATAAACCAATAACATTCAAGCTGAGCACGAAATCAAGAACGCAATTCCATTTACAATAGCCAGCCATATACAAAAATTATGTAGGAATGTGTCTAACCCAGGAGGTGGAACATCTCTACAAGGAGAACCGCAAAACTTTGCTAAATGAAATTACGGATGACACAAACAAATGGAAAAACATTCCATTCCATGCTCATGGATACAAGAATCAATGTTGTTGAAATGACCATACTGCCCAAAGTATGGTCATCAATCTATAGATTCCGTGCAATTCCTACCAATATAATTTTTCACAGAATTAGAAAAAAACAATCCTTAAATTCTTATGGAACCAAAATAGAGCCCAAATAGCCAAGGCAATCCTAAGCAAAAAGAATAAAACTGGAAGTATCACATTACCCAACTTCAAGCTATACTACAGAGCTGCAGTAACCAAAACAGCATGGTTCTGGTAAAAAAAACAGACACATACATCAATGGAACAGAATAGGGAAGCCAGCAATAAAGTCATACACCTACAGCCATCTGATCTTCAACAAATTGGACAAAAATCAGCAATGGGGAAATGACTCCCCACCCAATAAGTGGTGCTAGGAAAGCTGGCTAGCCATAGGCAGAAGAATGAAACTGGACCCCTAGCTTTCACTGTATATAAAAATTAACTTGGCTCGGTGCAGTGGCTCTTGCCTGTAATCCCAACACTTTGGGAGACTGAGGAGGGTGGATAACCTGAGGTCAAGAGTTTGAAACCAACCTGGCCAACAAGGTGAAACCCTGACTCTACTGAAAATACAGAAATTAGCTAGGCATGGTGACAGGTGCCTGTAATCCCATCTACTCGGGAGGCTGAGGCAGGAGAATCACTTGAACCTGGGAGGCGGAGGTTGCAGTGAGCCGAGATGGTGCCATTGCACTCCAGCCTGGGCAACAGAGTGAGACTCTGTCTCAAAAAAAAAAAAAAAAAAAAAAATTTAACTCATGACAGATAAAAGATTTAAATGTAAGACCTCAAACTACGATAATCCAAGAAGAAAACATAGGGCGTTCTAGACATTTACCTTGGGAAAGAATTTATGACTAAGTCCTCCAAATCAATGGCAACAAAAACAAATTGGCATGTGGGACCTAATTAAACTACAAAGCTTCTGCACATCAAAAGAAACTATCAACAGAGTAAGCAGACTACTTACAGAATGGGAGAAAATATTCACAAATGATGCATCCAACAAAAGTCCAATATCCAGCATCCGGAGGAAACTCAAACAACTGAACAAGCAAAAAACAAATAACCCCATCAAAAAATGGGCGAAAGTCACGAACAGACACTTCTCAAAAGAAGATGCAAGAGGCCAACTGACATATGAAAAAATGCTCCACATCATTAATCATCAGGAAATGCAAATCAAAACCACAATGAGATACCATCTCACACCAGTCAGAATAACTATTATTAAAAATTCAAAAAAACAACAGATGCTGGTGAGCATGTGGAAAAAAGGAACACATACTCTGTTGGTGGGAAAATAAACTAGTTTAGCTACTGTGGAAAGCAGTTTGGAGATGTTTCAAATAACTTAAAACAGAGTTACCATTTGACCCAGAAATCCCCTTACTGGATCTATATCCAAAAGAAAACAAATTATTCTACCAAAAAGGCAGATCATGCACTCACCTGTTCATTGCAGCACTATTCACAATAAGAAAGACATGGAATCAACCTAGGTGTCCATCAACATTGGACTGAACAAAGAAAATGTGGTACATATACACCATGCAATACTACACAGCTATGAAAAATAATGAAATCATGTCCTTTGCAGCAACATAGATGCAACTGGAGGCCATTATCTTAAGCAAATTAAGCAGGAACAGAAAACCAAATACCACGGCCTCACTGGTAAGTGGGAGCTAAACATTGGGTACTCATGGATCTAAAGATGAGAACAATAGAAACTGGAGACTACTGGAGGGAGCAGAGAGGGAGATAAATAAGCATTGAAAAATTACTGGGTACTATACTCAGTATTTGGAAGTGGGAGCTAAACATTGGGTACTCATGGATGTAAAGATGAAAACAATAGAAACTGGAGACTACTGGAGGGAGCAGAGAGGGAGATAAATAAGCATTGAAAAATTACTGGGTACTATACTCAGTATTTGGGTGACAGGATCATTCATACCCCAAACCTAAGCATCTCAGAATATAACTGGGTAACAATCGTGTATATATACCCCTGAATCTAAAATAAAAGTAGAAAAAAATACAAATTAGACTATTATATTCATAATTGATAAGTAACCACCGTGCTTTAAGCTTCCATATAGAATTTTCTTTGCTGGTAATAGTTTCTTATATATACTAATTAAGTTGGTAAAACTCTGCTATTCTTCCATAGAATATTTGCCTAATCTGTGTTTCTTTCTCTTAAAATATCAAATAAACTTAATTTTCATGGGTTTGCTAAATATTTTTGCTCTGTCTTTAAGAGTTAGGTCAACCGAGTTGTTGGTGTTGAAATTCTCCAGCATTCAAACTATGGTTGGTCATTATGGAGATTGAAACTGTTTAGTCTCATATGCCTCTGATAGCAATAGTTCCTCTCCCATCTCTATTTTGCATGTCCTGATTTTGCTTGTAGACTATAAAATGCAGTCTAGCATAAGGACTGCCTTTATTGCTTTTTAATCCTAGCATCTAACATAGTATGTTTTGCGGATGCTCCTCAATTTACAATGAGACTGTCACAATAAACCCATCATAAGTTGGAAATATAATTCAGAATACATTTAATGTAGCTAACCTACTAGACATCATAGCTTAGCCTAGCCTACCTTAAACATGCTCAGAACACTTACATTAGCCTACAGTTGTGCAAAATCATCTAACACAAAGCCTGTTTTATAATAAAGTGTTGAATATCTCACGTAATTTATTGACTATATTACACTGTGTAGCATAGTACTGGTTTACCCTCATTATCACCTGGCTGACTCAGGGCTATGGCTCACTGCCATTGCTCAGCATCTAGAGAGTCTCATACTGCATATCACTAGCCTGGGAAAAGATCAAAAGTCAAAATTTCAACTATGGTTTCTACTGAATGTGTATCGCTTTTGCACCACTGTAAAGTCAAAAAATCATAAGTTGAACCATCCTGTCTGGGACTGTCTGTATATATGTTTGAGCTCCATAAATATATGATATTAACAATGGTACAATATTGTAAGTAATATTTTAAATTTTAGAAGAGTAGTACTTACTAGAGGAGTATTTCCTAGGTAACTAAGCACTGTGATAAATCCATCTAATACTTTAGCTCATTTGTTCCTCATAACAATCCTATTTTACAGATGAGGAAATGGACTTAGACTAGGAAACTTGCCCAAGGCTTAGGATAAATATATTCCATCTTGAAAGATAGGTGTGATTTGAGCTGTCACTGGCATTATCAGACTTTTTATGTCAGATTTTATTGATGATAGATGACAGAAATTGGGTTCTTAATATGTTAAGCATTGTTCTAAGTGTTAATTAACTTATCTTCACAGCAACATAAAGAGGGAGGTAGATTATTACTTGTATTTTGGAGATGAAAAATGCCGACATTGAGGGGTTTAGTAGCCAGGCCTCAGAGGTCCTGTAGCTAGCTGCTAAAAATACCTTGCCAGGATTTAAATCATGGAAGTCTCTTCAATGGTACGGCTCTCTGCTGATTTGTTATACAGCCGTTTATTTAAAATTAGGTTTTAACCCAGCACATGATGTGAAGATTATTTAAGATTTCATTTCCCATTTTGAATAATTTTCTGTGTTTTCCTAGCCAAAGACATTTAATGTTAGTTTTCATTTTGATAAAATTATCTCATCCATATTTTTACATTACTGTCATTGAAAGGCTGTTGTTGAGATTAATCATGCAATGTGTTTAACTAGAAGATGAAATAAAAGTCACATGTTACACACAAATACACTCAACTGATTTTTAACAAAGGTACAGAAACAATTCCATGGAGGAAGGATTTTCTTTTCAACAAATGGTGCTGGAGCAATTGGACATTCTAAAAAATGCACCTTGACTAAAACCTCATACTTTATTGAAAAATTAAATTAAAAAATATCATAGGCTTAATGATAAAATATAAGAATATAAAACATTTAGAAAAAAATCAAATAGAGAATATCTTCAGGACTTAGAGCTAGGCAAAGATTTCTTATTGATTACACCCAAAGCATGATATGGTAGAAAAAGTTTTTTTTATAAATTGGACCTTGTATTAGTCCATTTTCACACTGCTAATAAAGGCATACCTGAGACTGGGCAATTTACAAAAGAAAGAGAGGTTTAATGGACTTACAGTTCCACGTGGCTGGGGAGGCCTCACAATCATGGTGGAAGGAAAGGAGGAGCAAGTCACATCTTACATGGATGGCAACAGGCAAAGAAAAAGCTTGTGTAGGCGAACTCCTCCTCATAGAACCATCAGAGATCTCATGAGACTTACTCACTATCATGAGAACAGCATGGGAAAGACTCACCCTCATGATTCTATTATCTCCCACCAGGCCCCTCACACAACACATGGGAATTCAAGATAAGATTTGGGTGGAGACACAGCCAAACCATATCAGACCTCATCAAAATAAAGTGTTTGCTCTGTGAAAAACCCTGTTAAGAGAATGAAAAGGCAGGCTACACAGTGAGACACAATATTTTTAAAGCCCATATATAGGACAAAGGGATTGTATATAGAATATATAAAGAATTCTTGAAAGTCAACAGTTTTAAAAATACAAAATGATCAAAAGACAGACACTTTTCCAAAGAGAAGGAGTGGATGACAAATAAGCACAGGAAAAGTGTTCAGAATCATTTGTCATTAGGAAAATGTACATTCACACTACAGTGAGATACCATTGTAAACCTATCAGGATGGCTAAAATTAAAAATAGTGGGCTGGGCATGGTGGCTCATGCCTGTAATCCCAGCACTTTGGGAGGCCAAGGCAGGTGGATCATGAGGTCAGGAGTTCGAGACCAGCCTGGCCAGCATGGTGAAACCCTGTCTCTACTAAAAATGCAAAAATTAGCTCAGTGCAGTGGCACATGCCAGTAGTCCGAGCTACTAGGGAGGCTGAGGCAGGAGAATTGCTTGAATCTGGGAGACGGAGGTTGCAGTGAGCCGAGATCACGTGCAGCTGCAATCCAGCCTGGGCAACAGAGCAAAACTCTGTTTCAAAAAAAAAAAAAAAAAAATTAGTGATAACACCAAATGCTGATGAGAATGCCGAGAAACTGAATATCTTTTACTTTGTGTGAATCAAAAATGACAGAACCACTCGGGAAGTAGCTTGGCAGTTTTTAAATAGAAATATATGTACCATTTTTGTAACTTCATATTAATCTATAATTATTTCAAACAAAAAAATTACCTGTCAAAGTAAGATGGGAATGAGTTGTTATTGTATTCATCATTTTGTTGCAATGTTTAAAATAATATCATTGATAATGTACTCATAGTAGATATGTGTGGCTATTTTTTAAAAGTTTTTGTCTCTAGTTGCTTCATATTAAAATGTCTGAAACATTCTAGCATTTCAAGAATAAAAATTTCCTTTAAAATGTTAGTCATGACCTGGCAAAATTTTTTTTTTGAAAAAATTCTGAACAACCACTGGGTGGCAGTAAAGACTTGGGTTTTTGTTCATTTGCCTGTTTTTTTGGAAAGTTGAGAAAATAAGGAACTAATTTGGTTCTGCTCTTAGCAAATAAAAAAATCTGTAGGGATAGATATTATTGCTGA
This sequence comes from Pongo pygmaeus, assembly GCF_028885625.2. Lineage (NCBI taxonomy): Eukaryota > Metazoa > Chordata > Mammalia > Primates > Hominidae > Pongo > Pongo pygmaeus. Next base: position 187,673,722 of record NC_072376.2, read on the forward strand.
TTGGCAAGATTTAAGCTGCAAATCCAATCATTAAGAAATAATATTGGTATAAGTTAAAGCAATAAATAACACACACTCTAAGGGATCATATGCAGAGTAAAACCTTATAAAAATAAACCTTGGGCTAACAGTCTGAGACGAGATGGACAATTCTAGAGAAAAAAGGAGTTTGGCATTGAGTGTTGTAATGGCATGTGGGATTTTCTGGTTCAAAATTTTACTGGCTTTCAGAAATTCTAAACAACCCCTTTATTTTTCTGTTTCCTCTCACTAATAATTAATTACACAAAATTCAACTAGTCTTCATTTCTTATTTGGAAAATAGTCTTCCTCTTTTAAATGTATATTAAAATGTCAGAATATGAGGAGAATGATAGATTCTCCTCTATAGGAGACAGAATATATCACATTTTGAAATGTGATGGGTAGTTACATTTTGAAATGTGATATCACATTTCAAAATACTTAATGTCTTTTTATCTTGACAAAACTGAGAGAAAACCTCTATACAACCTGTTGCATTTTTCATAAAGTTTACTTGCCAGGAGCAAATTGAGACATTGACTTTAATAGCAAGTTTGAAGAGATCCTATGCTTTTCTTCACCTCAATGCTTAACCTCATTAATGCATCTCGTTCTAAATATATATTATCATCAAGGATGAGGCATTTATTTGCATATGTTACTGTTCTTTTGTGTCATCCTAATGTCATATAAAATAAAACAATGGATATTAGGTCTGGCACTACCCAGGTAGAAGAGTCACATTCAAAACTTCTGCTGAATATTCATAATAGTATTGTCAAACCAGATTTCCATGTGAATCAGGCATCAAAACAATTTACAATTTACAGCCAAACAATTTACAACCAAAAGGTCCAGTTTTTAGTCTGTCTTCTCAACCTTATGGCTGCAGGACAATGAGGATGGAGCAGAATGTCTGTAATGAGACAACTACAGTGAGGTTGGGATAATAATTCATCATATCATTGTGTGATTTTAAGTGTGATGATGCCGTGAAAAAGCTTAGCACTGTTCCTGGGTGACAAGAGCAAAACTCTGTCTCAAAAAAAAGAAAAAAGAAAGAAAGAAAGAAAGAAAAAAAAAAAAGCTGTGCCCTGATCACCTTGGGTACATGTCATCAGGAAGTCCTGAGGCTGCGTTATGGGCTTGAATCCTCAACCTTGGAAAAATAAACTTTCTAAATTAACTGAGACCTGTCTCAGATATTTGGGGTTCACATTTGGGTGACCACAAAGGGATTCTGCATGGAGATGCCCCTGACCTTTGACAAATCTCCTATTGGTGTTTGGTACCAGCTTGAGCTATCTTTATGGCTCAAACCAACAGAACAATTTGCTGAGGCCTGGAAGCACCCCTCCAGAGAATCCCTGATCTCCTAAAATTTGGTTGAGATCTAAAGTTTATTTTGCTATACAACTGTTTTGGAGTTTTACTTGCTTCCAACACAAGAAAGGCAAGTTTTTTCTGCTTCCACGATGATGGAAGGCAGGTAACTCCTTTAGGGAGTTTGAACTCACTTCCAACAGGTAAGATGAATTTGAAATTTATCCTGTTCCTAGGATAGTAGAGAGCAGTCTTTAGCATGAGACATATTCCTAGGTAAGTAACTGAATTGGGATTTTTCTTGGCCAAAGTGAAGATTAACAACCAGCTGGTCTTAATTTCTCCTTACCATTAGAGCGCTCAGTAATCGTGTAAGTTGTGCCGTCATTTGTTTTGCTTAACTGTTTTTTTGTTGTTGTTGGGTCTTTTCCCCATTGGGTTTGTTTAACTCTATCTGACTTGATCAAATCTGAAGGAAAGTTCCAAACTATCCAAAAGCAAATTATAAATTATGACAAACTATCCAAAAGCAAATTATGTCTTTTTCTGACCTAATTAATACTTTAAGATATTAAGTTCCCTAAAGTCCAAAAATGACATAATTTGGCTTATTTGCTATAAATATTATATAGGAAACATTGTTAAATATGAAATGGTGTTTGGTTTTTTTTGGGCTGTATTTGTATAAATATGTTATTGGTATATGTTACAAAATTTTGGGAAACTCCTATAATTCTGATATTACTTGGTGTACGTTATCAGTAACAATAATTGCTATGTTAAATTATTGTGTGCCACAGAGGTAACAAATTTCCTTGTCAATTGTGTGTTTTGACTATGGCTGCCCTAAACTTTTTGTCATCTCTGGGCAATTGTTGTCTTGTTTTTGTCCTCTTTAGAAGGTGGCTGTATAATCAGCTATAAAACCTGACAGGTACTCTTGAATGCAGGTTTCTGATAACTTTGGAGACCGATATCAGAATAGAGAAAAAACTTTCAGGACTCATGTAGAGCCAAAATGTTCATAAATATCAAGCAGAACAGGAATTAATTGCATGGACTGAACTAATAGAAGACTGAAGTAATCGTTTTTACTTTTTTCTTAAAATGTTACTGGTTCTTTATTTTATTTCTCAGAGTCAAAAAACATTTCTTTTGAGCTATTGGCAGCTTTTAACAATTAAGTATACTCCTATGAACAAAATTTGGAGCATATTTGTTTGTCTCCACCTGATTTCTCCAGAATTTGGAAACTATTCATGAGTATTCTTAATATATGTCAATATAGTTATTTGCATGAGTGCAAGAAGAACCTGTTTTCATTTGTAATAGGATACAATTAGAGAAACTGGTTATTTTACCAAGGCCTTGACTGGAATGGTGTGCTTTCCTTTAAGGAATCAAACTTTACTTATACAGCCAATAAAAGCCCCTTGGGAAAACTGGCCTCATATCTTGTCTACGCCATCCCTGTACAGAATTCTTGACCTGTGGTAAGTAAAGAATGTCACTTTCTGACAGACCCAGCAGCCCTGAGTTATCTTGGGACCTCAAGAGGAGAAGGATTCACCCGACTCATAGATATTTGATGGTACACATCCATGGCTGGGCTTGGCTTTAAAAAAATCTTATCTGAGATTCCTTCTATAGAACAAACTTCCATCAAAGCCATTTATTTATTTATTTATTTTTTATTTATTTATTTATTTATTTTTTGAGATGGAGTTTCACCCTTGTCACCCAGGCTGGAATGCAATGAAGCAATCTTGGCTCACTGCAACCTCCGCCTCCTGGGTTCAAGCAATTCTCCTGCCTCAGCCTCCCAAATAGCTGGGACTACAGGTGCCCACCACCACACCCAGCTAATTTTTGTATTTTTAGTAGAGACAGGGTTTCACCATATTGGCCAGGCTGGTCTTGAACTCCTGATCTCAGGTGATCTGCCCACCTCAGCCTCCCAAAGTGCTGGGATTACAAGCATGAGCCACTGTGCCCCTCCCATCAAAGTTAATTTAAAATGCCTATATGAAAAATAATTATTCTGGCTGCACTTTATACAAATAAACTGGTCAGGCATAATGAAGCAAATAGGTTCTACCATGATTTGTCTTTAGTAAACCTGGGAAACTGCAGAGAGAAAAATTATGTTTCAAAAACTATAGTACACCTGTTGTTAGATTCTAGTCTTGCCTAATGTTTTTCAATTTTTACTATTTTCTACAATTTGGACTGAATTCTAATTTTCCTGACTTCAAGTCTCCAAAGTAATGCTTTCAATTTTTCTTCTTTTTCTTTTCTCCTGCATTTTTGCTGATTAGTAATCACCAAGAATGTAGTTATGCTTTCTGAAAGCCCCACGAACTGAATCTAGACAACTTAATCTTCAGAAGAAAATAACAGCAATCTATTTACCTACATAAGCCACTTTCCTACCTGCCTACTAATGCATGGACTTCCAAGGAATGTGGCCTATATGGATTCTCCAGGATTGTTAGTTTGTTATTTTTCTCTCTTCCTCTCCCTATTTTCTCTTCATAAGACATGCAACTTCTCAACCTTCTAAAAATGAGGTTTCCTAATAGCTTGGGACCTACCTATCTAGGAATAAACCATTCTAGCCATGAGAGATCAGACAAAACCTGACACCAGAGACTCATTTTCTTTTAAAATGCTTTCCCTAAAACATTTTTAAAAGGAAAGGTGGGGGAAAATGTGAGAGGAAAAGAAATCTTAGGGCACCAAAAGTCACTAAGCTAAAGGGAAAAGTCAAGCTGGGAACTTCTCAGGATAATTCTGTCTCTCTCCTCACTGAGATAAAATACATGTTGGATTGCCTCCTTTGTAAAGGTTAATTAGAAACTCAAAAGAATGCAACAGTTTGTCTCTTACCTACCTGTGACTTGGAAGCCCCCTTTCTGCTAGAGTTGTCCCGCCTTTCCAGACGGAACCAATGTATGTCTTACATACATTGATTGATGTCTCACATCTCCCTAAAATGTGTGAAATCAAGATGTGCCCCAACCACCTTGGGCACATGTCATCAGAACCTCCTGAGGCTGTGTCATGGTCACACATCCTCAACCTTGGCAAAATAAGCTTTCTAAATTAACTGAGACCTGTCTCAGATATTCAGCTTCACATATTCATCTCATCTTGGCCCCGTCAGCAAAGTAGCAAGAGGTAGACAATCCATTTTTATTAATGACAACATTAAAGCAGAGAATATACTGTAGGAGACTGTCTCCAATACTTTCCAGAAGTGTTTTGCCACACCAAAATCAGTGGCATTTACTTTTGTGAGCAGATAATTTATCTGTGCTACTGACTTCACAACTGAGTGGAAATAAAGTAAGGTAGCAGAAAAAAAAATACTAATCATTTTAATTACGAGTTCATGGTTACCAGTGTGCTAGGCACTATAAAATGATTTTGTCAGCAAATCTTTGCAACCCTATGATGCAAATTTGTTTTTACATATGAGGAAACTGGATTCAGCAAGGTGAGATGACTTAGGTCACACAGCTTGGAGCAAGTGGAACAAGATTTTAATCCCTGATATGTTTGCCTCAAGGCTTAGCTGTTTCCATTGTGAATACTGCTCTTTAAATTAGGACGTGAACTCAACTGAAAATCTCCTTCTAACCCAGAGATATGAACCCAGTAATAATCATCCCCAAAGCCATTCCTTATTAGCTGTTTTCTAGGGTGTGAAAACCTTGGCATTTCAGGATCCAGTCTCTGTTTGGGAGGCAATATAGCCTTAGAGTTAGGCGTATCTGCTAGATATAAAATGCAAAAGCCATGTAGCTTATTTGTGTCTCAATTTCTTTATTGCTACATTATTAAATTTGTATACTAATATTTACTAGGTTGCAGAAGGGATCAAATGGGAAAATTTATCTAAAGTACTTACCATAGTACTTGTCACGAAGTAACTTATTGTCTCTTAGGTAGTGCATGGTTTTTGAGGCATATGTTGCTAAATTACTCATTTTTGGCCAGCACCCAGGTCCAAGTTATCTGGGGCTTTGCCATTTGGAGTGTGATCAGAGGAACAGCAGCACTGGCCTCATCTAGGAGCTGGTTAGGTCACAGAATATCAATCACAGCTTCTGGCCTAGGCCTATTGAACAGAGACCTGCAATGTAACAAGATCCTCCAAAGATGTTTTTATGTACATGAGATTTTGAGAAGCACTTAAACATAGGTTATTTTCTCATTCTTATTGGCCTCTGTAATAGGTAAGCCAGCTTACTTCCTCCCTTTCTATCCATAGTATTATCCCTCTATGTCTCAATACACATACACATACATACAGGCACATACATATATCTATATATGTGTTTGTATGTGAATTTATATGTATACTCATTATATGTATGCTTTGTGTCAGGCAGTATGATAAAAACTTAGGTTTGTTAGTGAACAAGAAAGTCTTTGCTCTCCTAGAATTTGAAATCCCTGGAGGACAAGCACCATGATCAAAAGGGGAATCTTTCTGAGGGCCTAAGGTTGAACCAGGAATAGGTAGCAGGGGGATTCACAAGAAGGAAGGTAGACATCCCACCCGAAATTCATGAATTGGTCTTTCTATGTAGCCAGTGGTAAGGTCTGATGAGCAGTCTCAGCCTCATGACATTAAAAATGTATTTCCATGGGCTTGGGGAATCCTGTGAATCCACAGGTTGTCAGTTGAATCAGCTCATAAAATAATTCTTGAGGCATCTTGGTCTAGATTAAATTCACTTCGGTGTGAGCTCAAGGGAGCGTCTAATTGTCCCACTAGAGGATTCAGTTTATAGCCTCTCCTCCTAAACTATACTAGGTGAATGGAATTAAGAATTCTTAAAGTGAAGCTTGTTAGTTAAAGCTTATTTATTACCATGCTTTGTAATCATACAGATTACTATTATCATTATATAATATATTACAACTATATGGTAATATCAATAATTATTATTCATTAGGTACTAGTAGATTATTATTCAATAGTCAATAATATCATGTTATAATCATATGTAATTATAATTTATAATATATTATTCATGCATCATAATCAGAAGATTTGTGAATGGTTTTGATTTTCTATTTCAAGATATAATAAAGTTTAAAGTTTGAGCTTTCCTCACAGATGTGATTCCTGGGTTGATTGTTTCTGTATTTTGTAGCCCGATCTCTCATCCGAGAAGTTATTTACCAAGAGGTCAGTACATAAATGAGTTCCATAAAGTCCTCCAAACTGAACAGCACTTTGTCTCATATTGCACTGATACATAGAGTTTTGGCATTTTTAAAACCTCTGATATCAGAGAAATGAGGAAGCCAATTTGCTAACCTAAGAAAAGTAACCTTTTTTGGTGGGCTGAGGAAGTTAAGGAAGCTGTCTTTGGCTCTTCCTGGGTGTATTGACTGATTGACATGCTTGCATTTACTTTCAAATTGTATGGATATTGAAGTCTTCTCTCTCTTTACAGCTATGTTTTGTTCACAGCAAAGCATAGGGACCATTTTGAGGGGTGTATTGATTGGTGAGCATTTGCTTTCCAGTATACAGGAATCCTATCTGGACACCATACCACCACATGGGAGAAGTCCTTTCATAAGCTTATGAGACAGGTACTGTCATCACTACTATTTTTTTAAGGGCGGAAACTAAAGCTCAATAGTATTTATCACTTGAGCTTGTGAAGAAATGTTTTACCCAAAAGAGGCTGCATAGGCCAAACACTTAAATACATCCAATAAATATTCACCTAGATTAATTAATTGATCTTTACCCAGTCTGAAGGTGGTGATAGGATAGCCCAGTTTTCTTTGGGAATATTTTATCTTACCACATTTTTTTTTCAGCTACACATATTCTTAGCTATATTTTGTCTGAATTAGTATGGAATTAAATTTTTTTTTCATTTTTTTACAGCAGCTTTATTGTGGTATTACTTCCATACCACACAATTCACTCATTTAAAGTATGAACTTCAAGATTTTTAAATGTATCATTCCATTTATTGTATTTTATTTATTAATTTTTAAATTGTATAATTGACACATAATAATTGCACATATTCATGGGGTACAATGTGATGTTTTAATATATAATGACCAAATCAGGGTAATGACCTTATCTATCACTTTAGACATTGACCAGTTCCTTGTGGTGATAATATTTAGAATCTTCTCTTCTAGCTATCTTGAAGTATGTACTACATTGTTACTTGCTATAGTCACTCTATTGTGTGATAGAACACCAGGACTTATTCTTCTGGTCTCACTGTAGCTGGCATTATCAATTTTTAAGGAATCCTGTTCTAATTTAATTTAGTCCCTGGATATGGAATATGGTTTATTTTCATTTTTATTTTGATATAATTTATTTTGTCTTTTTATCACCTTACTAAAAGATTACCCACTTGCTAGCTATGTAAACCTGGGTGGGTTACTTACTAGCTCTGGGTCTCAATTTTCTCATCTAAAAATGGGGTAAATAACAATAATACGTACGTCATAGGGTTGTTATAATAAATAATCAGGTAATTTTTTAAAAGTTACTATAACGGTGCTTGGCACATAATAAGAGCTATGTGTTTGCCAAGAACAAATTAAAGAGAGATAATATGTCCAGAAAATTAGCTTAATTATTTTCTAGATAATTTCTAATTAACTTTCTTTAATTGTGAGAAATTGAAATAGTGAGGCACAGTGGCTCACACCTGTAATCCCAGCACTTTGGGAGGCCGAGGGGACAGATAGCTTCAGACCAGAAGTTTGAGACTAGCCTGGACAACATGGTGAACCTACCCCCATCACCATGTCTCTACCAAATAATACAAAAATTAGCCAGGTGTGATCAAACGTGTAGTGCCAGCTACTTAGGAGACTAAGGTGAGAGGATTACTCGAGTGCCAGAGGTTGAGGCTGCAGCGAGCTGAGATTGCACCACTGCTCTCCAGCCTGGGCAACAGAGTGAGATCCTGTCAAAAAAAAAGAGAGAGAGAGAGAAATTGAAAAATTGAAATATGAAATGCTGGCCCCTCAGTAGAAAAATCAACATTTTGTTTTCAGAACTATTTTCAAGGGGTTATTGGGAGGGTGCCATAGGGCTCATAGCCCTTCCCTTCTAGGCTGTAATTCTCCAACACGGGTGTCAGTTATTGAGTGGCTGGCAGCATAACAGGGAATCTTCCAGAAAGTTGGTGACTGATAAATATTGTCTGAATTAATGAGGATTTAACTCATTCTTTCTCAGTAATTCTCCTGCAATTCTCAGCTTGGTCAAACACCCCCTCTTCCAGATGTCCCTAGTTAGTCCAGATCCTTGTGACCACAGCAGTCAACCACAAAGTCACTGTGGTGGGAGAGTTCTGACATAACTAGGAGTGCCTGGAAGAGGCAGAGGTTAATAGATGGTAACTTCCAGAAACCATACCACCAACTTCTGCATCTTCCAGTTAAGTAATTTGAAATAAATTATTGAAAATGAGATGACTTCAGTATCCTGTTTGTATTATCATGAAGAAGCACATCAAAGTATCTCATGCAAAATAATAATGATAGGATAATCCTTGGAATTTTAAACCATTTTGTCCAAAGAGTAGGGTTTTTTTTTTAAGATTTCTCTAGAGAAATTCAATATTTAAAAAACATTGTCCTTCAGCACATGCTTATTGAACAATCAGCAAAATAAAATAATATGTTGTCCACATTCAAAGCATTTTTTGAAATTTGTAGGTAAGTATTTTTTAAATATTGCCATTGTTTTAAAAAATATTTGTTGATGTCCTGGGTTCTTAGGGAGATATGCACTTAGCATATGAGTGTTCATGAATTTTAGTGTCATTATTGTTATTGCTATTATTACTGGTATTCTCATCTTTAATACTCTCCATTCCTCACCCTTCTACTTCTTACCATTATCCTTTTAGGTCCAATTGCAATCTTCCGTGGCTTGCTCCAAGCCTGGCTTTTGGACTCATGCTGCTCCCTACGCCCCAAAGTCCAGCAAGGGTTTTCTGTTGGAATTTACTGCCAGAAACCAAGCTTAAATCTTATTCATCACTTCCTCTAACCAGTAGCTAAATGGGATCAGCAAAACTAACCCAACAGCCACTCTGCACACACTTTAACCTCCAATGAAGTTATGGCAGCTGGGTCTCCAGCATTGTATCTAAGAGAGTCACGGGGGGAAGATGAAGAGAGTATGGGAAGAACGAAGTAGATAGAAAGTTGATAAAGTTATGAATGAAAGCAGAGTAAAGGTAGGCAAATGAATATGAGAAGGGATCTGTTCCCTACTGAGACTTAGGTCAGTGGTGGAGAAAAATATATGGAAAGGTGCAAGGGCCTAGTGAAGTAAACATGGGCACAATCTCTTTTGTCCTAAGAGTCTTTTAATTTTCCTTTCATTAAATGTTTTTCTTTTTGAAAATGACATCTCAGAAAATTGTCTTTTTTTTTTTTTTCCCACGATGTCCTTGTTAGGTCTCTAGGATATGATACTAATACAAGAAAACCTATATAGTAAGATATATTATGAGACCAAAGAAACCTAGTGGGTTATGTATTTCCTTTTGACTATTAGCTGTTGTGGCTGCACTCTGTGATGAAAATAGATCACATTGTGGACAACACAGGATAATGGCAATATTAAAATATTGCCTTTTTTTTTTTTTTGAGATAAAGTCTTGCTCTTGTCGCCCAGGCTGGAGTGCAGTGGTGCAATCCAGGCTCACTGCCACCTCTGCCTCCCAGATTCAAGTAATTCTACTGCCTCAGCTTCCTGAGTAGCTGGATTACAAGTGCCCACCACCATGCCTGGCTAATTTTTGCATTTTTAGTGGAGACAGGGTTTCACCACGTTGGCCATGCTGGTCCTGAACTCCTGACCTCAGGTGTTCCACCCCCCTTGGCCTCCCAAAGTGCTGGGATTACAGGCATGAGTCACCGCGCCCAGGCTGTTTTTAAAAATGTTGTTGATATCCTGGATTCTTATGGAGATATGCACTTAGCATATGAGTGTTCATGGGGTAAAGTATATTTGCTCTTAGTGCCTGTATTCGCTTGCTAGGGCTGCCTTAACAAGATACTACAGACTGGATGGGTTAAACAATGGTAATTTATTGTGTTGGAGGTCCAGAGTCTGGATGTCTGAGACGAAGGTGTCGGCAAGGTTGGTTCCTTCTGAAGATTTTGGAGAATCTTCCATGCCTTTCTCCTAGCTTCTGGTGGTTTGCCTGCAATCTTTGGCTTGTAGAAGCATCACCCCAAGTCTGCCTTCATCTTCATATGGCATTCTCCCTGCATGTGTGTCTGTGTCCACATTTCCCCTTTTTGTAATAACACTGGGCATATTGAAAGAGGGGCCTACTCTCCTCCATTGTGATTTCATCTTAAGTAATTAAATCTGCAATCACACTATTTCCAAATAAGGTCACATTCTGAGGTACTGGGAGTTAGGACTTCAACATATGAATTTTAAGGGGATACAATTCAATCCATAGCAGTGCCAGTTCAGGAAAATTTAACTTAATTTACTGTTCTTGGAAACCTATCATTTAGGTTGAGGGTTCTTTCTTGGATAGGACTTCTTAATGAATAAAACCCATGAACTTAAAAACTTTCAATTAACAAAGTACCATTTCCAAGCTACCTACATAGAAACTTTCACATGTATCTCACATGGAAAAACCTACCTATATGAAGTGGAAGTCGTCATCCAAGTAAATTTGTAATGAGTGAAGAGGGCACAGGTGAACACAGGAGTCCAAGTTGTTCCTCCCATAGGTCAGTCCTAAAATCAAGAAGTCGTCTTTCAGTGTCAATGTCAGGTCCAAGTTGCCTGAAGAAATCCTAATTGTTTGTTTTTGTTTTTCCAAGATAATTACTGTCTGGGCTAATGGTCTGTTTTTGATAGACTATTTCTATCTTGACTGGATAAATTCTTTCCAAGGCTCTCTTCACCCCTTCTCCTATTGGTTAAAGGAAATCCTTTGTGAAGCTTGTCTCCAATCTCTAGATATGGGGTCTGGTAACAGAGAATCTATTCATTCTTTTCTGTGCACTTTGTCTTTAAGGAGCAGGGGAGGCTGGGGAGAGGTAATTCCATTTCTGTTTCATCTCTAGAATACATACACACGCCCTGTGAAAACATTTAGTCTTAACCAAATATACTCCACGCCTATCACCCTCTCCCTACCCCCGACACATGTATACACACATGCACACACACAAGCTCTTTCTTCCTGTGTTGTGGGAAACTTTTAGGGGCAGTTGCACGTGGAATCTTCTTAAAACTCCCTGAGCAGTTTGAAGCTATTGTATTATACTTGAAAATGAAGAGTATCTTATTTTTAACACTGAACTGTTAATGCACGTAGGGAATTCGGAAGAAATGTGAGTCCGACTAATAGATGATTAGAGAAAACGCCATAGGGTTAACTGGAGTACAAACAGCAAGAGAATCATGAAGTAATTTTATTTGGAGTTTTTGAATAGCTAAACTTTCAAATTTGTTTTTTAGATTCTGGTAGGAAAATATACAAGCTGTTTCTCCTCCCCTAGAAAAACCTGGTATCAGAAATAAGTCAAAATTGTAGACATATCTTTTTCCATTTACTAAAATTCTTATGGAATAAGTATTTCCAATTATCCAAGGAGGAACTTTGAATATTGTGCATGCATGCTTGCATGATTGAGAGAATTTTTGCGTCTATTTTTTGTAAAAATACAAAATACATGTATTTATAGAAGGGAAAGTTTAAAAAGTAAGATAAGGCAAAGTGTGATTCTTTATTTTGAGCTTATTTTAGATTTTTTCTTTCAAAATCATGAATTTAAAAGAAAATAATATTTGTCCAAATATTTCAAGATTCCTTTCAATAACTACCATCAAGGCACTATTCTTTTCTTATGAGACCTTGCCCCTGGTTTCTGTGGCACCATGAGAGTGATTCAATAGGAGCAAATGAACAGTTACACACAAACACACACCCATGCACACTTAAATGTTGGCATTCCGCTTTCCAAGTCTCATATCCTTAAAGACAGAGTTAATGTTTCTGCTAAAGATAGTGGTGTTCACTGAACATTCCATTGCTGTCCATATTTCTCAACCTCCTTGCAATTATGCAGGACCTTGTGATTCGTTTTGGTCAATGGTTATGGGTGGAAATGATGTGTAATGTTTGCCATTTTAACATAGCAGATGTGTAATGTTTGCCATTTTAACATAGCAGCCTACTCAGCTAATACAAAGGTTTTACACAGCATATATCACAACACGCTTTAATTGTTCAAATATCCACAATTTTATCTTCCTGGTGTGAAAAAGATCTGAAAGGTGTATTCTGATGGTCATGGACTCTCAGTCTTGGGTCATCTTTCTGGCTGGGGAAGAGGAGGAAGCCGACACATCTTTCTAGCTGGGAGGTCTATAATTTTTTAAAAGACAGACAAATTAGAGCAACTGGCCCATCGTAAGAGGACGAGTGGCCACTTGAATAGAATTTTAGGGTGCTAACAGATGACTTTTTCACTTAGAGCACACTAGGGCTACACAGAACATTAATTATCTTAGCTTAATTTAAACACGCTTTTTAACTTCCAATTCACGTGTTTAACATTGAAATGTTTAAGCATTTGAATCCTTCTGCTACATTTTAAAGATTCAACACTGGCAGCTGTTGCATTATCTCAAAAGAAAATGCACCTTAATATCAATTAAGCTTGTTCCATTTGAATATGCAACTCGTGATAACAAAACATTTAAATATTCCCTTCAAAAATTAATGTTTGACCGTTACTGGGCCTACTAAAATTATCTTCCAAGAAAGAAATTGCTCAAAGAAACAGTATAAGAGGAAGAAACTGGCCCTACCTCATATTGCTGCAGGACAGCTCACCTTCCTCTCTGTACTGTGATATTTCCAAGATTGCAGCTTCTATGACACTCAATAATTAGGAATATAATCAGTCATTTTCACTGCTGCAAATAGTGCATTGTAGAGTCCCCACCAGCATTCTGCTTCACCGTCTGAGGTCCCAATTAAAATCAAAGGAGGAACAGAGGCTCTACTACTTGAAAGTATCCCACTAATATATTTAAAAAAAAAAAATTTTTTTTTAATAGTTTTGTTCCAGCCACACCAGCTGGAAGTAATTTCCTTTTAACTATTAAATAGAATTTTCTCTTTTGGCATTCTGTAACAGTTGCATTTATCTCCAGGTTAGTTAATTGTAGCAAATGTTTCTAATATTTCAGAAAACTCCAAGTGCAAATCATTAATATAGGAACATAAAAGACATTTAATACCATTAATCCTTCCCCACAATTTAAAAGATTAAATTTAAATTAAAATTTAAATATAGGATTAAATAGAATTAAAGATTAGGGCTGTCTGCTTCAGAACCAAAGATGTAATTCTATGTATCCCTTGGGTACTGCAGCTAAAAAAATGCAAAAACTTTGTGTTTTCTTCACTAAAGGAGCTATTGAGAGGGGAAACCTGTTAGTTCTCTGCATCCATAAGACTGATTACATTTAAGTTTTTATACGTACAGATGTTCCTAGTTTGAAATATCAAGACTCATAGAGTTGAGCTGACAAATTTTAAACTGTTTGCAACTTTGGATTTACAAGCACTGTGCAAGGCACTAGACAATAGTGAAGAAAACTGTACATGAGTTGTGTCACCATGGTGCTTGGAATAGTGATGAAGACAGAGATTACACAAATAATGTAAAATTATATTTGTGATAAGGACAGTAAATGAATGGTATTTGGAGCCATAACATCATTTAGCCAAGGGATGTGATATATAACTTGCAGACCAGGCAAACTTTCCTTGAGAGAGTGATGACAGAGATGAAATCTGAAGGTTTACTTTCAGCAAATGAAGTGGGAGAGGAAGAGAGTTCCAGGCAAAGACAACAGTATGTGTTAAGGACTTATGTTCAGATGATATGCAGACATTGCATTTTTAAGCTCTAAAAGTTTGATTTGAGTCCTTTTCCATTATCTCCCATGTCTTTGCATGCTCAAAGCTTCTTGAATATATGGCATGTAGTTATACTAACTGATTTGATGTTCTTGTCTACTAAATCTGTGTTATTTCTAAGCCTGTTTTTATTGATTGATTTTTATCTTTATTATGGGCTATATATTCCTGCTTCTTTGTAACTATGGTAAGTTTTAATTATATGCTAGAAAATGTGAATTTTACCTTTTTGGGAGTTGAATATTTTTGTATTTCTACAAAATATTCTTGAATTTTGTCCTAGGATGTTGTTAAATTACTTAGAAACAGTTTGCTTCGTTTTTTGTTCTTAAGATTTGTTAAGTGGGACCAGAGCAGCCTTTAGTAGCCAATTTTGCCCTTTTAGTAAGGTAGTAATGTTTTTAGTATTCTATCCAATGCCCCTTGAATTAAGAGGGTTTCCTGTGGGGAAAAGAAAGAGAGATCAGACTGTTACTGTGTCTATGTAGAAAGAAGTAGACATAAGAGACTCCATTTTGTTCTGTACTCAGAAAAATTCTTCTGCCTTGAGAATTTTGCCTTGAGATGCTGTTAATCTGTAACCCTACCCCCAACCCTGTGCTTGCAGAAACATGTTCTGTGTCGACTCAAGGTTTAATGGATTTAGGGCTATGCAGGATATGCTTTGTTAAACAAATGCTTGAAGGCAGTATGCTTGTTAAAAGTCATCACCACTCCCTAATCTCAAGTACCCAGGGACACTAGGAAAGCCAGGTATTGTCCAAGGTTTCTCCCCATGTGATAATCTGAAATATGGCCTCGTGGGAAGGGAAAGACCTGACCATCCCCCAGCCCACCGTAAAGGATCTATGCTGAGGAGGATTAGTAAAAGAGAAAGGCCTCTTTGCAGTTGAGATAGGAGGAAGGCATCTGTCTCCTGCTTGTCCCTGGGCAATGGAATGTCTCGGTGTAAAACCCGATTGTATATTCCATCTACTGAGATAGGAGAAAACCACCTTAGGGCTGGAGGTGAGACATGCTGGAGGCAATACTGCTCTTTAAGGCATTGAGATGTTTATGTATATGCACATCAAAAGCACAGCACTTTTTCTTTACCTTGTTTATGATGCAGAGACATTTGTTCACATGTTTTCCTGCTGACCCTCTCTCCACTGTTACCCTATTGTCCTGCCACATCCGCCTCTCCGAGAAACACCCGATAATGATCAATAAATACTGAGGGAACTCAGAGACTGGTGCCGGTAGGGGTCCTCTGCATTACTGAGCGCTGGTCCCCTGGGCCGACTTTTCTTTCTCTATACTTTGTCTCTTTCTTTTCTCAAGTCTCTGGTTCCACCCGACAAGAAACACCCACAGGTGTGGAGGGGCAGGCCACCCCTTCAGTTTCCAATCTCACTGGTGGGCACACAAGCTATTCTCAGCTCTGGGTGAGCCCTAGGGGTTGTTTCCCCTGCTCCTTGGGTGTTTCTTTTTCCAGCTTTGGATAACTTGCTCACGTGCATGTCCTGATCAATATTTGGCTGAATACTCGAGGGGGACCCCCTGCAGATCTCTGGCTTCTCTTTCTCTGTTGTTTTCTCCTCTGCAGTAGTCTGCCCTGTCCAACTAAATAACAAGCAGACAGGGAGACTCTATAAAAGAAAATAGTATTTATTCAGGAGTAGCATTGCAATGGGAATATGCATACCATGTAAATTATGCACATATTCAAAGAGATTGAGGCAATGGGGAGTTTTTAAAGGCAAATGAGGAGGATTACCTAGGTTTTTTTGCTTGTTTTTTGTGTTTTTAAATCAATCATCCTTGGCTACAAAGATCAATAACAAGGGCAAATCAGTCCACGGTTAAACAGAAAGTTGCTGGGCAGACACCCTTGCAGAAGCATTTACTGGACAAGGTTGTGGTGACCTTTGTGCAAGGTTGTGGTTTTTGCAGTCTGTTTGATAGTTTTTGTTATCAGGCAAACATACATGAGAACCCTCCCTTCAAGGCCTTCCTCAGGTCCATTTTGTCAGGGCATGACACAAGTAACTCCATTTTTATTCTGACAGCTTTGACAGGCTTGTGAACTCTTGCTTCCTTGGCCTCCTTGAACTCAGCTCCATCTCCTCAACTCAGGGAAGTCAATGGACTTCTCCTAGGTTCTTCATCTTTTTCTATTTTGTGCTGCTATAACAAAATACAAGAGACTGGGTAATTTATAAAGAAAAAAATTAATTTTCTCACAGTTCTGGAGGCTGAAAAATCCACGATCAAGGCACTAGCAGGTTTGGTTGTCTGGTGAGGGTTGCTCTCTGCTTCCAAGACAGTGCTTTGTTGCTGCATTCTCTGGAGGGGAGGAAAACTGTCTTCTCACATGTATGGCAGAAGGTGGAGGGGCAAGTGTGAAGTATCTTTTATAAGGGCCATAATCCCACTCACAAGGGAGGAGCTCTCATGGCCTAATTGCATGTTAAAAGCTCCACCTTTTAATACTCTCACATTGGTCAGTAAGTTTTAACACCTAAATTTTGGAGAGTACATATTCAAACCATTGCACCCCCCCAGCACTGCAGCCTGGAAACTCTAGGCAGTGAGCTGATCCAACTGCAGGGCTCACCTCGTTTGCTTTCCTTGTCTCAGGAATTGCGGTCCTGTGCTACCAGTGTCTACAAGCCATTGTTTTATGTCTTGTCCATTTTTATGGTTGTTTCACATGGAAGGGTAAATTAAGTCCCTGTTATTCCATGATGGCAGGAAGTGGAAGTTTGAAAGACTGATAAAACACCTGTGTGGCTAGAATTACATGTTGCCAGAAGAGACCAGAGGAGTAGACTAGCAGCAAGCAGATTTTCCAGTTTGAAAAATATTAATGCATCTTTTTCTCTTTGCCTTTTCATGTACACAATGTATAGTTGCTAGCATAAGGCACCTCTTTACTTGGAGCAGGGGACGTGATGTAGAAGAGACACAGAAGCATCCTTACGTTATTATTATTATTATTATTTGAGACACAGTCTGATTCTGTCACCCAGCCTGGAGTGCAGTGGTGCAATCTCAGCTCATTGCAACCTCCGCCTCCCAGGTTCAAGCAATTTTCTTGCCTCAGCCTCCTGAGTAGCTGGGACTACAGGTGCCCGCCACTACGCCTGCTAATTTTTGTATTTTTAGTAGAGATGGTGTTTCACCATGTTGCCCAGGTTGGTCTTGAACTCCTGACCTAAAGTGATCCACCCACCTTGGCCTCCGAAAGTGCTGGGATTACAGGCGTGAGCCACCATGCTCGGCCTGCTATTTTGATATTGAGGGTACAAGGTGAACTGCGAGACCTGGAGAGCCTAGCATGGCGTAAAGAGGGCATGGTACCTGGGGATTTGGTGTGGTCAAGGCTAGCAGAAAAGAAGGGTGATGGGAAGAGTGTGGGGAAAAGAAAGAGAGATCAGATTATTACTGTGTCTGTGTAGAAACAAGTAGACATAAGAGACTCCATTTTGTTCTGTACTAAGAAAAATTCTTCTGCCTTGAGATGCTGTTAATGTGTAATCCTACCCCCAACCCTGTGCTCCCTGAGACATGTGCTGTGTCCACTCAGGGTTAAATGGATTAAGAGCTGTGCAGGGTGTGCTTTCTTAAACAAATGCTTGAAGGCAGCATGCTTGTTAAGTCATCACCGCTCCCTAATCTCAAGTACCCAGAGACACAAAACACTGCGGAAGGCCGCAGGGACCTCTGCCTAGGAAAGCCAGGTATTGCCAAAGGTTTCTCCCCATGTGATAGTCTGAAATATGGCCTCGTGGGAAGAGAAAGACCTGACCATCCCCCAGCCCAACACCAGTAAAGGGTCTGTGCTGAGGAGGATTAGTAAAAGAGGAAGGAATGCCTCTTTGCAGTTGAGATAAGAGGAAGGCATCTGTCTCCTGCTCCTCCCTGGGCAATGGAATGTCTCGGTGTAAAGCCCGTTTTGTATATTCCATCTACTGAGATAGGGGAAAACCACCTTAGGGCTGGAGGTGGGACATGCTGGCAGCAATACTGCTCTTTAAGGCATTGAGATGTTTATGTATATGCACATCAACAGCACAGCACTTTTTTCTTTACCTTGTTTATGATGCAGAGACATTTGTTCACGTGTTTACCTGCTGATCTTCTCTCCACTATTATCCTATTATCCTGCCACATCCCCCTCTCCGGGAAATGCCCGATAATGATCAATAAATACTAAGGGAACTTAGAGGCCGGTGCGGGCGTGGGTCCTCTGTATGCTGAACGCTGGTCCCCTGGGCCCGTTTTTCTTTCTCTATACTTTGTCTCTGTGTCTCTTTATTTTCCAAGTCTCTCGTTCCACCTAACGAGAAACGCCCATAGGTGTGGAGGGGCAACCCATCCCTTCAGAAGAGTAGCACTTTATGATCACTACTGGGAGGGTCCCAGAACAACCACTTCACGCACAGGCCAGCCAGGACCCACAGAACTCTGAGGGGTTTCAAACAGTCTTATTTCTTCGTCCTCCAGCAGCATGAGATCATGTGTTATCTATACTTTTCTCATAAACTTCATTGTCACCTAGGAGGAAGGTTAAGAGAGGGGACAGAACACTGATTTGGGATTTTCCTGGCTCATTTAAATAGCGTAAATTACTTAGAGACTGTTTAAATGGGCATGCACCAAAATTTCTCCATCTTTTGACTTAACATTCTTTTTCCTCTGATACTTCTCAGAATGGGGTCTTTTAAGTAAATGAGGTCTTTTACTGATGAGGCCTTTGAAGACCAGAACAGTAAATAAAAAATAAAGGAGGTTTTTTATATTTTTATTTTATTTTATTTTTTACACATCTGAATGTTGTGTGAGTAAATCTGCAACCTCACCATAAAGTTAAGAATTTCTGTTTTAGGGCCAGGCACAGTAGCTCACGCCTGTAATCCCAGCACTTTGGGAGGCCGAGGCGGGCAGATCACGAGGTCAGGAGATTGAGACCATCCTGGCTAACATGGTGAAACCACGTCTATACTAAAAACACAAAAAATTAGCCAGGCGTGGTGGCGGGTGCCTGTAACCCCAGCTACTCTGGAGGCTGAGGTGAGAGAATGGCATGAACCCGGGAGGCGGAGCTTGCAGTGAGCCGAGATGGTGCCACTGCACTCCAGCCTAGGCGAGACTCCATATCTCAAAAAAAAAAAAAAAAATTCTGTTTTAATAATGGAGAGTCAGTTATGTTTTTTAAGCATAGGTAGTTGGTGTGAGGGACAGGATCATATTGGTGTTTTCAAAATTTCAAAGTTAATTTCAAAAGTTCACTCAGGCAAAGTAAGTGAACTATTAAAGCTTAGAGATCTTTCAGAGACTATTATAGTACCAAATGCCAAAACTGATTGAAAATACTCAGATTTTAAGAAAATATTTTATGATAATCCGTAGTATATATTTATATAAATATTTATTTATTTATATGTATATTTGTATCTGTAGAGCTTACCACTATTCCAAGGCACCTAGATGACCATGCTACTAATATAATAATGTTAGAAGAAAGGCAAATCTCATTTTTATAAATGCTAACCCTTTTTGAATTCAAACCACTATTTTTTAAAATTTCTCATCTCTTTTCAGTGGAAGAACCACCTAGTCCAAGAAATTTAAAAAAAAATTACAATAGTTATTTTTACCACATGTATCAAAGTGCATTGCCTAAGGCCACGTACTCTTCCAGGAAGTGAAAATCCATAAAAATAATTCTATGCTAAGAGGTATGTCACCATTCTTTCTCAGGCCGGAGGCTCCATCCTTACCTTGGGCATTCCCAAGTGTCCAATCTGATCGTTAACAACTGTCACAATTTATGAAGTTCTTTGAATATACCTTATCTGGATGGTTGGTAACTCAGAATAATAAGGATATTTGGCCCTTGAATTAATTAGTAGGTGCTTGATTTGACTAATCTCTTCTAGTCCCTACTTTAGCTGGTACTATCTTGTAAAACTTATGGAAATGGCTGACACAAAGTTTTCTAGTAATTTTGCTTCTCGTTACCAATTGTATTAGTCCTGTCTCATGCTGCTAATAGAGACCTACCTGAGACTGGGTAATTTATAAAGGAAAGAGGTTGAATTGACTGACAGTTCAGCATGGCTTGGGAGGCCTCAGGAAACTTACAATCATGGCAGAAGGGGAAGCAAACACATCCTTCTTCATATGGCAGCAAGAAGGAGAAGTGCCAAGCAAAGTGGGAAAAGCCTCTTATAAAACCATCAGATCTCATGAGAACTCACTATCATGAGAACAGCATGGGGGTAACCACCCCCATGATTCAATTACCTCCCACCAGGACCCTCCCATGACATGTGGGGATTATGGGAACTACAGTTCAAGAGGAAATTTGGGTGGGGACACAGCCAAATCATATCACCAGTGATCCCTTTTCTCATGTACCTAATGCAGGAAGAAAATTGAAGTTTTTACATTCTGAAGTGCTATTCCATCTTTAAAAATCGGAACTTTATTTCTGCTTGAATGTCCCATTCCATATTTTAATGTAAGTGGATTTGAATCAAGTAGATTTCTTTGTTTTATTTTTATTACACAGGCAATATATGAATATATGATTGTTCAGAAATAATTGAAAGATATAGATAAGTAAAACAGAGTTAAAAAGTCACTTATACCAACAACAGCCAGGAAGTAATCACTGTTATCTTCATCTTATTGTATATTCTTCAGATTTCATATTATTGTTATTTGTAAACATAAAAAGACATCATGCTTCTTTTGTTTAGCAATATATTATTAACCTTCTTTGCCAGTAAATATTGTTTTAAAACATTATTTTAAAAGGATGTTCCATTATATGAATATGCCATACTTTACTTAATAAAGCCTTCATTTTTGGATGTTCAAGTTCTTTTAATTTTTTAAAAATATTGCAAACATAGCTACACAATTGAACAAACACAGTTGCAAAAACAGATAAATGTTTGCATATATCATGAACTGCTTTCTTCAAATTAATTGGGAAATGTGTAATGAATTCAGATGACTTAAAATTGACCCCTGTTGCCATTTTCCTAATCATGGAAAAGAGTAAAATATATAAGTTACCTTTCCACCCACATCATAGAAAAATGCCACATAACAATGCTACAGTGAGGCATCTAGAGAGTGAATTATGCATCCTCAAACTCCCAGTCGGACTAATTAAGTTTGCATAAGCTGTTTCACCATGTGGCTTCGTTCACAAGGTATGGACTGCTAATGACCAAATGACTTATTAAAACATAAAGTACTCAAATCAGTTAAAAACAATAATAATAAAGCTCAACTTGGATAAATCTACTGGTAAAATAAACTACAATTTATAGGACATCTGATAGGAAAAATAACAGCTTTTATTCCTGTACATTAGCTGTGAATTGTGATTCCATTTTTGGCTAGATCCTGACTGGAGCATACAGGAAGCATCCAGTAATCAGTTTGCTCCTGGAGTCCTAATGGTAAAATACAAGGCAGCTGAGCTAATGACTGAATTGTGGAAAGGGTCCCAGGGAGACCAGGGCTGCATAGTTCCTGTTTCTTCATTCCCTTTTCTATGTTAAGAAAAGGAGAGAGAGAGAGAGAGAGAGAGAATGAGGGAGAAAAAGGGGAGAGGCAGAAAGAGAGAGAGAGGCACTGATTGGCTTGGCCCAGGAAATACTCAAGCAGATAATTTTTGGTTATTTCATCTTTTAGATCCCTGTGTCTTTGACTCTTAGACGATCAGTTGAAGCAAACAATTTAGAAAGTGAACCCACTAAGAAATAAGCTTTAGGCAATGCATTTGGAGCCTATCAGAGAGTGTAACTATTTTGGTAGTAATTATAAGTGCAAAGTGAAAAACTAAAACTCACATGTCCAGATCTGTCTCTGATTACAAGTCTGAAAGATAGAGAAAATGAGCAGTATAATTTAAAGGCAGCTGGCAAGTGCAGTTTTATTTCCAGATGACGTTGCCAGAAAGCTCCTCTGGTTTAAAAACACAGTCATAATTTTTTAAAACAAATCAAAATGTTAACATTTTTTGCTTCCATTTATTTATGTAAAAGATACGAATATAATATATGTATATATATATATCAGGTATACCAATGTGTAATACAGAGGAAATTAATTAATAATATAAAATGTACCAAAGAATATAGAAAATAATACCATGAATACTCATGGCCAGGCAAATACTGCCAAGGCTGTTTGTGTTTCCTCAACAATTGCTTCATGACATATATAAGCATATTATGTAACAATTTTGTATATTCTTTAACTTCATATAAATACATTTTTTCTGTATTTTTCTGTAACTTCATATTATATTTGTAAGAATCAACCATATTAATACCTGTAGCACTACGTCATTTGTTATAATGTCTATTTTGCTTGACATTAAGGTAACTATATATAGGTATTTTGGTTTTTATAAGTTAGTATATGTTTTTCTATGTATATAAGTCACAGATTTGTATGTGCTTTTGCTTTATTTTATGTATGCCTCTTGCTATGATGTGAATGTTTGTGTCCCACCAAAATTCAAATGTTGAAACCTAATCTCCAATGCAAGAGTATTAAGAGGTAGAGACTTTGGGAGGTGATTAGGTCATGAGGGCTCCACCCTCATTAATGGGACTAATTCCCTTATAAAAGATGCTTGAGGGAGTCTGCCCCCTTTCCATGTAAGGACACCTAGAAAGCAACATCTACGAGGAATGAGCTCTAACCAGACACCAAATCTGCTGGGAGCTTTATCTTGAACTTCCCGGCTCCACAACAGTGAGTAACAAATTACTATTATTTTTTCTTTCCAGAATAAATTAATTATGATACTACCAGGGTCAAAGTGAGTTTGACTTTCAATTTTATATAATTCCTCAATGACTATTCTCTTTTTAAAGTCTTGGCAGCTCTTTGGGGGATAGAAGAAGACCATGAAGCTCTAAGTGCTTCAGAGGAATGGGGTTGCCAAAACAGATGTGAGAGGCCCAGAGAGGAGGCTGGGCCAGTGCTGAAGGTAAAGATCCAATTCACAGTTCCAGCTAAAGTAACAACTATTTCTCCTAAGTACTTACTATTGCCTGTGTAAGAAGCAAATATACTGTTGGCTTAGAAAATAATGGGTTATTGTTTTCCTTTTGAATACAGTTTTCTTTTTCTTTTTTTCTTTTTTACCTTATTTTTCTTACCTCCAAGCAGCATCAGAACAGATGAATTCAGTTTTCTGTGCATGTATTATCTGGGAAGAGTCAGGGGGGAAATTTTTACTTTTGTAGCTGCTGGAAAGTGTATGTTTCTTCATGGCAAGGAAAAGTTGTGTATGACACTTCAAAAGTGGAATCCTTGAGTTCCTGCTGGGGATCAGCATAGCAGCTGCTATGAGATCAAAGTTGCAATAAACCCCTTGCTCAGAAAAATTTAGAAAATTGAATCCCCTGGAACTAGATATTTATTCCTTTATGTAGTTTAGTTCAGGTTATGATTTCAATGGGGATTTTCAATCAGAACTGTAATGAAGGTTTATCTTCCTTGAAATGAGATAAATCGGCCCAAATCATCCCCTACTTGTGTAAACATACAATCTCAGGTAATAGTCACTGGTTGGTAATGTTTCTTTGTTTTGTATCTAACGCCTGCTGTATGCATTCTCTCCTCCTAGGGTGTTAATTTTGGGGCTGAGTGCAGAAATAAGAGACGCGTGCTAAAAGGTCATCAGTTTAGAACCAGCCCTAGATCTCCTGGGATCCTCCCCAGCTGAATCTTCCTTCTTGTAACATGGGCTTTGGGAATTTGTGAGAGATTTAAATAAAGTAAGAGACACTTAGGAAATGAATTCATAGGGCACTGGGGAAATGCTGAGGATATAGGGGCAGGAACTATGGTTGGAGCAGAGAGGAACAGGAGATATGGAGATATTTATAGCAATGAGTTGCCACTCAGTTCATATCGGATGACTAAAATGAGGTGTGTCTGCCCTCTGAGCAACCTGAAAGGAAGGAAGCCTTTTCACCTTTTATCTGCAGTGAGTAGGTGCTCCACAGAATGTTCAATCAAATCTGAACTGAAAGAAGCATTTTAAACTCACACTTCGGGAGCTCACAGAATAAACAGAAATTAGCAAGAGATTTTAATTTCAATTTTCAACTTGTGATAGTCACTGGTAAGAAAAAACTATAAAATAAAATACCAACCTATATTCTAGTTAGTCTCAAGCAGAATTTTTGGGGCTTGCTATTGAAAGTTCTATGTAATCATTCTTTATATTAAAAGTATATTTGCCTAGGCTTGGTGGCTCACGACTGTAATCCCAGTGCTTTGAGAGGTCAAGGCAGGTGGGTTGCTTGAGCCCAGGAGTGCGAAACCAACCTGGGCAACAGGGCAAATCCCCATCTCTACCAAAAATACAAAAATTAGCTGGGCATGGTGTCACATACCTGTAGTTTCAGTTGCCTGGGAGGCTGAGATGGGAGGATCACCAGAGCCCAGGAGGGCCGAGGCTGCAGTGAGCAGTGATCATGCCACTGAACTCCAGTCTGGGTGACATAGTGAGACCCTGCCCCAAAATAAATAAATAAAAAATAAACAAATAAATGTATATATATTATTTGTGTATATATATTTGTAAATATATATATTTATAAATAATTTTTATTTATAAATATTTACAAATAATTAACCCATGGTCTGAATACATATTCAGAAACTTGTAAGTGATGTGTTAGCCCTAGCATTGCTATATCCCTATTTATTTTCTTCTCTTAACCTTCCACACACTGTGTTTTATTAGGATTTACTAAAGCAATGTCTTCAAAGGGGTGTTTAAGAAGGAGAGGTTGGTCGGAACCAGAAAATGCATTCCTCGATTGATCTTTGGGATACACCCAACTGACCCTCTGAAAAGGTCAGCCACATGTATTTAATCATTATGCTATATCACCAAACTCCAAAGTCAGGGTGGAACTTATCTACCAAATCTCAGCCTTCCAAGCCAACAGAGTTACTTTCTGATCCCTACTATATATCACACTAGAAAATAAGTATGTAGACCTTATTATCAAAGTGGCTATGCGTGCTCAAAACACAAACGAGTTTAAAATGATTTATAATTGTTGAAGCATAAATTTGAGATAATGCTGTCTGTTTTTGAATGGCCTATGAACTTAGAATTGTTTTTATATTTTTTAATGGTTAAGAAGAAATTAAAAGAATAACATTTCATGACACATGAAAAGTTATTTGAAATTCAAATTTCAGTGTCCATAAAATTTTATTGATGACAGTCACGCTCATTCATTTATGAATTGTCTATGGCTGCTTTGTACTACAATGGCAGGATTGTGTAGTTTTAACACAGCCTAAAATTTCCAGTATGTGGCCTTTTAAAGAAAAAAGTTTGATATTCCCTACTTTATGCCCTTGTCAAGTAGAATCCAGGGTCTCCATGGGTCAGATCCAGGTATGGCTATCCCCTGTTCTTTCTTTTGTATATCAGTGTATATAAATGTTTTTTCCTCTGGTCTGTATGGCCAGGAGCATATCTTGAGTAACCAGCTATAATGTTTTCTGATATTCTGGATGGGAAGAACTCACAGGGACAGTCCAAATGTATTCTGGGGGACACTAAATGTATTCACAGGGACACTCCAAATGATATTCTGGATGGGAAGAACTCACAGGAACACTCCAAATGTAGTACAATCTGTATGTAGATGGCACTTCAGTCCATTTATGGACTGAAAAGTGGAGAAGCCTATTTCTGGCATAGCACTATATTCTGGCACCACAGAGGCATCATAAAATTCTAACTTGAATTTTGCCGTATTAAGAATACTACCTCTGTGATCTTCTTATTTGGTCATAATTTCTTTGAGTTTTTTACCTTTCAAATAGCTAAGCCATTATTTTGGAATGTTCAGACTTGTAGATTTTTTTTTTTCGGTTAATTCCCACAATTCGGAGTGGAATTTGCATGACTTTAGACTATTGAAAGTGATTTCACAGGTTTACTGGGGCATCCAAAGTCAAGTAAAACTGTGCTAACAATATGACATTTTTCCTTTGGAGTTACATTCTGGGGAACTGAAATTCTATTTTTCTATTCCCAGTGCTTTGGGAAACCAAGAATACTGGCTTCATAGCAGCAAAGACAGTGAATAATATTCTCTGCTCAACGTTCCATTGGTCTGAGAGTAAAGGGAAACGGGTTCAGAGCCATTTCTGCCTCCAACTAGTTTTGTGGCTTTATGCTCCTCATTTAAATTACATGGACCTTAGTTTCTTTTTTAATTGGCAAATAATAATTGTACATATTAATGTGGTCCAATGTAGTATTTTCATATATGTATACATTGTGGGATAATCAAATTAGGTGAGTTAGCATGTCCCTCACTGAACATTTGATATCCTCTTTTAACTGTTTTAAAATGTATAATACATTATTACTAACTACAGTCACCATGCTATACAATAGATCACCAGAACATGTTCCTTATGTCTAACCGAAACCCTGTACCCTTTAGCCAACATCTCCCCTTTCCTTGTGTACTCTTGCGCCCCAATCATTGCCAGCCTCTGGTCCATTCTACTCTCTACTTGAATGAATTAGACTTTTTTTAGATTTCGCATAAAAGTGAAATCATATGGCATTTGTCTCTCTGTGCCTGGCTTATTTCGTTTAGCCTAATGTCTTCTAGGTTCATCCACGTTGTCATAAATACCAGAATTTCCTCTCTGTCTCTGTGTGTGTGTGTGTGTGTGTGTGTGTGTGTGTATGTGTTTTAAGCCTTAAGAGTATTCCATTGTGTATATATACGACATTTTAAAAATCCATTCATGCTTCAGTAGACACAGGTTTTTTCCATATCTTGGCTCTTGTGAAAAATTCTTCAGTGAAGATGGGAGTGCAGATATGTCTTAAAAATACTGATTTCAATTCCTTTGGGTATATACTGTACCCCAAAGTGGGATTGCTGGGTTATATTGCAATTCTTTTTATAGTTTTTTGAGGAGGCTCAATACTGTATTCCAAAATGGCTGTACTAATTTATAATATCACCACTAGTATACAAGGGTTTCTTTTTCTCCACATCCTTGCCAACACTTACCTTTTGTTTTTTTGATTCAATTGAACAGGTAGGTATGAGGTGATATTTCATTGTGGTTTTGATTTGCATTTCTCTAATGATTAGTGATGTTGAGAATGTTTTTCTTATATCTGTTAACTACTTCTGTCTTCTTTTGAGAAATGTCTATTCAGGTTTTTTGTCCATTTTTAAATAGGTTTATTTGTTTTTTTGTTACTGAGTAATTTGTGTCCTTGTATATTTTGAATATTAGCCCCTTTATCTGATGTACAATTTGCAAATATTTTCTCCCAATCTGTGCATTATCTCTTCACTCTATTGTTTCTTTTGCTGCCCAGAAACTTTTTAGTTGAATACAATTATATTTGTCTATTTTTGCTTTTGTTGCCTGTGCTTCTGGGATTATATCTGAAAAGTCACTGTTACAGACCTGTCATGGAACTTTCCCCCTACATTTTCTTCTAGTAGCTTTACAGTGTCATGTCTTACATTTAAGTCTTTAATCCATTTTGACTTTATTCTTGTATAAGAGTGAAATAAAGGTCCTTTTCATCCTTTTTCATGTGGATATCCAGTTTTCCCATTTATTGAAGAGACTGCCCTTTCTTCATTTTTTCTTCTTGGTATGTCTGTCAAAATTGACTGTGGAGGTGTGGGTTTATTTCTGAGCTCTCTATACCATTCCATTGGTCAATGTGTCTGTTTTTATGCCAGTACATTCTGTTGTGATTACTACAGCTTTGCAATATAATTTGAAATCCAGTTGTATGTTTCCTTTAGCTTTGTTCTTTTTGGTTATGAATGCTTTGGCTATTGGGGTCTCTTGTGGACCCATATGAGTTTTACAATTGTTTTTCTATTTCTGTGAAAAATGACATTAGAATTTTGATAGAGATTGCATTGAATCTAAAGACTGCTTTGGTAGTATAACATTTTAACAATATCAATCCTTCAAATCCATGAACACAGGGTATCTTTTCTTTTATTCGTGTAATCTTCAATTACCTTCATCAATGTTTTATAGTTTTCAGTATAAAGATCTTCCATCTCTTTGGTTAAATTTACTCATAAGCATTTTATTTTATCTATTTTTGACACTATTACAAATGGGATTGTTTTCTTAATTTCTTTTTCACATAGTTTGTTATTAGTATGTGGAAACACTACTGATTTTTTTGTATGTTAATTTTGTGTTCTGCAACTTTGCTGAATTAGTTCATTAGTTCTAACAAGTTTTTGGTGAAGTCTTCTGAATTTTCTATGTAAAATATCATATCAGCAAAAAGACAATTTCACTTCTTCCTTTCCTATGCAGATGCCTTTTTTTAAATTGCCTAATTGGTCTGGCTCGGATTTCCAGTACTATGTTGAACAGAGGTGGTGAGAGTGGGCATCCTTGTCTTGTTCCTGATCTTAGAGGAAAAGCTTTCAATTTTTCACTGTTGAGTACAATGTTAGCTGTGGGCTTTTAATATATAACCTTAGTTGTTTTGAGGAACATTCCTTCTACACCTAATTTTATCATAAAAGGAAGCTGGATTTTATCAAGTGCTTTCTCTGCATCAATTGAGAAATCATACACTTTTTGTCCTTCATTCTGTTAATATGGTGAATCACATTTATTTGTTTGTATATGTTGAACCCAACTTGCGTTCCAGAGATAAATCCCACTTAATCATGGTGAGTGATCCTTTTAAAGTATTGTTGAATATGGTTTGCTAGTATTTTGTTGTGAAATTCTGCATCTGTTTGTCAGTGATATTGGCCTGTAGTTTTCTTTTTTCACAGTGTCTTTGTCCAGTTTTAGTGGAAGAGTAATGCAGCCTCATAAAATGAGTTTGGAAGTATTCTTTCTTCTTCAGTTCTCTGGGAGAGTTTGAGTATAATTGGTATTAGTTTTTAAAAAATATTTCATAGAATTCAGTTATGAAGCCATCTGGTTCTGGGTTTTTCTTTGGTGGGTGACTTATAAAGCCTGATTTAATACTGTGACTCATTATTGGTCTGTTTAGATTTCCAGTTTCTTCATGATTCAGCGTGGTAGGTTACATGTTTCTAGGAATTTATCTATTTTTTTCTAGGTTGTTCAATTCATTAGTGCATAATTGCTCATAGTAGTCTCATGATTCTTTCTCTTTCTGTTATCAGTTGTAATGTCTCCTTTTTTATTTTAAATTTTATTTATTTGAGTTTTTTTTTCCTTAGTCTAGACAAGGGCTTGTCAGTTTTATTTAGCTTTTCTAAAAACCAATTTCTTAATTTTATTGATCTTTTCTATTGGTTTTCTAGTTTCTGTTGTATTTATTTATGCTCTGATCTTTGTTATTTCCTTCCTTCTGCTAACCTTGGGCTTAGTCATACTTCTTTTTCTAGTTCCTTGAAGTATAATATTAGGTTGTTTATTTGAGATCTTTCTTCTTTTTTTGATGTAGATGCTTATTGCTACAAACTTCTCTCTTAGAACAGCTTTTAACATATCCCATAAGTCTGGTATGTTGTGTTTCCATTTTCATTTGTCTCAAGATTTTAAAAATTTCTCCTTTAATTTCTTCTTTAACCCAACAGTTTTTCAGGGGCATGTTATTTAATTTCCACAAATTTGTTCATTTTCCATGATTCCTCCAGTTCTTGATTTTTAGTTTCATACCACTGTGGTCAGAAAAGATAGTTAATATAGGATCTTAGTTTTCAAAATTATGAATCAATGTAGTTTGGCTAGATGACCCTGATGGCCACCTACAACTGTAGAATATAATGCTCTTATTTTAACTCATTGAAGATTGCCCTCCTCCTCCACTGAATTGACTCAGAGTACTTAGGATTTTGTCAAGTTATATATTTGCTGCCTATCTATCTGAAATTTAGTGGAATTTTGTTTTGTTTTTAATGCAATTGAACTATTGCAATGAATAGATACAATGGAAATATTGTAGTGAAATGTTTTTCACTACATTTAAAGAAAAGTCATTGGATGGCAGTTAATAATTATATAAAAGTACAAAGACAGTAATAATAAAATGAATATAAGATAACTAGCTGTATGTAAGAACTAAGAACATTCTGATGGTAAAGATGGGCATGAGTTAAAAACATTTCTAGGCATTATATTTAAAATAATCTGCCTGCACTGATCTAAATAAAAACAGCTTCTCAAACTTCCATCTTCTTCCATATCGCCATGTTTCAAGATTAAATTGTTCTTGTATTTTTTGACTATTAAAGGCACAACATTTGTCAACTCAACCTTCCTCAGACTTTATCAGTAACAAAAAGTTGCTAATGCTTGATGAGATGATGGGTGAGAAGGTGGGAGGCAGAAGCAGCCAACAGAGAAGACAAAGGATCTAAGAAAATCAGAGAGAAAGAAAGGAGAAAAATATGTAGAAATTTCAAGTTGATGATAACATTCTAAGACCAGGTGAACACTTACTTTATTTTCTGGAAAAGAATCATTGACCTCATGAAACACATTGTGAATGTGTTTTTTTCTTCCTGACTCAACCTGTGAACAGAACGTTGAATTCAAGATTGACTACAAAGTTAATAATTACATAAAATTATATAAAATAAAAGTACAAAGGCAATAATAATATAAGTAAATATAAGATAACTATGTAGAACTATATGTACAACTATATATACATAGTTTGTAACTATGTATACAAACTAAGAACATCCTGGTAGTAAAGATGTGCCAATATAAGAAAGTTCTGGGGGGAAGGGGGAGGGGGATAGCATTGGGAGATATACCTAATGCTAGATGACGAGTTAGTGGGTGCAGTGCACCAGCATGGCACATGTATATATATGTAACTAACCGGCACATTGCGCACATGTACCCTAAAACCTAAAGTATAATAAATAAATAAATAAATAAGAAAATAAACCCATAAAAAAAAATAGCATAAAATCCTGATAAAACTCAAGACAGATATTAGTCTGATCCTCCATCAGGATGATAAAGGAGGTTTACTCTACAATTATATTACATATTTATAAAGTAAAACTTAGAAGAAACTGGTTTCTTTTACATTGATGGATGTCTGATCAAAAACCATAAGAAATAATAAAATATTAAGCATCTTTGTTTTCTGCTAAAAAAAAAAAAAAAAAAAAAAGAAAGTTCTATTTGATGTTGATCATGACAAGGCACACTTCATACCGAAGGCATTTTTGACGGTAAATCTAAACAGCCTGTTTTCTTTTTCAAATAGTTTACTGGTGAGCAGCCAGACATTTGAAAATAGTTTCTGTTTTTCCACAGCTTGAAGATCGAATCAGAAAAAGTAGTACAATCATTTTGAAAATAAATATTTTTAAAACAAATCTCTTGGAGGATGATTTGTTTTATATAAACAAATTATATGTAATGTATTTTTATTCCTTCTCTATATAAAAATACTTACTTTAGGCATTTTGCTATGTTGTATTAAGAAAATGTCTCCTCCACCCCACTGCCAAGGGGCTGTTCCTTTCAGATGAAAAGGTTGTTCTTTTCTTAATACTAGCTAGGTCACTTTGGTAGTTTGCTGTCAGGACATGAAGTATTATTAGTGTTCTCTCACTTGCCAATGAAGGTAATTTTGAATGCCTCCAGTCAGCATTTTGTTTTGGAAAGAAAATTGATTCAGGATCTAATGCTTGTTGAGATTATGGGAATAATTCACCAATCTGTGCCTCATCTAAAATGAAAGCAGTGGACATAACTTACCATTGTCCATCTTTAACATTTTACGATAAGAGTAAAAACCAGAGAGAAATGAGGTAATGCTTGAGGCAAATTATTACACTCAAACTCTTTCATGTTGTGTCTCAAGTATCCTAAGGATGGAGCTGTCCATGACTGTCAGCTGACAGTCACATTATTGCCATGTAAGGTAAGAAAAGGTTACTTTATTTAACTTCTGGGAACCAGGATATACATTAGTTGTTAAAGATACAAAACCAAATAAATCGTGACCCTTGTCCCTGAGCACGTGTGGCAGTATTTGCAGATGAAGTTGTAAACAGAGTTAAACTGTTATGTAATAGTAAGTAGAAAGCATGCATTCAAACGAAATCATTCAGGGATTGAAAATATTTGCTGATTACATTAGTTTCTTATTGCTGTTGTAACAAAGTACCAAAACTTAGTGATTTTAAACATCACAAATCTATTATTTCATAGTTCTGAAGTCAGAAGTCAAAATGAGTCCCAACTAGGCTAAAATCAAGGATTTGGTCGGGCTGTGTTTCTTTCTACAGGCTCCAAGGTAATTCATTTTCTTACTTTTTCCAGCTTCTAGAGGCCACCTGCACTTTTTGCTTCATGCTAGCCCTCTCCTGTCTTCAAAGCCAGCAATGAACAATCTAGTCTTTCTCACATCATGTTACTCTGACAGTCACTCTTCTGACTCCTCTTTCACTTACAAGGACTCATATGATTACCTATCACCCACTAGAAAATCCAGGATAGTCTCCCCATCTGATATGGTTTGCCTATGTCCCCAACCAAATCTCATCTTTAATTGTAGCTCCTATAATTCCCACATGTTGTGGGAGGGACCTGGTGGGAGTCAATTGAATCATGGGGGTGATTCTTCCATACTGCTTTCATGGTAGTGAATAAGTCTCACAAGATCTATTGGTTTTATAAGGGGAAATCCCTTTCGCTTGGTTCTCAGTCGCTCTCTTGCCTGCTGCCATGTGAGATGTGCCTTTGCCTTCTGCCATGAGTGTGAGGCCTCCCAGCCACGTGGAACTGTGAGTTCATTAAACCTCTTTTACTTCATAAGTTACCCAGTCTCGGGTATGTCTTTATCAGCAGCATGAAAATGAATTAATACACCTTCTCAACATTAATTTATTAACAATTTTAATTCCATCTGCAACCTTAATTCCTTCTTGTCATGTAACATAGCATATTCACAGTTTCCAGGGATTAGGATGTAGACATCTTTAGAAAGCTATTATTCTGCCTACCACATTGATGGTACTATAAATCTTGAGTTTTCATGTAGTTTTCATGACCAATTCCAGTTAATCTTACTCATGCAATGGTCATTTAAAAACATGCAATTAGTTCCATGAATTTGAAGTCCTCCCCAATCTGATATGAGCCTTTAAAAATTCGTCCAGAACAGAAAGGACAACTGGATTAGAACATTGCTGGCATGGCTTTTATGAGAACTGTGTGCCTATAGTCCCAGTATGTATTTTTAATTCTGGTTCATTCTGACCGTGTGTTGCTTCAATATGTACAACTCCAAGGAACTGATATTTTATTAGCACCATCTGTTTATTACAGATTATGAGTCATCAATTGGCTCCCAGAATCTTAAGGCCTTAGACACTTTAATATTAATTCATAAGTCTTTGTGAGTATGAACCCTGAAAATCTGAGACAGGTCTCAGTTAACTTAGAAAGTTTGTTTTGCCAAGGTTGAGGATGCATGCCCATGACACAGACTCAGGAGGTCCTGATGACATATGTCCAAGGCGGTCAGGGCTCAGCTTGGTTTTATACATTTTAGGGAGGCATGAGACATCAATCAATATGTATAGGATGTACATTGGTTCAGTCTGGAAAAGTGGGACAACTTGAGGCAAAGACCGGACAACTCAAAGTGGGGAGGGGGCTCCCAGATCAAAGGTAGACAAGAGACAAATGGTTGCATTCTTTTGAGTTTCTGATTTCTGTCACTCAGGCTGGAGTGCATGGCCTGATCCCAGCTCACTGCAATTTCTCCCTCCTGGGTTCAAGCAATTCTCATGTTTCAGCCTCCCAATAAGCCGGAATTACAGGTATGCGCCACCATGCTAGGCTAGTTTTTGTATTTTTAGTAGAGACGGGTTTTGCCATGTTGACCAGCTGGTCTCAAACTCCTGGCCTTAAGCAGTCTGCCTGCCTCGGCCTACCAAAGTGCTGGGATTACAGTTGTAAGCCACTGCACCTGGCCAGTGGAAACACATTTAAATGCTCCTCTCTTTTGAAAACAAGTTATTTTTTTGAACTGTAAAGGAAATACTCGTTAATTATAGACATTTTGAAACAATTCTAAAATTCAAAGAATTAAAATCATCCATAACTCTTTTACCTACTTGTCGTTAAGTTTTTGTTATATTTCTCTCTAGTCGGTAATAATATTTTCTTGAATGATGTGAAAAAATCAGTAGTTCTTGGTGTTTTGTGGTTTTTTTTCATTATTTATAATTCAATCAGCCTCATTTTACCAGTTTATTTCCAACTCAATAAGGACTTGAAAATTTTATATACAGCTAGAGCCTAAAAATGATAAACTCAATTTTCCTGTCTTATAGAAATTTGGAAATGGAGTTAACATAAGCATTACCTTTCTACTCTTCCTAACCTCTAGGGCCACTACATGGCATCTTTTTTTTTTAATAAAAAGGAAAGAAAAGTCTAAGTATTTATTTTG
The DNA here is from genome assembly GCF_028885625.2 of Pongo pygmaeus. Classification (NCBI taxonomy): domain Eukaryota; kingdom Metazoa; phylum Chordata; class Mammalia; order Primates; family Hominidae; genus Pongo; species Pongo pygmaeus. The sequence continues at coordinate 187,708,555 of NC_072376.2, forward strand.
AGTAAACATTCAGTTAGCCATGGGAAAATGAAAGGTTATAAAACGCTTGTCTTCAAAGAGTTTATAGTGCAGTTGTATAGGAAGGCACATCTTCAAAGAAAATGTCAATGCATCTGGAAGATGGGCTCTAAGGACCCAGCCTCTCTAATGGAGGAGGTAACATTGCCCAAAGAATCTCTTTCCAGAGAGGATTAAAGCTTCCTCTCTTTAGTTATGAGAACATGGCAGGTGCCAAGTGTTCATCCTGGAGGATCACCAGAAAATGACAGGCCAGTGAATCTGGAGAAGTACAAAACTGGGTCACGTAGAGTCAGTTCCTGAGAGAATCATGGTACCATTCACCAAGATAAGAAAATCCCAAGGAAAGTGGACATTATTTTTCTGAAAAGGAAAATAAATGATTTTTTCTAGACATGATTGACTGTGACCCTGTGGTGATATCCTGCATCAGGTATCAAAGAATCATAAATCAATGAACAATTAATATTTGAAGGGATTTTAGAGGCAATTATTATGTTAAAATTTTTTCATTTTAGACATAGTGGAAGATAAATTTCCAAGAGATTTAATAATTTTGCAAATGCCCAAACAAGTTGGTTATAGAAGTGGGACTAAAAGATAAATTCCTTCCTTTTATGCTACCAGTGTGGGGAAAAGAAAGAGAGATCAGATTGTTACTGTGTCTGTGTAGAAAGAAGTAGACATAAGAGACTCCATTTTGTTCTGTACTAAGAAAAATTCTTCTGCCTTGAGATGCTGTTAATCTGTAACCCTACCCCCAACCCTGTGCTCCCTGAGACATGTGCTGTGTCAATTTAAGGTTAAATGGATTAAGGGCTGTGCAGGATGTTCTTTGTTAAACAAATGCTTGAAGGCAGCATGCTTGTTAAGAGTCATCACCACTCCCTAATCTCAAGTACCCAGAGACACAAAACACTGCGGAAGGCCGCAGGGACCTCTGCCTAGGAAAGCCAAGTATTGTCCAAGGTTTCTCCCCATGTGATAGTCTGAAATGTGGCCTCGTGGGAAGGGAAAAACCGGACCGTCCCCCAGCCTGACACCAGTAAAGGGTCTGTGCTGAAGAGGATTCGTAAAAGAGGAAGGAATGCCTCTTTGCAGTTGAGATAAGAGGAAGGCTTCTGTCTCCTACTCATCCCTGGGCAATGGAATGTAAAGCCCAATTGTATATTCCATCTACTGAGATAGGGGAAAACCGCCTTAGGGCTGGAGGTGGGACATGCTGGCAGCAATACTGCTCTTTAAGGCATTGAGATGTTTATGTATATGCACATCAAAAGCACAGCACTTTTTTCTTTACCTTGTTTATGATGCAGAGACATTTGTTCAAGTGTTTACCTGCTGATCTTCTCTCCACTATTATCCTATTATCCTGCCACATCCCCCTCTCCGGGAAAAGCCCAATAATGATCAATAAATACTAAGGGAACTCAGAGGCCGGTGTCGGCGTGGGTCTTCTGTATGCTGAGCGCCGGTCCCCTTGGGCCCATTTTTTGTTCTCTATACTTTGTCTCTGTGTCTCTTTCTTTTCCAAGTCTCTCGTTCCACCTGACGAGAAACACCCACAGGTGTGGAGCGGCAACCCACCCCTTCATACCAGCACATGGGAGGTACCAGAAATCCTGAGTTTTTCTTCTTTGTTCTTTGGTGATGGTGGGTTCAGTTGTCTCAGATAATCTCAAAAGGGAATTTTGGACAAGGTAACCCCCAACATTCTTTCCAGCTCTGATAGTCTGCTACCATCAGATAAGCTCAGGAGAAATGTGTCTTGCCAAAGAATGGATTTGTAAGCACTGAGAATGTTTAAGATCCCTGAGGGAAAAAAAATGATGACAGGGATCAAGATATCAATGATTATTAGCTTTGTGCTACTTCTTGATATACGGTGTGGAAGAAAGAAGAGAAACCACAAAGGACACCCACAAAGAAGTGGGTAGTGAAGTAGAAGAATAGGAATAGGCCTGGGATTGAAACAAAAGGAGGGGCTGAAGAAGAACTGATTAAATATGGCAAATGCCACAGACATCAAGGCGGATGGGAATTGGGAAAAGGCAATGAGATTTTATAATGAGATGGGACAACAAGAATCTTTGCATATAAAATATTTAAAGTACATTGATTAAATTATCTATGAGAAGATGGATACAAAAGAGAAAATATCGAATGTAGGTAGTTTGAAGATATATAAGAGTCAGAGATAAAGTGTATAGAATTGGGCAGGCTATAAGCACGATTGCAGGCAGAAGAGATGAAGAGCAAGAGATTGAAGATTTGTGAAAGAGGATTTGTCTGATGGCATGAAGTTCCAGAAGAGGTGGAAGATGGGGAATACCCTTAACACAGATAGAGGCTGATTTGGGCAAGGAGAAGGGCACCTTTTCCTCTGAAAAAGGAGTATAGGAAGAGTACGCACCTGAAAACACAGAGAAATTTAGAGTTCTGTGGACACAGAGCTGGTTTGAGGTGGAGGAAAGAGTATACGAAGTATTTTGTGACAAAGAATTTGTCTTCTTAGTCATTATGGTGGCAACTCCCAGGCTGAGTGGTGAGACTGAGTAGTTGAGGACTGAGCAAAAAGATCCAAGCAGGGGCTGGAGGGAGAGATCCACAGAGAGTTAATAAAAGAAGGGGGAGCTGCTGTAAAGTTAGGTAGAAAATATTTCAGTGCTTCTCTGATGCATAATTTTATGACCTTTATTTTAATGTTTGGAGACTGAGGGTAGAACTGTAGAAAGCAGGTTTCCCAGGTCTGGGTCTTAGCAGAACTGAAAATTAAAGATAGAAGCTGCCGGGGACTCCAAGCAGCCTAAAGTTGCTGATCGTGTGTCTCAGGCTGAACAGTGAGGTGATGAAATGGTAAAGGTACTAATGAGCTAGATAAACTGGTGGGATTAAGGGGCTGGCCCTCACACTAGGGAGCAGCAAGATCAGTAACGTGAGGGAAACGGAAATGCTAGGTCAGAAAGTCCTGGCTGGAGAGAAAAATAGTTGAGTGAAAAGAGGAAGCAGAGAAAATGGCTTATGAAATAACAGATCTCTGACCTTGTGGAGCTCACATACCATCGGAGAAACCATCAGTAAACAATAAAAATAATAAATGAGAAGATTACTTAGCAGTATGAGGAAAAGGGGAGAGGAGAGCAGAGTAAGGGAGATTGGGACTGCCAGGGGAGGGGGACAGGAAGGAAGTTTTCACAGTGTGGTTGTCAGGCGTCACTGAGGTGTGATTTGAGTAAGGATGGATGGAGGTGAAGGTGGTCCAGGGCAAGCGAGTTCTAAGAAGAATGGGCAGTGTGGAGTTTGCGAGGCATAGGGAGGCTGTCCACTAATTTTTGCTACATTGTGTTGCTGGGCTTGTGCCTTCTCTGAGCTGCAGAGCTGTGAATCTCTGCTTTTATGTCATGACTAGAGCTTGGAATGGTGCATGCTCTGTCCTGGATCCCTTTCCTCTAGGTAGTAGCAGTACCCACATTGTCGTTTTTGTGCCTTACTTCTAAAATACAAGAGTCTGTATCACAGGTATTAGGTGTGCAAGTTCCTGGCTGTGAAAAAAATAATAATTTTCTACCTAATCTGATCTTAAGCTAGAGGAATAGACTCAGAAATGGAGCAAATGAATCTTTATCCTTTTGTGATTTGGATATTCAGAAGAATAGACTTTTATCTATTAAAATGTTTCACTGAGACTGTAAGTCTTTATTGGACAGTAGGGGTTTAGGATTAATAGAATCATCCAAAAGATCTCAGTAACAAAATACATTCTTAGTAACTGATATGAGAATTCTTCTGAGGAAAAAATACAGCTTTGCTGTTAAAATGCCTGGCTGGATAGGCCCTTAGGAATTCATAGATTTTGACGAAGGCTTTGGATTATGAAGTTGTGAAATTGAGGGGTTGAGTCAAGACTGTTAATTTCTTCAGGAGTCAGAGAGGCCTGATCTTGGATCTGAATTATATAGGAGTTAAGATTAATTTGGAAATTGATTCAAGTCAGAAAATATATTAACAGTGGCTATTTGTTTGTTATGATTATGCACATTCTATTATGCATTGCTGACATTCAAAGAGAACCACCTGACATGGAATTTTCCCTTAAGCACAAGAATTCTTTGGTAAATGTTTCCTAAGTATCTATAATAATGAAACAAAGAGGATTTCCAAAGATCAAAACAAACTTTTTAATGAACAATTAATCCCAGGAACAAGTTGTAAAAATACATTCATTACAGAAAAGCCACGTTTACCTTAGCATTCTAACAAATAATTAATTTGAAATAGAGTTTGAGTAAATTTGTAATCAAAGACAAGGACAAAGGCCAGAAATCAGGGTGTGAGTGACAGTATTATTTGATAAAACTCCCTGGGATTTCTGTAGTCTGTTACATGTTTGTTTATAGGAGCTCAGCTGAGAATGTTTAATTCATCCAAACAAAGTTATCTTTCCAAGATGTTCTTATAAACGCCATTAAGACCACATTGTCTAAGATGAACTCCTGTCCAGACAGAATTGGAAATTGACGTGTAATTTTCCAACCCATATCGCTAGTGAAGTTGAAATCTTTTAATGTAATTTCTATTAACTGGTGACTGCCAGGAGATTATAAAGAATTTATGTTCCCAGATAATATAAGTGCTCACAACTTCTGCAGGGAAATCTCAAATCATACTCATTTACTGTGTCATGGTCTAGGCCGGAAGGTTATCTGTCTTCAGTAGCCAATATTCAAGGTAGCAGTTGGCTTTGTTTTTGCTTTCTCTCTTTAATGAGGTTGCTTAGCTTAAAATGTGTGTCCCCACCCCTCTCCTCTCCTCCCTTCCCCTTCCCTCCCCTCTCCTCCCCTCCCCTTCACTCCTCTCTCCTCCCCTCCACTCCTCTCTCCTCCCCTCCTCTTCCCTCCCCTCTCCTCCCCTCCTCTTCTTTTCCCTCTCCTCCCCTCCTCTTCCTTCCCCTCTCCTTCCCTCCTCTTCCCTCCCCTCTCCTCCCCTCCTCTTCTTTTCCCTCTCCTCCCCTCCTCTTCCTTCCCCTCTCCTCCCCTCCTCTTCCCTCCCCTCTCCTCCCCTCCTCTTCTTTTCCCTCTCCTCCCCCTCTCCTCCCCTCCTCTTCCTCCCCCTCCCCTCCCCTCCCTTGCCCTCCCTTCTCCTCTTCTCTTTCAGTTCCCAGGGAGGTAGCAAAAACATTGAATTTCTAAACTGCCATCCTAATTGATAAAGTTTAAAGTCTAAGAGCTTTAATGTGCCACTGTGTTCTTCTGAAACCCTGTTTGTAACATGTCGATAGCTTTTTGATGCTCTTAAGAGCTCAGGGAAAACACATATGATTCTTCTGTCAGGTGTCACCTTCTGACAATCTCACCTCACACACAAAGCATCATATGAGGGAGGGGAGGAGGTTGAGTCAGGAAAAAATTTCTGGTGGAAGATATATGTGTGTGTGTGTGTGTGTGTGTGTGTATATGTGTGTGTGTGTATATGTAAAAGCTAAAAACCAATGGATGAACAGAAGCTACCCAGGCAATGAAGACAGCTAAGAGTGTTCTGGAAAAGGGGAGAGATGTCAAAATAATTAAAATATGGATCCTATGGATCCTTGTAATACGGTTCAGTATGGATCACAGTAGCACATTAAAGCTCTTGGCTGCATTGTAGTGAATAACCTAGGGGATAAAATGGAGATAAGCAAGTGAGGTGATAACCCAGGTGAGCAATTAGGGTGACTCAGAATAGGGCAGTTGTGGGGGCTATTGGAAAGAGACAGATCTGAAAAATGATTAGGAGGTAAGTTAAACAAAATTTGATTTTCAGCTGAATATGAGAGTGAAGGAGAGCAAAGAATGAGGAAAAACTCAGGTTTCCAGCTTGAGTAATTGGTTGGAGAGTGACGTTATTCACTAGGAAAGGGAACACCTAGGGAGAAGCTGGTTGGAAGAAAGGTGAAGATGGTGAGTTCAGTTTTGAATATGTTGAGCTTTAAATGTCCAGAAGCCATCACAGTAGCTGTGCGCAATAGACAGGTATGCACACAAGGCTGGGGCTCAACAGAGAAATCTAGCCTAATGATTTAAGTAAATATTGAGAAAGTGTACTAAGTATTACAGCAATATTCAATTTTTATGCCATTTCCATTGTTCATCAAACATCAAAAAGTCAGGCATAACATTTATTTTGACTCATCATTTCCTTAATATAGACCTGGTTTAGATTTTATTGTTTACAAGATGTTTGAAATCAGAACTTTGTGAGCATATTCGTCCAGTTGTTACACATTTTCATGGCAAAAGTCTTTTCAACTTTCTGAGTAATAGTATTAAGCATTATGGTAAACAGTCAAAGGGTGCAAAACTATGCAAATGTCCCATTCTGAGTAGAGTGAAAAAGTTTGTGGTATAAATTAAGCAGATGTGTTATACTAATGAGAACAAAATTAGCCTTGACACATTTCTGGCAGGTCTAGAGAAATAGAAGATATGTTCTCTACCACACACGAAGTGTTGCATCAGGGTAACCAAGGATATCATTGTTGAGCCTAGAAAGTGCCAGGAATATGCTCTACTTGGACAAATCCTGCCTCCCAGTGGGACCAGAGTCAAAACCTCAGTGACTTTCCAGGTTGAACCAATTGAGAGATTTTGAAACTATCTTGAAGATCAGACTGGAAAGTTAGGGACCACCATTGAAGAACTTAAGAGGTGACAAATTCCACAGGGATGTGCATTTGGTGAAGACTGGCCACTTTAGTAAACACTAAGCAGCTCTTATATATAGAAGTAGAAACCACAGAGAACTCCAACTAGATTATCAGACAGAGAAAAACAAAAAGCATTGAATGTTACTTTGATTTTGTCCACACTTTCTTTTCTTTCCTAATGGATAGAGTCATAGAAATCATTCTAGAAAATAAAATGGGAAATGCAAATGTTTTCTAACCAGATGGCCTAATTTTGGAGTACTTCTCATTAACTGAACATTGGATGAAAGGGACTTGGGCTTTCTGTCTTCTTTAGTAAACTTTCGGGAGGTGGAACTTATAAAATGTGGTGGGGAAAAGGTCTAAATTTCATCATTTCTCCTTAAATCTACAATTAAAAATATTGTTATGTTCCCTAAAATTACACATACTGATTTAATTTGGAAATTCTTATAATGGTATATTTTAGTTATTCTGAGAACATAATTACCTGCACTGAGTATATTTTTAAGGAAATGACTATTTCCCAAAAGTATTGGGCACAATAAGCTGCCATTCTGAGCCTCAGATACATTGGAACATGTTTTCATGCTACTACTTTTGATAAAGCTGATTTGAATCCGAATAAATTGTCAATAAAGAGAACACAGACTTGTATGGGTTTTATTTCTATATTCTTACATGTAAAATGAGAATTTTAAAAATTATTAAAAGGCAAGTCAAATGCCTGAGTTACTGATTATAATTAACAATTTTTGGAAAGAAGAAATAAGAATGTAATTTTTTTTTTTTTTTTTTTTTGTGAGACGGGGTCTTGCTCTCTCACCCAGGCTGGAGTGCAGTGTGGCAATCTCGGCTCACTGCAACCTCCGCCTCCCGAGTTCAAGCAATTCTCTTGCCTCAGCCTCCAGAGTAGTTGGGATTACACGCACCCTTCCCCACGCCAGGCTAATTTTTGTATTTTTGGTAGAGATGGGGTTTCACCGTGTTAGCCAGGCTGATCTCAAACTCCTGACCTCGTGATCCACCCACCTCGGGCTCCCAAAGTGCTGGGATTACAGGCGTGAGCCAACGCGCCCTGCCAAGAATGTAAATTTTTAATGTAGAAGAAGGCATCAGCCTGATTCTGAAGAGCATATTGGTATTCACTGATTAGATTAGCAAACTTAACATTCCAAATCACTACTAAGTTATTTTCTTACAAAAGCCTTCCATTATTAACCTTAAACGCTGACGTAAAGATTTATAGGACTAAGGATTTGTTTTAGTCTTTTGGTACATAGTGATGTGATAGAAATTGTTTTGTGTGTGTGTGTGTGTGTTTGAGACGGAGTCTCTCTCTGTCACCCAGGCAGGAGTGCAGTGGCGCAATCTCGGCTCACTGCAAGCTCCGCTTCCCAGGTTCACGCCATCCTCCTGCCTCAGTCTTGTGAGTAGCTGGGATTACAGACACCCGCCACCGCGCCCGACTAATTTTTTGTATTTTTGTAGAGACGGGGTTTCACCGTGTTAGCCAGGATGGTCTCGATCACCTGACCTCGTGATATGCCCGCCTCGGCCTCCGAAAGTGCTGGGATTACAGGCGTCAGCCACCATGCCCGGCCTAGAAATTGTTTTTTTTTTGGTGGTGGGGGCAGATAGGCTGCCAGGGTTTTTATGTTGCTTTATTAAAATCATTTGTATACTGCTGAGGCTGGATTTTAAAGCTGTAATTGTGACCCATTTTCCTCTGCAGTTTGAAAGGAAACAAAAGAAGAATGAAGTCTCAGCTGAAAATTACTTTCAGTCTGATCCCTTGGGCCTTGGCCTCCCAAAGTGCTGGGATGACAGGCGTGAGCCCGGGCGCCTGGCCTAGATTCTTTTTTAGCAGACAATGCACCTATCACTCATTTGCTCTAGTATTGGCTGATAACAGCCCTTATTCTAGTAGCCCCTTCCTTTAAAGAATTGCCCTTGGCAGGCCTGGCTCAGTGTCTCACATCTGTAATCCCAGCACTTTGGGAGGCCGAGGTGGGCGGATTACCTAAACTCAGTAGTTCAAGACCAGCTTGAGCAACATGGGGAAACACTGTCTCCATAAACAATACAAAAACAAATTAGCCACACATGGTGGCCTGCGCCTGCGGTCTCAGCTACTTAGGAGGCTGAGGGGGCAGAATCGCTTGAGTCCAGAGGGTCGAGGCTGCATTGAGCCAAGATCATGCCACAGCACTCTAGCCTAAGCTACAGAGCTAGATCCTGTTTTTTTTTTTTTTTTTTTAAATTGCCCTTGGCAACACCTGCCTGCCAGGAACGCACCAACCTAACCTCCACCCTGCATGGTGGTATAAAAGGCTGGCTCATAGCCTCAAGGTCTGTCTACTTCTCTGGTAGAATTTCTTTTCCCAAGGGATCAGAGTGAAAGTAATTTTCAGCTGAGACTTCATTCTTGCTTTGTTTCCTTTCCCATGTATATCCAGCTTTCCTCACTCAATTTTTTCTGAAAGTACACCCCTCAACAAGTCACATAAACCAGAATCTTCATCTCAGTCTTTGTTTCTAGGAAATAAGACCCAGTATAAGATGGTAAAGTCGAATCATGCACTAAAGCTGTGTAGTCCAATGTGGTAGTCATGAGTCACCTGCAGCTATTAAATAAAATAAACTAAGAATTCAGTTTCTCAACCGCAGTAGTCACATTTCAAGTGCTAAAGAGTCACATGCAGACATCACAAATATAGAACATTCCACCGTTGCAAAAGCTTCTATTGGATAGCACTACACTAAAGGCTCTGTGCCCTGAAATGTTTCCTCTATTTCTACTCCTCACCCTTAAACTCTCAAAGAAGGGCATAGTTAGTGCACAAGTGTAGTTTGGGACTTCAACATTCCTCTCTCAGTAATTGATAGAGCAAGTAGATAGAAATCAATAAGGATAGAGAAGACTTGAAAAATGCTATCAACCAATGTGACCTAAGATATAGATAGAATATTCAACCACTCATATCAGAATATGTCACCTCAAGTGCACATGAAATGGTCACCAAAATATACAAATTTTAACAAATGTAAAATAATTGAAATCATCCAAGTATATCTTTGATAATAATGAAATAAAAAATGGAAACTAATCTGGAATATCTTCACAATTTGAAAGTTGAACAAGGCACTTCTAAAATATTTCATGGTTCAAATAGAAAGAAAAATTAGAAAGTATTCTGAATTGAATGACAACGCAAGCACATTATGTGGGGTGCAGCTATAGCTACACTTAAAGGAAAACTCACAGCAGTAAGGGATATTTTAGAAAGGGCCAAATTCTTTATATCGATGATATAAGTTTCACCTTAAGAAAGAAAAGAGTAATTTAATTCAAAGCAAGCAGAAGGAGATAATAAAGATTAAAAAGAAAAAGGATAAATTAATGAAATTAAAATCAGAAAAACACCAGAAAAAATGAATGAAACAAAAAACTGGTTCTTTAGAAAAATCAATGCAATTTATAGACAACTTTATGTCATAAATTGAAAATCTTTAGATAAATAGGCAAGTTCCTTAAAGGACACACACTACCAGTGCTCACTCAAAGAGAAATAGATAACCTTAATTGTCCTATACCTATTAAAGAAATTGAATTTGTGGTTAAAATCTTCCAGCAAAAAAAATTCTGTGGTTCACTAATAAACTCTACTTGACATTTAAGGAAGAAATAATGCTAATTCTATGCAAGCTCTTATAGAAAATAAAACAGAAGAGGCCAGGCATAGAGACTCATGCTTGTAATCCCAGCACCTTGAGAGGCCAAGGTGGGAGGATTGCTTTAGCCCAGGAGTTTGAGACCAGGCTGGGCAACATAGAAAGACTCTTGTGTCTACCAGAAATAGAAATAATTAGCTGGGCTTGATGGTATGCGCCTGTGGTCCCAGCTGCTTGGGAGGCTGAAATGAGAGGATGGCTTGAGTCTGGGAGGGTGAGGCTGTGGTGAGCCGTGATTGTGCCACTGCACTTCAGCCTATGTGACAGAGTGAGACCAAGTCTCAAAAAAAAAAAAAGGAAGGAAGGAAGAGAGGGAGGGAGGGAGGGAAACGAAAAAGTGGAAACTTTATCACTCATTCAATTAGGCTGGCATTGCTGTATACACAAACTAGCCAAAGTCATTACAAGAAAACTTCATATCAAAACCCTACATTTACATTGACAGTATAATCCTCCACTAAACATTAGCACATTGAGCGCAGTAATATGTAAAAATGATAATATATCATGACAAAATTCAGTTTATTCTAGAAACACAAGTTTGGTTTGAAGTTTGAAAACGAATTGATATTATTCAACATATCATTCAACATAAAATACTAAAAAAGAAAAGTCATATAATCATCTCAATAGATGCAGTAAAAGTAATTGACATAATTAAATATTCACTCATGATATAAACTCTAAATAAAGTAAGAATAAGTAGAAACTTCCTTACTATGATAGAGGGCATCTTTGAAAAACATTCAGTTGCTATCACATTTAATGGTGAAAGACATTTCCCTTAAGACTAGGACTAAAGCAAAGCTGTTGGCTGTCACCTTTCCTATTCATCATTGTCCTAGTCAGTTCAATAAGGGAATAAAATAAAATAAAAAGCATTCAGACTGGAAATGAAGTTGTCTTCATAAGTTACGTGATTGTGTCTGTAGAAAATTCCAAAGAATCTACAAAAAATGACTAAAACTAAAAAGTGAGGTTAGCAAGTTTACAGAACACAAGATTAATATAAAAATCAACTGCATGTCCATATATAAAAAATCACTAGCAATGAACAATTGGAAACTGAAATAATAATAGTTCTATTATGTCTGTGGCCTGTATGTAGAAAACTAAAAAAATTGCTAATGAAATGTATCAAAGAGGATTCTGGATATTAGCCCTTTGTCAGATGAGTAGATTGCAAACACTTTCTCCCATTCTGTAGGCTGCCTGTTCACTCTGATGGTAGTTTCTTTTGCTGTGCAGAAGCTCTTTAGTTTAATTAGATCCCATTTGTCAATTTTGGCTTCTGTTGCCATTGCTTTTGGTGTTTTAGACATGAAGTCCTTGCCCTTGCCTATGTCCTGAATGGTATTGCCTAGGTTTTCTTCTAGGATTTTTATGGTTTTAGGTCTAACATTTAAGTCTTTAATCCATCTTGAATTAATTTTTGTATAAGGTATAAGGAAGGGATCCAGTTTCAGCTGTCTACATATGGCTAGCCAGTTTTCCCAGCACCATTTATTAAATAGGGAATCCTTTCCCCATTTCTTGTTTTTGTCAGGTTTGTCAAAGATCAGATGTTTGTAGATGTGTAGTATTATTTCTGAGGGCTCTGTTCTGTTCCATTGGTCTATATCTCTGTTTTGGTACCAGTACCATGCTGTTTTGGTTACTGTAGCCTTGTAGTATAGTTTGAGGTCAGGTAGCGTGATGCCTCCAGCTTTGTTCTTTTGGCTTAGGATTGTTTTGGCAATGCGGGCTCTTTTTTGGTTCCATATGAACTTTAAAGTAGTTTTTTCCAATTCTGTGAAGAAAGTCATTGGTAGCTTGATGGGGATGGCATTGAATCTATAAATTACCTTGGGCAGTATGGCCATTTTCATGATACTGATTCTTCCTATCCATGAGCATGGAATGTTCTTCCATTTGTTTGTATCCTCTTTTATTTCCTTGAGCAGTGGTTTGTAGTTCTCCTTGAAGAGGTTCTTCACATCCCTTGTAAGTTGGATTCCTAGGTATTTTATTCTCTTTGAAGCAATTGTGAATGGGAGTTCACTCATGATTTGACTCTCTGTTTGTCTGTTATTGGTGTATAAGAATGCTTGTGATATTTGCACATTGATTTTGTATCCTGAGACTTTGCTGAAGTTGCTTATCAGCTTAAGGAGATTTTGGGCTGAGACGATGAGGTTTTCTAAATATACAATCATGTCATCTACAAACAGGGACAATTTGACTTCCTCTTTTCCTAATTGAATACCCTTTATTTCTTTGTCCTGCCTGATTGCCCTGGCCAGAACTTCCAACACTATGTTGAATAGGAGTGGTGAGAGAGGGCATCCCTGTCTTGTGCCAGTTTTCAAAGGGAATGCTTCCAGTTTTTGCCCATTCAGTATGATATTGGCTGTGGGTTTGTCATAAATAGCTCTTATTATTTTGAGATATGTCCCACCAATACCTAATTTATCGAGAGTTTTTAGCATGAAGGGCTGTTGAATTTTGTCAAAGGCCTTTTCTGCATCTATTGAGATAATCATGTGGTTTTTGTCTTTGGTTCTGTTTGTATGCTGGATTATGTTTATTGATTTGCATATGTTGAACCAGCCTTGCATCCCAGGGATGAAGCCCACTTGATCATGGTGGATAAGCTTTTTGATGTGCTGCTGGATTTAGTTTGCCAGTATTTTATTGAGGATTTTTGCATCGATGTTCATCAGGGATATTGGTCTAAAATTCTCTTTTTTTGTTGTGTCTCTGCCCAGCTTTGGTATCAGGATGATGCTGTCCTCATAAAATGAGTTAGGGAGGATTCCCTCTTTTTCTATTGATTGGAATAGTTTCAGAAGGAATGGTACCAGCTCCTCCTTGTACCTCTGGTAGAATTTGGCTGTGAATCCTTCTGGTCCTGGACTTTTTTTGGTTGGTAGGCTTTTAATTATTGCCTCAATTTCAGAGCCTGTTATTGGTCTATTCAGGGATTCAACTTCTTCCTGGTTTAATCTTGGGAGGGTGTATGTGTCCAGAAATTTATCCATTTCTTCTAGATTTTCTAGTTTATTTGTATAGAGGTGTTTGTAGTATTCTCTGATGGTAGTTTGTATTTCTGTGGTATCGGTGGTGATATCCCCTTTATCATTTTTTATTGCATCGATTTGATTCTTCTCTCTTTTCTTCTTTATTAGTCTTGCTAGCGGTCTATCAATTTTGTTGATCTTTTCAAAAAACCAGCTCCTGGATTCATTGATCTTTGGAAGGGTTTTTTGTATCTCTATCTCCTTCAGTTCTTCTCTGATCTTAGTTATTTCTTGCCTTCTACTAGCTTTTGAATGTGTTTGCTCTTGCTTCTCTAGTTCTCTTAATTGTGATGTTAGGGTGTCAATTTTTGATCTTTCCTGCTTTCTCTTGTGGGCATTTAGTGCTATAAATTTCGCTCTACACACTGCTTTAAATGTGTCCCATAGATTCTGGTATGTTGTGTCTTTGTTCTTACCGGTTTCAAAGAACATATTTATGTCTGCCTTCATTTCGTTATGTACCCTGTAGTCATTCAGGAGCAGGTTGTTCAGTTTCCATGTAGTTGAGAGGTTTTGAGTGAGTTTCTTAATCCTGAGTTCTAGTTTGATTGCACTGTGGTCTGAGAGACAGTTTGTTATAATTTCTGTTCTTTTACATTTGCTGAGGAGTGCTTTACTTCCAACTGTGTGGTCAATTTTGGAATAAGTGTGATGTGGTGCTGAGAAGAATGTATATTCTGTTATTTAGGGTGGAGAGTTCTGTAGATGTCTATTAGGTCCGCTTGGTGCAGAGCTGAGACTAATTCCTGGATATCCTTGTTAACTTTCTGTCTCGTTGATCTATCTAATGTTGACAGTGGGGTGTTAAAGTCTCCCATTATTAGTGTGTGAGAGTCTAAGTGTCTTTGTAGATCTCTAAGGAATTGCTTTATGAATCTGGGTGTTCCTGTATTGGGTGCATATGTATTTAGGACAGTTAGCTCTTGTTGTTGAATTGATCCCTTTACCATTATGTAACAGCCTTCTTTGTCTCTTTTGATTTTTGTTGGTTTAAAGTCTGTTTTATCAGAGACTAGGATTGCAACCCCTGCCTTTTTTTTTTTTTCATTTACTTGGTAGATCTTCTTGCATCCCTTTTTTTTGAGCCTATGTGTGTCTCTGCACGTGAGATGGGTCTCCTGAATACAGCACACTGATGGGTCTTGACTATTTATCCAATTTGCCAGTGTGTGTCTTTTAACTGGAGCATTTAGCCCATTTACATTTAAGGTTCATATTGTTATGTGGGAATTTGATCCTGTCATTATGATGTTAGCTGGTTATTTTGCTCGTTAGTTGATGCAGTGTCTTCCTAGCATCGATGTCTTTACAATTTGTTATATTTTTGCAGTGGCTGGTACTGGTTGTTCCTTTCCATGTTTAGCGCTTCCTTCAGGAGCTCTTGTAGGGCAGGCCTGGTGGTGCCAAAACCTCTCAGCATTTGCTTGTCTGTAAAGTATTTTATTTCTCCTTCACTTATGAAGCTTTAGTTTGGCTGGATATGAAATTCTGGGTTGAAAATTCTTTTCTTTAAGAATGAATATTGGCCCCCACCCTCTTCTGGCTTGTAGAGTTTCTGCCGAGAGATCTGCTGTTAGTCTGATGGGCTTCCTTTTGTGGGTAACCCGACCTTTCTCTCTGGCTGCCCTTAACATTTTTTCCTTCATTTCAACTTTGGTGAATCTGACAATTATGTGTTTTGGAGTTGCTCTTCTCGAGGAGTATCTTTGTGGCATTCTCTGTATTTCCTGAATTTGAATGTTGGCCTGCCTTGCTAGGTTGGGGAAGTTCTCCTGGATAATATCCTGCAGAGTGTTTTCCAACTTGGTTCCATTCTCCCCATCACTTTCAGGTACACCAATCAGATGTAGATTTGGTCTTTTCACATAGTCCAATATTTCTTGGAGGTTTTGTTCATTTCTTTTTACTCTGTTTTCTCTAAACTTCTCTTCTCGTTTCATTGCATTTATTTGATCTTCAATCACTGATACCCTTTCTTCCAGTTGATCGAATTGGCTACTGAAGCTTGTGCATTCATCACGTAGTTCTTGTGCCGTGGTTTTCAGCTCCATCAGGTCATTTAAGGACTTCTCTACACTGGTTATTCTAGTTAGCCATTCATCTAATCTTTTTTCAAGGTTTTTACCTTCTTTGTGATGGGTTTGAACTTCCTCCTTTAGCTGGGAGAAGTTTGATCATCTGAAGCCTTCTTCTCTCAACTCGTCAAAGTCATTCTCCGTCCAGCTTTGTTCCATTGCTGGCGAGGAGCTGTGTTCCTTTGGACTGGGAGAGGTGCTCTGATTTTTAGAATTTTCAGCTTTTCTGCTCTGTTTTTTCCCCATCTTTGTGGTTTTATCTACCTTTGGTCTTTGATGATGGTGACGTACAGATGGGCTTTTGGTGTCACGTCCTTTCTGTTTGTTAGTTTTCCTTCTAACAGTCAGTATCCTCAGCTGCAGGTCTGTTGGAGTTTGCTGGAGGTCCACTCCAGACCCTGTTTGCCTGGGTATCAGCAGTGGAGGCTGCAGAACAGCGAATATTGCTGAACAGCAGATGTTGCTGCCTGATCATTCCTCTGGAAGCTTCATCTCAGAGGGGTACCCGGCCGTGTGAGGTGTCAGTCTGCCCCTACTGGGGGGTGCTTCCCAGTTAGGCTACTCGGGGGTCAGGGACCCACTTGAGGAGGCAGTCTGTCTGTTCTCAGATCTCAAACTCCGTGTGGGGAGAACCACTACTCTCTTCAAAGCTGTCAGACAAGGATATTTAAGTCTGCAGAGGTTTCTGCTGCCTTTCGTTCGGCTGTGCCCTGCTCCCAGAGGTGGAGTCTACAGAGGCAGGCAGGCCTCCTTGAGTTGCAGTGGGCTTCACCCAGTTTGAGCTTCCCGGCCGCTTCGTTTACCTACTCAAGACTCAGCAATGGCAGGCGCCCCTCCCTCAGCCTCGCTGCCACCTTGCAGTTCGATCTCAGACTGCTGTGCTAGCAATGAGCGAGGCCCCGTGGGCATGGGACTCTCCAAGCCAGGCGCAGAATATAATCTCTTGGTGTTCCATTTGCTAAGACCATTGGAAAAGTGCAGTATTAGGGTAGGAGTGACCTGATTTTCCAGGTGCTGTCTGTCACCCCTTCCCTTGGCTAGGAAAGGGAATTCCCTGACCCCTTACGCTTCCCGGGTGAGGCGATGCCTCGCCCTGCTTTGGCTCACGCTCAATGGGCTCTACCCACTGTCCTGCCCCCACTGTCTGACTAGCCCCAGTGAGATGAACCCGGTACCTCAGTTGGAAATGCAGAAATCAACCGTCTTCTGTGTCACTCACGCTGGGAGCTATAGACTGGAGCTGTTCCTATTTGGCCATCTTGGAACCACCCTTTAAAGGTTGCTAAATTTTATGTAATGAAAATATCATTAGAATATCAGATGTAACTCATAATTTAGTTACTTTTTGTAAGCATAGCGAAAAGTATAAAGTAAATATCAATTTATTTGAATATTTAAATTTGTTTCTCCTATTGACATTGTTGATTTGCCCATCCACTTGAAAGAGGCTGTAGTATTCAAGCATGAGTTGAATCACTACATTCAACTGTAGTATTCATCACTGTAGTATTCAAACCATGAGCGTTATAGTGGTTTACAAGAATTAGGAATGAAAGGAAAAGAAAATATGTACAAAACATAGAGAAAATGGTAGGAGACATACCCTTGGATGGACACCATCTTAATATTTGGAACATTACTGTAATCCTACAATTCATTTAAAAAATATTTTACATACATCTCATGCAAGCTTGAAAGTAAGAAAAGTGCAGATATTTTTTTAAATTTCTATTATCAGAAACAGTTCTTTAAGTTAAAATAAGAACAAAAACACATGGAAATATGAAGTGAAGAAATTTGGTAAAAATTTAGCATACATAAAATCTAGGTAGTAATTTGAACATAACCCATTAGATTATTGTTAATTTATTTTCCAAGATAACATTAAATTACTGCATCTCTGATTACTAAGATTTGGTTAATGTATTTGTTATTTTCATGCTATTTTCAAAGACATGAAAAGAATCTACAAATTTTAGCCATTAGTACTATCTTTCTATTTAAGAGATGCTAACTGATAACAAAATAAGGTCTGATTGGCGTATTTCTGCATATTTTAAGTCATATTTGAGTAACTGTGCTAAAGAATGACGCAATATCATAAAAGATAGTAGCAAGATTGAAAAAAAGCTGAATTATATCATAAATCACAAATGAGGGTGAGTTGTCATTTTTGTAACTACTAAGAAATATCCCGACCTGGAAAAGCTAAAGATTTAGCTATTGCTAAAGATTTTGGGTAAGAAAAATTTACTGTATTGTCATTGACCTAGTGAGGATCACTGATTCATTAAAAAGTAAGTAAACATCTCTGGAACTCAGATTTTTATCAACCATGACCTTTTGCCTAAATTTGTGAATGCATTCAATTCACTATGTTGCTTTTGGCAAGTGAAGACACAATAGCTAAATTCTGACATGTCATGCGTAAAGAGAGCCCTTCTTTTTCTTTTTGGACCACATCTTCTAAACTTAACAAAGTCTCTCTCTACATGTAGTCTTATATTATATATATATAATATAAAGTCTATATATTATATATAACATAGTCTTTTATATAGAATATAAAGTCTATATATTATGCATATGTAATTTTTTTTTGAGAGAGGGTCTCACTCTTGTCACCCATGCTAGAGTGCAGCGGTGTGATATTGGCTCACTGCAACCTCCACCTCCCTGGCTCAAGCAATCCTCCCACGTCAGACTCCAGAGTAGCTGGGACCACACACACACGCCACCATGCCCGGCTAATTTTTGTATTTTTTTGCAGAGATGGGCTTTCCCGGTGTTGTCCAAGCTAGTCTCAAGCTGGACTCGAATTCCTGAGCTCAAGTTATCCACCTGCCTTGGCCTCCCAAACGCTGGGATTACAGGCGTGAGCCACTGTGCCTGGCCCCAGATATATATTTTTAAATCTCACTCCTTCAAGAAATTTTACTCAGTTTACATATTGCGAACATCTGTCCTTTGTGGTATTGTTCTCTGCTTTCTCCCTCCTATCCTTTTCCTGCATAAATAGTATTGCTCTTCACATAGTATGTAGATTAGATACTATCTTTTTTTTAGGCAGTTTACTTATTTGAGAGAAAGAGACGTGCTATATTCATATAATATGTCTGATGTATAAAACTCATAAATAAGGTTTGCCTTACATTAGGACTTAGATTTATTGGGGGAACAAGATACCCTAATGACTGTCAAATTTTAAATTTTATGATTCCTCTCTCTGTCTTAAATTCCAAACCCACATTTCCCTGAATCTACTTAACTATACGATTATGTCTCACAAGTAGTTCACACTCAATGCACAGCTATATGTATTATCTTGCTTCCTGTATACAAGTGAGTACAATCATTATAATGCAACTTTCTAAATGTCTACTTTAACCTATTTTACAAATCTGAAAAATCATAATAATAACCCCTATCTTCTAAATTTGTGAGAATTATGTGAACTAATATGTGTACAGTGCTTTGTAGAGACCAGTGATTTTCAAAATTATTTTTATTGCCCCCTTTAGCAACATGTTCTTGGTTACTATATTTATATTTCCTTCCTGTCTCTCAAATTTTTTTCCTTCTCTCTTCTTCTTCCTGCCACTTCCTTGGTTATGTTTTCTCATCTACATTATTTCACAAACCACCTACCTTATCTTTTGGCCTGCAAACCAGACCATACCCTGTATGCTCAGTGTATCCTCTACGCTGCGGGAGGAGTGACAGCAAGAAAGTTAAATGCTGATTTTATCACCATGATTTTTCAAAATCCCTCAACTCTTTGCAAAGATAAAAGATAACACCCAGTGTCAGTAAGCATGCTAGAAAATGGCATCTCACATGCCATCATAGGCATGAAAATCGACATTTTTTCCGAAAGCGACTTGCCTCTATATCAAACCCTTTCTTGACCCAGCAGTGCCACTTACATGTACAATCCTGAAGTAAAGGGAGAAAATGTGCTCTGGATTTCTGGCAAAGCTTCCTTTAAGAGCAAAACCCTTTTTCAACAAGTGGTCATACGCTAGGAGAAAAACAATAGGAAATAATAATAATAAAAAAGAGAACTACCTTTATTGGTGCCAAGAGTAGAAAACAACAATCACATACCATAAAATCAAGGAAATATCAGCCAAATCTAGGGAAAATTTAATTATCCAGAAGGCACCAAGACTGAGAAAAGAATGCATCATTGTGGAAAATAAGTGGAGAA
This sequence comes from Pongo pygmaeus, assembly GCF_028885625.2. NCBI lineage: Eukaryota > Metazoa > Chordata > Mammalia > Primates > Hominidae > Pongo > Pongo pygmaeus. Next base: position 187,728,337 of record NC_072376.2, read on the forward strand.
CATTTTGGTGGAAGTATGGTTGGTCCCAGCTGACTTGGGGGACAGTCTCATTTGCTGCCCATGGCCTCAGATCAGTATCAATGCAAGGCTGTTAGAAGCATGGCTGTGGAATAAAGCATGTAGTCAAGCCACACAATTCTTTGCTGACGGAATTTGAAGTAGGTTTAATTTTCTTCTCTATGTTTTCCCCATTTTCAAATTTCCATAGATGAAAAATTAATTTGACAGCAAAAAAACAAAAAACAATAAAAATGATGGTGTCTTCTCAATTCCTTATTTTAATGGGCAAAGTTATTCCCTCCCTGTTTATACTCCAGATATTCCACATGTGCTAAAACATTTAGAAATCTTCTAAAATACGATATGTTCTTTTTCCCTTCCATATCTTTGCAACTGCTTTCCCCTGCAACCGTCTAGGGAGTTCCTTGTAATTATATGTCACTCAACTAAAAATTTACCTTCTTTATGAAATATCCTGTGATGTCTGCGTGCATGATTACATGTTTCCACTTTGGTGATCCCACTGTACTCTGTCAACTTCTCAGCTGTGATACTCACCACACTAGTAAATTTCTGTGTACATTTCTCTCTCCTGTACCATGAGAGCTCTAGGACTGCAGGAATTGTTATTTTAAACTTTGTATGGAATTTAGTAAATGCTTATTGAATCAACTCATGAGAAAATTGGGTGTTAATATTCTGCTTTCTTCAGTTTCTTCATTGGGTTTAGTGGAGAAATTTCTCACAATATTGCCTGAAGGACAAGTTTGAGTACAGGTATATTATTCTTACGTATTTTTTCTTTTTATATTTGTCATTGTATGTCCATTTCCAATGAGTAAGTGTTTAATTACATTTGTTCATTCCATATTCACATTCCATCTACTGTTCAGAATGTGGAGATCATGTTTCTTGTGTTTGACTTGCTTCACACATGGGAGAAGTTGCACGCATGTGAATTCACTTACATTATTTCACAAAGCAGAAGGGCACGGCGGCTCAGCACTTTGGGAGGCTGAGGTGGGTGGAACACTGGAGGTCAGGAGTTTGAGACCAGCCTGGCCAACATGGTAAAACCCTGTCTGTACTAAAAATACAAAAATTAGCCAGCGTCATGGCGCAGTAGCTGCCTGTAGCCCCAGCTACTCAGGAGGCTGAGACAGAAGAATTGCTTGAACCCAGGAGGCAGAGGTTGCAGTGAGCTGAGATCATGCCACTGCACTCCAGCCTGGGGGACAGAGCAAGACCATGTCTCAAAACAAACAAACAAACAAATTCACAAAGTGATGACTGCATTTTCATTCCATCAAAAATAAAAATTATTACAGTTACTAATTGTATTATTTATCAGATGTGGAAGCAAAAGGATTTTCAATTCACTGTGCAGAGGAGGTACGCTTATACAGACTCAAGAAAACAATCTGATTGCTTTAATTTTTCTCTAAGCTCGCCTGCCAAAAAAGAATTCTGATCTGGCTCTTAGATTTTAGTAGATTAAATTTATGGAAAACAGGAATATGTTCCTATGCAAAATGTTTTGGTAAAAGATTTTATGCTGATATTGAGTGAATTTTAATCTTATTTAGTCTAAAGTAAACCACTAAGTTTTTTCCAGAACCTCAACTAAACCCAAATATTTGGAGAAAAAAAAGGAAGCAAAAACAAATGTTCAATTATAAGACAGAAGTTAATTTCAAAAATGAATGATTAAAGATTTTGACTTTTTTATGTTATAACAACATATAACATATAATATTATAGCAGTAATGTTATAATGACATAATTGTTTTCATTTCTTTTTAACAAAATCATTAAATTGGTCCTTTCCACGCATTACTACAACCTCTTTCAATTGTCCTCCATTTCTTTGACAAGCTAGAAGGGTCTAGATGTTTCTCATGTGGTGAGCCCTGTCAAACCCTTTCAAGTTTGCATTTTTTTCCAGATAAATGTAACAATACCCATAAATCATACTTATTTGGATTCTTATCTAATATTACATTGAAATAACTGGAAATAAGGCAAAAGCTTTTCTGAAGGTATGCAACACTTTACTCTCAAACCTCAGATAAAATCTAAAACCTATGGGAGCCTAAACTGAAAAGAGGAAGACGGAAGGAAGGAAACATATTCAATGGAGGACACTGTGCTAAAATGTAATTTTACATTTCCACTGAATCCTATTTTATCAAAACCTGCATTTTTAGTTTTAATTTTGATTCATAGTGTGATTTGCGAATCATTGAAATGACACATGTTAAAGATTACAATACAAATAACACAATTTGCACTTCCAGTTTTCAGAATTTCCAGTTTGGCAGTTTGCCAGCTCTTTGAATCTAAGAGAAAGAGGGAAACAAAATTTCTGTAGAAGTGTTACTTCTTCCCAAAACATGATCCAGACATTCATAGAACCATTGAATTTGCTATTGCTATTCTGACTACCTGAGAAATACAACCTTTTTGCGTGTGTGTGTGTGTGTATGTGTGTTATGTGACATTTGACATTGGGACTGGTGGAGGAAGATAAAACCAAAACTGCATGTCTTGCCTGTTTTTCTGTTGAGTCTGACATCTGAAGATGTAAATTCAACACAAATTAGACATCTCCTTAGATAAGATGACTCTAAATAAATATTTTATTTATAGTTCTCTGCTGACATAAATATAGCTTGCTTAATCATGCATGTATCCTGGAATGTGTGTAAAGCCAATTTTGCTAAAGTGATTAATTTGTAGACTGTGTATTTCTTCTTATGTGTTCCTTGAGTCAATGAGTTAAATAATGGGATATGCTGTGGGCATGTCACAGTCTGACTCAGTGACTCATGTGTTGGCAGTGGCCACATAAATAGAGCTACTGTGTCTGAAAGCAATGGGTAGCTAGATACCTTTTTGACAGCTCAATATGAAAACGTAAATAATTTCAAAACAGGCTGGGTGTGGTGGCTCACACCTGCAATGCCAGTACTTTGGGAGGCTGAGGTGGGAGGATAATTTGATCCCAGAATCTTGAGACCACCCTGGGCAGCCTAGCAAGACCCTATCTCTGCATGTAAAAACAACAACAAAAAATTATAATAGTAATAAAAAAAGAAGTTCCAAACAAAAAATATTTGCAAGGATTTTGTTTCTGGGTCTTTTGATTTTGTTATGAGATTTTTAATTAAAATAGAATAAAAACCTGAACTTCAAAATCAAGATCTGCTTATTTGGAAATTTTGTCTGTTACTCAAGTCCATCCTTTTGATTTTTCGGAATAAATTAATATTGTCTATTTCTGGATCTCCTACATTGCAATTTCTTCCAGATTAATAAAAGTATATTTAAAAATTATTTTTCAACAGAGCAGTGTACCCTTGCCAGGCTGTAGTCCGACATGATAAGATAATGGAATCCTATGTTAAGCGGCCTATCATCTTGATTCCAAGAATTCATCTAGGAAAATTACTTAACAATTGATGATTTTGAATTATTTATCCTGAGAGATTTTGCCAAATCCCAAAGTAAAAATCATTGGAATTACTAATAGTACTAGCGAGCATGTGTACTACATAGGGTACTAGGAAACCTACTAGCTTTCTAGCCTTGTTGACTAGGTTTAGAAACTTACCTCTGCCAGTTACAAACTGTGTGAAGTTCGGTCTAAGTTCTTTACCTTCTTTATCTTCAGTTCCTTATTTATAAATAGATAAAGAACTAATCATACCTATAGGATTTTTGAAGATCAAAAAACAGAATGCTATTTTTAAAATTTTCCTTACACCATACCTAGCATAAGTAAATCCTCAATTTATAGTAGTTTCTGCTATATTTTTAAGCTCATAAACAAAAGAACATGATGCAGGCACACCTATTAATACTAGATGGATCAATAAAAACAGGAATTTTAGCAAATATAAAACTTCAATAATGAAAATCATATAATACTCAAGAGTATTAGTTTTATGATTTTTTTTCTTTTCTTTTTTTTTTTTTTTTGGTGGAGACAGGGTCTCACTCTGTTGCTTAGGCTGGAATGCAGTGGTGCAATCACGGCAGGGTCTCACTATGTTGCCTAGGCTGGTCTTGAACTCCTAGGCTCAAGTGATCCTCCCACCTTTGCCTCCCAAAGTTCTGGGATTACAGGTGTCAGTCCCTGTGCCTGGCGAGTTTTGTTGTATTATCGTTGTAAACATTTTGGCAATACTGGGACAACTTAATTTATCAAAAATCAACACAATGTTTTAAGAGCTCTCTATTGTTTTTGGCTCAATTAATTTGGCTTAAAAGCAAAAGATTGAGTTACCTGGATATATTTAATTCTACCATAAACTTATTTTCATAAGGATCTATGGGGAAGCTTTGTAAATTTTTGTTTCCAGTTATCTAACTTCAGAGATTATTTTTTAAAAAGGAAAATATCAGCATTTTCTATTTTTAATAAAGTAGAACAAGAATTTTTTAAACGTTTTATTTTACCATAATTTCAAGTTTTACAGAGATTATCTGAATAGAACAAATGATACTCATTTTATTCTTTACCAAGATCCACAAATTATTAACATTTTTGCTCTAGTTGCCTTATCATTTACTCTCTTAATAAACATTTTTTAACCTTTTGAACAATGTGTGTTTCCTAAGAAAAACACATTCTCTTGAATAACTAGTAAAATTACCAGAGTAAAAAAAATATATACCATTTATACAATAGGAATGCCTCATCCAGAACCAATATTCAAATTTAGTCCATTATCCCAACAATATCCTATATATTTTTTCCTGGTCTAAAATTTAAGTCAGTGGTAAGAATTGTGCTTAATCATCATATCCCTGGAGTGTTTTTAATCTAGATTAAATCCTCAGTCTTTTCTCTTATAACCTTGGCAGCTTGAAGAGTACCTGTTATTTTGTGGAATGTCACTCAGTTTGGGTCTGTCTGATATTTCCTGTGTTTAGAACCAGGTCATGCAAGTCAGACAGAGAAACAGACAAGAGATTGTGCTCTTCTCAGCACATCACATCAGGAGGCACATGATGTTGGTCTGTCCCATGATTGGTGATGTTAGCTATGATTGATTGGCTAAGATGGTTCTGCTAGGTTTTTCCACTGCAAATTTATTATTTTCCCTTTAGTAATTTATAATTAATTTGTGGAGAGATACTTTGAAGATACCTAAATATTCTTTATTCCCCAAACTTTGACCTACTCATTTAAGTACTCATCGATAATTTTTGCTTACATCAATTTTTATTATAATAGTTCTAAAATGGTGATTTTCTAAGTCTACCATCCCTTCTACATTTATTAGTTGACATTCCACTTAAAGGGATAAGATTCCCCCACTACTAATTTAGTTTTTGTTCATTTGTTTAGATTTGTATGGATTAATTGATTCTTAGAGAACTCAATGATTAATAATCCATCACCAGGATTATTATCAGGACTCTTTGAGCTTTCTCTTCCTGGGGTTGACTTTAACTCAATTGTCCTGTATCTTTCTTGTGCATTTTTTCAGAACCCCTTTTCTCTGTGGGAATGACTTCAGAAGAGCTTCGAAAGTTGGCTATGCTGGAATTTGGTGCTTATTTTTATACCTATGGGTAATTTTCACTTGTAATATTTTTCTGTCTTCTAATTTTGCCAAAGGTGAGAATTTTTTGTGGTTTTATTTTTGTTGCTTAGAGGTTGTTTGAGGAGATTTGGATTCAGGCAGCTGTCATTCATATACCTCAACTGCTCAGGACTCTTGGATGCAAAGACTTTTACCATCTGGCTTAAGAGTTCCTTTAACAAGGAGGAATCGTTTGTAAAATAACGTGAGAAACTATATTTCAGTATAATGTGAAAACTTAACAGCATGGGTTATAAGAAAATAAAAATGAAGAAGAGCTATATTCTTTGTAAAAGTGATGAACAAATATTAGAAAAAGAGTTGTAGCCAGGCGCGGTGGCTCACGCCCGTAATCCCAGCACTTTGGGAGCCTGAGGCACGTGGATCACTTGAGGTCATGAGTTCGAGACCAGGCTGGGCAACGTGGTGAAACCCCGTCTCTACTAAAAATATAAAAATACTGGGATGTGGTGGCATACGCCTGTAATCCCAGCTACTCGGGAGGCTGAGACAGGAGAATTGCTTGAACCTGGGAGGCAGAGTTTGCAGTGAGCCAAGATTGCGCCGCTGCACTCCAGGCTGGGGGACAGCGTGAGACTCCAACTCAAACAAAACCAAGTAGTAAAAAGAGTGAGAAAGAAGAGAGGAGAAAGAAACAGAAATGGCCGAGTAACTTAGCAGAGCAAATATCCATGGAGGAAAATGAACAGTAAGAGATTACTGAAGGCAGGTCAAATAAATGTCAACAGTGAGAAAGTAATATTAAATTTTAAAATTTCAAAGGCCATGTAAATACATTTATGTATCATTTCAAATCATAAGGTAAATGTAACACATGAACAAATATTATGGGTGAGCCGTTTATAGCGTTATTCAGAGGAATAAGGTTGCTTTTCATGTCCTGGTTGTCACAGAGCAGAGGGCAGGAGAATAGTTATAGGGGATCAGATGCCAATGACATCAGTAGTCTAGTGGAGGCAGGCAGAGCCAGAGTAACCATGAAGGTATGAACCCCAGGGAATCCTCAGAAATGTTGATAAGGGTACTAGATTTCCCATAGAACATGGGATAGAGTTCTTGAATTGTGGGTTTAGAGTAAGCAGGCACGAGCTCCATGTAGTCTACACTGTGACTGAGAGATGGTCATTGCATCATGTACGTATGAACAGTCCAGGCGGGGTGTGAGGGTCAGAGAGCAAGTCAAGTAGGTTGTATCTAGCTGTCCTACAGAAAGGTGTTCCCCAGGAGGTGGTTGTGCAAGGTAGGTATCTGGATCAACCACACTAAAGAATTAGGAGAAAGTGGGCAACTGGAAACTGTGTCAGGGGTGACTAAGCTCTGCTTCTAGTATAAGTCCAACTTATATTTTGAAAGGATCCTGATGCAACATAACATTATAAGAATTCACTACAGTATTACTTAAGTTTCGGTTTGTAGGCATGGTTTTGATCTTGTCATTCATCAAAGACATTTGTACTCATGTGAATGTTTTGATTTATTAAATGTGCCTTCCTAATTAAGATAGTCCAACTATGCAATAAATACTTGAATCCTACTATTCCTCCTACTTTAGCGAGCATTCTCAAAATGAAATTCTTTACCTGTTCCTAAGATTTGTGCATTTATAAATGACCAAAGTCCTATGGTGTTTTGGGTGTATAATCTTTCCCTTTGCAGTTTTGGTTCTGTAATTGGCCTTCTGGAGAATACGTTTATATATTCAACACATATCTGTGAAGTGCAGGAGTAATGCATGGAAGGGACATGTGAGGGATATATGTGTGATATTTTCCATGGAGCGGTCAGAAAAGCTCTCACTGAGAGAATGGGAGTTTTGAGTTAAAAAAACAAATAGGAAAGAAGCAAGGCAATTAGCCATACACATATCTGGGAAAAGAGCATCCTAGGTAGAGGAAAATTCATATGCAAAAGCCCTGAGTAATTTAGGAAAACATTAAACAGGCCGATATGCTTTAAGTAAAAAGAGTGAAAGAGAAATAATAGGACATGAATTTGAAAGCTAATGGGGACCGGAGCATGTAAGGGCTTATAGGTGCTGGTAAGGACTTTGGCTTATATTCCGCTTGATACAGGAAGACATAGAAATGTTTTGAGTAGGGGAGTGGCATCATCTCATTTATATCTCTCAGGATCATCATTCTGGCTACTCTTCTGAGGCTAGTGCGTTTGGAATGGTGGCGGGAACTGGAGAGGCGGTAAAGCAGGCCAAGCTCAGGATTGTGGAGAACACTGAGAGGTTATCACAATAATTCTATAAAGATATTGTGGTGTCCTGAACCAGTGTGATGGCAAGGAAGATGATTAGAAGTGCCAGATTCTGGATATATATTGAAACTAGAATTCCCATGTGGGATGTAATAGTAAGAGAGGAGTCAAAAATTACTTCAAATTGACTGAGGAACTTAAAAAAGGATGAATTTATTTACTGAGAAGGGGAAGACTGTATGAGGAGCTACTTTAGTAGGAATTATCCGTTCGGATTTGGACATATTAGGTTTGAGATGCCTGCTGGATAAGGAAATGTCGCTGTGGGGTGTGGTGGCTCACACCTGTAATCCCAGTGCCCTGGAAGGCCTAGGTGGGAGGATTGCTTGAGCCCAGCAGATCAAGACCTGCCTAGGCAACATAGGGAGATCCTGTCTCTACAAAAAATTTAAAAATTAGCTGGGTCTAGTGGCACATACCTATGGTCCCATCTACTCAAAGGGAGGCCTAGGTGGGAGGATCACTTGAGCCTGGGAGACAGAGGCTTCAGTGAGCCAAGATTGCACCACTGCACTCCAACCTGCATGGCAGAATAAGACCTCATCTCAAACAGAAAAATAGGAAATGTCAAGCAAGAAGTTATGGGTCTGGGTATATGAGTTTGCAGTTAAACATGCTGATAGTATTTAAAGGCAGGAGATAGGGATCCCTTAGGGAGTGAGCGTAGATAATAAAGGGAAAAGAGTTAAAGACAGTGCTGTGAGACACTCCAATATTTAAAGGGTGAGGAGACCAAAAGGAGCACAGTGGTATCCTGGGATCCTGGGAAGTTGAGAGAAGTTTGTTTTGGCTAACTCTAATTGCAACATTGAGCGGAAGCAGGGCGGGGTTCATCATGAGAGCTGGCTTCTTCTTGCAGGGTGACTTCTTCAGATCAGGATGCAGCAACATTTTCAAACAGGAGAATATCCTGATAAAGGTCTAAACTATGATCCCATGGGCAAGGGAGGCTCAGCGGGTGGTTGGAGTTTCAGGATTTCCAGGTACATGCAGAACTCGAAATTCTCCACATATCTCCATTTCAATTCTCCAGTGCTTATTCACTCTTGACCAGTGGGCTGCACGATGTGCAATCAAGCATATGGATGGTGGAATCAGTCTAATTGTTTTCGTCCTTGCTCCAATACTACTAGCTATTTGACCTATGAGAATTTGCTTAACTTCTTTATGCCTTAGTTTCCTGACCTGTGAAACACGGAAGACAATAGTACTTACTTAATAGGGTTTTTCTGAATATTAAGTATGATAATATAAATATAGCACTTAGTACAATGTCTTGAATATAGCATTTTCTAAGTGTTAACCAGGACTATCATTCTGAGACTTGGTGAGGCTGGGCATTCAACAGATGGTGCAACTGGTGCAGATGGACAACTTACAGCATGAAACTTTGGCCACAGCAGCCCTGCAGCTGCCTGAGCTAAAGAATTATTTTGCATGATTTTAGAAAGTCCCTGGGTTTTTAAATGTATTTGACTTAAGCCAAGAATTTAGAATTCTGAACTTTTTAATAAGTTAATACTTTTTCTGTTCTAATTATAGTTCATGATGGGGTATGTTTATGATATTTTTCATTATAGAAGTTATATAGGTTTGTTGAAAAAAATGGCCACCATAGATAAATGTTAGTAAGAAAGTTAAAATAAAATGAAAGCTCTTTGCCCTAAGGTAACATTAAAATTTTGGTGAATTTTTCTCTTACACATCTCTGTATACATCCATGAAGCTCTGAGGGCCTGTGTCTCCCTAGGAGTCCCAAGAAGTCCAGGCTCCAATCAGGTCTCAAAGTACCCTCCTGGTACAAAAGCAACTAAGTGTTGCATTCATTTTCCCCGTCAAGAGCTTGGAAGAACAGAGGCCATGTTTGTACCATACCAGCTCCTGAAACTGCCCTGCTTAGAAAAAAGAAGATGGTAATTGACTTGTATTTGAGAGAGGCAGGCTGTAGACTCATTCATGTCTCCCTTCTGCAGCATCCACATTCTCTTTAATAAGTGTCTATATAAAGTGCCAACAGATTAACTTCTCTCACACTCCAGTCTTTTTATTCACATCCTTTACACAGCCTGTGGGCTGGGCAACATGGTCACCAAAAGTCTTACCCTAGAGGATATTTTATTCTAGAAGACGATACATAGCACAGATTTTCCTACTTCGTGACCATTTACTTCTGACTTTTTGTTTTACCATCTCTTGAAACATTTACCTCTTTGTGAATGACTGGGTTCTTTTTTAGTATAATGACTTTTTTTAACCTAAAGATATATAAGATATATTTCTAAAGATATGTATAATGTTTTAACATTATGTTTCTAAGCAAAGACATCCTCATCAATAGACTTGACACACAGTTTACAGTCAGACAATATTACATAAAACAATGTTTGGATGAATAAGAAATTATATTTTGTATATACATGCCAAGTGAAAGGGCATGAAAAGGGTGCACCTTCTATGACTTTTGAGTCTGTTTTGTGCCTGCACTAGTTCCATATTTTAAAGTCTCTTCTGTACAAATGTTTTTCACCCTAAAAGTGGTTTCTATGTTATAATGTTATTTTTAAGTGCAGTTTGTGGTGAAAAATTGATGAATAAAATGGTGCAAAAGAAGAGCATACCTGTGTGCACCTGTGGCCCCAGCTACTCAGGAGGGTCACTTGAGCCCATGAGGTTGAGACTACAGTGAGCAATGTTCCCACCCACTCACTCCAGCCTGGGCAGCAGAGGAAGACCCTTTCTCAAAAAAAAAAAAAAAAAAAGAACATACCTTCCAAAGAATAACTGCACTACCTTGAGCTCTTTCTCTTTCTCCAGTGACTATTTTCTACGTTCAGTCTCCTCATTCTTTTTCAGTGAAGACAGTAAATCTTCATGGCACTTAATTTTATGTGTAAGCTGTATTTATTTACTTTTAATTGTTGTTCTTAATTATATAAACTTGTTTTCTTTGTTCAATTGATACAGTTTTCTATCCATTGGAAATTGAGTATTTTGGATTGGATGAAATGAATCATAATTTGATCCATCAAAATTAATGGAAAAAAAGTCATATAATGGCTTTTCATTTAGCAGGAAAGTTTTTAGAAATGAAGTAAAATTATGGGGAAGGATATTAAATATATATGGAAGCTAAAGCAACTCCATTTTGGATGGGAGGCTAAAGCAGCTCCACCTTGGAAGCTAATCTGCCATACTGGCTTAACTGATTAACTCCAATATCTGGAAGGACTCTAAAATTTCCATTTATCTATTGTTCCTTGAGTAAGAGAAGGTACTTAACTTTAAATCCTGTCCTTAGGTCAAACAACCTTGATGTTATCACACTTCAATTGGCCTACAAATTCCATCTGAGCCACTAATTTCACTATGGTATGTAAGCCCTGGATCAGAGAGATAATGGTGCCAGGGTCTGCCATCTTGTCTTGCCACCACCCAAGACACAGACATGGCTTCTGTTCCTTAAGTCCCTATTAAACGTTTGTTTCTAACAAACAGGATATGTCAGCCTCTTTCTTAGGTCTCTCAGCTTCCTCAGACATTGGTGTAGGTTTGCACAGACCTGCCTACCTTGAAACAGTCTAGGTGTACTTATTTAGCTGCTTCATCACTGTTTCCCATGGACTTCTGATTCCTATTGGGGACTATTCATGAGACTGTCTACCTATAGTCTCCAATAGCTAGATAATAAATCCTAGATTCTCCATATTTTCATTTCTTACAAACCTCTTCCTATTATTAATAACTGTATTTGTTAGGATTTTTGCTTATAAGAGTGAAACAAAATCTTTCTGTCATAGCAACATTGGGATTTTCTGGAATTATATAAGGGTTTCACAGAATTGAGGACAGACTGGAAGAAGAAATCAAAGCTACAGGGTCAGTCAGTCCTGGAACTACAGTCCGAAGTTGCTGGTGGGTACTAATACTGCCACCAGATCATTACTAGTGCCATTGGGTCTGACTTTTGCATCATTAATTCCAATAATCCCTGGTCATTGGCTCATTTGGTCCACATTAAAAATAGTGGGACAGTCTCATTGACTGAACTTGGGTCATGTCTTTTCTGCCTTTGGATTCTGTAGTGGAAGGTGGGGCGCTGCATCCCTTCCGTATAGCCCCCATGGGAGATTCTCCTGAAAGATAACAGGAGAATTAGTGTTGGAAGTCCTACAGGAAACAAATATCCTTTATTGTTGCCTTCATCTTATAAGTCATAATAAACCTAGTTATTAAAGAAATAAATCTCAAGGAGAGTCATTTTCTGGGAGAAAGGAGACAACATGTTAATGTAGCACCATGTGCTAAATTAGGAGGAGGCAGTTTTGTAATAGACAAGTTTTTTGTAGAGATATCTGGGTGAGCTTATTTAACAAGGGCTCTAATGCATAGGTAACCTTTTTTTTTTTTTTTTGAGACGGAGTCTCACTCTGTCACCAGGCTGGAGTGCAGTGGCACGATCTTGGCTCGCTGCAACCTCCACCTCTAGGGTTCAAGTGATTCTCCTGCCTCAGCCTCCGGAGTAGCTGGGACTACAGGCTCGCGCCGCCACACCCAGCTAGTTTTTGTATTTTTAGTAGAGATGGGGTTTCATCATATTGACCAGGATGGTCTCAATCTCTTGACCTTGTGACCTACCCACCTCAGCCTCCCAAATAGGCAACTCTTTTTTTTTTTTTATTTTTTTTTATTTTTTATTTTTTTGAGTTGGAGTCTTGCTCTGTCGCCCAGGATGGAGTGCAGTGGCGCAATCTCGGCTCACTGCAAGCTCCGCCTCCCGGGTTCACGCCATTCTCCTTCCTCAGCCTCCCCAGTAGCTGGGACTACAGGCGCCCACCACTGCGCCCGGCTAATTTTTTGTACTTTTAGTAGAGACGGGGTTTCACCATGTTAGCCAGGATGGTCTCGATCTCCTGACCTCGTGATCCCCCCGCCTCGGCCTCCCAAAGTGCTGGGATTACAGGCGTGAGCCACCGCGCCCGGCCAGGCAACTCTTTTAATTGTCAAAGGCTAATGTGAGGATAACAGAGGAAGTTTAATATTTTAAAGTGCATCATGTAAGGGCCAAATCACATGATGATTTATTGTGTGAACACAGTTTGGATTATCCATATGATATTCATATTGATAGTGCTGATTTCATTTTAGGACAACAGCATCATCTGCTATATTAATGTTGTTAATACACTTTTTTTGGGTTTTGTTTATCAATTTACTTTGGTCTCATACTTTTATGAGAGCTATAAGAATATAGGTTTTCTATCTATTTCTATGTTTGTGCATACTTAAGTCAGCACAGTACATTCGTGAATGTTTTTTCTTTCAAAGGAGGTAACACATTGCTCATTCTATGGAAACATGACTCCTAGCTTTGATTAATGCACAGATACTCATTTTTATTCCAAATGCCATTCGTCAATATAGTTCTTTTGATACCTTTTATCCCTGTTACTATAAACATAGGGATTTTTTTTTTTTTTTTGCTTTGTTTTGTAGTGCTCTCATTTGGAGGCAGTTTAGCTGAATGGTTAACAATTTAAGTTTTGAGCTGGGCACAGTGGCTCACACCTGTAATCCCAGCACCTTGGGAGGTGGAGACAGAAGGATTGCTTGAGCCCAGGAGTTTGAGACCACCAAGTTTTAGTAACTTATTTTATTTTATTTTATTTTATTATTTTTTGTTTGAGATAGAGTCTTACTCTGTCACTCAGGCTGGAGTGCAATGGCATGATCACAACTCACGGCAGCTTCTAACTCCTGGGCTCAAGCGATCCTCCACCTCAGCTCCAAAAGTAGCTGCAACTACAGGTGTGCATAACCACACCTGGCTAATTTTTGTATTTTTTGTAGAATTGGGGTCCTATATTGTTGCTCAGGCTAGTCTCTAACTCCTGGGTTTAAGCAATATTCCCATCTTGGCCTCCCAAAGTGCTAGGATTACAGGCATGAGCCACCACGCCTGGCCTAGTAACAAAATACGAAAATTGTTTTGCCAGACAAAAGTCATCTTTAACATTTGCCCTTACTACCCACACACATACCTGAAATGGTTTCCTGTGGCTGCTGGGTGTGCAAAAAGAGACTCTAAGGCCTTTAAGCACATGAATTCAGAGCTCAGTCCTTCACTGGGGAATGTAGTTAGAATCCACACGGCTTGAACTCTGTAATGGGAGCACACTGGGTCAGCCATTAACGTCCAATTCATGTAAGCTCATGACTGAGGTTGCCCTTTGAAACAGCCTGAGAGTCTTAAAAAATGCAAATATCTGGGCCTCCTCCCCAGAGATTCTGATTTAATTTGTTTGAAATAAGACCTGGGCAGCTACTTTTTAAAACTCCTCAGGTGTTTTTAAGGTTCAGCTTTGAAAACCTCTGCTTTGCCTAGCTTACTTCAGGACCTAATTCTTATCAATTCCCCTCCTCTACATTGTAACTAAGCCATCTGTGGAACAGTTCTCCTATTAGATAGCCAATGACTATTTCACTGGACATGTTAGACCCTTGATGAATGATGATCATTCATTTCACCTTGGACATACAGCCCAAGAATGCACATTGCCAATAAACAGCAACTACAAGCAAATGAGTTAGTTATTGTGATGTACCCCAAAGTGATACTTCACTGATTTCTGAGAAAAAGAAAAATACAGTTTATTTTTGGACAGTGATGTGATACAGAAGATTGCTATATTAGGATGGTGAGATACGTGGGAGGCTTTGGGTGGTTAGAGGATTTATTCAATCCTATGATTCTGTGATTCTAGGTATCTGAGATCTAAAAAGTAAAGCAGCAATGGGGTTAGAAAAAAAGATTTGGACAATGAAAAGAAGGTTGTGAAATTGAAAGCATGAGTTCTTATTTCTTTCTTGTCTTCTGTTAGGGGTCTTTAGCAAATACCACAATCAATTTACCTCGAAGCCTCCCATTAGGCACAAAGCCACTTTTTTACTCAGAGGTTTAGTTCTCACTTCCCTTCCCTGGCGGACAAATCCTAAATTGATTCCTCTAAATCGATTTCTTCTTTCTCCTTACCTTATTAACATTGCTACTAAAACTTTACTGTACTAATGGATTCAAATGGGTTCAGATTTTCCAAAACATTTCTTGCCATAATGAAGGTGCAGCCACCAGCACGAATTTATTTGTCTCGGTTTGTGGTGGAAAAAAGTGAGAATGGCAAACTAGCAAGCTTCTACTTCCTCTGGCACATATCAGCCCCCGCCATTTTACCTGAATATCTCCTTCTCTGACCTACAGCCTTTGGACATTTGCTTAAATTCCAATGCATACTTACATATGCAGCTGTTTATTGCCCACTTCCATCTGGGAAGTAGAAGCCTCGCTCATTGCAACCTGTTTCACCTTCTTCACCTTCTCTAGCTGCTCTCTCTTCTTTGCTCCCAGTGAGAGTAAATGGTTCCACCATGAACCCGGGGCCTAAAGCCAGGAAGCTGTGTGGTATCCGTACTCTGTTTTCTTTTACCATGATCACCAATCCATCACTACTATCCCTCCTAAGTATCCTGGAATCTATTTACTTCTCTCCATCTCTACTATGGAAGCTTTTAAGTATGCCATCACTATATCTCATTTGAATTACTGTGACAGTCTCCTTACTGATCTCCTTGCCATTAGCTTAGTTCCCTGGAGTTGCCATGGAGACATTCTTGCCTATAAGGACAATAGGGAATGCAGCTTGAGACTTTTAGAAATGACAAGTGTAGCATCTCAGTCATTTTTCCAGTGAACCTGAGAATTAGGGAAAACTTATTTGTTACCAAAATCATTACTTCACACTTATTCCTAGGTTGTAATGCTTTGTAATAATTAACACAAGTTGTTAATTATTTTGTCGTTTTGAGGAAGTTTTTATTACATGTTTTTGATTTGATTCTCATATACCATAGATGTTATCTGATTTATTCTTGCAATACTCCTAAGCGATTACAATTAACTACAAACAATTGTTTCTACTTTACGGGTAGAGAGATTGATGCAGAGAAAGTATTTTTATGTCCAGTCATGCAATAGCTTCAATCAATAATCAATCAATAATCAATCAGAAATAAAGCCAGGTTTCTCCAACTTCTGACTTTACTATCTCTTGACTATGACTATATAGGCTGGCTGGTGAGGGGTAAAGAGTGAGGGGAGATAACCAAAACCTTGATTACTAGTGGTTATTTAAATTCACAGCAGGTAATGGGAAAATATAGGACCACCAGTTAGCAAGAAAGTTTGATTTTCACTGGTGACTCTGCTACTCATTTGTTGAGTGACCTTTCAACAAGTCACTTCTTGGCCTCTCTGGGTTTCATTTCTTCCTTTACAGGTAAGATAGGTATTTGGACCACATCTGAGATAGTTGACCTGGGCTCTATGGAACCCCCCATCCTGCCACCAGTCCCATCATCCATGAACGGATTTCAAGGAGCTGGCAAACTAAACTTCTGTACCACATGTGGAACATGTGCACTTTTCTAAGCAGGAGGTTCAGAGACAATATCAGAATTTAAAGAAGTCTGTGATAAAAAATTATTGACAACAAACAAATGAACAAAATTAGAATATACCACCTAATAAATACCTAGGATCAAGTATTTTTAGGATTAAGTGTGGTTATGTAACAAGAAAAGCTCCTTGCCCAGTGTAATTTCCAAGTATGAATTGTTATCAAATTTCAAAACACATAGCCCCGAAGTCAATCTTCATTCAGATAGATGCAAATAAATATGAGAGGGCAATCCATGATGTCTTTGTATCAGAATGCATTTGGAATCCTGATACTTTTAAATCTCTTCATTTGTCTTTAGTTCAGATTATATGGCTCCATTTTTTGTGTGTGTGAGAACTCCTGAGGAATTGTTGAGTCATTCATTTTGCAGACATGTGGGTACTCTAACTTCTCACAATGTGTTAATGTTTTAAATAAAAATGTACTTAAGAGGGCAAACAGTGACATTCCAATATGTACAGCTCGTATTTTTGTTTGCAAACCCAATTAAACACATCATCTTGAAATCATGAAATCATTCCAGAAACTGTACATGGCTTTTGAAAAAAAAAAAAAAGATTTTGGCAGCAAATAGGGGAGTTTCCTTGGAGTTTCTGAATGCTTATATTAATCTCAGTGGGAGTTTGCCACTGGAGCACTTGGAACTTGTCTGTGTTTGGAAAGCTGGGGAATTCTTATCATTATACACATGGGAAAATATAGCAATTTTTTATTTGGAGGATGCAGTGAAATGAATGGTGGTCCATCTGGTAGTCAGGGAAATGTTGAATGATTCCCAATTTAACTTTTCTTTTCTGTTCAGCCCTAGGATGCCTTTGATGCACATTCCCATGCAAATGTCTTTATACTTCTCTTTCTAGGCAACAACAACAATGCCAGTGATTGTTATCTATGCAAAGACTGAAGCCACCTCTCTAAGGTTGTGAAATTCTAGACAGTCAGCAACATCTCTGTCTCCTTCATTTCTATTCTTATCTTCTACCGCAATCACCATGTCTAACTCATTCTTCACACAGGTATTTTATAGATACTTCCCTTACTGAAGAGTAAGAATTATCTTCTTCATGCATTCTTGTTCATACATACATATTTTTTTTCAGGATAGTTTTGTGCTTATCAGTTAAACAACCTGTAAGTAAATATTTCATTATTTCTCTCTCCTTATGGATATTTTCTATCTCAGTAAATTTGTTCAACACATATGCTCTACAAGGCCCTTGCTATTAAGAAGAGAAAGATGATTTAAAAAGAGCCTTTGGCTGGACATGGTGGCTCACACCTGTAGTCCTAGCCCTTTGGGAGGCTGAGAGAGGAGGATTGCTTGAAACCAGGAGTTCAAGATTAACCTGGCCAACATAGTGCGACCCATCTTTAAAGAGAAAACAAAATTTAAAAGAGGCTTTATCACTTAGGTGAATCACAGTTTTGAAGATGAAATAGGTGTGTGGACAATTATACTTTTTTCTTGGCCCTTGTTAAAATGGTAATTAATTAATCTGTTTTTGTCTCTCTCATCAGGTACTATTGGTATCTATTCAATGTTATTCCTAATATCTACACATTGTGGGGCAAAACATGTACTTGTTGAATAAATTAATGAATTATGGCTAGGGCAATAATATTCTTTTTAATATATAGCATAACTATATTTATTTAAGAATGTATTCCAATATCAAAGGGCAAATTCCAACAATGCAAAAACCATGATTCCTTTTGCACAGACCTAATATGTACCCATGGGTTATACATACCAATCAAGTAAAGGATTATCAAGTAAGTGTGATTTCTTAGAATGGACATTAAGTTGCTGATCACAGATTTTGACTTCAGTGGTGGAGCATCTCATCGGCATCTAAGGCAAACTCAGGAATTCCTAGAGCTGAGTCAGCATTTCCGTCAAGAATTGGCTTTGGGTCCATTCTGGCAAAAGAACACCTGTAGGATTGAATCCCTAAAACTTTACCCTAAAAACAGGATCAGGATGATTCCTAAATACTTATTTTTTATTTTTATTTTTTCCGTAAGTTATTCGGGTACAGATGGTATTGAGTTACATGAGTAAGTTCTTTAGTGGTGATTTGTGAGATTTTGGTGCACCCATCACCCAAGCAGTATACACTGCACCATATTTGTAGTCTTTTATCCCTCGACTCCCTCCCACTCTTCCCCTAACGTCCCCAAAGTCCATTGTATCATTCTTAAGCCTTTGCGTAGGACAATAATATTCTAATAGAGGCACATTCAAGCTTCAGTGGAGGCAACTAGGATCTTCTTAATTCAGCATAGAGACATCAGAGGTTTCACAAAAAAAGACAATGTCTGAGTTGAGACTTATAAGAATCAGTAGGCGTCGAGGCAAACAGGTAAGTTGACTACGTTTCTGTTGGATGCAGCAAAATATAAATACAGCAGCTGTTAGGAGATAGAGCTGAAAAGAACTTTTTTCCTGTAGGTTGGCATTTCCTAAAGTGTGTTCTGAGAACAGTGGTCCTATCTGTTGCTCAGAGAAAGTAGTTTTCCATGGTATGCTGGTAAATGTTTAACAACTGGCTTCCTTGAAAAAATAAGTCTAAAACTTCTCACTTTAGGTTGCAGCCTAAAACTTCTTAAAAGAGGTATGGCTTGAGCAGAAATTTTAAAAGATAAAATAAGATTCAGAATAGCCATTCTAATGGGGGAAAATTACTTTTATCCGGAATTGGTAAAAAAGAAAAAAGAAGATAATAGAAAAAAGCAAAAGGTGGATCACTCGAGGTCAGGAGTTCAAGACCAGCCTGGCCAACATGGTGAAACCCCATTTCTACTAAAAATGCAAAAATTAGCCAGGTGTAGTGGCAGGCACCTGTAACCCCAGATACTCAGCAGGATGAGGCAGAAGAATTGCTTGAGCCTGGGAAATGGAGGTTGCAGGGAGGACTAAAAAAGTCCTGATTTGTAACATTTGTTGGGAAGAAATGCTGAGTAGCACATCATTCTATAATATTTCCATCACAGTTATACAGGAGATGTGCACAGATACATAGATATTAGTACATGTAGTCACATGGTTAGGAAATGATAAATGTTGAGTATTTATTGCTTTAGTTTTTAATATAATTTATCCAATTGTAAATTTTTTATAATTTGTATGATGGCTATTTAACTACTGGTTTTCCTAATTCACAAAACTTTAACATTTGACTTTTATAAGCTGATGAGAGCTGGATTCAGCATACCATAGGTCAAGTATACTCAGGGAACATGGTTTAATACAGTTTATTTGTTATATATTAAAGGGCCTGAGAAGTCTTGAAGCAAAAATACATGTCTTAGCTTACTGGTTGGACAACAAAACCCATTTTTCGTATACTAGGTATTAACAAGTCACAGAGCCAGAGCACCATGGCATCATATATTTTGGGGGCATGGTGACTCAATGTTCAATGTGCTTATCTCTTTTCTATTACTGGAAATGGTAATCAAATTTGCTTTTTTCTATTATATTCTTTTTTCTTTTTTACCAATTCCTGATAAAAGTAATTTACCCCCATTAGAATGGCTACTCTGAATCTTATTTTGTCTTTTAAAATTTCTGCTTGAGCCATACCTCTTTTAAGAAGTTTTAGGTTGGGCGCAGTGGCTCACGCCTGTAATTCCAGCACTTTGGGGAGGCCAAGGCGGGTGGATCACTTGAGGTCAGGAGTTCGAGATCAGGCTGGCCAACACGGTGAAACCCCATTTCTACTAAAAGTGCAAAAATTAGTTAGGCTTTAGTGGCAGGCACCTGTAATCCTAGATACTCAGGAGGATGAGGCAGAAGGATTGCTTGAGCCTGGGAAATGGAGGTTGCAGTGAGTTGAGATCACACCATTGCACTCCAGCCTGGGTGGCAGAATGAGACTCCATCTCAAAAGAAAAAAAGAAGTTTTTCTCATTACCCTGTATTAGTCTATTTTCATGCTGCTGATAAAGACATATCCAAGACTGGGAAGAAAAAGAGGTTTAATTGGACTTACAGTTCCACATGGCTGGGGAGGCCTCAGAATCATGGCAGGAGGTGAAAGGCACTTCTTACATGGTGGCAGCAAGAGAAAATGAGGAAGAAGCAAAAGCAGAAGCCCCTGATAAACCCATCAGATCTCATGAGACTTATTCAGTACCATGAGAATAGCACGGGAAAGACTGGGCCCCATGATTTAATTGCCTCCCCCTGGGTCCCTCCCACAACACCTGGGAATTCTGGGAGATACAATTCAAGTTGAGATTTGGGTGGGGACAAACCATATTATTCCAACCCTGGTCCCTCCCAAATCTCATGTCCTCACATTTCAAAACCAATCATGCCTTCCCGCAGTCCCCCAAAGTCTTAACTCATTCAGCATTAACTCAAAACTCCACAGTCCAAAGCCTCATCTGAGAAAAGATAAGTACCTTCCGCCTATGAGCCCATAAAATCAAATGCAAGTTAATTATTTCCTAGATACAATGGGGTACAATAGGTATTGTATAGGTATTGGGTAAATATAGCCATCCCAATGGGAGAAATTGGCCAAAACAAAGGGGTTACAAGGCCCATGCAAGTCTGAAATCCAGCAGGGTGGTCAAATTTTTTTACTAGGCAGTGCTCCAGCAGGGATTCTGTGTGGAGGCTCTGACCCCACGTTTTCCTTTTGCACTGTCCTAGCAGAGGTTCTCCATGAGAATCCCATCCCTTCAGCAAACTTTTGCCTAGGCATGCAGCCATTTCCATACATCTTCTGAAATCTAGGTGGAGGTTCCCAAACCTCAATTCTTGACTTCTGTGCATCCACAGACTCAACACCACATGGAAGCTGCCAAGGCTTGGGGCTTCCACCCTCTGAAGCCACAGCCTGAGCTATACGTTGACTCCTTTCAGCCATGGCTGGAGCGGCTTGGACACAGGGCACTAAGTCCCTAGACTGGGCCCAGTCCTCGAAACCACTTTTTCCTTCTGGGCCTCTGGGCCTGAGATGGGAGGGGCTGTCATGAAGTTCTCTGACATGGCCTGGAGACATTTTCCCCATGGTCTTGGAAATTAACATTAGGCTCCTTGTTACTTATGCAAATTTCTACAGCTGGCTTGAATTTCTCCCCAGAAAATGTTGTTGTTTTTTTTTTTTAATATCCCACAGTCAGGGTGCAAATTTTCCAAACTTTTATCATCTGCTTCCCTTATAAAACAGAATGCCTTTAACAGCACTCAAGTCATCTCTTGAATGTTTTGCTGCTTAGAATTTCTTCTACCAAATACCCAAAGTTCCACAGATCTCTAGGGCAGGGGTAAAATGCCACCAGTCTCTTTGCTAAAACATAACAAGAGTCACATTTGCTCCAGTTCCCAACAAGTTCCTCATGTCCATCTGAGAAGACCTCAGCCTGGATTTTATTGTCCATATGAGTATCAGCATTTTGGGCAAAGCCATTCAACAAGTCTCTAGGAAGTTCAAAACTTTCCCATATTTTCTTGTCTTCTTCCAAGCCCTTCAAACTGTTCCAATCTCTGCCTGTTACCCAGTTCCAATGTTGCTTCCACATTTTCAGATATCATTTCAGCAATGCCCCACTCTACTGGTACCAATTTACTGTATTAGTCCATTTTCACACTGCTGATAAAGACATACCTGAGACTGGGAAGAAAAAGAGGTTTAATTGGACTTACACTTCCACATGGCTGTGGAGGCCTCAGAATCATGATGGGAAGCAAAAGGCACTACTTACATGGCAGTGGCAAGAGAAAATGAGGAAGAAGCAAAAGCACAAACCTCTGATAAACCCATCAGAACCTGTGAGACTTATTCACTATCACGAGAATAGCATGGGAAAGACTGGCCCCCTTGATTCAATTACCCCCCTCTGGGTCCTTCCCACCACACGTGGGAATTCTGGCAGATATAATTCAAGTTGAGATTTGGATGGAGACACAGCCAAACCATATCAACTGCAATTTTCTTTTCCAGTCTAAATCTTATTCTTGTAATTTCCACTTTCCCCACAATTCATTAATGTTTTCCTATCACACCATTTCTAATCTGATATATGTAGCTGTAAACATAATGTATTTATAACACAGATTTGTGTCCATGCTTGCCTCACCTCTGCTAGTGGGTCACTGTCCAACAGAGTACGTTCTGCTGCCTTTGATAGTTTCATAATGTAACAATGCCTGATACAGAGCTCCATAAAGAGTGTTTATTATATTTATATTATATATAATATATAAAATATATATTTTTATATATAATAATATATTTCCATCTTAACAAATGGATGATTATAAAGAAGAGATAACACAGAGCTTCAGAATATTCAAGGTTTGTTTTTCTAGTTTACACAAGCTTGTTAATCAGAGCTAGAAGCAGATGTAATAGAAGATTGTGGCAGCACCTGGAAAATAATTCTGAATCTATATAATGGTTAGCTAAATCACAGGTCTGGCTGGTACCCTTTTATTTGTCATTTGAACCTAGGACTCTCTGGGTGTGTGCCAAAAGAACACATAAAAGAACATTTTTTCTATTTACTGTTTAATCTCATCTTCCTCTTTCCTCCTCTTCCCTCCTACTCTTCACCCTCCTTTTTTTCCATCTCCTTGTCTTCCTCTTCCTCCTCTCCTCTCCCTCCTTTTCTTCTTCCTCTTCCTGCTGTCCTCCTCTCCCTCCCACTTGTACTTCCATCAGTCTTCCTCCTCTTTCTCTTCATTAATTGAATATGTTTTCAATTTCGATCATACCCTACAAATTGTAGAAATAAAGCCACTAACTTTGGAAATGAAAGCTAGAAATAATGATTAGAAAATAAAGCCCAGTTATTATCATATTGTTTGCTGTGGCACTGTAATCCTTACCAACAGACTTCTTTATTCATTTCTTTAGAAATTCGAGAAACTTGACAGGTGGCCGTGTAGCTTCCACTCACACTTAAACTCTTAGAAGTGCCAACAATCCTCTATAATGCTTAATAATGGTATGGGGTGAGAACCCAGCTTGTTTATGTTAGTATCATTGTGTGTTGAACTATATCTATGATATGTAGAATGCATTTAAGAACTTTTCCTCTTGATATTGTATTATAGAATTACAATACTTATTTTATTATTAAGAAAATTTATATATTAGCAATAGAAGAAATCATAGAAACTATGTTATTCAACTGCATCTATAATATTGCAAAGAACAAAAATCTTAAATGCACATAACTGGCTTGCTGAAGGCATGAGGAAGAAAGCAGCTACTCACATTTACTCCTTAGAACCACGATACTTCTTTGTAATATAATTTAGTGTTGTTAAGGAATAGTCATTTCTTATTTCCTAAAAGATTTCTATGGTTTATTCACCTGGCTTTTGGAGCCTCATTTCTTTATCACCTCATGTTTTTAAAAAACTTTCTCCAAAGTTGCAGGGAAAGGACTTCCCGGACCTACATGGTTTACTGGAAAATAAGAGGTTGAATTGACCTCAGGGTGAGTGAAGAAGTACAGAAACCTGACTTGCTCCACAGAGAAAAACTCCTGAGATTTACAATGAGATGTATTCTCAGCCCTCACTTCCCTTTTCTATGGTCATTTTTTCCTCCAGGCCTAAACATTTTAAGCTGTTCCTTCTGTGTAAGGAAATCAATTTGGCCACCTCTTTCATAATCAAGAATTATAGAATGAATTACTACTCATGGAGAATTTGCCATTTAAAAGGTGGTAACTTAACATTCCATTCTTACCGTTGTTAAGCAAGAGTGGAAGACTGGTAAAATTAATCACTTCAATTGCCATTGCTCTTTCAAAATCCAGGCTGTTTCCTTGAATGCATCACTGTTAGGAAGAATGCTAACTGAGTCCCATTCAACATGTACAACTGTAGCCAGATTCTGACAACAGGGGAAATATACTTGCAGCAAGGCTGGGCAAGGTGGCCATAGGCGATAGAGCAAGCCTTGAGGTAAAGGAACTCTGTTTCTCCTAATTGATAAATCGGTCCTGATCATGACACCCTACTGGCAAAATATCTTAAACGCCTTTTTTCACACATTGGTTAACAGGCAGCACAGGACAGTGATTCTTGAGAGAAAGCGAACAAATCAGGTGAGGCCTAAAATCATCTTAGCTTTCCACCTGGAGGCCCTTTCAAGGCTGATTCACAGGAAGGGGAATCCAAGCAGAAGTAATAGTTTCACAGAGTCCACTGAGGAGCCAGACTCAGAAAACACAGAGGATGAGGATTTTCAATTTATGTGGGAAAGCACTCAGTGAGGACGTAGCTATGCAGAAAAAAGTGCTACAGAAATTTGCCTAATGGTCCCCTGAAGTCTGCTGCTGAATTCTAAGCTGTGGATTGATAGGGTGAAACTGTGGTCAGGCAAAGAACTACTAGTGAGCTGATAAATTTCCGGAACTCATATAGCACTGAGAGGCTTTAAGTTTCCAAATACCAAGAGTAGAAATACCTCATTAAAAAGATCAATAAAAACAATGTACCTGTAATCCTAGTACCTCAGAGACCAAGGCAGTAGGATCACTTAAGCTTAGGAGTTTGAGACCATCCTGGGCAACAGAGCAAGGTCTTGTCTCTACAAAAAATTAAATATTTAGCCAGGTGTGGTGGTGCGTGCCTGTAGTCTTAGCTGCTCAGGAGGCTGAGATTGGAGGATTTCTTGAGTCTGGCAGCTTGAAGCTGCAGTGAGCTGTGATCACACCATTGCACTCAAGACTGGGTGACAGAGAGTGAATCCCTGTCTCAAAAAAAAAAAAAAAAAGGGGAGAGAGAGACAGATTGTCAATATCATACGATACCGTTTGGCTCTTTGTCTTCACCCAAATCTCATGGCGAATTATAATCCCCAGTGTTGGAGGAGGGGCCTGGTGGTGAGGCAGGAAAACAGGGTCTGGATGCAGGGAACATAAGGCCAATTCACACTTCAGCTATGACAGGAAATATCCTCTCTGTAGGGCATAGGCCTTGTAAATAACTTTGTAACTTTACTTCATCCTCTCCATTTACATAAGGTGTACCTGAAGTAACCAATGGAATCCTCTAGAGGGTAAACCCCCCAAAATACTGTAATGGGACCCTTGAGCCCCTAAGCCTGGGCTCACTCCCACACCATGGAGTGTACTTTGATTTTCAATAAATTCCTTAATTTCTTCCTTGCTTTGTTTGTGCATTTTGTCCGATTCTTTGTTCAAGACTCCAAGAACCTGGATACCCTCTGTGGGTGACAGTGGGAGATGACTGAGTCATGGATGTGGTTTCTAATGGTCTCGTGATAAAGTTCTCATGAGGCCATTAGAGTACTGTTTCATGATAAAGTTCTCATGAGAATTGGTTGTTTGAAAGCGTGTAGCACTTCTTCCTTCACTCTCTCTCTTCCTGCCAGCCATGTGAAGATATGCCTGCTTCTCCTTTGCCTTTGTCCATGATTGTAAGTTTCCTGAGGTCTCTCCAGAAGCAGAAGCCTGTGCAGCCCACAGAACTAGAACTATGAGCCACTTAGACCTCTTTCCTTTATAAATTACCCAGTATCAGGTATGTCTTTTAGCAGTGCAAGAACAGACTAGTACATCAGAAATAAAGGAAAAGCCATCAGTCTAGATCCTATCAACATTTAAAGAATAACAAGGGAATATGAACAGTGTGATGACAAAACATTTGGTAACTTTGATTAATGGACACACTCCTTGAATGACACAGATTACCAGAATAAACATAAGAAGTAGTAGAAAGTCTGAAGAGTAATCTAGAAGTTACTCCATCTTGAGGTGGTACTTTAGGTTCCCCATCCTTCCTGGTTTTGGCTAAGGTAGCAGAGTTGCTTACCCTGACAAAGCTCAACATAAAGGTCAGAGCAGTTTACTGCATGTTTCATGAAACATGAAACAGAGGGTGTTTAGCTGTGAAGGCACTAAGGTAGACAGTGTAAAGCAATAATGCAAGCAAAACCCCTCCTGAGAAATTCATCATTGAAGAGTCAAAATAAGAAAGTGAAACTTGTGAGGGAGAATGGGGAATACCATTCAGTGAGCATAAAACTAGGACAGAGCAGTTGCTTGGAATCAGCCGTTAGGGAAGAATTCACTTGATATCCAAGAGATAATTCATAAAATAAGGCTGAAGAAGAAACAGATAAAGATGAGATTCTTAGTACAGGTAAAAGGTTTTGTTTTCTTTTTTTTTTTTTTTTTTAAATAGCAGGATATTTCCTTTTTTGGGTAACAAAACTGAAGGAGAAGTTTTAAGATAAAGTTTTCAGATTAGGAAAGAAAGAAGTCAACAAAACTTCTAGTTAAGTTGGAATTGAGAACTTATATACCTTTTTAAAACCAAAGAATGATGAATCTGTGCAGAAGAAAAAAGACAAATAAAAAGGGAGTTAAGTTTCCAGGGGTGGGAAAATGATTAGGAAATATATGGGGGAAACTATGAAAGATAAGGGTTATTTTAGTAGGTTTGTTTATACAGATCCGTTTTGGTGGATATCAACACCCAGTCTCCCATTCTCATGGGAATTTTTATGACATGGTTTTAGGTAGAAACATGGAGCTCAGAGACCACTTTCGGCATCTGCTGTTTCTCAAGCACCTTTAGCTCAAAATAACCAATATGCCCACGCTGCATATTTTGGGTGGCATGTTCTGAACTCCTGTGGAATGACTGAAGTCTTTGTTCAAGGCCTCATAAGCCTATAATCAAAGTGTAGGCTGGGCTTAGTTATTGTCTGGAGATTCTGGGGAAAAACCCATTTACAAGTTCATCCTTGTTTTTGGCAGAATTCAGTTCCTTGCTATCTGACAGTCAAGGATGCCTGTCAGTAGCTAGAGGCTTCCCACGTTCCTTGACATATAGTATATATATATTTTATATATATAGGTGTATATATATATTATATATGTGTATATATATAATATATATGTGTATATATACATGCATATATATTTTATATATATAATATATATTTATATATGTATATATATAGTGTGTATATATGTATAAAGTTTATATATATATATATATATATATATATATAAACTTTAATGAGGATTGTGAACCTGCTGAAAGCCCTTAGGACATTCCAAAGTCCAAAGGTCCAAAGTGAGTCACTTGAGATTATGTGTGGCTCTGCTTGCCCAATTAATGTATACATCTGTAGTTGAAGTATAGCTATTCTAATGTCATCATGCTGAAGGTAATCTAGTTGGTGTCTTTTGAATAAATAAATGATGTACGTTCTCTAGTCTCTAGAGCAACCTTTGGATGACCAAGATTGAATCCTTTGAAAAAGGATGACCATTTTCTCACTTTTTTTGTTATGTTGCATGTTTTTCTAATACCTGTCACGGTTAGTCCTGAGAATATTACAGGATAAATACTGGTCTTTTGTATATGGGCTGTCCCATCTGCGTTGACTTTGTACTTATGACTCATACTTTCAGGCAACATTTATGCCAATTATGCCAAAAAGCATGAAGATTTTTTTTTAGCTTATTTCCTACCTACTGTCAGCTTATGTATTTGCAATTATACTTCCCTATTTCTGTTGGCTTGTAAAAATGTGTTCTTCAGTACAAAATTTGTTCATACTGAGTTAAAATGCCAATTTGAGTTAAACTGGGTTTCACTGATCGTCCTGTGAGTGCCTAGCTAATCTAAATTATCCTTTTTTGCAATCTAGATGTAAGTTGAGGCTGGGTGTAGTGGCTCAAGCCTGTAATCCCAGCACTTTGGGTAGATCGCCTGAGGCCAGGAGTTCAAGACCAGCCTGGGCAACATGGTGAAACCCCATTTCTATAAAAATACAAACATTAGCTGGGCCTGGTGGTGCTTGCTTGTAGTCCTAGCTACTTGGGATTCTGAGGCAGGAGAATCGCTTGAACCTGGAAGGTGGAGGTTGCAGTGAGCCTAGAGCACACTACTGTACTGCAGCCTGGCAGACGGAGTGAGACTCTGTCTAAGAAAAAAAAAAGATGTAAGTTTAAAGCATCAATTATAAAATCAGTAGAGTTTACTAATTTAACAAAAGTTTTATTCCTTGCTTTTGCATAGACTGATAAAAAATTTTGTTAATTTTTCAACTCATGTTTAAAAAGGGACGATTTCTGATTTTAATTTAAAAAGTCTCATCATTAGATATTTTTTAGAATTTAAGTTGTGTAACTAATATTTGTCACTTTGATTTGCCTTGTATATAATTCAATCCTCTAGATATTACACAAATGCATCCAAAACTTGGTGATAAAGCACTGCTCTCCATATCCAACGTTAGCCAAGTCCTTGAATTAGTATTGTTTAGAGGTATCTGTCCTACTGAGACAACTCTAACTAAAATGAAATGTTTTCTGGTGAACAACTTTCCAGACTTTAAGTCATCTGTGCACTCTGTTCAGCTCATCACAGTAATTTAAAGGACTTGGCATTGGGAAAATGATTGTAAAACTTCAAAGTCATGTACTAAAACTTTTTCTAGCAGCCACATTAATGGCAGTATCTCCATGAGTGAACATTTAGTTTATCCCACCTGCCAAATATATAAATGTTTACGTCTTTCAAAATGGAAGAATGCGTAGGTTAAATAAATTTTAAAATCTTCTTCGCCTTGTAGCAATATCACTGACCCAGCACTGGGGAGGGGTCACTCTTCCAGGTGAAAGATGTTCTTGAGCTGTCTCTCACTATTCCATTGCTCAGGGGTGGGTCTATTTCTGCCGTTTCCTGGGCTTCCATCCCTCTGGACCACTAACTGGATCATGTCAGTTTCTTAGGGACGTGGGAAGTTTGTGGGTGTGCGTATGTGGGGAAGTGAGAGGTAGCAAAATCTCCAGAAGCAATCTCATTTTGCAAAATGTATGCATTTATCAAATATGTTAGGCTAAATATCTCTGAAATGTGTGACAAGTTTCAATTTCCCGAGAAGGACATTGATTCTATTCCACAGATTTTCTCTGGAAACAATAAATCAATCATCATTTTGCATCATCATTCTGTAGAATATTTTGCTCTCATGTTCTTGTTGATAAACAAGAAACATTCCACTCCACTTAGGTCAGACAATACTTGGAGAAATGGAAATGTCCATTTCCAGCAGGGAATGCGTTGATCAGGAGAAGTTGAGCAGACAGAGAGCTCCAAGGACTTTTCAGTTTCTTGGATTCAGGTCTCTATGGCCTACTTTTATTACTTTGTCTGAAATGCAAATTCTCAGAATGCCAGGCACACCCATATTCCAGTGCAAGAATAAAAACAAAATTGAAAGCCAACTACAGTTGAGCTTTTTATTGCCTGTCTCTTTGATCTTGTCCTCTCTCATCTATCCTTCTCACTCCCAATTAACTGGAATAATCCGAAGGCTGTCTGTATTTAGTAAGAAAAACAACTATAAAAAGGAGGTAATTCATACAATGTAGATACATTCCTAAATGACCAGAAGCCCTCTCTTCTTGCTGAATGTTCTGAATAGTATCAGGTATTACTGATACATTGTTTCTCAGTGGTATAGCTGACCTTTATTAAGAGAAAAAAAATGCAGGGATGAGTTCTCAAATCCAGCCGCTGCTGCTGTTGGGCCTGTTTTCTTTTCTCACACAAGATTAAGGGTAGGCTTACTTGAGATTCTATGTTCTGGCAAGTCTTGTTGCTGAACTTGGCAGGAGCATTCAAATATCTTTATTAGATGCCATGAATCAAGTTCCATTGCAGAATTCATAACCTTTCAAATCTGGCTGCCTTGTTTTGTCAACCTCACAAAAAAGGTGTGGCTTCAAATAATGTTTATTTTGTGGTGTAGTGATCCAGTGATAAAGGTAAATCTTGTTCCATAGCCCGTGTAGGCAATCTTCATTTAAAACACATGGATCTGTGAGTTTAAAATGTCTACAGAAGTTCCAAATATGATCCACAAGATTTTGCCAAAGAAAAGAGTTGGGCTGAAAAGTTACTAGTTTTTTTTTTTTGAAAAATGCCAATATTTTCTTTGAGCCTGATGACAGCCTGTTGGCTTTTGTTCTTTAAAGATACAAATCGCCATAGTTTCAGTGGGAAATTATGTTACTACTTTCTTGGAGCAAAGATTTGAAATTGCTCTCTCAAAATCGCTTCCAATTCCAGAAATCTAGCCTAAGGGGATCCAAAATCTTAGAGATGTACAAGACATAGCCTGCCATTCAGGCATGGCCCCAGCTATCAAGAAAAGCTATAGACAATCAGGAGGTTTTGTAAATACCAGTGAGAAAAAAAACTTAACATGTGTATGGTATGGGCACTCTTGAACCTGAGTTTTGCTTTTATAGCAGCACTGTAGCCTGGAGGCCCTTGGAGGTGAAAGAGTATATTCAACACGCACATTCAGAAACCCATCTCTCTATGGAGGTGAAAGGTAGGGAAAGATAATCAGTTCCCTGAGATTAATAAAGGGAAGACAGCATCTTCAAGGATGGTTTTGGTGTGCACTAACATTCTGCATGACAAGCGGCAGGTGACAGACTAGCATACAAATTCTAGTCCGAATCTGAAAATCATAAAATTGCCCAAATAAATATAATTTAATGGCATTTTTGTCTATGCATGATGCAATTGCGGATATGAATGTATTAGATATCTACTGCTTTGTATAAAGTAAAACTGTTCTTTTGTGTTTATGAAAATATCTGTGGTGAGCTGGGGGCATTAGCTTTATGTAAAAAATGTTGTGTTTTGGGTATTGTATGTGGTTATTTCATAGAGAATAATTCTATGTTACAATAAAGACAGAAAAGCACTTGCTATTTCAGCTCCTATTTCTGATTCTGTGAAACTTTGATAATAGGTCCATGGATTTAGCGGACCAAATGATTAACATGCATTATGTCTCTTTAAGTCTCAGATTACCTAGGAATGCAGTTTTTTTTTCCAGTTGTATAATAACAGCTGACTGAACACACAGATTAAATCCTATTACCTTCGCAGTGGCTATCTATTGCTTTTAATTGTTCAGAGGCACTATGCCAGGGTAAAACCCTGTCATTTTGAGAGGTCACATTCGGAAATGGAACACCTTAGTTATGTATACTAGTGCCGTTTACATGCTTAACACTCCACCTGTGTTCTCACAGCCACTGTATGCTGTAAACACTCTTTGTTTATTAAGTCTTACAATGCAAACTTAACGGAATGACTGAGAAAACAACCTGCCATTGTTTTTCTCCAGTTGCCATCCATTAAGAACATTTTGATTTGGAAATGTATCCTCTCCTTCCTATATATTTAAAGCCTCTGTTAAAAATCAAATGGACCTTGAGCAAACTTTTAAAGGTCCAGGAGGTGTTTAATTACTTTGTACTGAAACTCTGGCATTTTGAATTTTTTTTTTTTTTTTGGTAATTGCTATTATACCTCCCCCTGTGGTACAGACCCCCCTTAGCAGAGATCCCCATAAATTAAGCTTCTTTCCATTAGTGGCGAAATGAAGAAAGGACAGCCCTGTTTTAGTTTCCTTCATAGAATAATGCATATTTGTTTTATATCGTGAGAGGCTGTTAGGTTTGGGCTCTGCTTCCAGAGGTCCAGATGGTTTAATAAAAAAGGAAGAATACATGGCATATTTTCTTTTTCTCATCGAGAAAGAAACAGCTTTATGTCAAGTTAATTTGTAAGTTACAAGTTGAAGGAAACTGCTATGTAAATAAAAAGGCTGATAAAAGAGAAGAAAACAGGGCAGGTAGAGGCACCCTGCCCAGAAAAAAAAAAAAAAAAAAAAGCATATAATAAAAAATGACTTCTTTTAAACAAAGACTGAAATGTTTACATGATTTACCACAGTCTGAGTTTATACATAGCTCTAGCCCCTGAAGTAATCTCAGCTCCAATGTATTTGCAAACAGCTAGTGTCCTAAACTCTTCATTATATAATACATTAAGAAGAACATGTTATGAGTTAAAACCAAAAGAAAAAAGAAACAGTATGAATAAGCAAGTTAAGACTATGAAGGCTTGCCCAAGGGCAGATATTCAGCAACATCCAGATGCATACAGTTTGGAGCGAACTTGATTTATGCTTACACAAAACTCATTAACCACTAATAATTAAAACTTTCCCTTCTGATAGAAAGTTCAGTACAGTATTTTTAGAGCCTTTTGGATTTTATCTCTTAACAGAAATATATACATGTAGTTCATAGACTTGCTCTTTTGTTCTACAATATCCACCTTTAAAGAAGAAAGACTGAAAGAATAGTTGAGGATTTTGCAGCATTATCTTGGCTATATCAACAATTTAACAATAACAAACTAGTTCTTTGAGAAAAAAATGGAATGAAAAAATATTAAAGATGGGAATTTTGGATGGAGACTTTAAAAGTATAGTATCATATACTAAACACTATATGGGAAACCATATTTAAATCTAGAATATTGAAAGAAATTCCATTAACCCTATGAAAAAAATGCTTCTTTCCTTTGAATAACAGTCTTTTGTTGAGAACACGAGACACTGGAGAATACAAGAGAGAAAGAGCGGTAAAGGTTGAAAAAGCTACCTATTGGGTACTATGCTCACTACCTCCGTGACAGATTGATTTATATTTCAAACCTCAGCATCATGAAATATAGCTTTGTAACAAACCTCCAAGCATACTCCCAATTCTAAAGTAAAAGTTGAAAAGAAAAAAATAATAATCTTTTGTATTCAGCAATTCATACACATTTATTATATTATCATTGAACATTCTAGTCACATAATTTTTAAACATGAGGAAATATTCTGACAATGGAATTGAAAAGTTCATGAATCATTTTCATAACAGTCTATATATATTTACACAAGGAATAGCCAGGATATTCAAATAATTTCAGCTTTGGCTAAAGTTGCTAGCACCATCAAAGTAGAATTTCTTGATCCATTTTTGGAAGGGATAGGGCAGAGTGGGGAGCAAAGGCTTGGGCAGGCTGGGCTGGGACCTGACAGTTCATGCCTGGTCAGTGTTTGAGCATTGGATCTGTTGGGATAATTGCTAACAGAGAACTGATAAAAATAAAACAATACAAATAAAAAATAAGAATAAAATAAACTTTATTGAGTACTTACTAAACTCAGACATTGTTCTAAATGCATTATATATTCTTTTTAAAACTTACAGTAATCCTATAATAGTTACTATTAGTTTTAATATCCCAATTTTCTTTTTTTTGTTTTTAATCAGACTTATACAAATACTTACATTGCCATGAAATTAAGATACTCAATCAGAGTTTCCAAATTCTGGAGGAATCAGGCAGGAAGAAAAATATATTATTTGTAAATGTACATTTTAGTTTATTAAGATATAATCCACTAAATTGTTATGAGTGATAGATTGCTTCAGAGAAAGGGGCTCTTCATTTATCTAGAAAAATAGAACATTAAAACATCAATAGTGTTCCAAACAAAACCCCACAACTATCCCTCATCAATTCACTCAGTTCTATATAATTAATTCTTGTTCTGCTCAGACCTGAGTTAGACTCTTGGGTCTCATGAATCCATCAGTTTCTTGACTAGAATTGTGGAAATCCTGATTCAGTCCAGTGAAATTTCCATGTTAAAAAAAATTGAGGAAAGTTAATTACTTAAACAGAAACCCAACTATTCATTGCCAATAGATCTAGCTTCCTGATCAAGATTTTGATAAGGTCTCCCTAAGGTTTTTTTTTGTGTTGTTTTTGTTTTTGTTTTTTTTTGGACAGAGTCCCTCTCTGTTGTCCAGGCTGCAGTGCAGTGGCATAATCTTGGCTCACTGCAACCTCCTCCTCCTGGGTTTAAGCAATCCTCCTGCCTCATCCTCTCGAGTAGCTGGGACTACAGGCACCTGCCACAATGCCAAGCTAATTTTTGTATTTTTTTAGTAGAGGCGGGGTTTCACCACCATATTGGCCAGGCTGGTCTTGAACTCCTGACCCTGTGATCCGCCCACCTCAGCCTCCCAAAGTGCTGGGATTATAGGCATAAGCCACCGCGCCCGGCCTTTCCCAAGGTTTTGATAAAAGACTTCCTTCTTATCTTTATAGGGAGAAACATACAAAGACTTGGCAAGCTCAAAGGCCATGTAGGTAAGTGACCAGATCTAAAGGTAGACCCAAAGGCAGCAGCTCAGACAGTTTTCTTGCGTTAATAATTACAAAGAGCCAAGCAAGGACCTAATTTTAAAAATCAAAATTAGCTTAATGATAAAGGAACAGAACTCAAACCCAGAGGGAAAGTTACCTTTACTGGTGTGACTTTCTGCTATTATTTAGAGGCCTTTGCACTCTGTCACTGAGGTGGGTACCTTATGAATTGGCCAATATCTAACCTAGTAGAATGAAGTTTAGATGTATCCTGTGGGAGGCGAGGCTTAGGTCCTAGTCTTAGCTCTACTAGTGAGTCAAGTAGTTTCAGTATGTCATGGGAATATTGAGTAATCTATTAACAATATAAGATATATATATATATTATATATATAAAAGGATATATATATTATATATATAAAAGGATATATATAATATATATATAAAAGGATATATATATTATATATAAAAGGATATATATTATATATATAGTATATATATTTTATATACATAAGTATATATAATATAATAATATATAAAAAATATAAGCTATATATATAATTTATTAACAAAGTAAGCAATATATATAGCTTACATTGTTAGCTATATATATATATAGCTTACATTGTTAGCTATATATATATATAGCTTACATTGTTAGCTATATATATATATAGCTTACATTGTTAGCTATATATATATAGCTTACATTGTTAGCTATATATATAGCTTACATTGTTAGCTATATATATAGCTTACATTGTTAGCTATATATATATATAGCTTACATTGTTAGCTATATATATATATAGCTTACATTGTTAATAGATTACCCAATATTTGTTTTATACATATATATTATATATGTGTGTGTATATATATATATATATATATATATTTTTTTTTTTTTTTTTTTTGAGACAGGGTTTCAATCTGTTACCCAGGCTGTAGTGCAGTGGCACAATCATGGCTCACAGCAGCCTTGAACTCCCAGGCTCAAGTGATCATCATTCCTTAGCCTCCCAAGTGTCTGGAAGTACAGGCATGCACCCTCATGCCTGGCCGATTTAAAAAAATTTTTGTAGAAGTGCAGTCTCACTATGTTGCCTAGGCTGGCCTTGAACCAGTAGGCTCAAACTATCTTCCTGCCTTGGCCTCCAAAGTGTTGGGATTACAGGCATGAGCCACCGCACCTGGCCAAAGTATGTATTTCATTCCTCTTACATTTTATATTCAAAATCAGAAGATTGCACTTGAGCTACACATACCATTTATACTTTTTTTTATTTTACATTTAGAAGTTGTCTACCAATGTTTGGGAACTAGAAAGCTATGAATAATAAAACATGGTAGATCTTTTAAATGCACTCAGTATTTTTTCAATATACAGTCCCAGGGTTTTGTAGTTGTTTTTTTTCCCCCACGCTTGGAACTATACCAGTATACTGAAGGTTAGAAGTCATATTGAAGAATTTGCTCCTTTAAGATTTTAGCAAATATAATATTCTAAGGCTGTCACTTGGGCAATCAAAGCTTCTGTCTTTGAAGTAGAGATTTTCAGAGAGAAATAAAAAATAAGATCCGGAGTCTGCCTCATGCCATTTTTAAAAATTCTTTCTGGTAAGTACTTCACATACTTTGCAGAAATTGGATTCAGATCCTTTGGCTATAAGAAGGAAGTATAATTATCAACTGGCCACAGGACCATCATAAGAATGATGATTTGTGTGTTTAAGCTGACTTTCTGAATTTTAATTTTTGGCATCATACTTACGAATGTTTTGTTAGAGATCAATAAACAAATGTAAATTGATCTTTCTTCTGAGACTGGGATTTTTTGCTATACTCTATTTGATTTAGTAACTCTAAGTTTCTTTTCTGGATTGTATTACTAGTTTTTATGGTGGGAGTGGGGATGTGGAGTGGAGAGTGATGAGGAAAATTGACTCTGTAGTTCCTGTGGTTCAATAAACTTTGATATTCTACCAGGTTTAGTCCATTTTGCCAGAACCCCAGTGGAGAAGAACAGGCTTCTGGTGACTGAGCTAATCTGAAACCTAGAAGCCTAAACAGTATAATTTAAAATATTTCCTGATTAAATAAAATAAAAGTAAAAGGTCAGAATTTCAAACATAGAAGGATTTGACATTAATCTACTGGTAAATTGGTACTGTACTTCAAATGAGGCTTGAATGGTGCTCTTTTTTTTTCCCCCCTGAAATCAAATCATAGACATATAAAACAGGATTTTTCATTTCTAAAAACTATGCAAAGTATTATATTTTCTTAATATGATAACTTTACACACAAAAGCATTTTCTTAAAATAAAATACTAGATCAATAACAAGTGGTAGTCATACACCTTCATTTAATACCTTTCTCTCTTTCTCTCTCAGATAGAAAGAAATGAAAACATTTAAGGCTTTTATTTTGTAGGAGGAAAACATCTTTCCCAAAGTGATTTTACAAAGATTTTATTTCAAGCTACTCCATAAATATTTGGAAACCTCCCCTAAATCAAATAATCTTTTATTTGATATATCAGAAAAAAGGCAGCCAAAGATGTAGTAGACAGATAGCAGAATGGAAGGGAAAAGAATGGCCCTATTGCTTTAGGAGAAGCCAAGTTTATTAAATAAGAGCTAAACCAGCTTTGGTTATGTCTGCATGCAATTCTAGTACTTAATCATTGCTTTTTTTTTTTGTTTCCAGTGAGACAAGTAGACATCTTTTACGAAGCTGGTTTATTTCCAGTTTGGATGGAAAGTGCAGCATAAGTATCATGCAAATATCTTATAAGGACTAATTGCCAAGAAAATCACTGACTCGCAGGATACGGTGGAGTGAGGCTGTAGGGAAAGAGAGTAGGGAGGCAAGCTGTAAGGTTTAAAATATGGCATCCATTCGGGTTGTTTGTAGCAAGTTTCTGGCCTGAAAGCTCTTCTTGCGCTAGGACATGTTCTGATTACTTTGCCAAGTGTTGGTGTCAGGGTTCATAGTCATATAAATACACAGTCCAAGCTTTAAGACAGAATTCATAAACACTCTCTACACAGTACTGGCATGGGGGGAAGTAAGTGCGGTTAGTTTGGGGATAATTTTTGTCACTCTACTACTCTTTCCTCATCTTTACCTGTCCTTATCATCTGTTCCCCACTCAGACCCGCTTCCTCTATAGGTCGTTACACTCTAGAAAACTCTCTCTTTCAGGACTTTCCTTGACCTAATAATACATATATTCCATTTCCTTAAGGTTCTTATCTCTGTTGAAGCTAATCTGATAAACTAATATCTGCTGAGTTGTTTAATAACAAATAACTTCTACCTTGCCCATCTAAGAATATAATTTTAAATATTAACATCTTGCTAAGCTTTATCTCAAAAGAATGGCTAAGATTGAGTATTTTATATAATAGAGCAGCTGATTAGTACACAGAAAATATTAGACTAAGCAATCCTGAAATGGGTTGCTTTTTGGGCATATTTTTTAACCAGGGCTTTCAAAGTTGGCATCAAACACTTCTAAAAAGCAATTGAATGAGTTACTAAATATATGCAACATTGAAAGAGTGCTTGGTCCTAATTAACTCATAGTTTTTTCCACTTTGTATTTTTTTCTTAACTTTAAAATATTTAATTGGCAAACAAAAATTGTATGTATTCAAAGTACATAGTTTGATGATTTGATATACCTACACATTTTGTAATGATTACCACAATCAAGTTAATAAACACATCCATCATCACCCATAGCTACCTTTTGTGTGTGTGTGAATGTGTGGTGAGGTTCACTTAAAATATGCTCTCTTACCAAATCTCAAATATACAATAAAGTACAGTAATTAACTATAGTCACCATGCTGTATGTCAGATCCCCAGAACTTGTTCATCTTATAACTGAAAGTTTGTCGTTTTGACTAACATGTCCACATTTTCCCCACACTCCAGCCTCTGGCAACCACCATTCTACTCTCTGCTTCTGTGAATTCAACTTTTGAAGATTCCACATACAAGTGAGATCATTCAGTATTTGCAGTATTTGTCTTTCTGTTCCTAGCTAATTCCACTAAGCATAACGTCCTTCAAGTTCATCCATATTGTTGCAAAAGGCAGGATTTCCTTTTTTAATGACTGAATAATATTCCATTGTGTGTGTGTGTACATTTTCTTTACCTTTCAATGAACACTTACATTGTTTATGTAGCTCATCTATTGTGAATAACACTGCAATGAACACAGGAGTATAGATATCTCTTCCAAATACTGATTTTATTTCCTTTGTTTACATACCCAGAAGAGAGATTGCTGGTACATGTGGTAGTTCTATTTTTAATTTTTTGAGGAACATCCATACTGTTTTCAAAATGGTTATATCAATTTACAGTCCCATTAACAGTATACAAGTGTTCCCTTTTCTCCACGTTCTTGCCAATACTTGTTATCTCTTGTCTTTTCTATGACAATCATGCTAACAGATGTGAGGTGATATTTCACTATGGTTTTGATACATCTCCTTAGTGGTTGGTGATGTTGAGCACCTTTTCATATACCTGTTGGCTATTTGTACGTCTTCTTTGGAAAAATATCTATTTGGATCCTTTGCCCATTTTTTAATCAGGTTATTTGATTTTCGCTTTTGAGTTATGTGAGTTCCTTACATATTTTGGTTATTAACCTCTTACCAGATCTGTGGTTTGTAAATATTTCCCCCATTCTGTAGGCTGCCTTTGCATTTTGTTGATTGTTTCCTTTGCTGCGCAGAAGCTTTTCTGTTTGATGTAGTCTCAATTGTTTATTTTTGCTTTTGTTGCCTGTGCTTTGGATGTCATATGTAAAATATCATTTCCAAGACTAACGTCAAGGAGTTTTCCCTACATTTTCTTCTAGTTTTGTGGCTTCAAATCTTCCATTTAAGGCTTTAGTTAATTTTTGTATATGGCGTAAGACAAGGGTCCAATTTCATTCTTGAGCTCCTGACCTCGTGAACCGCCTGCCTCAGCCTCCCAAAGTGCTGGGATTACAAGCATAAGCCACCACGCCCGGCCCAATTTCATTCTTTTGTATGGATATCCAATTTTCCCAACACCACTAATTGAATGGGCTATACTTTTCCCATTGTGTATTATGGCACCTTTGTCAAATATTAGTTGATTATGTATGTGCAAATTTCCATCTGATCTTCTTATAGCTATGAAATGTTATAGTGAATGAAAATATATGATAGTAATTAGTTTAACCTTCACTATTTTCTAGTGTTCATTCCCTGGATGAATACTACATTACTTTTAAATGACAAAAACTGTAATTTCTTTTGCACCAACCTAATAGATACTTAACATATTAGTAGTAATACTTTTGGTTACAAGTAACAAATCCCCAACTTAAATTAGCATAAACTATAATTAGATTTTTTGGCTCACATATCTGAAAAGTCCAGGTATGTTTAATCAAGGCAGTCTTTCAGTTTCCTGTGATTCTCTTGG
Source organism: Pongo pygmaeus (assembly GCF_028885625.2). Taxonomy (NCBI): domain Eukaryota; kingdom Metazoa; phylum Chordata; class Mammalia; order Primates; family Hominidae; genus Pongo; species Pongo pygmaeus. The sequence continues at coordinate 187,768,254 of NC_072376.2, forward strand.
CTGTTCCCTCCTCTCTATTCTGGCTTCCATCATATTCACAAAATGGTTGCCAATAGTAGGGCAACCAGGGCAACAGGTTACTTGGTTCACATCCAAGAAGAGAAAGAGTGTCACATTCTGTAATCTTTGAACAAAAGTCTTGAGATTTACTCTGATTGGGCCAATCACTGTGGCCAGGAAGAAGACAAATGCTGATTGATCTGGGTTTGGGAAAAAGCCCTTATGGAACCAATATCTGTTTTAAGTGAGGTAAGATAATATAGCTTGAAGCTGAGATAGAGTCAATTCTTCCAAAGTTCATGGCTACAGTACAATGGGGAAGGGATATTTCTAAAGGAAAATTTGAGTGCATTTCATAAAGGTGAAATACATCCTGAGTATGTAGTAAAATATTATTCATCAAGTTTCTCTACATCGAGTCTATTTTTTAACCTCTGGAAAATATAAAGGAAAACAGAGGTACAGAGTTCATTGTTTGCCAAATTGATAAACTGTGTGTGACTCATATCTGGTTTGGCAAAGAAAGTTCCTTTCTCCTCTGTAGTAATCAAATCTTTATTCATTTCATAGAACTGGACATACATACTTAGCCATGTGAAAGATTCAAAGTACTGTATAATTAAATGGCACTTCTCACTACGAGTCCTAGGGAGAAGTTCTGATATACCTCATATAATTAATTTAAAAGAAGAAACACCAAGATGATACTCAGTCATATTGATATATTTTACCCAATTTTTTCTAAGGTTTACAATGCCCATCCTGAGACTGAAGACAGGGCATGGATACATTTAAAAACACCAGAATTTTGAGGAAAGAACAAATTATGTTTAAGGAGTTATTATCTACGAATCAATTTACTTTATCCTTATCTTCCCTTGTAGATTCTATTGTTATCATATCATTTATCAATAGCTATTATTACCTCTCCTGCCACTGACAACACAGCTCAAGACATCCCTTTACTTAATATCCATTGGATGTGAATAAATGAATTCTGTTATCTGACTGTTTGGCTAACTTTTTTCACCACCTAATTTTAATTTGATGTCCTTATGATATTGACTTCTTCATTACAGTGATTTTCTTTTAAATCCATGAAGAAAAAAGCTAGGAGAAAAATCTGCCTTTAATTTCCTTACTTTTAGATGATTATGTTTAACTAAGGACAACTCAAGTGGCAGAAAGCATCAAATAACTATTTTCTTGCCTGGTGGTAACAGCCTACAGCTGTCATGCTCCAACACCCAACTTTATTGCTACCAGAAGTTCTTTATCCGAATATAACCTGTTTACCTTTCTCTGGTGTCTAAAATTCTTATCTGTACATTTATCTCTTATTTGCTTTAACCTTGCCCCAACAAGTTGCTTTTTAGAGTCCTTAATACAGCTTACAGTTAGAAACATTTCCAGGTACTTATATGCAAATTAAATAATTGTTTCAAGCTTAAAAAAGTGAAATGGCTGGATTTTGCTCTTCTGGCCCTGGCTGTGGGTCTCTCTTCACCTACATGCTGCAAAGTTCAACTTTTGAAAAGGGAGAATTGGTGTGGAACTTTACATGCTGTCCCAGAAGGGCAGACATGGGTGAGTCATTGCTGTGACAACATGTGGATATAAGAGCAGCCCTTGAAGAGAAGGGTTAGAAAGGTTAGGAGTTGGGAAGAGTCCAGTGACTATGAAATTTTCCTTTTTTCCAGCTGAGAATCAGAATATTGTTTCTTCATCAACTTAAATTGAAGCAAAATAAATCTAACCCCCTGAGTTTTAATTGCTATGTACTGAAAATCTAAGGGATTGTCTGGCTGACAGCTTTCCCCTCATTCTCATACCTGAGAATCAGAGGACGTTTCCTATAATCTCTTCCTCCTGGCACTGTTGATTGGTCCAGAGACAGGCACAATCCCTAAAATGTATCAAGTGGAGTCCTTAGAACAGTTTTAGAAATGGAAACTCAGAAATGAAAGTTGCTATCTTTTAATATGTCAGGAATGTAGCTGTAAAGATAGGAGTGTTGGAGCAATTAGGATCATGTTTTCTACCCTGTGGATGAGAGAAGGTAGGAGTCTTCACTAGTCTGATATTTAAGTCAAACTAGTCATAAAATATATTCAAGTTCCAGTAAATGTCATTTAAATCTAATAAGAAACATAAAAAAGAAATATGAAATGCAATTAGGTGGTGAAAAAAGTTAACCAAACCCTCAGATAGCAGAATTCATTTATTCAAATACAATGAAAATATTAAGTAAAGGGGTGTCTTGAGCCCTGTTGTCAGTAGCAGGAGAGGTATCAATCTGCATGACCCTTCTTTCAGGTCTCTCATCCTTGCCCCAAATCACAGACGTCAATAAGTGCTTTTAACATACTGAGATGGTAATACTATTTCCTTCTTCAGTTAACAACATTGACTTTTTGGGGAGGTTTAGAATTAAATATAGAAATAGTTAAGTATGTAAAATCTATAGTATTAAGGCTCTGGTATTAAGATAAGGGCAATATATTCATATTTGGTTATATACTATATATAATGTTTAATATCTATCTATATTAGTTGTCTATTGTTATAAAACAAATTATCCCAAAATGTATTGACTAAAAGTAACAAAACTTTATTATTTCATAGTTTCTGTGGGTCAGGAATCAAGGAAAAGATTTGTTGGATGCCTCTGCCTTAATGTCTCTTCAAGGCTGTAGTCAAGGTGTTGGCTGGGGCTGCAGTTTCATCTGAAGACTCAACTGGGAAAGGATCTGTTGTCAAGCACATTTGTATGGTTGTAAGTAGAATTCAGTTTCTCATCAGTGGTTGGACTGAATGCTTCAGTTTCTCACTAGTTGTTTGCTGAAGGCCTCATTTGGTCCTTTGCCACAAGGGCCCTCTTAGGGCAACTTACTTCATTAGATCCAGCAATCAAGAGAGGATGAATGGTCACCATAGACAGAAGCTAGGTTTTTTGTTGTTGTTGTTTTTGTTTTTTGTAACCTTATCTTGGAAGTGACATCGTTTGTCCTGCATCCTATTCTCTGGGAAGGAGTCCTATTCTCTGGGAGGGAGGGGGTTTATATAGGAGTGTGGATACCAGGAGACAAGGATCACGGGGGGATATATTGGAGGCCACATAACATATCGGCTTATTAGAGAACCTGACGGTTGAGACCTTTGAATCCCATTTAAAATTATAACTTAAAATTTGATTTGGACTTGTTATTTGTATTGAAAAACCTAAGAGAATTGTTCCAAGATTATAGAGTATTGGGATATTTGAGATAACTTTAGAATTATCATTTTTATGAATTTAATTTGTCTGGTTTATTAGAGTGATTCAAGTACCTTAGAAAGTTTTGCTTATCAATTTAGGCAAGTAAAAAGTAAATCAAATACATTAACTTTATAAGTGCTGTCTAAAATATTTAAGTCAATCAAATTAACTAAATTGTAAGAAGCCTGATAGCTTAGTGCATTCTGCTATCTGAGTTACTCAAACTTTAGTCAAAGACCAATTTGAGAGTAAATGTTAAATTTTACTGAATTTATAAATAGAATTATATGATGTATATAAAGTGAAGGGCTTAAGATAAACTAAATTTGAGAACTTTTTACTTTGACAAATTGAATATTAATTTAAGAAAATCCCAGTAGTCATGATTTGTTCTTACCATGTAAAAATATATCTGTTACATATAAAATAATTGGATTTTTACATATACATATGTGTGTGTGTGTATATATACACACACATATACATATGTGTCTATATGTATGTATAAATGTCCTCAGAGAAAATAAAATCTTACATTGACAAAAGCTAGTCTTCAGAGAGGGGAAGAAAGAAGATTCAAATAAACCAGAAGAAAGGAGGAGTGCTAACACTTCTGGAGAGCTTAGTTCCAGTTGTTCCTTCCTTTAGTGACGTTCCTATTCTTGAGTTCTGTAAGACACCTTAGTCATTACGCTTAAATTGGAGGTGATTTTTTTTCACTTGAAACAAACAGCCCTAACTCATCTATATTTTTCCTTGAATCTCTGTTGCAGAATTGTAAATTTGTGAAATAGCACAAAGCCAAGTTGAAGACAATATCTTCCCTAACAACAGTAGTGCAATGACAGCCAGCCAGAAAAGTTCTCCACCTTGGCAGCAATGAGACTAAGACTTTTATGCCTGAATTGCTATCTTTTTTTCCCAGGTCAGTAGATTTCTTCATATATTAAAGTGGATTTAATATCTGGTCCTTGACTCATGTGGTTATGGAAAAGTAATAATAAATATTAATAATAAATAATAATAGTAAATATCAATATATGTTGAAATGTGATTCTAGTGCAAGGTTGAAGCTATTAGTTAAATTTCAATGATCTTTCCAAGGAAGTTTAAACTCATTCATTTTGTAGTATTGGAATAATAATGGTAACTGTCTTATATGATTATTACAGGATTTGAAATGCAGCGCCTGGCACAGTATCTGGAACAGAATATGCCTTCAATAAATATGAGTGATGCTGCTGATGTGTTAAAAAAATATTTTTAGATAGGGTCTTGCTCTGTTGCCCAGGCTGGAGTGCAGTGGCATAATCGTGACTCACTGCAACCTAGAACTCCTGGGTTCAAGTGATCCTCTTGCCTCAGCCTCCTGAGTAGCTGAGACTATAGGCTCATGCCACCATACCAGGCTTTTTGTTTGTTTGTTGGTTTTCTTAATTTTTAGGAGAGACAAGGTCTTGCTCTGTTGCCCATGCTAGTCTAGAACTACTGGGCTTAAATGATCTTTCTGCCTTGGCCTCCCAAAGTGCTGGGATTACAAGCGTGAGCCACTGTGCTGGACCCTGATGTGTTTCAAAACTTTGTGCATAGGATCTAAAAACCTATGAGTTATTCTAGAGTTCTTCCTCCTTTTTCATTGCTTAGTTCCAGCCTGACACTAGATTCTATTTCCCTAATTGTGCTCCTGCCTGTGTTTACCTCTTTAGTTCCATTGTTACTGCATTTATTAAGACCTCTATCATCTTTCCTATGGAATGTTGCAAAATTCTTCCACTTAGTTCTCCTGACTTTCAGGTTCACTCTTATCTGTTTGATTCTGAACCAACCCCAAACATAAACCTGTTCATCTAACTTCTTGATTAACATCCATGAAAATTCCCCATTGCTAAGACAAAGTGCCAACCTCTTAGAATGGCACTCAGGATGCCTCATGCTTGCTTCCAGTCCCAAGTTCTGTGCTAAACTCACAGAGCACTATTATCAGAGAACCGATTATAGTTTTTTTTAACTAATTATGCAGTGTCTTTCTCCCTGGAACATCCCTCCTCCCAAACTCTTAAGAATCTTTCAAGGCTCTGCTCAAATGTCTCCTATTTTATGAAGCCTTCTCCTTCCCTGACTCGCTCAGGCAGAGTTCTCATTATAACTGCCTATTAACTTCACACATAAATCAATTACAGTCATTATAACATGAAGTTATGTCTTTTTCTTCTTTACATATTGGTTTTCCAAACACACTTGTGAGCTCCCTGAAGGCAGGCACATAGCTTATTTATTTCTGGCTTTTTACCGTCTAGTATTATGCTTGGAATTGGGTGGCTTTTCAATAAATGCATGTAAAATTAAAGGCAGACCTGGTTTGGTACAGTGGCTCACATCTGTAATTCCAGCGCTTTGCGAGGCTAAGGCAAGAGGATCACTTGAGGCCAGGAGTTCAAGGCCAGCCTGGGCAAGATAGTGAGGCCCCACTCTCTACAAACAATTTTTAAAAATTAGCTAGACATGGTGGAGTGCACCTGTAGTTCTAGCTCCTCAGGAGTTTAAAGTGGTGGGATAAGTTGAGTCCAGGAGTATGAGGCTGCAATGACCTATTACCACACCACTGAACTCCAAGACCCTGTCTCTGAAAAAAAAATTAAAGGTAGATCAACTGATACTCTTGGAATTCATAATATTCCAAATAAGATAAAAAATTCACTCAGTAAACATCCTACTCAAGAAATCTAAGAAGATTATGTAACTTTCCCATCAATTTCTCTTATACTGGGGGAAAGGCCTATTTTAGACTATAACAAAGCACTAAAATGAAGCAAGTTTGTCCCATTCTTTAAGTAGTGGGACAAGAAAGAACAGAAAAGTATTTCATTTAGTTTTTAAATATTTTTTTAAAAATTTTAAAATTTTTCTTATTTTTTTATTTTTTATTTTTATTTTTTGAGACGGAGTCTCATTCTGTAGGCCAGGCTGGAGTAGAGTGGCACAATCTCGACTCACTGCAACCTCCGCCTCCCAGTTCCAAGCTATTCTCCTGCCTCAGCCTACCGAGTAGCTGGGATTAAAGGCGCCCACCACCATGCCTGGCTAATTTTTGTATTTTTAGTAGAGACAGGCTTTCACCATGTTGGCCAGGCTGGTCTTGAACTCCTGACCTCAGGTAAACCACCTGCCTCGGGCTCCCAAAGTGCTTGGATTATAGGTGTGAGCCACCACGCCCAGCCATTTCTTTAGTTTTTTACATGCTGATTAAAATACCATTGAAGTAAGATTTGTTATAGATAAGCTGAAATACAACAGACTTGATTGACTCTAAGTTAAAAGGGAGTTTAAAGAAGGACTCATTTCCCCCTTTTTAAACTTTGTGTTTCTGTATGAAGGACAAGAACACCAACAGGGAGGGATTCAGGGAAGTTTATGATTGAGAATTACTATGGGGTTGCCTCAAGCTTTTCCCTCTACTATAAAATACTTACAGAGTAAAGAGGGAGTACGTGAAAAAAGATACCAGCATTTGCATTAAAGATCTCTATAAAAAAAAAAGTAATCATTTAAAAGAGTAAGTTTTAGTGGAAACTGCTATTTCTATCCATTCTGGCTTTCTGCTCATCAAGCTGTGTTTTTGTGTGTGTCTGTCTGTATATGTGAAGAACTCTCAAATTACTGTTATTTTCCTTCATTTCGTTTTGTTTTTCCTTCAAGTTTTGAATATTTTACAGCAATAACAGAAAACAGAATTGTTCAGAGTCCAACATTCCTCATTAGTCATTCACCACAACTTGTAATAAGATGGATAAAGATAATGGGAAGCAGAGATCAATCACTACGCTGTTATACTGTGTGTGAAATAATTTGTGATACAGATGCAACCCAGTAATGCTGGGGCCTGCCTGGGATGTTTTAGAACACATACAGAAGTAATCGTCCAGAGATGAAATCCTGTGACAGAAAGGACAGTTTTGGATTACAACTGATAAACCCCCACCAATACATGGCTCAAATCAGCCAACAAGTAATGAGTGTTGCTATGGACCAGTGAGACAGGGAAAGGCCTGCTTGTCTGTCTTAGGTGCGAAAATTATAATATGAAAAGCTTATTCATTCTCTAATTGAATCTGAATCAACAATGATTATAAACATCTGTATGCAGAAAATTAAAGTCAGAAATCTATACCTTATGTTTTTATACTAGGCTAAATACAAAAAACATATTTATCTGCAATTTCTCCAAATCTCTTCATAGTATCTTTACCCTAAAACTCCCACCACTCCCCACACATCTTCTGATCTTCATTTTCTTCCATTGCAGGAATTCCACCCTAACCATCCTCCTGCTTCAATATGGGGAAGATTTACATGAGTATAAAATGGGAATAAAGCAGGCAAAGCCAGGGTGGAATTTAGGAAAGCTTACAATTTGATAAGGAGTAGCCCAGGTAAGGCCTGAAAGGTGAATTGTGGTATGATTGCGAAGGTTCTGGCTGGAGGGCTGGACTTCATACCTCTGGAATAAGAGGCATGTGTTAGATAGATTATACCAACAATAGTATTTAGGGCTAATTGACTAGAACAGAAACTGGAGACTTGAGAGTAGTTATGAAAAAAATCAAAATACATTAATATACACGACATTATAAGAACTTGGCTTTTGGCAGTGAAAGTGGAAGTGGATCAGAAAAGAAGGAATGAAAAAAGAAAAAAGAGATCCTATGCTAGAAACATGTAATTTTCCCCCTCAATCTCATAAATCTCAAATGCAGCATGTTCACCCCATAAAATGCTAGGTATCTGCTTGTGTTAGTCCCATACACTTAAACTATTCTCTCAATGACGTTATCATGACAGTTCAGTGGTCATCAGCTAAGGACAATAAAATTTACTTAAGAAGACTAATGCTGCAAACATCGTTCTTGTTAGAGAAACCTCCCTACCTCCACTCTGACCCACATGAACAGGAAGCATGGACCAGGCCATTAATGAACTAACATTTTGTCACAACATCTAGATAACATGAACGTTGGATTTATCCAATGTTAGGTGGCTACCATGAATCAGAGGCTGCAGGGAGGCACCCAGGCGGCATTAGATTGGGGCAACAGCAGAAATAGCAAACTAGGGCCATATTGTTCTGGAAGCATTCCTACCAAAATTCTTCAGATAGTAAATGGAATGGAGAAACCAAATGTTAGAAAAAATTAGAAAGAAATCAAAATAGGGAGAGAATACCATAATGATCCTTTATGATTAAGGAAATATTACTATGAGTTGTATTTACTTTGTGTAAACTGAACTGTGATGACATTATATAGTACTGTAGAATAGAAACAAAGTTTAAGGAGCTCTCAAGGTCATTCGGTCCAACTTCTCACTTTTACAGAAATGTTGTGTATAGAATCTCTAATATGTGACTAGCTGGCATCAGCCTCAATCATCTCAATCATAGCAATTTTTTCTGCCAGTGAAAACTATGAAGGCATTTCATTTGGAGTATCTTAATTCTGAAGGTACCTTCAACTACATCCCTTTCACCTTTACTCATTCATAGTTCTGTTTACAGGAGGCAACTCTCTATTCTATTTCCTTATGACAATTTCAAATATTTACAATTTTGTGTGTTTTTCTCCTGTTGTCATTAAGATAAAATCCAAACTCCAGACTGGCAAAAGCCTCTTAAAATGTGATACTTAGACTCAAACACAGTATCCCAGAAATCATCTAATCAATAAAAGAATGAACAAATAAACTTCCATGTTTGGGAAATTTATATTTCTTTTAAGACAGCCTAGTGTGCCTTACCCACTTCATTAGACACTTCATTCATCCATTCAATAAATATTTACTTGATGCACACCATATTCCATGCACTGTTTTATATGCTGTGATTAGGTAAAGAACAGAAACAGGTAAGGTCTTTGTTTTTATAGAGCTTATGTTATGGTAGAGTAGAAAAAAACATAATGAAGAAAAAAATGACTAACATAAATTCAGAGGATCAGCGCTATGAAGCTGAAAACAAAATAAGGGTGGTGTGATAACCTAGAATGGGATAACTAAGTGATTAATTTAGAGTGGAGGATGTGGGATGCCATTTTAAGGACATAATATTAGAGTCAGGCTATTCTTGGAAATATATGGAAAAGAGCCATCTAGACAGAGTGAAGAGTGAGTGCAAAGTTCCTGAAGGGCAGATGCTTGGCACTTTCAAGGTGCAGAGAAGCTAGTGAAGCTAGAGTGAAGTCAGGAAGGAGGGAGGTGAAAATAGGTGAAATCAGAGATGGAGTATTTGATCTTATTTGCAACCAGAAACCACTGGAGGGTAGTAAAGAAGAGTGTGGGATGATCTGACCTTCAATGTGATCCTTGATGCAACTGCTGTTGACTCTTGATCAATGAGGGACTGGGGCACTGACCCCCTGGGGCAAGGTTGAAAATCCACATAACACTTTTGACTCCCGGCTAATTTAACTACCAATAGCCTACTGTTGACCAAAAGCCTTCTTGGTAACAAATAGTCAACACATACTTTGTATATTGTATGTATTATACATTGTATTCTTGCAATAAAGTAAATTAGAGAAAAGAAAATGTTAAGAAAATCCTAAGGAAGAGAAATATATTTACTATTCATTAAGTGGAAGTGGATCATCACAAGGTCTTCAGCCTCTTCATCTTCACATTGATTAGGCTGAGGAGGAGGAGGAAGAGGAGGGACTGGTCTTGCTGTCTCAGGGGTGGCAGAGGTGGAAGAGGTGGAGGAGGTGGAAGGGGAGCAGGAGATGCAGGCACACCCAGTGCAACTTTTATTGAAAAAAATCCCTGTGTGAGTGGGCCCATGCAGTTCAAACCATTTTCGTTCAAGGGTCAACCGTATTTGTTTTCTATTGGGTCTACTCATTATATACTCTTTGCTTTATTTCCTCCCTTGGACTCATCAATTAAATATTATTATTTAACTCTCTTCTAAATTACCTTATTAGTTTTACATTATTTACCTTCTGTATTACATTAGGCTTTCTTGACTTACTAATATCTAATTTTAATTAGTGTTTTTTTTTTTTTTTTTTGACAGTCTCACTTTGTCGCCCAGGCTAAAGTGCAGTGGTGCAATCTCCGCTCACTGCAACGTCTGCCTCCCAGGTTCAAGCAATTCTACTGCCTCAGCCTCTTAAGTAGCTGGGATTACAGGCGCATGCCACTGTGTCCAGCTAATTTATGTATTTTTAGTAGAGACGAGGTTTCACCATGTCGATCAGGCTGGTCTCAAACTCCTGACTTCAGGTGATCCACCCACCTCGGCCTCCCAAAGTGCTGGAATTACAGGGGTGAGCCACTATTCTTTTTTTTTAACCAAATCTTTGAAAATACAAACACCTTAGAACACTTTAACTCTGTTTGATCTCACCTGCCTTTCACGCTTTTGTGTATTTTAATTCTACATATGTTTTAAATACTAGAAGTCATTATTTTCCTGACTTAATACAGTAAATATTCATTTTGATTTCCTCAGTCCTTTACCATTACCCTTCAAATTACCATGAATTTCTCTTCCTTCATCTGGAGATTCTTTTCCCCCCCTGAAAAATCTTTACTTGTATTTCTTTGAATCTGAATCTATTTACGATGAATTTTCTGATTTTTTTTTTCCTGGAAATGCCATTAACACACCCTCTTTGATTTTATAAGATTTTTCTTAACTCAATATAGAACTGATATTCAGTTTTTATTTGTTTGGAACCTTGAGATATTTTTCATTGTGTTCTGATTTATGTAGTTTCTGCTAAGAAATTAGTAGTTAATTTTATTTTTGCTTCTTGTATAGACAGTTTGCCTCCCCCTGCACCCCTTGGCAGGTTTTAAGATTTTTTCTGGTCACTGGCTTTTACTTCTATTTGGTGTGCTCTTTTTCTTCTTCTTGCCATTTGTATTGCTTCTTGAATCAGCAGCTTAAAATCTGATTACTTTTGAACATTTGTGGAACATTAGTTACAAATAATGCTTCTGCTTTAATTTCCTTTTTTTTTTTTTTTTTGTAGGTCTCTAATTACACCTATGTCAGACTGTTTTGGGGTTTTTTTGTTGTTTTTTTCAGTTTTTTGTTTTTTTGAGATGGAGTCTTGCTTTGTTTCCCAGGCTGGAGTGCAGCTGCGCGATCGCAGCTCACTACAACCTCCACCTCCCGGGTTCAAGCACTTCTCCTTCCTCAGCCTCCCGTGTAGCTGAGATTACAGGCGCACGTCACCACATCCAGCTAATTTCTGTATTTTTTGTGGAGACAGGGTTTCACCTTGTTGGCCAGGCTAGTCTCAAACTTCTGACCTCAGATGATCCGCCTGCCTTGGCCTCCTAAAATGCTGGGATTACAGGCGCGAGCCACCACGCCCAGCTTGTTAGACTGTTTTTAAAGTCCATATCTCTCTTATTCTCTTTTCTGTATTTTTCCATTCCCCTTTCTCTTTTTGTTTCAATCTAAATATTTTCTACTGGCCTATTTTCTATTCAGAAATCAGATTCACAAATCCTCTCTCAAGCTGTGTAGAATCTCTTATTCTATTGTTTTCTTAATTTCAATTTTTTTTTTTCATTTCTAAAACTGTTCTTTATTGTTTCTAGCTTTTTGGAAAAATTCCCAATCTTTTCTTCTAATTTTTGAACAGATCAATCACAATGATTTTAAAATCTGTTTTTGATAATTCCTATATCCATCCCATAGGGGCGGTCTTTTTTTTCTTCATTTAATTATTATTATTTTTTCCTGTCTCTTTGTGTGTCTACTAATTCTTAATTAAATGCTAGAAATTGTATGAAGAATTGTATATGCGCTGGCTTATAATTTTTCTTCAGAGAGGGGTTCATTGGCTGATGGGGGATAGGTAAAGTAGTAGCCTGTCAGCTAAATCTGATAAAGATGAAGCTCATTTGAGCCTAGGTTTTCATTTTTGTAAGGCCTGCTCTCTATTTCTGGTTTGCCTTTTTGTGTGTGTGTATAATACAGCCTTTTTGGAGCCTCAAATGAAACGCTGGGCCATTTCTTTGTATTCTACCTACTTGCTGATTCTTGCTAATAATTTATTAGAAGTTTTAAAAACTTTTATACATTGATAGTTTTGTTCCCAATGTTTACACTGCATTTTCCTTTCACTGCCTGATTGTACTGGATTTCACCAGTAAGTATGATGATTGCAATATGTTTTTTGGTGGGTGCTCTATATGAGACTAAGAAATCTCCCTTCTATTATTAGTTTTTAATACTTTTGTTGTTGTTTTTGAAAATGTACGTTGAATCTTATCAACATCCAAAAGCTTTTTCTACATATATTGATATGATCATACAATTTTTCTTTTGTAGTCTGTTAATATGATAATTTTCACGGATTAAATTTGAGTGTGAGACCAAATTCAATTACTATAACTCCACTTGTTTATGATTTTTTCTTATTTTTGATATAAAAGAACTTCTTTTTCCAATTTATTTAGGAATTTTATATTTATGTTCATTATGGCAAAAGTGAGATTGGCCTATAACTTTTTTTCCTTTGTAATAATGCCTTTTCAGTTTTTGAAATCACAGTTATAAGTTGGCAGTGGTCTCTTTCTCTGTACTCTGGGAGAGCCAGAGTAAATTTGGAATTATTTCATCTTTAAATATTTGGTAGAATTCACCACTGAAACAACCATCTGGGCAAGGAATGTTCTTTATGAGAAGGTTTTTAATTATAAATTAAATAAATTGACAAGTTTGCAATCTCTTTAGTAGTTATCTGACTAATCCAATTTTTCTGTTTCTTCTTGTGTTGGTTTTGGTAAATTGTTTACTTCTAGGTATTTGCTTATTTTATATAAATAATCAAATTTACTCATAAATTTAATAAAATAATTGAACTTTCTTTTTATTGTCTGTATGACCTATTTTTATTCTTGAAATTATTTATTCATAATTCTCCTTTCATTGCTAATATTGTGAGGTGTTTTACTCCAGTTTCATCTAATTTTGACCCCATCAACAGGGTATTTCTGAGCAAAATTAAAAAAAGGAACAGCTGTAGTTAATAGTCATTTGATAAATTCTAATCCATTGGTATTGATTCCAGTAGGAAACAAATGGCACTCTCAAACTGGGCAATTTTAAGTTAATTTATTAAAACAATTATTTTAAAGTTGTCTGCAGGACTCGGGGAAATAGCAGAAATATCACAGGACCCTGGGACTAGTAAATGCAGGGAGGTGTTACCACTTCTGGACCTGGAGGAGCAAAGGAGGGAATGATAACTAGAACACAATGCGAGTAGCTGTGCAAATGACTGCCTGATAGATGCTGAGATAACCAAACCAGGAATGAAGTCAAGGAAAAATATCTTGATCTCGCTTTTCTCTAGATCTCAAGTCTCTTGAGAGCCTCCTACTGATTGAATTAAATCAGGTGCTGAAAGGCAAAGGAGTAGTCAGTCTTTAACCTGGAGCTCAAGGCAATGTTAAGAGTGAATCTAGAGGGCAAATCAAGCTATCCAATGTGTTTTGGAAAGCCATTTTGTTATATTTCTTAGCAATTGAGAAACTCATAGACTCTTAAGAATAGTAAATCATTTTGCAAGTGCCTTCCAAATTTTGCTTTCAAAAATTGGAAGCAGATACCACCTGATAAATCACTAAAAAAACTTATTTTGAGGACAGATTACTATGTGTTTTTGCAATACAATTTAGAGGGAGCTCAAAGAACTGAGTAGTACTATTACAACAAAACTTTCATTTTCATCGGCTTACTTATGTGAACCATTTTTCTTAAAACATTGCTATAATGAGACTAGAATCGATCCTGATCCTTATTTTATCAACAAATAATATTTATCCTTGACTGTATTATTTGAGGGAAAAGCTCCATTCATATTGGTAAGAATGCTTTTCTGATACATTTTAATTTCTAATTTAAAATAATCGTTCATAAAAATGTTAACATTATAGCTATACTTCTCCCTGGAATATTACCCCAGTGGCCAGGAAACTGCCTGTGCCTGTTCCTGGGAAACCAGAGCATGGACTTGCCTGACCCAGCCCCCACCTGGCTTTGCCCCTCCACACACCCTGGTAGTGTAGCACCATGGACAGGGTCCTTTGGGCTCTCCATGGCCTCACCCATTGCCCAAAGCACTGGAATACCTCCCTTGGGTAACATAAGGCAAGCACAAATTTCACAGCTACCACCACAGCTGGTGCTGTTTTGCATGTGCCACCTCGTGGCTGGAAGCCAACTGCCTTCAGCCTTTTACAACATCTGCAGGAACAATCACACAGAGCTCTGGAAAAAGAAAACTTTTGTGTGACCTCAGCCTTCACCATTGCCTGCATCACCCTAGCTGACCAGTAGGTCTTGAGTCTGTCCACACGCCCCATACATTACTACTACTGTTGACATTTGAGAAAGCCAACACACTAAGGCTATTTGTAACTAAGGAAATCTCAGAGTCTACATCACTGCCCTCCTACCTCCATCAGACCTGGTGCTGGTGCCCGCTGCTGTGAGACTAGAGGACATGTCACATCACTGGATCCCTTGCAGACATTCCCTAGTACCAGCCTGAAGTGTGGCAGCCCCACTGGGTGGCTAGACCCAGTAGAACAGCAGCATTCACAGTAGTCTTGTTCTCAGGGACTCCTACTCTTAGAGGGAGGGGGAGTGCACCACATTAAGGAATACCCCATGGGACAAAAGAAACAAGACCGCAGGCCTTGAGTCCCCGAACTTTCCACTTGTGGGAAGTTTCTTTCAGCACAGGCACAGGTACAGTTCTGGGCTTAGTGGGGAAAGTCTGTGGCTCTTAACCCAACAGTCAGGCAGCCCTTGTACTCATGAGGGGTCGTGGAGAAGGGGACCTCTTCTCCCCCTCATCTACCATTATAGACACAGCTGGGGCAACTCCTATGGGAGCTTGGCATGGGTAGATCTGTAGACACCCTTTCTGGAACATTTCAGGACCATTCCTGAACATTTCTGGAGCATTCTTAAAGGAACATTCTCAAAGGAAGAGTGCCATCGAGGCTTGTTTGAAATGTAGAGTCACAACCCCTCTCTACATGGAGCGTGAGCCTTCCTGCAGATGAAAAGAGGTGCCTGTCTGATGTGAACAGCTGGAACACTCAGTTAGGGGTGTGACGGGAAGGTGGATCACTTTCCTGCTGGCCTGGAAGCAGAGCTGTGGCAGCCCCCTATCTACCCTTGAAAAGACCTCAGTGCATCTCACTGATAACTTCCCCAGCCACTGCTGTAAAGGCTGGGATCTCTGCCTATACTGGGGTTTGTATTTATCCGCCTGCTTTAGCCATAGCTGGTTTTGACCTGTGGGCACCTCAAACTGGCCAGAAGCCTGAACTGTTCAATCCAGTGAATAAAAAATACTAGGGAAAAAAAATTTTAAGTGCACATCTCTGGAGAATGAGATAAGCTTCATGAGACCCCTGCCATTCCAGCCCAATAGGGGACAATGAACCTGCTCACATACCCAGCACGTCATTACTGCAGCCAGCATCGAAGAAACCCATCACACAAAGATTCTCCGTAACCAAGGAACTCATACAGAGTCTTTACCACTGAAAGCACTCAGAGCTGAAGCTAAGTGACAATAAACTATAAACATTAAAGTCACATCCTCAAGGGGAAACAAGAGATATAAAAAACCACAGTCTAATAAAAAAATAAATTCAAGAATAATAATAAATAGTTTACCCAAATAAGAAGGAACCAGGAAAATAATTCGGCAATATAAATAAATAGGGTTCTATAACACCCCCAAAAGATCACACTAACTCTCCAGCAGTAGATCCAAATCAAAATGAAATATTTGAAATACATGACAAATAATTAAAAAGATTAATTATTAAGTTGTTCAAGGAGATACAAGAGAAACAAACATAATGAAATTAAATCAACATAAAGAAATTAAAACCAACTTAAATTTTAAAAGCCAACATAAAAAATTTTAGAAAATCAGGATATAAATGAAAAATTTTTTAAACAGATACATATTTTAAAGAAAATCCAGTCAGAACTTCTGGAAATGAAAGACACATTTAGGAAACTACAAAATGCAGTGGAAAGTCTTAACAATAGAATAGACCAACTAGAAGAAAGAATTTCAGAGCCTAAAGACAAGGTTTTTGAATTAACCCAATCAGATAAATATAAAGGAAAAAAGAATTAAAAGCAATAATCAAAGTCTCCAAAAAATATGGGATTATATAAATTGGCAAAACCTAAGAAATATAGGTGCTCCTGAGGCTGAAGAAAAAGTTAAAATTTGGAAAAATTATTTGAGGGAATGATTCAGGAAAATTTCTCTGACCTTGCTAGAAATCTAGACATCCAAATATGAGAAGCAATTTTTTTTTTTTGAGACAGAGTCTTGCTCTGTCACCCAGACTGGAGTGCAGTGGCATGATCTCACTGCAACCTCTGCCTCCCGGATTCAAGTGATTCTTCTGCCTCAGCCTTCCGAGTAGCTGGGATTATGGGTGCCCACCACCACATGGCAAATTTTTGTATTTTTAGTAGAGACAGGGTTTCACCATGTTGGCCAGGCTGGTCTCGAACTCTTGACCTCAGGTGATCCTCCCACCTCGGCCTCCCAAAGTGCTGAGATTATAGGGCTGATTCACTGTGCCTAGCCCAGAAGCTCAATATTAATGGTCAAATGCAAATAGTCTAAATGATCAACTTAAAAGATACAGATTGGTAGAATGGATTAAAAAAGGGCATCACCAAGGCATATAGTCACCAGGTTATCCAACGTCAATGTGAAGGAAAGAATTTTAAGAGTAGTGAGACCAAATATCAAGTAACATATAAAGGAAAACCTATCAGACCAACAGCAGACTTCTCAGCAGAAACCTTATAAGCCATTAGGGACTGGGGTCCTGACTTCAGTCTCCTTAAACAGAAAAAAACTGTCAGTCAAGAATTCTGTATCTAGCAATACTAAGTAGAATAAATAAAGGAAAAATAAAGTCTTTCTTAAGCAAATGCTGAGAGAATTTGCCAACGATAAACCAACTCTACAATAAATGCTAAAAGGAGTTCCAAATCTTGAACCAAAAGGTGTATATACACCAGGATGGAAACTCCTGAAAGCATAACATTCATGGGGCTTATAAAACAATAACACAATTAAAAAATCAACACATGGCTGGAAGAATACTTCACATCTCAATATTAATGTCAAATGCAAATGCCCTAAATGATCCACTTAAAAGATAGATTGGCAGAATCTATTTAAAAAAATCAAAGACCAAATATCTGCTATCTTCAGGAGACACAGATAACATATAAGGATTCTTATAGACTCAAAATAAAGGTGTGGATAAAAGTATTCCATGCAAATGGAGACCAAAAGTGAGTGGGAGCAGCTATTATTATCTCAGATAAAACAGGCTTTAATGCAACAACAGTAAAAAAAGAGAAAGAAGGGCATTATAAATTGATGAAAGGATCAATTCAACAAGAAGATATAACAATCCTAAATATATATGCATCTAATGCTAGAGCTCCCAGATTCATAAAGCAATTACTAGTAGACCTAAGAAAGGATATACAGCAACACAATAGTGGGGCACTTTAACACTCTACTGACAGCATTAGACAGATCATCAAGGCTGAAAGTCAAAAAAGAAACACTGCGACTTAAACTACACTCTAGAACAAATAGACCTAATAGACATTTACAGAACATTCTACCTAAGAACTACAGAATATACATTCTTCTCATTAGCACACAGAACATTCTCCAAGATAGACCATATGATAGGTCACAAAACAAGTCTCAATAAATTTTAAGAAATAAAAATCATAGGCCAGGCACGGTGACTCACGCCTGTAATCCCAGCACTTTGGAAGGCCGAGGTGGGTGGATCATGAGGTCAGGAGTTCCAGACCAGCCTGGCCAACATGGCGAAACCCTGTCTCTACTAAAAATTAGCTGGGCATGGTGGTGGGTGCCCGTAATCCCAGCTACTCAGAAGGCTGAGGCAGGAGAATCATTTGAGCCCGGGAGGCAGAGGTTGCAGTGAGCCAAGATCACGCCATTGCACCACTCCAGCCTGGGTGACAGGGTGAGACTCCATCTCCAAAAAAAAGAAAAAAAAAATCCTATCAAGTATCTTCTCAGACCATAGAGGAATAAAACTGGAAACCAATTCCAAAAGGAACCCTTAAAACTACAAATATACATGGAAATTAAACAATCAACTCCTGAATGATTTTTGGCTTAACAATGAAATCAAGATGGAAATTTAAAATTTTTTTGAAATGAATGATAAGAGTGACATAAGTTATCAAAACCTCCAGAATACAGCAAAAGCAGTAAGAGGAAAGTTTACATTGCTAAACGCCTACATCAAAAATTATTAAAAATCACAAACTGACAACCTAATATCCTAGCTAGAGGAACTAGAAAAATAAGAACATACCGAAGCCAAATCTAGTAGAAGAAAATGAATAACATGGGGTCAGGGGTGGTGGCTCACATCTGTAATCCCAGCACTTTGGGAGGCCAAGGTGGGCGGATCACTTAAGCTCAGCAGTTTAACACCAGCCTGGGCAACATGGGGAAACCTCATCTCTACTAAAAATACAAAAATTAGTTGGGCATGGTGGTGTGTGCCTGAAGTCCCTGCTGCTTGCTGGGGCTGAGGTGGGAGGATCGCTTGAGCCTTAGAGGTTGATGGAGGCTGCAGTAAGCTGAGATTGCACCACTGCACTCCAACCTGGCTCACAGAGCAAGACCCTGACAGAAAAAAAGAATAATAAAATAAAAAAATAAAAAGAAAGAAAGAAAAGAAAAGAAATAACAAAGATTAGAGCAGAGCTAAATGAAATTGAAATAAAACATATACAAAAGATAAATGAAACAAAAAGCTGGCTCTTTGAAAAGCTAAACAAAATTGATAGACCACTGGCTAGATTAACCAAGAAAAGAAGAGGAAAGATTCAAATAAGCTCAATTAGAAGTGAAAATGGAGACATTTCAACTGACACCACAGAAATACAAGATCGTTCGAAACTACAGTGAACACCTAAATGCACACAAAATAGAAAATCTAGAGAAAATGAATAAATTCCTAGAATCATACAACCCTCTTAGCTTGAATCAGGAAGAAACAGAAATCCTGAACAGACTAATCACAAGCAATAAGATTGAATCAGTAATAAAATAAATTGCCAACAACAACAAGAAGCCAACAGCCAGACAGATTCACAACCAAATTCTACCAGACATTCAAAGAAGAATTGGTACCAATTTCACTGAAACTATTCCAAAAGATTAAGAAGGAATCCTCCCTAACTCATTCTACAAAGCCAGTTTCACCCTGATAACAAAAGCCAAGAAAGGCCATAACAAAGAAACAAAACTCCAGACTAATATCCCTGATAAATATAGATGCAAAAATCCTTAACAAAACACATGCAAATCAAATCCAATAGCATATGAAAACAAAAATAATTCTCCACCATCAGGTGGATTTCATTCCATGGTTACAGGGATAGTTCAACATATGCAAGTCAATAAATGTGATTCAGCTGGGTGCAGTGGTGCACACCTGTAATCCCACCACTCTGGGAAGCTGAATTTGAGACCAGATTGGGCAACATAGCAAGACCTTGTCACTACTACTGCTACTACTACTACTACTACTACTATTATTACTACTACTACTAAACTAGCTGGGTATGGTGGTGTGCACCTCTGGTCCCAGCTACTTGGGAAGCTGAGGCAGGAGGATCTTGAGCCCATGAGGTTGAGGCTGCAGTGAGCTGTGATCATGCCACTGCACTCCAGCTTGGGCAACAGAGTGAGATCCTGTCTTAAAAAATGTGATTCATTACATAAACAGAATTAAAAACAAAAACCATATGATCATCTCAATAGATGCAGAAAAGTCATTCAATAAAATCCAGTATCCCCTTGTGATAAAAACCTTCAACAATCTAGGCACAGAAGGAACATACCTCAAAATAATAAAAGTCATATATGACAAACCCACAGGCAACATCATACTGAATAGGGAAAAGCTGAAAGCATTTCCCTTAAAAGTAAGAACAAGACAAGGATGCCCACTGTCACCACTTCTATTAACGTAGTACTGGAAGTCCTAGCCAGAGCAATCAGACAAGAGAAATAAGTAAAGGGCATCCAAATTGGAAAAGAGGAAATCAAATTATCTCTGTTTGAAAGTGATGTGATTTCATACCTAGAAATCCCTAAACACTCCTTCAAGACTCCTAGATCTGATAAATGAACTCAGTAAAGTCTCAGGTTACAAAATCAATATACACTAATCAATAGCACTGCAATACATCAACAATGACAAAGCTAAGAATCAAATGAAGAACTCAATCCCTTTTAAAATAACTACAAAAAATAAAATACCTAGAAATATACTTAACCAAGGAGATGAAAGATTTCTACAAGGAGAACTATAGAACACTGCTGAAAGAAATCATAGATGGCACAAACAGAAATACACACCGTGCTCATGCATTAGAAGAACCAACATTGCAAAGATGACCATGCTGCCCGAAACAATCTATAGATTCAGTGCGATTCCTACCAACATCATTTTTCACAGAATTAGAAAAAAAAATCCTAAAATTCAAATGAAACCAAAAAGAGCCAAATAGCCAAAGCAATCCTAAGCAAAAAGAATAAATCTGGAGGCATCACATTACCCAACTTCAGATTATACAAGGCTATAGTAAGCAAAACAGCATGGTACTGGTCAATGGAACAGAATAGAGAATCCAGAAATAAAGACAAAAACTTACAACCAACTGAACTTTGGCACAGTGTACAGAAACATAAATTGGGGAAAGGACACCCTATTAAACAAATGGTGCTGGGAAAATAGAAAAGCCACATGTAGAAGAATGAAATCGGATCCCTATCTTTCACCATATACAAAAAGTAACTCAGGATGGATTAAACACCTAAATCTAACTTCTGAAACAACAACAACAAAAATTCTACAAGAAAATCTAGAAGAAACTCCTCTGGACATTGGCCTGGGCAAAAAATTTATGGTTAAGACCCCAAAAGCAAATGCAACAAACACAAAAATAAATACATGGGGTATAAGTAAACTAAAAAACTTCTGCATAGCAAGAAGAAATGATCAGCATAAGCAGATGACCTACAGAATGGGAGATAATATCTGCAAGTTATGCATCTGACAAAGGACTAATATCCAGAATATACAAGGGACTCAAATCAGCCAGAAAAAACAAATAATCCTGTAAAAAAGTGGGCAAAGGCCACGAATAGACATTTCTCAACAGAAGATATACAAATGTCCACAAACATGAAAAAAATGCTCAACATCACTAGTCATCCAAGGAAATGCAAATTAAAACTACAATCAGATACCACCTTACCCCAGCCAGAGTGGTCATTATGAAAAAGTCAAAAAAACAATATATGTTGGTGTGGATGTGGTGAAAACGGAATGCTTATACACTGCTGGTGGGAATATAAATTAATACAACCTCTACGGAAAACAGTATGGAGATTTCTTAAATAACTAAAAATAAAACTACCATTCAATCCAGAAATCCTACTACTTGGGTATTTACCCAAAGGAAAAGAAGTCATTATATCAAGAAGACACCTGCATGCATATGTGTATTGCAGCACAATTCACAATTGAGAAAATATGGAATCTAATATATATTATCCACTATATATATATACATATATTATATATATAATATCTCCCATGGAATACTACTCAGTCATTAAAAAGAATGAAGTAATGTCTTTTGCAGCAACTTGAATGGAATTAGAGGCCTTATTCTAAGTCAAGTAACTCAGGAATTGAAAACCAGATACAGCATGTTCTCACTTATAAGTGGGAGCTAAGCTGTGGGTATGCAAAGGCATACAGAATGATATAATTGACATTGGAGATTCAGAAGGAGGGCAGGATGGAAGGGTGTTTAGTGTGAAAAACTACCTATTGGGTACAATGTGCACTACTTGGGTGACAGATACACTAAAATCTTAGACTTCACCACTATACAATTCATCCATGTAACCAAAACCCACTTGTACCCATAAAGCTATTAAAATTTAAACAATTTAAAAAATGTTAATATCGTTATTTTGATCAATTGTATATTAATTATTTTAACTATGTCAGATCCACTTAGACCTTATGAAAAACAAAATTCAAAATTCAGTGTGTGTGTGTGTGTGTAGTGTGTATACTTGTTGCAGAGAGCTATAATCTTAAAATTCATAGAAAAATATTTAGAATAAAATTCTGTAGAGGAAGCAATTATGAGTTAAATGATAAAACAAAACAATACAAAATTTCTGACTCTTGAGAAGGACCATGTTGTTGAATTTTAAAGTGGTTCATAAAATGGTTATAGTATTTATCACCCACTGGACATTTTTAAAGCCAATATTGAAAATACACAAAAGTAATTACTTTGTCATGAATTTAAACTTATATATATTATATTTAAACTTAAAAACATGAGAGGGGTATGGCAGAAATAGCCAGCTCTCCACCAAAGATAAATACTTACCTTTCCAAAGGGTAGCGCTGTTGCTGGAAAGTGGGTTTCCGGCAGAGTTTACATTTCCCGGCACTACAGCCCACCCTTGCACCCAGGTGGGGCCGTTTAAGTAGCTCTGCAAAGGGTATCAGAAAAGGCTGAAGTGATTAAGGAGCAGGTGTGCCTTGTCCGCCCTCTGAGTAGATCCCTAGGCTCTGAGTGATAGTGGAGCTATAAAATGTGAAGGACCTGAATCTTTGAATCACCCACCTTGGAATGCTGCCCACTCTACAGCTGCATTGAATTCTTGCATCTGAGAGTAATAAATTTTTATTTTGTTAAGCCCCTGCGATTTGGGGAATTATCTCCTATAATACCGAGCATTACCTTAGCTAATACAGATTGATTCCAGAAGCGAAATGCCGCCAAACAACAACAAACCTAACGTATCCGGCATTGGCTTCCCAGGTGAGTTGTGGGCAGTGAGGCTAGAAAAGTGGAGGACCCTGTTAAGCAAAGATAAAACATTCGGTGAGTATGTTCCCTCTCATGCCTACCAAGACCAATTCCTCTGTGAAGGGGTTCAAAGATAGAATGATGATGGTATGTTTTGGTGTTTTCTGATTACATCTAGCAAATTATAGAACCAAGAGGTGAGCTCAGGCTGGAATTGGCTTGTTTGCAATTAAAACTTAAAGAAGAGATAATCCAAAAATGTGGAGCTTTTTGGGTTGGAAAAGTCAACTGCTTCTAGTCTCTAAACACAGAAAGATAAGACTCAGAAATGTTTTCCGCATGAATGATCCATTAACCCTTAGTTATGACACAAATTGCAAGTGTGAGTTCTATCCAAGTCTACTTTTCTCAGTGTACTCCCATTATGTTGAAAGAAGAGAAGAATAATGAGTGGGTAGGGTGCAAAATAAAATATCAGGCTTGAAAATTATGACTATTAATGACTTAATTGTGACTTTAAAAATATTTCAGTGTTTTAAAGCAAATGAAATTCACTAGAATAGAGCAGAACCTACTAATTTTTTAATACGATGCACAGCTGAAGAAATCCCAAGTCAGAATTTAAAAGCTTTTAACTAGGCCGGGTGCGGTGGCTCAGGCCTGTAATCCCAGCACTTTGGGAGGCCGAGGCGGGTGGATCACGAGGTCAGGAGATCAAGACCATCCTGGCTAACATGGTGAAACCCGGTCTCTACTAAAAATACAAAAAAAATTAGCTGGGTGTGGTGGCGGGCACCCGTAGTCCCAGCTAATCCGGAGGCTGAGGCAGGAGAATGGCGTGAACCCGGGAGGCGGAGCTTGCAGTGAGCCGAGATCGTGCCACCGCACTCCAGCCTGGGCGCAGATCGAGACTCCGTTTCAAAAAATAAATAAATAAAATAAAAATACAAAAATTAGCTGGGCCTGGTGGCACGTGCCTGTAATCCCAGCTACTTGGGAGGCTGAGGCAGGAGAATAGCTTGAGCCTGGGAGGCGGAGGTTGCAGGGATCAGAAATCACGCCATTGCACTCTATCCTGGGCTACGGAATGTGACTCCGTCTCAAAAAAAAAAAAAAAAAAAGAAAAGCTTTTAACTGTTTAAGACTTAAGTCTTGGGTTTCAAAGAAACTTGCAATGATAGGACACAGTATGTGTAAACTCCACAACTTCCTAGAAGATTTGGCACCAAAAGATGGAGGATAAGAGACAAAGAAAAAATTCACTAAGTTAGAGAGGCTCCTGGGCACGATGGTAAAATCACGAATCCCAAACTGAAGATTTCAATATCAGCAAGGAAATTCCCCACTGCCACGGAAGAGAGACCAAATAATGCCTACAAGGTAGGACTGTCTCATTGCTATTGATCACAGACTGGTGTGTATCCCATTCTTTCCTTTTCCAAATGAGGTATTTTATTGCAGTTTTTCTCTTCTCACTCATCATTAGAGTGTTTGTGTGTGTGGACACACATAGCAGATGAGAGAAATTATCTTTTAAGTTCATAGGTCACTAGATCATGAGAAGCCACGTGCATCCTGACAGGGAGGACTGTGCATCTGTTGGTGATTCTAAATCTAAATTGAGGATAGTAACTACATAGGATTTTGGGATGTTACCCTTGAGTAGGAGTAAAATGTATTCAGTGTGAGGAGCAAGGGATTTATAGGGATATTAAGTGTGGCAAAGACAAAGATGATTTGTCAATCAAAAACTCAGCCTCCCTGTAGTGTGTAGAGTTGTTTCTGGGAGGCATCACCCACAGTTTCTGCATTTCCCAGTATCCCTTGCATTTAGATAGGGCCATGGGACTAGTCTCACCAGAGGACTATGAGTAAAAATAATACATGTTACTTCCAGGCTGAAATGTTCAAGAAGCAGGTATGCCTGCCCCATTCTTTCTTCTCCAGTTCACTGGCTGGAAGTAAATGATTCGAAAGCTATAGACAGGGGAGCTACAAGGTAGAAGGATCCCGAACAAGACCTCATGAAAAGCTGCTCACTGAATACAGCACTACATTCTTGTGTGTGTAAAGGAAAAAAAAAACTATTGTCTTAAGCCATGAATTTCAAGGTTTATCTGAATTCTCTGCTACTCTTACTCAATGATTACAAAGAATACATAGTTATAAAAATTATTTTGTGGGTATAGGAGCAAAACATTTGAAAGCCATTGATCTAGTTCAGTTCTACACACACACACACACACACACACACACAAATTTAGGGGCAAATAAAAATTTACGTAAATGTATACATTAAATTTTAAATAATGGTATATCATTAGCATGAAATTACTTTAGGGCAACCTAAATGCAGGAATTTACCAGTTTATCCTCTTTCAATTTAAACCTAGCAGATTGAGCTTAAAAATGTAGTAGGATCTAACAAGACAGTCAACATGTTTTATTTATTTGTTTATTTATTTTTGAGACGGAGTCTCACTCTGTCACCCAGGCTGGTGTGCAGTGGCGTGATCTCAGCTCACAGCAGCCTCTGCCTCCCAGGTTCAAGCGATCCTCCCACTTCAGCCTCCAAGTAGCTGGGACTACAGTCACGCACCACCATGACTGGCTAATTTTTCTGTATTTTTTGGTAGAGATGGGGTTTCACTATGTTGGCCAGGCTGGCCTCAAACTCTTGACCTCAAGTGATTTTCCTGCCTGGGCCTCCCAAAGTGCTAGGATTACAGGCGTGAGACACTGCGCCCGGCCCAACATGTTTTAGTAGCCTTGTTTCCTTCATAGCACTTATAAGTGAGAATGAGACAGTGTTTTTTGAACACATACTTAAAGTAACAGTAGTGAGAAAAATGATTTTAAGGATTAGTGATAAGAATTAGTAATAAATCCATACATCTGGATAGCAAAATGCACAGGCTGTTAGTTACATGCAAATGACTACATGACCATTAGCTACTGTGGGACTAGACCCCAGAAACATCACACCATTGAATAACTATGGAGTTAGAGCGATATCTTTACTCGCGATTCTTAAAAACAAGCTTTAGGCTAGGCATGGTGGCTCATGCCTGTAATCCCAGCACTTTGGGAGGCCAAGGTGGGTGGATCACCTGAGGTCAGGAGTTCAAGACCAGCCTGGCCAACATAGTGAAACCCCATCTCTACTAAAAATACAAAAAATTAGCCAGGTGTGATGGTGGGTGCCTGTAACCCCAGCTACTTGGCAGGCTGAGGCAGGAGAATCGCCTGAACCCGGGAGGCGGAGGCGGAGGGTGCAGTGATCACGAAGGCCAAGATCACACCGTTGCACTCCAGCCTGGGCAACAAGAGTAAAACTCCCTCTGAAAACAAAAGAAAACGAAAACAAAAACAAGCTTTAGAAGGGAGTAAGTAGCAAGTCCAAATCCGTATTGCAGCAGGGAAAAATGTAAAATGTATGTCATTTGCTTGTTTGTTCGCAAATCCACAGCCTTCCCTTGTGCTGCTCTGCTATGTAACACAAAGGGCTGACCCTGAAGATGACTTTTTTTGTAGGATCTCCCTTCCTAGCCGAGAGATACTTAATAGGATATTGCAGGGGGAGATTTCAGGGTATTTCCTCCCCCTCCACTCTCTTGGGGTGGCATCTCTGACAGTGGCTGTCTCCTCCAGAATTCCACCTCCCACCTGACAGCCCCTGCTCCGTAGCCCCAGCTTTGATTGGCAGCCTCCCATTGGTTCCTTGGCACTAGTAGTACCCTGAATTGCACCAGTTCTTGAGGTGATAGAGCCTTCCTGCTGTTGCTGGGTTGCCTCATTACCCACGTTTGGCTCTTTAGCTCTTCCAGGATCTTTGCAACTATTAATAGTTGCCCATATTACATTTCTTCAGGACTCAAATGCTGTTTTCCATATTGGACCTAATAATTGATACATGTCTGCACTAACATCTACATAGAATATAATATACTTAAACATGTATATATAAATTTACCAACAACACAATTTCTCAATAATTATTTGTGTTTGTTTTGTTGTTTGTTTTGAGACAATCGTGCTTTGTTACCCAGGGTGGAGTGCAGTGGTGTGATTTCGGCTCACTGTAGCCTCCACCTCCTGGGTTCAAGCAATTCTCCTGCCTCAGCATCCTGAAAAGCTGGGATTACAGGCACCTGCCACCACGTGCAGCTAATTTCTGTATGTGTTTGTTTGTTTGTTTTTTAGTAGAGATGAGGTTTCACCATGTTGGGCAGACTGGTCTCAAACCCCTTGCCTCAAGTGATCCACTTGCCTCGGCCTCCCAAAGCGCTGGGATTACAGGCAGAAGCCACCACACCCAGCCAATTGTTATTTGTTGAATGAGTGAATGTTATGTGTGGAAATATTACTTGAAACTGGGGAAAAGATAGTTTCATAGTTCAAAGATCACCTTAGAAATCTTGTAAAATTTAATGTAATTATATGCTGACAGTGAGATTTTAGTAAGAAGAATTAGAAATGGTACTAATACCAAGGCAGGAGGATTTTTAAAAATACACAAAAACTAGCCAGGCGCATGCCTGTGATCCTAGCTACTTGGGAGGCTGAGGCCAGAGGATAACTTGAGCTCAGGAAGTTGAGACTGCAGTGAGCCACATCATGCCACTGCACTCCAGCCTGAGTGACAAAGTGAGACTTTGTCTCAGAAAAAAAGAAGGAAGGAAGGAAGGAAGGAAAGAAAGAAGGAGGGGAGGGGAGGGAGGGAGGGAGGAAGGAGCGGAGGGAGGGAGGGAGGGAAGGAAGAAAGGGAAGAAAGGAAGGGAAGGAAGGAACAAAGGGAAACAAAAGAGAAACGAAAGAGAGAAAGGAAAGAAAGGAAAGAAAGAAAAGAAAAGGAAAGAAAGAAGGAAGGGAGGCTAATAAGCTTGAATGTAATGGTATAATTAAGATGGTCATATATTCAGAATCTCAAAAACAAAGCAAGTCTAGAGGCAATGATTGCAGTTTTGCAGTCAATATTAAAGCAAGTAGTTTTTGAACCTTTTTCACTGTGATTCACAATGAGAAATATATTTTATATCAAGAATGAGTACAATCATATATGCATGAGATGCCTCCTATATTTTCCATTCATTATCTCCTCTTTTATCATATCCTATCCAGAGTGATCCCGTTTTTCACACACTTCGAAAACATGGATCTAGGCATGCTATAGGAACCAAGATAGTATGCAAACTTAACCAAAGGATTAAGACACAACTCATCTTTTACTCACTCTCTCTTTCTCTACAGCGGCTATTGTTTTTGTCACCTCAACATGCATTCACCTACTTTCTGGTAATGACAGCACAATTTTCCTTTTGGAAATTTTCCTTCTCCTTGTCTTAGTCCATAGGACTCAGGTCAGTGCTCTGCCCACCTCTCCTGTCTCCCTCCCACTCCATAATTCTACCAGCTCTGGGGAGGCATGCCATCTCCTTCTGGGCAGGCAGAGTAGCTATCTCTCTAACCACAAGCACTGTCTCAGTAGTGCGCATATAACCTAGGCAAGGCCAAATCAGTTCTTGTTTTGGGGGACTGCAAGCTGCTGGGAATCAGGCCTGTAGATCCGGGAAGTGATCATGTGAGAGAGCTGCCTAGAAGGGATGCTAACAAGAGAAAAGGAGATGGAGACCTTATGACAGCAACTGTGACCCTGGATCCAATCACCTTTTCCTATGCACCAGTAAATTTCCCTTTTGAAATTCTAATTTAAGAAAAACCATCCAATGATGTTTAGTATGTGAAATACCTTGAACTTTTTTCAAAATTTGCATTCCCAGATCTCTTCAGTATGCTAAATTTATAAAGAGAGCAAAAGTAATGAGAAATTGTCATATAATCACTTGAATGTTAAATGATATTACAAGTGTCTAAATTTATTTTTACATGAGAAGATAAAATTTGTAGGACATTTCAATGTCATTATCAAGTCTCGACCTTTTCCTCAATGTCTACGTATTTCTAGTGTTGCTGTTCTGAGACTACCAACTTCATTTTACTAAGAAAAACACACTGGAAAAATATATATACCATTTACATTAGGATATTCACTGAAAAATACAAGAAACCAAGGTCCCCCTCCCCTACACTTCAATTTAATTATTTTCTCAACCGGTATACACCAGAGATATCATATAGCCATATGAATTTATTTAGAGCTACCTATAGAAGGTAAGACTTAAAGTAAGTTTTTAACGCATGTAACTCACATTTTTCAGTTCTACTTGATATTTGATTTTAAATATCTACATAGTTTATTGATTTGAAAAAATTAATTCAAAGCAGAATGTATATTGAAGGCTACTAGTCCAAAAAATTGTCCATAAATGAAAGTTTATACTATTTACACGACAGAGGAAAAATACAGAAGATAAGTGATACTGGGCAAACCGACATCATTTACTGATTGGTCACGCCCAGAACATACAAACAAGCTTATGCCTGATTACAATTTATCTCTATCAGATGTTCATTGATGTTCACTACTTTGTCTTTAATACATTATATGAAAATCTAGACTACAGTTATTCATATTCAAATTACTCCTTAAAAGTGAAGGCAATCGTTTTCTATAGCAGAATTAAAATAGGGCAAGATATGATAACATTCCAGTACTTCTAGGAAATCCATATCAATCTCACATGGAAAGATTTTGCTTCAAGCTGGGAGGTCTGGAGTTAGCAGACAGGATGAGTCACTTATACAATATTTTTTGAGAAAACGACTGATTTGGAAATCTTGTGCTTTCACTGTTACTAGCATTAATTACTGCTTGCAGAGTGTTACCCAAAGCAGGTGTATTTAATGATTCTTAAGATAGCTGACAACAAAAAAAAAGCAAAACCTCACAGCTATTTTTACCTCTGTGTTGTTATGGGTTTCAGCATAGGTACAAAAACATTTACAGTTGTGGCTGTGGCAAAATTGGTTTCGTTTCCTTGATAGCTATACATAGAAGACTAAGTAATTTATGGAGATCAGAATAAAAAAGTTTTATTGAAGGGTAGGCACTTTTGAAATTTGTACAAGTCAATAAAGAAGTAATTTGAAAAAATATTACCTTTGCATTTTTTTTCTTGTTGAGCATCTTAAATATGATATTTTTGGAGTACTAACTATTCTTTATTGCTGTAACTGTTAAATGTTTAATTCCTGAGATTTTTGGAGTCGGTTAAAGTTCTTAAAGTGAGCAGAGGAAAGAAATGTTTTTCCCAGATGGGAGGCTGAACTGTGAATCAACAGTGTCAATCAGTTACTTTCTGTCATTTTTCCATACAGCAGTTTTCATCTGGGATATGTTTACACTGTAGTTTATTCCTTAATGACTGCCCCCAAAATATACTACTTTAAGAAGCTCTTGGAAGAACTGAAATGTTCAGTTGAAAGATGTATATAAGTAGAAATTATTATTATGAAATATTTGTCATTGTTAAGTAGCTTTCCTCTTTTAAAGTATGAACTTGTATGTGAGTGTTTTACATCTGGTTTGATCTAAATAACAATTCAAGTATCTCCTTTAAAATGATGTTCTGAAGAACATTAATATTTATGAAGCACAGATATAAATACACTTTCTGAAAGGCAGAATATTGAATAATCCTTGAAAATCATTTGTTTTGATCATCTTTTAGACTATCAAGATTACAACCTAGCCTTTGCTCCACATCACATTTTTAATAGTTCATAACTTTTTATCCATATACTTAACTAAAAATTTAGAAAACGCTTCTCACCAAGTGCATGAAGGAAAACTTCAAACTGTAACATTTCATTTAAAAGCTATATTCGAATGAAGATAGGGTCTGAATATAAGCTATTTGTGCTTATTTTCAGCTATGGCTAACACATAAGCTGTTCATTGGGTTTTTGCTTGAAATGGAGTTGTATCATAGTCTTGAAAATGAATTCCCTTAGAAGTTGTGATCTTCATAATAGCACCATTTAAAGCATCATCTTCAATGAGTGTTATCAATCCATTGGCAATCAATGGTGGGCTAAAAATAAAGAAAACAGTATTTTGAAATGAAAGAATGAGGCATATTACCACTTCATTTTAAGTTATTTTCTGAAGAATCTATTAAGTTGAACATGTTATAGGGAAATGTGTGTCATTAAAGTATTGCTACTTCCAATTTTTATTTAATTCCATATTAGATATCTAGATTAGATATCTTATTTATCTAATTTATTCAATTAGATTGTTTTCAATTGGATATTAACTAAATTATTTGATAAATTTAGCTGTAACCTTCTATCATTTTGGCAGGAGGAATTTATACTCATTATTTTCACTGAGCAAATGATCATTTTCTCATCTTCATCGTATCAGTAGATCTTACACTTACCAGATATAGATGTTATTAGTGTAGAAATATGATTGGTAACAGCTAGCATTTCCTGAAAATTTTACTTTTTACCAGTTACCGTTTTAAGTACCTTATATGTATCATTTTATTTAAGTTTTTCAAAGACCCTAAGTCTGTTGTATTATCTCTATTTTATATGTGAGAAAATTGAAGCATCTAGAGGTATGATGGGTAAGTTCATGGTTAGTGGTGGAGCCAAGATTTGATCTCAGGTCTGATTCCTTCAACATGATTAACTATGATTCTGTGCTGTTGAAATCCTCAGTTACTCGAATTCAGACATAATTCACTGAGAAAGTATGTGTCGATGTATGTGTGTGTATCAACTATTTCTTATAAAAGTGGTTGAAGTCATGGAAACTTGCAATTATTTCAGAGTATATTTGAATATTGCTTGGAATTTAGGCAGAGAAGGTATCATTGCCTTCAAAGGTGACTAAATATCAACTTTATGACTGAAGGTAGTAATGAAGCATTTTACATATTTCAAAGTAACATTCATAATGTATAAACTTACATTCTATTTATAAACTCAGAAAAATATATTTTCTCCCAGAGAATTTGCCAAACCAAAAGTTTGAAGCTTGTGTTCATTTCTCAACTGTATAAGCTTATTTCTTCCCTTTTTATAGCTTGTCTAAATAATGCTTTCCTTCATCATTTAAAAGAAAATAGATATAGTTTTACTTACTCCAAAATTCCATAGTATTTAATCATATCCTTGATATGATCCTTATATTCTATATATTGTCCCATGTTTTCTTCTTTTTCAATTGATTCAAGGATGGCTGTGTTAACAAAGCCTGGACAAATGGCATTCAGTCTCACACCACTGTTCATAAGATTAGCAGCCAGCTGCCAATTAGAAGGTTGTAGGTTTCAGCAGTTTCATAAACATATAGCACAGGACAAACTGATCATTAAAGCGTCTTACAATTTTCTGATGTAAAAAATACTAATTAGATATCCTCCCAGCTATATAACAATGACTGGTAAATAGATAGTAAAATAACACATACGTAAAGTATTGTATTAATTCCTGAAAGTCTCACCTAATTAATTTTTTTAAAAATCAGTATTACTGGACAACTCCTGGAAACAATTATGTAAGCTTCTCTTATTTACTGAACTCTGCAGGAACCTGAAGCTAAGCAGCTGAGACTTAGAACTGATATCCCAAGTTTTCTTTCAAATATGGTGGTTGTATAACAAATAATATATAATTAAAAATACTTTTAGTGAAAATGTTTAGAACTTTGATTCTACTCTTAATTATCTGTCCTATCTGGAAGACAATTTAAGTATTTTCAGATTAACATTATTTGGCTTAATTTACAAACTATTGATTTTATTTGCAATTATTAAAAAATTAGTCAATTCTCATTCTTCATGGATTACATATAAACAAATTTATTAAATTTGCTTGCTAAAATTTACTTGTAACCCCGGAAATCAATACTTGTGGAGCATTTGTAGTTATTTGTGGACATGCACAGGGCAGTGAGAAATTTGAGTCACTGATGTGCATGTTCCTGCTGAGGTCAAGTAAGACTATACTCTTGTCGTGCGATGTTTTTCTAATTTTGTGCTTTTTTATTGGTGATTCTGCTATTTAAAATGGCTGCCAAACCCACTGCAGAAGTGCTGTATAGTGTTCTTTAGTGTAAGACTGATGTCCTGTACAGAAAATATTTGTGTTAGATAAACTTTGATCAGGCATGAGTCGTAAGTGCTTTAGTAATGAGTTCAATGTTCATACAACATATGATAAATAAGGTTCTTTAAACAGGAATACACATAAAATAAGGTTATGTATTGACTGGTTGATTGGAATTTTGTGACCAGAGGCTTTCAGGAACTTAACCCTGTATCTCCCCTAAAAGCAATGGTTCCGTAGTCACTAATGTAGTGTTTGCAAGTGACTTCATGGAACATAACTACCATGAATACTGAGAATTGACTGTAGAAGTTTCCAGTCTTGTAATTTTAAATATAAAATTTCTGGTCTTTAAGGTTTACTATGCTTTGTAAGAGAGCTTTATGTGTTTATGAGAAGTCTGTCTGAAGATTATGTCTTTGCAAATTAAGTAATAATTTCCAATCAATTTAAGAGTGTCAGAACTACTTATCTTCCATTTTGACTGAACGGTTAACATTTGTGCATCTGTTTTTTCTGTCTCCTACTAATTCTTTGATTACTAATATTTTTCTCTTCATCTCTTTAGCTGCTCTCCTTGTCTCACCTAGATGTACCACCCAGAGACCCCCTACAACTGTTCTTTCTGCTTTTACACTTGTCCTTTGTAACACAATTTCCAAAAGCAGACAGAATGGTCTTCTTAAAAAGGAAATCTGATCTTATCACTCCTGTGTGGAAAAGCCCCATGGATGGTTGCCCTTGAAATAAAATCCAAGCTCACAACAGTGGCCCATAGCTGCTTTTGGTCTAGCTCCTGTGCTGGTGTCTTGAGTCATACCTCAAACTACATTCCCTTTGCTTGCCAGGCCCCTTTCAAGCTGCTCTTTTGTGAGTTATTAAAAGGCAGGCATTCTCATCTCATGCTATCAATGCATGTGATCAGTTAGGTCTAAAGTATTTTTCCAAGGTCTGTACACCTTTCACCCTAGGCCTCCATGGAGACTTTATCCTTGACCACTCTATCAAGTAAATGCCTGGCCCCACCCCGCCTTCCAGCTCCATGTTCTCACTCATTTTCATCATATCTCTGGTGACAAATGATGGCTGGGGCCTATTGCATCTTGCATTTCTGAAAAGCTGAAGTTGATAATATTTACATTTGGGGTCATTTTTGGAAATAAGTACTATCTCCCCATTACTTATCCTTAATACATTTTTTAAATAACACATCTGTATTTAGAATCCACTTCATTTAAAAATGATCTATTATTTATTTGGTTCTTTATGTGATCTGATAACTTTTTATAATTGAGATGGAGGTATGTTATTTTTCCATCTTTTATCCAAATGATTTCTCAAGTGATTCCTCTCTACAGAATTCATGTTTTATAAATGTGTACAAAGAGAAAATGAGATATGACGGTTGTTGTAGCCTCACCGCTGCTGAGCGTGTGAATCCAACTATGCCATGCTTTGAAGCACAATAAACTGGCTGCTGTGCAACGGGCATGAGTCCTGAAACAAACAAATATAACATTTAAATGCTTTGATGAAAAAATAAGTAGACTATACCCAATAATGAAAATGCAAATGAATATTTTGTGATAATTTCAATTTAAGATGAATCTGAATAACACAGTAACATAAAACCAGATAGCTTTGTAAAACTCAGTAGCCTAAGTGTAGTTTATTTGCTCCATGACCCACGCTGTCCAGAATTTACAGTAGCTAAGTTACACTGAGAGATGCAGCCAAGAGTTATATGTGTTTTTCTGCCTCCCCAGGCCTTCTGGAAAGTCAAGGCAAGTACACGGTATCTAAAACACAAAGAATATCATCTTTAAAGTCAGTAAATTACCCTCTAAGTTTCTATTTTTAAGTCTGGATTTTAAAAAGTATTATTCTACATTTTTAAAGCTTCCTAATGGTTGAAGGAATTTGAATCTTCAGAGTCTTGGAGATTATTAGTCTTCACTATAAATTAGTATGCAATTTCCTGTCATCGATCTGTCTTGAACAATGCCTCCAAAAGTTTAAGAAAATTAAAAGTTAACTTCTTTTTATTTGATCTATTGTAGATGCCTAGATCTTTTTGTCCTATGACTTAGGAAGACAGAAATAAACATTTGTGGTCCTATTTTATTTCCTTTCATAATTATGTAGTCAACTATTAAATTCAATCAATTACAGAATGTTTTATTTTGTAATTTTCCACATACGCACAATAGTAACTGATTAAATTCATGGTCTGGACAGAAAAAGCAGTATTATAGCATATACCTATAGCATCTCTTCTCCCCCAACTCCAGCCTAGCTCAGCTCTCCAAAAAGACACAAAATAACAACATAATTGTTAATTATCTAATCAGCAATCAAATTGAACCAGAGTCATTCTTGTATTTGTTTTTAACTAATTTGGATTAACTTGTTTTAATGCTTTTTAAGTTTATGACTTCTCTGAGTCAAGAAACAGTGATCCCTGATTATTATACTATATTTAATATCAAATGTCATGCTAATAATACCAAATTATTCTGCTGAGACATGCTCATCTCCACCCAGCTAACTATTCCCAGAATGCCACCAATCATTTGAGGGTGTTGGGCTGAAGTTCAGCAATAAATGCAGACCATAACCACTCCCTGGGTGCCTGCCAGGTTTCAATTTATAAAATATGTTTGCACAAGGGCAGTTTAAATCCCTGAGGATGGTAGATCACACCTAGTGTGTCCACCCAATGATTTCAAAGTATTGTTAATATGTTGCTTCTCTTGTTGTCATTGTTGTTGTTAAGTAAAATGTGTAAGTTAATTAAGTTTGTCAGTGTCAGTCAACAAGAATTTATGATGTTTCCACAGGCTACACAGGTATACTAGGAGTGGAAGATAAAGGGAATAAAAAAGTATAACCAGGAGTTGCTGCTTCTGGTTCTTGTTAGTCCCTGCTTTACCCATTCCTTTAATGTTTATGAGACAAAGGCAGTGGTTTTAGGACAATGTTCGTATATAGCAGGAAATGCAGCATGAACCTTAATCAGAGATGAACTAGGTCACACAGCCACAAGAACTACAAAGACATTGTTCATAAGGGTTGTCAAATATGAATTTGAAATGAATTTTTGTTACATATGCAGAGGTGATGAACTTGGGAACCCCAGCTAGTTCAAGGTGTCACAGAGGCGAAAGAAATATACTGCTTTGTGGGTTCTGGTAATAAGCAAAGACAACATACATACTTTCCTTAAAGGTAGATTTGTAAATGCAACTGGAATGTGAAAGAAATTGCTTGCAGTTTTTAAATGGCAGTTGGTTTTATGAATCTTGTAACATTCTAATCACATTTTCACTGCTATTCTGCAAAAATGTTTACTCTTGCATTGCTTTCACTTTCTTTTCTTTCTTTTTTTTTTTTTTTTTTTTTGAGACAGAGTCTCATTCTATCAACAGACTGTAGTGCAGTGGCCTGATCTCTGTTCACTGCAACTTCTGCCTCCTGGGTTCAAGTGATTCTCCTGCCTCAGCCCCCCGAGTAGCTGGAACTACAGGTGTGCGCCACCATGCCCAGCTAACTTTGGTATTTTTTGTAGAGATGGGCTTTCACCATGTTGGCCAGGATGGCCTCGATCTCCTGACCTCATGATCCACCTGCCTTGGCCTCCCAAAGTGCTGGGATTACAGGCATGAGCCACCATGCCCGGCCTCACTTTCTCTCTCTCTCTCTTTCTCTCTTCCCCCCACCCCATACCTTCCTTCCCTTCCTTTCTGCCCCCTTATCTCTCTTTTGAGACAGAGTCTAGCTCTATTGCCCAGGCTGGAGTGCAGTGGCAGGACCACGGCTTACTGCAGCCGTGACCTACTTGGCTCAAGCAATCCTCCCATCTCAGCCTCCCGAGTAGCTGGGACTGCAGGCATTCGCCACCATGCCTGGCTAATTTTTGTATGCTTGGTAGAGATGGGGTTTCACCATGTTGCCTAGGCTGATCTTGAACTCCTAAGCTCAAGCAATCCACCTGCCTTGGCCTCCCAAAATGCTGGGATTACAGGCCTGAGCCACAGCACTGGCCCCTCACTTTTTAGTATTAGATGAAAGCCTACGCAAATCAATTTCAGATATTCAGAGACCAAGTTTCCTTTTTTCATTTTTTTTTTTACAGCTGCATGGAGATCTAATTGACATACAATAAAACTGCATGTATTGAAAGTATACAGTTTGATAAGTTTTGACATATGTATATACCAATGAAACCATGACCACAGTCAAAATAATGAACATGTCCATCACCCTAAAAGTTTCCTTGTGGCCCTTGGTAATCCCTTTCTGCTGCCCCTCTCCTCCCCACAGGCAACCACTGATCTGCTTTGTGTTACTATAGTTTGCATTTTCTAAAATTTATATAATGTAATCAGATAGTATAAATTATATTGTTGTCTGACTTTTCACTCAGGATAACTGTTTTGAGAGTCATCCATGTTGTAATGTGTAAGGAACATTCTATTTTTTTCAATTGTTTCATTTAGTCAAGTTGTTAATTGAACAGTTTTTTTTTCTTTTTTTCCCTAATATAGGTAGATTTTAACTGGTGCTTCTTATGTTTTGAACAGGCAGGGTGGATTAGTGATTTGCAGTGCTTTCTCTCCAATTTGCAAACTGACTCTCAGTGTAGAAATTTACTACCTATACTTCAGTTTGTTGCTTTGAAAATGAAGCCTAGATCGAGGGAGAAAAGCTCTTGTTGTTTTATTATTTTTGACAATGATTTTAGTTGGGGGTGGACAATTTTTAGGAATCCAACATTTTCTACTGCATCTGATTCATTTTTCCTCTGTAGGTATAGTATTATTGCTATTGTGGTGTAGCTTCAGGATTGGTTAACCATGCTTCCACTACTTACTGTAGGCCCACAACACCAACATAGAATTTGTTTCCATGTGCTTCAAATAAAAATTGTGTTCTAGGGCTAGTAATCAGGGTCAGCTCATAGAGTTAGACTAAGTGTGCATGGTATGACTCTGGGGACACAATTTACAAGGTAGTTGGTGTAAACTGTGACCCTTATGTTCCTACAATTTACAACCTGT
The DNA here is from genome assembly GCF_028885625.2 of Pongo pygmaeus. Lineage (NCBI taxonomy): Eukaryota > Metazoa > Chordata > Mammalia > Primates > Hominidae > Pongo > Pongo pygmaeus. Next base: position 187,806,586 of record NC_072376.2, read on the forward strand.
ACAACTATACATGGTAGTCATCTCTTGGAGAGGAGGTGACTGAGCAAAAGGACAGAATAAACCAGCACAGGTAGGAAGAGAAGCAATTAAGTGTTGTGTAACAGAAATTAAGGATGAAAGTATTTGAAGAGACTTAAAATGGTCACTGATATCAAGTGCAGAAACAGAATCACTCTGAGATATAAACATATCTCAGTTATTACCCATCTAAAAATAATACTTCTTTTTTCTCCAGCTACCATCTTATTTCTCTTTTCAATGGAAAGTCCTCAGAAGAGTTATTATATGCCTTGCATTGTCTCCACTTTCTTGACCTCCTATTTGCTCTACAACTCATTCCAATCAGGCTTTCATCTGATCACTCCAGTCAAATAGATCTTATGGAGGTTGCCAATGAGCAATGGCTTGCTAAGGCTAAATCTCTGTCTCATTTTCTTTGATCCCTTCCTCAGCAGCAACTAGCACAGCCATGCTTTCCTTGAAACATTTCCTTCTTCAGGCTGGTCTCCTATCTCACATTCACTGGCAGCTTCTTCTTCATGTCTTTGGCTGGCTCCTCTTCCTTGACTAGACCCATAAACATGCTGGAAAACTCCAGAGATATACCTGGTCCTCTTTGCTTTTCTATGAACACTCTTTCCCTACATGATTTTATTCACTCCTGAGGATAAAAATTAATTCTCTCAATTTGTCTCTCAATCTTTATATGACACACACACATACACACACACACATATACACACACACATACACATACACACACACTCAAATTTAAAATATTTATCTCAAGTCAAGACCTCTTACTCTGCCTTGAACTCTAGAGAGGGAGTCTTGGGTTACTTCTTGTAATATTTCCTAGCAGTTTTCTCTCCTTAAACTATAGTGGGTGCTCAGCCTGGGCAACACAGTGAGACTCTGTCTCAAACAACAAACGAAAAAGAAAATATGATAAATATCAGATGTTGTAGGAAATTTCAAATTAAAACAATGAGATTCTACTACACACATTAGAATGGCTAAAATTTAAATGCTGAAGACACCAAATACTGATGAATATGTCAAGAAACAAGAACTCTAATTCATCGCTGGTGCAAATGCAAAATGGCACAGCCACTTTGGAAGACAATTTGGCAATTTCTTTCAAAAGTAAACATGCAATACAATCCAACATTTAGTTCCTTGGCATTTACTCAAAGAACTGAAAACATGCTTACACAAAAACCTGTGTGTGGATGCTTATAGCAGCTTTATTAATTGCCAAAACTTGGAAGCAACCTAGTGTCCTTTAGTAGTTGCATGAACAAATAAACTGTGGTATATTCAGATAATGGAATAATATTCAACTCTAACAAAGGGCTATCAAGCCATGAAAAGATATGGAGGAAACCTAAATGCATCTCACTAAGTGAAAGAAGCCAACCTGAAAAGGCTACATACTGTATGATTCTAACTATACGACATCTGGAAAAGGCAGAACTATGGAGACAGTTGAAAGATCAGTGGTTACCAGGAGCTGGAGGGAGGAAGGGAGGAACAGGTGGAGAACAGGGTTTTTAGGGTAGTCAACTACTCTGATATTATAGTGGTATATATATGTTATTATACCTTTGTTCAAACTACAGTCTGTACAACATCAAGAGTAAACCAGATGAAACACCTCAAATAATTATTTTATTGACTTATTTATCGGTTCATCCACATTGTACTTCTTAATGAAAATGTATCTTTTGCACTAAAATGCCACAAATCTGGTATAGTGTCCTAACTTGGTTTGATTTCTGAACCTTGGCAAACTAGACTGTTTCTAATCCTAAATCAACAGGCTCTACAGAAGTAAATTCTCGTAAGAACTATGTGTTTAGTTCCTTTTAAATGCAAAGTATAATGAAGTAATATTTTAAATATACTCAATTGAAATGTGTAAAACCAATGGGAGGACCCCTGTTGCAGGACGAAGGTGGAATTTTACCGGTTGAAGAGCCAGATACCAGTATAATGACTATAGGTCCAGTTACTGTAATGAATATGGGTTTCTTTTTAAATCTTGCAAGTTAATTCTCAAAATTAGGGAGCACATGGAAATATTATGTCACAACATTAAGAGATTTAAGAATAGCAACAACAATAAAACAAAGGATTGTGACCATGTGAGAGCAGTCTCTGCTTTTAAAGAAATGGCACTTTGTTTAACATTGTGAGAAATCCTGTCTGTGTGCTTAAAAATGGATACCTTATATTAAAATAGTTAAGAATAGTATTTTTCAATACATCTGATAGGCCCACTATTGTGCAAGTTTATTTATAGAAATACAAAATGGCTCTTCTTAAAATATACCAAGTATAATTAGTAGCAGATTTATGTCTGTCATAACTGTAAAGTAACAGAAAAAAAAAATCAGTAGAGGGAGAAATTCTACCCACAAAACAAAGAAATATTTTCTAAAACCACTCAGGATAATAACACTAAACAATTAGACTGATGAGATAACATATATAGCATTTAAAATACCTGAAAGCATTTAAAATATCTGAAAATTACATGTGTACTAATAGAACAAAGAAAGTCATTTAGAAAAATAAAATGTAAATTCCATCTCTACATTAGTTCTTCTATTCTTCATAATCTTTCTACCCATATTTACAAAAGCCAGTTTCAATCTCTTCATCTCACAGAAGGTAAAAAGCTCAAAAAGATTTTTTTGCAAAAACAGAAATCTCCTCAGACAGGGCAGTCATACTAAATCCACAAACATGATTTGCTTTTAAGCAGAGAGAAACCATGTAAAACGGCCTATATAAAAATGCTGAAAATTCAACTTAGGGAAATAAATTGGGAATCTAAGGATGCTGATCTTCGTACGATAACCTGGAGTTCTGTAACTATGCTAAAAAAGCAGGAATTGTAAAGAAAATCTGTCACATTTTCTTTACAACCAACAACAAAAAAATGTACCTGTCTGTTTTAACCACCACTTCTCCAACTTGAAGAAAAAAGGGAGAACTAGCAAGAAATATTTATCTATGGTTCGTGCATACAGCTGACCAAAGTAACTGGTGAACTTCCTTCCTCATTTGTGATTTTCCGCATAATGGAACACCTTATCTGATGGCTGTTTTTTTTCTCATTCTTACGGGTGCCATTAAGTTATGCTTTAGAGTGGGACACGACATTAAAAAGTGACACATGCAGCCGGGTGCGGTGGCTGACGCCTATAATCCCAGCACTTTGGGAGGCCGAGGTGGGCGGATCACGAGGTCAGGAGATCGAGACCATCCTGGCTAACACGGTGAAACCCCGTCTCTACTAAAAATACAAAAAATTAGCCGGGCGCGGTGACAGGCGTCTGTAGTCTCAGCTACTCAGGAGGCTGAGGTAGGAGAATGGTGTGAACCCAGGAGGTGGAGCTTGCAGTGAGCCGAGATTGCGCCACCGGACTCCAGCCTAGGCGACAGAGCGAGACTCCGTCTCAAAAAAAAAAAAAAAAAGTGACACATGCTTTTATAAAACCACTATATATTCTATAACAAAAATCTTCCCAGAAAGATATGTCTAATAGCAATTCCCAGTGACTCAGACAGTTGCTACTAGTGTTCAGTCATTGCCTAGGCTGTGGTCAGAGGAAACAGAGAAGCTCCCTTACCCATTCAAAGAATATCTATCCCTATGTATACTAGTGGCTGGCTTCTTAAAGTGTGGTTCAAGGAGCGGTATTACCTGGGAGCACAATTTCAGGACCCATCTATGTCCTACTGAAATCAGAATCTGCATCTGACAAAGTCCCTAGGCACATTAAGTCTGAGAAGCGCTGTTCTAGAAGACTATTTGTTTCTCAGTAGCCCTCTCATTCCTATGTTAAGAAACCTCAAATTTCTCATCTATCCTTCAAAATGCCTCATTTACAAATATTTAATCATTCCTACTGATTACTTCTACTATGTGTCTTTTTAACTATTTTAAGCCAAAAGAGAGCAAAATGGACCCTGCAGAGTGACATGGGAGAACTTTGCCAGCACTAAGCAGGAAGGGTGGCTCCCATACTCATGACAGTTGGCATCTGAGCACTTATGATTCACAGCATAGGAACAGTACATCCACTCTATGACACAGGATAAAATGGAGCAAAATAAAATGGCTTTTATTACCACTGCTAATTCCCACATTCTTCAAGATCTGTTTGAGATTCATTGTTCAACTATAAATTGGAGACAATTAAATTGACCTCTATTGTAGAGACTTGTAAAAGTTAAATGTGGATGTCATAAAGCCAATAGTTTACCACAATGCCTAGAGCTTGGCAATTGCTAAATATGTGTTAGGCCTGCTTCCTTATCACAAGAGCAGTAGTTGAGGGTGGTACCATGCGATTTTCTTACTTTTGGCCCGGAGATAGAAGAAGATGATTAATGTTTTATTTCACCTGGAATTTCTGGACATTCTAGTCCATTCTTCGGCTATTGGAGTCCCAAGGCCTTGCAACTTAAATATCATGCTTCTGGGTTTTCTGATTTTTTTTTTTTTTTTTTTTTTGAGAGACAAGGTCTCACTATGTTGTCCAGGTTGGAGTGCAGTAGTGCAATCATAGCTCACTGCAGCTTTGAACTCCTGGGTTGAAGAAATCCTCCCACTTCAGCCTCCTGAGTAGCTAGGAACACAGGTGTGCACCACCACACCCAGCTAATTTTTAAAAATTTTTATACAGATGAGGTCTCACTCTATTGCCCATGCTGGTCTCTAACTCCTGTCCTCAAGTGATCCTCCTGCCTTGGCCTCCCAAAGCATTGTGATTATAGGTGTGAGCCATGACACCTGGCCAACGCTTCTGTTTAAATAGTTTATGCCATGGAAATTATTTGGTTCTGTTATCTTGATAAGAGACACTGATATACTTACAGCTCTTGGGGTAGAAACTTTGCTTAGTTACTTTAATATCTCCATTTCCCTTCTGCAAATGCTCAACATATGTTTGATTAACTTGAATTTTTTATTTAAGGTAGTAATTTTAGCACTTCTACCTTAACACAAACTATGAGCTAATTATATTATTATAGATAAAACTTATAGCACAAGCAGATATGCCACTGGGTTGTTACTTAAGACATGCTGAAAATTTTCTGTGATTTTTAAATATTTTCTGGAGTCTCCAATGTTTTGACTTCTGAGTAAATAAGACCCTCATGGTATCTCTCACAAAATGCTACTGAGTGACAGAGAATGTCCTGAGTGAACACCACAGCCTCACTAACTGAATATGTAGCAGGGTCGGTACGTAGGCTCCTTTTCCTGTGACAATTACTTTTCCTTTCCCACAGTTTGAAGCAATTAGATACGTAAGAAGTGCGCCTGTAATCCCAGCACTTCGGGAGGCTGAGGCAGGCAGATCACCTGAGGTCAGGAGTTCGATACCAGCCTGGCTAACATGATGAAATCCAGTTTCTACTAAAAATACAAAAAAAAAAAAAAAAAAAGCCAGGCATGGTGGTGTGCGCCTGTAATCCCAGCTACTGGGGAGGCTGAGGCAGGAGAATTGCTTTAACCTGGGAGGCATTGGTTGTAGTGAGCCAAGACTGTGCCATTGCACTCCAGCCTGGGTGACATGAGTGAAACTCTGTCTCAAAACAAACAAACAAACAAACAAACGGAGTGCATTTGACTCTTATGAGATGTTTGAATGGAGGATAGCTGTTTGATTATCTGCATGAAACCAGACTTCGTTTTTCTATTTTTCCTTCCAACTTGGTTTTAATAGTTCAGGATGGATGTGGCAAAATTAGTGTCTGTTTGTATATTATGTTTATAAATAAAAACTTGTGTAGAAAAGTCCATGTGGGTTAACCACACTCAGAACAACTTGTGGAACTCCAGACTAGAGCATACCCATCCCATAATCTGCTGAGGAATCATTGTCTACTTAAGTACTCCTGTTTATTAAACCTATTAATTGCATTTGATACTCTGTCTGCGTCAGTGGTCATTACTCATTAACTTCTCTACTCAAACCAGTGTGCCAACTTAAGGTTTTACTGTGACAGTGAATGACTCCACTGTATCCACGCCAGAGATCATGAGGATAGGGCCCTGTTGAGTTGAATACTGAATATTACCCACAGCCATTCGTTCAATAGAGTAAGCAGTACAGAGAAAAACAGGAAAAAAAATCTGTGAGGAAGCAAGGTTTGGAAAACACAGAGTAGTAGGCAAATATTAGAAGTACTCTGATAACTCCTTAAAGATTATTTTTGCCCTCTCACCTCTTCCTACATGCTATGACTCAAGGGCATAAAATTGTTGATACCATTTCTGAGGGAATGATGAAGACGGAGGGGTCCTCTTTTGCCTTCTCCCATTATTACAATATCCTGAATTTTTATCAAACTAATTTCATTATGGGAAGAATTGGAGGCTCTCCGTTGGTGGATAAAATACAAGGCAATTCATTTGAAGACTTTGTGAGTTGAAGGCATGTCAGTGGGAGCCCTGGATGGGAAAGGAAGTAGACTGTCCACACTGGCCAGTGGCAACGAGGAAACAGTATAAACACAAGAGGTGTGGAGGCTGGAATTACGAAGGGAGGGTGCCAAGGACAACTTCTGAAAATGGAGAGAGTAATAAGCCAAGCAGAGGGAACAATGATGAACTTAAGCTATTTAACCATTTTACATAGTGTTGCCTTGTACACGTGGAGGAAAATCAGAGGGAGAAGCAGTTTGTAATGCAATAGTATTCATTAAATTGTACCAGTGCCAGGAAAGTAATTTAAAACCAAAGCAATCTTATCACTGAATTTATATCAAGTCATCATTTTATCTGCATGAATAGAGAAATGCCGACATATGATTGCAAATGTTGTATCTGACATAGGTAAGAAGAGGATTAACACCCGGGGGTGGGGGGAGGTGGCGGTGAGCGGGATGACAAAGCAAGCTCCTAGTCAACAAAGCAAAGTGGACATCAAATTGCAAGCCTTAAACTGCTCTGCTCAATGGCATGTTTTGACTTGTGACACTGGTAAGCTCCCCAAATATTTTTAGGACTTTACTGGAAGTGTCAAATGGGGCAAAAGCTTAAGATTTCACTGAAGGTTTAGTAATGCAGCCACGAGATTAGAGCTGTGCCCATGAAGCCTGAAGAGACTAGCAAACTGCAATGGTTTATTCAATTGAAACGATTTCAGTTGCTTTTGCTTTTCTGTTAGGCTGAGATAAATACAGGTAGATTAACAAATAAACGCATAGATATTACAGATAGTTAAATAATCTAGTGGTTAAAATTCTAAGAAGACTTGTACCAGGCTATTTGCATGTGAATTCCAGCTCTGAGGCTTACTTGATGTGTAAGCTTAGGCAAGATATTTCACACTTCTCCTGCCTTAGTTTCCTCATTTTCAAAACGGAAATTATAGAATTTACCTCACGGGGTTGTTGTGAAGATTAAATGAGATAATGTACAGTGTTTAAAATGATATCAGGTAAACAGTGCTCAATAAATGATATTTTATATTTGAATATTTTAATCAGATAAAAGGCAGTAATTCTACATTGCACTTCCTTATTCATGCTCTTTGGGGCAAGGAAGCACTCTCTTATGGTAAAGAATTTCTCCCAGATCGTCCTAAATTGTTCCAACTCTGAGGCTTTCAGCCTTCCAAAGAATGAAATCAGTGCCTCCAATGACATAAAGGCCAGGGGCTCCCTGTAGAATATTCATGGTACTCCAAGCTTTGCTGACCCTCTTAGCTTTATAGAAAGAATACACAGAATTATCAATCTTGATCGCAGCCCCAGGTTTTTAAATATTTAAACTTTTAAGAAAATACTAAATATCTCTTTTTAATTCTCTAGTCACTTGTTTTTTTCTTATGATTTTATTTCAAAATAGTATAGATGTAGCTTTGCCAATTTGCTTTTAGGGTTTCAGTCTCCCACAGCCTAACATTTGGCCCTCTCTGGAACACATATCCCTTTCAAATATTGCCCATGCTCTCACCTTTTAAAGTATCATTAGAATTAAAATGTTATAATTTAAAAGTAGTTGTACCACTAGGAAAAAGAATCTGATTACCCTGAAAAATGTATAGAATTAGCTTTGTAATAGCTTTAGGGACATGATTTTGACTTTAAGAGACCCAGAAAATGAGATGCTAGTCTATTTTTGAGAACTTCTAAAGGCGATTTCTAAATCTCCTCTGGTGGCAGCTTTACAGTGATATAACAGAACAATTCGATAATCATTCCTAGAGGGATGAGACAAATGCTGAGAATCAGATAGTGGTTCAATCACAGGTACCTCCAAACCCAACTTCCCAAATCACTGGAGCTGAGATGCCAAGGTTTGGGTGGGGCGTGGGGCTGAAATTTCTATTCTGAAATCACCACATTAACTAAAACCAAACAGATAATTTTTAAAAGTCTCACTTTTTTGGACAAGGTAGCTTAGATTTGCTGTCCATATTGATCAGACTTCCTAAACTTCACAATTTCACTTGAACTATTAAAGAATCATTGATGATTTTTTCCTAGAGTTTTAAAAAGTAAAGTCACTTGACTCAGTTGCTCCAAAAAGTCCAGTCAGAGGTTTAAAGCTAGTATTGAAGGATAAGGTATCAGCTGATACTAAATCATACTGCTCTGAAAATACTATAGTTTAGGATTGCAGGCTGTGGAAAAGATGATTAGCTGCCCTCTGAAATCCATTCTTCTCTTAGGCACACAGCTAGACTGCATTTCCCAGACAGACTCGCTTATAGTTAGGTGAAACATGAGCTCAAGTTCTATACTGAAATGTGAGCAGAAGGTCTGCCATTATTGGGCTGGGGTTTTTAAAAGAGTAGCCATGCCTCCTCCATGTTCTTTTTCCCTTTCTGCTAGAGAAAAAGGAATCCAGCAGTTCTAAAGTAACCCTGGGAGCTCCCTGCTGAAGATAGCAGAACTTCTGCCAGCCAGGTTTTCAAATGTCTGCATACAGAAGAGGTACCTGCAACAAGGATCTTGCCTCGGACTGATGTACGAGTAAGGAATATGCTTATACTACATGTAAGTTTGGCTTTATTTATTAGTTTAGCATATCTTAACATTATATATATATATATATATATGGCTTTATTTATTAGTTTAACATATCTCAACTAAAATATATGCCATATTTTAAAATTACACACTGTTACTAAAATCACATGGGAGCAGAGACATCTTAACTTCGCTTTAGTGCTTTTTACTTTGCCAAAGGTGCTTTCACATGCATTATTGCTTAGAAGTCTCACCACAACCTTTGAAAAACATTGGCTCTAAAAAAAAATTATATATATTTTTTCAAATATTACTGCAGTAAGATAACTTTAAAAGCCACAAGTTAAATTAAGAGAAATAAACATATTTTTCAAACTTTTGGTATTTTGCAATAGAAAATTCCATGGAACTATAAAACAATCAGATTTTTAATTTCAAACTTGAGTTGATAATAAATATGCTTTGAAGATTTGTTTTTGTGGTCCAAATTACCAATAAGAAAATGTTACATTTAATGTAATAATTGCCCTTACCTGCTAAAGATGACATGTTGATAATGATGCCGCCTTCACCTCCATTTTGCTTACTCATGTAATCCAAACCAAGATAGGTTCCACTGATAACAGAAACCTAATCCAGAGGCATAAGTGAGAAAAGGAACATAGTCATTATCCTTTCCCATATTTTCACACACCAAAGTTTTTATAGCTATTCCAGATACCTAGGGAGATTTCTGCAAATATTATCAATGAAAGGTTTTAAAAGGCTTTGTTTTTAAAGTTAGTCATTAAAACTGGATTCTTTGTGTTTGCCTAATCATTGTGGAGCTTGTCATATATCTGCAAAACTTCACTTAGTTGCCCAATATGAGATTTTATGCTACAGGTTGTATTCCAAAAATGTCTATTACTTTCACTCGATTCTCAACATCTTCAATAATTCCATATATTTTTTGTTTTCCAAATGTTGGATGCAAAATTTATTTACCCTTCTTCTCTGCATATGGTTCTCATGTCTCAGTACGCCACACTTACCTACTCTGTTTAATTCTCTTGGATCTTGGAATATAGAATAGTGCTTACTCTTGATTTCCTAGAGGTTTTATTTTCTCCTTTTTTCTTTCTAATAAAAATTCTATTTTGCTCCTGTATCTACCTCCTCTCCATATAATACAGAGGAAGGTGACCTCCCCAAATTTAATGTAGACACTGATTAATTAATTAAATTCAGTCATGGAAATCCCATTCTCCTTGACAGTGGCTGGTTTCAGAGCCAGCAGGTGACCCAGTTTTGGTCAGTGAGACCTGGGAGGCCATCAGCTAGAGATGGGAACAGGATGGATGCTGCTGAGAAATTTTTTGTTGCTCTTAAGAAAACCTGAAGAAATGGTTACATTGCCTGCTTTATATGAATGTCGTAACTTAAATGGACAACCCCTATTTCCTAGTATCCTGAAGATGAAACCAACATAAAGAATGGTCGGTGGGAGGGATGACAGGACCCTGGGCCCTAATGATATCATTGACCTGTAAGATCAAGCAGTCCTGAACTCCGTGTTGTGTGAAATCACATAAATGTTTTATCCAGTTTAAGTGGTGATTTTCAGTTAGCTGGACATCTGGTCTTTGGTAATGTCTATAACTAAATTTTATTAATCACTGCTTACAGCTATCCTTTTGATAGTTTACTGTTTTGCCACTTATATCCATGTGTAGGCACTTTTCCTGTTTTTATTCTAATCACTACCAAAAAAAAAAAAAGAAAAAAAAACCTGTGAGATCAAATTGATATTTCAAACCTTACTTTTCCTTTTGGATTTAAGAACTCCCATCCCTTCCAGCTCAGACTTTTAAAAAAGGAAAATTCTTTTTTGACATCTTAATTCCTATTTTTTTCATGCTTTACAATACTGCAAAGAAAACGATACAATAGGTAATGCGTCTGAAATGGAGGTTACACATGTGTTTACCTTCTTTCTATCTTAAAAATTTCCTTTTGAAGTTTTCTTTTTTTTCACAAGGATTCAGATATACTTCTCCTACCTAATAGTAGCTCTTGAACAAAAAAGGAAATTGGAGATTCTATTCACTTAAGCCATGTGTCAGTTTGACAGTAAGTAGGCTTAGGGAGAATGAATAAAATCTCCACATGATTTTCTTTAGAAAGGAAAACCAAAACATTAATTGTTTATATAAGAAGAAAAAGATGTAGATGGCTGAAATTAATGAAGCCAGTTAGATTCTGTTAGTTTCTGCAGAAGTCTTCAGCATGTCTAAACAGAATTTCTGTTCATGCGTATTGGCACTAGGCTTTTATTTTCAGGTATTACAGCTTTGCTGACACCCCACTGTTGTGTTTTCGACATGAACAAGATGAAGCCAGATAGAAAATGTGGGAATTTTTAAGATTTATTTTTAATTTTTTAAAAAAGCAATATTTATCTTTAGGTCTTTGGTGGAGAAAGGCAAGGGATTATTTTTCTCATCCATTATCAGGTTAAGAACTGGGCAATTTTTCAAATGAAAGAGTTCAAAGGATGAATCTACAAGACAGGGTCTAATGTTTTGGCTGTGTAGAAATGATATTTTTTAGTTTTCCTCCTTTACTATAACAATGTATTCCTTATTCTAGATTATATATGCATGTGTGTGTGTGTCTATATATTATATGTTTCACCATGTTGGCCAGGCTGCTCTCGAACTCCTGACCTCAACTAATCCGCCCACCTCAGCCTTCCAAAGTGCTGGGATTACAGGCCTGAGCCACCGTGCCTGGCCAGAAAACGTAGATTTTGATGCTCTGGAAGGGAAGTGTAATTTATTGAATAAATTCTATGCAGTGGCACTGTGCTGGATATTCACATAAACTATGGTTTATTTAAGCGTAACAGTCCTTAGAGATACGGAGTTTACCTTCCTCCCTGGGAAGTTCAATATGAGAGAAATAAAATAACAGTTTATAAATTATAGAGTCAAGACTGGATTCTAATTTTGACTAATTCCAAAGAAATGTATTTCCCAGGGCAAATCTTTAGTCAATAAGTGCGTTTCAGCAAAAAAAAAAAAAAAAAAAAATGACTAGCAACATTCATCTATTTTGTTTAAATCGTATTTGAATCTATTGACCCACTTATGCCTAGTGTTCCATTATTGGAATACTAAGTGAGAGTTATTTATATCCTACTGCTCAAGGTATTGTCAGGGTCTAATTTTTAACTCATGCAAAAATTCAAAATATTGCAACCTCTGGCATAAATGGGTTAAGGAATTCAACATATATTAGTTAAATGTCAAAATTAGACTGTAAGTTCCACATCAGTGGGGATGAACATATTTAGGTTTATAGAAACTTCAGAAAGTTACAAAACTACGTGACAGAATTACTGTTCCAATCAATATTCAAAGTTAAGTTTACCTCTGCCCAATTGCCAGCATGAGTGTTGATAGTTTTGCAAAGACTCATTCTTTCCTGAACATTTCTTTTTTTTAATTTTATTTTATTTTTCGATATGGAGTCTCGCTCAGTCGCCCAGGCTAGAGCGCAGTGGCGCAATCTCGGCTCACTGCAAGCTCCGCCTCCCGGGTTCACGCCATTCTCCTGACTCAGCCTCCCGAATAGCTGGGATTACAGGTGCCCGCCACCACGCCCGGCTAATTTTTTGTATCTTTAGTAGAGACGGGGTTTCACCGTGTTAGCCAGGATGGTCTCGATCTCCTGACCTCGTGATCCGCCCGCCTCGGTCTCCCAAAGTGCTGGGATTACAGGCGTGAGTCACCGCTCCCAGCCTCCTGAACATTTCTTCTGTGTTCTGAACAGCTATAAATAATGCTGCTGTTGTTGGCTTCAGACTAAGGAGGAAGTATAAAATAGCCTAATGGAAACCAAAGACTGGGAAAAGGTTTAGTGGGAAGAATGTTGAGATCAGCAAAGTGAAAAGTAAGGAGCAAATTTGATAAGGAGTAAAAGTGGAAGGACAGATGATACTGTTTGGAAGAACTAATCTATTTGGAAAGCAATGTACTGAAACATAGAAATGAATTCTCTCGTGTATGCAAAATATCATATACAGGTAATGGCAGGTGACCCAGTAACTATTAACTAACATCTGTAAGGACACAAGACAATAGTTTTCTGCCTTGAAAGAGCTTGTGGTTTACTAGCATGAATAGCATGAATTATGTATATATTAAAATAATTCTAATAAAATTTAAAAACTGGTAAGCCCTATGAAAATGGTATAAATATGTTGTATAATATTTTAGAAGAAGGAGAGATATATGGTAAAGTCCTTTAAGAGGTTACTTTCTGACATGGGCAGTAATACAGTAAAACATACAAAAGAACAAACATGGAATTGTATAAGACCCAAGGAGGCAAATTAAATCCAGAGCACAGTTTCAAAAAAGAGTCATATAAACTACACACAAATATTTGCATTACAGTAACAGAGATAATCAAGTTGGAGGTGAAATGATTGGTCAGATCCTACTCTTGCAATGGGTTTAGGTAGGAGGGGAAGTAACATATTTTTAAGTAATACATTGGTAACAAAGGTTCCATGATGTTTTCTCTATGTAAACATACATCATCAGTTCCTGATGTTAAGCTAAAAAGTCGCCTATGTCAGCAGAGTCCCAAGAAAAATAAAGGCTGGATAAATTTCAATGGAGAAGGAACTAGGACTGTTAGTTATAACTAAAGGATCACAATAAAATTCCCCTGGTCTTCCAGAATTTCCTATTTGCCCATGATATTGGCACTTTCCAGCTCAGAGCAGGTATTCACACAGGCTACATTAAAGCAAACATGCCCTCTCAGCTGGATAAAGACATCAGTTGAATTCTGTAACTTTGTAATATTTGCCTCAATATTTCCATGTTTCTTTATGTTAGCTGTAATCATTGCACACAGTTTCTGACAGCTGATTTCTCAGAGAAAAGACACAGCAAGTGTCCGTTAGGAAGTCACCAAATACAGGAACTATATACTCTATTAATTTTATTTGTAAAAATATCTGTAGATATTACCGATGAAGCTATTACAAATATCAGTAGTAATGTTCAAGAGAGAAAGCTGTTGTGCAATTTGTGCTTTTTCACTGGGATAGCCTGGTTCAAAGAAAATCTCATCATTTAATGTGGTTTTGGAAAGTGGCATGAGTCTATATTCTTAAAAATCCCTGCAGTTCCCAATTAGCTATATTTTCAAATTTTTTGTTTTAACAGGCTACCAAAAGATGTAATGAAATACAGCTCTTAATAAGTCAGGGGTAACCTCCAAAGAGTAAATATAAAATGCACAGTTTTTTTTTTTTTTTTTTTTTTACCAGCATAAGAAAATTAAAGCTATATAATGCATTTAGGTAAGGAACAGAAAAAGAATAAAAACAAAAAGAAAACAGTAAATATTAAAGTATAAAACAGAAGAGTAAAAATAAAGATAAATGGCATAAACTCACAAATATTAAAAAGGCAGATATTCCCAGATGTGTCTAACTACAGATTAGAGGATTCTAAGATCTCACAATAAACCATCAGCAACAACAAATTTAACATAAAAGGTTACTTATATTTTTAAAATAAAGTAATAGAAAAAGGTAGGTGAATGTGAATCCAAAGAAAATGATAGGGTACTAATTTTATATCTGAAAATATAGAATAGATTAAAAAATCACAGACAGCAAATTGGAAGTTTAACTTTAAAAAAATTAAAAATCAATAAATTACAATCATTAGCAACTTATGCTCTGAATATTATAGATTTATAATATAGAGAGTCTAAACTTACAGAATTACTAAAAGAGTTAGGCAAACTGACATTTGCCATTTAAGATAAGAATGCCTCTGTTGAGAAACGAACAGATTAAGGACATAAAAGGAAGCCAAGATATAGATGACACCCAAACCAAATAAGAACATTGTAAGAAAAGAAAATTAAGGATAATACAATTTATAAGTACAGAAGCACAAATACTAAATTAGGAATTAAAAAAATTCAATAGTATATTAAACATTCATATACCATAATAATGTAAGATTTCACCAAGAGATGTAAGTATGATTCACAGACAGAAGATCTCATTTCAATACATTTCTACCCTAAAGTAGAAGAAGATCACAGAACTGTCTCAACTCAGGAAAATCAGCTATCAGTTCTCTCCAAACACACGTATGTATATTTGCAATTAGAATCCCAAAAAGATTTTGAGGGAAACTTGACAGTTTCAAGTTATTTTCAAATATAATGAACCAGGTACACTGGAGAAAAAGTTTTAAAAGAACTGCAAGGAGGGTATCTATATTGTAAAATAGAATCTTCTTTCTTCATTAAAAGATTTTAGGTAAAATTCAACATCCTTTTGTGTTAAAAAATCCTCAACAACACAGCCATTGAAGTAACATAAAGCGAACATCTACTGAGTGGGAAAAAGCTGGAAGCATTCCCCTTGAGAGCTGAAACAAGACAAGGATGCCCACTCTCACATATGAATATGTTCATATTCAACATAGTACTGGAAATCCAAGCCAGAGCAATCTGGCAAGAGAAAGAAAGAAAGGGCATCTAAATAAGAAAAGAGGAAGTCAAACTATCTTTTTTTGCAAACGATATGATTCCATACATAGAAAACACCACAGTCTCTGCCCAAAGGTTCCTAGAACTGATAAACAATTTAAGTTACGTTTCAGGATACAAAACCAGTGTACAAAAATCAGTAATGTTTCCAAACACCAATAATGTCCAAGCTAAGAGGCAAATCAAGAATGCAATCCCATTTACAACAACCACAAAAAGAATAAAATACCTATGAATACAGCTGACCAGCGAGGTGAAAGATCTCCACAATGAGGATTGTAAAACACTACTGAAAGGAATCAGAGATGTCATTATTAAATGAAAAAACATTCCATGTTCATGGATAGGAAGAATCAATATTGTTAAAATGGCCATACTGCCCAAAGCAATTTACAGATTCAATGCTATTCTTATCAAACTACCATCATCCTTTCCACAGAATTAAAAAAAGAACTATTTTCAAATTCATATGGAATCCAAAAAGAGTCAGAATAGTCAAAGCAATTCTAAGTAAAATGAACAAAGCTGGAGGCATCACACTACTCGACTTCAAGCTATACAAGGCTACAGTAACCAAAACAGCATGGTACTGGTACAAAAACAGATATACAGACCAATGGAACAGCATGGAGAAGCCAGAAATAAGGCTGTACACCTACAATCATCTGATCTTTGACAAAATTGACAAAAACGAGCATGGGGAAAGGATGCACTATTCAATAAATTGTGCTGGGATAACCAAGTAGCCATATGCAGAAGATTGAAACTGGACCCCTTCCTTACACCATTTTAAAAATCAACTGAAGATGAATTAAAGACTTATATATAAAACCTAAAACTATACAAATCCTAGAAGAAAACACAAAACACCCCATTCTGAAGACATGCCATGGCAAAGATCTCATGATGAAGTCTCCAAAAGCAATTGCAACAAAACCAAAAATAGACAGATAGGACCTAATTAAACTAAAGAGCTTCTGCACAGCAAAAGAAACTATCAAAGCAGTAAACAGATAACCTACAGAACTGGAGAAAATATTTGCAAACTATGGATCTGACAAAGGTCTAATATACAGAATATATAAGGAACTTTAGCAAATCAACAAGCATTACTGGGTATATACCCAAAGGAACATAAATCATTCTACCAAAAAAGACACAATGCTCATACGGTCATCACAACACTATTCACAATAGCAAAGACAGAATCAACCTAGATGCCCATCAATGGTGGACTGGATAAAGAACATGGGTAGGTATACAGCATGAAACACTACACACCCATAAAAAAGGAAATCATGTTGGTTGCAGCAACATGGATGCAGCTGGAGGTCATTATCCTAAGCAAATTAATGCAGGAACAGAAAATCAAATACCTCATGTTCTCACTTACAAACAGGAACAAAACATTAAGCACATATGGATACAAACAGGGGAACAATAGTCACCAAGGTCTACTTGAGGATGAAGGGTGGGAGAAGGGTGAGAGTGGTAAAATTATCTATGGGTTGCTATGACCACTATCTGGGTGATGAAATCATCTGTATACCAAACCCCAGTGACACACAATTTACTTAGGTAACAAATCTGCACATGTACACCCTGAACCTAAAATAAAAGTTGAAAAAGAAAAACCAACAAAAATAATTTAAAAATTTAAAAAATTAAAAGAAAAATGTATTTTAGGTATCTGTCAAGTTTGGGGAGCAATTTTGTACTCTTCTCAAGGTAGGACTTACAGATTTGGCTCTTTTGTGAAGAAGTGTCATCTGATTGCCTCTATCAAATTATTATAGCAGTTAGGTAATTACTCATGGGCATTTCAATTTAAGTAAAAAATGTGTTGACTAAGCACTATCTTCAAGATATTATGTTGATTACTGAGAGAGAAACAAAGAAAAACACAACCCAGTTCTTGTTTTTATGGAGTTTATAATCTACTAGGAGGATATCATGAAGTAGGAGGTCACTCCCTGTACCTTTATACATACACAGTGGCCAAATTGTACTTTACAATTACCTGCCTTGTAAGATTGGTGAGAATGACCTTAGCAAGGGCAGGGTGACCCCAGGCACAGCCTATTTGACATTTAGTTTTAGTTAATGTTTGATTTTTACTAAACTCCAATATCTTATGTCAAGGATATTTATAGAATGAGGTAACCCACAAACTCATGACTTAATGGATAAAAGAGAAAATTTTATTTCTTAATTCTACCATCTTTAAGAGCTATATCATTATCAAACATTGTGGAAATTATACACACACACACGAACCACGAACTTTCAGGATAAAAAGGCCTACTAATTACAAAGTTCAATTGTCACTTTAATTTTGTTTTCTGTTACATTCTGGCATTTAATTAAGATTTACTTTTAAATAAATAAGTCAGCGGTTGACCAGCTTTTTCTGTAAAGGGCCAGACTGTAAATATTTTAGTCATTGAATGCTGCAGGATCTTTTACAAATATTAAACTTTGCCCCTGTAGCATGAAAATAGCCAATGACAATTCTTAAATGAATGACTGTGGCTGTGTTCCAATAAAACTTTAGAGACACTAAAAGTTGAATTTCATATAATCATATTATTCTTCTTTTGAATTTATCAACCATTTAGAAATGTAAAATGGTATTTTTAGCTTGCAGGTCATACCAAAAGAGTTGGCAGGCTATTTTGGCCTGTGGGTCATAGTCTGCCAATCCCTGAGTTAAGCAATCACTTATATTTTATTCATACTTCTTTCTAATATTTTAAGACAGACTTACTTTCATAATTAAATGTCTTCCTTTTTATAAAAGAAAATGCTTTTATCCAGCTTTCTGTAACTTCCCTTTTTCAATATTGTAGGTCATTGTTTTGTTTCTATGACTCCAAGAACTTTTTTCTTTATAAACATCATGTTATTAAATAATTATAGACAAGAAACATAGCTAAGATAACTCACCAAATTAATTTGCAGAGTTTTTTCCCAGTTTTTCTCATTATTCACTCCAGCATTATTGACCAAAATGTCCAATCTTCCAAAGTGGTCTACAACTTTTCTAAAAGTGTCTAATTATAAAACAAGATATTAGTGATACATTCTTATTTTCCATGTATACATTTAAATCATGTCCTATGCCATGAGAGGAATTTCAGTTTATTTACCCTCATAGTGAAAGTTACTAAACTCATGGGCTGAGTGTAATTAATTCCTTGTTTCTCAATGTGTGGTTTGTGGACTAGAAGCATCAATCTGGCAGCTTGGTAAGAATGCAGAATTTTGCAGACACCACAGACTAACTGAATAAGAATCTTAACTTTAACATATTCTTACATGATTTGTATGCACATTGAAGTTCTATAAGCAGTAACTTAATGGGGTAAATTTTAGAGAACTGAGCTAAGATCCCAAGCTAAGAGCTAGTTGAAGTCAGTTAGGGCAAGCAATGTCTCTTAGTCCCTGAGAAGTTACTGAAACTCTGTAGCTTAGACTATTGGTAAACATCCTTTTCTATAAGCCATATTAAATTCATAAAGTGTTACGTTAATACAAATATTCTTGTGTATTCAGATCTATTATGCATGTTTGGGGGAGTTTTTATATCTTAGTAAAAGTCTACTTTTCATTCAGTTGATTTTATTTGATTACTGAAACTTCGATGTTTACTATTGCCTTCTTTTCTTCTTTCTCACTATTATTACTACTTCAGATTACTAGTTTGTATAAAAGTATGTTCAAACAGGATAAAGTTGGCATGGATTCTGAGGCCTGAATGTCTTTCATTACACTGTCCAGTCACATGTCTATTGTTTCTCAAAGCAGCCTTTGACATAGTTCTAATTGATTTAAACTGTTTCCCTGGGCCTTTGATCATTCATTCTACTTCTATTATTTTACACTATGGATAAAAATTTTGGTTGTTTTTCCACATGACAGAAATATATTCTCAGGTCTCCAGGCCAACGTATCAAGTCCTTAAAAAAAGTAGGTCAGCATAAGCTTTATTTTGATTGAAATAAATTCATATAATCATTAACAACCACCAGACATATTGGGGAAGACATGGATTAATCAGTTGCCATATGGATAAATTACTATGCTAGTTGTTTACTAAAAACATTTTCAAGATTTCCTAATATGCACCTTTTACACTCACTGTACGGGAATGGAAGAACAACAAACACAAACTGTTTATTTTTCATGGATTTTTTTTTTTTTTTTGAGTCGGAGACTCGCTCTGTGGCCCAGGCTGGAGTGCAGTGGCACGATCTCAGCTCACTGCAAGCTCCGCCTCCCGGGTTCACGCCATTCTCCTGCCTCAGCCTTCTGAGTGGCTGGGGGTACAGGCGCCCGCCACCACGCCCGGCTAATTTTTAGTATTTTTAGTAGAGACGGGGTTTCCCCGTGTTCGCCAGGATGATCTCTGACAGGCCTCTGAGCCCAAGCTAAGCCATCATATCCCCTGTGACCTGCACATACACATCCAGATGGCCTGAAGTAACTGAAGAATCACAAAAGTAGTGATACTTAAATGGCCTGTTCCTGCCTTAACTGATGACATTCCACCACAAAAGAAGTGAAAATGGTCAGTCCTTGCCTTAACTGATGACATTACCTTGTGAAATTCCGTCTCCTGGCTCATCCTGGCTCAAAAAGCTCCCCCACTGAGCACCTTACAGCCCCCCTTTTTCCTTTACCTACCCAAATCTTATAAAATGGCCCCACCCCTATCTCCCTTCGCTGACTCTCTTTTCAGACTCAGCCCGCCTGCACCCAGGTGAAATAAACAGCCTTGTTGCTCACACAAAGCCTGTTTGGTGGTCTCTTCACACAGACGTGAGTGAAAGTCTCGATCTCCTGACCTTGTGATCCACCCGCCTCGGCCTCCCAAACTGCTGGGATTACAAGCGTGAGCCACTGCACCTGGCCTTTTTCATGGAATTTTAAAAATGTTTCTTAAGATCTCAAATTGGGTCCAGAAAAGGTCCCCTAGTTTTGTTTTTTTTTTCTCCTTCCATTCCGAGTATGTTCTAACTCTTCATAACTCCACAGAAACAACCTTCACCTCTTGGAAAATGAGGGTGTTAAATATGTATGTCTAATTGCCGCTTTAATTCATTCTGTTCTCCACTGTATTCCTTATACTCTGCCCTTACCGATGCATAGTATACCATCTTGTTTTCTGACATCCCATTGAATTCCAGGGTCAAGCAACATACAGTCTACCTCTTGCTGACATTTATATGCTGTGGTACTCTTTGTAATTTACCTAAACTCTCTTGGCTGTGATTTGTTCATTTGCAAAATAAGTTATGTCTAGATTATCTCCAAGAAACTTTTGATCCCATCTTTTTATAATTTCCACACTGTCTAAACAGTTTTAAAAGTTGCAGGCAACATTAAATCCTGAAATTGGAAGAATCAATGTCATGTTTTCTTTAGATGCAAGCAAATGCTGATGTCCAGACAACATGTGGATTTCTCATGACTTATGTGTCTGAGTTCTTTTCCTCCTCCACAATCACTTATCCTTAAGGAATGTGTTTATAGCCAAGGTATTCATTTTAAATACTGGGAAAAAAACAATTGTAGTTCAATGTCATTTATGAAACTATATAAATTGAGACAGAAATGGCTTTCAGATTGTTTATACTGTTCCTTATTCCATCAGCATGAATGTTGAGATCTGACCTGGCTCTATCCTTGATCCAAAATATCATGTGCAATCAACATAATTGTCCTCTGGCACAATATGTTCCTCTTGTATTGTGTTTACAAATCTGTTCTGCTCATGCTTGTCATCTGTGTTATAGGTCTTTATTAGCATTTTCAGATTTCAGTTATGTAATTCCCTTTACAATTTCTCTTAACTGTGGGTACACCACTTCCTTCTAACACATCAGTTCATTTTCATTCTCTTACAGAATATTTTAAAATTTTAAAATAAATGTACACTTGATGTCCCTTTAAGAACAGGAGCACTGGAATAAGATTTGCAAAAGTTTTCGGACCCCTTGATTAAAAAGTGCCTTACAATTTACTCAGTCTCTTTGAATAAAACTTTGTGAAATACAAATATTTTACTTTTCTAGTTTTTCTCCAGAATTTTTGTTTCCTGTAAGTTTACTGGGGCACTCTCAAGTTCTCCAATAGATGTACAAAAAAATAAACAGCTTTATAATCAAAGCTGTTTATTGTGTATGCCAATATTGTCCCTGATACTTCACAAGTAGATTGGTCTATTTTAAGCGAGTAGCCGGAAACAGGAAAGCATTGAGGAAAGGCTGATAGAGATGTTTCCACTACAATTCTAACATTGTATACTTTATTACGATTACTATTATTGTTATTTTAAAGTACTGTCTCATTGGGGAAAAAGCCGGAGAAAACATATAGTCAAAAGCATCTAGCGCTTCTGTGATGATGTTCCTTGAACTTGTATTCCGATATGTTTAAACGAAAAACACTGCCACATTTGATTGTCATTGGACTCCAGCTTTCTGGGAGAAGTAGTTTGTCAACAGTCCCTTAGCCTACTTTAATTTTCCAAGTTTTGTCTGCAATTTCAATCATTTAATAATTACTGCAGCAGCACTGTCTTTGAATACATAAAGGAATTTTGATTACATTAATGCTGCCAAATGACTACAATAAAAGGATTTCTCCAGCAGTCTTGCCTTTCTTTCGGTTTTACAGCTATTGGGCTGTCAGAAGGAAACGTATCAGTCCAAACTGTCTTTTGGAGCTTCAAGGTAGCTGCTCTCGAGGAGGCAGCGGAGGCGGCACCCAGGGCCCCCTGGCCGGGCTGCCTTCAGGTTGTTGCTTGTTGGGAGCACGTTCCCAGTTGACAGATTGATTCCCCTGTCTTACCTCTCAGTTGTTGCTGGTCAGCCACATCACACTGGATGAACAGAGTCTTCTGAGGTTCAAATTGCTCATCCAGGGCAGCTTTACACTGTACACCTGCTTCAAGATTCCAATCCACCAGCGCTACCTATAGACAAGAGAAGAGGAATCGCGGGCCTGCGCAGCTCACGAAACAGACGGACAAACAATAAACACACAAGAGGCTCCCCTCCTGGACCTGAAATGTGGCAATTAGGTTTGGATTCCCTCCCAGCCACTTCTGAGGTGTGCTCACAGCCTCAGCTTCAGCAAATTTTGGAAGTGGCAAAGTGGGCACGCCGGGCGCGGCCTCTCTGTCTCCGCCAGTGCACCTCGGGCGGCGGGGCGAGTCTCGGAGTGTATGGGCAGAGAAATTTCCGCGGCTGGGCGCCGGGCTTACCTTGGCGCCCTTAAGCAGCAGCGCCTCTGCAAAGGCTCTGCCTATGCCCTGAGCCGCGCCGGTCACCAGCGCCACTTTGCCGTTCACGTGCATGGTGCAGCCACTGCTGGGGCGGGCGGTGGGCGAGCTCCGCGTCTCCGCGCGGCCGCGGCTTTTATGTCCCCCCTGCGCGCGCGCGCGTGCAGCCCGGCGGGGCGCTCCCCTGCCAGTGGGCGGGGAGGAAACTGTCAAGCCAGCGCCCGCCGGGGAACCCGCGACTGTGTCACCTGCCCCCTGAGCGTTCTGGAGCGCCAAGCTTCGCGATCTTTGCCTTCCGGACTCGCAGACCGGCTCAAAGCCTCCCCTCAGCCTCTGGCTCCGTGATTGGCAGGCAGCTGACAGAAGAAAAGTTAAAAGGTTATTTCTGAAGAAGAGTTTCCTTCAGTGCCCTAAAGACCAACTGGATAGAAGGAGAGCGGAGCAGAGGCTTGGAAGCTTGGATTCCTCCTCCTGCACTCCCTCCCGGCCCGGACTCCGGAACCAAACAAGCAAACAATAAAGCACACTTGTTGCTCTTTTGTCTCAAAGTTTTGTGTGAGTTCGCATCTCGTAATCAGTGGGGTTGAGGGTGACGGGGAGCAGAAGTAACTAATACCATTGTGTTTTCTTAGTTACATTTTGGACAAATTTTTACAGATACTGGAGATGAGAGGTGGACTCTGCTCTGTCCTGAAAACCTGGAATCATAACATTTCAAGGCTAGGACTAGAGTCTCCTTGGCGCTGTGTTTCTGATCAGTGTCAATTGCGTGTCATATTGAGATGCCCCCACAAGAACTGTCATCGTCAACAGGCCCTCCAGAGCCGCTGGTAGCCTACCAAATTGTTGGCTCAATGGAATGCTTACTTGTTGAAATATACCAACTTTGGAAGCTTTGAGTCAAGTTTGGGACAGAGGTTCCTTGCTCTCCAGGAACTCCAGGACTAGCTGTATGCGGACTTGCATACAATAGCAAGGGCTCTTCCACTGACTTTGTCTCTTTTTCTCAGGTTGTCAGCGGCAGGCTGCAATTTTAATTCTGTAAACGTAACTGGTTGGCTTTTCTTTTTTTTTTTTTTTTTTTTTTTCATCTTGAGACAAGATCTCGCTCTGTCTGTCTGGCTAGAATGCAGTGGCATAATCCCAGCTCACTGCAACCTCAATCTCCAGGGCTCAAGCGATCCTCCCACCTTGGACTCCCAAAAAGTGCTGAGATTACAGGCATGAGCCACTGTGCCCAGCTGGCATTTATTTTCCTAAAGAAAATAAAAATCTAAATACTTGGGGGAAATGGGAGTTGAGCAAAAGACTGAGACTAACAGCAGAATGAAGCATTTTTATACCTTCTTTACCTTCTTTACTGGGAAAGGTGGCTGGCTCAGCAGGGAAGGAGTGTATGAAGAGACTGTAAAATGTGTCTTGTCGCGTTGTTGGTAAGCCGCTAAGCAAATGTCTTTAACATTAATTTGAAATTAGGTCTTGACAAAATGTTGAGAAATTAAAACAGGAAGATAGATATTTGTACTCTAGGATGATAATTAAAATTGTAATATGAAGAGTAAATTGAGGGGTCATATTGAAAGGGAATAATAGTAGAAGACAAAAAGAAAACAAGGAACCAAACAAAACTTCAGCTCCTCTAATGGCATGCACAGAACACAGAAGTTTCTGATGAAGGAACTGGCAAAAAAGACAGAAAAGGAACTGCTGGGGTAACATGGCAACATGCTGGGAGAACACAGGTTTGCAGTTCTTGTGGGAGAAATAGTTTCAAGAAGAAAGAAGTAGTTAATAATGCAAAATACTCAGGTGAGCACCAGGGAATAAAGGATGGAGAAATATTTTGAATTTTTCAGGACAATATTTAGTGTGAGTAAATTTAGAAGGCACAAAAACTGAACAGCTGAAATGAAAGGAGAAAATGATCTGTGAGAAGATAGATATTGTCATGGACTGAAGACGAAGGTTACATGGAAAGAGAAATGGACTGGATAGTACTTGAAAAGATTAGAGAGCAAACATGTTTTTCTTTTAAGAAAAGATAAGAAGATTGATTGAGGTCAAAGTACAACGAGTCAAGGATAGTGACAACTGGAAGAACAGGAAGCAGTTTGGCCGCGGCGGATAGGTGAGGCACAAGGGCGTCAGCACTGGATTCAGACAAACCGGGTTTGGATCTTGTGTCTGCTACTGACCAGCTGTGTAACCTTGGGCAATTTGCTTCAACTCTGGGTCTCAGATTCCTTATTATAAAGTAAGCTTTTCTAAAAAAAAAAGGTGAAAATTAAAATAGGTAAAGCATATTAAACACTATTACAGAGCCTGCCACAAAGTAATAATACATCAATATTAGTCCCAACATATTACTTCTGAAATATTTATGAATAATAAATGTGAGATAGAGAAAAATGTGAGGAATAGATAGCAAGGACTGAGGTCTAGAGAAAAATTAGTACCCCTTCATCCCTTTCCCTCCTCTCAATTTCCATTGCCACTGTCCAGATTCATATTTTCTCCTATGATAGCAACAGCAGTTAGCTTCTCATTACCTCCAAATTCCCCCCTCCTTTTTTTTTTTTGCATTGTGAGATGCTTTATTACAGTGAATTAAACTGTTTCCCAAACAGTGATCTTTGTAAGGAAGGATTTTTTCCCTTTTTAGTTGACATGTAATAACTGTACATGTTTATGTGATCTATATATATGGAGTGATATATATGTACAGAGTGATATATCAATACATGTATACAATGTATAGTGATAAAATCAGGATATTTGATTATTAGCATATTTATTAACTCAAATGTTTATCATTGTTTGTGTTGTGTACATTCAAAATCCTCTCTTCTGGCTTTTAGAACTTATACAGTAAATTATTGTTAACCATATTCACCCTACATGTGTTCTAGAAAACACTAGAACTTATCCTTTAATCTAGCTGTTTCTTCATATCCATTAACCAACCTCTCCCTATACACATCTCCCCTTACCCTTCCCAACCTCTGATAACCATAATTCTACTCTCTACTTCTATAAGGTTTTTTTTTAGCTTTCACATATGACTAAGAACATGCAATATTTATCTTTCTGTACCTGACTTATTTCATTTAATTGCTCCACATTTCTTAAATCCAATTTACCTTCTGCACTTCTCCTAGGAAAATTTCTAAAACTGATCTGATCATGTTTAGATATTCTCAGGTTTAAAATCCTTAAAATATCTAAACTCCTGGGCATCACATCTGAGGTGTTCCATGCCCCATGTCTTTCTTGTGGCCCTTCTTTACATGCCAGGAGGCCGTGTGTCAGTCACAGGTTTAGCATCCCTAATCTAAAAATCTGAAATTCAAATTGCTCCAAAATCTGAGCCTTCCTGGACTGTGATGTAAGCAAGATATAAACTTCTAATCTGTTGAGCCTTTGCATGTTTGCTTCCATTTGCTATCACAGCCTAACCTAATATATCTCCCAATAGAAAAAATCCTCCCAAATGTCCCTGATGACTAAATCATGTAGAACACTGGGCAAATTAAATCTTTTTGGTAGACAGCAGTCAGGGCAACCAAATCGGCTAACCTACTGGATCATTGATTGCCATAAAGTCTCCAAATAGACACAAATTACTTACTTATCTAGCAAAATAAAGATAGTGTCATTATACACTGCCTCCCTGGCCCCCACTCCTAAGCAATAATCTTTTTTCAATGAAAGTTTTTGTTAAAAAGTGCTCCAAAAATCTGAAACATGACAAGTGGAAAATTCCACATGTAAGTACTAGATACAAACTTGGTTTCATGTACACAATTATTAAAATGCATAAGATTATTTTCAGGCTATATGTATAACATGTATATGAAACAAATAAATTTTGTGGTTAGACCTAGGTCTCAGCCCCAAGATATCTCATTATGTACATGCAAATACAAAATCCCCCCAAAATTCTGAAATCTGAAATACTTCTAGTCCTAAGCATTTTAGATAAGGGACACTCACCTGTATAGCCTATAAATAAGAATGTTCTTACAAAATTATATGGATGATGGTTTGTCTCAAATTTAACTTTATTTTAGCTAATAATTATGTGTTTAATAACACAAATCACTGTGAAGACAGAAATATATAGCTGATGTAATGTCCTGAACATAGAAGCTGAGAAATGCATGTAAAAATCAGAGGAGTGGGGAGATGTTGACTGGGTAAGCAGCCCTTTTTTGGTTTTATAATATACCACATATAATGTTCTATAGATATTTTAAATTCAAAATAGACTTTTAATATAAAATATGGGAACATTCTTCTCCAAAAACCCATTATCAATATATTTCTGTTATATAGAAAGATAATCACAACATATGGGAAATCTCACCATCCTATTAAAATTTTCCATCTTCTCTTGAACACATATCTCATATTTATCTACACTTTTCTTTGGTCAGCGTGTATTGTTTGGGTGGCCCTGTGCTGCATCAGCTGGAAGGGATCCAGAGAAAAAGACACAGCCCTCTTTGAAGACACCCAGAGACAGTAAGCTCCTTATGATCCTATGATTGGTGTTTCCATGGTAGAGATCTGATAGCTGCATAGGAAAACAGTTGAAGAAAGTGGGAGGGCGAAGATACTCAGAGGAGCGGGTATCAAATGGCAAAGGCCTGATGGCATGGATAGTGGGTATGTTTTAACTGACACATGGCTTCCTAGCATGTAGAGAGCTGTGTTTGATTTAGTTTTTCAAAGTTCTCTTAAAAACAAATGCAGCACAATGATGCGAAGTTAAGAGAGGTGATTATTCCTTTAATGCAAGTGCAAGTGTTGAGTGTTGAACATTTACTCAGAAGCAGGCATCTCTTACTGTCTACACGTACAGCCTCTGGAATCAGACCGCTTGGGTTTTAACCCAGCTCTACCATCTACTAGTTCTGTGACTTTTGGATAGTTACTTAATTTATCTGAATCTCAGCTTCCTCAACAGTAAAATGAGGATAATAGCAGCACCTGTTTCATAAAGCTGTTGTGAAGACCATACTAAGTTAGATACAAGTCAAGTGCTTAGACCAGTGACTGGCACATAGCAAATGTTATATAAATGCTATTATCATTAAGCACTATACATATATAATTGCATTTATTATTTACAACCAAGCTGTGAGGTAGTTGTTATTGTGGTCATTTCACAGATGAGCAAAACACATTTAAGGAGTTTGGGGAATCTGGTCAAGGTCGCTTATCTAGAAAATGAAGGAGGAGGCTTTGACTCAAGGTGTGGCTGACTCCTGAGTATTATTTCTTTTTTGAAAATTAAACTCTTAATTTTGAGATAACTGTAGCGGAGCAGTACTTTTAGCCCTGTCTGAATGGTGATTTATTTAAGAAATACATGTTGAATATAGACTGAAATCAGCACTCTTTGAGCAAATATATATTTTCCCATATCCTAGTGTCTGTCAGCTCAATTCTGACCTGTTAGGTCAGGCTAGTCTTAAATTGATTTTTCCTTCATCCCATGCACACTGGTGAGCGCAGACATTCCAAGAAGCACTCACTCACAGGCCCAGGCTCAGAGGCAGGCCAGTCACTCACCTGATAGACATGTTTACTGAATTTTAAAATAATGACATATAAATCAATACAAAAATAAGCTTTTTCTTTGTTGAAACAAACAAACAAACAAAAACCACTGCTGGCATAAGACAGTTACTGCTAGTACTGGGGTCTGGGACTTGTTTTGACTTTGCTACCACAAGCTCCAATAGAGGAGCTGACTATTTTTAAATAGCTACTATGTTTTTGTTCCTTTGTAAGTTATTTCATTTAGTTTTCTTGCTAACCCTGCAAGGTATGTAGTAGTATCCTCATTTTACAGATGAAGAAAATGAGCCTCATGGAAGACAAGGGACTGATACCAGAACTTAGCAACAAACTTGGGTACACATCCAAGTCACATGGCTCCAAAGCCTTTGCTTTGTCTACTCCACTGAATTCTCTTAGATCTATATTCAAATGCTGTCTCATCCCCTTTGCTAATTGTATGATCTATGGGTGATTACATAACCTCTCTGATCCTGTTTCCTGAGCTGTTAAAAGGGGAACAAAATGACATTCCTTGAAGCACCCAGTACAATGCCTGGCACAAATTTGGTGATCAATGAAATATTCTTATTAAGTTTCTCCCTTAATATTCATATTTATTTCTGGATTAAGAGATACTTAGTTGAAAATGGAGAAAGAACGATGATACAGATAGATTTTCAACTCCAGAATATGGTGAGATATTTCTAATTTTTCTTGGTGTTTCCCAGGGCTGCTATAACAAAATACCATAGACTTGGTAGCTTAAACAACAGAAATTTATTTTCTCATAATTCCTGAGGCTGGAAGTCCAAGATTAAGGTGTTGGCAGGTTTGGTTTCTTCAGGCCTCTCTCCTTGGCTTTCAGATGGTCACTTTCTCGCTGCGTTCTCACATGGCTTTTTCTCTGTGAATGTGTGTCTGTGTGTGTGTCCGAATTTCCTCTTCATATAAGGACACTAGCCAGATTGTATTACAGTCCACATGACCTTATTTTAACTTAATCACCTCTTTAAAGGCTCTAACTTCAAATACAGCTACATTCTCAGGTATTAGGCAGTAGGGATTCAATGTAAGGATTTGTGGGGGGACACACAATTCAGCCCACAAAACATAGATTTTCCAATCTGGAAATGGAATTCTGTTTATTGACTCAACTATATTGGGGAAACCAACAGATGGATGCATTAAGGATTGAGCCAGTCTTGTGACTTGTACTTAACAAAACACACATTCCTGCAAATGGCAAGAACAGAAAGGCCGTTCAGTTCAGTAATGGGGGAAGAATCTAATGGTCAAAGTTATTCAGTTGCCAAATGGTCAAGTGGTGGTAATCTGTGACACAGAGAAAGAGGAAAAGAAATTCATCACGTACAGGTGGACCTGAAGACTGAGGAAGAAGAATTTTTGAAGAATTTCTACACATGTGTTCCAATATTGGGTGGTATCAGTTATAAACAACTACTCTAAAGTAACTTCTACTTAATAGGTTGTGCTCATATAATTTGTACAATTTATTCAACAAATGTGTTTTGGCCACCACAGACATGTCCTGTACTAGGGCATGAGTATGTGCAATAAATAAAACAAATGATCTTACCTCCATGGAGCTTGTAGCCTCTTTGGGGATGCAGACAATAATTTGGTCACAGGCAGGTATATGGGAGCCCATGTCAGAGGGGCTTAACATGGTGAGGTGGAAGAGGCAAGTCTCCTGTAGGAAGTGCTATTTTTCCTGAAGTCTGAAAAATGTTTACGGGTAGAACAGAAGTTAGGAGAAGGGAAGAAGGGGTAGTGCAAACAGAAGGAGCTGAAGATTCTAGCATCCAGGAGAAAGGGAGAATACTGTGTATCTGAACGATTAAAAGAAAGGCTAGAACATGGGATGCTGATGAGGGATGAGGGAATGGCAGAAGATGAGGCTGGAGAAGAAGAAAGGAGGCACATCACTACGATCATTTTAAGCCATAAAATGGACTTCATATTTCACTCTCAGACAATGGGAAGTCACTGAATGGCTTTAAAACCTAGAGAGACCTCTAAGCTTTGGGTGTTTCAAAGATTATCTTGGTTTAATTTGGAGAATGAATTGTAGTCAGGGGCAATGGAACCACAGCAACTGTATTTTGCCTGTTTTATTGTTATAGGATATAGGATATTGGGAGGAAACAAAGAAATTCAGGCATCCCTCCTGAGAACAGAAAGGGAGTAGAATGCTCCATCATGATGCTAACTACAAGAATTGACTTGACAGGACAGAATCAAGGGGAAGAACGTCAGTGAAACTTCTGGGGACAATCACCCACTTACGTCTTTATTTTCCATTTTTGCATTTGTCATACTTTTCATAGTAATGAAAATAAATATGTTGTGTATAATACTGGTTGTCAGCTTATACATTTGGTTTTTAAATTTGGGGAAGGAAACTTCTTTCCACTTGATTGAGCAGTTTCATCTTTGCAATGTATTTATTCTTTCTGA
This sequence comes from Pongo pygmaeus, assembly GCF_028885625.2. Taxonomy (NCBI): domain Eukaryota; kingdom Metazoa; phylum Chordata; class Mammalia; order Primates; family Hominidae; genus Pongo; species Pongo pygmaeus. The sequence continues at coordinate 187,837,496 of NC_072376.2, forward strand.
ACTTTTGGGTAGTGTCCTTGTATTAGTCTGTTTTCACGCTGTTCATAAAGACATACCCAAGACTGGGTAATTTATACAGAGAAAGAGGTTTAATGGGCTCACAGTTCCAAGTGGCTGGGGAAGCCTCGCAATCATGGCAGAAGGCAAAAGGCCTGTCTTATGTGGCGGAAGGCAAAAGGCCCGTCTTATGTGGTGGCAGAAAAGAGAGAACGAGAGCCAAGTGCAAAGGGAAATCCCTTATAAAATCATCAGATTTTGTGAGACTTATTCACTACCATAAGAACAGCATGGGGGAAACTGTCCCTATGATTCAATTATCTCCCACCAGATCCCTCTCACAACATGTGGGAATTATGGGAACTTCAATTCAAGATTATATTTGAGTGGGGACACAGCCAAGTCACATCAGTCCTAGAAAATTCTTCAGGACTGGCTCTTTTTACTTTTTGGCAATTTAACCCTCCTGGTCATGAATGAGTTGTCATATTAGCTTCTCCTAATTTCACACTATGATGGGGAGAAGGAAATGCAGGTTTTCTGCGCTTAAAAGATTCCACATACTGTTTGGACCCTTCCATGCACAGTGGAGAGAATAACTTTATTCATTCTGTGATTATCCAGTAGGAAGTCTTATCAGACAGGAGGCCCTCTGGAGGGTCCTAGCAAAACTGACCTAAACCTCAGAGCACTCAAGTGAACACCCAAAGTCCTCTGTGGAGAAATGATGTAGAGTCTTGTATGGGAATGTGTTGCTAATGGGTTGTTAGTAATTTGAGTGTCTTTTCAGCTGGCATCAAAACAGGCCCTATTCCTCAGTACCTGGTATCAAGAGAAGACAACTTTCAGAAGCCCGTTGCCTAGACTTGGAGGAGGCTCTTAATATGTTTTTTTTCCACATTTCATAAATTCTTAGGATTTTTAAAATTTAATATCCTTTATGAACTAAGGTCAACAAAACTTTAATCAGTGAATATATTTTTGGTTCCAAGAGTTAGAACACTCCTCCCTTTTAAAACAAAAAAAGTTTTTAGAATTTTGTTTTTAAATATATCTGGACATATGAAGAAAACTGAAGTTATCAGCCTTTTCAATTGAATCCTGACACTGAAATTGTCTTTTTAAACTTACTTTTGTGTAACTATCCTGGCTCACTGGCACTCTGCTCTGGAATTAAATTTCCCTAATTTCTGTCAACTTTTTGAATCTGCAACAGTGGGAGCATACAATATGCTGTATGAGTAACTGCACGAGTTATTATTAGAAAAATTCCTACTGATAAGCCCTATGAGTTTTATCTGTAACTGTGCAAGTAACCTAAGTATCTTGTGAAATTAGAGGCAATAGTCTGTTTTACAAAGAGTAGGAGAGAGAGAGAAAGAGGTAGAGACCAAGACCAAGACCAGGAAAGGAAGAAGGAGAGAGACAGAAAGGGAGGCAGAGGGAGGAAAGGAAAGAAGAAAGAAAGAAAACATTAGCATAATTTTCCAAGAATAGGCATCTCAGTGTCTTGCCTAGAAATCAAGGTCTTCCTCTGCTCAGAAGCACAGAAACTGTCCAGGAGGGGAAGCTCTAAGTAACGATAACAATAGAAACTGATTGGCTTGACAATGAGATAAGACCAGGTATGTTCCCGGTGACCCACTGTGAAAGAAAATTCAGTTTTTGCACAGTTTCACTGTGTGGAGAGAATATAGCACTATTACAAAACTTCTTTTAAAGAAAAGACACTTTGGGAATTGGCCTCATCTGTTTTTTTGTAGGCAGTTCAGATAGGAATAAAGGAAAGAAGAAAACATCTCCTTCCTTATTCCCCATCTGTTTATCTCACTATTTCTCATCCTCCTTACAGACACTCAGCTGGAGGTTCACAGATCCAGTTTCTTGTAGATTGCTCCTCAATGTTGTGGGTAATTTTAGGCAAAATATGCAAATTTCTTGTTTGGCATAAGGTTTTTCTTTCTCCTGCTAAAACAAAAATGTTTCCGCTACAAACTATTTAAATACTTTGTAGGGATTTTGTCAGGATTAATGAGGCAACAGACAGTCACAGGTGATTATACTTATTTCAAGAATGCATTATTATAGTATGTCTATTTGGCATTACATTGATTTTTTTTCAGGTCATTAGCTTATTAATTTCTACTAGACAGCAGAGCTGCTGTGTCTTGTTATTTTTGGAGTTAAAATGGTGTAATATTCTCAGAGAGCTAGACATCAACTTAGTGAACTGGAACTGGAGAATAATTTATTCTTTGCTACCATAGATGTTAATTATTTACCACAAGACAGAGCTGGGCAAGAAGAAATCTCAGAACTTTAGTTTGGATACAGACTTTGCTTTTTATGGTCTGTTTCAATCCCTTTATTTTATAGATAAGTAGATTAAAACAATTATGATTAAGTATCTTCTCTTCTGTCACACAGTTGTTATTGATTGGTTTATACTTAGGAGCTAGAGCAAGTGTTCCCAGGGAGTACATCTTGTACTGAATATAGCTGTCTTTGTGAAGAGAAAAATAACAAGATTTATAGGTACTGAAAGTTACCCAGAAATCTCACATTAGTCTAGGAAGAGGTACGTATTATGATGTTCAGGGTTACTGTGGCTTGATATAATTAAACAGATGTATATTTGTCTCCTAGAGTCTTCACAATAATGATAATGGTGATGATGACGATGATGATAGTTAGCATTTTTTAAAGGCTTACTCTGCAACAGGCATTATATCTAGAGGTTTATACACATTATCTCATTTATTTCCTAAAATGATGCCATGAGGTTGGATCTATTATTTCTTCCAATCTACAGAAGAAGAAACTGAAGCTTAGAGATATTTGGTAAATTGTTCCAACTTCACTCTGTAAGTAAACGTCAGATCTGACCAATATGATGCCACCCTATGACTTGTCACAGTATTATTCTGCTATACGTTTGAGAATCTGCCAAATTTTCTTAGGCTCATTAACCACTACCACCATTTTCTGACTTATGGTGGAATGAATAATATTTCTAGAAGAAATCTTTGCAATATTTAAGCAAATTTTAGAATTTTTATGCTAGGAATAAGATCTTGGACATAATGTAACTATATGTCTAGGTGGTGCTAAGTAACAAGACTTTCTGCACTGAGTTTTGGAATGAAGAATGGGAAGGAAAGCTCTTCCTAAATAAAGCAGGAAACATGGATACCAGCCTACCACTTGTAACCAGAGGTGTTTCTTAATCTTTTTCAGATCAGTTGTACAAAACTTAAGATAGCAATAATGGTTTTTATAGAACGTTCTCATGACGGTTAAATATTAAGATGTATGTAAAGTACGTAGCCCAGTACTAGAAAGATCTGGCGTCTCTTCTGATTATTTATTGCCTGTGCTGTACCAGTTAATGTTTGGAATATCAACACTGTATTCAACAGATATCTATTTGATATCTAGTATGTGATTGGGTCAGTAATAGGCCCTAAGGGGACAGTACTATTTTTATCTTCATGGTGCTCACTTTCTAGTTGAAGGAGGTAGAAAAAATAATTATTGCAGGTAGTGATAAGTGAAGCAAAACTAATAACACAGGATTGGGGTAGAGTGACATGAATTGGGGAGAAGGAAGGATTCCATGAGATCAGTTGTGAAAGGAGGCTTCTAAGCAAGCAACAATGGAGCTGAGAAGGGAATAAGAAAGAGCCAGCTACCTGGAGATTGGTAGAAGGATGAAAAGAAATGCACAAGATTTGAAGAAGAGTTTATGAAGGTGAAGGCTTCCAATGAACTGAGATTTCTACATCATGGGGAGGGTAATAAAAATGCTCTTTAAAATATGTTAAACAAGATATCTATATCTATGTCTACGTGAAAGTAGAGAGGAGACAGAATAGCTGATGCAACAGATGACAGTGAATAATCTAGTATCTACAGCTTCTGCAATGATCGTCAACCAGGTTCTTTCTGCCCAACTGCAGCAAGTCAATCACTGAATAATGGGTTTTGCAAAAGAGAAGACTATTCATGAGGCAGCCAGTGAGGAGGTGGAAGAACAGGTCTCAACTCCACCTCCCCAAAGATAAGGCTTAGGGATATTTATGGGTTATAGAAGTGGGGTCATCTAAGATATGGGAAAAGGTGATTGCCAGTGGGGGAAAAATGAAGCAATCAGTGATCTATGCAAACATAGTTGGGATTTATGTCATTTCATAGGACACATTTGCAGAAAATGATGGTATTATGATCTGAGGGTGGAATTTTTGGTCCTCTGATGTCAAAATGCTCTCCAGCATTTACACAGGCCCAGCTGAAGAGTCAACCAGTTTGAACTGGTCAGGAGCTGTCCCACATTCCTGAAAAATAACTGAAGTGACCATTACCGTGGTGATTTATAAATGTTCAATTTATTATGCAGCTAATGAAGGTTAAGTTTCAGAGTTCAGTGGTGCAGCCTTCACTTACTGTGGCCTTCAGCTTCATGAAAAAAAAAAAAAAAAGAAAAGAAAAGAAAAAGAAAAAAAGCAGGTAACCAAAAGCAATCAGGGCATGCTAAATTTGGCAGACCTAATCAGATGAACCCTCTGTTTCACAGTGCTATTTTGTTTATAATCTTCTTTATCCAGGAGAACATTATTTGAACTAGAAAGAACAAAGCAAGAATAGTCTGAAATCACAAGGGGTTCAGAAGAATGAAACAGATGATCTGGATACTTTTAGAATGAGTAATAATTATTAATCCCAACAAATGACATTCTTCAGTGTCTAAGCATTTTCTTTTGTGATTAAAGAGCTGCCGTGAACAAACTTGGAGGAGAGTGTGATGGGTACCAGAGACCAGAAATTTACAAATGGCTATGTTTTCAAAAGACAGGTCAAGATGGTAGGGGAGTGGGGCTAGGGAAGATGTTATCATATATAAATTCCAGAAATTGTACTGAGGTGACGTTGATATCCGTCTGCAGCATAATTCTATGCTTAAATATTGAACCAATTATTTTTGAGCTCTTAGTAAGGCAAGGTGGTGGAGCCAGCATGGGTTCAATGAGAATTTCGCATGCTAAACTAACCTCCTTTTTGATAAAATTTCCAGACTTTAAAGTCAAGTAGACAAAACAATTCTAGATTTGAGTAGGGCATATGAAGAAAATATGTGGCTTAATAACTTGCTTTTTAAAGTTAACATTTTGAAGTGGAATCTAAAAAACAATGTTGATCTTATAGAATTAGAGAGTAGAGCAGTGGTTACTGACACTGGGGAGAAAATGAGAGATTGGGGAGGATGGGGAGAGGTTGGTCAACAGGTACAAAGTTACAAGAAGATAGAAAAAAGTTCTGGTGTCTTTTTGCATAATAGGCTGAAGATAGTTAACAGTAAGGTATTGTATATTATAAAATACCTTGAAGAGAGGTTTTGGAATGTTCTCACTAAAAAGAAATGAAAAATGCACAAGGTGATGAATATGCTAGCTACCCTAATTTGATTATTACACAACATATACATGTATCAAAACATCAGATTGTATCCCGTAAATATGTACAATACAATGTGTCAATTAAAAAACAGAAAACAATATAATTATGTGGTCTACAAAGAGAACATAGTTGACTAAATGTTGATTGGGATTCACAGAATATTGCCAAAATATTCATGACTTTGCTAACCATATGAAACAAAATGTTCACATTTAAATATATAAATAAGTTGATCTTAGTTGTATTTATGTAATAATTATTATGATCCATAATAAACCATACATATTTTGCTAATTTTATTATTTCTGTCCATGACAAGTGAAGTTATTAATAAGATATTATAAAATTTGGCACATAAATTAAAATGCATTTGTTATCCTATTAACAGTATTATTTTAAATGACAAAACTGTATTCCATATGTATTCCAATATGCCTAAATTTCATAAATTAATTTACCAATATCCGTTTTTGGGACATTTAGATTCTTTGCATTTATTATACTTTTTTGAAGTATTCTAGTTATGTCCTTAGGTTAAATTCCTAAAAGTAAAATTTCTGAGTTATGAGGATATGCCAAATTACCTTCTAAAAATGTGATATTTGCCGGGTGCAGTGGCTCATGCTTTTAATCGCAGTGCTTTGGGAGGCTGAGGTGAGAGGATGGCCTTGAGGCTTGGAGTTAGAGACCAGGCATGGGCAACGTAGCGAGACTCTGTCTCTACAAAAAAAAATTTAAAAATTAACTGGGTATGTTGCTGTGAACCTCTAGTTCCAGCTACTTGGGAAGCTGAGACAGGATATCTGCTTGAGCCCAGGAGCTCGTGGCTGCAGTGAGCTGTGATCACACCACTGCACTCCAGCCAGGGCAACAGAGTGAGACCCTGACTCCAAAAGCAAAAACAAAAGAGCAAAAACGAGATTCCAATGTATACTCCCGCCAATTAATTTGAAGGTGACCATATCCCTTCTAACTATCAAATACTGTCACTCATTTACATCTTTGCCAAATGTGGATAAGAAAAAAATTAGTTTTTTATTTAAATGCGTATATCTTTATTGTTAGTGAAGTTGAATATTTTTCCTATGCTTATTGATCACTTATAGTATTTTTATTTGGTTATCAACTCATTTGCTTATTCGTTTTTAATATTTTAAAATATTTTTATTTTGTATGAGAATTATTCGAGTTATGAAAGAACACGTACATTATAGAAATGCATCCTGAAAAAATTATGCATTAAATGACATGATGTCCAGAATTGTAAGTAAAGTCACCCAATAATGTGGTGGAGCCTGATGAAACAAGAATGGCTATGAAATGATATAATGATGGAAGATTGGGGAATGGCTTCTAGAGTTTCATAATATATCCCTCTCCATTTGTGTCTACATATAAAATATCCAATACAAAAGGTAGACTAGGTCCTTGTAAAAATAATTTTATATGTTGCAAGTGCAGGAAGAAACTTTCAGTTTCAAGAGTTTAAGCATATCAAATTGTATACTTCAACTATGCCATTTGATTTGTAATAACCCAAAACCAGAAAGAGCCCAAATATCCATTAACAGATAAGTGGGTAAACAAATAGTGATAACATCCATAGAACAGAATGCGACTCTGCAAGAAAAGAATGAACTATTCACATAAACAACATTAATGAATATTAAAATAATTATGCAACATGAAGAAAACAAGAATAAGAAAAAACACTTTATAATTAAAATCATATAAAATTCCAGAAAATATTAACTAATTTATTTTGAAAAAAGGTAAATCAAGGGTTGCCTGGAGGGCAAGTGAGAGCAGGGAAAGGTTATTAGAAAGGCATACAGGAGTAATGGATATTTGGATATGTTCATTAGCATAATTGTGACAGTTTCATGAGTTTATATGTATGTGGAAAGTACCTCAATTGTACACTGGTTTTTGTTTTTTGTTTTTTGGTTTTTTTTAAAGAGACAGTGTCTCCCTGTGTTGCACAGGCTGTAGTGCAAGGCTGTGATCATAGCTCACTATAGTGTTGAACTCCTAGGCTCAAGGGATTGGCCCCCCGAGTCTCTCAAGCAGCTGGTACTAAGGGCATGCTCCACCAAGTGGAGCTAATATTTTTAAATATTTTTATAGAGATGAAGGTCTTGGTATATCATCCAGGCTGATAATCAACTCAACTGTACACCTGAAATATGTGTAGCTTATAGCATGCCAATTACGTTTCAATAGAACGTTAAAAATGACTTAAATAAAAGTCTGGATCTACTTTTTAAAGGAAAACATAAGGTTTCGCAACCCTGTATTGATTCCACCATGCCTTGGGAAAGGCAGCCCGCATCAGTGGCAGGAAATATTGGTAAGCAATAAACATCATCTCTATATGAGTCAACAGAAACGTTAGAGGGGTGACAAAAGCCACATCCCTGGACTATGAGATCTCTCATTTCTCTATTTTCATTTTCTTGACTGTGCAGCAATGGCCTTGAGGTCATTACATGAGTAAACAAAACCTTATTTGCTCTGACAGTGATGTCAGTTCCAGGAAAAACACCAGCATGGAGTGCACCCACTCATGCTCATAGCCATAGCCATTGAAACACCTATGGAGACACTGCAGAAGAGGTACCATTCTCGACCTTGATGCAGTCTCCTCCAGACCTCATTAATCACACGCAGTGTTTCTGCGCCAATTATGGCTTCAGCCTGGCCTCTTACAAATGACACCAGCAACTTGAGTTTTGGACATCCAGGCACATGGTTCCTCTGCAGTGCCTGGAGTCTTCTCAGGGGTGCTAGGAGTTATGTGACATCCCCCGAGAAAAAGTGATTCTTCCTTCTCCCCAGAGTCCTACAGGATGTCACAACAACGTCCCCCTCCTCAGAGTGAACTCTGAGCCTACAAAGAAATCCTGGCATTCAGGCCACAAATTAGGATCACAAAGTGAAATACTCTTCCTTGGTGGGCTTTGACAGCAAAGCAAATTAGACCAAAATTGGAAGAAGGAAAAATTATTTGCAAATTGCCGGTAATACCCATGCTAGAGCAATCTTCTTAGACAAGATTGGGTCAGGATCTTGCCTTAACTAGTCAGAGAGGAAGGAATGACATTCCCCTAAGGGCACAGACTATTTGTGATTTTCTCCAAGGAATGAGAGAGAACAGAAACATCTGCTTTTCTTTATTACACTGAGGTGACTAATATACACAATGGGGAACCTGTTAGGTGGTAGAGGTGATATGGCTTATGCCACAGAAACTGGCAGTGACCTAAATCTGGCAAGGGTCCTGGCCTGCACAGGTTAGAAAGTACAATGCAGCTCCTTAAAGCTTCCCGCTTACCTGGAATTTGTGGGGAACCTCTCCACTGTTGATGTTCAGATGTATGGGGTTCGATGCCTCCTTTAGATTCACAGAGGCTTTCCTCCTGAGTTGTTATACTGAATATGGAAGCCTTTCTCCATCATGAGCTCTCCATTGTTGAATGAGTCCAGGGCTTTCTGTTGAAGGGATTTCCCATATTTACCACATTCACAGGGCTTTGCTCCAGTGTGAACGCTCTGTGATTAACTAAGGATGGAGCTCTGGCTAACGGACATCCTATATTCACCATACACATGAGGCCTAGCTCCAGTGTGAATTCTCTAGTGTTCAGTGAAGCCAGAGCTTTGGCTAAAGAAATTCTCCACATTCACTACACTCATAAGTGTTTCTCCAGCGTGAATTATCCAGTGACAAATGAGATTGGAGTTTTGGCTAAATAATTGCCCACATTTGCCACACTCCCAAGGCCTTTTCTCCATTGTGAATTCCCTGATGTTGAACAAGTTTGTATTTGTACCTGAAAGCTTTCCTGGTTCACTGCACTTGTAATGACTTTTTCTGCTGTGAAAGGCCTCCCCACATTTGGTGCTGATGTGTGGCTTCAATCCAGTTGTGTGTGGCCTATGTTGGAGAAGGTACAGTTGCCAGGAAAATCCTTCCCAACTTTCCCACAGGCGAAAGGCCTTCCTGACACTTAAAATCTGCAGCCTTTCACAGAGAAAGCATTGTCCACGTCTCTATTCCATTGTGTTCCTTCTGGTGCTGGTGCACGTTTGCACTAAACCAGAATTGTTTCCTGCACGTCTCACAAGCGTACCATTTCTGCCCAGATAGCGTTCCTTGTTGCTCAGCCAGGTACAAAATGTCCCTTAAGACCAGAACACACATCTCACAGGGATGAGCCTTCTGGATGAATGGACCTAGCTGTGACACTTTCTACTGAAACACTTCGCTGAGGGTGTCTGCTCTTCCTTTGCTCCACACCAACAACCTGGCGAGGTTATATATGCAAAGTTCTCCACATCACGTGGCACAGCTCTCTCTGAGGCTCATCAAGGAAACTCCATTCCTCTCAGAAGTCGTTAAAGGTCGGCTATGTTCATAAAGATCATACTGAGATGGCTTCTCTTTCTGTAGGTGGAGTGAGCTGGGACTTGCAGGTGACCAAGAAGGGGGATCCTGGAACCGGAATCGTCTCCCCTGGCATTCCGGAAGTGGAAGCAGAGTCATTGCTGGGTGGCGCCAGCCCTCAGACTCGCCTCTTTGCAGTAGGAAGAAAGCCTCCCCACACACCTTCCCACGCTCATCACCTTGAGCCAGACTCGGTGTCCAGTGAATATGACCATCTCTTGCCCATTTTCTAATGAGTGTTTTCATTGACAATTTATAAGAATGTGGTAGGTAAATCTATGGGCTTTGAAGCTAGTGAATCAACTTGGTTTCAGAATCTGGCACTGCTACTTACTATGTGAATTTAAGCAAGTTATTTCACCTTTCAGAGTGTCAGTTCCCTCATGTATACAAGGAAGATGAAAAATAATGTATACAAAAGTATTGGAGTAATTAATACATGGAAGACTACATGTAAAGCATTTAGCATGATGTCTGGCATATTAAGCATCCAATAAATATTAGTTGCTTGCAGAATTATTAGTAAAAGAGATTGTTTCTGAAAGCCATTCCAATTCTTAAATTTTATAATACCACATTTGAGGTCACCTGAAGTATGTGTATAAAATGTGTACATTTTTGCTATTTATTTTTTCAATTCCCAGATTAGAAGTGTAGAGAAATCCTAGCAAGGACTCAAAGTTTGTAGATCTGTCAAAGATATGAAAATGAAAGGACAGCTTATTTCAGTAAAGCCACTTTACATACCTTGTGTGCTTGTTTTTAACAACAATAAAAATTGGAAAGATGATTAAGGAACTGAAAAACTAGAGGGTCAATTCTACAGTTTCCTTAATTTAAAGAGTAATTGTTTTTAATTCTGATTCACCTAAGAAGAAGGCATTTAACATGTAGGGCTTTCTGTATTTACATGTATTATATATTAAATTCTCACAGTTGTTTGCAGTCATTATTATTATTATTATTATTATTATGCCCATATAATATGTTAATGTGGAAACTGAGGCTCACAAAGCTTAATTAAATTGCCCAAGTTCCTAAAATTAATAAATGTATTTTGGGTTTGAACCTGTCTTCTGACCGCAAAATTCATGATATTTCACCACACCATTTTCATTCAGCCTAACCTAGTCAACCATGACCACATGGTGGTGTTTAAAGAAACAAAAAAATCTGAAGAAATAAAACAAACTTTTAAAGGTTTAAATCGTCTTTCACTTTGAAAGAAATCTAGCCTACCTGTACCTTAAAAGATGAAAAAGTACAATGGTAAAATGGAAATCTTTTAGAGAAAAAAATTACATAAGCTGATTGTCAGTTAAGATTCCTGAACTGGACTCTGTACTCTGGTTTATTAAGAGTGTTGAATAAGCGCTTTTGGACAACATTTAGAAGTGATCATAGTCTTAAATTCTCTTTATTCCCATTTTTAAAAAAAATGTTCTTGAGAGTATTGCAGTACAAATTACATATTGAGCACAATTTTGTCCCTTTTGAAAATCAAGTTTATTTTTGAGTTTGAAAATTCATACCCATGATAATAAAAGAAAGAGACTATTACAAGAGATAAGAAGACGTAGTTCCTAAAATAGGTTATCAGTTAACTAGCATAGGGATTTTATGCTAGGAAGTTACTAAGCAATGAAATGGCATGATATGCCTTAGTGTGATTTTGAAATAATCACTCTGGCTGCTGTGGAAGAATGGGTGTAAATGGCAATAGTGGACAAAGGAATACCAGTTAAAAAGTTATTGTAGGCCGGGCACAGTGGCTCACGCTTGTAATCCTAGCACTTTTGGGAGGCCGAGGCAGGCAGATCACGAGGTCAGGAGATCGAGACCATCCTGGCTAACACAGTGAAATCCCATCTCTACTAAAAATACAAAAAATTAGCCCGGCGTGGTGGCGGGCGCCTGCAGTCCCAGCTACTCAGAAGGCTGAGGCAGGAGAATGGCGTGAACCCGGGAGGCGGAACTTGCAGTGAGCCGAGATCTCACCACTGTTGTTGTAGTTGCCTAGCAGAAACATGCACTACATTGTAGTAAAAATGACGATGGAAGGAAGTAGATAGATATGAGGAATATTTATGATTAGATAAAGGACTCAAAAATATTTTTTAAATGAGTATGGTGTCTTGGTGTTGGTGAGGATTACTATGGGGTAGAAAGAAATATTGAAAATAAATCCCAGATTATTAAAATGGGGAAAATACAAATACCTGTACTCTGTTTTCTCCATGGATATGTGGTAGTCCTTGGACATCTGCACACTTATCAAGAGATCTTCATGTATTTCTGATCCAGTTAATAAAATGGACTGGAAAGCACTGATCTACTGCCTAGCATGACAATGGTGCCCAGTGCCTGGCCCTCTGTAAATGTTTCCTCAGACATTACTGAGGAAAGAATCTCTGAGCTTAGAGATATTTGAATAAAAAAAATTTCCAAAACTGAAAAGCAGAGAAAAAAAAAGACTAGAGAACAAAAAAGAGTACCCAAGAACTGTGAGACAACAACAAAAGGTTTAACTACACATAATGAGAATACCAGAAGGAAAAGAGAGAAAGGAAGAGAAGAAATACTTGAAGCAAAAACAATAATGACTAAGAATGTTTTCTAGACTAATGTCAGATACCAGACTACAAATCTAGGCAGCTCAGATAGTTGCAAAAAACAAACAAAGAGAGAGAGAGAGAAAAAAAAAAAAACAAAAGCAAAACAAAACAAAACAAAAAATCCAAAACACAACAAAAACTACACGTAGGCATATTATAATCAAATTTCAGAACATCAAATGTAAACAAAAAAATTTGGAAAGGAGCCAGAGGAAAAAACATCTTACCTATAGAGAAGCAAAGAATTACATACTACTTTTTCTCAGAAACCGTGCAAGTAAGAAGAGAGTGAAGTATTTAAAATGTCAAGGAAAAAAGCCCACCAAATTAGAATTCTGTACCCTACAAAATTATCCTTTAAAAGTGAAGCAGAAATAAAGACTTTCTCAGACAATCAAAAATTCATGGAATTTGTTGCTAGTAGACCTGCTTTGCAAGACATGTTAAAGAAGCTCTGTAGAGAAAAGTACAATTATATAGGTCAGAAACTTGAATCTACATAAAGATAGGAAGAGAATGAAAGAAGAAATAAATGAAGATAGAAAACTTCTATTTTTAATTCCTAATTCATCAAACAGATAACAGTTTGTTCAAAATAATAATAGCAACAATGTATTTGTGTGTATGTATACATATATATGTTTATGTATGCTTATGTATAAGTGTAATGAATGCCAGCAATGATAGGGATAAGAGAGAGGAATTAGAATTTTTTTTATTGTAAGGTACTTACACTACCCATGAATTGGCATAGAGTTATTTGAAAGTAGACTCAAATTATTTCTAAATCTCTACTGGAAATTTCATCTAGCAATCTTGCTCTTTGGTATTTATCCAAAGAATATGAAAACTTATGCCCACACAAAAGCCTGCATATAGATGTTTATAGCAGCTTTATGTAAACACTAAAACCTGGAAACAACCAAGATGTCTTTCAGTAGGTCGATGAATGAATAAACTGTGATACAGCAGACAATGGAATATTAATCAGGTCTAAAAAGAAATGAGCTGTGTCTGGGAGCGGTGGCTCATGCCTGTAATCCCAGCACTTTGGGAGGCTGAAGTAGGTGGATTACGAAGTTAGGAGATCAAGACCATCTTGGCCAACATGGCGAAACCCCATCTGTACTAAAAATATAAAAATTAGCTGGGCGTGGTGGCATATGCCTGTAATCCCAGCTACTCGGGAAGCTGAGGCAGGGGAATCGCTTGAATCAGGGAGTTGGAGGTTGCAGTAATCAGAGATCACACCAGCCTGGCGACAGAGAAAGACTCCATCTGAAGAAGAAATAAATAAATAAATAAATAAATAAATAAATGAATAAATAAATAAATAAATGAGGGAGGGAGGGAGGGAAGCAAGGAAGGAAAGAAGGAAGGAGAAAGAAAAGGAAAGGAAAGAAAAGAGCTGTGAAGCCATTAAAAGACAGGGAGGAACCTTAAATGTACATTTCTAAGTGAAGTAAGCCAATCTGAAAAGGGTACCTTGGTTCCAACTATGACATTCTAGAAAAGGTAAAACTATGGAGCCAGAACAAAGATCTGTAATTGCACACAGGATGTTTAGGGCAGTGAAACTATTCTGCTTAAAACTATGACGACGAATACCTGTTATTATACATTTGTTCAACATCACAAATATTGGCTTTGATATATTTCCTCATGTTGTACAACAAGAGGAAACCCTAATATAAACTATGGACTTTGGTTAATAATGACATGGCTATGTAGATTAATCAGTTTTAACAAACGTACCACCGGTGAGGGATGTTGATAGTTGGGGAGGCCGTGCATGTGTGATGGCAGTGAGTATATAGAAAATATCTGTACCTTCTGCTCTCAATCTCTCTCTCTCTCTCTTTTTTTTTTTTTTGCTGTGAACCTATGCTCCAAAAAATAGTCTGTTAAAAAAAGAGCAACTAAAACAAGCTCCTTTCCTCACCTTGTTTTATCTCTCTGAGTATTACTGGTGAATACCTCCCTAGCACCCTAAAATGTATCTGTAGTTCTATTGATTTTGTTCCCAAAGTTCTGTTCTTTTCCCTAACAGATAAACAGCAGAGAAGCTATGCCACCAGTACCTCCAGTCATCTTCTAGCTTTTTCTGTAAGATTTCACCCTAAGCAATGAATCAAAAGTCTACTTCCAAATCTTTTTCATGTTCTGTTAATTTCAAATAAGTCCACTATTTTCTTTGCACATAATTGAATTTCTTGGTTAATTAAGAATACCTAATAAAACAGTTGGTAATTATTTAAGATATGGTGACAAACAGTTAGATCAATATTTGTCCAAAGCATTCTGCTTTAAAACTAATTTTTCAATAAATTTTCAGATATATTAGTATGTTATAACTTTTACCTTTAGTTGGACATTCATCATTCAAAATACATTATTGTAATCTTTTTGAGGCTCTTAAAGTTTAGATCTGTAGATCTTTGGCAATTTTACTTCTTCCCTGTCAGCCCTCTCTTGACTTTTCTCTATTCATTCTTTTCCAGATTTCACAACCCTTTATTTGCATCACTTTCTTGTCAATAATGTCAATGTCATGATGTTACTGTTGTATCCACACGGATGAATCTATCCAACTTGTGTATTTTCAAGTTCATGCTATTAGGGAGTTATGAGAGCAAATAATAAACTACAAAAATAAATGTGGTCCTCTTCACTCTCATGACCTACTGTAGCGAATTCAAACATTTCCACTCTATTCTAACCTCCCCATCACTAAACTATCTTCTTCACTGTGAGTAGGAGACATTTTACTTTACCTAAAAGTATAAAGTGTAAATTCCTTTAATTACTGTTAATACACCCATGACTACTTCCCTTTTGCTTGCTTCCAGATCATGCTAACAATGTCACTTCTTTGCCGTAACTATAAATCTTTTTACTTTTACTTCAAAATCTAGTTCTTTTCCTCTTCATTGGAATACTGCATCACAATTTATCTGCTTGATTTTTATGTTATTTTCAGTTTCTTTTCCTTTTCTATAATAGCATCAATCCAATAGCATTGTATTAGTATGTTCTCACACTCCTATAAATACTTGAGATGATTAATTTATAAAGGAAAGAGGTTTAATTGATTCACAGTTCCATATGGCTGGGGAGGCCTCAGGAAACTTACAATCATGGCAGAAGAAGAAGAGGCACATCTTACATGGCAGCAGGTGAGAGAGAGGGGCAAGCAAAGGGGGAAGACCCCTTATAAAACCATCAGATCTTGTGAGAACTCACTCACTATCAGGAGAACAGCATGGGGGAAATGGGGGAAACCTCCATCATGATCCAATAACTTCCTACCAGATCTCTCCGTTGACACATGGGGATTGCAATTTGAGATGAGATTTGGGTGGGGACACAAAGTCAAATGATATGAGGCGGGTAAATATTTGAATTTTCTTTTCTCTTGAATTAAAAAAAATGAAAATGAAAGAAAAAAATCCCTTGTTCTTATATTAGGCATTTCATTTTGATGTTGGTGTATATTTGTTATCTCAAATTCATCACATGGGTTGACTCTGTGTGCCAACCCAAATCTCATCTTGAATTTTGATAATCCCCACATGTCAAGGATGGGACCAAATAGAGATAATTGAATCATGGGGGTGGTTTCCCCCATACTATTCTCATGATAGTGAGTGAGTTCTCATGAGATCTAATGGTTTCTTAAGGGGCTTCCTCCTTCACTTGACTCTCACTTCTTTTGCCTTCCACCATGTGAAATGTGCCTTTCCTCATCCTTTTCCTTCCACCATGATTGTGAGGCCTTCTCAGCCATGTGGAACTGTGAGTCTATTAAACGTCTTTTTCTTTATCAATTACCCAATCTTGGATATGTCTTTTTTAGCAGCATAAGAACAGACTAATACAGTAAATTGGTACTGGATAGTGGGGCACTCCTGTAAAGATACCCAAAAATGTGGAAGCGACTTTGGAACTGGGTAATAGGCAGAGATTGGAACAGTTCGGAAGGCTCAGAAGAAAGGAATATGTGGGAAAGTTTGGAACTTCCTAGAGATTTGTTGAATGGCTTTGACAAAAATGCTAACAGTGATATGGACAATAAAATCCAGGCTGAGGTGTTCTCAGATGGAGATGAGAAACTTGTTGGGAACTGAAGCAAAGGTCACTGTTTGCAAAGAGACTAATGACATTTGGCCCTGACCTAGAGATCTGTGGAAATTTGAACTTGAGAGAGATAATTTAGAATATCTGGCAGACGGAATTTCTAAGTGGCAAAGTGTTCAAGAGGAAGCAGAGCATAAAAGTTTGAAAACTTTGCAGACTGATGATGCAGTAGAAAAGAAAAACCAATTGTCTGGGGAGAAATTCAAGCTGGCAGCAGAGATTTGCATAAGTAATTAGGAACCCAATGTTAATTACCCAGATAATGGGGAAAATGTCTCCGGGCCATGTAAGAGACCTTCACGGCAGCCCCTCCTATCACAGACCTGGAGGCCTAGGAGGGAAAAGTGGTTCCCTGGGCCTTGTCCAGGGCCCCGTTGCTGTTTGCAACCTCAGTACTTGGTGTCCTGCATCCCAACAGCTATAGCTGCGACTATAAGAGTTGAAGGTACAGCTCAGGGCCATTGCTTCAGACGGTGCAAGCCCCAATCCTTGGTAGCTAACACATGATTTTGGGCTTGCTGGTGTACATAAATCAAGAATTGATGTTTGGGAACCTCTGGCTAGGTTTCAAAGGATGTATGGAAAGGCCTGGCTGTCCGAGTAGAAATATACCGCAGGGGTGAAGCCCTGATGGAGAACCTCTGCTAGGAGAGTGTGAAAGGGAAATATGGGGTCAGAGCACCCACACAGTGTCCCCACAGGGGCACTGCCTAGTGGAGCTGTGAGAAGAGGGCCACTATCCTCCAGACCCTGGAATGGTAGATCCACCGACAGCTTGCACCGTGTGCCTGGAAAAGCCACAGACACTCAACACCAGCTCATGAAAGCAGCTGGAGGAGGGGCAGAGGTACTGTACCTTGCAAAGCCACAGGGGCAGAGCTGTCCAAGGCCATAGGAGTCCACCTCTTGCATCCATGTGACCTGGATCTGAGACATAGAGTCAAAGGTGATCATTTCAGAGCTTTAAGATTTGACTGCCTTACTGGATTTTGGACTTGCATGGGGCCAGCAGCCCCTTTGTTTTGGCCAATTTCTCCCATTTGGAATGGTTGTATTTACCCAATGCTTGTACCCCTGTTGTATCTGGGAAGTAACATGATTCAAATAATTGAATAATGGGGGCAGTTTCCACCATATGGTTCTCATGATAGTGAGTGACTTCTTAAGAGATCTGATGGTTTTATAAATGGGAGTTCACCCGCACAAGCTCTTTTCTTGCCTGCCACCATGTAAGACATGCCTTTGCTCCTCCTTTGCCTTCCGCCATGATCGTGAGGCCTCCCTAGCCATGTGGAACTGTGAGACCATTAAACCTCTTTTTCTTTATCAATTACCCAGTCTTGGGTATGTATGTCTTTATTAGCAGAATAAGAACTAATACACATACCACTCATTCTTCAATAAATTAAAATTTCTTTTCCCTTCACTTGTTTTTTATTGACTGCTTTCCTCACTTCTTTTTGATATATCCCAACCACTAGAAAGAATTTACTTTCTATTTCTAAAGTATTCCACTTCTTAGGACATTATGGACCCTTTAAATTTTTTTGAATAAATAAATGGATGATGAATATCAACGGATGTTGGATGATAGGCACTGAAGGGAAGGAGAGGAAATGGTACCACCTTAGCTTTTCTCTTAAGATAATAGCAATATTCATCATGCAGTGTCCAAATACACACATACACATTGTGGTCATTTTCGTTTCTACTTCACTTTAACATTTGACACTCTTTATCTTTACTTCTTGAACCATTTTCCTGCCTTGAGTTTCATGCTTCTGCATTCTGTTTCTTGCCCCCCAGTTTTTAGCCTTTTTAGGGTTCTCTGCAAGGTCCTCTTCTGTTAACCTATTGGTGTTGACTTCTGTCAATTCCTTTTAGGACTTTAACACAGGCTCTCTTATGTTCACAGTCTACATCACATACACTCCCTCAATAAGTATATTTACTCCCATGGCATCAGTTCTTATGCCTACATTCCATTTATAGTTATCATTTTGCCTTTTTGGCCTCTAACTACCCATCTCTAGCTGTCATGGAATCAGGTTTCACTCCTGTATTCCATATCTCTGTGAGTTGTGGCACTATATCCCCACTTTCCCAAGTCAGAGACCGTGGTGATATTCTCACTCTTCCTTCATCTTTTCTTTTTCGTCCTGATGATTCTTCTTATCAAGTCTATTCTGACTCTGCAGTATCTTCAGACTGACATTAAAAGCAATAGTTTTATGGACAGTTTCTACTAACAAATAACCTTAAACTTACCCATTATAGTAGAAATAATAGTACTGTATGATAATTGTCTGTTCATTTGTCCCTTTCATTTGAAAAAGTATAAACTCCTTAATAGTAGAAAGTATGTGACAGTCTTTGTTATATTCCAAGCTCCTCAAACATTTATTGGAAGTTAGTGTGTAATAAAACAATTTCTTGAGTAAGACATTCGAGATAAATTGTAATTTTGAGTAATGTAATAATTTCAATATTTTTGAGTTTAATACTGTTGAGTACACAGTGGTTGAAATTATATATTGGGACAATATTTTAAAGTTTTACCTTGATTGAGGAAATATATTAGATAGTATACATGAGTCAAAAAATATATGACTTGAGTACAATCTATTAATAAATGCACATGGTAAAGATTTACATATAATCATCAAATTAATACTAGTAGTATGAATAAATATGAAACCCTTCCTTTGTGTGCATACACTTTAAACATTAGCAGACATGGGGTATGGCTGCAGATAACCAGAAAACTATGTTTGAAAGTAGGGAAGATACCCTAGGGAGATACTTGTCTTGCCAAGTAATGATATTGGCAATGTGTCAGAAATGTAAACAGTATAGGAAATTCCAACTGCAGCTTGGCCAAAATAATCTCAACTTGCTGATGTTCAGAATTTTTTAGTACTCTAATGGCAGTTGTAAAGTTTGTGAAAGAATTTAACATTGCTCAGTAACTTGAAACAGAATCACAGCCCTTAAACATAATTTATTTTTCCACACATTTTTTAAAATAGGCTTTTTAGAGGAGTTTTAGTTTTATGGAAAAATTGAGCAGAAAGTACAAAAAGTTATTTTGGCCCTCTTCTCTTCTACTCTCTCTCCTCCTGCTCCTACTAATATCTTACACCAGTATGGCACATTCTTTACAGTTGATGATCCAATATTAGTACACTATTATTAACTGAGGGTCATAGTTTACACTAGAACCCATTCATTGTGTTGCACAGTTCTATGGGTTTTGACAAATGCATAATGTCATCTAACTACCATTATAGTACCATATAAAATAGTCTCACTTCTTGATATGGTTTGGCTGTGTCCCCACCAAAAATCTCATCTTGAATTGTTGCGGGGGTCCATCCCGCAGACCCTGACCCAACGATGGATGAGTAATATACACTGACACAGTTACCATGCTTATCAGTTTGGCTGAGGGTCTGGGCCGCTTACAGACTCCAAGGAGAGTGCTGTGAAGAGTTGCAACTGGGCCCCTACTAGCTGGCCCTCCTAGCATTTATTCAGCACACATTAAATGATAAAATTCCCAAGTAAACACCACTGGAAGGTAATTACCATTGCCAATCTCCAAGTAGAGAGCAATCATGCAAATGTGGATGGTCAAAGGTTAGTTAGTCTTATGACCAATGAGTAAACAAGCTATTTAGATAGACTCCTCTACATTCCTATGTTAATTACCCTTGCTATAGTCAAAGAGGATTAGGCTGCCTTCAGCCATAACTCTATCCTGAGGGTTTTGCAAAAACCTTCCAGTCTTCCAAGAAGGTTTGTATTTATTTTACAATTTCTCCCACCATCCTGACTGAACCCCTACAAATTATAGCTCCCATAATTCCCAAGTGTTGTGGGAGGGACCTGGTGGGATATAATTGAATCATTGAGTCGGTTTCCCCCATATTGTTCTGGTGGTAGTAAGCCATCATGAGATCTGATGATTTTATAAGGGGAAACCCCTTTTGCTTGGCTTTCATTTTCTCTTGTCTGACGCCATGTAAGACGTGACTTTCACCTTCTGCCATGATTGTGAGGCCTCCGCAGCCACATGGAACTAGGAGTCCATTAAACCTCTTTTTCTTTATAAATTACCCAGTCTTAGATATGTCTTTATTAGCAGCATGAGAACAGACTAAAACACTGCTTTAAAAACATCCTGTGCTCCACCCATTTATCCCTCTCTTCCTTTGCCCAAATCCTAGCAATCACTGATTTTTCTTTTTTTTTTAACTACCTATAGTTTTGCCTTTTCCAGACTGTCATTGTGGAGACTAAAGCAACTCCATCTTGGATGCTAATCCACCGTGTTGACTTCTGAATAACACTAGTTCTGGAATGCCTCTAAGATTCCTATTTTACCTAATGTTCCTTATGTAACAGCATGTACTTACTGTAAATCCTCCCTTAGGTCAAAACAAGCTTGATGTTATCATATTTACCATAAATCCTGCCTTTAAGCAATCGGACACATCCCTTCTGTAACACACATACCCTTTCCCTGTGGCATATTATACAAGCCCTGGGCAGTGTGGGAATCCACCATCTCATTTTGTGGCTGCTTGAGGCATGGCTTCTGTTCTTAAGTCCCTATTAAATGTTTCTTTCTGAGAAACTGGATTTATCACCCTATTTATTCGGCCTCTCAGCTTCCTCGGCCTTTGTGGGTAGGTTTGCATAGACCTGCTCACTGCAGAACAGTCATATACTATATATCCTTTTTGACTGGTTTCTTTCACTTAGCCATATGTATCAACACTTAATGAATGTTTAAAATGTACAGAGCAGTGAGCTAGAAGTTGGAGAAATAAGAATTCACTCCTTTAATGAACCCGTTATTTAATAGGGCTGGCAGATATGTAAATAAATAAATAAATTACAATAGAGTTGTGTCCGGAGTTTGTTCCTTCCAGGGGGTTTGTGGTCTTGCTGACTTCAAGAATGAAGCCACGGACCTTCGCGGTGTTACAGCTCTTAAAGGTGGCACGGTCCCAAATAGTGAGCAGCAGCAAAATTTATTGTGAAGAGCGAAAGAACAAAGCTTCCAGGTGTGGAAGGGGACCTGAGGAGGTTGCCCCTGCTGGCTGGGGTGGCCAGCTTTTATTCCCTTATTCATCCCCGCCCACGTCCTGCTGATCGGTCCATTTTACAGAGCATGGATTGGTCCATTTTACAGGGTGCTGATTGGTCCATTTTACAGGGTGCTGATTGGTCCATTTTATAAACCTCTAGCTAGCCACAGAAGGCTGATTGGTGCATTTTTACAGAGCACTGATTGGTGTATTTTACAAATCAGAGCGCTGATTGGTGCATTTTACAATCCTCTTGTAAGATAGAAAGTTCTCCAAGTCCCCACTCGACCCAGGAAGTCCAGCTGGCTTCACCTCTCAGAGTGAAGTAAGTATAGGAGTCTTAAAAAAATATAGATAGTAGGCCAGGCGCTGTGGCTCACGCCTGTAATCCCAGCACTTTGGGAGGCCGAGATGGGTGGATCGCGAGGTCAGGAGTTCAAGATCAGCCTGGCTAAGTTGCTGAAACTCTGTCTGTACTAAAAATACAAAAATTAGCTGGGCTTGGTGACACGTACCTGTAATTCCAGCTACTCGGGAATTCAAGGCGGGAGAATCGCTTGAACCCGGGTGGCAGAGGTTGCAGTTAGCCAAGATCATGCCACTGCACTCTAGCCTGGGCGACAGAGCAAGATTCAGTCTCAAAAAAAAAAAAATATATATATATATATACATATATATATATATAGAGAGAGAGAGATAGTAGAAAACTATCTGTAGATGGTATAGATGGGGGCAAATGGTGGGTTTTTTGGTTAACCTTCCCAGAAGAAATGATTTCTAAGCTGGATTCTGAGAGATAGATATGGTTTTGCCAGAACAGAGGTGTCATCCTTCTCTAGTTTCTATATTTTCACATTTCCAGGGGCCATTTATACTAAATTCATTTCATAAATATAGCCCTTTTAATATGTCTTGATGTTCTAGTATTATTAGGTTGGTGCAAAAGTAATTGCAGTCTTTTGCTAATATATTGGCTGTACGTTCTGGGCACGTGTCAAATAGAATTAAGTGAACACAGTGTAAAAATCTTGCACTACATATGCAAATAGTGATGTTATTGACCCAATCTGCTTGTACTTTGACTTGTTTTTCTGTCAGTGATGACTGGTTTGTGACCAATATGGGTGGAATTAAGAGTGTTGTCAGAGCCTATAAAAGAAACTCATCTGCTATTACATGCTGAACCTAACCATACGACTTTAAGTTCTATGTCAGAATCAACTCCCAAAATGGTTTAAAGATTGCTATTCAAACATAAATATATACATACATATATACATACAATATATCTCAACAAATATTGCTGGATTTTTCCTTTAAGTAAATTTTTATTCTGACACAATTTGTACCTTAAAATGATTATAGATAATTTGAAGTTTTGTTTTTTACATTTCTGTGCTCCCAAGTATATTTTGGGTAGCTGCAACTATGAATGTGAATTGGATGAAAACACTCAATATTTGTTGGATGAAAGCATAAGTACGGGACTGATAATGCAGAAATTAAAGATGTAAAGCTCAATATCACACTGAGATATTTTTAGAACACATTTATTTCTTTTTTAAAAGATATCCAGATTGTTGCCAAACATTTATGTCTATAGTTCCTTATTTATGCCTTCTAATTGAGACCAACAGTATGGATCATTACAAATAATTTTGAAAACATGAGGGGTCTTATCATTAACCTGTTACTTTAGGTAGCTGAAGTTGGGTTATTGTGCATAATAATCTCACAAAGAAGTTTGCAAATCATGGACATAGCTTTAATTGGCTATTTGCCTCAGCTCTTCTGAAGGACTCAACCTTTAGTCATGTTTTAAATAAAAAAGAAAATACAGTGTGGCTCAAGTTATTTCCTGTACTTAAAACATTTGGCAAAAATGAGTTTCAGGGTTGTTAAAACTGATGTGTTCAAATTTGGCAGCCTCTTTTGTCCTCAGGGTACATTGTAACATCTGCTATTCCACAGTGTATACACTAATCATGAGAAGCCTTGCTTTGGTATTGTTTTTTTTAATCCTTAAATATATACGAAAAGCAAAACTTACAACAACGTTTTAGGATGAATGATACTATAAAATTCTATTGGCCTACTTTGGGAAAACACATGTTTTTCTTTTGAATTATGTCCAAAACATATGAATTGAACACCTGTACAAAAACTTTATGCAAAGAGCATGAAATAAATAAATTTCCTAAACTGCACCATTGAGGAAAACTTGTGATGACCTTAATTCTCATTGACATGCTTATAGCAACAGTCTTATTATATTTCATCCCAGACCTGGGGGCATTTTTTTGTGTCTCTTAGATGAGAAATATTAACTTCATGAAGCACAGATAGAGTGAGCGCTTGTAGCAGTGGTTTCTGTGATTACAAACAAACAGGGATTCTAGTCTCAATGAACTGTATGTATGTTCAAGGGAAATGACAGGCCACTCACTTGCTAACTAAAAAGTCTTGGATTAAAAGCAACCTATCTCATACACCAGGAAACAAGTAGATGTGCTTTAACCTAAGCATCTCAGCAGCCCTGTGTGTATGGGGGTGAGTGTGTTTTTTTGTGTGTGTATGTGTGCATGTGTGTGCATATGCCCGTGTATGTGATATTAATGAAATGAAGAGGTGAAACCAGCTGGACTTCCTGGGTCAAGTGGGGACTTGAAGAACTTTTCTGTCTTACAAGAGGATTGTAAAATGCACCAATCAGCACTCTGTAGTTAGGACTGTAAAACACACCAATCAGCACTCTGTGGCTAGCTAGAGGTTTGTAAAATGGACCAATCAGCACTCTGTAAAATGGACCAATCAGCAGGACGTGGGCAGGGACAAATAAGGGAATAAAAGCTGGCCACCCCAGCCAGCAGGGGCAACCCACTCGGGTCCCCTTCCACACTGTGCAAGCTTTGTTCTTTTGCTCTTCACAGTAAATCTTGCTGCTGCTCACTCTTTGGGTCAGTGCCGTGTTTAAGAGCTGTAACACTCACCATGAAGGTCTGCGGCTCCATTCTTGAAGTCAGCGAGACCACGAACCCACCAGAAGGAACCGACTCCAGACACAAAACTTCATATAAGTAAGATTTCAGGTGCGTAATTTGTTAAGTATATGTATGTAAACAGTTGAACAATTTTAAAAATAAATTTAATTTTTAAAAATAGTATTAGATTTACAGAAAGATTATGATAGCAGAGTTTCCACATACTTGGTACCCAGTTCCCCTGTTATTAGCATCTTATTTGTTACAATTAGTATGATATATTTGTTATAATTATTGTACCAGTATTCACCCACTATGGTTAATTAAGTTCATATGTTATTCAGATTTCCTTAGTTTTTACTTAATATCCTTTTTCTGTTCCAAGATCCCATCCAAGGTAATACATTTAGTTGTCACATTTAGGCTCCTCTTAGCTGTGACAACATGTAAGACTTTCCTTGTTTTTTATGTCCTGGACAGGTTTGAGGAATACTGGTCAAGTGTTTTGCATAATTTCTTCATTAATCACTCTCTTGAAAAATTACTTAGCCAGTGAATAAATTTATTTTTTGTCTAAGGTTTAGGGATCCAAAAAGTGACACTAATTACCTTGAGATGAAATCAATGTACCCATTGCTAAATCTCACCAGCAAGAAGCTTCCTTGATATAGAAGACTGGATATTTTTCCATGATTCCTGCTGTAAGAAACAATATCCTGGCAGTCGTTATGAACCTTTTTCAAAAATACATTTTTATGCAGATGACCTCGCAAACTGCAAAGGTCTTGGGATGATCTAAGTGACTGTAGAGACAGTTCTGGGCCTTTCACTTGGTAATGTTCAGGTGTAATTAGGTGCTGCTCTGAATCGAAAGTGTGGCTGTTATGGGCTTCTCTCATGTGATGGAAACACTGAGTTATAACCAGTAGTAGGAAATGTAGTGTGTGTACATGTGTTTTTTCCAGCAGAATATTTTTATTTATTTGACAGATATCCATTGAGCCTCCATTCTATGTCAGATACTTGTCTAGTTGCACTGAAAACTTAGTTCCTGAGCCATTTTCATGTCTTTGTTCTGTGAGTCCCCAGCTTCCCTGTTCCCTATTTTCTGAGTTTCCCAGTAAACTATTGAAGAATGCTTCTTAAAGAAATAAACTTGAATTGACCTTAAATTATAAACAAGTTTGATTAGAGGTATTTTTAAACTGTAAATAAAGGAAGTTAATTACTATACAAAGCTAACTTTGTACCTGGATTACACCCTACAGTGTAATGCATGATGTGGTAACTTGTGATTACAAATGTACATCATTAAATTGGGAGCAAATGTTACATATTTGGTGGCATTCCTTTTTTTTCTCTATCTCCAAGTCATTTGCTTTTTAAATGTTTTGCCAATAAAGATTTCACTATTTTGTAAGTCAGCTAATATTTTTAGTTCCATAGTTTTAGCAGGTAGATTGCACCCATATTGATGTCTTATGCAATCAGTAAAAACTGTCCACAAATAAAAAGAAAAAAAAAGTAAGGGTTCTGTATACAAGTTTTTAAAAAACTTATTCTTGTCATGCCATTTAGTTTTATTTTGTAAATTCCAAGAATTAATTGATGTACTTTTTATATCATGTCTTTTGTTGGATATGAAAATCAGTTCTTTCAGTCTCTCATTACAAGTAGGTAAAAAATATCTTGTGTCTTCAGTACATGGAAAGCAAAGGGAAAATTTTTCTGTTACCTTGGGTATCTTTGTACGTTTAAAAGATATCATGTACTCCAAGGTTAATTAATTACAGTATCTAGGAAATAATATCACTTAAATATACAGCATCAATATAAAATCAATAAAACGTTAGCTCTTGATTTTGAAAATGTCTACATATTAAAAATAAATAAATTTCTGCAGAAGTCCAACAGGTTTTCTTTTCTTTTTTTGTTTTTTTTTTTTTTAGGATTTTCTTTTTGAGACAGGGTCTCTCTTTGTCACCGAGGCTGGAGTGCAGTGGCGCTGTCTTGGCTCACTGTAACCTCCACCTCCCAGACTCAGGTGATTCTTCCGTCACAGCCTCCCAAGTAGTTAGGACCACAGGTGTTGCACTACCACACCCAGCTAATTTTTGTATTTTTTTTTTAGAGATGGGATTTTGCCGTACTAATTATAACAACCAGGCTGGTCTCCAACTCCCAGGCTCAAGCAATTCACCCCCTTGGCCTCCCAAAGAGCTGGGATTACAGGCGTGAGCCACCACACCTGGCCCCCAAGCAGGTTTTTGTTGTGTTTTGTTTTATTAAAATTAGAAATGTTGTGGCATCCTGTGGAAAGATCTCAAATTAAATCTTGCCTAGTTTGGAGTGTGTCTGTAAAGATAGAAAATCATCATTAATACGTCAGAAACCTAAATAGAAGGTCACAAATTAAATGTTCTTTGGAATTAGGTATGTGGAAGAGGAGAGCTCAAGTCCTCTACTTCCCAGCCATCTGATATTTTTCCGTCTTATGGGAAGAGGGAATATTGATACATTTATGTGCTCAGCTCTTATGTACATTATGCCAAAGGTTTTATTATCTTTTATTATAAGATATCTGCATATAGACATTAAAAAGGATACATATATTTGTAGATTCTCTCAATTAGAGTTCTTTTGCTCAGGGACCATGCTAGCTCATTCTAACTCTTCACAAGGTGTTTAGGGAATGACTTGTTCCCCCTTTTTAAAGATTCACTTAGGACCTTTCAGACACTTAAATTTTCTCTCTTTGAAAAGAAGGTTGGAAGCAATGTGGATAAAATATAATATTCATAGAGCATTGTATTTATAAATATGTACTAGGAAATGAATGAGCATGTAAAAGCCATCGGCCAGTTTCCTTCTCTCAGTCTTATGAAAGTACTAGCTTGTTGAGATTAAGATAAAATTTTGTCTAACTCAGACATGATACATGCGAGCTTCTAATTCTGTGTACCTCCCATTAATAACACATGTTTCTAGAGCTCAATCAACCACAGAAAGAAAGAAGGAAACAAGAAAAAAATCTGATAGATTTCTTCCCTTATTCTGATGCTGGTAAGCTGATAAAATGAGGGAAATCCTGATGTTGGCCCTAAGCTGTGAGAAAGAGTAGTTCATAATAATAGCCTATTGTGTTAGTTTGCTAGGGCTGCACTAATAAACCGCCATAAATTGGGCAGCTTGAAACAACTGAATTTTATTGTATCACAGTTCTGGTGGTTGCAAGTCTGAAATCAAGTTCTCAGCAGGACCACATTCCCTCCGAAATCTGGAGTAAATCCTTCCTTACCTCTCCTAACTTCCAGTGGTTTGCTGACAACTTTTGGTGGTCCTTGACTTACAACTGCATAATTCCAATCTCTAACTTTGAGGCCACATGGCATTCTCCCTCTGTTGTCTTCACATAGCCATCTCCTTATAAGGACAATGATCACGCTGGATTAGGAGCTCACCCTACTGTAGTATGAACTCATCTAAGCTTAGCTAGTTACATTTGCAATGGCCTTATTTCTTGATAACATAACCATAGGTACTGCAAGTGAGAACCTCAAACATATTTTTGGAGGTGGAAGGAACATAATTCAACTGACAACATTTGTTTATTTTTTTGGCCAGTTGTTGTACATTACATGGCCACGATTTGCTCTGAAAAGTGGAGTTACATTTACATTGGTGATACTTTTTCAACAAATCTGAGCAGGCAATGTCTAGAGATACCAAGAAGAGGAGCTTCCTGTCCTTATTAGAGGGTTAGAATCTAACCATTTTAATAAAACAGACCATTTTAAATTGTTTTATGTAAAGTGATAATTTCTGTCACGGCAATAGGGAAAAAGTACTATGAAAAAGGTTGATGGAGTGATAAATTTTTCCTGGCTTGAAGTGATTTTCGTTTTCTTTATGCTTTAATGTTTTCTGAGTTTTCTACAATGAAAGTTTACTAGTTTGAGGAGACATTCTTGCACAGGGAATAGACAAAAGAATATAATTTGAGGCATTGAAGATACAGGCCAGAAACCAGCTATCCACTGCTATGGAGAAAGAGATTGTATAGAAATGTTTTCTGGGCTGGGCATGGTGGCTCACACCTCTATTCTCAACACTTTGGGAGGCTGAAGCAGGCAGATCGCTTGAGGCCACGAGTTTGAGACCAATCTGGCCAACATGGTGAAACCTTGTCTTTACCAAAAATAAAAAAAATTAGCCAGGCATAGTGGTGTGTGCCTGTATTCCCAGCTACTCAGGAGGCTGAAGTGGGACGATTGCTTGAGCCCAGGAGGCAGAGGTTGCAGTGAGCTGAGATTGTGCCACTGTGCCGGGTGACAGAGTGAGACTCCTCAAAATAAATAAATAAATAAATAAATAAATAAATAAATAAAAATTAAGTAGTAAATCTCATATTTCTGGTTTCAAAACTCTTTTACCCTCTTAAAAACTATGAAGAACTTCAAAGAACTTTTGTTATTGTGGGTTATATCTACAATGTTTACCTCAGATCTGATCTTACTCTTCTAATTTCATCGTTCAACTCAGGTTCCTCTTTACTGTGCCCTGGGACCAAGGTAAGCAGGCAGAAAGGAATGGCTTCTGAAACATGTAGACGAGCATAGGCACATACCAGCATATGCTTTCAATAATGAGGAAGAAGAAAACGAATATAATGGCCGAGAAGCTTCCAATATACCACCAAATCTGGACTCTGGAGACTCCCAAGCAGACTGTAAAAGCTAATTGCCTCAATGCGTCAAAATCCAAATCTAAAATCATATCTTGTCCTTTCTTCTGGCACCTATCAAGATGATTCTGAGGGATTTATAAGTAAGTTTCTTATAATAACCTATTTCATAGTATGGAAAAGTTGTCATGAAACTCCTGTTTGTTACTTCATTATGGTGTCCTTGTTTCTTGTTTAGCAATAGCCTAAACAGGCTCTGCAGGATGCTCACAAAATGGTTACATGGGTGTAGCCACAAGCAAAACAGGAATGCAGAGAAAAGAACTAACAGGCCCTGCTGGTTTCTCAGATGCAGTGCTGCATATTGCAAGAGGCCTTCATTAGGAGACACGCATTAGGAGGGGTTGATTGCAGGCCAATCAACTAGCTGCAGTTTCAAGGCTGCTTCCAGCTTACTCCTCTGTTTGAATAAGTTGAACTAAATTTAGCTATAAGGAGACTCCACTTCTATTTAATCAAACAGTCTTAATGCAGTAAGGAATCTTAGTGCGACAAACCGTCACCATCCTAATGTGATCACCTTGTAAGATTCCTCATCTAGTGTTTGAATCCCTTGGGGGGCAACCCCCATTATTGCTAACCAGGTTTCTTTTAACATCTTCAGTAATTTAAATTTCACTGCCGAGGAGCACCTCTGCCCGGCTGCCCCATCTGGGAAGTGAGGAGCGCCTCTGCCCGGCCGCCCGGTCTGGGAGGAGAGGAGCACCTCTGCCCGGCCGCCCGGTCTGGGAGGAGAGGAGCGCCTCTGCCTAGCCGCCACCCCGTCTGGGAAGTGAGGAGCGCCTCTGCCCGGCCGCCACCCCATCTGGGAAGTGAGGAGCGTCTCTGCCCGGCCGCCCTGTCTGGGAGGTGAGGAGCGCCTCTGCCTAGCTGCCACCCCGTCTGGGAGGAAGTGAGGAGCGCCTCTGCCCGGCCGCCCTGTCTGGGAGGTGAGGAGCACCTCTGCCTGGCTGCCACCCCGTCTGGGAGGAAGTGAGGAGCGCCTCTGCCCGGCCGCCCCGTCTGGGAAGTGAGGAGCACCTCTGCCAGGCCGCCCTGTCTGGGAGGAGAAATTCTTCTGCCTTGGGATGCTGTTGATCTATGGCCTTTCCCCCAGCCCCATGCTCTCTGAAACATGTGCTGTGTCAACTCAGGGTTAAATGGATTAAGGGCGGTGCAAGATGTGCTTTGTTAAACAGATGCTTGAAGGCAGCATGCTCTTTAAGAGTCATCACCACTCCCTAATCTCAAGTACCCAGGGGCACAAACACTGCAGAAGGCCGCAGGGACCTCTGCCTAGGAAAACCAGAGACCTTTGTTCATGTGTTTATCTCCTGACCTTCTCCCCACTATTATCCTATGACCCTGCCACATCCCCCTCTCCGAGAAACACCCAAGAGTGATCAATAAATACTTCATAAAAAAAAAAATACAATAAAATAAATTTCACTGCCAACACCAGCGAACCTGTTCTTTTATTGAATAACTCAAACCGTTAATGAAGTTGTTATGCTGAGCAGCAAAGTATTTACTAAATAGAAAATGCCCTACTGTTCTAATTCTATCCCTTGGTATGACATTAAAAAACACTCCAGTCCCTCTTTCTCATGTGATTCCTTCAATCATTTCGAAGAAACCAGAGTATTTTGCCCAAATAGTCTTGTTTTCATTACAGCTATGTATAGCTTGTTCATCACATGGTCTCAAGTCTCCTTACAATCTTTGTCATTTTTCCCTGGACGTATCTGGAATTAAACGTTATCCCAGAGTTGAACACAAAAGTCTGTGTCTGTGTACCATAAAATTGTACATTCCTATGGCATTTACAGTTACAAAAACGTTTTAAATATTTTTTCAGATACTCTGTTATCTTACCTCTTTCTCTGTATTATACTATTTGGGAACAGTAAGTTCCAAAGTACTTCTTGGGACAGTAACTTTTTAGGGAACAATTCTTCTTTTTTTACTCAATTTTTGAATTTTACTCCTAACCCTGTGAAATCTAGTAGTGGATACAATATCACAACCCAAGGGTAATTCTGGATCTCTAATTTTTCATTCAAAAACTGGTCTATCTTAAGCAGCTTATAGGAATTCTTTTTTCTTTTGATTTTGAAAATGATTCACTTCACACAGGTAGCTTTGCTTAGGTTTATGGCTGGTGTTCTGATTTCTTGATGCCCATGCCATACCAATAGTTACATATTTTGAATGTCACTCATTCCTGATCTTCAATATATGTCAAAGGGATGGAACATATATTGAGGAACAGATCTAATGTAAAATATTAGAATAGTACATGCATATATATTCCTCTAAAATGCTAGAGAAAATAAACTTATAAATGTTATATTGCCTATGATATGCACATTAAGGAAAGACTTATTCTTTGAATTGGCCAATTTATCTATTTTTATATGATGATAATTATGAAAGTTAAATGTTTTCTACCCTCTGGAAGTACACCTGTTTGATGTTTTGTTTTTTTTTAAGCTAATCTCCTTTAAGCAACATGTGTTTGGTATTTGGAATGTTGGGTCCTTTCTGTGGAGGTTGTTTAAAATGTGAAATAATCCATTGTTCTCAGCTAAAATAGTTCTCTGTTACTATCTTCTTGCGATCTTTGTCCTTCATGCAGTTTTCAATCCGGATGCATAATTTTCCTGCCAGAAGTTAATGCTTACTTCTCATTTGTTTTCTTTTCCTGTTGCCTTCAGAGCTCACAGAGAGAAGGTGCTATTTCTGCAATCTCTAAGACATGTGGCTTTCCCAGGCAGATTGTTTATTTAATGAAAAAGAAGAGAGGTCCACTCTATTTGTTTGGAGTTACATAAATATTCTTTAAAAGGAGGACTTCCTCATTTATTCCACTTTAGTCTTCCTGTTCAGAGAGAGCTTTAAATACACCTTTAATCACTATATGATGACAGCTTGAGTTACAGTTTTATAACAGTACCAAATATATTCAAGACGTTGTGAATAAGAAAGGAAAAATGGATTAATTCCTAATTTATCTCTCTATATATTACAATATAAGATTATTGCATATCTTTATGTTCAAAACCAGTTTATCATTATAAACATAGTAATAAAAATAACACATAGTGCTATGATAATAGCTAAGTTTGAATGGAAGATATCAAAAAGGAGACAGATAAGGTATTGTTCTATACATTTAGTACTAATAGTTTTGCTTCTTTTTTTGTCTCACATTCTTACTCAGGTAGAGTTTGCTCGCCATGTTGTAATTGAAGTTGGAAAACTCTTTAAAAGGTACCATAATAGAAGGATGTTTTCAATTGGAAACAGCATATTTTTTATTTCTCTTTTCATCATCTTGTGAGTTGAGTTTTTAATTAAACATAGAATTCAGATAACACCATGAATAAACCTTAAAGCATTTCACATTTTGCAAATATAATTATTTCTCAAATACGTAAACCAGAATGAGCATATGGTAGGTACTACAGAGAGAAAAGGGTAACGATTAAAATATCATCAAAAATAATATTGTAGAATGTTAATATTTAATATAACAAATGTTTACATATATAATTATACATAATATATACGTATATGTTTTACATGCATTACATATAATGCATATAATGTATATTTCATATAACACGTTAAAAATAATCTTATATATGTATTTTAAATATATTTATATATTTATAAATATAAATACACTGTCAAGGGTTGAAATTACATTAGAGCTTTTTCATTTTATGTAGTGAATACTCATAGATCAGGTACAGATATTTTTTCTCAGAACATTTTTATACTATATTAAATATTATAGTATAAAATTGGTGAAGTGAAGCCATCAAAATGACTATACCAGCTCTTTTATAATTACTTTTAAAAAGGCAATTAGTATATAATTTTATCCAAAGCATAATATCTATGGCCGTAGATGACCTGTTTAAGGAGAAAAGAAACATGTTCAAATCACATTGAAATAACAGAGAGAAATGTCAGGGTTTCAGTGTTATGTGAGGGAAACATTATGTTTCCTCCAAATAATAATAAGTTGCCAGGTATTTTATCATAGCTTCTTGAAATTGACACAGACCTTTAGATCTGTTGTGCATCGTACATAGTTTTCTTGTTTGGCATTGCACTGGTTTTAAAAGTTCTGCAATAAAGCACATTAATTGCATTGTTTTCTTTTCATTTAGAATTTCAGACATTATTTCCAGAAAAGTCATAGTTTAAAGCGCTTCAAAATCTTTGAACTCAGAAAAGGAAAGGAAGTTCCTTTATGTCAAAACTGTGATAAAAGCAAACAAACATTTAATAAATGTCGGATAGACTTAAATAGTTTTGTGTTCATCTCAAGCATACATTGAAAGCTTATTAAACTGTATTAACTTGTGTAATAAATGTTATAAAAGAATCAGAGTTCTGGAAGATTCTTGTTTCCTTTAGGCAGAACCACATTTGAAGCAAACTGAAGTGAGAGAAAGCATGATTGTGCAAAAGAGCTTAGAGTTTTATACACCCTCTCAACAACTCCTCCTGTTAGCCTCACCTGTACTGCCAGGTCATTCATGCTTCCTTTTCATTTGTCTTCTTTTGTTACTGTAAGTTAAGCCAAGTAATTGCTGCCTCTGCTGTCCTCAGGTTGAAACAGAGTTAAATTAGCTCACCTCTATGTGTGCCAGATGTTCCTTTGGTCAAGGTAGCTGGTTCTGTCTGTTTCTATAGGTAAAGAATTGTAATTGCTTGAGCTTCTAACCATTGTTCTTTTTTATCAAACGTTTCGTCACCATGAAGATTTCCTTCTGTGCCTTTTATAGTCATCCACAGCTTTCAGAAACGAGGGCTAATTATCACTGATGTGACTGACTGCCATTATTTCCTAGTTATAATTTTCTCAATACAATTTCTCTTCACAACTCATCTTAGGATACGTTTGAGCTATTTCCACCTATTAGTTGAACAATTTTGTAACTTCTTTCTTTGTATTTCCTAATGTAGAAATATAGGTGGATTGAAACCCACGTTTCCAAGGAATAAAGCTAAGAATGTATTGAAAGAGAAGGCTCATATATACTACTGAGCTTCTCTACTGTCAGAGTATATAGAAGACAGTCTCTTCTTTATTTTGCAAATATGAGAACTGAATCACAGGGCATTCATTACTTTAGTAAACCTCTACTTAGCAAAATCTTTACAACTTACTGCTATTAACAATTAGAGTACTGGTAATATTGAGTGATGTAATTATCGCTATATAGGTGATTTCAGAGCCTGGTTAACACAGAAATCTAAATCTCAGATCTAACTTTTTTCATTCCAAGGTTAGGGAGGGAATTTTGCTTAGATTTCCTGCTCCCAGTGAATCTTGAGTGGTGTCCAATAGTTCTAAGCCATAGACACTGGGTTTAAATCACTATGGGAATTCCTTATTGATTGGTTCCATTGAGTTGGTAAATACAGTTATTCACATCTCAGTTAGGTGGTATGTTCTGCAGTTAGCTTATAGGGCAAAATCCCACATATTAAAAATTCCATGCCCCACATCCCTCCCTCCTCTACCGTCACATCCTACACTAGAGTGATACATCTGTTACAATCCATGAACCAACACTGACACATTGTTATCACCCAAAGTCCATAGTTTACATTAGAGTTCACTCTGTGTTGTACATTCCATAAGTTTTGACAAATGTGTAATGGCAGATATTCATCCTTATAGTAACATACAGAATAGTTTCACTTCCCTAAAAGTGACCTGTGCTCTACCTGCTTATTTGTCTGTCTCTCTCTTTTTCCCACGCCCTGGCAACCGTGTATTGTTTTACCACCTCCATGGTTTTGCCTTTTCCAAAATGCATAAACGTGGAGTCATATGGCATGTAGCCTTTCCAAACTGTCTGTTTTCACTTAGTAATATGCTTTTCGTGTTCTTCCATGTCTTTTCATGGCTTGATAAATGATATTACTTTTGAGTCAGAAAATTTTAAGGAGCACTTAAAAGCAATGTTTTTGTTTCATCCTGAAAAAAGAAGAAAATATGCTTTTTGAATAGAAATTTTATTTATTATTTGAACATTCCCTGCTTCCCACATAGAATGTGGTCAGGAGCATGTGAAAACTATTACAGATCACTTAATGTGGCAGTTAAATAATATAAAAAGTAATGAAAACTAGATTATCAATTCTGCTCTGTGTTCGTTAAGAAGCATGAACTATTAACAAGTATGTAGATAGTTTTTACTGTTGCTCAACCCTTGTAAGCTACAAATAAGAACCAACTATATCTTACAGAATTGAATTGAGTGAAACTTAACACTATAGTACCCAAAAAAAAGAGAAAGGTTTAAATGTAACTTTTGTCTAAATTTATCCAATTATAATTGTGTAGATTTTCGAAATATTCTTTCATTCTAATTTAATTAAAATGAAGGTAGACCTTGATGTGATATACAACTTCAGCAAAGTTTCAGTTTACAAAACCAATGTACAAAAATCACTTGTATTCCTGTGCACCAACAACATCAAGCTGAGAGCCAAATGAGGAATGAAATCTCATTCACAATAGCCACAAAAAGAATAAAATACCTAGGAATACAGCTAACCAAGGAGGTGAAAGACCTTTGCAATGAATATAAAACATTGTTCAATGAAATCAATGATGACCACAAACAAATGGAAAAACATTCCAGGCTCATGGATGGGAAGAACCAATATTATCAAAATGGCCATACTGCCCAAAACAGCACTGCTTCAGTGCTATTCCTATCAAACTACCAATGACATTCTTCATGAAATTAGAAAAAACTATTTTTAAATTCATGTGGAACCAAAAAAGAGCTCAGATAGCCAAGGCAATTCTAAGCAAATACTGAAGGCATCACGTTACCTGACTTCAAACTGTTCTACACGGCTCAGTAATGAAAACAGCATGATACTGGTACAAAAACAGACACATAGACCAATGGAACAGAACAGAGAGCCCAGAAATAATGCCATATACCTATAATCATTTGATCTTTGACAAAATCCACAAAACAAGCAATAGGACAAGGATTCACTATTCAATAAATGGTGCTGGGATAACAGGCTGCCCATATGCAGAAGATTGAAACTGGACACCTTCCTTAAACCAAATACAAAAATTAAGATGGATTAAAAACTAAAACCAAAGACTAACATCAAAAACTATAACAACCCTGGAAGATAACCTAGAAAATACTATTCTGGACATAGGACCTGGCAAAGACTTCATAACAAAGACACCAAAAGCAATTGCAACAAAAACAAAAATTGACAAATGGGACCTAATTAAACTAAAGAGCCTCTGCACAACAAAATAAACTATCAAAAAAGTAAACAGACAATCTACAGAATGGAAGAAAATATCTTCAAACTATGCATCTGACAAAGGCCTAATATCCAGAATCTATGAGAAACTTAAATTTACAAGCAAAAAACAACGCCATTAAAAAGTGGGCAAAGGACATGAACAGACACTTTTCAAAAGAAGACATTCATGCAGCCAAGAAGCATATGAGAAAATGCTCAACATCCTTATCATTAAATAAATGCAAATCAAAACTGCAATGGGATACCGTTTCACACCAATCAGAATGGCTATTATTAAAAAGTCAAAAAATAACATATGTTGGTGAGGTTGTAGAGAAAAGAGAATGCTTATACACTGCTGGTGGAAATGTAAACTACTTCAGTTATTGTGAAAAGCAGCTCGGTAGTTTCTAAAAGAACTTAAAATAGAAGTACCATTTGAGCCAGCAATCTCATTATTGGGTATACACCCAAAGAAATATAAGTTGTTCTACCGCAAAGGCACATGCACATGTATGTTCATTGCAGCTCTATTCACAATAGCAAAGACATGCAACAACCTAAATGTCCATCAAAGGTAGACTGGATAAAAAATGTTGTACATACACCATAGAATACCATGTAACCATAAAAAAAGAATTAGATCATGTGCTTTGCAGCAACATGGATGGAGCTGGAGGCCATTATCCTAACAAACTAATGGAGGAACAGAAAACCAAATACCTCATATTCTCACTTGTAAGTGGAAGCTAAAAATTGAGTACACACGGACACAAAGAAGGGAACAACAGACATAGGGGCCTACTTGAGGGTGGAGGGTGGGAGGAGGGTGAAGTTTGAAAAACTACCTATTGGGTACCATGTTTATTACCTGGGTGACAAAATAATTTGTACACTAGACCACCATGACACACAATTTACCTACATAGCAAACATGTACACATACCCCTGAACCTAAAATAAAAGTTTAAAATAAAAAACAAAATAAAATAAAATAAAATACAAGGTATAGAATAGGGTAGTCATTGGAAGTTCATGATTAAATAAATATAACTGTGGTGGGAGGATCACGATGGAAAGTAATTTTATTTTACTTTCTGTGCTTTAAATCTTATGTCCTATGGTTTGTTAATAAAAATCATGGACTCTCAGAAGTTTAAAGGAACTTAAAATGTCTTCAAAATTGAGGAACTATGTATATTTTGTACTTTTTGACTATTTCTTCTTTCAGCTGGTTGTTTTGGCATAGATATTAACTCTGATATTTATCTAAGAAGAGCTGCTATTATTGATTCTATGTCATAGAATATGTTTTCAACCTTGCTCTAATCCTAGGAGGAAATTTAACCAGCTAGGAACTTGATACAGATCACCACAAGAAAACTAGGTGGATGATCACTGTCACCGGTGAAAATTTATTTTGTGTGCATATATAAATGTTCCCTATTTACAATGGCTTGATTTCATGGTGGTTAAAAAGTGATATACATTCAGTAGAAACCATACTTCCAATTTCAAATGTTGATCTTTTCCTGGGATAGGGATACGAGGTCTGATACTCTCTAGAGTATCAGACTGCTGGGCAGCAGCAGGGAGCGGTAGCAATCATGAGGGTAAACAACTGCTACTGTACTCCGTGCTGTACTATATTCAATACAGTACATGAGATATTCAACACTTTGTTATAAAATAGGTTTGCATTCTATGAATTTGCTGTAGGCTAATGTAAGTGTTCTGATCATGTTTAAGGTAGACTAGGCTAAGCTATGTGTTCCATAGTTTATTTGTATTAAATGCATTTTTGACTTATAATATTTTCAACTTAATGACGGATTTATAAGAAGGTTAGTTGAAGAGCATCTGTATATATCAATCAATAAGGAATGGGCTTCCACTTCATTTTAAAAATTCCTTTAAAAATAAATTGAAATTTACTTAGGAGAGGTTTGGTTTGTGTTAAATATTAGTTTGTTTTACACTTAAATTATCTGGATTTATTAATTTCCCAATGTCTTCACTAAGGCAAAATTTAATTGGAATTGAAATCAGATACATTAGACATATTGGAGTTTATATACAATCAAGAAAATTTTCTAAGTATAACATTAACAGTAATCATTCTAATCATAATTATTCAAAAGACCTCATTCAATACAGCATTGGATTTATTCTATAGAAAATGAGGTATAAAGATTAAATGCACTAAAAATAAACTCAACTTCTCTATAGTATTTTCTTTTCACTAAATATTAATATTTATTTTTCAAGGATAAACATTGGTAGGGAATCTGCTGAAATCAGGTAACAGTATTCTATGAATCTAGTGATTAGAAAGGAATTCAACTAACTAGTAAAGGGGATACATTTACATATTTTCCAGGCTATCACCAGCCTTTTTAAACAGCCCTGACTTGTCTTTGGCAATTGTGCTCTATGGGAAACTAATATAACACTTTGCTTTATAATTTTACCTTGGAAAAACAAAGCCTCAAATAAATGACTAAGTTTGCTTTTATTTCCATTAAACGTTAAACTTAAAAGTTCAAATTTAAGGCTGGGTGTGGTGGCTCATGCCTGTAATCCCAGCACTTTGGGAGGCTGAGGCAGGTGGATAGCTTAAACTCAGGAGTTTGAGACCAGCCTGGCTAACATGGTGAAACACTGTCGCTACAAAAAAATAAAAAAAAATTAGCCTGGTAGGGAGGCACATGCCTGTGGTCTCAGCTACTCAGGAGGTTGAGGTAGGAGGATAACTTAAGCCCAGGAGGTCCAAGCTGCAGTGAGCTGAGATCACACCACTGCACTCTAGCCTGGGTGACAGAGCAAGACCCTGTCTCAAAAGAACAACAGCAAGAAAAAACAAAAATTCAGACTTAAAAGTGTGACTGCATCCACTGTTGGGGAAATATAATTAGAAACTAAATCTTTCCCCAACCCAGAACACTTCTCAACAAACATAGTAGAGAAATAAGCCAGTTTTATTATTTTAAAAAGCATTAAACCAGGATGTCATGCTAATCACATTGAAAAGACAGAAAAGAATTTCACCCCTTATAGGTCCAAGCAGATAGACTTATTACATACATGCGCTCAAGACAGCCAATCATTAGTCCTCAAGTAAGAGGACTTTGCAATACCTTTTGTCACATTCTTTTATCTTAATTTTATCATGATAATTGGGGAGACTCCCTGTGGCTATATCAGGAGGAGTAACAAACTTCTCATTGCAAATTGGAACAAGATGCCCACAGATGTTAAGCTCTTTTCCTCCCACACTAACTGAAAGATAGGGTCACTATCTCTCTTTATGTTTGCCTTTCAGAAAGATGCCTACCCGATGAAGTCTCCCTAAAAGGCCCAAAAGAACAGGATTCAAAAGCTTGTGGATGGCTGAACATGTGGAGGGTCCCGGAGGGTTGACCACCCAGGGAGGATGTGGAAGCTCCACACCCCTTCCCCCATACCTTGCCCTATGTACCTGTATCCTTTGTAATATCCTTTATAACAAACTGGTAAACAATTTTTTTAAAAAGGCTTACAGGTACTTGAGGAAACATTCCTGAATTGTGAGACTGGCAGAGGTTTATTTCACCATTATCAAGATTTATATACATTTGAAAAGGACAGAGAAAGAAATTCTGACATAAAAGGAAGAAGGGGAGAAGTCTCTTGCCTGGTAAAATGATAATTCTTATTTTTAATCTGTATTTTCCCCTACATCACCCACAGGAATATAGAAGTAGTATTATTTTATTATGACTTTTTTCTCTCCCCAACCTTTCAAAAATAATTTGGAGAGCTTTCTTTGGGTGCTACCTATTTCGTTTAATGGCTTTATTGAAGTATAATTGACACCCAATATACTGCCCATATTTAAAGTGTACAATTTGATA
The DNA here is from genome assembly GCF_028885625.2 of Pongo pygmaeus. Taxonomy (NCBI): domain Eukaryota; kingdom Metazoa; phylum Chordata; class Mammalia; order Primates; family Hominidae; genus Pongo; species Pongo pygmaeus. Next base: position 187,878,153 of record NC_072376.2, read on the forward strand.
TTTTGACATATGCATACACCTGTGAATTGAGAGAGAAGAGGGATGAGACTAGTCCCCCCAACCTTACTAATGCATTTTTTCCCCACATTTGATGATACAGGCTGAACGTGTGTTCCCGCCCAAATCTCATATTGAATTGTGATCCCCAGTGTTGGAGCTGGGGCCTGGTGGGAGGTAATTGCATCACGGGGGCAGAATTCTCATGAATGGTTTGTTTAGCTTGCTCTATAATGTTATATAGTAATATAACATCTATAATGCAGGTCAGTCTATTTTACCACAGATAGTGAGGATTGTACAGAGATCATTGACAAGGTAGACAACAAGTGAGTCAAGGTTAGAGATGGTAAAATCTAGCCTTCTCAATTCCAAGTCATATTTTTCTTCTCCCTTTTATGTTTCACAGTTCATTTCTACTGTTTCAGAGAAAACCGTTCTTTCTAATTAAATATTTATTCCTTAATAAACATCCTCTCCTCTTGGTACTATCCTTGAGATAGTGAGTGAGTTCTGGTGAGATCTGGTCATTTAAAAGTGTGTAGCACCTCCCCTCTCACTCTCTTGCTCCTGCTTTTTCCATGTGAAGGGCCTGATACTGCTTCATCTACCACCACCAATAAAAGCTCCCTGAGGCCTCCCCAGAAGACGAGTCATGTTGGCACCATGCTAATACAGCCTGAAGATCCAATTAAACTTCTTTTCCTTAGAAATTCTGCAGTATCAGGTCTTTCTTTATAGCAATGTGAGAATGGACTAATCCACATGCCACCTACCAGACCTTGCAGTACCACGCTCATTGGCGCCATACCTGCTGACCAGATCTTGCAAATGATGTGAAGAAACTAAGATGAGCAGCATTCCACCATAAATCTTACTCAAAGGAGTTTACCCTCTCATCTACAGTATGTACACAAATCAGGAGAATGACCCACCTTGACCCCTTGACTCATTATAATACTAAAATCCCTGCCAAAGGAGGGCGTATCCACCATTTTTTGATCATGTGTTGTGTGAAGAAGTACATTTCTAAACTGTGCTTATGCCACCGAAACTCCTCCCTAATCATGCCTTGATACCTTTCCTCTTTCCCTCCAGAATTAAAAAATCTTGGGTGGCTCCTCTCGGGAAGACAGAGAACTATCATTCCTGTGCTGTTTCCCTTGTGCTCGAGCATAAGCCCCTAATAAAATCTTGTCTGAAACAATTTTCTTGGCCTTGTGTCAATTTCTATTGCTTAGGTGCCTAAAAACCTGTGGTCGGTAACAAAGTCATCACCACTTTATCTTCCCTACACCAGCCATACATCTTTAGTGTGATGACTTTGTTACCGACTACAGGTTCTTAGGCACCTAAGCAATAGAAACATTTTTAGTGTGATGTATGGCTGGTGTGTCTGGTCAAATTTCTTGCCCAATTTTAGTTTTATTTGGGTTATTTGCTTTCTTATGGTTGAGTTGTGAGTGTTCTCTATATATTCTGCATACACATCATTTATAAGATATATATTATAAGATACATGTTTTACAAATGCTTTATTGTAGTCTATAACTTTTCATGTTTTTAACAGTGACTATTAAAGAGCAAAAGTATAAGTTTTGATAAAGTTAATTTATCGATTTGTTCTTTTATGGAGTGTACTTTTGACTAGGAGAAATTTGGCTAACCCAAAGTCACTAAGATTTTTTCCAATATTTTTCCCTCTAAGTTTTGTAATAAGTTTTATATTTAGGCCTATGATCAATTTTGAATTAATTTTTTTGTATATGGTACAAGATATGGATTGTAGTGCTTTTTGTTTTAATATGGATGTCCAACTATTCCAGCACCATTTTCTAAAGAGGCTATATTTTGTCCACTGAAATAAATGCCTCTGCATCTTTACCGAATTCAGTGGTCTATATATGTACAGCTCTATTTCTGGATTCTGTTATGTACCATTGATAACTTTATCTATACTTACATCCATTGTACACTGTTTTAGTTATTGTAAGTTTGTGTGATTTGAAATCCAGTAGCTTTTACCCTCCAACATTATTGCCCCTTTTCAGAGTTGCTTTACCTAATCTAAGTCCTTCAGATTTTCATACAAATTTTAGAAACATCTTGTGAATTTCTACAAAATTTCCTACCAAGGTTTTTATTGGGATTACCTTAAATCTATATAGCAATGTTGGGACAATTGACATCTTACAATATTGAGCCTCTGACCCATGAATGAGATATATCTCTTTATTTATTTAGGACTTTTATAATTTCTTTAATTTGTATAAATATTACAAACCTGTAAACAAATCATTATAATAAAACCATGAGCCTACTAAGAAAAGGCTACTAAATTATGCCTCCAGTATCAGGATTTTTTGGAGAGCCTAAAACCTTTCTTCTGATTCACAGTAAACAGGTGATCATCAGGTGAACAAGAGAGATTGGAGAGAAAAGAAGTACGAAAGCAGGGAGTGTAGTTAGGATTAAACATTTAAACACCTGCAAGTAGTTATGGTTTGACATATCTGAAACCATTGGTTCATGTGGGGAATGTAAAGGAAGAAGTCTGGCTAGACCCTTGTCTTATGTGCTCCTGAAGACAATTGGTCTTCATCCTGTGAGCAATGGGGCTATTGAAAGATTTTAAACAAAAGAGTAACGTGCCTGTTTAAAAGATCACTCTGAAAGTTGAATGATTTAATATTTTTAAAGTTATTTGTGCTTTAACATTTCTAAACTATGGGAAAAGTCTCCAAGTTGTGGAATATTATAAATACTATACAAATATAACTTACTTTTGATTGACTTAAAAGCATCTCTTTTTAGCATTACAAAATACATCTTAGCTTTCTTTATATTGGATTTTGGTGAGCAAGTTAAAACACTAACACTATGCCTGATTCTAATGTTATCTGTATTTTCTGTTGTATCAGTTCTTTTCAGTATACTGTCTCTTAGCTGATTCTAATGTTATCTGTATTTTCTGTTGTATCAGTTCTTTTCAGTATACTGTCTCTTAGCTTCATTTAACTGTACAGTTTCATTCTTTTTCTTGTTATTGTTCATTGTTGTTTTTATTATGTTAAGTTATAGATCCCCTTATATATTTAGTAACTTAGATTAATTACTCCCTTTATGCATTCCTCATTACTAATGTGTCCCCTACTTAACACTGCCACCAAAGTTGTCCTTTTCACACTATCATGTTCCTTATTAAACAGTTATGGTGGTTTTCTATTACATTACATCTTGTAATTAACTCTCTTTATACAATTAATTCATTTGCTTTTCCTTCTTAGATTTTCCATTCTAAGGGGCAATATACACTCTGCCATTTAACTTACTTTCTACCTTTTCCACAACCTAAGTGAGTGTCAGGGAGTGAGGGGTGAGCTTTTTCTTTTTTTTTTTTTTAATGAGACACAGTCTTGCTCTATCACCCAGGCTGGAGTGCGGGGGCATGATCTTGGCTCACTGCAGTCTCTGCCTCCTGGGTTCAAGTGATTCTCCTGCTTCAGCCTTTGGAGTAGCTGGGATTACAGGTGCCTGCCACCATGCCTGGCTAATTTGTTTTGTATTTTTAGTAGGGACAGGGTTTCACCATGTTGGCAAGGCTGGTCTCAAACTCCTGACCTCAGGTGATCTGCCCGCCTTGGCCTCCCAACATGCTGGAATTACAGGAATGAGCCATCACATCGGGCCTGTGGGCTTCTTAATGGTTTCCTGAATTCCTGTGTGTCTCTTTAAAAAAAAACTGCTACCCCATCCACAAACATTTTGTGAAACATCTATAATGCAGGTCAGTCTATTTGACCGCAGATAGTGCGGATTGTACAGAGATCACTGACAAGGTAGACAACAACTGAGTCAAGGTTAGAGATGGTAAAATCCAGCCTTCGTCAATTCCAAGTCATATTTTTCTTCTCCCCTTTATGTTTCAAAGTTCATTTCTACTGTTTCAAAGAAAACTGTTCTTTCTAATTAAATATTTATTCCTTAATATACACCCTCTCCCTTTCTATTTCATTTATTGGTTATCTTTCCTTCTCTAACTCTGGACTTGTATTTATTTATTTATTTGCTGAGCGGGTTCCTCATTGAATTTAAAACAACTCTTTTCCCCACCATATCAGCATTGCTTGTATCCCTTGAAGGTGAAAGGATATTTCTGATCTGACCTAATTCTTCTTTTTACTCTGGTACTTTAAATTTATTATTATTATTATTTTTTTTTTTGAGACAGAGTCTGCTCTGTCGCCCAGGCTGGAGTGCAATGGCAGGATCTCAGCTCACTGCAACCTCTGCCTCCTGGGTTCAAATGATTCTCCTGCCTCAGCCTCCCGAGTAGCTGGGATTAAGCTGGGATTACAGGCACATGCAACCACGCTTGGCTAATTTTTGTATTTTTAGTAGAGACAGGTTTCACCATTTTGGCCAGGTTCGTCTTGAACTCCTGACCTCAGGTGATCCACCCACGTTGGCCTCCCTAAGTGCTGGGATTACAGGCGTGAGCCACTGTGCCCAGCCTACTCAAGTACTTTCAAATACAATGCTTTGTAAAGTCTCCATGAGATCTTAGAACTCCTTTTCCTGGACTAAGCAGTGGGGGTAAATTGACCAAATCCATCTTCCTTGCAAGCATATTGCCTGCCCTCCTTAACCTTCTCAACATTCTTGATTCTAGCCTTTTGAATGGTTGTATGTTCATACCCAGGATAGCATAAGCTGTCCCCTATCTTTCTTTCTCAAATACAGAAATCTGGATTTACTTTTGGAACTCACTGAAGTATCACTGAACCAAATCCTGATTATTGGAATGTTTTATTACATTTTATTAAGTTGCATATTTATTTATATTTAAGATGTAGTTTACAAAAATCACTCTCTACTTGGCAAAATTCCAGTTTTTGATGCAAATTTTCTGATATGGCTTGCAGAATTATTTGTATTCAAAGAACGATTCTGCTTGTATTATGAACAGTTGTCGTGAGACTGAAGAATATGGATATGTGTATTAAGGTAATGAGTAGTGAAATGCCTCTTTTTTCCCCCACAGTATTTTGGATAAAAGTCAAGCTAGGTTGATTAGTGTAGTGTGGGTTCATACTCAGAGCCATAGGATACTTGTTGAAACTTTCATCAAAGTGAGACTAAAATAGAAAATCAAATATATTTCTATCTGAGACTAATTCAACAATTATAAGTAATAAATCATCTTTTTTTCTCTTGATTACATGCTTCCAAATATTACTTTAAACTTGTCCCCATTATATTTAAGCAGTCATAGTATTGTTGTGGTGACTCCGTCTAAAAATAGGAGTAATATTATGTTTCAAATGCTTCTGAAGTATACAAAATAGTTTAGAATCAATTGCTTAAAATGTAAACAAATTATGACAATTTTCTACTGTGAATCCAAAAGTCATTTTAAATGAACCAGGATTTTATAAATTATAACAATACCTTCATACATTTCATGTAGTAATATACATATATAAATATGCGGGAAACATACTATTTATTTATCTACAGACCCATATTTGGAGCAAAGGTTGCTTCCTGGACACGTTAGATTCCAAGCAACTGATAAGTGCATGGAGAGCGAATGAAGCAACAGGGTGTAGAGAAAAGTAGTAGAGAGGTGTTCACAACACGAAGTAGGTCAAAGAGAGGTAGAGATGGTCAAATTCCTCCGTAATAAGAGTTGCCAGCTTTTGTTCAGAAATTCACACACCTGGCATTCCTAACATTAAGAATGCAATGGACATTCCAGGTCAAAGGAAATGCTCTGGCAGTTAACGTGCAGCTATGCATTCTAACTTGTGTTTGTGGATTCCCTGTCACTGGATGGAACCAGACATTGCAGTACTTTTGCAGATATGTTATAAACTTCATCAGAGTTTATGTTTTCTCTTCTGGTGGAGTTTTTACTAGACTTAGCCCATGGCTAACTGAACTGACCACAGACAACACTTTGCTGCATAGCGTTAAAGGGCATATAGCTCAATTAGTAGATTTGTGGCACCTCCATGTAAAATCCAAGGAACTCTAGAAACCCAGCCAAGTCAACCAACATGAGTGTGAGCCAATGCTACATGAAAATAATTCCTCAGGCCATTGAATGCTACTTGGCATTGAATAGCAACAATTGATTTATATTGCCTTTATGTTTTACGAGATCAAACTCCTTTTTTAAAGATTTTTTTTTTCAAATATACTTTGAAGAACAATAAACAATATTTTTAAATTCACTGAGGAAATGTTGGAATAGGTATTGTGCCAAACTATTCAAGGCAAAGGGTATAAGCTTTTTTCTGCCTTAGACCTGTTTCATGCTTTGATCTCAATAAGCCATTATTTTTTCTCTCTTAGGCATTTAGCAGAAAAAAGATTTAACTACCCCACAATAAATGTCCCCATCTCCCTGAAGTTTTCAGACTATTACTTTTCAATTTATTTCTCTTAAGAAAGATATATTAATTCTGATTTACACATGATACTGTGCATTTAAAACAAGATGATGAGGGATAGTTTAAAGAGGTGGTGATTGGGATAATCTTCCCAAATTCTGTTTTCCCTCCACCCCTAGTCTGTTCTAATGATACAGTTTGGATGTTTTGTCCTCTCCAAATCTCATGTTGAAATATGATCCCCAGTGTCAGAGGTGGGGCCCAGTGGGAGGTGCTTGACTCATGGGGGTGATTTCTCATGAATGGCTTGGTGCTGTATTCATGGTAATAAATGGGTTTTCATTCTGTGAATTCACAGGAGATCTGGTTGTTTAAAAGAGGCTGGCATCTCCTCCCTCTCTCCCTCTCTCTCTCTCTCATTCACTCTCCAGCCATGTGATGCACCTATGCCCCTTTTGCCTTCTGCTATGATTGTAAGCTTCCTGAGGTCTCACTGGAAGCCTGACAGGTGCAGGTGCCATACAGAACAGTAAGACCAATAAATCTGTTTTCTTTATACATTACCCAGCCTCAGGTATTTCCTTATTGCAATGCAAAAACAAACTAACACATCTAACATACATTTGAAGAACTACCGATTGACTTGGCTGTGTGCCCACTGAATCGTATCTTGAATTGTAGCTCCAATAATCCCCATGTGTCAAGGGAGGGACCTGGTGGGAGGTAATTGAATCATGGGGGCAGGTTTTCCCATGCTGGTTTTGTGATAGTGAATAAGTCCTACAAGATCTGATGGTTTTATAAAGGGCAGTTCCCCCGCACACACTCTCTTGCCTGCCACCATGTAAGATGTGCCTTTGCTTCTCCTTTGCCTTCTGCCATGATTGTGAGGCCTCCCCAGCCATGTGGAACTGTGAGTCCATTAAGCTTCTTTTTCTTTATAAATTACCCAGTCTCTGGTATTTCCTCATAGAAGTATGAAAATGGACTAATACAACTCAAATATTAGATACACATTTTTATCAATAATATAGCATAAGGAACACACCCTCAAAATATTTAATTTAGAATCTAGAAAAAAAGTTTTGTTTAATCAAGGTGAGCAGGTATAATGCTGTGCAGTAGTCTTTAAGGAAAAGGAAATAGGTAAGATTATATTTAAAAGCTTTTTAAAAATAAGAAATGCTATATAAATTTTGAGAACCATTAGGGCTTTCTCTTTTAAATATTAAATTAATCTCATTTAGTCAAAGTGACATATGGGAGTAATTTAAAACTGAAGAATAACAAAGTATAATCTCTTGCCCTAATATTCTCTGCACCCAAGTCCTTCCTCAGAGGAATATACTGTCAAATCTTTTAGCTATTTTTAAGACATTTCCTTTTGTATTCATACATGTTATGCTACTACTATTATTACTTGATTTATCGTGTGTGTGTGTGTGTGTGTGTGTGTGTATGTAGAGAGAGAGAGACTCCCTCTTGTGATATTAACATTTTAGACCTGTTATATAGACCTTCATGTTAGTTTTCCATTCTCATACAACATTTTGTATGTTCTGGAGTTAATAATTTCTCACTTCATCTGGTGTTTAGTTGCCAACATACCAATCTCTAATATTTTCTTAAATGTTCCTTCTGATGTGTCAAATACTTATCAATAAATGTACTGAAAGTTCAAACACATTGAATTATCTGTTAGTTACATTTCCTCCCCCACCCCCCAACAAGAGTTCCTCCTTCTAAAGCCTTCTGTTGCCTAGTTCAAAACAGAATTGTTTGTTTCTAGGAGAAAAATAATTCTTAAACCAGGCATACAGTCACTATCTGCAAAGGAAAATGTTAAAAAATTGGACTGGAATAAAACCACAAATTGTTTATCAAATGATATCATCATGGGCTTGGACAGATAAGAGACATATTGGGAGAAAATATTTGCAGCTTATTTATTTGACAAAGAATAGAAATAAAGAATATTGAAAGAACTTCTAAAAATAAATAAGCAAAAGCTAACACCTCTAACAAGAAAACAGACAAAGACTTGCACAGGAAGATCACAAAAGAGGACACCTAAATGGTCAAAATGCTTATGGAAAGATGTTCAACCTATTAATCATTAGGGAAATGCAGATGAAAACCACAGTGCGCAATACCACTGCAAATGTGCCAGAATGGAGTTGCCAAATTTAGCAAATAAAAACATAGGACTCCTACACATATTTGAATTTTAGACATAAAATGAATAATTTTTAGCATAAGTATATCCCAAATATTTCTCATGTAAGTAGACATCCTGTATTTTACATCTGGTAACACTAGCCAGAAAGTATGAGATTGAAATAATGAGCAACACCAAGTATCAGTGGCAATGTGGAACAACTGGAACTTTCAAAGATTACTCAGTGGAGTGGCAATTGGTACAACGCCATTTTGCGAACTATTTGGTAGTGTTGCTTAAAGTGGAACATAGTAAATCTTAGAACTCAGCAATTCCTCTCTAAAGGTGTACTAAAAGTCATGTTCAAGGACGCATACTGCAGCACTCTATGCATTACAACTGTTTAAAAAGATGTTCATGTTAAAAACTTCATTGATAATGTAATAAATAAATAAATTGTGGTGTAATCATATGATAGAAGATCAAATAGCAATAAGGAAGAGAAAACTGTGTCTATACTCAATAGATTCATATCACCCTGAAACAAAATGTTGACTGAAAAAAGGCAGACACAAAATAGTACATTTCATGTGGTATCATTTGTATAAAGTTTAAAGACAATCAATCCACAGTGTTAGAAATCAAGAAACTGGTTACCATGAGGAAAATAGTAATTGAGAGGAGGCATAGTGAGAGTTTTGATAATGTTTCATTTCTTGACTTGGATATTGGTTGCATGGGTGTGTTTGTTTTGGAAAATTACCATGCTGTACAGCTTTTTTGTTTGTGCACATTTTTGTGTATATTATACATCAATAAACAGTTTGTTTAAACAATTATTAACAAACTACTTTGTTTTTAGTTATAGAATATGATTCGTGATTCACATGACAACTGATTTTAACTGGTGAGTCATGGTGACACATTTGAGGTCAACTGCTGTAAAGAGTTCCTATGCCTATGCTCAGGAGCAGAGGGTCTTGGCATTCTTCCTGTCGCAACTGGGGGTGAGAAAACAAAAATGACCTTTGTGGGAAAATACACTGAGATGCATGTGCTAGCTTTGTTGAGAATAACTGTTCAACAGGCTCAGGGCATTTTACTCAAGTCTTTTCTGTCTTACTCACTGTTAAACATTGCCTCGCTGGTAGACTATCTCTAATATGTATTGTTTGTCCATCTTCCTAGCAGCTGGCTGGGATTTGGCTTTGCTTTAAAAATTAAATGTTTCCTCTTTTTATGCCATTAGCTTCATGTGTCATGTTTTCTAACACTTAGGATTATCTGGACCAGTAATACCCCATCCCTTGCCTGGATCCTGTGCCTTTGGATTCTGTTTTGTCTAGGATGCAGATAAACTTAAAGCATTACATTATAAAGAAGTGACATTACTGTCTAGCTATATGGCTGAGGGGTTCCTATATCTCAGAACAGGAAAGTGAGAAGTTACCACTGAGATTCAGCTACACTTATCATGATCACAAACAATAATAATAATTATGTAACTCAAAGTGTCATTGTTCCTGATACAGGAGTTTGGCCTCTTGTCTGGTTGAAGACAAATTCCTGGTCTCCTGTGGGTTCTTCCTAAAATCCCCTAGACTTTACTATTTTTAGACTTAGAAATAGACCCCTAATGTTTTATGCTCTCCGTGACCCTTTCCTGATCGTCTGTAAACTTGAGTACAGCTCCTTTGGAACACATGTTCTTTCATGTAGTGGAAAGAATGCTTTGGAGTCCGACAGACTTAGTTTGTACCCAGGCTGCTCCACTTACTGGCTGTGTGAACTTAAGCATGTTACTCTCTGAGCCTCCATTAACTCTGAGGCTAAAGATGATATTGTTATCTGGAGCCTAGAATTATGGTTAGATTATGTGAAGTGTAAGGCACTTATCACTTTTCTGGGTACAAGAAACTTTCAAAATATACTAGTTTCTTCCTTTCTTCTTTTCTCTTCCATGCCTGCCATTACTTTCACAGCTTACCATGTCCTTCCTAAATTAGTTGATCAAAGATCCAGAAGTGCCTCGATTGTGTGTTCATAACATCACCACCATGTACATATCTGCTTGGACATTTATTTCCTAGAGGAATATCTGAATGATAATCTTAGAATATCTTCATTGAATCCCATGCAGGAAACATAAGCAAACTGCAGCTGGCTAATATGATAAGAAATGTTACAGACAGTTAGATCATGTGGCTAATGAGGACACACTGTGAGCAGTGCAGGGAGGAGGAGGAGGGGGTCAAGTGAGTGCAAACCCATCCTTAAGGAGGGGAGTGTGAAGTATAATCAGTAACTCCCTTTTTAACTTTTCTTAGGAACTTCATAACTATAGTTTCATTTTCCCCAAATACTCCTCTTACTCCCTATGACAGAAACAAACAGAAAAGTTTTAGATAAGTAATCAGTTTTATTTGTTGACTGAGTGAAATAAATGAATGCGATAATGAGCAGTACCATGTATAAAGAGTATGAATTTTGGTACAAGACAGCACAGGCCAAAATCCATGATCCACAACTTACTAGCCATGTGATGTTGGAAATTTAATTCAGTTATACTCCATAAGGCTCAGTTTCCTATCTGTCAAATGGAGATAATATCTGTCTCATATGATTATGCTAAGAAGTGAGACGATGTTTGTATGGTTTTTAGTGCATTGCTTAATAATGTTTATTATTAATATTACTATCACTCTACGACTCCTGTTACTGCTACCTTACTTAAATGTCTCATCCAGACATTTCATATCTTACGGTCCAACACAGTCCTATTCTTGTATATAAAGGGCTCAGAGGCCCCAGGCGTCAATTCCAGAAAGGACACTAGGCCGCTTTTCAGAGATACATGCTCCCTCCCTCTGCTGCTTCCAAGAGTCCTGGTTTGCTGCCCCTTTCCACTAAGAGAGTCGTTGGAATTGCAGCCTCTCTCCTTCTCAAGCTTCAGTAGTTCTGGGATCACCTAAGTCTTCTCCTCTGGAAAACTGGAAAAACATTCTCCTCTTTCATATTCAACGTTTATACTCCTGACTTAGTGGATTTTTACTGCACTGAAATAATTTATATACCCTTCAATCTATAGATGGAAATAATAAACACTGGCAGGCCTGTTCAGTTATGCAACATCAAATTCCCCTGGGCTGTGAAAATCAGATGTCTATGTGGTTTATTTTTGTGTAAATAGATTGTAGTTTGTTCCTGAAACTTGTTTTTAATGGCTAAACCTCATCTTCCATCACATTTATATAGGGTATAAGTTTAATAACAACTGTGGCATTGTACACAAGTATTTTTAAAAACCAGAACACATTTTCTCAATATATATGCCTCCCTTGATGAAATCGTCTGTTGCATTTTCCAAAAAAAAATAAAAAATAAAAAAGGGGCCTTTGGAATAAAATCTGTCTAATTGTTTGTAGTATAAGCCTTTTTTCTCTTTTTATTTTTTCCCTTATTTGGAATGCTTTTGTTGTTGTGTACAATGCTTATGCAACCAGTTTATTGCATCAGCAGGATTTCAATAGGCACAAACATAGAGTAACTTTGTTCCTTCTCCCTAAATGCTCCTTTTGACTTAATCTGCCAAATTGTTCTTTTCTATCCATGGATGAGGATTCCACAGCTTTGTCAGCTACTTTCTGGAATTAACGAGTAGCATCAGTTTCCAGCATAGAAAGAGCAGCCTAATAGAAAATGATCCATATGTGATCAGATTTCTTTCTTTTTCTTTTTTTTTAATTTAAGACATATCTTGCTCTGTTGCCTAGGCTAAAGTGCAGTGGCACAATCACAGCTCACTGCAACCTCCACCCGCCAGGCCCAAGTGATGCTCTTGCCTCAGTCACCCAAGCTGCTGGAATCACAGGCACCCACCACCATGCCCGGCTAATATCTGATCAGATTTAAATCTCTCCTTCCCTACCTCAGTCCTGCTTCTGGAAAATCTGCAGTAAGAAGTAGGTTTTGTTTTTGCACTCTTTCTTCATCTGTTTCTTCCACTCCCCCTGTGTTTACTATGCAACCTCTAACTAATGGTTGGGTGTGAGAGTGGAGATTGATTAATGGGGAAGTGATATGGGGCACAAAACTTCTTACCTGACTGGCACAGTTATGATCTCCTACTGGAGCCCTCTGACATGGCAGATTCCAAATGCTGATATTTCTCTTATAATGCAATCCTTGCCTCTAGACTTCTCAAGCATGCATTGGGTAGCAGACCCTGCATTTCTCGAATCCAGAGCTCACCAGGCCATCCTCCATTCATTCCTTTCACTTAGCTTGGGGATTTGGTGACAAAGACTCACTCCTTTTTTCCCCAGCTTTATTGAGGTCTGATTGACAATGTTGTATAAATTTGTGGTGTACAATGTGAGGATCAGATAGATAGATTGATGATTAGGTAGATAGATAGACAGATAGATGATAGTGAAATGATTACCGCAATCAAGATACTTAACACATCTATCACCTCAGTTACTATTTGTTTTTTTTTAATGCTGAGACAAAGACTCTCTCTCTTATACAGACTGTAGCCAGGCTTCTCTCAGCCCTCTTCTTAACCAGACTTCAACCTTGGCCTATTAAGACTTAAACAACACTCATATAGTTTCTAGAAGCTCAAAGTCGCATCTGCAAAATAACCTTTGCCCGCCTTAAAGTACCTGTCTGAGAAAACTCAAGGCTGCCGAAAAAATGTATTATTTGTACCAGGCAACACCTGAGAAAAGGGCCTCTGTCTGTGAGTCTCTTGGGGAGAACAGATGCCTATCTTTGATAATTGTCAGTTAGTGGACACAGCTGGCCTAATGACATTTACACTAACTAACCCTCTGTAATTTTTCACTTCCATGACTCTACTAAGCCCCTAGTTCCCTCTCCTTACTCCCTCACTCTCCCTTTAAAACACTTGCTCATCTCTGTACAAATTGGAGTTCAGTTCACTCTGGACCCTTTTTTCTATTGACATAGTTATTACTGATGAAAATCTGTCCTTACCATTTTAACTAGTGTCTAGCTTTGTTTATCTTTGACCTTGGGCCTTGGGGGAGGAAAGGAAGTCTCCAAGATGGGCTCTATCTCTTGACCTCGTGATCTGCCCGTCTCGGCCTCCCAAAGTGCTGGGATTACAGGCGTGAGCCGCCATCCCCGGCCGAGATAATTTTTTAAGAGTTTCATGGGGCCGGGCAACGAGGCTCAAGCCTGTAATCCCAGCACTTTGGGAGGCTGAGGCGGGTGGATCACGAGGTCAAGAGATAGAGACCATCCTGGCCAAAATGGTGAAAGCCCATCTCTGCTAGAAATACAAAAACTAGCCGGGCGTGGTGTGGCAGGCGCCTGTAATCCCAGGTACTCAGGAAGCTGAGGCAGGAGAATTGCTTGAGCCTGGGAGGCAGAGGCTGCAGTGAACCCAGATGGCGCCACTGCACTCCAGCCTGGTGACAGAGCAAGACTCCGTCTCAAAAAAAAAAAAAAAAATCTCATTAGCAAGTTCCACATAGGTGCTGGAACTTCTTTTTAGATTATATGGGTTCTTACAATCCTTTATTCTATGCAATGGACGCTCAGCTGAGAGTAAGACAACAAAATATGTTGTATATTTATAACAAAGCTGTACACCATGAATAGCATAAGAGCTTATAACCAGTTTCTGATAGGTAGCACATTAAGCATAATTTATTTTAAATCTTGATATTATAAAAGGAATATTAAGTAAATTGTGGAGGTCTGAAAGTATTGTTTTTTGATATACCTCATAGTACAGCTCATGGTCAACTGATGTCACATGATACTATCACATAATGTGATAGTAATGGTATATCAATTGAATATGAGCTATACTATTTTCTCTTCTTTAAAGTTTGAGGATCTTCCTTTTCTATTAATTTTGCCATACTTATGCAGGTATCCTATTTTTTTTATAATGGGATGAAAATTATTAAGCCAAGGCTTCTATGCTAGCTGTAATTATCAATGATATGAAAATACTCATTTTTGAACAGTATAAACATATTTCAAAAGCAATCTGTAATAACTCTTAAAATAGATATGATCATTAAAATGGTAAATGTCTATTGTAGCAAATTGAAAAATATAAACATATATGAACAGATTGAAAACACCAATAATTGGTGAAAAATCATGGGTAACTTATTTTAAATTTAGATGTATATTTTCTAGTTTCTACATCCACAGTGCATATTTTGTTTCTACTAATGAGATAATATTGTGTATTTGCAGTTTATCCTACTTTAAAATTTAGTATATATCAGAATTAATAGTATTTGAGAACATGGCAAATACGTTTTAATGGCTGAGTAAAAGTCTATCATATAGTTACAACATCACATATTTTATTTTGTCTCTACTATTGCGTATTTACATAGTGCCCAAGTTTTATTATAATAAGTATATCAATAAATTTCTTTATATATAAATCAATGTATAAAGCTCCTTTTATTAGAGTGTAAATCTGCACTGACTGAATCAAAGATCAAAGTTTGAATATTTTGCTCTTCTTGAAAGATATTTACAGTTTATTTTCTAGATTCTGTTAGTAACGTATGAGTGCCACTATTATCAGACGCTACTAGATTGAATATTGCTTTCTAAATCTCAACGCTTTTACATGTAAAGATGGTATTCTATTATATGCATTTCTGTTTCTCTGATAATCATGCCTTTTAAGTGGCTTTCCATTTTCATGGATGTCTAAACCAAATGAAATATTCAATCTGAATATGCCTTACTCAAAATCAGATATTTAATGAGAATCTTTTCTAGTAGTGAAAAAATAATTTCTTTTTCACCATGATGGTGGACTGGTAACTCTGTGTCTGGGAATCTGGGCCAAAACCATGTCAACTATGAGTTATGTTCTAGAACTTTGTGGCCTTGACTTTTCATTTATTTTGTGTGTAGCAGGAAACCAAACTACTTTCTAAATGCAATTCTGGCCTTATTGTCAGCCCAGCCTACATCAGTTCTATGTAAAGTCAACACTTGCTTTTCTTGTGAGTGTCATCCTAATGGCCCTTTTCACCCTAGTGACACAACACTCCTGCCTCCTCATAGCAGCAGCTGAATCCAGTTTGCAGCTTCCCCAACACTTGCTAACTAGCTCCATCACATCTCATCTGACAGATTTTGGCACCAGCCAGCAGGCAGCCTGTTAGCAAAAGTTGGGGTGTCAGGCCCAAGGAGCCCTTCTCCAAGCTCCCATGCACCACCATCAGTTGAGCTGCAAGCACTTCTAACTCAGAAGTCTGAACTTAACCTTCATGAGGTTGCTCCAAGTTTCTAGGTTTTAATAACATCAGCCTCTTCTTTCTGTTTCCCCAGCCCTAATTAGCTATTTCCTATAATTGCTACTCATCATGGTCCCTTTCAATTCCCCTTTTATCCTTTTGTGACCTTGTTAATAAACATATGTGTAGTTAAAAATTCTGTATATTATTTTCTCTTTAAATAACTTATGAGATTTCTCTCTCTTGACTGAACCCTGAGTGATACACCTAGATAAAGGCAATAACCAAAAATATGGACATATTTTCTTTATTGAAAAGTGTAATGCCTATTATGAGAAGGGCCAGACTTTTATTAATGTGCAGGAACTTTGAGTTATATTCAGATTGCATAGTTTGAGATACGTAAAGTATTATAGAACAACACCTTTTAAAGTTGAGTAGATGAAAATGGCAAAACTAAAAATTAGGGTGTTTCATAGGATAGAATATTTTTCAACCACTTTGAGAGAAATTATTAAAATTAGAAGGTTTGTGGATGAAGAAATGGATGAAAATATAATTTCTGGGGAGAAATCTAAGGCGAAAGAACCATTCTCGGTGCTCACTGGTTCAGATAAATTCTGTGCTCTGGAATGCCAGAAACCTAAGTGATTCTTATAGCTGGCAGTCATCAATTTAAGACACAATGACATCTCATTCACTTATAAGACTGGCACCATTGGCTTTCTGGTACAGCTTTCCAGGAGCAGTGTTGAATTTTCCCAGATGCAGTCTTACTCTTTCATAGGACCCAATATGCACTAAGAATTTGTTGAAGAACAAACAGAAAAGAGTTATTTTGATCAGGACCAGACTGAATGTGTAGTTTCAGCTACTTTAGCATTGTGACCTGTCTGATTCAACTATTTTAACATTAACTCATAGAATTTTAGTACATTGAAGGACCAGATCAAATTTCTTGTATTGATCGATGTTTGCCATCTTAGGAAGGCATGTTTAGTCCCAGAAGACTGAGAGACAGGTTAAAATAACCATTTAGGTTGACAGTTGACATAAGCCACTGCCCATTTAAAAAATAATAGAAAATAGAACATGTGGAAAGAAGTGTTCCTAAGGGTACTGTTGCCCAGAAACAATGTAGTGACCAATCAACAACGGAAGAATAGAACTCAAAAACCTATACAAACCTGTTGAGGGGGAAATGTGAAAAGCAATTCTTTAAGTAACAACAGGCAGCTTTTCTAAAATGTTTGATAAGAGAAAATAATATGTAAATAGTATAGAAACAGATTAAAAGTTAACAAACACTTATTCAGACACATTTATATTTGTGATACATTCTCATTTCTGAAAACCAGATGATTTGTGCTGTGGATGGTCCTTTGGTGAATTTTGTTTTGCTTTGCTGCTGTTGTTGGCTTGGAGGTAGGGGTAGAGCAGGACATACAGAATGTGAATTTGTAGCTGTGAGTAGCCATTTTGTTTTTGATTTTTATATTTACATGCATGTTAAGAGTGAATATATGGTGTAAACAGTAAGATGACTCTATTTGTTCTTATACTTGAAATAAATTAGGTAATTTTCCACTTTTTTATTTCTAGGAACATAACTATAGTTAGGACTATTACTTCACAAATCCAGAGATGGAGAAACATGGAGATGAAATGATGTAAAAATAGTAAAAATATTCACATAGGAGTACACGTGGTTTACAAAAACTTACATTTTGAGTGGAGTTTTATAAAACTAATATTTTACCTATTAAAACTTTTTCAGTGCTCTCTAACCTATGATATTTGTGAGTCAGAAATCAGCATGCATGATACAAATATTATTTCTGTAACAATTGTATAACAGTTATTTGGCAGAGTGAATTACTGATTATCTTACTTTAAACTGCTACCAGATTGAAAACCATAGCTATTACCTGCTCCTTAGTACAGCACAAACAGAAGGGGCAATATTGCTATTTAAGATTAGATTGAGTCTAGAACCTTTTATAACTGGATGGTTATTCATTGTGCCAAAGGCAGATTGATGAAAGGTACAAATTTTAGAGTCAAAAGTGAAGGAGTAAGAAAGACTCAAGCTTTCCTTCTACATTGCACGTTCTAGTTGCTAAACTGTCGGCAGAGCTGGTTTTCAGTTGGAACTTATCAGGAAACTCTACCCAAGTTTTGGAAATCCTTAGGATCATGGTATCTTCAAGTTAGAGAGTAGAGTTACATGGATCAAGAAATGTATAAATACAAGAATATAAATTTTACATTTGATCACTACTTGTTTACCTGAAGCAAGTAAGCAAATGCATTATACATACTAACTGAAAACTTATGATTAAAAAAAATCTTCTTGAGTGAAATTATTAACCATTTGATCATATCTAATGCATAAATACACAGAGTGAGTTATCCTTCTTCCTATTTCTTTTTTTGCTTATCAATAGTAAAACAACATAGAATGCTTAAAAATTAGGAAAAAATCATAAGCAATCGATCCTAAAAAAGTAACCTATTATTTTGTTTAGTCCCTTCAGGTTGTTTATATATATATATAATGTAATTGTAATATTAATGAAAATAGCATTTTTCATTGTAATATTTTATAAATTATTATTGGATAAACATTTATATATCATACTAAAGACAATATAACATATGCTATAACTATATACTATATGTTACATAAATTACATAAAATTAGTATATGTACTATGTATTCTATAATAATTACATACTCTAATTTAACTATTTCTTGTTAGAAAACAAAGCTTCTGATCTTTTCTTCTATTAGAAAAATTGTTTTGCTTTTAGACCTTTTGGGCTTACACTTTTTGATTTTTACCTAAGATGGCAATGATAAAAGGACTGTATGGGAATGAAGCTGTAGCTTGGAACTCATTAATGCAGTAATCCGATTAGCCAATGTAAATTAGCCAGAGTGGCTAATGTATTCTTCAGCTGAGCTGATGCTTTCTTTAATATGTCCTTCCAAGAATTGTGAGAAAAAGAGCAGGAGGCACTTCAGGGCGATTCTCCTTCCTGACTCCAATTTCTGACTCCCAGTAGTTTCTCTTTTGCCCGAAACATTTTACCTGTGGGGAGAATCCCAGGTAAATATGCAAATATCATTGTGGAAAATGAAAACATGGCAATGGTAGACTCTGAAATTGATGAATATTTTGGGGCAGGATACTAGTGGGCTCAGTTATGAGCTCAGTGTGAATGGGAAAGGAAAATGTAAATAAAGAAAATTAAGAAATTCTAGCCAAGGTAGAGAGTCCAAGTTAAAAAAAAAAAAAAAAAAGACATTCTATGAGTTTTTTCTTTCCCCTCAGAGACTCTCAGATTTTATGACCAAAATGGTGTTAAAGGAAGAAAAAGAAGAAGAACGTTATTGGTTGCATTGTAGCATATCCAGCTGCCATTGAAGTACTGAGCGTGTGGAAGGAAATGTGTTTTGTCTAAATCTAAGAAAAATTAATTTTGATTCAATAGGGACTATTTAAAACAAATATTTGGCTACTTCATAGTGACCTGGGCCTAACAAAATCTGTTTTTGTTAGTTTATCATAGCTCAACTTGAATCAAGCTACCAAAATGTTATTTTAATGGATTTTATTGGTCAGTTTTTAACTCTTAAGTATAAACATATAAATTCACTTAACCTCAATCTAGTCTTATTTATAGTATACATATGGCTAACATAGATTTTTTAAAAAGCATCTTCTAGTCACTGAATACATTTTTAAGATAATTTGAACTTGTTGACTAGATTTTTCCAAGAAGGGTTTCCATGGATTTTTGAAAATAAATATGCCTTCAAAAATAGGACATTATTAAGATATTCTTCCTGATCCTCTCTTGACAATTTCCAAAACAAAAATTGAAACTTAGTTTGACCTCTTGTATCATACTGTTTGCCATGTATTCAAAAACTAAATTGTATTAACATCACAAAGAAAACATTCAGTAAAAGAGCTGCCATGGAAAACTGATTTTGAATGAGACATTCCAGAGTTTAGCATTATCTTTAGCATCGAAATCATACAAAACTTGAGCTCTCATAGGGTGTTTGGTACTCAAATTGGCAGTTTTTATATATTTTTTGTTTTGTTTACAGTTTTATGTTGATTAAAATAGTATTACTTAATTCAATACAAAATAATACCAATTTGTTACTTAAGTGGAGTTACGACTAGAATATTTTTCTAGTGAAAGAATCTAGACAAGAATCCTTTTTTATTCAATTTATACTGCAGAAAAGGTACTCTAAACTGAAAAGATAAGGTCCTGCAAATTTTAATTTGATTCATAAAGAAGAAGCCCTTTATTGATAACAATATTTACTTTTTTTGAGTTGGCTTTAATTCCCCCCAGCCCCCCACCCTGCAATTGCAGGGAGCAGACTTCATTACATCACACGAAACCACCTTGTCCATGCCCTTGCCCTGGCACTCAGGATGCCTCTAAGGGTGGGATAGCTGTCCTCCCTGCAGCTCTTACTAATGGGAAGTCATAAAACCAGGTTGGAGCAATTCACTGAGGCAGGATGATAGTTTTTTTTGCATTTGTTTTCTTCACTCTTCAGTGATGGGATAAAATTATAAGCAAGAATGTGTGTTTTTTTAAAGGGTTGTAGAAAGACACTGATAAAAAGTTCTTGTAAATTTCTTGTGTCGTCCCACATATAATCAGGTGACTTTCTCATGTTTTAGATATTATCATAGACAATCATTTAACCTGTAGTTATGGAATTAGATGATAACAGTAGCTGTTACAAGTTGCTAACACTTATGTGACACTTCCTGTATTATGTAAAACAGTATCAACTTAGTACATCATGTAAATCTAGATAGGGAGCATTATTGCTCCATTTGATAGATGTGGCAACTTATATTCCAGCTCAAAGAAATTTAAGTAACTTGCTCAAGCTCACACACAGGATAAGTAGCAGGGTTGAGATGCAAACCCAGGTAGCCAGGCTCTGACAGAACATGCTATGATGATCATTGATCTTTGGTAGTTTGTCTTTCTTTCATAAGCAGAGATTTAAAAAATAACCTGGATTTTTCTATCTTATGTTTTCTATAATTTAAAATTAAGACTACTTATAAGGGCTGGGTTAATCTCTTAAACAGAAATCATAATATTTCTGAGGATGACTAAAAGCTGTACACTTTTCAAGAGATTATTATACATGAGATGACTTAGAATCTATGGCTGAGAAGAGATAGGGAAGTGGTAAATGTGGTATCTGCTCTGGCCCAACCGTACTCTAAATGGGACATTTCCCTTCACCCCCACCCTTTCTTAGTAGAATGATAAATATTTATCAGTACTTGCTAAGTGCCGGGCATTGTGCTAAGCATTTTGATAATAATGTATCATGTAATTAATATCCTTCACATTTTATAGATGAGACAACAGAGGCTTAGAGGGTTATGCAGTTTGCCAACTCTGACATAGTCAATAAGTGGCAAAGGGAGTATGAACCCTGATGAAATTATACCAAAAATTTGCCCCCCTGGGCCTTTGATTATATAAATTAATAAATTATCCGTACTAATTAGGCCTGATTTTTTTTTTTTTTTATTACTGGCAACCAAAAGCATCATAACTGACATAAGAATGTACAGCCAATGCCATTTTGGTGTACTTCATAGGAATAATACAGTGTCTTATCTTGGGTGGAGAACTTTGGGATTTGTTTTCAAAAATTTACATATGCTTCTTCATTAATATTTAAAATGGTAGACGTAGCAGCAGTACATACTGTTACGATTATGCTTGCTTCAAAAGGAAGTTGTGATACAGAGAAATTAAGTACTCTTGTGGTTCATGCCATAATTATGTAAAGTTAAGAAATTAGAGAAAAGAATGCAGGAAGGTAGAAGGAAAGAGTTGAATAAGATGTAGTCATTTAAATGAGAAAAAACCATAAATGGCGTGGAGAAAACTCAATCTATTTTTGTTTCCTCTTTACCAAATTAAAGAAAAACATATAGGTAAGGTCTCATACTCAGAGATACAATAGTTATATATTTATTTAGTCTCGTTTTAGTACCTCAAACTCCACAGTAGTTAGGTCTCTTTCAGGCTCAATATATTGAAGTGAGAAGAAGAAACACACACAAACTTAGTTGAGAGCTGGACACAGGAAGATTTTCAGTGAGATGATAAGATTAATAATTGATATTAATATTAATTAATATCTTCTCCATTAATATCTATTATTAATCATATCTTATAAATATCTTCTCTATTATTTCAGTGATTTGGGTTTGTCACATTTATACATTATTAATGGATAATGAATAGTATTTTTTTGATTTTAGTAATCTGTTATTCTAGTTTTTCAAAGGAATCTTGCCACACAGCAAGATTCATCCCCCAGCATGGAGCTAAGCCAGGGACATGCCTCAAAATGATCAGGATAATCCTGGATAAAGGGGCCTGGCCACCACAACATTAACTTCCAGTTTTTATTTTTAGCACATGACTAGAGTCACAGAGCTATGCTTTCAGCCTGGCTGAGTCATGATTCATTAGGTGACTGCCATTCTATTGCTCAAACTTTCAATCCTGCAAATGGAGAAAATCGGAGTACTCAAAATTCTCAGGAATTTTATGAATGGGTTCTCAATTCAGGCTGAATATTTAGTGGATCAACAAGCCACGAAATACCCTCCAGAGAGGATATTGGCATTTTCAATCTCTTTTCTTGCAAAATGTTGAGCCTCAGTTTATGGCCAATATCTAAACTGCCTCTCCACTGCCTATGTCTGCCACTTTAAATTATTTCCTCATTTATGTTAGGTGGCATTGTTCAGATTATTCATAAGAAAAATTGTATTAAGACATTTTCTCTCACCTCAGTGCTTCTAAAATAAAAGGCACTAAAATTTCTTAAAGACAGTAAGACCTTTCATGGTTGGCCACATGTAATATGGAATCATCGTATTAATATTGATTCATAATAGCTTTCAGATTGACTACTAAATCATCCATTATATTCAATGACATTTGCTACTTGTATACTTCGGGCCCTTAAAGAGATGGACATATTTTTGTAAAATCTTGTGCTGAAGTGCTTGTATTATTCTCCAACTATAATTCTTACTTCTGACTTTGACCAAGAAGGTTTCATTGTATCATTATTCAAGGTTGTGGAAGTATTCTTGCTTCTAGTTTTCCTTTATTTGTCTTTTTTGAATGGTTCATTTTGTTACGAAAGACACTCTTACGACTCTGAAAATACTTTTCTCAAGATGCCATCACTTGAAAAGACAGTCATATGCATATTATCCAACTAGATTACACAGTCACAAGTCTGACGCCTGTGTCTTTCTGAGCTTTATTAAGAATGTCAGGTGCAATATGGAAAGGTTGCACTTTCTTGTAGACCTTTGTTAAAGACTTATATTTGCCTAAATTGACTCACTGGCAGCAAATCAGAGACAAAGAACTATGCATACTCCATCTTATTAGCAAAAGGTTTTAGGGTTGCATATATCATTTTTGTTTGGACAGGTAGGAGGTCATTTTGTTTTTAGTGTGTGTGCCCTGGCATAAGAGATGGTACTTATTGGTAAATCTAGTAAAAACCCACGCACTCTTTAGGACTTATGTTTGGTAGATTAAAAGGGTACCATTTTCCTTCTTATGTTTTCAGGATTTTCGTCATTTGTAGTGTCCTGCCACTTATACACACAAGGTTCCTCTGTGGTAATGATGGAATCGAGATTCCCTCTAGAAGAAATTTGCCCTTTTCTGCCCATCCCCACTTCCCAGTTGCATAAGAGAAGGAGATTGAAAAATGTGAATACTATACATAAAAATTGAAATCAGAGTATCAATTTCTCATTTGTCTACTTAAAAAACAATATTAAAAAGACAATTTTATTTAAAAATTATTATCATTTTATCAAGAAACCAAAGTATCCCAACAAAAATTTTTATTTTCTACATTCATTTTCAATTGTTCATATGCATAAATATGACATATGTAATTACCACCAAAGAATGGAAAGTTCCTTGCTCTGTAGAGTTTATAATTTTTTTCTGCCTGTGTAATATTTTGTTTAATTGGTGAAACATAATTTATTTGAACATCTTCGTGGAGTCAGATGTGCAAGTTTTTTAAATGAGATTTTGCTGTAAAGGGTACTGCTAGGATTAGCTGCTTTATGTATAAAGCGCTTTTCCTTCTTTAAAATAAATTTCCAGGAGAGGTGTTACTAGATCCTAGTGAAGATAATTTTAGTTTTATTTGATCCATTTCTAAAAGAACTTCTTCAATTTACTATGTTTTGAGCAGTAAGCCAATGTTCTGGCACCACCACGTGATGGTTAATATTTGAGTATTGCCATTTATGCTGTCACTCACAAAATATTCATGCCAAGCCGTCTCCTAGGAATTGGGACTACATCAGTGAACAAAAACATGGAGAAACATCTGCCCTTGTGGAGAAAATAAAAGTGTCTGTTTAGTATGGTCCAAAATAGGCCATAAAATTGGTTCTAAGTTACATTCTTTCAATTGCTAGTGAGAATTAACATTTTTCTATGTGTTTATTTACCATGAGCATTCTTTTCTGTGTGAATTTTCTGCATATTCTGAAGTCAGTCTTCAAAGCAGAGATTCCATGGTCATTGTAGCCTACGTGACCTAAACAAATCATTCCAGCATTTTAAATGGGCTGAGACTGTTCACAGTCATCTCTGCTTCTGATACCCTCATCCAGCATTTGTACTTCAGGTATCTGGTGACACAAATTTCTGGTAATGCCTCACATCTGATCATCACTTCCTGAAAGAGATAACCAAAGGCAACGTAATAGGAATATTAGCAGCCACAGCACTCAGTCACCCAGGGGAATCTACACGTTTAAGCTTCCATACCCTGTTCGGTTTCTTGTAGAACTTACTCAACACCTGGAGTGGATTAAATAGATGATGTAGATTTCAACTGCTTAGAAATATCCATTTCTGCCACATTTCTCGCTGCCTGTTTTACTTCTGTGGAGTTATTTAGTTGTCCTGTTGGATGAGTCTGAGCTATTTTCCCAGCACGCTGTACTATAGTGTGAGTGCACCTTCTAGGGAAAAGGGCACAGACTGAACAGTTTATCATCAGAATCTGTGTTGACTGAAGGAAGGATGGCAACAGATTCCTGTCAGATGATTTTGCCTCAGACAATTTGGCTGTGAGTGCTCAAAGAATGAGGAATAAGTACCCAGGGCATAGAGCATCAAGGTGAGTGCTATTTATCATTATATAACATCATTTTGATGACAGGAAAAATTGAAGTTACACTAGGGACCTACAGCCATGTTAGGGTAGATGATTGTACATAACACTTCTCTCAGTCCTAAGAACCCCTATGCTCGGATGTATTTTGTGGACAACCGAGCCCATGACAAAAAACAGTGGAAACGCAGTGACCATCAGCATGACAAGTCTCCTGCAAAGTGAAGACAAAAGACCAAAATATACTAGCTGAACCCACTTTCCTCAGTTGATATTGAGATTTCTGTCTACGCTGCATAGCTGAATATTATTCATATTTTGCATCAAATTAGTAAAAGTGTTATTTTTAAATGAATATTGAAGGCCGGACACGGTGGCTCACACCTGTAATCCCAGCACTTTGGGAGGCCGAGGCAGGCAGATCATTTGAGGTCAGGAGTTCGAGGCCAGCCTGGCCAACACAGTGAAACCCCATCTCTACTAAAAATACAAAAATTAGCTGGGCATGGTGGCAGGC
Source organism: Pongo pygmaeus (assembly GCF_028885625.2). Lineage (NCBI taxonomy): Eukaryota > Metazoa > Chordata > Mammalia > Primates > Hominidae > Pongo > Pongo pygmaeus. The sequence continues at coordinate 187,903,726 of NC_072376.2, forward strand.
ACCTGTAATCCCAGCTACTTGGGAGGCTGAGGCAGGAGAATAGCTTGAACCCAGGAGGCAGAGATTGCAGTGAGCTGAGATCACACCACTGCACGCCAGCCTGGGCAACAGAGTGAGACTCTGTCTCAAAAAAAGAAAAAAAAGGAATATTGAATAATTTATCTGTCCAGCCCTCTGTCTTGACATTTTCAGCCTGTGTATGTGTTCATCTACTGGTGTTCCTCTCTTGTCCCGTGTTTCCTGGGCATTTGTGCATTTGCTGCTGCTTCTGCTGTAAAGATGCTTTTATCTTCTTCTGCTGGATAGCTCCTGATCACTCCGAAGCACAGCCTCCTCTGGCAAGGTTTCCCTACTCTTTTCTCATCCCTCTCTCCCTCTCAGGTATCTGTTGACACAGCAATGTGTAGTGTTTATCACATCATTCTGCATTTTAATATTTTATTCTGTTGCCTCTCTCCTTCACTATACTGAGCAACTTGAGAGAAGGAAATATTTGTTTTATCATTGTATTTCCTGGAACCAACTATACTAGGTTCTGATAAAAAATATTTGAAGGAATAAATGACAGAAAAAAGCTAAAGAAGTAGTGGCTTTCAGACAATACGGCAATTTTCACAACAGAGGGAGCAGAGCCACGTTAACCAAAAGCCCAGTGTAAAGTGATTGAGTGATTGCTCCTCTTTGAATCTTCTCTTGTAATTTCCTTGCAGACCTTTTTAACAAATCTTCTTTCATCAACTAACTGATGCTGTCATAATCATTCGTTAGCTGCTTTGTGAACCTCCACAATATAGCACTATGCTTAAAATGAACAGTCACCAAACTTAGCTTGTGTGATGTCTTAATAGAAAATCAAAGGAAGTCAATTAATAGGGGAAGGCAAGTATATCCTTTATCTTTTAGTAAATACATGCATGCCTGTTATTACCTCAAGTAAATTGTGTTTGAGATGTTGGACTGGAGCTGATTTATAATGCAGTCCTGATGGAATGATGGGATTAGAGTAGGATTTTTGTCTCTCATTTATTTTCTATGTTGCTAAGGCAGTATATGTCAGATTAAAGACTTTGAGTGGATGGGAACAGTGGCTCAAGCCTGTAATCCCAGCACTTTGGGAGGTCGAGACAGGTGGATCACTTGAGGTCAGGAGTTCAAGATCAGCCTGACCAACATGGAGAAACCCCGTCTCTACTAAAAATACAAAATTACAAAATTCGCCGGGCGTGGTGGTGCATGCCTGTAATCCCAGCTACTCTAGAGACTGAGGCAGGAGAATCGCTTGAACCTGGGAGGCAGAGATTGCAGTGAGCCAAGATCGTGCCATTGCACTCCAGCCTGGGCAACCAGAGAGAAACTCCATCTCAAAAAAAAAAAAAAAAGACTGAGCCATTTTTTGTTTTCTTAGCTAGCATGGCAAAAGAAAAACTTTGTGTAAATTATCAAATTAAGAAGTGTTATCATTTACACTCAGAAAAATTAACAACGCAGAGAAAAAAACCTTAAAAGTGAAACCAAAATGCCCCTAACCATCGGATTCAGTATGAAACATTCACGAAGTAATAGAAAAAATTTTGGCCAGGCACAGTGGCTCACACCTGTAATCCCAGCACTTTGGTAGGCTGAGGCAGGCAGATCACTTGAGGTCAGGAGCTTGAGACCAGCCTGGCCAAAATGGTATAATCCTGTTTCTACTAAAAATTCAAAAATTAGCTGGACATGGTGGCAGGTGCCTGTAATTTCAGCTGCTCAGGAGGCTGAGGCAGGAGAATCGCTTGAACCTAGGAGGTGGAGGTTGTAGTGAATTGACAACATGCCACTGCACTCCAGCCTGGGCGACAAAGTGAGACTCTGTCCCCCACCCCAAAGAAGGAGAGAGAGAAAATTTTATTTGTGGTTAATAACCCAGGAAATATAAGTAAAACTATTTGAAACAAGTGGATAATTCACTAATGTAATGGGTTACTAAACATGTCAAAATCATGAGCTTATCTTTTTCTTTTAAATAAATTTTATTGCATATATTTGAGGTTTACAACATAATGTTAAGGAGTACAAATAGCAAGATGGTTATTACAGTGAAACAGATGAACAAATTAACATATCTGTCATCTCACATAGTTCTTATTTTTGTGATAAGAGCAGATAAAATCAACTTCTTTAACAAAAATTCCTAATACTATAGTTTTACTAACTTTAGAACTCATGATAGACATGAGCTCTCCGAACTTGATCATCCTGCGAATCTGCTATTTTGTATCCTTCAACTTAGATCTCCCTATTTCTTCTCCCTCCCTCCTCCTGCCTGTGGTAACAACTGTTTCATTTTCTATTTCTGTATTTGAGCTCTTAAAAATATTCCACATATAAGTGAGATCATAAAATATTTTTCTTTCTGCGACTGGCTTATTTTACTTAGCATAATGTCCTCCGGGTTCATCTATGTTGTGGCAAATGACAAAATTCCTTCTTTTTAATGGCTAAGTAGTATTCCATTGTCTATTTCTACCACATTTTCTTATCCATTTGTCCATCAAAGAACATTTAGTTTTTTTCCATATCTCCGCTATTGTGAATGATACTGCAATGAACATGGGAATGTAGACATTTTTATGAGGTGCTTATTTCATCTCCTTTGGGTATATGCCCAGAAGAGGTGCTGCTGGGTCGTATGGTGGTTCTATTTTTAATTTCTTTAGGAACATCCATTCTGTTTTCCGTAATGGTCCTACCAACATACATTCCCACCAATTGCGCATTTGGGTTCCCTTTTCTCAGCATCCTCACCAACATTTGTTATTGCTTCTCTTTTTGATAATAGCCGTCCTTACGAGTGTGAAGTGATATCTCATAATAGTTTTAATTTGCATTTCCCTTTGATTGGTATGGGCACCTTTTCATAGACCTGTTGGACATTTTTGTATCTTTGGAGAAATGTCTGTTCGGGTACTTTGTCCTTTTTTTTTTTTTTTTTTTTTTTTTAAGCAGAATCTTGCTCTGCCACCCAGGCTGGAGTGCAGTGGCATGATCTCAGCTCACTGCAACCTCCGTCTCCCGGGTTCAAGAGATTCTTCTGCCTCAGCCTCCCGAGTAGCTGGGACTACAGTTATGTGCCACCACGCCCAGCTAATTTTTGTATTTTTAATACAGATGGGGTTTCACGGTGTTAGCCAGGATGGTCTTGATATCCTGACCTCATGATCTGCTTGCCTCAGCCTCCCAAAGTGCTACGATTACAGGCATGAGCCACAGCACATGGACTTCTTTGCCCATTTTTAAATCAGGTTTTTTGTTTTTCTACTATTGAGTTGTAAGAGTTCTTTATAAATTTTGGATGCTAGGCCCTTGTCAGATATGTAGTTTGTAAAAACTTTCCCAGTCCAGGCCAGGCGCGGTGGCACGCCTGTAATCCCAGCACTTTGGGAGGCCGAGGCGGGCGGATCACCCGAGGCCAGGAGTTCGAGACCAGCCTCAACATGGAGAAACCCTGTCTCTACTAAAAGTACAAAATTAGCTGGGCGTGGTGGTGCATGCCTGTAATCCCAGCTACTTGGGAGGCTGAGGCAGGAGAATTACTTGAACCTGTGAGGCGGAAGTTGTGGTGAGCCGAGATTGTGCCATTGCACTCCAGCCTGGGCAACAAGAGCAAAACTCCATCTCAAAAAAAATAAAAAATAAAAAATAAAAATAAATAAATAGAAAAACCTTTCCCAGTCCATACATTGTCTTTCAGATTCTCTTTAAATTATTTCTTATGAGGAAACAAAAATAGTCAATTTATAGTAATCAGGGCAAAGGTATCTTTTAAAAATACATGAACATTATTAGCTACTTTAAAACAAATTACAACTTTAGACTTTGGCTTTTTCGTAATGTAATACTAGGTTCTCATGAAATGATGATATGATAGGACTGTTCAAACTAGGATATTGGCTTCATTCTTTCCTTTTTAAATTAACTTAGGCAGTGTATCTAAAACTAAATGCCGTGGGCCCTTGTTTGGGGGGCTTTCTTAGTTTTCTCCGTCTATTATGGTTTTTTTTTTACTATGCAACATTGTTCAACAGGAACAAGTTTAAAGCATTTAGTATCCAACAAGTGCTAACCAAATAAAAGTGAATAATGGAATTCTAGGCTTTGTCCCATCTCCCTCCCATTCTCTCCTCAAGGATGACAGATGCTTAAGTAAAAAGAATCAATTTTGTGAGTAACTTTTGAGCTCCATCTGATTACTGTTAATAGTCACAACTTGAAAGCATGAGAATATATTTGAAGGCAAAAACTTTTGCTACAGCAAGTTTGGTGGTCTATGCTAACATTCCTTTCACTATTTCCACCAGCTTTACCATAATCATATGATAGAATGCATGCTAGCACAAGAGCTTGCTGCATATAAAACATGCTTGAGACTAGGCCAAATACATAATCCAAGCATTTCTGTTCTATGGAAGATTTCTTTTCCTTTAAGTTTTAGTTATTTTTGGTGTTTTATAGTCACCATAGAAATTGTAGTATACACAAAATATATACTATAATACTTATTGCCAGTCTCCACCTATTTCTTTAAGGGGAAGAAACTCCTCAAACATAAAAGCCTGCAGTTTCGTGAGTTTTGACAAATGTGTACACATATGAAATCACAATCCCATCAAGAATAGGTTGTGATTATCTCTGGAAAATGCCCTCATACTCTCTTCTCTGATAATTACCACCCCTTCTCCCAACCTTTAGAGACAGCCAATGTTATGATTTTTTCCCAAACCACAGATTTGCTTATTATAGAACTGTTTATATTAATGGACTTACAGAGTATGTACTCTTTTGTGCCTGGCTTTTGCTACAGATAATGTCTGAGAGATTCTTCTATGTCCTTGAATGTAATGGTAGGTTCTTTTTTCTTTTATTTTTTTTCCCGAGAAATTTTCCATTGAATGAATACACCAAAATTTGTATTCATTTGTATGCCTTGTCGTGCTGATGGACATTTTGGTTGTCTATAGTTTTCAGCTATTATAAATAAAGTTGCTATGGACATTTTTGTACAAGGTATTGTTCTCTTGGCTAAATTAGTTCTCTTGGCTAAATTAGTAGGGATGCAATTGCTTGACCATATTGTAAGTATATATTTAATCTATAAGAAACTGCCAAACCTTTCCCCAAGTTTGTTGTACCATTTTACATTCCTACCAGCAACATATGAGTTTTCCAGTTGCTCCCCAACCTAACATACTGTCAGGTATTTAATTTTAGCAATTCTCATCCATGTATTGTAGCATTTCATTGTGGCTTTCATTTCTGTTTCCCTGATAATTAATGAGGCTGAATAATTTTAAAAAGTGCCTTTTAGCCATTCATATAGCCTTCTGAAATAATTTTTCAAATCATTTTAAAATCCAAATTTTAAAATTTGCGTGTTCATTTTAATAGAGTCTTTTGATGAGCAGAAGTTTTAAATTTTGACGAAGTCCATTCATTCTTTTCTTTTACGGTTATTGCACTCTATATCATTCTTGAGAAATCTTTATCTAACCTCAGGTCAGGGAGATATTATCCTATGATTTCTTCCAAAAGATTTCTAGTTTTAGACTTTGTGTTTGGTTTTATGATCCACCTTGAATTAATTTCTGTGCATGGTATGAAGAAGGAGTTAAAGTTCATTTTTTTCTCTCCTGGCATATACCCCATTGTTTAAACACTATTTGTTGATAAGAATATCCTTGGATTTCAGGATAGCTAAAGACAATGGTACCTGCTTAGGTTCCTGTCTCCCAACTTTTCCCCCCAAAATAACACAGAAAAACAAGAAGATAAGAAAAGCAAAAACAAAATAAACCTATCCCAAAACAATGACCTCAGCATTATGTAAAGACAGAGAATGCTCATATCTCAAAATAAGCTGAGATTTTAAGAATAAAATTATAAATGTCCAGTAAGCAATCTCTTGCTCTCCTATCCTACTGCAAGTCTTTGTGGCAAGAAAAAGCAGGTCATGAAAAACTGTGGGAAGAGAGAAGAGAGAAAATGATGGCCATAAGATTGACCTTACCAACTGCCAAAAGGAAGTCTGTGGGAGAAAAGATCAAAGCATGGTCTGCAGAGAAGGGATGTAACAGCATGTATGATGTGAAGTGACAGTTTTTGAAACCTACAGCCTCTGTAGGAGAAAAAGTCAAAACAGAAAGAAATGACCCTTAGAAATTAGATGGTCAAAAAGAATGTAGCAAAGGGAGAAATTTTTGAGTAGTACATGTATCACAAAAGACAAACAAAATACGAGGAAAAAACAATCCCTTTTTCTCCTCTGCAGAAATAACCCACTAAGGAATCTGGACTTTGTTATACTGAATGAAGGCAGTGCCACCGAAGCAGGAATCTTGTAAAGTTCCTTAGTACTACAAACATATGAAACTGCCCCAATAGTCCCATAGACTGTTCTTTTGGAAAAACATAGAAATTAACCTTTCTGATCTTAAAGCTTAAAGCTTACATTTGTTTTCTTTGAGGAAAGGACCTTTTGGCCTCTTAAAAAAAAAGCATCAAAAAACCGAATCTCACCAGATCGCCACATCCTCACAATGAGATGACAGGCCCCTTATTCATTATGATTGCTTCCTAGCCCCTCCCTAGTTCTTGAACGTTGTTATATTTCTTTCTTGCTATATAAACTCCTAGTTTTAGTCAGTCAGGGAGATGGATCTGAGACTGAGCTCCCATTTCCACTAACACCTAATTAAAGCCTTCTTCCTTGGCAATATCTGTCATCTCAGTGATTCGCTTTCTGTGCAGTGAGCAGCAGGACCTAGATCAAACCCTGTGTGTTTGGTAAAAAATGAAATAAATAATACAGAATTATGAAAAATTACAAAATGAACTCTGATATGCCTCAACTAGGGAAAATCCTTCCCTCAAAAACAGAATTCATGAGCCAGAAGAGATGATAATCCCTCAGAGTGATAATTTGTTGTACAGTTTGTGGACTTAAAGGAATTTACTATTTAGCACATTTTAATTTTTAATTTTTTTTTTTTTTTTTTAGAAATAGTGTCTCACTGTGTCACTCAGGCTGGAGCGCCATGGCACCATCATTGCTCAATGCAGTCTCAAACTCTTGCGCTCAAGCAGTTCTCCCACTTTGACCTCCTGAGTAGCTGGGACCACAGGCATGCACCATCATGACTGGCTAGTTATTTATTTATGTATTTGTTTTGTAGAGATGGGGGTCTCACTATGTTGCCCAGGCTGGTTGAACTCCTGGGCTCAAGCAATACCCCTGCTTCAGCTTCCCAAAGTTCTGGAATAAAGGCATGAGCCACCAAACCTGGCCTATTTAGCATGTCTTAATATTGTCCTTAGTATTCAATCTTTTAAGGACTCTTTGCATATCTTAACCTCTAATATTCCATTCACTATTGTCTCAGGTTAATACAATACCTGTTCCGTTCTATTTTCTAGGACGATAACGAGATTTGACCGTTTTGGACTTCAAAGAAAGGGGAGAAGAATATATGTATGGTGACTTGGTACAAAATGCCAAATACTTTCTAACAGTAATGTCAATTTTCCCCTGAAAATTTGGTCAAAAGATTGAATGAGTGGCCAGAAAAGACTCTGATACAGGAATTAGAATTCCAGGACTATAAAGAGGAAGCCTCACATAGGTTGGGATATCACAATTTTACATAAAATAAACTGGGCAGATTTTCACCTCAGAGAACTTTGAAAATTATGCTAATGCTAAAATTTGAAAGCTATTTATACATTAAGGGGAAGATACAAATCTAGGCTGTAAAGGATTAACTACCGTAGATATATATTGGAATTACAACACTGTTAGTTCCAAAGGGAAACCAAAGAAGTTTTTATATGGTGTGGGAGTACATGAATGTTTACTAAGAATTTGTCAGCATTATATAATACTGACTAAATGATAGCCTCCTTCCTGTATCTGGAGGACACAGATGTTCAAATCACTAAGCAATGTGCTCTTCAAGGTGGATGGGCTACTTAACTCAGACTGTCAGGTTGCCTAAGTAACCATTACATAAGAACACTTATCTTCCTGTGCTGATTCAACATATGTTAAACAACTGAGACTAAAAACCTACTAGGATGTGAACACTTGAAGGTTGGGTTGCTCTTATTTACTATTACATCAGTGCCAGGACAGTGTCTGGAAACTAGTAGACACACAAAAAATTAGTTTATGAAACAAAGAAGGCTTATATACAGCTGCTATACTTTTCATCTTGTATTCCAATACTTGGCAAATACTAGCAGTTGAATTAAGGTTTATTGAATTGAATCCCTAACTTGCATTCCTTGAAATAGTATGCTAGGAATTATAAAATAAAAATAGACCTGTACCAGCCGGGCGCAGTGGCTCACGCCTGTAATCCCAGCACTTTGGGAGGCCGAGGAGGGCGGATCATGAGGTCAAGAGATCGAGACCATCCCAGCCAACATGGTGGAACCCCGTCTCTATTAAAAATACAAAAATTAGCCGGGCATGGTGGTGCGCACCTGTAGTCCCAGCTACTCGGGAGGCTGAGGCAGGAGAATTGCTTGAATCCAGGAGGCAGAGGTTGCAGTGAGCTGAGATCGCGCCACTGCACTCCAGCCTGCCAATAGAGTGAGACTCCATCTCAAAAAAAAAAAAAAAAAGACATGTACCATAAAATGTTAGAAGTCGCTGATAGAAAACTACATGTTTTTTTGTGGGAATCCAAAGATGTGACTTTAAATATTCATCTGAACTCACTTATTCTACTGGTGATTTTCAGTAACTATTTAATTTAATTTTTTATATTAAAGGCATACTTATTGGTATTCCTGAAACTATTTTGATATTCCCCAGCCCACAATTGTATACCTAGTAAAATTAATATTTTAAAATCTGATCTGCTCATATTATTTTAATGTAAAAAGGATTGTTGATTTTGAGCAATGTTTTCCACTCTTGTGGCTTTATAGGCGAGATAGTGTATAAAGCTTGTTATTTTATAAGCTTATTGTTCTTCAAATATATATCTTTAATTTACACTTCTCTCAAACTCCAGACTCTTAAGTCCTACAGAAAAATTGACATATTAGCTTTCTTTCTTCAGAAAACATATCATATGTGCCCTGTGTGGAATCGGCTATCCTCTTTTAACTTTCTCTTCAGGGCCTAGTGTCTCAGTGCTCATTCAGAGCTTCAACAGCCAGTTTCCCAAAGCTAGTACTTTTCAGTGTTTCCATCTTACTCTCCACTGGGCCTACAGTAAAATATATGAATAAAAAGTAATGTGGTACTGAGAAAGTGAGACAGCCCAGGGGTTAGGGCAGGCTTTGCCAGTCACTGCCACTGTAGCCTAGTGCATGCCCACAGTCTCACTGCTCCCCTCTTTAATTATGCTAAAAGTCAGATGTGCCAGTGGATAATTGCTAGGATTCTGTGAAAGGAAAATAAATCTTGGGGCCCCCAAATCACTAAGCTAAAGGAGAAAGTCAAGCTGGGAACTGCTTAGGGCAAACCTGCCTCCCATTCTATTCAAGTTATCCCTCTGCTCACTGAGATAAATGCATATCTGATTGCCTCCTTTGTAAAGGCTAATCAGAAACTCAAAAGAATGCAGCCGTTTGTCTCTCACCTACCTATGACATGGAAGCCCCTTCTCTGCTTGAGTTGTCCCACCTTTCCAGAGGGAACCAATGTACATCTTACATATGTTGATTGACGTCTATGTCTCCCTAAAATGTATAAAACCAAGCTGTGCCCTGACCACTTTGGACACAAAGTGTCCTCCTGGACACTCCTCCTGGACACTTTGGACACAGGACCTCCTGAGTCTGTGTTATGGGCATGCATCCTCAACCTTGGCAAAATAAACTTTCTAAATTAACTGAGACCTGTCTCAGATATTTGCAGTTCACATTTTGGTAACCATGAAGGGATTCTGAGTGAAGATGCCCCTCACCTTTGACAAATCTCCTACTGGTGCTTGGTACCAGCTTGAGCTATCTTTATGAGTCAAACCAATAGGACAATTTGCTGAGGCCTGGAAGCCTCTCCCTCCAGAGCATCCCTGATCTTCCAGTATTTGGTCAAGATCTAAAGTTTGTTGCTGTACAACTCTTTTTTTTTTGGAGATTTACTTGTTTCCAGCACAAGGAAGCAAGTTTTTCCTGCTTCCGTGACAATGGAAGGCAGGTAACTCCTGTGTAGAGTTTGAACTCACTTCCAAGAGGGAAGACAAATTTGAGACTTTTCCTGCTTCTAGGATGGTAGAGAACAGTCTTAAGTCTGAGACCTATCCCTAGGTGAGTAACTGAATTGGGGTTTGTCTTGGCTAAAGTTAAGATTTTAGCCAAGACAAACCAGCTGATCTTAATTTCACCTTACCATTAACACACTCTGTAATCTTATAAATTGCGCCATTGTTTGTTTTGCTTAATTTTTATTGTTGTTGTTGTTTGTTTCTGTTTTTGTTGTTATTTCCATGTTCTCTCCATTGGGTTTGATCAACTCTGACTTGATCAAACACAAAGGAAAGTTCCAAATTATGAGGAACAAGGCCTCTGAAGTGGCTAAATTCCCACAAGAAAACAATGACAACAAAAAGGTGGTGTGGTGGAGGGGAGAAAAACATACAGCAAAAGGAAAACAGAAAGGTAGATTTTGATTTTGATTACTTGAGGGGCTTTATTTACATAACAATACCACCTTTTTGCTAGCCAGGCCAAACTGAAAGAGCAATGGGTGTTGCCCCACACTGCGGTTCCATAGCTAAGAGTTCTGCCTTCTATTTTTCCACCATGACAGCCTGGGTTTGGTCCCTAAATCAAGCCCTTTCTGGTTTGATACTTGGCACTTCTGAAACAGCCGCAATTTGTCCTAGCTGAAATATGGTAAATAGATTTAAAAAATTTTTCTGAAGGAGCTCAGTGGTTAAAAGTCAGCTTAATTAAAAACTAACATCCAAAATGTGTGTGTATGTCTGCATGTGTGTGTTTTTGTATTTAAAAGGCCTTCACCTTTTTAATTTTTTTTGTGTTTATTTATTTATTTTTTTCTCTTAGGACCTTGTCTTTTTCATCTCAGTTCTGAAGTATGTTTTCTTCATTTACTTCTGCTGTCTCTCCTTTCTCTTGCACCCTCTGCTGCATGAGGGACCTAAAATAGTTTATAATAGCCTGGGGTTCCTTAAGGAAAATGGAGAAAGTGCCAGACTCTCTTTTGGGGAAAAACCACTGTTTTTACTTATGGAACTCCAAGAGTGTTTTCCAAACAGACAAGTTCATCTCAGCTCTTAAATTGCTTGCTTTTGTATTATGTTACCTGATTTTTTGACTAAAATAATTATTGCAATAGAGGTTACTCTTGGGTTTTTAAGGAAGTAAAATGTAGATTCTTGTGTTACCTGATTTTTTGACTAAAATAGTTATTGCAACTTAGGCTACTCTTGGGTTTTTAAGAAAGTGAAGTTTAAACAAATGTCTTTGTTAAAAAAATTTTTTTTTTAAGTGCACTGTAAAAGCATCACGAAGTCTAGCTTCATAGTAATTCTCCCTTTTTAGAGACCTGGGATTCAGTGTGGGCTCTGCCCAGAGCTCAGAGATCCAGTTAGGAGATAGATAGTCCCTATCTAAATAAAATTGTTCTCCTCATGCAATCCTGTGATAGATTTCTACAATTTTATGTTTGATTTGGCATCTATCTTTAATCTCCCCCTAGCATCACCAGACCTTTTTTCTCTGTACCTTGAGATGTAAATTTTGCTAATCTGGTTTTTCATCCAAGAGTTGTTTCCTTCAATATGCAAATTTAGGGCTGTTTACCTGACAACTGCCAGGGTAATGAATCAGTTTATCAAGAGTTTGCAAGTCTAAGATAGGGGAAAAAAAAGGAGGTCGTAGGAATTCATAAGTTGTATTTTTATCATTATGCCTAACACATCTATGTATTTGTGTGTTCTCTACATAATATTTCACTACTAAAATATATAAAAGAGCTCTTATTAATTGGCTTCAAGAAAAGTAAAAGTCCTTAAATCAAATACTTCATCAGAGAAAAAGGAAAGGCTAGTCAAATGCTTTTTCAATTTCATGTGACTTAAGTAAAATCTTTAATAAATAAGATAGCTTAAAATTATTGGTAAAGTAGTATTAGAAATGTCTTAAAAATTATTATCAAGCAATTTCATACTTATCCCTGCCAAATACTATAAGATGTCAAAATTTGGCACAGGAGTTATAAAACTATAAACACAGCCCAAAATGGAATGATATTTCCTGTGTAATTTTTAATAGATAAGACATTGATATTGGTTTAATGAAAATAGCTACATCTTGAATTATTTAATAAAATTAACACAACCTGTAATCTTGTGGCTTTAGGCAGTCCAGACCACAGGCAATAAGGAGGTTTGTTTGGAAGAGGACTGTTACTATCTTTTTTCAAAGCTAAACTATAAACTAAGTTCCTTCCAAAGTTAGTTCAGCCTACGTCCAAGAATGAACAAGGACAGCTTGGAGGTTAGTAGCAAGATGGAGTCATATCTTTTTTAATGTCTCAGTTATAATTTTGCAATGGGGAGTTTCATAACTTTAAATGATGCCTATCACAGTTTTCATAAGTAATCTTGGTAAATGATTAAAATAAAATAATTAGGTAAATGTAATGGGATAAACACTTGTAAACAAACTTGTCACAATTTAGAATCAAAATTTATATTAAATTAAATAATATATATTTCATTATTTGGGTATTTTCCAATAAAAATATATTGTAGGAAAACATTCTGTCTAAAAAACAAACAAAAAAAAACCAAAAAAGTTTATATGATCAAGTTGTCTATAATTAAAGGGATTTATAATGGTCTTTCTAGAGATTAAATTTGAAGATAAAAACACTTATACACAAAAGAATTGATTAGAACAATAAAATTTTCTTAAAGGATTGATTTACTCTTAATGAATTATAAGAGATTTTAATTTGTTTGGAACCCAAAGTTCAACTTGTATTGTTTCTTGATGTTTTCTGTTTTCTCTTCTCTTTTAGAAAGTGCAAAATAGTAATGCTCTTCTTCAACTCATTTTCAGATCATATAAGTTTTTATTCCTTCAAGTTCTATTTGTTGTGGCCTGATGCTAACAACGTTTTCTTTCTTTCTTTTTTTTTTTTTTTTTCTGAGACTGAGTCTTGCTCTGTAGCCCGGGGTAGATGGAGTGCAGTGGTGAGATCTAGATTCACTGAAATCTCCACCTCCCAGATTCAAGCAATTCTACTGCCTCAGCCTCCTGAGTAGCAGGGATTACAGGCATTTTGCACCACGCCCAGCTAATTTTTGTATTTTCAGTAGAGACAGGGTTTTGTCATATTGGCATGCTTGGTTTCAAACTCTTACCTTAGATGATCCGCCCACCTCTGTCTCCTAAAGTGCTGGGATTACAGGCGTCAGCCACTATGCCTGGCCTAACAATGTTTTGTTAAAGGCCTAAAGGAAATTTTTTCTTTCAACATAATATTCTGTGCACTGCAGAAGGTCTTTTCCTCTGTCTTTTGATAACTGGCCTAATAGATTGTACGTTTAATCAAAGTAATTCCTATGCCATTGTTATTAAGTTTTGGTTTGCCTAAAAAAAAACAGACTAAATTTTTTTTTAAATTAAAGTTGTTATATCCATGTATCTTTCTGTATTTGCCTTTAAGGTTCTTGTGACATTGAGCTACGGGGATTTGACTCCTGGGTCTCAAAAGGACGCCAAGTACTGCCAAATCTCAAACTCTGACAGCAATTAAAGCCTCATCTGCAGGCCCTGTAGAAGATGCCAATCAAAATAAACTGTGTTCCTGAGACACAGGGGCAGAAATTAAAGCTATTCAACTCCTCAAGGCCAAGGGATTATCATGGAAGAAGTGGGCAGATGAGAACGTAAAGGCCAATTTTGAGAGAGAAAGTAAATTCATTTTCTCTATAAATTAACTGTTAACATACTGATGCAAGACCAGCATATAGGCCCCTGTGTCAGAGTAACAAGGTTTTCTTGAAGCATTAATTAACTCCTTAATAAAAGTTATAAAGGCTATAAAAGGGAAGTTGTATTTTATGGGTCAAGAGGACAATTTTATAGATTGTTTATAAAATATTGGAAAACAAATATAATTGAATTCATGCTGTTTTTATTGGGGCTTATTGGCTGAAAAATTAAGTCTCCTCTCTCAAAGAATGAATGTTTTTGCCATTTTTTGAAATCCTTCAATTACCATTTTGGTTAAATGAATGACTTATTTTACATTGACTCGTGATCCTATTTTGTGATATCAAGTGTTTTAAACCTTTGATATTTGACAAACTTTCCAAAATCAAATTATAAATTATATATTTTTCTGACCTAATTAACCCTTTAAGATATTAGGTTCCCTAAAGTCCAAAAAATGACATATTTGTCTTATTTGGTATAAAAATTATACAGGAAGCATTGTAAAATGTGAAATGCTGTTTGGTTTTCTTTGGGCTATATTTGTATAAATATGTTATTGGTATATGTTCCAAAATTATGAGAAACTCCTTTAATTCTGATATGACTTAGTGTACATTACCAGTAATAATTATAATTGTTATATTAAATTATTGTACACCACAGAGGAAACAAATGTCCTTGTCAATTGTGTCTTTGACTATGTTTTCTCTGAAACATTTTGTCATCCATAGATGTATTAGTCAAGGTTCTCTAGAGGGACAGAACTAATGGAATATATATATGTATGTATGTTAATACTTAACTAACTTATAGTAAGTGTTAATTCACACCATCGCAAGTTCCCACAATAGGCCATCTGCATGCAGGCTAAGGAGCAAGGAGACATTCCTAGGATCAATACTTTGTATCCTTCAGTTCAATCAAGTGGACATTCAGTATTAACCATCACAATGGACAATTCCTTTTTTTTTTTTTTTTTTTTTGAGATGGAATTTTGCTCTTGTTGCCCAGGCTGGAGTGCAATGGCATGATCTTGGCTCACTGCAACCTCCCCTTCCTGTGTTCAAGTGATTCTTTTGCCTCAGCCTCCCGAGTAGCTGGGATTATAGGCACTTGCCATCATGCTTGGCTAATTTTTGTATTTATTGTAGAGACGGAGTTTCACCATGTTGGCCAGGCTGGTCTCGAACTCCTGACCTCAGGTGATCTACCCACCTAGGCCTCCCAAAGGGCTGGGATTGCAGGTGTGAGCCACTACACCTGGCCTTTGGTCTTCATTAGAAGCTGGTTTTATAATCAGCTATAAAGCCTTAACAGGTTCTCTTGAATCCAGGTTTCTGATAACCATGGAGATTGTGACATCAGAATAGAGGAAAAACTTTCAGGGCTCACAGAGAGCTGAAATGTTTATGAATATCATGCAGAACAGGAATTACCTGCATGAACTGAACTAACAGAAGACTGAACTAATCTTTTTGATGTTTTTCTTAAAATGTTCTTGATCCTTTGTTTTGTTTTTCAGAGCCCAGGAAATTTTTTTGAGCTATTGACAGCTTTTAACAAGTTACTATACTCCTATGAACAAAATTTGGAACATATTTGTTTCTCTCTACCTGATTTCTCCAGAATTTGGAAACTACTTGTGAGTATTCTTTATTTATGGCAATATAGTTATTTGCATAAGTGCAAGAAGAATCTGTTTTCAATTGTAACAGGACACAATTATAGAAACTGGTTATTTTATCAAGGCTTTGACTGGAATGGTGTGCTTTCCTTTAAGGAAACCGGACTTATAGAGCAAATAAAAGCCCCTTGAGAAAACTGGCCTCATACCTTGTCTACACAGTTCCTGTACAGGGTTCCTGACCTATGGTAAGTAAAGAATGCTTTCTGACAGGCCCAGGAGCCCCAAGTTATCTTGGGACCTCAGGGCCTGGGATGTGAGGGGCTGTAGTGAAAACCTCTGACATGCCCTGGAGACATTTTCCCCATTGTCTTGGGGATTAACATTGGGTTCCTCATTACTTTAGCGAATTTCTGCAGCTGGCTTGAATTTCTCCTCAGAAAATGGGATTTTCTTTTCTATCGCATTTTCAGGCTGCACATTTTCTGAAGTTTTATGCTCTGCTTCCCTTTTAAAACTGAAAGCCTTTAACAGCATCCAAGTCATCTCTTGAGTGCTTTGCTGCTTAGAAATTTCTTCCACCAGGTACCCTAAATCATCTCTCTCAAGTTCAAAGTTCCACAAATCTCTAGGGCAGGGGTAAAATGCTGCCAGTACCTTTGCTAAAACATAACAAGAGTCACTTTTGCTCCAGTTCCCAACATTTCCTCATTTCCATCTGAGACCACCTCAGCCTGGTCTTTATTGTCCATATCATTATCAGCATTTTGGGTGAAGCCATTCAACATGTCTCTAGGAAATTCCAAACTTTCCCACATTTTCCTGTCTTCTTACGAGCCCCCCAGACTGTTCCAACTCCTGCCTATTACCCCGTTTCAAAGTCAATTCCACATTTTTCGGTATCTTTTCAGCAGTGCCCCACTCTACTGGTACCAGTCCATTACTGTACATTACCAGTCTATTACCAGTCCATTTTCACACTGCTGATAAAGACATACCCAAGACTGGGCATTTTACAAAAGAAAGAGGTTTAATGGAATCACAGTTCCACATGGCTGGTGAGGCCTTACTATCATGACAGAAGGTGAAAGGCACATCTCACATAGTGGCAGACAGCAGAAGAGAATGAGAGCCAAGAGAAAGGAGTTTCCCGTTATAAAACCATCAGATCTTGTGAGACTTATTCAATACCATGAGAACAGTATGGGGGAAACTGCCCCCATGATTCAAATATCTCCCACTTGGTCCCTTCCACAACACAAGGGAATTATGGGAGCTACAATTCAAGATGAGATCTGGGGGGAGACACAGCCAACCCATATCACCATTCATGAGGGATCCACTCAAACACCTCCCACCAAACCCCACCTCCCACACTGAGGATCACATTACATCATGAGACTTGGAGTGGAAAAAAACATCTAAACCACATTATCAGGTTTAACAAAGAGCAGCAATTCTGGAAAAGTAACTAAATTATGTGGGGAGGCTAATGGAAGATAAGAATAATTTTTAAAAATCTGTTTGTACAGAATTCTCTTGGCTATGATTCCCTGTCAAATATTTTTTTCTCCTGGTACAGAAAGGGCAATTTTTACATGGCAGTTTTTATCTCCTGTTTTTAGGAAGAAA
Source organism: Pongo pygmaeus (assembly GCF_028885625.2). Classification (NCBI taxonomy): domain Eukaryota; kingdom Metazoa; phylum Chordata; class Mammalia; order Primates; family Hominidae; genus Pongo; species Pongo pygmaeus. The sequence goes on from NC_072376.2 coordinate 187,920,941, forward strand.
AGAGAAGATTAGAATGTCCTTTTGCTTCTGTTGTTTATCAAGTGCCTTTATATGAAAATAATCCTTATATCGAAGAGGTATATTGGGGGTAGGGGGAAGCATATTCTTCCACCCTTCATTTGTTTATAAATGTCCTTGGCTTACTGAAATCTTAACAGTTCGACCATATCTGTCCTTGTTATATTATTGGGCTCTTAAAGCATTTAGAACATCCTTCTTTTGACAAAGCTTTTTATTTAAGTCTATAATCTTATTGTAGTCTCGAAAATCTCCTGTATCTGAAGCCCAAATATTCATTCTATTTACATTCACATTCTTTGCTAGGAATCCTACACCACCTTAAGGCAAAGGAATGACTTCCATGGAATACAGATGAAGTTGGTAAAAGGAAATACAAAGGAGAAAAAGTACATTTGTACTGTTCTATAACTATTACAATACACTGGTAATGCTATGATGATGGAAGGAACAAATAAATGTCTCAGGATCTTGATCTTTTGATAATAGAGAGGGAAGTTAACAGGGAAATACAGGTAGAATTTTAGCAGGGTAAACTTCAAAACTGGTAGAGGCTTGCATGTTGCTACCATAAAAAAGAACAAGAAAGTCAACCACAAAAATTAAACACTAAATTGAGCAAAGAAAGAAAGAAAATGCAATATTACTACTGAAGTATTAGAGAGCACTCACTTCTTCCCTATTTTACCCGCATGTACAACCTATGACGTTACTCATTTATTTCTCTATATGTCGTCTGAGAAGTGACTTATGGAGAGAGAATAGATAAAATAGTATTCCTTAATTAAATATGGTAGGATGCAAGGTATACATGAATAATTTGGGATAATATTTCTTGTGTATGTGTGTGTGTGTGTGCGTGCGTGTATGTGTGTGTGTTTTTGATAGAGTCTCGCACTGTTGCCCAGGCTGGAGTGCAGTGGCATGATCTCGGCTCACTGCAACCTCTGCCTCCCAGGTTCAAGCGATTCTCCTGCCTCAGCCTCCCAAGTAGCTGGGATTACAGGTGCCTGCCACCACGCCCAGCTAATTTTTTTTGTATTTTTAGTAGAGATGGGGTTTCACTATGTTGGCCAGGCTGGCCTCAAACTCCTGACCTTGTGATCTGGCTGCCTCTTCGTGTGTGTGTGTATGTGTGTTTCTTTTTTGTTTTTGAGACGCATTTTCACTCTTCTCACCTTTTAATATAAAGAAAATGCATCTAGAACATTTAGATGAGTTCTTGACCATATTAAACAAATCGTATAGAATTAACACAAACCATGTTATCTAAATCTTGGGGTTTTGAGCCTAAAAGCCTATGCCTAAATTTATAATCAAAGGTCAAAAAGGTCAGATCTATAAAGAGAAGGTACAATGATGAACGCTAGGTGATTGCTTTGAAAACTTTCTTGCAAATGTAGCTTTACTTGGGGATTTTTGTTAATATATCCAATTCTGTAAGCCTGGGCGAGGCCTTGGATTCTGTATGACTCAGGAGCCCTTGGGACACTCTAGTGCTGTTAGTGGTAGAGCACCCTTTGAGCAGGATACTAAAGAAGAGCTATTTGACTTGAATGGCCTGGCTGGGTTTCAGAATTTTTGGGGTGTTCTTGGACTTCTATTTTTCTAACTCACTATGTAGCATCGTGAAAGGTTTTCTGAATATTCCTATCGGAATCACGTTCAACTTCTAGGTAAATTTGAGAGGAAATAGAAATATTTACAACAGTGAACCTTCCTACTTATTAATTATGCCTTTCTCAGGATATATTCACTTTGTTTTATGTCTATCTGTTAGATTCCGTCATTTTCTGTATAGCAGTTTTTTTTTACATCTTTTTGCATGTTTTGTTCCTAGAAACTCTATGTTTATTGCTGGTATCACAAATAGAATCTTTTATATTATTATATTCTCTAATAGGTTATTGATGTTGTGCAAAAGCATCATTGACTATATTGATCTCTCTGCAGAGCTCCTGGTAAACTCTAACATATTTTTGAATTTGTTTATGTAGACAAATGTTTACATATAACAGTTATGTCTCTTCTTTTCTTACCCTGCCATCCTTAATTTCTTTTACTTTTTTCTTTTATTGGCAAGGAAATTTCAGTACAATGTTGATTTTTTAATAGTGGTAGTGACCATTGTTTGTTGCCTTCTCTTAATGGATTATGCAGTTGTTTCTAGAACACATAATATTATTTCCCACCCTGAGAAATTTTCTGATGCCCATTTTTCTGCCAGGAATGTTATTTTGTCCATAGTCCTCATATAACTGTTTCCTTCACATTATTCATACCAAAGCGTACACGCCAACTGTGAAAAATTCTTGATTCTTTCAATATAGTGATATAAGAACCAAACACAAACTAACTAAAGCAATTTAAGGGAAATTTATTAGCCTCAAACTAAAATGTGCAGAAGTAGATTCTCGCTGTCATCACAATTGTATTTGGTATTGATGGCTCCATTTCTTTCTAAATTCTTGAACAAATTGCCTCTAAGTTGCAAATTTGATAGCAGCCCACTTCTTACAAGCTAAGCAACTCTATTAGGATAGGAACTTCTTCCTACTTAAAGTTAAGCTTCCTCCCTGATTGGCCTTGCTTGGCCATGTGCTCATCCTCAAACTAATCACTGTTCCATTTCTTTCTAAATTCTTGAACAAATTCCCTCTAAGTTGCAAATTTGATAGCAGCCCACTTCTTACAAGCTAAGCAACTCTATTAGGATAGGAACTTCTTCCTACTTAAAGTTAAGCTTCCTCCCTGATTGGCCTTGCTTGGCTATGTGCTCATCCTCAAACTAATCACTGTTTAGGAGAAAGGACTCATAATTCTCTCTCTGTGTAGGCACAGTAGGCCCCTTGACCAAGTCTTACCAAAATTTTCTAAGCACTGAGAACAAATAGTTCATGGATCCATGAGATGCAGCTGGATAGAGCAAAGCATACGAAATCCACTAAATTTGCTTACAGACATCTTTCCTGACAAGCCCATTTTTTTTTATTCTGTATCTAAGCTCTTAGAAACTATTATGTCATGAATCCTGATTTGTAATTTATTAATTTATGCTTCCTGTACTAGAATATAAACTCCATGACAGAAGGGACACTGCTTTCCTTGTTTACTCTTGCATCTCCAGGATAGAGAGTGGTGTATGCTCTATGGGAGGAATTAAATAAATAAACTTCACTGAAAATATCAGGAATCCGTAATTGGGAAAAATAACAGTCTAGTTTGCACTAAGAGATGGTGATATTGAATATGATAACCTTAACTTCCTTTTGAAATGAGTTGACAAGAAAAAGTTGAAAATTGTCTTTTTGCTTCTCTTTTTTAAGAAGTCAGTTGCCAATTAGATCTACTTTCAGCCTGGAAGATCTATGACTCACCGTAAACTTGAATGAATGAAGTCTTTAGGCTGATTTTTATACATAATGTCAAAGTTCTCTTTTTTTGGTCATAGCTACACCTTGCCTTTTGTAAGTATTAATTATCAATACATTTTCATACATGTTGTTTATTTGGTTTAAATTCTATCTCTGCCATTTGGGAGGCCGAGGTGGGCCCGTCACTTGAGGTCAGGAGTTTGAGACCAGCCTTGCCAACATGGTGAAACTGTGACTATACTAAAAATACAAAAAATGGCTAGGCATGGTGGTGCACGCCTGTAATCCCAGCTACACAGGAGACTGAGGCAGAAGAAGCATTTGAACCTTGAGGTGGAGGTTGCAGTGAGCTGAGATTGTGCCACTACACTCTAGCCTGGGTAACACAGCAAGACTCTGTCTCAATAAACAAACAAACAAACAAACAAACAAATTCTATCTCTGCCACTAACCTGCTATGTTATCTCAGGCATTTTTTTCCCTCATTTCCAGTGGGGCTGACTATTTCAGGCATTTTACTCAACTTCTCTAAAAGCTTTCATTTTCTTGTCTGTAAAAATGGAGTCTTAACCTCTACTCACATTGTATCATAAAGATTAAATGAAATGATGTATTTTGAAAAACCAGTACAATACTTTTCAATAGTAACAATTAAAAATGATCATTATGATTTTATTTGTTTCTAGCTTTTTGGTATAGAATATCTGTTTTGGGCAGAATGCATGCCAACCACAATAAAGGTGGCTGGATTTCCTTATCTGCCCTTCATATAAAGTTACCTTTGACACGTGCAGAGTAAATATAGTACCTTCCTGTGCCTTTAAGTTAGCAGTATTTTGCAGTTCCCTAAAGATCATATGGTAGAAGCCACAGTGACTAAGGAGAAAAGGAAAAAACAGGTTAGGGCCATTTTCTCAAAAGATGATAGTGCTAATGGCAGGCACCCAGGCTTCTTGAACTCACCTGCGTTCACATTGTTAGTAAAGTAGCAGAAGGAAGGCATGCTAGGAGTTGAACTTCATGTTTTCCACTAACTAACCTAAAGTCAATCCTTCTAATTGTGTGGAGTCCTAATTGAGGAAAAGAGTCAGGCTGGCTCCTTTCCAAGAGAAAGCAAAGAAAAAAAGGAAGCAGATAAGCTGTAAGTCTGCCTTTTTTTCATGGTCCAAGGCACATAGCTCTCCTGTGCAAATAACTCACAATCTTCCTGCACCCAGTTATCACCAGATCCTCGGCTGATAAAAAATAAATGTTAGCTCACTGCAACCTTGGCATTATCAATACTGCAAAACCCTCATTAGCACACAGCACAAGCACCCTATTCCCCAGCCAGCCTTTATCTCTTTGCAGTCAGCTCCTCTCTTGCTAGTCTGCCTGTTGCTCCCTTGCAATATATCTTCTTATCTTCTCTAATAAATCTGCCCTCCTTTACCTACTACTGTTTTGGTAACTTCTTATCACATGCACCATTGGCCCAGATAGTCACCACTTACCTGTGACAAACTGGCTTGTAAAATAATTTCTAGGGTTATTATATACCAATATATTAGATAGGTTTATCATTAAAGATGGCAGTTTACCTTTGAAGTAGTATAAAATATGCCAAGCAAAAAAAAAAAAAAAAAAAAAAAGGTAGAAATAAACGCAGGTATCTGAGCAGCAAGCATAGTCTGAGCTGTCCAGATCTATGTGACTGAAACTTTCCTTTCAGCAGGTCCACTCCTTCACCTGAGCCAGATGCTCTCTTACATTTTTGCTCCCAGTGTCATGGCCTTGATTTGTCCTTCTAGAACTTTCCATGTGAAAATATTCAAAGTACAGTGTGAGGGGAGCTCAAATAGTAGGGGAATGCAGGACCCCACTTTTGCAGGGAGAACTTCATGAGATGTCAAAGCCCAGTAAGGTGAAAGGTAGCTGGAACTAAAGGGCTAGAGGGAGGCAACTATCACTGAAAGCCTGCATTTAGAGACAGAGAATTGAAGGACAAAGGAGACACTTCATACAGGAGAGCTCTGGCTGGCAACTGGCAGGTGCCCTCTGGGATGAAGCTTCCAGAGGAAAGACCAGGCAGCAATCTTTGCTGTTCTGCAGCCTTCACTGGTGATACCCAGGCAAACAGGGTCAGGAGTGGACCTCCAGCAAACTCCAGCAGACTGGCAGCAGATGGGCCTGATTGTCAGAATGAAAACAAACAAGCAGAAAGAATAGCATGTCCACTCAAAGACCCCATCTGAAGGTCACCAACATCAAAGACCAAAGATAGGTAAATCCACAAAGATGGGGAGAAGCCAGCACAAAAAGGCTGAAAATTCCAAAAAACAGAACACCTTTGTCCTCCAAAGGATTACAACTCCTTGCCAGCAAGGGAACAAAACTAGACGAAAAATGAGTTTGATGAATTAACAGAACTCGGCTTCAGAAGGTGGGTAATAACAAACTCCTCTGAGCTAAAGGAACAGGTTCTAACCCAACGCAAGGAAGCTAAGAACCTTGAAAAAAGGTTAGACAAATTGCTAGCTAGAATAACCGTGTAGAGAAGAACATAAATGACCTGATGGAGCTGAAAAACACAGCACGAGAACTTCGTGAAGCATACACAAGTTTCAATAGCTGAATCGATCAAGTGGAAGAAAGGATATCAGTGATTGAAGATCAACTTAATGAAATAAAGAAAGAAGACAAGATTAGAGAAAAAAGACTAAAAAGGAATGAACAAAGCCTCCAAGAAATATGGGACGATGTGAAAGACCAAATCAACGTTTGATTGGTGTACCTGAAAGTGACGAGGAGAATGCAATCAAGTTGGAAAACACTCCTCAGGATATTATCCAGGAGAACTTCCCCAGCCTAGCAAGACAGGCCAACATTCAACTTCAGGAAATACAGGAGCACCACAAAGATACTCCTTGAGAAGAGCAACCCCAAAACACATAATCATCAGATTCACCAAGGTTGAAATGAAGGAAAAAATGTTAAGGGCAGCCAGAGAGAAAGGTTGGGGTTACCCACAAAGGGAAGCCCATCAGACTAACAGCGGATCTCTCGGCAGAAATCCTACAAGCCAGAAGAGAGTGGGGACCAATATTCAACATTCTTAAAGAAAAGAATTTCAACCCAGAATTTCACATCCAGCCAAACTAAATTTCTCCTTCATAAGCGAAGGAGAAA